>NC_141699.1:847032674-849580174 GCF_964263255.1 Lissotriton vulgaris
ATAGCTAGAATAATAGATTAATAGATAGCTGGATAATCTAGGTATCTAGCTGATAGATAGCTAGATTGATAGATAGCTAGATAGATAGCTAGATAGCCAGATAGATAGCTAGATAGATAGCTAGATAGCTAGATAAGTAGCTAGCTAGCTAGATAGCCGAGCTAGATAGCTAGATAGATAGCAAGCTAGATAGCTAGCTAGATAGCTAGATAGATAGCTAGATACATAGCTAGATAGCTAGATTGCTAGCTAAATTGATAGATAGCTAGATTGATAGATAGCTAGATTGATAGATAGCTAGATTGATAGATAGCTAGATAGCTAGCTCGATAGCTAGATAGATAGCTAGCTAGATAGCTAGATTGGTAGATAGCTAGATAGAAAGCTAGATAGCTAGATAGAAAGCTAGATAGAAAGCTAGATAGATAGATAGATAGATAGATAGATAGATAGATAGATAGATATCTAGATTGATAAATAGCTAGATAGCTAGCTAGATAGCTAGATTGATAGATAGCTAGATAATCTAGGTATCTAGCTGATAGCTAGATTTATTAGATAGCTAGATAGCTAGATAGCTAGATAGATAGATAGCTAGATAGCTAGATAGATAGATAGATCTACTTGTAAGTGGGGTTGTAAATGGTTTTCAGGCTCAGTACTGCGCTCAAAAGATGCAGCCCTGAGGTCTCTCCTGATAGGAGGTAGTTAAGTAGAAATTCACTGCTCAGCTGACCCGGCAGAAGCAAATGTATGCCAAAAATGTATGCAGAATTAGCTTTTCAGTGAACAGCAGCCAGGCACATTTTAGCTAGTTTTACTTGTAAGTGGGGTTGTAAATGGTTTTCAGGCTCAGTACTGCGCTCAAAAGATGCAGCCCTGAGGTCTCTCCTGATAGGAGGTAGTTCAGTAGAAATTCACTGCTCAGCTGACCCGGCAGAAGCAAATGTATACCAAAAATGTACCCAGAATGAGCATTTCAGTGAACAACAGCCAGGCACATTTTAGCTAGTTTTACTTGTAGTGGGGTTGTAAACGGTTTTCAGGCTCAGTACTGCGCTCAAAAGATGCAGCCCTGAGGTCTCTCCTGATAGGAGGTAGTTAAGTAGAAATTCACTACTCAGCTGACCCGGCAGAAGCAAATGTATACCAATAATGTACCCAGAATGAGCTTTTCAGTGAACAGCAGCCAGGCACATTTTAGCTAGTTTACTTGTAAGTGGGGTTGTAAACGCTAATTCAGGCTCAGTACTGCACTCAAAGGATGCAGCCCTGAGGTCTCTCCTGATAGGAGGTAGTTAAGTAGAAATTCGCTGCTCAGCTGACCCGGCAGGAGCAAATATATGCCAAAAATGTATGCAGAATGAGCTTTTCAGTGAACAGCAGCCAGGCACATTTTAGCTAGTTTTACTTGTAAGTGGGGTTGTAAATGGTTTTCAGGCTCAGTACTGCGCTCAAAAGATGCAGCCCTGAGGTCTCTCCTGATAGGAGGTAGTTAAGTAGAAATTCGCTGCTCAGCTGACCCGGCAGGAGCAAATATATGCCAAAAATGTATGCAGAATGAGCTTTTCAGTGAACAGCAGCCAGGCACATTTTAGCTAGTTTTACTTGTAAGTGGGGTTGTAAATGGTTTTCAGGCTCAGTACTGCGCTCAAAAGATGCAGCCCTGAGGTCTCTCCTGATAGGAGGTAGTTAAGTGGAAATTCGCTGCTCAGCTGACCCGGCAGGAGCAAATGTATGCCAAAAATGTATGCAGAATGAGCTTTTCAGTGAACAGCAGCCAGGCACATTTTAGCTAGTTTTACTTGTAAGTGGGGTTGTAAATGGTTTTCAGGCTCAGTACTGCGCTCTAAAGATGCAGCCCTGAGGTCTCTCCTGATAGGAGGTAGTTAAGTAGAAATTCGCTGCTCAGCTGACCCGGGAGAAGCAAATGTATGCCAAAAATGTATGCAGAATGAGCTTTTCAGTGAACAGCAGCCAGGCACATTTTAGCTAGTTTTACTTGTAAGTGGGGTTGGAAACGGGTATCAGGCTCAGTACTGCGCGCAAAGGATGCAGCCCTGAGGTCTCTCCTGATTAGGGGGTAGTTAAGTAAAAATTCGCAGCTCAGCTGACCCGGCAGGAGCAAATATATGCCAAAAATGTATGCAGAATGAGCTTTTCAGTGAACAGCAGCCAGGCACATTTTAGCTAGTTTTACTTGTAAGTGGGGTTGTAAACGGTTTTCAGGCTCAGTACTGCGCTCAAAAGATGCATCTCTGAGGTCTCTCCTGATAAGAGGTCGTTAAGTAGAAATTTGCTGCTCAGCTGACCCGGCAGGAGCAAATATATGCCAAAAATGAATGCAGAATGAGCTTTTCAGTGAACAGCAGCCAGGCACATTTTAGCTAGTTTTACTTGTAGTGGGGTTGTAAACGGTTTTCAGGCTCAGTACTGCGCTCAAAAGATGCAGCCCTGAGGTCTCTCCTGATAGGAGGTAGTTAAGTAGAAATTCACTACTCAGCTGACCCGGCAGAAGCAAATGTATACCAATAATGTACCCAGAATGAGCTTTTCAGTGAACAGCAGCCAGGCACATTTTAGCTAGTTTACTTGTAAGTGGGGTTGTAAACTCTAATTCAGGCTCAGTACTGCGCTCAAAGGATGCAGCCCTGAGGTCTCTCCTGATAGGAGGTAGTTAAGTAGAAATTCGCTGCTCAGCTGACCCGGCAGGAGCAAATATATGCCAAAAATGTATGCAGAATGAGCTTTTCAGTGAACAGCAGCCAGGCACATTTTAGCTAGTTTTACTTGTAAGTGGGGTTGTAAATGGTTTTCAGGCTCAGTACTGCGCTCAAAAGATGCAGCCCTGAGGTCTCTCCTGATAGGAGGTAGTTAAGTAGAAATTCGCTGCTCAGCTGACCCGGCAGGAGCAAATATATGCCAAAAATGTATGCAGAATGAGCTTTTCAGTGAACAGCAGCCAGGCACATTTTAGCTAGTTTTACTTGTAAGTGGGGCTGTAAATGGTTTTCAGGCTCAGTACTGCGCTCTAAAGATGCAGCCCTGAGGTCCCTCCTGATAGGAGGTAGTTAAGTAGAAATTCGCTGCTCAGCTGACCCGGGAGAAGCAAATGTATGCCAAAAATGTACCCAGAATGAGCTTTTCAGTGAACAGCAGCCAGGCACATTTTAGCTAGTTTTACTTGTAAGTGGGGTTGGAAACGGGTATCAGGCTCAGTACTGCGCGCAAAGGATGCAGCCCTGAGGTCTCTCCTGATTAGGGGGTAGTTGAGTAAAAATTCGCTGCTCAGCTGACCCGGCAGGAGCAAATATATGCCAAAAATGTATGCAGAATGAGCTTTTCAGTGAACAGCAGCCAGGCACATTTTTGCTAGTTTTACTTGTAAGTGGGTTTGTAAATGGTTTTCAGGCTCAGTACTGCGCTCAAAAGATGCAGCCCTGAGGTCTCTCCTGATAGGAGGTAGTTAAGTACAAATTCGCTGCTCAGCTGACCCGGCAGAAGCAAATGTATGCCAAAAATGTACCCAGAATGAGCTTTTCAGTGAACAGCAGCCAGGCACATTTTAGCTAGTTTTACTTGTAAGTGGGGTTGGAAACGGGTATCAGGCTCAGTACTGCGCTCAAAAGATGCAGCCCTGAGGTCTCTCCTGATAGGAGGTAGTTAAGTAGAAATTCACTGCTCAGCAGTCCCGGCAGAAGCAAATGTGTACCAAAAATGTACCCAGAATTAGCTTTTCAGTGAACAGCAGCCAGGCACGTTTTAGCTAGTTTTACTTGTAAGTGGGGTTGGAAAAGGTTTTCAGGCTCAGTACTGCGCTCAAAAGATGCAGCCCTGAGTTCTCTCCTGATAGGAGGTAGTTAAGTAGAAATTCACTGCTCAGCTGACCCGGCAGAAGCAAATGTATACCACAAATGTACCCAGAAAGAGCTTTTAAGTGAACAGCAGCCAGGCACATTTAAGCTAATTTTACTTGTAAGTGGGGTTGTAAACGCTTTTCAGGCTCAGTACTGCGATCAAAGGATGCAGCCCTGAGGTCTCTCCTGATAGGAGGTAGTTAAGTAAAAATTTGCTGCTCAGCTGACCCGGCAGGAGCAAATGTATACAAAAAATGTATGCAGAATGAGCTTTTCAGTGAACAGCAGCCAGGAACATTTTAGCTAGTTTTACTTGTAAGTGGGGTTGGAAACGGGTATCAGGCTCAGTACTGCGCTCAAAAGATGCAGCCCTGAGGTCTCTCCTGATAGGAGGTAGTTAAGTAGAAATTCACTGCTCAGCTGACCCGGCAGAAGCAAATGTATACCAAAAATGTACCCAGAATGACCTTTTCAGTGAACAGCAGCCAGGCACATTTTAGCTAGTTTTACGTGTAAGTGGGGTTGTAAACGCTTTTCAGGCTCAGTACTGCGCTCAAAGGATGCAGCCCTGAGGTCTCTCCTGATAGGAGGTAGTTAAGTAGAAATTCACTGCTCAGCTGACCCGGCAGAAGTAAATGTATTCCAAAAATGTACCCAGAATGAGCTTTTCAGTGAACAGCAGCCAGGCACATTTTAGCTAGTTTTACTTGTAAGTGGGGTTGGAAACGGTTTTCAGGCTCAGTACTGCGCTCAAAAGATGCAGCCCTGAGGTCTCTCCTGATAGGAGGTAGTTAAGTAGAAATGCACTGCTCAGCTGACCCGGCAGGAGCAAATATATGCCAAAAATGTATGCAGAATGAGCTTTTCAGTGAACAGCAGCCAGGCACATTTTAGCTAGTTTTACTTGTAAGTGGGTTTGTAAATGGTTTTCAGGCTCAGTACTGCGCTCAAAAGATGCAGCCCTGAGGTCTCTCCTGATAGGAGGTAGTTAAGTAGAAATTCGCTGCTCAGCTGACCCGGGAGAAGCAAATGTATGCCAAAAATGTACCCAGAATGAGCTTTTCAGTGAACAGCAGCCAGGCACATTTTAGCTAGTTTTACTTGTAAGTGGGGTTGTAAATGGTTTTCAGGCTCAGTACTGCGCTCTAAAGATGCAGCCCTGAGGTCTCTCCTGATAGGAGGTAGTTAAGTGGAAATTCGCTGCTCAGCTGACCCGGCAGGAGCAAATATATGCCAAAAATGTATGCAGAATGAGCTTTTCAGTGAACAGCAGCCAGGCACATTTTAGCTAGTTTTACTTGTAAGTGGGGTTGTAAATGGTTTTTAGGCTCAGTACTGCGCTCTAAAGATGCAGCCCTGAGGTCTCTCCTGATAGGAGGTAGTTAAGTAGAAATTCGCTGCTCAGCTGACCCGGGAGAAGCAAATGTATGCCAAAAATGTACCCAGAATGAGCTTTTCAGTGAACAGCAGCCAGGCACATTTTAGCTAGTTTCACTTGTAAGTGGGGTTGGAAACGGGTATCAGGCTCAGTACTGCGCGCAAAGGATGCAGCCCTGAGGTCTCTCCTGATTAGGGGGTAGTTAAGTAAAAATTCGCTGCTCAGCTGACCCGGCAGGAGCAAATATATGCCAAAAATGTATGCAGAATGAGCTTTTCAGTGAACAGCAGCCAGGCACATTTTAGCTAGTTTTACTTGTAAGTGGGTTTGTAAATGGTTTTCAGGCTCAGTACTGCGCTCAAAAGATGCAGCCCTGAGGTCTCTCCTGATAGGAGGTAGTTAAGTAGAAATTCACTGCTCAGCAGTCCCGGCAGAAGCAAATGTGTACCAAAAATGTACCCAGAATTAGCTTTTCAGTGAACAGCAGCCAGGCACATTTTAGCTAGTTTTACTTGTAAGTGGGTTTGTAAATGGTTTTCAGGCTCAGTACTGCGCTCAAAAGATGCAGCCCTGAGGTCTCTCCTGATAGGAGGTAGTTAAGTAGAAATTCGCTGCTCAGCTGACCCGGGAGAAGCAAATGTATGCCAAAAATGTACCCAGAATGAGCTTTTCAGTGAACAGCAGCCAGGCACATTTTAGCTAGTTTTACTTGTAAGTGGGGTTGTAAATGGTTTTCAGGCTCAGTACTGCGCTCAAAAGATGCAGCCCTGAGGTCTCTCCTGATAGGAGGTAGTTAAGTGGAAATTCGCTGCTCAGCTGACCCGGCAGGAGCAAATATATGCCAAAAATGTATGCAGAATGAGCTTTTCAGTGAACAGCAGCCAGGCACATTTTAGCTAGTTTTACTTGTAAGTGGGGTTGTAAATGGTTTTTAGGCTCAGTACTGCGCTCTAAAGATGCAGCCCTGAGGTCTCTCCTGATAGGAGGTAGTTAAGTAGAAATTCGCTGCTCAGCTGACCCGGGAGAAGCAAATGTATGCCAAAAATGTACCCAGAATGAGCTTTTCAGTGAACAGCAGCCAGGCACATTTTAGCTAGTTTTACTTGTAAGTGGGGTTGGAAACGGGTATCAGGCTCAGTACTGCGCGCAAAGGATGCAGCCCTGAGGTCTCTCCTGATTAGGGGGTAGTTAAGTAAAAATTCGCTGCTCAGCTGACCCGGCAGGAGCAAATATATGCCAAAAATGTATGCAGAATGAGCTTTTCAGTGAACAGCAGCCAGGCACATTTTAGCTAGTTTTACTTGTAAGTGGGTTTGTAAATGGTTTTCAGGCTCAGTACTGCGCTCAAAAGATGCAGCCCTGAGGTCTCTCCTGATAGGAGGTAGTTAAGTAGAAATTCACTGCTCAGCAGTCCCGGCAGAAGCAAATGTGTACCAAAAATGTACCCAGAATTAGCTTTTCAGTGAACAGCAGCCAGGCACATTTTAGCTAGTTTTACTTGTAAGTGGGGTTGTAAATGGTTTTCAGGCTCAGTACTGCGCTCAAAAGATGCAGCCCTGAGGTCTCTCCTGATAGGAGGTAGTTAAGTGGAAATTCGCTGCTCAGCTGACCCGGCAGGAGCAAATGTATGCCAAAAATGTATGCAGAATGAGCTTTTCAGTGAACAGCAGCCAGGCACATTTTAGCTAGTTTTACTTGTAAGTGGGGTTGTAAATGGTTTTTAGGCTCAGTACTGCGATCAAAGGATGCAGCCCTGAGGTCTCTCCTGATAGGAGGTAGTTAAGTAAAAATTCGCTGCTCAGCTGACCCGGCAGGAGCAAATATATGCCAAAAATGTATGCAGAATGAGCTTTTCAGTGAACAGCAGCCAGGCACATTTTAGCTAGTTTTACTTGTAAGTGGGGTTGTAAATGGTTTTCAGGCTCAGTACTGCGCTCAAAAGATGCAGCCCTGAGGTCTCTCCTGATAGGAGGTAGTTAAGTAGAAATTCGCTGCTCAGCTGACCCGGGAGAAGCAAATGTATGCCAAAAATGTACCCAGAATGAGCTTTTCAGTGAACAGCAGCCAGGCACATTTTAGCTAGTTTTACTTGTAAGTGGGGTTGTAAATGGTTTTCAGGCTCAGTACTGCGCTCTAAAGATGCAGCCCTGAGGTCTCTCCTGATAGGAGGTAGTTAAGTAGAAATTTGCTGCTCAGCTGACCCGGGAGAAGCAAATGTATGCCAAAAATTTACCCAGAATGAGCTTTTCAGTGAACAGCAGCCATGCACATTTTAGCTTGTTTTACTTGTAAGTGGGGTTGGAAACGGGTATCAGGCTCAGTACTGCGCGCAAAGGATGCAGCCCTGAGGTCTCTCCTGATTAGGGGGTAGTTAAGTAAAAATTCGCTGCTCAGCTGACCCGGCAGGAGCAAATATATGCCAAAAATGTATGCAGAATGAGCTTTTCAGTGAACAGCAGCCAGGCACATTTTAGCTAGTTTTACTTGTAAGTGGGTTTGTAAATGGTTTTCAGGCTCAGTACTGCGCTCAAAAGATGCAGCCCTGAGGTCTCTCCTGATAGGAGGTAGTTAAGTAGAAATTCGCTGCTCAGCTGACCCGGGAGAAGGAAATGTATGCCAAAAATGTACCCAGAATGAGCTTTTCAGTGAACAGCAGCCAGGCACATTTTAGCTAGTTTTACTTGTAAGTGGGGTTGTAAATGGTTTTCAGGCTCAGTACTGCGCTCAAAAGATGCAGCCCTGAGGTCTCTCCTGATAGGAGGTAGTTAAGTGGAAATTCGCTGCTCAGCTGACCCGGCAGGAGCAAATGTATGCCAAAAATGTATGCAGAATGAGCTTTTCAGTGAACAGCAGCCAGGCACATTTTAGCTAGTTTTACTTGTAAGTGGGGTTGTAAATGGTTTTTAGGCTTAGTACTGCGCTCTAAAGATGCAGCCCTGAGGTCTCTCCTGATAGGAGGTAGTTAAGTAGAAATTCGCTGCTCAGCTGACCCGGGAGAAGCAAATGTATGCCAAAAATGTACCCAGAATGAGCTTTTCAGTGAACAGCAGCCAGGCACATTTTAGCTAGTTTTACTTGTAAGTGGGGTTGGAAACGGGTATCAGGCTCAGTACTGCGCGCAAAGGATGCAGCCCTGAGGTCTCTCCTGATTAGGGGGTAGTTAAGTAAAAATTCGCTGCTCAGCTGACCCGGCAGGAGCAAATATATGCCAAAAATGTATGCAGAATGAGCTTTTCAGTGAACAGCAGCCAGGCACATTTTAGCTAGTTTTACTTGTAAGTGGGTTTGTAAATGGTTTTCAGGCTCAGTACTGCGCTCAAAAGATGCAGCCCTGAGGTCTCTCCTGATAGGAGGTAGTTAAGTAGAAATTCGCTGATCAGCTGACCCGGGAGAAGCAAATGTATGCCAAAAAATGTACCCAGAATGAGCTTTTCAGTGAACAGCAGCCAGGCACATTTTAGCTAGTTTTACTTGTAAGTGGGGTTGTAAATGGTTTTCAGGCTCAGTACTGCGCTCAAAAGATGCAGCCTTGAGGTCTCTCCTGATAGGAGGTAGTTAAGTGGAAATTCGCTGCTCAGCTGACCCGGCAGGAGCAAATGTATGCCAAAAATGTATGCAGAATGAGCTTTTCAGTGAACAGCAGCCAGGCACATTTTAGCTAGTTTTACTTGTAAGTGGGGTTGTAAATGGTTTTTAGGCTCAGTACTGCGCTCTAAAGATGCAGCCGTGAGGTCTCTCCTGATAGGAGGTAGTTAAGTAGAAATTCGCTGCTCAGCTGACCCGGGAGAAGCAAATGTATGCCAAAAATGTACCCAGAATGACCTTTTCAGTGAACAGCAGCCAGGCACATTTTAGCTAGTTTTACTTGTAAGTGGGGTTGGAAACGGGTATCAGGCTCAGTACTGCGCGCAAAGGATGCAGCCCTGAGGTCTCTCCTGATTAGGGGGTAGTTAAGTAAAAATTCGCTGCTCAGCTGACCCGGCAGGAGCAAATATATGCCAAAAATGTATGCAGAATGAGCTTTTCAGTGAACAGCAGCCAGGCACATTTTAGCTAGTTTTACTTGTAAGTGGGTTTGTAAATGGTTTTCAGGCTCAGTACTGCGCTCAAAAGATGCAGCCCTGAGGTCTCTCCTGATAGGAAGTAGTTAAGTAGAAATTCGCTGCTCAGCTGACCCGGGAGAAGCAAATGTATGCCAAAAATGTACCCAGAATGAGCTTTTCAGTGAACAGCAGCCAGGCACATTTTAGCTAGTTTTACTTGTAAGTGGGGTTGGAAACGGGAATCAGGCTCAGTACTGCGCTCAAAAGATGCAGCCATGAGGTATCTTCTGATAGGAGGTAGTTAAGTAGAAATTCACTGATCAGCTGACCCGGCAGAAGCAAATGTATACAAAAAATGTATGCAGAATGAGCTTTTCAGTGAACAGCAGCCAGGCACATTTTAGCTAGTTTTACTTGTAAGTGGGGTTGGAAACGGGTATCAGGCTCAGTACTGCGCTCAAAGCATGCAGCCCTGAGGTCTCTCCTGATAGGAGGTAGTTAAGTAGAAATTCACTGCTCAGCTGACCCGGCCGAAGTAAATGTATACCCAAAATATACCCAGAATGAGCGTTTCAGTGAACAGCAGCCAGGCACATTTTTGCTAGTTTTACTTGTAAATGGGGTTTGAAACGGTTTTCAGGCTCAGTACTGCGCTCAAAAGATGCAGCCCTGAGGTCTCTCCTGATAGGAGGTAGTTAAGTAGAAATGCACTGCTCAGCTGACCCGGCAGAAGCAAATGTATACCAAAAATGTACCCAGAATGAGCTTTTCAGTGAACAGCGCCAGGCACATTTCAGCTACTTTTACTTGTAAGTGGGGTTGTAAACGCTTTTCAGGCTCAGTACTGCGCTCAAAGGATGCAGCCCTGAGGTCTCTCCTGATAGGAGGTAGTTAAGTAGAAATTTACTGCTCAGCTGACCCGGCAGAAGAAAATGTATACCAAAAATGTACCGAGAATGAGCTTTTCAGTGAACAGCAGCCAGGCACATTTTAGCTAGTTTTACTTGTAAGTGGGGTTGTAAATGGTTTTCAGGCTCAGTACTGCGCTCAAAAGATGCAGCCCTGAGGTCTCTCCTGATAGGAGGTAGTTAAGTGGAAATTCGCTGCTCAGCTGACCCGGCAGGAGCAAATGTATGCCAAAAATGTATGCAGAATAAGCTTTTCAGTGAACAGCAGCCAGGCACATTTTAGCTAGTTTTACTTGTAAGTGGGTTTGTAAATGGTTTTCAGGCTCAGTACTGCGCTCAAAAGATGCAGCCCTGAGGTCTCTCCTGATAGGAGGTAGTTAAGTAGAAATTCGCTGCTCAGCTGACCCGGGAGAAGCAAATGTATGCCAAAAATGTACCCAGAATGAGCTTTTCAGTGAACAGCAGCCAGGCACATTTTAGCTAGTTTTACTTGTAAGTGGGGTTGTAAATGGTTTTTAGGCTCAGTACTGCGCTCTAAAGAAGCAGCCCTGAGGTCTCTCCTGATAGGAGGTAGTTAAGTAGAAATTCGCTGCTCAGCTGACCCGGGAGAAGCAAATGTATGCCAAAAATGTACCCAGAATGAGCTTTTCAGTGAACAGCAGCCAGGCACATTTTAGCTAGTTTTACTTGTAAGTGGGGTTGGAAACGGGTATCAGGCTCAGTACTGCGCGCAAAGGATGCAGCCCTGAGGTCTCTCCTGATTAAGGGGTAGTTAAGTAAAAATTCGCTGCTCAGCTGACCCGGCAGGAGCAAATATATGCCAAAAATGTATGCAGAATGAGCTTTTCAGTGAACAGCAGCCAGGCACATTTTAGCTAGTTTTACTTGTAAGTGGGTTTGTAAATGGTTTTCAGGCTCAGTACTGCGCTCAAAAGATGCAGCCCTGAGGTCTCTCCTGATAGGAGGTAGTTAAGTAGAAATTCGCTGCTCAGCTGACCCGGCAGAAGCAAATGTATACAAAAAATGTATGCAGAATGAGCTTTTCAGTGAACAGCAGCCAGGCACATTTTAGCTAGTTTTACTTGTAAGTGGGGTTGGAAACGGGAATCAGGCTCAGTACTGCGCTCAAAAGATGCAGCCATGAGGTATCTTCTGATAGGAGGTAGTTAAGTAGAAATTCACTGATCAGCTGACCCGGCAGAAGCAAATGTATACAAAAAATGTATGCAGAATGAGCTTTTCAGTGAACAGCAGCCAGGCACATTTTAGCTAGTTTTACTTGTAAGTGGGGTTGGAAACGGGTATCAGGCTCAGTACTGCGCTCAAAGCATGCAGCCCTGAGGTCTCTCCTGATAGGAGGTAGTTAAGTAGAAATTCACTGCTCAGCTGACCCGGCCGAAGTAAATGTATACCCAAAATGTACCCAGAATGAGCGTTTCAGTGAACAGCAGCCAGGCACATTTTAGCTAGTTTTACTTGTAAATGGGGTTTGAAACGGTTTTCAGGCTCAGTACTGCGCTCAAAAGATGCAGCCCTGAGGTCTCTCCTGATAGGAGGTAGTTAAGTAGAAATGCACTGCTCAGCTGACCCGGCAGAAGCAAATGTATACCAAAAATGTACCCAGAATGAGCTTTTCAGTGAACAGCGCCAGGCACATTTCAGCTACTTTTACTTGTAAGTGGGGTTGTAAACGCTTTTCAGGCTCAGTACTGCGCTCAAAGGATGCAGCCCTGAGGTCTCTCCTGATAGGAGGTAGTTAAGTAGAAATTTACTGCTCAGCTGACCCGGCAGAAGAAAATGTATACCAAAAATGTACCCAGAATGAGCTTTTCAGTGAACAGCAGCCAGGCACATTTTAGCTAGTTTTACTTGTAAGTGGGGTTGTAAATGGTTTTCAGGCTCAGTACTGCGCTCAAAAGATGCAGCCCTGAGGTCTCTCCTGATAGGAGGTAGTTAAGTGGAAATTCGCTGCTCAGCTGACCCGGCAGGAGCAAATGTATGCCAAAAATGTATGCAGAATGAGCTTTTCAGTGAACAGCAGCCAGGCACATTTTAGCTAGTTTTACTTGTAAGTGGGTTTGTAAATGGTTTTCAGGCTCAGTACTGCGCTCAAAAGATGCAGCCCTGAGGTCTCTCCTGATAGGAGGTAGTTAAGTAGAAATTCGCTGCTCAGCTGACCCGGGAGAAGCAAATGTATGCCAAAAATGTACCCAGAATGAGCTTTTCAGTGAACAGCAGCCAGGCACATTTTAGCTAGTTTTACTTGTAAGTGGGGTTGTAAATGGTTTTCAGGCTCAGTACTGCGCTCAAAAGATGCAGCCCTGAGGTCTCTCCTGATAGGAGGTAGTTAAGTGGAAATTCGCTGCTCAGCTGACCCGGCAGGAGCAAATGTATGCCAAAAATGTATGCAGAATGAGCTTTTCAGTGAACAGCAGCCAGGCACATTTTAGCTAGTTTTACTTGTAAGTGGGGTTGTAAATGGTTTTCAGGCTCAGTACTGCGCTCAAAAGATGCAGACCTGAGGTCTCTCCTGATAGGAGGTAGTTAAGTAGAAATTCGCTGCTCAGCTGACCCGGGAGAAGCAAATGTATGCCAAAAATGTACCCAGAATGAGCTTTTCAGTGAACAGCAGCCAGGCACATTTTAGCTAGTTTTACTTATAAGTGGGGTTGTAAATGGTTTGCAGGCTCAGTACTGCGCTCTAAAGATGCAGCCCTGAGGTCTCTCCTGATAGGAGGTAGTTAAGTAGAAATTCGCTGCTCAGCTGACCCGGGAGAAGCAAATGTATGCCAAAAATTTACCCAGAATGAGCTTTTCAGTGAACAGCAGCCAGGCACATTTTAGCTAGTTTTACTTGTAAGTGGGGTTGGAAACGGGTATCAGGCTCAGTACTGCGCGCAAAGGATGCAGCCCTGAGGTCTCTCCTGATTAGGGGGTAGTTAAGTAAAAATTCGCTGCTCAGCTGACCCGGCAGGAGCAAATATATGCCAAAAATGTATGCAGAATGAGCTTTTCAGTGAACAGCAGCCAGGCACATTTTAGCTAGTTTTACTTGTAAGTGGGTTTGTAAATAGTTTTCAGGCTCAGTACTGCGCTCAAAAGATGCAGCCCTGAGGTCTCTCCTGATAGGAGGTAGTTAAGTAGAAATTCGCTGCTCAGCTGACCCGGGAGAAGCAAATGTATGCCAAAAATGTACCCAGAATGAGCTTTTCAGTGAACAGCAGCCAGGCACATTTTAGCTAGTTTTACTTGTAAGTGGGGTTGGAAACGGGAATCAGGCTCAGTACTGCGCTCAAAAGATGCAGCCATGAGGTATCTTCTGATAGGAGGTAGTTAAGTAGAAATTCACTGATCAGCTGACCCGGCAGAAGCAAATGTATACAAAAAATGTATGCAGAATGAGCTTTTCAGTGAACAGCAGCCAGGCACATTTTAGCTAGTTTTACTTGTAAGTGGGGTTGGAAACGGGTATCAGGCTCAGTACTGCGCTCAAAGCATGCAGCCCTGAGGTCTCTCCTGATAGGGAGGTAGTTAAGTAGAAATTCACTGCTCAGCTGACCCGGCCAAAGTAAATGTATACCCAAAATGTACCCAGAATGAGCGTTTCAGTGAACTGCAGCCAGGCACATTTTAGCTAGTTTTACTTGTAAATGGGGTTTGAAACGGTTTTTCAGGCTCAGTACTGCGCTCAAAAGATGCAGCCCTGAGGTCTCTCCTGATAGGAGGTAGTTAAGTAGAAATGCACTGCTCAGCTGACCCGGCAGAAGCAAATGTATACCAAAAATGTACCCAGAATGAGCTTTTCAGTGAACAGCGCCAGGCACATTTCAGCTACTTTTACTTGTAAGTGGGGTTGTAAACGCTTTTCAGGCTCAGTACTGCGCTCAAAGGATGCAGCCCTGAGGTCTCTCCTGATAGGAGGTAGTTAAGTAGAAATTTACTGCTCAGCTGACCCGGCAGAAGAAAATGTATACCAAAAATGTACCCAGAATGAGCTTTTCAGTGAACAGCAGCCAGGCACATTTTAGCTAGTTTTACTTGTAAGTGGGGTTGTAAATGGTTTTCAGGCTCAGTACTGCGCTCAAAAGATGCAGCCCTGAGGTCTCTCCTGATAGGAGGTAGTTAAGTGGAAATTCGCTGCTCAGCTGACCCGGCAGGAGCAAATGTATGCCAAAAATGTATGCAGAATGAGCTTTTCAGTGAACAGCAGCCAGGCACATTTTAGCTAGTTTTACTTGTAAGTGGGTTTGTAAATGGTTTTCAGGCTCAGTACTGCGCTCAAAAGATGCAGCCCTGAGGTCTCTCCTGATAGGAGGTAGTTAAGTAGAAATTCGCTGCTCAGCTGACCCGGGAGAAGCAAATGTATGCCAAAAATGTACCCAGAATGAGCTTTTCAGTGAACAGCAGCCAGGCACATTTTAGCTAGTTTTACTTGTAAGTGGGGTTGTAAATGGTTTTTAGGCTCAGTACTGCGCTCTAAAGATGCAGCCCTGAGGTCTCTCCTGATAGGAGGTAGTTAAGTAGAAATTCGCTGCTCAGCTGACCCGGGAGAAGCAAATGTATGCCAAAAATGTACCCAGAATGAGCTTTTCAGTGAACAGCAGCCAGGCACATTTTAGCTAGTTTTACTTGTAAGTGGGGTTGGAAACGGGTATCAGGCTCAGTACTGCGCGCAAAGGATGCAGCCCTGAGGTCTCTCCTGATTAGGGGGTAGTTAAGTAAAAATTCGCTGCTCAGCTGACCCGGCAGGAGCAAATATATGCCAAAAATGTATGCAGAATGAGCTTTTCAGTGAACAGCAGCCAGGCACATTTTAGCTAGTTTTACTTGTAAGTGGGTTTGTAAATGGTTTTCAGACTCAGTACTGCGCTCAAAAGATGCAGCCCTGAGGTCTCTCCTGATAGGAGGTAGTTAAGTAGAAATTCGCTGCTCAGCTGACCCGGGAGAAGCAAATGTATGCCAAAAATGTACCCAGAATGAGCTTTTCAGTGAACAGCAGCCAGGCACATTTTAGCTAGTTTTACTTGTAAGTGGGGTTGTAAATGGTTTTCAGGCTCAGTACTGCGCTCAAAAGATGCAGCCCTGAGGTCTCTCCTGATAGGAGGTAGTTAAGTGGAAATTCGCTGCTCAGCTGACCAGGCAGGAGCAAATGTATGCCAAAAATGTATGCAGAATGAGCTTTTCAGTGAACAGCAGCCAGGCACATTTTAGCTAGTTTTACTTGTAAGTGGGGTTGTAAATGGTTTTTAGGCTCAGTACTGCGCTCTAAAGATGCAGCCCTGAGGTCTCTCCTGATAGGAGGTAGTTAAGTAGAAATTCGCTGCTCAGCTGACCCGGGAGAAGCAAATGTATGCCAAAAATGTACCCAGAATGAGCTTTTCAGTGAACAGCAGCCAGGCACATTTTAGCTAGTTTTACTTGTAAGTGGGGTTGGAAACGGGTATCAGGCTCAGTACTGCGCGCAAAGGATGCAGCCCTGAGGTCTCTCCTGATTAGGGGGTAGTTAAGTAAAAATTCGCTGCTCAGCTGACCCGGCAGGAGCAAATATATGCCAAAAATGTATGCAGAATGAGCTTTTCAGTGAACAGCAGCCAGGCACATTTTAGCTAGTTTTACTTGTAAGTGGGTTTGTAAATGGTTTTCAGGCTCAGTACTGCGCTCAAAAGATGCAGCCCTGAGGTCTCTCCTGATAGGAGGTAGTTAAGTAGAAATTCGCTGCTCAGCTGACCCGGGAGAAGCAAATGTATGCCAAAAATGTACCCAGAATGAGCTTTTCAGTGAACAGCAGCCAGGCACATTTTAGCTAGTTTTACTTGTAAGTGGGGTTGGAAACGGTTTTCAGGCTCAGTACTGCGCTCAAAAGATGCAGCCCTGAGGTCTCTCCTGATAGGAGGTAGTTAAGTAGAAATGCACTGCTCAGCTGACCCAGCAGGAGCAAATATATGCCAAAAATGTATGCAGAATGAGCTTTTCAGTGAACAGCAGCCAGGCACATTTTAGCTAGTTTTACTTGTAAGTGGGTTTGTAAATGGTTTTCAGGCTCAGTACTGCGCTCAAAAGATGCAGCCCTGAGGTCTCTCCTGATAGGAGGTAGTTAAGTAGAAATTCGCTGCTCAGCTGACCCGGGAGAAGCAAATGTATGCCAAAAATGTACCCAGAATGAGCTTTTCAGTGAACAGCAGCCAGGCACATTTTAGCTAGTTTTACTTGTAAGTGGGGTTGTAAATGGTTTTCAGGCTCAGTACTGCGCTCAAAAGATGCAGCCCTGAGGTCTCTCCTGATAGGAGGTAGTTAAGTGGAAATTCGCTGCTCAGCTGACCCGGCAGGAGCAAATATATGCCAAAAATGTATGCAGAATGAGCTTTTCAGTGAACAGCAGCCAGGCACATTTTAGCTAGTTTTACTTGTAAGTGGGGTTGTAAATGGTTTTTAGGCTCAGTACTGCGCTCTAAAGATGCAGCCCTGAGGTCTCTCCTGATAGGAGGTAGTTAAGTAGAAATTCGCTGCTCAGCTGACCCGGGAGAAGCAAATGTATGCCAAAAATGTACCCAGAATGAGCTTTTCAGTGAACAGCAGCCAGGCACATTTTAGCTAGTTTCACTTGTAAGTGGGGTTGGAAACGGGTATCAGGCTCAGTACTGCGCGCAAAGGATGCAGCCCTGAGGTCTCTCCTGATTAGGGGGTAGTTAAGTAAAAATTCGCTGCTCAGCTGACCCGGCAGGAGCAAATATATGCCAAAAATGTATGCAGAATGAGCTTTTCAGTGAACAGCAGCCAGGCACATTTTAGCTAGTTTTACTTGTAAGTGGGTTTGTAAATGGTTTTCAGGCTCAGTACTGCGCTCAAAAGATGCAGCCCTGAGGTCTCTCCTGATAGGAGGTAGTTAAGTAGAAATTCACTGCTCAGCAGTCCCGGCAGAAGCAAATGTGTACCAAAAATGTACCCAGAATTAGCTTTTCAGTGAACAGCAGCCAGGCACATTTTAGCTAGTTTTACTTGTAAGTGGGTTTGTAAATGGTTTTCAGGCTCAGTACTGCGCTCAAAAGATGCAGCCCTGAGGTCTCTCCTGATAGGAGGTAGTTAAGTAGAAATTCGCTGCTCAGCTGACCCGGGAGAAGCAAATGTATGCCAAAAATGTACCCAGAATGAGCTTTTCAGTGAACAGCAGCCAGGCACATTTTAGCTAGTTTTACTTGTAAGTGGGGTTGTAAATGGTTTTCAGGCTCAGTACTGCGCTCAAAAGATGCAGCCCTGAGGTCTCTCCTGATAGGAGGTAGTTAAGTGGAAATTCGCTGCTCAGCTGACCCGGCAGGAGCAAATATATGCCAAAAATGTATGCAGAATGAGCTTTTCAGTGAACAGCAGCCAGGCACATTTTAGCTAGTTTTACTTGTAAGTGGGGTTGTAAATGGTTTTTAGGCTCAGTACTGCGCTCTAAAGATGCAGCCCTGAGGTCTCTCCTGATAGGAGGTAGTTAAGTAGAAATTCGCTGCTCAGCTGACCCGGGAGAAGCAAATGTATGCCAAAAATGTACCCAGAATGAGCTTTTCAGTGAACAGCAGCCAGGCACATTTTAGCTAGTTTTACTTGTAAGTGGGGTTGGAAACGGGTATCAGGCTCAGTACTGCGCGCAAAGGATGCAGCCCTGAGGTCTCTCCTGATTAGGGGGTAGTTAAGTAAAAATTCGCTGCTCAGCTGACCCGGCAGGAGCAAATATATGCCAAAAATGTATGCAGAATGAGCTTTTCAGTGAACAGCAGCCAGGCACATTTTAGCTAGTTTTACTTGTAAGTGGGTTTGTAAATGGTTTTCAGGCTCAGTACTGCGCTCAAAAGATGCAGCCCTGAGGTCTCTCCTGATAGGAGGTAGTTAAGTAGAAATTCACTGCTCAGCAGTCCCGGCAGAAGCAAATGTGTACCAAAAATGTACCCAGAATTAGCTTTTCAGTGAACAGCAGCCAGGCACATTTTAGCTAGTTTTACTTGTAAGTGGGGTTGTAAATGGTTTTTAGGCTCAGTACTGCGCTCTAAAGATGCAGCCCTGAGGTCTCTCCTGATAGGAGGTAGTTAAGTAGAAATTCGCTGCTCAGCTGACCCGGGAGAAGCAAATGTATGCCAAAAATGTACCCAGAATGAGCTTTTCAGTGAACAGCAGCCAGGCACATTTTAGCTAGTTTTACTTGTAAGTGGGGTTGGAAACGGGTATCAGGCTCAGTACTGCGCGCAAAGGATGCAGCCCTGAGGTCTCTCCTGATTAGGGGGTAGTTAAGTAAAAATTCGCTGCTCAGCTGACCCGGCAGGAGCAAATATATGCCAAAAATGTATGCAGAATGAGCTTTTCAGTGAACAGCAGCCAGGCACATTTTAGCTAGTTTTACTTGTAAGTGGGTTTGTAAATGGTTTTCAGACTCAGTACTGCGCTCAAAAGATGCAGCCCTGAGGTCTCTCCTGATAGGAGGTAGTTAAGTAGAAATTCGCTGCTCAGCTGACCCGGGAGAAGCAAATGTATGCCAAAAATGTACCCAGAATGAGCTTTTCAGTGAACAGCAGCCAGGCACATTTTAGCTAGTTTTACTTGTAAGTGGGGTTGTAAATGGTTTTCAGGCTCAGTACTGCGCTCAAAAGATGCAGCCCTGAGGTCTCTCCTGATAGGAGGTAGTTAAGTGGAAATTCGCTGCTCAGCTGACCAGGCAGGAGCAAATGTATGCCAAAAATGTATGCAGAATGAGCTTTTCAGTGAACAGCAGCCAGGCACATTTTAGCTAGTTTTACTTGTAAGTGGGGTTGTAAATGGTTTTTAGGCTCAGTACTGCGCTCTAAAGATGCAGCCCTGAGGTCTCTCCTGATAGGAGGTAGTTAAGTAGAAATTCGCTGCTCAGCTGACCCGGGAGAAGCAAATGTATGCCAAAAATGTACCCAGAATGAGCTTTTCAGTGAACAGCAGCCAGGCACATTTTAGCTAGTTTTACTTGTAAGTGGGGTTGGAAACGGGTATCAGGCTCAGTACTGCGCGCAAAGGATGCAGCCCTGAGGTCTCTCCTGATTAGGGGGTAGTTAAGTAAAAATTCGCTGCTCAGCTGACCCGGCAGGAGCAAATATATGCCAAAAATGTATGCAGAATGAGCTTTTCAGTAAACAGCAGCCAGGCACATTTTAGCTAGTTTTACTTGTAAGTGGGTTTGTAAATGGTTTTCAGGCTCAGTACTGCGCTCAAAAGATGCAGCCCTGAGGTCTCTCCTGATAGGAGGTAGTTAAGTAGAAATTCGCTGCTCAGCTGACCCGGGAGAAGCAAATGTATGCCAAAAATGTACCCAGAATGAGCTTTTCAGTGAACAGCAGCCAGGCACATTTTAGCTAGTTTTACTTGTAAGTGGGGTTGGAAACGGTTTTCAGGCTCAGTACTGCGCTCAAAAGATGCAGCCCTGAGGTCTCTCCTGATAGGAGGTAGTTAAGTAGAAATGCACTGCTCAGCTGACCCGGCAGGAGCAAATATATGCCAAAAATGTATGCAGAATGAGCTTTTCAGTGAACAGCAGCCAGGCACATTTTAGCTAGTTTTACTTGTAAGTGGGTTTGTAAATGGTTTTCAGGCTCAGTACTGCGCTCAAAAGATGCAGCCCTGAGGTCTCTCCTGATAGGAGGTAGTTAAGTAGAAATTCGCTGCTCAGCTGACCCGGGAGAAGCAAATGTATGCCAAAAATGTACCCAGAATGAGCTTTTCAGTGAACAGCAGCCAGGCACATTTTAGCTAGTTTTACTTGTAAGTGGGGTTGTAAATGGTTTTCAGGCTCAGTACTGCGCTCAAAAGATGCAGCCCTGAGGTCTCTCCTGATAGGAGGTAGTTAAGTGGAAATTCGCTGCTCAGCTGACCCGGCAGGAGCAAATATATGCCAAAAATGTATGCAGAATGAGCTTTTCAGTGAACAGCAGCCAGGCACATTTTAGCTAGTTTTACTTGTAAGTGGGGTTGTAAATGGTTTTTAGGCTCAGTACTGCGCTCTAAAGATGCAGCCCTGAGGTCTCTCCTGATAGGAGGTAGTTAAGTAGAAATTCGCTGCTCAGCTGACCCGGGAGAAGCAAATGTATGCCAAAAATGTACCCAGAATGAGCTTTTCAGTGAACAGCAGCCAGGCACATTTTAGCTAGTTTCACTTGTAAGTGGGGTTGGAAACGGGTATCAGGCTCAGTACTGCGCGCAAAGGATGCAGCCCTGAGGTCTCTCCTGATTAGGGGGTAGTTAAGTAAAAATTCGCTGCTCAGCTGACCCGGCAGGAGCAAATATATGCCAAAAATGTATGCAGAATGAGCTTTTCAGTGAACAGCAGCCAGGCACATTTTAGCTAGTTTTACTTGTAAGTGGGTTTGTAAATGGTTTTCAGGCTCAGTACTGCGCTCAAAAGATGCAGCCCTGAGGTCTCTCCTGATAGGAGGTAGTTAAGTAGAAATTCACTGCTCAGCAGTCCCGGCAGAAGCAAATGTGTACCAAAAATGTACCCAGAATTAGCTTTTCAGTGAACAGCAGCCAGGCACATTTTAGCTAGTTTTACTTGTAAGTGGGTTTGTAAATGGTTTTCAGGCTCAGTACTGCGCTCAAAAGATGCAGCCCTGAGGTCTCTCCTGATAGGAGGTAGTTAAGTAGAAATTCGCTGCTCAGCTGACCCGGGAGAAGCAAATGTATGCCAAAAATGTACCCAGAATGAGCTTTTCAGTGAACAGCAGCCAGGCACATTTTAGCTAGTTTTACTTGTAAGTGGGGTTGTAAATGGTTTTCAGGCTCAGTACTGCGCTCAAAAGATGCAGCCCTGAGGTCTCTCCTGATAGGAGGTAGTTAAGTGGAAATTCGCTGCTCAGCTGACCCGGCAGGAGCAAATATATGCCAAAAATGTATGCAGAATGAGCTTTTCAGTGAACAGCAGCCAGGCACATTTTAGCTAGTTTTACTTGTAAGTGGGGTTGTAAATGGTTTTTAGGCTCAGTACTGCGCTCTAAAGATGCAGCCCTGAGGTCTCTCCTGATAGGAGGTAGTTAAGTAGAAATTCGCTGCTCAGCTGACCCGGGAGAAGCAAATGTATGCCAAAAATGTACCCAGAATGAGCTTTTCAGTGAACAGCAGCCAGGCACATTTTAGCTAGTTTTACTTGTAAGTGGGGTTGGAAACGGGTATCAGGCTCAGTACTGCGCGCAAAGGATGCAGCCCTGAGGTCTCTCCTGATTAGGGGGTAGTTAAGTAAAAATTCGCTGCTCAGCTGACCCGGCAGGAGCAAATATATGCCAAAAATGTATGCAGAATGAGCTTTTCAGTGAACAGCAGCCAGGCACATTTTAGCTAGTTTTACTTGTAAGTGGGTTTGTAAATGGTTTTCAGGCTCAGTACTGCGCTCAAAAGATGCAGCCCTGAGGTCTCTCCTGATAGGAGGTAGTTAAGTAGAAATTCACTGCTCAGCAGTCCCGGCAGAAGCAAATGTGTACCAAAAATGTACCCAGAATTAGCTTTTCAGTGAACAGCAGCCAGGCACATTTTAGCTAGTTTTACTTGTAAGTGGGGTTGTAAATGGTTTTCAGGCTCAGTACTGCGCTCAAAAGATGCAGCCCTGAGGTCTCTCCTGATAGGAGGTAGTTAAGTGGAAATTCGCTGCTCAGCTGACCCGGCAGGAGCAAATGTATGCCAAAAATGTATGCAGAATGAGCTTTTCAGTGAACAGCAGCCAGGCACATTTTAGCTAGTTTTACTTGTAAGTGGGGTTGTAAATGGTTTTTAGGCTCAGTACTGCGATCAAAGGATGCAGCCCTGAGGTCTCTCCTGATAGGAGGTAGTTAAGTAAAAATTCGCTGCTCAGCTGACCCGGCAGGAGCAAATATATGCCAAAAATGTATGCAGAATGAGCTTTTCAGTGAACAGCAGCCAGGCACATTTTAGCTAGTTTTACTTGTAAGTGGGGTTGTAAATGGTTTTCAGGCTCAGTACTGCGCTCAAAAGATGCAGCCCTGAGGTCTCTCCTGATAGGAGGTAGTTAAGTAGAAATTCGCTGCTCAGCTGACCCGGGAGAAGCAAATGTATGCCAAAAATGTACCCAGAATGAGCTTTTCAGTGAACAGCAGCCAGGCACATTTTAGCTAGTTTTACTTGTAAGTGGGGTTGTAAATGGTTTTCAGGCTCAGTACTGCGCTCTAAAGATGCAGCCCTGAGGTCTCTCCTGATAGGAGGTAGTTAAGTAGAAATTTGCTGCTCAGCTGACCCGGGAGAAGCAAATGTATGCCAAAAATTTACCCAGAATGAGCTTTTCAGTGAACAGCAGCCATGCACATTTTAGCTTGTTTTACTTGTAAGTGGGGTTGGAAACGGGTATCAGGCTCAGTACTGCGCGCAAAGGATGCAGCCCTGAGGTCTCTCCTGATTAGGGGGTAGTTAAGTAAAAATTCGCTGCTCAGCTGACCCGGCAGGAGCAAATATATGCCAAAAATGTATGCAGAATGAGCTTTTCAGTGAACAGCAGCCAGGCACATTTTAGCTAGTTTTACTTGTAAGTGGGTTTGTAAATGGTTTTCAGGCTCAGTACTGCGCTCAAAAGATGCAGCCCTGAGGTCTCTCCTAATAGGAGGTAGTTAAGTAGAAATTCGCTGCTCAGCTGACCCGGGAGAAGGAAATGTATGCCAAAAATGTACCCAGAATGAGCTTTTCAGTGAACAGCAGCCAGGCACATTTTAGCTAGTTTTACTTGTAAGTGGGGTTGTAAATGGTTTTCAGGCTCAGTACTGCGCTCAAAAGATGCAGCCCTGAGGTCTCTCCTGATAGGAGGTAGTTAAGTGGAAATTCGCTGCTCAGCTGACCCGGCAGGAGCAAATGTATGCCAAAAATGTATGCAGAATGAGCTTTTCAGTGAACAGCAGCCAGGCACATTTTAGCTAGTTTTACTTGTAAGTGGGGTTGTAAATGGTTTTTAGGCTTAGTACTGCGCTCTAAAGATGCAGCCCTGAGGTCTCTCCTGATAGGAGGTAGTTAAGTAGAAATTCGCTGCTCAGCTGACCCGGGAGAAGCAAATGTATGCCAAAAATGTACCCAGAATGAGCTTTTCAGTGAACAGCAGCCAGGCACATTTTAGCTAGTTTTACTTGTAAGTGGGGTTGGAAACGGGTATCAGGCTCAGTACTGCGCGCAAAGGATGCAGCCCTGAGGTCTCTCCTGATTAGGGGGTAGTTAAGTAAAAATTCGCTGCTCAGCTGACCCGGCAGGAGCAAATATATGCCAAAAATGTATGCAGAATGAGCTTTTCAGTGAACAGCAGCCAGGCACATTTTAGCTAGTTTTACTTGTAAGTGGGTTTGTAAATGGTTTTCAGGCTCAGTACTGCGCTCAAAAGATGCAGCCCTGAGGTCTCTCCTGATAGGAGGTAGTTAAGTAGAAATTCGCTGCTCAGCTGACCCGGGAGAAGCAAATGTATGCCAAAAAATGTACCCAGAATGAGCTTTTCAGTGAACAGCAGCCAGGCACATTTTAGCTAGTTTTACTTGTAAGTGGGGTTGTAAATGGTTTTCAGGCTCAGTACTGCGCTCAAAAGATGCAGCCTTGAGGTCTCTCCTGATAGGAGGTAGTTAAGTGGAAATTCGCTGCTCAGCTGACCCGGCAGGAGCAAATGTATGCCAAAAATGTATGCAGAATGAGCTTTTCAGTGAACAGCAGCCAGGCACATTTTAGCTAGTTTTACTTGTAAGTGGGGTTGTAAATGGTTTTTAGGCTCAGTACTGCGCTCTAAAGATGCAGCCGTGAGGTCTCTCCTGATAGGAGGTAGTTAAGTAGAAATTCGCTGCTCAGCTGACCCGGGAGAAGCAAATGTATGCCAAAAATGTACCCAGAATGACCTTTTCAGTGAACAGCAGCCAGGCACATTTTAGCTAGTTTTACTTGTAAGTGGGGTTGGAAACGGGTATCAGGCTCAGTACTGCGCGCAAAGGATGCAGCCCTGAGGTCTCTCCTGATTAGGGGGTAGTTAAGTAAAAATTCGCTGCTCAGCTGACCCGGCAGGAGCAAATATATGCCAAAAATGTATGCAGAATGAGCTTTTCAGTGAACAGCAGCCAGGCACATTTTAGCTAGTTTTACTTGTAAGTGGGTTTGTAAATGGTTTTCAGGCTCAGTACTGCGCTCAAAAGATGCAGCCCTGAGGTCTCTCCTGATAGGAGGTAGTTAAGTAGAAATTCGCTGCTCAGCTGACCCGGGAGAAGCAAATGTATGCCAAAAATGTACCCAGAATGAGCTTTTCAGTGAACAGCAGCCAGGCACATTTTAGCTAGTTTTACTTGTAAGTGGGGTTGGAAACGGGAATCAGGCTCAGTACTGCGCTCAAAAGATGCAGCCATGAGGTATCTTCTGATAGGAGGTAGTTAAGTAGAAATTCACTGATCAGCTGACCCGGCAGAAGCAAATGTATACAAAAAATGTATGCAGAATGAGCTTTTCAGTGAACAGCAGCCAGGCACATTTTAGCTAGTTTTACTTGTAAGTGGGGTTGGAAACGGGTATCAGGCTCAGTACTGCGCTCAAAGCATGCAGCCCTGAGGTCTCTCCTGATAGGAGGTAGTTAAGTAGAAATTCACTGCTCAGCTGACCCGGCCGAAGTAAATGTATACCCAAAATGTACCCAGAATGAGCGTTTCAGTGAACAGCAGCCAGGCACATTTTTGCTAGTTTTACTTGTAAATGGGGTTTGAAACGGTTTTCAGGCTCAGTACTGCGCTCAAAAGATGCAGCCCTGAGGTCTCTCCTGATAGGAGGTAGTTAAGTAGAAATGCACTGCTCAGCTGACCCGGCAGAAGCAAATGTATACCAAAAATGTACCCAGAATGAGCTTTTCAGTGAACAGCGCCAGGCACATTTCAGCTACTTTTACTTGTAAGTGGGGTTGTAAACGCTTTTCAGGCTCAGTACTGCGCTCAAAGGATGCAGCCCTGAGGTCTCTCCTGATAGGAGGTAGTTAAGTAGAAATTTACTGCTCAGCTGACCCGGCAGAAGAAAATGTATACCAAAAATGTACCGAGAATGAGCTTTTCAGTGAACAGCAGCCAGGCACATTTTAGCTAGTTTTACTTGTAAGTGGGGTTGTAAATGGTTTTCAGGCTCAGTACTGCGCTCAAAAGATGCAGCCCTGAGGTCTCTCCTGATAGGAGGTAGTTAAGTGGAAATTCGCTGCTCAGCTGACCCGGCAGGAGCAAATGTATGCCAAAAATGTATGCAGAATGAGCTTTTCAGTGAACAGCAGCCAGGCACATTTTAGCTAGTTTTACTTGTAAGTGGGTTTGTAAATGGTTTTCAGGCTCAGTACTGCGCTCAAAAGATGCAGCCCTGAGGTCTCTCCTGATAGGAGGTAGTTAAGTAGAAATTCGCTGCTCAGCTGACCCGGGAGAAGCAAATGTATGCCAAAAATGTACCCAGAATGAGCTTTTCAGTGAACAGCAGCCAGGCACATTTTAGCTAGTTTTACTTGTAAGTGGGGTTGTAAATGGTTTTTAGGCTCAGTACTGCGCTCTAAAGATGCAGCCCTGAGGTCTCTCCTGATAGGAGGTAGTTAAGTAGAAATTCGCTGCTCAGCTGACCCGGGAGAAGCAAATGTATGCCAAAAATGTACCCAGAATGAGCTTTTCAGTGAACAGCAGCCAGGCACATTTTAGCTAGTTTTACTTGTAAGTGGGGTTGGAAACGGGTATCAGGCTCAGTACTGCGCGCAAAGGATGCAGCCCTGAGGTCTCTCCTGATTAAGGGGTAGTTAAGTAAAAATTCGCTGCTCAGCTGACCCGGCAGGAGCAAATATATGCCAAAAATGTATGCAGAATGAGCTTTTCAGTGAACAGCAGCCAGGCACATTTTAGCTAGTTTTACTTGTAAGTGGGTTTGTAAATGGTTTTCAGGCTCAGTACTGCGCTCAAAAGATGCAGCCCTGAGGTCTCTCCTGATAGGAGGTAGTTAAGTAGAAATTCGCTGCTCAGCTGACCCGGCAGAAGCAAATGTATACAAAAAATGTATGCAGAATGAGCTTTTCAGTGAACAGCAGCCAGGCACATTTTAGCTAGTTTTACTTGTAAGTGGGGTTGGAAACGGGAATCAGGCTCAGTACTGCGCTCAAAAGATGCAGCCATGAGGTATCTTCTGATAGGAGGTAGTTAAGTAGAAATTCACTGATCAGCTGACCCGGCAGAAGCAAATGTATACAAAAAATGTATGCAGAATGAGCTTTTCAGTGAACAGCAGCCAGGCACATTTTAGCTAGTTTTACTTGTAAGTGGGGTTGGAAACGGGTATCAGGCTCAGTACTGCGCTCAAAGCATGCAGCCCTGAGGTCTCTCCTGATAGGAGGTAGTTAAGTAGAAATTCACTGCTCAGCTGACCCGGCCGAAGTAAATGTATACCCAAAATGTACCCAGAATGAGCGTTTCAGTGAACAGCAGCCAGGCACATTTTAGCTAGTTTTACTTGTAAATGGGGTTTGAAACGGTTTTCAGGCTCAGTACTGCGCTCAAAAGATGCAGCCCTGAGGTCTCTCCTGATAGGAGGTAGTTAAGTAGAAATGCACTGCTCAGCTGACCCGGCAGAAGCAAATGTATACCAAAAATGTACCCAGAATGAGCTTTTCAGTGAACAGCGCCAGGCACATTTCAGCTACTTTTACTTGTAAGTGGGGTTGTAAACGCTTTTCAGGCTCAGTACTGCGCTCAAAGGATGCAGCCCTGAGGTCTCTCCTGATAGGAGGTAGTTAAGCAGAAATTTACTGCTCAGCTGACCCGGCAGAAGAAAATGTATACCAAAAATGTACCCAGAATGAGCTTTTCAGTGAACAGCAGCCAGGCACATTTTAGCTAGTTTTACTTGTAAGTGGGGTTGTAAATGGTTTTCAGGCTCAGTACTGCGCTCAAAAGATGCAGCCCTGAGGTCTCTCCTGATAGGAGGTAGTTAAGTGGAAATTCGCTGCTCAGCTGACCCGGCAGGAGCAAATGTATGCCAAAAATGTATGCAGAATGAGCTTTTCAGTGAACAGCAGCCAGGCACATTTTAGCTAGTTTTACTTGTAAGTGGGTTTGTAAATGGTTTTCAGGCTCAGTACTGCGCTCAGAAGATGCAGCCCTGAGGTCTCTCCTGATAGGAGGTAGTTAAGTAGAAATTCGCTGCTCAGCTGACCCGGGAGAAGCAAATGTATGCCAAAAATGTACCCAGAATGAGCTTTTCAGTGAACAGCAGCCAGGCACATTTTAGCTAGTTTTACTTGTAAGTGGGGTTGTAAATGGTTTTCAGGCTCAGTACTGCGCTCAAAAGATGCAGCCCTGAGGTCTCTCCTGATAGGAGGTAGTTAAGTGGAAATTCGCTGCTCAGCTGACCCGGCAGGAGCAAATGTATGCCAAAAATGTATGCAGAATGAGCTTTTCAGTGAACAGCAGCCAGGCACATTTTAGCTAGTTTTACTTGTAAGTGGGGTTGTAAATGGTTTTCAGGCTCAGTACTGCGCTCAAAAGATGCAGACCTGAGGTCTCTCCTGATAGGAGGTAGTTAAGTAGAAATTCGCTGCTCAGCTGACCCGGGAGAAGCAAATGTATGCCAAAAATGTACCCAGAATGAGCTTTTCAGTGAACAGCAGCCAGGCACATTTTAGCTAGTTTTACTTATAAGTGGGGTTGTAAATGGTTTGCAGGCTCAGTACTGCGCTCTAAAGATGCAGCCCTGAGGTCTCTCCTGATAGGAGGTAGTTAAGTAGAAATTCGCTGCTCAGCTGACCCGGGAGAAGCAAATGTATGCCAAAAATTTACCCAGAATGAGCTTTTCAGTGAACAGCAGCCAGGCACATTTTAGCTAGTTTTACTTGTAAGTGGGGTTGGAAACGGGTATCAGGCTCAGTACTGCGCGCAAAGGATGCAGCCCTGAGGTCTCTCCTGATTAGGGGGTAGTTAAGTAAAAATTCGCTGCTCAGCTGACCCGGCAGGAGCAAATATATGCCAAAAATGTATGCAGAATGAGCTTTTCAGTGAACAGCAGCCAGGCACATTTTAGCTAGTTTTACTTGTAAGTGGGTTTGTAAATGGTTTTCAGGCTCAGTACTGCGCTCAAAAGATGCAGCCCTGAGGTCTCTCCTGATAGGAGGTAGTTAAGTAGAAATTCGCTGCTCAGCTGACCCGGGAGAAGCAAATGTATGCCAAAAATGTACCCAGAATGAGCTTTTCAGTGAACAGCAGCCAGGCACATTTTAGCTAGTTTTACTTGTAAGTGGGGTTGGAAACGGGAATCAGGCTCAGTACTGCGCTCAAAAGATGCAGCCATGAGGTATCTTCTGATAGGAGGTAGTTAAGTAGAAATTCACTGATCAGCTGACCCGGCAGAAGCAAATGTATACAAAAAATGTATGCAGAATGAGCTTTTCAGTGAACAGCAGCCAGGCACATTTTAGCTAGTTTTACTTGTAAGTGGGGTTGGAAACGGGTATCAGGCTCAGTACTGCGCTCAAAGCATGCAGCCCTGAGGTCTCTCCTGATAGGGAGGTAGTTAAGTAGAAATTCACTGCTCAGCTGACCCGGCCGAAGTAAATGTATACCCAAAATGTACCCAGAATGAGCGTTTCAGTGAACAGCAGCCAGGCACATTTTAGCTAGTTTTACTTGTAAATGGGGTTTGAAACGGTTTTTCAGGCTCAGTACTGCGCTCAAAAGATGCAGCCCTGAGGTCTCTCCTGATAGGAGGTAGTTAAGTAGAAATGCACTGCTCAGCTGACCCGGCAGAAGCAAATGTATACCAAAAATGTACCCAGAATGAGCTTTTCAGTGAACAGCGCCAGGCACATTTCAGCTACTTTTACTTGTAAGTGGGGTTGTAAACGCTTTTCAGGCTCAGTACTGCGCTCAAAGGATGCAGCCCTGAGGTCTCTCCTGATAGGAGGTAGTTAAGTAGAAATTTACTGCTCAGCTGACCCGGCAGAAGAAAATGTATACCAAAAATGTACCCAGAATGAGCTTTTCAGTGAACAGCAGCCAGGCACATTTTAGCTAGTTTTACTTGTAAGTGGGGTTGTAAATGGTTTTCAGGCTCAGTACTGCGCTCAAAAGATGCAGCCCTGAGGTCTCTCCTGATAGGAGGTAGTTAAGTGGAAATTCGCTGCTCAGCTGACCCGGCAGGAGCAAATGTATGCCAAAAATGTATGCAGAATGAGCTTTTCAGTGAACAGCAGCCAGGCACATTTTAGCTAGTTTTACTTGTAAGTGGGTTTGTAAATGGTTTTCAGGCTCAGTACTGCGCTCAAAAGATGCAGCCCTGAGGTCTCTCCTGATAGGAGGTAGTTAAGTAGAAATTCGCTGCTCAGCTGACCCGGGAGAAGCAAATGTATGCCAAAAATGTACCCAGAATGAGCTTTTCAGTGAACAGCAGCCAGGCACATTTTAGCTAGTTTTACTTGTAAGTGGGGTTGTAAATGGTTTTTAGGCTCAGTACTGCGCTCTAAAGATGCAGCCCTGAGGTCTCTCCTGATAGGAGGTAGTTAAGTAGAAATTCGCTGCTCAGCTGACCCGGGAGAAGCAAATGTATGCCAAAAATGTACCCAGAATGAGCTTTTCAGTGAACAGCAGCCAGGCACATTTTAGCTAGTTTTACTTGTAAGTGGGGTTGGAAACGGGTATCAGGCTCAGTACTGCGCGCAAAGGATGCAGCCCTGAGGTCTCTCCTGATTAGGGGGTAGTTAAGTAAAAATTCGCTGCTCAGCTGACCCGGCAGGAGCAAATATATGCCAAAAATGTATGCAGAATGAGCTTTTCAGTGAACAGCAGCCAGGCACATTTTAGCTAGTTTTACTTGTAAGTGGGTTTGTAAATGGTTTTCAGACTCAGTACTGCGCTCAAAAGATGCAGCCCTGAGGTCTCTCCTGATAGGAGGTAGTTAAGTAGAAATTCGCTGCTCAGCTGACCCGGGAGAAGCAAATGTATGCCAAAAATGTACCCAGAATGAGCTTTTCAGTGAACAGCAGCCAGGCACATTTTAGCTAGTTTTACTTGTAAGTGGGGTTGTAAATGGTTTTCAGGCTCAGTACTGCGCTCAAAAGATGCAGCCCTGAGGTCTCTCCTGATAGGAGGTAGTTAAGTGGAAATTCGCTGCTCAGCTGACCAGGCAGGAGCAAATGTATGCCAAAAATGTATGCAGAATGAGCTTTTCAGTGAACAGCAGCCAGGCACATTTTAGCTAGTTTTACTTGTAAGTGGGGTTGTAAATGGTTTTTAGGCTCAGTACTGCGCTCTAAAGATGCAGCCCTGAGGTCTCTCCTGATAGGAGGTAGTTAAGTAGAAATTCGCTGCTCAGCTGACCCGGGAGAAGCAAATGTATGCCAAAAATGTACCCAGAATGAGCTTTTCAGTGAACAGCAGCCAGGCACATTTTAGCTAGTTTTACTTGTAAGTGGGGTTGGAAACGGGTATCAGGCTCAGTACTGCGCGCAAAGGATGCAGCCCTGAGGTCTCTCCTGATTAGGGGGTAGTTAAGTAAAAATTCGCTGCTCAGCTGACCCGGCAGGAGCAAATATATGCCAAAAATGTATGCAGAATGAGCTTTTCAGTGAACAGCAGCCAGGCACATTTTAGCTAGTTTTACTTGTAAGTGGGTTTGTAAATGGTTTTCAGGCTCAGTACTGCGCTCAAAAGATGCAGCCCTGAGGTCTCTCCTGATAGGAGGTAGTTAAGTAGAAATTCGCTGCTCAGCTGACCCGGGAGAAGCAAATGTATGCCAAAAATGTACCCAGAATGAGCTTTTCAGTGAACAGCAGCCAGGCACATTTTAGCTAGTTTTACTTGTAAGTGGGGTTGGAAACGGGAATCAGGCTCAGTACTGCGCTCAAAAGATGCAGCCATGAGGTATCTTCTGATAGGAGGTAGTTAAGTAGAAATTCACTGATCAGCTGACCCGGCAGAAGCAAATGTATACAAAAAATGTATGCAGAATGAGCTTTTCAGTGAACAGCAGCCAGGCACATTTTAGCTAGTTTTACTTGTAAGTGGGGTTGGAAACGGGTATCAGGCTCAGTACTGCGCTCAAAGCATGCAGCCCTGAGGTCTCTCCTGATAGGAGGTAGTTAAGTAGAAATTCACTGCTCAGCTGACCCGGCCGAAGTAAATGTATACCCAAAATGTACCCAGAATGAGCGTTTCAGTGAACAGCAGCCAGGCACATTTTAGCTAGTTTTACTTGTAAATGGGGTTTGAAACGGTTTTCAGGCTCAGTACTGCGCTCAAAAGATGCAGCCCTGAGGTCTCTCCTGATAGGAGGTAGTTAAGTAGAAATGCACTGCTCAGCTGACCCGGCAGAAGCAAATGTATACCAAAAATGTACCCAGAATGAGCTTTTCAGTGAACAGCGCCAGGCACATTTCAGCTACTTTTACTTGTAAGTGGGGTTGTAAACGCTTTTCAGGCTCAGTACTGCGCTCAAAGGATGCAGCCCTGAGGTCTCTCCTGATAGGAGGTAGTTAAGTAGAAATTTACTGCTCAGCTGACCCGGCAGAAGAAAATGTATACCAAAAATGTACCCAGAATGAGCTTTTCAGTGAACAGCAGCCAGGCACATTTTAGCTAGTTTTACTTGTAAGTGGGGTTGTAAATGGTTTTCAGGCTCAGTACTGCGCTCAAAAGATGCAGCCCTGAGGTCTCTCCTGATAGGAGGTAGTTAAGTGGAAATTCGCTGCTCAGCTGACCCGGCAGGAGCAAATGTATGCCAAAAATGTATGCAGAATGAGCTTTTCAGTGAACAGCAGCCAGGCACATTTTAGCTAGTTTTACTTGTAAGTGGGTTTGTAAATGGTTTTCAGGCTCAGTACTGCGCTCAAAAGATGCAGCCCTGAGGTCTCTCCTGATAGGAGGTAGTTAAGTAGAAATTCGCTGCTCAGCTGACCCGGGAGAAGCAAATGTATGCCAAAAATGTACCCAGAATGAGCTTTTCAGTGAACAGCAGCCAGGCACATTTTAGCTAGTTTTACTTGTAAGTGGGGTTGTAAATGGTTTTCAGGCTCAGTACTGCGCTCAAAAGATGCAGCCCTGAGGTCTCTCCTGATAGGAGGTAGTTAAGTGGAAATTCGCTGCTCAGCTGACCCGGCAGGAGCAAATGTATGCCAAAAATGTATGCAGAATGAGCTTTTCAGTGAACAGCAGCCAGGCACATTTTAGCTAGTTTTACTTGTAAGTGGGGTTGTAAATGGTTTTCAGGCTCAGTACTGCGCTCAAAAGATGCAGCCCTGAGGTCTCTCCTGATAGGAGGTAGTTAAGTAGAAATTCGCTGCTCAGCTGACCCGGGAGAAGCAAATGTATGCCAAAAATGTACCCAGAATGAGCTTTTCAGTGAACAGCAGCCAGGCACATTTTAGCTAGTTTTACTTGTAAGTGGGGTTGTAAATGGTTTGCAGGCTCAGTACTGCGCTCTAAAGATGCAGCCCTGAGGTCTCTCCTGATAGGAGGTAGTTAAGTAGAAATTCGCTGCTCAGCTGACCCGGGAGAAGCAAATGTATGCCAAAAATTTACCCAGAATGAGCTTTTCAGTGAACAGCAGCCAGGCACATTTTAGCTAGTTTTACTTGTAAGTGGGGTTGGAAACGGGTATCAGGCTCAGTACTGCGCGCAAAGGATGCAGCCCTGAGGTCTCTCCTGATTAGGGGGTAGTTAAGTAAAAATTCGCTGCTCAGCTGACCCGGCAGGAGCAAATGTATGCCAAAAATGTATGCAGAATGAGCTTTTCAGTGAACAGCAGCCAGGCACATTTTAGCTAGTTTTACTTGTAAGTGGGTTTGTAAATGGTTTTCAGGCTCAGTACTGCGCTCAAAAGATGCAGCCCTGAGGTCCCTCCTGATAGGAGGTAGTTAAGTAGAAATTCGCTGCTCAGCTGACCCGGGAGAAGCAAATGTATGCCAAAAATGTACCCAGAATGAGCTTTTCAGTGAACAGCAGCCAGGCACATTTTAGCTAGTTTTACTTGTAAGTGGGGTTGGAAACGGGAATCAGGCTCAGTACTGCGCTCAAAAGATGCAGCCATGAGGTATCTTCTGATAGGAGGTAGTTAAGTAGAAATTCACTGATCAGCTGACCCGGCAGAAGCAAATGTATACAAAAAATGTATGCAGAATGAGCTTTTCAGTGAACAGCAGCCAGGCACATTTTAGCTAGTTTTACTTGTAAGTGGGGTTGGAAACGGGTATCAGGCTCAGTACTGCGCTCAAAGCATGCAGCCCTGAGGTCTCTCCTGATAGGAGGTAGTTAAGTAGAAATTCACTGCTCAGCTGACCCGGCCGAAGTAAATGTATATCCAAAATGTACCCAGAATGAGCGTTTCAGTGAACAGCAGCCAGGCACATTTTAGCTAGTTTTACTTGTAAATGGGGTTTGAAACGGTTTTCAGGCTCAGTACTGCGCTCAAAAGATGCAGCCCTGAGGTCTCTCCTGATAGGAGGTAGTTAAGTAGAAATGCACTGCTCAGCTGACCCGGCAGAAGCAAATGTATACCAAAAATGTACCCAGAATGAGCTTTTCAGTGAACAGCGCCAGGCACATTTCAGCTACTTTTACTTGTAAGTGGGGTTGTAAACGCTTTTCAGGCTCAGTACTGCGCTCAAAGGATGCAGCCCTGAGGTCTCTCCTGATAGGAGGTAGTTAAGTAGAAATTTACTGCTCAGCTGACCCGGCAGAAGAAAATGTATACCAAAAATGTACCCAGAATGAGCTTTTCAGTGAACAGCAGCCAGGCACATTTTAGCTAGTTTTACTTGTAAGTGGGGTTATAAATGGTTTTCAGGCTCAGTACTGCGCTCAAAAGATGCAGCCCTGAGGTCTCTCCTGATAGGAGGTAGTTGAGTGGAAATTCGCTGCTCAGCTGACCCGGCAGGAGCAAATGTATGCCAAAAATGTATGCAGAATGAGCTTTTCAGTGAACAGCAGCCAGGCACATTTTAGCTAGTTTTACTTGTAAGTGGGTTTGTAAATGGTTTTCAGGCTCAGTACTGCGCTCAAAAGATGCAGCCCTGAGGTCTCTCCTGATACGAGGTAGTTAAGTAGATATTCGCTGCTCAGCTGACCCGGGAGAAGCAAATGTATGCCAAAAATGTACCCAGAATGAGCTTTTCAGTGAACAGCAGCCAGGCACATTTTAGCTAGTTTTACTTGTAAGTGGGGTTGTAAATGGTTTGCAGGCTCAGTACTGCGCTCTAAAGATGCAGCCCTGAGGTCTCTCCTGATAGGAGGTAGTTAAGTAGAAATTCGCTGCTCAGCTGACCCGGGAGAAGCAAATGTATGCCAAAAATTTACCCAGAATGAGCTTTTCAGTGAACAGCAGCCAGGCACATTTTAGCTAGTTTTACTTGTAAGTGGGGTTGGAAACGGGTATCAGGCTCAGTACTGCACGCAAAGGATGCAGCCCTGAGGTCTCTCCTGATTAGGGGGTAGTTAAGTAAAAATTCGCTGCTCAGCTGACCCGGCATTAGCAAATATATGCCAAAAATGTATGCAGAATGAGCTTTTCAGTGAACAGCAGCCAGGCACATTTTAGCTAGTTTTACTTGTAAGTGGGTTTGTAAATAGTTTTCAGGCTCAGTACTGCGCTCAAAAGATGCAGCCCTGAGGTCTCTCCTGATAGGAGGTAGTTAAGTAGAAATTCGCTGCTCAGCTGACCCGGGAGAAGCAAATGTTTGCCAAAAATGTACCCAGAATGAGCTTTTCAGTGAACAGCAGCCAGGCACATTTTAGCTAGTTTTACTTGTAAGTGGGGTTGTAAATGGTTTTCAGGCTCAGTACTGCGCTCCAAAGATGCAGCCCTGAGGTCTCTCCTGATTAGGGGGTAGTTAAGTAAAAATTCGCTGCTCAGCTGACCCGGGAGAAGCAAATGTATGCCAAAAATGTACCCAGAATGAGCTTTTCAGTGAACAGCAGCCAGGCACATTTTAGCTAGTTTTACTTGTAAGTGGGGTTGGAAACGGGAATCAGGCTCAGTACTGCGCTCAAAAGATGCAGCCATGAGGTATCTTCTGATAGGAGGTAGTTAAGTAGAAATTCACTGATCAGCTGACCCGGCAGAAGCAAATGTATACAAAAAATGTATGCAGAATGAGCTTTTCAGTGAACAGCAGCCAGGCACATTTTAGCTAGTTTTACTTGTAAGTGGGGTTGGAAACGGGTATCAGGCTCAGTACTGCGCTCAAAGCATGCAGCCCTGAGGTCTCTCCTGATAGGAGGTAGTTAAGTAGAAATTCACTGCTCAGCTGACCCGGCCGAAGTAAATGTATACCCAAAATGTACCCAGAATGAGCGTTTCAGTGAACAGCAGCCAGGCACATTTTAGCTAGTTTTACTTGTAAATGGGGTTTGAAACGGTTTTCAGGCTCAGTACTGCGCTCAAAAGATGCAGCCCTGAGGTCTCTCCTGATAGGAGGTAGTTAAGTAGAAATGCACTGCTCAGCTGACCCGGCAGAAGCAAATGTATACCAAAAATGTACCCAGAATGAGCTTTTCAGTGAACAGCGCCAGGCACATTTCAGCTACTTTTACTTGTAAGTGGGGTTGTAAACGCTTTTCAGGCTCAGTACTGCGCTCAAAGGATGCAGCCCTGAGGTCTCTCCTGATAGGAGGTAGTTAAGTAGAAATTTACTGCTCAGCTGACCCGGCAGAAGAAAATGTATACCAAAAATGTACCCAGAATGAGCTTTTCAGTGAACAGCAGCCAGGCACATTTTAGCTAGTTTTACTTGTAAGTGGGGTTATAAATGGTTTTCAGGCTCAGTACTGCGCTCAAAAGATGCAGCCCTGAGGTCTCTCCTGATAGGAGGTAGTTGAGTGGAAATTCGCTGCTCAGCTGACCCGGCAGGAGCAAATGTATGCCAAAAATGTATGCAGAATGAGCTTTTCAGTGAACAGCAGCCAGGCACATTTTAGCTAGTTTTACTTGTAAGTGGGTTTGTAAATGGTTTTCAGGCTCAGTACTGCGCTCAAAAGATGCAGCCCTGAGGTCTCTCCTGATAGGAGGTAGTTAAGTAGAAATTCGCTGCTCAGCTGACCCGGGAGAAGCAAATGTATGCCAAAAATGTACCCAGAATGAGCTTTTCAGTGAACAGCAGCCAGGCACATTTTAGCTAGTTTTACTTGTAAGTGGGGTTGTAAATGGTTTGCAGGCTCAGTACTGCGCTCTAAAGATGCAGCCCTGAGGTCTCTCCTGATAGGAGGTAGTTAAGTAGAAATTCGCTGCTCAGCTGACCCGGGAGAAGCAAATGTATGCCAAAAATTTACCCAGAATGAGCTTTTCAGTGAACAGCAGCCAGGCACATTTTAGCTAGTTTTACTTGTAAGTGGGGTTGGAAACGGGTATCAGGCTCAGTACTGCACGCAAAGGATGCAGCCCTGAGGTCTCTCCTGATTAGGGGGTAGTTAAGTAAAAATTCGCTGCTCAGCTGACCCGGCATTAGCAAATATATGCCAAAAATGTATGCAGAATGAGCTTTTCAGTGAACAGCAGCCAGGCACATTTTAGCTAGTTTTACTTGTAAGTGGGTTTGTAAATAGTTTTCAGGCTCAGTACTGCACTCAAAAGATGCAGCCCTGAGGTCTCTCCTGATAGGAGGTAGTTAAGTAGAAATTCGCTGCTCAGCTGACCCGGGAGAAGCAAATGTATGCCAAAAATGTACCCAGAATGAGCTTTTCAGTGAACAGCAGCCAGGCACATTTTAGCTAGTTTTACTTGTAAGTGGGGTTGTAAATGGTTTTCAGGCTCAGTACTGCGCTCCAAAGATGCAGCCCTGAGGTCTCTCCTGATAGGAGGTAGTTAAGTGGAAATTCGCTGCTCAGCTGACCCGGCAGGAGCAAATGTATGCCAAAAATGTATGCAGAATGAGCTTTTCAGTGAACAGCAGCCAGGCACATTTTAGCTAGTTTTACTTGTAAGTGGGGTTGTAAATGGTTTTTAGGCTCAGTACTGCGCTCTAAAGATGCAGCCCTGAGGTCTCTCCTGATAGGAGGTAGTTAAGTAGAAATTCGCTGCTCAGCTGACCCGGGAGAAGCAAATGTATGCCAAAAATGTACCCAGAATGAGCTTTTCAGTGAACAGCAGCCAGGCACATTTTAGCTAGTTTTACTTGTAAGTGGGGTTGGAAACGGGTATCAGGCTCAGTACTGCGCGCAAAGGATGCAGCCCTGAGGTCTCTCCTGATTAGGGGGTAGTTAAGTAAAAATTCGCTGCTCAGCTGACCCGGCAGGAGCAAATATATGCCAAAAATGTATGCAGAATGAGCTTTTCAGTGAACAGCAGCCAGGCACATTTTAGCTAGTTTTACTTGTAAGTGGGTTTGTAAATGGTTTTCAGGCTCAGTACTGCGCTCAAAAGATGCAGCCCTGAGGTCTCTCCTGATAGGAGGTAGTTAAGTAGAAATTCGCTGCTCAGCTGACCCGGGAGAAGCAAATGTATGCCAAAAATGTACCCAGAATGAGCTTTTCAGTGAACAGCAGCCAGGCACATTTTAGCTAGTTTTACTTGTAAGTGGGGTTGTAAATGGTTTTCAGGCTCAGTACTGCGCTCAAAAGATGCAGCCCTGAGGTCTCTCCTGATAGGAGGTAGTTAAGTGGAAATTCGCTGATCAGCTGACCCGGCAGGAGCAAATGTATGCCAAAAATGTATGCAGAATGAGCTTTTCAGTGAACAGCAGCCAGGCACATTTTAGCTAGTTTTACTTGTAAGTGGGGTTGTAAATGGTTTTTAGGCTCAGTACTGCGCTCTAAAGATGCAGCCCTGAGGTCTCTCCTGATAGGAGGTAATTAAGTAGAAATTCGCTGCTCAGCTGACCCCGGAGAAGCAAATGTATGCCAAAAATGTACCCAGAATGAGCTTTTCAGTGAACAGCAGCCAGGCACATTTTAGCTAGTTTTACTTGTAAGTGGGGTTGGAAACGGGTATCAGGCTCAGTACTGCGCGCAAAGGATGCAGCCCTGAGGTCTCTCCTGATTAGGGGGTAGTTAAGTAAAAATTCGCTGCTCAGCTGACCCGGCAGGAGCAAATATATGCCAAAAATGTATGCAGAATGAGCTTTTCAGTGAACAGCAGCCAGGCACATTTTAGCTAGTTTTACTTGTAAGTGGGTTTGTAAATGGTTTTCAGGCTCAGTACTGCGCTCAAAAGATGCAGCCCTGAGGTCTCTCCTGATAGGAGGTAGTTAAGTAGAAATTCGCTGCCCAGCTGACCCGGGAGAAGCAAATGTATGCCAAAAATGTACCCAGAATGAGCTTTTCAGTGAACAGCAGCCAGGCACATTTTAGCTAGTTTTACTTGTAAGTGGGGTTGGAAACGGGAATCAGGCTCAGTACTGCGCTCAAAAGATGCAGCCATGAGGTCTCTTCTGATAGGAGGTAGTTAAGTAGAAATTCACTGATCAGCTGACCCGGCAGAAGCAAATGTATACAAAAAATGTATGCAGAATGAGCTTTTCAGTGAACAGCAGCCAGGCACATTTTAGCTAGTTTTACTTGTAAGTGGGGTTGGAAACGGGTATCAGGCTCAGTACTGCGCTCAAAGCATGCAGCCCTGAGGTCTCTCCTGATAGGAGGTAGTTAAGTAGAAATTCACTGCTCAGCTGACCCGGCCGAAGTAAATGTATACCAAAAATGTACCCAGAATGAGCGTTTCAGTGAACAGCAGCCAGGCACATTTTAGCTAGTTTTACTTGTAAATGGGGTTCGAAACGGTTTTCAGGCTCAGTACTGCGCTCAAAAGATGCAGCCCTGAGGTCTCTCCTGATAGGAGGTAGTTAAGTAGAAATGCACTGCTCAGCTGACCCGGCAGAAGCAAATGTATACCAAAAATGTACCCAGTATGAGCTTTTCAGTGAACAGCGCCAGGCACATTTCAGCTACTTTTACTTGTAAGTGGGGTTGTAAACGCTTTTCAGGCTCAGTACTGCGCTCAAAGGATGCAGCCCTGAGGTCTCCCCTGATAGGAGGTAGTTAAGTAGAAATTTACTGCTCAGCTGACCCGGCAGAAGAAAATGTATACCAAAAATGTACCCAGAATGAGCTTTTCAGTGAACAGCAGCCAGGCACATTTTAGCTAGTTTTACTTGTAAGTGGGGTTGGAAACGCTTTTCAGGCTCAGTACTGCACTCAAAAGATGCAGCCCTGAGGTCTCTCCTGATAGGAGGTAGTTAAGTAGAAATTCACTGCTCAGCTGACCCGGCAGAAGCAAATGTATGCCAAAAATGTATGCAGAATTAGCTTTTCAGTGAACAGCAGCCAGGCACATTTTAGCTAGTTTTACTTGTAAGTGGGGTTGTAAATGGTTTTCAGGCTCAGTACTGCGCTCAAAAGATGCAGCTCTGAGGTCTCTCCTGATAGGAGGTCGTTAAGTAGAAATTTGCTGCTCAGCTGACCCGGCAGGAGCAAATATATGCCAAAAATGTATGCAGAATGAGCTTTTCAGTGAACAGCAGCCAGGCACATTTTAGCTAGTTTTACTTGTAGTGGGGTTGTAAACGGTTTTCAGGCTCAGTACTGCGCTCAAAAGATGCAGCCCTGAGGTCTCTCCTGATAGGAGGTAGTTAAGTAGAAATTCACTACTCAGCTGACCCGGCAGAAGCAAATGTATACCAAAAATGTACCCAGAATGAGCTTTTCAGTGAACAGCAGCTAGGCACATTTTAGCTAGTTTACTTGTAAGTGGGGTTGTAAACGCTAATTCAGGCTCAGTACTGCGCTCAAAGGATGCAGCCCTGAGGTCTCTCCTGATAGGAGGTAGTTAAGTAGAAATTCGCTGCTCAGCTGACCCGGCAGGAGCAACTATATGCCAAAAATTTATGCAGAATGAGCTTTTCAGTGAACAGCAGCCAGGCACATTTTAGCTAGTTTTACTTGTAAGTGGGGTTGTAAATGGTTTTCAGGCTCAGTACTGCGCTCAAAAGATGCAGCCCTGAGGTCTCTCCTGATAGGAGGTAGTTAAGTGGAAATTCGCTGCTCAGCTGACTCGGCAGGAGCAAATGTATGCCAAAAATGTATGCAGAATGAGCTTTTCAGTGAACAGCAGCCAGGCACATTTTAGCTAGTTTTACTTGTAAGTGGGGTTGTAAATGTTTTCAGGCTCAGTACTGCGCTCTAAAGATGCAGCCCTGAGGTCTCTCCTGATAGGAGGTAGTTAAGTAGAAATTCGCTGCTCAGCTGACCCGGGAGAAGCAAATGTATGCCAAAAATTTACCCAGAATGAGCTTTTCAGTGAACAGCACCCAGGCACATTTTAGCTAGTTTTACTTGTAAGTGGGGTTGGAAACGGGTATCAGGCTCAGTACTGCGCGCAAAGGATGCAGCCCTGAGGTCTCTCCTGATTAGGGGGTAGTTAAGTAAAAATTCGCTGCTCAGCTGACCCGGCAGGAGCAAATATATGCCAAAAATGTATGCAGAATGAGCTTTTCAGTGAACAGCAGCCAGGCACATTTTAGCTAGTTTTACTTGTAAGTGGGTTTGTAAATGTTTTTCAGGCTCAGTACTGCGCTCAAAAGATGCAGCCCTGAGGTCTCTCCTGATAGGAGGTAGTTAAGTAGAAATTCGCTGCTCAGCTGACCCGGGAGAAGCAAATGTATGCCAAAAATGTACCCAGAATGAGCTTTTCAGTGAACAGCAGCCAGGCACATTTTAGCTAGTTTTACTTGTAAGTGGGGTTGGAAACGGGTATCAGGCTCAGTACTGCGCTTAAAAGATGCAGCCCTGAGGTCTCTCCTGATAGGAGGTAGTTAAGTAGAAATTCACTGCTCAGCAGTCCCGGCAGAAGCAAATGTGTACCAAAAATGTACCCAGAATGAGCTTTTCAGTGAACAGCAGCCAGGCACATTTTAGCTAGTTTTACTTGTAAGTGGGGTTGGAAACGGGTTTCAGGCTCAGTACTGCGCTCAAAAGATGCAGCCCTGAGTTCTCTCCTGATAGGAGGTAGTTAAGTAGAAATTCACTGCTCAGCTGACCCGGCAGAAGCAAATGTATACCAAAAATGTACCCCGAATGACCTTTTCAGTGAACAGCAGCCAGGCACATTTAAGCTAATTTTACTTGTAGGTGGGGTTGTAAACGCTTTTCAGGCTCAGTACTGCGATCAAAGGATGCAGCCCTGAGGTCTCTCCTGATAGGAGGTAGTTAAGTAGAAATTCGCTGCTCAGCTGACCCGGCAGGAGCAAATATATGCCACCAATGTATGCAGAATTAGCTTTTCAGTGAACAGCAGCCAGGCACATTTTAGCTAGTTTTACTTGTAAGTGGGGTTGTAAATGGTTTTCAGGCTCAGTACTGCGCTCAAAAGATGCAGCCCTGAGGTCTCTCCTGATAGGAGGTAGTTAAGTAGAAATTCGCTGCTCAGCTGACCCGGGAGAAGCAAATGTATGCCAAAAATGTACCCAGAATGAGCTTTTCAGTGAACAGAAGCCAGGCACATTTTAGCTAGTTTTACTTGTAAGTGGGGTCGGAAACGGTTTTCAGACTCAGTACTGCGCTCAAAAGATGCAGCCATGAGGTCTCTTCTGATAGGAGGTAGTTAAGTAGAAATTCACTGATCAGCTGACCCGGCAGAAGCAAATGTATACAAAAAATGTATGCAGAATGAGCTTTTCAGTGAACAGCAGCCAGGCACATTTTAGCTAGTTTTACTTGTAAGTGGGGTTGGAAACGGGTATCAGGCTCAGTACTGCGCTCAAAAGATGCAGCCCTGAGGTCTCTCCTGATAGGAGGTAGTTAATAGAAATTCACTGCTCAGCTGACCCGGCAGAAGGAAATGTATACCAAAAATGTACCCGGAATGACCTTTTCAGTGAACAGCAGCCAGGCACATTTTAGCTAGTTTTACGTGTAAGTGGGGTTGTAAACGCTTTTCAGGCTCAGTACTGCGCTCAAAGGATGCAGCCCTGAGGTCTCTCCTGATAGGAGGTAGTTAAGTAGAAATTCACTGCTCAGCTGACCTGGCAGAAGTAAATGTATACCAAAAATGTACCCAGAATGAGCTTTTCAGTGAACAGCAGCCAGGCACATTTTAGCTAGTTTTACTTGTAAGTGGGGTTGGAAACGGTTTTCAGGCTCAGTACTGCGCTCAAAAGATGCAGCCCTGAGGTCTCTCCTGATAGGAGGTAGTTAAGTAGAAATGCACTGCTCAGCTGACCCGGCAGAAGCAAATGTATACCAAAAATGTACCCAGAATGAGCTTTTCAGTGAACAGCGCCAGGCACATTTTAGCTACTTTTACTTGTAAGTGGGGTTGTAAACGCTTTTCAGGCTCAGTACTGCGCTCAAAGGATGCAGCCCTGAGGTCTCTCCTGATAGGAGGTAGTTAAGTAGAAATTTACTGCTCAGCTGACCCGGCAGAAGAAAATGTATACCAAAAATGTACCCAGAATGAGCTTTTCAGTGAACAGCAGCCAGGCACATTTTAGCTAGTTTTACTTGTAAGTGGGGTTGTAAACGGTTTTCAAGCTCAGTACTGCGCTCAAAAGATGCAGCCCTGAGGTCTCTCCTGATAGGAGGTAGTTAAGTAGAAATTCACTGCTCAGCTGACCCGGCAGAAGCAAATGTATGCCAAAAATGTACCCAGAATGAGCTTTTCAGTGAACAGCAGCCAGGCACGTTTTAGCTAGTTTACTTGTAAGTGGGGTTGTAAACGCTAATTCAGGCTCAGTACTGCGCGCAAAGGATGCAGCCCTGAGGTCTCTCCTGATAGGAGGTAGTTAAGTAGAAACTCGCTGCTCAGCTGACCCGGCAGGAGCAAATATATGCCAAAAATGTATGCAGAATGAGCTTTTCAGTGAACAGCAGCCAGGCACATTTTAGCTAGTTTTACTTGTAAGTGGGTTTGTAAACGGTTTTCAGGCTCAGTACTGCGCTCAAAAGATGCAGCCCTGAGGTCTCTCCTGATAGGAGGTAGTTAAGTAGAAATTCGCTGCTCAGCTGACCCGGCAGGAGCAAATATATGCCACCAATGTATGCAGAATTAGCTTTTCAGTGAACAGCAGCCAGGCACATTTTAGCTAGTTTTACTTGTAAGTGGGGTTTTAAATGGTTTTCAGGCTCAGTACTGCGCTCAAGATGCAGCCCTGAGGTCTCTCCTGATAGGAGGTAGTTAAGTAGAAATTCGCTGCTCAGCTGACCCGGGAGAAGCAAATGTATGCCAAAAATGTACCCAGAATGAGCTTTTCAGTGAATAGCAGCCAGGCACATTTTAGCTAGTTTTACTTGTAAGTGGGGTTGGAAACGGGTATCAGGCTCAGTACTGCGCTCAAAAGATGCAGCCCTGAGGTCTCTCCTGATAGGAGGTAGTTAAGTAGAAATTCACTGCTCAGCTGACCCGGCAGAAGCAAATGTATACCAAAAATGTACCCAGAATGACCTTTTCAGTGAACAGCAGCCAGGCACATTTTAGCTAGTTTTACGTGTAAGTGGGGTTGTAACCGCTTTTCAGGCTCAGTACTGCGCTCAAAGGATGCAGCCCTGAGGTCTCTCTTGATAGGAGGTAGTTAAGTAGAAATTCACTGCTCAGCTGACCCGGCAGAAGTAAATGTATACCAAAAATGTACCCAGAATGAGCTTTTCAGTGAACAGCAGCCAGGCACATTTTAGCTAGTTTTACTTGTAAGTGGGGTTGGAAACGGTTTTCAGGCTCAGTACTGCGCTCAAAAGATGCAGCCCTGAGTTCTCTCCTGATAGGAGGTAGTTAAGTAGAAATTCACTGCTCAGCTGACCCGGCAGAAGCAAATGTATACCAAAAATATACCCCGAATGACCTTTTCAGTGAACAGCAGCCAGGCACATTTAAGCTAATTTTACTTGTAAGTGGGTTTGTAAATGGTTTTCAGGCTCAGTACTGCGCTCAAAAGATGCAGCCCCGAGGTCTCTCCTGATAGGAGGTAGTTAAGTAGAAATTCGCTGCTCAGCTGACCCGGCAGGAGCAAATATATGCCACCAATGTATGCAGAATTAGCTTTTCAGTGAACAGCAGCCAGGCACATTTTAGCTAGTTTTACTTGTAAGTGGGGTTGTGAATGGTTTTCAGGCTCAGTACTGCGCTCAAAAGATGCAGCCCTGAGGTCTCTCCTGATAGGAGGTAGTTAAGTAGAAATTCGCTGCTCAGCTGACCCGGGAGAAGCAAATGTATGCCAAAAATGTACCCAGAATGAGCTTTTCAGTGAATAGCAGCCAGGCACATTTTAGCTAGTTTTACTTGTAAGTGGGGTTGGAAACGGGTATCAGGCTCAGTACTGCGCTCAAAAGATGCAGCCCTGAGGTCTCTCCTGATAGGAGGTAGTTAAGTAGAAATTCACTGCTCAGCTGACCCGGCAGAAGCAAATGTATACCAAAAATGTACCCAGAATTACCTTTTCAGTGAACAGCAGCCAGGCACATTTTAGCTAGTTTTACGTGTAAGTGGGGTTGTAACCGCTTTTCAGGCTCAGTACTGCGCTCAAAGGATGCAGCCCTGAGGTCTCTCTTGATAGGAGGTAGTTAAGTAGAAATTCACTGCTCAGCTGACCCGGCAGAAGTAAATGTATACCAAAAATGTACCCAGAATGAGCTTTTCAGTGAACACAGCCAGGCACATTTTAGCTAGTTTTACTTGTAAGTGGGGTTGGAAACGGTTTTCAGGCTCAGTACTGCGCTCAAAAGATGCAGCCCTGAGTTCTCTCCTGATAGGAGGTAGTTAAGTAGAAATTCACTGCTCAGCTGACCCGGCAGAAGCAAATGTATACCAAAAATATACCCCGAATGACCTTTTCAGTGAACAGCAGCCAGGCACATTTAAGCTAATTTTACTTGTAAGTGGGTTTGTAAATGGTTTTCAGGCTCAGTACTGCGCTCAAAAGATGCAGCCCTGAGGTCTCTCCTGATAGGAGGTAGTTAAGTAGAAATTCGCTGCTCAGCTGACCCGGCAGGAGCAAATATATGCCACCAATGTATGCAGAATTAGCTTTTCAGTGAACAGCAGCCAGGCACATTTTAGCTAGTTTTACTTGTAAGTGGGGTTGTGAATGGTTTTCAGGCTCAGTACTGCGCTCAAAAGATGCAGCCCTGAGGTCTCTCCTGATAGGAGGTAGTTAAGTAGAAATTCGCTGCTCAGCTGACCCGGGAGAAGCAAATGTATGCCAAAAATGTACCCAGAATGAGCTTTTCAGTGAATAGCAGCCAGGCACATTTTAGCTAGTTTTACTTGTAAGTGGGGTTGGAAACGGGTATCAGGCTCAGTACTGCGCTCAAAAGATGCAGCCCTGAGGTCTCTCCTGATAGGAGGTAGTTAAGTAGAAATTCACTGCTCAGCTGACCCGGCAGAAGCAAATGTATACCAAAAATGTACCCAGAATTACCTTTTCAGTGAACAGCAGCCAGGCACATTTTAGCTAGTTTTACGTGTAAGTGGGGTTGTAAACGCTTTTCAGGCTCAGTACTGCGCTCAAAGGATGCAGCCCTGAGGTCTCTCTTGATAGGAGGTAGTTAAGTAGAAATTCACTGCTCAGCTGACCCGGCAGAAGTAAATGTATACCAAAAATGTACCCAGAATGAGCTTTTCAGTGAACAGCAGCCAGGCACATTTTAGCTAGTTTTACTTGTAAGTGGGGTTGGAAACGGTTTTCAGGCTCAGTACTGCGCTCAAAAGATGCAGCCCTGAGGTCTCTCCTGATAGGAGGTAGTTAAGTAGAAATTCACTGCTCAGCTGACCCGGCAGGAGCAAATGTATGCCAAAAATGTATGCAGAATTAGCTTTTCAGTGAACAGCAGCCAGGCACATTTTAGCTAGTTTTACTTGTAAGTGGGGTTGTAAATGGTTTTCAGGCTCAGTACTGCGCTCAAAAGATGCTGCCCTGAGGTCTCTCCTGATTGGAGGTAGTTAAGTAGAAATTCGCTGCTCAGCTGACCCGGCAGAAGCAAATGTATACCAAAAATGTACCCAGAATGAGCATTTCAGTGAACAACAGCCAGGCACATTTTAGCTAGTTTTACTTGTAAGTGGGGTTGTAAACGGTTTTCAGGCTCAGTACTGCGCTCAAAAGATGCAGCCCTGAGGTCTCTCCTGATAGGAGGTAGTTAAGTAGAAATTTGCTGCTCAGCTGACCCGGCAGGAGCAAATATATGCCAAAAATGTATGCAGAATGAGCTTTTCAGTGACCAGCAGCCAGGCACATTTTAGCTAGTTTTACTTGTAAGTGGGGTTGTAAACGGTTTTCAGGCTCAGTACTGCGCTCAAAGGATGCAGCCCTGAGGTCTCTCCTGATTAGGGGGTAGTTAAGTAAAAATTCGCAGCTCAGCTGACCCGGCAGGAGCAAATATATGCCAAAAATGTATGCAGAATTAGCTTTTCAGTGAACAGCAGCCAGGCACATTTTAGCGTTCTACTTGTAAGTGGGGTTGTAAACGGTTTTCAAGCTCAGTACTGCGCTCAAAAGATGCAGCCCTGAGGTCTCTCCTGATAGGAGGTAGTTAAGTAGAAATTCACTGCTCAGCTGACCCGGAAGAAGCAAATGTATACCAAAAATGTACCCAGAATGAGCTTTTCAGTGAACAGCAGCCAGGCACGTTTTAGCTAGTTTACTTGTAAGTGGGGTTGTAAACGCTAATTCAGGCTCAGTACTACGCGCAAAGGATGCAGCCCTGAGGTCTCTCCTGATAGGAGGTAGTTAAGTAGAAACTCGCTGCTCAGCTGACCCGGCAGGAGCAAATATATGCCAAAAATGTATGCAGAATGAGCTTTTCAGTGAACAGCAGCCAGGCACATTTTAGCTAGTTTTACTTGTAAGTGGGTTTGTAAATGGTTTTCAGGCTCAGTACTGCGCTCAAAAGATGCAGCCCTGAGGTCTCTCCTGATAGGAGGTAGTTAAGTAGAAATTCGCTGCTCAGCTGACCCGGCAGGAGCAAATATATGCCACCAATGTATGCAGAATTAGCTTTTCAGTGAACAGCAGCCAGGCACATTTCAGCTAGTTTTACTTGTAAGTGGGGTTGTAAATGGTTTTCAGGCTCAGTACTGCGCTCAAAAGATGCAGCCCTGAGGTCTCTCCTGATAGGAGGTAGTTAAGTAGAAATTCACTGCTCAGCTGACCCGGCAGAAGCAAATGTATACCAAAAATGTACCCAGAATGACCTTTTCAGTGAACAGCAGCCAGGCACATTTTAGCTAGTTTTACTTGTAAGTGGGGTTGGAAACGGGTATCAGGCTCAGTACTGCGCTCAAAAGATGCAGCCCTGAGGTCTCTCCTGATAGGAGGTAGTTAAGTAGAAATTCGCTGCTCAGCTGACCCGGCAGGAGCAAATATATGCCAAAAATGTATGCAGAATGAGCTTTTCAGTGAACAGCAGCCAGGCACATTTTAGCTAGTTTTACTTGTAAGTGGGGTTGTAAATGGTTTTCAGGCTCAGTACTGCGCTCAAAAGATGCAGCCCTGAGGTCTCTCCTGATAGGAGGTAGTTAAGTAGAAATTCGCTGCTCAGCTGACCCGGCAGGAGCAAATGTATGCCAAAAATGTATGCAGAATGAGCTTTTCAGTGAACAGCAGCCAGGCACATTTTAGCTAGTTTTACTTGTAAGTGGGGTTGTAAATGGTTTTCAGGCTCAGTACTGCGCTCTAAAGATGCAGCCCTGAGGTCTCTCCTGATATGAGGTAGTTAAGTAGAAATTCGCTGCTCAGCTGACCCGGGAGAAGCAAATGTATGCCAAAAATGTACCCAGAATGAGCTTTTCAGTGAACAGCAGCCAGGCACATTTTAGCTAGTTTTACTTGTAAGTGGGGTTGGAAACGGGTATCAGGCTCAGTACTGCGCGCAAGGATGCAGCCCTGAGGTCTCTCCTGATTAGGGGGTAGTTAAGTAAAAATTCGCTGCTCAGCTGACCCGGCAGGAGCAAATATATGCCAAAAATGTATGCAGAATGAGCTTTTCAGTGAACAGCAGCCAGGCACATTTTAGCTAGTTTTACTTGTAAGTGGGTTTGTAAATGGTTTTCAGGCTCAGTACTGCGCTCAAAAGATGCAGCCCTGAGGTCTCTCCTGATAGGAGGTAGTTAAGTAGAAATTCGCTGCTCAGCTGACCCGGGAGAAGCAAATGTATGCCAAAAATGTACCCAGAATGAGCTTTTCAGTGAACAGCAGCCAGGCACATTTTAGCTAGTTTTACTTGTAAGTGGGGTTGGAAACGGGTATCAGGCTCAGTACTGCGCTCAAAAGATGCAGCCCTGAGGTCTCTCCTGATAGGAGGTAGTTAAGTAGAAATTCACTGCTCAGCTGACCCGGCAGAAGCAAATGTATACCAAAAATGTACCCAGAATGACCTTTTCAGTGAACAGCAGCCAGGCACATTTTAGCTAGTTTTACGTGTAAGTGGGGTTGTAAACGCTTTTCAGGCTCAGTACTGCGCTCAAAGGATGCAGCCCTGAGGTCTCTCCTGATAGGAGGTAGTTAAGTAGAAATTCACTGCTCAGCTGACCCGGCAGAAGTAAATGTATACCAAAAATGTACCCAGAATGAGCTTTTCAGTGAACAGCAGCCAGGCACATTTTAGCTAGTTTTACATGTAAGTGGGGTTGGAAACGGTTTTCAGGCTCAGTACTGCGCTCAAAAGATGCAGCCCTGAGGTCTCTCCTGATAGGAGGTAGTTAAGTAGAAATGCACTGCTCAGCTGACCCGGCAGAAACAAATGTATACCAAAAATGTACCCAGAATGAGCTTTTCAGTGAACAGCGCCAGGCACATTTTAGCTACTTTTACTTGTAAGTGGGGTTGTAAACGCTTTTCAGGCTCAGTACTGCGCTCAAAGGATGCAGCCCTGAGGTCTCTCCTGATAGGAGGTAGTTAAGTAGAAATGTACTGCTCAGCTGACCCGGCAGAAGAAAATGTATACCAAAAATGTACCCAGAATGAGCTTTTCAGTGAACAGCAGCCAGGCACATTTTAGCTAGTTTTACGTGTAAGTGGGGTTGTAAACGGTTTTCAAGCTCAGTACTGCGCTCAAAAGATGCAGCCCTGAGGTCTCTCCTGATAGGAGGTAGTTAAGTAGAAATTCACTGCTCAGCTGACCCGGCAGAAGCAAATGTATGCCAAAAATGTACCCAGAATGAGCTTTTCAGTGAACAGCAGCCAGGCACGTTTTAGCTAGTTTACTTGTAAGTGGGGTTGTAAACGCTAATTCAGGCTCAGTACTGCGCGCAAAGGATGCAGCCCTGAGGTCTCTCCTGATAGGAGGTAGTTAAGTAGAAACTCGCTGCTCAGCTGACCCGGCAGGAGCAAATATATGCCAAAAATGTATGCAGAATGAGCTTTTCAGTGAACAGAGCCAGGCACATTTTAGCTAGTTTTACTTGTAAGTGGGTTTGTAAATGGTTTTCAGGCTCAGTACTGCGCTCAAAAGATGCAGCCCTGAGGTCTCTCTTGATAGGAGGTAGTTAAGTAGAAATTCGCTGCTCAGCTGACCCGGCAGGAGCAAATATATGCCACCAATGTATGCAGAATTAGCTTTTCAGTGAACAGCAGCCAGGCACATTTTAGCTAGTTTTACTTGTAAGTGGGGTTGTAAATGGTTTTCAGGCTCAGTACTGCGCTCAAGATGCAGCCCTGAGGTCTCTCCTGATAGGAGGTAGTTAAGTAGAAATTCGCTGCTCAGCTGACCCGGGAGAAGCAAATGTATGCCAAAAATGTACCCAGAATGAGCTTTTCAGTGAATAGCAGCCAGGCACATTTTAGCTAGTTTTACGTGTAAGTGGGGTTGTAAACGCTTTTCAGGCTCAGTACTGCGCTCAAAGGATGCAGCCCTGAGGTCTCTCTTGATAGGAGGTAGTTAAGTAGAAATTCACTGCTCAGCTGACCCGGCAGAAGTAAATGTATACCAAAAATGTACCCAGAATTTTTCAGTGAACAGCAGCCAGGCACATTTTAGCTAGTTTACTTGTAAGTGGGGTTGTAAACGCTAATTCAGGCCCAGTACTGCGCTCAAAGGATGCAGCCCTGAGGTCTCTCCTGATAGGAGGTAGTTAAGTAGAAATTCGCTGCTCAGCTGACCCGGCAGGAGCAAATATATGCCAAAAATGTATGCAGAATGAGCTTTTCAGTGAACAGCAGCCAGGCACATTTTTGCTAGTTTTACTTGTAAGTGGGGTTGTAAATGGTTTTCAGGCTCAGTACTGCGCTCAAAAGATGCAGCCCTGAGGTCTCTCCTGATAGGAGGTAGTTAAGTGGAAATTCGCTGCTCAGCTGACCTGGCAGGAGCAAATGACTGCCAAAAATGTATGCAGAATGAGCTTTTCAGTGAACAGCAGCCAGGCACATTTTAGCCAGTTTTACTTGTAAGTGGGGTTGTAAATGGTTTTCAGGCTCAGTACTGCGCTCTAAAGATGCAGCCCTGAGGTCTCTCCTGATAGGAGGTAGTTAAGTAGAAATTCGCTGCTCAGCTGACCCGGGAGAAGCAAATGTATGCCAAAAATTTACCCAGAATGAGCTTTTCAGTGAACAGCAGCCAGGCACATTTAGCTAGTTTTACCTGTAAGTGGGGTTGGAAACGGTTTTCAGGCTCAGTACTGCGCTCAAAAGACGCAGCCCTGAGTTCTCTCCTGATAGGAGGTAGTTAAGTAGAAATTCACTGCTCAGCTGACCCGGCAGAAGCAAATGTATACCAAAAAGGTACCCAGAATGACCTTTTCAGTGAACAGCAGCCAGGCACATTTTAGCTAGTTTTACTTGTAAGTGGGGTTGTAAACGCTTTTCAGGCTTAGTACTGCGCTCAAAGGATGCAGCCCTGAGGTCTCTCCTGATTAGGGGGTAGTTAAGTAAAAAGTTGCTGCTCAGCTGACCCGGCAGGAGCAAATATATGCCAAAAATGTATGCAGAATAAGCTTTTCAGTGAACAGCAGCCAGACACATTTTAGCTAGTTTTACTTGTAAGTGGGGTTGTAAACGGTTTTCAGGCTCAGTACTGCGCTCAAAAGATGCAGCCCTGAGGTCTCTCCTGATAGGAGGTAGTTAAGTAGAAATTCACTGCTCAGCTGACCCGGCAGAAGCAAATTATACCAAAAATGTACCCAGAATGAGCTTTTCAGTGAACAGCAGCCAGGCACATTTTAGCTAGTTTTACTTGTAAGTGGGGTTGGAAACGGTTTTCAGGCTCAGTACTGCGCTCAAAAGATGCAGCCATGAGGTCTCTTCTGATAGGAGGTAGTTAAGTAGAAATTCACTGCTCAGCTGACCCGGGAGAAGCAAATGTATGCCAAAAATGTACCCAGAATGAGCTTTTCAGTGAACAGCAGCCAGGCACATTTTAGCTAATTTTACTTGTAAGTGGGGTTGTAAATGGTTTTCAGGCTAGTACTGCGTTCAAAAGATGCAGCCCTGAGGTCTCTCCTGAATGGAGGTAGTTAAGTAGAAATTCGCTGCTCAGCTGACCCGGGAGAAGCAAATGTATGCCAAAAATGTACCCAGAATGAGCTGTTCAGTGAACAGCAGCCAGGCACATTTTAGCTAGTTTTACTTGTAAGTGGGGTTGGAAACGGTTTTCAGGCTCAGTACTGCGCTCAAAAGATGCAGCCATGAGGTCTCTTCTGATAGGAGGTAGTTAAGTAGAAATTCACTGCTCAGCTGACCCGGCAGAAGCAAATGTATACCAAAAATGTACCCAGAATGACCTTTTCAGTGAACAGCAGCCAGGCACATTTTAGCTAGTTTTACGTGTAAGTGGGGTTGTAAACGCTTTTCAGGCTCAGTACTGCGCTCAAAGGATGCAGCCCTGAGGTCTCTCCTGATAGGAGGTAGTTAAGTAGAAACTCGCTGCTCAGCTGACCCGGCAGGAGCAAATATATGCCAAAAATGTATGCAGAATGAGCTTTTCAGTGAACAGCAGCCAGGCACATTTTAGCTAGTTTTACTTGTAAGTGGGGTTGTAAATGGTTTTCAGGCTCAGTACTGCGTTCAAAAGATGCAGCCCTGAGGTCTCTCCTGATAGGAGGTAGTTAAGTAGAAATTCGCTGCTCAGCTGACCCGGGAGAAGCAAATGTATGCCAAAAATGTACCCAGAATGAGCTTTTCAGTGAACAGCAGCCAGGCACATTTTAGCTAGTTTTACTTGTAAGTGGGGTTGGAAACGGTTTTCAGGCTCAGTACTGCGCTCAAAAGATGCAGCCATGAGATCTCTTCTGATAGGAGGTAGTTAAGTAGAAATTCACTGCTCAGCTGACCCGGCAGAAGCAAATGTATACCAAAAATGTACCCAGAATGACCTTTTCAGTGAACAGCAGCCAGGCACATTTTAGCTAGTTTTACGTGTAAGTGGGGTTGTAAACGCTTTTCAGGCTCAGTACTGCGCTCAAAGGATGCAGCCCTGAGGTCTCTCCTGATAGGAGGTAGTTAAGTAGAAATTCACTGCTCAGCTGACCCGGCAGAAGTAAATGTATACCAAAAATGTACCCAGAATGACCTTTTCAGTGAACAGCAGCCAGGCACATTTTAGCTAGTTTTACGTGTAAGTGGGGTTGTAAACGCTTTTCAGGCTCAGTACTGCGCTGAAAGGATGAAGCCCTGAGGTCTCTCCTGATAGGAAGTAGTTAAGTAGAAATTCACTGCTCAGCTGACCCGGCAGAAGTTAAATGTATACCAAAAATGTACCCAGAATGAGCTTTTCAGTGAACAGCAGCCAGGCACATTTTAGCTAGTTTTACTTGTAAGTGGGGTTGGAAACGGTTTTCAGGCTCAGTACTGCGCTCAAAAGATGCAGCCCTGAGGTCTCTCCTGATAGGAGGTAGTTAAGTAGAAATGCACTGCTCAGCTGACCCGGCAGAAGCAAATGTATACCAAAAATGTACCCAGAATGAGCTTTTCAGTGAACAGCGCCAGGCACATTTTAGCTACTTTTACTTGTAAGTGGGGTTGTAAACGCTTTTCAGGCTCAGTACTGCGCTCAAAGGATGCAGCCCTGAGGTCTCTCCTGATAGGAGGTAGTTAAGTAGAAATTTACTGCTCAGCTGACCCGGCAGAAGAAAATGTATACCAAAAATGTACCCAGAATGACCTTTTCAGTGAACAGCAGCCAGGCACATTTTAGCTAGTTTTACGTGTAAGTGGGGTTGTAAACGCTTTTCAGGCTCAGTACTGCGCTCAAAGGATGCAGCCCTGAGGTCTCTCCTGATAGGAGGTAGTTAAGTAGAAATTCACTGCTCAGCTGACCCGGCAGAAGTAAATGTATACCAAAAATGTACCCAGAATGAGCTTTTCAGTGAACAGCAGCCAGGCACGTTTTAGCTAGTTTACTTGTAAGTGGGGTTGTAAACGCTAATTCAGGCTCAGTACTGCACGCAAAGGATGCAGCCCTGAGGTCTCTCCTGATAGGAGGTAGTTAAGTAGAAACTCGCTGCTCAGCTGACCCGGCAGGAGCAAATATATGCCAAAAATGTATGCAGAATGAGCTTTTCAGTGAACAGCAGCCAGGCACATTTTAGCTAGTTTTACTTGTAAGTGGGTTTGTAAACGGTTTTCAGGCTCAGTGCTGCGCTCAAAAGATGCAGCCCTGAGGTCTCTCCTGATAGGAGGTAGTTAAGTAGAAATTCGCTGCTCAGCTGACCCGGCAGGAGCAAATATATGCCACCAATGTATGCAGAATTAGCTTTTCAGTGAACAGCAGCCAGGCACATTTTAGCTAGTTTTACTTGTAAGTGGGGTTGTAAATGGTTTTCAGGCTCAGTACTGCGCTCAAGATGCAGCCCTGAGGTCTCTCCTGATAGAAGGTAGTTAAGTAGAAATTCGCTGCTCAGCTGACCCGGGAGAAGCAAATGTATGCCAAAAATGTACCCAGAATGAGCTTTTCAGTGAATAGCAGCCAGGCATATTTTAGCTAGTTTTACTTGTAAGTGGGGTTGGAAACGGGTATCAGGCTCAGTACTGCGCTCAAAAGATGCAGCCCTGAGGTCTCTCCTGATAGGAGGTAGTTAAGTAGAAATTCACTGCTCAGCTGACCCGGCAGAAGCAAATGTATACCAAAAATGTACCCAGAATGACCTTTTCAGTGAACAGCAGCCAGGCACATTTGAGCTAGTTTTACGTGTAAGTGGGGTTGTAAACGCTTTTCAGGCTCAGTACTGCGCTCAAAGGATGCAGCCCTGAGGTCTCTCTTGATAGGAGGTAGTTAAGTAGAAATTCACTGCTCAGCTGACCCGGCAGAAGTAAATGTATACCAAAAATGTACCCAGAATGAGCTTTTCAGTGAACAGCAGCCAGGCACATTTTAGCTAGTTTTACTTGTAAGTGGGGTTGGAAACGGTTTTCAGGCTCAGTACTGCGCTCAAAAGATGCAGCCCTGAGTTCTCTCCTGATAGGAGGTAGTTAAGTAGAAATTCACTGCTCAGCTGACCCGGCAGAAGCAAATGTATACCAAAAATATACCCCGAATGACCTTTTCAGTGAACAGCAGCCAGGCACATTTAAGCTAATTTTACTTGTAAGTGGGTTTGTAAATGGTTTTCAGACTCAGTACTGCGCTCAAAAGATGCAGCCCTGAGGTCTCTCCTGATAGGAGGTAGTTAAGTAGAAATTCGCAGCTCAGCTGACCCGGCAGGAGCAAATATATGCCACCAATGTATGCAGAATTAGCTTTTTAGTGAACAGCAGCCAGGCACATTTTAGCTACTTTTACTTGTAAGTGGGGTTGTAAATGGTTTTCAGGCTCAGTACTGCGCTCAAAAGATGCAGCCCTGAGGTCTCTCCTGATAGGAGGTAGTTAAGTAGAAATTCGCTGCTCAGCTGACCCGGGAGAAGCAAATGTATGCCAAAAATGTACCCAGAATGAGCTTTTCAGTGAATAGCAGCCAGGCACATTTTAGCTAGTTTTACTTGTAAGTGGGGTTGGAAACGGGTATCAGGCTCAGTACTGCGCTCAAAAGATGCAGCCCTGAGGTCTCTCCTGATAGGAGGTAGTTAAGTAGAAATTCACTGCTCAGCTGACCCGGCAGAAGCAAATGTATACCAAAAATGTACCCAGAATTACCTTTTCAGTGAACAGCAGCCAGGCACATTTTAGCTAGTTTTACGTGTAAGTGGGGTTGTAAACGCTTTTCAGGCTCAGTACTGCGCTCAAAGGATGCAGCCCTGAGGTCTCTCTTGATAGGAGGTAGTTAAGTAGAAATTCACTGCTCAGCTGACCCGGCAGAAGTAAATGTATACCAAAAATGTACCCAGAATGAGCTTTTCAGTGAACAGCAGCCAGGCACATTTTAGCTAGTTTTACTTGTAAGTGGGGTTGGAAACGCTTTTCAGGCTCAGTACTGCGCTCAAAAGATGCAGCCCTGAGGTCTCTCCTGATAGGAGGTAGTTAAGTAGAAATTCACTGCTCAGCTGACCCGGCAGGAGCAAATGTATGCCAAAAATGTATGCAGAATTAGCTTTTCAGTGAACAGCAGCCAGGCACATTTTAGCTAGTTTTACTTGTAAGTGGGGTTGTAAATGGTTTTCAGGCTCAGTACTGCGCTCAAAAGATGCTGCCCTGAGGTCTCTCCTGATAGGAGGTAGTTAAGTAGAAATTCGCTGCTCAGCTGACCCGGCAGAAGCAAATGTATACCAAAAATGTACCCAGAATGAGCATTTCAGTGAACAACAGCCAGGCACATTTTAGCTAGTTTTACTTGTAAGTGGGGTTGTAAACGGTTTTCAGGCTCAATACTGCGCTCAAAAGATGCAGCCCTGAGGTCTCTCCTGATAGGAGGTAGTTAAGTAGAAATTTGCTGCTCAGCTGACCCGGCAGGAGCAAATATATGCCAAAAATGTATGCAGAATGAGCTTTTCAGTGACCAGCAGCCAGGCACATTTTAGCTAGTTTTACTTGTAAGTGGGGTTGTAAACGGTTTTCAGGCTCAGTACTGCGCTCAAAGGATGCAGCCCTGAGGTCTCTCCTGATTAGGGGGTAGTTAAGTAAAAATTTGCTGCTCAGCTGACCCGGCAGGAGCAAATATATGCCAAAAATGTATGCAGAATTAGCTTTTCAGTGAACAGCAGCCAGGCACATTTTAGCGTTCTACTTGTAAGTGGGGTTGTAAACAGTTTTCAAGCTCAGTACTGCGCTCAAAAGATGCAGCCCTGAGGTCTCTCCTGATAGGAGGTAGTTAAGTAGAAATTCACTGCTCAGCTGACCCGGCAGAAGCAAATGTATACCAAAAATGTACCCAGAATGAGCTTTTCAGTGAACAGCAGCCAGGCACGTTTTAGCTAGTTTACTTGTAAGTGGGGTTGTAAACGCTAATTCAGGCTCAGTACTGCGCGCAAAGGATGCAGCCCTGAGGTCTCTCCTGATAGGAGGTAGTTAAGTAGAAACTCGCTGCTCAGCTGACCCGGCAGGAGCAAATATATGCCAAAAATGTATGCAGAATGAGCTTTTCAGTGAACAGCAGCCAGGCACATTTGAGCTAGTTTTACTTGTAAGTGGGTTTGTAAACGGTTTTCAGGCTCAGTGCTGCGCTCAAAAGATGCAGCCCTGAGGTCTCTCCTGATAGGAGGTAGTTAAGTAGAAATTCGCTGCTCAGCTGACCCGGCAGGAGCAAATATATGCCACCAATGTATGCAGAATTAGCTTTTCAGTGAACAGCAGCCAGGCACATTTTAGCTAGTTTTACTTGTAAGTGGGGTTGTAAATGGTTTTCAGGCTCAGTACTGCGCTCAAGATGCAGCCCTGAGGTCTCTCCTGATAGAAGGTAGTTAAGTAGAAATTCGCTGCTCAGCTGACCCGGGAGAAGCAAATGTATGCCAAAAATGTACCCAGAATGAGCTTTTCAGTGAATAGCAGCCAGGCATATTTTAGCTAGTTTTACTTGTAAGTGGGGTTGGAAACGGGTATCAGGCTCAGTACTGCGCTCAAAAGATGCAGCCCTGAGGTCTCTCCTGATAGGAGGTAGTTAAGTAGAAATTCACTGCTCAGCTGACCCGGCAGAAGCAAATGTATACCAAAAATGTACCCAGAATGACCTTTTCAGTGAACAGCAGCCAGGCACATTTGAGCTAGTTTTACGTGTAAGTGGGGTTGTAAACGCTTTTCAGGCTCAGTACTGCGCTCAAAGGATGCAGCCCTGAGGTCTCTCTTGATAGGAGGTAGTTAAGTAGAAATTCACTGCTCAGCTGACCCGGCAGAAGTAAATGTATACCAAAAATGTACCCAGAATGAGCTTTTCAGTGAACAGCAGCCAGGCACATTTTAGCTAGTTTTACTTGTAAGTGGGGTTGGAAACGGTTTTCAGGCTCAGTACTGCGCTCAAAAGATGCAGCCCTGAGTTCTCTCCTGATAGGAGGTAGTTAAGTAGAAATTCACTGCTCAGCTGACCCGGCAGAAGCAAATGTATACCAAAAATATACCCCGAATGACCTTTTCAGTGAACAGCAGCCAGGCACATTTAAGCTAATTTTACTTGTAAGTGGGTTTGTAAATGGTTTTCAGACTCAGTACTGCGCTCAAAAGATGCAGCCCTGAGGTCTCTCCTGATAGGAGGTAGTTAAGTAGAAATTCGCAGCTCAGCTGACCCGGCAGGAGCAAATATATGCCACCAATGTATGCAGAATTAGCTTTTTAGTGAACAGCAGCCAGGCACATTTTAGCTAGTTTTACTTGTAAGTGGGGTTGTAAATGGTTTTCAGGCTCAGTACTGCGCTCAAAAGATGCAGCCCTGAGGTCTCTCCTGATAGGAGGTAGTTAAGTAGAAATTCGCTGCTCAGCTGACCCGGGAGAAGCAAATGTATGCCAAAAATGTACCCAGAATGAGCTTTTCAGTGAATAGCAGCCAGGCACATTTTAGCTAGTTTTACTTGTAAGTGGGGTTGGAAACGGGTATCAGGCTCAGTACTGCGCTCAAAAGATGCAGCCCTGAGGTCTCTCCTGATAGGAGGTAGTTAAGTAGAAATTCACTGCTCAGCTGACCCGGCAGAAGCAAATGTATACCAAAAATGTACCCAGAATTACCTTTTCAGTGAACAGCAGCCAGGCACATTTTAGCTAGTTTTACGTGTAAGTGGGGTTGTAAACGCTTTTCAGGCTCAGTACTGCGCTCAAAGGATGCAGCCCTGAGGTCTCTCTTGATAGGAGGTAGTTAAGTAGAAATTCACTGCTCAGCTGACCCGGCAGAAGTAAATGTATACCAAAAATGTACCCAGAATGAGCTTTTCAGTGAACAGCAGCCAGGCACATTTTAGCTAGTTTTACTTGTAAGTGGGGTTGGAAACGCTTTTCAGGCTCAGTACTGCGCTCAAAAGATGCAGCCCTGAGGTCTCTCCTGATAGGAGGTAGTTAAGTAGAAATTCACTGCTCAGCTGACCCGGCAGGAGCAAATGTATGCCAAAAATGTATGCAGAATTAGCTTTTCAGTGAACAGCAGCCAGGCACATTTTAGCTAGTTTTACTTGTAAGTGGGGTTGTAAATGGTTTTCAGGCTCAGTACTGCGCTCAAAAGATGCTGCCCTGAGGTCTCTCCTGATAGGAGGTAGTTAAGTAGAAATTCGCTGCTCAGCTGACCCGGCAGAAGCAAATGTATACCAAAAATGTACCCAGAATGAGCATTTCAGTGAACAACAGCCAGGCACATTTTAGCTAGTTTTACTTGTAAGTGGGGTTGTAAACGGTTTTCAGGCTCAATACTGCGCTCAAAAGATGCAGCCCTGAGGTCTCTCCTGATAGGAGGTAGTTAAGTAGAAATTTGCTGCTCAGCTGACCCGGCAGGAGCAAATATATGCCAAAAATGTATGCAGAATGAGCTTTTCAGTGACCAGCAGCCAGGCACATTTTAGCTAGTTTTACTTGTAAGTGGGGTTGTAAACGGTTTTCAGGCTCAGTACTGCGCTCAAAGGATGCAGCCCTGAGGTCTCTCCTGATTAGGGGGTAGTTAAGTAAAAATTTGCTGCTCAGCTGACCCGGCAGGAGCAAATATATGCCAAAAATGTATGCAGAATTAGCTTTTCAGTGAACAGCAGCCAGGCACATTTTAGCGTTCTACTTGTAAGTGGGGTTGTAAACAGTTTTCAAGCTCAGTACTGCGCTCAAAAGATGCAGCCCTGAGGTCTCTCCTGATAGGAGGTAGTTAAGTAGAAATTCACTGCTCAGCTGACCCGGCAGAAGCAAATGTATACCAAAAATGTACCCAGAATGAGCTTTTCAGTGAACAGCAGCCAGGCACGTTTTAGCTAGTTTACTTGTAAGTGGGGTTGTAAACGCTAATTCAGGCTCAGTACTGCGCGCAAAGGATGCAGCCCTGAGGTCTCTCCTGATAGGAGGTAGTTAAGTAGAAACTCGCTGCTCAGCTGACCCGGCAGGAGCAAATATATGCCAAAAATGTATGCAGAATGAGCTTTTCAGTGAACAGCAGCCAGGCACATTTTAGCTAGTTTTACTTGTAAGTGGGTTTGTAAATGGTTTTCAGGCTCAGTACTGCGCTCAAAAGATGCAGCCCTGAGGTCTCTCCTGATAGGAGGTAGTTAAGTAGAAATTCGCTGCTCAGCTGACCCGGCAGGAGCAAATATATGCCACCAATGTATGCAGAATTAGCTTTTCAGTGAACAGCAGCCAGGCACATTTTAGCTAGTTTTACTTGTAAGTGGGGTTGTAAATGGTTTTCAGGCTCAGTACTGCGCTCAAGATGCAGCCCTGAGGTCTCTCCTGATAGGAGGTAGTTAAGTAAAAATTCGCTGCTCAGCTGACCCGGGAGAAGCAAATGTATGCCAAAAATGTACCCAGAATGAGCTTTTCAGTGAATAGCAGCCAGGCACATTTTAGCTAGTTTTACTTGTAAGTGGGGTTGGAAACGGGTATCAGGCTCAGTACTGCGCTCAAAAGATGCAGCCCTGAGGTCTCTCCTGATAGGAGGTAGTTAAGAAGAAATTCACTGCTCAGCTGACCCGGCAGAAGCAAATGTATGCCAAAAATGTACCCAGAATGACCTTTTCAGTGAACAGCAGCCAGGCACATTTTAGCTAGTTTTACTTGTAAGTGGGGTTGGAAACGGGTATCAGGCTCAGTACTGCGCTCAAAAGATGCAGCCCTGAGGTCTCTCCTGATAGGAGGTAGTTAAGTAGAAATTCGCTGCTCAGCTGACCCGCCAGGAGCAAATATATGCCAAAAATGTATGCAGAATGAGCTTTTCAGTGAACAGCAGCCAGGCACATTTTAGCTAGTTTTACGTGTAAGTGGGGTTGTAAACGCTTTTCAGGCTCAGTACTGCGCCCAAAGGATGCAGCCCTGAGGTCTCTCCTGATAGGAGTTAGTTAAGTAGAAATTCACTGCTCAGCTGACCCGGCAGAAGTAAATGTATACCAAAAATGTACCCAGAATGAGCTTTTCAGTGAACAGCAGCCAGGCACGTTTTAGCTAGTTTACTTGTAAGTGGGGTTGTAAACGCTAATTCAGGCTCAGTACTGCGCGCAAAGGATGCAGCCCTGAGGTCTCTCCTGATAGGAGGTAGTTAAGTAGAAACTCGCTGCTCAGCTGACCCGGCAGGAGCAAATATATGCCAAAAATGTATGCAGAATGAGCTTTTCAGTGAACAGCAGCCAGGCACATTTTAGCTAGTTTTACTTGTAAGTGGGTTTGTAAACGGTTTTCAGGCTCAGTGCTGCGCTCAAAAGATGCAGCCCTGAGGTCTCTCCTGATAGGAGGTAGTTAAGTAGAAATTCGCTGCTCAGCTGACCCGGCAGGAGCAAATATATGCCACCAATGTATGCAGAATTAGCTTTTCAGTGAACAGCAGCCAGGCACATTTTAGCTAGTTTTACTTGTAAGTGGGGTTGTAAATGGTTTTCAGGCTCAGTACTGCGCTCAAGATGCAGCCCTGAGGTCTCTCCTGATAGAAGGTAGTTAAGTAGAAATTCGCTGCTCAGCTGACCCGGGAGAAGCAAATGTATGCCAAAAATGTACCCAGAATGAGCTTTTCAGTGAATAGCAGCCAGGCACATTTTAGCTAGTTTTACTTGTAAGTGGGGTTGGAAACGGGTATCAGGCTCAGTACTGCGCTCAAAAGATGCAGCCCTGAGGTCTCTCCTGATAGGAGGTAGTTAAGTAGAAATTCACTGCTCAGCTGACCCGGCAGAAGCAAATGTATACCAAAAATGTACCCAGAATGAGCTTTTCAGTGAACAGCAGCCAGGCACATTTTAGCTAGTTTTACTTGTAAGTGGGGTTGGAAACGGTTTTCAGGCTCAGTACTGCGCTCAAAAGATGCAGCCCTGAGTTCTCTCCTGATAGGAGGTAGGTAAGTAGAAATTCACTGCTCAGCTGACCCGGCAGAAGCAAATGTATACCAAAAATATACCCCGAATGACCTTTTCAGTGAACAGCAGCCAGGCACATTTAAGCTAATTTTACTTGTAAGTGGGTTTGTAAATGGTTTTCAGACTCAGTACTGCGCTCAAAAGATGCAGCCCTGAGGTCTCTCCTGATAGGAGGTAGTTAAGTAGAAATTCGCAGCTCAGCTGACCCGGCAGGAGCAAATATATGCCACCAATGTATGCAGAATTAGCTTTTCAGTGAACAGCAGCCAGGCACATTTTAGCTAGTTTTACTTGTAAGTGGGGTTGTAAATGGTTTTCAGGCTCAGTACTGTGCTCAAAAGATGCAGCCCTGAGGTCTCTCCTGATAGGAGGTAGTTAAGTAGAAATTCGCTGCTCAGCTGACCCGGGAGAAGCAAATGTATGCCAAAAATGTACCCAGAATGAGCTTTTCAGTGAATAGCAGCCAAGCACATTTTAGCTAGTTTTACTTGTAAGTGGGGTTGGAAACGGGTATCAGGCTCAGTACTGCGCTCAAAAGATGCAGCCCTGAGGTCTCTCCTGATAGGAGGTAGTTAAGTAGAAATTCACTGCTCAGCTGACCCGGCAGAAGCAAATGTATACCAAAAATGTACCCAGAATTACCTTTTCAGTGAACAGCAGCCAGGCACATTTTAGCTAGTTTTACGTGTAAGTGGGGTTGTAAACGCTTTTCAGGCTCAGTACTGCGCTCAAAGGATGCAGCCCTGAGGTCTCTCTTGATAGGAGGTAGTTAAGTAGAAATTCACTGCTCAGCTGACCCGGCAGAAGTAAATGTATACCAAAAATGTACCCAGAATGAGCTTTTCAGTGAACAGCAGCCAGGCACATTTTAGCTAGTTTTACTTGTAAGTGGGGTTGGAAACGCTTTTCAGGCTCAGTACTGCGCTCAAAAGATGCAGCCCTGAGGTCTCTCCTGATAGGAGGTAGTTAAGTAGAAATTCACTGCTCAGCTGACCCGGCAGGAGCAAATGTATGCCAAAAATGTATGCAGAATTAGCTTTTCAGTGAACAGCAGCCAGGCACATTTTAGCTAGTTTTACTTGTAAGTGGGGTTGTAAATGGTTTTCAGGCTCAGTACTGCGCTCAAAAGATGCTGCCCTGAGGTCTCTCCTGATAGGAGGTAGTTAAGTAGAAATTCGCTGCTCAGCTGACCCGGCAGAAGCAAATGTATACCAAAAATGTACCCAGAATGAGCATTTCAGTGAACAACAGCCAGGCACATTTTAGCTAGTTTTACTTGTAAGTGGGGTTGTAAACGGTTTTCAGGCTCAATACTGCGCTCAAAAGATGCAGCCCTGAGGTCTCTCCTGATAGGAGGTAGTTAAGTAGAAATTTGCTGCTCAGCTGACCCGGCAGGAGCAAATATATGCCAAAAATGTATGCAGAATGAGCTTTTCAGTGACCAGCAGCCAGGCACATTTTAGCTAGTTTTACTTGTAAGTGGGGTTGTAAACGGTTTTCAGGCTCAGTACTGCGCTCAAAGGATGCAGCCCTGAGGTCTCTCCTGATTAGGGGGTAGTTAAGTAAAAATTTGCTGCTCAGCTGACCCGGCAGGAGCAAATATATGCCAAAAATGTATGCAGAATTAGCTTTTCAGTGAACAGCAGCCAGGCACATTTTAGCGTTCTACTTGTAAGTGGGGTTGTAAACAGTTTTCAAGCTCAGTACTGCGCTCAAAAGATGCAGCCCTGAGGTCTCTCCTGATAGGAGGTAGTTAAGTAGAAATTCACTGCTCAGCTGACCCGGCAGAAGCAAATGTATACCAAAAATGTACCCAGAATGAGCTTTTCAGTGAACAGCAGCCAGGCACGTTTTAGCTAGTTTACTTGTAAGTGGGGTTGTAAACGCTAATTCAGGCTCAGTACTGCGCGCAAAGGATGCAGCCCTGAGGTCTCTCCTGATAGGAGGTAGTTAAGTAGAAACTCGCTGCTCAGCTGACCCGGCAGGAGCAAATATATGCCAAAAATGTATGCAGAATGAGCTTTTCAGTGAACAGCAGCCAGGCACATTTTAGCTAGTTTTACTTGTAAGTGGGTTTGTAAATGGTTTTCAGGCTCAGTACTGCGCTCAAAAGATGCAGCCCTGAGGTCTCTCCTGATAGGAGGTAGTTAAGTAGAAATTCGCTGCTCAGCTGACCCGGCAGGAGCAAATATATGCCACCAATGTATGCAGAATTAGCTTTTCAGTGAACAGCAGCCAGGCACATTTTAGCTAGTTTTACTTGTAAGTGGGGTTGTAAATGGTTTTCAGGCTCAGTACTGCGCTCAAGATGCAGCCCTGAGGTCTCTCCTGATAGGAGGTAGTTAAGTAAAAATTCGCTGCTCAGCTGACCCGGGAGAAGCAAATGTATGCCAAAAATGTACCCAGAATGAGCTTTTCAGTGAATAGCAGCCAGGCACATTTTAGCTAGTTTTACTTGTAAGTGGGGTTGGAAACGGGTATCAGGCTCAGTACTGCGCTCAAAAGATGCAGCCCTGAGGTCTCTCCTGATAGGAGGTAGTTAAGAAGAAATTCACTGCTCAGCTGACCCGGCAGAAGCAAATGTATACCAAAAATGTACCCAGAATGACCTTTTCAGTGAACAGCAGCCAGGCACATTTTAGCTAGTTTTACTTGTAAGTGGGGTTGGAAACGGGTATCAGGCTCAGTACTGCGCTCAAAAGATGCAGCCCTGAGGTCTCTCCTGATAGGAGGTAGTTAAGTAGAAATTCGCTGCTCAGCTGACCCGCCAGGAGCAAATATATGCCAAAAATGTATGCAGAATGAGCTTTTCAGTGAACAGCAGCCAGGCACATTTTAGCTAGTTTTACTTGTAAGTGGGGTTGTAAATGGTTTTCAGGCTCAGTACTGCGCTCAAAAGATGCAGCCCTGAGGTCTCTCCTGATAGGAGGTAGTTAAGTGGAAATTCGCTGCTCAGCTGACCCGGCAGGAGCAAATGTATGCCAAAAATGTATGCAGAATGAGCTTTTCAGTGAACAGCAGCCAGGCACATTTTAGCTAGTTTTACTTGTAAGTGGGGTTGTAAATGGTTTTCAGGCTCAGTACTGCGCTCTAAAGATGCAGCCCTGAGGTCTCTCCTGATAGGAGGTAGTTAAGTAGAAATTCGCTGCTCAGCTGACCCGGGAGAAGCAAATGTATGCCAAAAATGTACCCAGAATGAGCTTTTCAGTGAACAGCAGCCAGGCACATTTTAGCTAGTTTTACTTGTAAGTGGGGTTGGAAACGGGTATCAGGCTCAGTACTGCGCGCAAGGATGCAGCCCTGAGGTCTCTCCTGATTAGGGGGTAGTTAAGTAAAAATTTGCTGCTCAGCTGACCCGGCAGGAGCAAATATATGCCAAAAATGTATGCAGAATGAGCTTTTCAGTGAACAGCAGCCAGGCACATTTTAGCTAGTTTTACTTGTAAGTGGGTTTGTAAATGGTTTTCAGGCTCAGTACTGCGCTCAAAAGATGCAGCCCTGAGGTCTCTCCTGATAGGAGGTAGTTAAGTAGAAATTCGCTGCTCAGCTGACCCGGGAGAAGCAAATGTATGCCAAAAATGTACCCAGAATGAGCTTTTCAGTGAACAGCAGCCAGGCACATTTTAGCTAGTTTTACTTGTAAGTGGGGTTGGAAACGGGTATCAGGCTCAGTACTGCGCTCAAAAGATGCAGCCCTGAGGTCTCTCCTGATAGGAGGTAGTTAAGTAGAAATTCACTGCTCAGCTGACCCGGCAGAAGTGAATGTCTACCAAAAATGTACCCAGAATGACCTTTTCAGTGAACAGCAGCCAGGCACATTTTAGCTAGTTTTACGTGTAAGTGGGGTTGTAAATGCTTTTCAGGCTCAGTACTGCGCTCAAAGGATGCAGCCCTGAGGTCTCTCCTGATAGGAGGTATTTAAGTAGAAATTCACTGCTCAGCTGACCCGGGAGAAGCAAATGTATGCCAAAAATGTACCCAGAATGAGCTTTTCAGTGAACAGCATCCAGGCACATTTTAGCTAGTTTTACTTGTAAGTGGGGTTGGAAACGGGTATCAGGCTCAGTACTGCGCGCAAGGATGCAGCCCTGAGGTCTCTCCTGATTAGGGGGTAGTTAAGTAAAAATTCGCTGCTCAGCTGACCCGGCAGGAGCAAATATATGCCAAAAATGTATGCAGAATGAGCTTTTCAGTGAACAGCAGCCAGGCACATTTTAGCTAGTTTTACTTGTAAGTGGGTTTGTAAATGGTTTTCAGGCTCAGTACTGCGCTCAAAAGATGCAGCCCTGAGGTCTCTCCTGATAGGAGGTAGTTAAGTAGAAATTCGCTGCTCAGCTGACCCGGGAGAAGCAAATGTATGCCAAAAATGTACCCAGAATGAGCTTTTCAGTGAACAGCAGCCAGGCACATTTTAGCTAGTTTTACTTGTAAGTGGGGTTGGAAACGGGTATCAGGCTCAGTACTGCGCTCAAAAGATGCAGCCCTGAGGTCTCTCCTGATAGGAGGTAGTTAAGTAGAAATTCACTGCTCAGCTGACCCGGCAGAAGCAAATGTATACCAAAAATGTACCCAGAATGACCTTTTCAGTGAACAGCAGCCAGGCACATTTTAGCTAGTTTTACGTGTAAGTGGGGTTGTAAACGCTTTTCAGGCTCAGTACTGCGCTCAAAGGATGCAGCCCTGAGGTCTCTCCTGATAGGAGGTAGTTAAGTAGAAATTCACTGCTCAGCTGACCCGGCAGAAGTAAATGTATACCAAAAATGTACCCAGAATGAGCTTTTCAGTGAACAGCAGCCAGGCACATTTTAGCTAGTTTTACATGTAAGTGGGGTTGGAAACGGTTTTCAGGCTCAGTACTGCGCTCAAAAGATGCAGCCCTAAGGTCTCTCCTGATAGGAGGTAGTTAAGTAGAAATGCACTGCTCAGCTGACCCGGCAGAAACAAATGTATACCAAAAATGTACCCAGAATGAGCTTTTCAGTGAACAGCGCCAGGCACATTTTAGCTACTTTTACTTGTAAGTGGGGTTGTAAACGCTTTTCAGGCTCAGTACTGCGCTCAAAGGATGCAGCCCTGAGGTCTCTCCTGATAGGAGGTAGTTAAGTAGAAATTTACTGCTCAGCTGACCCGGCAGAAGAAAATGTATACCAAAAATGTACCCAGAATGAGCTTTTCAGTGAACAGCAGCCAGGCACATTTTAGCTAGTTTTACTTGTAAGTGGGGTTGTAAACGGTTTTCAAGCTCAGTACTGCGCTCAAAAGATGCAGCCCTGAGGTCTCTCCTGATAGGAGGTAGTTAAGTAGAAATTCACTGCTCAGCTGACCCGGCAGAAGCAAATGTATGCCAAAAATGTACCCAGAATGAGCTTTTCAGTGAACAGCAGCCAGGCACGTTTTAGCTAGTTTACTTGTAAGAGGGGTTGTAAACGCTAATTCAGGCTCAGTACTGCGCGCAAAGGATGCAGCCCTGAGGTCTCTCCTGATAGGAGGTAGTTAAGTAGAAACTCGCTGCTCAGCTGACCCGGCAGGAGCAAATATATGCCAAAAATTTATGCAGAATGAGCTTTTCAGTGAACAGCAGCCAGGCACATTTTAGCTAGTTTTACTTGTAAGTGGGTTTGTAAATGGTTTTCAGGCTCAGTACTGCGCTCAAAAGATGCAGCCCTGAGGTCTCTCTTGATAGGAGGTAGTTAAGTAGAAATTCGCTGCTCAGCTGACCCGGCAGGAGCAAATATATGCCACCAATGTATGCAGAATTAGCTTTTCAGTGAACAGCAGCCAGGCACATTTAGCTAGTTTTACTTGTAAGTGGGGTTGTAAATGGTTTTCAGGCTCAGTACTGCGCTCAAGATGCAGCCCTGAGGTCTCTCCTGATAGGAGGTAGTTAAGTAGAAATTTGCTGCTCAGCTGACCCGGGAGAAGCAAATGTATGCCAAAAATGTACCCAGAATGAGCTTTTCAGTGAATAGCAGCCAGGCACATTTTAGCTAGTTTTACTTGTAAGTGGGGTTGGAAACGGGTATCAGGCTCAGTACTGCGCTCAAAAGATGCAGCCCTGAGGTCTCTCCTGATAGGAGGTAGTTAAGTAGAAATTCACTGCTCAGCTGACCCGGCAGAAGCAAATGTATACCAAAAATGTACCCAGAATGACCTTTTCAGTGAACAGCAGCCAGGCACATTTTAGCTAGTTTACGTGTAAGTGGGGTTGTAAACGCTTTTCAGGCTCAGTACTGCGCTCAAAGGATGCAGCCCTGAGGTCTCTCTTGATAGGAGGTAGTTAAGTAGAAATTCACTGCTCAGCTGACCCGGCAGAAGTAAATGTATACCAAAAATGTACCCAGAATGAGCTTTTCAGTGAACAGCAGCCAGGCACATTTTAGCTAGTTTTACTTGTAAGTGGGGTTGGAAACGGTTTCAGACTCAGTACTGCGCTCAAAAGATGCAGCCATGAGGTCTCTTCTGATAGGAGGTAGTTAAGTAGAAATTCACTGATCAGCTGACCCCGCAGAAGCAAATGTATACAAAAAATGTATGCAGAATGAGCTTTTCAGTGAACAGCAGCCAGGCACATTTTAGCTAGTTTTACTTGTAAGTGGGGTTGGAAACGGGTATCAGGCTCAGTACTGCGCTCAAAAGATGCAGCCCTGAGGTCTCTCCTGATAGGAGGTAGTTAAGTAGAAATGCACTGCTCAGCTAACCCGGCAGAAGCAAATGTATACCAAAAATGTACCCAGAATGAGCTTTTCAGTGAACAGCGCCAGGCACATTTTAGCTACTTTTACTTGTAAGTGGGGTTGTAAACGCTTTTCAGGCTCAGTACTGCGTTCAAAAGATGCAGCCCTGAGGTCTCTCCTGAATGGAGGTAGTTAAGTAGAAATTCGCTGCTCAGCTGACCCGGCAGGAGCAAATATATGCCAAAAATGTATGCAGAATGAGCTTTTCAGTGAACAGCAGCCAGGCACATTTTAGCTAGTTTTACTTGTAAGTGGGGTTGTAAACGGTTTTCAAGCTCAGTACTGCGCTCAAAAGATGCAGCCCTGAGGTCTCTCCTGATAGGAGGTAGTTAAGTAGAAATTCACTGCTCAGCTGACCCGGCAGAAGCAAATGTATGCCAAAAATGTACCCAGAATGAGCTTTTCAGTGAACAGCAGCCAGGCACGTTTTAGCTAGTTTACTTGTAAGAGGGGTTGTAAACGCTAATTCAGGCTCAGTACTGCGCGCAAAGGATGCAGCCCTGAGGTCTCTCCTGATAGGAGGTAGTTAAGTAGAAACTCGCTGCTCAGCTGACCCGGCAGGAGCAAATATATGCCAAAAATTTATGCAGAATGAGCTTTTCAGTGAACAGCAGCCAGGCACATTTTAGCTAGTTTTACTTGTAAGTGGGTTTGTAAATGGTTTTCAGGCTCAGTACTGCGCTCAAAAGATGCAGCCCTGAGGTCTCTCTTGATAGGAGGTAGTTAAGTAGAAATTCGCTGCTCAGCTGACCCGGCAGGAGCAAATATATGCCACCAATGTATGCAGAATTAGCTTTTCAGTGAACAGCAGCCAGGCACATTTAGCTAGTTTTACTTGTAAGTGGGGTTGTAAATGGTTTTCAGGCTCAGTACTGCGCTCAAGATGCAGCCCTGAGGTCTCTCCTGATAGGAGGTAGTTAAGTAGAAATTTGCTGCTCAGCTGACCCGGGAGAAGCAAATGTATGCCAAAAATGTACCCAGAATGAGCTTTTCAGTGAATAGCAGCCAGGCACATTTTAGCTAGTTTTACTTGTAAGTGGGGTTGGAAACGGGTATCAGGCTCAGTACTGCGCTCAAAAGATGCAGCCCTGAGGTCTCTCCTGATAGGAGGTAGTTAAGTAGAAATTCACTGCTCAGCTGACCCGGCAGAAGCAAATGTATACCAAAAATGTACCCAGAATGACCTTTTCAGTGAACAGCAGCCAGGCACATTTTAGCTAGTTTACGTGTAAGTGGGGTTGTAAACGCTTTTCAGGCTCAGTACTGCGCTCAAAGGATGCAGCCCTGAGGTCTCTCTTGATAGGAGGTAGTTAAGTAGAAATTCACTGCTCAGCTGACCCGGCAGAAGTAAATGTATACCAAAAATGTACCCAGAATGAGCTTTTCAGTGAACAGCAGCCAGGCACATTTTAGCTAGTTTTACTTGTAAGTGGGGTTGGAAACGGTTTCAGACTCAGTACTGCGCTCAAAAGATGCAGCCATGAGGTCTCTTCTGATAGGAGGTAGTTAAGTAGAAATTCACTGATCAGCTGACCCCGCAGAAGCAAATGTATACAAAAAATGTATGCAGAATGAGCTTTTCAGTGAACAGCAGCCAGGCACATTTTAGCTAGTTTTACTTGTAAGTGGGGTTGGAAACGGGTATCAGGCTCAGTACTGCGCTCAAAAGATGCAGCCCTGAGGTCTCTCCTGATAGGAGGTAGTTAAGTAGAAATGCACTGCTCAGCTAACCCGGCAGAAGCAAATGTATACCAAAAATGTACCCAGAATGAGCTTTTCAGTGAACAGCGCCAGGCACATTTTAGCTACTTTTACTTGTAAGTGGGGTTGTAAACGCTTTTCAGGCTCAGTACTGCGTTCAAAAGATGCAGCCCTGAGGTCTCTCCTGAATGGAGGTAGTTAAGTAGAAATTCGCTGCTCAGCTGACCCGGCAGGAGCAAATATATGCCAAAAATGTATGCAGAATGAGCTTTTCAGTGACCAGCAGCCAGGCACATTTTAGCTAGTTTTACTTGTAAGTGGGGTTGTAAACGGTTTTCAGGCTCAGTACTGCGCTCAAAAGATGCAGCCCTGAGGTCTCTCCTGATAGGAGGTAGTTAAGTAGAAATTCACTACTCAGCTGACCCGGCAGAAGCAAATGTATACCAAAAATGTACCCAGAATTTTTCAGTGAACAGCAGCCAGGCACATTTTAGATAGTTTACTTGTAAGTGGGGTTGTAAACGCTAATTCAGGCCCAGTACTGCGCTCAAAGGATGCAGCCCTGAGGTCTCTCCTGATAGGAGGTAGTTAAGTAGAAATTCGCTGCTCAGCTGACCCGGCAGGAGCAAATATATGCCAAAAATGTATGCAGAATGAGCTTTTCAGTGAACAGAAGCCAGGCACATTTTAGCTAGTTTTACTTGTAAGTGGGGTTGTAAATGGTTTTCAGGCTCAGTACTGCGCTCAAAAGATGCAGCCCTGAGGTCTCTCCTGATAGGAGGTAGTTAAGTGGAAATTCGCTGCTCAGCTGACCTGGCAGGAGCAAATGACTGCCAAAAATGTATGCAGAATGAGCTTTTCAGTGAACAGCAGCCAGGCACATTTTAGCCAGTTTTACTTGTAAGTGGGGTTGTAAATGGTTTTCAGGCTCAGTACTGCGCTCTAAAGATGCAGCCCTGAGGTCTCTCCTGATAGGAGGTAGTTAAGTAGAAATTCGCTGCTCAGCTGACCCGGGAGAAGCAAATGTATGCCAAAAATGTACCCAGAATGAGCTTTTCAGTGAACAGCAGCCAGGCACATTTTAGCTAGTTTTACCTGTAAGTGGGGTTGGAAACGCTTTTCAGGCTCAGTACTGCGCTCAAAGGATGCAGCCCTGAGGTCTCTCTTGATAGGAGGTAGTTAAGTAGAAATTCACTGCTCAGCTGACCCGGCAGAAGTAAATGTATACCAAAAATGTACCCAGAATGAGCTTTTCAGTGAACAGCAGCCAGGCACATTTTAGCTAGTTTTACTTGTAAGTGGGGTTGGAAACGGTTTCAGACTCAGTACTGCGCTCAAAAGATGCAGCCATGAGGTCTCTTCTGATAGGAGGTAGTTAAGTAGAAATTCACTGATCAGCTGACCCCGCAGAAGCAAATGTATACAAAAAATGTATGCAGAATGAGCTTTTCAGTGAACAGCAGCCAGGCACATTTTAGCTAGTTTTACTTGTAAGTGGGGTTGGAAACGGGTATCAGGCTCAGTACTGCGCTCAAAAGATGCAGCCCTGAGGTCTCTCCTGATAGGAGGTAGTTAAGTAGAAATGCACTGCTCAGCTAACCCGGCAGAAGCGAATGTATACCAAAAATGTACCCAGAATGAGCTTTTCAGTGAACAGCGCCAGGCACATTTTAGCTACTTTTACTTGTAAGTGGGGTTGTAAACGCTTTTCAGGCTCAGTACTGCGCTCAAAGGATGCAGCCCTGAGGTCTCTCCTGATTAGGTTGTAGTTAAGTAGAAATTTGGTGCTCAGCTGACCCGGCAGGAGCAAATATATGCCAAAAATGTATGCAGAATGAGCTTTTCAGTGACCAGCAGCCAGGCACATTTTAGCTAGTTTTACTTGTAAGTGGGGTTGTAAACGGTTTTCAGGCTCAGTACTGCGCTCAAAAGATGCAGCCCTGAGGTCTCTCCTGATAGGAGGTAGTTAAGTAGAAATTCACTACTCAGCTGACCCGGCAGAAGCAAATGTATACCAAAAATGTACCCAGAATTTTTCAGTGAACAGCAGCCAGGCACATTTTAGCTAGTTTACTTGTAAGTGGGGTTGTAAACGCTAATTCAGGCCCAGTACTGCGCTCAAAGGATGCAGCCCTGAGGTCTCTCCTGATAGGAGGTAGTTAAGTAGAAATTCGCTGCTCAGCTGACCCGGCAGGAGCAAATATATGCCAAAAATGTATGCAGAATGAGCTTTTCAGTGAACAGCAGCCAGGCACATTTTAGCTAGTTTTACTTGTAAGTGGGGTTGTAAATGGTTTTCAGGGTCAGTACTGCGCTCAAAAGATGCAGCCCTGAGGTCTCTCCTGATAGGAGGTAGTTAAGTGGAAATTCGCTGCTCAGCTGACCTGGCAGGAGCAAATGACTGCCAAAAATGTATGCAGAATGAGCTTTTCAGTGAACAGCAGCCAGGCACATTTTAGCCAGTTTTACTTGTAAGTGGGGTTGTAAATGGTTTTCAGGCTCAGTACTGCGCTCTAAAGATGCAGCCCTGAGGTCTCTCCTGATAGGAGGTAGTTAAGTAGAAATTCGCTGCTCAGCTGACCCGGGAGAAGCAAATGTATGCCAAAAATGTACCCAGAATGAGCTTTTCAGTGAACAGCAGCCAGGCACATTTTAGCTAGTTTTACCTGTAAGTGGGGTTGGAAACGGTTTTCAGGCTCAGTACTGCGCTCAAAAGACGCAGCCCTGAGTTCTCTCCTGATAGGAGGTAGTTAAGTAGAAATTCACTGCTCAGCTGACCCGGCAGGAGCAAATATATGCCAAAAATGTATGCAGAATAAACTTTTCAGTGAACAGCAGCCAGGCACATTTTAGCTAGTTTTACTTGTAAGTGGGGTTGGAAACGGGTATCAGGCTCAGTACTGCGCTCAAAAGATGCAGCCCTGAGGTCTCTCCTGATAGGAGGTAGTTAAGTAGAAATGCACTGCTCAGCTAACCCGGCAGAAGCAAATGTATACCAAAAATGTACCCAGAATGAGCTTTTCAGTGAACAGCGCCAGGCACATTTTAGCTACTTTTACTTGTAAGTGGGGTTGTAAACGCTTTTCAGGCTCAGTACTGCGCTCAAAGGATGCAGCCCTGAGGTCTCTCCTGATTAGGTTGTAGTTAAGTAGAAATTTGGTGCTCAGCTGACCCGGCAGGAGCAAATATATGCCAAAAATGTATGCAGAATGAGCTTTTCAGTGACCAGCAGCCAGGCACATTTTAGCTAGTTTTACTTGTAAGTGGGGTTGTAAACGGTTTTCAGGCTCAGTACTGCACTCAAAAGATGCAGCCCTGAGGTCTCTCCTGATAGGAGGTAGTTAAGTAGAAATTCACTACTCAGCTGACCCGGCAGAAGCAAATGTATACCAAAAATGTACCCAGAATTTTTCAGTGAACAGCAGCCAGTCACATTTTAGCTAGTTTACTTGTAAGTGGGGTTGTAAACGCTAATTCAGGCCCAGTACTGCGCTCAAAGGATGCAGCCCTGAGGTCTCTCCTGATAGGAGGTAGTTAAGTAGAAATTCGCTGCTCAGCTGACCCGGCAGGAGCAAATATATGCCAAAAATGTATGCAGAATGAGCTTTTCAGTGAACAGCAGCCAGGCACATTTTAGCTAGTTTTACTTGTAAGTGGGGTTGTAAATGGTTTTCAGGGTCAGTACTGCGCTCAAAAGATGCAGCCCTGAGGTCTCTCCTGATAGGAGGTAGTTAAGTGGAAATTCGCTGCTCAGCTGACCTGGCAGGAGCAAATGACTGCCAAAAATGTATGCAGAATGAGCTTTTCAGTGAACAGCAGCCAGGCACATTTTAGCCTGTTTTACTTGTAAGTGGGGTTGTAAATGGTTTTCAGGCTCAGTACTGCGCTCTAAAGATGCAGCCCTGAGGTCTCTCCTGATAGGAGGTAGTTAAGTAGAAATTCGCTGCTCAGCTGACCCGGGAGAAGCAAATGCATGCCAAAAATGTACCCAGAATGAGCTTTTCAGTGAACAGCAGCCAGGCACATTTTAGCTAGTTTTACCTGTAAGTGGGGTTGGAAACGGTTTTCAGGCTCAGTACTGCGCTCAAAAGACGCAGCCCTGAGTTCTCTCCTGATAGGAGGTAGTTAAGTAGAAATTCACTGCTCAGCTGACCCGGCAGGAGCAAATATATGCCAAAAATGTATGCAGAATAAACTTTTCAGTGAACAGCAGCCAGGCACATTTTAGCTAGTTTTACTTGTAAGTGGGGTTGTAAACGGTTTTCAGGCTCAGTACTGCGCTCAAAGGATGCAGCCCTGAGGTCTCTCTTGATAGGAGGTAGTTAAGTAGAAATTCACTGCTCAGCTGACCCGGCAGAAGTAAATGTATACCAAAAATGTACCCAGAATGAGCTTTTCAGTGAACAGCAGCCAGGCACATTTTAGCTAGTTTTACTTGTAAGTGGGGTTGGAAACGGTTATTAGGCTCAGTACTGCGCTCAAAAGATGCAGCCCTGAGTTTTCTCCTGATAGGAGGTAGTTAAGTAGAAATTCACTGCTCAGCTGACCCGGCAGAAGCAAATGTATACCAAAAATATACCCCGAATGACCTTTTCAGTGAACAGCAGCCAGGCACATTTAAGCTAATTTTACTTGTAAGTGGGTTTGTAAATGGTTTTCAGGCTCAGTACTGCGCTCAAAAGATGCAGCCCTGAGGTCTCTCCTGATAGGAGGTAGTTAAGTAGAAATTCGCAGCTCAGCTGACCCGGCAGGAGCAAATATATGCCACCAATGTATGCAGAATTAGCTTTTCAGTGAATAGCAGCCAGGCACATTTTAGCTAGTTTTACTTGTAAGTGGGGTTGTAAATGGTTTTCAGGCTCAGTACTGCGCTCAAAAGATGCAGCCCTGAGGTCTCTCCTGATAGGAGGTAGTTAAGTAGAAATTCGCTGCTCAGCTGACCCGGGAGAAGCAAATGTATGCCAAAAATGTACCCAGAATGAGCTTTTCAGTGAATAGCAGCCAGGCACATTTTAGCTAGTTTTACTTGTAGGTGGGGTTGGAAACGGGTATCAGGCTCAGTACTGCGCTCAAAAGATGCAGCCCTGAGGTCTCTCCTGATAGGAGGTAGTTAAGTAGAAATTCACTGCTCAGCTGACCCGGCAGAAGCAAATGTATACCAAAAATGTACCCAGAATTACCTTTTCAGTGAACAGCAGCCAGGCACATTTTAGCTAGTTTTACGTGTAAGTGGGGTTGTAAACGCTTTTCAGGCTCAGTACTGCGCTCAAAGGATGCAGCCCTGAGGTCTCTCTTGATAGGAGGTAGTTAAGTAGAAATTCACTGCTCAGCTGACCCGGCAGAAGTAAATGTATACCAAAAATGTACCCAGAATGAGCTTTTCAGTGAACAGCAGCCAGGCACATTTTAGCTAGTTTTACTTGTAAGTGGGGTTGGAAACACTTTTCAGGCTCAGTACTGCGCTCAAAAGATGCAGCCCTGAGGTCTCTCCTGATAGGAGGTAGTTAAGTAGAAATTCACTGCTCAGCTGACCCGGCAGGAGCAAATGTATGCCAAAAATGTATGCAGAATTAGCTTTTCAGTGAACAGCAGCCAGGCACATTTTAGCTAGTTTTACTTGTAAGTGGGGTTGTAAATGGTTTTCAGGCTCAGTACTGCGCTCAAAAGATGCTGCCCTGAGGTCTCTCCTGATAGGAGGTAGTTATGTAGAAATTCGCTGCTCAGCTGACCCGGCAGAAGCAAATGTATACCAAAAATGTACCCAGAATGAGCATTTCAGTGAACAGCCAGGCACATTTTAGCTAGTTTTACTTGTAAGTGGGGTTGTAAACGGTTTTCAGGCTCAGTACTGCGCTCAAAAGATGCAGCCCTGAGGTCTCTCCTGATAGGAGGTAGTTAAGTAGAAATTTGCTGCTCAGCTGACCCGGCAGGAGCAAATATATGCCAAAAATGTATGCAGAATGAGCTTTTCAGTGACCAGCAGCCAGGCACATTTTAACTAGTTTTACTTGTAAGTGGGGTTGTAAACGGTTTTCAGGCTCAGTACTGCGCTCAAAGGATGCAGCCCTGAGGTCTCTCCTGATTAGGGGGTAGTTAAGTAAAAATTCGCTGCTCAGCTGACCCGGCAGGAGCAAATATATGCCAAAAATGTATGCAGAATTAGCTTTTCAGTGAACAGCAGCCAGGCACATTTTAGCGTTCTACTTGTAAGTGGGGTTGTAAACGCTTTTCAGGCTCAGTACTGCGTTCAAAAGATGCAGCCCTGAGGTCTCTCCTGAATGGAGGTAGTTAAGTAGAAATTCGCTGCTCAGCTGACCCGGCAGAAGCAAATGTATACCAAAAATGTACCCAGAATGAGCTTTTCAGTGAACAGCAGCCAGGCACGTTTTAGCTAGTTTACTTGTAAGTGGGGTTGTAAACGCTAATTCAGGCTCAGTACTGCGCGCAAAGGATGCAGCCCTGAGGTCTCTCCTGATAGGAGGTAGTTAAGTAGAAACTCGCTGCTCAGCTGACCCGGCAGGAGCAAATATATGCCAAAAATGTATGCAGAATGAGCTTTTCAGTGAACAGCAGCCAGGCACATTTTAGCTAGTTTTACTTGTAAGTGGGTTTGTAAATGGTTTTCAGGCTCAGTACTGCGCTCAAAAGATGCAGCCCTGAGGTCTCTCCTGATAGGAGGTAGTTAAGTAGAAATTCGCTGCTCAGCTGACCCGGCAGGAGCAAATATATGCCACCAATGTATGCAGAATTAGCTTTTCAGTGAACAGCAGCCAGGCACATTTTAGCTAGTTTTACTGGTAAGTGGGGTTGTAAATGGTTTTCAGGCTCAGTACTGCGCTCAAGATGCAGCCCTGAGGTCTCTCCTGATAGGAGGTAGTTAAGTAAAAATTCGCTGCTCAGCTGACCCGGGAGAAGCAAATGTATGCCAAAAATGTACCCAGAATGAGCTTTTCAGTGAATAGCAGCCAGGCACATTTTAGCTAGTTTTACTTGTAAGTGGGGTTGGAAACGGGTATCAGGCTCAGTACTGCGCTCAAAAGATGCAGCCCTGAGGTCTCTCCTGATAGGAGGTAGTTAAGAAGAAATTCACTGCTCAGCTGACTCGGCAGAAGCAAATGTATACCAAAAATGTACCCAGAATGACCTTTTCAGTGAACAGCAGCCAGGCACATTTTAGCTAGTTTTACTTGTAAGTGGGGTTGGAAACGGGTATCAGGCTCAGTACTGCGCTCAAAAGATGCAGCCCTGAGGTCTCTCCTGATAGGAGGTAGTTAAGTAGAAATTCGCTGCTCAGCTGACCCGGCAGGAGCAAATATATGCCAAAAATGTATGCAGAATGAGCTTTTCAGTGAACAGCAGCCAGGCACATTTTAGCTAGTTTTACTTGTAAGTGGGGTTGTAAATGGTTTTCAGGCTCAGTACTGCGCTCAAAAGATGCAGCCCTGAGGTCTCTCCTGATAGGAGGTAGTTAAGTGGAAATTCGCTGCTCAGCTGACCCGGCAGGAGCAAATGTATGCCAAAAATGTATGCAGAATGAGCTTTTCAGTGAACAGCAGCCAGGCACATTTTAGCTAGTTTTACTTCTAAGTGGGGTTGTAAATGGTTTTCAGGCTCAGTACTGCGCTCTAAAGATGCAGCCCTGAGGTCTCTCCTGATAGGAGGTAGTTAAGTAGAAATTCGCTGCTCAGCTGACCCGGGAGAAGCAAATGTATGCCAAAAATGTACCCAGAATGAGCTTTTCAGTGAACAGCAGCCAGGCACATTTTAGCTAGTTTTACTTGTAAGTGGGGTTGGAAACGGGTATCAGGCTCAGTACTGCGCGCAAGGATGCAGCCCTGAGGTCTCTCCTGATTAGGGGGTAGTTAAGTAAAAATTCGCTGCTCAGCTGACCCGGCAGGAGCAAATATATGCCAAAAATGTATGCAGAATGAGCTTTTCAGTGAACAGCAGCCAGGCACATTTTAGCTAGTTTTACTTGTAAGTGGGTTTGTAAATGGTTTTCAGGCTCAGTACTGCGCTCAAAAGATGCAGCCCTGAGGTCTCTCCTGATAGGAGGTAGTTAAGTAGAAATTCGCTGCTCAGCTGACCCGGGAGAAGCAAATGTATGCCAAAAATGTACCCAGAATGAGCTTTTCAGTGAACAGCAGCCAGGCACATTTTAGCTAGTTTTACTTGTAAGTGGGGTTGGAAACGGGTATCAGGCTCAGTACTGCGCTCAAAAGATGCAGCCCTGAGGTCTCTCCTGATAGGAGGTAGTTAAGTAGAAATTCACTGCTCAGCTGACCCGGCAGAAGCAAATGTATACCAAAAATGTACCCAGAATGACCTTTTCAGTGAACAGCAGCCAGGCACATTTTAGCTAGTTTTACGTGTAAGTGGGGTTGTAAATGCTTTTCAGGCTCAGTACTGCGCTCAAAGGATGCAGCCCTGAGGTCTCTCCTGATAGGAGGTAGTTAAGTAGAAATTCACTGCTCAGCTGACCCGGCAGAAGTAAATGTATACCAAAAATGTACCCAGAATGAGCTTTTCAGTGAACAGCAGCCAGGCACATTTTAGCTAGTTTTACATGTAAGTGGGGTTGGAAACGGTTTTCAGGCTCAGTACTGCGCTCAAAAGATGCAGCCCTGAGGTCTCTCCTGATAGGAGGTAGTTAAGTAGAAATGCACTGCTCAGCTGACCCGGCAGAAACAAATGTATACCAAAAATGTACCCAGAATGAGCTTTTCAGTGAACAGCGCCAGGCACATTTTAGCTACTTTTACTTGTAAGTGGGGTTGTAAACGCTTTTCAGGCTCAGTACTGCGCTCAAAGGATGCAGCCCTGAGGTCTATCCTGATAGGAGGTAGTTAAGTAGAAATTTACTGCTCAGCTGACCCGGCAGAAGAAAATGTATACCAAAAATGTACCCAGAATGAGCTTTTCAGTGAACAGCAGCCAGGCACATTTTAGCTAGTTTTACTTGTAAGTGGGGTTGTAAACGGTTTTCAAGCTCAGTACTGCGCTCAAAAGATGCAGCCCTGAGGTCTCTCCTGATAGGAGGTAGTTAAGTAGAAATTCACTGCTCAGCTGACCCGGCAGAAGCAAATGTATGCCAAAAATGTACCCAGAATGAGCTTTTCAGTGAACAGCAGCCAGGCACGTTTTAGCTAGTTTACTTGTAAGTGGGGTTGTAAACGCTAATTCAGGCTCAGTACTGCGCGCAAAGGATGCAGCCCTGAGGTCTCTCCTGATAGGAGGTAGTTAAGTAGAAACTTGCTGCTCAGCTGACCCGGCAGGAGCAAATATATGCCAAAAATGTATGCAGAATGAGCTTTTCAGTGAACAGCAGCCAGGCACATTTTAGCTAGTTTTACTTGTAAGTGGGTTTGTAAATGGTTTTCAGGCTCAGTACTGCGCTCAAAAGATGCAGCCCTGAGGTCTTTCTCGATAGGAGGTAGTTAAGTAGAAATTCGCTGCTCAGCTGACCCAGCAGGAGCAAATATATGCCACCAATGTATGCAGAATTAGCTTTTCAGTGAACAGCAGCCAGGCACATTTTAGCTAGTTTTACTTGTAAGTGGGGTTGTAAATGGTTTTCAGGCTCAGTACTGCGCTCAAGATGCAGCCCTGAGGTCTCTCCTGATAGGAGGTAGTTAAGTAGAAATTCGCTGCTCAGCTGACCCGGGAGAAGCAAACGTATGCCAAAAATGTACCCAGAATGAGCTTTTCAGTGAATAGCAGCCAGGCACATTTTAGCTAGTTTTACTTGTAAGTGGGGTTGGAAACGGGTATCAGGCTCAGTACTGCGCTCAAAAGATGCAGCCCTGAGGTCTCTCCTGATAGGAGGTAGTTAAGTAGAAATTCACTGCTCAGCTGACCCGGCAGAAGCAAATGTATACCAAAAATGTACCCAGAATTTTTCAGTGAACAGCAGCCAGGCACATTTTAGCTAGTTTACTTGTAAGTGGGGTTGTAAACGCTAATTCAGGCCCAGTACTGCGCTCAAAGGATGCAGCCCTGAGGTCTCTCCTGATAGGAGGTAGTTAAGTAGAAATTCGCTGCTCAGCTGACCCGGCAGGAGCAAATATATGCCAAAAATGTATGCAGAATGAGCTTTTCAGTGAACAGCAGCCAGGCACATTTTAGCTAGTTTTACTTGTAAGTGGGGTTGTACATGGTTTTCAGGCTCAGTACTGCGCTCAAAAGATGCAGCCCTGAGGTCTCTCCTGATAGGAGGTAGTTAAGTGGAAATTCGCTGCTCAGCTGACCTGGCAGGAGCAAATGACTGCCAAAAATGTATGCAGAATGAGCTTTTCAGTGAACAGCAGCCAGGCACATTTTAGCCAGTTTTACTTGTAAGTGGGGTTGTAAATGGTTTTCAGGCTCAGTACTGCGCTCTAAAGATGCAGCCCTGAGGTCTCTCCTGATAGGAGGTAGTTAAGTAGAAATTCGCTGCTCAGCTGACCCGGGAGAAGCAAATGTATGCCAAAAATGTACCCAGAATGAGCTTTTCAGTGAACAGCAGCCAGGCACATTTTAGCTAGTTTTACCTGTAAGTGGGGTTGGAAACGGTTTTCAGGCTCAGTACTGCGCTCAAAAGACGCAGCCCTGAGTTCTCTCCTGATAGGAGGTAGTTAAGTAGAAATTCACTGCTCAGCTGACCCGGCAGAAGCAAATGTATACCAAAAAGGTACCCAGAATGACCTTTTCAGTGAACAGCAGCCAGGCACATTTTAGCTAGTTTTACTTGTAAGTGGGGTTGTAAATGCTTTTCAGGCTCAGTACTGCGCTCAAAGGATGCAGCCCTGAGGTCTCTCCTGATTAGGGGGTAGTTAAGTAAAAATTTGCTGCTCAGCTGACCCGGCAGGAGCAAATATATGCCAAAAATGTATGCAGATTAAGCTTTTCAGTGAACAGCATCCAGGCACATTTTAGCTAGTTTTACTTGTAAGTGGGGTTGTAAACGGTTTTCAGGCTCAGTACTGCGCTCAAAAGATGCAGCCCTGAGGTCTCTCCTGATAGGAGGTAGTTAAGTAGAAATTCACTGCTCAGCTGACCCGGCAGAAGCAAATTATACCAAAAATGTACCCAGAATGAGCTTTTCAGTGAACAGCAGCCAGGCACGTTTTAGCTAGTTTTACTTGTAAGTGGGGTTGGAAACGGTTTTCAGGCTCAGTACTGCGCTCAAAAGATGCAGCCATGAGGTCTCTTCTGATAGGAGGTAGTTAAGTAGAAATTCACTGCTCAGCTGACCCGGGAGAAGCAAATGTATGCCAAAAATGTACCCAGAATGAGCTTTTCAGTGAACAGCAGCCAGGCACATTTTAGCTAATTTTAATTGTAAGTGGGGTTGTAAATGGTTTTCAGGCTAGTACTGCGTTCAAAAGATGCAGCCCTGAGGTCTCTCCTGAATGGAGGTAGTTAAGTAGAAATTCGCTGCTCAGCTGACCCGGGAGAAGCAAATGTATGCCAAAAATGTACCCAGAATGAGCTTTTCAGTGAACAGCAGCCAGGCACATTTTAATTAGTTTTACTTGTAAGTGGGGTTGGAAACGGTTTTCAGGCTCAGTACTGCGCTCAAAAGATGCAGCCATGAGGTCTCTTCTGATAGGAGGTAGTTAAGTAGAAATTCACTGCTCAGCTGACCCGGCAGAAGCAAATGTATACCAAAAATGTACCCAGAATGACCTTTTCAGTGAACAGCAGCCAGGCACATTTTAGCTAGTTTTACGTGTAAGTGGGGTTGTAAACGCTTTTCAGGCTCAGTACTGCGCTCAAAGGATGCAGCCCTGAGGTCTCTCCTGATAGGAGGTAGTTAAGTAGAAACTCGCTGCTCAGCTGACCCGGCAGGAGCAAATATATGCCAAAAATGTATGCAGAATGAGCTTTTCAGTGAACAGCAGCCAGGCACATTTTAGCTAGTTTTACTTGTAAGTGGGGTTGTAAATGGTTTTCAGGCTCAGTACTGCGTTCAAAAGATGCAGCCCTGAGGTCTCTCCTGATAGGAGGTAGTTAAGTAGAAATTCGCTGCTCAGCTGACCCGGGAGAAGCAAATGTATGCCAAAAATGTACCCAGAATGAGCTTTTCAGTGAACAGCAGCCAGGCACATTTTAGCTAGTTTTACTTGTAAGTGGGGTTGGAACAGGTTTTCAGGCTCAGTACTGCGCTCAAAAGATGCAGCCATGAGATCTCTTCTGATAGGAGGTAGTTAAGTAGAAATTCACTGCTCAGCTGACCAGGCAGAAGCAAATGTATACCAAAAATGTACCCAGAATGACCTTTTCAGTGAACAGCAGCCAGGCACATTTTAGCTAGTTTTACGTGTAAGTGGGGTTGTAAACGCTTTTCAGGCTCAGTACTGCGCTCAAAGGATGCAGCCCTGAGGTCTCTCCTGATAGGAGGTAGTTAAGTAGAAACTCGCTGCTCAGCTGACCCGGCAGGAGCAAATATATGCCAAAAATGTATGCAGAATGAGCTTTTCAGTGAACAGCAGCCAGGCACATTTTAGCTAGTTTTACTTGTAAGTGGGGTTGTAAATGGATTTCAGGCTCAGTACTGCGCTCAAAAGATGCAGCCCTGAGGTCTCTCCTGATAGGAGGTAGTTAAGTAGAAATTCACTGCTCAGCTGACCCGGCAGAAGTAAATGTATACCAAAAATGTACCCAGAATGACCTTTTCAGTGAACAGCAGCCAGGCACATTTTAGCTAGTTTTACGTGTAAGTGGGGTTGTAAACGCTTTTCAGGCTCAGTACTGCGCTGAAAGGATGCAGCCCTGAGGTCTCTCCTGATAGGAGGTAGTTAAGTAGAAATTCACTGCTCAGCTGACCCGGCAGAAGTTAAATGTATACCAAAAATGTACCCAGAATGAGCTTTTCAGTGAACAGCAGCCAGGCACATTTTAGCTAGTTTTACTTGTAAGTGGGGTTGGAAACGGTTTTCAGGCTCAGTACTGCACTCAAAAGATGCAGCCCTGAGGTCTCTCCTGATAGGAGGTAGTTAAGTAGAAATGCACTGCTCAGCTGACCCGGCAGAAGCAAATGTATACCAAAAATGTACCCAGAATGAGCTTTTCAGTGAACAGTGCCAGGCACATTTTAGCTACTTTTACTTGTAAGTGGGGTTGTAAACGCTTTTCAGGTTCAGTACTGCGCTCAAAGGATGCAGCCCTGAGGTCTCTCCTGATAGGAGGTAGTTAAGTAGAAATTTACTGCTCAGCTGACCCGGCAGAAGAAAATGTATACCAAAAATGTACCCAGAATGACCTTTTCAGTGAACAGCAGCCAGGCACATTTTAGCTACTTTTACTTGTAAGTGGGGTTGTAAACGCTTTTCAGGCTCAGTACTGCGCTCAAAGGATGCAGCCCTGAGGTCTCTCCTGATAGGAGGTAGTTAAGTAGAAGTTTACTGCTCAGCTGACCCGGCAGAAGAAAATGTATACCAAAAATGTACCCAGAATGAGCTTTTCAGTGAACAGCAGCCAGGCACATTTTAGCTAATTTTACTTGTAAGTGGGGTTGGAAACGGTTTTCAGGCTCAGTACTGCGCTCAAGATGCAGCCCTGAGGTCTCTCCTGATAGGAGGTAGTTAAGTAGAAATTCGCTGCTCAGCTGACCCGGGAGAAGCAAATGTAGCCAGGCACATTTTAGCTAGTTTTACTTGTAAGTGGGGTTGTAAATGGTTTTCAGGCTCAGTACTGCGCTCAAAAGATGCAGCCCTGAGGTCTCTCCTGATAGGAGGTAGTTAAGTAGAAATTTGCTGCTCAGCTGACCCGGCAGGAGCAAATATATGCCAAAAATGTATGCAGAATGAGCTTTTCAGTGACCAGCAGCCAGGCACATTTTAGCTAGTTTTACTTGTAAGTGGGGTTGTAAAACGGTTTTCAGGCTCAGTACTGCGCTCAAAAGATGCAGCCCTGAGGTCTCTCCTGATAGGAGGTAGTTAAGTAGAAATTCGCTGCTCAGCTTACCCGGGAGAAGCAAATGTATGCCAAAAATGTACCCAGAATGAGCTTTTCAGTGAACAGCAGCCAGGCACATTTTAGCTAGTTTTACTTGTAAGTGGGGTTGGAAACGGGTATCAGGCTCAGTACTGCGCTCAAAGGATGCAGCCCTGAGGTCTCTCCTGATTAGGGGGTAGTTGTAAAAATTTGCTGCTCAGCTGACCCGGCAGGAGCAAATATATGCCAAAAATGTATGCAGAATAAGCTTTTCAGTGAACAGCAGCCAGGCACATTTTAGCTAGTTTTACTTGTAAGTGGGGTTGTAAACGGTTTTCAGGCTCAGTACTGCGCTCAAAAGATGCAGCCCTGAGGTCTCTCCTGATAGGAGGTAGTTAAGTAGAAATTCACTGCTTAGCTGACCCGGCAGAAGCAAATGTATACCAAAAATGTACCCAGAATGAGCTTTTCAGTGAACAGCAGCCAGGCACGTTTTAGCTAGTTTACTTGTAAGTGGGGTTGTAAACGCTAATTCAGGCTCAGTACTGTGCGCAAAGGATGCAGCCCTGAGGTCTCTCCTGATAGGAGGTAGTTAAGTAGAAACTCGCTGCTCAGCTGACCCGGGAGAAGCAAATGTATGCCAAAAATGTACCCAGAATGAGCTTTTCAGTGAACAGCAGCCAGGCACATTTTAGCTAGTTTTACTTGTAAGTGGGGTTGGAAACGGGTATCAGGCTCAGTACTGCGCTCAAAACATGCAGCCCTGAGGTCTCTCCTGATAGGAGGTAGTTAAGTGGAAATTCGCTGCTCAGCTGACCCGGCAGGAGCAAATGTCTGCCAAAAATGTATGCAGAATGAGCTTTTCAGTGAACAGCAGCCAGGCACATTTTAGCCAGTTTTACTTGTAAGTGGGGTTGTAAATGGTTTTCAGGCTCAGTACTGCGCTCTAAAGATGCAGCCCTGAGGTCTCTCCTGATAGGAGGTAGTTAAGTAGAAATTCGCTGCTCAGCTGACCCGGGAGAAGCAAATGTATGCCAAAAATGTACCCAGAATGAGCTTTTCAGTGAACAGCAGCCAGGCACATTTTAGCTAGTTTTACTTGTAAGTGGGGTTGGAAACGGTTTTCAGGCTCAGTACTGCGCTCAAAAGATGCAGCCCTGAGGTCTCTCCTGATAGGAGGTAGTTAAGTAGAAATTCACTGCTCAGCTGACCCGGCAGAAGCAAATGTATACCAAAAATGTACCCAGAATGAGCATTTCAGTGAACAGCAGCCAGGCACATTTTAGCTAGTTTTACTTGTAAGTGGGGTTGTAAACGGTTTTCAGGCTCAGTACTGCGCTCAAAAGATGCAGCCCTGAGGTCTCTCCTGATAGGAGGTAGTTAAGTAGAAATTTGCTGCTCAGCTGACCCGGCAGGAGCAAATATATGCCAAAAATGTATGCAGAATGAGCTTTTCAGTGACCAGCAGCCAGGCACATTTTAGCTAGTTTTACTTGTAAGTGGGGTTGTAAACGGTTTTCAGGCTCAGTACTGCGCTCAAAAGATGCAGCCCTGAGGTCTCTCCTGATAGGAGGTAGTTAGGTAGAAATTCGCTGCTCAGCTGACCCGGGAGAAGCAAATGTATGCCAAAAATGTACCCAGAATGAGCTTTTCAGTGAACAGCAGCCAGGCACATTTTAGCTAGTTTTACTTGTAAGTGGGGTTGGAAACGGGTATCAGGCTCAGTACTGCGCTCAAAAGATGCAGCCCTGAGGTCTCTCCTGATAGGAGGCAGTTATGTAGAAATTCACTGCTCAGGAGACCCGGCAGAAGCACATGTATACCAAAAATGTACCCAGAATGAGCTTTTCAGTGAACAGCAGCCAGGCACATTTTAGCTAGTTTTACCTGTAAGTGGGGTTGGAAACGGTTTTCAGGCTCAGTACTGCGCTCAAAAGACGCAGCCCTGAGTTCTCTCCTGATAGGAGGTAGTTAAGTAGAAATTCACTGCTCAGCTGACCCGGCAGAAGCAAATGTATACCAAAAAGTACCCAGAATGTCCTTTTCAGTGAACAGCAGCCAGGCACATTTTAGCTAGTTTTACTTGTAAGTGGGGTTGTAAACGCTTTTCAGGCTCAGTACTGCGCTCAAAGGATGCAGCCCTGAGGTCTCTCCTGATTAGGGGGTAGTTAAGTAAAAATTCGCTGCTCAGCTGACCCGGCAGGAGCAAATATATGCCAAAAATGTATGCAGAATTAGCTTTTCAGTGAAGAGCAGCCAGGCACATTTTAGCTAGTTTTACTTGTAAGTGGGGTTGTAAACGGTTTTCAAGCTCAGTACTGCGCTCAAAAGATGCAGCCCTGAGGTCTCTCCTGATAGGAGGTAGTTAAGTAGAAATTCACTACTCAGCTGACCCGGCAGAAGCAAATGTATACCAAAAATGTACCCAGAATGAGCTTTTCAGTGAACAGCAGCCAGGCACGTTTTAGCTAGTTTACTTGTAAGTGGGGTTGAAACGCTAATTCAGGCTCAGTACTGCGCGCAAAGGATGCAGCCCTGAGGTCTCTCCTGATAGGAGGTAGTTAAGTGGAAATTCGCTGCTCAGCTGACCCGGCAGGAGCAAATGTCTGCCAAAAATGTATGCAGAATGAGCTTTTCAGTGAACAGCAGCCAGGCACATTTTAGCCAGTTTTACTTGTAAGTGGGGTTGTAAATGGTTTTCAGGCTCAGTACTGCGCTCTAAAGATGCAGCCCTGAGGTCTCTCCTGATAGGAGGTAGTTAAGTAGAAATTCGCTGCTCAGCTGACCCGGGAGAAGCAAATGTATGCCAAAAATGTACCCAGTATGAGCTTTTCAGTGAACAGCAGCCAGGCACATTTTAGCTAGTTTTACTTGTAAGTGGGGTTGGAAACGGTTTTCAGGCTCAGTACTGCGCTCAAAAGATGCAGCCCTGAGGTCTCTCCTGATAGGAGGTAGTTAAGTAGAAATTCACTGCTCAGCTGACCCGGCAGAAGCAAATGTATACCAAAAATGTACCCAGAATGAGCATTTCAGTGAACAACAGCCAGGCACATTTTAGCTAGTTTTACTTGTAAGTGGGGTTGTAAACGGTTTTCAGGCTCAGTACTGCGCTCAAAAGATGCAGCCCTGAGGTCTCTCCTGATAGGAGGTAGTTAAGTAGAAATTTGCTGCTCAGCTGACCCGGCAGGAGCAAATATATGCCAAAAATGTATGCAGAATGAGCTTTTCAGTGACCAGCAGCCAGGCACATTTTAGCTAGTTTTACTTGTAAGTGGGGTTGTAAACGGTTTTCAGGCTCAGTACTGCGCTCAAAAGATGCAGCCCTGAGGTCTCTCCTGATAGGAGGTAGTTAAGTAGAAATTTGCTGCTCAGCTGACCCGGCAGGAGCAAATATATGCCAAAAATGTATGCAGAATGAGCTTTTCAGTGACCAGCAGCCAGGCACATTTTAGCTAGTTTTACTTGTAAGTGGGGTTGTAAACGCTTTTCAGGCTCAGTACTGCGCTGAAAGGATGCAGCCCTGAGGTCTCTCCTGATAGGAGGTAGTTAAGAAGAAATTCACTGCTCAGCTGACCCGGCAGAAGCAAATGTATACCAAAAATGTACCCAGAATGACCTTTTCAGTGAACAGCAGCCAGGCACATTTTAGCTAGTTTTACTTGTAAGTGGGGTTGGAAACGGGTATCAGGCTCAGTACTGCGCTCAAAAGATGCAGCCCTGAGGTCTCTCCTGATAGGAGGTAGTTAAGTAGAAATTCACTGCTCAGCTGACCCGGCAGGAGTAAATATATGCCAAAAATGTATGCAGAATGAGCTTTTCAGTGAACAGCAGCCAGGCACATTTTAGCTAGTTTTACTTGTAAGTGGGGTTGTAAATGGTTTTCAGGCTCAGTACTGCGCTCAAAAGATGCAGCCCTGAGGTCTCTCCTGATAGGAGGTAGTTAAGTGGAAATTCGCTGCTCAGCTGACCCGGCAGGAGCAAATGTATGCCAAAAATGTATGCAGAATGAGCTTTTCAGTGAACAGCAGCCAGGCACATTTTAGCTAGTTTTACTTGTAAGTGGGGTTGTAAATGGTTTTCAGGCTCAGTACTGCGCTCTAAAGATGCAGCCCTGAGGTCTCTCCTGATAGGAGGTAGTTAAGTAGAAATTCGCTGCTCAGCTGACCCGGGAGAAGCAAATGTATGCCAAAAATGTACCCAGAATGAGCTTTTCAGTGAACAGCAGCCAGGCACATTTTAGCTAGTTTGACTTGTAAGTGGGGTTGGAATCGGGTATCAGGCTCAGTACTGCGCGCAAGGATGCAGCCCTGAGGTCTCTCCTGATTAGGGGGTAGTTAAGTAAAAATTCGCTGCTCAGCTGACCCGGCAGGAGCAAATATATGCCAAAAATGTATGCAGAATGAGCTTTTCAGTGAACAGCAGCCAGGCACATTTTAGCTAGTTTTACTTGTAAGTGGGTTTGTAAATGGTTTTCAGGCTCAGTACTGTGCTCTAAAGATGCAGCCCTGAGGTCTCTCCTGATAGGAGGTAGTTAAGTAGAAATTCGCTGCTCAGCTGACCCGGGAGAAGCAAATGTATGCCAAAAATGTACCCAGAATGAGCTTTTCAGTGAACAGCAGCCAGGCACATTTTAGCTAGTTTTACTTGTAAGTGGGGTTGGAAACGGGTATCAGGCTCAGTACTGCGCTCAAAAGATGCAGCCCTGAGGTCTCTCCTGATAGGAGGTAGTTAAGTAGAAATTCACTGCTCAGCTGACCCGGCAGAAGCAAATGTATACCAAAAATGTACCCAGAATGACCTTTTCAGTGAACAGCAGCCAGGCACATTTTAGCTAGTTTTACGTGTAAGTGGGGTTGTAAACGCTTTTCAGGCTCAGTACTGCGCTCAAAGGATGCAGCCCTGAGGTCTCTCCTGATAGGAGGTAGTTAAGTAGAAATTCACTGCTCAGCTGACCCGGCAGAAGTAAATGTATACCAAAAATGTACCCAGAATGAGCTTCTCAGTGAACAGCAGCCAGGCACATTTTAGCTAGTTTTACATGTAAGTGGGGTTGGAAACCGTTTTCAGGCTCAGTACTGCGCTCAAAAGATGCAGCCCTGAGGTCTCTCCTGATAGGAGGTAGTTAAGTAGAAATGCACTGCTCAGCTGACCCGGCAGAAACAAATGTATACCAAAAATGTACCCAGAATGAGCTTTTCAGTGAACAGCGCCAGGCACATTTTAGCTACTTTTACTTGTAAGTGGGGTTGTAAACGCTTTTCAGGCTCAGTACTGCGCTCAAAAGATGCAGCCCTGAGGTCTCTCCTGATAGGAGGTAGTTAAGTAGAAATTCACTGCTCAGCTGACCCGGCAGAAGCAAATGTATGCCAAAAATGTACCCAGAATGAGCTTTTCAGTGAACAGCAGCCAGGCACGTTTTAGCTAGTTTACTTGTAAGTGGGGTTGTAAACGCTAATTCAGGCTCAGTACTGCGCGCAAAGGATGCAGCCCTGAGGTCTCTCCTGATAGGAGGTAGTTAAGTAGAAACTCGCTGCTCAGCTGACCCGGCAGGAGCAAATATATGCCAAAAATGTATGCAGAATGAGCTTTTCAGTGAACAGCAGCCAGGCACATTTTAGCTAGTTTTACTTGTAAGTGGGTTTGTAAATGGTTTTCAGGCTCAGTACTGCGCTCAAAAGATGCAGCCCTGAAGTCTCTCTTGATAGGAGGTAGTTAAGTAGAAATTCGCTGCTCAGCTGACCCGGCAGGAGCAAATATATGCCACCAATGTATGCAGAATTAGCTTTTCAGTGAACAGCAGCCAGGCACATTTTAGCTAGTTTTACTTGTAAGTGGGGTTGTAAATGGTTTTCAGGCTCAGTACTGCGCTCAAGATGCAGCCCTGAGGTCTCTCCTGATAGGAGGTAGTTAAGTAGAAATTCGCTGCTCAGCTGACCCGGGAGAAGCAAATGTATGCCAAAAATGTACCCAGAATGAGCTTTTCAGTGAATAGCAGCCAGGCACATTTTAGCTAGTTTTACTTGTAAGTGGGGTTGGAAACGGGTATCAGGCTCAGTACTGCGCTCAAAAGATGCAGCCCTGAAGTCTCTCCTGATAGGAGGTAGTTAAGTAGAAATTCACTGCTCAGCTGACCCGGCAGAAGCAAATGTATACCAAAAATGTACCCAGAATGACCTTTTCAGTGAACAGCAGCCAGGCACATTTTAGCTAGTTTTACGTGTAAGTGGGGTTGTAAACGCTTTTCAGGCTCAGTACTGCGCTCAAAGGATGCAGCCCTGAGGTCTCTCTTGATAGGAGGTAGTTAAGTAGAAATTCACTGCTTAGCTGACCCGGCAGAAGTAAATGTATACCAAAAATGTACCCAGAATGAGCTTTTCAGTGAACAGCAGCCAGGCACATTTTAGCTAGTTTTACTTGTAAGTGGGGTTGGAAACGGTTTCAGACTCAGTACTGCGCTCAAAAGATGCAGCCATGAGGTCTCTTCTGATAGGAGGTAGTTAAGTAGAAATTCACTGATCAGCTGACCCCGCAGAAGCAAATGTATACAAAAAATGTATGCAGAATGAGCTTTTCAGTGAACAGCAGCCAGGCACATTTTAGCTAGTTTTACTTGTAAGTGGGGTTGGAAACGGGTATCAGGCTCAGTACTGCGCTCAAAAGATGCAGCCCTGAGGTCTCTCCTGATAGGAGGTAGTTAAGTAGAAATGCACTGCTCAGCTGACCCGGCAGAAGCAAATGTATACCAAAAATGTACCCAGAATGAGCTTTTCAGTGAACAGCGCCAGGCACATTTTAGCTACTTTTACTTGTAAGTGGGGTTGTAAACGCTTTTCAGGCTCAGTACTGCGCTCAAAGGATGCAGCCCTGAGGTCTCTCCTGATTAGGTTGTAGTTAAGTAGAAATTTGGTGCTCAGCTGACCCGGCAGGAGCAAATATATGCCAAAAATGTATGCAGAATGAGCTTTTCAGTGACCAGCAGCCAGGCACATTTTAGCTAGTTTTACTTGTAAGTGGGGTTGTAAACGGTTTTCAGGCTCAGTACTGCGCTCAAAAGATGCAGCCCTGAGGTCTCTCCTGATAGGAGGTAGTTAAGTAGAAATTCACTACTCAGCTGACCCGGCAGAAGCAAATGTATACCAAAAATGAACCCAGAATTTTTCAGTGAACAGCAGCCAGGCACATTTTAGCTAGTTTACTTGTAAGTGGGGTTGTAAACGCTAATTCAGGCCCAGTACTGCGCTCAAAGGATGCAGCCCTGAGGTCTCTCCTGATAGGAGGTAGTTAAGTAGAAATTCGCTGCTCAGCTGACCCGGCAGGAGCAAATATATGCCAAAAATGTATGCAGAATGAGCTTTTCAGTGAACAGCAGCCAGGCACATTTTAGCTAGTTTTACTTGTAAGTGGGGTTGTAAATGGTTTTCAGGCTCAGTACTGCGCTCAAAAGATGCAGCCCTGAGGTCTCTCCTGATAGGAGGTAGTTAAGTGGAAATTCACTGCTCAGCTGACCTGGCAGGAGCAAATGACTGCCAAAAATGTATGCAGAATGAGCTTTTCAGTGAACAGCAGCCAGGCACATTTTAGCCAGTTTTACTTGTAAGTGTAGTTGTAAATGGTTTTCAGGCTCAGTACTGCGCTCTAAAGATGCAGCCCTGAGGTCTCTCCTGATAGGAGGTAGTTAAGTAGAAATTCACTGCTCAGCTGACCCGGCAGAAGCAAATGTATACCAAAAAGGTACCCAGAATGACCTTTTCAGTGAACAGCAGCCAGGCACATTTTAGCTAGTTTTACTTGTAAGTGGGGTTGGAAACGGGTATCAGGCTCAGTACTGCGCTCAAAGGATGCAGCCCTGAGGTCTCTCCTGATTAGGGGGTAGTTGTAAAAATTTGCTGCTCAGCTGACCCGGCAGGAGCAAATATATGCCAAAAATGTATGCAGAATAAGCTTTTCAGTGAACAGCAGCCAGGCACATTTTAGCTAGTTTTACTTGTAAGTGGGGTTGTAAACGGTTTTCAGGCTCAGTACTGCGCTCAAAAGATGCAGCCCTGAGGTCTCTCCTGATAGGAGGTAGTTAAGTAGAAATTCACTGCTCAACTGACCCGGCAGAAGCAAATTATACCAAAAATGTACCCAGAATGAGCTTTTCAGTGAACAGCAGCCAGGCACATTTTAGCTAGTTTTACTTGTAAGTGGGGTTGGAAACGGTTTTCAGGCTCACTACTGCGCTCAAAAGATGCAGCCATGAGGTCTCTTCTGATAGGAGGTAGTTAAGTAGAAATTCACTGCTCAGCTGACCCGGGAGAAGCAAATGTATGCCAAAAATGTACCCAGAATGAGCTTTTCAGTGAACAGCAGCCAGGCACATTTTAGCTAATTTTACTTGTAAGTGGGGTTGTAAATGGTTTTCAGGCTAGTACTGCGTTCAAAAGATGCAGCCCTGAGGTCTCTCCTGAATGGAGGTAGTTAAGTAGAAATTCGCTGCTCAGCTGACCCGGGAGAAGCAAATGTATGCCAAAAATGTACCCAGAATGAGCTTTTCAGTGAACAGCAGCCAGGCACATTTTAGCTAGTTTTACTTGTAAGTGGGGTTGGAAACGGTTTTCAGGCTCAGTACTGCGCTCAAAAGATGCAGCCATGAGGTCTCTTCTGATAGGAGGTAGTTAAGTAGAAATTCACTGCTCAGCTGACCCGGCAGAAGCAAATGTATACCAAAAATGTACCCAGAATGACCTTTTCAGTGAACAGCAGCCAGGCACATTTTAGCTAGTTTTACTTGTAAGTGGGGTTGTAAACGCTTTTCAGGCTCAGTACTGCGCTCAAAGGATGCAGCCCTGAGGTCTCTCCTGATAGGAGGTAGTTAAGTAGAAACTCGCTGCTCAGCTGACCCGGCAGGAGCAAATATATGCCAAAAATGTATGCAGAATGAGCTTTTCAGTGAACAGCAGCCAGGCACATTTTAGCTAGTTTTACTTGTAAGTGGGGTTGTAAATGGTTTTCAGGCTCAGTACTGCGTTCAAAGTTGCAGCCCTGAGGTCTCTCCTGATAGGAGGTAGTTAAGTAGAAATTCGCTGCTCAACTGACCCGGGAGAAGCAAATGTATGCCAAAAATGTACCCAGAATGAGCTTTTCAGTGAACAGCAGCCAGGCACATTTTAGCTACTTTTACTTGTAAGTGGGGTTGTAAACGCTTTTCAGGCTCAGTACTGCGCTCAAAGGATGCAGCCCTGATGTCTCTCCTGATAGGAGGTAGTTAAGTAGAAGTTTACTGCTCAGCTGACCCGGCAGAAGAAAATGTATACCAAAAATGTACCCAGAATGAGCTTTTCAGTGAACAGCAGCCAGGCACATTTTAGCTAGTTTTACTTGTAAGTGGGGTTGGAAACGGTTTTCAGGCTCAGTACTGCGCTCAAGATGCAGCCCTGAGGTCTCTCCTGATAGGAGGTAGTTAAGTAGAAATTCGCTGCTCAGCTGACCCGGGAGAAGCAAATGTAGCCAGGCACATTTTAGCTAGTTTTACTTGTAAGTGGGGTTGTAAACGGTTTTCAGGCTCAGTACTGCGCTCAAAAGATGCAGCCCTGAGGTCTCTCCTGATAGGAGGTAGTTAAGTAGAAATTTGCTGCTCAGCTGACCCGGCAGGAGCAAATATATGCCAAAAATGTATGCAGAATGAGCTTTTCAGTGACCAGCAGCCAGGCACATTTTAGCTAGTTTTACTTGTAAGTGGGGTTGTAAAACGGTTTTCAGGCTCAGTACTGCGCTCAAAATATGCAGCCCTGAGGTCTCTCCTGATAGGAGGTAGTTAAGTAGAAATTCGCTGCTCAGCTGACCCGGGAGAAGCAAATGTATGCCAAAAATGTGCCCAGAATGAGCTTTTCAGTGAACAGCAGCCAGGCACATTTTAGCTAGTTTTACTTGTAAGTGGGGTTGGAAACGGGTATCAGGCTCAGTACTGCGCTCAAAGGATGCAGCCCTGAGGTCTCTCCTGATTAGGGGGTAGTTGTAAAAATTTGCTGCTCAGCTGACCCGGCAGGAGCAAATATATGCCAAAAATGTATGCAGAATAAGCTTTTCAGTGAACAGCAGCCAGGCACATTTTAGCTAGTTTTACTTGTAAGTGGGGTTGTAAACGGTTTTCAGGCTCAGTACTGCGCTCAAAAGATGCAGCCCTGAGGTCTCTCCTGATAGGAGGTAGTTAAGTAGAAATTCACTGCTCAGCTGACCCGGCAGAAGCAAATGTATACCAAAAATGTACCCAGAATGAGCTTTTCAGTGAACAGCAGCCAGGCACGTTTTAGCTAGTTTACTTGTAAGTGGGGTTGTAAACGCTAATTCAGGCTCAGTACTGCGCGCAAAGGATGCAGCCCTGAGGTCTCTCCTGATAGGAGGTAGTTAAGTAGAAACTCGCTGCTCAGCTGACCCGGGAGAAGCAAATGTATGCCAAAAATGTACCCAGAATGAGCTTTTCAGTGAACAGCAGCCAGGCACATTTTAGCTAGTTTTACTTGTAAGTGGGGTTGGAAACGGTTTTCAGGCTCAGTACTGCGCTCAAAAGATGCAGCCCTGAGGTCTCTCCTGATAGGAGGTAGTTAAGTAGAAATTCGCTGCTCAGCTGACCCGGGAGAAGCAAATGTATGCCAAAAATGTACCCAGAATGAGCTTTTCAGTGAACAGCAGCCAGGCACATTTTAGCTAGTTTTACTTGTAAGTGGGGTTGTAAACGGTTTTCAGGCTCAGTACTGCGCTCAAAAGATGCAGCCCTGAGGTCTCTCCTGATAGGAGGTAGTTAAGTAGAAATTTGCTGCTCAGCTGACCCGGCAGGAGCAAATATATGCCAAAAATGTATGCAGAATGAGCTTTTCAGTGACCAGCAGCCAGGCACATTTTAGCTAGTTTTACTTGTAAGTGGGGTTGGAAACGGGTATCAGGCTCAGTACTGCGCTCAAAAGATGCAGCCCTGAGGTCTCTCTTGATAGGAGGTAGTTAAGTAGAAATTCGCTGCTCAGCTGACCCGGCAGGAGCAAATATATGCCACCAATGTATGCAGAATTAGCTTTTCAGTGAACAGCAGCCAGGCACATTTTAGCTAGTTTTACTTGTAAGTGGGGTTGTAAATGGTTTTCAGGCTCAGTACTGCGCTCAAGATGCAGCCCTGAGGTCTCTCCTGATAGGAGGTAGTTAAGTAGAAATTCGCTGCTCAGCTGACCCGGGAGAAGCAAATGTATGCCAAAAATGTACCCAGAATGAGCTTTTCAGTGAATAGCAGCCAGGCACATTTTAGCTAGTTTTACTTGTAAGTGGGGTTGGAAACGGGTATCAGGCTCAGTACTGCGCTCAAAAGATGCAGCCCTGAAGTCTCTCCTGATAGGAGGTAGTTAAGTAGAAATTCACTGCTCAGCTGACCCGGCAGAAGCAAATGTATACCAAAAATGTACCCAGAATGACCTTTTCAGTGAACAGCAGCCAGGCACATTTTAGCTAGTTTTACGTGTAAGCGGGGTTGTAAACGTTTTTCAGGCTCAGTACTGCGCTCAAAGGATGCAGCCCTGAGGTCTCTCTTGATAGGAGGTAGTTAAGTAGAAATTCACTGCTCAGCTGACCCGGCAGAAGTAAATGTATACCAAATATGTACCCAGAATGAGCTTTTCAGTGAACAGCAGCCAGGCACATTTTAGCTAGTTTTACTTGTAAGTGGGGTTGGAAACGGTTTCAGACTCAGTACTGCGCTCAAAAGATGCAGCCATGAGGTCTCTTCTGATAGGAGGTAGTTAAGTAGAAATTCACTGATCAGCTGACCCCGCAGAAGCAAATGTATACAAAAAATGTATGCAGAATGAGCTTTTCAGTGAACAGCAGCCAGGCACATTTTAGCTAGTTTTACTTGTAAGTGGGGTTGGAAACGGGTATCAGGCTCAGTACTGCGCTCAAAAGATGCAGCCCTGAGGTCTCTCCTGATAGGAGGTAGTTAAGTAGAAATGCACTGCTCAGCTAACCCGGCAGAAGCAAATGTATACCAAAAATGTACCCAGAATGAGCTTTTCAGTGAACAGCGCCAGGCACATTTTAGCTACTTTTACTTGTAAGTGGGGTTGTAAACGCTTTTCAGGCTCAGTACTGCGCTCAAAGGATGCAGCCCTGAGGTCTCTCCTGATTAGGTTGTAGTTAAGTAGAAATTTGGTGCTCAGCTGACCCGGCAGGAGCAAATATATACCAAAAATGTATGCAGAATGAGCTTTTCAGTGACCAGCAGCCAGGCACATTTTAGCTAGTTTTACTTGTAAGTGGGGTTGTAAACGGTTTTCAGGCTCAGTACTGCGCTCAAAAGATGCAGCCCTGAGGTCTCTCCTGATAGGAGGTAGTTAAGTAGAAATTCACTACTCAGCTGACCCGGCAGAAGCAAATGTATACCAAAAATGTACCCAGAATTTTTCAGTGAACAGCAGCCAGGCACATTTTAGCTAATTTACTTGTAAGTGGGGTTGTAAACGCTAATTCAGGCCCAGTACTGCGCTCAAAGGATGCAGCCCTGAGGTCTCTCCTGATAGGAGGTAGTTAAGTAGAAATTCGCTGCTCAGCTGACCCGGCAGGAGCAAATATATGCCAAAAATGTATGCAGAATGAGCTTTTCAGTGAACAGCAGCCAGGCACATTTTAGCTAGTTTTACTTGTAAGTGGGGTTGTAAATGGTTTTCAGGCTCAGTACTGCGCTCAAAAGATGCAGCCCTGAGGTCTCTCCTGATAGGAGGTAGTTAAGTGGAAATTCGCTGCTCAGCTGACCTGGCAGGAGCAAATGACTGCCAAAAATGTATGCAGAATGAGCTTTTCAGTGAACAGCAGCCAGGCACATTTTAGCCAGTTTTACTTGTAAGTGGGGTTGTAAATGGTTTTCAGGCTCAGTACTGCGCTCTAAAGATGCAGCCCTGAGGTCTCTGCTGATAGGAGGTAGTTAAGTAGAAATTCGCTGCTCAGCTGACCCGGGAGAAGCACATGTATGCCAAAAATGTACCCAGAATGAGCTTTTCAGTGAACAGCAGCCAGGCACATTTTAGCTAGTTTTACCTGTAAGTGGGGTTGGAAACGGTTTTCAGGCTCAGTACTGCGCTCAAAAGACGCAGCCCTGAGTTCTCTCCTGATAGGAGGTAGTTAAGTAGAAATTCACTGCTCAGCTGACCCGGCAGAAGCAAATGTATACCAAAAAGGTACCCAGAATGACCTTTTCAGTGAACAGCAGCCAGGCACATTTTAGCTAGTTTTACTTGTAAGTGGGGTTGTAAACGGTTTTCAGGCTCAGTACTGCGCTCAAAAGATGCAGCCCTGAGGTCTCTCCTGATAGGAGGTAGTTAAGTAGAAATTCACTGCTCAGCTGACCCGGCAGAAGCAAATTATACCAAAAATGTACCCAGAATGAGCTTTTCAGTGAACAGCAGCCAGGCACATTTTAGCTAGTTTTACTTGTAAGTGGGGTTGGAAACAGTTTTCAGGCTCACTACTGCGCTCAAAAGATGCAGCCATGAGGTCTCTTCTGATAGGAGGTAGTTAAGTAGAAATTCACTGCTCAGCTGACCCGGGAGAAGCAAATGTATGCCAAAAATGTACCCAGAATGAGCTTTTCAGTGAACAGCAGCCAGGCACATTTTAGCTAATTTTACTTGTAAGTGGGGTTGTAAATGGTTTTCAGGCTAGTACTGCGTTCAAAAGATGCAGCCCTGAGGTCTCTCCTGAATGGAGGTAGTTAAGTAGAAATTCGCTGCTCAGCTGACCCGGGAGAAGCAAATGTATGCCAAAAATGTACCCAGAATGAGCTTTTCAGTGAACAGCAGCCAGGCACATTCTAGCTAGTTTTACTTGTAAGTGGGGTTGGAAACGGTTTTCAGGCTCAGTACTGCGCTCAAAAGATGCAGCCATGAGGTCTCTTCTGATAGGAGGTAGTTAAGTAGAAATTCACTGCTCAGCTGACCCGGCAGAAGCAAATGTATACCAAAAATGTACCCAGAATGACCTTTTCAGTGAACAGCAGCCAGGCACATTTTAGCTAGTTTTACGTGTAAGTGGGGTTGTAAACGCTTTTCAGGCTCAGTACTGCGCTCAAAGGATGCAGCCCTGAGGTCTCTCCTGATAGGAGGTAGTTAAGTAGAAACTCGCTGCTCAGCTGACCCGGCAGGAGCAAATATATGCCAAAAATGTATGCAGAATGAGCTTTTCAGTGAACAGCAGCCAGGCACATTTTAGCTAGTTTTACTTGTAAGTGGGGTTGTAAATGGTTTTCAGGCTCAGTACTGCGTTCAAAAGATGCAGCCCTGAGGTCTCTCCTGATAGGAGGTAGTTAAGTAGAAATTCGCTGCTCAGCTGACCCGGGAGAAGCAAATGTATGCCAAAAATGTACCCAGAATGAGCTTTTCAGTGAACAGCAGCCAGGCACATTTTAGCTAGTTTTACTTGTAAGTGGGGTTGGAAACGGTTTTCAGGCTCAGTACTGCGCTCAAAAGATGCAGCCATGAGATCTCTTCTGATAGGAGGTAGTTAAGTAGAAATTCACTGCTCAGCTGACCCGGCAGAAGCAAATGTATACCAAAAATGTACCCAGAATGACCTTTTCAGTGAACAGCAGCCAGGCACATTTTAGCTAGTTTTACGTGTAAGTGGGGTTGTAAACGCTTTTCAGGCTCAGTACTGCGCTCAAAGGATGCAGCCCTGAGGTCTCTCCTGATAGGAGGTAGTTAAGTAGAAACTCGCTGCTCAGCTGACCCGGCAGGAGCAAATATATGCCAAAAATGTATGCAGAATGAGCTTTTCAGTGAACAGCAGCCAGGCACATTTTAGCTAGTTTTACTTGTAAGTGGGGTTGTAAATGGTTTTCAGGCTCAGTACTGCGCTCAAAAGATGCAGCCCTGAGGTCTCTCCTGATAGGAGGTAGTTAAGTAGAAATTCACTGCTCAGCTGACCCGGCAGAAGTAAATGTATACCAAAAATGTACCCAGAATGACCTTTTCAGTGAACAGCAGCCAGGCACATTTTAGCTAGTTTTACGTGTAAGTGGGGTTGTAAACGCTTTTCAGGCTCAGTACTGCGCTGAAAGGATGCAGCCCTGAGGTCTCTCCTGATAGGAGGTAGTTAAGTAGAAATTCACTGCTCAGCTGACCCGGCAGAAGTTAAATGTATACCAAAAATGTACCCAGAATGAGCTTTTCAGTGAACAGCAGCCAGGCACATTTTAGCTAGTTTTACTTGTAAGTGGGGTTGGAAACGGTTTTCAGGCTCAGTACTGCGCTCAAAAGATGCAGCCCTGAGGTCTCTCCTGATAGGAGGTAGTTAAGTAGAAATGCACTGCTCAGCTGACCCGGCAGAAGCAAATGTATACCAAAAATGTACCCAGAATGAGCTTTTCAGTGAACAGCGCCAGGCACATTTTAGCTACTTTTACTTGTAAGTGGGGTTGTAAACGCTTTTCAGGCTCAGTACTGCGCTCAAAGGATGCAGCCCTGAGGTCTCTCCTGATAGGAGGTAGTTAAGTAGAAATTTACTGCTCAGCTGCCCCGGCAGAAGAAAATGTATACCAAAAATGTACCCAGAATGACCTTTTCAGTGAACAGCAGCCAGGCACATTTTAGCTACTTTTACTTGTAAGTGGGGTTGTAAACGCTTTTCAGGCTCAGTACTGCGCTCAAAGGATGCAGCCCTGAGGTCTCTCCTGATAGGAGGTAGTTAAGTAGAAGTTTACTGCTCAGCTGACCCGGCAGAAGAAAATGCATACCAAAAATGTACCCAGAATGAGCTTTTCAGTGAACAGCAGCCAGGCACATTTTAGCTAGTTTTACTTGTAAGTGGGGTTGGAAACGGTTTTCAGGCTCAGTACTGCGCTCAAGATGCAGCCCTGAGGTCTCTCCTGATAGGAGGTAGTTAAGTAGAAATTCGCTGCTCAGCTGACCCGGGAGAAGCAAATGTAGCCAGGCACATTTTAGCTAGTTTTACTTGTAAGTGGGGTTGTAAACGGTTTTCAGGCTCAGTACTGCGCTCAAAAGATGCAGCCCTGAGGTCTCTCCTGATAGGAGGTAGTTAAGTAGAAATTTGCTGCTCAGCTGACCCGGCAGGAGCAAATATATGCCAAAAATGTATGCAGAATGAGCTTTTCAGTGACCAGCAGCCAGGCACATTTTAGCTAGTTTTACTTGTAAGTGGGGTTGTAAAACGGTTTTCAGGCTCAGTACTGCGCTCAAAAGATGCAGCCCTGAGGTCTCTCCTGATAGGAGGTAGTTAAGTAGAAATTCGCTGCTCAGCTGACCCGGGAGAAGCAAATGTATGCCAAAAAAATACCCAGAATGAGCTTTTCAGTGAACAGCAGCCAGGCACATTTTAGCTAGTTTTACTTGTAAGTGGGGTTGTAAAACGGTTTTCAGGCTCAGTACTGCGCTCAAAAGATGCAGCCCTGAGGTCTCTCCTGATAGGAGGTAGTTAAGTAGAAATTCACTGCTCAGCTGACCCGGCAGAAGCAAATGTATACCAAAAATGTACCCAGAATGAGCTTTTCAGTGAACAGCAGCCAGGCACGTTTTAGCTAGTTTACTTGTAAGTGGGGTTGTAAACGCTAATTCAGGCTCAGTACTGCGCGCAAAGGATGCAGCCCTGAGGTCTCTCCTGATAGGAGGTAGTTAAGTAGAAACTCGCTGCTCAGCTGACCCGGGAGAAGCAAATGTATGCCAAAAATGTACCCAGAATGAGCTTTTCAGTGAACAGCAGCCAGGCACATTTTAGCTAGTTTTACTTGTAAGTGGGGTTGGAAACGGGTATCAGGCTTAGTACTGCGCTCAAAACATGCAGCCCTGAGGTTTCTCCTGATAGGAGGTAGTTAAGTGGAAATTCGCTGCTCAGCTGACCCGGCAGGAGCAAATGTCTGCCAAAAATGTATGCAGAATGAGCTTTTCAGTGAACAGCAGCCAGGCACATTTTAGCCAGTTTTACTTGTAAGTGGGGTTGTAAATGGTTTTCAGGCTCAGTACTGCGCTCTAAAGATGCAGCCCTGAGGTCTCTCCTGATAGGAGGTAGTTAAGTAGAAATTCGCTGCTCAGCTGACCCGGGAGAAGCAAATGTATGCCAAAAAATGTACCCAGAATGAGCTTTTCAGTGAACAGCAGCCAGGCACATTTTAGCTAGTTTTACTTGTAAGTGGGGTTGTAAATGGTTTTCAGGCTCAGTACTGCGCTCAAAAGATGCAGCCCTGAGGTCTCTCCTGATAGGAGGTAGTTAAGTAGAAATTCACTGCTCAGCTGACCCGGCAGAAGCAAATGTATACCAAAAATGTACCCAGAATGAGCATTTCAGTGAACAGCAGCCAGGCACATTTTAGCTAGTTTTACTTGTAAGTGGGGTTGTAAACGGTTTTCAGGCTCAGTACTGCGCTCAAAAGATGCAGCCCTGAGGTCTCTCCTGATAGGAGGTAGTTAAGTAGAAATTTGCTGCTCAGCTGACCCGGCAGGAGCAAATATATGCCAAAAATGTATGCAGAATGAGCTTTTCAGTGACCAGCAGCCAGGCACATTTTAGCTAGTTTTACTTGTAAGTGGGGTTGTAAACGGTTTTCAGGCTCAGTACTGCGCTCAAAAGATGCAGCCCTGAGGTCTCTCCTGATAGGAGGTAGTTAGGTAGAAATTCGCTGCTCAGCTGACCCGGGAGAAGCAAATGTATGCCAAAAATGTACCCAGAATGAGCTTTTCAGTGAACAGCAGCCAGGCACATTTTAGCTAGTTTTACTTGTAAGTGGGGTTGGAAACGGGTATCAGGCTCAGTACTGCGCTCAAAAGATGCAGCCCTGAGGTCTCTCCTGATAGGAGGTAGTTATGTAGAAATTCACTGCTCAGGAGACCCGGCAGAAGCACATGTATACCAAAAATGTACCCAGAATGAGCTTTTCAGTGAACAGCAGCCAGGCACATTTTAGCTAGTTTTACTTGTAAGTGGGGTTGGAAACGGTTTTCAGGCTCACTACTGCGCTCAAAAGATGCAGCCATGAGGTCTCTTCTGATAGGAGGTAGTTAAGTAGAAATTCACTGCTCAGCTGACCCGGGAGAAGCAAATGTATGCCAAAAATGTACCCAGAATGAGCTTTTCAGTGAACAGCAGCCAGGCATATTTTAGCTAATTTTACTTGTAAGTGGGGTTGTAAATGGTTTTCAGGCTAGTACTGCGTTCAAAAGATGCAGCCCTGAGGTCTCTCCTGAATGGAGGTAGTTAAGTAGAAATTCGCTGCTCAGCTGACCCGGGAGAAGCAAATGTATGCCAAAAATGTACCCAGAATGAGCTTTTCAGTGAACAGCAGCCAGGCACATTCTAGCTAGTTTTACTTGTAAGTGGGGTTGGAAACGGTTTTCAGGCTCAGTACTGCGCTCAAAAGATGCAGCCATGAGGTCTCTTCTGATAGGAGGTAGTTAAGTAGAAATTCACTGCTCAGCTGACCCGGCAGAAGCAAATGTATACCAAAAATGTACCCAGAATGACCTTTTCAGTGAACAGCAGCCAGGCACATTTTAGCTAGTTTTACGTGTAAGTGGGGTTGTAAACGCTTTTCAGGCTCAGTACTGCGCTCAAAGGATGCAGCCCTGAGGTCTCTCCTGATAGGAGGTAGTTAAGTAGAAACTCGCTGCTCAGCTGACCCGGCAGGAGCAAATATATGCCAAAAATGTATGCAGAATGAGCTTTTCAGTGAACAGCAGCCAGGCACATTTTAGCTAGTTTTACTTGTAAGTGGGGTTGTAAATGGTTTTCAGGCTCAGTACTGCGTTCAAAAGATGCAGCCCTGAGGTCTCTCCTGATAGGAGGTAGTTAAGTAGAAATTTACTGCTCAGCTGCCCCGGCAGAAGAAAATGTATACCAAAAATGTACCCAGAATGACCTTTTCAGTGAACAGCAGCCAGGCACATTTTAGCTACTTTTACTTGTAAGTGGGGTTGTAAACGCTTTTCAGGCTCAGTACTGCGCTCAAAGGATGCAGCCCTGAGGTCTCTCCTGATAGGAGGTAGTTAAGTAGAAGTTTACTGCTCAGCTGACCCGGCAGAAGAAAATGCATACCAAAAATGTACCCAGAATGAGCTTTTCAGTGAACAGCAGCCAGGCACATTTTAGCTAGTTTTACTTGTAAGTGGGGTTGGAAACGGTTTTCAGGCTCAGTACTGCGCTCAAGATGCAGCCCTGAGGTCTCTCCTGATAGGAGGTAGTTAAGTAGAAATTCGCTGCTCAGCTGACCCGGGAGAAGCAAATGTAGCCAGGCACATTTTAGCTAGTTTTACTTGTAAGTGGGGTTGTAAACGGTTTTCAGGCTCAGTACTGCGCTCAAAAGATGCAGCCCTGAGGTCTCTCCTGATAGGAGGTAGTTAAGTAGAAATTTGCTGCTCAGCTGACCCGGCAGGAGCAAATATATGCCAAAAATGTATGCAGAATGAGCTTTTCAGTGACCAGCAGCCAGGCACATTTTAGCTAGTTTTACTTGTAAGTGGGGTTGTAAAACGGTTTTCAGGCTCAGTACTGCGCTCAAAAGATGCAGCCCTGAGGTCTCTCCTGATAGGAGGTAGTTAAGTAGAAATTCGCTGCTCAGCTGACCCGGGAGAAGCAAATGTATGCCAAAAAAATACCCAGAATGAGCTTTTCAGTGAACAGCAGCCAGGCACATTTTAGCTAGTTTTACTTGTAAGTGGGGTTGTAAAACGGTTTTCAGGCTCAGTACTGCGCTCAAAAGATGCAGCCCTGAGGTCTCTCCTGATAGGAGGTAGTTAAGTAGAAATTCACTGCTCAGCTGACCCGGCAGAAGCAAATGTATACCAAAAATGTACCCAGAATGAGCTTTTCAGTGAACAGCAGCCAGGCACGTTTTAGCTAGTTTACTTGTAAGTGGGGTTGTAAACGCTAATTCAGGCTCAGTACTGCGCGCAAAGGATGCAGCCCTGAGGTCTCTCCTGATAGGAGGTAGTTAAGTAGAAACTCGCTGCTCAGCTGACCCGGGAGAAGCAAATGTATGCCAAAAATGTACCCAGAATGAGCTTTTCAGTGAACAGCAGCCAGGCACATTTTAGCTAGTTTTACTTGTAAGTGGGGTTGGAAACGGGTATCAGGCTTAGTACTGCGCTCAAAACATGCAGCCCTGAGGTCTCTCCTGATAGGAGGTAGTTAAGTGGAAATTCGCTGCTCAGCTGACCCGGCAGGAGCAAATGTCTGCCAAAAATGTATGCAGAATGAGCTTTTCAGTGAACAGCAGCCAGGCACATTTTAGCCAGTTTTACTTGTAAGTGGGGTTGTAAATGGTTTTCAGGCTCAGTACTGCGCTCTAAAGATGCAGCCCTGAGGTCTCTCCTGATAGGAGGTAGTTAAGTAGAAATTCGCTGCTCAGCTGACCCGGGAGAAGCAAATGTATGCCAAAAAATGTACCCAGAATGAGCTTTTCAGTGAACAGCAGCCAGGCACATTTTAGCTAGTTTTACTTGTAAGTGGGGTTGTAAATGGTTTTCAGGCTCAGTACTGCGCTCAAAAGATGCAGCCCTGAGGTCTCTCCTGATAGGAGGTAGTTAAGTAGAAATTCACTGCTCAGCTGACCCGGCAGAAGCAAATGTATACCAAAAATGTACCCAGAATGAGCATTTCAGTGAACAGCAGCCAGGCACATTTTAGCTAGTTTTACTTGTAAGTGGGGTTGTAAACGGTTTTCAGGCTCAGTACTGCGCTCAAAAGATGCAGCCCTGAGGTCTCTCCTGATAGGAGGTAGTTAAGTAGAAATTTGCTGCTCAGCTGACCCGGCAGGAGCAAATATATGCCAAAAATGTATGCAGAATGAGCTTTTCAGTGACCAGCAGCCAGGCACATTTTAGCTAGTTTTACTTGTAAGTGGGGTTGTAAACGGTTTTCAGGCTCAGTACTGCGCTCAAAAGATGCAGCCCTGAGGTCTCTCCTGATAGGAGGTAGTTAGGTAGAAATTCGCTGCTCAGCTGACCCGGGAGAAGCAAATGTATGCCAAAAATGTACCCAGAATGAGCTTTTCAGTGAACAGCAGCCAGGCACATTTTAGCTAGTTTTACTTGTAAGTGGGGTTGGAAACGGGTATCAGGCTCAGTACTGCGCTCAAAAGATGCAGCCCTGAGGTCTCTCCTGATAGGAGGTAGTTATGTAGAAATTCACTGCTCAGGAGACCCGGCAGAAGCACATGTATACCAAAAATGTACCCAGAATGAGCTTTTCAGTGAACAGCAGCCAGGCACATTTTAGCTAGTTTTACTTGTAAGTGGGGTTGGAAACGGTTTTCAGGCTCACTACTGCGCTCAAAAGATGCAGCCATGAGGTCTCTTCTGATAGGAGGTAGTTAAGTAGAAATTCACTGCTCAGCTGACCCGGGAGAAGCAAATGTATGCCAAAAATGTACCCAGAATGAGCTTTTCAGTGAACAGCAGCCAGGCATATTTTAGCTAATTTTACTTGTAAGTGGGGTTGTAAATGGTTTTCAGGCTAGTACTGCGTTCAAAAGATGCAGCCCTGAGGTCTCTCCTGAATGGAGGTAGTTAAGTAGAAATTCGCTGCTCAGCTGACCCGGGAGAAGCAAATGTATGCCAAAAATGTACCCAGAATGAGCTTTTCAGTGAACAGCAGCCAGGCACATTCTAGCTAGTTTTACTTGTAAGTGGGGTTGGAAACGGTTTTCAGGCTCAGTACTGCGCTCAAAAGATGCAGCCATGAGGTCTCTTCTGATAGGAGGTAGTTAAGTAGAAATTCACTGCTCAGCTGACCCGGCAGAAGCAAATGTATACCAAAAATGTACCCAGAATGACCTTTTCAGTGAACAGCAGCCAGGCACATTTTAGCTAGTTTTACGTGTAAGTGGGGTTGTAAACGCTTTTCAGGCTCAGTACTGCGCTCAAAGGATGCAGCCCTGAGGTCTCTCCTGATAGGAGGTAGTTAAGTAGAAACTCGCTGCTCAGCTGACCCGGCAGGAGCAAATATATGCCAAAAATGTATGCAGAATGAGCTTTTCAGTGAACAGCAGCCAGGCACATTTTAGCTAGTTTTACTTGTAAGTGGGGTTGTAAATGGTTTTCAGGCTCAGTACTGCGTTCAAAAGATGCAGCCCTGAGGTCTCTCCTGATAGGAGGTAGTTAAGTAGAAATTCGCTGCTCAGCTGACCCGGGAGAAGCAAATGTATGCCAAAAATGTACCCAGAATGAGCTTTTCAGTGAACAGCAGCCAGGCACATTTTAGCTAGTTTTACTTGTAAGTGGGGTTGGAAACGGTTTTCAGGCTCAGTACTGCGCTCAAAAGATGCAGCCATGAGATCTCTTCTGATAGGAGGTAGTTAAGTAGAAATTCACTGCTCAGCTGACCCGGCAGAAGCAAATGCATACCAAAAATGTACCCAGAATGACCTTTTCAGTGAACAGCAGCCAGGCACATTTTAGCTAGTTTTACGTGTAAGTGGGGTTGTAAACGCTTTTCAGGCTCAGTACTGCGCTCAAAGGATGCAGCCCTGAGGTCTCTCCTGATAGGAGGTAGTTAAGTAGAAACTCGCTGCTCAGCTGACCCGGCAGGAGCAAATATATGCCAAAAATGTATGCAGAATGAGCTTTTCAGTGAACAGCAGCCAGGCACATTTTAGCTAGTTTTACTTGTAAGTGGGGTTGTAAATGGTTTTCAGGCTCAGTACTGCGCTCAAAAGATGCAGCCCTGAGGTCTCTCCTGATAGGAGGTAGTTAAGTAGAAATTCACTGCTCAGCTGACCCGGCAGAAGTAAATGTATACCAAAAATGTACCCAGAATGACCTTTTCAGTGAACAGCAGCCAGGCACATTTTAGCTAGTTTTACGTGTAAGTGGGGTTGTAAACGCTTTTCAGGCTCAGTACTGCGCTGAAAGGATGCAGCCCTGAGGTTTCTCCTGATAGGAGGTAGTTAAGTAGAAATTCACTGCTCAGCTGACCCGGCAGAAGTTAAATGTATACCAAAAATGTACCCAGAATGAGCTTTTCAGTGAACAGCAGCCAGGCACATTTTAGCTAGTTTTACTTGTAAGTGGGGTTGGAAACGGTTTTCAGGCTCAGTACTGCGCTCAAAAGATGCAGCCCTGAGGTCTCTCCTGATAGGAGGTAGTTAAGTAGAAATTTACTGCTCAGCTGCCCCGGCAGAAGAAAATGTATACCAAAAATGTACCCAGAATGACCTTTTCAGTGAACAGCAGCCAGGCACATTTTAGCTACTTTTACTTGTAAGTGGGGTTGGAAACGGGTATCAGGCTCAGTACTGCGCTCAAAGGATGCAGCCCTGAGGTCTCTCCTGATTAGGGGGTAGTTAAGTAAAAATTTGCTGCTCAGCTGACCCGGCAGGAGCAAATATATGCCAAAAATGTATGCAGAATAAGCTTTTCAGTGAACAGCAGCCAGGCACATTTTAGCTAGTTTTACTTGTAAGTGGGGTTGTAAACGGTTTTCAGGCTCAGTACTGCGCTCAAAGGATGCAGCCCTGAGGTCTCTCCTGATAGGAGGTAGTTAAGTAGAAGTTTACTGCTCAGCTGACCCGGCAGAAGAAAATGTATACCAAAAATGTACCCAGAATGAGCTTTTCAGTGAACAGCAGCCAGGCACATTTTAGCTAGTTTTACTTGTAAGTGGGGTTGGAAACGGTTTTCAGGCTCAGTACTGCGCTCAAGATGCAGCCCTGAGGTCTCTCCTGATAGGAGGTAGTTAAGTAGAAATTTGCTGCTCAGCTGACCCGGGAGAAGCAAATGTAGCCAGGCACATTTTAGCTAGTTTTACTTGTAAGTGGGGTTGTAAACGGTTTTCAGGCTCAGTACTGCGCTCAAAAGATGCAGCCCTGAGGTCTCTCCTGATAGGAGGTAGTTAAGTAGAAATTTGCTGCTCAGCTGACCCGGCAGGAGCAAATATATGCCAAAAATGTATGCAGAATGAGCTTTTCAGTGACCAGCAGCCAGGCACATTTTAGCTAGTTTTACTTGTAAGTGGGGTTGTAAAACGGTTTTCAGGCTCAGTACTGCGCTCAAAAGATGCAGCCCTGAGGTCTCTCCTGATAGGAGGTAGTTAAGTAGAAATTCGCTGCTCAGCTGACCCGGGAGAAGCAAATGTATGCCAAAAATGTACCCAGAATGAGCTTTTCAGTGAACAGCAGCCAGGCACATTTTAGCTAGTTTTACTTGTAAGTGGGGTTGTAAAACGGTTTTCAGGCTCAGTACTGCGCTCAAAAGATGCAGCCCTGAGGTCTCTCCTGATAGGAGGTAGTTAAGTAGAAATTCACTGCTCAGCTGACCCGGCAGAAGCAAATGTATACCAAAAATGTACCCAGAATGAGCTTTTCAGTGAACAGCAGCCAGGCACGTTTTAGCTAGTTTACTTGTAAGTGGGGTTGTAAACGCTAATTCAGGCTCAGTACTGCGCGCAAAGGATGCAGCCCTGAGGTCTCTCCTGATAGGAGGTAGTTAAGTAGAAACTCGCTGCTCAGCTGACCCGGTAGAAGCAAATGTATGCCAAAAATGTACCCAGAATGAGCTTTTCAGTGAACAGCAGCCAGGCACATTTTAGCTAGTTTTACTTGTAAGTGGGGTTGGAAACGGGTATCAGGCTCAGTACTGCGCTCAAAAGATGCAGCCCTGAGGTCTCTCCTGATAGGAGGTAGTTATGTAGAAATTCACTGCTCAGGAGACCCGGCAGAAGCACATGTATACCAAAAATGTACCCAGAATGAGCTTTTCAGTGAACAGCAGCCAGGCACATTTTAGCTAGTTTTACCTGTAAGTGGGGTTGGAAACGGTTTTCAGGCTCAGTACTGCGCTCAAAAGACGCAGCCCTGAGTTCTCTCCTGATAGGAGGTAGTTAAGTAGAAATTCACTGCTCAGCTGACCCGGCAGAAGCAAATGTATACCAAAAAGTACCCAGAATGTCCTTTTCAGTGAACAGCAGCCAGGCACATTTTAGCTAGTTTTACTTGTAAGTGGGGTTGTAAATGCTTTTCAGGCTCAGTACTGCGCTCAAAGGATGCAGCCCTGAGGTCTCTCCTGATTAGGGGGTAGTTAAGTAAAAATTCGCTGCTCAGCTGACCCGGCAGGAGCAAATATATGCCAAAAATGTATGCAGAATTAGCTTTTCAGTGAAGAGCAGCCAGGCACATTTTAGCTAGTTTTACTTGTAAGTGGGGTTGTAAACGGTTTTCAAGCTCAGTACTGCGCTCAAAAGATGCAGCCCTGAGGTCTCTCCTGATAGGAGGTAGTTAAGTAGAAATTCACTACTCAGCTGACCCGGCAGAAGCAAATGTATACCAAAAATGTACCCAGAATGAGCTTTTCAGTGAACAGCAGCCAGGCACGTTTTAGCTAGTTTACTTGTAAGTGGGGTTCTAAACGCTAATTCAGGCTCAGTACTGCGCGCAAAGGATGCAGCCCTGAGGTCTCTCCTGATAGGAGGTAGTTAAGTGGAAATTCGCTGCTCAGCTGACCCGGCAGGAGCAAATGTCTGCCAAAAATGTATGCAGAATGAGCTTTTCAGTGAACAGCAGCCAGGCACATTTTAGCCAGTTTTACTTGTAAGTGGGGTTGTAAATGGTTTTCAGGCTCAGTACTGCGCTCTAAAGATGCAGCCCTGAGGTCTCTCCTGATAGGAGGTAGTTAAGTAGAAATTCGCTGCTCAGCTGACCCGGGAGAAGCAAATGTATGCCAAAAATGTACCCAGAATGAGCTTTTCAGTGAACAGCAGCCAGGCACATTTTAGCTAGTTTTACTTGTAAGTGGGGTTGGAAACGGTTTTCAGGCTCAGTACTGCGCTTAAAAGATGCAGCCCTGAGGTCTCTCCTGATAGGAGGTAGTTAAGTAGAAATTCACTGCTCAGCTGACCCGGCAGAAGCAAATGTATACCAAAAATGTACCCAGAATGAGCATTTCAGTGAACAACAGCCAGGCACATTTTAGCTAGTTTTACTTGTAAGTGGGGTTGTAAACGGTTTTCAGGCTCAGTACTGCGCTCAAAAGATGCAGCCCTGAGGTCTCTCCTGATAGGAGGTAGTTAAGTAGAAATTTGCTGCTCAGCTGACCCGGCAGGAGCAAATATATGCCAAAAATGTATGCAGAATGAGCTTTTCAGTGACCAGCAGCCAGGCACATTTTAGCTAGTTTTACTTGTAAGTGGGGTTGTAAACGGTTTTCAGGCACAGTACTGCGCTCAAAAGATGCAGCCCTGAGGTCTCTCCTGATAGGAGGTAGTTAAGTAGAAATTCGCTGCTCAGCTGACCCGGGAGAAGCAAATGTATGCCAAAAATGTACCCAGAATGAGCTTTTCAGTGAACAGCAGCCAGGCACATTTTAGCTAGTTTTACCTGTAAGTGGGGTTGGAAACGGTTTTCAGGCTCAGTACTGCGCTCAAAAGACGCAGCCCTGAGTTCTCTCCTGATAGGAGGTAGTTAAGTAGAAATTCACTGCTCAGCTGACCCGGCAGAAGCAAATGTATACCAAAAAGTACCCAGAATGTCCTTTTCAGTGAACAGCAGCCAGGCACATTTTAGCTAGTTTTACTTGTAAGTGGGGTTGTAAACGCTTTTCAGGCTCAGTACTGCGCTCAAAGGATGCAGCCCTGAGGTCTCTCCTGATTAGGGGGTAGTTAAGTAAAAATTCGCTGCTCAGCTGACCCGGCAGGAGCAAATATATGCCAAAAATGTATGCAGAATTAGCTTTTCAGTGAAGAGCAGCCAGGCACATTTTAGCTAGTTTTACTTGTAAGTGGGGTTGTAAACGGTTTTCAAGCTCAGTACTGCGCTCAAAAGATGCAGCCCTGAGGTCTCTCCTGATAGGAGGTAGTTAAGTAGAAATTCGCTGCTCAGCTGACCCGGGAGAAGCAAATGTATGCCAAAAATGTACCCAGAATGAGCTTTTCAGTGAACAGCAGCCAGGCACATTTTAGCTAGTTTTACTTGTAAGTGGGGTTGTAAACGCTTTTCAGGCTCAGTACTGCGCTCAAAGGATGCAGCCCTGAGGTCTCTCCTGATAGGAGGTAGTTAAGTAGAAACTCGCTGCTCAGCTGACCCGGCAGGAGCAAATATATGCCAAAAATGTATGCAGAATGAGCTTTTCAGTGAACAGCAGCCAGGCACATTTTAGCTAGTTTTACTTGTAAGTGGGGTTGTAAATGGTTTTCAGGCTCAGTACTGCGTTCAAAAGATGCAGCCCTGAGGTCTCTCCTGATAGGAGGTAGTTAAGTAGAAATTCGCTGCTCAGCTGACCCGGGAGAAGCAAATGTATGCCAAAAATGTACCCAGAATGAGCTTTTCAGTGAACAGCAGCCAGGCACATTTTAGCTAGTTTTACTTGTAAGTGGGGTTGTAAACGCTTTTCAGGCTCAGTACTGCGCTCAAAGGATGCATCCCTGAGGTCTCTCCTGATAGGAGGTAGTTAAGTAGAAACTCGCTGCTCAGCTGACCCGGCAGGAGCAAATATATGCCAAAAGTGTATGCAGAATGAGCTTTTCAGTGAACAGCAGCCAGGCACATTTTAGCTAGTTTTACTTGTAAGTGGGGTTGTAAATGGTTTTCAGGCTCAGTACTGCGCTCAAAAGATGCAGCCCTGAGGTCTCTCCTGATAGGAGGTAGTTAGGTAGAAACTCGCTGCTCAGCTGACCCGGCAGGAGCAAATATATGCCAAAAATGTATGCAGAATAAGCTTTTCAGTGAACAGCAGCCAGGCACATTTTAGCTAGTTTCACTTGTAAGTGGGGTTGGAAACGGGTATCAGGCTCAGTACTGCGCTCAAAGGATGCAGCCCTGAGGTCTCTCCTGATTAGGGGGTAGTTAAGTAAAAATTTGCTGCTCAGCTGACCCGGCAGGAGCAAATATATGCCAAAAATGTATGCAGAATAAGCTTTTCAGTGAACAGCAGCCAGGCACATTTTAGCTAGTTTTACTTGTAAGTGGGGTTGTAAACGGTTTTCAGGCTCAGTACTGCGCTCAAAAGATGCAGCCCTGAGGTCTCTCCTGATAGGAGGTAGTTAAGTAGAAATTCACTGCTCAGCTGACCCGGCAGAAGCAAATGTATACCAAAAATGTACTCAGAATGAGCTTTTCAGTGAACAGCAGCCAGGCACGTTTTAGCTAGTTTACTTGTAAGTGGGGTTGTAAACGCTAATTCAGGCTCAGTACTGCGCGCAAAGGATGCAGCCCTGAGGTCTCTCCTGATAGGAGGTAGTTAAGTAGAAACTCGCTGCTCAGCTGACCCGGGAGAAGCAAATGTATGCCAAAAATGTACCCAGAATGAGCTTTTCAGTGAACAGCAGCCAGGCACATTTTAGCTAGTTTTACTTGTAAGTGGGGTTGGAAACGGGTATCAGGCTCAGTACTGCGCTCAAAAGATGCAGCCCTGAGGTCTCTCCTGATAGGAGGTAGTTAAGTGGAAATTCGCTGCTCAGCTGACCCGGCAGGAGCAAATGTCTGCCAAAAATGTATGCAGAATGAGCTTTTCAGTGAACAGCAGCCAGGCACATTTTAGCCAGTTTTACTTGTAAGTGGGGTTGTAAATGGTTTTCAGGCTCAGTACTGCGCTCTAAAGATGCAGCCCTGAGGTCTCTCCTGATAGGAGGTAGTTAAGTAGAAATTCGCTGCTCAGCTGACCCGGGAGAAGCAAATGTATGCCAAAAATGTACCCAGAATGAGCTTTTCAGTGAACAGCAGCCAGGCACATTTTAGCTAGTTTTACTTGTAAGTGGGGTTGGAAACTGGTATCAGGCTCAGTACTGCGCTCAAAAGATGCAGCCCTGAGGTCTCTCCTGATAGGAGGTAGTTAAGTAGAAATTCACTGCTCAGCTGACCCGGGAGAAGCAAATGTATGCCAAAAATGTACCCAGAATGAGCTTTTCAGTGAACAGCAGCCAGGCACATTTTAGCTAGTTTTACTTGTAAGTGGGGTTGTAAACGGTTTTCAGGCTCAGTACTGCGCTCAAAAGATGCAGCCCTGAGGTCTCTCCTGATAGGAGGTAGTTAAGTAGAAATTCACTGCTCAGCTGACCCGGCAGAAGCAAATGTATACCAAAAATGTACCCAGAATGAGCATTTCAGTGAACAACAGCCAGGCACATTTTAGCTAGTTTTACTTGTAAGTGGGGTTGTAAACGGTTTTCAGGCTCAGTACTGCGCTCAAAAGATGCAGCCCTGAGGTCTCTCCTGATAGGAGGTAGTTAAGTAGAAATTCGCTGCTCAGCTGACCCGGGAGAAGCAAATGTATGCCAAAAATGTACCCAGAATGAGCTTTTCAGTGAACAGCAGCCAGGCACATTTTAGCTAGTTTTACTTGTAAGTGGGGTTGGAAACGGGTATCAGGCTCAGTACTGCGCTCAAAAGATGCAGCCCTGAGGTCTCTCCTGATAGGAGGTAGTTATGTAGAAATTCACTGCTCAGAAGACCCGGCAGAAGCACATGTATACCAAAAATGTACCCAGAATGAGCTTTTAAGTGAACAGCAGCCAGGCACATTTTAGCTAGTTTTACCTGTAAGTGGGGTTGGAAACGGTTTTCAGGCTCAGTACTGCGCTCAAAAGACGCAGCCCTGAGTTCTCTCCTGATAGGAGGTAGTTAAGTAGAAATTCACTGCTCAGCTGACCCGGCAGAAGCAAATGTATACCAAAAAGTACCCAGAATGTCCTTTTCAGTGAACAGCAGCCAGGCACATTTTAGCTAGTTTTACTTGTAAGTGGGGTTGTAAATGCTTTTCAGGCTCAGTACTGCGCTCAAAGGATGCAGCCCTGAGGTCTCTCCTGATTAGGGGGTAGTTAAGTAAAAATTCGCTGCTCAGCTGACCCGGCAGGAGCAAATATATGCCAAAAATGTATGCAGAATTAGCTTTTCAGTGAAGAGCAGCCAGGCACATTTTAGCTAGTTTTACTTGTAAGTGGGGTTGTAAACGGTTTTCAAGCTCAGTACTGCGCTCAAAAGATGCAGCCCTGAGGTCTCTCCTGATAGGAGGTAGTTAAGTAGAAATTCACTACTCAGCTGACCCGGCAGAAGCAAATGTATACCAAAAATGTACCCAGAATGAGCTTTTCAGTGAACAGCAGCCAGGCACGTTTTAGCTAGTTTACTTGTAAGTGGGGTTGTAAACGCTAATTCAGGCTCAGTACTGCGCGCAATGGATGCATCCCTGAGGTCTCTCCTGATAGGAGGTAGTTAAGTGGAAATTCGCTGCTCAGCTGACCCGGCAGGAGCAAATGTCTGCCAAAAATGTATGCAGAATGAGCTTTTCAGTGAACAGCAGCCAGGCACATTTTAGCCAGTTTTACTTGTAAGTGGGGTTGTAAATGGTTTTCAGGCTCAGTACTGCGCTCAAAGGATGCATCCCTGAGGTCTCTCCTGATAGGAGGTAGTTAAGTAGAAACTCGCTGCTCAGCTGACCCGGCAGGAGCAAATATATGCCAAAAATGTATGCAGAATGAGCTTTTCAGTGAACAGCAGCCAGGCACATTTTAGCTAGTTTTACTTGTAAGTGGGGTTGTAAATGGTTTTCAGGCTCAGTACTGCGCTCAAAAGATGCAGCCCTGAGGTCTCTCCTGATAGGAGGTAGTTAGGTAGAAACTCGCTGCTCAGCTGACCCGGCAGGAGCAAATATATGCCAAAAATGTATGCAGAATAAGCTTTTCAGTGAACAGCAGCCAGGCACATTTTAGCTAGTTTCACTTGTAAGTGGGGTTGGAAACGGGTATCAGGCTCAGTACTGCGCTCAAAGGATGCAGCCCTGAGGTCTCTCCTGATTAGGGGGTAGTTAAGTAAAAATTTGCTGCTCAGCTGACCCGGCAGGAGCAAATATATGCCAAAAATGTATGCAGAATAAGCTTTTCAGTGAACAGCAGCCAGGCACATTTTAGCTAGTTTTACTTGTAAGTGGGGTTGTAAACGGTTTTCAGGCTCAGTACTGCGCTCAAAAGATGCAGCCCTGAGGTCTCTCCTGATAGGAGGTAGTTAAGTAGAAATTCACTGCTCAGCTGACCCGGCAGAAGCAAATGTATACCAAAAATGTACTCAGAATGAGCTTTTCAGTGAACAGCAGCCAGGCACGTTTTAGCTAGTTTACTTGTAAGTGGGGTTGTAAACGCTAATTCAGGCTCAGTACTGCGCGCAAAGGATGCAGCCCTGAGGTCTCTCCTGATAGGAGGTAGTTAAGTAGAAACTCGCTGCTCAGCTGACCCGGGAGAAGCAAATGTATGCCAAAAATGTACCCAGAATGAGCTTTTCAGTGAACAGCAGCCAGGCACATTTTAGCTAGTTTTACTTGTAAGTGGGGTTGGAAACGGGTATCAGGCTCAGTACTGCGCTCAAAAGATGCAGCCCTGAGGTCTCTCCTGATAGGAGGTAGTTAAGTGGAAATTCGCTGCTCAGCTGACCCGGCAGGAGCAAATGTCTGCCAAAAATGTATGCAGAATGAGCTTTTCAGTGAACAGCAGCCAGGCACATTTTAGCCAGTTTTACTTGTAAGTGGGGTTGTAAATGGTTTTCAGGCTCAGTACTGCGCTCTAAAGATGCAGCCCTGAGGTCTCTCCTGATAGGAGGTAGTTAAGTAGAAATTCGCTGCTCAGCTGACCCGGGAGAAGCAAATGTATGCCAAAAATGTACCCAGAATGAGCTTTTCAGTGAACAGCAGCCAGGCACATTTTAGCTAGTTTTACTTGTAAGTAGGGTTGGAAACGGGTATCAGGCTCAGTACTGCGCTCAAAAGATGCAGCCCTGAGGTCTCTCCTGATAGGAGGTAGTTAAGTAGAAATTCACTGCTCAGCTGACCCGGGAGAAGCAAATGTATGCCAAAAATGTACCCAGAATGAGCTTTTCAGTGAACAGCAGCCAGGCACATTTTAGCTAGTTTTACTTGTAAGTGGGGTTGTAAACGGTTTTCAGGCTCAGTACTGCGCTCAAAAGATGCAGCCCTGAGGTCTCTCCTGATAGGAGGTAGTTATGTAGAAATTCACTGCTCAGAAGACCCGGCAGAAGCACATGTATACCAAAAATGTACCCAGAATGAGCTTTTAAGTGAACAGCAGCCAGGCACATTTTAGCTAGTTTTACCTGTAAGTGGGGTTGGAAACGGTTTTCAGGCTCAGTACTGCGCTCAAAAGACGCAACCCTGAGTTCTCTCCTGATAGGAGGTAGTTAAGTAGAAATTCACTGCTCAGCTGACCCGGCAGAAGCAAATGTATACCAAAAAGTACCCAGAATGTCCTTTTCAGTGAACAGCAGCCAGGCACATTTTAGCTAGTTTTACTTGTAAGTGGGGTTGTAAATGCTTTTCAGGCTCAGTACTGCGCTCAAAGGATGCAGCCCTGAGGTCTCTCCTGATTAGGGGGTAGTTAAGTAAAAATTCGCTGCTCAGCTGACCCGGCAGGAGCAAATATATGCCAAAAATGTATGCAGGATTAGCTTTTCAGTGAAGAGCAGCCAGGCACATTTTAGCTAGTTTTACTTGTAAGTGGGGTTGTAAACGGTTTTCAAGCTCAGTACTGCGCTCAAAAGATGCAGCCCTGAGGTCTCTCCTGATAGGAGGTAGTTAAGTAGAAATTCACTACTCAGCTGACCCGGCAGAAGCAAATGTATACCAAAAATGTACCCAGAATGAGCTTTTCAGTGAACAGCAGCCAGGCACGTTTTAGCTAGTTTACTTGTAAGTGGGGTTGTAAACGCTAATTCAGGCTCAGTACTGCGCGCAATGGATGCAGCCCTGAGGTCTCTCCTGATAGGAGGTAGTTAAGTGGAAATTCGCTGCTCAGCTGACCCGGCAGGAGCAAATGTCTGCCAAAAATGTATGCAGAATGAGCTTTTCAGTGAACAGCAGCCAGGCACATTTTAGCCAGTTTTACTTGTAAGTGGGGTTGTAAACGGTTTTCAGGCTCAGTACTGCGCTCAAAAGATGCAGCCCTGAGGTCTCTCCTGATAGGAGGTAGTTAAGTAGAAATTTGCTGCTCAGCTGACCCGGCAGGAGCAAATATATGCCAAAAATGTATGCAGAATGAGCTTTTCAGTGACCAGCAGCCAGGCACATTTTAGCTAGTTTTACTTGTAAGTGGGGTTGTAAACGGTTTTCAGGCTCAGTACTGCGCTCAAAAGATGCAGCCCTGAGGTCTCTCCTGATAGGAGGTAGTTAAGTAGAAATTCGCTGCTCAGCTGACCCGGGAGAAGCAAATGTATGCCAAAAATGTACCCAGAATGAGCTTTTCAGTGAACAGCAGCCAGGCACATTTTAGCTAGTTTTACTTGTAAGTGGGGTTGGAAACGGGTATCAGGCTCAGTACTGCGCTCAAAAGATGCAGCCCTGAGGTCTCTCCTGATAGGAGGTAGTTATGTAGAAATTCACTGCTCAGGAGACCCGGCAGAAGCACATGTATACCAAAAATGTACCCAGAATGAGCTTTTCAGTGAACAGCAGCCAGGCACATTTTAGCTAGTTTTACCTGTAAGTGGGGTTGGAAACGGTTTTCAGGCTCAGTACTGCGCTCAAAAGACGCAGCCCTGAGTTCTCTCCTGATAGGAGGTAGTTAAGTAGAAATTCACTGCTCAGCTGACCCGGCAGAAGCAAATGTATACCAAAAAGTACCCAGAATGTCCTTTTCAGTGAACAGCAGCCAGGCACATTTTAGCTAGTTTTACTTGTAAGTGGGGTTGTAAACGCTTTTCAGGCTCAGTACTGCGCTCAAAGGATGCAGCCCTGAGGTCTCTCCTGATTAGGGGGTAGTTAAGTAAAAATTTGCTGCTCAGCTGACCCGGCAGGAGCAAATATATGCCAAAAATGTATGCAGAATAAGCTTTTCAGTGAACAGCAGCCAGGCACATTTTAGCTAGTTTTACTTGTAAGTGGGGTTGTAAACGGTTTTCAGGCTCAGTACTGCGCTCAAAAGATGCAGCCCTGAGGTCTCTCCTGATAGGAGGTAGTTAAGTAGAAATTCACTGCTCAGCTGACCCGGCAGAAGCAAATGTACCCAGAATGAGCTTTTCAGTGAACAGCAGCCAGGCACATTTTAGCTAGTTTTACTTGTAAGTGGGGTTGGAAACGGTTTTCAGGCTCAGTACTGCGCTCAAAAGATGCAGCCATGAGGTCTCTGATGATAGGAGGTAGTTAAGTAGAAATTCACTGCTCAGCTGACCCGGGAGAAGCAAATGTATGCCAAAAATGTACCCAGAATGAGCTTTTCAGTGAACAGCAGCCAGGCACATTTTAGCTAATTTTACTTGTAAGTGGGGTTGTAAATGGTTTTCAGGCTAGTACTGCGTTCAAAAGATGCAGCCCTGAGGTCTCTCCTGAATGGAGGTAGTTAAGTAGAAATTCGCTGCTCAGCTGACCCGGGAGAAGCAAATGTATGCCAAAAATGTACCCAGAATTAGCTTTTCAGTGAACAGCAGCCAGGCACATTTTAGCTAGTTTTACTTGTAAGTGGGGTTGGAAACGGTTTTCAGGCTCAGTACTGCGCTCAAAAGATGCAGCCATGAGGTCTCTTCTGATAGGAGGTAGTTAAGTAGAAATTCACTGCTCAGCTGACCCGGCAGAAGCAAATGTATACCAAAAATGTACCCAGAATGACCTTTTCAGTGAACAGCAGCCAGGCACATTTTAGCTACTTTTACGTGTAAGTGGGGTTGGAAACGCTTTTCAGGCTCAGTACTGCGCTCAAAGGATGCAGCCCTGAGGTCTCTCCTGATAGGAGGTAGTTAAGTAGAAACTCGCTGCTCAGCTGACCCGGCAGGAGCAAATATATGCCAAAAATGTATGCAGAATGAGCTTTTCAGTGAACAGCAGCCAGGCACATTTTAGCTAGTTTTACTTGTAAGTGGGGTTGTAAATGGTTTTCAGGCTCAGTACTGCGTTCAAAAGATGCAGCCCTGAGGTCTCTCCTGATAGGAGGTAGTTAAGTAGAAATTCGCTGCTCAGCTGACCCGGGAGAAGCAAATGTATGCCAAAAATGTACCCAGAATGAGCTTTTCAGTGAACAGCAGCCAGGCACATTTTAGCTAGTTTTACTTGTAAGTGGGGTTGGAAACGGTTTTCAGGCTCAGTATTGCGCTCAAAAGATGCAGCCATGAGGTCTCTTCTGATAGGAGGTAGTTAAGTAGAAATTCACTGCTCAGCTGACCCGGCAGAAGCAAATGTATACCAAAAATGTACCCAGAATGACCTTTTCAGTGAACAGCAGCCAGGCACATTTTAGCTAGTTTTACGTGTAAGTGGGGTTGTAAATGCTTTTCAGGCTCAGTACTGCGCTCAAAGGATGCAGCCCTGAGGTCTCTCCTGATAGGAGGTAGTTAAGTAGAAACTCGCTGCTCAGCTGACCCGGCAGGAGCAAATATATGCCAAAAATGTATGCAGAATGAGCTTTTCAGTGAACAGCAGCCAGGCACATTTTAGCTAGTTTTACTTGTAAGTGGGGTTGTAAATGGTTTTCAGGCTCAGTACTGCGCTCAAAAGATGCAGCCCTGAGGTCTCTCCTGATAGGAGGTAGTTAAGTAGAAATTCACTGCTCAGCTGACCCGGCAGAAGTAAATGTATACCAAAAATGTACCCATAATGACCTTTTCAGTGAACAGCAGCCAGGCACATTTTATCTAGTTTTACGTGTAAGTGGGGTTGTAAATGCTTTTCAGGCTCAGTACTGCGCTGAAAGGATGCAGCCCTGAGGTCTCTCCTGATAGGAGGTAGTTAAGTAGAAATTCACTGCTCAGCTGACCCGGCAGAAGTTAAATGTATACCAAAAATGTACCCAGAATGAGCTTTTCAGTGAACAGCAGCCAGGCACATTTTAGCTAGTTTTACTTGTAAGTGGGGTTGGAAATGGTTTTCAGGCTCAGTACTGCGCTCAAAAGATGCAGCCCTGAGGTCACTCCTGATAGGAGGTAGTTAAGTAGAAATGCACTGCTCAGCTGACCCGGCAGAAGCAAATGTATACCAAAAATGTACCCAGAATGAGCTTTTCAGTGAACAGCGCCAGGCACATTTTAGCTACTTTTACTTGTAAGTGGGGTTGTAAACGCTTTTCAGGCTCAGTACTGCGCTCAAAGGATGCAGCTCTGAGGTCTCTCCTGATAGGAGGTAGTTAAGTAGAAATTTACTGCTCAGCTGACCCGGCAGAAGAAAATGTATACCAAAAATGTACCCAGAATGACCTTTTCAGTGAACAGCAGCCAGGCACATTTTAGCTACTTTTACTTGTAAGTGGGGTTGTAAACGCTTTTCAGGCTCAGTACTGCGCTCAAAGGATGCAGCCCTGAGGTCTCTCCTGATAGGAGGTAGTTAAGTAGAAATTTATTGCTCAGCTGACCCGGCAGAAGAAAATGTATACCAAAAATGTACCCAGAATGAGCTTTTCAGTGAACAGCAGCCAGGCACATTTTAGCTAGTTTTACTTGTAAGTGGGGTTGGAAACGGTTTTCAGGCTCAGTACTGCGCTCAAGATGCAGCCCTGAGGTCTCTCCTGATAGGAGGTAGTTAAGTAGAAATTCGCTGCTCAGCTGACCCGGGAGAAGCAAATGTAGCCAGGCACATTTTAGCTAGTTTTACTTGTAAGTGGGGTTGTAAACGGTTTTCAGGCTCAGTACTGCGCTCAAAAGATGCAGCCCTGATGTCTCTCCTGATAGGAGGTAGTTAAGTAGAAATTTGCTGCTCAGCTGACCCGGCAGGAGCAAATATATGCCAAAAATGTATGCAGAATGAGCTTTTCAGTGACCAGCAGCCAGGCACATTTTAGCTAGTTTTACTTGTAAGTGGGGTTGTAAAACGGTTTTCAGGCTCAGTACTGCGCTCAAAAGATGCAGCCCTGAGGTCTCTCCTGATAGGAGGTAGTTAAGTAGAAATTCGCTGCTCAGCTGACCCGGGAGAAGCAAATGTATGCCAAAAATGTACCCAGAATGAGCTTTTCAGTGAACAGCAGCCAGGCACATTTTAGCTAGTTTTACTTGTAAGTGGGGTTGGAAACGGGTATCAGGCTCAGTACTGCGCTCAAAGGATGCAGCCCTGAGGTCTCTCCTGATTAGGGGGTAGTTGTAAAAATTTGCTGCTCAGCTGACCCGGCAGGAGCAAATATATGCCAAAAATGTATGCAGAATAAGCTTTTCAGTGAACAGCAGCCAGGCACATTTTAGCTAGTTTTACTTGTAAGTGGGGTTGTAAACGGTTTTCAGGCTCAGTACTGCGCTCAAAAGATGCAGCCCTGAGGTCTCTCCTGATAGGAGGTAGTTAAGTAGAAATTTGCTGCTCAGCTGACCCGGCAGGAGCAAATATATGCCAAAAATGTATGCAGAATGAGCTTTTCAGTGACCAGCAGCCAGGCACATTTTAGCTAGTTTTACTTGTAAGTGGGGTTGTAAACGCTTTTCAGGCTCAGTACTGCGCTGAAAGGATGCAGCCCTGAGGTCTCTCCTGATAGGAGGTAGTTAAGAAGAAATTCACTGCTCAGCTGACCCGGCAGAAGCAAATGTATACCAAAAATGTACCCAGAATGACCTTTTCAGTGAACAGCAGCCAGGCACATTTTAGCTAGTTTTACTTGTAAGTGGGGTTGGAAACGGGTATCAGGCTCAGTACTGCGCTCAAAAGATGCAGCCCTGAGGTCTCTCCTGATAGGAGGTAGTTAAGTAGAAATTCACTGCTCAGCTGACCCGGCAGGAGTAAATATATGCCAAAAATGTATGCAGAATGAGCTTTTCAGTGAACAGCAGCCAGGCACATTTTAGCTAGTTTTACTTGTAAGTGGGGTTGTAAATGGTTTTCAGGCTCAGTACTGCGCTCAAAAGATGCAGCCCTGAGGTCTCTCCTGATAGGAGGTAGTTAAGTGGAAATTCGCTGCTCAGCTGACCCGGCAGGAGCAAATGTATGCCAAAAATGTATGCAGAATGAGCTTTTCAGTGAACAGCAGCCAGGCACATTTTAGCTAGTTTTACTTGTAAGTGGGGTTGTAAATGGTTTTCAGGCTCAGTACTGCGCTCTAAAGATGCAGCCCTGAGGTCTCTCCTGATAGGAGGTAGTTAAGTAGAAATTCGCTGCTCAGCTGACCCGGGAGAAGCAAATGTATGCCAAAAATGTACCCAGAATGAGCTTTTCAGTGAACAGCAGCCAGGCACATTTTAGCTAGTTTTACTTGTAAGTGGGGTTGGAATCGGGTATCAGGCTCAGTACTGCGCGCAAGGATGCAGCCCTGAGGTCTCTCCTGATTAGGGGGTAGTTAAGTAAAAATTCGCTGCTCAGCTGACCCGGCAGGAGCAAATATATGCCAAAAATGTATGCAGAATGAGCTTTTCAGTGAACAGCAGCCAGGCACATTTTAGCTAGTTTTACTTGTAAGTGGGTTTGTAAATGGTTTTCAGGCTCAGTACTGTGCTCTAAAGATGCAGCCCTGAGGTCTCTCCTGATAGGAGGTAGTTAAGTAGAAATTCGCTGCTCAGCTGACCCGGGAGAAGCAAATGTATGCCAAAAATGTACCCAGAATGAGCTTTTCAGTGAACAGCAGCCAGGCACATTTTAGCTAGTTTTACTTGTAAGTGGGGTTGGAAACGGGTATCAGGCTCAGTACTGCGCTCAAAAGATGCAGCCCTGAGGTCTCTCCTGATAGGAGGTAGTTAAGTAGAAATTCACTGCTCAGCTGACCCGGCAGAAGCAAATGTATACCAAAAATGTACCCAGAATGACCTTTTCAGTGAACAGCAGCCAGGCACATTTTAGCTAGTTTTACGTGTAAGTGGGGTTGTAAACGCTTTTCAGGCTCAGTACTGCGCTCAAAGGATGCAGCCCTGAGGTCTCTCCTGATAGGAGGTAGTTAAGTAGAAATTCACTGCTCAGCTGACCCGGCAGAAGTAAATGTATACCAAAAATGTACCCAGAATGAGCTTCTCAGTGAACAGCAGCCAGGCACATTTTAGCTAGTTTTACATGTAAGTGGGGTTGGAAACCGTTTTCAGGCTCAGTACTGCGCTCAAAAGATGCAGCCCTGAGGTCTCTCCTGATAGGAGGTAGTTAAGTAGAAATGCACTGCTCAGCTGACCCGGCAGAAACAAATGTATACCAAAAATGTACCCAGAATGAGCTTTTCAGTGAACAGCGCCAGGCACATTTTAGCTACTTTTACTTGTAAGTGGGGTTGTAAACGCTTTTCAGGCTCAGTACTGCGCTCAAAAGATGCAGCCCTGAGGTCTCTCCTGATAGGAGGTAGTTAAGTAGAAATTCACTGCTCAGCTGACCCGGCAGAAGCAAATGTATGCCAAAAATGTACCCAGAATGAGCTTTTCAGTGAACAGCAGCCAGGCACGTTTTAGCTAGTTTACTTGTAAGTGGGGTTGTAAACGCTAATTCAGGCTCAGTACTGCGCGCAAAGGATGCAGCCCTGAGGTCTCTCCTGATAGGAGGTAGTTAAGTAGAAACTCGCTGCTCAGCTGACCCGGCAGGAGCAAATATATGCCAAAAATGTATGCAGAATGAGCTTTTCAGTGAACAGCAGCCAGGCACATTTTAGCTAGTTTTACTTGTAAGTGGGTTTGTAAATGGTTTTCAGGCTCAGTACTGCGCTCAAAAGATGCAGCCCTGAAGTCTCTCTTGATAGGAGGTAGTTAAGTAGAAATTCGCTGCTCAGCTGACCCGGCAGGAGCAAATATATGCCACCAATGTATGCAGAATTAGCTTTTCAGTGAACAGCAGCCAGGCACATTTTAGCTAGTTTTACTTGTAAGTGGGGTTGTAAATGGTTTTCAGGCTCAGTACTGCGCTCAAGATGCAGCCCTGAGGTCTCTCCTGATAGGAGGTAGTTAAGTAGAAATTCGCTGCTCAGCTGACCCGGGAGAAGCAAATGTATGCCAAAAATGTACCCAGAATGAGCTTTTCAGTGAATAGCAGCCAGGCACATTTTAGCTAGTTTTACTTGTAAGTGGGGTTGGAAACGGGTATCAGGCTCAGTACTGCGCTCAAAAGATGCAGCCCTGAAGTCTCTCCTGATAGGAGGTAGTTAAGTAGAAATTCACTGCTCAGCTGACCCGGCAGAAGCAAATGTATACCAAAAATGTACCCAGAATGACCTTTTCAGTGAACAGCAGCCAGGCACATTTTAGCTAGTTTTACGTGTAAGTGGGGTTGTAAACGCTTTTCAGGCTCAGTACTGCGCTCAAAGGATGCAGCCCTGAGGTCTCTCTTGATAGGAGGTAGTTAAGTAGAAATTCACTGCTTAGCTGACCCGGCAGAAGTAAATGTATACCAAAAATGTACCCAGAATGAGCTTTTCAGTGAACAGCAGCCAGGCACATTTTAGCTAGTTTTACTTGTAAGTGGGGTTGGAAACGGTTTCAGACTCAGTACTGCGCTCAAAAGATGCAGCCATGAGGTCTCTTCTGATAGGAGGTAGTTAAGTAGAAATTCACTGATCAGCTGACCCCGCAGAAGCAAATGTATACAAAAAATGTATGCAGAATGAGCTTTTCAGTGAACAGCAGCCAGGCACATTTTAGCTAGTTTTACTTGTAAGTGGGGTTGGAAACGGGTATCAGGCTCAGTACTGCGCTCAAAAGATGCAGCCCTGAGGTCTCTCCTGATAGGAGGTAGTTAAGTAGAAATGCACTGCTCAGCTGACCCGGCAGAAGCAAATGTATACCAAAAATGTACCCAGAATGAGCTTTTCAGTGAACAGCGCCAGGCACATTTTAGCTACTTTTACTTGTAAGTGGGGTTGTAAACGCTTTTCAGGCTCAGTACTGCGCTCAAAGGATGCAGCCCTGAGGTCTCTCCTGATTAGGTTGTAGTTAAGTAGAAATTTGGTGCTCAGCTGACCCGGCAGGAGCAAATATATGCCAAAAATGTATGCAGAATGAGCTTTTCAGTGACCAGCAGCCAGGCACATTTTAGCTAGTTTTACTTGTAAGTGGGGTTGTAAACGGTTTTCAGGCTCAGTACTGCGCTCAAAAGATGCAGCCCTGAGGTCTCTCCTGATAGGAGGTAGTTAAGTAGAAATTCACTACTCAGCTGACCCGGCAGAAGCAAATGTATACCAAAAATGAACCCAGAATTTTTCAGTGAACAGCAGCCAGGCACATTTTAGCTAGTTTACTTGTAAGTGGGGTTGTAAACGCTAATTCAGGCCCAGTACTGCGCTCAAAGGATGCAGCCCTGAGGTCTCTCCTGATAGGAGGTAGTTAAGTAGAAATTCGCTGCTCAGCTGACCCGGCAGGAGCAAATATATGCCAAAAATGTATGCAGAATGAGCTTTTCAGTGAACAGCAGCCAGGCACATTTTAGCTAGTTTTACTTGTAAGTGGGGTTGTAAATGGTTTTCAGGCTCAGTACTGCGCTCAAAAGATGCAGCCCTGAGGTCTCTCCTGATAGGAGGTAGTTAAGTGGAAATTCACTGCTCAGCTGACCTGGCAGGAGCAAATGACTGCCAAAAATGTATGCAGAATGAGCTTTTCAGTGAACAGCAGCCAGGCACATTTTAGCCAGTTTTACTTGTAAGTGTAGTTGTAAATGGTTTTCAGGCTCAGTACTGCGCTCTAAAGATGCAGCCCTGAGGTCTCTCCTGATAGGAGGTAGTTAAGTAGAAATTCACTGCTCAGCTGACCCGGCAGAAGCAAATGTATACCAAAAAGGTACCCAGAATGACCTTTTCAGTGAACAGCAGCCAGGCACATTTTAGCTAGTTTTACTTGTAAGTGGGGTTGGAAACGGGTATCAGGCTCAGTACTGCGCTCAAAGGATGCAGCCCTGAGGTCTCTCCTGATTAGGGGGTAGTTGTAAAAATTTGCTGCTCAGCTGACCCGGCAGGAGCAAATATATGCCAAAAATGTATGCAGAATAAGCTTTTCAGTGAACAGCAGCCAGGCACATTTTAGCTAGTTTTACTTGTAAGTGGGGTTGTAAACGGTTTTCAGGCTCAGTACTGCGCTCAAAAGATGCAGCCCTGAGGTCTCTCCTGATAGGAGGTAGTTAAGTAGAAATTCACTGCTCAACTGACCCGGCAGAAGCAAATTATACCAAAAATGTACCCAGAATGAGCTTTTCAGTGAACAGCAGCCAGGCACATTTTAGCTAGTTTTACTTGTAAGTGGGGTTGGAAACGGTTTTCAGGCTCACTACTGCGCTCAAAAGATGCAGCCATGAGGTCTCTTCTGATAGGAGGTAGTTAAGTAGAAATTCACTGCTCAGCTGACCCGGGAGAAGCAAATGTATGCCAAAAATGTACCCAGAATGAGCTTTTCAGTGAACAGCAGCCAGGCACATTTTAGCTAATTTTACTTGTAAGTGGGGTTGTAAATGGTTTTCAGGCTAGTACTGCGTTCAAAAGATGCAGCCCTGAGGTCTCTCCTGAATGGAGGTAGTTAAGTAGAAATTCGCTGCTCAGCTGACCCGGGAGAAGCAAATGTATGCCAAAAATGTACCCAGAATGAGCTTTTCAGTGAACAGCAGCCAGGCACATTTTAGCTAGTTTTACTTGTAAGTGGGGTTGGAAACGGTTTTCAGGCTCAGTACTGCGCTCAAAAGATGCAGCCATGAGGTCTCTTCTGATAGGAGGTAGTTAAGTAGAAATTCACTGCTCAGCTGACCCGGCAGAAGCAAATGTATACCAAAAATGTACCCAGAATGACCTTTTCAGTGAACAGCAGCCAGGCACATTTTAGCTAGCTTTACTTGTAAGTGGGGTTGTAAACGCTTTTCAGGCTCAGTACTGCGCTCAAAGGATGCAGCCCTGAGGTCTCTCCTGATAGGAGGTAGTTAAGTAGAAACTCGCTGCTCAGCTGACCCGGCAGGAGCAAATATATGCCAAAAATGTATGCAGAATGAGCTTTTCAGTGAACAGCAGCCAGGCACATTTTAGCTAGTTTTACTTGTAAGTGGGGTTGTAAATGGTTTTCAGGCTCAGTACTGCGTTCAAAGTTGCAGCCCTGAGGTCTCTCCTGATAGGAGGTAGTTAAGTAGAAATTCGCTGCTCAACTGACCCGGGAGAAGCAAATGTATGCCAAAAATGTACCCAGAATGAGCTTTTCAGTGAACAGCAGCCAGGCACATTTTAGCTACTTTTACTTGTAAGTGGGGTTGTAAACGCTTTTCAGGCTCAGTACTGCGCTCAAAGGATGCAGCCCTGATGTCTCTCCTGATAGGAGGTAGTTAAGTAGAAGTTTACTGCTCAGCTGACCCGGCAGAAGAAAATGTATACCAAAAATGTACCCAGAATGAGCTTTTCAGTGAACAGCAGCCAGGCACATTTTAGCTAGTTTTACTTGTAAGTGGGGTTGGAAACGGTTTTCAGGCTCAGTACTGCGCTCAAGATGCAGCCCTGAGGTCTCTCCTGATAGGAGGTAGTTAAGTAGAAATTCGCTGCTCAGCTGACCCGGGAGAAGCAAATGTAGCCAGGCACATTTTAGCTAGTTTTACTTGTAAGTGGGGTTGTAAACGGTTTTCAGGCTCAGTACTGCGCTCAAAAGATGCAGCCCTGAGGTCTCTCCTGATAGGAGGTAGTTAAGTAGAAATTTGCTGCTCAGCTGACCCGGCAGGAGCAAATATATGCCAAAAATGTATGCAGAATGAGCTTTTCAGTGACCAGCAGCCAGGCACATTTTAGCTAGTTTTACTTGTAAGTGGGGTTGTAAAACGGTTTTCAGGCTCAGTACTGCGCTCAAAATATGCAGCCCTGAGGTCTCTCCTGATAGGAGGTAGTTAAGTAGAAATTCGCTGCTCAGCTGACCCGGGAGAAGCAAATGTATGCCAAAAATGTGCCCAGAATGAGCTTTTCAGTGAACAGCAGCCAGGCACATTTTAGCTAGTTTTACTTGTAAGTGGGGTTGGAAACGGGTATCAGGCTCAGTACTGCGCTCAAAGGATGCAGCCCTGAGGTCTCTCCTGATTAGGGGGTAGTTGTAAAAATTTGCTGCTCAGCTGACCCGGCAGGAGCAAATATATGCCAAAAATGTATGCAGAATAAGCTTTTCAGTGAACAGCAGCCAGGCACATTTTAGCTAGTTTTACTTGTAAGTGGGGTTGTAAACGGTTTTCAGGCTCAGTACTGCGCTCAAAAGATGCAGCCCTGAGGTCTCTCCTGATAGGAGGTAGTTAAGTAGAAATTCACTGCTCAGCTGACCCGGCAGAAGCAAATGTATACCAAAAATGTACCCAGAATGAGCTTTTCAGTGAACAGCAGCCAGGCACGTTTTAGCTAGTTTACTTGTAAGTGGGGTTGTAAACGCTAATTCAGGCTCAGTACTGCGCGCAAAGGATGCAGCCCTGAGGTCTCTCCTGATAGGAGGTAGTTAAGTAGAAACTCGCTGCTCAGCTGACCCGGGAGAAGCAAATGTATGCCAAAAATGTACCCAGAATGAGCTTTTCAGTGAACAGCAGCCAGGCACATTTTAGCTAGTTTTACTTGTAAGTGGGGTTGGAAACGGTTTTCAGGCTCAGTACTGCGCTCAAAAGATGCAGCCCTGAGGTCTCTCCTGATAGGAGGTAGTTAAGTAGAAATTCGCTGCTCAGCTGACCCGGGAGAAGCAAATGTATGCCAAAAATGTACCCAGAATGAGCTTTTCAGTGAACAGCAGCCAGGCACATTTTAGCTAGTTTTACTTGTAAGTGGGGTTGTAAACGGTTTTCAGGCTCAGTACTGCGCTCAAAAGATGCAGCCCTGAGGTCTCTCCTGATAGGAGGTAGTTAAGTAGAAATTTGCTGCTCAGCTGACCCGGCAGGAGCAAATATATGCCAAAAATGTATGCAGAATGAGCTTTTCAGTGACCAGCAGCCAGGCACATTTTAGCTAGTTTTACTTGTAAGTGGGGTTGGAAACGGGTATCAGGCTCAGTACTGCGCTCAAAAGATGCAGCCCTGAGGTCTCTCTTGATAGGAGGTAGTTAAGTAGAAATTCGCTGCTCAGCTGACCCGGCAGGAGCAAATATATGCCACCAATGTATGCAGAATTAGCTTTTCAGTGAACAGCAGCCAGGCACATTTTAGCTAGTTTTACTTGTAAGTGGGGTTGTAAATGGTTTTCAGGCTCAGTACTGCGCTCAAGATGCAGCCCTGAGGTCTCTCCTGATAGGAGGTAGTTAAGTAGAAATTCGCTGCTCAGCTGACCCGGGAGAAGCAAATGTATGCCAAAAATGTACCCAGAATGAGCTTTTCAGTGAATAGCAGCCAGGCACATTTTAGCTAGTTTTACTTGTAAGTGGGGTTGGAAACGGGTATCAGGCTCAGTACTGCGCTCAAAAGATGCAGCCCTGAAGTCTCTCCTGATAGGAGGTAGTTAAGTAGAAATTCACTGCTCAGCTGACCCGGCAGAAGCAAATGTATACCAAAAATGTACCCAGAATGACCTTTTCAGTGAACAGCAGCCAGGCACATTTTAGCTAGTTTTACGTGTAAGCGGGGTTGTAAACGTTTTTCAGGCTCAGTACTGCGCTCAAAGGATGCAGCCCTGAGGTCTCTCTTGATAGGAGGTAGTTAAGTAGAAATTCACTGCTCAGCTGACCCGGCAGAAGTAAATGTATACCAAATATGTACCCAGAATGAGCTTTTCAGTGAACAGCAGCCAGGCACATTTTAGCTAGTTTTACTTGTAAGTGGGGTTGGAAACGGTTTCAGACTCAGTACTGCGCTCAAAAGATGCAGCCATGAGGTCTCTTCTGATAGGAGGTAGTTAAGTAGAAATTCACTGATCAGCTGACCCCGCAGAAGCAAATGTATACAAAAAATGTATGCAGAATGAGCTTTTCAGTGAACAGCAGCCAGGCACATTTTAGCTAGTTTTACTTGTAAGTGGGGTTGGAAACGGGTATCAGGCTCAGTACTGCGCTCAAAAGATGCAGCCCTGAGGTCTCTCCTGATAGGAGGTAGTTAAGTAGAAATGCACTGCTCAGCTAACCCGGCAGAAGCAAATGTATACCAAAAATGTACCCAGAATGAGCTTTTCAGTGAACAGCGCCAGGCACATTTTAGCTACTTTTACTTGTAAGTGGGGTTGTAAACGCTTTTCAGGCTCAGTACTGCGCTCAAAGGATGCAGCCCTGAGGTCTCTCCTGATTAGGTTGTAGTTAAGTAGAAATTTGGTGCTCAGCTGACCCGGCAGGAGCAAATATATACCAAAAATGTATGCAGAATGAGCTTTTCAGTGACCAGCAGCCAGGCACATTTTAGCTAGTTTTACTTGTAAGTGGGGTTGTAAACGGTTTTCAGGCTCAGTACTGCGCTCAAAAGATGCAGCCCTGAGGTCTCTCCTGATAGGAGGTAGTTAAGTAGAAATTCACTACTCAGCTGACCCGGCAGAAGCAAATGTATACCAAAAATGTACCCAGAATTTTTCAGTGAACAGCAGCCAGGCACATTTTAGCTAATTTACTTGTAAGTGGGGTTGTAAACGCTAATTCAGGCCCAGTACTGCGCTCAAAGGATGCAGCCCTGAGGTCTCTCCTGATAGGAGGTAGTTAAGTAGAAATTCGCTGCTCAGCTGACCCGGCAGGAGCAAATATATGCCAAAAATGTATGCAGAATGAGCTTTTCAGTGAACAGCAGCCAGGCACATTTTAGCTAGTTTTACTTGTAAGTGGGGTTGTAAATGGTTTTCAGGCTCAGTACTGCGCTCAAAAGATGCAGCCCTGAGGTCTCTCCTGATAGGAGGTAGTTAAGTGGAAATTCGCTGCTCAGCTGACCTGGCAGGAGCAAATGACTGCCAAAAATGTATGCAGAATGAGCTTTTCAGTGAACAGCAGCCAGGCACATTTTAGCCAGTTTTACTTGTAAGTGGGGTTGTAAATGGTTTTCAGGCTCAGTACTGCGCTCTAAAGATGCAGCCCTGAGGTCTCTGCTGATAGGAGGTAGTTAAGTAGAAATTCGCTGCTCAGCTGACCCGGGAGAAGCACATGTATGCCAAAAATGTACCCAGAATGAGCTTTTCAGTGAACAGCAGCCAGGCACATTTTAGCTAGTTTTACCTGTAAGTGGGGTTGGAAACGGTTTTCAGGCTCAGTACTGCGCTCAAAAGACGCAGCCCTGAGTTCTCTCCTGATAGGAGGTAGTTAAGTAGAAATTCACTGCTCAGCTGACCCGGCAGAAGCAAATGTATACCAAAAAGGTACCCAGAATGACCTTTTCAGTGAACAGCAGCCAGGCACATTTTAGCTAGTTTTACTTGTAAGTGGGGTTGTAAACGGTTTTCAGGCTCAGTACTGCGCTCAAAAGATGCAGCCCTGAGGTCTCTCCTGATAGGAGGTAGTTAAGTAGAAATTCACTGCTCAGCTGACCCGGCAGAAGCAAATTATACCAAAAATGTACCCAGAATGAGCTTTTCAGTGAACAGCAGCCAGGCACATTTTAGCTAGTTTTACTTGTAAGTGGGGTTGGAAACAGTTTTCAGGCTCACTACTGCGCTCAAAAGATGCAGCCATGAGGTCTCTTCTGATAGGAGGTAGTTAAGTAGAAATTCACTGCTCAGCTGACCCGGGAGAAGCAAATGTATGCCAAAAATGTACCCAGAATGAGCTTTTCAGTGAACAGCAGCCAGGCACATTTTAGCTAATTTTACTTGTAAGTGGGGTTGTAAATGGTTTTCAGGCTAGTACTGCGTTCAAAAGATGCAGCCCTGAGGTCTCTCCTGAATGGAGGTAGTTAAGTAGAAATTCGCTGCTCAGCTGACCCGGGAGAAGCAAATGTATGCCAAAAATGTACCCAGAATGAGCTTTTCAGTGAACAGCAGCCAGGCACATTCTAGCTAGTTTTACTTGTAAGTGGGGTTGGAAACGGTTTTCAGGCTCAGTACTGCGCTCAAAAGATGCAGCCATGAGGTCTCTTCTGATAGGAGGTAGTTAAGTAGAAATTCACTGCTCAGCTGACCCGGCAGAAGCAAATGTATACCAAAAATGTACCCAGAATGACCTTTTCAGTGAACAGCAGCCAGGCACATTTTAGCTAGTTTTACGTGTAAGTGGGGTTGTAAACGCTTTTCAGGCTCAGTACTGCGCTCAAAGGATGCAGCCCTGAGGTCTCTCCTGATAGGAGGTAGTTAAGTAGAAACTCGCTGCTCAGCTGACCCGGCAGGAGCAAATATATGCCAAAAATGTATGCAGAATGAGCTTTTCAGTGAACAGCAGCCAGGCACATTTTAGCTAGTTTTACTTGTAAGTGGGGTTGTAAATGGTTTTCAGGCTCAGTACTGCGTTCAAAAGATGCAGCCCTGAGGTCTCTCCTGATAGGAGGTAGTTAAGTAGAAATTCGCTGCTCAGCTGACCCGGGAGAAGCAAATGTATGCCAAAAATGTACCCAGAATGAGCTTTTCAGTGAACAGCAGCCAGGCACATTTTAGCTAGTTTTACTTGTAAGTGGGGTTGGAAACGGTTTTCAGGCTCAGTACTGCGCTCAAAAGATGCAGCCATGAGATCTCTTCTGATAGGAGGTAGTTAAGTAGAAATTCACTGCTCAGCTGACCCGGCAGAAGCAAATGTATACCAAAAATGTACCCAGAATGACCTTTTCAGTGAACAGCAGCCAGGCACATTTTAGCTAGTTTTACGTGTAAGTGGGGTTGTAAACGCTTTTCAGGCTCAGTACTGCGCTCAAAGGATGCAGCCCTGAGGTCTCTCCTGATAGGAGGTAGTTAAGTAGAAACTCGCTGCTCAGCTGACCCGGCAGGAGCAAATATATGCCAAAAATGTATGCAGAATGAGCTTTTCAGTGAACAGCAGCCAGGCACATTTTAGCTAGTTTTACTTGTAAGTGGGGTTGTAAATGGTTTTCAGGCTCAGTACTGCGCTCAAAAGATGCAGCCCTGAGGTCTCTCCTGATAGGAGGTAGTTAAGTAGAAATTCACTGCTCAGCTGACCCGGCAGAAGTAAATGTATACCAAAAATGTACCCAGAATGACCTTTTCAGTGAACAGCAGCCAGGCACATTTTAGCTAGTTTTACGTGTAAGTGGGGTTGTAAACGCTTTTCAGGCTCAGTACTGCGCTGAAAGGATGCAGCCCTGAGGTCTCTCCTGATAGGAGGTAGTTAAGTAGAAATTCACTGCTCAGCTGACCCGGCAGAAGTTAAATGTATACCAAAAATGTACCCAGAATGAGCTTTTCAGTGAACAGCAGCCAGGCACATTTTAGCTAGTTTTACTTGTAAGTGGGGTTGGAAACGGTTTTCAGGCTCAGTACTGCGCTCAAAAGATGCAGCCCTGAGGTCTCTCCTGATAGGAGGTAGTTAAGTAGAAATGCACTGCTCAGCTGACCCGGCAGAAGCAAATGTATACCAAAAATGTACCCAGAATGAGCTTTTCAGTGAACAGCGCCAGGCACATTTTAGCTACTTTTACTTGTAAGTGGGGTTGTAAACGCTTTTCAGGCTCAGTACTGCGCTCAAAGGATGCAGCCCTGAGGTCTCTCCTGATAGGAGGTAGTTAAGTAGAAATTTACTGCTCAGCTGCCCCGGCAGAAGAAAATGTATACCAAAAATGTACCCAGAATGACCTTTTCAGTGAACAGCAGCCAGGCACATTTTAGCTACTTTTACTTGTAAGTGGGGTTGTAAACGCTTTTCAGGCTCAGTACTGCGCTCAAAGGATGCAGCCCTGAGGTCTCTCCTGATAGGAGGTAGTTAAGTAGAAGTTTACTGCTCAGCTGACCCGGCAGAAGAAAATGCATACCAAAAATGTACCCAGAATGAGCTTTTCAGTGAACAGCAGCCAGGCACATTTTAGCTAGTTTTACTTGTAAGTGGGGTTGGAAACGGTTTTCAGGCTCAGTACTGCGCTCAAGATGCAGCCCTGAGGTCTCTCCTGATAGGAGGTAGTTAAGTAGAAATTCGCTGCTCAGCTGACCCGGGAGAAGCAAATGTAGCCAGGCACATTTTAGCTAGTTTTACTTGTAAGTGGGGTTGTAAACGGTTTTCAGGCTCAGTACTGCGCTCAAAAGATGCAGCCCTGAGGTCTCTCCTGATAGGAGGTAGTTAAGTAGAAATTTGCTGCTCAGCTGACCCGGCAGGAGCAAATATATGCCAAAAATGTATGCAGAATGAGCTTTTCAGTGACCAGCAGCCAGGCACATTTTAGCTAGTTTTACTTGTAAGTGGGGTTGTAAAACGGTTTTCAGGCTCAGTACTGCGCTCAAAAGATGCAGCCCTGAGGTCTCTCCTGATAGGAGGTAGTTAAGTAGAAATTCGCTGCTCAGCTGACCCGGGAGAAGCAAATGTATGCCAAAAAAATACCCAGAATGAGCTTTTCAGTGAACAGCAGCCAGGCACATTTTAGCTAGTTTTACTTGTAAGTGGGGTTGTAAAACGGTTTTCAGGCTCAGTACTGCGCTCAAAAGATGCAGCCCTGAGGTCTCTCCTGATAGGAGGTAGTTAAGTAGAAATTCACTGCTCAGCTGACCCGGCAGAAGCAAATGTATACCAAAAATGTACCCAGAATGAGCTTTTCAGTGAACAGCAGCCAGGCACGTTTTAGCTAGTTTACTTGTAAGTGGGGTTGTAAACGCTAATTCAGGCTCAGTACTGCGCGCAAAGGATGCAGCCCTGAGGTCTCTCCTGATAGGAGGTAGTTAAGTAGAAACTCGCTGCTCAGCTGACCCGGGAGAAGCAAATGTATGCCAAAAATGTACCCAGAATGAGCTTTTCAGTGAACAGCAGCCAGGCACATTTTAGCTAGTTTTACTTGTAAGTGGGGTTGGAAACGGGTATCAGGCTTAGTACTGCGCTCAAAACATGCAGCCCTGAGGTTTCTCCTGATAGGAGGTAGTTAAGTGGAAATTCGCTGCTCAGCTGACCCGGCAGGAGCAAATGTCTGCCAAAAATGTATGCAGAATGAGCTTTTCAGTGAACAGCAGCCAGGCACATTTTAGCCAGTTTTACTTGTAAGTGGGGTTGTAAATGGTTTTCAGGCTCAGTACTGCGCTCTAAAGATGCAGCCCTGAGGTCTCTCCTGATAGGAGGTAGTTAAGTAGAAATTCGCTGCTCAGCTGACCCGGGAGAAGCAAATGTATGCCAAAAAATGTACCCAGAATGAGCTTTTCAGTGAACAGCAGCCAGGCACATTTTAGCTAGTTTTACTTGTAAGTGGGGTTGTAAATGGTTTTCAGGCTCAGTACTGCGCTCAAAAGATGCAGCCCTGAGGTCTCTCCTGATAGGAGGTAGTTAAGTAGAAATTCACTGCTCAGCTGACCCGGCAGAAGCAAATGTATACCAAAAATGTACCCAGAATGAGCATTTCAGTGAACAGCAGCCAGGCACATTTTAGCTAGTTTTACTTGTAAGTGGGGTTGTAAACGGTTTTCAGGCTCAGTACTGCGCTCAAAAGATGCAGCCCTGAGGTCTCTCCTGATAGGAGGTAGTTAAGTAGAAATTTGCTGCTCAGCTGACCCGGCAGGAGCAAATATATGCCAAAAATGTATGCAGAATGAGCTTTTCAGTGACCAGCAGCCAGGCACATTTTAGCTAGTTTTACTTGTAAGTGGGGTTGTAAACGGTTTTCAGGCTCAGTACTGCGCTCAAAAGATGCAGCCCTGAGGTCTCTCCTGATAGGAGGTAGTTAGGTAGAAATTCGCTGCTCAGCTGACCCGGGAGAAGCAAATGTATGCCAAAAATGTACCCAGAATGAGCTTTTCAGTGAACAGCAGCCAGGCACATTTTAGCTAGTTTTACTTGTAAGTGGGGTTGGAAACGGGTATCAGGCTCAGTACTGCGCTCAAAAGATGCAGCCCTGAGGTCTCTCCTGATAGGAGGTAGTTATGTAGAAATTCACTGCTCAGGAGACCCGGCAGAAGCACATGTATACCAAAAATGTACCCAGAATGAGCTTTTCAGTGAACAGCAGCCAGGCACATTTTAGCTAGTTTTACTTGTAAGTGGGGTTGGAAACGGTTTTCAGGCTCACTACTGCGCTCAAAAGATGCAGCCATGAGGTCTCTTCTGATAGGAGGTAGTTAAGTAGAAATTCACTGCTCAGCTGACCCGGGAGAAGCAAATGTATGCCAAAAATGTACCCAGAATGAGCTTTTCAGTGAACAGCAGCCAGGCATATTTTAGCTAATTTTACTTGTAAGTGGGGTTGTAAATGGTTTTCAGGCTAGTACTGCGTTCAAAAGATGCAGCCCTGAGGTCTCTCCTGAATGGAGGTAGTTAAGTAGAAATTCGCTGCTCAGCTGACCCGGGAGAAGCAAATGTATGCCAAAAATGTACCCAGAATGAGCTTTTCAGTGAACAGCAGCCAGGCACATTCTAGCTAGTTTTACTTGTAAGTGGGGTTGGAAACGGTTTTCAGGCTCAGTACTGCGCTCAAAAGATGCAGCCATGAGGTCTCTTCTGATAGGAGGTAGTTAAGTAGAAATTCACTGCTCAGCTGACCCGGCAGAAGCAAATGTATACCAAAAATGTACCCAGAATGACCTTTTCAGTGAACAGCAGCCAGGCACATTTTAGCTAGTTTTACGTGTAAGTGGGGTTGTAAACGCTTTTCAGGCTCAGTACTGCGCTCAAAGGATGCAGCCCTGAGGTCTCTCCTGATAGGAGGTAGTTAAGTAGAAACTCGCTGCTCAGCTGACCCGGCAGGAGCAAATATATGCCAAAAATGTATGCAGAATGAGCTTTTCAGTGAACAGCAGCCAGGCACATTTTAGCTAGTTTTACTTGTAAGTGGGGTTGTAAATGGTTTTCAGGCTCAGTACTGCGTTCAAAAGATGCAGCCCTGAGGTCTCTCCTGATAGGAGGTAGTTAAGTAGAAATTTACTGCTCAGCTGCCCCGGCAGAAGAAAATGTATACCAAAAATGTACCCAGAATGACCTTTTCAGTGAACAGCAGCCAGGCACATTTTAGCTACTTTTACTTGTAAGTGGGGTTGTAAACGCTTTTCAGGCTCAGTACTGCGCTCAAAGGATGCAGCCCTGAGGTCTCTCCTGATAGGAGGTAGTTAAGTAGAAGTTTACTGCTCAGCTGACCCGGCAGAAGAAAATGCATACCAAAAATGTACCCAGAATGAGCTTTTCAGTGAACAGCAGCCAGGCACATTTTAGCTAGTTTTACTTGTAAGTGGGGTTGGAAACGGTTTTCAGGCTCAGTACTGCGCTCAAGATGCAGCCCTGAGGTCTCTCCTGATAGGAGGTAGTTAAGTAGAAATTCGCTGCTCAGCTGACCCGGGAGAAGCAAATGTAGCCAGGCACATTTTAGCTAGTTTTACTTGTAAGTGGGGTTGTAAACGGTTTTCAGGCTCAGTACTGCGCTCAAAAGATGCAGCCCTGAGGTCTCTCCTGATAGGAGGTAGTTAAGTAGAAATTTGCTGCTCAGCTGACCCGGCAGGAGCAAATATATGCCAAAAATGTATGCAGAATGAGCTTTTCAGTGACCAGCAGCCAGGCACATTTTAGCTAGTTTTACTTGTAAGTGGGGTTGTAAAACGGTTTTCAGGCTCAGTACTGCGCTCAAAAGATGCAGCCCTGAGGTCTCTCCTGATAGGAGGTAGTTAAGTAGAAATTCGCTGCTCAGCTGACCCGGGAGAAGCAAATGTATGCCAAAAAAATACCCAGAATGAGCTTTTCAGTGAACAGCAGCCAGGCACATTTTAGCTAGTTTTACTTGTAAGTGGGGTTGTAAAACGGTTTTCAGGCTCAGTACTGCGCTCAAAAGATGCAGCCCTGAGGTCTCTCCTGATAGGAGGTAGTTAAGTAGAAATTCACTGCTCAGCTGACCCGGCAGAAGCAAATGTATACCAAAAATGTACCCAGAATGAGCTTTTCAGTGAACAGCAGCCAGGCACGTTTTAGCTAGTTTACTTGTAAGTGGGGTTGTAAACGCTAATTCAGGCTCAGTACTGCGCGCAAAGGATGCAGCCCTGAGGTCTCTCCTGATAGGAGGTAGTTAAGTAGAAACTCGCTGCTCAGCTGACCCGGGAGAAGCAAATGTATGCCAAAAATGTACCCAGAATGAGCTTTTCAGTGAACAGCAGCCAGGCACATTTTAGCTAGTTTTACTTGTAAGTGGGGTTGGAAACGGGTATCAGGCTTAGTACTGCGCTCAAAACATGCAGCCCTGAGGTCTCTCCTGATAGGAGGTAGTTAAGTGGAAATTCGCTGCTCAGCTGACCCGGCAGGAGCAAATGTCTGCCAAAAATGTATGCAGAATGAGCTTTTCAGTGAACAGCAGCCAGGCACATTTTAGCCAGTTTTACTTGTAAGTGGGGTTGTAAATGGTTTTCAGGCTCAGTACTGCGCTCTAAAGATGCAGCCCTGAGGTCTCTCCTGATAGGAGGTAGTTAAGTAGAAATTCGCTGCTCAGCTGACCCGGGAGAAGCAAATGTATGCCAAAAAATGTACCCAGAATGAGCTTTTCAGTGAACAGCAGCCAGGCACATTTTAGCTAGTTTTACTTGTAAGTGGGGTTGTAAATGGTTTTCAGGCTCAGTACTGCGCTCAAAAGATGCAGCCCTGAGGTCTCTCCTGATAGGAGGTAGTTAAGTAGAAATTCACTGCTCAGCTGACCCGGCAGAAGCAAATGTATACCAAAAATGTACCCAGAATGAGCATTTCAGTGAACAGCAGCCAGGCACATTTTAGCTAGTTTTACTTGTAAGTGGGGTTGTAAACGGTTTTCAGGCTCAGTACTGCGCTCAAAAGATGCAGCCCTGAGGTCTCTCCTGATAGGAGGTAGTTAAGTAGAAATTTGCTGCTCAGCTGACCCGGCAGGAGCAAATATATGCCAAAAATGTATGCAGAATGAGCTTTTCAGTGACCAGCAGCCAGGCACATTTTAGCTAGTTTTACTTGTAAGTGGGGTTGTAAACGGTTTTCAGGCTCAGTACTGCGCTCAAAAGATGCAGCCCTGAGGTCTCTCCTGATAGGAGGTAGTTAGGTAGAAATTCGCTGCTCAGCTGACCCGGGAGAAGCAAATGTATGCCAAAAATGTACCCAGAATGAGCTTTTCAGTGAACAGCAGCCAGGCACATTTTAGCTAGTTTTACTTGTAAGTGGGGTTGGAAACGGGTATCAGGCTCAGTACTGCGCTCAAAAGATGCAGCCCTGAGGTCTCTCCTGATAGGAGGTAGTTATGTAGAAATTCACTGCTCAGGAGACCCGGCAGAAGCACATGTATACCAAAAATGTACCCAGAATGAGCTTTTCAGTGAACAGCAGCCAGGCACATTTTAGCTAGTTTTACTTGTAAGTGGGGTTGGAAACGGTTTTCAGGCTCACTACTGCGCTCAAAAGATGCAGCCATGAGGTCTCTTCTGATAGGAGGTAGTTAAGTAGAAATTCACTGCTCAGCTGACCCGGGAGAAGCAAATGTATGCCAAAAATGTACCCAGAATGAGCTTTTCAGTGAACAGCAGCCAGGCATATTTTAGCTAATTTTACTTGTAAGTGGGGTTGTAAATGGTTTTCAGGCTAGTACTGCGTTCAAAAGATGCAGCCCTGAGGTCTCTCCTGAATGGAGGTAGTTAAGTAGAAATTCGCTGCTCAGCTGACCCGGGAGAAGCAAATGTATGCCAAAAATGTACCCAGAATGAGCTTTTCAGTGAACAGCAGCCAGGCACATTCTAGCTAGTTTTACTTGTAAGTGGGGTTGGAAACGGTTTTCAGGCTCAGTACTGCGCTCAAAAGATGCAGCCATGAGGTCTCTTCTGATAGGAGGTAGTTAAGTAGAAATTCACTGCTCAGCTGACCCGGCAGAAGCAAATGTATACCAAAAATGTACCCAGAATGACCTTTTCAGTGAACAGCAGCCAGGCACATTTTAGCTAGTTTTACGTGTAAGTGGGGTTGTAAACGCTTTTCAGGCTCAGTACTGCGCTCAAAGGATGCAGCCCTGAGGTCTCTCCTGATAGGAGGTAGTTAAGTAGAAACTCGCTGCTCAGCTGACCCGGCAGGAGCAAATATATGCCAAAAATGTATGCAGAATGAGCTTTTCAGTGAACAGCAGCCAGGCACATTTTAGCTAGTTTTACTTGTAAGTGGGGTTGTAAATGGTTTTCAGGCTCAGTACTGCGTTCAAAAGATGCAGCCCTGAGGTCTCTCCTGATAGGAGGTAGTTAAGTAGAAATTCGCTGCTCAGCTGACCCGGGAGAAGCAAATGTATGCCAAAAATGTACCCAGAATGAGCTTTTCAGTGAACAGCAGCCAGGCACATTTTAGCTAGTTTTACTTGTAAGTGGGGTTGGAAACGGTTTTCAGGCTCAGTACTGCGCTCAAAAGATGCAGCCATGAGATCTCTTCTGATAGGAGGTAGTTAAGTAGAAATTCACTGCTCAGCTGACCCGGCAGAAGCAAATGCATACCAAAAATGTACCCAGAATGACCTTTTCAGTGAACAGCAGCCAGGCACATTTTAGCTAGTTTTACGTGTAAGTGGGGTTGTAAACGCTTTTCAGGCTCAGTACTGCGCTCAAAGGATGCAGCCCTGAGGTCTCTCCTGATAGGAGGTAGTTAAGTAGAAACTCGCTGCTCAGCTGACCCGGCAGGAGCAAATATATGCCAAAAATGTATGCAGAATGAGCTTTTCAGTGAACAGCAGCCAGGCACATTTTAGCTAGTTTTACTTGTAAGTGGGGTTGTAAATGGTTTTCAGGCTCAGTACTGCGCTCAAAAGATGCAGCCCTGAGGTCTCTCCTGATAGGAGGTAGTTAAGTAGAAATTCACTGCTCAGCTGACCCGGCAGAAGTAAATGTATACCAAAAATGTACCCAGAATGACCTTTTCAGTGAACAGCAGCCAGGCACATTTTAGCTAGTTTTACGTGTAAGTGGGGTTGTAAACGCTTTTCAGGCTCAGTACTGCGCTGAAAGGATGCAGCCCTGAGGTTTCTCCTGATAGGAGGTAGTTAAGTAGAAATTCACTGCTCAGCTGACCCGGCAGAAGTTAAATGTATACCAAAAATGTACCCAGAATGAGCTTTTCAGTGAACAGCAGCCAGGCACATTTTAGCTAGTTTTACTTGTAAGTGGGGTTGGAAACGGTTTTCAGGCTCAGTACTGCGCTCAAAAGATGCAGCCCTGAGGTCTCTCCTGATAGGAGGTAGTTAAGTAGAAATTTACTGCTCAGCTGCCCCGGCAGAAGAAAATGTATACCAAAAATGTACCCAGAATGACCTTTTCAGTGAACAGCAGCCAGGCACATTTTAGCTACTTTTACTTGTAAGTGGGGTTGGAAACGGGTATCAGGCTCAGTACTGCGCTCAAAGGATGCAGCCCTGAGGTCTCTCCTGATTAGGGGGTAGTTAAGTAAAAATTTGCTGCTCAGCTGACCCGGCAGGAGCAAATATATGCCAAAAATGTATGCAGAATAAGCTTTTCAGTGAACAGCAGCCAGGCACATTTTAGCTAGTTTTACTTGTAAGTGGGGTTGTAAACGGTTTTCAGGCTCAGTACTGCGCTCAAAGGATGCAGCCCTGAGGTCTCTCCTGATAGGAGGTAGTTAAGTAGAAGTTTACTGCTCAGCTGACCCGGCAGAAGAAAATGTATACCAAAAATGTACCCAGAATGAGCTTTTCAGTGAACAGCAGCCAGGCACATTTTAGCTAGTTTTACTTGTAAGTGGGGTTGGAAACGGTTTTCAGGCTCAGTACTGCGCTCAAGATGCAGCCCTGAGGTCTCTCCTGATAGGAGGTAGTTAAGTAGAAATTTGCTGCTCAGCTGACCCGGGAGAAGCAAATGTAGCCAGGCACATTTTAGCTAGTTTTACTTGTAAGTGGGGTTGTAAACGGTTTTCAGGCTCAGTACTGCGCTCAAAAGATGCAGCCCTGAGGTCTCTCCTGATAGGAGGTAGTTAAGTAGAAATTTGCTGCTCAGCTGACCCGGCAGGAGCAAATATATGCCAAAAATGTATGCAGAATGAGCTTTTCAGTGACCAGCAGCCAGGCACATTTTAGCTAGTTTTACTTGTAAGTGGGGTTGTAAAACGGTTTTCAGGCTCAGTACTGCGCTCAAAAGATGCAGCCCTGAGGTCTCTCCTGATAGGAGGTAGTTAAGTAGAAATTCGCTGCTCAGCTGACCCGGGAGAAGCAAATGTATGCCAAAAATGTACCCAGAATGAGCTTTTCAGTGAACAGCAGCCAGGCACATTTTAGCTAGTTTTACTTGTAAGTGGGGTTGTAAAACGGTTTTCAGGCTCAGTACTGCGCTCAAAAGATGCAGCCCTGAGGTCTCTCCTGATAGGAGGTAGTTAAGTAGAAATTCACTGCTCAGCTGACCCGGCAGAAGCAAATGTATACCAAAAATGTACCCAGAATGAGCTTTTCAGTGAACAGCAGCCAGGCACGTTTTAGCTAGTTTACTTGTAAGTGGGGTTGTAAACGCTAATTCAGGCTCAGTACTGCGCGCAAAGGATGCAGCCCTGAGGTCTCTCCTGATAGGAGGTAGTTAAGTAGAAACTCGCTGCTCAGCTGACCCGGTAGAAGCAAATGTATGCCAAAAATGTACCCAGAATGAGCTTTTCAGTGAACAGCAGCCAGGCACATTTTAGCTAGTTTTACTTGTAAGTGGGGTTGGAAACGGGTATCAGGCTCAGTACTGCGCTCAAAAGATGCAGCCCTGAGGTCTCTCCTGATAGGAGGTAGTTATGTAGAAATTCACTGCTCAGGAGACCCGGCAGAAGCACATGTATACCAAAAATGTACCCAGAATGAGCTTTTCAGTGAACAGCAGCCAGGCACATTTTAGCTAGTTTTACCTGTAAGTGGGGTTGGAAACGGTTTTCAGGCTCAGTACTGCGCTCAAAAGACGCAGCCCTGAGTTCTCTCCTGATAGGAGGTAGTTAAGTAGAAATTCACTGCTCAGCTGACCCGGCAGAAGCAAATGTATACCAAAAAGTACCCAGAATGTCCTTTTCAGTGAACAGCAGCCAGGCACATTTTAGCTAGTTTTACTTGTAAGTGGGGTTGTAAATGCTTTTCAGGCTCAGTACTGCGCTCAAAGGATGCAGCCCTGAGGTCTCTCCTGATTAGGGGGTAGTTAAGTAAAAATTCGCTGCTCAGCTGACCCGGCAGGAGCAAATATATGCCAAAAATGTATGCAGAATTAGCTTTTCAGTGAAGAGCAGCCAGGCACATTTTAGCTAGTTTTACTTGTAAGTGGGGTTGTAAACGGTTTTCAAGCTCAGTACTGCGCTCAAAAGATGCAGCCCTGAGGTCTCTCCTGATAGGAGGTAGTTAAGTAGAAATTCACTACTCAGCTGACCCGGCAGAAGCAAATGTATACCAAAAATGTACCCAGAATGAGCTTTTCAGTGAACAGCAGCCAGGCACGTTTTAGCTAGTTTACTTGTAAGTGGGGTTCTAAACGCTAATTCAGGCTCAGTACTGCGCGCAAAGGATGCAGCCCTGAGGTCTCTCCTGATAGGAGGTAGTTAAGTGGAAATTCGCTGCTCAGCTGACCCGGCAGGAGCAAATGTCTGCCAAAAATGTATGCAGAATGAGCTTTTCAGTGAACAGCAGCCAGGCACATTTTAGCCAGTTTTACTTGTAAGTGGGGTTGTAAATGGTTTTCAGGCTCAGTACTGCGCTCTAAAGATGCAGCCCTGAGGTCTCTCCTGATAGGAGGTAGTTAAGTAGAAATTCGCTGCTCAGCTGACCCGGGAGAAGCAAATGTATGCCAAAAATGTACCCAGAATGAGCTTTTCAGTGAACAGCAGCCAGGCACATTTTAGCTAGTTTTACTTGTAAGTGGGGTTGGAAACGGTTTTCAGGCTCAGTACTGCGCTTAAAAGATGCAGCCCTGAGGTCTCTCCTGATAGGAGGTAGTTAAGTAGAAATTCACTGCTCAGCTGACCCGGCAGAAGCAAATGTATACCAAAAATGTACCCAGAATGAGCATTTCAGTGAACAACAGCCAGGCACATTTTAGCTAGTTTTACTTGTAAGTGGGGTTGTAAACGGTTTTCAGGCTCAGTACTGCGCTCAAAAGATGCAGCCCTGAGGTCTCTCCTGATAGGAGGTAGTTAAGTAGAAATTTGCTGCTCAGCTGACCCGGCAGGAGCAAATATATGCCAAAAATGTATGCAGAATGAGCTTTTCAGTGACCAGCAGCCAGGCACATTTTAGCTAGTTTTACTTGTAAGTGGGGTTGTAAACGGTTTTCAGGCACAGTACTGCGCTCAAAAGATGCAGCCCTGAGGTCTCTCCTGATAGGAGGTAGTTAAGTAGAAATTCGCTGCTCAGCTGACCCGGGAGAAGCAAATGTATGCCAAAAATGTACCCAGAATGAGCTTTTCAGTGAACAGCAGCCAGGCACATTTTAGCTAGTTTTACCTGTAAGTGGGGTTGGAAACGGTTTTCAGGCTCAGTACTGCGCTCAAAAGACGCAGCCCTGAGTTCTCTCCTGATAGGAGGTAGTTAAGTAGAAATTCACTGCTCAGCTGACCCGGCAGAAGCAAATGTATACCAAAAAGTACCCAGAATGTCCTTTTCAGTGAACAGCAGCCAGGCACATTTTAGCTAGTTTTACTTGTAAGTGGGGTTGTAAACGCTTTTCAGGCTCAGTACTGCGCTCAAAGGATGCAGCCCTGAGGTCTCTCCTGATTAGGGGGTAGTTAAGTAAAAATTCGCTGCTCAGCTGACCCGGCAGGAGCAAATATATGCCAAAAATGTATGCAGAATTAGCTTTTCAGTGAAGAGCAGCCAGGCACATTTTAGCTAGTTTTACTTGTAAGTGGGGTTGTAAACGGTTTTCAAGCTCAGTACTGCGCTCAAAAGATGCAGCCCTGAGGTCTCTCCTGATAGGAGGTAGTTAAGTAGAAATTCGCTGCTCAGCTGACCCGGGAGAAGCAAATGTATGCCAAAAATGTACCCAGAATGAGCTTTTCAGTGAACAGCAGCCAGGCACATTTTAGCTAGTTTTACTTGTAAGTGGGGTTGTAAACGCTTTTCAGGCTCAGTACTGCGCTCAAAGGATGCAGCCCTGAGGTCTCTCCTGATAGGAGGTAGTTAAGTAGAAACTCGCTGCTCAGCTGACCCGGCAGGAGCAAATATATGCCAAAAATGTATGCAGAATGAGCTTTTCAGTGAACAGCAGCCAGGCACATTTTAGCTAGTTTTACTTGTAAGTGGGGTTGTAAATGGTTTTCAGGCTCAGTACTGCGTTCAAAAGATGCAGCCCTGAGGTCTCTCCTGATAGGAGGTAGTTAAGTAGAAATTCGCTGCTCAGCTGACCCGGGAGAAGCAAATGTATGCCAAAAATGTACCCAGAATGAGCTTTTCAGTGAACAGCAGCCAGGCACATTTTAGCTAGTTTTACTTGTAAGTGGGGTTGTAAACGCTTTTCAGGCTCAGTACTGCGCTCAAAGGATGCATCCCTGAGGTCTCTCCTGATAGGAGGTAGTTAAGTAGAAACTCGCTGCTCAGCTGACCCGGCAGGAGCAAATATATGCCAAAAGTGTATGCAGAATGAGCTTTTCAGTGAACAGCAGCCAGGCACATTTTAGCTAGTTTTACTTGTAAGTGGGGTTGTAAATGGTTTTCAGGCTCAGTACTGCGCTCAAAAGATGCAGCCCTGAGGTCTCTCCTGATAGGAGGTAGTTAGGTAGAAACTCGCTGCTCAGCTGACCCGGCAGGAGCAAATATATGCCAAAAATGTATGCAGAATAAGCTTTTCAGTGAACAGCAGCCAGGCACATTTTAGCTAGTTTCACTTGTAAGTGGGGTTGGAAACGGGTATCAGGCTCAGTACTGCGCTCAAAGGATGCAGCCCTGAGGTCTCTCCTGATTAGGGGGTAGTTAAGTAAAAATTTGCTGCTCAGCTGACCCGGCAGGAGCAAATATATGCCAAAAATGTATGCAGAATAAGCTTTTCAGTGAACAGCAGCCAGGCACATTTTAGCTAGTTTTACTTGTAAGTGGGGTTGTAAACGGTTTTCAGGCTCAGTACTGCGCTCAAAAGATGCAGCCCTGAGGTCTCTCCTGATAGGAGGTAGTTAAGTAGAAATTCACTGCTCAGCTGACCCGGCAGAAGCAAATGTATACCAAAAATGTACTCAGAATGAGCTTTTCAGTGAACAGCAGCCAGGCACGTTTTAGCTAGTTTACTTGTAAGTGGGGTTGTAAACGCTAATTCAGGCTCAGTACTGCGCGCAAAGGATGCAGCCCTGAGGTCTCTCCTGATAGGAGGTAGTTAAGTAGAAACTCGCTGCTCAGCTGACCCGGGAGAAGCAAATGTATGCCAAAAATGTACCCAGAATGAGCTTTTCAGTGAACAGCAGCCAGGCACATTTTAGCTAGTTTTACTTGTAAGTGGGGTTGGAAACGGGTATCAGGCTCAGTACTGCGCTCAAAAGATGCAGCCCTGAGGTCTCTCCTGATAGGAGGTAGTTAAGTGGAAATTCGCTGCTCAGCTGACCCGGCAGGAGCAAATGTCTGCCAAAAATGTATGCAGAATGAGCTTTTCAGTGAACAGCAGCCAGGCACATTTTAGCCAGTTTTACTTGTAAGTGGGGTTGTAAATGGTTTTCAGGCTCAGTACTGCGCTCTAAAGATGCAGCCCTGAGGTCTCTCCTGATAGGAGGTAGTTAAGTAGAAATTCGCTGCTCAGCTGACCCGGGAGAAGCAAATGTATGCCAAAAATGTACCCAGAATGAGCTTTTCAGTGAACAGCAGCCAGGCACATTTTAGCTAGTTTTACTTGTAAGTGGGGTTGGAAACTGGTATCAGGCTCAGTACTGCGCTCAAAAGATGCAGCCCTGAGGTCTCTCCTGATAGGAGGTAGTTAAGTAGAAATTCACTGCTCAGCTGACCCGGGAGAAGCAAATGTATGCCAAAAATGTACCCAGAATGAGCTTTTCAGTGAACAGCAGCCAGGCACATTTTAGCTAGTTTTACTTGTAAGTGGGGTTGTAAACGGTTTTCAGGCTCAGTACTGCGCTCAAAAGATGCAGCCCTGAGGTCTCTCCTGATAGGAGGTAGTTAAGTAGAAATTCACTGCTCAGCTGACCCGGCAGAAGCAAATGTATACCAAAAATGTACCCAGAATGAGCATTTCAGTGAACAACAGCCAGGCACATTTTAGCTAGTTTTACTTGTAAGTGGGGTTGTAAACGGTTTTCAGGCTCAGTACTGCGCTCAAAAGATGCAGCCCTGAGGTCTCTCCTGATAGGAGGTAGTTAAGTAGAAATTCGCTGCTCAGCTGACCCGGGAGAAGCAAATGTATGCCAAAAATGTACCCAGAATGAGCTTTTCAGTGAACAGCAGCCAGGCACATTTTAGCTAGTTTTACTTGTAAGTGGGGTTGGAAACGGGTATCAGGCTCAGTACTGCGCTCAAAAGATGCAGCCCTGAGGTCTCTCCTGATAGGAGGTAGTTATGTAGAAATTCACTGCTCAGAAGACCCGGCAGAAGCACATGTATACCAAAAATGTACCCAGAATGAGCTTTTAAGTGAACAGCAGCCAGGCACATTTTAGCTAGTTTTACCTGTAAGTGGGGTTGGAAACGGTTTTCAGGCTCAGTACTGCGCTCAAAAGACGCAGCCCTGAGTTCTCTCCTGATAGGAGGTAGTTAAGTAGAAATTCACTGCTCAGCTGACCCGGCAGAAGCAAATGTATACCAAAAAGTACCCAGAATGTCCTTTTCAGTGAACAGCAGCCAGGCACATTTTAGCTAGTTTTACTTGTAAGTGGGGTTGTAAATGCTTTTCAGGCTCAGTACTGCGCTCAAAGGATGCAGCCCTGAGGTCTCTCCTGATTAGGGGGTAGTTAAGTAAAAATTCGCTGCTCAGCTGACCCGGCAGGAGCAAATATATGCCAAAAATGTATGCAGAATTAGCTTTTCAGTGAAGAGCAGCCAGGCACATTTTAGCTAGTTTTACTTGTAAGTGGGGTTGTAAACGGTTTTCAAGCTCAGTACTGCGCTCAAAAGATGCAGCCCTGAGGTCTCTCCTGATAGGAGGTAGTTAAGTAGAAATTCACTACTCAGCTGACCCGGCAGAAGCAAATGTATACCAAAAATGTACCCAGAATGAGCTTTTCAGTGAACAGCAGCCAGGCACGTTTTAGCTAGTTTACTTGTAAGTGGGGTTGTAAACGCTAATTCAGGCTCAGTACTGCGCGCAATGGATGCATCCCTGAGGTCTCTCCTGATAGGAGGTAGTTAAGTGGAAATTCGCTGCTCAGCTGACCCGGCAGGAGCAAATGTCTGCCAAAAATGTATGCAGAATGAGCTTTTCAGTGAACAGCAGCCAGGCACATTTTAGCCAGTTTTACTTGTAAGTGGGGTTGTAAATGGTTTTCAGGCTCAGTACTGCGCTCAAAGGATGCATCCCTGAGGTCTCTCCTGATAGGAGGTAGTTAAGTAGAAACTCGCTGCTCAGCTGACCCGGCAGGAGCAAATATATGCCAAAAATGTATGCAGAATGAGCTTTTCAGTGAACAGCAGCCAGGCACATTTTAGCTAGTTTTACTTGTAAGTGGGGTTGTAAATGGTTTTCAGGCTCAGTACTGCGCTCAAAAGATGCAGCCCTGAGGTCTCTCCTGATAGGAGGTAGTTAGGTAGAAACTCGCTGCTCAGCTGACCCGGCAGGAGCAAATATATGCCAAAAATGTATGCAGAATAAGCTTTTCAGTGAACAGCAGCCAGGCACATTTTAGCTAGTTTCACTTGTAAGTGGGGTTGGAAACGGGTATCAGGCTCAGTACTGCGCTCAAAGGATGCAGCCCTGAGGTCTCTCCTGATTAGGGGGTAGTTAAGTAAAAATTTGCTGCTCAGCTGACCCGGCAGGAGCAAATATATGCCAAAAATGTATGCAGAATAAGCTTTTCAGTGAACAGCAGCCAGGCACATTTTAGCTAGTTTTACTTGTAAGTGGGGTTGTAAACGGTTTTCAGGCTCAGTACTGCGCTCAAAAGATGCAGCCCTGAGGTCTCTCCTGATAGGAGGTAGTTAAGTAGAAATTCACTGCTCAGCTGACCCGGCAGAAGCAAATGTATACCAAAAATGTACTCAGAATGAGCTTTTCAGTGAACAGCAGCCAGGCACGTTTTAGCTAGTTTACTTGTAAGTGGGGTTGTAAACGCTAATTCAGGCTCAGTACTGCGCGCAAAGGATGCAGCCCTGAGGTCTCTCCTGATAGGAGGTAGTTAAGTAGAAACTCGCTGCTCAGCTGACCCGGGAGAAGCAAATGTATGCCAAAAATGTACCCAGAATGAGCTTTTCAGTGAACAGCAGCCAGGCACATTTTAGCTAGTTTTACTTGTAAGTGGGGTTGGAAACGGGTATCAGGCTCAGTACTGCGCTCAAAAGATGCAGCCCTGAGGTCTCTCCTGATAGGAGGTAGTTAAGTGGAAATTCGCTGCTCAGCTGACCCGGCAGGAGCAAATGTCTGCCAAAAATGTATGCAGAATGAGCTTTTCAGTGAACAGCAGCCAGGCACATTTTAGCCAGTTTTACTTGTAAGTGGGGTTGTAAATGGTTTTCAGGCTCAGTACTGCGCTCTAAAGATGCAGCCCTGAGGTCTCTCCTGATAGGAGGTAGTTAAGTAGAAATTCGCTGCTCAGCTGACCCGGGAGAAGCAAATGTATGCCAAAAATGTACCCAGAATGAGCTTTTCAGTGAACAGCAGCCAGGCACATTTTAGCTAGTTTTACTTGTAAGTAGGGTTGGAAACGGGTATCAGGCTCAGTACTGCGCTCAAAAGATGCAGCCCTGAGGTCTCTCCTGATAGGAGGTAGTTAAGTAGAAATTCACTGCTCAGCTGACCCGGGAGAAGCAAATGTATGCCAAAAATGTACCCAGAATGAGCTTTTCAGTGAACAGCAGCCAGGCACATTTTAGCTAGTTTTACTTGTAAGTGGGGTTGTAAACGGTTTTCAGGCTCAGTACTGCGCTCAAAAGATGCAGCCCTGAGGTCTCTCCTGATAGGAGGTAGTTATGTAGAAATTCACTGCTCAGAAGACCCGGCAGAAGCACATGTATACCAAAAATGTACCCAGAATGAGCTTTTAAGTGAACAGCAGCCAGGCACATTTTAGCTAGTTTTACCTGTAAGTGGGGTTGGAAACGGTTTTCAGGCTCAGTACTGCGCTCAAAAGACGCAACCCTGAGTTCTCTCCTGATAGGAGGTAGTTAAGTAGAAATTCACTGCTCAGCTGACCCGGCAGAAGCAAATGTATACCAAAAAGTACCCAGAATGTCCTTTTCAGTGAACAGCAGCCAGGCACATTTTAGCTAGTTTTACTTGTAAGTGGGGTTGTAAATGCTTTTCAGGCTCAGTACTGCGCTCAAAGGATGCAGCCCTGAGGTCTCTCCTGATTAGGGGGTAGTTAAGTAAAAATTCGCTGCTCAGCTGACCCGGCAGGAGCAAATATATGCCAAAAATGTATGCAGGATTAGCTTTTCAGTGAAGAGCAGCCAGGCACATTTTAGCTAGTTTTACTTGTAAGTGGGGTTGTAAACGGTTTTCAAGCTCAGTACTGCGCTCAAAAGATGCAGCCCTGAGGTCTCTCCTGATAGGAGGTAGTTAAGTAGAAATTCACTACTCAGCTGACCCGGCAGAAGCAAATGTATACCAAAAATGTACCCAGAATGAGCTTTTCAGTGAACAGCAGCCAGGCACGTTTTAGCTAGTTTACTTGTAAGTGGGGTTGTAAACGCTAATTCAGGCTCAGTACTGCGCGCAATGGATGCAGCCCTGAGGTCTCTCCTGATAGGAGGTAGTTAAGTGGAAATTCGCTGCTCAGCTGACCCGGCAGGAGCAAATGTCTGCCAAAAATGTATGCAGAATGAGCTTTTCAGTGAACAGCAGCCAGGCACATTTTAGCCAGTTTTACTTGTAAGTGGGGTTGTAAACGGTTTTCAGGCTCAGTACTGCGCTCAAAAGATGCAGCCCTGAGGTCTCTCCTGATAGGAGGTAGTTAAGTAGAAATTTGCTGCTCAGCTGACCCGGCAGGAGCAAATATATGCCAAAAATGTATGCAGAATGAGCTTTTCAGTGACCAGCAGCCAGGCACATTTTAGCTAGTTTTACTTGTAAGTGGGGTTGTAAACGGTTTTCAGGCTCAGTACTGCGCTCAAAAGATGCAGCCCTGAGGTCTCTCCTGATAGGAGGTAGTTAAGTAGAAATTCGCTGCTCAGCTGACCCGGGAGAAGCAAATGTATGCCAAAAATGTACCCAGAATGAGCTTTTCAGTGAACAGCAGCCAGGCACATTTTAGCTAGTTTTACTTGTAAGTGGGGTTGGAAACGGGTATCAGGCTCAGTACTGCGCTCAAAAGATGCAGCCCTGAGGTCTCTCCTGATAGGAGGTAGTTATGTAGAAATTCACTGCTCAGGAGACCCGGCAGAAGCACATGTATACCAAAAATGTACCCAGAATGAGCTTTTCAGTGAACAGCAGCCAGGCACATTTTAGCTAGTTTTACCTGTAAGTGGGGTTGGAAACGGTTTTCAGGCTCAGTACTGCGCTCAAAAGACGCAGCCCTGAGTTCTCTCCTGATAGGAGGTAGTTAAGTAGAAATTCACTGCTCAGCTGACCCGGCAGAAGCAAATGTATACCAAAAAGTACCCAGAATGTCCTTTTCAGTGAACAGCAGCCAGGCACATTTTAGCTAGTTTTACTTGTAAGTGGGGTTGTAAACGCTTTTCAGGCTCAGTACTGCGCTCAAAGGATGCAGCCCTGAGGTCTCTCCTGATTAGGGGGTAGTTAAGTAAAAATTTGCTGCTCAGCTGACCCGGCAGGAGCAAATATATGCCAAAAATGTATGCAGAATAAGCTTTTCAGTGAACAGCAGCCAGGCACATTTTAGCTAGTTTTACTTGTAAGTGGGGTTGTAAACGGTTTTCAGGCTCAGTACTGCGCTCAAAAGATGCAGCCCTGAGGTCTCTCCTGATAGGAGGTAGTTAAGTAGAAATTCACTGCTCAGCTGACCCGGCAGAAGCAAATGTACCCAGAATGAGCTTTTCAGTGAACAGCAGCCAGGCACATTTTAGCTAGTTTTACTTGTAAGTGGGGTTGGAAACGGTTTTCAGGCTCAGTACTGCGCTCAAAAGATGCAGCCATGAGGTCTCTGATGATAGGAGGTAGTTAAGTAGAAATTCACTGCTCAGCTGACCCGGGAGAAGCAAATGTATGCCAAAAATGTACCCAGAATGAGCTTTTCAGTGAACAGCAGCCAGGCACATTTTAGCTAATTTTACTTGTAAGTGGGGTTGTAAATGGTTTTCAGGCTAGTACTGCGTTCAAAAGATGCAGCCCTGAGGTCTCTCCTGAATGGAGGTAGTTAAGTAGAAATTCGCTGCTCAGCTGACCCGGGAGAAGCAAATGTATGCCAAAAATGTACCCAGAATTAGCTTTTCAGTGAACAGCAGCCAGGCACATTTTAGCTAGTTTTACTTGTAAGTGGGGTTGGAAACGGTTTTCAGGCTCAGTACTGCGCTCAAAAGATGCAGCCATGAGGTCTCTTCTGATAGGAGGTAGTTAAGTAGAAATTCACTGCTCAGCTGACCCGGCAGAAGCAAATGTATACCAAAAATGTACCCAGAATGACCTTTTCAGTGAACAGCAGCCAGGCACATTTTAGCTACTTTTACGTGTAAGTGGGGTTGGAAACGCTTTTCAGGCTCAGTACTGCGCTCAAAGGATGCAGCCCTGAGGTCTCTCCTGATAGGAGGTAGTTAAGTAGAAACTCGCTGCTCAGCTGACCCGGCAGGAGCAAATATATGCCAAAAATGTATGCAGAATGAGCTTTTCAGTGAACAGCAGCCAGGCACATTTTAGCTAGTTTTACTTGTAAGTGGGGTTGTAAATGGTTTTCAGGCTCAGTACTGCGTTCAAAAGATGCAGCCCTGAGGTCTCTCCTGATAGGAGGTAGTTAAGTAGAAATTCGCTGCTCAGCTGACCCGGGAGAAGCAAATGTATGCCAAAAATGTACCCAGAATGAGCTTTTCAGTGAACAGCAGCCAGGCACATTTTAGCTAGTTTTACTTGTAAGTGGGGTTGGAAACGGTTTTCAGGCTCAGTATTGCGCTCAAAAGATGCAGCCATGAGGTCTCTTCTGATAGGAGGTAGTTAAGTAGAAATTCACTGCTCAGCTGACCCGGCAGAAGCAAATGTATACCAAAAATGTACCCAGAATGACCTTTTCAGTGAACAGCAGCCAGGCACATTTTAGCTAGTTTTACGTGTAAGTGGGGTTGTAAATGCTTTTCAGGCTCAGTACTGCGCTCAAAGGATGCAGCCCTGAGGTCTCTCCTGATAGGAGGTAGTTAAGTAGAAACTCGCTGCTCAGCTGACCCGGCAGGAGCAAATATATGCCAAAAATGTATGCAGAATGAGCTTTTCAGTGAACAGCAGCCAGGCACATTTTAGCTAGTTTTACTTGTAAGTGGGGTTGTAAATGGTTTTCAGGCTCAGTACTGCGCTCAAAAGATGCAGCCCTGAGGTCTCTCCTGATAGGAGGTAGTTAAGTAGAAATTCACTGCTCAGCTGACCCGGCAGAAGTAAATGTATACCAAAAATGTACCCATAATGACCTTTTCAGTGAACAGCAGCCAGGCACATTTTATCTAGTTTTACGTGTAAGTGGGGTTGTAAATGCTTTTCAGGCTCAGTACTGCGCTGAAAGGATGCAGCCCTGAGGTCTCTCCTGATAGGAGGTAGTTAAGTAGAAATTCACTGCTCAGCTGACCCGGCAGAAGTTAAATGTATACCAAAAATGTACCCAGAATGAGCTTTTCAGTGAACAGCAGCCAGGCACATTTTAGCTAGTTTTACTTGTAAGTGGGGTTGGAAATGGTTTTCAGGCTCAGTACTGCGCTCAAAAGATGCAGCCCTGAGGTCACTCCTGATAGGAGGTAGTTAAGTAGAAATGCACTGCTCAGCTGACCCGGCAGAAGCAAATGTATACCAAAAATGTACCCAGAATGAGCTTTTCAGTGAACAGCGCCAGGCACATTTTAGCTACTTTTACTTGTAAGTGGGGTTGTAAACGCTTTTCAGGCTCAGTACTGCGCTCAAAGGATGCAGCTCTGAGGTCTCTCCTGATAGGAGGTAGTTAAGTAGAAATTTACTGCTCAGCTGACCCGGCAGAAGAAAATGTATACCAAAAATGTACCCAGAATGACCTTTTCAGTGAACAGCAGCCAGGCACATTTTAGCTACTTTTACTTGTAAGTGGGGTTGTAAACGCTTTTCAGGCTCAGTACTGCGCTCAAAGGATGCAGCCCTGAGGTCTCTCCTGATAGGAGGTAGTTAAGTAGAAATTTATTGCTCAGCTGACCCGGCAGAAGAAAATGTATACCAAAAATGTACCCAGAATGAGCTTTTCAGTGAACAGCAGCCAGGCACATTTTAGCTAGTTTTACTTGTAAGTGGGGTTGGAAACGGTTTTCAGGCTCAGTACTGCGCTCAAGATGCAGCCCTGAGGTCTCTCCTGATAGGAGGTAGTTAAGTAGAAATTCGCTGCTCAGCTGACCCGGGAGAAGCAAATGTAGCCAGGCACATTTTAGCTAGTTTTACTTGTAAGTGGGGTTGTAAACGGTTTTCAGGCTCAGTACTGCGCTCAAAAGATGCAGCCCTGATGTCTCTCCTGATAGGAGGTAGTTAAGTAGAAATTTGCTGCTCAGCTGACCCGGCAGGAGCAAATATATGCCAAAAATGTATGCAGAATGAGCTTTTCAGTGACCAGCAGCCAGGCACATTTTAGCTAGTTTTACTTGTAAGTGGGGTTGTAAAACGGTTTTCAGGCTCAGTACTGCGCTCAAAAGATGCAGCCCTGAGGTCTCTCCTGATAGGAGGTAGTTAAGTAGAAATTCGCTGCTCAGCTGACCCGGGAGAAGCAAATGTATGCCAAAAATGTACCCAGAATGAGCTTTTCAGTGAACAGCAGCCAGGCACATTTTAGCTAGTTTTACTTGTAAGTGGGGTTGGAAACGGGTATCAGGCTCAGTACTGCGCTCAAAGGATGCAGCCCTGAGGTCTCTCCTGATTAGGGGGTAGTTGTAAAAATTTGCTGCTCAGCTGACCCGGCAGGAGCAAATATATGCCAAAAATGTATGCAGAATAAGCTTTTCAGTGAACAGCAGCCAGGCACATTTTAGCTAGTTTTACTTGTAAGTGGGGTTGTAAACGGTTTTCAGGCTCAGTACTGCGCTCAAAAGATGCAGCCCTGAGGTCTCTCCTGATAGGAGGTAGTTAAGTAGAAATTCACTGCTCAGCTGACCCGGCAGAAGCAAATGTATACCAAAAATGTACCCAGAATGAGCTTTTCAGTGAACAGCAGCCAGGCACGTTTTAGCTAGTTTACTTGTAAGTGGGGTTGTAAACGCTAATTCAGGCTCAGTACTGCACGCAAAGGATGCAGCCCTGAGGTCTCTCCTGATAGGAGGTAGTTAAGTAGAAACTCGCTGCTCAGCTGACCCGGGAGAAGCAAATGTATGCCAAAAATGTACCCAGAATGAGCTTTTCAGTGAACAGCAGCCAGGCACATTTTAGCTAGTTTTACTTGTAAGTGGGGTTGGAAACGGGTATCAGGCTCAGTACTGCGCTCAAAAGATGCAGCCCTGAGGTCTCTCCTGATAGGAGGTAGTTATGTAGAAATTCACTGCTCAGAAGACCCGGCAGAAGCACATGTATACCAAAAATGTACCCAGAATGAGCTTTTAAGTGAACAGCAGCCAGGCACATTTTAGCTAGTTTTACCTGTAAGTGGGGTTGGAAACGGTTTTCAGGCTCAGTACTGCGCTCAAAAGACGCAGCCCTGAGTTCTCTCCTGATAGGAGGTAGTTAAGTAGAAATTCACTGCTCAGCTGACCCGGCAGAAGCAAATGTATACCAAAAAGTACCCAGAATGTCCTTTTCAGTGAACAGCAGCCAGGCACATTTTAGCTAGTTTTACTTGTAAGTGGGGTTGTAAATGCTTTTCAGGCTCAGTACTGCGCTCAAAGGATGCAGCCCTGAGGTCTCTCCTGATTAGGGGGTAGTTAAGTAAAAATTCGCTGCTCAGCTGACCCGGCAGGAGCAAATATATGCCTAAAATGTATGCAGAATTAGCTTTTCAGTGAAGAGCAGCCAGGCACATTTTAGCTAGTTTTACTTGTAAGTGGGGTTGTAAACGGTTTTCAAGCTCAGTACTGCGCTCAAAAGATGCAGCCCTGAGGTCTCTCCTGATAGGAGGTAGTTAAGTAGAAATTCACTACTCAGCTGACCCGGCAGAAGCAAATGTATACCAAAAATGTACCCAGAATGAGCTTTTCAGTGAACAGCAGCCAGGCACGTTTTAGCTAGTTTACTTGTAAGTGGGGTTGTAAACGCTAATTCAGGCTCAGTACTGCGCGCAATGGATGCAGCCCTGAGGTCTCTCCTGATAGGAGGTAGTTAAGTGGAAATTCGCTGCTCAGCTGACCCGGCAGGAGCAAATGTCTGCCAAAAATGTATGCAGAATGAGCTTTTCAGTGAACAGCAGCCAGGCACATTTTAGCCAGTTTTACTTGTAAGTGGGGTTGTAAATGGTTTTCAGGCTCAGTACTGCGCTCTAAAGATGCAGCCCTGAGGTCTCTCCTGATAGGAGGTAGTTAAGTAGAAATTCGCTGCTCAGCTGACCCGGGAGAAGCAAATGTATGCCAAAAATGTACCCAGAATGAGCTTTTCAGTGAACAGCAGCCAGGCACATTTTAGCTAGTTTTACTTGTAAGTGGGGTTGGAAACGGTTTTCAGGCTCAGTACTGCGCTCAAAAGATGCAGCCCTGAGGTCTCTCCTGATAGGAGGTAGTTAAGTAGAAATTCACTGCTCAGCTGACCCGGCAGAAGCAAATGTATACCAAAAATGTACCCAGAATGAGCATTTCAGTGAACAACAGCCAGGCACATTTTAGCTAGTTTTACTTGTAAGTGGGGTTGTAAACGGTTTTCAGGCTCAGTACTGCGCTCAAAAGATGCAGCCCTGAGGTCTCTCCTGATAGGAGGTAGTTAAGTAGAAATTTGCTGCTCAGCTGACCCGGCAGGAGCAAATATATGCCAAAAATGTATGCAGAATGAGCTTTTCAGTGACCAGCAGCCAGGCACATTTTAGCTAGTTTTACTTGTAAGTGGGGTTGTAAACGGTTTTCAGGCTCAGTACTGCGCTCAAAAGATGCAGCCCTGAGGTCTCTCCTGATAGGAGGTAGTTAAGTAGAAATTCGCTGCTCAGCTGACCCGGGAGAAGCAAATGTATGCCAAAAATGTACCCAGAATGAGCTTTTCAGTGAACAGCAGCCAGGCACATTTTAGCTAGTTTTACTTGTAAGTGGGGTTGGAAACGGGTATCAGGCTCAGTACTGCGCTCAAAAGATGCAGCCCTGAGGTCTCTCCTGATAGGAGGTAGTTATGTAGAAATTCACTGCTCAGGAGACCCGGCAGAAGCACATGTATACCAAAAATGTACCCAGAATGAGCTTTTCAGTGAACAGCAGCCAGGCACATTTTAGCTAGTTTTACCTGTAAGTGGGGTTGGAAACGGTTTTCAGGCTCAGTACTGCGCTCAAAAGACGCAGCCCTGAGTTCTCTCCTGATAGGAGGTAGTTAAGTAGAAATTCACTGCTCAGCTGACCCGGCAGAAGCAAATGTATACCAAAAAGTACCCAGAATGTCCTTTTCAGTGAACAGCAGCCAGGCACATTTTAGCTAGTTTTACTTGTAAGTGGGGTTGTAAACGCTTTTCAGGCTCAGTACTGCGCTCAAAGGATGCAGCCCTGAGGTCTCTCCTGATTAGGGGGTAGTTAAGTAAAAATTTGCTGCTCAGCTGACCCGGCAGGAGCAAATATATGCCAAAAATGTATGCAGAATAAGCTTTTCAGTGAACAGCGCCAGGCACATTTTAGCTAGTTTTACTTGTAAGTGGGGTTGTAAACGGTTTTCAGGCTCAGTACTGCGCTCAAAAGATGCAGCCCTGAGGTCTCTCCTGATAGGAGGTAGTTAAGTAGAAATTCACTGCTCAGCTGACCCGGCAGAAGCAAATGTACCCAGAATGAGCTTTTCAGTGAACAGCAGCCAGGCACATTTTAGCTAGTTTTACTTGTAAGTGGGGTTGGAAACGGTTTTCAGGCTCAGTACTGCGCTCAAAAGATGCAGCCATGAGGTCTCTGATGATAGGAGGTAGTTAAGTAGAAATTCACTGCTCAGCTGACCCGGGAGAAGCAAATGTATGCCAAAAATGTACCCAGAATGAGCTTTTCAGTGAACAGCAGCCAGGCACATTTTAGCTAATTTTACTTGTAAGTGGGGTTGTAAATGGTTTTCAGGCTAGTACTGCGTTCAAAAGATGCAGCCCTGAGGTCTCTCCTGAATGGAGGTAGTTAAGTAGAAATTCGCTGCTCAGCTGACCCGGGAGAAGCAAATGTATGCCAAAAATGTACCCAGAATTAGCTTTTCAGTGAACAGCAGCCAGGCACATTTTAGCTAGTTTTACTTGTAAGTGGGGTTGGAAACGGTTTTCAGGCTCAGTACTGCGCTCAAAAGATGCAGCCATGAGGTCTCTTCTGATAGGAGGTAGTTAAGTAGAAATTCACTGCTCAGCTGACCCGGCAGAAGCAAATGTATACCAAAAATGTACCCAGAATGACCTTTTCAGTGAACAGCAGCCAGGCACATTTTAGCTACTTTTACGTGTAAGTGGGGTTGGAAACGCTTTTCAGGCTCAGTACTGCGCTCAAAGGATGCAGCCCTGAGGTCTCTCCTGATAGGAGGTAGTTAAGTAGAAACTCGCTGCTCAGCTGACCCGGCAGGAGCAAATATATGCCAAAAATGTATGCAGAATGAGCTTTTCAGTGAACAGCAGCCAGGCACATTTTAGCTAGTTTTACTTGTAAGTGGGGTTGTAAATGGTTTTCAGGCTCAGTACTGCGTTCAAAAGATGCAGCCCTGAGGTCTCTCCTGATAGGAGGTAGTTAAGTAGAAATTCGCTGCTCAGCTGACCCGGGAGAAGCAAATGTATGCCAAAAATGTACCCAGAATGAGCTTTTCAGTGAACAGCAGCCAGGCACATTTTAGCTAGTTTTACTTGTAAGTGGGGTTGGAAACGGTTTTCAGGCTCAGTACTGCGCTCAAAAGATGCAGCCATGAGGTCTCTTCTGATAGGAGGTAGTTAAGTAGAAATTCACTGCTCAGCTGACCCGGCAGAAGCAAATGTATACCAAAAATGTACCCAGAATGACCTTTTCAGTGAACAGCAGCCAGGCACATTTTAGCTAGTTTTACGTGTAAGTGGGGTTGTAAACGCTTTTCAGGCTCAGTACTGCGCTCAAAGGATGCAGCCCTGAGGTCTCTCCTGATAGGAGGTAGTTAAGTAGAAACTCGCTGCTCAGCTGACCCGGCAGGAGCAAATATATGCCAAAAATGTATGCAGAATGAGCTTTTCAGTGAACAGCAGCCAGGCACATTTTAGCTAGTTTTACTTGTAAGTGGGGTTGTAAATGGTTTTCAGGCTCAGTACTGCGCTCAAAAGATGCAGCCCTGAGGTCTCTCCTGATAGGAGGTAGTTAAGTAGAAATTCACTGCTCAGCTGACCCGGCAGAAGTAAATGTATACCAAAAATGTACCCATAATGACCTTTTCAGTGAACAGCAGCCAGGCACATTTTATCTAGTTTTACGTGTAAGTGGGGTTGTAAATGCTTTTCAGGCTCAGTACTGCGCTGAAAGGATGCAGCCCTGAGGTCTCTCCTGATAGGAGGTAGTTAAGTAGAAATTCACTGCTCAGCTGACCCGGCAGAAGTTAAATGTATATCAAAAATGTACCCAGAATGAGCTTTTCAGTGAACAGCAGCCAGGCACATTTTAGCTAGTTTTACTTGTAAGTGGGGTTGGAAACGGTTTTCAGGCTCAGTACTGCGCTCAAAAGATGCAGCCCTGAGGTCACTCCTGATAGGAGGTAGTTAAGTAGAAATGCACTGCTCAGCTGACCCGGCAGAAGCAAATGTATACCAAAAATGTACCCAGAATGAGCTTTTCAGTGAACAGCGCCAGGCACATTTTAGCTACTTTTACTTGTAAGTGGGGTTGTAAACGCTTTTCAGGCTCAGTACTGCGCTCAAAGGATGCAGCTCTGAGGTCTCTCCTGATAGGAGGTAGTTAAGTAGAAATTTACTGCTCAGCTGACCCGGCAGAAGAAAATGTATACCAAAAATGTACCCAGAATGACCTTTTCAGTGAACAGCAGCCAGGCACATTTTAGCTACTTTTACTTGTAAGTGGGGTTGTAAACGCTTTTCAGGCTCAGTACTGCGCTCAAAGGATGCAGCCCTGAGGTCTCTCCTGATAGGAGGTAGTTAAGTAGAAATGTACTGCTCAGCTGACCCGGCAGAAGAAAATGTATACCAAAAATGTACCCAGAATGAGCTTTTCAGTGAACAGCAGCCAGGCACATTTTAGCTAGTTTTACTTGTAAGTGGGGTTGGAAACGGTTTTCAGGCTCAGTACTGCGCTCAAGATGCAGCCCTGAGGTCTCTCCTGATAGGAGGTAGTTAAGTAGAAATTCGCTGCTCAGCTGACCCGGGAGAAGCAAATGTAGCCAGGCACATTTTAGCTAGTTTTACTTGTAAGTGGGGTTGTAAACGGTTTTCAGGCTCAGTACTGCGCTCAAAAGATGCAGCCCTGATGTCTCTCCTGATAGGAGGTAGTTAAGTAGAAATTTGCTGCTCAGCTGACCCGGCAGGAGCAAATATATGCCAAAAATGTATGCAAAATGAGCTTTTCAGTGACCAGCAGCCAGGCACATTTTAGCTAGTTTTACTTGTAAGTGGGGTTGTAAAACGGTTTTCAGGCTCAGTACTGCGCTCAAAAGATGCAGCCCTGAGGTCTCTCCTGATAGGAGGTAGTTAAGTAGAAATTCGCTGCTCAGCTGACCCGGGAGAAGCAAATGTATGCCAAAAATGTACCCAGAATGAGCTTTTCAGTGAACAGCAGCCAGGCACATTTTAGCTAGTTTTACTTGTAAGGGGGGTTGTAAACAGTTTTCAGGCTCAGTACTGCGCTCAAAAGATGCAGCCCTGAGGTCTCTCCTGATAGGAGGTAGTTAAGTAGAAATTCACTGCTCAGCTGACCCGGCAGAAGCAAATGTATACCAAAAATGTACCCAGAATGAGCTTTTCAGTGAACAGCAGCCAGGCACGTTTTAGCTAGTTTACTTGTAAGTGGGGTTGTAAACGCTAATTCAGGCTCAGTACTGCACGCAAAGGATGCAGCCCTGAGGTCTCTCCTGATAGGAGGTAGTTAAGTAGAAACTCGCTGCTCAGCTGACCCGGGAGAAGCAAATGTATGCCAAAAATGTACCCAGAATGAGCTTTTCAGTGAACAGCAGCCAGGCACATTTTAGCTAGTTTTACTTGTAAGTGGGGTTGGAAACGGGTATCAGGCTCAGTACTGCGCTCAAAAGATGCAGCCCTGAGGTCTCTCCTGATAGGAGGTAGTTAAGTGGAAATTCACTGCTCAGCTGACCCGGCAGGAGCAAATGTCTGCCAAAAATGTATGCAGAATGAGCTTTTCAGTGAACAGCAGCCAGGCACATTTTAGCCAGTTTTACTTGTAAGTGGGGTTGTAAATGGTTTTCAGGCTCAGTACTGCGCTCTAAAGATGCAGCCCTGAGGTCTCTCCTGATAGGAGGTAGTTAAGTAGAAATTCGCTGCTCAGCTGACCCGGGAGAAGCAAATGTATGCCAAAAATGTACCCAGAATGAGCTTTTCAGTGAACAGCAGCCAGGCACATTTTAGCTAGTTTTACTTGTAAGTGGGGTTGGAAACGGTTTTCAGGCTCAGTACTGCGCTCAAAAGATGCAGCCCTGAGGTCTCTCCTGATAGGAGGTAGTTAAGTAGAAATTCACTGCTCAGCTGACCCGGCAGAAGCAAATGTATACCAAAAATGTACCCAGAATGAGCTTTTCAGTGAACAACAGCCAGGCACATTTTAGCTTGTTTTACTTGTAAGTGGGGTTGTAAACGGTTTTCAGGCTCAGTACTGCGCTCAAAAGATGCAGCCCTGAGGTCTCTCCTGATAGGAGGTAGTTAAGTAGAAATTTGCTGCTCAGCTGACCCGGCAGGAGCAAATATATGCCAAAAATGTATGCAGAATGAGCTTTTCAGTGACCAGCAGCCAGGCACATTTTAGCTAGTTTTACTTGTAAGTGGGGTTGTAAACGGTTTTCAGGCTCAGTACTGCGCTCAAAAGATGCAGCCCTGAGGTCTCTCCTGATAGGAGGTAGTTAAGTAGAAATTCGCTGCTCAGCTGACCCGGGAGAAGCAAATGTATGCCAAAAATGTACCCAGAATGAGCTTTTCAGTGAACAGCAGCCAGGCACATTTTAGCTAGTTTTACTTGTAAGTGGGGTTGGAAACGGGTATCAGGCTCAGTACTGCGCTCAAAAGATGCAGCCCTGAGGTCTCTCCTGATAGGAGGTAGTTATGTAGAAATTCACTGCTCAGGAGACCCGGCAGAAGCACATGTATACCAAAAATGTACCCAGAATGAGCTTTTCAGTGAACAGCAGCCAGGCACATTTTAGCTAGTTTTACTTGTAAGTGGGGTTGTAAACGCTTTTCAGGCTCAGTACTGCGCTCAAAGGATGCAGCCCTGAGGTCTCTCCTGATTAGGGGGTAGTTAAGTAAAAATTTGCTGCTCAGCTGACCCGGCAGGAGCAAATATATGCCAAAAATGTATGCAGAATTAGCTTTTCAGTGAAGAGCAGCCAGGCACATTTTAGCTAGTTTTACTTGTAAGTGGGGTTGTAAACGGTTTTCAAGCTCAGTACTGCGCTCAAAAGATGCAGCCCTGAGGTCTCTCCTGATAGGAGGTAGTTAAGTAGAAATTCACTACTCAGCTGACCCGGCAGAAGCAAATGTATACCAAAAATGTACCCAGAATGAGCTTTTCAGTGAACATTAGCCAGGCACGTTTTAGCTAGTTTACTTGTAAGTGGGGTTGTAAACGCTAATTCAGGCTCAGTACTGCGCGCAAAGGATGCAGCCCTGAGGTCTCTCCTGATAGGAGGTAGTTAAGTGGAAATTCGCTGCTCAGCTGACCCGGCAGGAGCAAATGTCTGCCAAAAATGTATGCAGAATGAGCTTTTCAGTGAACAGCAGCCAGGCACATTTTAGCCAGTTTTACTTGTAAGTGGGGTTGTAAATGGTTTTCAGGCTCAGTACTGCGCTCTAAAGATGCAGCCCTGAGGTCTCTCCTGATAGGAGGTAGTTAAGTAGAAATTCGCTGCTCAGCTGACCCGGGAGAAGCAAATGTATGCCAAAAATGTACCCAGAATGTCCTTTTCAGTGAACAGCAGCCAGGCACATTTTAGCTAGTTTTACTTGTAAGTGGGGTTGTAAACGCTTTTCAGGCTCAGTACTGCGCTCAAAGGATGCAGCCCTGAGGTCTCTCCTGATTAGGGGGTAGTTAAGTAAAAATTTGCTGCTCAGCTGACCCGGCAGGAGCAAATATATGCCAAAAATGTATGCAGAATAAGCTTTTCAGTGAACAGCGCCAGGCACATTTTAGCTAGTTTTACTTGTAAGTGGGGTTGTAAACGGTTTTCAGGCTCAGTACTGCGCTCAAAAGATGCAGCCCTGAGGTCTCTCCTGATAGGAGGTAGTTAAGTAGAAATTCACTGCTCAGCTGACCCGGCAGAAGCAAATGTACCCAGAATGAGCTTTTCAGTGAACAGCAGCCAGGCACATTTTAGCTAGTTTTACTTGTAAGTGGGGTTGGAAACGGTTTTCAGGCTCAGTACTGCGCTCAAAAGATGCAGCCATGAGGTCTCTGATGATAGGAGGTAGTTAAGTAGAAATTCACTGCTCAGCTGACCCGGGAGAAGCAAATGTATGCCAAAAATGTACCCAGAATGAGCTTTTCAGTGAACAGCAGCCAGGCACATTTTAGCTAATTTTACTTGTAAGTGGGGTTGTAAATGGTTTTCAGGCTCAGTACTGCGTTCAAAAGATGCAGCCCTGAGGTCTCTCCTGATAGGAGGTAGTTAAGTAGAAATTCGCTGCTCAGCTGACCCGGGAGAAGCAAATGTATGCCAAAAATGTACCCAGAATGAGCTTTTCAGTGAACAGCAGCCAGGCACATTTTAGCTAGTTTTACTTGTAAGTGGGGTTGGAAACGGTTTTCAGGCTCAGTACTGCGCTCAAAAGATGCAGCCCTGAGGTCTCTCCTGATAGGAGGTAGTTAAGTAGAAATTCACTGCTCAGCTGACCCGGCAGAAGCAAATGTATACCAAAAATGTACCCAGAATGAGCTTTTCAGTGAACAACAGCCAGGCACATTTTAGCTTGTTTTACTTGTAAGTGGGGTTGTAAACGGTTTTCAGGCTCAGTACTGCGCTCAAAAGATGCAGCCCTGAGGTCTCTCCTGATAGGAGGTAGTTAAGTAGAAATTTGCTGCTCAGCTGACCCGGCAGGAGCAAATATATGCCAAAAATGTATGCAGAATGAGCTTTTCAGTGACCAGCAGCCAGGCACATTTTAGCTAGTTTTACTTGTAAGTGGGGTTGTAAACGGTTTTCAGGCTCAGTACTGCGCTCAAAAGATGCAGCCCTGAGGTCTCTCCTGATAGGAGGTAGTTAAGTAGAAATTCGCTGCTCAGCTGACCCGGGAGAAGCAAATGTATGCCAAAAATGTACCCAGAATGAGCTTTTCAGTGAACAGCAGCCAGGCACATTTTAGCTAGTTTTACTTGTAAGTGGGGTTGGAAACGGGTATCAGGCTCAGTACTGCGCTCAAAAGATGCAGCCCTGAGGTCTCTCCTGATAGGAGGTAGTTATGTAGAAATTCACTGCTCAGGAGACCCGGCAGAAGCACATGTATACCAAAAATGTACCCAGAATGAGCTTTTCAGTGAACAGCAGCCAGGCACATTTTAGCTAGTTTTACTTGTAAGTGGGGTTGTAAACGCTTTTCAGGCTCAGTACTGCGCTCAAAGGATGCAGCCCTGAGGTCTCTCCTGATTAGGGGGTAGTTAAGTAAAAATTTGCTGCTCAGCTGACCCGGCAGGAGCAAATATATGCCAAAAATGTATGCAGAATTAGCTTTTCAGTGAAGAGCAGCCAGGCACATTTTAGCTAGTTTTACTTGTAAGTGGGGTTGTAAACGGTTTTCAAGCTCAGTACTGCGCTCAAAAGATGCAGCCCTGAGGTCTCTCCTGATAGGAGGTAGTTAAGTAGAAATTCACTACTCAGCTGACCCGGCAGAAGCAAATGTATACCAAAAATGTACCCAGAATGAGCTTTTCAGTGAACATTAGCCAGGCACGTTTTAGCTAGTTTACTTGTAAGTGGGGTTGTAAACGCTAATTCAGGCTCAGTACTGCGCGCAAAGGATGCAGCCCTGAGGTCTCTCCTGATAGGAGGTAGTTAAGTGGAAATTCGCTGCTCAGCTGACCCGGCAGGAGCAAATGTCTGCCAAAAATGTATGCAGAATGAGCTTTTCAGTGAACAGCAGCCAGGCACATTTTAGCCAGTTTTACTTGTAAGTGGGGTTGTAAATGGTTTTCAGGCTCAGTACTGCGCTCTAAAGATGCAGCCCTGAGGTCTCTCCTGATAGGAGGTAGTTAAGTAGAAATTCGCTGCTCAGCTGACCCGGGAGAAGCAAATGTATGCCAAAAATGTACCCAGAATGTCCTTTTCAGTGAACAGCAGCCAGGCACATTTTAGCTAGTTTTACTTGTAAGTGGGGTTGTAAACGCTTTTCAGGCTCAGTACTGCGCTCAAAGGATGCAGCCCTGAGGTCTCTCCTGATTAGGGGGTAGTTAAGTAAAAATTTGCTGCTCAGCTGACCCGGCAGGAGCAAATATATGCCAAAAATGTATGCAGAATAAGCTTTTCAGTGAACAGCGCCAGGCACATTTTAGCTAGTTTTACTTGTAAGTGGGGTTGTAAACGGTTTTCAGGCTCAGTACTGCGCTCAAAAGATGCAGCCCTGAGGTCTCTCCTGATAGGAGGTAGTTAAGTAGAAATTCACTGCTCAGCTGACCCGGCAGAAGCAAATGTACCCAGAATGAGCTTTTCAGTGAACAGCAGCCAGGCACATTTTAGCTAGTTTTACTTGTAAGTGGGGTTGGAAACGGTTTTCAGGCTCAGTACTGCGCTCAAAAGATGCAGCCATGAGGTCTCTGATGATAGGAGGTAGTTAAGTAGAAATTCACTGCTCAGCTGACCCGGGAGAAGCAAATGTATGCCAAAAATGTACCCAGAATGAGCTTTTCAGTGAACAGCAGCCAGGCACATTTTAGCTAATTTTACTTGTAAGTGGGGTTGTAAATGGTTTTCAGGCTCAGTACTGCGTTCAAAAGATGCAGCCCTGAGGTCTCTCCTGATAGGAGGTAGTTAAGTAGAAATTCGCTGCTCAGCTGACCCGGGAGAAGCAAATGTATGCCAAAAATGTACCCAGAATGAGCTTTTCAGTGAACAGCAGCCAGGCACATTTTAGCTAGTTTTACTTGTAAGTGGGGTTGGAAACGGTTTTCAGGCTCAGTACTGCGCTCAAAAGATGCAGCCATGAGGTCTCTTCTGATAGGAGGTAGTTAAGTAGAAATTCACTGCTCAGCTGACCCGGCAGAAGCAAATGTATACCAAAAATGTACCCAGAATGACCTTTTCAGTGAACAGCAGCCAGGCACATTTTAGCTAGTTTTACGTGTAAGTGGGGTTGTAAACGCTTTTCAGGCTCAGTACTGCGCTCAAAGGATGCAGCCCTGAGGTCTCTCCTGATAGGAGGTAGTTAAGTAGAAACTCGCTGCTCAGCTGACCCGGCAGGAGCAAATATATGCCAAAAATGTATGCAGAATGAGCTTTTCAGTGAACAGCAGCCAGGCACATTTTAGCTAGTTTTACTTGTAAGTGGGGTTGTAAATGGTTTTCAGGCTCAGTACTGCGCTCAAAAGATGCAGCCCTGAGGTCTCTCCTGATAGGAGGTAGTTAAGTAGAAATTCACTGCTCAGCTGACCCGGCAGAAGTAAATGTATACCAAAAATGTACCCATAATGACCTTTTCAGTGAACAGCAGCCAGGCACATTTTATCTAGTTTTACGTGTAAGTGGGGTTGTAAATGCTTTTCAGGCTCAGTACTGCGCTGAAAGGATGCAGCCCTGAGGTCTCTCCTGATAGGAGGTAGTTAAGTAGAAATTCACTGCTCAGCTGACCCGGCAGAAGTTAAATGTATACCAAAAATGTACCCAGAATGAGCTTTTCAGTGAACAGCAGCCAGGCACATTTTAGCTAGTTTTACTTGTAAGTGGGGTTGGAAACGGTTTTCAGGCTCAGTACTGCGCTCAAAAGATGCAGCCCTGAGGTCACTCCTGATAGGAGGTAGTTAAGTAGAAATGCACTGCTCAGCTGACCCGGCAGAAGCAAATGTATACCAAAAATGTACCCAGAATGAGCTTTTCAGTGAACAGCGCCAGGCACATTTTAGCTACTTTTACTTGTAAGTGGGGTTGTAAACGCTTTTCAGGCTCAGTACTGCGCTCAAAGGATGCAGCTCTGAGGTCTCTCCTGATAGGAGGTAGTTAAGTAGAAATTTACTGCTCAGCTGACCCGGCAGAAGAAAATGTATACCAAAAATGTACCCAGAATGACCTTTTCAGTGAACAGCAGCCAGGCACATTTTAGCTACTTTTACTTGTAAGTGGGGTTGTAAACGCTTTTCAGGCTCAGTACTGCGCTCAAAGGATGCAGCCCTGAGGTCTCTCCTGATAGGAGGTAGTTAAGTAGAAATTTACTGCTCAGCTGACCCGGCAGAAGAAAATGTATACCAAAAATGTACCCAGAATGAGCTTTTCAGTGAACAGCAGCCAGGCACATTTTAGCTAGTTTTACTTGTAAGTGGGGTTGGAAACGGTTTTCAGGCTCAGTACTGCGCTCAAGATGCAGCCCTGAGGTCTCTCCTGATAGGAGGTAGTTAAGTAGAAATTCGCTGCTCAGCTGACCCGGGAGAAGCAAATGTAGCCAGGCACATTTTAGCTAGTTTTACTTGTAAGTGGGGTTGTAAACGGTTTTCAGGCTCAGTACTGCGCTCAAAAGATGCAGCCCTGATGTCTCTCCTGATAGGAGGTAGTTAAGTAGAAATTTGCTGCTCAGCTGACCCGGCAGGAGCAAATATATGCCAAAAATGTATGCAAAATGAGCTTTTCAGTGACCAGCAGCCAGGCACATTTTAGCTAGTTTTACTTGTAAGTGGGGTTGTAAAACGGTTTTCAGGCTCAGTACTGCGCTCAAAAGATGCAGCCCTGAGGTCTCTCCTGATAGGAGGTAGTTAAGTAGAAATTCGCTGCTCAGCTGACCCGGGAGAAGCAAATGTATGCCAAAAATGTACCCAGAATGAGCTTTTCAGTGAACAGCAGCCAGGCACATTTTAGCTAGTTTTACTTGTAAGTGGGGTTGTAAACGGTTTTCAGGCTCAGTACTGCGCTCAAAAGATGCAGCCCTGAGGTCTCTCCTGATAGGAGGTAGTTAAGTAGAAATTCACTGCTCAGCTGACCCGGCAGAAGCAAATGTATACCAAAAATGTACCCAGAATGAGCTTTTCAGTGAACAGCAGCCAGGCACGTTTTAGCTAGTTTACTTGTAAGTGGGGTTGTAAACGCTAATTCAGGCTCAGTACTGCACGCAAAGGATGCAGCCCTGAGGTCTCTCCTGATAGGAGGTAGTTAAGTAGAAACTCGCTGCTCAGCTGACCCGGGAGAAGCAAATGTATGCCAAAAATGTACCCAGAATGAGCTTTTCAGTGAACAGCAGCCAGGCACATTTTAGCTAGTTTTACTTGTAAGTGGGGTTGGAAACGGGTATCAGGCTCAGTACTGCGCTCAAAAGATGCAGCCCTGAGGTCTCTCCTGATAGGAGGTAGTTAAGTGGAAATTCACTGCTCAGCTGACCCGGCAGGAGCAAATGTCTGCCAAAAATGTATGCAGAATGAGCTTTTCAGTGAACAGCAGCCAGGCACATTTTAGCCAGTTTTACTTGTAAGTGGGGTTGTAAATGGTTTTCAGGCTCAGTACTGCGCTCTAAAGATGCAGCCCTGAGGTCTCTCCTGATAGGAGGTAGTTAAGTAGAAATTCGCTGCTCAGCTGACCCGGGAGAAGCAAATGTATGCCAAAAATGTACCCAGAATGAGCTTTTCAGTGAACAGCAGCCAGGCACATTTTAGCTAGTTTTACTTGTAAGTGGGGTTGGAAACGGTTTTCAGGCTCAGTACTGCGCTCAAAAGATGCAGCCCTGAGGTCTCTCCTGATAGGAGGTAGTTAAGTAGAAATTCACTGCTCAGCTGACCCGGCAGAAGCAAATGTATACCAAAAATGTACCCAGAATGAGCTTTTCAGTGAACAACAGCCAGGCACATTTTAGCTTGTTTTACTTGTAAGTGGGGTTGTAAACGGTTTTCAGGCTCAGTACTGCGCTCAAAAGATGCAGCCCTGAGGTCTCTCCTGATAGGAGGTAGTTAAGTAGAAATTTGCTGCTCAGCTGACCCGGCAGGAGCAAATATATGCCAAAAATGTATGCAGAATGAGCTTTTCAGTGACCAGCAGCCAGGCACATTTTAGCTAGTTTTACTTGTAAGTGGGGTTGTAAACGGTTTTCAGGCTCAGTACTGCGCTCAAAAGATGCAGCCCTGAGGTCTCTCCTGATAGGAGGTAGTTAAGTAGAAATTCGCTGCTCAGCTGACCCGGGAGAAGCAAATGTATGCCAAAAATGTACCCAGAATGAGCTTTTCAGTGAACAGCAGCCAGGCACATTTTAGCTAGTTTTACTTGTAAGTGGGGTTGGAAACGGGTATCAGGCTCAGTACTGCGCTCAAAAGATGCAGCCCTGAGGTCTCTCCTGATAGGAGGTAGTTATGTAGAAATTCACTGCTCAGGAGACCCGGCAGAAGCACATGTATACCAAAAATGTACCCAGAATGAGCTTTTCAGTGAACAGCAGCCAGGCACATTTTAGCTAGTTTTACTTGTAAGTGGGGTTGTAAACGCTTTTCAGGCTCAGTACTGCGCTCAAAGGATGCAGCCCTGAGGTCTCTCCTGATTAGGGGGTAGTTAAGTAAAAATTTGCTGCTCAGCTGACCCGGCAGGAGCAAATATATGCCAAAAATGTATGCAGAATTAGCTTTTCAGTGAAGAGCAGCCAGGCACATTTTAGCTAGTTTTACTTGTAAGTGGGGTTGTAAACGGTTTTCAAGCTCAGTACTGCGCTCAAAAGATGCAGCCCTGAGGTCTCTCCTGATAGGAGGTAGTTAAGTAGAAATTCACTACTCAGCTGACCCGGCAGAAGCAAATGTATACCAAAAATGTACCCAGAATGAGCTTTTCAGTGAACATTAGCCAGGCACGTTTTAGCTAGTTTACTTGTAAGTGGGGTTGTAAACGCTAATTCAGGCTCAGTACTGCGCGCAAAGGATGCAGCCCTGAGGTCTCTCCTGATAGGAGGTAGTTAAGTGGAAATTCGCTGCTCAGCTGACCCGGCAGGAGCAAATGTCTGCCAAAAATGTATGCAGAATGAGCTTTTCAGTGAACAGCAGCCAGGCACATTTTAGCCAGTTTTACTTGTAAGTGGGGTTGTAAATGGTTTTCAGGCTCAGTACTGCGCTCTAAAGATGCAGCCCTGAGGTCTCTCCTGATAGGAGGTAGTTAAGTAGAAATTCGCTGCTCAGCTGACCCGGGAGAAGCAAATGTATGCCAAAAATGTACCCAGAATGAGCTTTTCAGTGAACAGCAGCCAGGCACATTTTAGCTAGTTTTACTTGTAAGTGGGGTTGGAAACGGTTTTCAGGCTCAGTACTGCGCTCAAAAGATGCAGCCCTGAGGTCTCTCCTGATAGGAGGTAGTTAAGTAGAAATTCACTGCTCAGCTGACCCGGCAGAAGCAAATGTATACCAAAAATGTACCCAGAATGAGCATTTCAGTGAACAACAGCCAGGCACATTTTAGCTAGTTTTACTTGTAAGTGGGGTTGTAAACGGTTTTCAGGCTCAGTACTGCGCTCAAAAGATGCAGCCCTGAGGTCTCTCCTGATAGGAGGTAGTTAAGTAGAAATTTGCTGCTCAGCTGACCCGGCAGGAGCAAATATATGCCAAAAATGTATGCAGAATGAGCTTTTCTGTGACCAGCAGCCAGGCACATTTTAGCTAGTTTTACTTGTAAGTGGGGTTGTAAACGGTTTTCAGGCTCAGTACTGCGCTCAAAAGATGCAGCCCTGAGGTCTCTCCTGATAGGAGGTAGTTAAGTAGAAATTCGCTGCTCAGCTGACCCGGGAGAAGCAAATGTATGCCAAAAATGTACCCAGAATGAGCTTTTCAGTGAACAGCAGCCAGGCACATTTTAGCTAGTTTTACTTGTAAGTGGGGTTGGAAACGGGTATCAGGCTCAGTACTGCGCTCAAAAGATGCAGCCCTGAGGTCTCTCCTGATAGGAGGTAGTTATGTAGAAATTCACTGCTCAGGAGACCCGGCAGAAGCACATGTATACCAAAAATGTACCCAGAATGAGCTTTTCAGGGAACAGCAGCCAGGCACATTTTAGCTAGTTTTACCTGTAAGTGGGGTTGGAAACGGTTTTCAGGCTCAGTACTGCGCTCAAAAGACGCAGCCCTGAGTTCTCTCCTGATAGAAGGTAGTTAAGTAGAAATTCACTGCTCAGCTGACCCGGCAGAAGCAAATGTATACCAAAAAGTACCCAGAATGTCCTTTTCAGTGAACAGCAGCCAGGCACATTTTAGCTAGTTTTACTTGTCAAGTCAAGTCAAAAGATCTTTATTCGGAATAAAAAACATCCATAAAAGTACAAACAAAAAACACAAAACATTTTAAAAACATTCAATCAATTCAGTAGTTATAATTGGAGAATAGTCCGAGAACAAACGAGCAAAATCAAAATCCGTTCACAATATCACAACTATACAACATATGTCCCTTCATAGTGGTGGATTTTTAAGTTTTTGTAAAAGAAGAGAATATCTTACAGTATTATTTAAAAACGCTATTTAAAAGCACTGTTAAAACACGATATTAAAACCATTATTAAACCATTATTAAAAAGGGAATGGACGTCACATTATTATAATTTTATCTATTTACACGTAATTTTTTCATATACAAGGTAGATTAAAAATTTTATCAAAAAAGTGCAAAATAGAAAGTGCAGTGTGCAATAGTTTATACATCAATGTTAAGGGTGATTCTCGATCTGACAGCAGCTTTGAGAAAACAACTCATCCTAAAAATGACTTCATCTGATCCTAATACCAGAAAGGACCGAAGTGCCAATTTAAAATTAGTTAATCCGTTTTTCTTACAATAGGGCATAAGATAATGTGCAGTGAATTTTTTATAAAAACCACAAAAGAACAAGAAATGCATAAGACTTTGCTTCATGTCAGGGTTACAGGGGCAATTTAAGGTTTCGAGGTGTTTATTGTATCCCATCGGGAAGTTCAATAGGTTAACTATACTCCCATCTCGGAGACGAAACAGTAAACCCCTTACCCATCTACCAAGATGCAAACGCAAATATCTGTACGGTGGGCCAGGTTTTTTAATGTGTAGTTCAGAATAGGCCAAATATTTTACAACCGTGCATTTAGTCAGGTTCTTTCTATCACGCTCTTCTCTATATAGGTCATACAATGCCCTTAAAATGATGGTCTTATGGGAGCGGTTTATTAGGTTTGGTGATGTGAACAGAGAAGCCAAACCCACACTTCCAAGGCACTCTTTTACTGCTTTCAGCCATGGTATATGGTGTCCCCTGTCACACTTTAGACAATCCAAAATAATTTCACGGGTCAATGTAGCAGCCGTGTTGTTCCAAATCTTTATCCAGAATAGTGCTGGTCTGGATCTCACAAAGTCCTCTATGTAAGGGATATTTAGTTCGTTATGGCATACATAGTTTGGAGAACAGATAACCCCCCCCAATACCTTGCGACAAAATCTATTCTCTTCTATTTGAATAGGGGAGCAGTTGGTATAACCCCAAACCTCAGCGCCGTAAGTGCCGGTTGGCATACATTGGGTTTGGTATATCTTAACCAGGGGAGTTATTACATCAGCTTGGTTGGGTTGTCTCAAGGAGGTTACACAATTAATGGCCTTGCCCAACTTGTTCCTAGCATAAGAAACATGTGCATGCCACGTACCACTATTTGAAAATAGCAGCCCTAGATAGGGAAAAGTGCTGGTGCTTTTTAAAACATTTGACCCTGAAATGATCTGGGGGATTTTGTGATTTTTTTGGACCACAGCTCATGATTAATGATTTTTTAAAATTAGTTGTTAGGCCTAAATCGGCCATAAAAAGGACAAAACCTGAGATTAAAATACGGAGTGCCTTTGGAGTGCGGCCCATCAGGACCGCGTCATCCGCATAAAGAAGGGTGGGTATAGGGACTCCATTAATGTAGGGCACATCACTAGTTAGGGTGCTCAAAGTGCCGCTTAGCTTATTGATATACAAAATAAACAGGAGAGGGGCCAGCACACACCCTTGTCTGACCCCCCTGCCAATACTAATATCATCAGAAACTTCACCCATTTGATTCACACGTACACAAGCTTTAAGATCACGATGTAAAAAAGCTCAAAAATGTACCAGATGGTCATCTAAACCATATTCAAGAAGGGTAGACCAGAGCCGGGAACGGTTAACAAAATCAAAAGCCGAGCTCAAATCCATAAAACCAAAGTATAAAGGGGATTTCTTTGCAATATTATATTTTGCCATGATCAGGTTCAGATTCAAGCATTGTTCCACCGTTCCGACGCTACTACGGAACCCAAACTGGCTCGGATGTAGGATGTTATTCTCATCAGTCCATGTTCTTATCCTTTTAAATAAGATCCGTCCCAAAACTTTTAAGGTATTATCTATTAAAGAAATTGGGCGGTAACACCCAGGATCCAGCCTGTCGCCCTTTTTAAAAATAGGAACAATAATACTACGTGACCATGTTTCCGGGATCTCCCCTTCAGTTAAATTGTTAAAAACATTGCATAGCAATGGGGCCCAAAAATCTGGCTCACATTTTAATTGGTCTATAGAGAGCCCATCGGATCCGGGCGCTTTATTCCCGGCGCTTTCTAAAATGGCATCAAATACCTCAGATGTGGAAATAGACATTGGGTGTGGAGGGGGTAACAGCAAAGGAGGATTATCTGGTGTTGCATAGATTTTACCAAAATGAGCAACCCAGGTAGGACCAGTAATATTGCAATTGATTTCGGTCAAAATAGAACCGATAGATCTTATTTCCTTTACCTCCTTCCAGAACCCAGTGGTATCTTTTAGGTCAGCAGATCGTGCCAGGGAATCCCAGTGGGTTTTCAGTAAATCATTTGATCTGGTGCGTAAAGCACGCTTGTACTCTGCTCTGAGCAACCTTACCCGCGGTATGTCCCTCGGTTCAGCTTTTAAGGCAGCTCTAAGCATCCTGTTTGCTTTTGAGCATGGGGCATCAAACCATCTGGGCGTTTCCTCAGCCTTACTAGAGGCTGGTCTGGAAATTTCGCCTTTAATTGTGGTGCAGAGTTCAGAGAACGCTTTAACCACGTTGATCCCATGGTCCTCTGTGCTAAGACAATCTTTGATCAAAGTTGGGTATTTTTTACATACTCCTGCCAGGATTCCCTTATTGTCTACTCCCTTCCAGATTACCCTCAACTTATCTGTCGAGACCTCCAGACCCATTGCGCCTATTTCACGTCTTGGACACTTACCCTTCGGCAATGATAAATGGATGGCAATTGGGTAATGATCACTGTGAATTTCACACACTACTTCTGCCCTTATTAATGCATTTGCAATGGCATGTGAAACGAAAACATAATCAATTGTTGTACCACCCCCATGTCCAATAAAAGTAGGGAATGGGGATGCATGGTCTTCCATACCTGCATGTTCCATGCAATTAACAAGTTCGCTAGTAGCAAGAAGATCTAACAGTTCTATACCTCTTTTGCATGGGGGATTTCTTGGATGTACATGTGCATTAAAATCCCCCCCTAAACAAATGCCATCAAATTTCCCGTGTACCTGTCCATCCATAATTTCATTAATAAAATCAAATAAAAGAATAAAATTTGGGTTAGGTTGGGACAAAAAATCATTGTTATAGAAATTGATTAAACACAGTTTTATCCTCTGGGTATACGAGAGTGCCATGAAACTAGGACAATTTGTTTGTAGTTCGTCAATTTTAGTTCCAGCACAAATTTTTATCCAAATGGACAATCCACCACTAGGACGACCAGCAAAAGGGACCGGGACAGTCCTGTTGTGGCAACTATACCCCTCAAACAATAGGTCCTCAACACACCAAGTTTCTTGAAACATCAATATGTCATAACAATTGACACAGTCCCTCCATGAAGAAATTCCCATCTTGGACTTGTAAGTGGGGTTGTAAACGCTTTTCAGGCTCAGTACTGCGCTCAAAGGATGCAGCCCTGAGGTCTCTCCTGATTAGGGGGTAGTTAAGTAAAAATTCGCTGCTCAGCTGACCCGGCAGGAGCAAATATATGCCAAAAATGTATGCAGAATTAGCTTTTCAGTGAAGAGCAGCCAGGCACATTTTAGCTAGTTTTACTTGTAAGTGGGGTTGTAAACGGTTTTCAAGCTCAGTACTGCGCTCAAAAGATGCAGCCCTGAGGTCTCTCCTGATAGGAGGTAGTTAAGTAGAAATTCACTACTCAGCTGACCCGGCAGAAGCAAATGTATACCAAAAATGTACCCAGAATGAGCTTTTCAGTGAACAGCAGCCAGGCACGTTTTAGCTAGTTTACTTGTAAGTGGGGTTGTAAACGCTAATTCAGGCTCAGTACTGCGCGCAAAGGATGCAGCCCTGAGGTCTCTCCTGATAGGAGGTAGTTAAGTAGAAACTCGCTGCTCAGCTGACCCGGCAAGAGCAAATATATGCCAAAAATGTATGCAGAATGAGCTTTTCAGTGAACAGCAGCCAGGCACATTTTAGCTAGTTTTACTTGTAAGTGGGGTTGTAAATGGTTTTCAGGCTCAGTACTGCTTTCAAAAGATGCAGCCCTGAGGTCTCTCCTGATAGGAGGTAGTTAAGTAGAAATTCGCTGCTCAGCTGACCCGGGAGAAGCAAATGTATGCCAAAAATGTACCCAGAATGAGCTTTTCAGTGAACAGCAGCCAGGCACATTTTAGCTAGTTTTACTTGTAAGTGGGGTTGTAAACGCTTTTCAGGCTCAGTACTGCGCTCAAAGGATGCAGCCCTGAGGTCTCTCCTGATAGGAGGTAGTTAAGTAGAAACTCGCTGCTCAGCTGACCCGGCAGGAGCAAATATATGCCAAAAATGTATGCAGAATGAGCTTTTCAGTGAACAGCAGCCAGGCACATTTTAGCTAGTTTTACTTGTAAGTGGGGTTGTAAATGGTTTTCAGGCTCAGTACTGCGCTCAAAAGATGCAGCCCTGAGGTCTCTCCTGATAGGAGGTAGTTAAGTAGAAACTCGCTGCTTAGCTGACCCGGCAGGAGCAAATATATGCCAAAAATGTATGCAGAATGAGCTTTTCAGTGAACAGCAGCCAGGCACATTTTAGCTAGTTTCACTTGTAAGTGGGGTTGGAAACGGGTATCAGGCTCAGTACTGCGCTCAAAGGATGCAGCCCTGAGGTCTCTCCTGATTAGGGGGTAGTTAAGTAAAAATTTGCTGCTCAGCTGACCCGGCAGGAGCAAATATATGCCAAAAATGTATGCAGAATAAGCTTTTCAGTGAACAGCAGCCAGGCACATTTTAGCTAGTTTTACTTGTAAGTGGGGTTGTAAACGGTTTTCAGGCTCAGTACTGCGCTCAAAAGATGCAGCCCTGAGGTCTCTCCTGATAGGAGGTAGTTAAGTAGAAATTCACTGCTCAGCTGACCCGGCAGAAGCAAATGTATACCAAAAATGTACTCTGAATGAGCTTTTCAGTGAACAGCAGCCAGGCACGTTTTAGCTAGTTTACTTGTAAGTGGGGTTGTAAACGCTAATTCAGGCTCAGTACTGCGCGCAAAGGATGCAGCCCTGAGGTCTCTCCTGATAGGAAGTAGTTAAGTAGAAACTCGCTGCTCAGCTGACCCGGGAGAAGCAAATGTATGCCAAAAATGTACCCAGAATGAGCTTTTCAGTGAACAGCAGCCAGGCACATTTTAGCTAGTTTTACTTGTAAGTGGGGTTGGAAACGGGTATCAGGCTCAGTACTGCGCTCAAAAGATGCAGCCCTGAGGTCTCTCCTGATAGGAGGTAGTTAAGTGGAAATTCGCTGCTCAGCTGACCCGGCAGGAGCAAATGTCTGCCAAAAATGTATGCAGAATGAGCTTTTCAGTGAACAGCAGCCAGGCACATTTTAGCCAGTTTTACTTGTAAGTGGGGTTGTAAATGGTTTTCAGGCTCAGTACTGCGCTCTAAAGATGCAGCCCTGAGGTCTCTCCTGATAGGAGGTAGTTAAGTAGAAATTCGCTGCTCAGCTGACCCGGGAGAAGCAAATGTATGCCAAAAATGTACCCAGAATGAGCTTTTCAGTGAACAGCAGCCAGGCACATTTTAGCTAGTTTTACTTGTAAGTGGGGTTGGAAACGGGTATCAGGCTCAGTACTGCGCTCAAAAGATGCAGCCCTGAGGTCTCTCCTGATAGGAGGTAGTTAAGTAGAAATTCACTGCTCAGCTGACCCGGGAGAAGCAAATGTATGCCAAAAATGTACCCAGAATGAGCTTTTCAGTGAACAGCAGCCAGGCACATTTTAGCTAGTTTTACTTGTAAGTGGGGTTGGAAATGGTTTTCAGGCTCAGTACTGCGCTCAAAAGATGCAGCCCTGAGGTCTCTCCTGATAGGAGGTAGTTAAGTAGAAATTCACTGCTCAGCTGACCCGGCAGAAGCAAATGTATACCAAAAATGTACCCAGAATGAGCATTTCAGTGAACAACAGCCAGGCACATTTTAGCTAGTTTTACTTGTAAGTGGGGTTGTAAACGGTTTTCCGGCTCAGTACTGCGCTCAAAAGATGCAGCCCTGAGGTCTCTCCTGATAGGAGGTAGTTAAGTAGAAATTTGCTGCTCAGCTGACCCGGCAGGAGCAAATATATGCCAAAAATGTATGCAGAATGAGCTTTTCAGTGACCAGCAGCCAGGCACATTTTAGCTAGTTTTACTTGTAAGTGGGGTTGTAAACGGTTTTCAGGCTCAGTACTGCGCTCAAAAGATGCAGCCCTGAGGTCTCTCCTGATAGGAGGTAGTTAAGTAGAAATTCGCTGCTCAGCTGACCCGGGAGAAGCAAATGTATGCCAAAAATGTACCCAGAATGAGCTTTTCAGTGAACAGCAGCCAGGCACATTTTAGCTAGTTTTACTTGTAAGTGGGGTTGGAAACGGGTATCAGGCTCAGTACTGCGCTCAAAAGATGCAGCCCTGAGGTCTCTCCTGATAGGAGGTAGTTATGTAGAAATTCACTGCTCAGGAGACCCGGCAGAAGCACATGTATACCAAAAATGTACCCAGAATGAGCTTTTCAGTGAACAGCAGCCAGGCACATTTTAGCTAGTTTTACCTGTAAGTGGGGTTGGAAACGGTTTTCAGGCTCAGTACTGCGCTCAAAAGACGCAGCCCTGAGTTCTCTCCTGATAGGAGGTAGTTAAGTAGAAATTCACTGCTCAGCTGACCCGGCAGAAGCAAATGTATACCAAAAAGTACCCAGAATGTCCTTTTCAGTGAACAGCAGCCAGGCACATTTTAGCTAGTTTTACTTGTAAGTGGGGTTGTAAACGCTTTTCAGGCTCAGTACTGCGCTCAAAGGATGCAGCCCTGAGGTCTCTCCTGATTAGGGGGTAGTTAAGTAAAAATTTGCTGCTCAGCTGACCCGGCAGGAGCAAATATATGCCAAAAATGTATGCAGAATTAGCTTCTCAGTGAAGAGCAGCCAGGCACATTTTAGCTAGTTTTACTTGTAAGTGGGGTTGTAAACGGTTTTCAAGCTCAGTACTGCGCTCAAAAGATGCAGCCCTGAGGTCTCTCCTGATAGGAGGTAGTTAAGTAGAAATTCACTACTCAGCTGACCCGGCAGAAGCAAATGTATACCAAAAATGTACCCAGAATGAGCTTTTCAGTGAACAGCAGCCAGGCACGTTTTAGCTAGTTTACTTGTAAGTGGGGTTGTAAACGCTAATTCAGGCTCAGTACTGCGCGCAAAGGATGCAGCCCTGAGGTCTCTCCTGATAGGAGGTAGTTAAGTAGAAACTCGCTGCTCAGCTGACCCGGCAAGAGCAAATATATGCCAAAAATGTATGCAGAATGAGCTTTTCAGTGAACAGCAGCCAGGCACATTTTAGCTAGTTTTACTTGTAAGTGGGGTTGTAAACGGTTTTCAGGCTCAGTACTGCGCTCAAAAGATGCAGCCCTGAGGTCTCTCCTGATAGGAGGTAGTTAAGTAGAAATTTGCTGCTCAGCTGACTCGGTAGAAGCAAATGTATGCCAAAAATGTACCCAGAATGAGCTTTTCAGTGAACAGCAGCCAGGCACATTTTAGCTAGTTTTACTTGTAAGTGGGGTTGGAAACGGGTATCAGGCTCAGTACTGCGCTCAAAAGATGCAGCCCTGAGGTCTCTCCTGATAGGAGGTAGTTATGTAGAAATTCACTGCTCAGGAGACCCGGCAGAAGCACATGTATACCAAAAATGTACCCAGAATGAGCTTTTCAGTGAACAGCAGCCAGGCACATTTTAGCTAGTTTTACCTGTAAGTGGGGTTGGAAACGGTTTTCAGGCTCAGTACTGCGCTCAAAAGACGCAGCCCTGAGTTCTCTCCTGATAGGAGGTAGTTAAGTAGAAATTCACTGCTCAGCTGACCCGGCAGAAGCAAATGTATACCAAAAAGTACCCAGAATGTCCTTTTCAGTGAACAGCAGCCAGGCACATTTTAGCTAGTTTTACTTGTAAGTGGGGTTGTAAACGCTTTTCAGGCTCAGTACTGCGCTCAAAGGATGCAGCCCTGAGGTCTCTCCTGATTAGGGGGTAGTTAAGTAAAAATTTGCTGCTCAGCTGACCCGGCAGGAGCAAATATATGCCAAAAATGTATGCAGAATTAGCTTTTCAGTGAAGAGCAGCCAGGCACATTTTAGCTAGTTTTACTTGTAAGTGGGGTTGTAAACGGTTTTCAAGCTCAGTACTGCGCTCAAAAGATGCAGCCCTGAGGTCTCTCCTGATAGGAGGTAGTTAAGTAGAAATTCACTACTCAGCTGACCCGGCAGAAGCAAATGTATACCAAAAATGTACCCAGAATGAGCTTTTCAGTGAACAGCAGCCAGGCACGTTTTAGCTAGTTTACTTGTAAGTGGGGTTGTAAACGCTAATTCAGGCTCAGTACTGCGCGCAAAGGATGCAGCCCTGAGGTCTCTCCTGATAGGAGGTAGTTAAGTGGAAATTCGCTGCTCAGCTGACCCGGCAGGAGCAAATGTCTGCCAAAAATGTATGCAGAATGAGCTTTTCAGTGAACAGCAGCCAGGCACATTTTAGCCAGTTTTACTTGTAAGTGGGGTTGTAAATGGTTTTCAGGCTCAGTACTGCGCTCTAAAGATGCAGCCCTGAGGTCTCTCCTGATAGGAGGTAGTTAAGTAGAAATTCACTGCTCAGCTGACCCGGGAGAAGCAAATGTATGCCAAAAATGTACCCAGAATGAGCTTTTCAGTGAACAGCAGCCAGGCACATTTTAGCTAGTTTTACTTGTAAGTGGGGTTGGAAACGGTTTTCAGGCTCAGTACTGCGCTCAAAAGATGCAGCCCTGAGGTCTCTCCTGATAGGAGGTAGTTAAGTAGAAATTCACTGCTCAGCTGACCCGGCAGAAGCAAATGTATACCAAAAATGTACCCAGAATGAGCATTTCAGTGAACAACAGCCAGGCACATTTTAGCTAGTTTTACTTGTAAGTGGGGTTGTAAACGGTTTTCAGGCTCAGTACTGCGCTCAAAAGATGCAGCCCTGAGGTCTCTCCTGATAGGAGGTAGTTAAGTAGAAATTTGCTGCTCAGCTGACCCGGCAGGAGCAAATATATGCCAAAAATGTATGCAGAATGAGCTTTTCAGTGACCAGCAGCCAGGCACATTTTAGCTAGTTTTACTTGTAAGTGGGGTTGTAAACGGTTTTCAGGCTCAGTACTGCGCTCAAAAGATGCAGCCCTGAGGTCTCTCCTGATAGGAGGTAGTTAAGTAGAAATTCGCTGCTCAGCTGACCCGGGAGAAGCAAATGTATGCCAAAAATGTACCCAGAATGAGCTTTTCAGTGAACAGCAGCCAGGCACATTTTAGCTAGTTTTACTTGTAAGTGGGGTTGGAAACGGGTATCAGGCTCAGTACTGCGCTCAAAAGATGCAGCCCTGAGGTCTCTTCTGATAGGAGGTAGTTATGTAGAAATTCACTGCTCAGGAGACCCGGCAGAAGCACATGTATACCAAAAATGTACCCAGAATGAGCTTTTCAGTGAACAGCAGCCAGGCACATTTTAGCTAGTTTTACCTGTAAGTGGGGTTGGAAACGGTTTTCAGGCTCAGTACTGCGCTCAAAAGACGCAGCCCTGAGTTCTCTCCTGATAGGAGGTAGTTAAGTAGAAATTCACTGCTCAGCTGACCCGGCAGAAGCAAATGTATACCAAAAAGTACCCAGAATGTCCTTTTCAGTGAACAGCAGCCAGGCACATTTTAGCTAGTTTTACTTGTAAGTGGGGTTGTAAACGCTTTTCAGGCTCAGTACTGCGCTCAAAGGATGCAGCCCTGAGGTCTCTCCTGATTAGGGGGTAGTTAAGTAAAAATTTGCTGCTCAGCTGACTCGGCAGGAGCAAATATATGCCAAAAATGTATGCAGAATTAGCTTTTCAGTGAAGAGCAGCCAGGCACATTTTAGCTAGTTTTACTTGTAAGTGGGGTTGTAAACGGTTTTCAAGCTCAGTACTGCGCTCAAAAGATGCAGCCCTGAGGTCTCTCCTGATAGGAGGTAGTTAAGTGGAAATTCGCTGCTCAGCTGACCCGGCAGGAGCAAATGTCTGCCAAAAATGTATGCAGAATGAGCTTTTCAGTGAACAGCAGCCAGGCACATTTTAGCCAGTTTTACTTGTAAGTGGGGTTGTAAATGGTTTTCAGGCTCAGTACTGCGCTCTAAAGATGCAGCCCTGAGGTCTCTCCTGATAGGAGGTAGTTAAGTAGAAATTCGCTGCTCAGCTGACCCGGGAGAAGCAAATGTATGCCAAAAATGTACCCAGAATGAGCTTTTCAGTGAACAGCAGCCAGGCACATTTTAGCTAGTTTTACTTGTAAGTGGGGTTGGAAACGGGTATCAGGCTCAGTACTGCGCTCAAAAGATGCAGCCCTGAGGTCTCTCCTGATAGGAGGTAGTTAAGTAGAAATTCACTGCTCAGCTGACCCGGGAGAAGCAAATGTATGCCAAAAATGTACCCAGAATGAGCTTTTCAGTGAACAGCAGCCAGGCACATTTTAGCTAGTTTTACTTGTAAGTGGGGTTGGAAACGGTTTTCAGGCTCAGTACTGCGCTCAAAAGATGCAGCCCTGAGGTCTCTCCTGATAGGAGGTAGTTAAGTAGAAATTCACTGCTCAGCTGACCCGGCAGAAGCAAATGTATACCAAAAATGTACCCAGAATGAGCATTTCAGTGAACAACAGCCAGGCACATTTTAGCTAGTTTTACTTGTAAGTGGGGTTGTAAACGGTTTTCAGGCTCAGTACTGCGCTCAAAAGATGCAGCCCTGAGGTCTCTCCTGATAGGAGGTAGTTAAGTAGAAATTTGCTGCTCAGCTGACCCGGCAGGAGCAAATATATGCCAAAAATGTATGCAGAATGAGCTTTTCAGTGACCAGCAGCCAGGCACATTTTAGCTAGTTTTACTTGTAAGTGGGGTTGTAAACGGTTTTCAGGCTCAGTACTGCGCTCAAAAGATGCAGCCCTGAGGTCTCTCCTGATAGGAGGTAGTTAAGTAGAAATTCGCTGCTCAGCTGACCCGGGAGAAGCAAATGTATGCCAAAAATGTACCCAGAATGAGCTTTTCAGTGAACAGCAGCCAGGCACATTTTAGCTAGTTTTACTTGTAAGTGGGGTTGGAAACGGGTATCAGGCTCAGTACTGCGCTCAAAAGATGCAGCCCTGAGGTCTCTCCTGATAGGAGGTAGTTATGTAGAAATTCACTGCTCAGGAGACCCGGCAGAAGCACATGTATACCAAAAATGTACCCAGAATGAGCTTTTCAGTGAACAGCAGCCAGGCACATTTTAGCTAGTTTTACCTGTAAGTGGGGTTGGAAACGGTTTTCAGGCTCAGTACTGCGCTCAAAAGACGCAGCCCTGAGTTCTCTCCTGATAGGAGGTAGTTAAGTAGAAATTCACTGCTCAGCTGACCCGGCAGAAGCAAATGTATACCAAAAAGTACCCAGAATGTCCTTTTCAGTGAACAGCAGCCAGGCACATTTTAGCTAGTTTTACTTGTAAGTGGGGTTGTAAACGCTTTTCAGGCTCAGTACTGCGCTCAAAGGATGCAGCCCTGAGGTCTCTCCTGATTAGGGGGTAGTTAAGTAAAAATTTGCTGCTCAGCTTACCCGGCAGGAGCAAATATATGCCAAAAATGTATGCAGAATTAGCTTTTCAGTGAAGAGCAGCCAGGCACATTTTAGCTAGTTTTACTTGTAAGTGGGGTTGTAAACGGTTTTCAAGCTCAGTACTGCGCTCAAAAGATGCAGCCCTGAGGTCTCTCCTGATAGGAGGTAGTTAAGTAGAAATTCACTACTCAGCTGACCCGGCAGAAGCAAATGTATACCAAAAATGTACCCAGAATGAGCTTTTCAGTGAACAGCAGCCAGGCACGTTTTAGCTAGTTTACTTGTAAGTGGGGTTGTAAACGCTAATTCAGGCTCAGTACTGCGCGCAAAGGATGCAGCCCTGAGGTCTCTCCTGATAGGAGGTAGTTAAGTAGAAACTCGCTGCTCAGCTGACCCGGCAAGAGCAAATATATGCCAAAAATGTATGCAGAATGAGCTTTTCAGTGAACAGCAGCCAGGCACATTTTAGCTAGTTTTACTTGTAAGTGGGGTTGTAAACGGTTTTCAGGCTCAGTACTGCGCTCAAAAGATGCAGCCCTGAGGTCTCTCCTGATAGGAGGTAGTTAAGTAGAAATTCGCTGCTCAGCTGACTCGGTAGAAGCAAATGTATGCCAAAAATGTACCCAGAATGAGCTTTTCAGTGAACAGCAGCCAGGCACATTTTAGCTAGTTTTACTTGTAAGTGGGGTTGGAAACGGGTATCAGGCTCAGTACTGCGCTCAAAAGATGCAGCCCTGAGGTCTCTCCTGATAGGAGGTAGTTATGTAGAAATTCACTGCTCAGGAGACCCGGCAGAAGCACATGTATACCAAAAATGTACCCAGAATGAGCTTTTCAGTGAACAGCAGCCAGGCACATTTTAGCTAGTTTTACCTGTAAGTGGGGTTGGAAATGGTTTTCAGGCTCAGTACTGCGCTCAAAAGACGCAGCCCTGAGTTCTCTCCTGATAGGAGGTAGTTAAGTAGAAATTCACTGCTCAGCTGACCCGGCAGAAGCAAATGTATACCAAAAAGTACCCAGAATGTCCTTTTCAGTGAACAGCAGCCAGGCACATTTTAGCTAGTTTTACTTGTAAGTGGGGTTGTAAACGCTTTTCAGGCTCAGTACTGCGCTCAAAGGATGCAGCCCTGAGGTCTCTCCTGATTAGGGGGTAGTTAAGTAAAAATTTGCTGCTCAGCTGACCCGGCAGGAGCAAATATATGCCAAAAATGTATGCAGAATTAGCTTTTCAGTGAAGAGCAGCCAGGCACATTTTAGCTAGTTTTACTTGTAAGTGGGGTTGTAAACGGTTTTCAAGCTCAGTACTGCGCTCAAAAGATGCAGCGCTGAGGTCTCTCCTGATAGGAGGTAGTTAAGTAGAAATTCACTACTCAGCTGACCCGGCAGAAGCAAATGTATACCAAAAATGTACCCAGAATGAGCTTTTCAGTGAACAGCAGCCAGGCACGTTTTAGCTAGTTTACTTGTAAGTGGGGTTGTAAACGCTAATTCAGGCTCAGTACTGCGCGCAAAGGATGCAGCCCTGAGGTCTCTCCTGATAGGAGGTAGTTAAGTGGAAATTCGCTGCTCAGCTGACCCGGCAGGAGCAAATGTCTGCCAAAAATGTATGCAGAATGAGCTTTTCAGTGAACAGCAGCCAGGCACATTTTAGCCAGTTTTACTTGTAAGTGGGGTTGTAAATGGTTTTCAGGCTCAGTACTGCGCTCTAAAGATGCAGCCCTGAGGTCTCTCCTGATAGGAGGTAGTTAAGTAGAAATTCGCTGCTCAGCTGACCCGGGAGAAGCAAATGTATGCCAAAAATGTACCCAGAATGAGCTTTTCAGTGAACAGCAGCCAGGCACATTTTAGCTAGTTTTACTTGTAAGTGGGGTTGGAAACGGGTATCAGGCTCAGTACTGCGCTCAAAAGATGCAGCCCTGAGGTCTCTCCTGATAGGAGGTAGTTAAGTAGAAATTCACTGCTCAGCTGACCCGGGAGAAGCAAATGTATGCCAAAAATGTACCCAGAATGAGCTTTTCAGTGAACAGCAGCCAGGCACATTTTAGCTAGTTTTACTTGTAAGTGGGGTTGGAAACGGTTTTCAGGCTCAGTACTGCGCTCAAAAGATGCAGCCCTGAGGTCTCTCCTGATAGGAGGTAGTTAAGTAGAAATTCACTGCTCAGCTGACCCGGCAGAAGCAAATGTATACCAAAAATGTACCCAGAATGAGCATTTCAGTGAACAACAGCCAGGCACATTTTAGCTAGTTTTACTTGTAAGTGGGGTTGTAAACGGTTTTCAGGCTCAGTACTGCGCTCAAAAGATGCAGCCCTGAGGTCTCTCCTGATAGGAGGTAGTTAAGTAGAAATTTGCTGCTCAGCTGACCCGGCAGGAGCAAATATATGCCAAAAATGTATGCAGAATGAGCTTTTCAGTGACCAGCAGCCAGGCACATTTTAGCTAGTTTTACTTGTAAGTGGGGTTGTAAACGGTTTTCAGGCTCAGTACTGCGCTCAAAAGATGCAGCCCTGAGGTCTCTCCTGATAGGAGGTAGTTAAGTAGAAATTCGCTGCTCAGCTGACCCGGGAGAAGCAAATGTATGCCAAAAATGTACCCAGAATGAGCTTTTCAGTGAACAGCAGCCAGGCACATTTTAGCTAGTTTTACTTGTAAGTGGGGTTGGAAACGGGTATCAGGCTCAGTACTGCGCTCAAAAGATGCAGCCCTGAGGTCTCTCCTGATAGGAGGTAGTTATGTAGAAATTCACTGCTCAGGAGACCCGGCAGAAGCACATGTATACCAAAAATGTACCCAGAATGAGCTTTTCAGTGAACAGCAGCCAGGCACATTTTAGCTAGTTTTACCTGTAAGTGGGGTTGGAAACGGTTTTCAGGCTCAGTACTGCGCTCAAAAGACGCAGCCCTGAGTTCTCTCCTGATAGGAGGTAGTTAAGTAGAAATTCACTGCTCAGCTGACCCGGCAGAAGCAAATGTATACCAAAAAGTACCCAGAATGTCCTTTTCAGTGAACAGCAGCCAGGCACATTTTAGCTAGTTTTACTTGTAAGTGGGGTTGTAAACGCTTTTCAGGCTCAGTACTGCGCTCAAAGGATGCAGCCCTGAGGTCTCTCCTGATTAGGGGGTAGTTAAGTAAAAATTTGCTGCTCAGCTTACCCGGCAGGAGCAAATATATGCCAAAAATGTATGCAGAATTAGCTTTTCAGTGAAGAGCAGCCAGGCACATTTTAGCTAGTTTTACTTGTAAGTGGGGTTGTAAACGGTTTTCAAGCTCAGTACTGCGCTCAAAAGATGCAGCCCTGAGGTCTCTCCTGATAGGAGGTAGTTAAGTAGAAATTCACTACTCAGCTGACCCGGCAGAAGCAAATGTATACCAAAAATGTACCCAGAATGAGCTTTTCAGTGAACAGCAGCCAGGCACGTTTTAGCTAGTTTACTTGTAAGTGGGGTTGTAAACGCTAATTCAGGCTCAGTACTGCGCGCAAAGGATGCAGCCCTGAGGTCTCTCCTGATAGGAGGTAGTTAAGTAGAAACTCGCTGCTCAGCTGACCCGGCAAGAGCAAATATATGCCAAAAATGTATGCAGAATGAGCTTTTCAGTGAACAGCAGCCAGGCACATTTTAGCTAGTTTTACTTGTAAGTGGGGTTGTAAACGGTTTTCAGGCTCAGTACTGCGCTCAAAAGATGCAGCCCTGAGGTCTCTCCTGATAGGAGGTAGTTAAGTAGAAATTCGCTGCTCAGCTGACTCGGTAGAAGCAAATGTATGCCAAAAATGTACCCAGAATGAGCTTTTCAGTGAACAGCAGCCAGGCACATTTTAGCTAGTTTTACTTGTAAGTGGGGTTGGAAACGGGTATCAGGCTCAGTACTGCGCTCAAAAGATGCAGCCCTGAGGTCTCTCCTGATAGGAGGTAGTTATGTAGAAATTCACTGCTCAGGAGACCCGGCAGAAGCACATGTATACCAAAAATGTACCCAGAATGAGCTTTTCAGTGAACAGCAGCCAGGCACATTTTAGCTAGTTTTACCTGTAAGTGGGGTTGGAAATGGTTTTCAGGCTCAGTACTGCGCTCAAAAGACGCAGCCCTGAGTTCTCTCCTGATAGGAGGTAGTTAAGTAGAAATTCACTGCTCAGCTGACCCGGCAGAAGCAAATGTATACCAAAAAGTACCCAGAATGTCCTTTTCAGTGAACAGCAGCCAGGCACATTTTAGCTAGTTTTACTTGTAAGTGGGGTTGTAAACGCTTTTCAGGCTCAGTACTGCGCTCAAAGGATGCAGCCCTGAGGTCTCTCCTGATTAGGGGGTAGTTAAGTAAAAATTTGCTGCTCAGCTGACCCGGCAGGAGCAAATATATGCCAAAAATGTATGCAGAATTAGCTTTTCAGTGAAGAGCAGCCAGGCACATTTTAGCTAGTTTTACTTGTAAGTGGGGTTGTAAACGGTTTTCAAGCTCAGTACTGCGCTCAAAAGATGCAGCGCTGAGGTCTCTCCTGATAGGAGGTAGTTAAGTAGAAATTCACTACTCAGCTGACCCGGCAGAAGCAAATGTATACCAAAAATGTACCCAGAATGAGCTTTTCAGTGAACAGCAGCCAGGCACGTTTTAGCTAGTTTACTTGTAAGTGGGGTTGTAAACGCTAATTCAGGCTCAGTACTGCGCGCAAAGGATGCAGCCCTGAGGTCTCTCCTGATAGGAGGTAGTTAAGTGGAAATTCGCTGCTCAGCTGACCCGGCAGGAGCAAATGTCTGCCAAAAATGTATGCAGAATGAGCTTTTCAGTGAACAGCAGCCAGGCACATTTTAGCCAGTTTTACTTGTAAGTGGGGTTGTAAATGGTTTTCAGGCTCAGTACTGCGCTCTAAAGATGCAGCCCTGAGGTCTCTCCTGATAGGAGGTAGTTAAGTAGAAATTCGCTGCTCAGCTGACCCGGGAGAAGCAAATGTATGCCAAAAATGTACCCAGAATGAGCTTTTCAGTGAACAGCAGCCAGGCACATTTTAGCTAGTTTTACTTGTAAGTGGGGTTGGAAACGGTTTTCAGGCTCAGTACTGCGCTCAAAAGATGCAGCCCTGAGGTCTCTCCTGATAGGAGGTAGTTAAGTAGAAATTCACTGCTCAGCTGACCCGGCAGAAGCAAATGTATACCAAAAATGTACCCAGAATGAGCATTTCAGTGAACAACAGCCAGGCACATTTTAGCTAGTTTTACTTGTAAGTGGGGTTGTAAACGGTTTTCAGGCTCAGTACTGCGCTCAAAAGATGCAGCCCTGAGGTCTCTCCTGATAGGAGGTAGTTAAGTAGAAATTTGCTGCTCAGCTGACCCGGCAGGAGCAAATATATGCCAAAAATGTATGCAGAATGAGCTTTTCAGTGACCAGCAGCCAGGCACATTTTAGCTAGTTTTACTTGTAAGTGGGGTTGTAAACGGTTTTCAGGCTCAGTACTGCGCTCAAAAGATGCAGCCCTGAGGTCTCTCCTGATAGGAGGTAGTTAAGTAGAAATTCGCTGCTCAGCTGACCCGGGAGAAGCAAATGTATGCCAAAAATGTACCCAGAATGAGCTTTTCAGTGAACAGCAGCCAGGCACATTTTAGCTAGTTTTACTTGTAAGTGGGGTTGGAAACGGGTATCAGGCTCAGTACTGCGCTCAAAAGATGCAGCCCTGAGGTCTCTTCTGATAGGAGGTAGTTATGTAGAAATTCACTGCTCAGGAGACCCGGCAGAAGCACATGTATACCAAAAATGTACCCAGAATGAGCTTTTCAGTGAACAGCAGCCAGGCACATTTTAGCTAGTTTTACCTGTAAGTGGGGTTGGAAACGGTTTTCAGGCTCAGTACTGCGCTCAAAAGACGCAGCCCTGAGTTCTCTCCTGATAGGAGGTAGTTAAGTAGAAATTCACTGCTCAGCTGACCCGGCAGAAGCAAATGTATACCAAAAAGTACCCAGAATGTCCTTTTCAGTGAACAGCAGCCAGGCACATTTTAGCTAGTTTTACTTGTAAGTGGGGTTGTAAACGCTTTTCAGGCTCAGTACTGCGCTCAAAGGATGCAGCCCTGAGGTCTCTCCTGATTAGGGGGTAGTTAAGTAAAAATTTGCTGCTCAGCTGACCCGGCAGGAGCAAATATATGCCAAAAATGTATGCAGAATTAGCTTTTCAGTGAAGAGCAGCCAGGCACATTTTAGCTAGTTTTACTTGTAAGTGGGGTTGTAAACGGTTTTCAAGCTCAGTACTGCGCTCAAAAGATGCAGCCCTGAGGTCTCTCCTGATAGGAGGTAGTTAAGTAGAAATTCACTACTCAGCTGACCCGGCAGAAGCAAATGTATACAAAAAATGTACCCAGAATGAGCTTTTCAGTGAACAGCAGCCAGGCACGTTTTAGCTAGTTTACTTGTAAGTGGGGTTGTAAACGCTAATTCAGGCTCAGTACTGCGCGCAAAGGATGCAGCCCTGAGGTCTCTCCTGATAGGAGGTAGTTAAGTAGAAACTCGCTGCTCAGCTGACCCGGCAAGAGCAAATATATGCCAAAAATGTATGCAGAATGAGCTTTTCAGTGAACAGCAGCCAGGCACATTTTAGCTAGTTTTACTTGTAAGTGGGGTTGTAAATGGTTTTCAGGCTCAGTACTGCTTTCAAAAGATGCAGCCCTGAGGTCTCTCCTGATAGGAGGTAGTTAAGTAGAAATTCGCTGCTCAGCTGACCCGGGAGAAGCAAATGTATGCCAAAAATGTACCCAGAATGAGCTTTTCAGTGAACAGCAGCCAGGCACATTTTAGCTAGTTTTACTTGTAAGTGGGGTTGTAAACGCTTTTCAGGCTCAGTACTGCGCTCAAAGGATGCAGCCCTGAGGTCTCTCCTGATAGGAGGTAGTTAAGTAGAAACTCGCTGCTCAGCTGACCCGGCAGGAGCAAATATATGCCAAAAATGTATGCAGAATGAGCTTTTCAGTGAACAGCAGCCAGGCACATTTTAGCTAGTTTTACTTGTAAGTGGGGTTGTAAATGGTTTTCAGGCTCAGTACTGCGCTCAAAAGATGGAGCCCTGAGGTCTCTCCTGATAGGAGGTAGTTAAGTAGAAACTCGCTGCTCAGCTGACCCGGCAGGAGCAAATATATGCCAAAAATGTATGCAGAATGAGCTTTTCAGTGAACAGCAGCCAGGCACATTTTAGCTAGTTTCACTTGTAAGTGGGGTTGGAAACGGGTATCAGGCTCAGTACTGCGCTCAAAGGATGCAGCCCTGAGGTCTCTCCTGATTAGGGGGTAGTTAAGTAAAAATTTGCTGCTCAGCTGACCCGGCAGGAGCAAATATATGCCAAAAATGTATGCAGAAGAAGCTTTTCAGTGAACAGCAGCCAGGCACATTTTAGCTAGTTTTACTTGTAAGTGGGGTTGTAAACGGTTTTCAGGCTCAGTACTGCGCTCAAAAGATGCAGCCCTGAGGTCTCTCCTGATAGGAGGTAGTTAAGTAGAAATTCACTGCTCAGCTGACCCGGCAGAAGCAAATGTATACCAAAAATGTACTCAGAATGAGCTTTTCAGTGAACAGCAGCCAGGCACGTTTTAGCTAGTTTACTTGTAAGTGGGGTTGTAAACGCTAATTCAGGCTCAGTACTGCGCGCAAAGGATGCAGCCCTGAGGTCTCTCCTGATAGGAGGTAGTTAAGTAGAAACTCGCTGCTCAGCTGACCCGGGAGAAGCAAATGTATGCCAAAAATGTACCCAGAATGAGCTTTTCAGTGAACAGCAGCCAGGCACATTTTAGCTAGTTTTACTTGTAAGTGGGGTTGGAAACGGGTATCAGGCTCAGTACTGCGCTCAAAAGATGCAGCCCTGAGGTCTCTCCTGATAGGAGGTAGTTAAGTGGAAATTTGCTGCTCAGCTGACCCGGCAGGAGCAAATGTCTGCCAAAAATATATGCAGAATGAGCTTTTCAGTGAACAGCAGCCAGGCACATTTTAGCCAGTTTTACTTGTAAGTGGGGTTGTAAATGGTTTTCAGGCTCAGTACTGCGCTCTAAAGATGCAGCCCTGAGGTCTCTCCTGATAGGAGGTAGTTAAGTAGAAATTCGCTGCTCAGCTGACCCGGGAGAAGGAAATGTATGCCAAAAATGTACCCAGAATGAGCTTTTCAGTGAACAGCAGCCAGGCACATTTTAGCTAGTTTTACTTGTCACCCCATCGCAAGACCTCTGCAACTCCCTCGCTTCATACTTCCACAACAAGATCACAGACATACACAGCAGCTTCGACAACCAACCAACGCACACCATGACCGAACAACCACCCCTCACCACCACCCTCCACGCCTGGACCCCGATCAGCACCGAAGACACCATCCGCACGATGAACTCCATCCACTCCGGATCACCGACCGACCCCTGCCCTCACCACGTCTTCAACAAGGCCGACGCTGTCATCGCACCCCACCTGCGAGACATCATCAACACATCCTTCAACACCGCCACCTTCCCGGAGAGCTGGAAGCACGCCGAACTCAGCGCTCTACTCAAGAAACCAACAGCGGACCCCAGCGACCTCAAGAATTACCGCCCCATCTCGCTTCTCCCGTCTCCAGCCAAAGTCATTGAGAAGACCGTCAACAAGCAGATGGCCGCCTTCCTCGAGACGAACGGATCCCTCGACCCCTCACAGTCCGGCTTCCGAGCCAATCACAGCACCGAGACCGCCCTCATCGCCGCCACCGATGACATCCGGGCCCTGATGGACAATGGAGAAACAGCGGCCCTCATCCTCCTAGACCTCTCCGCGGCATTCGACACGGTCTGCCACCGCACCCTAGTACGGCGCCTCAGCAACGTCGGAATCCAGGACAAGGCGCTGGAATGGATCATCTCCTTCCTCGACGGAAGAACACAGAGAGTCCGCCTACCACCATACAAGTCAGAGGCCTCCGAAGTCATCTGCGGCGTCCCCCAAGGATCTTCTCTGAGCCCCACCCTCTTCAACGTCTACATGAGCCCCCTCGCGGCCATCGTACGCAAACACAACCTCAGCATAATCTCCTACGCCGACGACACCCAGCTGATCCTCTCCCTGACCAACGACCCCGCCGCCGCCAGAGCCAACCTACACGAAGGGATGAAAGAGGTAGCCGAGTGGATGACGACCAGCCACCTGAAGCTGAACTCGGACAAGACGGAGGTCCTCATCCTGGGCTCCTCACCCTCCGCCTGGGACGACTCCTGGTGGCCTCCCGCCCTGGGCACCGCACCCAAACCGACAGACCATGCACGCAACCTGGGCTTCATCCTGGACTCCTCCCTCTCCATGTCCAGGCAAGTCAACACCGTCTCCTCGTCGTGCTTCAACATCCTACGCATGCTACGGAAGATCTTCTGGTGGATCCCCACAGAGACCAGGAAGACCGTCACCCAGGCCCTCGTCACCAGCCGACTGGACTACGGCAACGCCCTCTACGCCGGCACCACCGCCAAGCTCCAGAAGAGACTCCAGCGGATCCAAAACGCCTCAGCCAGACTCATCCTCGACATCCCACGAACCAGCCACATCTCCGGACATCTGAGAGACCTCCACTGGCTCCCCGTCAGCAAGAGAGTCACCTTCCGCCTCCTCACCCACGCACACAAAGCCCTACACGACCAAGGCCCGAGCTACCTCAACAGCCGAGTCAACTTCTACGCTCCCAAACGCCACCTCCGATCAGCCAACCACGCCCTCGCCGCCGTCCCCCGCATCCGAAGAGCGACTACAGGAGGAAGGTCCTTCTCCTACCTGGCCGCCAAGACCTGGAACTCCCTCCCGACCGACCTGCGCCTGACCCAAGACCACCTCTCCTTCAGGAAGAAGCTGAAGACCTGGCTGTTCGAGCAGTAGCGGCACCCCCCCCCCCCCCCCCCCCCCAGCGCCTTGAGACCCTACGGGTATGTAGCGCGCTCTATAAATGTCACTGATTGATTGATTGACTTGTAAGTGGGGTTGGAAACGGGTATCAGGCTCAGTACTGCGCTCAAAAGATGCAGCCCTGAGGTCTCTCCTGATAGGAGGTAGTTAAGTAGAAATTCACTGCTCAGCTGACCCGGGAGAAGCAAATGTATGCCAAAAAGTACCCAGAATGAGCTTTTCAGTGAACAGCAGCCAGGCACATTTTAGCTAGTTTTACTTGTAAGTGGGGTTGGAAACGGTTTTCAGGCTCAGTACTGCGCTCAAAAGATGCAGCCCTGAGGTCTCTCCTGATAGGAGGTAGTTAAGTAGAAATTCACTGCTCAGCTGACCCGGCAGAAGCAAATGTATACCAAAAATGTACCCAGAATGAGCATTTCAGTGAACAACAGCCAGGCACATTTTAGCTAGTTTTACTTGTAAGTGGGGTTGTAAACGGTTTTCAGGCTCAGTACTGCGCTCAAAAGATGCAGCCCTGAGGTCTCTCCTGATAGGAGGTAGTTAAGTAGAAATTTGCTGCTCAGCTGACCCGGCAGGAGCAAATATATGCCAAAAATGTATGCAGAATGAGCTTTTCAGTGACCAGCAGCCAGGCACATTTTAGCTAGTTTTACTTGTAAGTGGGGTTGTAAACGGTTTTCAGGCTCAGTACTGCGCTCAAAAGATGCAGCCCTGAGGTCTCTCCTGATAGGAGGTAGTTAAGTAGAAATTCGCTGCTCAGCTGACCCGGGAGAAGCAAATGTATGCCAAAAATGTACCCAGAATGAGCTTTTCAGTGAACAGCAGCCAGGCACATTTTAGCTAGTTTTACTTGTAAGTGGGGTTGGAAACGGGTATCAGGCTCAGTACTGCGCTCAAAAGATGCAGCCCTGAGGTCTCTCCTGATAGGAGGTAGTTATGTAGAAATTCACTGCTCAGGAGACCCGGCAGAAGCACATGTATACCAAAAATGTACCCAGAATGAGCTTTTCAGTGAACAGCAGCCAGGCACATTTTAGCTAGTTTTACCTGTAAGTGGGGTTGGAAACGGTTTTCAGGCTCAGTACTGCGCTCAAAAGACGCAGCCCTGAGTTCTCTCCTGATAGGAGGTAGTTAAGTAGAAATTCACTGCTCAGCTGACCCGGCAGAAGCAAATGTATACCAAAAAGTACCCAGAATGTCCTTTTCAGTGAACAGCAGCCAGGCACATTTTAGCTAGTTTTACTTGTAAGTGGGGTTGTAAACGCTTTTCAGGCTCAGTACTGCGCTCAAAGGATGCAGCCCTGAGGTCTCTCCTGATTAGGGGGTAGTTAAGTAAAAATTCGCTGCTCAGCTGACCCGGCAGGAGCAAATATATGCCAAAAATGTATGCAGAATTAGCTTTTCAGTGAAGAGCAGCCAGGCACATTTTAGCTAGTTTTACTTGTAAGTGGGGTTGTAAACGGTTTTCAAGCTCAGTACTGCGCTCAAAAGATGCAGCCCTGAGGTCTCTCCTGATAGGAGGTAGTTAAGTAGAAATTCACTACTCAGCTGACCCGGCAGAAGCAAATGTATACCAAAAATGTACCCAGAATGAGCTTTTCAGTGAACAGCAGCCAGGCACGTTTTAGCTAGTTTACTTGTAAGTGGGGTTGTAAACGCTAATTCAGGCTCAGTACTGCGCGCAAAGGATGCAGCCCTGAGGTCTCTCCTGATAGGAGGTAGTTAAGTAGAAACTCGCTGCTCAGCTGACCCGGCAAGAGCAAATATATGCCAAAAATGTATGCAGAATGAGCTTTTCAGTGAACAGCAGCCAGGCACATTTTAGCTAGTTTTACTTGTAAGTGGGTTTGTAAACGGTTTTCAGGCTCAGTACTGCGCTCAAAAGATGCAGCCCTGAGGTCTCCCCTGATAGGAGGTAGTTAAGTAGAAATTACCTGCTCAGCTGACCCGGCAGGAGCAAATATATGCCACCAATGTATGCAGAATTAGCTTTTCAGTGAACAGCAGCCAGGCACGTTTTAGCTAGTTTACTTGTAAGTGGGGTTGTAAACGCTAATTCAGGCTCAGTACTGCGCGCAAAGGATGCAGCCCTGAGGTCTCTCCTGATAGGAGGTAGTTAAGTAGAAATTCGCTGCTCAGCTGACCCGGGAGAAGCAAATGTATGCCAAAAATGTACCCAGAATGAGCTTTTCAGTGAATAGCAGCCAGGCACATTTTAGCTAGTTTTACTTGTAAGTGGGGTTGGAAACGGGTATCAGGCTCAGTGCTGCGCTCAAAAGATGCAGCCCTGAGGTCTCTCCTGATAGGAGGTAGTTAAGTAGAAATTCACTGCTCAGCTGACCCGGCAGAAGCAAATGTATACCAAAAATGTACCCAGAATGACCTTTTCAGTGAACAGCAGCCAGGCACATTTTAGCTAGTTTTACGTGTAAGTGGGGTTGTAAACGCTTTTCAGGCTCAGTACTGCGCTCAAAGGATGCAGCCCTGAGGTCTCTCTTGATAGGAGGTAGTTAAGTAGAAATTCACTGCTCAGCTGACCCGGCAGAAGTAAATGTATACCAAAAATGTACCCAGAATGAGCTTTTCAGTGAACAGCAGCCAGGCACATTTAAGCTAATTTTACTTGTAAGTGGGGTTGTAAATGGTTTTCAGGCTCAGTACTGCGCTCAAAAGATGCAGCCCTGAGGTCTCTCCTGATAGGAGGTAGTTAAGTAGAAATTCGCTGCTCAGCTGACCCGGGAGAAGCAAATGTATGCCAAAAATGTACCCAGAATGAGCTTTTCAGTGAATAGCAGCCAGGCACATTTTAGCTAGTTTTACTTGTAAGTGGGGTTGGAAACGGGTATCAGGCTCAGTACTGCGCTCAAAAGATGCAGCCCTGAGGTCTCTCCTGATAGGAGGTAGTTAAGTAGAAATTCACTGCTCAGCTGACCCGGCAGAAGCAAATGTATACCAAAAATGTACCCAGAATTACCTTTTCAGTGAACAGCAGCCAGGCACATTTTAGCTAGTTTTACGTGTAAGTGGGGTTGTAAACGCTTTTCAGGCTCAGTACTGCGCTCAAAGGATGCAGCCCTGAGGTCTCTCTTGATAGGAGATAGTTAAGTAGAAATTCACTGCTCAGCTGACCCGGCAGAAGTAAATGTATACCAAAAATGTACCCAGAATGAGCTTTTCAGTGAACAGCAGCCAGGCACATTTTAGCTAGTTTTACTTGTAAGTGGGGTTGGAAACGCTTTTCAGGCTCAGTACTGCGCTCAAAAGATGCAGCCCTGAGGTCTCTCCTGATAGGAGGTAGTTAAGTAGAAATTCACTGCTCAGCTGACCCGGCAGGAGCAAATGTATGCCAAAAATGTATGCAGAATTAGCTTTTCAGTGAACAGCAGCCAGGCACATTTTAGCTAGTTTTACTTGTAAGTGGGGTTGTAAATGGTTTTCAGGCTCAGTACTGCGCTCAAAAGATGCTGCCCTGAGGTCTCTCCTGATAGGAGGTAGTTAGGTAGAAATTCGCTGCTCAGCTGACCCGGCAGAAGCAAATGTATACCAAAAATGTACCCAGAATGAGCATTTCAGTGAACAACAGCCAGGCACATTTTAGCTAGTTTTACTTGTAAGTGGGGTTGTAAACGGTTTTCAGGCTCAGTACTGCGCTCAAAAGATGCAGCCCTGAGGTCTCTCCTGATAGGAGGTAGTTAAGTAGAAATTTGCTGCTCAGCTGACCCGGCAGGAGCAAATATATGCCAAAAATGTATGCAGAATGAGCTTTTCAGTGACCAGCAGCCAGGCACATTTTAGCTAGTTTTACTTGTAAGTGGGGTTGTAAACGGTTTTGAGGCTCAGTACTGCGCTCAAAGGATGCAGCCCTGAGGTCTCTCCTGATTAGGGGGTAGTTAAGTAAAAATTCGCTGCTCAGCTGACCCGGCAGGAGCAAATATATGCCAAAAATGTATGCAGAATTAGCTTTTCAGTGAACAGCAGCCAGGCACATTTTAGCGTTCTACTTGTAAGTGGGGTTGTAAACGGTTTTCAAGCTCAGTACTGCGCTCAAAAGATGCAGCCCTGAGGTCTCTCCTGATAGGAGGTAGTTAAGTAGAAATTCACTGCTCAGCTGACCCGGCAGAAGCAAATGTATACCAAAAATGTACCCAGAATGAGCTTTTCAGTGAACAGCAGCCAGGCACGTTTTAGCTAGTTTACTTGTAAGTGGGGTTGTAAACGCTAATTCAGGCTCAGTACTGCGCGCAAAGGTTGCAGCCCTGAGGTCTCTCCTGATAGGAGGTAGTTAAGTAGAAACTCGCTGCTCAGCTGACCCGGCAGGAGCAAATGTATGCCAAAAATGTATGCAGAATTAGCTTTTCAGTGAACAGCAGCCAGGCACATTTTAGCTAGTTTTACTTGTAAGTGGGGTTGTAAATGGTTTTCAGGCTCAGTACTGCGCTCAAAAGATGCTGCCCTGAGGTCTCTCCTGATAGGAGGTAGTTAAGTAGAAATTCGCTGCTCAGCTGACCCGGCAGAAGCAAATGTATACCAAAAATGTACCCAGAATGAGCATTTCAGTGAACAACAGCCAGGCACATTTTAGCTAGTTTTACTTGTAAGTGGGGTTGTAAACGGTTTTCAGGCTCAGTACTGCGCTCAAAAGATGCAGCCCTGAGGTCTCTCCTGATAGGAGGTAGTTAAGTAGAAATTTGCTGCTCAGCTGACCCGGCAGGAGCAAATATATGCCAAAAATGTATGCAGAATGAGCTTTTCAGTGACCAGCAGCCAGGCACATTTTAGCTAGTTTTACTTGTAAGTGGGGTTGTAAACGGTTTTGAGGCTCAGTACTGCGCTCAAAGGATGCAGCCCTGAGGTCTCTCCTGATTAGGGGGTAGTTAAGTAAAAATTCGCTGCTCAGCTGACCCGGCAGGAGCAAATATATGCCAAAAATGTATGCAGAATTAGCTTTTCAGTGAACAGCAGCCAGGCACATTTTAGCGTTCTACTTGTAAGTGGGGTTGTAAACGGTTTTCAAGCTCAGTACTGCGCTCAAAAGATGCAGCCCTGAGGTCTCTCCTGATAGGAGGTAGTTAAGTAGAAATTCACTGCTCAGCTGACCCGGCAGAAGCAAATGTATACCAAAAATTTACCCAGAATGAGCTTTTCAGTGAACAGCAGCCAGGCACGTTTTAGCTAGTTTACTTGTAAGTGGGGTTGTAAACGCTAATTCAGGCTCAGTACTGCGCGCAAAGGTTGCAGCCCTGAGGTCTCTCCTGATAGGAGGTAGTTAAGTAGAAACTCGCTGCTCAGCTGACCCGGCAGGAGCAAATATATGCCAAAAATGTATGCAGAATGAGCTTTTCAGTGAACAGCAGCCAGGCACATTTTAGCTAGTTTTACTTGTAAGTGGGTTTGTAAATGGTTTTCAGGCTCAGTACTGCGCTCAAAAGATGCAGCCCTGAGGTCTCTCCTGATAGGAGGTAGTTAAGTAGAAATTCGCTGCTCAGCTGACCCGGCAGGAGCAAATATATGCCACCAATGTATGCAGAATTAGCTTTTCAGTGAACAGCAGCCAGGCACATTTCAGCTAGTTTTACTTGTAAGTGGGGTTGTAAATGGTTTTCAGGCTCAGTACTGCGCTCAAGATGCAGCCCTGAGGTCTCTCCTGATAGGAGGTAGTTAAGTAAAAATTTGCTGCTCAGCTGACCCGGGAGAAGCAAATGTATGCCAAAAATGTACCCAGAATGAGCTTTTCAGTGAATAGCAGCCAGGCACATTTTAGCTAGTTTTACTTGTAAGTGGGGTTGGAAACGGGTATCAGGCTCAGTACTGCGCTCAAAAGATGCAGCCCTGAGGTCTCTCCTGATAGGAGGTAGTTAAGTAGAAATTCACTGCTCAGCTGACCCGGCAGAAGCAAATGTATACCAAAAATGTACCCAGAATGACCTTTTCAGTGAACAGCAGCCAGGCACATTTTAGCTAGTTTTACTTGTAAGTGGGGTTGGAAACGGGTATCAGGCTCAGTACTGCGCTCAAAAGATGCAGCCCTGAGGTCTCTCCTGATAGGAGGTAGTTAAGTAGAAATTCGCTGCTCAGCTGACCCGGCAGGAGCAAATATATGCCAAAAATGTATGCAGAATGGGCTTTTCAATGAACAGCAGCCAGGCACATTTTAGCTAGTTTTACTTGTAAGTGGGGTTGTAAATGGTTTTCAGGCTCAGTACTGCGCTCAAAAGATGCAGCCCTGAGGTCTCTCCTGATAGGAGGTAGTGAAGTGGAAATTCGCTGCTCAGCTGACCCGGCAGGAGCAAATGTATGCCAAAAATGTATGCAGAATGAGCTTTTCAGTGAACAGCAGCCAGGCACATTTTAGCTAGTTTTACTTGTAAGTGGGGTTGTAAATGGTTTTCAGGCTCAGTACTGCGCTCTAAAGATGCAGCCCTGAGGTCTCTCCTGATAGGAGGTAGTTAAGTAGAAATTCGCTGCTCAGCTGACCCGGGAGAAGCAAATGTATGCCAAAAATGTACCCAGAATGAGCTTTTCAGTGAACAGCAGCCAGGCACATTTTAGCTAGTTTTACTTGTAAGTGGGGTTGGAAACGGGTATCAGGCTCAGTACTGCGCGCAAGGATGCAGCCCTGAGGTCTCTCCTGATTAGGGGGTAGTTAAGTAAAAATTCGCTGCTCAGCTGATCCGGCAGGAGCAAATATATGCCAAAAATGTATGCAGAATGAGCTTTTCAGTGAACAGCAGCCAGGCACATTTTAGCTAGTTTTACTTGTAAGTGGGTTTGTAAATGGTTTTCAGGCTCAGTACTGCGCTCAAAAGATGCAGCCCTGAGGTCTCTCCTGATAGGAGGTAGTTAAGTAGAAATTCGCTGCTCAGCTGACCCGGGAGAAGCAAATGTATGCCAAAAATGTACCCAGAATGAGCTTTTCAGTGAACAGCAGCCAGGCACATTTTAGCTAGTTTTACTTGTAAGTGGGGTTGGAAACGGGTATCAGGCTCAGTACTGCGCTCAAAAGATGCAGCCCTGAGGTCTCTCCTGATGGGAGGTAGTTAAGTAGAAATTCACTGCTCAGCTGACCTGGCAGAAGCAAATGTATACCAAAAATGTACCCAGAATGACCTTTTCAGTGAACAGCAGCCAGGCACATTTTAGCTAGTTTTACGTGTAAGTGGGGTTGTAAACGCTTTTCAGGCTCAGTACTGCGCTCAAAGGATGCAGCCCTGAGGTCTCTCCTGATAGGAGGTAGTTAAGTAGAAATTCACTGCTCAGCTGACCCGGCAGAAGTAAATGTATACCAAAAATGTACCCAGAATGAGCTTTTCAGTGAACAGCAGCCAAGCACATTTTAGCTAGTTTTACATGTAAGTGGGGTTGGAAACGGTTTTCAGGCTCAGTACTGCGCTCAAAAGATGCAGCCCTGAGGTCTCTCCTGATAGGAGGTAGTTAAGTAGAAATGCACTGCTCAGCTGACCCGGCAGAAACAAATGTATACCAAAAATGTACCCAGAATGAGCTTTTCAGTGAACAGCGCCAGGCACATTTTAGCTACTTTTACTTGTAAGTGGGGTTGTAAACGCTTTTCAGGCTCAGTACTGCGCGCAAAGGATGCAGCCCTGAGGTCTCTCCTGATAGGAGGTAGTTAAGTAGAAATTTACTGCTCAGCTGACCCGGCAGAAGAAAATGTATACCAAAAATGTACCCAGAATGAGCTTTTCAGTGAACAGCAGCCAGGCACATTTTAGCTAGTTTTACTTGTAAGTGGGGTTGTAAACGGTTTTCAAGCTCAGTACTGCGCTCAAAAGATGCAGCCCTGAGGTCTCTCCTGATAGGAGGTAGTTAAGTAGAAATTCACTGCTCAGCTGACCCGGCAGAAGCAAATGTATGCCAAAAATGTACCCAGAATGAGCTTTTCAGTGAACAGCAGCCAGGCACGTTTTAGCTAGTTTACATGTAAGTGGGGTTGTAAACGCTAATTCAGGCTCAGTACTGCGCGCAAAGGATGCAGCCCTGAGGTCTCTCCTGATAGGAGGTAGTTAAGTAGAAACTCGCTGCTCAGCTGACCCGGCAGGAGCAAATATATGCCAAAAATGTATGCAGAATGAGCTTTTCAGTGAACAGCAGCCAGGCACATTTTAGCTAGTTTTACTTGTAAGTGGGTTTGTAAATGGTTTTCAGGCTCAGTACTGCGCTCAAAAGATGCAGCCCTGAGGTCTCTCTTGATAGGAGGTAGTTAAGTAGAAATTCGCTGCTCAGCTGACCCGGCAGGAGCAAATATATGCCACCAATGTATGCAGAATTAGCTTTTCAGTGAACAGCAGCCAGGCACATTTTAGCTAGTTTTACTTGTAAGTGGGGTTGTAAATGGTTTTCAGGCTCAGTACTGCGCTCAAGATGCAGCCCTGAGGTCTCTCCTGATAGGAGGTAGTTAAGTAGAAATTCGCTGCTCAGCTGACCCGGGAGAAGCAAATGTATGCCAAAAATGTACCCAGAATGAGCTTTTCAGTGAATAGCAGCCAGGCACATTTTAGCTAGTTTTACGTGTAAGTGGGGTTGTAAACGCTTTTCAGGCTCAGTACTGCACTCAAAGGATGCAGCCCTGAGGTCTCTCTTGATAGGAGGTAGTTAAGTAGAAATTCACTGCTCAGCTGACCCGGCAGAAGTAAAAGTATACCAAAAATGTACCCAGAATGAGCTTTTCAGTGAACAGCAGCCAGGCACATTTTAGCTAGTTTTACTTGTAAGTGGGGTTGGAAACGGTTTCAGACTCAGTACTGCGCTCAAAAGATGCACCCAGGAGGTCTCTTCTGATAGGAGGTAGTTAAGTAGAAATTCACTGATCAGCTGACCCCGCAGAAGCAAATGTATACAAAAAATGTATGCAGAATGAGCTTTTCAGTGAACAGCAGCCAGGCACATTTTAGCTAGTTTTACTTGTAAGTGGGGTTGGAAACGGGTATCAGGCTCAGTACTGCGCTCAAAAGATGCAGCCCTGAGGTCTCTCCTGATAGGAGGTAGTTAAGTAGAAATGCACTGCTCAGCTAACCCGGCAGAAGCAAATGTATACCAAAAATGTACCCAGAATGAGCTTTTCAGTGAACAGCGCCAGGCACATTTTAGCTACTTTTACTTGTAAGTGGGGTTGTAAACGCTTTTCAGGCTCAGTACTGCGCTCAAAGGATGCAGCCCTGAGGTCTCTCCTGATTAGGTTGTAGTTAAGTAGAAATTTGGTGCTCAGCTGACCCGGCAGGAGCAAATATATGCCAAAAATGTATGCAGAATGAGCTTTTCAGTGACCAGCAGCCAGGCACATTTTAGCTAGTTTTACTTGTAAGTGGGGTTGTAAACGGTTTTCAGGCTCAGTACTGCGCTCAAAAGATGCAGCCCTGAGGTCTCTCCTGATAGGAGGTAGTTAAGTAGAAATTCACTACTCAGTTGACCCGGCAGAAGCAAATGTATACCAAAAATGTACCCAGAATTTTTCAGTGAACAGCAGCCAGGCACATTTTAGCTAGTTTACTTGTAAGTGGGGTTGTAAACGCTAATTCAGGCCCAGTACTGCGCTCAAAAGATGCAGCCCTGAGGTCTCTCCTGATAGGAGGTAGTTAAGTAGAAATTCGCTGCTCAGCTGACCCGGCAGGAGTAAATATATGCCAAAAATGTATGCAGAATGAGCTTTTCAGTGAACAGCAGCCAGGCACATTTTTGCTAGTTTTACTTGTAAGTGGGGTTGTAAATGGTTTTCAGGCTCAGTACTGCGCTCAAAAGATGCAGCCCTGAGGTCTCTCCTGACAGGAGGTAGTTAAGTGGAAATTCGCTGCTCAGCTGACCTGGCAGGAGCAAATGACTGCCAAAAATGTATGCAGAATGAGCTTTTCAGTGAACAGCAGCCAGGCACATTTTAGCCAGTTTTACTTGTAAGTGGGGTTGTAAATGGTTTTCAGGCTCAGTACTGCGCTCTAAAGATGCAGCCCTGAGGTCTCTCCTGATAGGAGGTAGTTAAGTAGAAATTACTGCTCAGCTGACCCGGGAGAAGCAAATGTATGCCAAAAATGTACCCAGAATGAGCTTTTCAGTGAACAGCAGCCAGGCACATTTTAGCTAGTTTTACCTGTAAGTGGGGTTGGAAACGGTTTTCAGGCTCAGTGCTGCGCTCAAAAGACGCAGCCCTGAGTTCTCTCCTGATAGGAGGTAGTTAAGTAGAAATTCACTGCTCAGCTGACCCGGCAGAAGCAAATGTATACCAAAAAGGTACCCAGAATGACCTTTTCAGTGAACAGCAGCCAGGCACATTTTAGCTAGTTTTACTTGTAAGTGGGGTTGTAAACGCTTTTCAGGCTCAGTACTGCGCTCAAAGGATGCAGCCCTGAGGTCTCTCCTGATTAGGGGGTAGTTAAGTAAAAATTTGCTGCTCAGCTGACCGGGCAGGAGCAAATATATGCCAAAAATGTATGCAGAATAAGCTTTTCAGTGAACAGCAGCCAGGCACATTTTAGCTAGTTTTACTTGTAAGTGGGGTTGTAAACGGTTTTCAGGCTCAGTACTGCGCTCAAAAGATGCAGCCCTGAGGTCTCTCCTGATAGGAGGTAGTTAAGTAGAAATTCACTGCTCAGCTGACCCGGCAGAAGCAAATTATACCAAAAATGTACCCAGAATGAGCTTTTCAGTGAACAGCAGCCAAGCACATTTTAGCTAGTTTTACTTGTAAGTGGGGTTGGAAACGGTTTTCAGGCTCAGTACTGCGCTCAAAAGATGCAGCCATGAGGTCTCTTCTGATAGGAGGTAGTTAAGTAGAAATTCACTGCTCAGCTGACCCGGGAGAAGCAAATGTATGCCAAAAATGTACCCAGAATGAGCTTTTCAGTGAACAGCAGCCAGGCACATTTTAGCTAATTTTACTTGTAAGTGGGGTTGTAAATGGTTTTCAGGCTAGTACTGCGTTCAAAAGATGCAGCCCTGAGGTCTCTCCTGAATGGAGGTAGTTAAGTAGAAATTCGCTGCTCAGCTGACCCGGGAGAAGCAAATGTATGCCAAAAATGTACCCAGAATGAGCTTTTCAGTGAACAGCAGCCAGGCACATTTTAGCTAGTTTTACTTGTAAGTGGGGTTGGAAACGGTTTTCAGGCTCAGTACTGCGCTCAAAAGATGCAGCCATGAGGTCTCTTCTGATAGGAGGTAGTTAAGTAGAAATTCACTGCTCAGCTGACCCGGCAGAAGCAAATGTATACCAAAAATGTACCCAGAATGACCTTTTCAGTGAACAGCAGCCAGGCACATTTTAGCTAGTTTTACGTGTAAGTGGGGTTGTAAACGCTTTTCAGGCTCAGTACTGCGCTCAAAGGATGCAGCCCTGAGGTCTCTCCTGATAGGAGGTAGTTAAGTAGAAACTCGCTGCTCAGCTGACCCGGCAGGAGCAAATATATGCCAAAAATGTATGCAGAATGAGCTTTTCAGTGAACAGCAGCCAGGCACATTTTAGCTAGTTTTACTTGTAAGTGGGGTTGTAAATGGTTTTCAGGCTCAGTACTGCGCTCAAAAGATGCAGCCCTGAGGTCTCTCCTGATAGGAGGTAGTTAAGTAGAAATTCGCTGCTCAGCTGACCCGGGAGAAGCAAATGTATGCCAAAAATGTACCCAGAATGAGCTTTTCAGTGAACAGCAGCCAGGCACATTTTAGCTAGTTTTACTTGTAAGTGGGGTTGGAAACGGTTTTCAGGCTCAGTACTGCGCTCAAAAGATGCAGCCATGAGATCTCTTCTGATAGGAGGTAGTTAAGTAGAAATTCACTGCTCAGCTGACCCGGCAGAAGCAAATGTATACCAAAAATGTACCCAGAATGACCTTTTCAGTGAACAGCAGCCAGGCACATTTTAGCTAGTTTTACGTGTAAGTGGGGTTGTAAACGCTTTTCAGGCTCAGTACTGCGCTCAAAGGATGCAGCCCTGAGGTCTCTCCTGATAGGAGGTAGTTAAGTAGAAACTCGCTGCTCAGCTGACCCGGCAGGAGCAAATATATGCCAAAAATGTATGCAGAATGAGCTTTTCAGTGAACAGCAGCCAGGCACATTTTAGCTAGTTTTACTTGTAAGTGGGGTTGTAAATGGTTTTCAGGCTCAGTACTGCGCTCAAAAGATGCAGCCCTGAGGTCTCTCCTGATAGGAGGTAGTTAAGTAGAAATTCACTGCTCAGCTGACCCGGCAGAAGTAAATGTATACCAAAAATGTACCCAGAATGACCTTTTCAGTGAACAGCAGCCAGGCACATTTTAGCTAGTTTTACGTGTAAGTGGGGTTGTAAACGCTTTTCAGGCTCAGTACTGCGCTGAAAGGATGCAGCTCTGAGGTCTCTCCTGATAGGAGGTAGTTAAGTAGAAATTCACTGCTCAGCTGACCCGGCAGAAGTTAAATGTATACCAAAAATGTACCCAGAATGAGCTTTTCAGTGAACAGCAGCCAGGCACATTTTAGCTAGTTTTACTTGTAAGTGGGGTTGGAAACGGTTTTCAGGCTCAGTACTGCGCTCAAAAGATGCAGCCCTGAGGTCTCTCCTGATAGGAGGTAGTGAAGTAGAAATGCACTGCTCAGCTGACCCGGCAGAAGCAAATGTATACCAAAAATGTACCCAGAATGAGCTTTTCAGTGAACAGCGCCAGGCACATTTTAGCTACTTTTACTTGTAAGTGGGGTTGTAAACGCTTTTCAGGCTCAGTACTGCGCTCAAAGGATGCAGCCCTGAGGTCTCTCCTGATAGGAGGTAGTTAAGTAGACATTTACTGCTCAGCTGACCCGGCAGAAGAAAATGTATACCAAAAATGTACCCAGAATGACCTTTTCAGTGAACAGCAGCCAGGCACATTTTAGCTAGTTTTACGTGTAAGTGGGGTTGTAAACGCTTTTCAGGCTCAGTACTGCGCTCAAAGGATGCAGCCCTGAGGTCTCTCCTGATAGGAGGTAGTTAAGTAGAAATTCACTGCTCAGCTGACCCGGCAGAAGTAAATGTATACCAAAAATGTACCCAGAATGAGCTTTTCAGTGAACAGCAGCCAGGCACATTTTAGCTAGTTTTACTTGTAAGTGGGGTTGGGAACGGTTTTCAGGCTCAGTACTGCGCTCAAAAGATGCAGCCCTGAGGTCTCTCCTGATAGGAGGTAGTTAAGTAGAAATGCACTGCTCAGCTGACCCGGCAGAAGCAAATGTATACCAAAAATGTACCCAGAATGAGCTTTTCAGTGAACAGCGCCAGGCACATTTTAGCTACTTTTACTTGTAAGTGGGGTTGTAAACGCTTTTCAGGCTCAGTACTGCGCTCAAAGGATGCAGCCCTGAGGTCTCTCCTGATAGGAGGTAGTTAAGTAGAAATTCACTGCTCAGCTGACCCGGCAGAAGCAAATGTATGCCAAAAATGTACCCAGAATGAGCTTTTCAGTGAACAGCAGCCAGGCACGTTTTAGCTAGTTTACTTGTAAGTGGGGTTGTAAACGCTAATTCAGGCTCAGTACTGCGCGCAAAGGATGCAGCCCTGAGGTCTCTCCTGATAGGAGGTAGTTAAGTAGAAACTCGCTGCTCAGCTGACCCGGCAGGAGCAAATATATGCCAAAAATGTATGCAGAATGAGCTTTTCAGTGAACAGCAGCCAGGCACATTTTAGCTAGTTTTACTTGTAAGTGGGTTTGTAAACGGTTTTCAGGCTCAGTACTGCGCTCAAAAGATGCAGCCCTGAGGTCTCTCCTGATAGGAGGTAGTTAAGTAGAAATTCGCTGCTCAGCTGACCCGGCAAGAGCAAATATATGCCACCAATGTATGCAGAATTAGCTTTTCAGTGAACAGCAGCCAGGCACATTTTAGCTAGTTTTACTTGTAAGTGGGGTTGTAAATGGTTTTCAGGCTCAGTACTGCGCTCAAGATGCAGCCCTGAGGTCTCTCCTGATAGGAGGTAGTTAAGTAGAAATTCGCTGCTCAGCTGACCCGGGAGAAGCAAATGTATGCCAAAAATGTACCCAGAATGAGCTTTTCAGTGAATAGCAGCCAGGCACATTTTAGCTAGTTTTACTTGTAAGTGGGGTTGGAAACGGTTTTCAGGCTCAGTACTGCGCTCAAAAGATGCAGCCCTGAGTTCTCTCCTGATAGGAGGTAGTTAAGTAGAAATTCACTGCTCAGCTGACCCGGCAGAAGCAAATGTATACCAAAAATATACCCCGAATGACCTTTTCAGTGAACAGCAGCCAGGCACATTTAAGCTAATTTTACTTGTAAGTGGGTTTGTAAATGGTTTTCAGGCTCAGTACTGCGCTCAAAAGATGCAGCCCTGAGGTCTCTCCTGATAGGAGGTAGTTAAGTAGAAATTCGCAGCTCAGCTGACCCGGCAGGAGCAAATATATGCCACCAATGTATGCAGAATTAGCTTTTCAGTGAACAGCAGCCAGGCACATTTTAGCTAGTTTTACTTGTAAGTGGGGTTGTAAATGGTTTTCAGGCTCAGTACTGCGCTCAAAAGATGCAGCCCTGAGGTCTCTCCTGATAGGAGGTAGTTAAGTAGAAATTCGCTGCTCAGCTGACCCGGGAGAAGCAAATGTATGCCAAAAATGTACCCAGAATGAGCTTTTCAGTGAATAGCAGCCAGGCACATTTTAGCTAGTTTTACTTGTAAGTGGGGTTGGAAACGGGTATCAGGCTCAGTACTGCGCTCAAAAGATGCAGCCCTGAGGTCTCTCCTGATAGGAGGTAGTTAAGTAGAAATTCACTGCTCAGCTGACCCGGCAGAAGCAAATGTATACCAAAAATGTACCCAGAATTACCTTTTCAGTGAACAGCAGCCAGGCACATTTTAGCTAGTTTTACGTGTAAGTGGGGTTGTAAACGCTTTTCAGGCTCAGTACTGCGCTCAAAGGATGCAGCCCTGAGGTCTCTCTTGATAGGAGGTAGTTAAGTAGAAATTCACTGCTCAGCTGACCCGGCAGAAGTAAATGTATACCAAAAATGTACCCAGAATGAGCTTTTCAGTGAACAGCAGCCAGGCACATTTTAGCTAGTTTTACTTGTAAGTGGGGTTGGAAACGCTTTTCAGGCTCAGTACTGCGCTCAAAAGATGCAGCCCTGAGGTCTCTCCTGATAGGAGGTAGTTAAGTAGAAATTCACTGCTCAGCTGACCCGGCAGGAGCAAATGTATGCCAAAAATGTATGCAGAATTAGCTTTTAAGTGAACAGCAGCCAGGCACATTTTAGCTAGTTTTACTTGTAAGTGGGGTTGTAAATGGTTTTCAGGCTCAGTACTGCGCTCAAAAGATGCTGCCCTGAGGTCTCTCCTGATAGGAGGTAGTTAAGTAGAAATTCGCTGCTCAGCTGACCCGGCAGAAGCAAATGTATACCAAAAATGTACCCAGAATGAGCATTTCAGTGAACAACAGCCAGGCACATTTTAGCTAGTTTTACTTGTAAGTGGGGTTGTAAACGGTTTTCAGGCTCAGTACTGCGCTCAAAAGATGCAGCCCTGAGGTCTCTCCTGATAGGAGGTAGTTAAGTAGAAATTTGCTGCTCAGCTGACCCGGCAGGAGCAAATATATGCCAAAAATGTATGCAGAATGAGCTTTTCAGTGACCAGCAGCCAGGCACATTTTAGCTAGTTTTACTTGTAAGTGGGGTTGTAAACGGTTTTCAGGCTCAGTACTGCGCTCAAAGGATGCAGCCCTGAGGTCTCTCCTGATTAGGGGGTAGTTAAGTAAAAATTCGCTGCTCAGCTGACCCGGCAGGAGCAAATATATGCCAAAAATGTATGCAGAATTAGCTTTTCAGTGAACAGCAGCCAGGCACATTTTAGCGTTCTACTTGTAAGTGGGGTTGTAAACGGTTTTCAAGCTCAGTACTGCGCTCAAAAGATGCAGCCCTGAGGTCTCTCCTGATAGGAGGTAGTTAAGTAGAAATTCACTGCTCACCTGACCCGGCAGAAGCAAATGTATACCAAAAATGTACCCAGAATGAGCTTTTCAGTGAACAGCAGCCAGGCACGTTTTAGCTAGTTTACTTGTAAGTGGGGTTGTAAACGCTAATTCAGGCTCAGTACTGCGCGCAAAGGATGCAGCCCTGAGGTCTCTCCTGATAGGAGGTAGTTAAGTAGAAACTCGCTGCTCAGCTGACCCGGCAGGAGCAAATATATGCCAAAAATGTATGCAGAATGAGCTTTTCAGTGAACAGCAGCCAGGCACATTTTAGCTAGTTTTACTTGTAAGTGGGTTTGTAAATGGTTTTCAGGCTCAGTACTGCGCTCAAAAGATGCAGCCCTGAGGTCTCTCCTGATAGGAGGTAGTTAAGTAGAAATTCGCTGCTCAGCTGACCCGGCAGGAGCAAATATATGCCACCAATGTATGCAGAATTAGCTTTTCAGTGAACAGCAGCCAGGCACATTTTAGCTAGTTTTACTTGTAAGTGGGGTTGTAAATGGTTTTCAGGCTCAGTACTGCGCTCAAGATGCAGCCCTGAGGTCTCTCCTGATGGAGGTAGTTAAGTAAAAATTCGCTGCTCAGCTGACCCGGGAGAAGCAAATGTATGCCAAAAATGTACCCAGAATGAGCTTTTCAGTGAATAGCAGCCAGGCACATTTTAGCTAGTTTTACTTGTAAGTGGGGTTGGAAACGGGTATCAGGCTCAGTACTGCGCTCAAAAGATGCAGCCCTGAGGTCTCTCCTGATAGGAGGTAGTTAAGAAGAAATTCACTGCTCAGCTGACCCGGCAGAAGCAAATGTATACCAAAAATGTACCCAGAATGACCTTTTCAGTGAACAGCAGCCAGGCACATTTTAGCTAGTTTTACTTGTAAGTGGGGTTGGAAACGGGTATCAGGCTCAGTACTGCGCTCAAAAGATGCAGCTCTGAGGTCTCTCCTGATAGGAGGTAGTTAAGTAGAAATTCGCTGCTCAGCTGACCCGGCAGGAGCAAATATATGCCAAAAATGTATGCAGAATGAGCTTTTCAGTGAACAGCAGCCAGGCACATTTGAGCTAGTTTTACTTGTAAGTGGGGTTGTAAATGGTTTTCAGGCTCAGTACTGCGCTCAAAAGATGCAGCCCTGAGGTCTCTCCTGATAGGAGGTAGTTAAGTGGAAATTCGCTGCTCAGCTGACCCGGCAGGAGCAAATGTATGCCAAAAATGTATGCAGAATGAGCTTTTCAGTGAACAGCAGCCAGGCACATTTTAGCTAGTTTTACTTGTAAGTGGGGTTGTAAATGGTTTTCAGGCTCAGTACTGCGCTCTAAAGATGCAGCCCTGAGGCCTCTCCTGATAGGAGGTAGTTAAGTAGAAATTCGCTGCTCAGCTGACCCGGGAGAAGCAAATGTATGCCAAAAATGTACCCAGAATGAGCTTTTCAGTGAACAGCAGCCAGGCACATTTTAGCTAGTTTTACTTGTAAGTGGGGTTGGAAACGGGTATCAGGCTCAGTACTGCGCGCAAGGATGCAGCCCTGAGGTCTCTCCTGATTAGGGGGTAGTTAAGTAAAAATTCGCTGCTCAGCTGACCCGGCAGGAGCAAATATATGCCAAAAATGTATGCAGAATGAGCTTTTCAGTGAACAGCAGCCAGGCACATTTTAGCTAGTTTTACTTGTAAGTGGGTTTGTAAATGGTTTTCAGGCTCAGTACTGCGCTCAAAAGATGCAGCCCTGAGGTCTCTCCTGATAGGAGGTAGTTAAGTAGAAATTCGCTGCTCAGCTGACCCGGGAGAAGCAAATGTATGCCAAAAATGTACCCAGAATGAGCTTTTCAGTGAACAGCAGCCAGGCACATTTTAGCTAGTTTTACTTGTAAGTGGGGTTGGAAACGGGTATCAGGCTCAGTACTGCGCTCAAAAGATGCAGCCCTGAGGTCTCTCCTGATAGGAGGTAGTTAAGTAGAAATTCACTGCTCAGCTGACCCGGCAGAAGCAAATGTATACCAAAAATGTACCCAGAATGACCTTTTCAGTGAACAGCAGCCAGGCACATTTTAGCTAGTTTTACGTGTAAGTGGGGTTGTAAACGCTTTTCAGGCTCAGTACTGCGCTCAAAGGATGCAGCCCTGAGGTCTCTCCTGATAAGAGGTAGTTAAGTAGAAATTCACTGCTCAGCTGACCCGGGAGAAGCAAATGTATGCCAAAAATGTACCCAGAATGAGCTTTTCAGTGAACAGCAGCCAGGCACATTTTAGCTAGTTTTACTTGTAAGTGGGGTTGGAAACGGGTATCAGGCTCAGTACTGCGCGCAAGGATGCAGCCCTGAGGTCTCTCCTGATTAGGGGGTAGTTAAGTAAAAATTCGCTGCTCAGCTGACCCGGCAGGAGCAAATATATGCCAAAAATGTATGCAGAATGAGCTTTTCAGTGAACAGCAGCCAGGCACATTTTAGCTAGTTTTACTTGTAAGTGGGTTTGTAAATGGTTTTCAGGCTCAGTACTGCGCTCAAAAGATGCAGCCCTGAGGTCTCTCCTGATAGGAGGTAGTTAAGTAGAAATTCGCTGCTCAGCTGACCCGGGAGAAGCAAATGTATGCCAAAAATGTACCCAGAATGAGCTTTTCAGTGAACAGCAGCCAGGCACATTTTAGCTAGTTTTACTTGTAAGTGGGGTTGGAAACGGGTATCAGGCTCAGTACTGCGCTCAAAAGATGCAGCCCTGAGGTCTCTCCTGATTAGGGGGTAGTTAAGTAAAAATTCGCTGCTCAGCTGACCCGGCAGGAGCAAATATATGCCAAAAATGTATGCAGAATGAGCTTTTCAGTGAACAGCAGCCAGGCACATTTTAGCTAGTTTTACTTGTAAGTGGGTTTGTAAATGGTTTTAAGGCTCAGTACTGCGCTCAAAAGATGCAGCCCTGAGGTCTCTCCTGATAGGAGGTAGTTAAGTAGAAATTCGCTGCTCAGCTGACCCGGGAGAAGCAAATGTATGCCAAAAATGTACCCAGAATGAGCTTTTCAGTGAACAGCAGCCAGGCACATTTTAGCTAGTTTTACTTGTAAGTGGGGTTGGAAACGGGTATCAGGCTCAGTACTGCGCTCAAAAGATGCAGCCCTGAGGTCTCTCCTGATAGGAGGTAGTTAAGTAGAAATTCACTGCTCAGCTGACCCGGCAGAAGCAAATGTATACCAAAAATGTACCCAGAATGACCTTTTCAGTGAACAGCAGCCAGGCACATTTTAGCTAGTTTTACGTGTAAGTGGGGTTGTAAACGCTTTTCAGGCTCAGTACTGCGCTCAAAGGATGCAGCCCTGAGGTCTCTCCTGATAGGAGGTAGTTAAGTAGAAATTCACTGCTCAGCTGACCCGGCAGAAGTAAATGTATACCAAAAATGTACCCAGAATGAGCTTTTCAGTGAACAGCAGCCAGGCACATTTTAGCTAGTTTTACATGTAAGTGGGGTTGGAAACGGTTTTCAGGCTCAGTACTGCGCTCAAAAGATGCAGCCCTGAGGTCTCTCCTGATAGGAGGTAGTTAAGTAGAAATGCACTGCTCAGCTGACCCGGCAGAAACAAATGTATACCAAAAATGTACCCAGAATGAGCTTTTCAGTGAACAGCGCCAGGCACATTTTAGCTACTTTTACTTGTAAGTGGGGTTGTAAACGCTTTTCAGGCTCAGTACTGCGCTCAAAGGATGCAGCCCTGAGGTCTCTCCTGATAGGAGGTAGTTAAGTAGAAATTTACTGCTCAGCTGACCCGGCAGAAGAAAATGTATACCAAAAATGTACCCAGAATGAGCTTTTCAGTGAACAGCAGCCAGGCGCATTTTAGCTAGTTTTACTTGTAAGTGGGGTTGTAAACGGTTTTCAAGCTCAGTACTGCGCTCAAAAGATGCAGCCCTGAGGTCTCTCCTGATAGGAGGTAGTTAAGTAGAAATTCACTGCTCAGCTGACCCGGTAGAAGCAAATGTATGCCAAAAATGTACCCAGAATGAGCTTTTCAGTGAACAGCAGCCAGGCACGTTTTAGCTAGTTTACTTGTAAGTGGGGTTGTAAACGCTAATTCAGGCTCAGTACTGCGCGCAAAGGATGCAGCCCTGAGGTCTCTCCTGATAGGAGGTAGTTAAGTAGAAATTCGCTGCTCAGCTGACCCGGCAGGAGCAAATATATGCCACCAATGTATGCAGAATTAGCTTTTCAGTGAACAGCAGCCAGGCACATTTTAGCTAGTTTTACTTGTAAGTGGGGTTGTAAATGGTTTTCAGGCTCAGTACTGCGCTCAAGATGCAGCCCTGAGGTCTCTCCTGATAGGAGGTAGTTAAGTAGAAATTCGCTGCTCAGCTGACCCGGGAGAAGCAAATGTATGCCAAAAATGTACCCAGAATGAGCTTTTCAGTGAATAGCAGCCAGGCACATTTTAGCTAGTTTTACTTGTAAGTGGGGTTGGAAACGGGTATCAGGCTCAGTACTGCGCTCAAAAGATGCAGCCCTGAGGTCTCTCCTGATAGGAGGTAGTTAAGTAGAAATTCACTGCTCAGCTGACCCGGCGGAAGCAAATGTATACCAAAAATGTACCCAGAATGACCTTTTCAGTGAACAGCAGCCAGGCACATTTTAGCTAGTTTTACGTGTAAGTGGGGTTGTAAACGCTTTTCAGGCTCAGTACTGCGCTCAAAGGATGCAGCCCTGAGGTCTCTCTTGATAGGAGGTAGTTAAGTAGAAATTCACTGCTCAGCTGACCCGGCAGAAGTAAATGTATACCAAAAATGTACCCAGAATGAGCTTTTCAGTGAACAGCAGCCAGGTACATTTTAGCTAGTTTTACTTGTAAGTGGGGTTGGAAACGGTTTCAGACTCAGTACTGCGCTCAAAAGATGCAGCCATGAGGTCTCTTCTGATAGGAGGTAGTTAAAAAGGAATTCACTGATCAGCTGACCCCGCAGAAGCAAATGTATACAAAAAATGTATGCAGAATGAGCTTTTCAGTGAACAGCAGCCAGGCACATTTTAGCTAGTTTTACTTGTAAGTGGGGTTGGAAACGGGTATCAGGCTCAGTACTGCGCTCAAAAGATGCAGCCCTGAGGTCTCTCCTGATAGGAGGTAGTTAAGTAGAAATGCACTGCTCAGCTAACCCGGCAGAAGCAAATGTATACCAAAAATGTACCCAGAATGAGCTTTTCAGTGAACAGCGCCAGGCACATTTTAGCTACTTTTACTTGTAAGTGGGGTTGTAAACGCTTTTCAGGCTCAGTACTGCGCTCAAAGGATGCAGCCCTGAGGTCTCTCCTGATTAGGTTGTAGTTAAGTAGAAATTTGGTGCTCAGCTGACCCGGCAGGAGCAAATATATGCCAAAAATGTATGCAGAATGAGCTTTTCAGTGACCAGCAGCCAGGCACATTTTAGCTAGTTTTACTTGTAAGTGGGGTTGTAAACGGTTTTCAGGCTCAGTACTGCGCTCAAAAGATGCAGCCCTGAGGTCTCTCCTGATAGGAGGTAGTTAAGTAGAAATTCACTACTCAGCTGACCCGGCAGAAGCAAATGTATACCAAAAATGTACCCAGAATTTTTCAGTGAACAGCAGCCAGGCACATTTTAGCTAGTTTACTTGTAAGTGGGGTTGTAAACGCTAATTCAGGCCCAGTACTGCGCTCAAAGGATGCAGCCCTGAGGTCTCTCCTGATAGGAGGTAGTTAAGTAGAAATTCGCTGCTCAGCTGACCCGGCAGAAGCAAATGTATACCAAAAAGGTACCCAGAATGACCTTTTCAGTGAACAGCAGCCAGGCACATTTTAGCTAGTTTTACTTGTAAGTGGGGTTGTAAACGCTTTTCAGGCTCAGTACTGCGCTCAAAGGATGCAGCCCTGAGGTCTCTCCTGATTAGGGGGTAGTTAAGTAAAAATTTGCTGCTCAGCTGACCCGGCAGGAGCAAATATATGCCAAAAATGTATGCAGAATGAGCTTTTCAGTGAACAGCAGCCAGGCACATTTTAGCTAGTTTTACTTGTAAGTGGGGTTGTAAATGGTTTTCAGGCTCAGTACTGCGCTCAAAAGATGCAGCCCTGAGGTCTCTCCTGATAGGAGGTAGTTAAGTGGAAATTCGCTGCTCAGCTGACCTGGCAGGAGCAAATGACTGCCAAAAATGTATGCAGAATGAGCTTTTCAGTGAACAGCAGCCAGGCACATTTTAGCCAGTTTTACTTGTAAGTGGGGTTGTAAATGGTTTTCAGGCTCAGTACTGCGCTCTAAAGATGCAGCCCTGAGGTCTCTCCTGATAGGAGGTAGTTAAGTAGAAATTCGCTGCTCAGCTGACCCGGGAGAAGCAAATGTATGCCAAAAATGTACCCAGAATGAGCTTTTCAGTGAACAGCAGCCAGGCACATTTTAGCTAGTTTTACCTGTAAGTGGGGTTGGAAACGGTTTTCAGGCTCAGTACTGCGCTCAAAAGACGCAGCCCTGAGTTCTCTCCTGATAGGAGGTAGTTAAGTAGAAATTCACTGCTCAGCTGACCCGGCAGAAGCAAATGTATACCAAAAAGGTACCCAGAATGACCTTTTCAGTGAACAGCAGCCAGGCACATTTTAGCTAGTTTTACTTGTAAGTGGGGTTGTAAACGCTTTTCAGGCTCAGTACTGCGCTCAAAGGATGCAGCCCTGAGGTCTCTCCTGATTAGGGGGTAGTTAAGTAAAAATTTGCTGCTCAGCTGACCCGGCAGGAGCAAATATATGCCAAAAATGTATGCAGAATAAGCTTTTCAGTGAACAGCAGCCAGGCACATTTTAGCTAGTTTTACTTGTAAGTGGGGTTGTAAACGGTTTTCAGGCTCAGTACTGCGCTCAAAGTATGCAGTCCTGAGGTCTCTCTTGATAGGAGGTAGTTAAGTAGAAATTCACTGCTCAGCTGACCCGGCAGAAGTAAATGTATACCAAAAATGTACCCAGAATGAGCTTTTCAGTGAACAGCAGCCAGGCACATTTTAGCTAGGTTTACGTGTAAGTGGGGTTGTAAACGCTTTTCAGGCTAAGTACTGCGCTCAAAGGATGCAGCCCTGAGGTCTCTCCTGATAGGAGGTAGTTAAGCAGAAATTCACTGCTCAGCTGACCCGGCAGAAGTAAATGTATACCAAAAATGTACCCAGAATGAGCTTTTCAGTGAACAGCAGCCAGGCACATTTTAGCTAGTTTTACTTGTAAGTGGGGTTGGAAACGGTTTTCAGGCTCAGTACTGCGCTCAAAAGATGCAGCCCTGAGGTCTCTCCTGATAGGAGGTAGTTAAGTAGAAATGCACTGCTCAGCTGACCCGGCAGAAGCAAATGTATACCAAAAATGTACCCAGAATGAGCTTTTCAGTGAACAGCGCCAGGCACATTTTAGCTACTTTTACTTGTAAGTGGGGTTGTAAACGCTTTTCAGGCTCAGTACTGCGCTCAAAGGATGCAGCCCTGAGGTCTCTCCTGATAGGAGGTAGTTAAGTAGAAATTCACTGCTCAGCTGACCCGGCAGAAGCAAATGTATGCCAAAAATGTACCCAGAATGAGCTTTTCAGTGAACAGCAGCCAGGCACGTTTTAGCTAGTTTACTTGTAAGTGGGGTTGTAAACGCTAATTCAGGCTCAGTACTGCGCGCAAAGGATGCAGCCCTGAGGTCTCTCCTGATAGGAGGTAGTTAAGTAGAAACTCGCTGCTCAGCTGACCCGGCAGGAGCAAATATATGCCAAAAATGTATGCAGAATGAGCTTTTCAGTGAACAGCAGCCAGGCACATTTTAGCTAGTTTTACTTGTAAGTGGGTTTGTAAACGGTTTTCAGGCTCAGTACTGCGCTCAAAAGATGCAGCCCTGAGGTCTCTCCTGATAGGAGGTAGTTAAGTAGAAATTCGCTGCTCAGCTGACCCGGCAGGAGCAAATATATGCCACCAATGTATGCAGAATTAGCTTTTCAGTGAACAGCAGCCAGGCACATTTTAGCTAGTTTTACTTGTAAGTGGGGTTGTAAATGGTTTTCAGGCTCAGTACTGCGCTCAAGATGCAGCCCTGAGGTCTCTCCTGATAGGAGGTAGTTAAGTAGAAATTCGCTGCTCAGCTGACCCGGGAGAAGCAAATGTATGCCAAAAATGTACCCAGAATGAGCTTTTCAGTGAATAGCAGCCAGGCACATTTTAGCTAGTTTTACTTGTAAGTGGGGTTGGAAACGGGTATCAGGCTTAGTACTGCGCTCAAAAGATGCAGCCCTGAGGTCTCTCCTGATAGGAGGTAGTTAAGTAGAAATTCACTGCTCAGCTGACCCGGCAGAAGCAAATGTATACCAAAAATGTACCCAGAATGACCTTTACAGTGAACAGCAGCCAGGCACATTTTAGCTAGTTTTACTTGTAAGTGGGGTTGGAAACGGTTTTCAGGCTCAGTACTGCGCTCAAAAGATGCAGCCCTGCGTTCTCTCCTGATAGGAGGTAGTTAAGTAGAAATTCACTGCTCAGCTGACCCGGCAGAAGCAAATGTATACCAAAAATATACCCCGAATGACCTTTTCAGTGAACAGCAGCCAGGCACATTTAAGCTAATTTTACTTGTGAGTGGGTTTGTAAATGGTTTTCAGGCTCAGTACTGCGCTCAAAAGATGCAGCCCTGAGGTCTCTCCTGATAGGAGGTAGTTAAGTAGAAATTCGCAGCTCAGCTGACCCGGCAGGAGCAAATATATGCCACCAATGTATGCAGAATTAGCTTTTCAGTGAACAGCAGCCAGGCACATTTTAGCTAGTTTTACTTGTAAGTGGGGTTGTAAATGGTTTTCAGGCTCAGTACTGCGCTCAAAAGATGCAGCCCTGAGGTCTCTCCTGATAGGAGGTAGTTAAGTAGAAATTCGCTGCTCAGCTGACCCGGGAGAAGCAAATGTATGCCAAAAATGTACCCAGAATGAGCTTTTCAGTGAATAGCAGCCAGGCACATTTTAGCTAGTTTTACTTGTAAGTGGGGTTGGAAACGGGTATCAGGCTCAGTACTGCGCTCAAAAGATGCAGCCCTGAGGTCTCTCCTGATAGGAGGTAGTTAAGTAGAAATTCACTGCTCAGCTGACCCGGCAGAAGCAAATGTATACCAAAAATGTACCCAGAATTACCTTTTCAGTGAACAGCAGCCAGGCACATTTTAGCTAGTTTTACGTGTAAGTGGGGTTGTAAACGCTTTTCAGGCTCAGTACTGCGCTCAAAGGATGCAGCCCTGAGGTCTCTCTTGATAGGAGGTAGTTAAGTAGAAATTCACTGCTCAGCTGACCCGGCAGAATTAAATGTATACCAAAAATGTACCCAGAATGAGCTTTTCAGTGAACAGCAGCCAGGCACATTTTAGCTAGTTTTACTTGTAAGTGGGGTTGGAAACGCTTTTCAGGCTCAGTACTGCGCTCAAAAGATGCAGCCCTGAGGTCTCTCCTGATAGGAGGTAGTTAAGTAGAAATTCGCTGCTCAGCTGACCCGGCAGAAGCAAATGTATACCAAAAATGTACCCAGAATGAGCATTTCAGTGAACAACAGCCAGGCACATTTTAGCTAGTTTTACTTGTAAGTGGGGTTGTAAACGGTTTTCAGGCTCAGTACTGCGCTCAAAAGATGCAGCCCTGAGGTCTCTCCTGATAGGAGGTAGTTAAGTAGAAATTCACTGCTCAGCTGACCCGGCAGGAGCAAATGTATGCCAAAAATGTATGCAGAATTAGCTTTTCAGTGAACAGCAGCCAGGCACATTTTAGCTAGTTTTACTTGTAAGTGGGGTTGTAAATGGTTTTCAGGCTCAGTACTGCACTCAAAAGATGCTGCCCTGAGGTCTCTCCTGATAGGAGGTAGTTAAGTAGAAATTCGCTGCTCAGCTGACCCGGCAGAAGCAAATGTATACCAAAAATGTACCCAGAATGAGCATTTCAGTGAACAACAGCCAGGCACATTTTAGCTAGTTTTACTTGTAAGTGGGGTTGTAAACGGTTTTCAGGCTCAGTACTGCGCTCAAAAGATGCAGCCCTGAGGTCTCTCCTGATAGGAGGTAGTTAAGTAGAAATTTGCTGCTCAGCTGACCCGGCAGGAGCAAATATATGCCAAAAATGTATGCAGAATGAGCTTTTCAGTGACCAGCAGCCAGGCACATTTTAGCTAGTTTTACTTGTAAGTGGGGTTGTAAACGGTTTTCAGGCTCAGTACTGCGCTCAAAGGATGCAGCCCTGAGGTCTCTCCTGATTAGGGGGTAGTTAAGTAAAAATTCGCTGCTCAGCTGACCCGGCAGGAGCAAATATATGCCAAAAATGTATGCAGAATTAGCTTTTCAGTGAACAGCAGCCAGGCACATTTTAGCGTTCTACTTGTAAGTGGGGTTGTAAACGGTTTTCAAGCTCAGTACTGCGCTCAAAAGATGCAGCCCTGAGGTCTCTCCTGATAGGAGGTAGTTAAGTAGAAATTCACTGCTCAGCTGACCCGGCAGAAGCAAATGTATACCAAAAATGTACCCAGAATGAGCTTTTCAGTGAACAGCAGCCAGGCACGTTTTAGCTAGTTTACTTGTAAGTGGGGTTGTAAACGCTAATTCAGGCTCAGTACTGCGCGCAAAGGATGCAGCCCTGAGGTCTCTCCTGATAGGAGGTAGTTAAGTAGAAACTCGCTGCTCAGCTGACCCGGCAGGAGCAAATATATGCCAAAAATGTATGCAGAATGAGCTTTTCAGTGAACAGCAGCCAGGCACATTTTAGCTAGTTTTACTTGTAAGTGGGTTTGTAAATGGTTTTCAGGCTCAGTACTGCGCTCAAAAGATGCAGCCCTGAGGTCTCTCCTGATAGGAGGTAGTTAAGTAGAAATTCGCTGCTCAGCTGACCCGGCAGGAGCAAATATATGCCACCAATGTATGCAGAATTAGCTTTTCAGTGAACAGCAGCCAGGCACATTTTAGCTAGTTTTACTTGTAAGTGGGGTTGTAAATGGTTTTCAGGCTCAGTACTGCGCTCAAGATGCAGCCCTGAGGTCTCTCCTGATAGGAGGTAGTTAAGTAAAAATTCGCTGCTCAGCTGACCCGGGAGAAGCAAATGTATGCCAAAAATGTACCCAGAATGAGCTTTTCAGTGAATAGCAGCCAGGCACATTTTAGCTAGTTTTACTTGTAAGTGGGGTTGGAAACGGGTATCAGGCTCAGTACTGCGCTCAAAAGATGCAGCCCTGAGGTCTCTCCTGATAGGAGGTAGTTAAGAAGAAATTCACTGCTCAGCTGACCCGGCAGAAGCAAATGTATACCAAAAATGTACCCAGAATGACCTTTTCAGTGAACAGCAGCCAGGCACATTTTAGCTAGTTTTACTTGTAAGTGGGGTTGGAAACGGGTATCAGGCTCAGTACTGCGCTCAAAAGATGCAGCCCTGAGGTCTCTCCTGATAGGAGGTAGTTAAGTAGAAATTCGCTGCTCAGCTGACCCGGCAGGAGCAAATATATGCCAAAAATGTATGCAGAATGAGCTTTTCAGTGAACAGCAGCCAGGCACATTTGAGCTAGTTTTACTTGTAAGTGGGGTTGGAAACGGGTATCAGGCTCAGTACTGCGCTCAAAAGATGCAGCCCTGAGGTCTCTCCTGATAGGAGGTAGTTAAGTAGAAATTCACTGCTCAGCTGACCCGGCAGAAGCAAATGTATACCAAAAATGGACCCAGAATGACCTTTTCAGTGAACAGCAGCCAGGCACATTTTAGCTAGTTTTACGTGTAAGTGGGGTTGTAAACGCTTTTCAGGCTCAGTACTGCGCTCAAAGGATGCAGCCCTGAGGTCTCTCCTGATAAGAGGTAGTTAAGTAGAAATTCACTGCTCAGCTGACCCGGGAGAAGCAAATGTATGCCAAAAATGTACCCAGAATGAGCTTTTCAGTGAACAGCAGCCAGGCACATTTTAGCTAGTTTTACTTGTAAGTGGGGTTGGAAACGGGTATCAGGCTCAGTACTGCACGCAAAGATGCAGCCCTGAGGTCTCTCCTGATTAGGGGGTAGTTAAGTAAAAATTCGCTGCTCAGCTGACCCGGCAGGAGCAAATATATGCCAAAAATGTATGCAGAATGAGCTTTTCAGTGAACAGCAGCCAGGCACATTTTAGCTAGTTTTACTTGTAAGTGGGTTTGTAAATGGTTTTCAGGCTCAGTACTGCGCTCAAAAGATGCAGCCCTGAGGTCTCTCCTGATAGGAGGTAGTTAAGTAGAAATTCGCTGCTCAGCTGACCCGGGAGAAGCAAATGTATGCCAAAAATGTACCCAGAATGAGCTTTTCAGTGAACAGCAGCCAGGCACATTTTAGCTAGTTTTACTTGTAAGTGGGGTTGGAAACGGGTATCAGGCTCAGTACTGCGCTCAAAAGATGCAGCCCTGAGGTCTCTCCTGATAGGAGGTAGTTAAGTAGAAATTCACTGCTCAGCTGACCCGGCAGAAGCAAATGTATACCAAAAATGTACCCAGAATGACCTTTTCAGTGAACAGCAGCCAGGCACATTTTAGCTAGTTTTACGTGTAAGTGGGGTTGTAAACGCTTTTCAGGGTCAGTACTGCGCTCAAAGGATGCAGCCCTGAGGTCTCTCCTGATAGGAGGTAGTTAAGTAGAAATTCACTGCTCAGCTGACCCGGCAGAAGTAAATGTATACCAAAAATGTACCCAGAATGAGCTTTTCAGTGAACAGCAGCCAGGCACATTTTAGCTAGTTTTACATGTAAGTGGGGTTGGAAACGGTTTTCAGGCTCAGTACTGCGCTCAAAAGATGCAGCCCTGAGGTCTCTCCTGATAGGAGGTAGTTAAGTAGAAATGCACTGCTCAGCTGACCCGGCAGAAGAAAATGTATACCAAAAATGTACCCAGAATGAGCTTTTCAGTGAACAGCAGCCAGGCACATTTTAGCTAGTTTTACTTGTAAGTGGGGTTGTAAACGGTTTTCAAGCTCAGTACTGCGCTCAAAAGATGCAGCCCTGAGGTCTCTCCTGATAGGAGGTAGTTAAGTAGAAATTCACTGCTCAGCTGACCCGGTAGAAGCAAATGTATGCCAAAAATGTACCCAGAATGAGCTTTTCAGTGAACAGCAGCCAGGCACGTTTTAGCTAGTTTACTTGTAAGTGGGGTTGTAAACGCTAATTCAGGCTCAGTACTGCGCGCAAAGGATGCAGCCCTGAGGTCTCTCCTGATAGGAGGTAGTTAAGTAGAAATTCGCTGCTCAGCTGACCCGGCAGGAGCAAATATATGCCACCAATGTATGCAGAATTAGCTTTTCAGTGAACAGCAGCCAGGCACATTTTAGCTAGTTTTACTTGTAAGTGGGGTTGTAAATGGTTTTCAGGCTCAGTACTGCGCTCAAGATGCAGCCCTGAGGTCTCTCCTGATAGGAGGTAGTTAAGTAGAAATTCGCTGCTCAGCTGACCCGGGAGAAGCAAATGTATGCCAAAAATGTACCCAGAATGAGCTTTTCAGTGAATAGCAGCCAGGCACATTTTAGCTAGTTTTACTTGTAAGTGGGGTTGGAAACGGGTATCAGGCTCAGTACTGCGCTCAAAAGATGCAGCCCTGAGGTCTCTCCTGATAGGAGGTAGTTAAGTAGAAATTCACTGCTCAGCTGACCCGGCAGAAGCAAATGTATACCAAAAATGTACCCAGAATGACCTTTTCAGTGAACAGCAGCCAGGCACATTTTAGCTAGTTTTACGTGTAAGTGGGGTTGTAAACGCTTTTCAGGCTCAGTACTGCGCTCAAAGGATGCAGCCCTGAGGTCTCTCTTGATAGGAGGTAGTTAAGTAGAAATTCACTGCTCAGCTGACCCGGCAGAAGTAAATGTATACCAAAAATGTACCCAGAATGAGCTTTTCAGTGAACAGCAGCCAGGCACATTTTAGCTAGTTTTACTTGTAAGTGGGGTTGGAAACGGTTTCAGACTCAGTACTGCGCTCAAAAGATGCAGCCATGAGGTCTCTTCTGATAGGAGGTAGTTAAGTAGAAATTCACTGATCAGCTGACCCCGCAGAAGCAAATGTATACAAAAAATGTATGCAGAATGAGCTTTTCAGTGAACAGCAGCCAGGCACATTTTAGCTAGTTTTACTTGTAAGTGGGGTTGGAAACGGGTATCAGGCTCAGTACTGCGCTCAAAAGATGCAGCCCTGAGGTCTCTCCTGATAGGAGGTAGTTAAGTAGAAATGCACTGCTCAGCTAACCCGGCAGAAGCAAATGTATACCAAAAATGTACCCAGAATGAGCTTTTCAGTGAACAGCGCCAGGCACATTTTAGCTACTTTTACTTGTAAGTGGGGTTGTAAACGCTTTTCAGGCTCAGTACTGCGCTCAAAGGATGCAGCCCTGAGGTCTCTCCTGATTAGGTTGTAGTTAAATAGAAATTTGGTGCTCAGTTGACCCGGCAGGAGCAAATATATGCCAAAAATGTATGCAGAATGAGCTTTTCAGTGACCAGCAGCCAGGCACATTTTAGCTAGTTTTACTTGTAAGTGGGGTTGTAAACGGTTTTCAGGCTCAGTACTGCGCTCAAAAGATGCAGCCCTGAGGTCTCTCCTGATAGGAGGTAGTTAAGTAGAAATTCACTACTCAGCTGACCCGGCAGAAGCAAATGTATACCAAAAATGTACCCAGAATTTTTCAGTGAACAGCAGCCAGGCACATTTTAGCTAGTTTACTTGTAAGTGGGGTTGTAAACGCTAATTCAGGCCCAGTACTGCGCTCAAAGGATGCAGCCCTGAGGTCTCTCCTGATAGGAGGTAGTTAAGTAGAAATTCGCTGCTCAGCTGACCCGGCAGGAGCAAATATATGCCAAAAATGTATGCAGAATGAGCTTTTCAGTGAACAGCAGCCAGGCACATTTTAGCTAGTTTTACTTGTAAGTGGGGTTGTAAATGGTTTTCAGGCTCAGTACTGCGCTCAAAAGATGCAGCCCTGAGGTCTCTCCTGATAGGAGGTAGTTAAGTGGAAATTCGCTGCTCAGCTGACCTGGCAGGAGCAAATGACTGCCAAAAATGTATGCAGAATGAGCTTTTCAGTGAACAGCAGCCAGGCACATTTTAGCCAGTTTTACTTGTAAGTGGGGTTGTAAATGGTTTTCAGGCTCAGTACTGCGCTCTAAAGATGCAGCCCTGAGGTCTCTCCTGATAGGAGGTAGTTAAGTAGAAATTCGCTGCTCAGCTGACCCGGGAGAAGCAAATGTATGCCAAAAATGTACCCAGAATGAGCTTTTCAGTGAACAGCAGCCAGGCACATTTTAGCTAGTTTTACCTGTAAGTGGGGTTGGAAACGGATTTCAGGCTCAGTACTGCGCTCAAAAGACGCAGCCCTGAGTTCTCTCCTGATAGGAGGTAGTTAAGTAGAAATTCACTGCTCAGCTGACCCGGCAGAAGCAAATGTATACCAAAAAGGTACCCAGAATGACCTTTTCAGTGAACAGCAGCCAGGCACATTTTAGCTAGTTTTACTTGTAAGTGGGGTTGTAAACGCTTTTCAGGCTCAGTACTGCGCTCAAAGGATGCAGCCCTGAGGTCTCTCCTGATTAGGGGGTAGTTAAGTAAAAATTTGCTGCTCAGCTGACCCGGCAGGAGCAAATATATGCCAAAAATGTATGCAGAATAAGCTTTTCAGTGAACAGCAGCCAGGCACATTTTAGCTAGTTTTACTTGTAAGTGGGGTTGGAAACGCTTTTCAGGCTCAGTACTGCGCTCAAAAGATGCAGCCCTGAGTTCTCTCCTGATAGGAGGTAGTTAAGTAGAAATTCACTGCTCAGCTGACCCGGCAGAAGCAAATGTATACCAAAAATATACCCCGAATGACCTTTTCAGTGAACAGCAGCCAGGCACATTTAAGCTAATTTTACTTGTAAGTGGGTTTGTAAATGGTTTTCAGGCTCAGTACTGCGCTCAAAAGATGCAGCCCTGAGGTCTCGCCTGATAGGAGGTAGTTAAGTAGAAATTCGCAGCTCAGCTGACCCGGCAGGAGCAAATATATGCCACCAATGTATGCAGAATTAGCTTTTCAGTGAACAGCAGCCAGGCACATTTTAGCTAGTTTTACTTGTAAGTGGGGTTGTAAATGGTTTTCAGGCTCAGGACTGCGCTCAAAAGATGCAGCCCTGAGGTCTCTCCTGATAGGAGGTAGTTAAGTAGAAATTCGCTGCTCAGCTGACCCGGGAGAAGCAAATGTATGCCAAAAATGTACCCAGAATGAGCTTTTCAGTGAATAGCAGCCAGGCACATTTTAGCTAGTTTTACTTGTAAGTGGGGTTGGAAACGGGTATCAGGCTCAGTACTGCGCTCAAAAGATGCAGCCCTGAGGTCTCTCCTGATAGGAGGTAGTTAAGTAGAAATTCACTGCTCAGCTGACCCGGCAGAAGCAAATGTATACCAAAAATGTACACAGAATTACCTTTTCAGTGAACAGCAGCCACGCACATTTTAGCTAGTTTTACGTGTAAGTGGGGTTGTAAACGCTTTTCAGGCTCAGTACTGCGCTCAAAGGATGCAGCCCTGAGGTCTCTCTTGATAGGAGGTAGTTAAGTAGAAATTCACTGCTCAGCTGACCCGGCAGAAGTAAATGTATACCAAAAATGTACCCAGAATGAGCTTTTCAGTGAACAGCAGCCAGGCACATTTTAGCTAGTTTTACTTGTAAGTGGGGTTGGAAACGCTTTTCAGGCTCAGTACTGCGCTCAAAAGATGCAGCCCTGAGGTCTCTCCTGATAGGAGGTAGTTAAGTAGAAATTCACTGCTCAGCTGACCCGGCAGAAGCAAATGTATACCAAAAATATACCCCGAATGACCTTTTCAGTGAACAGCAGCCAGGCACATTTAAGCTAATTTTACTTGTAAGTGGGTTTGTAAATGGTTTTCAGGCTCAGTACTGCGCTCAAAAGATGCAGCCCTGAGGTCTCTCCTGATAGGAGGTAGTTAAGTAGAAATTCGCAGCTCAGCTGACCCGGCAGGAGCAAATATATGCCACCAATGTATGCAGAATTAGCTTTTCAGTGAACAGCAGCCAGGCACATTTTAGCTAGTTTTACTTGTAAGTGGGGTTGTAAATGGTTTTCAGGCTCAGGACTGCGCTCAAAAGATGCAGCCCTGAGGTCTCTCCTGATAGGAGGTAGTTAAGTAGAAATTCGCTGCTCAGCTGACCCGGGAGAAGCAAATGTATGCCAAAAATGTACCCAGAATGAGCTTTTCAGTGAATAGCAGCCAGGCACATTTTAGCTAGTTTTACTTGTAAGTGGGGTTGGAAACGGGTATCAGGCTCAGTACTGCGCTCAAAAGATGCAGCCCTGAGGTCTCTCCTGATAGGAGGTAGTTAAGTAGAAATTCACTGCTCAGCTGACCCGGCAGAAGCAAATGTATACCAAAAATGTACACAGAATTACCTTTTCAGTGAACAGCAGCCAGGCACATTTTAGCTAGTTTTACGTGTAAGTGGGGTTGTAAACGCTTTTCAGGCTCAGTACTGCGCTCAAAGGATGCAGCCCTGAGGTCTCTCTTGATAGGAGGTAGTTAAGTAGAAATTCACTGCTCAGCTGACCCGGCAGAAGTAAATGTATACCAAAAATGTACCCAGAATGAGCTTTTCAGTGAACAGTAGCCAGGCACATTTTAGCTAGTTTTACTTGTAAGTGGGGTTGGAAACGCTTTTCAGGCTCAGTACTGCGCTCAAAAGATGCAGCCCTGAGGTCTCTCCTGATAGGAGGTAGTTAAGTAGAAATTCACTGCTCAGCTGACCCGGCAGGAGCAAATGTATGCCAAAAATGTATGCAGAATTAGCTTTTCAGTGAACAGCAGCCAGGCACATTTTAGCTAGTTTTACTTGTAAATGGGGTTGTAAATGGTTTTCAGGCTCAGTACTGCGCTCAAAAGATGCTGCCCTGAGGTCTCTCCTGATAGGAGGTAGTTAAGTAGAAATTCGCTGCTCAGCTGACCCGGCAGAAGCAAATGTATACCAAAAATGTACCCAGAATGAGCATTTCAGTGAACAGCCAGGCACATTTTAGCTAGTTTTACTTGTAAGTGGGGTTGTAAACGGTTTTCAGGCTCAGTACTGCGCTCAAAAGATGCAGCCCTGAGGTCTCTCCTGATAGGAGGTAGTTAAGTAGAAATTTGCTGCTCAGCTGACCCGGCAGGAGCAAATATATGCCAAAAATGTATGCAGAATGAGCTTTTCAGTGACCAGCAGCCAGGCACATTTTAGCTAGTTTTACTTGTAAGTGGGGTTGTAAACGGTTTTCAGGCTCAGTACTGCGCTCAAAGGATGCAGCCCTGAGGTCTCTCCTGATTAGGGGGTAGTTAAGTAAAAATTCGCTGCTCAGCTGACCCGGCAGGAGCAAATATATGCCAAAAATGTATGCAGAATTAGCTTTTCAGTGAACAGCAGCCAGGCACATTTTAGCGTTCTACTTGTAAGTGGGGTTGTAAACGGTTTTCAAGCTCAGTACTGCGCTCAAAAGATGCTGCCCTGAGGTCTCTCCTGATAGGAGGTAGTTAAGTAGAAATTCACTGCTCAGCTGACCCGGCAGAAGCAAATGTATACCAAAAATGTACCCAGAATGAGCTTTTCAGTGAACAGCAGCCAGGCACGTTTTAGCTAGTTTACTTGTAAGTGGGGTTGTAAACGCTAATTCAGGCTCAGTACTGCGCGCAAAGGATGCAGCCCTGAGGTCTCTCCTGATAGGAGGTAGTTAAGTAGAAACTCGCTGCTCAGCTGACCCGGCAGGAGCAAATATATGCCAAAAATGTATGCAGAATGAGCTTTTCAGTGAACAGCAGCCAGGCACATTTTAGCTAGTTTTACTTGTAAGTGGGTTTGTAAATGGTTTTCAGGCTCAGTACTGCGCTCAAAAGATGCAGCCCTGAGGTCTCTCCTGATAGGAGGTAGTTAAGTAGAAATTCGCTGCTCAGCTGACCCGGCAGGAGCAAATATATGCCACCAATGTATGCAGAATTAGCTTTTCAGTGAACAGCAGCCAGGCACATTTTAGCTAGTTTTACTTGTAAGTGGGGTTGTAAATGGTTTTCAGGCTCAGTACTGCGCTCAAGATGCAGCCCGGAGGTCTCTCCTGATAGGAGGTAGTTAAGTAAAAATTCGCTGCTCAGCTGACCCGGGAGAAGCAAATGTATGCCAAAAATGTACCCAGAATGAGCTTTTCAGTGAATAGCAGCCAGGCACATTTTAGCTAGTTTTACTTGTAAGTGGGGTTGGAAACGGGTATCAGGCTCAGTACTGCGCTCAAAAGATGCAGCCCTGAGGTCTCTCCTGATAGGAGGTAGTTAAGAAGAAATTCACTGCTCAGCTGACCCGGCAGAAGCAAATGTATACCAAAAATGTACCCAGAATGACCTTTTCAGTGAACAGCAGCCAGGCACATTTTAGCTAGTTTTACTTGTAAGTGGGGTTGGAAACGGGTATCAGGCTCAGTACTGCGCTCAAAAGATGCAGCCCTGAGGTCTCTCCTGATAGGAGGTAGTTAAGTAGAAATTCGCTGCTCAGCTGACCCGGCAGGAGCAAATATATGCCAAAAATGTATGCAGAATGAGCTTTTCAGTGAACAGCAGCCAGGCACATTTTAGCTAGTTTTACTTGTAAGTGGGGATGTAAATGGTTTTCAGGCTCAGTACTGCGCTCAAAAGATGCAGCCCTGAGGTCTCTCCTGATAGGAGGTAGTTAAGTGGAAATTTGCTGCTCAGCTGACCCGGCAGGAGCAAATATATGCCAAAAATGTATGCAGAATGAGCTTTTCAGTGACCAGCAGCCAGGCACATTTTAGCTAGTTTTACTTGTAAGTGGGGTTGTAAACGGTTTTCAGGCTCAGTACTGCGCTCAAAGGATGCAGCCCTGAGGTCTCTCCTGATTAGGGGGTAGTTAAGTAAAAATTCGCTGCTCAGCTGACCCGGCAGGAGCAAATATATGCCAAAAATGTATGCAGAATTAGCTTTTCAGTGAACAGCAGCCAGGCACATTTTAGCGTTCTACTTGTAAGTGGGGTTGTAAACGGTTTTCAAGCTCAGTACTGCGCTCAAAAGATGCTGCCCTGAGGTCTCTCCTGATAGGAGGTAGTTAAGTAGAAATTCACTGCTCAGCTGACCCGGCAGAAGCAAATGTATACCAAAAATGTACCCAGAATGAGCTTTTCAGTGAACAGCAGCCAGGCACGTTTTAGCTAGTTTACTTGTAAGTGGGGTTGTAAACGCTAATTCAGGCTCAGTACTGCGCGCAAAGGATGCAGCCCTGAGGTCTCTCCTGATAGGAGGTAGTTAAGTAGAAACTCGCTGCTCAGCTGACCCGGCAGGAGCAAATATATGCCAAAAATGTATGCAGAATGAGCTTTTCAGTGAACAGCAGCCAGGCACATTTTAGCTAGTTTTACTTGTAAGTGGGTTTGTAAATGGTTTTCAGGCTCAGTACTGCGCTCAAAAGATGCAGCCCTGAGGTCTCTCCTGATAGGAGGTAGTTAAGTAGAAATTCGCTGCTCAGCTGACCCGGCAGGAGCAAATATATGCCACCAATGTATGCAGAATTAGCTTTTCAGTGAACAGCAGCCAGGCACATTTTAGCTAGTTTTACTTGTAAGTGGGGTTGTAAATGGTTTTCAGGCTCAGTACTGCGCTCAAGATGCAGCCCGGAGGTCTCTCCTGATAGGAGGTAGTTAAGTAAAAATTCGCTGCTCAGCTGACCCGGGAGAAGCAAATGTATGCCAAAAATGTACCCAGAATGAGCTTTTCAGTGAATAGCAGCCAGGCACATTTTAGCTAGTTTTACTTGTAAGTGGGGTTGGAAACGGGTATCAGGCTCAGTACTGCGCTCAAAAGATGCAGCCCTGAGGTCTCTCCTGATAGGAGGTAGTTAAGAAGAAATTCACTGCTCAGCTGACCCGGCAGAAGCAAATGTATACCAAAAATGTACCCAGAATGACCTTTTCAGTGAACAGCAGCCAGGCACATTTTAGCTAGTTTTACTTGTAAGTGGGGTTGGAAACGGGTATCAGGCTCAGTACTGCGCTCAAAAGATGCAGCCCTGAGGTCTCTCCTGATAGGAGGTAGTTAAGTAGAAATTCGCTGCTCAGCTGACCCGGCAGGAGCAAATATATGCCAAAAATGTATGCAGAATGAGCTTTTCAGTGAACAGCAGCCAGGCACATTTTAGCTAGTTTTACTTGTAAGTGGGGATGTAAATGGTTTTCAGGCTCAGTACTGCGCTCAAAAGATGCAGCCCTGAGGTCTCTCCTGATAGGAGGTAGTTAAGTGGAAATTCGCTGCTCAGCTGACCCGGCAGGAGCAAATGTATGCCAAAAATGTATGCAGAATGAGCTTTTCAGTGAACAGCAGCCAGGCACATTTTAGCTAGTTTTACTTGTAAGTGGGGTTGTAAATGGTTTTCAGGCTCAGTACTGCGCTCTAAAGATGCAGCCCTGAGGTCTCTCCTGATAGGAGGTAGTTAAGTAGAAATTCGCTGCTCAGCTGACCCGGGAGAAGCAAATGTATGCCAAAAATGTACCCAGAATGAGCTTTTCAGTGAACAGCAGCCAGGCACATTTTAGCTAGTTTTACTTGTAAGTGGGGTTGGAAACGGGTATCAGGCTCAGTACTGCGCGCAAGGATGCAGCCCTGAGGTCTCTCCTGATTAGGGGGTAGTTAAGTAAAAATTCGCTGCTCAGCTGACCCGGCAGGAGCAAATATATGCCAAAAATGTATGCAGAATGAGCTTTTCAGTGAACAGCAGCCAGGCACATTTTAGCTAGTTTTACTTGTAAGTGGGTTTGTAAATGGTTTTCAGGTTCAGTACTGCGCTCAAAAGATGCAGCCCTGAGGTCTCTCCTGATAGGAGGTAGTTAAGTAGAAATTCGCTGCTCAGCTGACCCGGGAGAAGCAAATGTATGCCAAAAATGTACCCAGAATGAGCTTTTCAGTGAACAGCAGCCAGGCACATTTTAGCTAGTTTTACTTGTAAGTGGGGTTGGAAACGGGTATCAGGCTCAGTAATGCGCTCAAAAGATGCAGCCCTGAGGTCTCTCCTGATAGGAGGTAGTTAAGTAGAAATTCACTGCTCAGCTGACCCGGCAGAAGCAAATGTATACCAAAAATGTACCCAGAATGACCTTTTCAGTGAACAGCAGCCAGGCACATTTTAGCTAGTTTTACGTGTAAGTGGGGTTGTAAACGCTTTTCAGGCTCAGTACTGCGCTCAAAGGATGCAGCCCTGAGGTCTCTTCTGATAGGAGGTAGTTAAGTAGAAATTCACTGCTCAGCTGACCCGGCAGAAGTAAATGTATACCAAAAATGTACCCAGAATGAGCTTTTCAGTGAACAGCAGCCAGGCACATTTTAGCTAGTTTTACATCTAAGTGGGGTTGGAAACGGTTTTCAGGCTCAGTACTGCGCTCAAAAGATGCAGCCCTGAGGTCTCTCCTGATAGGAGGTAGTTAAGTAGAAATGCACTGCTCAGCTGACCCGGCAGAAACAAATGTATACCAAAAATGTACCCAGAATGAGCTTTTCAGTGAACAGCGCCAGGCACATTTTAGCTACTTTTACTTGTAAGTGGTGTTGTAAACGCTTTTCAGGCTCAGTACTGCGCTCAAAGGATGCAGCCCTGAGGTCTCTCCTGATAGGAGGTAGTTAAGTAGAAATTTACTGCTCAGCTGACCCGGCAGAAGAAAATGTATACCAAAAATGTACCCAGAATGAGCTTTTCAGTGAACAGCAGCCAGGCACATTTTAGCTAGTTTTACTTGTAAGTGGGGTTGTAAACGGTTTTCAAGCTCAGTACTGCGCTCAAAAGATGCAGCCCTGAGGTCTCTCCTGATAGGAGGTAGTTAAGTAGAAATTCACTGCTCAGCTGACCCGGCAGAAGCAAATGTATGCCAAAAATGTACCCAGAATGAGCTTTTCAGTGAACAGCAGCCAGGCACGTTTTAGCTAGTTTACTTGTAAGTGGGGTTGTAAACGCTAATTCAGGCTCAGTACTGCGCGCAAAGGATGCAGCCCTGAGGTCTCTCCTGATAGGAGGTAGTTAAGTAGAAACTCGCTGCTCAGCTGACCCGGCAGGAGCAAATATATGCCAAAAATGTATGCAGAATGAGCTTTTCAGTGAACAGCAGCCAGGCACATTTTAGCTAGTTTTACTTGTAAGTGGGTTTGTAAATGGTTTTCAGGCTCAGTACTGCGCTCAAAAGATGCAGCCCTGAGGTCTCTCTTGATAGGAGGTAGTTAAGTAGAAATTCGCTGCTCAGCTGACCCGGCAGGAGCAAATATATGCCACCAATGTATGCAGAATTAGCTTTTCAGTGAACAGCAGCCAGGCACATTTTAGCTAGTTTTACTTGTAAGTGGGGTTGTAAATGGTTTTCAGGCTCAGTACTGCGCTCAAGATGCAGCCCTGAGGTCTCTCCTGATAGGAGGTAGTTAAGTAGAAATTCGCTGCTCAGCTGACCCGGGAGAAGCAAATGTATGCCAAAAATGTACCCAGAATGAGCTTTTCAGTGAATAGCAGCCAGGCACATTTTAGCTAGTTTTACTTGTAAGTGGGGTTGGAAACGGGTATCAGGCTCAGTACTGCGCTCAAAAGATGCAGCCCTGAGGTCTCTCCTGATAGGAGGTAGTTAAGTAGAAATTCACTGCTCAGCTGACCCGGCAGAAGCAAATGTATACCAAAAATGTACCCAGAATGACCTTTTCAGTGAACAGCAGCCAGGCACATTTTAGCTAGTTTTACGTGTAAGTGGGGTTGTAAACGCTTTTCAGGCTCAGTACTGCGCTGAAAGGATGCAGCCCTGAGGTCTCTCTTGATAGGAGGTAGTTAAGTAGAAATTTACTGCTCAGCTGACCCGGCAGAAGTAAATGTATACCAAAAATGTACCCAGAATGAGCTTTTCAGTGAACAGCAGCCAGGCACATTTTAGCTAGTTTTACTTGTAAGTGGGGTTGGAAACGGTTTCAGACTCAGTACTGCGCTCAAAAGATGCAGCCATGAGGTCTCTTCTGATAGGAGGTAGTTAAGTAGAAATTCACTGATCAGCTGACCCCGCAGAAGCAAATGTATACAAAAAATGTATGCAGAATGAGCTTTTCAGTGAACAGCAGCCAGGCACATTTTAGCTAGTTTTACTTGTAAGTGGGGTTGGAAACGGGTATCGGGCTCAGTACTGCGCTCAAAAGATGCAGCCCTGAGGTCTCTCCTGATAGGAGGTAGTTAAGTAGAAATGCACTGCTCAGCTAACCCGGCAGAAGCAAATGTATACCAAAAATGTACCCAGAATGAGCTTTTCAGTGAACAGCGCCAGGCACATTTTAGCTACTTTTACTTGTAAGTGGGGTTGTAAACGCTTTTCAGGCTCAGTACTGCGCTCAAAGGATGCAGCCCTGAGGTCTCTCCTGATTAGGTTGTAGTTAAGTAGAAATGTGGTGCTCAGCTGACCCGACAGGAGCAAATATATGTCAAAAATGTATGCAGAATGAGCTTTTCAGTGACCAGCAGCCAGGCACATTTTAGCTAGTTTTACTTGTAAGTGGGGTTGTAAACGGTTTTCAGGCTCAGTACTGCGCTCAAAAGATGCAGCCCTGAGGTCTCTCCTGATAGGAGGTAGTTAAGTAGAAATTCACTACTCAGCTGACCCGGCAGAAGCAAATGTATACCAAAAATGTACCCAGAATTTTTCAGTGAACAGCAGCCAGGCACATTTTAGCTAGTTTACTTGTAAGTGGGGTTGTAAACGCTAATTCAGGCCCAGTACTGCGCTCAAAGGATGCAGCCCTGAGGTCTCTCCTGATAGGAGGTAGTTAAGTAGAAATTCGCTGCTCAGCTGACCCGGCAGGAGCAAATATATGCCAAAAATGTATGCAGAATGAGCTTTTCAGTGAACAGCAGCCAGGCACATTTTAGCTAGTTTTACTTGTAAGTGGGGTTGTAAATGGTTTTCAGGCTCAGTACTGCGCTCAAAAGATGCAGCCCTGAGGTCTCTCCTGATAGGAGGTAGTTAAGTGGAAATTCGCTGCTCAGCTGACCTGGCAGGAGCAAATGACTGCCAAAAATGTATGCAGAATGAGCTTTTCAGTGAACAGCAGCCAGGCACATTTTAGCCAGTTTTACTTGTAAGTGGGGTTGTAAATGGTTTTCAGGCTCAGTACTGCGCTCTAAAGATGCAGCCCTGAGGTCTCTCCTGATAGGAGGTAGTTAAGTAGAAATTCGCTGCTCAGCTGACCCGGGAGAAGCAAATGTATGCCAAAAATGTACCCAGAATGAGCTTTTCAGTGAACAGCAGCCAGGCACATTTTAGCTAGTTTTACCTGTAAGTGGGGTTGGAAACGGTTTTCAGGCTCAGTACTGCGCTCAAAAGACGCAGCCCTGAGTTCTCTCCTGATAGGAGGTAGTTAAGTAGAAACTCGCTGCTCAGCTGACCCGGCAGGAGCAAATATATGCCAAAAATGTATGCAGAATGAGCTTTTCAGTGAACAGCAGCCAGGCACATTTTAGCTAGTTTTACTTGTAAGTGGGTTTGTAAATGGTTTTCAGGCTCAGTACTGCGCTCAAAAGATGCAGCCCTGAGGTCTCTCCTGATAGGAGGTAGTTAAGTAGAAATTCGCTGCTCAGCTGACCCGGCAGGAGCAAATATATGCCACCAATGTATGCAGAATTAGCTTTTCAGTGAACAGCAGCCAGGCACATTTTAGCTAGTTTTACTTGTAAGTGGGGTTGTAAATGGTTTTCAGGCTCAGTACTGCGCTCAAGATGCAGCCCTGAGGTCTCTCCTGATAGGAGGTAGTTAAGTAAAAATTCGCTGCTCAGCTGACCCGGGAGAAGCAAATGTATGCCAAAAATGTACCCAGAATGAGCTTTTCAGTGAATAGCAGCCAGGCACATTTTAGCTAGTTTTACTTGTAAGTGGGGTTGGAAACGGGTATCAGGCTCAGTACTGCGCTCAAAAGATGCAGCCCTGAGGTCTCTCCTGATAGGAGGTAGTTAAGAAGAAATTCACTGCTCAGCTGACCCGGCAGAAGCAAATGTATACCAAAAATGTACCCAGAATGACCTTTTCAGTGAACAGCAGCCAGGCACATTTTAGCTAGTTTTTCTTGTAAGTGGGGTTGGAAACGGGTATCAGGCTCAGTACTGCGCTCAAAAGATGCAGCCCTGAGGTCTCTCCTGATAGGAGGTAGTTAAGTAGAAATTCGCTGCTCAGCTGACCCGGCAGGAGCAAATATATGCCAAAAATGTATGCAGAATGAGCTTTTCAGTGAACAGCAGCCAGGCACATTTTAGCTAGTTTTACTTGTAAGTGGGGATGTAAATGGTTTTCAGGCTCAGTACTGCGCTCAAAAGATGCAGCCCTGAGGTCTCTCCTGATAGGAGGTAGTTAAGTGGAAATTCGCTGCTCAGCTGACCCGGCAGGAGCAAATGTATGCCAAAAATGTATGCAGAATGAGCTTTTCAGTGAACAGCAGCCAGGCACATTTTAGCTAGTTTTACTTGTAAGTGGGGTTGTAAATGGTTTTCAGGCTCAGTACTGCGCTCTAAAGATGCAGCCCTGAGGTCTCTCCTGATAGGAGGTAGTTAAGTAGAAATTCGCTGCTCAGCTGACCCGGGAGAAGCAAATGTATGCCAAAAATGTACCCAGAATGAGCTTTTCAGTGAACAGCAGCCAGGCACATTTTAGCTAGTTTTACTTGTAAGTGGGGTTGGAAACGGGTATCAGGCTCAGTACTGCGCGCAAGGATGCAGCCCTGAGGTCTCTCCTGATTAGGGGGTAGTTAAGTAAAAATTCGCTGCTCAGCTGACCCGGCAGGAGCAAATATATGCCAAAAATGTATGCAGAATGAGCTTTTCAGTGAACAGCAGCCAGGCACATTTTAGCTAGTTTTACTTGTAAGTGGGTTTGTAAATGGTTTTCAGGCTCAGTACTGCGCTCAAAAGATGCAGCCCTGAGGTCTCTCCTGATAGGAGGTAGTTAAGTAGAAATTCGCTGCTCAGCTGACCCGGGAGAAGCAAATGTATGCCAAAAATGTACCCAGAATGAGCTTTTCAGTGAACAGCAGCCAGGCACATTTTAGCTAGTTTTACTTGTAAGTGGGGTTGGAAACGGGTATCAGGCTCAGTAATGCGCTCAAAAGATGCAGCCCTGAGGTCTCTCCTGATAGGAGGTAGTTAAGTAGAAATTCACTGCTCAGCTGACCCGGCAGAAGCAAATGTATACCAAAAATGTACCCAGAATGACCTTTTCAGTGAACAGCAGCCAGGCACATTTTAGCTAGTTTTACGTGTAAGTGGGGTTGTAAATGCTTTTCAGGCTCAGTACTGCGCTCAAAGGATGCAGCCCTGAGGTCTCTCCTGATAGGAGGTAGTTAAGTAGAAATTCACTGCTCAGCTGACCCGGCAGAAGTAAATGTATACCAAAAATGTACCCAGAATGAGCTTTTCAGTGAACAGCAGCCAGGCACATTTTAGCTAGTTTTACATCTAAGTGGGGTTGGAAACGGTTTTCAGGCTCAGTACTGCGCTCAAAAGATGCAGCCCTGAGGTCTCTCCTGATAGGAGGTAGTTAAGTAGAAATGCACTGCTCAGCTGACCCGTCAGAAACAAATGTATACCAAAAATGTACCCAGAATGAGCTTTTCAGTGAACAGCGCCAGGCACATTTTAGCTACTTTTACTTGTAAGTGGTGTTGTAAACGCTTTTCAGGCTCAGTACTGCGCTCAAAGGATGCAGCCCTGAGGTCTCTCCTGATAGGAGGTAGTTAAGTAGAAATTTACTGCTCAGCTGACCCGGCAGAAGAAAATGTATACCAAAAATGTACCCAGAATGAGCTTTTCAGTGAACAGCAGCCAGGCACATTTTAGCTAGTTTTACTTGTAAGTGGGGTTGTAAACGGTTTTCAAGCTCAGTACTGCGCTCAAAAGATGCAGCCCTGAGGTCTCTCCTGATAGGAGGTAGTTAAGTAGAAATTCACTGCTCAGCTGACCCGGCAGAAGCAAATGTATGCCAAAAATGTACCCAGAATGAGCTTTTCAGTGAACAGCAGCCAGGCACGTTTTAGCTAGTTTACTTGTAAGTGGGGTTGTAAACGCTAATTCAGGCTCAGTACTGCGCGCAAAGGATGCAGCCCTGAGGTCTCTCCTGATAGGAGGTAGTTAAGTAGAAACTCGCTGCTCAGCTGACCCGGCAGGAGCAAATATATGCCAAAAATGTATGCAGAATGAGCTTTTCAGTGAACAGCAGCCAGGCACATTTTAGCTAGTTTTACTTGTAAGTGGGTTTGTAAATGGTTTTCAGGCTCAGTACTGCGCTCAAAAGATGCAGCCCTGAGGTCTCTCTTGATAGGAGGTAGTTAAGTAGAAATTCGCTGCTCAGCTGACCCGGCAGGAGCAAATATATGCCACCAATGTATGCAGAATTAGCTTTTCAGTGAACAGCAGCCAGGCACATTTTAGCTAGTTTTACTTGTAAGTGGGGTTGTAAATGGTTTTCAGGCTCAGTACTGCGCTCAAGATGCAGCCCTGAGGTCTCTCCTGATAGGAGGTAGTTAAGTAGAAATTCGCTGCTCAGCTGACCCGGGAGAAGCAAATGTATGCCAAAAATGTACCCAGAATGAGCTTTTCAGTGAATAGCAGCCAGGCACATTTTAGCTAGTTTTACTTGTAAGTGGGGTTGGAAACGGGTATCAGGCTCAGTACTGCGCTCAAAAGATGCAGCCCTGAGGTCTCTCCTGATAGGAGGTAGTTAAGTAGAAATTCACTGCTCAGCTGACCCGGCAGAAGCAAATGTATACCAAAAATGCACCCAGAATGACCTTTTCAGTGAACAGCAGCCAGGCACATTTTAGCTAGTTTTACGTGTAAGTGGGGTTGTAAACGCTTTTCAGGCTCAGTACTGCGCTGAAAGGATGCAGCCCTGAGGTCTCTCTTGATAGGAGGTAGTTAAGTAGAAATTTACTGCTCAGCTGACCCGGCAGAAGTAAATGTATACCAAAAATGTACCCAGAATGAGCTTTTCAGTGAACAGCAGCCAGGCACATTTTAGCTAGTTTTACTTGTAAGTGGGGTTGGAAACGGTTTCAGACTCAGTACTGCACTCAAAAGATGCAGCCATGAGGTCTCTTCTGATAGGAGGTAGTTAAGTAGAAATTCACTGATCAGCTGACCCCGCAGAAGCAAATGTATACAAAAAATGTATGCAGAATGAGCTTTTCAGTGAACAGCAGCCAGGCACATTTTAGCTAGTTTTACTTGTAAGTGGGGTTGGAAACGGGTATCGGGCTCAGTACTGCGCTCAAAAGATGCAGCCCTGAGGTCTCTCCTGATAGGAGGTAGTTAAGTAGAAATGCACTGCTCAGCTAACCCGGCAGAAGCAAATGTATACCAAAAATGTACCCAGAATGAGCTTTTCAGTGAACAGCGCCAGGCACATTTTAGCTACTTTTACTTGTAAGTGGGGTTGTAAACGCTTTTCAGGCTCAGTACTGCGCTCAAAGGATGCAGCCCTGAGGTCTCTCCTGATTAGGTTGTAGTTAAGTAGAAATGTGGTGCTCAGCTGACCCGGCAGGAGCAAATATATGCCACAAAAATGTATGCAGAATGAGCTTTTCAGTGACCAGCAGCCAGGCACATTTTAGCTAGTTTTACTTGTAAGTGGGGTTGTAAACGGTTTTCAGGCTCAGTACTGCGCTCAAAAGATGCAGCCCTGAGGTCTCTCCTGATAGGAGGTAGTTAAGTAGAAATTCACTACTCAGCTGACCCGGCAGAAGCAAATGTATACCAAAAATGTACCCAGAATTTTTCAGTGAACAGCAGCCAGGCACATTTTAGCTAGTTTACTTGTAAGTGGGGTTGTAAACGCTAATTCAGGCCCAGTACTGCGCTCAAAGGATGCAGCCCTGAGGTCTCTCCTGATAGGAGGTAGTTAAGTAGAAATTCACTGCTCAGCTGACCCGGCAGGAGCAAATATATGCCAAAAATGTATGCAGAATGAGCTTTTCAGTGAACAGCAGCCAGGCACATTTTAGCTAGTTTTACTTGTAAGTGGGGTTGTAAATGGTTTTCAGGCTCAGTACTGCGCTCAAAAGATGCAGCCCTGAGGTCTCTCCTGATAGGAGGTAGTTAAGTGGAAATTCGCTGCTCAGCTGACCTGGCAGGAGCAAATGACTGCCAAAAATGTATGCAGAATGACCTTTTCAGTGAACAGCAGCCAGGCACATTTTAGCCAGTTTTACTTGTAAGTGGGGTTGTAAATGGTTTTCAGGCTCAGTACTGCGCTCTAAAGATGCAGCCCTGAGGTCTCTCCTGATAGGAGGTAGTTAAGTAGAAATTCGCTGCTCAGCTGACCCGGGAGAAGCAAATGTATGCCAAAAATGTACCCAGAATGAGCTTTTCAGTGAACAGCAGCCAGGCACATTTTAGCTAGTTTTACCTGTAAGTGGGGTTGGAAACGGTTTTCAGGCTCAGTACTGCGCTCAAAAGACGCAGCCCTGAGTTCTCTCCTGATAGGAGGTAGTTAAGTAGAAATTCACTGCTCAGCTGACCCGGCAGAAGCAAATGTATACCAAAAAGGTACCCAGAATGACCTTTTCAGTGAACAGCAGCCAGGCACATTTTAGCTAGTTTTACTTGTAAGTGGGGTTGTAAACGCTTTTCAGGCTCAGTACTGCGCTCAAAGGATGCAGCCCTGAGGTCTCTCCTGATTAGGGGGTAGTTAAGTAAAAATTTGCTGCTCAGCTGACCCGGCAGGAGCAAATATATGCCAAAAATGTATGCAGAATAAGCTTTTCAGTGAACAGCAGCCAGGCACATTTTAGCTAGTTTTACTTGTAAGTGGGGTTGTAAACGGTTTTCAGGCTCAGTACTGCGCTCAAAAGATGCAGCCCTGAGGTCTCTCCTGATAGGAGGTAGTTAAGTAGAAATTCATTGCTCAGCTGACCCGGCAGAAGCAAATTATACCAAAAATGTACCCAGAATGAGCTTTTCAGTGAACAGCAGCCAGGCACATTTTAGCTAGTTTTACTTGTAAGTGGGGTTGGAAACGGTTTTCAGGCTCAGTACTGCGCTCAAAAGATGCAGCCATGAGGTCTCTTCTGATAGGAGGTAGTTAAGTAGAAATTCACTGCTCAGCTGACCCGGGAGAAGCAAATGTATGCCAAAAATGTACCCAGAATGAGCTTTTCAGTGAACAGCAGCCAGGCACATTTTAGCTAATTTTACTTGTAAGTGGGGTTGTAAATGGTTTTCAGGCTAGTACTGCGTTCAAAAGATGCAGCCCTGAGGTCTCTCCTGAATGGAGGTAGTTAAGTAGAAATTCGCTGCTCAGCTGACCCGGGAGAAGCAAATGTATGCCAAAAATGTACCCAGAATGAGCTTTTCAGTGAACAGCAGCCAGGCACATTTTAGCTAGTTTTACTTGTAAGTGGGGTTGGAAACGGTTTTCAGGCTCAGTACTGCGCTCAAAAGATGCAGCCATGAGGTCTCTTCTGATAGGAGGTAGTTAAGTAGAAATTCACTGCTCAGCTGACCCGGCAGAAGCAAATGTATACCAAAAATGTACCCAGAATGACCTTTTCAGTGAACAGCAGCCAGGCACATTTTAGCTAGTTTTACGTGTAAGTGGGGTTGTAAACGCTTTTCAGGCTCAGTACTGCGCTCAAAGGATGCAGCCCTGAGGTCTCTCCTGATAGGAGGTAGTTAAGTAGAAACTCGCTGCTCAGCTGACCCGGCAGGAGCAAATATATGCCAAAAATGTATGCAGAATGAGCTTTTCAGTGAACAGCAGCCAGGCACATTTTAGCTAGTTTTACTTGTAAGTGGGGTTGTAAATGGTTTTCAGGCTCAGTACTGCGTTCAAAAGATGCAGCCCTGAGGTCTCTCCTGATAGGAGGTAGTTAAGTAGAAATTCGCTGCTCAGCTGACCCGGGAGAAGCAAATGTATGCCAAAAATGTACCCAGAATGAGCTTTTCAGTGAACAGCAGCCAGGCACATTTTAGCTAGTTTTACTTGTAAGTGGGGTTGGAAACGGTTTTCAGGCTCAGTACTGCGCTCAAAAGATGCAGCCATGAGATCTCTTCTGATAGGAGGTAGTTAAGTAGAAATTCACTGCTCAGCTGACCCGGCAGAAGCAAATGTATACCAAAAATGTACCCAGAATGAGCTTTTCAGTGAACAGCGCCAGGCACATTTTAGCTACTTTTACTTGTAAGTGGGGTTGTAAACGCTTTTCAGGCTCAGTACTGCGCTCAAAGGATGCAGCCCTGAGGTCTCTCCTGATTAGGTTGTAGTTAAGTAGAAATGTGGTGCTCAGCTGACCCGGCAGGAGCAAATATATGCCAAAAATGTATGCAGAATGAGCTTTTCAGTGACCAGCAGCCAGGCACATTTTAGCTAGTTTTACTTGTATGTGGGGTTGTAAACGGTTTTCAGGCTCAGTACTGCGCTCAAAAGATGCAGCCCTGAGGTCTCTCCTGATAGGAGGTAGTTAAGTAGAAATTCACTACTCAGCTGACCCGGCAGAAGCAAATGTATACCAAAAATGTACCCAGAATTTTTCAGTGAACAGCAGCCAGGCACATTTTAGCTAGTTTACTTGTAAGTGGGGTTGTAAACGCTAATTCAGGCCCAGTACTGCGCTCAAAGGATGCAGCCCTGAGGTCTCTCCTGATAGGAGGTAGTTAAGTAGAAATTCGCTGCTCAGCTGACCCGGCAGGAGCAAATATATGCCAAAAAATGTATGCAGAATGAGCTTTTCAGTGAACAGCAGCCAGGCACATTTTAGCTAGTTTTACTTGTAAGTGGGGTTGTAAATGGTTTTCAGGCTCAGTACTGCGCTCAAAAGATGCAGCCCTGAGGTCTCTCCTGATAGGAGGTAGTTAAGTGGAAATTCGCTGCTCAGCTGACCTGGCAGGAGCAAATGACTGCCAAAAATGTATGCAGAATGAGCTTTTCAGTGAACAGCAGCCAGGCACATTTTAGCCAGTTTTACTTGTAAGTGGGGTTGTAAATGGTTTTCAGGCTCAGTACTGCGCTCTAAAGATGCAGCCCTGAGGTCTCTCCTGATAGGAGGTAGTTAAGTAGAAATTCGCTGCTCAGCTGACCCGGGAGAAGCAAATGTATGCCAAAAATGTACCCAGAATGAGCTTTTCAGTGAACAGCAGCCAGGCACATTTTAGCTAGTTTTACCTGTAAGTGGGGTTGGAAACGGTTTTCAGGCTCAGTACTGCGCTCAAAAGACGCAGCCCTGAGTTCTCTCCTGATAGGAGGTAGTTAAGTAGAAATTCACTGCTCAGCTGACCCGGCAGAAGCAAATGTATACCAAAAAGGTACCCAGAATGACCTTTTCAGTGAACAGCAGCCAGGCACATTTTAGCTAGTTTTACTTGTAAGTGGGGTTGTAAACGCTTTTCAGGCTCAGTACTGCGCTCAAAGGATGCAGCCCTGAGGTCTCTCCTGATTAGGGGGTAGTTAAGTAAAAATTTGCTGCTCAGCTGACCCGGCAGGAGCAAATATATGCCAAAAATGTATGCAGAATAAGCTTTTCAGTGAACAGCAGCCAGGCACATTTTAGCTAGTTTTACTTGTAAGTGGGGTTGTAAACGGTTTTCAGGCTCAGTACTGTGCTCAAAAGATGCAGCCCTGAGGTCTCTCCTGATAGGAGGTAGTTAAGTAGAAATTCACTGCTCAGCTGACCCGGCAGAAGCAAATTATACCTAAAATGTACCCAGAATGAGCTTTTCAGTGAACAGCAGCCAGGCACATTTTAGCTAGTTTTACTTGTAAGTGGGGTTGGAAACGGTTTTCAGGCTCAGTACTGCGCTCAAAAGATGCAGCCATGAGGTCTCTTCTGATAGGAGGTAGTTAAGTAGAAATTCACTGCTCAGCTGACCCGGGAGAAGCAAATGTATGCCAAAAATGTACCCAGAATGAGCTTTTCAGTGAACAGCAGCCAGGCACATTTTAGCTAATTTTACTTGTAAGTGGGGTTGTAAATGGTTTTCAGGCTAGTACTGCGTTCAAAAGATGCAGCCCTGAGGTCTCTCCTGAATGGAGGTAGTTAAGTAGAAATTCGCTGCTCAGCTGACCCGGGAGAAGCAAATGTATGCCAAAAATGGACCCAGAATGAGCTTTTCAGTGAACAGCAGCCAGGCACATTTTAGCTAGTTTTACTTGTAAGTGGGGTTGGAAACGGTTTTCAGGCTCAGTACTGCGCTCAAAAGATGCAGCCATGAGGTCTCTTCTGATAGGAGGTAGTTAAGTAGAAATTCACTGCTCAGCTGACCCGGCAGAAGCAAATGTATACCAAAAATGTACCCAGAATGACCTTTTCAGTGAACAGCAGCCAGGCACATTTTAGCTAGTTTTACGTGTAAGTGGGGTTGTAAACGCTTTTCAGGCTCAGTACTGCGCTCAAAGGATGCAGCCCTGAGGTCTCTCCTGATAGGAGGTAGTTAAGTAGAAACTCGCTGCTCAGCTGACCCGGCAGGAGCAAATATATGCCAAAAATGTATGCAGAATGAGCTTTTCAGTGAACAGCAGCCAGGCACATTTTAGCTAGTTTTACTTGTAAGTGGGGTTGTAAATGGTTTTCAGGCTCAGTACTGCGTTCAAAAGATGCAGCCCTGAGGTCTCTCCTGATAGAAGGTAGTTAAGTAGAAATTCGCTGCTCAGCTGACCCGGGAGAAGCAAATGTATGCCAAAAATGTACCCAGAATGAGCTTTTCAGTGAACAGCAGCCAGGCACATTTTAGCTAGTTTTACTTGTAAGTGGGGTTGGAAACGGTTTTCAGGCTCAGTACTGCGCTCAAAAGATGCAGCCATGAGATCTCTTCTGATAGGAGGTAGTTAAGTAGAAATTCACTGCTCAGCTGACCCGGCAGAAGCAAATGTATACCAAAAATGTACCCAGAATGACCTTTCAGTGAACAGCAGCCAGGCACATTTTAGCTAGTTTTACGTGTAAGTGGGGTTGTAAACGCTTTTCAGGCTCAGTACTGCGCTCAAAGGATGCAGCCCTGAGGTCTCTCCTGATAGGAGGTAGTTAAGTAGAAACTCGCTGCTCAGCTGACCCGGCAGGAGCAAATATATGCCAAAAATGTATGCAGAATGAGCTTTTCAGTGAACAGCAGCCAGGCACATTTTAGCTAGTTTTACTTGTAAGTGGGGTTGTAAATGGTTTTCAGGCTCAGTACTGCGCTCAAAAGATGCAGCCCTGAGGTCTCTCCTGATAGGAGGTAGTTAAGTAGAAATTCACTGCTCAGCTGACCCGGCAGAAGTAAATGTATACCAAAAATGTACCCAGAAGGACCTTTTCAGTGAACAGCAGCCAGGCACATTTTAGCTAGTTTTACGTGTAAGTGGGGTTGTAAACGCTTTTCAGGCTCAGTACTGCGCTGAAAGGATGCAGCCCTGAGGTCTCTCCTGATAGGAGGTAGTTAAGTAGAAATTCACTGCTCAGCTGACCCGGCAGAAGTTAAATGTATACCAAAAATGTACCCAGAATGAGCTTTTCAGTGAACAGCAGCCAGGTACATTTTAGCTAGTTTTACTTGTAAGTGGGGTTGGAAACGGTTTTCAGGCTCAGTACTGCGCTCAAAAGATGCAGCCCTGAGGTCTCTCCTGATAGGAGGTAGTTAAGTAGAAATGCACTGCTCAGCTGACCCGACAGAAGCAAATGTATACCAAAAATGTACCCAGAATGAGCTTTTCAGTGAACAGCGCCAGGCACATTTTAACTACTTTTACTTGTAAGTGGGGTTGTAAACGCTTTTCAGGCTCAGTACTGCGCTCAAAGGATGCAGCCCTGAGGTCTCTCCTGATAGGAGGTAGTTAAGTAGAAATTTACTGCTCAGCTGACCCGGCAGAAGAAAATGTATACCAAAAATGTACCCAGAATGACCTTTTCAGTGAACAGCAGCCAGGCACATTTTAGCTACTTTTACTTGTAAGTGGGGTTGTAAACGCTTTTCAGGCTCAGTACTGCGCTCAAAGGATGCAGCCCTGAGGTCTCTCCTGATAGGAGGTAGTTAAGTAGAAGTTTACTGCTCAGCTGACCCGGCAGAAGAAAATGTATACCAAAAATGTACCCAGAATGAGCTTTTCAGTGAACAGCAGCCAGGCACATTTTAGCTAGTTTTACTTGTAAGTGGGGTTGGAAACAGTTTTCAGGCTCAGTACTGCGCTCAAGATGCAGCCCTGAGGTCTCTCCTGATAGGAGGTAGTTGAGTAGAAATTCGCTGCTCAGCTGACCCGGGAGAAGCAAATGTAGCCAGGCACATTTTAGCTAGTTTTACTTGTAAGTGGGGTTGGAAACGGGTATCAGGCTCAGTACTGCGCTCAAAGGATGCAGCCCTGAGGTCTCTCCTGATTAGGGGGTAGTTGTAAAAATTTGCTGCTCAGCTGACCCGGCAGGAGCAAATATATGCCAAAAATGTATGCAGAATAAGCTTTTCAGTGAACAGCAGCCAGGCACATTTTAGCTAGTTTTACTTGTAAGTGGGGTTGTAAACGGTTTTCAGGCTCAGTACTGCGCTCAAAAGATGCAGCCCTGAGGTCTCTCCTGATAGGAGGTAGTTAAGTAGAAATTCACTGCTCAGCTGACCCGGCAGAAGCAAATGTATACCAAAAATGTACCCAGAATGAGCTTTTCAGTGAACAGCAGCCAGGCACGTTTTAGCTAGTTTACTTGTAAGTGGGGTTGTAAACGCTAATTCAGGCTCAGTACTGCGCGCAAAGGATGCAGCCCTGAGGTCTCTCCTGATAGGAGGTAGTTAAGTAGAAACTCGCTGCTCAGCTGACCCGGGAGAAGCAAATGTATGCCAAAAATGTACCCAGAATGAGCTTTTCAGTGAACAGCAGCCAGGCACATTTTAGCTAGTTTTACTTGTAAGTGGGGTTGGAAACGGGTATCAGGCTCAGTACTGCGCTCAAAACATGCAGCCCTGAGGTCTCTCCTGATAGGAGGTAGTTAAGTGGAAATTCGCTGCTCAGCTGACCCGGCAGGAGCAAATGTCTGCCAAAAATATATGCAGAATGAGCTTTTCAGTGAACAGCAGCCAGGCACATTTTAGCCAGTTTTACTTGTAAGTGGGGTTGTAAATGGTTTTCAGGCTCAGTACTGCGCTCTAAAGATGCAGCCCTGAGGTCTCTCCTGATAGGAGGTAGTTAAGTAGAAATGCGCTGCTCAGCTGACCCGGGAGAAGCAAATGTATGCCAAAAATGTACCCAGAATGAGCTTTTCAGTGAACAGCAGCCAGGCACATTTTAGCTAGTTTTACTTGTAAGTGGGGTTGGAAACGGTTTTCAGGCTCAGTACTGCGCTCAAAAGATGCAGCCCTGAGGTCTCTCCTGATAGGAGGTAGTTAAGTAGAAATTCACTGCTCAGCTGACCCGGCAGAAGCAAATGTATACCAAAAATGTACCCAGAATGAGCATTTCAGTGAACAGCAGCCAGGCACATTTTAGCTAGTTTTACTTGTAAGTGGGGTTGTAAACGGTTTTCAGGCTCAGTACTGCACTCAAAAGATGCAGCCCTGAGGTCTCTCCTGATAGGAGGTAGTTAAGTAGAAATTTGCTGCTCAGCTGACCCGGCAGGAGCAAATATATGCCAAAAATGTATGCAGAATGAGCTTTTCAGTGACCAGCAGCCAGGCACATTTTAGCTAGTTTTACTTGTAAGTGGGGTTGTAAACGGTTTTCAGGCTCAGTACTGCGCTCAAAAGATGCAGCCCTGAGGTCTCTCCTGATAGGAGGTAGTTAGGTAGAAATTCGCTGCTCAGCTGACCCGGGAGAAGCAAATGTATGCCAAAAATGTACCCAGAATGAGCTTTTCAGTGAACAGCAGCCAGGCACATTTTAGCTAGTTTTACTTGTAAGTGGGGTTGGAAACGGGTATCAGGCTCATTACTGCGCTCAAAAGATGCAGCCCTGAGGTCTCTCCTGATAGGAGGTAGTTATGTAGAAATTCACTGCTCAGGAGACCCGGCAGAAGCACATGTATACCAAAAATGTACCCAGAATGAGCTTTTCAGTGAACAGCAGCCAGGCAAATTTTAGCTAGTTTTACCTGTAAGTGGGGTTGGAAACGGTTTTCAGGCTCAGTACTGCGCTCAAAAGACGCAGCCCTGAGTTCTCTCCTGATAGGAGGTAGTTAAGTAGAAATTCACTGCTCAGCTGACCCGGCAGAAGCAAATGTATACCAAAAAGTACCCAGAATGTCCTTTTCAGTGAACAGCAGCCAGGCACATTTTAGCTAGTTTTACTTGTAAGTGGGGTTGTAAACGCTTTTCAGGCTCAGTACTGCGCTCAAAGGATGCAGCCCTGAGGTCTCTCCTGATTAGGGGGTAGTTAAGTAAAAATTTGCTGCTCAGCTGACCCGGCAGGAGCAAATATATGCCAAAAATGTATGCAGAATTAGCTTTTCAGTGAAGAGCAGCCAGGCACATTTTAGCTAGTTTTACTTGTAAGTGGGGTTGTAAACGGTTTTCAAGTTCAGTACTGCGCTCAAAAGATGCAGCCCTGAGGTCTCTCCTGATAGGAGGTAGTTAAGTAGAAAATCACTACTCAGCTGACCCGGCAGAAGCAAATGTATACCAAAAATGTACCCAGAATGAGCTTTTCAGTGAACAGCAGCCAGGCACGTTTTAGCTAGTTTACTTGTAAGTGGGGTTGTAAACGCTAATTCAGGCTCAGTACTGCGCGCAAAGGATGCAGCCCTGAGGTCTCTCCTGATAGGAGGTAGTTAAGTGGAAATTCGCTGCTCAGCTGACCCGGCAGGAGCAAATGTCTGCCAAAAATGTATGCAGAATGAGCTTTTCAGTGAACAGCAGCCAGGCACATTTTAGCCAGTTTTACTTGTAAGTGGGGTTGTAAATGGTTTTCAGGCTCAGTACTGCGCTCTAAAGATGCAGCCCTGAGGTCTCTCCTGATAGGAGGTAGTTAAGTAGAAATTCGCTGCTCAGCTGACCCGGGAGAAGCAAATGTATGCCAAAAATTTACCCAGAATGAGCTTTTCAGTGAACAGCAGCCAGGCACATTTTAGCTAGTTTTACTTGTAAGTGGGGTTGGAAACGGTTTTCAGGCTCAGTACTGCGCTCAAAAGATGCAGCCCTGAGGTCTCTCCTGATAGGAGGTAGTTAAGTAGAAATTCGCTGCTCAGCTGACCCGGGAGAAGCAAATGTATGCCAAAAATGTACCCGGAATGAGCTTTTCAGTGAACAGCAGCCAGGCACATTTTAGCTAGTTTTACTTGTAAGTGGGGTTGGAAACGGGTATCAGGCTCAGTACTGCGCTCAAAAGATGCAGCCCTGAGGTCTCTCCTGATAGGAGGTAGTTAAGTAGAAATTTACCTCTCAGCTGACCCGGCAGAAGAAAATGTATACCAAAAATGTACCCAGAATGACCTTTTCAGTGAACAGCAGCCAGGCACATTTTAGCTAGTTTTACTTGTAAGTGGGGTTGGAAACGCTTTTCAGGCTCAGTACTGCGCTCAAAAGATGCAGCCCTGAGGTCTCTCCTGATAGGAGGTAGTTAAGTAGAAATTCACTGCTCAGCTGACCCGGCAGGAGCAAATATATGCCAAAAATGTATGCAGAATGAGCTTTTCAGTGAACAGCAGCCAGGCACATTTTAGCTAGTTTTACTTGTAAGTGGGGTTGTAAATGGTTTTCAGGCTCAGTACTGCGCTCAAAAGATGCAGCCCTGAGGTCTCTCCTGATAGGAGGTAGTTAAGTGGAAATTCGCTGCTCAGCTGACCCGGCAGGAGCAAATGTATGCCAAAAATGTATGCAGAATGAGCTTTTCAGTGAACAGCAGCCAGGCACATTTTAGCTAGTTTTACTTGTAAGTGGGGTTGTAAATGGTTTTCAGGCTCAGTACTGCGCTCTAAAGATGCAGCCCTGAGGTCTCTCCTGATAGGAGGTAGTTAAGTAGAAATTTGCTGCTCAGCTGACCCGGGAGAAGCAAATGTATGCCAAAAATGTACCCAGAATGAGCTTTTCAGTGAACAGCAGCCAGGCACATTTTAGCTAGTTTTACTTGTAAGTGGGGTTGGAAACGGGTATCAGGCTCAGTACTGCGTGCAAGGATGCAGCCCTGAGGTCTCTCCTGATTAGGGGGTAGTTAAGTAAAAATTCGCTGCTCAGCTGACCCGGCAGGAGCAAATATATGCCAAAAATGTATGCAGAATGAGCTTTTCAGTGAACAGCAGCCAGGCACATTTTAGCTAGTTTTACTTGTAAGTGGGTTTGTAAATGGTTTTCAGGCTCAGTACTGCGCTCAAAAGATGCAGCCCTGAGGTCTCTCCTGATAGGAGGTAGTTAAGTAGAAATTCGCTGCTCAGCTGACCCGGGAGAAGCAAATGTATGCCAAAAATGTACCCAGAATGAGCTTTTCAGTGAACAGCAGCCAGGCACATTTTTGCTAGTTTTACTTGTAAGTGGGGTTGGAAAGGGTATCAGGCTCAGTACTGCGCTCAAAAGATGCAGCCCTGAGGTCTCTCCTGATAGGAGGTAGTTAAGTAGAAATTCACTGCTCAGCTGACCCGGCAGAAGCAAATGTATACCAAAAATGTACCCAGAATGACCTTTTCAGTGAACAGCAGCCAGGCACATTTTAGCTAGTTTTACGTGTAAGTGGGGTTGTAAACGCTTTTCAGGCTCAGTACTGCGCTCAAAGGATGCAGCCCTGAGGTCTCTCCTGATAGGAGGTAGTTAAGTGGAAATTCACTGCTCAGCTGACCCGGCAGAAGTAAATGTATACCAAAAATGTACCCAGAATGAGCTTCTCAGTGAACAGCAGCCAGGCACATTTTAGCTAGTTTTACATGTAAGTGGGGTTGGAAACGGTTTTCAGGCTCAGTACTGCGCTCAAAAGATGCAGCCCTGAGGTCTCTCCTGATAGGAGGTAGTTAAGTAGAAATGCACTGCTCAGCTGACTCGGCAGAAACAAATGTATACCAAAAATATACCCAGAATGAGCTTTTTAGTGAACAGCGCCAGGCACATTTTAGCTACTTTTACTTGTAAGTGGGGTTGTAAACGCTTTTCAGGCTCAGTACTGCGCTCAAAGGATGCAGCCCTGAGGTCTCTCCTGATAGGAGGTAGTTAAGTAGAAATTTACTGCTCAGCTGACCCGGCAGAAGAAAATGTATACCAAAAATGTACCCAGAATGAGCTTTTCAGTGAACAGCAGCCAGGCACATTTTAGCTAGTTTTACTTGTAAGTGGGGTTGTAAACGGTTTTCAGGCTCAGTACTGCGCTCAAAAGATGCAGCCCTGAGGTCTCTCCTGATAGGAGGTAGTTAGGTAGAAATTCGCTGCTCAGCTGACCCGGGAGAAGCAAATGTATGCCAAAAATGTACCCAGAATGAGCTTTTCAGTGAACAGCAGCCAGGCACATTTTAGCTAGTTTTACTTGTAAGTGGGGTTGGAAACGGGTATCAGGCTCAGTACTGCGCTCAAAACATGCAGCCCTGAGGTCTCTCCTGATAGGAGGTAGTTAAGTGGAAATTCGCTGCTCAGCTGACCCGGCAGGAGCAAATGTCTGCCAAAAATATATGCAGAATGAGCTTTTCAGTGAACAGCAGCCAGGCACATTTTAGCCAGTTTTACTTGTAAGTGGGGTTGTAAACGGTTTTCAGGCTCAGTACTGCACTCAAAAGATGCAGCCCTGAGGTCTCTCCTGATAGGAGGTAGTTAAGTAGAAATTTGCTGCTCAGCTGACCCGGCAGGAGCAAATATATGCCAAAAATGTATGCAGAATGAGCTTTTCAGTGACCAGCAGCCAGGCACATTTTAGCTAGTTTTACTTGTAAGTGGGGTTGTAAACGGTTTTCAGGCTCAGTACTGCGCTCAAAAGATGCAGCCCTGAGGTCTCTCCTGATAGGAGGTAGTTAGGTAGAAATTCGCTGCTCAGCTGACCCGGGAGAAGCAAATGTATGCCAAAAATGTACCCAGAATGAGCTTTTCAGTGAACAGCAGCCAGGCACATTTTAGCTAGTTTTACTTGTAAGTGGGGTTGGAAACGGGTATCAGGCTCATTACTGCGCTCAAAAGATGCAGCCCTGAGGTCTCTCCTGATAGGAGGTAGTTATGTAGAAATTCACTGCTCAGGAGACCCGGCAGAAGCACATGTATACCAAAAATGTACCCAGAATGAGCTTTTCAGTGAACAGCAGCCAGGCAAATTTTAGCTAGTTTTACCTGTAAGTGGGGTTGGAAACGGTTTTCAGGCTCAGTACTGCGCTCAAAAGACGCAGCCCTGAGTTCTCTCCTGATAGGAGGTAGTTAAGTAGAAATTCACTGCTCAGCTGACCCGGCAGAAGCAAATGTATACCAAAAAGTACCCAGAATGTCCTTTTCAGTGAACAGCAGCCAGGCACATTTTAGCTAGTTTTACTTGTAAGTGGGGTTGTAAACGCTTTTCAGGCTCAGTACTGCGCTCAAAGGATGCAGCCCTGAGGTCTCTCCTGATTAGGGGGTAGTTAAGTAAAAATTTGCTGCTCAGCTGACCCGGCAGGAGCAAATATATGCCAAAAATGTATGCAGAATTAGCTTTTCAGTGAAGAGCAGCCAGGCACATTTTAGCTAGTTTTACTTGTAAGTGGGGTTGTAAACGGTTTTCAAGCTCAGTACTGCGCTCAAAAGATGCAGCCCTGAGGTCTCTCCTGATAGGAGGTAGTTAAGTAGAAATTCACTACTCAGCTGACCCGGCAGAAGCAAATGTATACCAAAAATGTACCCAGAATGAGCTTTTCAGTGAACAGCAGCCAGGCACGTTTTAGCTAGTTTACTTGTAAGTGGGGTTGTAAACGCTAATTCAGGCTCAGTACTGCGCGCAAAGGATGCAGCCCTGAGGTCTCTCCTGATAGGAGGTAGTTAAGTGGAAATTCGCTGCTCAGCTGACCCGGCAGGAGCAAATGTCTGCCAAAAATGTATGCAGAATGAGCTTTTCAGTGAACAGCAGCCAGGCACATTTTAGCCAGTTTTACTTGTAAGTGGGGTTGTAAATGATTTTCAGGCTCAGTACTGCGCTCTAAAGATACAGCCCTGAGGTCTCTCCTGATAGGAGGTAGTTAAGTAGAAATTCGCTGCTCAGCTGACCCGGGAGAAGCAAATGTATGCCAAAAATTTACCCAGAATGAGCTTTTCAGTGAACAGCAGCCAGGCACATTTTAGCTAGTTTTACTTGTAAGTGGGGTTGGAAACGGTTTTCAGGCTCAGTACTGCGCTCAAAAGATGCAGCCCTGAGGTCTCTCCTGATAGGAGGTAGTTAAGTAGAAATTCGCTGCTCAGCTGACCCGGGAGAAGCAAATGTATGCCAAAAATGTACCCAGAATGAGCTTTTCAGTGAACAGCAGCCAGGCACATTTTAGCTAGTTTTACTTGTAAGTGGGGTTGGAAACGGGTATCAGGCTCAGTACTGCGCTCAAAAGATGCAGCCCTGAGGTCTCTCCTGATAGGAGGTAGTTAAGTAGAAATTTACCTCTCAGCTGACCCGGCAGAAGAAAATGTATACCAAAAATGTACCCAGAATGACCTTTTCAGTGAACAGCAGCCAGGCACATTTTAGCTAGTTTTACTTGTAAGTGGGGTTGGAAACGCTTTTCAGGCTCAGTACTGCGCTCAAAAGATGCAGCCCTGAGGTCTCTCCTGATAGGAGGTAGTTAAGTAGAAATTCACTGCTCAGCTGACCCGGCAGGAGCAAATATATGCCAAAAATGTATGCAGAATGAGCTTTTCAGTGAACAGCAGCCAGGCACATTTTAGCTAGTTTTACTTGTAAGTGGGGTTGTAAATGGTTTTCAGGCTCAGTACTGCGCTCAAAAGATGCAGCCCTGAGGTCTCTCCTGATAGGAGGTAGTTAAGTGGAAATTCGCTGCTCAGCTGACCCGGCAGGAGCAAATGTATGCCAAAAATGTATGCAGAATGAGCTTTTCAGTGAACAGCAGCCAGGCACATTTTAGCTAGTTTTACTTGTAAGTGGGGTTGTAAATGGTTTTCAGGCTCAGTACTGCGCTCTAAAGATGCAGCCCTGAGGTCTCTCCTGATAGGAGGTAGTTAAGTAGAAATTCGCTGCTCAGCTGACCCGGGAGAAGCAAATGTATGCCAAAAATGTACCCAGAATGAGCTTTTCAGTGAACAGCAGCCAGGCACATTTTAGCTAGTTTTACTTGTAAGTGGGGTTGGAAACGGGTATCAGGCTCAGTACTGCGCGCAAGGATGCAGCCCTGAGGTCTCTCCTGATTAGGGGGTAGTTAAGTAAAAATTCGCTGCTCAGCTGACCCGGCAGGAGCAAATATATGCCAAAAATGTATGCAGAATGAGCTTTTCAGTGAACAGCAGCCAGGCACATTTTAGCTAGTTTTACTTGTAAGTGGGTTTGTAAATGGTTTTCAGGCTCAGTACTGCGCTCAAAAGATGCAGCCCTGAGGTCTCTCCTGATAGGAGGTAGTTAAGTAGAAATTCGCTGCTCAGCTGACCCGGGAGAAGCAAATGTATGCCAAAAACGTACCCAGAATGAGCTTTTCAGTGAACAGCAGCCAGGCACATTTTAGCTAGTTTTACTTGTAAGTGGGGTTGGAAACGGGTATCAGGCTCAGTACTGCGCTCAAAAGATGCAGCCCTGAGGTCTCTCCTGATAGGAGGTAGTTAAGTAGAAATTCACTGCTCAGCTGACCCGGCAGAAGCAAATGTATACCAAAAATGTACCCAGAATGACCTTTTCAGTGAACAGCAGCCAGGCACATTTTAGCTAGTTTTACGTGTAAGTGGGGTTGTAAACGCTTTTCAGGCTCAGTACTGCGCTCAAAGGATGCAGCCCTGAGGTCTCTCCTGATAGGAGGTAGTTAAGTGGAAATTCACTGCTCAGCTGACCCGGCAGAAGTAAATGTATACCAAAAATGTACCCAGAATGAGCTTCTCAGTGAACAGCAGCCAGGCACATTTTAGCTAGTTTTACATGTAAGTGGGGTTGGAAACGGTTTTCAGGCTCAGTACTGCGCTCAAAAGATGCAGCCCTGAGGTCTCTCCTGATAGGAGGTAGTTAAGTAGAAATGCACTGCTCAGCTGACTCGGCAGAAACAAATGTATACCAAAAATGTACCCAGAATGAGCTTTTCAGTGAACAGCGCCAGGCACATTTTAGCTACTTTTACTTGTAAGTGGGGTTGTAAACGCTTTTCAGGCTCAGTACTGCGCTCAAAGGATGCAGCCCTGAGGTCTCTCCTGATAGAAGGTAGTTAAGTAGAAATTTACTGCTCAGCTGACCCGGCAGAAGAAAATGTATACCAAAAATGTACCCAGAATGAGCTTTTCAGTGAACAGCAGCCAGGCACATTTTAGCTAGTTTTACTTGTAAGTGGGGTTGTAAACGCTTTTCAGGCTCAGTACTGCGCTCAAAGGATGCAGCCCTGAGGTCTCTCCTGATAGGAGGTAGTTAAGTAGAAATTTACTGCTGAGCTGACCCGGCAGAAGAAAATGTATACCAAAAATGTACCCAGAATGAGCTTTTCAGTGAACAGCAGCCAGGCACATTTTAGCTAGTTTTACTTGTAAGTGGGGTTGTAAACGGTTTTCAAGCTCAGTACTGCGCTCAAAAGATGCAGCCCTGAGGTCTCTCCTGATAGGAGGTAGTTAAGTAGAAATTCACTGCTCAGCTGACCCGGCAGAAGCAAATGTATGCCAAAAATGTACCCAGAATGAGCTTTTCAGTGAACAGCAGCCAGGCACGTTTTAGCTAGTTTACTTGTAAGTGGGGTTGTAAACGCTAATTCAGGCTCAGTACTGCGCGCAAAGGATGCAGCCCTGAGGTCTCTCCTGATAGGAGGTAGTTAAGTAGAAACTCGCTGCTCAGCTGACCCGGCAGGAGCAAATATATGCCAAAAATGTATGCAGAATGAGCTTTTCAGTGAACAGCAGCCAGGCACATTTTAGCTAGTTTTACTTGTAAGTGGGTTTGTAAATGGTTTTCAGGCTCAGTACTGCGCTCAAAAGATGCAGCCCTGAGGTCTCTCTTGATAGGAGGTAGTTAAGTAGAAATTCGCTGCTCAGCTGACCCGGCAGGAGCAAATATATGCCACCAATGTATGCAGAATTAGCTTTTCAGTGAACAGCAGCCAGGCACATTTTAGCTAGTTTTACTTGTAAGTGGGGTTGTAAATGGTTTTCAGGCTCAGTACTGCGCTCAAGATGCAGCCCTGAGGTCTCTCCTGATAGGAGGTAGTTAAGTAGAAATTCGCTGCTCAGCTGACCCGGGAGAAGCAAATGTATGCCAAAAATGTACCCAGAATGAGCTTTTCAGTGAATAGCAGCCAGGCACATTTTAGCTAGTTTTACTTGTAAGTGGGGTTGGAAATGGGTATCAGGCTCAGTACTGCGCTCAAAAGATGCAGCCCTGAGGTCTCTCCTGATAGGAGGTAGTTAAGTAGAAATTCACTGCTCAGCTGACCCGGCAGAAGCAAATGTATACCAAAAATGTACCCAGAATGACCTTTTCAGTGAACAGCAGCCAGGCACATTTTAGCTAGTTTTACGTGTAAGTGTCAGATCCTCGTTTGCTTCCTGGGTATGATGCGATGCACAAAGGGGTCCACCTCCCGACGTCCCCCCTACTCTGGAATATATACAGAGTATGGAGGCAATCAGGTGAGGGAAAAAATGAGAGAAAAGGAAGGAGCCGGAACCGCTGGGAAGAGGGATACCTAAAAAGAAAAACACAAGGTAAATACACAGTGAAAACAGTCTACACTCCAATAGTCTCGCTAGTACTATACTAATACCTGGGGCTGTAATGTAACCGACCAAAAATCAAAGCTAATCTTTCCAGAGATACTTCTCTCCAAGATCAGAACCTATAACACAAGAGAATAACCACGTTACTTCCATGCGCATACCAACCTGCCAACCAACCCACTACACATATATATGACATACATACCATAAACAAACATTCATAGCACCCAAGGATAACAATCCAAATAAACCAGAGATGCTTCCTGAAGATGTTTGCACGAACCCCCAGCGGTATAGGATATATGAGTGGTTGGTATCAAAGTTGCACCCAGCGTAGAATCCCAAAGAAAATAACAAACTCAATGTCCATAGGAATAGCAACCAAAAGAATGAACTCCCAGCGCCCGACAATAGCGCGAGTTTATGAAGTCAAAATCCCTCAAAACAAATCCACCAGAAGAACCAGCCGGTACCTCCTAAGCGGAATCCTCAATTGAAGCAAATACGAAATTAGCGCTTACCTGCGCTAGCAGTGCAGACGAAAATATCCAAAGCAAAGGATACGGAAAAGGAACCAGAATTCCCAAGCTTGAATTCCTCACCGCCACACACCTTCCAAGGATCCGTTCTGCTCACACACGCTTTCCTCAGCGTACGCAGAAACCAAAGGAAACAGCGCGGCTCTGAAACGAGAGTCCTAGCGCTATTACCATGCAGGATGCATTCTCGAGGCGCCGTCACCAGTCAAGAGCAAAACTCCGTCACTCAGCAGAGCAGCAACACAGGACGGTCCCAAGATGAATCTAAGCAAACGGCAACAGGATGACCTCACAGGAACCACGGAAGACAGGACAGCTTCACCAGAAGAACATCCAAACACAACAGAATTACGCGCACAGAAAGGGCGCCCAAGATGACCTATATAGGTTTTGCTCCTCCCACAAGTTGAGCATGCTGGGAGATGTAGTCCACTACTAGGCAGGCGCGGGGATCACTTCCTGACAGTAAGTGGGGTTGTAAACGCTTTTCAGGCTCAGTACTGCGCTCAAAGGATGCAGCCCTGAGGTCTCTCTTGATAGGAGGTAGTTAAGTAGAAATTCACTGCTCAGCTGACCCGGCAGAAGTAAATGTATACCAAAAATGTACCCAGAATGAGCTTTTCAGTGAACAGCAGCCAGGCACATTTTAGCTAGTTTTACTTGTAAGTGGGGTTGGAAACGGTTTCAGACTCAGTACTGCGCTCAAAAGATGCAGCCATGAGGTCTCTTCTGATAGGAGGTAGTTAAGTAGAAATTCACTGATCAGCTGACCCCGCAGAAGCAAATGTATACAAAAAATGTATGCAGAATGAGCTTTTCAGTGAACAGCAGCCAGGCACATTTTAGCTAGTTTTACTTGTAAGTGGGGTTGGAAACGGGTATCAGGCTCAGTACTGCGCTCAAAAGATGCAGCCCTGAGGTCTCTCCTGATAGGAGGTAGTTAAGTAGAAATTTGCTGCTCAGCTGACCCGGCAGGAGCAAATATATGCCAAAAATGTATGCAGAATGAGCTTTTCAGTGACCAGCAGCCAGGCACATTTTAGCTAGTTTTACTTGTAAGTGGGGTTGTAAACGGTTTTCAGGCTCAGTACTGCGCTCAAAAGATGCAGCCCTGAGGTCTCTTCTGATAGGAGGTAGTTAAGTAGAAATGCACTGCTCAGCTAACCCGGCAGAAGCAAATGTATACCAAAAATGTACCCAGAATGAGCTTTTCAGTGAACAGCGCCAGGCACATTTTAGCTACTTTTACTTGTAAGTGGGGTTGTAAACGCTTTTCAGGCTCAGTACTGCGCTCAAAGGATGCAGCCCTGAGGTCTCTCCTGATTAGGTTGTAGTTAAGTAGAAATTTGGTGCTCAGCTGACCCGGCAGGAGCAAATATATGCCAAAAATGTATGCAGAATGAGCTTTTCAGTGACCAGCAGCCAGGCACATTTTAGCTAGTTTTACTTGTAAGTGGGGTTGTAAACGGTTTTCAGGCTCAGTACTGCGCTCAAAAGATGCAGCCCTGAGGTCTCTCCTGATAGGAGGTAGTTAAGTAGAAATTCACTACTCAGCTGACCCGGCAGAAGCAAATGTATACCAAAAATGTACCCAGAATTTTTCAGTGAACAGCAGCCAGGCACATTTTAGCTAGTTTACTTGTAAGTGGGGTTGTAAACGCTAATTCAGGCCCAGTACTGCGCTCAAAGGATGCAGCCCTGAGGTCTCTCCTGATAGGAGGTAGTTAAGTAGAAATTCGCTGCTCAGCTGACCCGGCAGGAGCAAATATATGCCAAAAATGTATGCAGAATGAGCTTTTCAGTGAACAGCAGCCAGGCACATTTGAGCTAGTTTTACTTGTAAGTGGGGTTGTAAATGGTTTTCAGGCTCAGTACTGCGCTCAAAAGATGCAGCCCTGCGGTCTCTCCTGATAGGAGGTAGTTAAGTGGAAATTCGCTGCTCAGCTGACCTGGCAGGAGCAAATGACTGCCAAAAATGTATGCAGAATGAGCTTTTCAGTGAACAGCAGCCAGGCACATTTTAGCCAGTTTTACTTGTAAGTGGGGTTGTAAATGGTTTTCAGGCTCAGTACTGTGCTCTAAAGATGCAGCCCTGAGGTCTCTCCTGATAGGAGGTAGTTAAGTAGAAATTCGCTGCTCAGCTGACCCGGGAGAAGCAAATGTATGCCAAAAATGTACCCAGAATGAGCTTTTCAGTGAACAGCAGCCAGGCACATTTTAGCTAGTTTTACCTGTAAGTGGGGTTGGAAACGGTTTTCAGGCTCAGTACTGCGCTCAAAAGACGCAGCCCTGAGTTCTCTCCTGATAGGAGGTAGTTAAGTAGAAATTCGCTGCTCAGCTGACCCGGGAGAAGCAAATGTATGCCAAAAATGTACCCAGAATGAGCTTTTCAGTGAATAGCAGCCAGGCACATTTTAGCTAGTTTTACTTGTAAGTGGGGTTGGAAACGGGTATCAGGCTCAGTACTGCGCTCAAAAGATGCAGCCCTGAGGTCTCTCCTGATAGGAGGTAGTTAAGTAGAAATTCACTGCTCAGCTGACCCGGCAGAAGCAAATGTATACCAAAAATGTACCCAGAATTACCTTTTCAGTGAACAGCAGCCAGGCACATTTTAGCTAGTTTTACGTGTAAGTGGGGTTGTAAATGGTTTTCAGGCTCAGTACTGCGCTCAAAAGATGCTGCCCTGAGGTCTCTCCTGATAGGAGGTAGTTAAGTAGAAATTCGCTGCTCAGCTGACCCGGCAGAAGCAAATGTATACCAAAAATGTACCCAGAATGAGCATTTCAGTGAACAGCCAGGCACATTTTAGCTAGTTTTACTTGTAAGTGGGGTTGTAAACGGTTTTCAGGCTCAGTACTGCGCTCAAAAGATGCAGCCCTGAGGTCTCTCCTGATAGGAGGTAGTTAAGTAGAAATTTGCTGCTCAGCTGACCCGGCAGGAGCAAATATATGCCAAAAATGTATGCAGAATGAGCTTTTCAGTGACCAGCAGCCAGGCACATTTTAGCTAGTTTTACTTGTAAGTGGGGTTGTAAACGGTTTTCAGGCTCAGTACTGCGCTCAAAGGATGCAGCCCTGAGGTCTCTCCTGATTAGGGGGTAGTTAAGTAAAAATTTGCTGCTCAGCTGACCCGGCAGGAGCAAATATATGCCAAAAATGTATGCAGAATTAGCTTTTCAGTGAACAGCAGCCAGGCACATTTTAGCGTTCTACTTGTAAGTGGGGTTGTAAACGGTTTTCAAGCTCAGTACTGCGCTCAAAAGATGCAGCCCTGAGGTCTCTCCTGATAGGAGGTAGTTAAGTAGAAATTCACTGCTCAGCTGACCCGGCAGAAGCAAATGTATACCAAAAATGTACCCAGAATGAGCTTTTCAGTGAACAGCAGCCAGGCACGTTTTAGCTAGTTTACTTGTAAGTGGGGTTGTAAACGCTAATTCAGGCTCAGTACTGCGCGCAAAGGATGCAGCCCTGAGGTCTCTCCTGATAGGAGGTAGTTAAGTAGAAACTCGCTGCTCAGCTGACCCGGCAGGAGCAAATATATGCCAAAAATGTATGCAGAATGAGCTTTTCAGTGAACAGCAGCCAGGCACATTTTAGCTAGTTTTACTTGTAAGTGGGTTTGTAAATGGTTTTCAGGCTCAGTACTGCGCTCAAAAGATGCAGCCCTGAGGTCTCTCCTGATAGGAGGTAGTTAAGTAGAAATTCGCTGCTCAGCTGACCCGGCAGGAGCAAATATATGCCACCAATGTATGCAGAATTAGCTTTTCAGTGAACAGCAGCCAGGCACATTTTAGCTAGTTTTACTTGTAAGTGGGGTTGTAAATGGTTTTCAGGCTCAGTACTGCGCTCAAGATGCAGCCCTGAGGTCTCTCCTGATAGGAGGTAGTTAAGTAAAAATTCGCTGCTCAGCTGACCCGGGAGAAGCAAATGTATGCCAAAAATGTACCCAGAATGAGCTTTTCAGTGAATAGCAGCCAGGCACATTTTAGCTAGTTTTACTTGTAAGTGGGGTTGGAAACGGGTATCAGGCTCAGTACTGCGCTCAAAAGATGCAGCCCTGAGGTCTCTCCTGATAGGAGGTAGTTAAGTAGAAATTCACTGCTCAGCTGACCCGGCAGAAGCAAATGTATACCAAAAATGTACCCAGAATGACCTTTTCAGTGAACAGCAGCCAGGCACATTTTAGCTAGTTTTACTTGTAAGTGGGGTTGGAAACGGGTATCAGGCTCAGTACTGCGCTCAAAAGATGCAGCCCTGAGGTCTCTCCTGATAGGAGGTAGTTAAGTAGAAATTCGCTGCTCAGCTGACCCGGCAGGAGCAAATATATGCCAAAAATGTATGCAGAATGAGCTTTTCAGTGAACAGCAGCCAGGCACATTTTAGCTAGTTTTACTTGTAAGTGGGGTTGTAAATGGTTTTCAGGCTCAGTACTGCGCTCAAAAGATGCAGCCCTGAGGTCTCTCCTGATAGGAGGTAGTTAAGTGGAAATTCGCTGCTCAGCTGACCCGGCAGGAGCAAATGTATGCCAAAAATGTATGCAGAATGAGCTTTTCAGTGAACAGCAGCCAGGCACATTTTAGCTAGTTTTACTTGTAAGTGGGGTTGTAAATGGTTTTCAGGCTCAGTACTGCGCTCTAAAGATGCAGCCCTGAGGTCTCTCCTGATAGGAGGTAGTTAAGTAGAAATTCGCTGCTCAGCTGACCCGGGAGAAGCAAATGTATGCCAAAAATGTACCCAGAATGAGCTTTTCAGTGAACAGCAGCCAGGCACATTTTAGCTAGTTTTACTTGTAAGTGGGGTTGGAAACGGGTATCAGGCTCAGTACTGCGCGCAAGGATGCAGCCCTGAGGTCTCTCCTGATTAGGGGGTAGTTAAGTAAAAATTCGCTGCTCAGCTGACCCGGCAGGAGCAAATATATGCCAAAAATGTATGCAGAATGAGCTTTTCAGTGAACAGCAGCCCGGCACATTTTAGCTAGTTTTACTTGTAAGTGGGTTTGTAAATGGTTTTCAGGCTCAGTACTGCGCTCAAAAGATGCAGCCCTGAGGTCTCTCCTGATAGGAGGTAGTTAAGTAGAAATTCGCTGCTCAGCTGACCCGGGAGAAGCAAATGTATGCCAAAAATGTACCCAGAATGAGCTTTTCAGTGAACAGCAGCCAGGCACATTTTAGCTACTTTTACTTGTAAGTGGGGTTGTAAACGCTTTTCAGGCTCAGTACTGCGCTCAAAGGATGCAGCCCTGAGGTCTCTCCTGATAGGAGGTAGTTAAGTAGAAATTTACTGCTCAGCTGACCCGGCAGAAGAAAATGTATACCAAAAATGTACCCAGAATGAGCTTTTCAGTGAACAGCAGCCAGGCACATTTTAGCTAGTTTTACTTGTAAGTGGGGTTGTAAACGGTTTTCAAGCTCAGTACTGCGCTCAAAAGATGCAGCCCTGAGGTCTCTCCTGATAGGAGGTAGTTAAGTAGAAATTCGCTGCTCAGCTGACCCGGGAGAAGCAAATGTATGCCAAAAATGTACCCAGAATGAGCTTTTCAGTGAACAGCAGCCAGGCACATTTTAGCTAGTTTTACTTGTAAGCGGGGTTGGAAACGGGTATCAGGCTCAGTACTGCGCTCAAAAGATGCAGCCCTGAGGTCTCTCCTGATAGGAGGTAGTTAAGTAGAAATTCACTGCTCAGCTGACCCGGCAGAAGCAAATGTATACCAAAAATGTACCCAGAATGACCTTTTCAGTGAACAGCAGCCAGGCACATTTTAGCTAGTTTTACGTGTAAGTGGGGTTGTAAACGCTTTTCAGGCTCAGTACTGCGCTCAAAAGATGCAGCCCTGAGGTCTCTCCTGATAGGAGGTAGTTAAGTAGAAATGCACTGCTCAGCTGACCCGGCAGAAACAAATGTATACCAAAAATGTACCCAGAATGAGCTTTTCAGTGAACAGCGCCAGGCACATTTTAGCTACTTTTACTTGTAAGTGGGGTTGTAAACGCTTTTCAGGCTCAGTACTGCGCTCAAAGGATGCAGCCCTGAGGTCTCTCCTGATAGGAGGTAGTTAAGTAGAAATTCACTGCTCAGCTGACCCGGCAGAAGCAAATGTATGCCAAAAATGTACCCAGAATGAGCTTTTCAGTGAACAGCAGCCAGGCACGTTTTAGCTAGTTTACTTGTAAGTGGGGTTGTAAACGCTAATTCAGGCTCAGTACTGCGCGCAAAGGATGCAGCCCTGAGGTCTCTCCTGATAGGAGGTAGTTAAGTAGAAACTCGCTGCTCAGCTGACCCGGCAGGAGCAAATATATGCCAAAAATTTATGCAGAATGAGCTTTTCAGTGAACAGCAGCCAGGCACATTTTAGCTAGTTTTACTTGTAAGTGGGTTTGTAAATAGTTTTCAGGCTCAGTACTGCGCTCAAAAGATGCAGCCCTGAGGTCTCTCTTGATAGGAGGTAGTTAAGTAGAAATTCGCTGCTCAGCTGACCCGGCAGGAGCAAATATATGCCACCAATGTATGCAGAATTAGCTTTTCAGTGAACAGCAGCCAGGCACATTTTAGCTAGTTTTACTTGTAAGTGGGGTTGTAAATGGTTTTCAGGCTCAGTACTGCGCTCAAGATGCAGCCCTGAGGTCTCTCCTGATAGGAGGTAGTTAAGTAGAAATTCGCTGCTCAGCTGACCCGGGAGAAGCAAATGTATGCCAAAAATGTACCCAGAATGAGCTTTTCAGTGAACAGCAGCCAGGCACATTTTAGCTAGTTTTACTTGTAAGTGGGGTTGTAAACGGTTTTCAAGCTCAGTACTGCGCTCAAAAGATGCAGCCCTGAGGTCTCTCCTGATAGGAGGTAGTTAAGTAGAAATTCGCTGCTCAGCTGACCCGGGAGAAGCAAATGTATGCCAAAAATGTACCCAGAATGAGCTTTTCAGTGAACAGCAGCCAGGCACATTTTAGCTAGTTTTACTTGTAAGTGGGGTTGGAAACGGGTATCAGGCTCAGTACTGCGCTCAAAAGATGCAGCCCTGAGGTCTCTCCTGATAGGAGGTAGTTAAGTAGAAATTCACTGCTCAGCTGACCCGGCAGAAGCAAATGTATACCAAAAATGTACCCAGAATGACCTTTTCAGTGAACAGCAGCCAGGCACATTTTAGCTAGTTTTACGTGTAAGTGGGGTTGTAAACGCTTTTCAGGCTCAGTACTGCGCTCAAAGGATGCAGCCCTGAGGTCTCTCCTGATAGGAGGTAGTTAAGTAGAAATTCACTGCTCAGCTGACCCGGCAGAAGTAAATGTATACCAAAAATGTACCCAGAATGAGCTTTTCAGTGAACAGCAGCCAGGCACATTTTAGCTAGTTTTACATGTAAGTGGGGTTGGAAACGGTTTTCAGGCTCAGTACTGCGCTCAAAAGATGCAGCCCTGAGGTCTCTCCTGATAGGAGGTAGTTAAGTAGAAATGCACTGCTCAGCTGACCCGGCAGAAACAAATGTATACCAAAAATGTACCCAGAATGAGCTTTTCAGTGAACAGCGCCAGGCACATTTTAGCTACTTTTACTTGTAAGTGGGGTTGTAAACGCTTTTCAGGCTCAGTACTGCGCTCAAAGGATGCAGCCCTGAGGTCTCTCCTGATAGGAGGTAGTTAAGTAGAAATTCACTGCTCAGCTGACCCGGCAGAAGCAAATGTATGCCAAAAATGTACCCAGAATGAGCTTTTCAGTGAACAGCAGCCAGGCACGTTTTAGCTAGTTTACTTGTCAGTGGGGTTGTAAACGCTAATTCAGGCTCAGTACTGCGCGCAAAGGATGCAGCCCTGAGGTCTCTCCTGATAGGAGGTAGTTAAGTAGAAACTCGCTGCTCAGCTGACCCGGCAGGAGCAAATATATGCCAAAAATGTATGCAGAATGAGCTTTTCAGTGAACAGCAGCCAGGCACATTTTAGCTAGTTTTACTTGTAAGTGGGTTTGTAAATAGTTTTCAGGCTCAGTACTGCGCTCAAAAGATGCAGCCCTGAGGTCTCTCTTGATAGGAGGTAGTTAAGTAGAAATTCGCTGCTCAGCTGACCCGGCAGGAGCAAATATATGCCACCAATGTATGCAGAATTAGCTTTTCAGTGAACAGCAGCCAGGCACATTTTAGCTAGTTTTACTTGTAAGTGGGGTTGTAAATGGTTTTCAGGCTCAGTACTGCGCTCAAGATGCAGCCCTGAGGTCTCTCCTGATAGGAGGTAGTTAAGTAGAAATTCGCTGCTCAGCTGACCCGGGAGAAGCAAATGTATGCCAAAAATGTACCCAGAATGAGCTTTTCAGTGAACAGCAGCCAGGCACATTTTAGCTAGTTTTACTTGTAAGTGGGGTTGTAAACGGTTTTCAAGCTCAGTACTGCGCTCAAAAGATGCAGCCCTGAGGTCTCTCCTGATAGGAGGTAGTTAAGTAGAAATTCGCTGCTCAGCTGACCCGGGAGAAGCAAATGTATGCCAAAAATGTACCCAGAATGAGCTTTTCAGTGAACAGCAGCCAGGCACATTTTAGCTAGTTTTACTTGTAAGTGGGGTTGGAAACGGGTATCAGGCTCAGTACTGCGCTCAAAAGATGCAGCCCTGAGGTCTCTCCTGATAGGAGGTAGTTAAGTAGAAATTCACTGCTCAGCTGACCCGGCAGAAGCAAATGTATACCAAAAATGTACCCAGAATGACCTTTTCAGTGAACAGCAGCCAGGCACATTTTTGCTAGTTTTACGTGTAAGTAGGGTTGTAAACGCTTTTCAGGCTCAGTACTGCGCTCAAAGGATGCAGCCCTGAGGTCTCTCCTGATAGGAGGTAGTTAAGTAGAAATTCACTGCTCAGCTGACCCGGCAGAAGTAAATGTATACCAAAAATGTACCCAGAATGAGCTTTTCAGTGAACAGCAGCCAGGCACATTTTAGCTAGTTTTACATGTAAGTGGGGTTGGAAACGGTTTTCAGGCTCAGTACTGCGCTCAAAGGATGCAGCCCTGAGGTCTCTCCTGATAGGAGGTAGTTAAGTAGAAATTCACTGCTCAGCTGACCCGGCAGAAGCAAATGTATGCCAAAAATGTACCCAGAATGAGCTTTTCAGTGAACAGCAGCCAGGCACGTTTTAGCTAGTTTACTTGTAAGTGGGGTTGTAAACGCTAATTCAGGCTCAGTACTGCGCGCAAAGGATGCAGCCCTGAGGTCTCTCCTGATAGGAGGTAGTTAAGTAGAAACTCGCTGCTCAGCTGACCCGGCAGGAGCAAATATATGCCAAAAATTTATGCAGAATGAGCTTTTCAGTGAACAGCAGCCAGGCACATTTTAGCTAGTTTTACTTGTAAGTGGGTTTGTAAATAGTTTTCAGGCTCAGTACTGCGCTCAAAAGATGCAGCCCTGAGGTCTCTCTTGATAGGAGGTAGTTAAGTAGAAATTCGCTGCTCAGCTGACCCGGCAGGAGCAAATATATGCCACCAATGTATGCAGAATTAGCTTTTCAGTGAACAGCAGCCAGGCACATTTTAGCTAGTTTTACTTGTAAGTGGGGTTGTAAACGGTTTTCAGGCTCAGTACTGCGCTCAAAAGATGCAGCCCTGAGGTCTCTCCTGATAGGAGGTAGTTAAGTAGAAATTCACTACTCAGCTGACCCGGCAGAAGCAAATGTATACCAAAAATGTACCCAGAATTTTTCAGTGAACAGCAGCCAGGCACATTTTAGCTAGTTTACTTGTAAGTGGGGTTGTAAACGCTAATTCAGGCCCAGTACAGCGCTCAAAGGATGCAGCCCTGAGGTCTCTCCTGATAGGAGGTAGTTAAGTAGAAATTCGCTGCTCAGCTGACCCGGCAGGAGCAAATATATGCCAAAAATGTATGCAGAATGAGCTTTTCAGTGAACAGCAGCCAGGCACATTTTAGCTAGTTTTACTTGTAAGTGGGGTTGTAAATGGTTTTCAGGCTCAGTACTGCGCTCAAAAGATGCAGCCCTGAGGTCTCTCCTGATAGGAGGTAGTTAAGTGGAAATTCGCTGCTCAGCTGACCTGGCAGGAGCAAATGACTGCCAAAAATGTATGCAGAATGAGCTTTTCAGTGAACAGCAGCCAGGCACATTTTAGCCAGTTTTACTTGTAAGTGGGGTTGTAAATGGTTTTCAGGCTCAGTACTGCGCTCTAAAGATGCAGCCCTGAGGTCTCTCCTGATAGGAGGTAGTTAAGTAGAAATTCGCTGCTCAGCTGACCCGGGAGAAGCAAATGTATGCCAAAAATGTACCCAGAATGAGCTTTTCAGTGAACAGCAGCCAGGCACATTTTAGCTAGTTTTACCTGTAAGTGGGGTTGGAAACGGTTTTCAGGCTCAGTACTGCGCTCAAAAGACGCAGCCCTGAGTTCTCTCCTGATAGGAGGTAGTTAAGTAGAAATTTACTGCTCAGCTGACCCGGCAGAAGCAAATGTATACCAAAAAGGTACCCAGAATGACCTTTTCAGTGAACAGCAGCCAGGCACATTTTAGCTAGTTTTACTTGTAAGTGGGGTTGTAAACGCTTTTCAGGCTCAGTACTGCGCTCAAAGGATGCAGCCCTGAGGTCTCTCCTGATTAGGGGGTAGTTAAGTAAAAATTTGCTGCTCAGCTGACCCGGCAGGAGCAAATATATGCCAAAAATGTATGCAGAATAAGCTTTTCAGTGAACAGCAGCCAGGCACATTTTAGCTAGTTTTACTTGTAAGTGGGGTTGTAAACGGTTTTCAGGCTCAGTACTGCGCTCAAAAGATGCAGCCCTGAGGTCTCTCCTGATAGGAGGTAGTTAAGTAGAAATTCACTGCTCAGCTGACCCGGCAGAAGCAAATTATACCAAAAATGTACCCAGAATGAGCTTTTCAGTGAACAGCAGCCAGGCACATTTTAGCTAGTTTTACTTGTAAGTGGGGTTGGAAACGGTTTTCAGGCTCAGTACTGCGCTCAAAAGATGCAGCCATGAGGTCTCTTCTGATAGGAGGTAGTTAAGTAGAAATTCACTGCTCAGCTGACCCGGGAGAAGCAAATGTATGCCAAAAATGTACCCAGAATGAGCTTTTCAGTGAACAGCAGCCAGGCACATTTTAGCTAATTTTACTTGTAAGTGGGGTTGTAAATGGTTTTCAGGCTAGTACTGCGTTCAAAAGATGCAGCCCTGAGGTCTCTCCTGAATGGAGGTAGTTAAGTAGAAATTCGCTGCTCAGCTGACCCGGGAGAAGCAAATGTATGCCAAAAATGTACCCAGAATGAGCTTTTCAGTGAACAGCAGCCAGGCACATTTTAGCTAGTTTTACTTGTAAGTGGGGTTGGAAACGGTTTTCAGGCTCAGTACTGCGCTCAAAAGATGCAGCCATGAGGTCTCTTCTGATAGGAGGTAGTTAAGTAGAAATTCACTGCTCAGCTGACCCGGCAGAAGCAAATGTATACCAAAAATGTACCCAGAATGACCTTTTCAGTGAACAGCAGCCAGGCACATTTTAGCTAGTTTTACGTGTAAGTGGGGTTGTAAACGCTTTTCAGGCTCAGTACTGCGCTCAAAGGATGCAGCCCTGAGGTCTCTCCTGATAGGAGGTAGTTAAGTAGAAACTCGCTGCTCAGCTGACCCGGCAGGAGCAAATATATGCCAAAAATGTATGCAGAATGAGCTTTTCAGTGAACAGCAGCCAGGCACATTTTAGCTAGTTTTACTTGTAAGTGGGGTTGTAAATGGTTTTCAGGCTCAGTACTGCGTTCAAAAGATGCAGCCCTGAGGTCTCTCCTGATAGGAGGTAGTTAAGTAGAAATTCGCTGCTCAGCTGACCCGGGAGAAGCAAATGTATGCCAAAAATGTACCCAGAATGAGCTTTTCAGTGAACAGCAGCCAGGCACATTTTAGCTAGTTTTACTTGTAAGTGGGGTTGGAAACGGTTTTCAGGCTCAGTACTGCGCTCAAAAGATGCAGCCATGAGATCTCTTCTGATAGGAGGTAGTTCAGTAGAAATTCACTGCTCAGCTGACCCGGCAGAAGCAAATGTATACCAAAAATGTACCCAGAATGACCTTTCAGTGAACAGCAGCCAGGCACATTTTAGCTAGTTTTACGTGTAAGTGGGGTTGTAAACGCTTTTCAGTCTCAGTACTGCGCTCAAAGGATGCAGCCCTGAGGTCTCTCCTGATAGGAGGTAGCTAAGTAGAAACTCGCTGCTCAGCTGACCCGGCAGGAGCAAATATATGCCAAAAATGTATGCAGAATGAGCTTTTCAGTGAACAGCAGCCAGGCACATTTTAGCTAGTTTTACTTGTAAGTGGGGTTGTAAATGGTTTTCAGGCTCAGTACTGCGCTCAAAAGATGCAGCCCTGAGGTCTCTCCTGATAGGAGGTAGTTAAGTAGAAATTCACTGCTCAGCTGACCCGCCAGAAGTAAATGTATACCAAAAATGTACCCAGAATGACCTTTTCAGTGAACAGCAGCCAGGCACATTTTAGCTAGTTTTACGTGTAAGTGGGGTTGTAAACGCTTTTCAGGCTCAGTACTGCGCTGAAAGGATGCAGCCCTGAGGTCTCTCCTGATAGGAGGTAGTTAAGTAGAAATTCACTGCTCAGCTGACCCGGCAGAAGTTAAATGTATACCAAAAATGTACCCAGAATGAGCTTTTCAGTGAACAGCAGCCAGGCACATTTTAGCTAGTTTTACTTGTAAGTGGGGTTGGAAACGGTTTTCAGGCTCAGTACTGCGCTCAAAAGATGCAGCCCTGAGGTCTCTCCTGATAGGAGGTAGTTAAGTAGAAATGCACTGCTCAGCTGACCCGGCAGAAGCAAATGTATACCAAAAATGTACCCAGAATGAGCTTTTCAGTGAACAGCGCCAGGCACATTTTAGCTACTTTTACTTGTAAGTGGGGTTGTAAACGCTTTTCAGGCTCAGTACTGCGCTCAAAGGATGCAGCCCTGAGGTCTCTCCTGATAGGAGGTAGTTAAGTAGAAATATACTGCTCAGCTGACCCGGCAGAAGAAAATGTATACCAAAAATGTACCCAGAATGACCTTTTCAGTGAACAGCAGCCAGGCACATTTTAGCTACTTTTACTTGTAAGTGGGGTTGTAAACGCTTTTCAGGCTCAGTACTGCGCTCAAAGGATGCAGCCCTGAGGTCTCTCCTGATAGGAGGTAGTTAAGTAGAAGTTTACTGCTCAGCTGACCCGGAAGAAGAAAATGTATACCAAAAATGTACCCAGAATGAGCTTTTCAGTGAACAGCAGCCAGGCACATTTTAGCTAGTTTTACTTGTAAGTGGGGTTGGAAACGGTTTTCAGGCTCAGTACTGCGCTCAAGATGCAGCCCTGAGGTCTCTCCTGATAGGAGGTAGTTAAGTAGAAATTCGCTGCTCAGCTGACCCGGGAGAAGCAAATGTAGCCAGGCACATTTTAGCTAGTTTTACTTGTAAGTGGGGTTGTAAACGGTTTTCAGGCTCAGTACTGCGCTCAAAAGATGCAGCCCTGAGGTCTCTCCTGATAGGAGGTAGTTAAGTAGAAATTTGCTGCTCAGCTGACCCGGCAGGAGCAAATATATGCCAAAAATGTATGCAGAATGAGCTTTTCAGTGACCAGCAGCCAGGCACATTTTAGCTAGTTTTACTTGTAAGTGGGGTTGTAAAACGGTTTTCAGGCTCAGTACTGCGCTCAAAAGATGCAGCCCTGAGGTCTCTCCTGATAGGAGGTAGTTAAGTAGAAATTCGCTGCTCAGCTGACCCGGGAGAAGCAAATGTATGCCAAAAATGTACCCAGAATGAGCTTTTCAGTGAACAGCAGCCAGGCACATTTTAGCTAGTTTTACTTGTAAGTGGGGTTGGAAACGGGTATCAGGCTCAGTACTGCGCTCAAAGGATGCAGCCCTGAGGTCTCTCCTGATTAGGGGGTAGTTGTAAAAATTTGCTGCTCAGCTGACCCGGCAGGAGCAAATATATGCCAAAAATGTATGCAGAATAAGCTTTTCAGTGAACAGCAGCCAGGCACATTTTAGCTAGTTTTACTTGTAAGTGGGGTTGTAAACGGTTTTCAGGCTCAGTACTGCGCTCAAAGGATGCAGCCCTGAGGTCTCTCCTGATAGGAGGTAGTTAAGTAGAAATTCACTGCTCAGCTGAGCCGGCAGAAGCAAATGTATACCAAAAATGTACCCAGAATGAGCTTTTCAGTGAACAGCAGCCAGGCACGTTTTAGCTAGTTTACTTGTAAGTGGGGTTGTAAACGCTAATTCAGGCTCAGTACTGCGCGCAAAGGATGCAGCCCTGAGGTCTCTCCTGATAGGAGGTAGTTAAGTAGAAACTCGCTGCTCAGCTGACCCGGCAGGAGCAAATATATGCCAAAAATGTACCCAGAATGAGCTTTTCAGTGAATAGCAGCCAGGCACATTTTAGCTAGTTTTACTTGTAAGTGGGGTTGGAAACGGGTATCAGGCTCAGTACTGCGCTCAAAAGATGCAGCCCTGAGGTCTCTCCTGATAGGAGGTAGTTAAGAAGAAATTCACTGCTCAGCTGACCCGGCAGAAGCAAATGTATACCAAAAATGTACCCAGAATGACCTTTTCAGTGAACAGCAGCCAGGCACATTTTAGCTAGTTTTACTTGTAAGTGGGGTTGGAAACGGGTATCAGGCTCAGTACTGCGCTCAAAAGATGCAGCCCTGAGGTCTCTCCTGATAGGAGGTAGTTAAGTAGAAATTCGCTGCTCAGCTGACCCGGCAGGAGCAAATATATGCCAAAAATGTATGCAGAATGAGCTTTTCAGTGAACAGCAGCCAGGCACATTTTAGCTAGTTTTACTTGTAAGTGGGGTTGTAAATGGTTTTCAGGCTCAGTACTGCGCTCAAAAGATGCAGCCCTGAGGTCTCTCCTGATAGGAGGTAGTTAAGTGGAAATTCGCTGCTCAGCTGACCCGGCAGGAGCAAATGTATGCCAAAAATGTATGCAGAATGAGCTTTTCAGTGAACAGCAGCCAGGCACATTTTAGCTAGTTTTACTTGTAAGTGGGGTTGTAAATGGTTTTCAGGCTCAGTACTGCGCTCTAAAGATGCAGCCCTGAGGTCTCTCCTGATAGGAGGTAGTTAAGTAGAAATTCGCTGCTCAGCTGACCCGGGAGAAGCAAATGTATGCCAAAAATGTACCCAGAATGAGCTTTTCAGTGAACAGCAGCCAGGCACATTTTAGCTAGTTTTACTTGTAAGTGGGGTTGGAAACGGGTATCAGGCTCAGTACTGCGCGCAAGGATGCAGCCCTGAGGTCTCTCCTGATTAGGGGGTAGTTAAGTAGAAATTCGCTGCTCAGCTGACCCGGAAGGAGCAAATATATGCCAAAAATGTATGCAGAATGAGCTTTTCAGTGAACAGCAGCCCGGCACATTTTAGCTAGTTTTACTTGTAAGTGGGTTTGTAAATGGTTTTCAGGCTCAGTACTGCGCTCAAAAGATGCAGCCCTGAGGTCTCTCCTGATAGGAGGTAGTTAAGTAGAAATTCGCTGCTCAGCTGACCCGGGAGAAGCAAATGTATGCCAAAAATGTACCCAGAATGAGCTTTTCAGTGAACAGCAGCCAGGCACATTTTAGCTAGTTTTACTTGTAAGTGGGGTTGGAAACGGGTATCAGGCTCAGTACTGCGCTCAAAAGATGCAGCCCTGAGGTCTCTCCTGATAGGAGGTAGTTAAGTAGAAATTCACTGCTCAGCTGACCCGGCAGAAGCAAATGTATACCAAAAATGTACCCAGAATGACCTTTTCAGTGAACAGCAGCCAGGCACATTTTAGCTAGTTTTACGTGTAAGTGGGGTTGTAAATGCTTTTCAGGCTCAGTACTGCGCTCAAAGGATGCAGCCCTGAGGTCTCTCCTGATAGGAGGTAGTTAAGTAGAAATTCACTGCTCAGCTGACCCGGCAGAAGTAAATGTATACCAAAAATGTACCCAGAATGAGCTTTTCAGTGAACAGCAGCCAGGCACATTTTAGCTAGTTTTACATGTAAGTGGGGTTGGAAACGGTTTTCAGGCTCAGTACTGCGCTCAAAAGATGCAGCCCTGAGGTCTCTCCTGATAGGAGGTAGTTAAGTAGAAATGCACTGCTCAGCTGACCCGGCAGAAACAAATGTATACCAAAAATGTACCCAGAATGAGCTTTTCAGTGAACAGCGCCAGGCACATTTTAGCTACTTTTACTTGTAAGTGGGGTTGTAAACGCTTTTCAGGCTCAGTACTGCGCTCAAAGGATGCAGCCCTGAGGTCTCTCCTGATAGGAGGTAGTTAAGTAGAAATTTACTGCTCAGCTGACCCGGCAGAAGAAAATGTATACCAAAAATGTACCCAGAATGAGCTTTTCAGTGAACAGCAGCCAGGCACATTTTAGCTAGTTTTACTTGTAAGTGGGGTTGTAAACGGTTTTCAAGCTCAGTACTGCGCTCAAAAGATGCAGCCCTGAGGTCTCTCCTGATAGGAGGTAGTTAAGTAGAAATTCACTGCTCAGCTGACCCGGCAGAAGCAAATGTATGCCAAAAATGTACCCAGAATGAGCTTTTCAGTGAACAGCAGCCAGGCACGTTTTAGCTAGTTTACTTGTAAGTGGGGTTGTAAACGCTAATTCAGGCTCAGTACTGCGCGCAAAGGATGCAGCCCTGAGGTCTCTCCTGATAGGAGGTAGTTAAGTAGAAACTCGCTGCTCAGCTGACCCGGCAGGAGCAAATATATGCCAAAAATTTATGCAGAATGAGCTTTTCAGTGAACAGCAGCCAGGCACATTTTAGCTAGTTTTACTTGTAAGTGGGTTTGTAAATGGTTTTCAGGCTCAGTACTGCGCTCAAAAGATGCAGCCCTGAGGTCTCTCTTGATAGGAGGTAGTTAAGTAGAAATTCGCTGCTCAGCTGACCCGGCAGAGCAAATATATGCCACCAATGTATGCAGAATTAGCTTTTCAGTGAACAGCAGCCAGGCACATTTTAGCTAGTTTTACTTGTAAGTGGGGTTGTAAATGGTTTTCAGGCTCAGTACTGCGCTCAAGATGCAGCCCTGAGGTCTCTCCTGATAGGAGGTAGTTAAGTAGAAATTCGCTGCTCAGCTGACCCGGGAGAAGCAAATGTATGCCAAAAATGTACCCAGAATGAGCTTTTCAGTGAATAGCAGCCAGGCACATTTTAGCTAGTTTTACTTGTAAGTGGGGTTGGAAACGGGTATCAGGCTCAGTACTGCGCTCAAAAGATGCAGCCCTGAGGTCTCTCCTGATAGGAGGTAGTTAAGTAGAAATTCACTGCTCAGCTGACCCGGCAGAAGCAAATGTATACCAAAAATGTACCCAGAATGACCTTTTCAGTGAACAGCAGCCAGGCACATTTTAGCTAGTTTTACGTGTAAGTGGGGTTGTAAACGCTTTTCAGGCTCAGTACTGCGCTCAAAGGATGCAGCCCTGAGGTCTCTCTTGATAGGAGGTAGTTAAGTAGAAATTCACTGCTCAGCTGACCCGGCAGAAGTAAATGTATACCAAAAATGTACCCAGAATGAGCTTTTCAGTGAACAGCAGCCAGGCACATTTTAGCTAGTTTTACTTGTAAGTGGGGTTGGAAACGGTTTCAGACTCAGTACTGCGCTCAAAAGATGCAGCCATGAGGTCTCTTCTGATAGGAGGTAGTTAAGTAGAAATTCACTGATCAGCTGACCCCGCAGAAGCAAATGTATACAAAAAATGTATGCAGAATGAGCTTTTCAGTGAACAGCAGCCAGGCACATTTTAGCTAGTTTTACTTGTAAGTGGGGTTGGAAACGGGTATCGGGCTCAGTACTGCGCTCAAAAGATGCAGCCCTGAGGTCTCTCCTGATAGGAGGTAGTTAAGTAGAAATGCACTGCTCAGCTAACCCGGCAGAAGCAAATGTATACCAAAAATGTACCCAGAATGAGCTTTTCAGTGAACAGCGCCAGGCACATTTTAGCTACTTTTACTTGTAAGTGGGGTTGTAAACGCTTTTCAGGCTCAGTACTGCGCTCAAAGGATGCAGCCCTGAGGTCTCTCCTGATTAGGTTGTAGTTAAGTAGAAATTTGGTGCTCAGCTGACCCGGCAGGAGCAAATATATGCCAAAAATGTATGCAGAATGAGCTTTTCAGTGACCAGCAGCCAGGCACATTTTAGCTAGTTTTACTTGTAAGTGGGGTTGTAAACGGTTTTCAGGCTCAGTACTGCGCTCAAAAGATGCAGCCCTGAGGTCTCTCCTGATAGGAGGTAGTTAAGTAGAAATTCACTACTCAGCTGACCCGGCAGAAGCAAATGTATACCAAAAATGTACCCAGAATTTTTCAGTGAACAGCAGCCAGGCACATTTTAGCTAGTTTTACTTGTAAGTGGGGTTGTAAACGGTTTTCAGGCTCAGTACTGCGCTCTAAAGATGCAGCCCTGAGGTCTCTCCTGATAGGAGGTAGTTAAGTAGAAATTCGCTGCTCAGCTGACCCGGGAGAAGCAAATGTATGCCAAAAATGTACCCAGAATGAGCTTTTCAGTGAACAGCAGCCAGGCACATTTTAGCTAGTTTTACCTGTAAGTGGGGTTGGAAACGGTTTTCAGGCTCAGTACTGCGCTCAAAAGACGCAGCCCTGAGTTCTCTCCTGATAGGAGGTAGTTAAGTAGAAATTCACTGCTCAGCTGACCCGGCAGAAGCAAATGTATACCAAAAAGGTACCCAGAATGACCTTTTCAGTGAACAGCAGCCAGGCACATTTTAGCTAGTTTTACTTGTAAGTGGGGTTGTAAACGCTTTTCAGGCTCAGTACTGCGCTCAAAGGATGCAGCCCTGAGGTCTCTCCTGATTAGGGGGTAGTTAAGTAAAAATTTGCTGCTCAGCTGACCCGGCAGGAGCAAATATATGCCAAAAATGTATGCAGAATAAGCTTTTCAGTGAACAGCAGCCAGGCACATTTTAGCTAGTTTTACTTGTAAGTGGGGTTGTAAACGGTTTTCAGGCTCAGTACTGCGCTCAAAAGATGCAGCCCTGAGGTCTCTCCTGATAGGAGGTAGTTAAGTAGAAATTCACTGCTCAGCTGACCCGGCAGAAGCAAATTATACCAAAAATGTACCCAGAATGAGCTTTTCAGTGAACAGCAGCCAGGCACATTTTAGCTAGTTTTACTTGTAAGTGGGGTTGGAAACGGTTTTCAGGCTCAGTACTGCGCTCAAAAGATGCAGCCATGAGGTCTCTTCTGATAGGAGGTAGTTAAGTAGAAATTCACTGCTCAGCTGACCCGGCAGAAGCAAATGTATACCAAAAATGTACCCAGAATGACCTTTTCAGTGAACAGCAGCCAGGCACATTTTAGCTAGTTTTACGTGTAAGTGGGGTTGTAAACGCTTTTCAGGCTCAGTACTGCGCTCAAAGGATGCAGCCCTGAGGTCTCTCCTGATAGGAGGTAGTTAAGTAGAAACTCGCTGCTCAGCTGACCCGGCAGGAGCAAATATATGCCAAAAATGTATGCAGAATGAGCTTTTCAGTGAATAGCAGCCAGGCACATTTTAGCTAGTTTTACTTGTAAGTGGGGTTGTAAATGGTTTTCAGGCTCAGTACTGCGTTCAAAAGATGCAGCGCTGAGGTCTCTCCTGATAGGAGGTAGTTAAGTAGAAATTCGCTGCTCAGCTGACCCGGGAGAAGCAAATGTATGCCAAAAATGTACCCAGAATGAGCTTTTCAGTGAACAGCAGCCAGGCACATTTTAGCTAGTTTTACTTGTAAGTGGGGTTGGAAACGGTTTTCAGGCTCAGTACTGCGCTCAAAAGATGCAGCCCTGAGGTCTCTCCTGATAGGAGGTAGTTAAGTAGAAATTCACTGCTCAGCTGACCCGGCAGAAGCAAATTATACCAAAAATGTACCCAGAATGAGCTTTTCAGTGAACAGCAGCCAGGCACATTTTAGCTAGTTTTACTTGTAAGTGGGGTTGGAAACGGTTTTCAGGCTCAGTACTGCGCTCAAAAGATGCAGCCATGAGGTCTCTTCTGATAGGAGGTAGTTAAGTAGAAATTCACTGCTCAGCTGACCCGGCAGAAGCAAATGTATACCAAAAATGTACCCAGAATGACCTTTTCAGTGAACAGCAGCCAGGCACATTTTAGCTAGTTTTACGTGTAAGTGGGGTTGTAAATGGTTTTCAGGCTAGTACTGCGTTCAAAAGATGCAGCCCTGAGGTCTCTCCTGAATGGAGGTAGTTAAGTAGAAATTCGCTGCTCAGCTGACCCGGGAGAAGCAAATGTATGCCAAAAATGTACCCAGAATGAGCTTTTCAGTGAACAGCAGCCAGGCACATTTTAGCTAGTTTTACTTGTAAGTGGGGTTGGAAACGGTTTTCAGGCTCAGTACTGCGCTCAAAAGATGCAGCCATGAGGTCTCTTCTGATAGGAGGTAGTTAAGTAGAAATTCACTGCTCAGCTGACCCGGCAGAAGCAAATGTATACCAAAAATGTACCCAGAATGACCTTTTCAGTGAACAGCAGCCAGGCACATTTTAGCTAGTTTTACGTGTAAGTGGGGTTGTAAACGCTTTTCAGGCTCAGTACTGCGCTCAAAGGATGCAGCCCTGAGGTCTCTCCTGATAGGAGGTAGTTAAGTAGAAACTCGCTGCTCAGCTGACCCGGCAGGAGCAAATATATGCCAAAAATGTATGCAGAATGAGCTTTTCAGTGAATAGCAGCCAGGCACATTTTAGCTAGTTTTACTTGTAAGTGGGGTTGTAAATGGTTTTCAGGCTCAGTACTGCGTTCAAAAGATGCAGCCCTGAGGTCTCTCCTGATAGGAGGTAGTTAAGTAGAAATTCGCTGCTCAGCTGACCCGGGAGAAGCAAATGTATGCCAAAAATGTACCCAGAATGAGCTTTTCAGTGAACAGCAGCCAGGCACATTTTAGCTAGTTTTACTTGTAAGTGGGGTTGGAAACGGTTTTCAGGCTCAGTACTGCGCTCAAAAGATGCAGCCATGAGATCTCTTCTGATAGGAGGTAGTTAAGTAGAAATTCACTGCTCAGCTGACCCGGCAGAAGCAAATGTATACCAAAAATGTACCCAGAATGACCTTTCAGTGAACAGCAGCCAGGCACATTTTAGCTAGTTTTACGTGTAAGTGGGGTTGTAAACGCTTTTCAGTCTCAGTACTGCGCTCAAAGGATGCAGCCCTGAGGTCTCTCCTGATAGGAGGTAGTTAAGTAGAAACTCGCTGCTCAGCTGACCCGGCAGGAGCAAATATATGCCAAAAATGCATGCAGAATGAGCTTTTCAGTGAACAGCAGCCAGGCACATTTTAGCTAGTTTTACGTGTAAGTGGGGTTGTAAACGCTTTTCAGGCTCAGTACTGCGCTGAAAGGATGCAGCCCTGAGGTCTCTCCTGATAGGAGGTAGTTAAGTAGAAATTCACTGCTCAGCTGACCCGGCAGAAGTTAAATGTATACCAAAAATGTATCCGGAATGACCTTTTCAGTGAACAGCAGCCAGGCACATTTTAGCTAGTTTTACTTGTAAGTGGGGTTGGAAACGGTTTTCAGGCTCAGTACTGCGCTCAAAAGATGCAGCCCTGAGGTCTCTCCTGATAGGAGGTAGTTAAGTAGAAATGCACTGCTCAGCTGACCCGGCAGAAGCAAATGTATACCAAAAATGTACCCAGAATGAGCTTTTCAGTGAACAGCGCCAGGCACATTTTAGCTACTTTTACTTGTAAGTGGGGTTGTAAACGCTTTTCAGGCTCAGTACTGCGCTCAAAGTATGCAGCCCTGAGGTCTCTCCTGATAGGAGGTAGTTAAGTAGAAATTTACTGCTCAGCTGACCCGGCAGAAGAAAATGTATACCAAAAATGTACCCAGAATGACCTTTTCAGTGAACAGCAGCCAGGCACATTTTAGCTACTTTTACTTGTAAGTGGGGTTGTAAACGCTTTTCAGGCTCAGTACTGCGCTCAAAGGATGCAGCCCTGAGGTCTCTCCTGATAGGAGGTAGTTAAGTAGAAGTTTACTGCTCAGCTGACCCGGAAGAAGAAAATGTATACCAAAAATGTACCCAGAATGAGCTTTTCAGTGAACAGCAGCCAGGCACATTTTAGCTAGTTTTACTTGTAAGTGGGGTTGGAAACGGTTTTCAGGCTCAGTACTGCGCTCAAGATGCAGCCCTGAGGTCTCTCCTGATAGGAGGTAGTTAAGTAGAAATTCGCTGCTCAGCTGACCCGGGAGAAGCAAATGTAGCCAGGCACATTTTAGCTAGTTTTACTTGTAAGTGGGGTTGTAAACGGTTTTCAGGCTCAGTACTGCGCTCAAAAGATGCAGCCCTGAGGTCTCTCCTGATAGGAGGTAGTTAAGTAGAAATTTGCTGCTCAGCTGACCCGGCAGGAGCAAATATATGCCAAAAATGTATGCAGAATGAGCTTTTCAGTGACCAGCAGCCAGGCACATTTTAGCTAGTTTTACTTGTAAGTGGGGTTGTAAAACGGTTTTCAGGCTCAGTACTGCGCTCAAAAGATGCAGCCCTGAGGTCTCTCCTGATAGGAGGTAGTTAAGTAGAAATTCGCTGCTCAGCTGACCCGGGAGAAGCAAATGTATGCCAAAAATGTACCCAGAATGAGCTTTTCAGTGAACAGCAGCCAGGCACATTTTAGCTAGTTTTACTTGTAAGTGGGGTTGGAAACGGGTATCAGGCTCAGAACTGCGCTCAAAGGATGCAGCCCTGAGGTCTCTCCTGATTAGGGGGTAGTTGTAAAAATTTGCTGCTCAGCTGACCCGGCAGGAGCAAATATATGCCAAAAATGTATGCAGAATAAGCTTTTCAGTGAACAGCAGCCAGGCACATTTTAGCTAGTTTTACTTGTAAGTGGGGTTGTAAACGGTTTTCAGGCTCAGTACTGCGCTCAAAAGATGCAGCCCTGAGGTCTCTCCTGATAGGAGGTAGTTAAGTAGAAGTTTACTGCTCAGCTGACCCGGAAGAAGAAAATGTATACCAAAAATGTACCCAGAATGAGCTTTTCAGTGAACAGCAGCCAGGCACATTTTAGCCAGTTTTACTTGTAAGTGGGGTTGTAAATGGTTTTCAGGCTCAGTACTGCGCTCTAAAGATGCAGCCCTGAGGTCTCTCCTGATAGGAGGTAGTTAAGTAGAAATTCGCTGCTCAGCTGACCCGGGAGAAGCAAATGTATGCCAAAAATGTACCCAGAATGAGCTTTTCAGTGAACATCAGCCAGGCACATTTTAGCTAGTTTTACTTGTAAGTGGGGTTGGAAACGGTTTTCAGGCTCAGTACTGCGCTCAAAAGATGCAGCCCTGAGGTCTCTCCTGATAGGAGTTAGTTAAGTAGAAATTCACTGCTCAGCTGACCCGGCAGAAGCAAATGTATACCAAAAATGTACCCAGAATGAGCATTTCAGTGAACAGCAGCCAGGCACATTTTAGCTAGTTTTACTTGTAAGTGGGGTTGTAAACGGTTTTCAGGCTCAGTACTGCACTCAAAAGATGCAGCCCTGAGGTCTCTCCTGATAGGAGGTAGTTAAGTAGAAATTTGCTGCTCAGCTGACCCGGCAGGAGCAAATATATGCCAAAAATGTATGCAGAATGAGCTTTTCAGTGACCAGCAGCCAGGCACATTTTAGCTAGTTTTACTTGTAAGTGGGGTTGTAAACGGTTTTCAGGCTCAGTACTGCGCTCAAAAGATGCAGCCCTGAGGTCTCTCCTGATAGGAGGTAGTTAGGTAGAAATTCGCTGCTCAGCTGACCCGGGAGAAGCAAATGTATGCCAAAAATGTACCCAGAATGAGCTTTTCAGTGAACAGCAGCCAGGCACATTTTAGCTAGTTTTACTTGTAAGTGGGGTTGGAAACGGGTATCAGGCTCAGTACTGCGCTCAAAAGATGCAGCCCTGAGGTCTCTCCTGATAGGAGGTAGTTATGTAGAAATTCACTGCTCAGGAGACCCGGCAGAAGCACATGTATACCAAAAATGTACCCAGAATGAGCTTTTCAGTGAACAGCAGCCAGGCACATTTTAGCTAGTTTTACCTGTAAGTGGGGTTGGAAACGGTTTTCAGGCTCAGTACTGCGCTCAAAAGACGCAGCCCTGAGTTCTCTCCTGATAGGAGGTAGTTAAGTAGAAATTCACTGCTCAGCTGACCCGGCAGAAGCAAATGTATACCAAAAAGTACCCAGAATGTCCTTTTCAGTGAACAGCAGCCAGGCACATTTTAGCTAGTTTTACTTGTAAGTGGGGTTGTAAACGCTTTTCAGGCTCAGTACTGCGCTCAAAGGATGCAGCCCTGAGGTCTCTCCTGATTAGGGGGTAGTTAAGTAAAAATTCGCTGCTCAGCTGACCCGGCAGGAGCAAATATATGCCAAAAATGTATGCAGAATTAGCTTTTCAGTGAAGAGCAGCCAGGCACATTTTAGCTAGTTTTACTTGTAAGTGGGGTTGTAAACGGTTTTCAAGCTCAGTACTGCGCTCAAAAGATGCAGCCCTGAGGTCTCTCCTGATAGGAGGTAGTTAAGTAGAAATTCACTACTCAGCTGACCCGGCAGAAGCAAATGTATACCAAAAATGTACCCAGAATGAGCTTTTCAGTGAACAGCAGCCAGGCACGTTTTAGCTAGTTCACTTGTAAGTGGGGTTGTAAACGCTAATTCAGGCTCAGTACTGCGCGCAAAGGATGCAGCCCTGAGGTCTCTCCTGATAGGAGGTAGTTAAGTGGAAATTCGCTGCTCAGCTGACCCGGCAGGAGCAAATGTCTGCCAAAAATGTATGCAGAATGAGCTTTTCAGTGAACAGCAGCCAGGCACATTTTAGCCAGTTTTACTTGTAAGTGGGTTTGTAAATGGTTTTCAGGCTCAGTACTGCGCTCTAAAGATGCAGCCCTGAGGTCTCTCCTGATAGGAGGTAGTTAAGTAGAAATTCGCTGCTCAGCTGACCCGGGAGAAGCAAATGTATGCCAAAAATGTACCCAGAATGAGCTTTTCAGTGAACAGCGCCAGGCACATTTTAGCTACTTTTACTTGTAAGTGGGGTTGTAAACGCTTTTCAGGCTCAGTACTGCGCTCAAAGGATGCAGCCCTGAGGTCTCTCCTGATAGGAGGTAGTTAAGTAGAAATTTACTGCTCAGCTGACCCGGCAGAAGAAAATGTATACCAAAAATGTACCCAGAATGACCTTTTCAGTGAACAGCAGCCAGGCACATTTTAGCTACTTTTACTTGTAAGTGGGGTTGTAAACGCTTTTCAGGCTCAGTACTGCGCTCAAAGGATGCAGCCCTGAGGTCTCTCCTGATAGGAGGTAGTTAAGTAGAAGTTTACTGCTCAGCTGACCCGGAAGAAGAAAATGTATAACAAAAATGTACCCAGAATGAGCTTTTCAGTGAACAGCAGCCAGGCACATTTTAGCTAGTTTTACTTGTAAGTGGGGTTGGAAACGGTTTTCAGGCTCAGTACTGCGCTCAAGATGCAGCCCTGAGGTCTCTCCTGATAGGAGGTAGTTAAGTAGAAATTCGCTGCTCAGCTGACCCGGGAGAAGCAAATGTAGCCAGGCACATTTTAGCTAGTTTTACTTGTAAGTGGGGTTGTAAACGGTTTTCAGGCTCAGTACTGCGCTCAAAAGATGCAGCCCTGAGGTCTCTCCTGATAGGAGGTAGTTAAGTAGAAATTTGCTGCTCAGCTGACCCGGCAGGAGCAAATATATGCCAAAAATGTATGCAGAATGAGCTTTTCAGTGACCAGCAGCCAGGCACATTTTAGCTAGTTTTACTTGTAAGTGGGGTTGTAAAACGGTTTTCAGGCTCAGTACTGCGCTCAAAAGATGCAGCCCTGAGGTCTCTCCTGATAGGAGGTAGTTAAGTAGAAATTCGCTGCTCAGCTGACCCGGGAGAAGCAAATGTATGCCAAAAATGTACCCAGAATGAGCTTTTCAGTGAACAGCAGCCAGGCACATTTTAGCTAGTTTTACTTGTAAGTGGGGTTGGAAACGGGTATCAGGCTCAGTACTGCGCTCAAAGGATGCAGCCCTGAGGTCTCTCCTGATTAGGGGGTAGTTGTAAAAATTTGCTGCTCAGCTGACCCGGCAGGAGCAAATATATGCCAAAAATGTATGCAGAGTAAGCTTTTCAGTGAACAGCAGCCAGGCACATTTTAGCTAGTTTTACTTGTAAGTGGGGTTGTAAACGGTTTTCAGGCTCAGTACTGCGCTCAAAAGATGCAGCCCTGAGGTCTCTCCTGATAGGAGGTAGTTAAGTAGAAATTCACTGCTCAGCTGAGCCGGCAGAAGCAAATGTATACCAAAAATGTACCCAGAATGAGCTTTTCAGTGAACAGCAGCCAGGCACGTTTTAGCTAGTTTACTTGTAAGTGGGGTTGTAAACGCTAATTCAGGCTCAGTACTGCGCGCAAAGGATGCAGCCCTGAGGTCTCTCCTGATAGGAGGTAGTTAAGTAGAAACTCGCTGCTCAGCTGACCCGGGAGAAGCAAATGTATGCCAAAAATGTACCCAGAATGAGCTTTTCAGTGAACAGCAGCCAGGCACATTTTAGCTAGTTTTACTTGTAAGTGGGGTTGGAAACGGGTATCAGGCTCAGTACTGCGCTCAAAACATGCAGCCCTGAGGTCTCTCCTGATAGGAGGTAGTTAAGTGGAAATTCGCTGCTCAGCTGACCCGGCAGGAGCAAATGTCTGCCAAAAATGTATGCAGAATGAGCTTTTCAGTGAACAGCAGCCAGGCACATTTTAGCCAGTTTTACTTGTAAGTGGGGTTGTAAATGGTTTTCAGGCTCAGTACTGCGCTCTAAAGATGCAGCCCTGAGGTCTCTCCTGATAGGAGGTAGTTAAGTAGAAATTCGCTGCTCAGCTGACCCGGGAGAAGCAAATGTATGCCAAAAATGTACCCAGAATGAGCTTTTCAGTGAACATCAGCCAGGCACATTTTAGCTAGTTTTACTTGTAAGTGGGGTTGGAAACGGTTTTCAGGCTCAGTACTGCGCTCAAAAGATGCAGCCCTGAGGTCTCCCCTGATAGGAGGTAGTTAAGTAGAAATTCACTGCTCAGCTGACCCGGCAGAAGCAAATGTATACCAAAAATGTACCCAGAATGAGCATTTCAGTGAACAGCAGCCAGGCACATTTTAGCTAGTTTTACTTGTAAGTGGGGTTGTAAACGGTTTTCAGGCTCAGTACTGCACTCAAAAGATGCAGCCCTGAGGTCTCTCCTGATAGGAGGTAGTTAAGTAGAAATTTGCTGCTCAGCTGACCCGGCAGGAGCAAATATATGCCAAAAATGTATGCAGAATGAGCTTTTCAGTGACCAGCAGCCAGGCACATTTTAGCTAGTTTTACTTGTAAGTGGGGTTGTAAACGGTTTTCAGGCTCAGTACTGCGCTCAAAAGATGCAGCCCTGAGGTCTCTCCTGATAGGAGGTAGTTAGGTAGAAATTCGCTGCTCAGCTGACCCGGGAGAAGCAAATGTATGCCAAAAATGTACCCAGAATGAGCTTTTCAGTGAACAGCAGCCAGGCACATTTTAGCTAGTTTTACTTGTAAGTGGGGTTGGAAACGGGTATCAGGCTCAGTACTGCGCTCAAAAGATGCAGCCCTGAGGTCTCTCCTGATAGGAGGTAGTTATGTAGAAATTCACTGCTCAGGAGACCCGGCAGAAGCACATGTATACCAAAAATGTACCCAGAATGAGCTTTTCAGTGAACAGCAGCCAGGCACATTTTAGCTAGTTTTACCTGTAAGTGGGGTTGGAAACGGTTTTCAGGCTCAGTACTGCGCTCAAAAGACGCAGCCCTGAGTTCTCTCCTGATAGGAGGTAGTTAAGTAGAAATTCACTGCTCAGCTGACCCGGCAGAAGCAAATGTATACCAAAAAGTACCCAGAATGTCCTTTTCAGTGAACAGCAGCCAGGCACATTTTAGCTAGTTTTACTTGTAAGTGGGGTTGTAAACGCTTTTCAGGCTCAGTACTGCGCTCAAAGGATGCAGCCCTGAGGTCTCTCCTGATTAGGGGGTAGTTAAGTAAAAATTCGCTGCTCAGCTGACCCGGCATGAGCAAATATATGCCAAAAATGTATGCAGAATTAGCTTTTCAGTGAAGAGCAGCCAGGCACATTTTAGCTAGTTTTACTTGTAAGTGGGGTTGTAAACGGTTTTCAAGCTCAGTACTGCGCTCAAAAGATGCAGCCCTGAGGTCTCTCCTGATAGGAGGTAGTTAAGTAGAAATTCACTACTCAGCTGATCCGGCAGAAGCAAATGTATACCAAAAATGTACCCAGAATGAGCTTTTCAGTGAACAGCAGCCAGGCACGTTTTAGCTAGTTCACTTGTAAGTGGGGTTGTAAACGCTAATTCAGGCTCAGTACTGCGCGCAAAGGATGCAGCCCTGAGGTCTCTCCTGATAGGAGGTAGTTAAGTGGAAATTCGCTGCTCAGCTGACCCGGCAGGAGAAAATGTCTGCCAAAAATGTATGCAGAATGAGCTTTTCAGTGAACAGCAGCCAGGCACATTTTAGCCAGTTTTACTTGTAAGTGGGGTTGTAAATGGTTTTCAGGCTCAGTACTGCGCTCTAAAGATGCAGCCCTGAGGTCTCTCCTGATAGGAGGTAGTTAAGTAGAAATTCGCTGCTCAGCTGACCCGGGAGAAGCAAATGTATGCCAAAAATGTACCCAGAATGAGCTTTTCAGTGAACAGCAGCCAGGCACATTTTAGCTAGTTTTACTTGTAAGTGGGGTTGGAAACGGTTTTCAGGCTCAGTACTGCGCTCAAAAGATGCAGCCCTGAGGTCTCTCCTGATAGGAGGTAGTTAAGTAGAAATTCACTGCTCAGCTGACCCGGCAGAAGCAAATGTATACCAAAAATGTACCCAGAATGAGCATTTCAGTGAACAACAGCCAGGCACATTTTAGCTAGTTTTACTTGTAAGTGGGGTTGTAAACGGTTTTCAGGCTCAGTACTGCGCTCAAAAGATGCAGCCCTGAGGTCTCTCCTGATAGGAGGTAGTTAAGTAGAAATTTGCTGCTCAGCTGACCCGGCAGGAGCAAATATATGCAAAAAATGTATGCAGAATGAGCTTTTCAGTGACCAGCAGCCAGGCACATTTTAGCTAGTTTTACTTGTAAGTGGGGTTGTAAACGGTTTTCAGGCTCAGTACTGCGCTCAAAAGATGCAGCCCTGAGGTCTCTCCTGATAGGAGGTAGTTAAGTAGAAATTTGCTGCTCAGCTGACCCGGCAGGAGCAAATATATGCCAAAAATGTATGCAGAATGAGCTTTTCAGTGACCAGCAGCCAGGCACATTTTAGCTAGTTTTACCTGTAAGTCGGGTTGGAAACGGTTTTCAGGCTCAGTACTGCGCTCAAAAGACGCAGCCCTGAGTTCTCTCCTGATAGGAGGTAGTTAAGTAGAAATTCACTGCTCAGCTGACCCGGCAGGAGCAAATATATGCCAAAAATGTATGCAGAATTAGCTTTTCAGTGAAGAGCAGCCAGGCACATTTTAGCTAGTTTTACTTGTAAGTGGGGTTGTAAACGGTTTTCAAGCTCAGTACTGCGCTCAAAAGATGCAGCCCTGAGGTCTCTCCTGATAGGAGGTAGTTAAGTAGAAATTCACTACTCAGCTGACCCGGCAGAAGCAAATGTATACCAAAAATGTACCCAGAATGAGCTTTTCAGTGAACAGCAGCCAGGCACGTTTTAGCTAGTTCACTTGTAAGTGGGGTTGTAAACGCTAATTCAGGCTCAGTACTGCGCGCAAAGGATGCAGCCCTGAGGTCTCTCCTGATAGGAGGTAGTTAAGTGGAAATTCGCTGCTCAGCTGACCCGGCAGGAGCAAATGTCTGCCAAAAATGTATGCAGAATGAGCTTTTCAGTGAACAGCAGCCAGGCACATTTTAGCCAGTTTTACTTGTAAGTGGGGTTGTAAATGGTTTTCAGGCTCAGTACTGCGCTCTAAAGATGCAGCCCTGAGGTCTCTCCTGATAGGAGGTAGTTAAGTAGAAATTCGCTGCTCAGCTGACCCGGGAGAAGCAAATGTATGCCAAAAATGTACCCAGAATGAGCTTTTCAGTGAACAGCAGCCAGGCACATTTTAGCTAGTTTTACTTGTAAGTGGGGTTGGAAACGGTTTTCAGGCTCAGTACTGCGCTCAAAAGATGCAGCCCTGAGGTCTCTCCTGATAGGAGGTAGTTAAGTAGAAATTCACTGGTCAGCTGACCCGGCAGAAGCAAATGTATACCAAAAATGTACCCAGAATGAGCATTTCAGTGAACAACAGCCAGGCACATTTTAGCTAGTTTTACTTGTAAGTGGGGTTGTAAACGGTTTTCAGGCTCAGTACTGCGCTCAAAAGATGCAGCCCTGAGGTCTCTCCTGATAGGAGGTAGTTAAGTAGAAATTTGCTGCTCAGCTGACCCGGCAGGAGCAAATATATGCAAAAAATGTATGCAGAATGAGCTTTTCAGTGACCAGCAGCCAGGCACATTTTAGCTAGTTTTACTTGTAAGTGGGGTTGTAAACGGTTTTCAGGCTCAGTACTGCGCTCAAAAGATGCAGCCCTGAGGTCTCTCCTGATAGGAGGTAGTTAAGTAGAAATTTGGTGCTCAGCTGACCCGGCAGGAGCAAATATATGCCAAAAATGTATGCAGAATGAGCTTTTCAGTGACCAGCAGCCAGGCACATTTTAGCTAGTTTTACTAGTAAGTGGGGTTGTAAACGCTTTTCAGGCTCAGTACTGTGCTCAAAGGATGCAGCCCTGAGGTCTCTCCTGATAGGAGGTAGTTAAGTAGAAATTCGCTGCTCAGCTGACCCGGGAGAAGCAAATGTATGCCAAAAATGTACCCAGAATGAGCTTTTCAGTGAACAGCAGCCAGGCACATTTTAGCTAGTTTTACTTGTAAGTGGGGTTGGAAACGGGTATCAGGCTCAGTACTGCGCTCAAAAGATGCAGCCCTGAGGTCTCTCCTGATAGGAGGTAGTTAAGTAGAAATTCGCTGCTCAGCTGACCCGGGAGAAGCAAATGTATGCCAAAAATGTACCCAGAATGAGCTTTTCAGTGAACAGCAGCCAGGCACATTTTAGCTAGTTTTACTTGTAAGTGGGGTTGGAAACGGGTATCAGGCTCAGTACTGCGCTCAAAAGATGCAGCCCTGAGGTCTCTCCTGATAGGAGGTAGTTAAGTAGAAATTTACCTCTCAGCTGACCCGGCAGAAGAAAATGTATACCAAAAATGTACCCAGAATGAGCTTTTCAGTGAACAGCAGCCAGGCACATTTTAGCTAGTTTTACTTGTAAGTGGGGTTGTAAACGCTTTTCAGGCTCAGTACTGCGCTGAAAGGATGCAGCCCTGAGGTCTCTCCTGATAGGAGGTAGTTAAGAAGAAATTCACTGCTCAGCTGACCCGGCAGAAGCAAATGTATACCAAAAATGTACCCAGAATGACCTTTTCAGTGAACAGCAGCCAGGCACATTTTAGCTAGTTTTACTTGTAAGTGGGGTTGGAAACGGGTATCAGGCTCAGTACTGCGCTCAAAAGATGCAGCCCTGAGGTCTCTCCTGATAGGAGGTAGTTAAGTAGAAATTCACTGCTCAGCTGACCCGGCAGGAGCAAATATATGCCAAAAATGTATGCAGAATGAGCTTTTCAGTGAACAGCAGCCAGGCACATTTTAGCTAGTTTTACTTGTAAGTGGGGTTGTAAATGGTTTTCAGGCTCAGTACTGCGCTCAAAAGATGCAGCCCTGAGGTCTCTCCTGATAGGAGGTAGTTAAGTGGAAATTCGCTGCTCAGCTGACCCGGCAGGAGCAAATGTATGCCAAAAATGTATGCAGAATGAGCTTTTCAGTGAACAGCAGCCAGGCACATTTTAGCTAGTTTTACTTGTAAGTGGGGTTGTAAATGGTTTTCAGGCTCAGTACTGCGCTCTAAAGATGCAGCCCTGAGGTCTCTCCTGATAGGAGGTAGTTAAGTAGAAATTCGCTGCTCAGCTGACCCGGGAGAAGCAAATGTATGCCAAAAATGTACCCAGAATGAGCTTTTCAGTGAACAGCAGCCAGGCACATTTTAGCTAGTTTTACTTGTAAGTGGGGTTGGAAACGGGTATCAGGCTCAGTACTGCGCGCAAGGATGCAGCCCTGAGGTCTCTCCTGATTAGGGGGTAGTTAAGTAAAAATTCGCTGCTAAGCTGACCCGGCAGGAGCAAATATATGCCAAAAATGTATGCAGAATGAGCTTTTCAGTGAACAGCAGCCAGGCACATTTTAGCTAGTTTTACTTGTAAGTGGGTTTGTAAATGGTTTTCAGGCTCAGTACTGCGCTCAAAAGATGCAGCCCTGAGGTCTCTCCTGATAGGAGGTAGTTAAGTAGAAATTCGCTGCTCAGCTGACCCGGGAGAAGCAAATGTATGCCAAAAATGTACCCAGAATGAGCTTTTCAGTGAACAGCAGCCAGGCACATTTTAGCTAGTTTTACTTGTAAGTGGGGTTGGAAACGGGTATCAGGCTCAGTACTGCGCTCAAAAGATGCAGCCCTGAGGTCTCTCCTGATAGGAGGTAGTTAAGTAGAAATTCACTGCTCAGCTGACCCGGCAGAAGCAAATGTATACCAAAAATGTACCCAGAATGACCTTTTCAGTGAACAGCAGCCAGGCACATTTTAGCTGGTTTTACGTGTAAGTGGGGTTGTAAACGCTTTTCAGGCTCAGTACTGCGCTCAAAGGATGCAGCCCTGAGGTCTCTCCTGATAGGAGGTAGTTAAGTAGAAATTCACTGCTCAGCTGACCCGGCAGAAGTAAATGTATACCAAAAATGTACCCAGAATGAGCTTCTCAGTGAACAGCAGCCAGGCACATTTTAGCTAGTTTTACATGTAAGTGGGGTTGGAAACGGTTTTCAGGCTCAGTACTGCGCTCAAAAGATGCAGCCCTGAGGTCTCTCCTGATAGGAGGTAGTTAAGTAGAAATGCACTGCTCAGCTGACCCGGCAGAAACAAATGTATACCAAAAATGTACCCAGAATGAGCTTTTCAGTGAACAGCGCCAGGCACATTTGAGCTACTTTTACTTGTAAGTTTTGGTTGTAAACGCTTTTCAGGCTCAGTACTGCGCTCAAAGGATGCAGCCCTGAGGTCTCTCCTGATAGGAGGTAGTTAAGTAGAAATTTACTGCTCAGCTGACCCGGCAGAAGAAAATGTATACCAAAAATGTACCCAGAATGAGCTTTTCAGTGAACAGCAGCCAGGCACATTTTAGCTAGTTTTACTTGTAAGTGGGGTTGTAAACGGTTTTCAAGCTCAGTACTGCGCTCAAAAGATGCAGCCCTGAGGTCTCTCCTGATAGGAGGTAGTTAAGTAGAAATTCACTGCTCAGCTGACCCGGCAGAAGCAAATGTATGCCAAAAATGTACCCAGAATGAGCTTTTCAGTGAACAGCAGCCAGGCACGTTTTAGCTAGTTTACTTGTAAGTGGGGTTGTAAACGCTAATTCAGGCTCAGTACTGCGCGCAAAGGATGCAGCCCTGAGGTCTCTCCTGATAGGAGGTAGTTAAGTAGAAACTCGCTGCTCAGCTGACCCGGCAGGAGCAAATATATGCCAAAAATGTATGCAGAATGAGCTTTTCAGTGAACAGCAGCCAGGCACATTTTAGCTAGTTTTACTTGTAAGTGGGTTTGTAAATGGTTTTCAGGCTCAGTACTGCGCTCAAAAGATGCAGCCCTGAGGTCTCTCTTGATAGGAGGTAGTTAAGTAGAAATTCGCTGCTCAGCTGACCCGGCAGGAGCAAATATATGCCACCAATGTATGCAGAATTAGCTTTTCAGTGAACAGCAGCCAGGCACATTTTAGCTAGTTTTACTTGTAAGTGGGGTTGTAAATGGTTTTCAGGCTCAGTACTGCGCTCAAGATGCAGCCCTGAGGTCTCTCCTGATAGGAGGTAGTTAAGTAGAAATTCGCTGCTCAGCTGACCCGGGAGAAGCAAATGTATGCCAAAAATGTACCCAGAATGAGCTTTTCAGTGAATAGCAGCCAGGCACATTTTAGCTAGTTTTACTTGTAAGTGGGGTTGGAAACGGGTATCAGGCTCAGTACTGCGCTCAAAAGATGCAGCCCTGAAGTCTCTCCTGATAGGAGGTAGTTAAGTAGAAATTCACTGCTCAGCTGACCCGGCAGAAGCAAATGTATACCAAAAATGTACCCAGAATGACCTTTTCAGTGAACAGCAGCCAGGCACATTTTAGCTAGTTTTACGTGTAAGTGGGGTTGTAAACGCTTTTCAGGCTCAGTACTGCGCTCAAAGGATGCAGCCCTGAGGTCTCTCTTGATAGGAGGTAGTTAAGTAGAAATTCACTGCTCAGCTGACCCGGCAGAAGTAAATGTATACCAAAAATGTACCCAGAATGAGCTTTTCAGTGAACAGCAGCCAGGCACATTTTAGCTAGTTTTACTTGTAAGTGGGGTTGGAAACGGTTTCAGACTCAGTACTGCGCTCAAAAGATGCAGCCATGAGGTCTCTTCTGATAGGAGGTAGTTAAGTAGAAATTCACTGATCAGCTGACCCCGCAGAAGCAAATGTATACAAAAAATGTATGCAGAATGAGCTTTTCAGTGAACAGCAGCCAGGCACATTTTAGCTAGTTTTACTTGTAAGTGGGGTTGGAAACGGGTATCAGGCTCAGTACTGCGCTCAAAAGATGCAGCCCTGAGGTCTCTCCTGATAGGAGGTAGTTAAGTAGAAATGCACTGCTCAGCTAACCCGGCAGAAGCAAATGTATACCAAAAATGTACCCAGAATGAGCTTTTCAGTGAACAGCGCCAGGCACATTTTAGGCTACTTTTACTTGTAAGTGGGGTTGTAAACGCTTTTCAGGCTCAGTACTGCGCTCAAAGGATGCAGCCCTGAGGTCTCTCCTGATTAGGTTGTAGTTAAGTAGAAATTTGGTGCTCAGCTGACCCGGCAGGAGCAAATATATGCCAAAAATGTATGCAGAATGAGCTTTTCAGTGACCAGCAGCCAGGCACATTTTAGCTAGTTTTACTTGTAAGTGGGGTTGTAAACGGTTTTCAGGCTCAGTACTGCGCTCAAAAGATGCAGCCCTGAGGTCTCTCCTGATAGGAGGTAGTTAAGTAGAAATTCACTACTCAGCTGACCCGGCAGAAGCAAATGTATACCAAAAATGTACCCAGAATTTTTCAGTGAACAGCAGCCAGGCACATTTTAGCTAGTTTACTTGTAAGTGGGGTTGTAAACGCTAATTCAGGCCCAGTACTGCGCTCAAAGGATGCAGCCCTGAGGTCTCTCCTGATAGGAGGTAGTTAAGTAGAAATTCGCTGCTCAGCTGACCCGGCAGGAGCAAATATATGCCAAAAATGTATGCAGAATGAGCTTTTCAGTGAACAGCAGCCAGGCACATTTTAGCTAGTTTTACTTGTATAAGTGGGGTTGTAAATGGTTTTCAGGCACAGTACTGCGCTCAAAAGATGCAGCCCTGAGGTCTCTCCTGATAGGAGGTAGTTAAGTGGAAATTCGCTGCTCAGCTGACCTGGCAGGAGCAAATGACTGCCAAAAATGTATGCAGAATGAGCTTTTCAGTGAACAGCAGCCAGGCACATTTTAGCCAGTTTTACTTGTAAGTGGGGTTGTAAATGGTTTTCAGGCTCAGTACTGCGCTCTAAAGATGCAGCCCTGAGGTCTCTCCTGATAGGAGGTAGTTAAGTAGAAATTCGCTGCTCAGCTGACCCGGGAGAAGCAAATGTATGCCAAAAATGTACCCAGAATGAGCTTTTCAGTGAACAGCAGCCAGGCACATTTTAGCTAGTTTTACCTGTAAGTGGGGTTGGAAACGGTTTTCAGGCTCAGTACTGCGCTCAAAAGACGCAGCCCTGAGTTCTCTCCTGATAGGAGGTAGTTAAGTAGAAATTCACTGCTCAGCTGACCCGGCAGAAGCAAATGTATACCAAAAAGGTACCCAGAATGACCTTTTCAGTGAACAGCAGCCAGGCACATTTTAGCTAGTTTTACTTGTAAGTGGGGTTGTAAACGCTTTTCAGGCTCAGTACTGCGCTCAAAGGATGCAGCCCTGAGGTCTCTCCTGATTAGGGGGTAGTTAAGTAAAAATTTGCTGCTCAGCTGACCCGGCAGGAGCATATATATGCCAAAAATGTATGCAGAATAAGCTTTTCAGTGAACAGCAGCCAGGCACATTTTAGCTAGTTTTACTTGTAAGTGGGGTTGTAAACGGTTTTCAGGCTCAGTACTGCGCTCAAAAGATGCAGCCCTGAGGTCTCTCCTGATAGGAGGTAGTTAAGTAGAAATTCACTGCTCAGCTGACCCGGCAGAAGCAAATTATACCAAAAATGTACCCAGAATGAGCTTTTCAGTGAACAGCAGCCAGGCACATTTTAGCTAGTTTTACTTGTAAGTGGGGTTGGAAACGGTTTTCAGGCTCAGTACTGCGCTCAAAAGATGCAGCCCTGAGGTCTCTCCTGATAGGAGGTAGTTAAGTAGAAATGCACTGCTCAGCTGACCCGGCAGAAACAAATGTATACCAAAAATGTACCCAGAATGAGCTTTTCAGTGAACAGCAGCCAGGCACATTTTAGCTAATTTTACTTGTAAGTGGGGTTGTAAATGGTTTTCAGGCTAGTACTGCGTTCAAAAGATGCAGCCCTGAGGTCTCTCCTGAATGGAGGTAGTTAAGTAGAAATTCGCTGCTCAGCTGACCCGGGAGAAGCAAATGTATGCCAAAAATGTACCCAGAATGAGCTTTTCAGTGAACAGCAGCCAGGCACATTTTAGCTAGTTTTACTTGTAAGTGTGGTTGGAAACGGTTTTCAGGCTCAGTACTGCGCTCAAAAGATGCAGCCATGAGGTCTCTTCTGATAGGAGGTAGTTAAGTAGAAATTCACTGCTCAGCTGACCCGGCAGAAGCAAATGTATACCAAAAATGTACCCAGAATGACCTTTTCAGTGAACAGCAGCCAGGCACATTTTAGCTAGTTTTACGTGTAAGTGGGGTTGTAAACGCTTTTCAGGCTCAGTACTGCGCTCAAAGGATGCAGCCCTGAGGTCTCTCCTGATAGGAGGTAGTTAAGTAGAAACTCGCTGCTCAGCTGACCCGGCAGGAGCAAATATATGCCAAAAATGTATGCAGAATGAGCTTTTCAGTGAACAGCAGCCAGGCACATTTTAGCTAGTTTTACTTGTAAGTGGGTTTGTAAATGGTTTTCAGGCTCAGTACTGCGCTCAAAAGATGCAGCCCTGAGGTCTCTCTTGATAGGAGGTAGTTAAGTAGAAATTCGCTGCTCAGCTGACCCAGCAGGAGCAAATATATGCCACCAATGTATGCAGAATTAGCTTTTCAGTGAACAGCAGCCAGGCACATTTTAGCTAGTTTTACTTGTAAGTGGGGTTGTAAATGGTTTTCAGGCTCAGTACTGCGCTCAAGATGCAGCCCTGAGGTCTCTCCTGATAGGAGGTAGTTAAGTAGAAATTCGCTGCTCAGCTGACCCGGGAGAAGCAAATGTATGCCAAAAATGTACCCAGAATGAGCTTTTCAGTGAATAGCAGCCAGGCACATTTTAGCTAGTTTTACTTGTAAGTGGGGTTGGAAACGGGTATCAGGCTCAGTACTGCGCTCAAAAGATGCAGCCCTGAAGTCTCTCCTGATAGGAGGTAGTTAAGTAGAAATTCACTGCTCAGCTGACCCGGCAGAAGCAAATGTATACCAAAAATGTACCCAGAATGACCTTTTCAGTGAACAGCAGCCAGGCACATTTTAGCTAGTTTTACGTGTAAGTGGGGTTGTAAACGCTTTTCAGGCTCAGTACTGCGCTCAAAGGATGCAGCCCTGAGGTCTCTCTTGATAGGAGGTAGTTAAGTAGAAATTCACTGCTCAGCTGACCCGGCAGAAGTAAATGTATACCAAAAATGTACCCAGAATGAGCTTTTCAGTGAACAGCAGCCAGGCACATTTTAGCTAGTTTTACTTGTAAGTGGGGTTGGAAACGGTTTCAGACTCAGTACTGCGCTCAAAAGATGCAGCCATGAGGTCTCTTCTGATAGGAGGTAGTTAAGTAGAAATTCACTGATCAGCTGACCCCGCAGAAGCAAATGTATACAAAAAATGTATGCAGAATGAGCTTTTCAGTGAACAGCAGCCAGGCACATTTTAGCTAGTTTTACTTGTAAGTGGGGTTGGAAACGGGTATCAGGCTCAGTACTGCGCTCAAAAGATGCAGCCCTGAGGTCTCTCCTGATAGGAGGTAGTTAAGTAGAAATGCACTGCTCAGCTAACCCGGCAGAAGCAAATGTATACCAAAAATGTACCCAGAATGAGCTTTTCAGTGAACAGCGCCAGGCACATTTTAGGCTACTTTTACTTGTAAGTGGGGTTGTAAACGCTTTTCAGGCTCAGTACTGCGCTCAAAGGATGCAGCCGTGAGGTCTCTCCTGATTAGGTTGTAGTTAAGTAGAAATTTGGTGCTCAGCTGACCCGGCAGGAGCAAATATATGCCAAAAATGTATGCAGAATGAGCTTTTCAGTGACCAGCAGCCAGGCACATTTTAGCTAGTTTTACTTGTAAGTGGGGTTGTAAACGGTTTTCAGGCTCAGTACTGCGCTCAAAAGATGCAGCCCTGAGGTCTCTCCTGATAGGAGGTAGTTAAGTAGAAATTCACTACTCAGCTGACCCGGCAGAAGCAAATGTATACCAAAAATGTACCCAGAATTTTTCAGTGAACAGCAGCCAGGCACATTTTAGCTAGTTTACTTGTAAGTGGGGTTGTAAACGCTAATTCAGGCCCAGTACTGCGCTCAAAGGATGCAGCCCTGAGGTCTCTCCTGATAGGAGGTAGTTAAGTCGAAATTCGCTGCTCAGCTGACCCGGCAGGAGCAAATATATGCCAAAAATGTATGCAGAATGAGCTTTTCAGTGAACAGCAGCCAGGCACATTTTAGCTAGTTTTACTTGTATAAGTGGGGTTGTAAATGGTTTTCAGGCTCAGTACTGCGCTCAAAAGATGCAGCCCTGAGGTCTTTCCTGATAGGAGGTAGTTAAGTGGAAATTCGCTGCTCAGCTGACCTGGCAGGAGCAAATGACTGCCAAAAATGTATGCAGAATGAGCTTTTCAGTGAACAGCAGCCAGGCACATTTTAGCCAGTTTTACTTGTAAGTGGGGTTGTAAATGGTTTTCAGGCTCAGTACTGCGCTCAAAAGACGCAGCCCTGAGTTCTCTCCTGATAGGAGGTAGTTAAGTAGAAATTCACTGCTCAGCTGACCCGGCAGAAGCAAATGTATACCAAAAAGGTACCCAGAATGACCTTTTCAGTGAACAGCAGCCAGGCACATTTTAGCTAGTTTTACTTGTAAGTGGGGTTGTAAACGCTTTTCAGGCTCAGTACTGCGCTCAAAGGATGCAGCCCTGAGGTCTCTCCTGATTAGGGGGTAGTTAAGTAAAAATTTGCTGCTCAGCTGACCCGGCAGGAGCAAATATATGCCAAAAATGTATGCAGAATAAGCTTTTCAGTGAACAGCAGCCAGGCACATTTTAGCTAGTTTTACTTGTAAGTGGGGTTGTAAACGGTTTTCAGGCTCAGTACTGCGCTCAAAAGATGCAGCCCTGAGGTCTCTCCTGATAGGAGGTAGTTAAGTAGAAATTCACTGCTCAGCTGACCCGGCAGAAGCAAATTATACCAAAAATGTACCCAGAATGAGCTTTTCAGTGAACAGCAGCCAGGCACATTTTAGCTAGTTTTACTTGTAAGTGGGGTTGGAAACGGTTTTCAGGCTCAGTACTGCGCTCAAAAGATGCAGCCATGAGGTCTCTTCTGATAGGAGGTAGTTAAGTAGAAATTCACTGCTCAGCTGACCCGGGAGAAGCAAATGTATGCCAAAAATGTACCCAGAATGAGCTTTTCAGTGAACAGCAGCCAGGCACGTTTTAGCTAGTTTACTTGTAAGTGGGGTTGTAAACGCTAATTCAGGCTCAGTACTGCGCGCAAAGGATGCAGCCCTGAGGTCCCTCCTGATAGGAGGTAGTTAAGTAGAAACTCGCTGCTCAGCTGACCCGGGAGAAGCAAATGTATGCCAAAAATGTACCCAGAATGAGCTTTTCAGTGAACAGCAGCCAGGCACATTTTAGCTAGTTTTACTTGTAAGTGGGGTTGGAAACGGGTATCAGGCTCAGTACTGCGCTCAAAAGATGCAGCCCTGAGGTCTCTCCTGATAGGAGGTAGTTAAGTAGAAATTCACTGCTCAGCTGACCCGGGAGAAGCAAATGTATGCCAAAAATGTACCCAGAATGAGCTTTTCAGTGAACAGCAGCCAGGCACATTTTAGCTAGTTTTACTTGTAAGTGGGGTTGGAAACGGTTTTCAGGCTCAGTACTGCGCTCAAAAGATGCAGCCATGAGGTCTCTTCTGATAGGAGGTAGTTAAGTAGAAATTCACTGCTCAGCTGACCCGGCAGAAGCAAATGTATACCAAAAATGTACCCAGAATGACCTTTTCAGTGAACAGCAGCCAGGCACATTTTAGCTAGTTTTACGTGTAAGTGGGGTTGTAAACGCTTTTCAGGCTCAGTACTGCGCTCAAAGGATGCAGCCCTGAGGTCTCTCCTGATAGGAGGTAGTTAAGTAGAAACTCGCTGCTCAGCTGACCCGGCAGGAGCAAATATATGCCAAAAATGTATGCAAAATGAGCTTTTCAGTGAACAGCAGCCAGTCACATTTTAGCTAGTTTTACTTGTAAGTGGGGTTGTAAATGGTTTTCAGGCTCAGTACTGCGTTAAAAAGATGCAGCCCTGAGGTCTCTCCTGATAGGAGGTAGTTAAGTAGAAATTCGCTGCTCAGCTGACCCGGGAGAAGCAAATGTATGCCAAAAATGTACCCAGAATGAGCTTTTCAGTGAACAGCAGCCAGGCACATTTTAGCTAGTTTTACTTGTAAGTGGGGTTGGAAACGGTTTTCAGGCTCAGTACTGCGCTCAAAAGATGCAGCCATGAGATCTCTTCTGATAGGAGGTAGTTAAGTAGAAATTCACTGCTCAGCTGACCCGGCAGAAGCAAATGTATACCAAAAATGTACCCAGAATGACCTTTTCAGTGAACAGCAGCCAGGCACATTTTAGCTAGTTTTACGTGGAAGTGGGGTTGTAAACGCTTTTCAGGCTCAGTACTGCGCTCAAAGGATGCAGCCCTGGGGTCTCTCCTGATAGGAGGTAGTTAAGTAGAAACTCGCTGCTCAGCTGACCCGGCAGGAGCAAATATATGCCAAAAATGTATGCAGAATGAGCTTTTCAGTGAACAGCAGCCAGGCACATTTTAGCTAGTTTTACTTGCAAGTGGGGTTGTAAATGGTTTTCAGGCTCAGTACTGCGCTCAAAAGATGCAGCCCTGAGGTCTCTCCTGATAGGAGGTAGTTAAGTAGAAATTCACTGATCAGCTGACCCGGCAGAAGCAAATGTATACCAAAAATGTACCCAGAATGAGCTTTTCAGTGAACAGCGCCAGGCACATTTTAGGCTACTTTTACTTGTAAGTGGGGTTGTAAACGCTTTTCAGGCTCAGTACTGCGCTCAAAGGATGCAGCCCTGAGGTCTCTCCTGATTAGGTTGTAGTTAAGTAGAAATTTGGTGCTCAGCTGACCCGGCAGGAGCAAATATATGCCAAAAATGTATGCAGAATGAGCTTTTCAGTGACCAGCAGCCAGGCACATTTTAGCTAGTTTTACTTGTAAGTGGGGTTGTAAACGGTTTTCAGGCTCAGTACTGCGCTCAAAAGATGCAGCCCTGAGGTCTCTCCTGATAGGAGGTAGTTAAGTAGAAATTCACTACTCAGCTGACCCGGCAGAAGCAAATGTATACCAAAAATGTACCCAGAATTTTTCAGTGAACAGCAGCCAGGCACATTTTAGCTAGTTTACTTGTAAGTGGGGTTGTAAACGCTAATTCAGGCCCAGTACTGCGCTCAAAGGATGCAGCCCTGAGGTCTCTCCTGATAGGAGGTAGTTAAGTAGAAATTCGCTGCTCAGCTGACCCGGCAGGAGCAAATATATGCCAAAAATGTATGCAGAATGAGCTTTTCAGTGAACAGCAGCCAGGCACATTTTAGCTAGTTTTACTTGTATAAGTGGGGTTGTAAATGGTTTTCAGGCACAGTACTGCGCTCAAAAGATGCAGCCCTGAGGTCTCTCCTGATAGGAGGTAGTTAAGTGGAAATTCGCTGCTCAGCTGACCTGGCAGGAGCAAATGACTGCCAAAAATGTATGCAGAATGAGCTTTTCAGTGAACAGCAGCCAGGCACATTTTAGCCAGTTTTACTTGTAAGTGGGGTTGTAAATGGTTTTCAGGCTCAGTACTGCGCTCTAAAGATGCAGCCCTGAGGTCTCTCCTGATAGGAGGTAGTTAAGTAGAAATTCGCTGCTCAGCTGACCCGGGAGAAGCAAATGTATGCCAAAAATGTACCCAGAATGAGCTTTTCAGTGAACAGCAGCCAGGCACATTTTAGCTAGTTTTACCTGTAAGTGGGGTTGGAAACGGTTTTCAGGCTCAGTACTGCGCTCAAAAGACGCAGCCCTGAGTTCTCTCCTGATAGGAGGTAGTTAAGTAGAAATTCACTGCTCAGCTGACCCGGCAGAAGCAAATGTATACCAAAAAGGTACCCAGAATGACCTTTTCAGTGAACAGCAGCCAGGCACATTTTAGCTAGTTTTACTTGTAAGTGGGGTTGTAAACGCTTTTCAGGCTCAGTACTGCGCTCAAAGGATGCAGCCCTGAGGTCTCTCCTGATTAGGGGGTAGTTAAGTAAAAATTTGCTGCTCAGCTGACCCGGCAGGAGCATATATATGCCAAAAATGTATGCAGAATAAGCTTTTCAGTGAACAGCAGCCAGGCACATTTTAGCTAGTTTTACTTGTAAGTGGGGTTGTAAACGGTTTTCAGGCTCAGTACTGCGCTCAAAAGATGCAGCCCTGAGGTCTCTCCTGATAGGAGGTAGTTAAGTAGAAATTCACTGCTCAGCTGACCCGGCAGAAGCAAATTATACCAAAAATGTACCCAGAATGAGCTTTTCAGTGAACAGCAGCCAGGCACATTTTAGCTAGTTTTACTTGTAAGTGGGGTTGGAAACGGTTTTCAGGCTCAGTACTGCGCTCAAAAGATGCAGCCCTGAGGTCTCTCCTGATAGGAGGTAGTTAAGTAGAAATGCACTGCTCAGCTGACCCGGCAGAAACAAATGTATGCCAAAAATGTACCCAGAATGAGCTTTTCAGTGAACAGCAGCCAGGCACATTTTAGCTAGTTTTACTTGTAAGTGTGGTTGGAAACGGTTTTCAGGCTCAGTACTGCGCTCAAAAGATGCAGCCATGAGGTCTCTTCTGATAGGAGGTAGTTAAGTAGAAATTCACTGCTCAGCTGACCCGGCAGAAGCAAATGTATACCAAAAATGTACCCAGAATGACCTTTTCAGTGAACAGCAGCCAGGCACATTTTAGCTAGTTTTACGTGTAAGTGGGGTTGTAAACGCTTTTCAGGCTCAGTACTGCGCTCAAAGGATGCAGCCCTGAGGTCTCTCCTGATAGGAGGTAGTTAAGTAGAAACTCGCTGCTCAGCTGACCCGGCAGGAGCAAATATATGCCAAAAATGTATGCAGAATGAGCTTTTCAGTGAACAGCAGCCAGGCACATTTTAGCTAGTTTTACTTGTAAGTGGGTTTGTAAATGGTTTTCAGGCTCAGTACTGCGCTCAAAAGATGCAGCCCTGAGGTCTCTCTTGATAGGAGGTAGTTAAGTAGAAATTCGCTGCTCAGCTGACCCGGCAGGAGCAAATATATGCCACCAATGTATGCAGAATTAGCTTTTCAGTGAACAGCAGCCAGGCACATTTTAGCTAGTTTTACTTGTAAGTGGGGTTGTAAATGGTTTTCAGGCTCAGTACTGCGCTCAAGATGCAGCCCTGAGGTCTCTCCTGATAGGAGGTAGTTAAGTAGAAATTCGCTGCTCAGCTGACCCGGCAGAAGCAAATGTATACCAAAAATGTACCCAGAATGACCTTTTCAGTGAACAGCAGCCAGGCACATTTTAGCTAGTTTTACGTGTAAGTGGGGTTGTAAACGGGTATCAGGCTCAGTACTGCGCTCAAAGGATGCAGCCCTGAAGTCTCTCCTGATAGGAGGTAGTTAAGTAGAAATTCACTGCTCAGCTGACCCGGCAGAAGCAAATGTATACCAAAAATGTACCCAGAATGACCTTTTCAGTGAACAGCAGCCAGGCACATTTTAGCTAGTTTTACGTGTAAGTGGGGTTGTAAACGCTTTTCAGGCTCAGTACTGCGCTCAAAGGATGCAGCCCTGAGGTCTCTCTTGATAGGAGGTAGTTAAGTAGAAATTCACTGCTCAGCTGACCCGGCAGATGTAAATGTATACCAAAAATGTACCCAGAATGAGCTTTTCAGTGAACAGCAGCCAGGCACATTTTAGCTAGTTTTACTTGTAAGTGGGGTTGGAAACGGTTTCAGACTCAGTACTGCGCTCAAAAGATGCAGCCATGAGGTCTCTTCTGATAGGAGGTAGTTAAGTAGAAATTCACTGATCAGCTGACCCCGCAGAAGCAAATGTATACAAAAAATGTATGCAGAATGAGCTTTTCAGTGAACAGCGCCAGGCACATTTTAGGCTACTTTTACTTGTAAGTGGGGTTGTAAACGCTTTTCAGGCTCAGTACTGCGCTCAAAGGATGCAGCCCTGAGGTCTCTCCTGATTAGGTTGTAGTTAAGTAGAAATTTGGTGCTCAGCTGACCCGGCAGGAGCAAATATATGCCAAAAATGTATGCAGAATGAGCTTTTCAGTGACCAGCAGCCAGGCACATTTTAGCTAGTTTTACTTGTAAGTGGGGTTGTAAACGGTTTTCAGGCTCAGTACTGCGCTCAAAAGATGCAGCCCTGAGGTCTCTCCTGATAGGAGGTAGTTAAGTAGAAATTCACTACTCAGCTGACCCGGCAGAAGCAAATGTATACCAAAAATGTACCCAGAATTTTTCAGTGAACAGCAGCCAGGCACATTTTAGCTAGTTTACTTGTAAGTGGGGTTGTAAACGCTAATTCAGGCCCAGTACTGCGCTCAAAGGATGCAGCCCTGAGGTCTCTCCTGATAGGAGGTAGTTAAGTAGAAATTCGCTGCTCAGCTGACCCGGCAGGAGCAAATATATGCCAAAAATGTATGCAGAATGAGCTTTTCAGTGAACAGCAGCCAGGCACATTTTAGCTAGTTTTACTTGTATAAGTGGGGTTGTAAATGGTTTTCAGGCACAGTACTGCGCTCAAAAGATGCAGCCCTGAGGTCTCTCCTGATAGGAGGTAGTTAAGTGGAAATTCGCTGCTCAGCTGACCTGGCAGGAGCAAATGACTGCCAAAAATGTATGCAGAATGAGCTTTTCAGTGAACAGCAGCCAGGCACATTTTAGCCAGTTTTACTTGTAAGTGGGGTTGTAAATGGTTTTCAGGCTCAGTACTGCGCTCTAAAGATGCAGCCCTGAGGTCTCTCCTGATAGGAGGTAGTTAAGTAGAAATTCGCTGCTCAGCTGACCCGGGAGAAGCAAATGTATGCCAAAAATGTACCCAGAATGAGCTTTTCAGTGAACAGCAGCCAGGCACATTTTAGCTAGTTTTACCTGTAAGTGGGGTTGGAAACGGTTTTCAGGCTCAGTACTGCGCTCAAAAGACGCAGCCCTGAGTTCTCTCCTGATAGGAGGTAGTTAAGTAGAAATTCACTGCTCAGCTGACCCGGCAGAAGCAAATGTATACCAAAAAGGTACCCAGAATGACCTTTTCAGTGAACAGCAGCCAGGCACATTTTAGCTAGTTTTACTTGTAAGTGGGGTTGTAAACGCTTTTCAGGCTCAGTACTGCGCTCAAAGGATGCAGCCCTGAGGTCTCTCCTGATTAGGGGGTAGTTAAGTAAAAATTTGCTGCTCAGCTGACCCGGCAGGAGCATATATATGCCAAAAATGTATGCAGAATAAGCTTTTCAGTGAACAGCAGCCAGGCACATTTTAGCTAGTTTTACTTGTAAGTGGGGTTGTAAACGGTTTTCAGGCTCAGTACTGCGCTCAAAAGATGCAGCCCTGAGGTCTCTCCTGATAGGAGGTAGTTAAGTAGAAATTCACTGCTCAGCTGACCCGGCAGAAGCAAATTATACCAAAAATGTACCCAGAATGAGCTTTTCAGTGAACAGCAGCCAGGCACATTTTAGCTAGTTTTACTTGTAAGTGGGGTTGGAAACGGTTTTCAGGCTCAGTACTGCGCTCAAAAGATGCAGCCCTGAGGTCTCTCCTGATAGGAGGTAGTTAAGTAGAAATGCACTGCTCAGCTGACCCGGCAGAAACAAATGTATGCCAAAAATGTACCCAGAATGAGCTTTTCAGTGAACAGCAGCCAGGCACATTTTAGCTAGTTTTACTTGTAAGTGTGGTTGGAAACGGTTTTCAGGCTCAGTACTGCGCTCAAAAGATGCAGCCATGAGGTCTCTTCTGATAGGAGGTAGTTAAGTAGAAATTCACTGCTCAGCTGACCCGGCAGAAGCAAATGTATACCAAAAATGTACCCAGAATGACCTTTTCAGTGAACAGCAGCCAGGCACATTTTAGCTAGTTTTACGTGTAAGTGGGGTTGTAAACGCTTTTCAGGCTCAGTACTGCGCTCAAAGGATGCAGCCCTGAGGTCTCTCCTGATAGGAGGTAGTTAAGTAGAAACTCGCTGCTCAGCTGACCCGGCAGGAGCAAATATATGCCAAAAATGTATGCAGAATGAGCTTTTCAGTGAACAGCAGCCAGGCACATTTTAGCTAGTTTTACTTGTAAGTGGGTTTGTAAATGGTTTTCAGGCTCAGTACTGCGCTCAAAAGATGCAGCCCTGAGGTCTCTCTTGATAGGAGGTAGTTAAGTAGAAATTCGCTGCTCAGCTGACCCGGCAGGAGCAAATATATGCCACCAATGTATGCAGAATTAGCTTTTCAGTGAACAGCAGCCAGGCACATTTTAGCTAGTTTTACTTGTAAGTGGGGTTGTAAATGGTTTTCAGGCTCAGTACTGCGCTCAAGATGCAGCCCTGAGGTCTCTCCTGATAGGAGGTAGTTAAGTAGAAATTCGCTGCTCAGCTGACCCGGGAGAAGCAAATGTATGCCAAAAATGTACCCAGAATGAGCTTTTCAGTGAATAGCAGCCAGGCACATTTTAGCTAGTTTTACTTGTAAGTGGGGTTGGAAACGGGTATCAGGCTCAGTACTGCGCTCAAAAGATGCAGCCCTGAAGTCTCTCCTGATAGGAGGTAGTTAAGTAGAAATTCACTGCTCAGCTGACCCGGCAGAAGCAAATGTATACCAAAAATGTACCCAGAATGACCTTTTCAGTGAACAGCAGCCAGGCACATTTTAGCTAGTTTTACGTGTAAGTGGGGTTGTAAACGCTTTTCAGGCTCAGTACTGCGCTCAAAGGATGCAGCCCTGAGGTCTCTCTTGATAGGAGGTAGTTAAGTAGAAATTCACTGCTCAGCTGACCCGGCAGATGTAAATGTATACCAAAAATGTACCCAGAATGAGCTTTTCAGTGAACAGCAGCCAGGCACATTTTAGCTAGTTTTACTTGTAAGTGGGGTTGGAAACGGTTTCAGACTCAGTACTGCGCTCAAAAGATGCAGCCATGAGGTCTCTTCTGATAGGAGGTAGTTAAGTAGAAATTCACTGATCAGCTGACCCCGCAGAAGCAAATGTATACAAAAAATGTATGCAGAATGAGCTTTTCAGTGAACAGCAGCCAGGCACATTTTAGCTAGTTTTACTTGTAAGTGGGGTTGGAAACGGGTATCAGGCTCAGTACTGCGCTCAAAAGATGCAGCCCTGAGGTCTCTCCTGATAGGAGGTAGTTAAGTAGAAATGCACTGCTCAGCTAACCCGGCAGAAGCAAATGTATACCAAAAATGTACCCAGAATGAGCTTTTCAGTGAACAGCGCCAGGCACATTTTAGGCTACTTTTACTTGTAAGTGGGGTTGTAAACGCTTTTCAGGCTCAGTACTGCGCTCAAAGGATGCAGCCGTGAGGTCTCTCCTGATTAGGTTGTAGTTAAGTAGAAATTTGGTGCTCAGCTGACCCGGCAGGAGCAAATATATGCCAAAAATGTATGCAGAATGAGCTTTTCAGTGACCAGCAGCCAGGCACATTTTAGCTAGTTTTACTTGTAAGTGGGGTTGTAAACGGTTTTCAGGCTCAGTACTGCGCTCAAAAGATGCAGCCCTGAGGTCTCTCCTGATAGGAGGTAGTTAAGTAGAAATTCACTACTCAGCTGACCCGGCAGAAGCAAATGTATACCAAAAATGTACCCAGAATTTTTCAGTGAACAGCAGCCAGGCACATTTTAGCTAGTTTACTTGTAAGTGGGGTTGTAAACGCTAATTCAGGCCCAGTACTGCGCTCAAAGGATGCAGCCCTGAGGTCTCTCCTGATAGGAGGTAGTTAAGTCGAAATTCGCTGCTCAGCTGACCCGGCAGGAGCAAATATATGCCAAAAATGTATGCAGAATGAGCTTTTCAGTGAACAGCAGCCAGGCACATTTTAGCTAGTTTTACTTGTATAAGTGGGGTTGTAAATGGTTTTCAGGCTCAGTACTGCGCTCAAAAGATGCAGCCCTGAGGTCTTTCCTGATAGGAGGTAGTTAAGTGGAAATTCGCTGCTCAGCTGACCTGGCAGGAGCAAATGACTGCCAAAAATGTATGCAGAATGAGCTTTTCAGTGAACAGCAGCCAGGCACATTTTAGCCAGTTTTACTTGTAAGTGGGGTTGTAAATGGTTTTCAGGCTCAGTACTGCGCTCAAAAGACGCAGCCCTGAGTTCTCTCCTGATAGGAGGTAGTTAAGTAGAAATTCACTGCTCAGCTGACCCGGCAGAAGCAAATGTATACCAAAAAGGTACCCAGAATGACCTTTTCAGTGAACAGCAGCCAGGCACATTTTAGCTAGTTTTACTTGTAAGTGGGGTTGTAAACGCTTTTCAGGCTCAGTACTGCGCTCAAAGGATGCAGCCCTGAGGTCTCTCCTGATTAGGGGGTAGTTAAGTAAAAATTTGCTGCTCAGCTGACCCGGCAGGAGCAAATATATGCCAAAAATGTATGCAGAATAAGCTTTTCAGTGAACAGCAGCCAGGCACATTTTAGCTAGTTTTACTTGTAAGTGGGGTTGTAAACGGTTTTCAGGCTCAGTACTGCGCTCAAAAGATGCAGCCCTGAGGTCTCTCCTGATAGGAGGTAGTTAAGTAGAAATTCACTGCTCAGCTGACCCGGCAGAAGCAAATTATACCAAAAATGTACCCAGAATGAGCTTTTCAGTGAACAGCAGCCAGGCACATTTTAGCTAGTTTTACTTGTAAGTGGGGTTGGAAACGGTTTTCAGGCTCAGTACTGCGCTCAAAAGATGCAGCCATGAGGTCTCTTCTGATAGGAGGTAGTTAAGTAGAAATTCACTGCTCAGCTGACCCGGGAGAAGCAAATGTATGCCAAAAATGTACCCAGAATGAGCTTTTCAGTGAACAGCAGCCAGGCACGTTTTAGCTAGTTTACTTGTAAGTGGGGTTGTAAACGCTAATTCAGGCTCAGTACTGCGCGCAAAGGATGCAGCCCTGAGGTCCCTCCTGATAGGAGGTAGTTAAGTAGAAACTCGCTGCTCAGCTGACCCGGGAGAAGCAAATGTATGCCAAAAATGTACCCAGAATGAGCTTTTCAGTGAACAGCAGCCAGGCACATTTTAGCTAGTTTTACTTGTAAGTGGGGTTGGAAACGGGTATCAGGCTCAGTACTGCGCTCAAAAGATGCAGCCCTGAGGTCTCTCCTGATAGGAGGTAGTTAAGTAGAAATTCACTGCTCAGCTGACCCGGGAGAAGCAAATGTATGCCAAAAATGTACCCAGAATGAGCTTTTCAGTGAACAGCAGCCAGGCACATTTTAGCTAGTTTTACTTGTAAGTGGGGTTGGAAACGGTTTTCAGGCTCAGTACTGCGCTCAAAAGATGCAGCCATGAGGTCTCTTCTGATAGGAGGTAGTTAAGTAGAAATTCACTGCTCAGCTGACCCGGCAGAAGCAAATGTATACCAAAAATGTACCCAGAATGACCTTTTCAGTGAACAGCAGCCAGGCACATTTTAGCTAGTTTTACGTGTAAGTGGGGTTGTAAACGCTTTTCAGGCTCAGTACTGCGCTCAAAGGATGCAGCCCTGAGGTCTCTCCTGATAGGAGGTAGTTAAGTAGAAACTCGCTGCTCAGCTGACCCGGCAGGAGCAAATATATGCCAAAAATGTATGCAAAATGAGCTTTTCAGTGAACAGCAGCCAGTCACATTTTAGCTAGTTTTACTTGTAAGTGGGGTTGTAAATGGTTTTCAGGCTCAGTACTGCGTTAAAAAGATGCAGCCCTGAGGTCTCTCCTGATAGGAGGTAGTTAAGTAGAAATTCGCTGCTCAGCTGACCCGGGAGAAGCAAATGTATGCCAAAAATGTACCCAGAATGAGCTTTTCAGTGAACAGCAGCCAGGCACATTTTAGCTAGTTTTACTTGTAAGTGGGGTTGGAAACGGTTTTCAGGCTCAGTACTGCGCTCAAAAGATGCAGCCATGAGATCTCTTCTGATAGGAGGTAGTTAAGTAGAAATTCACTGCTCAGCTGACCCGGCAGAAGCAAATGTATACCAAAAATGTACCCAGAATGACCTTTTCAGTGAACAGCAGCCAGGCACATTTTAGCTAGTTTTACGTGGAAGTGGGGTTGTAAACGCTTTTCAGGCTCAGTACTGCGCTCAAAGGATGCAGCCCTGGGGTCTCTCCTGATAGGAGGTAGTTAAGTAGAAACTCGCTGCTCAGCTGACCCGGCAGGAGCAAATATATGCCAAAAATGTATGCAGAATGAGCTTTTCAGTGAACAGCAGCCAGGCACATTTTAGCTAGTTTTACTTGCAAGTGGGGTTGTAAATGGTTTTCAGGCTCAGTACTGCGCTCAAAAGATGCAGCCCTGAGGTCTCTCCTGATAGGAGGTAGTTAAGTAGAAATTCACTGATCAGCTGACCCGGCAGAAGTAAATGTATACCAAAAATGTACCCAGAATGACCTTTTCAGTGAACAGCAGCCAGGCACATTTTAGCTAGTTTTACGTGTAAGTGGGGTTGTAAACGCTTTTCAGGCTCAGTACTGCGCTGAAAGGATGCAGCCCTGAGGTCTCTCCTGATAGGAGGTAGTTAAGTAGAAATTCACTGCTCAGCTGACCCGGCAGAAGTTAAATGTATACCAAAAATGTACCCAGAATGAGCTTTTCAGTGACCAGCAGCCAGGCACATTTTAGCTAGTTTTACTTGTAAGTGGGGTTGGAAACGGTTTTCAGGCTCAGTACTGCGCTCAAAAGATGCAGCCCTGAGGTCTCTCCTGATAGGAGGTAGTTAAGTAGAAATGCACTGCTCAGCTGACCCGGCAGAAGCAAATGTATACCAAAAATGTACCCAGAATGAGCTTTTCAGTGAACAGCGCCAGGCACATTTTAGCTACTTTTACTTGTAAGTGGGGTTGTAAACGCTTTTCAGGCTCAGTACTGCGCTCAAAGGATGCAGCCCTGAGGTCTCTCCTGATAGGAGGTAGTTAAGTAGAAATTTACTGCTCAGCTGACCCGGCAGAAGAAAATGTATACCAAAAATGTACCCAGAATGACCTTTTCAGTGAACAGCAGCCAGGCACATTTTAGCTACTTTTACTTGTAAGTGGGGTTGTAAACGCTTTTCAGGCTCAGTACTGCGCTCAAAGGATGCAGCCCTGAGGTCTCTCCTGATAGGAGGTAGTTAAGTAGAAGTTTACTGCTCAGCTGACCCGGCAGAAGAAAATGTATACCAAAAATATACCCAGAATGAGCTTTTCAGTGAACAGCAGCCAGGCACATTTTAGCTAGTTTTACTTGTAAGTGGGGTTGGAAACGGTTTTCAGGCTCAGTACTGCGCTCAAGATGCAGCCCTGAGGTCTCTCCTGATAGGAGGTAGTTAAGTAGAAATTCGCTGCTCAGCTGACCCGGGAGAAGCAAATGTAGCCAGGCACATTTTAGCTAGTTTTACTTGTAAGTGGGGTTGTAAACGGTTTTCAGGCTCAGTACTGCGCTCAAAAGATGCAGCCCTGAGGTCTCTCCTGATAGGAGGTAGTTAAGTAGAAATTTGCTGCTCAGCTGACCCGGCAGGAGCAAATATATGCCAAAAATGTATGCAGAATGAGCTTTTCAGTGACCAGCAGCCAGGCACATTTTAGCTAGTTTTACTTGTAAGTGGGGTTGTAAAACGGTTTTCAGGCTCAGTACTGCGCTCAAAAGATGCAGCCCTGAGGTCTCTCCTGATAGGAGGTAGTTAAGTAGAAATTCGCTGCTCAGCTGACCCGGGAGAAGCAAATGTATGCCAAAAATGTACCCAGAATGAGCTTTTCAGTGAACAGCAGCCAGGCACATTTTAGCTAGTTTTACTTGTAAGTGGGGTTGTAAACGCTTTTCAGGCTCAGTACTGCGCTCAAAGGATGCAGCCCTGAGGTCTCTCCTGATTAGGGGGTAGTTAAGTAAAAATTCGCTGCTCAGCTGACCCGGCAGGAGCAAATATATGCCAAAAATGTATGCAGAATTAGCTTTTCAGTGAAGAGCAGCCAGGCACATTTTAGCTAGTTTTACTTGTAAGTGGGGTTGTAAACGGTTTTCAAGCTCAGTACTGCGCTCAAAAGATGCAGCCCTGAGGTCTCTCCTGATAGGAGGTAGTTAAGTAGAAATTCCCTACTCAGCTGACCCGGCAGAAGCAAATGTATACCAAAAATGTACCCAGAATGAGCTTTTCAGTGAACAGCAGCCAGGCACGTTTTAGCTAGTTTACTTGTAAGTGGGGTTGTAAACGCTAATTCAGGCTCAGTACTGCGCGCAAAGGATGCAGCCCTGAGGTCTCTCCTGATAGGAGGTAGTTAAGTAGAAACTCGCTGCTCAGCTGACCCGGCAAGAGCAAATATATGCCAAAAATGTATGCAGAATGAGCTTTTCAGTGAATAGCAGCCAGGCACATTTTAGCTAGTTTTACTTGTAAGTGGGGTTGTAAATGGTTTTCAGGCTCAGTACTGTGTTCAAAAGATGCAGCCCTGAGGTCTCTCCTGATAGGAGGTAGTTAAGTAGAAATTCGCTGCTCAGCTGACCCGGGAGAAGCAAATGTATGCCAAAAATGTACCCAGAATGAGCTTTTCAGTGAATAGCAGCCAGGCACATTTTAGCTAGTTTTACTTGTAAGTTGGGTTGGAAACGGGTATCAGGCTCAGTACTGCGCTCTAAAGATGCAGCCCTGAGGTCTCTCCTGATAGGAGGTAGTTAAGTAGAAATTCGCTGCTCAGCTGACCCGGGAGAAGCAAATGTATGCCAAAAATGTACCCAGAATGAGCTTTTCAGTGAACAGCAGCCAGGCACATTTTAGCTAGTTTTACTTGTAAGTGGGGTTGGAAACGGTTTTCAGGCTCAGTACTGCGCTCAAAAGATGCAGCCCTGAGGTCTCTCCTGATAGGAGGTAGTTAAGTAGAAATTCACTGCTCAGCTGACCCGGCAGAAGCAAATGTATACCAAAAATGTACCCAGAATGAGCATTTCAGTGAACAGCAGCCAGGCACATTTTAGCTAGTTTTACTTGTAAGTGGGGTTGTAAACGGTTTTCAGGCTCAGTACTGCGCTCAAAAGATGCAGCCCTGAGGTCTCTCCTGATAGGAGGTAGTTAAGTAGAAATTTGCTGCTCAGCTAACCCGGCAGGAGCAAATATATGCCAAAAATGTATGCAGAATGAGCTTTTCAGTGACCAGCAGCCAGGCACATTTTAGCTAGTTTTACTTGTAAGTGGGGTTGTAAACGGTTTTCAGGCTCAGTACTGCGCTCAAAAGATGCAGCCCTGAGGTCTCTCCTGATAGGAGGTAGTTAGGTAGAAATTCGCTGCTCAGCTGACCCGGGAGAAGCAAATGTATGCCAAAAATGTACCCAGAATGAGCTTTTCAGTGAACAGCAGCCAGGCACATTTTAGCTAGTTTTACTTGTAAGTGGGGTTGGAAACGGGTATCAGGCTCAGTACTGCGCTCAAAAGATGCAGCCCTGAGGTCTCTCCTGATAGGAGGTAGTTATGTAGAAATTCACTGCTCAGGAGACCCGGCAGAAGCACATGTATACCAAAAATGTACCCAGAATGAGCTTTTCTGTGAACAGCAGCCAGGCACATTTTAGCTAGTTTTACCTGTAAGTGGGGTTGGAAACGGTTTTCAGGCTCAGTACTGCGCTCAAAAGACGCAGCCCTGAGTTCTCTCCTGATAGGAGGTAGTTAAGTAGAAATTCACTGCTCAGCTGACCCGGCAGAAGCAAATGTATACCAAAAAGTACCCAGAATGTCCTTTTCAGTGAACAGCAGCCAGGCACATTTTAGCTAGTTTTACTTGTAAGTGGGGTTGTAAACGCTTTTCAGGCTCAGTACTGCGCTCAAAGGATGCAGCCCTGAGGTCTCTCCTGATTAGGGGGTAGTTAAGTAAAAATTCGCTGCTCAGCTGACCCGGCAGGAGCAAATATATGCCAAAAATGTATGCAGAATTAGCTTTTCAGTGAAGAGCAGCCAGGCACATTTTAGCTAGTTTTACTTGTAAGTGGGGTTGTAAACGGTTTTCAAGCTCAGTACTGTGCTCAAAAGATGCAGCCCTGAGGTCTCTCCTGATAGGAGGTAGTTAAGTAGAAATTCACTACTCAGCTGACCCGGCAGAAGCAAATGTATACCAAAAATGTACCCAGAATGAGCTTTTCAGTGAACAGCAGCCAGGCACGTTTTAGCTAGTTTACTTGTAAGTGGGGTTGTAAACGCTAATTCAGGCTCAGTACTGCGTGCAAAGGATGCAGCCCTGAGGTCTCTCCTGATAGGAGGTAGTTAAGTGGAAATTCGCTGCTCAGCTGACCCGGCAGGAGCAAATGTCTGCCAAAAATGTATGCAGAATGAGCTTTTCAGTGAACAGCACCCAGGCACATTTTAGCCAGTTTTACTTGTAAGTGGGGTTGTAAATGGTTTTCAGGCTCAGTAATGCGCTCTAAAGATGCAGCCCTGAGGTCTTTCCTGATAGGAGGTAGTTAAGTAGAAATTCCCTGCTCAGCTGACCCGGGAGAAGCAAATGTATGCCAAAAATGTACCCAGAATGAGCTTTTCAGTGAACAGCAGCCAGGCACATTTTAGCTAGTTTTACTTGTAAGTGGGGTTGGAAACGGTTTTCAGGCTCAGTACTGCGCTCAAAAGATGCAGCCCTGAGGTCTCTCCTGATAGGAGGTAGTTAAGTAGAAATTCACTGCTCAGCTGACCCGGCAGAAGCAAATGTATACCAAAAATGTACCCAGAATGAGCATTTCAGTGAACAACAGCCAGGCACATTTTAGCTAGTTTTACTTGTAAGTGGGGTTGTAAACGGTTTTCAGGCTCAGTACTGCGCTCAAAAGATGCAGCCCTGAGGTCTCTCCTGATAGGAGGTAGTTAAGTAGAAATTTGCTGCTCAGCTGACCCGGCAGGAGCAAATAAATGCCAAAAATGTATGCAGAATGAGCTTTTCAGTGACCAGCAGCCAGGCACATTTTAGCTAGTTTTACTTGTAAGTGGGGTTGTAAACGGTTTTCAGGCTCAGTACTGCGCTCAAAAGATGCAGCCCTGAGGTCTCTCCTGATAGGAGGTAGTTAAGTAGAAATTCGCTGCTCAGCTGACCTGGGAGAAGCAAATGTATGCCAAAAATGTACCCAGAATGAGCTTTTCAGTGAACAGCAGCCAGGCACATTTTAGCTAGTTTTACTTGTAAGTGGGGTTGGAAACGGGTATCAGGCTCAGTACTGCGCTCAAAAGATGCAGCCCTGAGGTCTCTCCTGATAGGAGGTAGTTATGTAGAAATTCACTGCTCAGGAGACCCGGCAGAAGCACATGTATACCAAAAATGTACCCAGAATGAGCTTTTCAGTGAACAGCAGCCAGGCACATTTTAGCTAGTTTTACCTGTAAGTGGGGTTGGAAACGGTTTTCAGGCTCAGTACTGCGCTCAAAAGACGCAGCCCTGAGTTCTCTCCTGATAGGAGGTAGTTAAGTAGAAATTCACTGCTCAGCTGACCCGGCAGAAGCAAATGTATACCAAAAAGTACCCAGAATGTCCTTTTCAGTGAACAGCAGCCAGGCACATTTTAGCTAGTTTTACTTGTAAGTGGGGTTGTAAACGCTTTTCAGGCTCAGTACTGCGCTCAAAGGATGCAGCCCTGAGGTCTCTCCTGATTAGGGGGTAGTTAAGTAAAAATTCGCTGCTCAGCTGACCCGGCAGGAGCAAATATATGCCAAAAATGTATGCAGAATTAGCTTTTCAGTGAAGAGCAACCAGGCACATTTTAGCTAGTTTTACTTGTAAGTGGGGTTGTAAACGGTTTTCAAGCTCAGTACTGCGCTCAAAAGATGCAGCCCTGAGGTCTCTCCTGATAGGAGGTAGTTAAAAAGAAATTCACTACTCAGCTGACCCGGCAGAAGCAAATGTATACCAAAAATGTACCCAGAATGAGCTTTTCAGTGAACAGCAGCCAGGCACGTTTTAGCTAGTTTACTTGTAAGTGGGGTTGTAAACGCTAATTCAGGCTCAGTACTGCGCGCAAAGGATGCAGCCCTGAGGTCTCTCCTGATAGGAGGTAGTTAAGTAGAAACTCGCTGCTCAGCTGACCCGGCAAGAGCAAATATATGCCAAAAATGTATGCAGAATGAGCTTTTCAGTGAACAGCAGCCAGGCACATTTTAGCTAGTTTTACTTGTAAGTGGGGTTGTAAATGGTTTTCAGGCTCAGTACTGCGTTCAAAAGATGCAGCCCTGAGGTCTCTCCTGATAGGAGGTAGTTAAGTAGAAATTCGCTGCTCAGCTGACCCGGGAGAAGCAAATGTATGCCAAAAATGTACCCAGAATGAGCTTTTCAGTGAACAGCAGCCAGGCACATTTTAGCTAGTTTTACTTGTAAGTGGGGTTGTAAACGCTTTTCAGGCTCAGTACTGCGCTCAAAGGATGCAGCCCTGAGGTCTCTCCTGATAGGAGGTAGTTAAGTAGAAACTCGCTGCTCAGCTGACCCGGCAGGAGCAAATATATGCCAAAAATGTATGCAGAATGAGCTTTTCAGTGAACAGCAGCCAGGCACATTTTAGCTAGTTTTACTTGTAAGTGGGGTTGTAAATGGTTTTCAGGCTCAGTACTGCGCTCAAAAGATGCAGCCATGAGGTCTCTCCTGATAGGAGGTAGTTAAGTAGAAACTCGCTGCTCAGCTGACCCGGCAGGAGCAAATATATGCCAAAAATGTATGCAGAATAAGCTTTTCAGTGAACAGCAGCCAGGCACATTTTAGCTAGTTTCACTTGTAAGTGGGGTTGGAAACGGGTATCAGGCTCAGTACTGCGCTCAAAGGATGCAGCCCTGAGGTCTCTCCTGATTAGGGGGTAGTTAAGTAAACATTTGCTGCTCAGCTGACCCGGCAGGAGCAAATATATGCCAAAAATGTATGCAGAATAAGCTTTTCAGTGAACAGCAGCCAGGCACATTTTAGCTAGTTTTACTTGTAAGTGGGGTTGTAAACGGTTTTCAGGCTCAGTACTGCGCTCAAAAGATGCAGCCCTGAGGTCTCTCCTGATAGGAGGTAGTTAAGTAGAAATTCACTGCTCAGCTGACCCGGCAGAAGCAAATGTATACCAAAAATGTACTCAGAATGAGCTTTTCAGTGAACAGCAGCCAGGCACGTTTTAGCTAGTTTACTTGTAAGTGGGGTTGTAAACGCTAATTCAGGCTCAGTACTGCGCGCAAAGGATGCAGCCCTGAGGTCTCTCCTGATAGGAGGTAGTTAAGTAGAAACTCGCTGCTCAGCTGACCCGGGAGAAGCAAATGTATGCCAAAAATGTACCCAGAATGAGCTTTTCAGTGAACAGCAGCCAGGCACATTTTAGCTAGTTTTACTTGTAAGTGGGGTTGGAAACGGGTATCAGGCTCAGTACTGCGCTCAAAAGATGCAGCCCTGAGGTCTCTCCTGATAGGAGGTAGTTAAGTGGAAATTCGCTGCTCAGCTGACCCGGCAGGAGCAAATGTCTGCCAAAAATGTATGCAGAATGAGCTTTTCAGTGAACAGCAGCCAGGCACATTTTAGCCAGTTTTACTTGTAAGTGGGGTTGTAAATGGTTTTCAGGCTCAGTACTGCGCTCTAAAGATGCAGCCCTGAGGTCTCTCCTGATAGGAGGTAGTTAAGTAGAAATTCGCTGCTCAGCTGACCCGGGAGAAGCAAATGTATGCCAAAAATGTACCCAGAATGAGCTTTTCAGTGAACAGCAGCCAGGCACATTTTAGCTAGTTTTACTTGTAAGTGGGGTTGGAAACGGGTATCAGGCTCAGTACTGCGCTCAAAAGATGCAGCCCTGAGGTCTCTCCTGATAGGAGGTAGTTAAGTAGAAATTCACTGCTCAGCTGACCCGGGAGAAGCAAATGTATGCCAAAAATGTACCCAGAATGAGCTTTTCAGTGAACAGCAGCCAGGCACATTTTAGCTAGTTTTACTTGTAAGTGGGGTTGGAAACGGTTTTCAGGCTCAGTACTGCGCTCAAAAGATGCAGCCCTGAGGTCTCTCCTGATAGGAGGTAGTTAAGTAGAAATTCACTGCTCAGCTGACCCGGCAGAAGCAAATGTATACCAAAAATGTACCCAGAATGAGCATTTCAGTGAACAACAGCCAGGCACATTTTAGCTAGTTTTACTTGTAAGTGGGGTTGTAAACGGTTTTCAGGCTCAGTACTGCGCTCAAAAGATGCAGCCCTGAGGTCTCTCCTGATAGGAGGTAGTTAAGTAGAAATGTGCTGCTCAGCTGACCCGGGAGAAGCAAATGTATGCCAAAAATGTACCCAGAATGAGCTTTTCAGTGAACAGCAGCCAGGCACATTTTAGCTAGTTTTACTTGTAAGTGGGGTTGGAAACGGGTATCAGGCTCAGTACTGCGCTCAAAAGATGCAGCCCTGAGGTCTCTCCTGATAGGAGGTAGTTATGTAGAAATTCACTGCTCAGGAGACCCGGCAGAAGCACATGTATACCAAAAATGTACCCAGAATGAGCTTTTAAGTGAACAGCAGCCAGGCACATTTTAGCTAGTTTTACCTGTAAGTGGGGTTGGAAACGGTTTTCAGGCTCAGTACTGCGCTCAAAAGATGCAGCCCTGAGTTCTCTCCTGATAGGAGGTAGTTAAGTAGAAATTCACTGCTCAGCTGACCCGGCAGAAGCAAATGTATACCAAAAAGTACCCAGAATGTCCTTTTCAGTGAACAGCAGCCAGGCACATTTTAGCTAGTTTTACTTGTAAGTGGGGTTGTAAACGCTTTTCAGGCTCAGTACTGCGCTCAAAGGATGCAGCCCTGAGGTCTCTCCTGATTAGGGGGTAGTTAAGTAAAAATTCGCTGCTCAGCTGACCCGGCAGGAGCAAATATATGCCAAAAATGTATGCAGAATTAGCTTTTCAGTGAAGAGCAGCCAGGCACATGTTTTACTTGTAAGTGGGGTTGTAAACGGTTTTCAAGCTCAGTACTGCGCTCAAAAGATGCAGCCCTGAGGTCTCTCCTGATAGGAGGTAGTTAAGTAGAAATTCACTACTCAGCTTACCCGGCAGAAGCAAATGTATACCAAAAATGTACCCAGAATGAGCTTTTCAGTGAACAGCAGCCAGGCACGTTTTAGCTAGTTTACTTGTAAGTGGGGTTGTAAACGCTAATTCAGGCTCAGTACTGCGCGCAAAGGATGCAGCCCTGAGGTCTCTCCTGATAGGAGGTAGTTAAGTGGAAAATCTCTGCTCAGCTGACCCGGCAGGAGCAAATGTCTGCCAAAAATGTATGCAGAATGAGCTTTTCAGTGAACAGCAGCCAGGCACATTTTAGCCAGTTTTACTTGTAAGTGGGGTTGTAAATGGTTTTCAGGCTCAGTACTGCGCTCTAAAGATGCAGCCCTGAGGTCTCTCCTGATAGGAGGTAGTTAAGTAGAAATTCGCTGCTCAGCTGACCCGGGAGAAGCAAATGTATGCCAAAAATGTACCCAGAATGAGCTTTTCAGTGAACAGCAGCCAGGCACATTTTAGCTAGTTTTACTTGTAAGTGGGGTTGGAAACGGTTTTCAGGCTCAGTACTGCGCTCAAAAGATGCAGCCCTGAGGTCTCTCCTGATAGGAGGTAGTTAAGTAGAAATTCACTGCTCAGCTGACCCGGCAGAAGCAAATGTATACCAAAAATGTACCCAGAATGAGCATTTCAGTGAACAACAGCCAGGCACATTTTAGCTAGTTTTACTTGTAAGTGGGGTTGTAAACGGTTTTCAGGCTCAGTACTGCGCTCAAAAGATGCAGCCCTGAGGTCTCTCCTGATAGGAGGTAGTTAAGTAGAAATTTGCTGCTCAGCTGACCCGGCAGGAGCAAATATATGCCAAAAATGTATGCAGAATGAGCTTTTCAGTGACCAGCAGCCAGGCACATTTTAGCTAGTTTTACTTGTAAGTGGGGTTGTAAACGGTTTTCAGGCTCAGTACTGCGCTCAAAAGATGCAGCCCTGAGGTCTCTCCTGATAGGAGGTAGTTAAGTAGAAATTCGCTGCTCAGCTGACCCGGGAGAAGCAAATGTATGCCAAAAATGTACCCAGAATGAGCTTTTCAGTGAACAGCAGCCAGGCACATTTTAGCTAGTTTTACTTGTAAGTGGGGTTGGAAACGGGTATCAGGCTCAGTACTGCGCTCAAAAGATGCAGCCCTGAGGTCTCTCCTGATAGGAGGTAGTTATGTAGAAATTCACTGCTCAGGAGACCCGGCAGAAGCACATGTATACCAAAAATGTACCCAGAATGAGCTTTTCAGTGAACAGCAGCCAGGCACATTTTAGCTAGTTTTACCTGTAAGTGGGGTTGGAAACGGTTTTCAGGCTCAGTACTGCGCTCAAAAGACGCAGCCCTGAGTTCTCTCCTGATAGGAGGTAGTTAAGTAGAAATTCACTGCTCAGCGAACCTGGCAGAAGCAAATGTATACCAAAAAGAACCCAGAATGTCCTTTTCAGTGAACAGCAGCCAGGCACATTTTAGCTAGTTTTACTTGTAAGTGGGGTTGTAAACGCTTTTCAGGCTCAGTACTGCGCTCAAAGGATGCAGCCCTGAGGTCTCTCCTGATTAGGGGGTAGTTAAGTAAAAATTTGCTGCTCAGCTGACCCGGCAGGAGCAAATATATGCCAAAAATGTATGCAGAATAAGCTTTTCAGTGAACAGCAGCCAGGCACATTTTAGCTAGTTTTACTTGTAAGTGGGGTTGTAAACGGTTTTCAGGCTCAGTACTGCGCTCAAAAGATGCAGCCCTGAGGTCTCTCCTGATAGGAGGTAGTTAAGTAGAAATTCACTGCTCAGCTGACCCGGCAGAAGCAAATGTACCCAGAATGAGCTTTTCAGTGAACAGCAGCCAGGCACATTTTAGCTAGTTTTACTTGTAAGTGGGGTTGGAAACGGTTTTCAGGCTCAGTACTGCGCTCAAAAGATGCAGCCATGAGGTCTCTTCTGATAGGAGGTAGTTAAGTAGAAATTCACTGCTCAGCTGACCCGGGAGAAGCAAATGTATGCCAAAAATGTACCCAGAATGAGCTTTTCAGTGAACAGCAGCCAGGCACATTTTAGCTAATTTTACTTGTAAGTGGGGTTGTAAATGGTTTTCAGGCTAGTACTGCGTTCAAAAGATGCAGCCCTGAGGTCTCTCCTGAATGGAGGTAGTTAAGTAGAAATTCGCTGCTCAGCTGACCCGGGAGAAGCAAATGTATGCCAAAAATGTACCCAGAATGAGCTTTTCAGTGAACAGCAGCCAGGCACATTTTAGCTAGTTTTACTTGTAAGTGGGGTTGGAAACGGTTTTCAGGCTCAGTACTGCGCTCAAAAGATGCAGCCATGAGGTCTATTCTGATAGGAGGTAGTTAAGTAGAAATTCACTGCTCAGCTGACCCGGCAGAAGCAAATGTATACCAAAAATGTACCCAGAATGACCTTTTCAGTGAACAGCAGCCAGGCACATTTTAGCTAGTTTTACGTGTAAGTGGGGTTGGAAACGCTTTTCAGGCTCAGTACTGCGCTCAAAGGATGCAGCCCTGAGGTCTCTCCTGATAGGAGGTAGTTAAGTAGAAACTCGCTGCTCAGCTGACCCGGCAGGAGCAAATATATGCCAAAAATGTATGCAGAATGAGCTTTTCAGTGAACAGCAGCCAGGCACATTTTAGCTAGTTTTACTTGTAAGTGGGGTTGTAAATGGTTTTCAGGCTCAGTACTGTGTTCAAAAGATGCAGCCCTGAGGTCTCTCCTGATAGGAGGTAGTTAAGTAGAAATTCGCTGCTCAGCTGACCCGGGAGAAGCAAATGTATGCCAAAAATGTACCCAGAATGAGCTTTTCAGTGAACAGCAGCCAGGCACATTTTAGCTAGTTTTACTTGTAAGTGGGGTTGGAAACGGTTTTCAGGCTCAGTACTGCGCTCAAAAGATGCAGCCATGAGGTCTCTTCTGATAGGAGGTAGTTAAGTAGAAATTCACTGCTCAGCTGACCCGGCAGAAGCAAATGTATACCAAAAATGTACCCAGAATGACCTTTTCAGTGAACAGCAGCCAAGCACATTTTAGCTAGTTTTACGTGTAAGTGGGGTTGTAAACGCTTTTCAGGCTCAGTACTGCGCTCAAAGGATGCAGCCCTGAGGTCTCTCCTGATAGGAGGTAGTTAAGTAGAAACTCGCTGCTCAGCTGACCCGGCAGGAGCAAATATATGCCAAAAATGTATGCAGAATGAGCTTTTCAGTGAACAGCAGCCAGGCACATTTTAGCTAGTTTTACTTGTAAGTGGGGTTGTAAATGGTTTTCAGGCTCAGTACTGCGCTCAAAAGATGCAGCCCTGAGGTCTCTCCTGATAGGAGGTAGTTAAGTAGAAATTCACTGCTCAGCTGACCCGGCAGAAGTAAATGTATACCAAAAATGTACCCAGAATGACCTTTTCAGTGAACAGCAGCCAGGCACATTTTATCTAGTTTTACGTGTAAGTGGGGTTGTAAACGCTTTTCAGGCTCAGTACTGCGCTGAAAGGATGCAGCCCTGAGGTCTCTCCTGATAGGAGGTAGTTAAGTAGAAATTCACTGCTCAGCTGACCCGGCAGAAGTTAAATGTATACCAAAAATGTACCCAGAATGAGCTTTTCAGTGAACAGCAGCCAGGCACATTTTAGCTAGTTTTACTTGTAAGTGGGGTTGGAAACGGTTTTCAGGCTCAGTACTGCGCTCAAAAGATGCAGCCCTGAGGTCACTCCTGATAGGAGGTAGTTAAGTAGAAATGCACTGCTCAGCTGACCCGGCAGAAGCAAATGTATACCAAAAATGTACCCAGAATGAGCTTTTCAGTGAACAGCGCCAGGCACATTTTAGCTACTTTTACTTGTAAGTGGGGTTGTAAACGCTTTTCAGGCTCAGTACTGCGCTCAAAGGATGCAGCCCTGAGGTCTCTCCTGATAGGAGGTAGTTAAGTAGAAATTTACTGCTCAGCTGACCCGGCAGAAGAAAATGTATACCAAAAATGTACCCAGAATGACCTTTTCAGTGAACAGCAGCCAGGCACATTTTAGCTACTTTTACTTGTAAGTGGGGTTGTAAACGCTTTTCAGGCTCAGTACTGCGCTCAAAGGATGCAGCCCTGAGGTCTCTCCTGATAGGAGGTAGTTAAGTAGAAATTTACTGCTCAGCTGACCCGGCAGAAGAAAATGTTTACCAAAAATGTACCCAGAATGAGCTTTTCAGTGAACAGCAGCCAGGCACATTTTAGCTAGTTTTACTTGTAAGTGGGGTTGGAAACGGTTTTCAGGCTCAGTACTGCGCTCAAGATGCAGCCCTGAGGTCTCTCCTGATAGGAGGTAGTTAAGTAGAAATTCGCTGCTCAGCTGACCCGGGAGAAGCAAATGTAGCCAGGCACATTTTAGCTAGTTTTACTTGTAAGTGGGGTTGTAAACGCTTTTCAGGCTCAGTACTGCGCTCAAAGGATGCAGCCCTGAGGTCTCTCCTGATAGGAGGTAGTTAAGTAGAAACTCGCTGCTCAGCTGACCCGGCAGGAGCAAATATATGCCAAAAATGTATGCAGAATGAGCTTTTCAGTGAACAGCAGCCAGGCACATTTTAGCTAGTTTTACTTGTAAGTGGGGTTGTAAACGCTTTTCAGGCTCAGTACTGCGCTCAAAGGATGCAGCCCTGAGGTCTCTCCTGATTAGGGGGTAGTTAAGTAAAAATTTGCTGCTCAGCTGACCCGGCAGGAGCAAATATATGCCAAAAATGTATGCAGAATAAGCTTTTCAGTGAACAGCAGCCAGGCACATTTTAGCTAGTTTTACTTGTAAGTGGGGTTGTAAACGGTTTTCAGGCTCAGTACTGCGCTCAAAAGATGCAGCCCTGAGGTCTCTCCTGATAGGAGGTAGTTAAGTAGAAATTCACTGCTCAGCTGACCCGGCAGAAGCAAATGTACCCAAAATGAGCTTTTCAGTGAACAGCAGCCAGGCACATTTTAGCTAGTTTTACTTGTAAGTGGGGTTGGAAACGGTTTTCAGGCTCAGTACTGCGCTCAAAAGATGCAGCCATGAGGTCTCTTCTGATAGGAGGTAGTTAAGTAGAAATTCACTGCTCAGCTGACCCGGGAGAAGCAAATGTATGCCAAAAATGTACCCAGAATGAGCTTTTCAGTGAACAGCAGCCAGGCACATTTTAGCTAATTTTACTTGTAAGTGGGGTTGTAAATGGTTTTCAGGCTAGTACTGCTTTCAAAAGATGCAGCCCTGAGGTCTCTCCTGAATGGAGGTAGTTAAGTAGAAATTCGCTGCTCAGCTGACCCGGGAGAAGCAAATGTATGCCAAAAATGTACCCAGAATGAGCTTTTCAGTGAACAGCAGCCAGGCACATTTTAGCTAGTTTTACTTGTAAGTGGGGTTGGAAACGGTTTTCAGGCTCAGTACTGCGCTCAAAAGATGCAGCCATGAGGTCTCTTCTGATAGGAGGTAGTTAAGTAGAAATTCACTGCTCAGCTGACCCGGCAGAAGCAAATGTATACCAAAAATGTACCCAGAATGACCTTTTCAGTGAACAGCAGCCAGGCACATTTTAGCTAGTTTTACGTGTAAGTGGGGTTGGAAACGCTTTTCAGGCTCAGTACTGCGCTCAAAGGATGCAGCCCTGAGGTCTCTCCTGATAGGAGGTAGTTAAGTAGAAACTCGCTGCTCAGCTGACCCGGCAGGAGCAAATATATGCCAAAAATGTATGCAGAATGAGCTTTTCAGTGAACAGCAGCCAGGCACATTTTAGCTAGTTTTACTTGTAAGTGGGGTTGTAAATGGTTTTCAGGCTCAGTACTGCGTTCAAAAGATGCAGCCCTGAGGTCTCTCCTGATAGGAGGTAGTTAAGTAGAAATTCGCTGCTCAGCTGACCCGGGAGAAGCAAATGTATGCCAAAAATGTACCCAGAATGAGCTTTTCAGTGAACAGCAGCCAGGCACATTTTAGCTAGTTTTACTTGTAAGTGGGGTTGGAAACGGTTTTCAGGCTCAGTACTGCGCTCAAAAGATGCAGCCATGAGGTCTCTTCTGATAGGAGGTAGTTAAGTAGAAATTCCCTGCTCAGCTGACCCGGCAGAAGCAAATGTATACCAAAAATGTACCCAGAATGACCTTTTCAGTGAACAGCAGCCAGGCACATTTTAGCTAGTTTTACGTGTAAGTGGGGTTGTAAACGCTTTTCAGGCTCAGTACTGCGCTCAAAGGATGCAGCCCTGAGGTCTCTCCTGATAGGAGGTAGTTAAGTAGAAACTCGCTGCTCAGCTGACCCGGCAGGAGCAAATATATGCCAAAAATGTATGCAGAATGAGCTTTTCAGTGAACAGCAGCCAGGCACATTTTAGCTAGTTTTACTTGTAAGTGGGGTTGTAAATGGTTTTCAGGCTCAGTACTGCGCTCAAAAGATGCAGCCCTGAGGTCTCTCCTGATAGGAGGTAGTTAAGTAGAAATTCACTGCTCAGCTGACCCGGCAGAAGTAAATGTATACCAAAAATGTACCCAGAATGACCTTTTCAGTGAACAGCAGCCAGGCACATTTTATCTAGTTTTACGTGTAAGTGGGGTTGTAAACGCTTTTCAGGCTCAGTACTGCGCTGAAAGGATGCAGCCCTGAGGTCTCTCCTGATAGGAGGTAGTTAAGTAGAAATTCACTGCTCAGCTGACCCGGCAGAAGTTAAATGTATACCAAAAATGTACCCAGAATGAGCTTTTCAGTGAACAGCAGCCAGGCACATTTTAGCTAGTTTTACTTGTAAGTGGGGTTGTAAACGGTTTTCAGGCTCAGTACTGCGCTCAAAAGATGCAGCCCTGAGGTCTCTCCTGATAGGAGGTAGTTAAGTAGAAATTTACTGCTCAGCTGACCCGGCAGAAGAAAATGTATACCAAAAATGTACCCAGAATGACCTTTTCAGTGAACAGCAGCCAGGCACATTTTAGCTACTTTTACTTGTAAGTGGGGTTGTAAACGCTTTTCAGGCTCAGTACTGCGCTCAAAGGATGCAGCCCTGAGGTCTCTCCTGATAGGAGGTAGTTAAGTAGAAATTTACTGCTCAGCTGACCCGGCAGAAGAAAATGTATACCAAAAATGTACCCAGAATGAGCTTTTCAGTGAACAGCAGCCAGGCACATTTTAGCTGGTTTTACTTGTAAGTGGGGTTGGAAACGGTTTTCAGGCTCAGTACTGCGCTCAAGATGCAGCCCTGAGGTCTCTCCTGATAGGAGGTAGTTAAGTAGAAATTCGCTGCTCAGCTGACCCGGGAGAAGCAAATGTAGCCAGGCACATTTTAGCTAGTTTTACTTGTAAGTGGGGTTGTAAACGCTTTTCAGGCTCAGTACTGCGCTCAAAGGATGCAGCCCTGAGGTCTCTCCTGATAGGAGGTAGTTAAGTAGAAACTCGCTGCTCAGCTGACCCGGCAGGAGCAAATATATGCCAAAAATGTATGCAGAATGAGCTTTTCAGTGAACAGCAGCCAGGCACATTTTAGCTAGTTTTACTTGTAAGTGGGGTTGTAAATGGTTTTCAGGCTCAGTACTGCGCTCAAAAGATGCAGCCATGAGGTCTCTCCTGATAGGAGGTAGTTAAGTAGAAACTCGCTGCTCAGCTGACCCGGCAGGAGCAAATATATGCCAAAAATGTATGCAGAATAAGCTTTTCAGTGAACAGCAGCCAGGCACATTTTAGCTAGTTTCACTTGTAAGTGGGGTTGGAAACGGGTATCAGGCTCAGTACTGCGCTCAAAGGATGCAGCCCTGAGGTCTCTCCTGATTAGGGGGTAGTTAAGTTAAAATTTGCTGCTCAGCTGACCCGGCAGGAGCAAATATATGCCAAAAATGTATGCAGAATAAGCTTTTCAGTGAACAGCAGCCAGGCACATTTTAGCTAGTTTTACTTGTAAGTGGGGTTGTAAACGGTTTTCAGGCTCAGTACTGCGCTCAAAAGATGCAGCCCTGAGGTCTCTCCTGATAGGAGGTAGTTAAGTAGAAATTCACTGCTCAGCTGACCCGGCAGAAGCAAATGTATACCAAAAATGTACTCAGAATGAGCTTTTCAGTGAACAGCAGCCAGGCACGTTTTAGCTAGTTTACTTGTAAGTGGGGTTGTAAACGCTAATTCAGGCTCAGTACTGCGCGCAAAGGATGCAGCCCTGAGGTCTCTCCTGATAGGAGGTAGTTAAGTAGAAACTCGCTGCTCAGCTGACCCGGGAGAAGCAAATGTATGCCAAAAATGTACCCAGAATGAGCTTTTCAGTGAACAGCAGCCAGGCACATTTTAGCCAGTTTTACTTGTAAGTGGGGTTGGAAACGGGTATCAGGCTCAGTACTGCGCTCAAAAGATGCAGCCCTGAGGTCTCTCCTGATAGGAGGTAGTTAAGTGGAAATTCGCTGCTCAGCTGACCCGGCAGGAGCAAATGTCTGCCAAAAATGTATGCAGAATGAGCTTTTCAGTGAACAGCAGCCAGGCACATTTTAGCCAGTTTTACTTGTAAGTGGGGTTGTAAATGGTTTTCAGGCTCAGTACTGCGCTCTAAAGATGCAGCCCTGAGGTCTCTCCTGATAGGAGGTAGTTAAGTAGAAATTCGCTGCTCAGCTGACCCGGGAGAAGCAAATGTATGGCAAAAATGTACCCAGAATGAGCTTTTCAGTGAACAGCAGCCAGGCACATTTTAGCTAGTTTTACTTGTAAGTGGGGTTGGAAACGGGTATCAGGCTCAGTACTGCGCTCAAAAGATGCAGCCCTGAGGTCTCTCCTGATAGGAGGTAGTTAAGTAGAAATTCACTGCTCAGCTGACCCGGGAGAAGCAAATGTATGCCAAAAATGTACCCAGAATGAGCTTTTCAGTGAACAGCAGCCAGGCACATTTTAGCTAGTTTTACGTGTAAGTGGGGTTGGAAACGCTTTTCAGGCTCAGTACTGCGCTCAAAGGATGCAGCCCTGAGGTCTCTCCTGATAGGAGGTAGTTAAGTAGAAACTCGCTGCTCAGCTGACCCGGCAGGAGCAAATATATGCCAAAAATGTATGCAGAATGAGCTTTTCAGTGAACAGCAGCCAGGCACATTTTAGCTAGTTTTACTTGTAAGTGGGGTTGTAAATGGTTTTCAGGCTCAGTACTGCGTTCAAAAGATGCAGCCCTGAGGTCTCTCCTGATAGGAGGTAGTTAAGTAGAAATTCGCTGCTCAGCTGACCCGGGAGAAGCAAATGTATGCCAAAAATGTACCCAGAATGAGCTTTTCAGTGAACAGCAGCCAGGCACATTTTAGCTAGTTTTACTTGTAAGTGGGGTTGGAAACGGTTTTCAGGCTCAGTACTGCGCTCAAAAGATGCAGCCATGAGGTCTCTTCTGATAGGAGGTAGTTAAGTAGAAATTCACTGCTCAGCTGACCCGGCAGAAGCAAATGTATACCAAAAATGTACCCAGAATGACCTTTTCAGTGAACAGCAGCCAGGCACATTTTAGCTAGTTTTACGTGTAAGTGGGGTTGTAAACGCTTTTCAGGCTCAGTACTGCGCTCAAAGGATGCAGCCCTGAGGTCTCTCCTGATAGGAGGTAGTTAAGTAGAAACTCGCTGCTCAGCTGACCTGGCAGGAGCAAATATATGCCAAAAATGTATGCAGAATGAGCTTTTCAGTGAACAGCAGCCAGGCACATTTTAGCTAGTTTTACTTGTAAGTGGGGTTGTAAATGGTTTTCAGGCTCAGTACTGCGTTCAAAAGATGCAGCCCTGAGGTCTCTCCTGATAGGAGGTAGTTAAGTAGAAATTCGCTGCTCAGCTGACCCGGGAGAAGCAAATGTATGCCAAAAATGTACCCAGAATGAGCTTTTCAGTGAACAGCAGCCAGGCACATTTTAGCTACTTTTACTTGTAAGTGGGGTTGTAAATGGTTTTCAGGCTCAGTACTGCGCTCAAAAGATGCAGCCCTGAGGTCTCTCCTGATAGGAGGTAGTTAAGTAGAAATTCACTGCTCAGCTGACCCGGCAGAAGTAAATGTATACCAAAAATGTACCCAGAATGACCTTTTCAGTGAACAGCAGCCAGGCACATTTTATCTAGTTTTACGTGTAAGTGGGGTTGTAAACGCTTTTCAGGCTCAGTACTGCGCTGAAAGGATGCAGCCCTGAGGTCTCTCCTGATAGGAGGTAGTTAAGTAGAAATTCACTGCTCAGCTGACCCGGCAGAAGTTAAATGTATACCAAAAATGTACCCAGAATGAGCTTTTCAGTGAACAGCAGCCAGGCACATTTTAGCTAGTTTTACTTGTAAGTGGGGTTGTAAACGGTTTTCAGGCTCAGTACTGCGCTCAAAAGATGCAGCCCTGAGGTCTCTCCTGATAGGAGGTAGTTAAGTAGAAATTTACTGCTCAGCTGACCCGGCAGAAGAAAATGTATACCAAAAATGTACCCAGAATGACCTTTTCAGTGAACAGCAGCCAGGCACATTTTAGCTACTTTTACTTGTAAGTGGGGTTGTAAACGCTTTTCAGGCTCAGTACTGCGCTCAAAGGATGCAGCCCTGAGGTCTCTCCTGATAGGAGGTAGTTAAGTAGAAATTTACTGCTCAGCTGACCCGGCAGAAGAAAATGTATACCAAAAATGTACCCAGAATGAGCTTTTCAGTGAACAGCAGCCAGGCACATTTTAGCTAGTTTTACTTGTAAGTGGGGTTGGAAACGGTTTTCAGGCTCAGTACTGCGCTCAAGATGCAGCCCTGAGGTCTCTCCTGATAGGAGGTAGTTAAGTAGAAATTCGCTGCTCAGCTGACCCGGGAGAAGCAAATGTAGCCAGGCACATTTTAGCTAGTTTTACTTGTAAGTGGGGTTGTAAACGCTTTTCAGGCTCAGTACTGCGCTCAAAGGATGCAGCCCTGAGGTCTCTCCTGATAGGAGGTAGTTAAGTAGAAACTCGCTGCTCAGCTGACCCGGCAGGAGCAAATATATGCCAAAAATGTATGCAGAATGAGCTTTTCAGTGAACAGCAGCCAGGCACATTTTAGCTAGTTTTACTTGTAAGTGGGGTTGTAAATGGTTTTCAGGCTCAGTACTGCGCTCAAAAGATGCAGCCATGAGGTCTCTCCTGATAGGAGGTAGTTAAGTAGAAACTCGCTGCTCAGCTGACCCGGCAGGAGCAAATATATGCCAAAAATGTATGCAGAATAAGCTTTTCAGTGAACAGCAGCCAGGCACATTTTAGCTAGTTTCACTTGTAAGTGGGGTTGGAAACGGGTATCAGGCTCAGTACTGCGCTCAAAGGATGCAGCCCTGAGGTCTCTCCTGATTAGGGGGTAGTTAAGTAAAAATTTGCTGCTCAGCTGACCCGGCAGGAGCAAATATATGCCAAAAATGTATGCAGAATAAGCTTTTCAGTGAACAGCAGCCAGGCACATTTTAGCTAGTTTTACTTGTAAGTGGGGTTGTAAACGGTTTTCAGGCTCAGTACTGCGCTCAAAAGATGCAGCCCTGAGGTCTCTCCTGATAGGAGGTAGTTAAGTAGATATTCACTGCTCAGCTGACCCGGCAGAAGCAAATGTATACCAAAAATGTACTCAGAATGAGCTTTTCAGTGAACAGCAGCCAGGCACGTTTTAGCTAGTTTACTTGTAAGTGGGGTTGTAAACGCTAATTCAGGCTCAGTACTGCGCGCAAAGGATGCAGCCCTGAGGTCTCTCCTGATAGGAGGTAGTTAAGTAGAAACTCGCTGCTCAGCTGACCCGGGAGAAGCAAATGTATGCCAAAAATGTACCCAGAATGAGCTTTTCAGTGAACAGCAGCCAGGCACATTTTAGCCAGTTTTACTTGTAAGTGGGGTTGGAAACGGGTATCAGGCTCAGTACTGCGCTCAAAAGATGCAGCCCTGAGGTCTCTCCTGATAGGAGGTAGTTAAGTGGAAATTCGCTGCTCAGCTGACCCGGCAGGAGCAAATGTCTGCCAAAAATGTATGCAGAATGAGCTTTTCAGTGAACAGCAGCCAGGCACATTTTAGCCAGTTTTACTTGTAAGTGGGGTTGTAAATGGTTTTCAGGCTCAGTACTGCGCTCTAAAGATGCAGCCCTGAGGTCTCTCCTGATAGGAGGTAGTTAAGTAGAAATTCGCTGCTCAGCTGACCCGGGAGAAGCAAATGTATGGCAAAAATGTACCCAGAATGAGCTTTTCAGTGAACAGCAGCCAGGCACATTTTAGCTAGTTTTACTTCTAAGTGGGGTTGGAAACGGGTATCAGGCTCAGTACTGCGCTCAAAAGATGCAGCCCTGAGGTCTCTCCTGATAGGAGGTAGTTAAGTAGAAATTCACTGCTCAGCTGACCCGGGAGAAGCAAATGTATGCCAAAAATGTACCCAGAATGAGCTTTTCAGTGAACAGCAGCCAGGCACATTTTAGCTAGTTTTACGTGTAAGTGGGGTTGGAAACGCTTTTCAGGCTCAGTACTGCGCTCAAAGGATGCAGCCCTGAGGTCTCTCCTGATAGGAGGTAGTTAAGTAGAAACTCGCTGCTCAGCTGACCCGGCAGGAGCAAATATATGCCAAAAATGTATGCAGAATGAGCTTTTCAGTGAACAGCAGTCAGGCACATTTTAGCTAGTTTTACTTGTAAGTGGGGTTGTAAATGGTTTTCAGGCTCAGTACTGCGTTCAAAAGATGCAGCCCTGAGGTCTCTCCTGATAGGAGGTAGTTAAGTAGAAATTCGCTGCTCAGCTGACCCGGGAGAAGCAAATGTATGCCAAAAATGTACCCAGAATGAGCTTTTCAGTGAACAGCAGCCAGGCACATTTTAGCTAGTTTTACTTGTAAGTGGGGTTGGAAACGGTTTTCAGGCTCAGTACTGCGCTCAAAAGATGCAGCCATGAGGTCTCTTCTGATAGGAGGTAGTTAAGTAGAAATTCACTGCTCAGCTGACCCGGCAGAAGCAAATGTATACCAAAAATGTACCCAGAATGACCTTTTCAGTGAACAGCAGCCAGGCACATTTTAGCTAGTTTTACGTGTAAGTGGGGTTGTAAACGCTTTTCAGGCTCAGTACTGCGCTCAAAGGATGCAGCCCTGAGGTCTCTCCTGATAGGAGGTAGTTAAGTAGAAACTCGCTGCTCAGCTGACCTGGCAGGAGCAAATATATGCCAAAAATGTATGCAGAATGAGCTTTTCAGTGAACAGCAGCCAGGCACATTTTAGCTAGTTTTACTTGTAAGTGGGGTTGTAAATGGTTTTCAGGCTCAGTACTGCGCTCAAAAGATGCAGCCCTGAGGTCTCTCCTGATAGGAGGTAGTTAAGTAGAAATTCACTGCTCAGCTGACCCGGCAGAAGTAAATGTATACCAAAAATGTACCCAGAATGACCTTTTCAGTGAACAGCAGCCAGGCACATTTTATCTAGTTTTACGTGTAAGTGGGGTTGTAAACGCTTTTCAGGCTCAGTACTGCGCTGAAAGGATGCAGCCCTGAGGTCTCTCCTGATAGGAGGTAGTTAAGTAGAAATTCACTGCTCAGCTGACCCGGCAGAAGTTAAATGTATACCAAAAATGTACCCAGAATGAGCTTTTCAGTGAACAGCAGCCAGGCACATTTTAGCTAGTTTTACTTGTAAGTGGGGTTGGAAACGGTTTTCAGGCTCAGTACTACGCTCAAAAGATGCAGCCCTGAGGTCACTCCTGATAGGAGGTAGTTAAGTAGAAATGCACTGCTCAGCTGACCCGGCAGAAGCAAATGTATACCAAAAATGTACCCAGAATGAGCTTTTCAGTGAACAGCGCCAGGCACATTTTAGCTACTTTTACTTGTAAGTGGGGTTGTAAACGCTTTTCAGGCTCAGTACTGCGCTCAAAGGATGCAGCCCTGAGGTCTCTCCTGATAGGAGGTAGTTAAGTAGAAATTTACTGCTCAGCTGACCCGGCAGAAGAAAATGTATACCAAAAATGTACCCAGAATGACCTTTTCAGTGAACAGCAGCCAGGCACATTTTAGCTACTTTTACTTGTAAGTGGGGTTGTAAACGCTTTTCAGGCTCAGTACTGCGCTCAAAGGATGCAGCCCTGAGGTCTCTCCTGATAGGAGGTAGTTAAGTAGAAATTTACTGCTCAGCTGACCCGGCAGAAGAAAATGTATACCAAAAATGTACCCAGAATGAGCTTTTCAGTGAACAGCAGCCAGGCACATTTTAGCTAGTTTTACTTGTAAGTGGGGTTGGAAACGGTTTTCAGGCTCAGTACTGCGCTCAAGATGCAGCCCTGAGGTCTCTCCTGATAGGAGGTAGTTAAGTAGAAATTCGCTGCTCAGCTGACCCGGGAGAAGCAAATGTAGCCAGGCACATTTTAGCTAGTTTTACTTGTAAGTGGGGTTGTAAACGCTTTTCAGGCTCAGTACTGCGCTCAAAAGATGCAGCCCTGAGGTCTCTCCTGATAGGAGGTAGTTATGTAGAAATTCACTGCTCAGGAGACCCGGCAGAAGCACATGTATACCAAAAATGTACCCAGAATGAGCTTTTCAGTGAACAGCAGCCAGGCACATTTTAGCTAGTTTTACCTGTAAGTGGGGTTGGAAACGGTTTTCAGGCTCAGTACTGCGCTCAAAAGACGCAGCCCTGAGTTCTCTCCTGATAGGAGGTAGTTAAGTAGAAATTCACTGCTCAGCTGACCCGGCAGAAGCAAATGTATACCAAAAAGTACCCAGAATGTCCTTTTCAGTGAACAGCAGCCAGGCACATTTTAGCTAGTTTTACTTGTAAGTGGGGTTGTAAACGCTTTTCAGGCTCAGTACTGCGCTCAAAGGATGCAGCCCTGAGGTCTCTCCTGATTAGGGGGTAGTTAAGTAAAAATTTGCTGCTCTGCTGACCCGGCAGGAGCAAATATATGCCAAAAATGTATGCAGAATAAGCTTTTCAGTGAACAGCAGCCAGGCACATTTTAGCTAGTTTTACTTGTAAGTGGGGTTGTAAACGGTTTTCAGGCTCAGTACTGCGCTCAAAAGATGCAGCCCTGAGGTCTCTCCTGATAGGAGGTAGTTAAGTAGAAATTCACTGCTCAGCTGACCCGGCAGAAGCAAATGTACCCAGAATGAGCTTTTCAGTGAACAGCAGCCAGGCACATTTTAGCTAGTTTTACTTGTAAGTGGGGTTGGAAACGGTTTTCAGGCTCAGTACTGCGCTCAAAAGATGCAGCCATGAGGTCTCTTCTGATAGGAGGTAGTTAAGTAGAAATTCACTGCTCAGCTGACCCGGGAGAAGCAAATGTATGCCAAAAATGTACCCAGAATGAGCTTTTCAGTGAACAGCAGCCAGGCACATTTTAGCCAATTTTACTTGTAAGTGGGGTTGTAAATGGTTTTCAAGCTAGTACTGCTTTCAAAAGATGCAGCCCTGAGGTCTCTCCTGAATGGAGGTAGTTAAGTAGAAATTCGCTGCTCAGCTGACCCGGGAGAAGCAAATGTATGGCAAAAATGTACCCAGAATGAGCTTTTCAGTGAACAGCAGCCAGGCACATTTTAGCTAGTTTTACTTGTAAGTGGGGTTGGAAACGGGTATCAGGCTCAGTACTGCGCTCAAAAGATGCAGCCCTGAGGTCTCTCCTGATAGGAGGTAGTTAAGTAGAAATTCACTGCTCAGCTGACCCGGGAGAAGCAAATGTATGCCAAAAATGTACCCAGAATGAGCTTTTCAGTGAACAGCAGCCAGGCACATTTTAGCTAGTTTTACGTGTAAGTGGGGTTGGAAACGCTTTTCAGGCTCAGTACTGCGCTCAAAGGATGCAGCCCTGAGGTCTCTCCTGATAGGAGGTAGTTAAGTAGAAACTCGCTGCTCAGCTGACCCGGCAGGAGCAAATATATGCCAAAAATGTATGCAGAATGAGCTTTTCAGTGAACAGCAGTCAGGCACATTTTAGCTAGTTTTACTTGTAAGTGGGGTTGTAAATGGTTTTCAGGCTCAGTACTGCGTTCAAAAGATGCAGCCCCGAGGTCTCTCCTGATAGGAGGTAGTTAAGTAGAAATTCGCTGCTCAGCTGACCCGGGAGAAGCAAATGTATGCCAAAAATGTACCCAGAATGAGCTTTTCAGTGAACAGCAGCCAGGCACATTTTAGCTAGTTTTACTTGTAAGTGGGGTTGGAAACGGTTTTCAGGCTCAGTACTGCGCTCAAAAGATGCAGCCATGAGGTCTCTTCTGATAGGAGGTAGTTAAGTAGAAATTCACTGCTCAGCTGACCCGGCAGAAGCAAATGTATACCAAAAATGTACCCAGAATGACCTTTTCAGTGAACAGCAGCCAGGCACATTTTAGCTAGTTTTACGTGTAAGTGGGGTTGTAAACGCTTTTCAGGCTCAGTACTGCGCTCAAAGGATGCAGCCCTGAGGTCTCTCCTGATAGGAGGTAGTTAAGTAGAAACTCGCTGCTCAGCTGACCTGGCAGGAGCAAATATATGCCAAAAATGTATGCAGAATGAGCTTTTCAGTGAACAGCAGCCAGGCACATTTTAGCTAGTTTTACTTGTAAGTGGGGTTGTAAATGGTTTTCAGGCTCAGTACTGCGCTCAAAAGATGCAGCCCTGAGGTCTCTCCTGATAGGAGGTAGTTAAGTAGAAATTCACTGCTCAGCTGACCCGGCAGAAGTAAATGTATACCAAAAATGTACCCAGAATGACCTTTTCAGTGAACAGCAGCCAGGCACATTTTATCTAGTTTTACGTGTAAGTGGGGTTGTAAACGCTTTTCAGGCTCAGTACTGCGCTGAAAGGATGCAGCCCTGAGGTCTCTCCTGATAGGAGGTAGTTAAGTAGAAATTCACTGCTCAGCTGACCCGGCAGAAGTTAAATGTATACCAAAAATGTACCCAGAATGAGCTTTTCAGTGAACAGCAGCCAGGCACATTTTAGCTAGTTTTACTTGTAAGTGGGGTTGGAAACGGTTTTCAGGCTCAGTACTACGCTCAAAAGATGCAGCCCTGAGGTCACTCCTGATAGGAGGTAGTTAAGTAGAAATGCACTGCTCAGCTGACCCGGCAGAAGCAAATGTATACCAAAAATGTACCCAGAATGAGCTTTTCAGTGAACAGCGCCAGGCACATTTTAGCTACTTTTACTTGTAAGTGGGGTTGTAAACGCTTTTCAGGCTCAGTACTGCGCTCAAAGGATGCAGCCCTGGGGTCTCTCCTGATAGGAGGTAGTTAAGTAGAAATTTACTGCTCAGCTGACCCGGCAGAAGAAAATGTATACCAAAAATGTACCCAGAATGACCTTTTCAGTGAACAGCAGCCAGGCACATTTTAGCTACTTTTACTTGTAAGTGGGGTTGTAAACGCTTTTCAGGCTCAGTACTGCGCTCAAAGGATGCAGCCCTGAGGTCTCTCCTGATAGGAGGTAGTTAAGTAGAAATTTACTGCTCAGCTGACCCGGCAGAAGAAAATGTATACCAAAAATGTACCCAGAATGAGCTTTTCAGTGAACAGCAGCCAGGCACATTTTAGCTAGTTTTACTTGTAAGTGGGGTTGGAAACGGTTTTCAGGCTCAGTACTGCGCTCAAGATGCAGCCCTGAGGTCTCTCCTGATAGGAGGTAGTTAAGTAGAAATTCGCTGCTCAGCTGACCCGGGAGAAGCAAATGTAGCCAGGCACATTTTAGCTAGTTTTACTTGTAAGTGGGGTTGTAAACGCTTTTCAGGCTCAGTACTGCGCTCAAAAGATGCAGCCCTGAGGTCTCTCCTGATAGGAGGTAGTTATGTAGAAATTCACTGCTCAGGAGACCCGGCAGAAGCACATGTATACCAAAAATGTACCCAGAATGAGCTTTTCAGTGAACAGCAGCCAGGCACATTTTAGCTAGTTTTACCTGTAAGTGGGGTTGGAAACGGTTTTCAGGCTCAGTACTGCGCTCAAAAGACGCAGCCCTGAGTTCTCTCCTGATAGGAGGTAGTTAAGTAGAAATTCACTGCTCAGCTGACCCGGCAGAAGCAAATGTATACCAAAAAGTACCCAGAATGTCCTTTTCAGTGAACAGCAGCCAGGCACATTTTAGCTAGTTTTACTTGTAAGTGGGGTTGTAAACGCTTTTCAGGCTCAGTACTGCGCTCAAAGGATGCAGCCCTGAGGTCTCTCCTGATTAGGGGGTAGTTAAGTAAAAATTTGCTGCTCTGCTGACCCGGCAGGAGCAAATATATGCCAAAAATGTATGCAGAATAAGCTTTTCAGTGAACAGCAGCCAGGCACATTTTAGCTAGTTTTACTTGTAAGTGGGGTTGTAAACGGTTTTCAGGCTCAGTACTGCGCTCAAAAGATGCAGCCCTGAGGTCTCTCCTGATAGGAGGTAGTTAAGTAGAAATTCACTGCTCAGCTGACCCGGCAGAAGCAAATGTACCCAGAATGAGCTTTTCAGTGAACAGCAGCCAGGCACATTTTAGCTAGTTTTACTTGTAAGTGGGGTTGGAAACGGTTTTCAGGCTCAGTACTGCGCTCAAAAGATGCAGCCATGAGGTCTCTTCTGATAGGAGGTAGTTAAGTAGAAATTCACTGCTCAGCTGACCCGGGAGAAGCAAATGTATGCCAAAAATGTACCCAGAATGAGCTTTTCAGTGAACAGCAGCCAGGCACATTTTAGCCAATTTTACTTGTAAGTGGGGTTGTAAATGGTTTTCAAGCTAGTACTGCTTTCAAAAGATGCAGCCCTGAGGTCTCTCCTGAATGGAGGTAGTTAAGTAGAAATTCGCTGCTCAGCTGACCCGGGAGAAGCAAATGTATGCCAAAAATGTACCCAGAATGAGCTTTTCAGTGAACAGCAGCCAGGCACATTTTAGCTAGTTTTACTTGTAAGTGGGGTTGGAAACGGTTTTCAGGCTCAGTACTGCGCTCAAAAGATGCAGCCATGAGGTCTCTTCTGATAGGAGGTAGTTAAGTAGAAATTCACTGCTCAGCTGACCCGGCAGAAGCAAATGTATACCAAAAATGTACCCAGAATGACCTTTTCAGTGAACAGCAGCCAGGCACATTTTAGCTAGTTTTACGTGTAAGTGGGGTTGGAAACGCTTTTCAGGCTCAGTACTGCGCTCAAAGGATGCAGCCCTGAGGTCTCTCCTGATAGGAGGTAGTTAAGTAGAAACTCGCTGCTCAGCTGACCCGGCAGGAGCAAATATATGCCAAAAATGTATGCAGAATGAGCTTTTCAGTGAACAGCAGCCAGGCACATTTTAGCTAGTTTTACTTGTAAGTGGGGTTGTAAATGGTTTTCAGGCTCAGTACTGCGTTCAAAAGATGCAGCCCTGAGGTCTCTCCTGATAGGAGGTAGTTAAGTAGAAATTCGCTGCTCAGCTGACCCGGGAGAAGCAAATGTATGCCAAAAATGTACACAGAATGAGCTTTTCAGTGAACAGCAGCCAGGCACATTTTAGCTAGTTTTACTTGTAAGTGGGGTTGGAAACGGTTTTCAGGCTCAGTACTGCGCTCAAAAGATGCAGCCATGAGGTCTCTTCTGATAGGAGGTAGTTAAGTAGAAATTCCCTGCTCAGCTGACCCGGCAGAAGCAAATGTATACCAAAAATGTACCCAGAATGACCTTTTCAGTGAACAGCAGCCAGGCACATTTTAGCTAGTTTTACGTGTAAGTGGGGTTGTAAACGCTTTTCAGGCTCAGTACTGCGCTCAAAGGATGCAGCCCTGAGGTCTCTCCTGATAGGAGGTAGTTAAGTAGAAACTCGCTGCTCAGCTGACCCGGCAGGAGCAAATATATGCCAAAAATGTATGCAGAATGAACTTTTCAGTGAACAGCAGCCAGGCACATTTTAGCTAGTTTTACTTGTAAGTGGGGTTGTAAATGGTTTTCAGGCTCAGTACTGCGCTCAAAAGATGCAGCCCTGAGGTCTCTCCTGATAGGAGGTAGTTAAGTAGAAATTCACTGCTCAGCTGACCCGGCAGAAGTAAATGTATACCAAAAATGTACCCAGAATGACCTTTTCAGTGAACAGCAGCCAGGCACATTTTATCTAGTTTTACGTGTAAGTGGGGTTGTAAACGCTTTTCAGGCTCAGTACTGCGCTGAAAGGATGCAGCCCTGAGGTCTCTCCTGATAGGAGGTAGTTAAGTAGAAATTCACTGCTCAGCTGACCCGGCAGAAGTTAAATGTATACCAAAAATGTGCCCAGAATGAGCTTTTCAGTGAACAGCAGCCAGGCACATTTTAGCTAGTTTTACTTGTAAGTGGGGTTGGAAACGGTTTTCAGGCTCAGTACTGCGCTCAAAAGATGCAGCCCTGAGGTCACTCCTGATAGGAGGTAGTTAAGTAGAAATGCACTGCTCAGCTGACCCGGCAGAAGCAAATGTATACCAAAAATGTACCCAGAATGAGCTTTTCAGTGAACAGCGCCAGGCACATTTTAGCTACTTTTACTTGTAAGTGGGGTTGTAAACGCTTTTCAGGCTCAGTACTGCTCTCAAAGGATGCAGCCCTGAGGTCTCTCCTGATAGGAGGTAGTTAAGTAGAAATTTACTGCTCAGCTGACCCGGCAGAAGAAAATGTATACCAAAAATGTACCCAGAATGACCTTTTCAGTGAACAGCAGCCAGGCACATTTTAGCTACTTTTACTTGTAAGTGGGGTTGTAAACGCTTTTCAGGCTCAGTACTGCGCTCAAAGGATGCAGCCCTGAGGTCTCTCCTGATAGGAGGTAGTTAAGTAGAAATTTACTGCTCAGCTGACCCGGCAGAAGAAAATGTATACCAAAAATGTACCCAGAATGAGCTTTTCAGTGAACAGCAGCCAGGCACATTTTAGCTAGTTTTACTTGTAAGTGGGGTTGGAAACGGTTTTCAGGCTCAGTACTGCGCTCAAGATGCAGCCCTGAGGTCTCTCCTGATAGGAGGTAGTTAAGTAGAAATTCGCTGCTCAGCTGACCCGGGAGAAGCAAATGTAGCCAGGCACATTTTAGCTAGTTTTACTTGTAAGTGGGGTTGTAAACGCTTTTCAGGCTCAGTACTGCGCTCAAAGGATGCAGCCCTGAGGTCTCTCCTGATAGGAGGTAGTTAAGTAGAAACTCGCTGCTCAGCTGACCCGGCAGGAGCAAATATATGCCAAAAATGTATGCAGAATGAGCTTTTCAGTGAACAGCAGCCAGGCACATTTTAGCTAGTTTTACTTGTAAGTGGGGTTGTAAATGGTTTTCAGGCTCAGTACTGCGCTCAAAAGATGCAGCCATGAGGTCTCTCCTGATAGGAGGTAGTTAAGTAGAAACTCGCTGCTCAGCTGACCCGGCAGGAGCAAATATATGCCAAAAATGTATGCAGAATAAGCTTTTCAGTGAACAGCAGCCAGGCACATTTTAGCTAGTTTCACTTGTAAGTGGGGTTGGAAACGGGTATCAGGCTCAGTACTGCGCTCAAAGGATGCAGCCCTGAGGTCTCTCCTGATTAGGGGGTAGTTAAGTAAAAATTTGCTGCTCAGCTGACCCGGCAGGAGCAAATATATGCCAAAAATGTATGCAGAATAAGCTTTTCAGTGAACAGCAGCCAGGCACATTTTAGCTAGTTTTACTTGTAAGTGGGGTTGTAAACGGTTTTCAGGCTCAGTACTGCGCTCAAAAGATGCAGCCCTGAGGTCTCTCCTGATAGGAGGTAGTTAAGTAGAAATTCACTGCTCAGCTGACCCGGCAGAAGCAAATGTATACCAAAAATGTACTCAGAATGAGCTTTTCAGTGAACAGCAGCCAGGCACGTTTTAGCTAGTTTACTTGTAAGTGGGGTTGTAAACGCTAATTCAGGCTCAGTACTGCGCGCAAAGGATGCAGCCCTGAGGTCTCTCCTGATAGGAGGTAGTTAAGTAGAAACTCGCTGCTCAGCTGACCCGGGAGAAGCAAATGTATGCCAAAAATGTACCCAGAATGAGCTTTTCAGTGAACAGCAGCCAGGCACATTTTAGCTAGTTTTACTTGTAAGTGGGGTTGGAAACGGGTATCAGGCTCAGTACTGCGCTCAAAAGATGCAGCCCTGAGGTCTCTCCTGATAGGAGGTAGTTAAGTGGAAATTCGCTGCTCAGCTGACCCGGCAGGAGCAAATGTCTGCCAAAAATGTATGCAGAATGAGCTTTTCAGTGAACAGCAGCCAGGCACATTTTAGCCAGTTTTACTTGTAAGTGGGGTTGTAAATGGTTTTCAGGCTCAGTACTGCGCTCTAAAGATGCAGCCCTGAGGTCTCTCCTGATAGGAGGTAGTTAAGTAGAAATTCGCTGCTCAGCTGACCCGGGAGAAGCAAATGTATGGCAAAAATGTACCCAGAATGAGCTTTTCAGTGAACAGCAGCCAGGCACATTTTAGCTAGTTTTACTTGTAAGTGGGGTTGGAAACGGGTATCAGGCTCAGTACTGCGCTCAAAAGATGCAGCCCTGAGGTCTCTCCTGATAGGAGGTAGTTAAGGAGAAATTCACTGCTCAGCTGACCCGGGAGAAGCAAATGTATGCCAAAAATGTACCCAGAATGAGCTTTTCAGTGAACAGCAGCCAGGCACATTTTAGCTAGTTTTACTTGTAAGTGGGGTTGGAAACGGTTTTCAGGCTCAGTACTGCGCTCAAAAGATGCAGCCCTGAGGTCTCTCCTGATAGGAGGTAGTTAAGTAGAAACTCGCTGCTCAGCTGACCCGGGAGAAGCAAATGTATACCAAAAATGTACCCAGAATGACCTTTTCAGTGAACAGCAGCCAGGCACATTTTAGCTAGTTTTACGTGTAAGTGGGGTTGGAAACGCTTTTCAGGCTCAGTACTGCGCTCAAAGGATGCAGCCCTGAGGTCTCTCCTGATAGGAGGTAGTTAAGTAGAAACTCGCTGCTCAGCTGACCCGGCAGGAGCAAATATATGCCAAAAATATATGCAGAATGAGCTTTTCAGTGAACAGCAGCCAGGCACATTTTAGCTAGTTTTACTTGTAAGTGGGGTTGTAAATGGTTTTCAGGCTCAGTACTGCGTTCAAAAGATGCAGCCCTGAGGTCTCTCCTGATAGGAGGTAGTTAAGTAGAAATTCGCTGCTCAGCTGACCCGGGAGAAGCAAATGTATGCCAAAAATGTACCCAGAATGAGCTTTTCAGTGAACAGCAGCCAGGCACATTTTAGCTAGTTTTACTTGTAAGTGGGGTTGGAAACGGTTTTCAGGCTCAGTACTGCGCTCAAAAGATGCAGCCATGAGGTCTCTTCTGATAGGAGGTAGTTAAGTAGAAATTCACTGCTCAGCTGACCCGGCAGAAGCAAATGTATACCAAAAATGTACCCAGAAGGACCTTTTCAGTGAACAGCAGCCAGGCACATTTTAGCTAGTTTTACGTGTAAGTGGGGTTGTAAACGCTTTTCAGGCTCAGTACTGCGCTCAAAGGATGCAGCCCTGAGGTCTCTCCTGATAGGAGGTAGTTAAGTAGAAACTCGCTGCTCAGCTGACCCGGCAGGAGCAAATATATGCCAAAAATGTATGCAGAATGAGCTTTTCAGTGAACAGCAGCCAGGCACATTTTAGCTAGTTTTACTTGTAAGTGGGGTTGTAAATGGTTTTCAGGCTCAGTACTGCGCTCAAAAGATGCAGCCCTGAGGTCTCTCCTGATAGGAGGTAGTTAAGTAGAAATTCACTGCTCAGCTGACCCGGCAGAAGTAAATGTATACCAAAAATGTACCCAGAATGACCTTTTCAGTGAACAGCAGCCAGGCACATTTTATCTAGTTTTACGTGTAAGTGGGGTTGTAAACGCTTTTCAGGCTCAGTACTGCGCTGAAAGGATGCAGCCCTGAGGTCTCTCCTGATAGGAGGTAGTTAAGTTGAAATTCACTGCTCAGCTGACCCGGCAGAAGTTAAATGTATACCAAAAATGTACCCAGAATGAGCTTTTCAGTGAACAGCAGCCAGGCACATTTTAGCTAGTTTTACTTGTAAGTGGGGTTGGAAACGGTTTTCAGGCTCAGTACTACGCTCAAAAGTTGCAGCCCTGAGGTCACTCCTGATAGGAGGTAGTTAAGTAGAAATGCACTGCTCAGCTGACCCGGCAGAACCAAATGTATACCAAAAATGTACCCAGAATGAGCTTTTCAGTGAACAGCGCCAGGCACATTTTAGCTACTTTTACTTGTAAGTGGGGTTGTAAACGCTTTTCAGGCTCAGTACTGCGCTCAAAGGATGCAGCCCTGAGGTCTCTCCTGATAGGAGGTAGTTAAGTAGAAATTTACTGCTCAGCTGACCCGGCAGAAGAAAATGTATACCAAAAATGTACCCAGAATGACCTTTTCAGTGAACAGCAGCCAGGCACATTTTAGCTATTTTTACTTGTAAGTGGGGTTGGAAACGGTTTTCAGGCTCAGTACTGCGCTCAAGATGCAGCCCTGAGGTCTCTCCTGATAGGAGGTAGTTAAGTAGAAATTCGCTGCTCAGCTGACCCGGGAGAAGCAAATGTAGCCAGGCACATTTTAGCTAGTTTTACTTGTAAGTGGGGTTGTAAACGCTTTTCAGGCTCAGTACTGCGCTCAAAGGATGCAGCCCTGAGGTCTCTCCTGATAGGAGGTAGTTAAGTAGAAACTCGCTGCTCAGCTGACCCGGCAGGACCAAATATATGCCAAAAATGTATGCAGAATGAGCTTTTCAGTGAACAGCAGCCAGGCACATTTTAGCTAGTTTTACTTGTAAGTGGGGTTGTAAATGGTTTTCAGGCTCAGTACTGCGATCAAAAGATGCAGCCATGAGGTCTCTCCTGATAGGAGGTAGTTAAGTAGAAACTCGCTGCTCAGCTGACCCGGCAGGAGCAAATATATGCCAAAAATGTATGCAGAATAAGCTTTTCAGTGAACAGCAGCCAGGCACATTTTAGCTAGTTTCACTTGTAAGTGGGGTTGGAAACGGGTATCAGGCTCAGTACTGCGCTCAAAGGATGCAGCCCTGAGGTCTCTCCTGATTAGGGGGTAGTTAAGTAAAAATTTGCTGCTCAGCTGACCCGGCAGGAGCAAATATATGCCAAAAATGTATGCAGAATAAGCTTTTCAGTGAACAGCAGCCAGGCACATTTTAGCTAGTTTACTTGTAAGTGGGGTTGTAAACGCTAATTCAGGCTCAGTACTGCGCGCAAAGGATGCAGCCCTGAGGTCTCTCCTGATAGGAGGTAGTTAAGTAGAAACTCGCTGCTCAGCTGACCCGGGAGAAGCAAATGTATGCCAAAAATGTACCCAGAATGAGCTTTTCAGTGAACAGCAGCCAGGCACATTTTAGCTAGTTTTACTTGTAAGTGGGGTTGGAAACGGGTATCAGGCTCAGTACTGCGCTCAAAAGATGCAGCCCTGAGGTCTCTCCTGATAGGAGGTAGTTAAGTGGAAATTCGCTGCTCAGCTGACCCGGCAGGAGCAAATGTCTGCCAAAAATGTATGCAGAATGAGCTTTTCAGTGAACAGCAGCCAGGCACATTTTAGCCAGTTTTACTTGTAAGTGGGGTTGTAAATGGTTTTCAGGCTCAGTACTGCGCTCTAAAGATGCAGCCCTGAGGTCTCTCCTGAAAGTTGGTAGTTAAGTAGAAATTCGCTGCTCAGCTGACCCGGGAGAAGCAAATGTATGGCAAAAATGTACCCAGAATGAGCTTTTCAGTGAACAGCAGCCAGGCACATTTTAGCTAGTTTTACTTGTAAGTGGGGTTGGAAACGGGTATCAGGCTCAGTACTGCGCTCAAAAGATGCAGCCCTGAGGTCTCTCCTGATAGGAGGTAGTTAAGTAGAAATTCACTGCTCAGCTGACCCGGGAGAAGCAAATGTATGCCAAAAATGTACCCAGAATGAGCTTTTCAGTGAACAGCAGCCAGGCACATTTTAGCTAGTTTTACTTGTAAGTGGGGTTGGAAACGGTTTTCAGGCTCAGTACTGCGCTCAAAAGATGCAGCCCTGAGGTCTCTCCTGATAGGAGGTAGTTAAGTAGAAACTCGCTGCTCAGCTGACCCGGGAGAAGCAAATGTATACCAAAAATGTACCCAGAATGACCTTTTCAGTGAACAGCAGCCAGGCACATTTTAGCTAGTTTTACGTGTAAGTGGGGTTGGAAACGCTTTTCAGGCTCAGTACTGCGCTCAAAGGATGCAGCCCTGAGGTCTCTCCTGATAGGAGGTAGTTAAGTAGAAACTCGCTGCTCAGCTGACCCGGCAGGAGCAAATATATGCCAAAAATGTATGCAGAATGAGCTTTTCAGTGAACAGCAGCCAGGCACATTTTAGCTAGTTTTACTTGTAAGTGGGGTTGTAAATGGTTTTCAGGCTCAGTACTGCGTTCAAAAGATGCAGCCCTGAGGTCTCTCCTGATAGGAGGTAGTTAAGTAGAAATTCGCTGCTCAGCTGACCCGGGAGAAGCAAATGTATGCCAAAAATGTACCCAGAATGAGCTTTTCAGTGAACAGCAGCCAGGCACATTTTAGCTAGTTTTACTTGTAAGTGGGGTTGGAAACGGTTTTCAGGCTCAGTACTGCGCTCAAAAGATGCAGCCATGAGGTCTCTTCTGATAGGAGGTAGTTAAGTAGAAATTCACTGCTCAGCTGACCCGGCAGAAGCAAATGTATACCAAAAATGTACCCAGAAGGACCTTTTCAGTGAACAGCAGCCAGGCACATTTTAGCTAGTTTTACGTGTAAGTGGGGTTGTAAACGCTTTTCAGGCTCAGTACTGCGCTCAAAGGATGCAGCCCTGAGGTCTCTCCTGATAGGAGGTAGTTAAGTAGAAACTCGCTGCTCAGCTGACCCGGCAGGAGCAAATATATGCCAAAAATGTATGCAGAATGAGCTTTTCAGTGAACAGCAGCCAGGCACATTTTAGCTAGTTTTACTTGTAAGTGGGGTTGTAAATGGTTTTCAGGCTCAGTACTGCGCTCAAAAGATGCAGCCCTGAGGTCTCTCCTGATAGGAGGTAGTTAAGTAGAAATTCACTGCTCAGCTGACCCGGCAGAAGTAAATGTATACCAAAAATGTACCCAGAATGACCTTTTCAGTGAACAGCAGCCAGGCACATTTTATCTAGTTTTACGTGTAAGTGGGGTTGTAAACGCTTTTCAGGCTCAGTACTGCGCTGAAAGGATGCAGCCCTGAGGTCTCTCCTGATAGGAGGTAGTTAAGTAGAAATTCACTGCTCAGCTGACCCGGCAGAAGTTAAATGTATACCAAAAATGTACCCAGAATGAGCTTTTCAGTGAACAGCAGCCAGGCACATTTTAGCTAGTTTTACTTGTAAGTGGGGTTGGAAACGGTTTTCAGGCTCAGTACTACGCTCGAAAGTTGCAGCCCTGAGGTCACTCCTGATAGGAGGCAGTTAAGTAGAAATGCACTGCTCAGCTGACCCGGCAGAACCAAATGTATACCAAAAATGTACCCAGAATGAGCTTTTCAGTGAACAGCGCCAGGCACATTTTAGCTACTTTTACTTGTAAGTGGGGTTGTAAACGCTTTTCAGGCTCAGTACTGCGCTCAAAGGATGCAGCCCTGAGGTCTCTCCTGATAGGAGGTAGTTAAGTAGAAATTTACTGCTCAGCTGACCCGGCAGAAGAAAATGTATACCAAAAATGTACCCAGAATGACCTTTTCAGTGAACAGCAGCCAGGCACATTTTAGCTATTTTTACTTGTAAGTGGGGTTGGAAACGGTTTTCAGGCTCAGTACTGCGCTCAAGATGCAGCCCTGAGGTCTCTCCTGATAGGAGGTAGTTAAGTAGAAATTCGCTGCTCAGCTGACCCGGGAGAAGCAAATGTAGCCAGGCACATTTTAGCTAGTTTTACTTGTAAGTGGGGTTGTAAACGCTTTTCAGGCTCAGTACTGCGCTCAAAGGATGCAGCCCTGAGGTCTCTCCTGATAGGAGGTAGTTAAGTAGAAACTCGCTGCTCAGCTGACCCGGCAGGAGCAAATATATGCCAAAAATGTATGCAGAATGAGCTTTTCAGTGAACAGCAGCCAGGCACATTTTAGCTAGTTTTACTTGTAAGTGGGGTTGTAAATGGTTTTCAGGCTCAGTACTGCGCTCAAAAGATGCAGCCATGAGGTCTCTCCTGATAGGAGGTAGTTAAGTAGAAACTCGCTGCTCAGCTGACCCGGCAGGAACAAATATATGCCAAAAATGTATGCAGAATAAGCTTTTCAGTGAACAGCAGCCAGGCACATTTTAGCTAGTTTCACTTGTAAGTGGGGTTGGAAACGGGTATCAGGCTCAGTACTGCGCTCAAAGGATGCAGCCCTGAGGTCTCTCCTGATTAGGGGGTAGTTAAGTAAAAATTTGCTGCTCAGCTGACCCGGCAGGAGCAAATATATGCCAAAAATGTATGCAGAATAAGCTTTTCAGTGAACAGCAGCCAGGCACATTTTAGCTAGTTTTACTTGTAAGTGGGGTTGTAAACGGTTTTCAGGCTCAGTACTGCGCTCAAAAGATGCAGCCCTGAGGTCTCTCCTGATAGGAGGTAGTTAAGTAGAAATTCACTGCTCAGCTGACCCGGCAGAAGCAAATGTATACCAAAAATGTACTCAGAATGAGCTTTTCAGTGAACAGCAGCCAGGCACGTTTTAGCTAGTTTACTTGTAAGTGGGGTTGTAAACGCTAATTCAGGCTCAGTACTGCGCGCAAAGGATGCAGCCCTGAGGTCTCTCCTGATAGGAGGTAGTTAAGTAGAAACTCGCTGCTCAGCTGACCCGGGAGAAGCAAATGTATGCCAAAAATGTACCCAGAATGAGCTTTTCAGTGAACAGCAGCCAGGCACATTTTAGCTAGTTTTACTTGTAAGTGGGGTTGGAAACGGGTATCAGGCTCAGTACTGCGCTCAAAAGATGCAGCCCTGAGGTCTCTCCTGATAGGAGGTAGTTAAGTGGAAATTCGCTGCTCAGCTGACCCGGCAGGAGCAAATGTCTGCCAAAAATGTATGCAGAATGAGCTTTTCAGTGAACAGCAGCCAGGCACATTTTAGCCAGTTTTACTTGTAAGTGGGGTTGTAAATGGTTTTCAGGCTCAGTACTGCGCTCTAAAGATGCAGCCCTGAGGTCTCTCCTGATAGGAGGTAGTTAAGTAGAAATTCGCTGCTCAGCTGACCCGGGAGAAGCAAATGTATGGCAAAAATGTACCCAGAATGAGCTTTTCAGTGAACAGCAGCCAGGCACATTTTAGCTAGTTTTACTTGTAAGTGGGGTTGGAAACGGGTATCAGGCTCAGTACTGCGCTCAAAAGATGCAGCCCTGAGGTCTCTCCTGATAGGAGGTAGTTAAGTAGAAATTCACTGCTCAGCTGACCCGGGAGAAGCAAATGTATGCCAAAAATGTACCCAGAATGAGCTTTTCAGTGAACAGCAGCCAGGCACATTTTAGCTAGTTTTACTTGTAAGTGGGGTTGGAAACGGTTTTCAGGCTCAGTACTGCGCTCAAAAGATGCAGCCCTGAGGTCTCTCCTGATAGGAGGTAGTTAAGTAGAAACTCGCTGCTCAGCTGACCCGGGAGAAGCAAATGTATACCAAAAATGTACCCAGAATGACCTTTTCAGTGAACAGCAGCCAGGCACATTTTAGCTAGTTTTACGTGTAAGTGGGGTTGGAAACGCTTTTCAGGCTCAGTACTGCGCTCAAAGGATGCAGCCCTGAGGTCTCTCCTGATAGGAGGTAGTTAAGTAGAAACTCGCTGCTCAGCTGACCCGGCAGGAGCAAATATATGCCAAAAATGTATGCAGAATGAGCTTTTCAGTGAACAGCAGCCAGGCACATTTTAGCTAGTTTTACTTGTAAGTGGGGTTGTAAATGGTTTTCAGGCTCAGTACTGCGTTCAAAAGATGCAGCCCTGAGGTCTCTCCTGATAGGAGGTAGTTAAGTAGAAATTCGCTGCTCAGCTGACCCGGGAGAAGCAAATGTATGCCAAAAATGTACCCAGAATGAGCTTTTCAGTGAACAGCAGCCAGGCACATTTTAGCTAGTTTTACTTGTAAGTGGGGTTGGAAACGGTTTTCAGGCTCAGTACTGCGCTCAAAAGATGCAGCCATGAGGTCTCTTCTGATAGGAGGTAGTTAAGTAGAAATTCACTGCTCAGCTGACCCGGCAGAAGCAAATGTATACCAAAAATGTACCCAGAAGGACCTTTTCAGTGAACAGCAGCCAGGCACATTTTAGCTAGTTTTACGTGTAAGTGGGGTTGTAAACGCTTTTCAGGCTCAGTACTGCGCTCAAAGGATGCAGCCCTGAGGTCTCTCCTGATAGGAGGTAGTTAAGTAGAAACTCGCTGCTCAGCTGACCCGGCAGGAGCAAATATATGCCAAAAATGTATGCAGAATGAGCTTTTCAGTGAACAGCAGCCAGGCACATTTTAGCTAGTTTTACTTGTAAGTGGGGTTGTAAATGGTTTTCAGGCTCAGTACTGCGCTCAAAAGATGCAGCCCTGAGGTCTCTCCTGATAGGAGGTAGTTAAGTAGAAATTCACTGCTCAGCTGACCCGGCAGAAGTAAATGTATACCAAAAATGTACCCAGAATGACCTTTTCAGTGAACAGCAGCCAGGCACATTTTATCTAGTTTTACGTGTAAGTGGGGTTGTAAACGCTTTTCAGGCTCAGTACTGCGCTGAAAGGATGCAGCCCTGAGGTCTCTCCTGATAGGAGGTAGTTAAGTAGAAATTCACTGCTCAGCTGACCCGGCAGAAGTTAAATGTATACCAAAAATGTACCCAGAATGAGCTTTTCAGTGAACAGCAGCCAGGCACATTTTAGCTAGTTTTACTTGTAAGTGGGGTTGGAAACGGTTTTCAGGCTCAGTACTACGCTCAAAAGTTGCAGCCCTGAGGTCACTCCTGATAGGAGGTAGTTAAGTAGAAATGCACTGCTCAGCTGACCCGGCAGAACCAAATGTATACCAAAAATGTACCCAGAATGAGCTTTTCAGTGAACAGCGCCAGGCACATTTGAGCTACTTTTACTTGTAAGTGGGGTTGTAAACGCTTTTCAGGCTCAGTACTGCGCTCAAAGGATGCAGCCCTGAGGTCTCTCCTGATAGGAGGTAGTTAAGTAGAAATTTACTGCTCAGCTGACCCGGCAGAAGAAAATGTATACCAAAAATGTACCCAGAATGACCTTTTCAGTGAACAGCAGCCAGGCACATTTTAGCTATTTTTACTTGTAAGTGGGGTTGGAAACGGTTTTCAGGCTCAGTACTGCGCTCAAGATGCAGCCCTGAGGTCTCTCCTGATAGGAGGTAGTTAAGTAGAAATTCGCTGCTCAGCTGACCCGGGAGAAGCAAATGTAGCCAGGCACATTTTAGCTAGTTTTACTTGTAAGTGGGGTTGTAAACGCTTTTCAGGCTCAGTACTGCGCTCAAAGGATGCAGCCCTGAGGTCTCTCCTGATAGGAGGTAGTTAAGTAGAAACTCGCTGCTCAGCTGACCCGGCAGGAGCAAATATATGCCAAAAATGTATGCAGAATGAGCTTTTCAGTGAACAGCAGCCAGGCACATTTTAGCTAGTTTTACTTGTAAGTGGGGTTGTAAATGGTTTTCAGGCTCAGTACTGCGCTCAAAAGATGCAGCCATGAGGTCTCTCCTGATAGGAGGTAGTTAAGTAGAAACTCGCTGCTCAGCTGACCCGGCAGGAGCAAATATATGCCAAAAATGTATGCAGAATAAGCTTTTCAGTGAACAGCAGCCAGGCACATTTTAGCTAGTTTCACTTGTAAGTGGGGTTGGAAACGGGTATCAGGCTCAGTACTGCGCTCAAAGGATGCAGCCCTGAGGTCTCTCCTGATTAGGGGGTAGTTAAGTAAAAATTTGCTGCTCAGCTGACCCGGCAGGAGCAAATATATGCCAAAAATGTATGCAGAATAAGCTTTTCAGTGAACAGCAGCCAGGCACATTTTAGCTAGTTTTACTTGTAAGTGGGGTTGTAAACGGTTTTCAGGCTCAGTACTGCGCTCAAAAGATGCAGCCCTGAGGTCTCTCCTGATAGGAGGTAGTTAAGTAGAAATTCACTGCTCAGCTGACCCGGCAGAAGCAAATGTATACCAAAAATGTACTCAGAATGAGCTTTTCAGTGAAACAGCAGCCAGGCACGTTTTAGCTAGTTTACTTGTAGGTGGGGTTGTAAACGCTAATTCAGGCTCAGTACTGCGCGCAAAGGATGCAGCCCTGAGGTCTCTCCTGATAGGAGGTAGTTAAGTAGAAACTCGCTGCTCAGCTGACCCGGGAGAAGCAAATGTATGCCAAAAATGTACCCAGAATGAGCTTTTCAGTGAACAGCAGCCAGGCACATTTTAGCTAGTTTTACTTGTAAGTGGGGTTGGAAACGGGTATCAGGCTCAGTACTGCGCTCAAAAGATGCAGCCCTGAGGTCTCTCCTGATAGGAGGTAGTTAAGTTAAAATTCGCTGCTCAGCTGACCCGGCAGGAGCAAATGTCTGCCAAAAATGTATGCAGAATGAACTTTTCAGTGAACAGCAGCCAGGCACATTTTAGCCAGTTTTACTTGTAAGTGGGGTTGTAAATGGTTTTCAGGCTCAGTACTGCGCTCTAAAGATGCAGCCCTGAGGTCTCTCCTGATAGGAGGTAGTTAAGTAGAAATTCGCTGCTCAGCTGACCCGGGAGAAGCAAATGTATGGCAAAAATGTACCCAGACTGAGCTTTTCAGTGAACAGCAGCCAGGCACATTTTAGCTAGTTTTACTTGTAAGTGGGGTTGGAAACGGGTATCAGGCTCAGTACTGCGCTCAAAAGATGCAGCCCTGAGGTCTCTCCTGATAGGAGGTAGTTAAGTAGAAATTCACTGCTCAGCTGACCCGGGAGAAGCAAATGTATGCCAAAAATGTACCCAGAATGAGCTTTTCAGTGAACAGCAGCCAGGCACATTTTAGCTAGTTTTACTTGTAAGTGGGGTTGGAAACGGTTTTCAGGCTCAGTACTGCGCTCAAAAGATGCAGCCCTGAGGTCTCTCCTGATAGGAGGTAGTTAAGTAGAAATTCACTGCTCAGCTGACCCGGCAGAAGCAAATGTATACCAAAAATGTACCCAGAATGAGCATTTCAGTGAACAACAGCCAGGCACATTTTAGCTAGTTTTACTTGTAAGTGGGGTTGTAAACGGTTTTCAGGCTCAGTACTGCGCTCAAAAGATGCAGCCCTGAGGTCTCTCCTGATAGGAGGTAGTTAAGTAGAAATTCGCTGCTCAGCTGACCCGGGAGAAGCAAATGTATGCCAAAAATGTACCCCGAATGATCTTTTCAGTGAACAGCAGCCAGGCACATTTTAGCTAGTTTTACTTGTAAGTGGGGTTGGAAACGGGTATCAGGCTCAGTACTGCGCTCAAAAGATGCAGCCCTGAGGTCTCTCCTGATAGGAGGTAGTTATGTAGAAATTCACTGCTCAGGAGACCCGGCAGAAGCACATGTATACCAAAAATGTACCCAGAATGAGCTTTTAAGTGAACAGCAGCCAGGCACATTTTAGCTAGTTTTACCTGTAAGTGGGGTTGGAAACGGTTTTCAGGCTCAGTACTGCGCTCAAAAGACGCAGCCCTGAGTTCTCTCCTGATAGGAGGTAGTTAAGTAGAAATTCACTGCTCAGCTGACCCGGCAGAAGCAAATGTATACCAAAAAGTACCCAGAATGTCCTTTTCAGTGAACAGCAGCCAGGCACATTTTAGCTAGTTTTACTTGTAAGTGGGGTTGTAAACGCTTTTCAGGCTCAGTACTGCGCTCAAAGGATGCAGCCCTGAGGTCTCTCCTGATTAGGGGGTAGTTAAGTAAAAATTCGCTGCTCAGCTGACCCGGCAGGAGCAAATATATGCCAAAAATGTATGCAGAATTAGCTTTTCAGTGAACAGCAGCCAGGCACATTTTAGCTAGTTTTACTTGTAAGTGGGGTTGGAAACGGGTATCAGGCTCAGTACTGCGCTCAAAAGATGCAGCCCTGAGGTCTCTCCTGATAGGAGGTAGTTAAGTAGAAATTCACTGCTCAGCTGACCCGGCAGAAGCAAATGTATACCAAAAATGTACTCAGAATGAGCTTTTCAGTGAACAGCAGCCAGGCACGTTTTAGCTAGTTTACTTGTAAGTGGGGTTGTAAACGCTAATTCAGGCTCAGTACTGCGCGCAAAGGATGCAGCCCTGAGGTCTCTCCTGATAGGAGGTAGTTAAGTAGAAACTCGCTGCTCAGCTGACCCGGGAGAAGCAAATGTATGCCAAAAATGTACCCAGAATGAGCTTTTCAGTGAACAGCAGCCAGGCACATTTTAGCTAGTTTTACTTGTAAGTGGGGTTGGAAACGGGTATCAGGCTCAGTACTGCGCTCAAAAGATGCAGCCCTGAGGTCTCTCCTGATAGGAGGTAGTTAAGTGGAAATTCGCTGCTCAGCTGACCCGGCAGGAGCAAATGTCTGCCAAAAATGTATGCAGAATGAGCTTTTCAGTGAACAGCAGCCAGGCACATTTTAGCCAGTTTTACTTGTAAGTGGGGTTGTAAATGGTTTTCAGGCTCAGTACTGCGCTCTAAAGATGCAGCCCTGAGGTCTCTCCTGATAGGAGGTAGTTAAGTAGAAATTCGCTGCTCAGCTGACCCGGGAGAAGCAAATGTATGGCAAAAATGTACCCAGAATGAGCTTTTCAGTGAACAGCAGCCAGGCACATTTTAGCTAGTTTTACTTGTAAGTGGGGTTGGAAACGGGTATCAGGCTCAGTACTGCGCTCAAAAGATGCAGCCCTGAGGTCTCTCCTGATAGGAGGTAGTTAAGTAGAAATTCACTGCTCAGCTGACCCGGGAGAAGCAAATGTATGCCAAAAATGTACCCAGAATGAGCTTTTCAGTGAACAGCAGCCAGGCACATTTTAGCTAGTTTTACTTGTAAGTGGGGTTGGAAACGGTTTTCAGGCTCAGTACTGCGCTCAAAAGATGCAGCCCTGAGGTCTCTCCTGATAGGAGGTAGTTAAGTAGAAACTCGCTGCTCAGCTGACCCGGGAGAAGCAAATGTATACCAAAAATGTACCCAGAATGACCTTTTCAGTGAACAGCAGCCAGGCACATTTTAGCTAGTTTTACGTGTAAGTGGGGTTGGAAACGCTTTTCAGGCTCAGTACTGCGCTCAAAGGATGCAGCCCTGAGGTCTCTCCTGATAGGAGGTAGTTAAGTAGAAACTCGCTGCTCAGCTGACCCGGCAGGAGCAAATATATGCCAAAAATGTATGCAGAATGAGCTTTTCAGTGAACAGCAGCCAGGCACATTTTAGCTAGTTTTACTTGTAAGTGGGGTTGTAAATGGTTTTCAGGCTCAGTACTGCGTTCAAAAGATGCAGCCCTGAGGTCTCTCCTGATAGGAGGTAGTTAAGTAGAAATTCGCTGCTCAGCTGACCCGGGAGAAGCAAATGTATGCCAAAAATGTACCCAGAATGAGCTTTTCAGTGAACAGCAGCCAGGCACATTTTAGCTAGTTTTACTTGTAAGTGGGGTTGGAAACGGTTTTCAGGCTCAGTACTGCGCTCAAAAGATGCAGCCATGAGGTCTCTTCTGATAGGAGGTAGTTAAGTAGAAATTCACTGCTCAGCTGACCCGGCAGAAGCAAATGTATACCAAAAATGTACCCAGAATGACCTTTTCAGTGAACAGCAGCCAGGCACATTTTAGCTAGTTTTACGTGTAAGTGGGGTTGTAAACGCTTTTCAGGCTCAGTACTGCGCTCAAAGGATGCAGCCCTGAGGTCTCTCCTGATAGGAGGTAGTTAAGTAGAAACTCGCTGCTCAGCTGACCCGGCAGGAGCAAATATATGCCAAAAATGTATGCAGAATGAGCTTTTCAGTGAACAGCAGCCAGGCACATTTTAGCTAGTTTTACTTGTAAGTGGGGTTGTAAATGGTTTTCAGGCTCAGTACTGCGCTCAAAAGATGCAGCCCTGAGGTCTCTCCTGATAGGAGGTAGTTAAGTAGAAATTCACTGCTCAGCTGACCCGGCAGAAGTAAATGTATACCAAAAATGTACCCAGAATGACCTTTTCAGTGAACAGCAGCCAGGCACATTTTATCTAGTTTTACGTGTAAGTGGGGTTGTAAACGCTTTTCAGGCTCAGTACTGCGCTGAAAGGATGCAGCCCTGAGGTCTCTCCTGATAGGAGGTAGTTAAGTAGAAATTCACTGCTCAGCTGACCCGGCAGAAGTTAAATGTATACCAAAAATGTACCCAGAATGAGCTTTTCAGTGAACAGCAGCCAGGCACATTTTAGCTAGTTTTACTTGTAAGTGGGGTTGGAAACGGTTTTCAGGCTCAGTACTACGCTCAAAAGTTGCAGCCCTGAGGTCACTCCTGATAGGAGGTAGTTAAGTAGAAATGCACTGCTCAGCTGACCCGGCAGAACCAAATGTATACCAAAAATGTACCCAGAATGAGCTTTTCAGTGAACAGCGCCAGGCACATTTTAGCTACTTTTACTTGTAAGTGGGGTTGTAAACGCTTTTCAGGCTCAGTACTGCGCTCAAAGGATGCAGCCCTGAGGTCTCTCCTGATAGGAGGTGTTTAAGTAGAAATTTACTGCTCAGCTGACCCGGCAGAAGAAAATGTATACCAAAAATGTACCCAGAATGACCTTTTCAGTGAACAGCAGCCAGGCACATTTTAGCTATTTTTACTTGTAAGTGGGGTTGTAAACGCTTTTCAGGCTCTGTACTGCGCTCAAAGGATGCAGCCCTGAGGTCTCTCCTGATAGGAGGTAGTTAAGTAGAAATTTACTGCTCAGCTGACCCGGCAGAAGAAAATGTATACCAAAAATGTACCCAGAATGAGCTTTTCAGTGAACAGCAGCCAGGCACATTTTAGCTAGTTTTACTTGTAAGTGGGGTTGGAAACGGTTTTCAGGCTCAGTACTGCGCTCAAGATGCAGCCCTGAGGTCTCTCCTGATAGGAGGTAGTTAAGTAGAAATTCGCTGCTCAGCTGACCCGGGAGAAGCAAATGTAGCCAGGCACATTTTAGCTAGTTTTACTTGTAAGTGGGGTTGTAAACGCTTTTCAGGCTCAGTACTGCGCACAAAGGATGCAGCCCTGAGGTCTCTCCTGATAGGAGGTAGTTAAGTAGAAACTCGCTGCTCAGCTGACCCGGCAGGAGCAAATATATGCCAAAAATGTATGCAGAATAAGCTTTTCAGTGAACAGCAGCCAGGCACATTTTAGCTAGTTTTACTTGTAAGTGGGGTTGTAAACGGTTTTCAGGCTCAGTACTGCGCTCAAAAGATGCAGCCCTGAGGTCTCTCCTGATAGGAGGTAGTTAAGTAGAAATTCACTGCTCAGCTGACCCGGCAGAAGCAAATGTATACCAAAAATGTACTCAGAATGAGCTTTTCAGTGAACAGCAGCCAGGCACGTTTTAGCTAGTTTACTTGTAAGTGGGGTTGTAAACGCTAATTCAGGCTCAGTACTGCGCGCAAAGGATGCAGCCCTGAGGTCTCTCCTGATAGGAGGTAGTTAAGTAGAAACTCGCTGCTCAGCTGACCCGGGAGAAGCAAATGTATGCCAAAAATGTACCCAGAATGAGCTTTTCAGTGAACAGCAGCCAGGCACATTTTAGCTAGTTTTACTTGTAAGTGGGGTTGGAAACGGGTATCAGGCTCAGTACTGCGCTCAAAAGATGCAGCCCTGAGGTCTCTCCTGATAGGAGGTAGTTATGTAGAAATTCACTGCTCAGGAGACCCGGCAGAAGCACATGTATACCAAAAATGTACCCAGAATGAGCTTTTCAGTGAACAGCAGCCAGGCACATTTTAGCTAGTTTTACCTGTAAGTGGGGTTGGAAACGGTTTTCAGGCTCAGTACTGCGCTCAAAAGACGCAGCCCTGAGTTCTCTCCTGATAGGAGGTAGTTAAGTAGAAATTCACTGCTCAGCTGACCCGGCAGAAGCAAATGTCTACCAAAAAGTACCCAGAATGTCCTTTTCAGTGAACAGCAGCCAGGCACATTTTAGCTAGTTTTACTTGTAAGTGGGGTTGTAAACGCTTTTCAGGCTCAGTACTGCGCTCAAAGGATGCAGCCCTGAGGTCTCTCCTGATTAGGGGGTAGTTAAGTAAAAATTTGCTGCTCAGCTGACCCGGCAGGAGCAAATATATGCCAAAAATGTATGCAGAATAAGCTTTTCAGTGAACAGCAGCCAGGCACATTTTAGCTAGTTTTACTTGTAAGTGGGGTTGTAAACGGTTTTCAGGCTCAGTACTGCGCTCAAAAGATGCAGCCCTGAGGTCTCTCCTGATAGGAGGTAGCTAAGTAGAAATTCACTGCTCAGCTGACCCGGCAGAAGCAAATGTACCCAGAATGAGCTTTTCAGTGAACAGCAGCCAGGCACATTTTAGCTAGTTTTACTTGTAAGTGGGGTTGGAAACGGTTTTCAGGCTCAGTACTGCGCTCAAAAGATGCAGCCATGAGGTCTATTCTGATAGGAGGTAGTTAAGTAGAAATTCACTGCTCAGCTGACCCGGGAGAAGCAAATGTATGCCAAAAATGTACCCAGAATGAGCTTTTCAGTGAACAGCAGCCAGGCACATTTTAGCTAATTTTACTTGTAAGTGGGGTTGTAAATGGTTTTCAGGCTAGTACTGCTTTCAAAAGATGCAGCCCTGAGGTCTCTCCTGAATGGAGGTAGTTAAGTAGAAATTCGCTGCTCAGCTGACCCGGGAGAAGCAAATGTATGCCAAAAATGTACCCAGAATGAGCTTTTCAGTGAACAGCAGCCAGGCACATTTTAGCTAGTTTTACTTGTAAGTGGGGTTGGAAACGGTTTTCAGGCTCAGTACTGCGCTCAAAAGATGCAGCCATGAGGTCTCTTCTGATAGGAGGTAGTTAAGTAGAAATTCACTGCTCAGCTGACCCGAAAGAAGCAAATGTATACCAAAAATGTACCCAGAATGACCTTTTCAGTGAACAGCAGCCAGGCACATTTTAGCTAGTTTTACGTGTAAGTGGGGTTGGAAACGCTTTTCAGGCTCAGTACTGCGCTCAAAGGATGCAGCCCTGAGGTCTCTCCTGATAGGAGGTAGTTAAGTAGAAACTCGCTGCTCAGCTGACCCGGCAGGAGCAAATATATGCCAAAAATGTATGCAGAATGAGCTTTTCAGTGAACAGCAGCCAGGCACATTTTAGCTAGTTTTACTTGTAAGTGGGGTTGGAAACGGGTATCAGGCTCAGTACTGCGCTCAAAAGATGCAGCCCTGAGGTCTCTCCTGATAGGAGGTAGTTAAGTAGAAATTCACTGCTCAGCTGACCCGGCAGAAGCAAATGTATACCAAAAATGTACTCAGAATGAGCTTTTCAGTGAACAGCAGCCAGGCACGTTTTAGCTAGTTTACTTGTAAGTGGGGTTGTAAACGCTAATTCAGGCTCAGTACTGCGCGCAAAGGATGCAGCCCTGAGGTCTCTCCTGATAGGAGGTAGTTAAGTAGAAACTCGCTGCTCAGCTGACCCGGGAGAAGCAAATGTATGCCAAAAATGTACCCAGAATGAGCTTTTCAGTGAACAGCAGCCAGGCACATTTTAGCTAGTTTTACTTGTAAGTGGGGTTGGAAACGGGTATCAGGCTCAGTACTGCGCTCAAAAGATGCAGCCCTGAGGTCTCTCCTGATAGGAGGTAGTTAAGTGGAAATTCGCTGCTCAGCTGACCCGGCAGGAGCAAATGTCTGCCAAAAATGTATGCAGAATGAGCTTTTCAGTGAACAGCAGCCAGGCACATTTTAGCCAGTTTTACTTGTAAGTGGGGTTGTAAATGGTTTTCAGGCTCAGTACTGCGCTCTAAAGATGCAGCCCTGAGGTCTCTCCTGATAGGAGGTAGTTAAGTAGAAATTCGCTGCTCAGCTGACCCGGGAGAAGCAAATGTATGGCAAAAATGTACCCAGAATGAGCTTTTCAGTGAACAGCAGCCAGGCACATTTTAGCTAGTTTTACTTGTAAGTGGGGTTGGAAACGGTTTTCAGGCTCAGTACTGCGCTCAAAAGATGCAGCCATGAGGTCTCTTCTGATAGGAGGTAGTTAAGTAGAAATTCACTGCTCAGCTGACCCGAAAGAAGCAAATGTATACCAAAAATGTACCCAGAATGACCTTTTCAGTGAACAGCAGCCAGGCACATTTTAGCTAGTTTTACGTGTAAGTGGGGTTGGAAACGCTTTTCAGGCTCAGTACTGCGCTCAAAGGATGCAGCCCTGAGGTCTCTCCTGATAGGAGGTAGTTAAGTAGAAACTCGCTGCTCAGCTGACCCGGCAGGAGCAAATATATGCCAAAAATGTATGCAGAATGAGCTTTTCAGTGAACAGCAGCCAGGCACATTTTAGCTAGTTTTACTTGTAAGTGGGGTTGTAAATGGTTTTCAGGCTCAGTACTGCGTTCAAAAGATGCAGCCCTGAGGTCTCTCCTGATAGGAGGTAGTTAAGTAGAAATTCGCTGCTCAGCTGACCCGGGAGAAGCAAATGTATGCCAAAAATGTACCCAGAATGAGCTTTTCAGTGAACAGCAGCCAGGCACATTTTAGCTAGTTTTACGTGTAAGTGGGGTTGTAAACGCTTTTCAGGCTCAGTACTGCGCTCAAAGGATGCAGCCCTGAGGTCTCTCCTGATAGGAGGTAGTTAAGTAGAAACTCGCTGCTCAGCTGACCCGGCAGGAGCAAATATATGCCAAAAATGTATGCAGAATGAGCTTTTCAGTGAACAGCAGCCAGGCACATTTTAGCTAGTTTTACTTGTAAGTGGGGTTGTAAATGGTTTTCAGGCTCAGTACTGCGCTCAAAAGATGCAGCCCTGAGGTCTCTCCTGATAGGAGGTAGTTAAGTAGAAATTCACTGCTCAGCTGACCCGGCAGAAGTAAATGTATACCAAAAATGTACCCAGAATGACCTTTTCAGTGAACAGCAGCCAGGCACATTTTATCTAGTTTTACGTGTAAGTGGGGTTGTAAACGCTTTTCAGGCTCAGTACTGCGCTGAAAGGATGCAGCCCTGAGGTCTCTCCTGATAGGAGGTAGTTAAGTAGAAATTCACTGCTCAGCTGACCCGGCAGAAGTTAAATGTATACCAAAAATGTACCCAGAATGAGCTTTTCAGTGAACAGCAGCCAGGCACATTTTAGCTAGTTTTACTTGTAAGTGGGGTTGGAAACGGTTTTCAGGCTCAGTACTGCGCTCAAAAGATGCAGCCCTGAGGTCACTCCTGATAGGAGGTAGTTAAGTAGTAATGCACTGCTCAGCTGACCCGGCAGAAGCAAATGTATACCAAAAATGTACCCAGAATGAGCTTTTCAGTGAACAGCGCCAGGCACATTTTAGCTACTTTTACTTGTAAGTGGGGTTGTAAACGCTTTTCAGGCTCAGTACTGCGCTCAAAGGATGCAGCCCTGAGGTCTCTCCTGATAGGAGGTAGTTAAGTAGAAATTTACTGCTCAGCTGACCCGGCAGAAGAAAATGTATACCAAAAATGTACCCAGAATGACCTTTTCAGTGAACAGCAGCCAGGCACATTTTAGCTACTTTTACTTGTAAGTGGGGTTGTAAACGCTTTTCAGGCTCAGTACTGCGCTCAAAGGATGCAGCCCTGAGGTCTCTCCTGATAGGAGGTAGTTAAGTAGAAATTTACTGCTCAGCTGACCCGGCAGAAGAAAATGTATACCAAAAATGTACCCAGAATGAGCTTTTCAGTGAACAGCAGCCAGGCACATTTTAGCTAGTTTTACTTGTAAGTGGGGTTGGAAACGGTTTTCAGGCTCAGTACTGCGCTCAAGATGCAGCCCTGAGGTCTCTCCTGATAGGAGGTAGTTAAGTAGAAATTCGCTGCTCAGCTGACCCGGGAGAAGCAAATGTAGCCAGGCACATTTTAGCTAGTTTTACTTGTAAGTGGGGTTGTAAACGCTTTTCAGGCTCAGTACTGCGCTCAAAGGATGCAGCCCTGAGGTCTCTCCTGATAGGAGGTAGTTAAGTAGAAACTCGCTGCTCAGCTGACCCGGCAGGAGCAAATATATGCCAAAAATGTATGCAGAATGAGCTTTTCAGTGAACAGCAGCCAGGCACATTTTAGCTAGTTTTACTTGTAAGTGGGGTTGTAAATGGTTTTCAGGCTCAGTACTGCGCTCAAAAGATGCAGCCATGAGGTCTCTCCTGATAGGAGGTAGTTAAGTAGAAACTCGCTGCTCAGCTGACCCGGCAGGAGCAAATATATGCCAAAAATGTATGCAGAATAAGCTTTTCAGTGAACAGCAGCCAGGCACATTTTAGCTAGTTTCACTTGTAAGTGGGGTTGGAAACGGGTATCAGGCTCAGTACTGCGCTCAAAGGATGCAGCCCTGAGGTCTCTCCTGATTAGGGGGTAGTTAAGTAAAAATTTGCTGCTCAGCTGACCCGGCAGGAGCAAATATATGCCAAAAATGTATGCAGAATAAGCTTTTCAGTGAACAGCAGCCAGGCACATTTTAGCTAGTTTTACTTGTAAGTGGGGTTGTAAACGGTTTTCAGGCTCAGTACTGCGCTCAAAAGATGCAGCCCTGAGGTCTCTCCTGATAGGAGGTAGTTAAGTAGAAATTCACTGCTCAGCTGACCCGGCAGAAGCAAATGTATACCAAAAATGTACTCAGAATGAGCTTTTCAGTGAACAGCAGCCAGGCACGTTTTAGCTAGTTTACTTGTAAGTGGGGTTGTAAACGCTAATTCAGGCTCAGTACTGCGCGCAAAGGATGCAGCCCTGAGGTCTCTCCTGATAGGAGGTAGTTAAGTAGAAACTCGCTGCTCAGCTGACCCGGGAGAAGCAAATGTATGCCAAAAATGTACCCAGAATGAGCTTTTCAGTGAACAGCAGCCAGGCACATTTTAGCTAGTTTTACTTGTAAGTGGGGTTGGAAACGGGTATCAGGCTCAGTACTGCGCTCAAAAGATGCAGCCCTGAGGTCTCTCCTGATAGGAGGTAGTTAAGTGGAAATTCGCTGCTCAGCTGACCCGGCAGGAGCAAATGTCTGCCAAAAACGTATGCAGAATGAGCTTTTCAGTGAACAGCAGCCAGGCACATTTTAGCCAGTTTTACTTGTAAGTGGGGTTGTAAATGGTTTTCAGGCTCAGTACTGCGCTCTAAAGATGCAGCCCTGAGGTCTCTCCTGATAGGAGGTAGTTAAGTAGAAATTCGCTGCTCAGCTGACCCGGGAGAAGCAAATGTATGGCAAAAATGTACCCAGAATGAGCTTTTCAGTGAACAGCAGCCAGGCACATTTTAGCTAGTTTTACTTGTAAGTGGGGTTGGAAACGGGTATCAGGCTCAGTACTGCGCTCAAAAGATGCAACCCTGAGGTCTCTCCTGATAGGAGGTAGTTAAGTAGAAATTCACTGCTCAGCTGACCCGGGAGAAGCAAATGTATGCCAAAAATGTACCCAGAATGAGCTTTTCAGTGAACAGCAGCCAGGCACATTTTAGCTAGTTTTACTTGTAAGTGGGGTTGGAAACGGTTTTCAGGCTCAGTACTGCGCTCAAAAGATGCAGCCCTGAGGTCTCTCCTGATAGGAGGTAGTTAAGTAGAAACTCGCTGCTCAGCTGACCCGGGAGAAGCAAATGTATACCAAAAATGTACCCAGAATGACCTTTTCAGTGAACAGCAGCCAGGCACATTTTAGCTAGTTTTACGTGTAAGTGGGGTTGGAAACGCTTTTCAGGCTCAGTACTGCGCTCAAAGGATGCAGCCCTGAGGTCTCTCCTGATAGGAGGTAGTTAAGTAGAAACTCGCTGCTCAGCTGACCCGGCAGGAGCAAATATATGCCAAAAATGTATGCAGAATGAGCTTTTCAGTGAACAGCAGCCAGGCACATTTTAGCTAGTTTTACTTGTAAGTGGGGTTGTAAATGGTTTTCAGGCTCAGTACTGCGTTCAAAAGATGCAGCCCTGAGGTCTCTCCTGATAGGAGGTAGTTAAGTAGAAATTCGCTGCTCAGCTGACCCGGGAGAAGCAAATGTATGCCAAAAATGTACCCAGAATGAGCTTTTCAGTGAACAGCAGCCAGGCACATTTTAGCTAGTTTTACTTGTAAGTGGGGTTGGAAACGGTTTTCAGGCTCAGTACTGCGCTCAAAAGATGCAGCCATGAGGTCTCTTCTGATAGGAGGTAGTTAAGTAGAAATTCACTGCTCAGCTGACCCGGCAGAAGCAAATGTATACCAAAAATGTACCCAGAATGACCTTTTCAGTGAACAGCAGCCAGGCACATTTTAGCTAGTTTTACGTGTAAGTGGGGTTGTAAACGCTTTTCAGGCTCAGTACTGCGCTCAAAGGATGCAGCCCTGAGGTCTCTCCTGATAGGAGGTAGTTAAGTAGAAACTCGCTGCTCAGCTGACCCGGCAGGAGCAAATATATGCCAAAAATGTATGCAGAATGAGCTTTTCAGTGAACAGCAGCCAGGCACATTTTAGCTAGTTTTACTTGTAAGTGGGGTTGTAAATGGTTTTCAGGCTCAGTACTGCGCTCAAAAGATGCAGCCCTGAGGTCTCTCCTGATAGGAGGTAGTTAAGTAGAAATTCACTGCTCAGCTGACCCGGCAGAAGTAAACGTATACCAAAAATGTACCCAGAATGACCTTTTCAGTGAACAGCAGCCAGGCACATTTTATCTAGTTTTACGTGTAAGTGGGGTTGTAAACGCTTTTCAGGCTCAGTACTGCGCTGAAAGGATGCAGCCCTGAGGTCTCTCCTGATAGGAGGTAGTTAAGTAGAAATTCACTGCTCAGCTGACCCGGCAGAAGTTAAATGTATACCAAAAATGTACCCAGAATGAGCTTTTCAGTGAACAGCAGCCAGGCACATTTTAGCTAGTTTTACTTGTAAGTGGGGTTGGAAACGGTTTTCAGGCTCAGTACTACGCTCAAAAGTTGCAGCCCTGAGGTCACTCCTGATAGGAGGTAGTTAAGTAGAAATGCACTGCTCAGCTGACCCGGCAGAACCAAATGTATACCAAAAATGTACCCAGAATGAGCTTTTCAGTGAACAGCGCCAGGCACATTTTAGCTACTTTTACTTGTAAGTGGGGTTGTAAACGCTTTTCAGGCTCAGTACTGCGCTCAAAGGATGCAGCCCTGAGGTCTCTCCTGATAGGAGGTAGTTAAGTAGAAATTTACTGCTCAGCTGACCCGGCAGAAGAAAATGTATACCAAAAATGTACCCAGAATGACCTTTTCAGTGAACAGCAGCCAGGCACATTTTATCTATTTTTACTTGTAAGTGGGGTTGTAAACGCTTTTCAGGCTCTGTACTGCGCTCAAAGGATGCAGCCCTGAGGTCTCTCCTGATAGGAGGTAGTTAAGTAGAAATTTACTGCTCAGCTGACCCGGCAGAAGAAAATGTATACCAAAAATGTACCCAGAATGAGCTTTTCAGTGAACAGCAGCCAGGCACATTTTAGCTAGTTTTACTTGTAAGTGGGGTTGGAAACGGTTTTCAGGCTCAGTACTGCGCTCAAGATGCAGCCCTGAGGTCTCTCCTGATAGGAGGTAGTTAAGTAGAAATTCGCTGCTCAGCTGACCCGGGAGAAGCAAATGTAGCCAGGCACATTTTAGCTAGTTTTACTTGTAAGTGGGGTTGTAAACGCTTTTCAGGCTCAGTACTGCGCTCAAAGGATGCAGCCCTGAGGTCTCTCCTGATAGGAGGTAGTTAAGTAGAAACTCGCTGCTCAGCTGACCCGGCAGGAGCAAATATATGCCAAAAATGTATGCAGAATGAGCTTTTCAGTGAACAGCAGCCAGGCACATTTTAGCTAGTTTTACTTGTAAGTGGGGTTGTAAATGGTTTTCAGGCTCAGTACTGCGCTCAAAAGATGCAGCCATGAGGTCTCTCCTGATAGGAGGTAGTTAAGTAGAAACTCGCTGCTCAGCTGACCCGGCAGGAGCAAATATATGCCAAAAATGTATGCAGAATAAGCTTTTCAGTGAACAGCAGCCAGGCACATTTTAGCTAGTTTCACTTGTAAGTGGGGTTGGAAACGGGTATCAGGCTCAGTACTGCGCTCAAAGGATGCAGCCCTGAGGTCTCTCCTGATTAGGGGGTAGTTAAGTAAAAATTTGCTGCTCAGCTGACCCGGCAGGAGCAAATATATGCCAAAAATGTATGCAGAATAAGCTTTTCAGTGAACAGCAGCCAGGCACATTTTAGCTAGTTTTACTTGTAAGTGGGGTTGTAAACGGTTTTCAGGCTCAGTACTGCGCTCAAAAGATGCAGCCCTGAGGTCTCTCCTGATAGGAGGTAGTTAAGTAGAAATTCACTGCTCAGCTGACCCGGCAGAAGCAAATGTATACCAAAAATGTACTCAGAATGAGCTTTTCAGTGAACAGCAGCCAGGCACGTTTTAGCTAGTTTACTTGTAAGTGGGGTTGTAAACGCTAATTCAGGCTCAGTACTGCGCGCAAAGGATGCAGCCCTGAGGTCTCTCCTGATAGGAGGTAGTTAAGTAGAAACTCGCTGCTCAGCTGACCCGGGAGAAGCAAATGTATGCCAAAAATGTACCCAGAATGAGCTTTTCAGTGAACAGCAGCCAGGCACATTTTAGCTAGTTTTACTTGTAAGTGGGGTTGGAAACGGGTATCAGGCTCAGTACTGCGCTCAAAAGATGCAGCCCTGAGGTCTCTCCTGATAGGAGGTAGTTAAGTTAAAATTCGCTGCTCAGCTGACCCGGCAGGAGCAAATGTCTGCCAAAAATGTATGCAGAATGAACTTTTCAGTGAACAGCAGCCAGGCACATTTTAGCCAGTTTTACTTGTAAGTGGGGTTGTAAATGGTTTTCAGGCTCAGTACTGCGCTCTAAAGATGCAGCCCTGAGGTCTCTCCTGATAGGAGGTAGTTAAGTAGAAATTCGCTGCTCAGCTGACCCGGGAGAAGCAAATGTATGGCAAAAATGTACCCAGACTGAGCTTTTCAGTGAACAGCAGCCAGGCACATTTTAGCTAGTTTTACTTGTAAGTGGGGTTGGAAACGGGTATCAGGCTCAGTACTGCGCTCAAAAGATGCAGCCCTGAGGTCTCTCCTGATAGGAGGTAGTTAAGTAGAAATTCACTGCTCAGCTGACCCGGGAGAAGCAAATGTATGCCAAAAATGTACCCAGAATGAGCTTTTCAGTGAACAGCAGCCAGGCAATTTTTAGCTAGTTTTACTTGTAAGTGGGGTTGGAAACGGTTTTCAGGCTCAGTACTGCGCTCAAAAGATGCAGCCCTGAGGTCTCTCCTGATAGGAGGTAGTTAAGTAGAAATTCACTGCTCAGCTGAGCCGGCAGAAGCAAATGTATACCAAAAAATGTACCCAGAATGAGCATTTCAGTGAACAACAGCCAGGCACATTTTAGCTAGTTTTACTTGTAAGTGGGGTTGTAAACGGTTTTCAGGCTCAGTACTGCGCTCAAAAGATGCAGCCCTGAGGTCTCTCCTGATAGGAGGTAGTTAAGTAGAAATTCGCTGCTCAGCTGACCCGGGAGAAGCAAATGTATGCCAAAAATGTACCCCGAATGATCTTTTCAGTGAACAGCAGCCAGGCACATTTTAGCTAGTTTTACTTGTAAGTGGGGTTGGAAACGGGTATCAGGCTCAGTACTGCGCTCAAAAGATGCAGCCCTGAGGTCTCTCCTGATAGGAGGTAGTTATGTAGAAATTCACTGCTCAGGAGACCCGGCAGAAGCACATGTATACCAAAAATGTACCCAGAATGAGCTTTTAAGTGAACAGCAGCCAGGCACATTTTAGCTAGTTTTACCTGTAAGTGGGGTTGGAAACGGTTTTCAGGCTCAGTACTGCGCTCAAAAGACGCAGCCCTGAGTTCTCTCCTGATAGGAGGTAGTTAAGTAGAAATTCACTGCTCAGCTGACCCGGCAGAAGCAAATGTATACCAAAAAGTACCCAGAATGTCCTTTTCAGTGAACAGCAGCCAGGCACATTTTAGCTAGTTTTACTTGTAAGTGGGGTTGTAAACGCTTTTCAGGCTCAGTACTGCGCTCAAAGGATGCAGCCCTGAGGTCTCTCCTGATTAGGGGGTAGTTAAGTAAAAATTCGCTGCTCAGCTGACCCGGCAGGAGCAAATATATGCCAAAAATGTATGCAGAATTAGCTTTTCAGTGAACAGCAGCCAGGCACATTTTAGCTAGTTTTACTTGTAAGTGGGGTTGGAAACGGGTATCAGGCTCAGTACTGCGCTCAAAAGATGCAGCCCTGAGGTCTCTCCTGATAGGAGGTAGTTAAGTAGAAATTCACTGCTCAGCTGACCCGGCAGAAGCAAATGTATACCAAAAATGTACTCAGAATGAGCTTTTCAGTGAACAGCAGCCAGGCACGTTTTAGCTAGTTTACTTGTAAGTGGGGTTGTAAACGCTAATTCAGGCTCAGTACTGCGCGCAAAGGATGCAGCCCTGAGGTCTCTCCTGATAGGAGGTAGTTAAGTAGAAACTCGCTGCTCAGCTGACCCGGGAGAAGCAAATGTATGCCAAAAATGTACCCAGAATGAGCTTTTCAGTGAACAGCAGCCAGGCACATTTTAGCTAGTTTTACTTGTAAGTGGGGTTGGAAACGGGTATCAGGCTCAGTACTGCGCTCAAAAGATGCAGCCCTGAGGTCTCTCCTGATAGGAGGTAGTTAAGTTAAAATTCGCTGCTCAGCTGACCCGGCAGGAGCAAATGTCTGCCAAAAATGTATGCAGAATGAACTTTTCAGTGAACAGCAGCCAGGCACATTTTAGCCAGTTTTACTTGTAAGTGGGGTTGTAAATGGTTTTCAGGCTCAGTACTGCGCTCTAAAGATGCAGCCCTGAGGTCTCTCCTGATAGGAGGTAGTTAAGTAGAAATTCGCTGCTCAGCTGACCCGGGAGAAGCAAATGTATGGCAAAAATGTACCCAGACTGAGCTTTTCAGTGAACAGCAGCCAGGCACATTTTAGCTAGTTTTACTTGTAAGTGGGGTTGGAAATGGGTATCAGGCTCAGTACTGCGCTCAAAAGATGCAGCCCTGAGGTCTCTCCTGATAGGAGGTAGTTAAGTAGAAATTCACTGCTCAGCTGACCCGGGAGAAGCAAATGTATGCCAAAAATGTACCCAGAATGAGCTTTTCAGTGAACAGCAGCCAGGCACATTTTAGCTAGTTTTACTTGTAAGTGGGGTTGGAAACGGTTTTCAGGCTCAGTACTGCGCTCAAAAGATGCAGCCCTGAGGTCTCTCCTGATAGGAGGTAGTTAAGTAGAAATTCACTGCTCAGCTGACCCGGCAGAAGCAAATGTATACCAAAAATGTACCCAGAATGAGCATTTCAGTGAACAACAGCCAGGCACATTTTAGCTAGTTTTACTTGTAAGTGGGGTTGTAAACGGTTTTCAGGCTCAGTACTGCGCTCAAAAGATGCAGCCCTGAGGTCTCTCCTGATAGGAGGTAGTTAAGTAGAAATTCGCTGCTCAGCTGACCCGGGAGAAGCAAATGTATGCCAAAAATGTACCCCGAATGATCTTTTCAGTGAACAGCAGCCAGGCACATTTTAGCTAGTTTTACCTGTAAGTGGGGTTGGAAACGGTTTTCAGGCTCAGTACTGCGCTCAAAAGACGCAGCCCTGAGTTCTCTCCTGATAGGAGGTAGTTAAGTAGAAATTCACTGCTCAGCTGACCCGGCAGAAGCAAATGTATACCAAAAAGTACCCAGAATGTCCTTTTCAGTGAACAGCAGCCAGGCACATTTTAGCTAGTTTTACTTGTAAGTGGGGTTGTAAACGCTTTTCAGGCTCAGTACTGCGCTCAAAGGATGCAGCCCTGAGGTCTCTCCTGATTAGGGGGTAGTTAAGTAAAAATTCGCTGCACAGCTGACCCGGCAGGAGCAAATATATGCCAAAAATGTATGCAGAATTAGCTTTTCAGTGAAGAGCAGCCAGGCACATTTTAGCTAGTTTTACTTGTAAGTGGGGTTGTAAACGGTTTTCAAGCTCAGTACTGCGCTCAAAAGATGCAGCCCTGAGGTCTCTCCTGATAGGAGGTAGTTAAGTAGAAATTCACTACTCAGCTGACCCGGCAGAAGCAAATGTATACCAAAAATGTACCCAGAATGAGCTTTTCAGTGAACAGCAGCCAGGCACGTTTTAGCTAGTTTACTTGTAAGTGGGGTTGTAAACGCTAATTCAGGCTCAGTACTGCGCGCAAAGGATGCAGCCCTGAGGTCTCTCCTGATAGGAGGTAGTTAAGTGGAAATTCGCTGCTCAGCTGACCCGGCAGGAGCAAATGTCTGCCAAAAATGTATGCAGAATGAGCTTTTCAGTGAACAGCAGCCAGGCACATTTTAGCCAGTTTTACTTGTAAGTGGGGTTGTAAATGGTTTTCAGGCTCAGTACTGCGCTCTAAAGATGCAGCCCTGAGGTCTCTCCTGATAGGAGGTAGTTAGGTAGAAATTCGCTGCTCAGCTGACCCGGGAGAAGCAAATGTATGCCAAAAATGTACCCAGAATGAGCTTTTCAGTGAACAGCAGCCAGGCACATTTTAGCTAGTTTTACTTGTAAGTGGGGTTGGAAACGGTTTTCAGGCTCAGTACTGCGCTCAAAAGATGCAGCCCTGAGGTCTCTCCTGATAGGAGGTAGTTAAGTAGAAATTCACTGCTCAGCTGACCCGGCAGAAGCAAATGTATACCAAAAATGTATGCAGAATAAGCTTTTCAGTGAACAGCAGCCAGGCACATTTTAGCTAGTTTTACTTGTAAGTGGGGTTGTAAACGGTTTTCAGGCTCAGTACTGCGCTCAAAAGATGCAGCCCTGAGGTCTCTCCTGATAGGAGGTAGTTAAGTAGAAATTTGCTGCTCAGCTGACCCGGCAGGAGCAAATATATGCCAAAAATGTATGCAGAATGAGCTTTTCAGTGACCAGCAGCCAGGCACATTTTAGCTAGTTTTACTTGTAAGTGGGGTTGTAAACGGTTTTCAGGCTCAGTACTGCGCTCAAAAGATGCAGCCCTGAGGTCTCTCCTGATAGGAGGTAGTTAAGTAGAAATTCGCTGCTCAGCTGACCCGGGAGAAGCAAATGTATGCCAAAAATGTACCCAGAATGAGCTTTTCAGTGAACAGCAGCCAGGCACATTTTAGCTAGTTTTACTTGTAAGTGGGGTTGGAAACGGGTATCAGGCTCAGTACTGCGCTCAAAAGATGCAGCCCTGAGGTCTCTCCTGATAGGAGGTAGTTATGTAGAAATTCACTGCTCAGGAGACCCGGCAGAAGCACATGTATACCAAAAATGTACCCAGAATGAGCTTTTCAGTGAACAGCAGCCAGGCACATTTTAGCTAGTTTTACCTGTAAGTGGGGTTGGAAACGGTTTTCAGGCTCAGTACTGCGCTCAAAAGACGCAGCCCTGAGTTCTCTCCTGATAGGAGGTAGTTAAGTAGAAATTCACTGCTCAGCTGACCCGGCAGAAGCAAATGTATACCAAAAAGTACCCAGAATGTTTTTTTTCAGTAAACAGCAGCCAGGCACATTTTAGCTAGTTTTACTTGTAAGTGGGGTTGTAAACGCTTTTCAGGCTCAGTACTGCGCTCAAAGGATGCAGCCCTGAGGTCTCTCCTGATTAGGGGGTAGTTAAGTAAAAATTTGCTGCTCAGCTGACCCGGCAGGAGCAAATATATGCCAAAAATGTATGCAGAATAAGCTTTTCAGTGAACAGCAGCCAGGCACATTTTAGCTAGTTTTACTTGTAAGTGGGGTTGTAAACGGTTTTCAGGCTCAGTACTGCGCTCAAAAGATGCAGCCCTGAGGTCTCTCCTGATAGGAGGTAGTTAAGTAGAAATTCACTGCTCAGCTGACCCGGCAGAAGCAAATGTACCCAGAATGAGCTTTTCAGTGAACAGCAGCCAGGCACATTTTAGCTAGTTTTACTTGTAAGTGGGGTTGGAAACGGTTTTCAGGCTCAGTACTGCGCTCAAAAGATGCAGCCATGAGGTCTCTTCTGATAGGAGGTAGTTAAGTAGAAATTCACTGCTCAGCTGACCCGGGAGAAGCAAATGTATGCCAAAAATGTACCCAGAATGAGCTTTTCAGTGAACAGCAGCCAGGCACATTTTAGCTAATTTTACTTGTAAGTGGGGTTGTAAATGGTTTTCAGGCTAGTACTGCGTTCAAAAGATGCAGCCCTGAGGTCTCTCCTGAATGGAGGTAGTTAAGTAGAAATTCGCTGCTCAGCTGACCCGGGAGAAGCAAATGTATGCCAAAAATGTACCCAGAATGAGCTTTTCAGTGAACAGCAGCCAGGCACATTTTAGCTAGTTTTACGTGTAAGTGGGGTTGGAAACGCTTTTCAGGCTCAGTACTGCGCTCAAAGGATGCAGCCCTGAGGTCTCTCCTGATAGGAGGTAGTTAAGTAGAAACTCGCTGCTCAGCTGACCCGGCAGGAGCAAATATATGCCAAAAATGTATGCAGAATGAGCTTTTCAGTGAACAGCAGCCAGGCACATTTTAGCTAGTTTTACTTGTAAGTGGGGTTGTAAATGGTTTTCAGGCTCAGTACTGCGTTCAAAAGATGCAGCCCTGAGGTCTCTCCTGATAGGAGGTAGTTAAGTAGAAATTCGCTGCTCAGCTGACCCGGGAGAAGCAAATGTATGCCAAAAATGTACCCAGAATGAGCTTTTCAGTGAACAGCGGCCAGGCACATTTTAGCTAGTTTTACTTGTAAGTGGGGTTGGAAATGGTTTTCAGGCTCAGTACTGCGCTCAAAAGATGCAGCCATGAGGTCTCTTCTGATAGGAGGTAGTTAAGTAGAAATTCACTGCTCAGCTGACCCAGCAGAAGCAAATGTATACCAAAAATGTACCCAGAATGACCTTTTCAGTGAACAGCAGCCAGGCACATTTTAGCTAGTTTTACGTGTAAGTGGGGTTGTAAACGATTTTCAGGCTCAGTACTGCGCTCAAAGGATGCAGCCCTGAGGTCTCTCCTGATAGGAGGTAGTTAAGTAGAAACTCGCTGCTCAGCTGACCCGGCAGGAACAAATATATGCCAAAAATGTATGCAGAATGAGCTTTTCAGTGAACAGCAGCCAGGCACATTTTAGCTAGTTTTACTTGTAAGTGGGGTTGTAAATGGTTTTCAGGCTCAGTACTGCGCTCAAAAGATGCAGCCCTGAGGTCTCTCCTGATAGGAGGTAGTTAAGTAGAAATTCACTGCTCAGCTGACCCGGCAGAAGTAAATGTATACCAAAAATGTACCCAGAATGACCTTTTCAGTGAACAGCAGCCAGGCACATTTTATCTAGTTTTACGTGTAAGTGGGGTTGTAAACGCTTTTCAGGCTCAGTACTGCGCTGAAAGGATGCAGCCCTGAGGTCTCTCCTGATAGGAGGTAGTTAAGTAGAAATTCACTGCTCAGCTGACCTGGCAGAAGTTAAATGTATACCAAAAATGTACCCAGAATGAGCTTTTCAGTGAACAGCAGCCAGGCACATTTTAGCTAGTTTTACTTGTAAGTGGGGTTGGAAACGGTTTTCAGGCTCAGTACTGCGCTCAAAAGATGCAGCCCTGAGGTCACTCCTGATAGGAGGTAGTTAAGTAGAAATGCACTGCTCAGCTGACCCGGCAGAAGCAAATGTATACCAAAAATGTACCCAGAATGAGCTTTTCAGTGAACAGCGCCAGGCACATTTTAGCTACTTTTACTTGTAAGTGGGGTTGTAAACGCTTTTCAGGCTCAGTACTGCGCTCAAAGGATGCAGCCCTGAGGTCTCTCCTGATAGGAGGTAGTTAAGTAGAAATTTACTGCTCAGCTGACCCGGCAGAAGAAAATGTATACCAAAAATGTACCCAGAATGACCTTTTCAGTGAACAGCAGCCAGGCACATTTTAGCTACTTTTACTTGTAAGTGGGGTTGTAAACGCTTTTCAGGCTCAGTACTGCGCTCAAAGGATGCAGCCCTGAGGTCTCTCCTGATAGGAGGTAGTTAAGTAGAAATTTACTGCTCAGCTGACCCGGCAGAAGAAAATGTATACCAAAAATGTACCCAGAATGAGCTTTTCAGTGAACAGCAGCCAGGCACATTTTAGCTAGTTTTACTTGTAAGTGGGGTTGGAAACGGTTTTCAGGCTCAGTACTGCGCTCAAGATGCAGCCCTGAGGTCTCTCCTGATAGGAGGTAGTTAAGTAGAAATTCGCTGCTCAGCTGACCCGGGAGAAGCAAATGTAGCCAGGCACATTTTAGCTAGTTTTACTTGTAAGTGGGGTTGTAAACGGTTTTCAGGCTCAGTACTGCGCTCAAAAGATGCAGCCCTGAGGTCTCTCCTGATAGGAGGTAGTTAAGTAGAAATTTGCTGCTCAGCTGACCCGGCAGGAGCAAATATATGCCAAAAATGTATGCAGAATGAGCTTTTCAGTGACCAGCAGCCAGGCACATTTTAGCTAGTTTTACTTGTAAGTGGGGTTGTAAAACGGTTTTCAGGCTCAGTACTGCGCTCAAAAGATGCAGCCCTGAGGTCTCTCCTGATAGGAGGTAGTTAAGTAGAAATTCGCTGCTCAGCTGACCCGGGAGAAGCAAATGTATGCCAAAAATGTACCCAGAATGAGCTTTTCAGTGAACAGCAGCCAGGCACATTTTAGCTAGTTTTACTTGTAAGTGGGGTTGGAAACGGGTATCAGGCTCAGTACTGCGCTCAAAGGATGCAGCCCTGAGGTCTCTCCTGATTAGGGGGTAGTTGTAAAAATTTGCTGCTCAGCTGACCCGGCAGGAGCAAATATATGCCAAAAATGTATGCAGAATAAGCTTTTCAGTGAACAGCAGCCAGGCACATTTTAGCTAGTTTTACTTGTAAGTGGGGTTGTAAACGGTTTTCAGGCTCAGTACTGCGCTCAAAAGATGCAGCCCTGAGGTCTCTCCTGATAGGAGGTAGTTAAGTAGAAATTCACTGCTCAGCTGACCCGGCAGAAGCAAATGTATACCAAAAATGTACCCAGAATGAGCTTTTCAGTGAACAGCAGCCAGGCACGTTTTAGCTAGTTTACTTGTAAGTGGGGTTGTAAACGCTAATTCAGGCTCAGTACTGCGCGCAAAGGATGCAGCCCTGAGGTCTCTCCTGATAGGAGGTAGTTAAGTAGAAACTCGCTGCTCAGCTGACCCGGGAGAAGCAAATGTATGCCAAAAATGTACCCAGAATGAGCTTTTCAGTGAACAGCAGCCAGGCACATTTTAGCTAGTTTTACTTGTAAGTGGGGTTGGAAACGGGTATCAGGCTCAGTACTGCGCTCAAAAGATGCAGCCCTGAGGTCTCTCCTGATAGGAGGTAGTTAAGTGGAAATTCACTGCTCAGCTGACCCGGCAGGAGCAAATGTCTGTCAAAAATGTATGCAGAATGAGCTTTTCAGTGAACAGCAGCCAGGCACATTTTAGCCAGTTTTACTTGTAAGTGGGGTTGTAAATGGTTTTCAGGCTCAGTACTGCGCTCTAAAGATGCAGCCCTGAGGTCTCTCCTGATAGGAGGTAGTTAAGTAGAAATTCGCTGCTCAGCTGACCCGGGAGAAGCAAATGTATGCCAAAAATGTACCCAGAATGAGCTTTTCAGTGAACAGCAGCCAGGCACATTTTAGCTAGTTTTACTTGTAAGTGGGGTTGGAAACGGTTTTCAGGCTCAGTACTGCGCTCAAAAGATGCAGCCCTGAGGTCTCTCCTGATAGGAGGTAGTTAAGTAGAAATTCACTGCTCAGCTGACCCGGCAGAAGCAAATGTATACCGAAAATGTACCCAGAATGAGCATTTCAGTGAACAACAGCCAGGCACATTTTAGCTAGTTTTACTTGTAAGTGGGGTTGTAAACGGTTTTCAGGCTCAGTACTGCGCTCAAAAGATGCAGCCCTGAGGTCTCTTTTGATAGGAGGTAGTTAAGTAGAAATTTGCTGCTCAGCTGACCCGGCAGGAGCAAGTATATGCCAAAAATGTATGCAGAATGAGCTTTTCAGTGACCAGCAGCCAGGCACATTTTAGCTAGTTTTACTTGTAAGTGGGGTTGTAAACGGTTTTCAGGCTCAGTACTGCGCTCAAAAGATGCAGCCCTGAGGTCTCTCCTGATAGGAGGTAGTTAAGTAGAAATTCGCTGCTCAGCTGACCCGGGAGAAGCAAATGTATGCCAAAAATGTACCCAGAATGAGCTTTTCAGTGAACAGCCGCCAGGCACATTTTAGCTAGTTTTACTTGTAAGTGGGGTTGGAAACGCTTTTCAGGCTCAGTACTGCGCTCAAAAGATGCAGCCCTGAGGTCTCTCCTGATAGGAGGTAGTTATGTAGAAATTCACTGCTCAGGAGACCCGGCAGAAGCACATGTATGCCAAAAATGTACCCAGAATGAGCTTTTCAGTGAACAGCAGCCAGGCACATTTTAGCTAGTTTTACTTGTAAGTGGGGTTGGAAACGGGTATCAGGCTCAGTACTGCGCTCAAAGGATGCAGCCCTAAGGTCTCTCCTGATTAGGGGGTAGTTGTAAAAATTTGCTGCTCAGCTGACCCGGCAGGAGCAAATATATGCCAAAAATGTATGCAGAATAAGCTTTTCAGTGAACAGCAGCCAGGCACATTTTAGCTAGTTTTACTTGTAAGTGGGGTTGTAAACGGTTTTCAGGCTCAGTACTGCGCTCAAAAGATGCAGCCCTGAGGTCTCTCCTGATAGGAGGTAGTTAAGTAGAAATTCACTGCTCAGCTGACCCGGCAGAAGCAAATGTATACCAAAAATGTACCCAGAATGAGCTTTTCAGTGAACAGCAGCCAGGCACGTTTTAGCTAGTTTACTTGTAAGTGGGGTTGTAAACGCTAATTCAGGCTCAGTACTGCGCGCAAAGGATGCAGCCCTGAGGTCTCTCCTGATAGGAGGTAGTTAAGTAGAAACTCGCTGCTCAGCTGACCCGGGAGAAGCAAATGTATGCCAAAAATGTACCCAGAATGAGCTTTTCAGTGAACAGCAGCCAGGCACATTTTAGCTAGTTTTACTTGTAAGTGGGGTTGGAAACGGGTATCAGGCTCAGTACTGCGCTCAAAAGATGCAGCCCTGAGGTCTCTCCTGATAGGAGGTAGTTAAGTGGAAATTCACTGCTCAGCTGACCCGGCAGGAGCAAATGTCTGTCAAAAATGTATGCAGAATGAGCTTTTCAGTGAACAGCAGCCAGGCACATTTTAGCCAGTTTTACTTGTAAGTGGGGTTGTAAATGGTTTTCAGGCTCAGTACTGCGCTCTAAAGATGCAGCCCTGAGGTCTCTCCTGATAGGAGGTAGTTAAGTAGAAATTCGCTGCTCAGCTGACTCGGGAGAAGCAAATGTATGCCAAAAATGTACCCAGAATGAGCTTTTCAGTGAACAGCAGCCAGGCACATTTTAGCTAGTTTTACTTGTAAGTGGGGTTGGAAACGGTTTTCAGGCTCAGTACTGCGCTCAAAAGATGCAGCCCTGAGGTCTCTCCTGATAGGAGGTAGTTAAGTAGAAATTCACTGCTCAGCTGACCCGGCAGAAGCAAATGTATACCGAAAATGTACCCAGAATGAGCATTTCAGTGAACAACAGCCAGGCACATTTTAGCTAGTTTTACTTGTAAGTGGGGTTGTAAACGGTTTTCAGGCTCAGTACTGCGCTCAAAAGATGCAGCCCTGAGGTCTCTCCTGATAGGAGGTAGTTAAGTAGAAATTTGCTGCTCAGCTGACCCGGCAGGAGCAAATATATGCCAAAAATGTATGCAGAATGAGCTTTTCAGTGACCAGCAGCCAGGCACATTTTAGCTAGTTTTACTTGTAAGTGGGGTTGTAAACGGTTTTCAGGCTCAGTACTGCGCTCAAAAGATGCAGCCCTGAGGTCTCTCCTGATAGGAGGTAGTTAAGTAGAAATTCGCTGCTCAGCTGACCCGGGAGAAGCAAATGTATGCCAAAAATGTACCCAGAATGAGCTTTTCAGTGAACAGCAGCCAGGCACATTTTAGCTAGTTTTACTTGTAAGTGGGGTTGGAAACGCTTTTCAGGCTCAGTACTGCGCTCAAAAGATGCAGCCCTGAGGTCTCTCCTGATAGGAGGTAGTTATGTAGAAATTCACTGCTCAGGAGACCCGGCAGAAGCACATGTATACCAAAAATGTACCCAGAATGAGCTTTTCAGTGAACAGCAGCCAGGCACATTTTAGCTAGTTTTACCTGTAAGTGGGGTTGGAAACGGTTTTCAGGCTCAGTACTGCGCTCAAAAGACGCAGCCCTGAGTTCTCTCCTGATAGGAGGTAGTTAAGTAGAAATTCACTGCTCAGCTGACCCGGCAGAAGCAAATGTATACCAAAAAGTACCCAGAATGTCCTTTTCAGTGAACAGCAGCCAGGCACATTTTAGCTAGTTTTACTTGTAAGTGGGGTTGTAAACGCTTTTCAGGCTCAGTACTGCGCTCAAAGGATGCAGCCCTGAGGTCTCTCCTGATTAGGGGGTAGTTAAGTAAAAATTTGCTGCTCAGCTGACCCGGCAGGAGCAAATATATGCCAAAAATGTATGCAGAATTAGCTTTTCAGTGAAGAGCAGCCAGGCACATTTTAGCTAGTTTTACTTGTAAGTGGGGTTGTAAACGGTTTTCAAGCTCAGTACTGCGCTCAAAAGATGCAGCCCTGAGGTCTCTCCTGATAGGAGGTAGTTAAGTAGAAATTCACTACTCAGCTGACCCGGCAGAAGCAAATGTATACCAAAAATGTACCCAGAATGAGCTTTTCAGTGAACAGCAGCCAGGCACGTTTTAGCTAGTTTACTTGTAAGTGGGGTTGTAAACGCTAATTCAGGCTCAGTACTGCGCGCAAAGGATGCAGCCCTGAGGTCTCTCCTGATAGGAGGTAGTTAAGTGGAAATTCGCTGCTCAGCTGACCCGGCAGGAGCAAATGTCTGCCAAAAATGTATGCAGAATGAGCTTTTCAGTGAACAGCAGCCAGGCACATTTTAGCCAGTTTTACTTGTAAGTGGGGTTGTAAATGGTTTTCAGGCTCAGTACTGCGCTCTAAAGATGCAGCCCTGAGGTCTCTCCTGATAGGAGGTAGTTAAGTAGAAATTCGCTGCTCAGCTGACCCGGGAGAAGCAAATGTATGCCAAAAATGTACCCAGAATGAGCTTTTCAGTGAACAGCAGCCAGGCACATTTTAGCTAGTTTTACTTGTAAGTGGGGTTGGAAACGGTTTTCAGGCTCAGTACTGCGCTCAAAAGATGCAGCCCTGAGGTCTCTCCTGATAAGAGGTAGTTAAGTAGAAATTCACTGCTCAGCTGACCCGGCAGAAGCAAATGTATACCAAAAATGTACCCAGAATGAGCATTTCAGTGAACAACAGCCAGGCACATTTTAGCTAGTTTTACTTGTAAGTGGGGTTGTAAACGGTTTTCAGGCTCAGTACTGCGCTCAAAAGATGCAGCCCTGAGGTCTCTCCTGATAGGAGGTAGTTAAGTAGAAATTTGCTGCTCAGCTGACCCGGCAGGAGCAAATATATGCCAAAAATGTATGCAGAATGAGCTTTTCAGTGACCAGCAGAAAGGCACATTTTAGCTAGTTTTACTTGTAAGTGGGGTTGTAAACGGTTTTCAGGCTCAGTACTGCGCTCAAAAGATGCAGCCCTGAGGTCTCTCCTGATAGGAGGTAGTTAAGTAGAAATTCGCTGCTCAGCTGACCCGGGAGAAGCAAATGTATGCCAAAAATGTACCCAGAATGAGCTTTTCAGTGAACAGCAGCCAGGCACATTTTAGCTAGTTTTACTTGTAAGTGGGGTTGGAAACGGGTATCAGGCTCAGTACTGCGCTCAAAAGATGCAGCCCTGAGGTCTCTCCTGATAGGAGGTAGTTATGTAGAAATTTACTGCTCAGGAGACCCGGCAGAAGCACATGTATACCAAAAATGTACCCAGAATGAGCTTTTCAGTGAACAGCAGCCAGGCACATTTTAGCTAGTTTTACCTGTAAGTGGGGTTGGAAACGGTTTTCAGGCTCAGTACTGCGCTCAAAAGACGCAGCCCTGAGTTCTCTCCTGATAGGAGGTAGTTAAGTAGAAATTCACTGCTCAGCTGACCCGGCAGAAGCAAATGTATACCAAAAAGTACCCAGAATGTCCTTTTCAGTGAACAGCAGCCAGGCACATTTTAGCTAGTTTTACTTGTCAAGTCAAGTCAAAAGATCTTTATTCGGAATAAAAAACATCCATAAAAGTACAAACAAAAAACACAAAACATTTTAAAAACATTCAATCAATTCAGTAGTTACAATTGGAGAATAATCCGAGAACAAACGAGCAAAATCAAAATCCGTTCACAATATCACAACTATACAACATATGTCCCTTCATAGTGGTGGATTTTTAAGTTTTTGTAAAAGAAGAGAATATCTTACAGTATTATTTAAAAACGCTATTTAAAAGCACTGTTAAAACACGATATTAAAACCATTATTAAACCATTATTAAAAAGGGAATGGACGTCACATTATTATAATTTTATCTATTTACACGTAATTTTTTCATATACAAGGTAGATTAAAAATTTTATCAAAAAAGTGCAAAATAGAAAGTGCAGTGTGCAATAGTTTATACATCAATGTTAAGGGTGATTCTCGATCTGACAGCAGCTTTGAGAAAACAACTCATCCTAAAAATGACTTCATCTGATCCCAATACCAGAAAGGACCGAAGTGCCAATTTAAAATTAGTTAATCCGTTTTTCTTACAATAGGGCATAAGATAATGTGCAGTGAATTTTTTATAAAAACCACAAAAGAACAAGAAATGCATAAGACTTTGCTTCATGTCAGGGTTACAGGGGCAATTTAAGGTTTCGAGGTGTTTATTGTATCCCATCGGGAAGTTCAATAGGTTAACTATACTCCCATCTCGGAGACGAAACAGTAAACCCCTTACCCATCTACCAAGATGCAAACGCAAATATCTGTACGGTGGGCCAGGTTTTTTAATGTGTGGTTCAGAATAGGCCAAATATTTTACAACCGTGCATTTAGTCAGGTTCTTTCTATCACGCTCTTCTCTATATAGGTCATACAATGCCCTTAAAATGATGGTCTTATGGGAGCGGTTTATTAGGTTTGGTGATGTGAACAGAGAAGCCAAACCCACACTTCCAAGGCACTCTTTTACTGCTTTCAGCCATGGTATATGGTGTCCCCTGTCACACTTTAGACAATCCAAAATAATTTCACGGGTCAATGTAGCAGCCGTGTTGTTCCAAATCTTTATCCAGAATAGTGCTGGTCTGGATCTCACAAAGTCCTCTATGTAAGGGATATTTAGTTCGTTATGGCATACATAGTTTGGAGAACAGATAACCCCCCCCAATACCTTGCGACAAAATCTATTCTCTTCTATTTGAATAGGGGAGCAGTTGGTATAACCCCAAACCTCAGCGCCGTAAGTGCCGGTTGGCATACATTGGGTTTGGTATATCTTAACCAGGGGAGTTATTACATCAGCTTGGTTGGGTTGTCTCAAGGAGGTTACACAATTAATGGCCTTGCCCAACTTGTTCCTAGCATAAGAAACATGTGCATGCCACGTACCACTATTTGAAAATAGCAGCCCTAGATAGGGAAAAGTGCTGGTGCTTTTTAAAACATTTGACCCTGAAATGATCTGGGGGATTTTGTGATTTTTTGGACCACAGCTCATGATTAATGATTTTTTAAAATTAGTTGTTAGGCCTAAATCGGCCATAAAAAGGACAAAACCTGAGAATAAAATACGGAGTGCCTTTGGAGTGCGGCCCATCAGGACCGCATCATCCGCATAAAGAAGGGTGGGTATAGGGACTCCATTAATGTAGGGCACATCACTAGTTAGGGTGCTCAAAGTGCCGCTTAGCTTATTGATATACAAAATAAACAGGAGAGGGGCCAGCACACACCCTTGTCTGACCCCCCTGCCAATACTAATATCATCAGAAACTTCACCCATTTGATTCACACGTACACAAGCTTTAAGATCACGATGTAAAAAAGCTCAAAAATGTACCAGATGGTCATCTAAACCATATTCAAGAAGGGTAGACCAGAGCCGGGAACGGTTAACAAAATCAAAAGCCGAGCTCAAATCCATAAAACCAAAGTATAAAGGGGATTTCTTTGCAATATTATATTTTGCCATGATCAGGTTCAGATTCAAGCATTGTTCCACCGTTCCGACGCTACTACGGAACCCAAACTGGCTCGGATGTAGGATGTTATTCTCATCAGTCCATGTTCTTATCCTTTTAAATAAGATCCGTCCCAAAACTTTTAAGGTATTATCTATTAAAGAAATTGGGCGGTAACACCCAGGATCCAGCCTGTCGCCCTTTTTAAAAATAGGAACAATAATACTACGTGACCATGTTTCCGGGATCTCCCCTTCAGTTAAATTGTTAAAAACATTGCATAGCAATGGGGCCCAAAAATCTGGCTCACATTTTAATTGGTCTATAGAGAGCCCATCGGATCCGGGCGCTTTATTCCCGGCGCTTTCTAAAATGGCATCAAATACCTCAGATGTGGAAATAGACATTGGGTGTGGAGGGGGTAACAGCAAAGGAGGATTATCTGGTGTTGCATAGATTTTACCAAAATGAGCAACCCAGGTAGGACCAGTAATATTGCAATTGATTTCGGTCAAAATAGAACCGATAGATCTTATTTCCTTTACCTCCTTCCAGAACCCAGTGGTATCTTTTAGGTCAGCAGATCGTGCCAGGGAATCCCAGTGGGTTTTCAGTAAATCATTTGATCTGGTGCGTAAAGCACGCTTGTACTCTGCTCTGAGCAACCTTACCCGCGGTATGTCCCTCGGTTCAGCTTTTAAGGCAGCTCTAAGCAGCCTGTTTGCTTTTGAGCATGGGGCATCAAACCATCTGGGCGTTTCCTCAGCCTTACTAGAGGCTGGTCTGGAAATTTCGCCTTTAATTGTGGTGCAGAGTTCAGAGAACGCTTTAACCACGTTGATCCCATGGTCCTCTGTGCTAAGACAATCTTTGATCAAAGTTGGGTATTTTTTACATACTCCTGCCAGGATTCCCTTATTGTCTACTCCCTTCCAGATTACCCTCAACTTATCTGTCGAGACCTCCAGACCCATTGCGCCTATTTCACGTCTTGGACACTTACCCTTCGGCAATGATAAATGGATGGCAATTGGGTAATGATCACTGTGAATTTCACACACTACTTCTGCCCTTATTAATGCATTTGCAATGGCATGTGAAACGAAAACATAATCAATTGTTGTACCACCCCCATGTCCAATAAAAGTAGGGAATGGGGATGCATGGTCTTCCATACCTGCATGTTCCATGCAATTAACAAGTTCACTAGTAGCAAGAAGATCTAACAGTTCTATACCTCTTTTGCATGGGGGATTTCTTGGATGTACATGTGCATTAAAATCCCCCCCTAAACAAATGCCATCAAATTTCCCGTGTACCTGTCCATCCATAATTTCATTAATAAAATCAAATAAAAGAATAAAATTTGGGTTAGGTTGGGACAAAAAATCATTGTTATAGAAATTGATTAAACACAGTTTTATCCTCTGGGTATACGAGAGTGCCATGAAACTAGGACAATTTGTTTGTAGTTCGTCAATTTTAGTTCCAGCACAAATTTTTATCCAAATGGACAATCCACCACTAGGACGACCAGCCAAAGGGACCGGGACAGTCCTGTTGTGGCAACTATACCCCTCAAACAATAGGTCCTCAACACACCAAGTTTCTTGAAACATCAATATGTCATAACAATTGACACAGTCCCTCCATGAAGAAATTCCCATCTTGGACTTGTAAGTGGGGTTGTAAACGCTTTTCAGGCTCAGTACTGCGCTCAAAGGATGCAGCCCTGGGGTCTCTCCTGATTAGGGGGTAGTTAAGTAAAAATTCGCTGCTCAGCTGACCCGGCAGGAGCAAATATATGCCAAAAATGTATGCAGAATTAGCTTTTCAGTGAAGAGCAGCCAGGCACATTTTAGCTAGTTTTACTTGTAAGTGGGGTTGTAAACGGTTTTCAAGCTCAGTACTGCGCTCAAAAGATGCAGCCCTGAGGTCTCTCCTGATAGGAGGTAGTTAAGTAGAAATTCACTACTCAGCTGACCCGGCAGAAGCAAATGTATACCAAAAATGTACCCAGAATGAGCTTTTCAGTGAACAGCAGCCAGGCACGTTTTAGCTAGTTTACTTGTAAGTGGGGTTGTAAACGCTAATTCAGGCTCAGTACTGCGCGCAAAGGATGCAGCCCTGAGGTCTCTCCTGATAGGAGGTAGTTAAGTAGAAACTCGCTTCTCAGCTGACCCGGCAAGAGCAAATATATGCCAAAAATGTATGCAGAATGAGCTTTTCAGTGAACAGCAGCCAGGCACATTTTAGCTAGTTTTACTTGTAAGTGGGGTTGTAAATGGTTTTCAGGCTCAGTACTGATTTCAAAAGATGCAGCCCTGAGGTCTCTCCTGATAGGAGGTAGTTAAGTAGAAATTCGCTGCTCAGCTGACCCGGGAGAAGCAAATGTATGCCAAAAATGTACCCAGAATGAGCTTTTCAGTGAACAGCAGCCAGGCACATTTTAGCTAGTTTTACTTGTAAGTGGAGTTGTAAACGCTTTTCAGGCTCAGTACTGCGCTCAAAGGATGCAGCCCTGAGGTCTCTCCTGATAGGAGGTAGTTAAGTAGAAACTCGCTGCTCAGCTGACCCGGCAGGAGCAAATATATGCCAAAAATGTATGCAGAATGAGCTTTTCAGTGAACAGCAGCCAGGCACATTTTAGCTAGTTTTACTTGTAAGTGGGGTTGTAAATGGTTTTCAGGCTCAGTACTGCGCTCAAAAGATGCAGCCCTGAGGTCTCTCCTGATAGGAGGTAGTTAAGTAGAAACTCGCTGCTCAGCTGACCCGGCAGGAGCAAATATATGCCAAAAATGTATGCAGAATGAGCTTTTCAGTGAACAGCAGCCAGGCACATTTTAGCTAGTTTCACTTGTAAGTGGGGTTGGAAACGGGTATCAGGCTCAGTACTGCGCTCAAAGGATGCAGCCCTGAGGTTTCTCCTGATTAGGTGGTAGTTAAGTAAAAATTTGCTGCTCAGCTGACCCGGCAGGAGCAAATATATGCCAAAAATGTATGCAGAATAAGCTTTTCAGTGAACAGCAGCCAGGCACATTTTAGCTAGTTTTACTTGTAAGTGGGGTTGTAAACGGTTTTCAGGCTCAGTACTGCGCTCAAAGGATGCAGCCCTGAGGTCTCTCCTGATAGGAGGTAGTTAAGTAGAAATTCACTGCTCAGCTGACCCGGCAGAAGCAAATGTATACCAAAAATGTATGCAGAATAAGCTTTTCAGTGAACAGCAGCCAGGCACATTTTAGCTAGTTTTACTTGTAAGTGGGGTTGTAAATGGTTTTCAGGCTCAGTACTGCACTCAAAAGATGCAGCCCTGAGGTCTCTCCTGATAGGAGGTAGTTAAGTAGAAATTCACTGCTCAGCTGACCCGGCAGAAGCAAATGTATACCAAAAATGTACCCAGAATGAGCATTTCAGTGAACAACAGCCAGGCACATTTTAGCTAGTTTTACTTGTAAGTGGGGTTGTAAACGGTTTTCAGGCTCAGTACTGCGCTCCAAAGATGCAGCCTTGAGGTCTCTCCTGATAGGAGGTAGTTAAGTAGAGATTTGCTGCTCAGCTGACCCGGCAGGAGCAAATATATGCCAAAAATGTATGCAGAATGAGCTTTTCAGTGACCAGCAGCCGGAACATTTTAGCCAGTTTTACTTGTAAGTGGGGTTGTAAACGGTTTTCAGGCTCAGTACTGCGCTCAAAAGATGCAGCCCTGAGGTCTCTCCTGATAGGAGGTAGTTAAGTAGAAATTCGCTGCTCAGCTGACCCGGGAGAAGCAAATGTATGCCAAAAATGTACCCAGAATGAGCATTTCAGTGAACAACAGCCAGGCACATTTTAGCTAGTTTTACTTGTAAGTGGGGTTGTAAACGGTTTTCAGGCTCAGTACTGCGCTCCAAAGATGCAGCCTTGAGGTCTCTCCTGATAGGAGGTAGTTAAGTAGAGATTTGCTGCTCAGCTGACCCGGCAGGAGCAAATATATGCCAAAAATGTACCCAGAATGAGCTTTTCAGTGAACAGCAGCCAGGCACATTTTAGCTAGTTTTACTCGTAAGTGGGGTTGTAAACGGTTTTCAGGCTCAGTACTGCGCTCAAAAGATGCAGCCCTGAGGTCTCTCCTGATAGGAGGTAGTTAAGTAGAAATTCGCTGCTCAGCTGACCCGGGAGAAGCAAATGTATGCCAAAAATGTACCCAGAATGAGCTTTTCAGTGAACAGCAGCCAGGCACGTTTTAGCTAGTTTACTTGTAAGTGGGGTTGTAAACGTTAATTCAGGCTCAGTACTGCGCGCAAAGGATGCAGCCCTGAGGTCTCTCCTGATAGGAGGTAGTTAAGTAGAAACTCGCTGCTCAGCTGACCCGGGAGAAGCAAATGTATGCCAAAAATGTACCCAGAATGAGCTTTTCAGTGAACAGCAGCCAGGCACATTTTAGCTAGTTTTACTTGTAAGTGGGGTTGGAAACGGGTATCGGGCTCAGTACTGCGCTCAAAAGATGCAGCCCTGAGGTCTCTCCTGATAGGAGGTAGTTAAGTGGAAATTCGCTGCTCAGCTGACCCGGCAGGAGCAAATGTCTGCCAAAAATGTATGCAGAATGAGCTTTTCAGTGAACAGCAGCCAGGCACATTTTAGCCAGTTTTACTTGTAAGTGGGGTTGTAAATGGTTTTCAGGCTCAGTACTGCGCTCTAAAGATGCAGCCCTGAGGTCTCTCCTGATAGGAGGTAGTTAAGTAGAAATTCGCTGCTCAGCTGACCCGGGAGAAGCAAATGTATGCCAAAAATGTACCCAGAATGAGCTTTTCAGTGAACAGCAGCCAGGCACATTTTAGCTAGTTTTGCTTGTAAGTGGGGTTGGAAACGGGTATCAGGCTCAGTGCTGCGCTCAAAAGATGCAGCCCTGAGGTCTCTCCTGATAGGAGGTAGTTAAGTAGAAATTCGCTGCTCAGCTGACCCGGGAGAAGCAAATGTATGCCAAAAATGTACCCAGAATGAGCTTTTCAGTGAACAGCAGCCAGGCACATTTTAGCTAGTTTTACTTGTAAGTGGGGTTGGAAACGGTTTTCAGGCTCAGTACTGCGCTCAAAGGATGCAGCCCTGAGGTCTCTCCTGATAGGAGGTAGTTAAGTAGAAATTCACTGCTCAGCTGACCCGGCAGAAGCAAATGTATACCAAAAATGTATGCAGAATAAGCTTTTCAGTGAACAGCAGCCAGGCACATTTTAGCTAGTTTTACTTGTAAGTGGGGTTGTAAATGGTTTTCAGGCTCAGTACTGCACTCAAAAGATGCAGCCCTGAGGTCTCTCCTGATAGGAGGTAGTTAAGTAGAAATTCACTGCTCAGCTGACCCGGCAGAAGCAAATGTATACCAAAAATGTACCCAGAATGAGCATTTCAGTGAACAACAGCCAGGCACATTTTAGCTAGTTTTACTTGTAAGTGGGGTTGTAAACGGTTTTCAGGCTCAGTACTGCGCTCCAAAGATGCAGCCTTGAGGTCTCTCCTGATAGGAGGTAGTTAAGTAGAGATTTGCTGCTCAGCTGACCCGGCAGGAGCAAATATATGCCAAAAATGTATGCAGAATGAGCTTTTCAGTGACCAGCAGCCGGCACATTTTAGCCAGTTTTACTTGTAAGTGGGGTTGTAAACGGTTTTCAGGCTCAGTACTGCGCTCAAAAGATGCAGCCCTGAGGTCTCTCCTGATAGGAGGTAGTTAAGTAGAAATTCGCTGCTCAGCTGACCCGGGAGAAGCAAATGTATGCCAAAAATGTACCCAGAATGAGCATTTCAGTGAACAACAGCCAGGCACATTTTAGCTAGTTTTACTTGTAAGTGGGGTTGTAAACGGTTTTCAGGCTCAGTACTGCGCTCCAAAGATGCAGCCTTGAGGTCTCTCCTGATAGGAGGTAGTTAAGTAGAGATTTGCTGCTCAGCTGACCCGGCAGGAGCAAATATATGCCAAAAATGTACCCAGAATGAGCTTTTCAGTGAACAGCAGCCAGGCACATTTTAGCTAGTTTTACTCGTAAGTGGGGTTGTAAACGGTTTTCAGGCTCAGTACTGCGCTCAAAAGATGCAGCCCTGAGGTCTCTCCTGATAGGAGGTAGTTAAGTAGAAATTCGCTGCTCAGCTGACCCGGGAGAAGCAAATGTATGCCAAAAATGTACCCAGAATGAGCTTTTCAGTGAACAGCAGCCAGGCACGTTTTAGCTAGTTTACTTGTAAGTGGGGTTGTAAACGCTAATTCAGGCTCAGTACTGCGCGCAAAGGATGCAGCCCTGAGGTCTCTCCTGATAGGAGGTAGTTAAGTAGAAACTCGCTGCTCAGCTGACCCGGGAGAAGCAAATGTATGCCAAAAATGTACCCAGAATGAGCTTTTCAGTGAACAGCAGCCAGGCACATTTTAGCTAGTTTTACTTGTAAGTGGGGTTGGAAACGGGTATCGGGCTCAGTACTGCGCTCAAAAGATGCAGCCCTGAGGTCTCTCCTGATAGGAGGTAGTTAAGTGGAAATTCGCTGCTCAGCTGACCCGGCAGGAGCAAATGTCTGCCAAAAATGTATGCAGAATGAGCTTTTCAGTGAACAGCAGCCAGGCACATTTTAGCCAGTTTTACTTGTAAGTGGGGTTGTAAATGGTTTTCAGGCTTAGTACTGCGCTCTAAAGATGCAGCCCTGAGGTCTCTCCTGATAGGAGGTAGTTAAGTAGAAATTCGCTGCTCAGCTGACCCGGGAGAAGCAAATGTATGCCAAAAATGTACCCAGAATGAGCTTTTCAGTGAACAGCAGCCAGGCACATTTTAGCTAGTTTTGCTTGTAAGTGGGGTTGGAAACGGGTATCAGGCTCAGTGCTGCGCTCAAAAGATGCAGCCCTGAGGTCTCTCCTGATAGGAGGTAGTTAAGTAGAAATTCGCTGCTCAGCTGACCCGGGAGAAGCAAATGTATGCCAAAAATGTACCCAGAATGAGCTTTTCAGTGAACAGCAGCCAGGCACATTTTAGCTAGTTTTACTTGTAAGTGGGGTTGGAAACGGTTTTCAGGCTCAGTACTGCACTCAAAAGATGCAGCCCTGAGGTCTCTCCTGATAGGAGGTAGTTAAGTAGAAATTCACTGCTCAGCTGACCCGGCAGAAGCAAATGTATACCAAAAATGTACCCAGAATGAGCATTTCAGTGAACAACAGCCAGGCACATTTTAGCTAGTTTTACTTGTAAGTGGGGTTGTAAACGGTTTTCAGGCTCAGTACTGCGCTCAAAAGATGCAGCCCTGAGGTCTCTCCTGATAGGAGGTAGTTAAGTAGAAATTTGCTGCTCAGCTGACCCGGCAGGAGCAAATATATGCCAAAAATGTATGCAGAATGAGCTTTTCAGTGACCAGCAGCCAGGCACATTTTAGCTAGTTTTACTTGTAAGTGGGGTTGTAAACGGTTTTCAGGCTCAGCACTGCGCTCAAAAGATGCAGCCCTGAGGTCTCTCCTGATAGGAGGTAGTTAAGTAGAAATTCGCTGCTCAGCTGACCCGGGAGAAGCAAATGTATGCCAAAAATGTACCCAGAATGAGCTTTTCAGTGAACAGCAGCCAGGCACATTTTAGCTAGTTTTACTTGTAAGTGGGGTTGGAAACGGGTATCAGGCTCAGTACTGCGCTCAAAAGATGCAGCCCTGAGGTCTCTCCTGATAGGAGGTAGTTATGTAGAAATTCACTGCTCAGGAGACCCGGCAGAAGCACATGTATACCAAAAATGTACCCAGAATGAGCTTTTCAGTGAACAGCAGCCAGGCACATTTTAGCTAGTTTTACCTGTAAGTGGGGTTGGAAACGGTTTTCAGGCTCAGTACTGCGCTCAAAAGACGCAGCCCCGAGTTCTCTCCTGATAGGAGGTAGTTAAGTAGAAATTCACTGCTCAGCTGACCCGGCAGAAGCAAATGTATACCAAAAAGTACCCAGAATGTCCTTTTCAGTGAACAGCAGCCAGGCACATTTTAGCTAGTTTTACTTGTAAGTGGGGTTGTAAACGCTTTTCAGGCTCAGTACTGCGCTCAAAGGATGCAGCCCTGAGGTCTCTCCTGATTAGGGGGTAGTTAAGTAAAAATTCGCTGCTCAGCTGACCCGGCAGGAGCAAATATATGCCAAAAATGTATGCAGAATTAGCTTTTCAGTGAAGAGCAGCCAGGCACATTTTAGCTAGTTTTACTTGTAAGTGGGGTTGTAAACGGTTTTCAAGCTCAGTACTGCGCTCAAAAGATGCAGCCCTGAGGTCTCTCCTGATAGGAGGTAGTTAAGTAGAAATTCACTACTCAGCTGACCCGGCAGAAGCAAATGTATACCAAAAATGTACCCAGAATGAGCTTTTCAGTGAACAGCAGCCAGGCACGTTTTAGCTAGTTTACTTGTAAGTGGGGTTGTAAACGCTAATTCAGGCTCAGTACTGCGCGCAAAGTATGCAGCCCTGAGGTCTCTCCTGATAGGAGGTAGTTAAGTAGAAACTCGCTGCTCAGCTGACCCGGCAAGAGCAAATATATGCCAAAAATGTATGCAGAATGAGCTTTTCAGTGAACAGCAGCCAGGCACATTTTAGCTAGTTTTACTTGTAAGTGGGGTTGGAAACGGGTATCAGGCTCAGTACTGCGCTCAAAAGATGCAGCCCTGAGGTCTCTCCTGATAGGAGGTAGTTATGTAGAAATTCACTGCTCAGGAGACCCGGCAGAAGCACATGTATACCAAAAATGTACCCAGAATGAGCTTTTCAGTGAACAGCAGCCAGGCACATTTTAGCTAGTTTTACCTGTAAGTGGGGTTGGAAACGGTTTTCAGGCTCAGTACTGCGCTCAAAAGACGCAGCCCTGAGTTCTCTCCTGATAGGAGGTAGTTAAGTAGAAATTCACTGCTCAGCTGACCCGGCAGAAGCAAATGTATACCAAAAAGTACCCAGAATGTCCTTTTCAGTGAACAGCAGCCAGGCACATTTTAGCTAGTTTCACTTGTAAGTGGGGTTGTAAACGCTTTTCAGGCTCAGTACTGCGCTCAAAGGATGCAGCCCTGAGGTCTCTCCTGATTAGGGGGTAGTTAAGTAAAAATTTGCTGCTCAGCTGACCCGGCAGGAGCAAATATATGCCAAAAATGTATGCAGAATTAGCTTTTCAGTGAAGAGCAGCCAGGCACATTTTAGCTAGTTTTACTTGTAAGTGGGGTTGTAAACGGTTCTCAAGCTCAGTACTGCGCTCAAAAGATGCAGCCCTGAGGTCTCTCCTGATAGGAGGTAGTTAAGTAGAAATTCACTACTCAGCTGACCCGGCAGAAGCAAATGTATACCAAAAATGTACCCAGAATGAGCTTTTCAGTGAACAGCAGCCAGGCACGTTTTAGCTAGTTTACTTGTAAGTGGGGTTGTAAACGCTAATTCAGGCTCAGTACTGCGCGCAAAGGATGCAGCCCTGAGGTCTCTCCTGATAGGAGGTAGTTAAGTGGAAATTCGCTGCTCAGCTGACCCGGCAGGAGCAAATGTCTGCCAAAAATGTATGCAGAATGAGCTTTTCAGTGAACAGCAGCCAGGCACATTTTAGCCAGTTTTACTTGTAAGTGGGGTTGTAAATGGTTTTCAGGCTCAGTACTGCGCTCTAAAGATGCAGCCCTGAGGTCTCTCCTGATAGGAGGTAGTTAAGTAGAAATTCGCTGCTCAGCTGACCCGGGAGAAGCAAATGTATGCCAAAAATGTACCCAGAATGAGCTTTTCAGTGAACAGCAGCCAGGCACATTTTAGCTAGTTTTACTTGTAAGTGGGGTTGGAAACGGTTTTCAGGCTCAGTACTGCGCTCAAAAGATTCAGCCCTGAGGTCTCTCCTGATAGGAGGTAGTTAAGTAGAAATTCACTGCTCAGCTGACCTGGCAGAAGCAAATGTATACCAAAAATGTACCCAGAATGAGCATTTCAGTGAACAGCCAGGCACATTGTAGCTAGTTTTACTTGTAAGTGGGGTTGTAAACGGTTTTCAGGCTCAGTACTGCGCTCAAAAGATGCAGCCCTGAGGTCTCTCCTGATAGGAGGTAGTTAAGTAGAAATTTGCTGCTCAGCTGACCCGGCAGGAGCAAATATATGCCAAAAATGTATGCAGAATGAGCTTTTCAGTGACCAGCAGCCAGGCACATTTTAGCTAGTTTTACTTGTAGGTGATGTTGTAAACGGTTTTCAGGCTCAGTACTGCGCTCAAAAGATGCAGCCCTGAGGTCTCTCCTGATAGGAGGTAGTTAAGTAGAAATTCGCTGCTCAGCTGACCCGGGAGAAGCAAATGTATGCCAAAAATGTACCCAGAATGAGCTTTTCAGTGAACAGCAGCCAGGCACATTTTAGCTAGTTTTACTTGTAAGTGGGGTTGGAAACGGGTATCAGGCTCAGTACTGCGCTCAAAAGATGCAGCCCTGAGGTCTCTCCTGATAGGAGGTAGTTATATAGAAATTCACTGCTCAGGAGACCCGGCAGAAGCACATGTATACCAAAAATGTACCCAGAATGAGCTTTTCAGTGAACAGCAGCCAGGCACATTTTAGCTAGTTTTACCTGTAAGTGGGGTTGGAAACGGTTTTCAGGCTCAGTACTGCGCTCAAAAGACGCAGCCCTGAGGTCTCTCCTGATAGGAGGTAGTTAAGTAGAAATTCACTACTCAGCTGACCCGGCAGAAGCAAATGTATACCAAAAATGTACCCAGAATGAGCTTTTCAGTGAACAGCAGCCAGGCACGTTTTAGCTAGTTTACTTGTAAGTGGGGTTGTAAACGCTAATTCAGGCTCAGTACTGCGCGCAAAGGATGCAGCCCTGAGGTCTCTCCTGATAGGAGGTAGTTAAGTGGAAATTCGCTGCTCAGCTGACCCGGCAGGAGCAAATGTCTGCCAAAAATGTATGCAGAATGAGCTTTTCAGTGAACAGCAGCCAGGCACATTTTAGCCAGTTTTACTTGTAAGTGGGGTTGTAAATGGTTTTCAGGCTCAGTACTGCGCTCTAAAGATGCAGCCCTGAGGTCTCTCCTGATAGGAGGTAGTTAAGTAGAAATTCGCTGCTCAGCTGACCCGGGAGAAGCAAATGTATGCCAAAAATGTACCCAGAATGAGCTTTTCAGTGAACAGCAGCCAGGCACATTTTAGCTAGTTTTACTTGTAAGTGGGGTTGGAAACGGTTTTCAGGCTCAGTACTGCGCTCAAAAGATTCAGCCCTGAGGTCTCTCCTGATAGGAGGTAGTTAAGTAGAAATTCACTGCTCAGCTGACCTGGCAGAAGCAAATGTATACCAAAAATGTACCCAGAATGAGCATTTCAGTGAACAGCCAGGCACATTGTAGCTAGTTTTACTTGTAAGTGGGGTTGTAAACGGTTTTCAGGCTCAGTACTGCGCTCAAAAGATGCAGCCCTGAGGTCTCTCCTGATAGGAGGTAGTTAAGTAGAAATTTGCTGCTCAGCTGACCCGGCAGGAGCAAATATATGCCAAAAATGTATGCAGAATGAGATTTTCAGTGACCAGCAGCCAGGCACATTTTAGCTAGTTTTACTTGTAAGTGGGGTTGTAAATGGTTTTCAGGCTCAGTACTGCACTCAAAAGATGCAGCCCTGAGGTCTCTCCTGATAGGAGGTAGTTAAGTAGAAATTCACTGCTCAGCTGACCCGGCAGAAGCAAATGTATACCAAAAATGTACCCAGAATGAGCATTTCAGTGAACAACAGCCAGGCACATTTTAGCTAGTTTTACTTGTAAGTGGGGTTGTAAACGGTTTTCAGGCTCAGTACTGCGCTCCAAAGATGCAGCCTTGAGGTCTCTCCTGATAGGAGGTAGTTAAGTAGAGATTTGCTGCTCAGCTGACCCGGCAGGAGCAAATATATGCCAAAAATGTATGCAGAATGAGCTTTTCAGTGACCAGCAGCCGGCACATTTTAGCCAGTTTTACTTGTAAGTGGGGTTGTAAACGGTTTTCAGGCTCAGTACTGCGCTCAAAAGATGCAGCCCTGAGGTCTCTCCTGATAGGAGGTAGTTAAGTAGAAATTCGCTGCTCAGCTGACCCGGGAGAAGCAAATGTATGCCAAAAATGTACCCAGAATGAGCATTTCAGTGAACAACAGCCAGGCACATTTTAGCTAGTTTTACTTGTAAGTGGGGTTGTAAACGGTTTTCAGGCTCAGTACTGCGCTCCAAAGATGCAGCCCTGAGGTCTCTCCTGATAGGAGGTAGTTAAGTAGAAATTCGCTGCTCAGCTGACCCGGGAGAAGCAAATGTATGCCAAAAATGTACCCAGAATGAGCTTTTCAGTGAACAGCAGCCAGGCACGTTTTAGCTAGTTTACTTGTAAGTGGGGTTGTAAACGCTAATTCAGGCTCAGTACTGCGCGCAAAGGATGCAGCCCTGAGGTCTCTCCTGATAGGAGGTAGTTAAGTAGAAACTCGCTGCTCAGCTGACCCGGGAGAAGCAAATGTATGCCAAAAATGTACCCAGAATGAGCTTTTCAGTGAACAGCAGCCAGGCACATTTTAGCTAGTTTTACTTGTAAGTGGGGTTGGAAACGGGTATCGGGCTCAGTACTGCGCTCAAAAGATGCAGCCCTGAGGTCTCTCCTGATAGGAGGTAGTTAAGTGGAAATTCGCTGCTCAGCTGACCCGGCAGGAGCAAATGTCTGCCAAAAATGTATGCAGAATGAGCTTTTCAGTGAACAGCAGCCAGGCACATTTTAGCCAGTTTTACTTGTAAGTGGGGTTGTAAATGGTTTTCAGGCTTAGTACTGCGCTCTAAAGATGCAGCCCTGAGGTCTCTCCTGATAGGAGGTAGTTAAGTAGAAATTCGCTGCTCAGCTGACCCGGGAGAAGCAAATGTATGCCAAAAATGTACCCAGAATGAGCTTTTCAGTGAACAGCAGCCAGGCACATTTTAGCTAGTTTTGCTTGTAAGTGGGGTTGGAAACGGGTATCAGGCTCAGTGCTGCGCTCAAAAGATGCAGCCCTGAGGTCTCTCCTGATAGGAGGTAGTTAAGTAGAAATTCGCTGCTCAGCTGACCCGGGAGAAGCAAATGTATGCCAAAAATGTACCCAGAATGAGCTTTTCAGTGAACAGCAGCCAGGCACATTTTAGCTAGTTTTACTTGTAAGTGGGGTTGGAAACGGTTTTCAGGCTCAGTACTGCGCTCAAAAGATGCAGCCCTGAGGTCTCTCCTGATAGGAGGTAGTTAAGTAGAAATTCACTGCTCAGCTGACCCGGCAGAAGCAAATGTATACCAAAAATGTACCCAGAATGAGCATTTCAGTGAACAACAGCCAGGCACATTTTAGCTAGTTTTACTTGTAAGTGGGGTTGTAAACGGTTTTCAGGCTCAGTACTGCGCTCAAAAGATGCAGCCCTGAGGTCTCTCCTGATAGGAGGTAGTTAAGTAGAAATTTGCTGCTCAGCTGACCCGGCAGGAGCAAATATATGCCAAAAATGTATGCAGAATGAGCTTTTCAGTGACCAGCAGCCAGGCACATTTTAGCTAGTTTTACTTGTAAGTGGGGTTGTAAACGGTTTTCAGGCTCAGCACTGCGCTCAAAAGATGCAGCCCTGAGGTCTCTCCTGATAGGAGGTAGTTAAGTAGAAATTCGCTGCTCAGCTGACCCGGGAGAAGCAAATGTATGCCAAAAATGTACCCAGAATGAGCTTTTCAGTGAACAGCAGCCAGGCACATTTTAGCTAGTTTTACTTGTAAGTGGGGTTGGAAACGGGTATCAGGCTCAGTACTGCGCTCAAAAGATGCAGCCCTGAGGTCTCTCCTGATAGGAGGTAGTTATGTAGAAATTCACTGCTCAGGAGACCCGGCAGAAGCACATGTATACCAAAAATGTACCCAGAATGAGCTTTTCAGTGAACAGCAGCCAGGCACATTTTAGCTAGTTTTACCTGTAAGTGGGGTTGGAAACGGTTTTCAGGCTCAGTACTGCGCTCAAAAGACGCAGCCCCGAGTTCTCTCCTGATAGGAGGTAGTTAAGTAGAAATTCACTGCTCAGCTGACCCGGCAGAAGCAAATGTATACCAAAAAGTACCCAGAATGTCCTTTTCAGTGAACAGCAGCCAGGCACATTTTAGCTAGTTTTACTTGTAAGTGGGGTTGTAAACGCTTTTCAGGCTCAGTACTGCGCTCAAAGGATGCAGCCCTGAGGTCTCTCCTGATTAGGGGGTAGTTAAGTAAAAATTCGCTGCTCAGCTGACCCGGCAGGAGCAAATATATGCCAAAAATGTATGCAGAATTAGCTTTTCAGTGAAGAGCAGCCAGGCACATTTTAGCTAGTTTTACTTGTAAGTGGGGTTGTAAACGGTTTTCAAGCTCAGTACTGCGCTCAAAAGATGCAGCCCTGAGGTCTCTCCTGATAGGAGGTAGTTAAGTAGAAATTCACTACTCAGCTGACCCGGCAGAAGCAAATGTATACCAAAAATGTACCCAGAATGAGCTTTTCAGTGAACAGCAGCCAGGCACGTTTTAGCTAGTTTACTTGTAAGTGGGGTTGTAAACGCTAATTCAGGCTCAGTACTGCGCGCAAAGTATGCAGCCCTGAGGTCTCTCCTGATAGGAGGTAGTTAAGTAGAAACTCGCTGCTCAGCTGACCCGGCAAGAGCAAATATATGCCAAAAATGTATGCAGAATGAGCTTTTCAGTGAACAGCAGCCAGGCACATTTTAGCTAGTTTTACTTGTAAGTGGGGTTGGAAACGGGTATCAGGCTCAGTACTGCGCTCAAAAGATGCAGCCCTGAGGTCTCTCCTGATAGGAGGTAGTTATGTAGAAATTCACTGCTCAGGAGACCCGGCAGAAGCACATGTATACCAAAAATGTACCCAGAATGAGCTTTTCAGTGAACAGCAGCCAGGCACATTTTAGCTAGTTTTACCTGTAAGTGGGGTTGGAAACGGTTTTCAGGCTCAGTACTGCGCTCAAAAGACGCAGCCCTGAGTTCTCTCCTGATAGGAGGTAGTTAAGTAGAAATTCACTGCTCAGCTGACCCGGCAGAAGCAAATGTATACCAAAAAGTACCCAGAATGTCCTTTTCAGTGAACAGCAGCCAGGCACATTTTAGCTAGTTTCACTTGTAAGTGGGGTTGTAAACGCTTTTCAGGCTCAGTACTGCGCTCAAAGGATGCAGCCCTGAGGTCTCTCCTGATTAGGGGGTAGTTAAGTAAAAATTTGCTGCTCAGCTGACCCGGCAGGAGCAAATATATGCCAAAAATGTATGCAGAATTAGCTTTTCAGTGAAGAGCAGCCAGGCACATTTTAGCTAGTTTTACTTGTAAGTGGGGTTGTAAACGGTTCTCAAGCTCAGTACTGCGCTCAAAAGATGCAGCCCTGAGGTCTCTCCTGATAGGAGGTAGTTAAGTAGAAATTCACTACTCAGCTGACCCGGCAGAAGCAAATGTATACCAAAAATGTACCCAGAATGAGCTTTTCAGTGAACAGCAGCCAGGCACGTTTTAGCTAGTTTACTTGTAAGTGGGGTTGTAAACGCTAATTCAGGCTCAGTACTGCGCGCAAAGGATGCAGCCCTGAGGTCTCTCCTGATAGGAGGTAGTTAAGTGGAAATTCGCTGCTCAGCTGACCCGGCAGGAGCAAATGTCTGCCAAAAATGTATGCAGAATGAGCTTTTCAGTGAACAGCAGCCAGGCACATTTTAGCCAGTTTTACTTGTAAGTGGGGTTGTAAATGGTTTTCAGGCTCAGTACTGCGCTCTAAAGATGCAGCCCTGAGGTCTCTCCTGATAGGAGGTAGTTAAGTAGAAATTCGCTGCTCAGCTGACCCGGGAGAAGCAAATGTATGCCAAAAATGTACCCAGAATGAGCTTTTCAGTGAACAGCAGCCAGGCACATTTTAGCTAGTTTTACTTGTAAGTGGGGTTGGAAACGGTTTTCAGGCTCAGTACTGCGCTCAAAAGATTCAGCCCTGAGGTCTCTCCTGATAGGAGGTAGTTAAGTAGAAATTCACTGCTCAGCTGACCTGGCAGAAGCAAATGTATACCAAAAATGTACCCAGAATGAGCATTTCAGTGAACAGCCAGGCACATTGTAGCTAGTTTTACTTGTAAGTGGGGTTGTAAACGGTTTTCAGGCTCAGTACTGCGCTCAAAAGATGCAGCCCTGAGGTCTCTCCTGATAGGAGGTAGTTAAGTAGAAATTTGCTGCTCAGCTGACCCGGCAGGAGCAAATATATGCCAAAAATGTATGCAGAATGAGCTTTTCAGTGACCAGCAGCCAGGCACATTTTAGCTAGTTTTACTTGTAGGTGATGTTGTAAACGGTTTTCAGGCTCAGTACTGCGCTCAAAAGATGCAGCCCTGAGGTCTCTCCTGATAGGAGGTAGTTAAGTAGAAATTCGCTGCTCAGCTGACCCGGGAGAAGCAAATGTATGCCAAAAATGTACCCAGAATGAGCTTTTCAGTGAACAGCAGCCAGGCACATTTTAGCTAGTTTTACTTGTAAGTGGGGTTGGAAACGGGTATCAGGCTCAGTACTGCGCTCAAAAGATGCAGCCCTGAGGTCTCTCCTGATAGGAGGTAGTTATATAGAAATTCACTGCTCAGGAGACCCGGCAGAAGCACATGTATACCAAAAATGTACCCAGAATGAGCTTTTCAGTGAACAGCAGCCAGGCACATTTTAGCTAGTTTTACCTGTAAGTGGGGTTGGAAACGGTTTTCAGGCTCAGTACTGCGCTCAAAAGACGCAGCCCTGAGTTCTCTCCTGATAGGAGGTAGTTAAGTAGAAATTCACTGCTCAGCTGACCCGGCAGAAGCAAATGTATACCAAAAAGTACCCAGAATGTCCTTTTCAGTGAACAGCAGCCAGGCACATTTTAGCTAGTTTTACTTGTAAGTGGGGTTGTAAACGCTTTTCAGGCTCAGTACTGCGCTCAAAGGATGCAGCCCTGAGGTCTCTCCTGATTAGGGGGTAGTTAAGTAAAAATTCGCTGCTCAGCTGACCCGGCAGGAGCAAATATATGCCAAAAATGTATGCAGAATTAGCTTTTCAGTGAAGAGCAGCCAGGCACATTTTAGCTAGTTTTACTTGTAAGTGGGGTTGTAAACGGTTTTCAAGCTCAGTACTGCGCTCAAAAGATGCAGCCCTGAGGTCTCTCCTGATAGGAGGTAGTTAAGTAGAAATTCACTACTCAGCTGACCCGGCAGAAGCAAATGTATACCAAAAATGTACCCAGAATGAGCTTTTCAGTGAACAGCAGCCAGGCACGTTTTAGCTAGTTTACTTGTAAGTGGGGTTGTAAACGCTAATTCAGGCTCAGTACTGCGCGCAAAGGATGCAGCCCTGAGGTCTCTCCTGATAGGAGGTAGTTAAGTGGAAATTCGCTGCTCAGCTGACCCGGCAGGAGCAAATGTCTGCCAAAAATGTATGCAGAATGAGCTTTTCAGTGAACAGCAGCCAGGCACATTTTAGCCAGTTTTACTTGTAAGTGGGGTTGTAAATGGTTTTCAGGCTCAGTACTGCGCTCTAAAGATGCAGCCCTGAGGTCTCTCCTGATAGGAGGTAGTTAAGTAGAAATTCGCTGCTCAGCTGACCCGGGAGAAGCAAATGTATGCCAAAAATGTACCCAGAATGAGCTTTTCAGTGAACAGCAGCCAGGCACATTTTAGCTAGTTTTACTTGTAAGTGGGGTTGGAAACGGTTTTCAGGCTCAGTACTGCGCTCAAAAGATTCAGCCCTGAGGTCTCTCCTGATAGGAGGTAGTTAAGTAGAAATTCACTGCTCAGCTGACCTGGCAGAAGCAAATGTATACCAAAAATGTACCCAGAATGAGCATTTCAGTGAACAGCCAGGCACATTGTAGCTAGTTTTACTTGTAAGTGGGGTTGTAAACGGTTTTCAGGCTCAGTACTGCGCTCAAAAGATGCAGCCCTGAGGTCTCTCCTGATAGGAGGTAGTTAAGTAGAAATTTGCTGCTCAGCTGACCCGGCAGGAGCAAATATATGCCAAAAATGTATGCAGAATGAGATTTTCAGTGACCAGCAGCCAGGCACATTTTAGCTAGTTTTACTTGTAGGTGATGTTGTAAACGGTTTTCAGGCTCAGTACTGCGCTCAAAAGATGCAGCCCTGAGGTCTCTCCTGATAGGAGGTAGTTAAGTAGAAATTCGCTGCTCAGCTGACCCGGGAGAAGCAAATGTATGCCAAAAATGTACCCAGAATGAGCTTTTCAGTGAACAGCAGCCAGGCACATTTTAGCTAGTTTTACTTGTAAGTGGGGTTGGAAACGGGTATCAGGCTCAGTACTGCGCTCAAAAGATGCAGCCCTGAGGTCTCTCCTGATAGAAGGTAGTTATATAGAAATTCACTGCTCAGGAGACCCGGCAGAAGCACATGTATACCAAAAATGTACCCAGAATGAGCTTTTCAGTGAACAGCAGCCAGGCACATTTTAGCTAGTTTTACCTGTAAGTGGGGTTGGAAACGGTTTTCAGGCTCAGTACTGCGCTCAAAAGACGCAGCCCTGAGTTCTCTCCTGATAGGAGGTAGTTAAGTAGAAATTCACTGCTCAGCTGACCCGGCAGAAGCAAATGTATACCAAAAAGTACCCAGAATGTCCTTTTCAGTGAACAGCAGCCAGGCACATTTTAGCTAGTTTTACTTGTAAGTGGGGTTGTAAACGCTTTTCAGGCTCAGTACTGCGCTCAAAGGATGCAGCCCTGAGGTCTCTCCTGATTAGTGGGTAGTTAAGTAAAAATTCGCTGCTCAGCTGACCCGGCAGGAGCAAATATATGCCAAAAATGTATGCAGAATTAGCTTTTCAGTGAAGAGCAGCCAGGCACATTTTAGCTAGTTTTACTTGTAAGTGGGGTTGTAAACGGTTGTCAAGCTCAGTACTGCGCTCAAAAGATGCAGCCCTGAGGTCTCTCCTGATAGGAGGTAGTTAAGTAGAAATTCACTACTCAGCTGACCCGGCAGAAGCAAATGTATACCAAAAATGTACCCAGAATGAGCTTTTCAGTGAACAGCAGCCAGGCACGTTTTAGCTAGTTTACTTGTAAGTGGGGTTGTAAACGCTAATTCAGGCTCAGTACTGCGCGCAAAGGATGCAGCCCTGAGGTCTCTCCTGATAGGAGGTAGTTAAGTAGAAACTCGCTGCTCAGCTGACCCGGCAAGAGCAAATATATGCCAAAAATGTATGCAGAATGAGCTTTTCAGTGAACAGCAGCCAGGCACATTTTAGCTAGTTTTACTTGTAAGTGGGGTTGTAAATGGTTTTCAGGCTCAGTACTGCTTTCAAAAGATGCAGCCCTGAGGTCTCTCCTGATAGGAGGTAGTTAAGTAGAAATTCGCTGCTCAGCTGACCCGGGAGAAGCAAATGTATGCCAAAAATGTTCCCAGAATGAGCTTTTCAGTGAACAGCAGCCAGGCACATTTTAGCTAGTTTTACTTGTAAGTGGGGTTGTAAACGCTTTTCAGGCTCAGTACTGCGCTCAAAGGATGCAGCCCTGAGGTCTCTCCTGATAGGAGGTAGTTAAGTAGAAACTCGCTGCTCAGCTGACCCGGCAGGAGCAAATATATGCCAAAAATGTATGCAGAATGAGCTTTTCAGTGAACAGCAGCCAGGCACATTTTAGCTAGTTTTACTTGTAAGTGGGGTTGTAAATGGTTTTCAGGCTCAGTACTGCGCTCAAAAGATGCAGCCCTGAGGTCTCTCCTGATAGGAGGTAGTTAAGTAGAAACTCGCTGCTCAGCTGACCCGGCAGGAGCAAATATATGCCAAAAATGTATGCAGAATGGGCTTTTCAGTGAACAGCAGCCAGGCACATTTTAGCTAGTTTCACTTGTAAGTGGGGTTGGAAACGGGTATCAGGCTCAGTACTGCGCTCAAAGGATGCAGCCCTGAGGTCTCTCCTGATTAGGGGGTAGTTAAGTAAAAATTTGCTGCTCAGCTGACCCGGCAGGAGCAAATATATGCCAAAAATGTATGCAGAATAAGCTTTTCAGTGAACAGCAGCCAGGCACATTTTAGCTAGTTTTACTTGTAAGTGGGGTTGTAAACGGTTTTCAGGCTCAGTACTGCGCTCAAAAGATGCAGCCCTGAGGTCTCTCCTGATAGGAGGTAGTTAAGTAGAAATTCACTGCTCAGCTGACCCGGCAGAAGCAAATGTATACCAAAAATGTACTCAGAATGAGCTTTTCAGTGAACAGCAGCCAGGCACGTTTTAGCTAGTTTACTTGTAAGTGGGGTTGTAAACGCTAATTCAGGCTCAGTACTGCGCGCAAAGGATGCAGCCCTGAGGTCTCTCCTGATAGGAGGTAGTTAAGTAGAAACTCGCTGCTCAGCTGACCCGGGAGAAGCAAATGTATGCCAAAAATGTACCCAGAATGAGCTTTTCAGTGAACAGCAGCCAGGCACATTTTAGCTAGTTTTACTTGTAAGTGGGGTTGGAAACGGGTATCAGGCTCAGTACTGCGCTCAAAAGATGCAGCCCTGAGGTCTCTCCTGATAGGAGGTAGTTAAGTAGAAATTCACTGCTCAGCTGACCCGGGAGAAGCAAATGTATGCCAAAAATGTACCCAGAATATGCTTTTCAGTGAACAGCAGCCAGGCACATTTTAGCTAGTTTTACTTGTAAGTGGGGTTGGAAACGGTTTTCAGGCTCAGTACTGCGCTCAAAAGATGCAGCCCTGAGGTCTCTCCTGATAGGAGGTAGTTAAGTAGAAATTCACTGCTCAGCTGACCCGGCAGAAGCAAATGTATACCAAAAATGTACCCAGAATGAGCATTTCAGTGAACAACAGCCAGGCACATTTTAGCTAGTTTTACTTGTAAGTGGGGTTGTAAACGGTTTTCAGGCTCAGTACTGCGCTCAAAAGATGCAGCCCTGAGGTCTCTCCTGATAGGAGGTAGTTAAGTAGAAATTTGCTGCTCAGCTGACCCGGCAGGAGCAAATATATGCCAAAAATGTATGCAGAATGAGCTTTTCAGTGACCAGCAGCCAGGCACATTTTAGCTAGTTTTACTTGTAAGTGGGGTTGTAAACGGTTTTCAGGCTCAGTACTGCGCTCAAAAGATGCAGCCCTGAGGTCTCTCCTGATAGGAGGTAGTTAAGTAGAAATTCGCTGCTCAGCTGACCCGGGAGAAGCAAATGTATGCCAAAAATGTACCCAGAATGAGCTTTTCAGTGAACAGCAGCCAGGCACATTTTAGCTAGTTTTACTTGTAAGTGGGGTTGGAAACGGGTATCAGGCTCAGTACTGCGCTCAAAAGATGCAGCCCTGAGGTCTCTCCTGATAGGAGGTAGTTATGTAGAAATTCACTGCTCAGGAGACCCGGCAGAAGCACATGTATACCAAAAATGTACCCAGAATGAGCTTTTCAGTGAACAGCAGCCAGGCACATTTTAGCTAGTTTTACCTGTAAGTGGGGTTGGAAACGGTTTTCAGGCTCAGTACTGCGCTCAAAAGACGCAGCCCTGAGTTCTCTCCTGATAGGAGGTAGTTAAGTAGAAATTCACTGCTCAGCTGACCCGGCAGAATCAAATGTATACCAAAAAGTACCCAGAATGTCCTTTTCAGTGAACAGCAGCCAGGCACATTTTAGCTAGTTTTACTTGTAAGTGGGGTTGTAAACGCTTTTCAGGCTCAGTACTGCGCTCAAAGGATGCAGCCCTGAGGTCTCTCCTGATTAGGGGGTAGTTAAGTAAAAATTCGCTGCTCAGCTGACCCGGCAGGAGCAAATATATGCCAAAAATGTATGCAGAATTAGCTTTTCAGTGAAGAGCAGCCAGGCACATTTTAGCTAGTTTTACTTGTAAGTGGGGTTGTAAACGGTTTTCAAGCTCAGTACTGCGCTCAAAAGATGCAGCCCTGAGGTCTCTCCTGATAGGAGGTAGTTAAGTAGAAATTCACTACTCAGCTTACCCGGCAGAAGCAAATGTATACCAAAAATGTACCCAGAATGAGCTTTTCAGTGAACAGCAGCCAGGCACGTTTTAGCTAGTTTACTTGTAAGTGGGGTTGTAAACGCTAATTCAGGCTCAGTACTGCGCGCAAAGGATGCAGCCCTGAGGTCTCTCCTGATAGGAGGTAGTTAAGTAGAAACTCGCTGCTCAGCTGACCCGGCAAGAGCAAATATATGCCAAAAATGTATGCAGAATGAGCTTTTCAGTGAACAGCAGCCAGGCACATTTTAGCTAGTTTTACTTGTAAGTGGGGTTGTAAATGGTTTTCAGGCTCAGTACTGCGTTCAAAAGATGCAGCCCTGAGGTCTCTCCTGATAGGAGGTAGTTAAGTAGAAATTCGCTGCTCAGCTGACCTGGCAGAACCAAATGTATACCAAAAATGTACCCAGAATGACCTTTTCAGTGAACAGCAGCCAGGCACATTTTAGCTAGTTTTACGTGTAAGTGGGGTTGTAAACGCTTTTCAGGCTCAGTACTGCGCTGAAAGGATGCAGCCCTGAGGTCTCTCCTGATAGGAGGTAGTTAGGTAGAAATTCACTGCTCAGCTGACCCGGCAGAAGTAAATGTATACCAAAAATGTACCCAGAATGAGCTTTTCAGTGATCAGCAGCCAGGCACATTTTAGCTAGTTTTACTTGTAAGTGGGGTTGGAAACGGTTTTCAGGCTCAGTACTGCGCTCAAAAGATGCAGCCCTGAGGTCTCTCCTGATAGGAGGTAGTTAAGTAGAAATGCACTGCTCAGCTGACCCGGCAGAAGCAAATGTATACCAAAAATGTACCCAGAATGAGCTTTTCAGTGAACAGCAGCCAGGCACATTTTAGCTAGTTTTACTTGTAAGTGGGGTTGGAAACGGTTTTCAGGCTCAGTACTGCGCTCAAGATGCAGCCCTGAGGTCTCTCCTGATAGGAGGTAGTTAAGTAGAAATTCGCTGCTCAGCTGACCCGGGAGAAGCAAATGTAGCCATACACATTTTAGCTAGTTTTACTTGTAAGTGGGGTTGTAAACGGTTTTCAGGCTCAGTACTGCGCTCAAAAGATGCAGCCCTGAGGTCTCTCCTGATTAGGGGGTAGTTAAGTAAAAATTTGCTGCTCAGCTGACCCGGCAGGAGCAAATATATGCCAAAAATGTATGCAGAATAAGCTTTTCAGTGAACAGCAGCCAGGCACATTTTAGCTAGTTTTACTTGTAAGTGGGGTTGTAAACGGTTTTCAGGCTCAGTACTGCGCTCAAAAGATGCAGCCCTGAGGTCTCTCCTGATAGGAGGTAGTTAAGTAAAAATTCGCTGCTCAGCTGACGGCAGGAGCAAATATATGCCAAAAATGTATGCAGAATGAGCTTTTCAGTGAACAGCAGCCAGGCACATTTTAGCAGTTTTACTTGTAAGTGGGGTTGGAAACGGGTATCAGGCTCAGTACTGCGCTCAAAGGATGCAGCCCTGAGGTCTCTCCTGATTAGGGGGTAGTTAAGTAAAAATTTGCTGCTCAGCTGACCCGGCAGGAGCAAATATATGCCAAAAATGTATGCAGAATAAGCTTTTCAGTGAACAGCAGCCAGGCACATTTTAGCTAGTTTTACTTGTAAGTGGGGTTGTAAACGGTTTTCAGGCTCAGTACTGCGCTCAAAAGATGCAGCCCTGAGGTCTCTCCTGATAGGAGGTAGTTAAGTAAAAATTCGCTGCTCAGCTGACGGCAGGAGCAAATATATGCCAAAAATGTATGCAGAATGAGCTTTTCAGTGAACAGCAGCCAGGCACATTTTAGCAGTTTTACTTGTAAGTGGGGTTGGAAACGGGTATCAGGCTCAGTACTGCGCTCAAAGGATGCAGCCCTGAGGTCTCTCCTGATAGGAGGTAGTTAAGTAGAAATTCACTGCTCAGCTGACCCGGCAGAAGCAAATGTATACCAAAAATGTACCCAGAATGAGCTTTTCAGTGAACAGCAGCCAGGCACGTTTTAGCTAGTTTACTTGTAAGTGGGGTTGTAAACGCTAATTCAGGCTCAGTACTGCGCACAAAGGATGCAGCCCTGAGGTCTCCTGATAGGAGGTAGTTAAGTAGAAACTCGCTGCTCAGCTGACCCGGGAGAAGCAAATGTATGCCAAAAATGTACCTAGAATGAGCTTTTCAGTGAACAGCAGCCAGGCACATTTTAGCTAGTTTTACTTGTAAGTGGGGTTGGAAACGGGTATCAGGCTCAGTACTGCGCTCAAAGGATGCAGCCCTGAGGTCTCTCCTGATTAGGGGGTAGTTAAGTAAAAATTTGCTGCTCAGCTGACCCGGCAGGAGCAAATATATGCCAAAAATGTATGCAGAATAAGCTTTTCAGTGAACAGCAGCCAGGCACATTTTAGCTAGTTTTACTTGTAAGTGGGTTTGTAAATGGTTTTCAGGCTCAGTACTGCGCTCAAAAGATGCAGCCCTGAGGTCTCTCCTGATAGGAGGTAGTTAAGTAGAAATTCGCTGCTCAGCTGACCCGGGAGAAGCAAATGTATGCCAAAAATGTACCCAGAATGAGCTGTTCAGTGAACAGCAGCCAGGCACATTTTAGCTAGTTTTACTTGTAAGTGGGGTTGGAAACGGGTATCAGGCTCAGTACTGCGCTCAAAAGATGCAGCCCTGAGGTCTCTCCTGATAGGAGGTAGTTAAGTGGAAATTCGCTGCTCAGCTGACCCGGCAGGAGCAAATGTCTGCCAAAAATGTATGCAGAATGAGCTTTTCAGTGAACAGCAGCCAGGCACATTTTAGCCAGTTTTACTTGTAAGTGGGGTTGTAAATGGTTTTCAGGCTCAGTACTGCGCTCTAAAGATGCAGCCCTGAGGTCTCTCCTGATAGGAGGTAGTTAAGTAGAAATTCGCTGCTCAGCTAACCCGGGAGAAGCAATTGTATGCCAAAAATGTACCCAGAATGAGCTTTTCAGTGAACAGCAGCCAGGCACATTTTAGCTAGTTTAATTGTAAGTGGGGTTGGAAACGGGTATCAGGCTCAGTACTGCGCTCAAAAGATGCAGCCCTGAGGTCTCTCCTGATAGGAGGTAGTTAAGTAGAAATTCACTGCTCAGCTGACCCGGGAGAAGCAAATGTATGCCAAAAATGTACCCAGAATGAGCTTTTCGGTGAACAGCAGCCAGGCACATTTTAGCTAGTTTTACTTGTAAGTGGGGTTGGAAACGGTTTTCAGGCTCAGTACTGCGCTCAAAAGATGCAGCCATGAGGTCTCTTCTGATAGGAGGTAGTTAAGTAGAAATTCACTGCTCAGCTGACCAGGGAGTAGCAAATGTATACCAAAAATGTACCCAGAATGACCTTTTCAGTGAACAGCAGCCAGGCACATTTTAGCTAGTATTACGTGTAAGTGGGGTTGTAAACGCTTTTCAGGCTCAGTACTGCGCTGAAAGGATGCAGCCCTGAGGTCTCTCCTGATAGGAGGTAGTTAAGTAGAAATTCGCTGCTCAGCTGACCCGGCAGGAGCAAATATATGCCAAAAATGTATGCAGAATGAGCTTTTCAGTGAACAGCAGCCAGGCACATTTTAGCTAGTTTTACGTGTAAGTGGGGTTGTAAACGCTTTTCAGGCTCAGTACTGCGCTGAAAGGATGCAGCCCTGAGGTCTCTCCTGATAGGAGGTAGTTAAGTAGAAATTTACTGCTCAGCTGACCCGGCAGAAGAAAATGTATACCAAAAATGTACCCAGAATGAGCTTTTCAGTGAACAGCAGCCAGGCACATTTTAGCTAGTTTTACTTGTAAGTGGGGTTGTAAATGGTTTTCAGGCTCAGTACTGCGCTCAAAAGATGCAGCCCTGAGGTCTCTCCTGATAGGCGGTAGTTAGGTAGAAATTTACTGCTCAGCTGACCCGGCAGAAGCAAATGTATACCAAAAATGTACCCAGAATGAGCATTTCAGTGAACAACAGCCAGGCACATTTTAGCAGTTTTACTTGTAAGTGGGGTTGGAAACGGGTATCAGGCTCAGTACTGCGCTCAAAGGATGCAGCCCTGAGGTCTCTCCTGATTAGGGGGTAGTTAAGTAAAAATTTGCTGCTCAGCTGACCCGGCAGGAGCAAATATATGCCAAAAATGTATGCAGAATAAGCTTTTCAGTGAACAGCAGCCAGGCACATTTTAGCTAGTTTTACTTGTAAGTGGGGTTGTAAACGGTTTTCAGGCTCAGTACTGCGCTCAAAAGATGCAGCCCTGAGGTCTCTCCTGATAGGAGGTAGTTAAGTAAAAATTCGCTGCTCAGCTGACGGCAGGAGCAAATATATGCCAAAAATGTATGCAGAATGAGCTTTTCAGTGAACAGCAGCCAGGCACATTTTAGCAGTTTTACTTGTAAGTGGGGTTGGAAACGGGTATCAGGCTCAGTACTGCGCTCAAAGGATGCAGCCCTGAGGTCTCTCCTGATTAGGGGGTAGTTAAGTAAAAATTTGCTGCTCAGCTGACCCGGCAGGAGCAAATATATGCCAAAAATGTATGCAGAATAAGCTTTTCAGTGAACAGCAGCCAGGCACATTTTAGCTAGTTTTACTTGTAAGTGGGGTTGTAAACGGTTTTCAGGCTCAGTACTGCGCTCAAAAGATGCAGCCCTGAGGTCTCTCCTGATAGGAGGTAGTTAAGTAAAAATTCGCTGCTCAGCTGACGGCAGGAGCAAATATATGCCAAAAATGTATGCAGAATGAGCTTTTCAGTGAACAGCAGCCAGGCACATTTTAGCAGTTTTACTTGTAAGTGGGGTTGGAAACGGGTATCAGGCTCAGTACTGCGCTCAAAGGATGCAGCCCTGAGGTCTCTCCTGATAGGAGGTAGTTAAGTAGAAATTCACTGCTCAGCTGACCCGGCAGAAGCAAATGTATACCAAAAATGTACCCAGAATGAGCTTTTCAGTGAACAGCAGCCAGGCACGTTTTAGCTAGTTTACTTGTAAGTGGGGTTGTAAACGCTAATTCAGGCTCAGTACTGCGCACAAAGGATGCAGCCCTGAGGTCTCCTGATAGGAGGTAGTTAAGTAGAAACTCGCTGCTCAGCTGACCCGGGAGAAGCAAATGTATGCCAAAAATGTACCTAGAATGAGCTTTTCAGTGAACAGCAGCCAGGCACATTTTAGCTAGTTTTACTTGTAAGTGGGGTTGGAAACGGGTATCAGGCTCAGTACTGCGCTCAAAGGATGCAGCCCTGAGGTCTCTCCTGATTAGGGGGTAGTTAAGTAAAAATTTGCTGCTCAGCTGACCCGGCAGGAGCAAATATATGCCAAAAATGTATGCAGAATAAGCTTTTCAGTGAACAGCAGCCAGGCACATTTTAGCTAGTTTTACTTGTAAGTGGGTTTGTAAATGGTTTTCAGGCTCAGTACTGCGCTCAAAAGATGCAGCCCTGAGGTCTCTCCTGATAGGAGGTAGTTAAGTAGAAATTCGCTGCTCAGCTGACCCGGGAGAAGCAAATGTATGCCAAAAATGTACCCAGAATGAGCTGTTCAGTGAACAGCAGCCAGGCACATTTTAGCTAGTTTTACTTGTAAGTGGGGTTGGAAACGGGTATCAGGCTCAGTACTGCGCTCAAAAGATGCAGCCCTGAGGTCTCTCCTGATAGGAGGTAGTTAAGTGGAAATTCGCTGCTCAGCTGACCCGGCAGGAGCAAATGTCTGCCAAAAATGTATGCAGAATGAGCTTTTCAGTGAACAGCAGCCAGGCACATTTTAGCCAGTTTTACTTGTAAGTGGGGTTGTAAATGGTTTTCAGGCTCAGTACTGCGCTCTAAAGATGCAGCCCTGAGGTCTCTCCTGATAGGAGGTAGTTAAGTAGAAATTCGCTGCTCAGCTAACCCGGGAGAAGCAATTGTATGCCAAAAATGTACCCAGAATGAGCTTTTCAGTGAACAGCAGCCAGGCACATTTTAGCTAGTTTAATTGTAAGTGGGGTTGGAAACGGGTATCAGGCTCAGTACTGCGCTCAAAAGATGCAGCCCTGAGGTCTCTCCTGATAGGAGGTAGTTAAGTAGAAATTCACTGCTCAGCTGACCCGGGAGAAGCAAATGTATGCCAAAAATGTACCCAGAATGAGCTTTTCGGTGAACAGCAGCCAGGCACATTTTAGCTAGTTTTACTTGTAAGTGGGGTTGGAAACGGTTTTCAGGCTCAGTACTGCGCTCAAAAGATGCAGCCATGAGGTCTCTTCTGATAGGAGGTAGTTAAGTAGAAATTCACTGCTCAGCTGACCAGGGAGTAGCAAATGTATACCAAAAATGTACCCAGAATGACCTTTTCAGTGAACAGCAGCCAGGCACATTTTAGCTAGTATTACGTGTAAGTGGGGTTGTAAACGCTTTTCAGGCTCAGTACTGCGCTGAAAGGATGCAGCCCTGAGGTCTCTCCTGATAGGAGGTAGTTAAGTAGAAATTCGCTGCTCAGCTGACCCGGCAGGAGCAAATATATGCCAAAAATGTATGCAGAATGAGCTTTTCAGTGAACAGCAGCCAGGCACATTTTAGCTAGTTTTACGTGTAAGTGGGGTTGTAAACGCTTTTCAGGCTCAGTACTGCGCTGAAAGGATGCAGCCCTGAGGTCTCTCCTGATAGGAGGTAGTTAAGTAGAAATTTACTGCTCAGCTGACCCGGCAGAAGAAAATGTATACCAAAAATGTACCCAGAATGAGCTTTTCAGTGAACAGCAGCCAGGCACATTTTAGCTAGTTTTACTTGTAAGTGGGGTTGTAAATGGTTTTCAGGCTCAGTACTGCGCTCAAAAGATGCAGCCCTGAGGTCTCTCCTGATAGGCGGTAGTTAGGTAGAAATTTACTGCTCAGCTGACCCGGCAGAAGCAAATGTATACCAAAAATGTACCCAGAATGAGCATTTCAGTGAACAACAGCCAGGCACATTTTAGCTAGTTTTACGTGTAAGTGGGGTTGTAAACGCTTTTCAGGCTCAGTACTGCGCTGAAAGGATGCAGCCCTGAGGTCTCTCCTGATAGGAGGTAGTTAAGTAGAAACTCGCTGCTCAGCTGACCCGGCAAGAGCAAATATATGCCAAAAATGTATGCAGAATGAGCTTTTCAGTGAACAGCAGCCAGGCACATGTTAGCTAGTTTTACTTGTAAGTGGGGTTGTAAATGGTTTTCAGGCTCAGTACTGCGTTCAAAAGATGCAGCCCTGAGGTCTCTCCTGATAGGAGATAGTTAAGTAGAAATTCGCTGCTCAGCTGACCCGGGAGAAGCAAATGTATGCCAAAAATGTACCCAGAATGAGCTTTTCAGTGAACAGCAGCCAGGCACATTTTTGCTAGTTTTACTTGTAAGTGGGGTTGGAAACGGTTTTCAGGCTCAGTACTGCGCTCAAAAGATGCAGCCATGAGGTCTCTCCTGATAGGAGGTAGTTAAGTAGAAACTCGCTGCTCAGCTGACCCGGCAGGAGCAAATATATGCCAAAAATGTATGCAGAATGAGCTTTTCAGTGAACAGCAGCCAGGCACATTTTAGCTAGTTTTACTTGTAAGTGGGGTTGTAAATGGTTTTCAGGCTCAGTACTGCGCTCAAAAGATGCAGCCCTGAGGTCTCTCCTGATAGGAGGTAGTTAAGTAAAAATTCACTGCTCAGCTGACCCGGCAGAAGCAAATGTATACCAAAAATGTACCCAGAATGACCTTTTCAGTGAACAGCAGCCAGGCACATTTTAGCTAGTTTTACGTGTAAGTGGGGTTGGAAACGGTTTTCAGGCTCAGTACTGCGCTCAAAAGATGCAGCCCTGAGGTCTCTCCTGATAGGAGGTAGTTAAGTAGAAATGCACTGCTCAGCTGACCCGGCAGAAGCAAATGTATACCAAAAATGTACCCAGAATAAGCTTTTCAGTGAACAGCAGCCAGGCACATTTTAGCTAGTTTTACTCGTAAGTGGGGTTGTAAACGGTTTTCAGGCTCAGTACTGCGCTCAAAAGATGCAGCCCTGAGGTCTCTCCTGATAGGAGGTAGTTAAGTAGAAATTCACTGCTCAGCTGACCCGGCAGAAGCAAATGTATACCAAAAATGTACCCAGAATGAGCTTTTCAGTGAACAGCAGCCAGGCACGTTTTAGCTAGTTTACTTGTAAGTGGGGTTGTAAACGCTAATTCAGGCTCAGTACTGCGCGCAAAGGATGCAGCCCTGAGGTCTCTCCTGATAGGAGGTAGTTAAGTAGAAACTCGCTGCTCAGCTGACCCGGGAGAAGCAAATGTATGCCAAAAATGTACCCAGAATGAGCTTTTCAGTGAACAGCAGCCAGGCACATTTTAGCTAGTTTTACTTGTAAGTGGGGTTGGAAACGGTTTTCAGGCTCAGTACTGCGCTCAAGATGCAGCCCTGAGGTCTCTCCTGATAGGAGGTAGTTAAGTAGAAATTCGCTGCTCAGCTGACCCGGGAGGAGCAAATATATGCCAAAAATGTATGCAGAATAAGCTTTTCAGTGAACAGCAGCCAGGCACATTTTAGCTAGTTTTACTTGTAAGTGGGTTTGTAAATGGTTTTCATGCTCAGTACTGCGCTCAAAAGATGCAGCCCTGAGGTCTCTCCTGATAGGAGGTAGTTAAGTAGAAATTCGCTGCTCAGCTGACCCGGGAGAAGCAAATGTATGCCAAAAATGTACCCAGAATGAGCTTTTCAGTGAACAGCAGCCAGGCACATTTTAGCTAGTTTTACTTGTAAGTGGTGTTGGAAACGGGTATCATTTTAGCTAGTTTTACTCGTAAGTGGGGTTGTAAACGGTTTTCAGGCTCAGTACTGCGCTCAAAGGATGCAGCCCTGAGGTCTCTCCTGATAGGAGGTAGTTAAGTAGAAATTCACTGCTCAGCTGACCCGGCAGAAGCAAATGTATACCAAAAATGTATGCAGAATAAGCTTTTCAGTGAACAGCAGCCAGGCACATTTTAGCTAGTTTTACTTGTAAGTGGGGTTGTAAATGGTTTTCAGGCTCAGTACTGCACTCAAAAGATGCAGCCCTGAGGTCTCACCTGATATGAGGTAGTTAAGTAGAAATTCACTGCTCAGCTGACCCGGCAGAAGCAAATGTATACCAAAAATGTACCCAGAATGAGCATTTCAGTGAACAACAGCCAGGCACATTTTAGCTAGTTTTACTTGTAAGTGGGGTTGTAAACGGTTTTCAGGCTCAGTACTGCGCTCAAAAGATGCAGCCTTGAGGTCTCTCCTGATAGGAGGTAGTTAAGTAGAGATTTGCTGCTCAGCTGACCCGGCAGGAGCAAATATATTCCAAAAATGTATGCAGAATGAGCTTTTCAGTGACCAGCAGCCAGGCACATTTTAGCCAGTTTTACTTGTAAGTGGGGTTGTAAACGGTTTTCAGGCTCAGTACTGCGCTCAAAAGATGCAGCCCTGAGGTCTCTCCTGATAGGAGGTAGTTAAGTAGAAATTCGCTGCTCAGCTGACCCGGGAGAAGCAAATGTATGCCAAAAATGTACCCAGAATGAGCTTTTCAGTGAACAGCAGCCAGGCACGTTTTAGCTAGTTTACTTGTAAGTGGGGTTGTAAACGCTAATTCAGGCTCAGTACTGCGCGTAAAGGATGCAGACCTTAGGTCTCTCCTGATAGGAGGTACTGCGCGCAAAGGATGCAGCCCTGAGGTCTCTCCTGATAGGAGGTAGTTAAGTAGAAACTCGCTGCTCAGCTGACCCGGGAGAAGCAAATGTATGCCAAAAATGTACCCAGAATGAGCTTTTCAGTGAACAGCAGCCAGGCACATTTTAGCTAGTTTTACTTGTAAGTGGGGTTGGAAACGGGTATCAGGCTCAGTACTGCGCTCAAAAGATGCAGCCCTGAGGTCTCTCCTGATAGGAGGTAGTTAAGTGGAAATTCACTGCTCAGCTGACCCGGCAGGAGCAAATGTCTGCCAAAAATGTATGCAGAATGAGCTTTTCAGTGAACAGCAGCCAGGCACATTTTAGCCAGTTTTACTTGTAAGTGGGGTTGTAAATGGTTTTCAGGCTCAGTACTGCGCTCTAAAGATGCAGCCCTGAGGTCTTTACTGATAGGAGGTAGTTAAGTAGAAATTCGCTGCTCAGCTGACCCGGGAGAAGCAAATGTATGCCAAAAATGTACCCAGAATGAGCTTTTCAGTGAACAGCAGCCAGGCACATTTTAGCTAGTTTTACTTGTAAGTGGGGTTGGAAACGGTTTTCAGGCTCAGTACTGCGCTCAAAAGATGCAGCCCCGAGGTCTCTCCTGATAGGAGGTAGTTAAGTAGAATTCCACTGCTCAGCTGACCCGGCAGAAGCAAATGTATACCAAAAATGTACCCAGAATGAGCATTTCAGTGAACAACAGCCAGGCACATTTTAGCTAGTTTTACTTGTAAGTGGGGTTGTAAACGGTTTTCAGGCTCAGTACTGCGCTCAAAAGATGCAGCCCTGAGGTCTCTCCTGATAGGAGGTAGTTAAGTAGAAATTTGCTGCTCAGCTGACCCGGCAGGAGCAAATATATGCCAAAAATGTATGCAGAATAAGCTTTTCAGTGACCAGCAGCCAGGCACATTTTAGCTAGTTTTACTTGTAAGTGGGGTTGTAAACGGTTTTCAGGCTCAGTACTGTGCTCAAAAGATGCAGCCCTGAGGTCTCTCCTGATAGGAGGTAGTTAAGTAGAAATTCGCTGCTCAGCTGACCCGGGAGAAGCAAATGTATGCCAAAAATGTACCCAGAATGAGCTTTTCAGTGAACAGCAGCCAGGCACATTTTAGCTAGTTTTACTTGTAAGTGGGGTTGGAAACGGGTATCAGGCTCAGTACTGCGCTCAAAAGATGCAGCCCTGAGGTCTCTCCTGAAAGGAGGTAGTTATGTAGAAATTCACTGCTCAGGAGACCCGGCAGAAGCACATGTATACCAAAAATGTACCCAGAATGAGCTTTTCAGTGAACAGCAGCCAGGCACATTTTAGCTAGTTTTACCTGTAAGTGGGGTTGGAAACGGTTTTCAGGCTCAGTACTGCGCTCAAAAGACGCAGCCCTGAGTTCTCTCCTGATAGGAGGTAGTTAAGTAGAAATTCACTGCTCAGCTGACCCGGCAGAAGCAAATGTATACCAAAAAGTACCCAGAATGTCCTTTTCAGTGAACAGCAGCCAGGCACATTTTAGCTAGTTTTACTTGTAAGTGGGGTTGTAAACGCTTTTCAGGCTCAGTACTGCGCTCAAAGGATGCAGCCCTGAGGTCTCTCCTGATTAGGGGGTAGTTAAGTAAAAATTCGCTGCTCAGCTGACCCGGCAGGAGCAAATATATGCCAAAAATGTATGCAGAATTAGCTTTTCAGTGAAGAGCAGCCAGGCACATTTTAGCTAGTTTTACTTGTAAGTGGGGTTGTAAACGGTTTTCAAGCTCAGTACTGCGCTCAAAAGATGCAGCCCTGAGGTCTCTCCTGATAGGAGGTAGTTAAGTAGAAATTCACTACTCAGCTGACCCGGCAGAAGCAAATGTATACCAAAAATGTACCCAGAATGAGCTTTTCAGTGAACAGCAGCCAGGCACGTTTTAGCTAGTTTACTTGTAAGTGGGGTTGTAAACGCTAATTCAGGCTCAGTACTGCGCGCAAAGGATGCAGCCCTGAGTTCTCTCCTGATAGGAGGTAGTTAAGTGGAAATTCGCTGCTCAGCTGACCCGGCAGGAGCAAATGTCTGCCAAAAATGTATGCAGAATGAGCTTTTCAGTGAACAGCAGCCAGGCACATTTTAGCCAGTTTTACTTGTAAGTGGGGTTGTAAATGGTTTTCAGGCTCAGTACTGCGCTCTAAAGATGCAGCCCTGAGGTCTCTCCTGATAGGAGGTAGTTAAGTAGAAATTCGCTGCTCAGCTGACCCGGGAGAAGCAAATGCATGCCAAAAATGTACCCAGAATGAGCTTTTCAGTGAACAGCAGCCAGGCACATTTTAGCTAGTTTTACTTGTAAGTGGGGTTGGAAACGGTTTTTTCAGGCTCAGTACTGCGCTCAAAAGATGCAGCCCTGAGGTCTCTCCTGATAGGAGGTAGTTAAGTAGAAATTCACTGCTCAGCTGACCCGGCAGAAGCAAATGTATACCAAAAATGTACCCAGAATGAGCATTTCAGTGAACAACAGCCAGGCACATTTTAGCTAGTTTTACTTGTAAGTGGGGTTGTAAAAGGTTTTCAGGCTCAGTACTGCGCTCAAAAGATGCAGCCCTGAGGTCTCTCCTGATAGGAGGTAGTTAAGTAGAAATTTGCTGCTCAGCTGACCCGGCAGGAGCAAATATATGCCAAAAATGTATGCAGAATGAGCTTTTCAGTGACCAGCAGCCAGGCACATTTTAGCTAGTTTTACTTGTAAGTGGGGTTGTAAACGGTTTTCAGGCTCAGTACTGCGCTCAAAAGATGCAGCCCTGAGGTCTCTCCTGATAGGAGGTAGTTAAGTAGAAATTCGCTGCTCAGCTGACCCGGGAGAAGCAAATGTATGCCAAAAATGTACCCAGAATGAGCTTTTCAGTGAACAGCAGCCAGGCACATTTTAGCTAGTTTTACTTGTAAGTGGGGTTGGAAACGGGTATCAGGCTCAGTACTGCGCTCAAAAGATGCAGCCCTGAGGTCTCTCCTGATAGGAGGTAGTTATGTAGAAATTCACTGCTCAGGAGACCCGGCAGAAGCACATGTATACCAAAAATGTACCCAGAATGAGCTTTTCAGTGAACAGCAGCCAGGCACATTTTAGCTAGTTTTACCTGTAAGTGGGGTTGGAAACGGTTTTCAGGCTCCGTACTACGCTCAAAAGACGCAGCCCTGAGTTCTCTCCTGATAGGAGGTAGTTAAGTAGAAATTCACTGCTCAGCTGACCCGGCAGAAGCAAATGTATACCAAAAAGTACCCAGAATGTCCTTTTCAGTGAACAGCAGCCAGGCACATTTTAGCTAGTTTTACTTGTAAGTGGGGTTGTAAACGCTTTTCAGGCTCAGTACTGCGCTCAAAGGATGCAGCCCTGAGGTCTCTCCTGATTAGGGGGTAGTTAAGTAGAAACTCGCTGCTCAGCTGACCCGGGAGAAGCAAATGTATGCCAAAAATGTACCCAGAATGAGCTTTTCAGTGAACAGCAGCCAGGCACATTTTAGCTAGTTTTACCTGTAAGTGGGGTTGGAAACGGTTTTCAGGCTCAGTACTGCGCTCAAAAGACGCAGCCCTGAGTTCTCTCCTGATAGGAGGTAGTTAAGTAGAAATTCACTGCTCAGCTGACCCGGCAGAAGCAAATGTATACCAAAAAGTACCCAGAATGTCCTTTTCAGTGAACAGCAGCCAGGCACATTTTAGCTAGTTTTACTTGTAAGTGGGGTTGTAAACGCTTTTCAGGCTCAGTACTGCGCTCAAAGGATGCAGCCCTGAGGTCTCTCCTGATTAGGGGGTAGTTAAGTAAAAATTCGCTGCTCAGCTGACCCGGCAGGAGCAAATATATGCCAAAAATGTATGCAGAATTAGCTTTTCAGTGAAGAGCAGCCAGGCACATTTTAGCTAGTTTTACTTGTAAGTGGGGTTGTAAACGGTTTTCAAGCTCAGTACTGCGCTCAAAAGATGCAGCCCTGAGGTCTCTCCTGATAGGAGGTAGTTAAGTAGAAATTCACTACTCAGCTGACCCGGCAGAAGCAAATGTATACCAAAAATGTACCCAGAATGAGCTTTTCAGTGAACAGCAGCCAGGCACGTTTTAGCTAGTTTACTTGTAAGTGGGGTTGTAAACGCTAATTCAGGCTCAGTACTGCGCGCAAAGGATGCAGCCCTGAGGTCTCTCCTGATAGGAGGTAGTTAAGTGGAAATTCGCTGCTCAGCTGACCCGGCAGGAGCAAATGTCTGCCAAAAATGTATGCAGAATGAGCTTTTCAGTGAACAGCAGCCAGGCACATTTTAGCCAGTTTTACTTGTAAGTGGGGTTGGAAATGGTTTTCAGGCTCAGTACTGCGCTCTAAAGATGCAGCCCTGAGGTCTCTCCTGATAGGAGGTAGTTAAGTAGAAATTCGCTGCTCAGCTGACCCGGGAGAAGCAAATGCATGCCAAAAATGTACCCAGAATGAGCTTTTCAGTGAACAGCAGCCAGGCACATTTTAGCTAGTTTTACTTGTAAGTGGGGTTGGAAACGGTTTTTTCAGGCTCAGTACTGCGCTCAAAATATGCAGCCCTGAGGTCTCTCCTGATAGGAGGTAGTTAAGTAGAAATTCACTGCTCAGCTGACCCGGCAGAAGCAAATGTATACCAAAAATGTACCCAGAATGAGCATTTCAGTGAACAACAGCCAGGCACATTTTAGCTAGTTTTACTTGTAAGTGGGGTTGTAAAAGGTTTTCAGGCTCAGTACTGCGCTCAAAAGATGCAGCCCTGAGGTCTCTCCTGATAGGAGGTAGTTAAGTAGAAATTTGCTGCTCAGCTGACCCGGCAGGAGCAAATATATGCCAAAAATGTATGCAGAATGAGCTTTTCAGTGACCAGCAGCCAGGCACATTTTAGCTAGTTTTACTTGTAAGTGGGGTTGTAAACGGTTTTCAGGCTCAGTACTGCGCTCAAAAGATGCAGCCCTGAGGTCTCTCCTGATAGGAGGTAGTTAAGTAGAAATTCGCTGCTCAGCTGACCCGGGAGAAGCAAATGTATGCCAAAAATGTACCCAGAATGAGCTTTTCAGTGAACAGCAGCCAGGCACATTTTAGCTAGTTTTACTTGTAAGTGGGGTTGGAAACGGGTATCAGGCTCAGTACTGCACTCAAAAGATGCAGCCCTGAGGTCTCTCCTGATAGGAGGTAGTTATGTAGAAATTCACTGCTCAGGAGACCCGGCAGAAGCACATGTATACCAAAAATGTACCCAGAATGAGCTTTTCAGTGAACAGCAGCCAGGCACATTTTAGCTAGTTTTACCTGTAAGTGGGGTTGGAAACGGTTTTCAGGCTCAGTACTGCGCTCAAAAGACGCAGCCCTGAGTTCTCTCCTGATAGGAGGTAGTTAAGTAGAAATTTGCTGCTCAGCTGACCCGGCAGGAGCAAATATATGCCAAAAATGTATGCAGAATAAGCTTTTCAGTGACCAGCAGCCAGGCACATTTTAGCTAGTTTTACTTGTAAGTGGGGTTGTAAACGGTTTTCAGGCTCAGTACTGTGCTCAAAAGATGCAGCCCTGAGGTCTCTCCTGATAGGAGGTAGTTAAGTAGAAATTCGCTGCTCAGCTGACCCGGGAGAAGCAAATGTATGCCAAAAATGTACCCAGAATGAGCTTTTCAGTGAACAGCAGCCAGGCACATTTTAGCTAGTTTTACTTGTAAGTGGGGTTGGAAACGGGTATCAGGCTCAGTACTGCGCTCAAAAGATGCAGCCCTGAGGTCTCTCCTGATAGGAGGTAGTTATGTAGAAATTCACTGCTCAGGAGACCCGGCAGAAGCACATGTATACCAAAAATGTACCCAGAATGAGCTTTTCAGTGAACAGCAGCCAGGCACATTTTAGCTAGTTTTACCTGTAAGTGGGGTTGGAAACGGTTTTCAGGCTCAGTACTGCGCTCAAAAGACGCAGCCCTGAGTTCTCTCCTGATAGGAGGTAGTTAAGTAGAAATTCACTGCTCAGCTGACCCGGCAGAAGCAAATGTATACCAAAAAGTACCCAGAATGTCCTTTTCAGTGAACAGCAGCCAGGCACATTTTAGCTAGTTTTACTTGTAAGTGGGGTTGTAAACGCTTTTCAGGCTCAGTACTGCGCTCAAAGGATGCAGCCCTGAGGTCTCTCCTGATTAGGGGGTAGTTAAGTAAAAATTCGCTGCTCAGCTGACCCGGCAGGAGCAAATATATGCCAAAAATGTATGCAGAATTAGCTTTTCAGTGAAGAGCAGCCAGGCACATTTTAGCTAGTTTTACTTGTAAGTGGGGTTGTAAACGGTTTTCAAGCTCAGTACTGCGCTCAAAAGATGCAGCCCTGAGGTCTCTCCTGATAGGAGGTAGTTAAGTAGAAATTCACTACTCAGCTGACCCGGCAGAAGCAAATGTATACCAAAAATGTACCCAGAATGAGCTTTTCAGTGAACAGCAGCCAGGCACGTTTTAGCTAGTTTACTTGTAAGTGGGGTTGTAAACGCTAATTCAGGCTCAGTACTGCGCGCAAAGGATGCAGCCCTGAGTTCTCTCCTGATAGGAGGTAGTTAAGTGGAAATTCGCTGCTCAGCTGACCCGGCAGGAGCAAATGTCTGCCAAAAATGTATGCAGAATGAGCTTTTCAGTGAACAGCAGCCAGGCACATTTTAGCCAGTTTTACTTGTAAGTGGGGTTGTAAATGGTTTTCAGGCTCAGTACTGCGCTCTAAAGATGCAGCCCTGAGGTCTCTCCTGATAGGAGGTAGTTAAGTAGAAATTCGCTGCTCAGCTGACCCGGGAGAAGCAAATGCATGCCAAAAATGTACCCAGAATGAGCTTTTCAGTGAACAGCAGCCAGGCACATTTTAGCTAGTTTTACTTGTAAGTGGGGTTGGAAACGGTTTTTTCAGGCTCAGTACTGCGCTCAAAAGATGCAGCCCTGAGGTCTCTCCTGATAGGAGGTAGTTAAGTAGAAATTCACTGCTCAGCTGACCCGGCAGAAGCAAATGTATACCAAAAATGTACCCAGAATGAGCATTTCAGTGAACAACAGCCAGGCACATTTTAGCTAGTTTTACTTGTAAGTGGGGTTGTAAAAGGTTTTCAGGCTCAGTACTGCGCTCAAAAGATGCAGCCCTGAGGTCTCTCCTGATAGGAGGTAGTTAAGTAGAAATTTGCTGCTCAGCTGACCCGGCAGGAGCAAATATATGCCAAAAATGTATGCAGAATGAGCTTTTCAGTGACCAGCAGCCAGGCACATTTTAGCTAGTTTTACTTGTAAGTGGGGTTGTAAACGGTTTTCAGGCTCAGTACTGCGCTCAAAAGATGCAGCCCTGAGGTCTCTCCTGATAGGAGGTAGTTAAGTAGAAATTCGCTGCTCAGCTGACCCGGGAGAAGCAAATGTATGCCAAAAATGTACCCAGAATGAGCTTTTCAGTGAACAGCAGCCAGGCACATTTTAGCTAGTTTTACTTGTAAGTGGGGTTGGAAACGGGTATCAGGCTCAGTACTGCGCTCAAAAGATGCAGCCCTGAGGTCTCTCCTGATAGGAGGTAGTTATGTAGAAATTCACTGCTCAGGAGACCCGGCAGAAGCACATGTATACCAAAAATGTACCCAGAATGAGCTTTTCAGTGAACAGCAGCCAGGCACATTTTAGCTAGTTTTACCTGTAAGTGGGGTTGGAAACGGTTTTCAGGCTCCGTACTACGCTCAAAAGACGCAGCCCTGAGTTCTCTCCTGATAGGAGGTAGTTAAGTAGAAATTCACTGCTCAGCTGACCCGGCAGAAGCAAATGTATACCAAAAAGTACCCAGAATGTCCTTTTCAGTGAACAGCAGCCAGGCACATTTTAGCTAGTTTTACTTGTAAGTGGGGTTGTAAACGCTTTTCAGGCTCAGTACTGCGCTCAAAGGATGCAGCCCTGAGGTCTCTCCTGATTAGGGGGTAGTTAAGTAGAAACTCGCTGCTCAGCTGACCCGGGAGAAGCAAATGTATGCCAAAAATGTACCCAGAATGAGCTTTTCAGTGAACAGCAGCCAGGCACATTTTAGCTAGTTTTACCTGTAAGTGGGGTTGGAAACGGTTTTCAGGCTCAGTACTGCGCTCAAAAGACGCAGCCCTGAGTTCTCTCCTGATAGGAGGTAGTTAAGTAGAAATTCACTGCTCAGCTGACCCGGCAGAAGCAAATGTATACCAAAAAGTACCCAGAATGTCCTTTTCAGTGAACAGCAGCCAGGCACATTTTAGCTAGTTTTACTTGTAAGTGGGGTTGTAAACGCTTTTCAGGCTCAGTACTGCGCTCAAAGGATGCAGCCCTGAGGTCTCTCCTGATTAGGGGGTAGTTAAGTAAAAATTCGCTGCTCAGCTGACCCGGCAGGAGCAAATATATGCCAAAAATGTATGCAGAATTAGCTTTTCAGTGAAGAGCAGCCAGGCACATTTTAGCTAGTTTTACTTGTAAGTGGGGTTGTAAACGGTTTTCAAGCTCAGTACTGCGCTCAAAAGATGCAGCCCTGAGGTCTCTCCTGATAGGAGGTAGTTAAGTAGAAATTCACTACTCAGCTGACCCGGCAGAAGCAAATGTATACCAAAAATGTACCCAGAATGAGCTTTTCAGTGAACAGCAGCCAGGCACGTTTTAGCTAGTTTACTTGTAAGTGGGGTTGTAAACGCTAATTCAGGCTCAGTACTGCGCGCAAAGGATGCAGCCCTGAGGTCTCTCCTGATAGGAGGTAGTTAAGTGGAAATTCGCTGCTCAGCTGACCCGGCAGGAGCAAATGTCTGCCAAAAATGTATGCAGAATGAGCTTTTCAGTGAACAGCAGCCAGGCACATTTTAGCCAGTTTTACTTGTAAGTGGGGTTGGAAATGGTTTTCAGGCTCAGTACTGCGCTCTAAAGATGCAGCCCTGAGGTCTCTCCTGATAGGAGGTAGTTAAGTAGAAATTCGCTGCTCAGCTGACCCGGGAGAAGCAAATGCATGCCAAAAATGTACCCAGAATGAGCTTTTCAGTGAACAGCAGCCAGGCACATTTTAGCTAGTTTTACTTGTAAGTGGGGTTGGAAACGGTTTTTTCAGGCTCAGTACTGCGCTCAAAATATGCAGCCCTGAGGTCTCTCCTGATAGGAGGTAGTTAAGTAGAAATTCACTGCTCAGCTGACCCGGCAGAAGCAAATGTATACCAAAAATGTACCCAGAATGAGCATTTCAGTGAACAACAGCCAGGCACATTTTAGCTAGTTTTACTTGTAAGTGGGGTTGTAAAAGGTTTTCAGGCTCAGTACTGCGCTCAAAAGATGCAGCCCTGAGGTCTCTCCTGATAGGAGGTAGTTAAGTAGAAATTTGCTGCTCAGCTGACCCGGCAGGAGCAAATATATGCCAAAAATGTATGCAGAATGAGCTTTTCAGTGACCAGCAGCCAGGCACATTTTAGCTAGTTTTACTTGTAAGTGGGGTTGTAAACGGTTTTCAGGCTCAGTACTGCGCTCAAAAGATGCAGCCCTGAGGTCTCTCCTGATAGGAGGTAGTTAAGTAGAAATTCGCTGCTCAGCTGACCCGGGAGAAGCAAATGTATGCCAAAAATGTACCCAGAATGAGCTTTTCAGTGAACAGCAGCCAGGCACATTTTAGCTAGTTTTACTTGTAAGTGGGGTTGGAAACGGGTATCAGGCTCAGTACTGCACTCAAAAGATGCAGCCCTGAGGTCTCTCCTGATAGGAGGTAGTTATGTAGAAATTCACTGCTCAGGAGACCCGGCAGAAGCACATGTATACCAAAAATGTACCCAGAATGAGCTTTTCAGTGAACAGCAGCCAGGCACATTTTAGCTAGTTTTACCTGTAAGTGGGGTTGGAAACGGTTTTCAGGCTCAGTACTGCGCTCAAAAGACGCAGCCCTGAGTTCTCTCCTGATAGGAGGTAGTTAAGTAGAAATTTGCTGCTCAGCTGACCCGGCAGGAGCAAATATATGCCAAAAATGTATGCAGAATAAGCTTTTCAGTGACCAGCAGCCAGGCACATTTTAGCTAGTTTTACTTGTAAGTGGGGTTGTAAACGGTTTTCAGGCTCAGTACTGTGCTCAAAAGATGCAGCCCTGAGGTCTCTCCTGATAGGAGGTAGTTAAGTAGAAATTCGCTGCTCAGCTGACCCGGGAGAAGCAAATGTATGCCAAAAATGTACCCAGAATGAGCTTTTCAGTGAACAGCAGCCAGGCACATTTTAGCTAGTTTTACTTGTAAGTGGGGTTGGAAACGGGTATCAGGCTCAGTACTGCGCTCAAAAGATGCAGCCCTGAGGTCTCTCCTGATAGGAGGTAGTTATGTAGAAATTCACTGCTCAGGAGACCCGGCAGAAGCACATGTATACCAAAAATGTACCCAGAATGAGCTTTTCAGTGAACAGCAGCCAGGCACATTTTAGCTAGTTTTACCTGTAAGTGGGGTTGGAAACGGTTTTCAGGCTCAGTACTGCGCTCAAAAGACGCAGCCCTGAGTTCTCTCCTGATAGGAGGTAGTTAAGTAGAAATTCACTGCTCAGCTGACCCGGCAGAAGCAAATGTATACCAAAAAGTACCCAGAATGTCCTTTTCAGTGAACAGCAGCCAGGCACATTTTAGCTAGTTTTACTTGTAAGTGGGGTTGTAAACGCTTTTCAGGCTCAGTACTGCGCTCAAAGGATGCAGCCCTGAGGTCTCTCCTGATTAGGGGGTAGTTAAGTAAAAATTCGCTGCTCAGCTGACCCGGCAGGAGCAAATATATGCCAAAAATGTATGCAGAATTAGCTTTTCAGTGAAGAGCAGCCAGGCACATTTTAGCTAGTTTTACTTGTAAGTGGGGTTGTAAACGGTTTTCAAGCTCAGTACTGCGCTCAAAAGATGCAGCCCTGAGGTCTCTCCTGATAGGAGGTAGTTAAGTAGAAATTCACTACTCAGCTGACCCGGCAGAAGCAAATGTATACCAAAAATGTACCCAGAATGAGCTTTTCAGTGAACAGCAGCCAGGCACGTTTTAGCTAGTTTACTTGTAAGTGGGGTTGTAAACGCTAATTCAGGCTCAGTACTGCGCGCAAAGGATGCAGCCCTGAGTTCTCTCCTGATAGGAGGTAGTTAAGTGGAAATTCGCTGCTCAGCTGACCCGGCAGGAGCAAATGTCTGCCAAAAATGTATGCAGAATGAGCTTTTCAGTGAACAGCAGCCAGGCACATTTTAGCCAGTTTTACTTGTAAGTGGGGTTGTAAATGGTTTTCAGGCTCAGTACTGCGCTCTAAAGATGCAGCCCTGAGGTCTCTCCTGATAGGAGGTAGTTAAGTAGAAATTCGCTGCTCAGCTGACCCGGGAGAAGCAAATGCATGCCAAAAATGTACCCAGAATGAGCTTTTCAGTGAACAGCAGCCAGGCACATTTTAGCTAGTTTTACTTGTAAGTGGGGTTGGAAACGGTTTTTTCAGGCTCAGTACTGCGCTCAAAAGATGCAGCCCTGAGGTCTCTCCTGATAGGAGGTAGTTAAGTAGAAATTCACTGCTCAGCTGACCCGGCAGAAGCAAATGTATACCAAAAATGTACCCAGAATGAGCATTTCAGTGAACAACAGCCAGGCACATTTTAGCTAGTTTTACTTGTAAGTGGGGTTGTAAAAGGTTTTCAGGCTCAGTACTGCGCTCAAAAGATGCAGCCCTGAGGTCTCTCCTGATAGGAGGTAGTTAAGTAGAAATTTGCTGCTCAGCTGACCCGGCAGGAGCAAATATATGCCAAAAATGTATGCAGAATGAGCTTTTCAGTGACCAGCAGCCAGGCACATTTTAGCTAGTTTTACTTGTAAGTGGGGTTGTAAACGGTTTTCAGGCTCAGTACTGCGCTCAAAAGATGCAGCCCTGAGGTCTCTCCTGATAGGAGGTAGTTAAGTAGAAATTCGCTGCTCAGCTGACCCGGGAGAAGCAAATGTATGCCAAAAATGTACCCAGAATGAGCTTTTCAGTGAACAGCAGCCAGGCACATTTTAGCTAGTTTTACTTGTAAGTGGGGTTGGAAACGGGTATCAGGCTCAGTACTGCGCTCAAAAGATGCAGCCCTGAGGTCTCTCCTGATAGGAGGTAGTTATGTAGAAATTCACTGCTCAGGAGACCCGGCAGAAGCACATGTATACCAAAAATGTACCCAGAATGAGCTTTTCAGTGAACAGCAGCCAGGCACATTTTAGCTAGTTTTACCTGTAAGTGGGGTTGGAAACGGTTTTCAGGCTCCGTACTACGCTCAAAAGACGCAGCCCTGAGTTCTCTCCTGATAGGAGGTAGTTAAGTAGAAATTCACTGCTCAGCTGACCCGGCAGAAGCAAATGTATACCAAAAAGTACCCAGAATGTCCTTTTCAGTGAACAGCAGCCAGGCACATTTTAGCTAGTTTTACTTGTAAGTGGGGTTGTAAACGCTTTTCAGGCTCAGTACTGCGCTCAAAGGATGCAGCCCTGAGGTCTCTCCTGATTAGGGGGTAGTTAAGTAGAAACTCGCTGCTCAGCTGACCCGGGAGAAGCAAATGTATGCCAAAAATGTACCCAGAATGAGCTTTTCAGTGAACAGCAGCCAGGCACATTTTAGCTAGTTTTACCTGTAAGTGGGGTTGGAAACGGTTTTCAGGCTCAGTACTGCGCTCTAAAGATGCAGCCCTGAGGTCTCTCCTGATAGGAGGTAGTTAAGTAGAAATTCGCTGCTCAGCTGACCCGGGAGAAGCAAATGCATGCCAAAAATGTACCCAGAATGAGCTTTTCAGTGAACAGCAGCCAGGCACATTTTAGCTAGTTTTACTTGTAAGTGGGGTTGGAAACGGTTTTTTCAGGCTCAGTACTGCGCTCAAAAGATGCAGCCCTGAGGTCTCTCCTGATAGGAGGTAGTTAAGTAGAAATTCACTGCTCAGCTGACCCGGCAGAAGCAAATGTATACCAAAAATGTACCCAGAATGAGCATTTCAGTGAACAACAGCCAGGCACATTTTAGCTAGTTTTACTTGTAAGTGGGGTTGTAAAAGGTTTTCAGGCTCAGTACTGCGCTCAAAAGATGCAGCCCTGAGGTCTCTCCTGATAGGAGGTAGTTAAGTAGAAATTTGCTGCTCAGCTGACCCGGCAGGAGCAAATATATGCCAAAAATGTATGCAGAATGAGCTTTTCAGTGACCAGCAGCCAGGCACATTTTAGCTAGTTTTACTTGTAAGTGGGGTTGTAAACGGTTTTCAGGCTCAGTACTGCGCTCAAAAGATGCAGCCCTGAGGTCTCTCCTGATAGGAGGTAGTTAAGTAGAAATTCGCTGCTCAGCTGACCCGGGAGAAGCAAATGTATGCCAAAAATGTACCCAGAATGAGCTTTTCAGTGAACAGCAGCCAGGCACATTTTAGCTAGTTTTACTTGTAAGTGGGGTTGGAAACGGGTATCAGGCTCAGTACTGCGCTCAAAAGATGCAGCCCTGAGGTCTCTCCTGATAGGAGGTAGTTATGTAGAAATTCACTGCTCAGGAGACCCGGCAGAAGCACATGTATACCAAAAATGTACCCAGAATGAGCTTTTCAGTGAACAGCAGCCAGGCACATTTTAGCTAGTTTTACCTGTAAGTGGGGTTGGAAACGGTTTTCAGGCTCCGTACTACGCTCAAAAGACGCAGCCCTGAGTTCTCTCCTGATAGGAGGTAGTTAAGTAGAAATTCACTGCTCAGCTGACCCGGCAGAAGCAAATGTATACCAAAAAGTACCCAGAATGTCCTTTTCAGTGAACAGCAGCCAGGCACATTTTAGCTAGTTTTACTTGTAAGTGGGGTTGTAAACGCTTTTCAGGCTCAGTACTGCGCTCAAAGGATGCAGCCCTGAGGTCTCTCCTGATTAGGGGGTAGTTAAGTAGAAACTCGCTGCTCAGCTGACCCGGGAGAAGCAAATGTATGCCAAAAATGTACCCAGAATGAGCTTTTCAGTGAACAGCAGCCAGGCACATTTTAGCTAGTTTTACCTGTAAGTGGGGTTGGAAACGGTTTTCAGGCTCAGTACTGCGCTCAAAAGACGCAGCCCTGAGTTCTCTCCTGATAGGAGGTAGTTAAGTAGAAATTCACTGCTCAGCTGACCCGGCAGAAGCAAATGTATACCAAAAAGTACCCAGAATGTCCTTTTCAGTGAACAGCAGCCAGGCACATTTTAGCTAGTTTTACTTGTAAGTGGGGTTGTAAACGCTTTTCAGGCTCAGTACTGCGCTCAAAGGATGCAGCCCTGAGGTCTCTCCTGATTAGGGGGTAGTTAAGTAAAAATTCGCTGCTCAGCTGACCCGGCAGGAGCAAATATATGCCAAAAATGTATGCAGAATTAGCTTTTCAGTGAAGAGCAGCCAGGCACATTTTAGCTAGTTTTACTTGTAAGTGGGGTTGTAAACGGTTTTCAAGCTCAGTACTGCGCTCAAAAGATGCAGCCCTGAGGTCTCTCCTGATAGGAGGTAGTTAAGTAGAAATTCACTACTCAGCTGACCCGGCAGAAGCAAATGTATACCAAAAATGTACCCAGAATGAGCTTTTCAGTGAACAGCAGCCAGGCACGTTTTAGCTAGTTTACTTGTAAGTGGGGTTGTAAACGCTAATTCAGGCTCAGTACTGCGCGCAAAGGATGCAGCCCTGAGGTCTCTCCTGATAGGAGGTAGTTAAGTGGAAATTCGCTGCTCAGCTGACCCGGCAGGAGCAAATGTCTGCCAAAAATGTATGCAGAATGAGCTTTTCAGTGAACAGCAGCCAGGCACATTTTAGCCAGTTTTACTTGTAAGTGGGGTTGGAAATGGTTTTCAGGCTCAGTACTGCGCTCTAAAGATGCAGCCCTGAGGTCTCTCCTGATAGGAGGTAGTTAAGTAGAAATTCGCTGCTCAGCTGACCCGGGAGAAGCAAATGCATGCCAAAAATGTACCCAGAATGAGCTTTTCAGTGAACAGCAGCCAGGCACATTTTAGCTAGTTTTACTTGTAAGTGGGGTTGGAAACGGTTTTTTCAGGCTCAGTACTGCGCTCAAAAGATGCAGCCCTGAGGTCTCTCCTGATAGGAGGTAGTTAAGTAGAAATTCACTGCTCAGCTGACCCGGCAGAAGCAAATGTATACCAAAAATGTACCCAGAATGAGCATTTCAGTGAACAACAGCCAGGCACATTTTAGCTAGTTTTACTTGTAAGTGGGGTTGTAAAAGGTTTTCAGGCTCAGTACTGCGCTCAAAAGATGCAGCCCTGAGGTCTCTCCTGATAGGAGGTAGTTAAGTAGAAATTTGCTGCTCAGCTGACCCGGCAGGAGCAAATATATGCCAAAAATGTATGCAGAATGAGCTTTTCAGTGACCAGCAGCCAGGCACATTTTAGCTAGTTTTACTTGTAAGTGGGGTTGTAAACGGTTTTCAGGCTCAGTACTGCGCTCAAAAGATGCAGCCCTGAGGTCTCTCCTGATAGGAGGTAGTTAAGTAGAAATTCGCTGCTCAGCTGACCCGGGAGAAGCAAATGTATGCCAAAAATGTACCCAGAATGAGCTTTTCAGTGAACAGCAGCCAGGCACATTTTAGCTAGTTTTACTTGTAAGTGGGGTTGGAAACGGGTATCAGGCTCAGTACTGCACTCAAAAGATGCAGCCCTGAGGTCTCTCCTGATAGGAGGTAGTTATGTAGAAATTCACTGCTCAGGAGACCCGGCAGAAGCACATGTATACCAAAAATGTACCCAGAATGAGCTTTTCAGTGAACAGCAGCCAGGCACATTTTAGCTAGTTTTACCTGTAAGTGGGGTTGGAAACGGTTTTCAGGCTCAGTACTGCGCTCAAAAGACGCAGCCCTGAGTTCTCTCCTGATAGGAGGTAGTTAAGTAGAAATTCACTGCTCAGCTGACCCGGCAGAAGCAAATGTATACCAAAAAGTACCCAGAATGTCCTTTTCAGTGAACAGCAGCCAGGCACATTTTAGCTAGTTTTACTTGTAAGTGGGGTTGTAAACGCTTTTCAGGCTCAGTACTGCGCTCAAAGGATGCAGCCCTGAGGTCTCTCCTGATTAGGGGGTAGTTAAGTAAAAATTTGCTGCTCAGCTGACCCGGCAGGAGCAAATATATGCCAAAAATGTATGCAGAATTAGCTTTTCAGTGAAGAGCAGCCAGGCACATTTTAGCTAGTTTTACTTGTAAGTGGGGTTGTAAACGGTTTTCAAGCTCAGTACTGCGCTCAAAAGATGCAGCCCTGAGGTCTCTCCTGATAGGAGGTAGTTAAGTAGAAATTCACTACTCAGCTGACCCGGCAGAAGCAAATGTATACCAAAAATGTACCCAGAATGAGCTTTTCAGTGAACACCAGCCAGGCACGTTTTAGCTAGTTTACTTGTAAGTGGGGTTGTAAACGCTAATTCAGGCTCAGTACTGCACGCAAAGGATGCAGCCCTGAGGTCTCTCCTGATAGGAGGTAGTTAAGTAGAAACTCGCTGCTCAGCTGACCCGGCAATAGCAAATATATGCCAAAAATGTATGCAGAATGAGCTTTTCAGTGAACAGCAGCCAGGCACATTTTAGCTAGTTTTACTTGTAAGTGGGGTTGTAAATGGTTTTCAGGCTCAGTACTGCGTTCAAAAGATGCAGCCCTGAGGTCTCTCCTGATAGGAGGTAGTTAAGTAGAAATTCGCTGCTCAGCTGACCCGGGAGAAGCAAATGTATGCCAAAAATGTACCCAGAATGAGCTTTTCAGTGAACAGCAGCCAGGCACATTTTAGCTAGTTTTACTTGTAAGTGGGGTTGTAAACGCTTTTCAGGCTCAGTACTGCGCTCAAAGGATGCAGCCCTGAGGTCTCTCCTAATAGGAGGTAGTTAAGTAGAAACTCGCTGCTCAGCTGACCCGGCAGGAGCAAATATATGCCAAAAATGTATGCAGAATGAGCTTTTCAGTGAACAGCAGCCAGGCACATTTTAGCTAGTTTTACTTGTAAGTGGGGTTGTAAATGGTTTTCAGGCTCAGTACTGCGCTCAAAAGATGCAGCCCTGAGGTCTCTCCTGATAGCAGGTAGTTAAGTAGAAACTCGCTGCTCAGCTGACCCGGCAGGAGCAAATATATGCCAAAAATGTATGCAGAATGAGCTTTTCAGTGAACAGCAGCCAGGCATATTTTAGCTAGTTTCACTTGTAAGTGGGGTTGGAAACGGGTATCAGGCTCAGTACTGCGCTCAAAGGATGCAGCCCTGAGGTCTCTCCTGATTAGGGGGTAGTTAAGTAAAAATTTGCTGCTCAGCTGACCCGGCAGGAGCAAATATATGCCAAAAATGTATGCAGAATAAGCTTTTCAGTGAACAGCAGCCAGGCACATTTTAGCTAGTTTTACTTGTAAGTGGGGTTGTAAACGGTTTTCAGGCTCAGTACTGCCCTCAAAAGATGCAGCCCTGAGGTCTCTCCTGATAGGAGGTAGTTAAGTAGAAATTCACTGCTCAGCTGACCCGGCAGAAGCAAATGTATACCAAAAATGTACTCAGAATGAGCTTTTCAGTGAACAGCAGCCAGGCACGTTTTAGCTAGTTTACTTGTAAGTGGGGTTGTAAACGCTAATTCAGGCTCAGTACTGCGCGCAAAGGATGCAGCCCTGAGGTCTCTCCTGATAGGAGGTAGTTAAGTAGAAACTCGCTGCTCAGCTGACCCGGGAGAAGCAAATGTATGCCAAAAATGTACCCAGAATGAGCTTTTCAGTGAACAGCAGCCAGGCACATTTTAGCTAGTTTTACTTGTAAGTGGGGTTGGAAACGGGTATCAGGCTCAGTACTGCGCTCAAAAGATGCAGCCCTGAGGTCTCTCCTGATAGGAGGTAGTTAAGTGGAAATTCGCTGCTCAGCTGACCCGGCAGGAGCAAATGTCTGCCAAAAATGTATGCAGAATGAGCTTTTCAGTGAACAGCAGCCAGGCACATTTTAGCCAGTTTTACTTGTAAGTGGGGTTGTAAATGGTTTTCAGGCTCAGTACTGCGCTCTAAAGATGCAGCCCTGAGGTCTCTCCTGATAGGAGGTAGTTAAGTAGAAATTCGCTGCTCAGCTGACCCGGGAGAAGCAAATGTATGCCAAAAATGTACCCAGAATGAGCTTTTCAGTGAACAGCAGCCAGGCACATTTTAGCTAGTTTTACTTGTAAGTGGGGTTGTAAACGCTTTTCAGGCTCAGTACTGCGCTCAAAGGATGCAGCCCTGAGGTCTCTCCTGATAGGAGGTAGTTAAGTAGAAACTCGCTGCTCAGCTGACCCGGCAGGAGCAAATATATGCCAAAAATGTATGCAGAATGAGCTTTTCAGTGAACAGCAGCCAGGCACATTTTAGCTAGTTTTACTTGTAAGTGGGGTTGTAAATGGTTTTCAGGCTCAGTACTGCGCTCAAAAGATGCAGCCCTGAGGTCTCTCCTGATAGCAGGTAGTTAAGTAGAAACTCGCTGCTCAGCTGACCCGGCAGGAGCAAATATATGCCAAAAATGTATGCAGAATGAGCTTTTCAGTGAACAGCAGCCAGGCACATTTTAGCTGGTTTCACTTGTAATTGGGGTTGGAAACGGGTATCAGGCTCAGTACTGCGCTCAAAGGATGCAGCCCTGAGGTCTCTCCTGATTAGGGGGTAGTTGAGTAAAAATTTGCTGCTCAGCTGACCCGGCAGTAGCAAATATATGCCAAAAATGTATGCAGAATAAGCTTTTCAGTGAACAGCAGCCAGGCACATTTTAGCTAGTTTTACTTGTAAGTGGGGTTGTAAACGGTTTTCAGGCTCAGTACTGCGCTCAAAAGATGCAGCCCTGAGGTCTCTCCTGATAGGAGGTAGTTAAGTAGAAATTCACTGCTCAGCTGACCCGGCAGAAGCAAATGTATACCAAAAATGTACTCAGAATGAGCTTTTCAGTGAACAGCAGCCAGGCACGTTTTAGCTAGTTTACTTGTAAGTGGGGTTGTAAACGCTAATTCAGGCTCAGTACTGCGCGCAAAGGATGCAGCCCTGAGGTCTCTCCTGATAGGAGGTAGTTAAGTAGAAACTCGCTGCTCAGCTGACCCGGGAGAAGCAAATGTATGCCAAAAATGTACCCAGAATGAGCTTTTCAGTGAACAGCAGCCAGGCACATTTTAGCTAGTTTTACTTGTAAGTGGGGTTGGAAACGGGTATCAGGCTCAGTACTGCGCTCAAAAGATGCAGCCCTGAGGTCTCTCCTGATAGGAGGTAGTTAAGTGGAAATTCGCTGCTCAGCTGACCCGGCAGGAGCAAATGTCTGCCAAAAATGTATGCAGAATGAGCTTTTCAGTGAACAGCAGCCAGGCACATTTTAGCTAGTTTTACTTGTAAGTGTGGTTGTAAATGGTTTTCAGGCTCAGTACTGCGCTCTAAAGATGCAGCCCTGAGGTCTCTCCTGATAGGAGGTAGTTAAGTAGAAATTCGCTGCTCAGCTGACCCGGGAGAAGCAAATGTATGCCAAAAATGTACCCAGAATGAGCTTTTCAGTGAACAGCAGCCAGGCACATTTTAGCTAGTTTTACTTGTAAGTGGGGTTGGAAACGGGTATCAGGCTCAGTACTGCGCTCAAAAGATGCAGCCCTGAGGTCTCTCCTGATAGGAGGTATTTAAGTAGAAATTCACTGCTCAGCTGACCCGGGAGAAGCAAATGTATGCCAAAAATGTACCCAGAATGAGCTTTTCAGTGAACAGCAGCCAGGCACATTTTAGCTAGTTTTACTTGTAAGTGGGGTTGGAAACGGTTTTCAGGCTCAGTACTGCGCTCAAAAGATGCAGCCCTGAGGTCTCTCCTGATAGGAGGTAGTTAAGTAGAAATTCACTGCTCAGCTGACGCGGCAGAAGCAAATGTATACCAAAAATGTACCCAGAATGAGCATTTCAGTGAACAACAGCCAGGCACATTTTAGCTAGTTTTACTTGTAAGTGGGGTTGTAAACGTTTTTCAGGCTCAGTACTGCGCTCAAAAGATGCAGCCCTGAGGTCTCTCCTGATAGGAGGTAGTTAAGTAGAAATTTGCTGCTCAGCTGACCCGGCAGGAGCAAATATATGCCAAAAATGTATGCAGAATGAGCTTTTCAGTGACCAGCAGCCAGGCACATTTTAGCTAGTTTTACTTGTAAGTGGGGTTGTAAACCGTTTTCAGGCTCAGTACTGCGCTCAAAAGATGCAGCCCTGAGGTCTCTCCTGATAGGAGGTAGTTAAGTAGAAATTCGCTGCTCAGCTGACCCGGGAGAAGCAAATGTATGCCAAAAGTGTACCCAGAATGAGCTTTTCAGTGAACAGCAGCCAGGCACATTTTAGCTAGTTTTACTTGTAAGTGGGGTTGGAAACGGGTATCAGGCTCAGTACTGCGCTTAAAAGATGCAGCCCTGAGGTCTCTCCTGATAGGAGGTAGTTATGTAGAAATTCACTGCTCAGGAGACCCGGCAGAAGCACATGTATACCAAAAATGTACCCAGAATGAGCTTTTCAGTGAACAGCAGCCAGGCACATTTTAGCTAGTTTTACCTGTAAGTGGGGTTGGAAACGGTTTTCAGGCTCCGTACTGCGCTCAAAAGACGCAGCCCTGAGTTCTCTCCTGATAGGAGGTAGTTAAGTAGAAATTCACTGCTCAGCTGACCCGGCAGAAGCAAATGTATACCAAAAAGTACCCAGAATGTCCTTTTGAGTGAACAGCAGCCAGGCACATTTTAGCTAGTTTTACTTGTAAGTGGGGTTGTAAACGCTTTTCAGGCTCAGTACTGCGCTCAAAGGATGCAGCCCTGAGGTCTCTCCTGATTAGGGGGTAGTTAAGTAAAAATTCGCTGCTCCGCTGACCCGGCAGGAGCAAATATATGCCAAAAATGTATGCAGAATTAGCTTTTCAGTGAAGAGCAGCCAGGCACATTTTAGCTAGTTTTACTTGTAAGTGGGGTTGTAAACGGTTTTCAAGCTCAGTACTGCGCTCAAAAGATGCAGCCCTGAGGTCTCTCCTGATAGGAGGTAGTTAAGTAGAAATTCACTACTCAGCTGACCCGGCAGAAGCAAATGTATACCAAAAATGTACCCAGAATGAGCTTTTCAGTGAACAGCAGCCAGGCACGTTTTAGCTAGTTTACTTGTAAGTGGGGTTGTAAACGCTAATTCAGGCTCAGTACTGCGCGCAAAGGATGCAGCCCTGAGGTCTCTCCTGATAGGAGGTAGTTAAGTAGAAACTCGCTGCTCAGCTGACCCGGCAAGAGCAAATATATGCCAAAAATGTATGCAGAATGAGCTTTTCAGCGAACAGCAGCCAGGCACATTTTAGCTAGTTTTACTTGTAAGTGGGGTTGTAAATGGTTTTCAGGCTCAGTACTGTGTTCAAAAGATGCAGCCCTGAGGTCTCTCCTGATAGGAGGTAGTTAAGTAGAAATTCGCTGCTCAGCTGACCCGGCAGAAGCAAATGTATACCAAAAATGTACCCAGAATGACCTTTTCAGTGAACAGCAGCCAGGCACATTTTAGCTAGTTTTACGTGTAAGTGGGGTTGTAAACGCTTTTCAGGCTCAGTACTGCGCTGAAAGGATGCAGCCCTGAGGTCTCTCCTGATAGGAGGTAGTTAGGTAGAAATTCACTGCTCAGCTGACCCGGCAGAAGTAAATGTATACCAAAAATGTACCCAGAATGAGCTTTTCAGTGATCAGCAGCCAGGCACATTTTAGCTAGTTTTACTTGTAAGTGGGGTTGGAAACGGTTTTCAGGCTCAGTACTGCGCTCAAAAGATGCAGCCCTGAGGTCTCTCCTGATAGGAGGTAGTTAAGTAGAAATGCACTGCTCAGCTGACCCGGCAGAAGCAAATGTATACCAAAAATGTACCCAGAATGAGCTTTTCAGTGAACAGCAGCCAGGCACATTTTAGCTAGTTTTACTTGTAAGTGGGGTTGGAAACGGTTTTCAGGCTCAGTACTGCGCTCAAGATGCAGCCCTGAGGTCTCTCCTGATAGGAGGTAGTTAAGTAGAAATTCGCTGCTCAGCTGACCCGGGAGAAGCAAATGTAGCCATGCACATTTTAGCTAGTTTTACTTGTAAGTGGGGTTGTAAACGGTTTTCAGGCTCAGTACTGCGCTCAAAAGATGCAGCCCTGAGGTCTCTCCTGATTAGGGGGTAGTTAAGTAAAAATTTGCTGCTCAGCTGACCCGGCAGAAGCAAATGTATACCAAAAATGTACTCAGAATGAGCTTTTCAGTGAACAGCAGCCAGGCACGTTTTAGCTAGTTTACTTGTAAGTGGGGTTGTAAACGCCAATTCAGGCTCAGTACTGCGCGCAAAGGATGCAGCCCTGAGGTCTCTCCTGATAGGAGGTAGTTAAGTAGAAACTCGCTGCTCAGCTGACCCGGGAGAAGCAAATGTATGCCAAAAATGTACCCAGAATGAGCTTTTCAGTGAACAGCAGCCAGGCACATTTTAGCTAGTTTTACTTGTAAGTGGGGTTGGAAACGGGTATCAGGCTCAGTACTGCGCTCAAAAGATGCAGCCCTGAGGTCTCTCCTGATAGGAGGTAGTTAAGTGGAAATTCGCTGCTCAGCTGACCCGGCAGGAGCAAATGTCTGCCAAAAATGTATGCAGAATGAGCTTTTCAGTGAACAGCAGCCAGGCACATTTTAGCCAGTTTTACTTGTAAGTGGGGTTGTAAATGGTTTTCAGGCTCAGTACTGCGCTCTAAAGATGCAGCCCTGAGGTCTCTCCTGATAGGAGGTAGTTAAGTAGAAATTCGCTGCTCAGCTGACCCGGGAGAAGCAAATGTATGCCAAAAATGTACCCAGAATGAGCTTTTCAGTGAACAGCAGCCAGGCACATTTTAGCTAGTTTTACTTGTAAGTGGGGTTGTAAACGCTTTTCAGGCTCAGTACTGCGCTCAAAGGATGCAGCCCTGAGGTCTCTCCTGATAGGAGGTAGTTAAGTAGAAACTCGCTGCTCAGCTGACCCGGCAGGAGCAAATATATGCCAAAAATGTATGCAGAATGAGCTTTTCAGTGAACAGCAGCCAGGCACATTTTAGCTAGTTTTACTTGTAAGTGGGGTTGTAAATGGTTTTCAGGCTCAGTACTGCGCTCAAAAGATGCAGCCCTGAGGTCTCTCCTGATAGCAGGTAGTTAAGTAGAAACTCGCTGCTCAGCTGACCCGGCAGGAGCAAATATATGCCAAAAATGTATGCAGAATGAGCTTTTCAGTGAACAGCAGCCAGGCACATTTTAGCTGGTTTCACTTGTAATTGGGGTTGGAAACGGGTATCAGGCTCAGTACTGCGCTCAAAGGATGCAGCCCTGAGGTCTCTCCTGATTAGGGGGTAGTTGAGTAAAAATTTGCTGCTCAGCTGACCCGGCAGTAGCAAATATATGCCAAAAATGTATGCAGAATAAGCTTTTCAGTGAACAGCAGCCAGGCACATTTTAGCTAGTTTTACTTGTAAGTGGGGTTGTAAACGGTTTTCAGGCTCAGTACTGCGCTCAAAAGATGCAGCCCTGAGGTCTCTCCTGATAGGAGGTAGTTAAGTAGAAATTCACTGCTCAGCTGACCCGGCAGAAGCAAATGTATACCAAAAATGTACTCAGAATGAGCTTTTCAGTGAACAGCAGCCAGGCACGTTTTAGCTAGTTTACTTGTAAGTGGGGTTGTAAACGCTAATTCAGGCTCAGTACTGCGCGCAAAGGATGCAGCCCTGAGGTCTCTCCTGATATGAGGTAGTTAAGTAGAAACTCGCTGCTCAGCTGACCCGGGAGAAGCAAATGTATGCCAAAAATGTACCCAGAATGAGCTTTTCAGTGAACAGCAGCCAGGCACATTTTAGCTAGTTTTACTTGTAAGTGGGGTTGGAAACGGGTATCAGGCTCAGTACTGCGCTCAAAAGATGCAGCCCTGAGGTCTCTCCTGATAGGAGGTAGTTAAGTGGAAATTCGCTGCTCAGCTGACCCGGCAGGAGCAAATGTCTGCCAAAAATGTATGCAGAATGAGCTTTTCAGTGAACAGCAGCCAGGCACATTTTAGCTAGTTTTACTTGTAAGTGGGGTTGTAAATGGTTTTCAGGCTCAGTACTGCGCTCTAAAGATGCAGCCCTGAGGTCTCTCCTGATAGGAGGTAGTTAAGTAGAAATTCGCTGCTCAGCTGACCCGGGAGAAGCAAATGTATGCCAAAAATGTACCCAGAATGAGCTTTTCAGTGAACAGCAGCCAGGCACATTTTAGCTAGTTTTACTTGTAAGTGGGGTTGGAAACGGGTATCAGGCTCAGTACTGCGCTCAAAAGATGCAGCCCTGAGGTCTCTCCTGATAGGAGGTATTTAAGTAGAAATTCACTGCTCAGCTGACCCGGGAGAAGCAAATGTATGCCAAAAATGTACCCAGAATGAGCTTTTCAGTGAACAGCAGCCAGGCACATTTTAGCTAGTTTTACTTGTAAGTGGGGTTGGAAACGGTTTTCAGGCTCAGTACTGCGCTCAAAAGATGCAGCCCTGAGGTCTCTCCTGATAGTAGGTAGTTAAGTAGAAATTCACTGCTCAGCTGACGCGGCAGAAGCAAATGTATACCAAAAATGTACCCAGAATGAGCATTTCAGTGAACAACAGCCAGGCACATTTTAGCTAGTTTTACTTGTAAGTGGGGTTGTAAACGGTTTTCAGGCTCAGTACTGCGCTCAAAAGATGCAGCCCTGAGGTCTCTCCTGATAGGAGGTAGTTAAGTAGAAATTTGCTGCTCAGCTGACCCGGCAGGAGCAAATATATGCCAAAAATGTATGCAGAATGAGCTTTTCAGTGACCAGCAGCCAGGCACATTTTAGCTAGTTTTACTTGTAAGTGGGGTTGTAAACCGTTTTCAGGCTCAGTACTGAGCTCAAAAGATGCAGCCCTGAGGTCTCTCCTGATAGGAGGTAGTTAAGTAGAAATTCGCTGCTCAGCTGACCCGGGAGAAGCAAATGTATGCCAAAAATGTACCCAGAATGAGCTTTTCAGTGAACAGCAGCCAGGCACATTTTAGCTAGTTTTACTTGTAAGTGGGGTTGGAAACGGGTATCAGGCTCAGTACTGCGCTTAAAAGATGCAGCCCTGAGGTCTCTCCTGATAGGAGGTAGTTATGTAGAAATTCACTGCTCAGGAGACCCGGCAGAAGCACATGTATACCAAAAATGTACCCAGAATGAGCTTTTCAGTGAACAGCAGCCAGGCACATTTTAGCTAGTTTTACCTGTAAGTGGGGTTGGAAACGGTTTTCAGGCTCCGTACTGCGCTCAAAAGACGCAGCCCTGAGTTCTCTCCTGATAGGAGGTAGTTAAGTAGAAATTCACTGCTCAGCTGACCCGGCAGAAGCAAATGTATTCCAAAAAGTACCCAGAATGTCCTTTTCAGTGAACAGCAGCCAGGCACATTTTAGCTAGTTTTACTTGTAAGTGGGGTTGTAAACGCTTTTCAGGCTCAGTACTGCGCTCAAAGGATGCAGCCCTGAGGTCTCTCCTGATTAGGGGGTAGTTAAGTAAAAATTCGCTGCTCAGCTGACCCGGCAGGAGCAAATATATGCCAAAAATGTATGCAGAATTAGCTTTTCAGTGAAGAGCAGCCAGGCACATTTTAGCTAGTTTTACTTGTAAGTGGGGTTGTAAACGGTTTTCAAGCTCAGTACTGCGCTCAAAAGATGCAGCCCTGAGGTCTCTCCTGATAGGAGGTAGTTAAGTAGAAATTCACTACTCAGCTGACCCGGCAGAAGCAAATGTATACCAAAAATGTACCCAGAATGAGCTTTTCAGTGAACAGCAGCCAGGCACGTTTTAGCTAGTTTACTTGTAAGTGGGGTTGTAAACGCTAATTCAGGCTCAGTACTGCGCGCAAAGGATGCAGCCCTGAGGTCTCTCCTGATAGGAGGTAGTTAAGTAGAAACTCGCTGCTCAGCTGACCCGGCAAGAGCAAATATATGCCAAAAATGTATGCAGAATGAGCTTTTCAGTGAACAGCAGCCAGGCACATTTTAGCTAGTTTTACTTGTAAGTGGGGTTGTAAATGGTTTTCAGGCTCAGTACTGCGTTCAAAAGATGCAGCCCTGAGGTCTCTCCTGATAGGAGGTAGTTAAGTAGAAATTCGCTGCTCAGCTGACCCGGCAGAAGCAAATGTATACCAAAAATGTACCCAGAATGACCTTTTCAGTGAACAGCAGCCAGGCACATTTTAGCTAGTTTTACGTGTAAGTGGGGTTGTAAACGCTTTTCAGGCTCAGTACTGCGCTGAAAGGATGCAGCCCTGAGGTCTCTCCTGATAGGAGGTAGTTAGGTAGAAATTCACTGCTCAGCTGACCCGGCAGAAGTAAATGTATACCAAAAATGTACCCAGAATGAGCTTTTCAGTGATCAGCAGCCAGGCACATTTTAGCTAGTTTTACTTGTAAGTGGGGTTGGAAACGGTTTTCAGGCTCAGTACTGCGCTCAGAAGATGCAGCCCTGAGGTCTCTCCTGATAGGAGGTAGTTAAGTAGAAATGCACTGCTCAGCTGACCCGGCAGAAGCAAATGTATACCAAAAATGTACCCAGAATGAGCTTTTCAGTGAACAGCAGCCAGGCACATTTTAGCTAGTTTTACTTGTAAGTGGGGTTGGAAACGGTTTTCAGGCTCAGTACTGCGCTCAAGATGCAGCCCTGAGGTCTCTCCCTATAGGAGGTAGTTAAGTAGAAATTCGCTGCTCAGCTGACCCGGGAGAAGCAAATGTAGCCATGCACATTTTAGCTAGTTTTACTTGTAAGTGGGGTTGTAAACGGTTTTCAGGCTCAGTACTGCGCTCAAAAGATGCAGCCCTGAGGTCTCTCCTGATTAGGGGGTAGTTAAGTAAAAATTTGCTGCTCAGCTGACCCGGCAGGAGCAAATATATGCCAAAAATGTATGCAGAATAAGCTTTTCAGTGAACAGCAGCCAGGCACATTTTAGCTAGTTTTACTTGTAAGTGGGGTTGTAAACGGTTTTCAGGCTCAGTACTGCGCTCAAAAGATGCAGCCCTGAGGTCTCTCCTGATAGGAGGTAGTTAAGTAAAAATTTGCTGCTCAGCTGACGGCAGGAGCAAATATATGCCAAAAATGTATGCAGAATGAGCTTTTCAGTGAACAGCAGCCAGGCACATTTTAGCAGTTTTACTTGTAAGTGGGGTTGGAAACGGGTATCAGGCTCAGTACTGCGCTCAAAGGATGCAGCCCTGAGGTCTCTCCTGATTAGGGGGTAGTTAAGTAAAAATTTGCTGCTCAGCTGACCCGGCAGGAGCAAATATATGCCAAAAATGTATGCAGAATAAGCTTTTCAGTGAACAGCAGCCAGGCACATTTTAGCTAGTTTTACTTGTAAGTGGGGTTGTAAACGGTTTTCAGGCTCAGTACTGCGCTCAAAAGATGCAGCCCTGAGGTCTCTCCTGATAGGAGGTAGTTAAGTAAAAATTCGCTGCTCAGCTGACGGCAGGAGCAAATATATGCCAAAAATGTATGCAGAATGAGCTTTTCAGTGAACAGCAGCCAGGCACATTTTAGCAGTTTTACTTGCAATTGGGGTTGGAAACGGGTATCAGGCTCAGTACTGCGCTCAAAGGATGCAGCCCTGAGGTCTCTCCTGATAGGAGGTAGTTAAGTAGAAATTCACTGCTCAGCTGACCCGGCAGAAGCAAATGTATACCAAAAATGTACCCAGAATGAGCTTTTCAGTGAACAGCAGCCAGGCACGTTTTAGCTAGTTTACTTGTAAGTGGGGTTGTAAACGCTAATTCAGGCTCAGTACTGCGCGCAAAGGATGCAGCCCTGAGGTCTCTCCTGATTAGGGGGTAGTTAAGTAAAAATTTGCTGCTCAGCTGACCCGGCAGGAGCAAATATATGCCAAAAATGTATGCAGAATAAGCTTTTCAGTGAACACCAGCCAGGCACATTTTAGCTAGTTTTACTTGTAAGTGGGTTTGTAAATGGTTTTCAGGCTCAGTACTGCGCTCAAAAGATGCAGCCCTGAGGTCTCTCCTGTTAGGAGGTAGTTAAGTAGAAATTCGCTGCTCAGCTGACCCAGGAGAAGCAAATGTATGCCAAAAATGCACCCAGAATGAGCTGTTCAGTGAACAGCAGCCAGGCACATTTTAGCTAGTTTTACTTGTAAGTGGGGTTGGAAACGGGTATCAGGCTCAGTACTGCGCTCAAAAGATGCAGCCCTGAGGTCTCTCCTGATAGGAGGTAGTTAAGTGGAAATTCGCTGCTCAGCTGACCCGGCAGGAGCAAATGTCTGCCAAAAATGTATGCAGAATGAGCTTTTCAGTGAACAGCAGCCAGGCACATTTTAGCCAGTTTTACTTGTAAGTGGGGTTGTAAATGGTTTTCAGGCTCAGTACTGCGCTCTAAAGATGCAGCCCTGAGGTCTCTCCTGATAGGAGGTAGTTAAGTAGAAATTCGCTGCTCAGCTGACCCGGGAGAAGCAAATGTATGCCAAAAAAGTACCCAGAATGAGCTTTTCAGTGAACAGCAGCCAGGCACATTTTAGCTAGTTTAATTGTAAGTGGGGTTGGAAACGGGTATCAGGCTCAGTACTGCGCTCAAAAGATGCAGCCCTGAGGTCTCTCCTGATAGGAGGTAGTTAAGTAGAAATTCACTGCTCAGCTGACCCGGGAGAAGCAAATGTATGCCAAAAATGTACCCAGAATGAGCTTTTCGGTGAACAGCAGCCAGGCACATTTTAGCTAGTTTTACTTGTAAGTGGGGTTGGAAACGGTTTTCAGGCTCAGTACTGCGCTCAAAAGATGCAGCCATGAGGTCTCTTCTGATAGGAGGTAGTTAAGTAGAAATTCACTGCTCAGCTGACCCGGGAGTAGCAAATGTGTACCAAAAATGTACCCAGAATGACCTTTTCAGTGAACAGCAGCCAGGCACATTTTAGCTAGTATTACGTGTAAGTGGGGTTGTAAACGCTTTTCAGGCTCAGTACTGCGCTGAAAGGATGCAGCCCTGAGGTCTCTCCTGATAGGAGGTAGTTAAGTAGAAATTCGCTGCTCAGCTGACCCGGCAGGAGCAAATATATGCCAAAAATGTATGCAGAATGAGCTTTTCAGTGAACAGCAGCCAGGCACATTTTAGCTAGTTTTACGTGTAAGTGGGGTTGTAAACGCTTTTCAGGCTCAGTACTGCGCTGAAAGGATGCAGCCCTGAGGTCTCTCCTGATAGGAGGTAGTTAAGTAGAAATTTACTGCTCAGCTGACCCGGCAGAAGAAAAGGTATACCAAAAATGTACCCAGAATGAGCTTTTCAGTGAACAGCAGCCAGGCACATTTTAGCTAGTTTTACTTGTAAGTGGGGTTGTAAATGGTTTTCAGGCTCAGTACTGCGCTCAAAAGATGCAGCCCTGAGGTCTCTCCTGATAGGCGGTAGTTAAGTAGAAATTCACTGCTCAGCTGACCCGGCAGAAGCAAATGTATACCAAAAATGTACCCAGAATGAGCATTTCAGTGAACAACAGCCAGGCACATTTTAGCTAGTTTTACTTGTAAGTGGGGTTGTAAATGGTTTTCAGGCTCAGTACTGCGCTCAAAAGATGCAGCCCTGAGGTCTCTCCTGATAGGAGGGAGTTAAGTAGAAACTCGCTGCTCAGCTGACCCGGCAAGAGCAAATATATGCCAAGAATGTATGCAGAATGAGCTTTTCAGTGAACAGCAGCCAGGCACATGTTAGCTAGTTTTACTTGTAAGTGGGGTTGTAAATGGTTTTCAGGCTCAGTACTGCGTTCAAAAGATGCAGCCCTGAGGTCTCTCCTGATAGGAGGTAGTTAAGTAGAAATTCGCTGCTCAGCTGACCCGGGAGAAGCAAATGTATGCCAAAAATGTACCCAGAATGAGCTTTTCAGTGAACAGCAGCCAGGCACATTTTAGCTAGTTTTACTTGTAAGTGGGGTTGGAAACGGTTTTCAGGCTCAGTACTGCGCTCAAAAGATGCAGCCATGAGGTCTCTCCTGATAGGAGGTAGTTAAGTAGAAACTCGCTGCTCAGCTGACCCGGCAGGAGCAAATATATGCCAAAAATGTATGCAGAATGAGCTTTTCAGTGAACAGCAGCCAGGCACATTTTAGCTAGTTTTACTTGTAAGTGGGGTTGTAAATGGTTTTCAGGCTCAGTACTGCGCTCAAAAGATGCAGCCCTGAGGTCTCTCCTGATATAAGGTAGTTAAGTAAAAATTCACTGCTCAGCTGACCCGGCAGAAGCAAATGTATACCAAAAATGTACCCAGAATGACCTTTTCAGTGAACAGCAGCCAGGCACATTTTAGCTAGTTTTACGTGTAAGTGGGGTTGGAAACGGTTTTCAGGCTCAGTACTGCGCTCAAAAGATGCAGCCCTGAGGTCTCTCCTGATAGGAGGTAGTTAAGTAGAAATGCACTGCTCAGCTGACCCGGCAGAAGCAAATGTATACCAAAAATGTACCCAGAATGAGCTTTTCAGTGAACAGCAGCCAGGCACATTTTAGCTAGTTTTACTCGTAAGTGGGGTTGTAAACGGTTTTCAGGCTCAGTACTGCGCTCAAAAGATGCATCCCTGAGGTCTCTCCTGATAGGAGGTAGTTAAGTAGAAATTCACTGCTCAGCTGACCCGGCAGAAGCAAATGTATACCAAAAATGTACCCAGAATGAGCTTTTCAGTGAACAGCAGCCAGGCACGTTTTAGCTAGTTTACTTGTAAGTGGGGTTGTAAACGCTACTTCAGGCTCAGTACTGCGCGCAAAGGATGCAGCCCTGAGGTCTCTCCTGATAGGAGGTAGTTAAGTAGAAACTCGCTGCTCAGCTGACCCGGGAGAAGCAAATGTATGCCAAAAATTTACCCAGAATGAGCTTTTCAGTGAACAGCAGCTAGGCACATTTTAGCTAGTTTTACTTGTAAGTGGGGTTGGAAACGGTTTTCAGGCTCAGTACTGCGTTCAAGATGCAGCCCTGAGGTCTCTCCTGATAGGAGGTAGTTAAGTAGAAATTCGCTGCTCAGCTGACCCGGGAGGAGCAAATATATGCCAAAAATGTATGCAGAATAAGCTTTTCAGTGAACAGCAGCCAGGCACATTTTAGCTAGTTTTACTTGTAAGTGGGTTTGTAAATGGTTTTCATGCTCAGTACTGCGCTCAAAAGATGCAGCCCTGAGGTCTCTCCTGATAGGAGGTAGTTAAGTAGAAATTCGCTGCTCAGCTGACCCGGGAGAAGCAAATGTATGCCAAAAATGTACCCAGAATGAGCTTTTCAGTGAACAGCAGCCAGGCACATTTTAGCTAGTTTTACTTGTAAGTGGGGTTGGAAACGGGTATCATTTTAGCTAGTTTTACTCGTAAGTGGGGTTGTAAACGGTTTTCAGGCTCAGTACTGCGCTCAAAGGATGCAGCCCTGAGGTCTCTCCTGATAAGAGGTAGTTAAGTAGAAATTCACTGCTCAGCTGACCCGGCAGAAGCAAATGTATACCAAAAATGTATGCAGAATAAGCTTTTCAGTGAACAGCAGCCAGGCACATGTTAGCTAGTTTTACTTGTAAGTGGGGTTGTAAATGGTTTTCAGGCTCAGTACTGCGCTCAAAAGATGCAGCCCTGAGGTCTCTCCTGATAGCAGGTAGTTAAGTAGAAACTCGCTGCTCAGCTGACCCGGCAGGAGCAAATATATGCCAAAAATGTATGCAGAATGAGCTTTTCAGTGAACAGCAGCCAGGCACATTTTAGCTGGTTTCACTTGTAATTGGGGTTGGAAACGGGTATCAGGCTCAGTACTGCGCTCAAAGGATGCAGCCCTGAGGTCTCTCCTGATTAGGGGGTAGTTGAGTAAAAATTTGCTGCTCAGCTGACCCGGCAGTAGCAAATATATGCCAAAAATGTATGCAGAATAAGCTTTTCAGTGAACAGCAGCCAGGCACATTTTAGCTAGTTTTACTTGTAAGTGGGGTTGTAAACGGTTTTCAGGCTCAGTACTGCGCTCAAAAGATGCAGCCCTGAGGTCTCTCCTGATAGGAGGTAGTTAAGTAGAAATTCACTGCTCAGCTGACCCGGCAGAAGCAAATGTATACCAAAAATGTACTCAGAATGAGCTTTTCAGTGAACAGCAGCCAGGCACATTTTAGCTAGTTTACTTGTAAGTGGGGTTGTAAACGCTAATTCAGGCTCAGTACTGCGCGCAAAGGATGCAGCCCTGAGGTCTCTCCTGATAGGAGGTAGTTAAGTAGAAACTCGCTGCTCAGCTGACCCGGGAGAAGCAAATGTATGCCAAAAATGTACCCAGAATGAGCTTTTCAGTGAACAGCAGCCAGGCACATTTTAGCTAGTTTTACTTGTAAGTGGGGTTGGAAACGGGTATCAGGCTCAGTACTGCGCTCAAAAGATGCAGCCCTGAGGTCTCTCCTGATAGGAGGTAGTTAAGTGGAAATTCGCTGCTCAGCTGACCCGGCAGGAGCAAATGTCTGCCAAAAATGTATGCAGAATGAGCTTTTCAGTGAACAGCAGCCAGGCACATTTTAGCTAGTTTTACTTGTAAGTGGGGTTGTAAATGGTTTTCAGGCTCAGTACTGCGCTCTAAAGATGCAGCCCTGAGGTCTCTCCTGATAGGAGGTAGTTAAGTAGAAATTCGCTGCTCAGCTGACCCGGGAGAAGCAAATGTATGCCAAAAATGTACCCAGAATGAGCGTTTCAGTGAACAGCAGCCAGGCACATTTTAGCTAGTTTTACTTGTAAGTGGGGTTGGAAACGGGTATCAGGCTCAGTACTGCGCTCAAAAGATGCAGCCCTGAGGTCTCTCCTGATAGGAGGTATTTAAGTAGAAATTCACTGCTCAGCTGACCCGGGAGAAGCAAATGTATGCCAAAAATGTACCCAGAATGAGCTTTTCAGTGAACAGCAGCCAGGCACATTTTAGCTAGTTTTACTTGTAAGTGGGGTTGGAAACGGTTTTCAGGCTCAGTACTGCGCTCAAAAGATGCAGCCCTGAGGTCTCTCCTGATAGGAGGTAGTTAAGTAGAAATTCACTGCTCAGCTGACGCGGCAGAAGCAAATGTATACCAAAAATGTACCCAGAATGAGCATTTCAGTGAACAACAGCCAGGCACATTTTAGCTAGTTTTACTTGTAAGTGGGGTTGTAAACGGTTTTCAGGCTCAGTACTGCGCTCAAAAGATGCAGCCCTGAGGTCTCTCCTGATAGGAGGTAGTTAAGTAGAAATTTGCTGCTCAGCTGACCCGGCAGGAGCAAATATATGCCAAAAATGTATGCAGAATGAGCTTTTCAGTGACCAGCAGCCAGGCACATTTTAGCTAGTTTTACTTGTAAGTGGGGTTGTAAACCGTTTTCAGGCTCAGTACTGCGCTCAAAAGATGCAGCCCTGAGGTCTCTCCTGATAGGAGGTAGTTAAGTAGAAATTCGCTGCTCAGCTGACCCGGGAGAAGCAAATGTATGTCAAAAATGTACCCAGAATGAGCTTTTCAGTGAACAGCAGCCAGGCACATTTTAGCTAGTTTTACTTGTAAGTGGGGTTGGAAACGGGTATCAGGCTCAGTACTGCGCTTAAAAGATGCAGCCCTGAGGTCTCTCCTGATAGGAGGTAGTTATGTAGAAATTCACTGCTCAGGAGACCCGGCAGAAGCACATGTATACCAAAAATGTACCCAGAATGAGCTTTTCAGTGAACAGCAGCCAGGCACATTTTAGCTAGTTTTACCTGTAAGTGGGGTTGGAAACGGTTTTCAGGCTCCGTACTGCGCTCAAAAGACGCAGCCCTGAGTTCTCTCCTGATAGGAGGTAGTTAAGTAGAAATTCACTGCTCAGCTGACCCGGCAGAAGCGAATGTATACCAAAAAGTACCCAGAATGTCCTTTTCAGTGAACAGCAGCCAGGCACATTTTAGCTAGTTTTACTTGTAAGTGGGGTTGTAAACGCTTTTCAGGCTCAGTACTGCGCTCAAAGGATGCAGCCCTGAGGTCTCTCCTGATAGGAGGTAGTTAAGTAGAAATTCGCTGCTCAGCTGACCCGGCAGGAGCAAATATATGCCAAAAATGTATGCAGAATGAGCTTTTCAGTGAACAGCAGCCAGGCACATTTTAGCTAGTTTTACGTGTAAGTGGGGTTGTAAACGCTTTTCAGGCTCAGTACTGCGCTGAAAGGATGCAGCCCTGAGGTCTCTCCTGATAGGAGGTAGTTAAGTAGAAATTTACTGCTCAGCTGACCCGGCAGAAGAAAAGGTATACCAAAAATGTACCCAGAATGAGCTTTTCAGTGAACAGCAGCCAGGCACATTTTAGCTAGTTTTACTTGTAAGTGGGGTTGTAAATGGTTTTCAGGCTCAGTACTGCGCTCAAAAGATGCAGCCCTGAGGTCTCTCCTGATAGGCGGTAGTTAAGTAGAAATTCACTGCTCAGCTGACCCGGCAGAAGCAAATGTATACCAAAAATGTACCCAGAATGAGCATTTCAGTGAACAACAGCCAGGCACATTTTAGCTAGTTTTACTTGTAAGTGGGGTTGTAAACGGTTTTCAGGCTCAGTACTGCGCTCAAAAGATGCAGCCCTGAGGTCTCTCCTGATAGGAGGTAGTTAAGTAGAAACTCGCTGCTCAGCTGACCCGGCAAGAGCAAATATATGCCAAGAATGTATGCAGAATGAGCTTTTCAGTGAACAGCAGCCAGGCACATGTTAGCTAGTTTTACTTGTAAGTGGGGTTGTAAATGGTTTTCAGGCTCAGTACTGCGTTCAAAAGATGCAGCCCTGAGGTCTCTCCTGATAGGAGGTAGTTAAGTAGAAATTCGCTGCTCAGCTGACCCGGGAGAAGCAAATGTATGCCAAAAATGTACCCAGAATGAGCTTTTCAGTGAACAGCAGCCAGGCACATTTTAGCTAGTTTTACTTGTAAGTGGGGTTGGAAACGGTTTTCAGGCTCAGTACTGCGCTCAAAAGATGCAGCCATGAGGTCTCTCCTGATAGGAGGTAGTTAAGTAGAAACTCGCTGCTCAGCTGACCCGGCAGGAGCAAATATATGCCAAAAATGTATGCAGAATGAGCTTTTCAGTGAACAGCAGCCAGGCACATTTTAGCTAGTTTTACTTGTAAGTGGGGTTGTGAATGGTTTTCAGGCTCAGTACTGCGCTCAAAAGATGCAGCCCTGAGGTCTCTCCTGATAGGAGGTAGTTAAGTAAAAATTCACTGCTCAGCTGACCCGGCAGAAGCAAATGTATACCAAAAATGTACCCAGAATGACCTTTTCAGTGAACAGCAGCCAGGCACATTTTAGCTAGTTTTACGTGTAAGTGGGGTTGGAAACGGTTTTCAGGCTCAGTACTGCGCTCAAAAGATGCAGCCCTGAGGTCTCTCCTGATAGGAGGTAGTTAAGTAGAAATGCACTGCTCAGCTGACCCGGCAGAAGCAAATGTATACCAAAAATGTACCCAGAATGAGCTTTTCAGTGAACAGCAGCCAGGCACATTTTAGCTAGTTTTACTCGTAAGTGGGGTTGTAAACGGTTTTCAGGCTCAGTACTGCGCTCAAAAGATGCATCCCTGAGGTCTCTCCTGATAGGAGGTAGTTAAGTAGAAATTCACTGCTCAGCTGACCCGGCAGAAGCAAATGTATACCAAAAATGTACCCAGAATGAGCTTTTCAGTGAACAGCAGCCAGGCACGTTTTAGCTAGTTTACTTGTAAGTGGGGTTGTAAACGCTAATTCAGGCTCAGTACTGCGCACAAAGGATGCAGCCCTGAGGTCTCTCCTGATAGGAGGTAGTTAAGTAGAAACTCGCTGCTCAGCTGACCCGGGAGAAGCAAATGTATGCCAAAAATGTACCCAGAATGAGCTTTTCAGTGAACAGCAGCTAGGCACATTTTAGCTAGTTTTACTTGTAAGTGGGGTTGGAAACGGTTTTCAGGCTCAGTACTGCGTTCAAGATGCAGCCCTGAGGTCTCTCCTGATAGGAGGTAGTTAAGTAGAAATTCGCTGCTCAGCTGACCCGGGAGGAGCAAATATATGCCAAAAATGTATGCAGAATAAGCTTTTCAGTGAGCAGCAGCCAGGCACATTTTAGCTAGTTTTACTTGTAAGTGGGTTTGTAAATGGTTTTCATGCTCAGTACTGAGCTCAAAAGATGCAGCCCTGAGGTCTCTCCTGATAGGAGGTAGTTAAGTAGAAATTCGCTGCTCAGCTGACCCGGGAGAAGCAAATGTATGCCAAAAATGTACCCAGAATGAGCTTTTCAGTGAACAGCAGCCAGGCACATTTTAGCTAGTTTTACTTGTAAGTGGGGTTGGAAACGGGTATCATTTTAGCTAGTTTTACTCGTAAGTGGGGTTGTAAACGGTTTTCAGGCTCAGTACTGCGCTCAAAGGATGCAGCCCTGAGGTCTCTCCTGATAAGAGGTAGTTAAGTAGAAATTCACTGCTCAGCTGACCCGGCAGAAGCAAATGTATACCAAAAATGTATGCAGAATAAGCTTTTCAGTGAACAGCAGCCAGGCACATGTTAGCTAGTTTTACTTGTAAGTGGGGTTGTAAATGGTTTTCAGGCTCAGTACTGCGCTCAAAAGATGCAGCCCTGAGGTCTCTCCTGATAGCAGGTAGTTAAGTAGAAACTCGCTGCTCAGCTGACCCGGCAGGAGCAAATATATGCCAAAAATGTATGCAGAATGAGCTTTTCAGTGAACAGCAGCCAGGCACATTTTAGCTGGTTTCACTTGTAATTGGGGTTGGAAACGGGTATCAGGCTCAGTACTGCGCTCAAAGGATGCAGCCCTGAGGTCTCTCCTGATTAGGGGGTAGTTGAGTAAAAATTTGCTGCTCAGCTGCCCCGGCAGTAGCAAATATATGCCAAAAATGTATGCAGAATAAGCTTTTCAGTGAACAGCAGCCAGGCACATTTTAGCTAGTTTTACTTGTAAGTGGGGTTGTAAACGGTTTTCAGGCTCAGTACTGCGCTCAAAAGATGCAGCCCTGAGGTCTCTCCTGATAGGAGGTAGTTAAGTAGAAATTCACTGCTCAGCTGACCCGGCAGAAGCAAATGTATACCAAAAATGTACTCAGAATGAGCTTTTCAGTGAACAGCAGCCAGGCACGTTTTAGCTAGTTTACTTGTAAGTGGGGTTGTAAACGCTAATTCAGGCTCAGTACTGCGCGCAAAGGATGCAGCCCTGAGGTCTCTCCTGATAGGAGGTAGTTAAGTAGAAACTCGCTGCTCAGCTGACCCGGGAGAAGCAAATGTATGCCAAAAATGTACCCAGAATGAGCTTTTCAGTGAACAGCAGCCAGGCACATTTTAGCTAGTTTTACTTGTAAGTGGGGTTGGAAACGGGTATCAGGCTCAGTACTGCGCTCAAAAGATTTAGCCCTGAGGTCTCTCCTGATAGGAGGTAGTTAAGTGGAAATTCGCTGCTCAGCTGACCCGGCAGGAGCAAATGTCTGCCAAAAATGTATGCAGAATGAGCTTTTCAGTGAACAGCAGCCAGGCACATTTTAGCTAGTTTTACTTGTAAGTGGGGTTGTAAATGGTTTTCAGGCTCAGTACTGCGCTCTAAAGATGCAGCCCTGAGGTCTCTCCTGATAGGAGGTAGTTAAGTAGAAATTCGCTGCTCAGCTGACCCGGGAGAAGCAAATGTATGCCAAAAATGTACCCAGAATGAGCTTTTCAGTGAACAGCAGCCAGGCACATTTTAGCTAGTTTTACTTGTAAGTGGGGTTGGAAACGGGTATCAGGCTCAGTACTGCGCTCAAAAGATGCAGCCCTGAGGTCTCTCCTGATAGGAGGTATTTAAGTAGAAATTCACTGCTCAGCTGACCCGGGAGAAGCAAATGTATGCCAAAAATGTACCCAGAATGAGCTTTTCAGTGAACAGCAGCCAGGCACATTTTAGCTAGTTTTACTTGTAAGTGGGGTTGGAAACGGTTTTCAGGCTCAGTACTGCGCTCAAAAGATGCAGCCCTGAGGTCTCTCCTGATAGGAGGTAATTAAGTAGAAATTCACTGCTCAGCTGACGCGGCAGAAGCAAATGTATACCAAAAATGTACCCAGAATGAGCATTTCAGTGAACAACAGCCAGGCACATTTTAGCTAGTTTTACTTGTAAGTGGGGTTGTAAACGGTTTTCAGGCTCAGTACTGCGCTCAAAAGATGCAGCCCTGAGGTCTCTCCTGATAGGAGGTAGTTAAGTAGAAATTTGCTGCTCAGCTGACCCGGCAGGAGCAAATATATGCCAAAAATGTATGCAGAATGAGCTTTTCAGTGACCAGCAGCCAGGCACATTTTAGCTAGTTTTACTTGTAAGTGGGGTTGTAAACCGTTTTCAGGCTCAGTACTGCGCTCAAAAGATGCAGCCCTGAGGTCTCTCCTGATAGGAGGTAGTTAAGTAGAAATTCGCTGCTCAGCTGACCCGGGAGAAGCAAATGTATGCCAAAAATGTACCCAGAATGAGCTTTTCAGTGAACAGCAGCCAGGCACATTTTAGCTAGTTTTACTTGTAAGTGGGGTTGGAAACGGGTATCAGGCTCAGTACTGCGCTTAAAAGATGCAGCCCTGAGGTCTCTCCTGATAGGAGGTAGTTATGTAGAAATTCACTGCTCAGGAGACCCGGCAGAAGCACATGTATACCAAAAATGTACCCAGAATGAGCTTTTCAGTGAACAGCAGCCAGGCACATTTTAGCTAGTTTTACCTGTAAGTGGGGTTGGAAACGGTTTTCAGGCTCCGTACTGCGCTCAAAAGACGCAGCCCTGAGTTCTCTCCTGATAGGAGGTAGTTAAGTAGAAATTCACTGCTCAGCTGACCCGGCAGAAGCAAATGTATACCAAAAAGTACCCAGAATGTCCTTTTCAGTGAACAGCAGCCAGGCACATTTTAGCTAGTTTTACTTGTAAGTGGGGTTGTAAACGCTTTTCAGGCTCAGTACTGCGCTCAAAGGATGCAGCCCTGAGGTCTCTCCTGATTAGGGGGTAGTTAAGTAAAAATTCGCTGCTCAGCCGACCCGGCAGGAGCAAATATATGCCAAAAAAGTATGCAGAATTAGCTTTTCAGTGAAGAGCAGCCAGGCACATTTTAGCTAGTTTTACTTGTAAGTGGGGTTGTAAACGGTTTTCAAGCTCAGTACTGCGCTCAAAAGATGCAGCCCTGAGGTCTCTCCTGATAGGAGGTAGTTAAGTAGAAATTCACTACTCAGCTGACCCGGCAGAAGCAAATGTATACCAAAAATGTACCCAGAATGAGCTTTTCAGTGAACAGCAGCCAGGCACGTTTTAGCTAGTTTACTTGTAAGTGGGGTTGTAAACGCTAATTCAGGCTCAGTACTGCGCGCAAAGGATGCAGCCCTGAGGTCTCTCCTGATAGGAGGTAGTTAAGTAGAAACTCGCTGCTCAGCTGACCCGGCAAGAGCAAATATATGCCAAAAATGTATGCAGAATGAGCTTTTCAGTGAACAGCAGCCAGGCACATTTTAGCTAGTTTTACTTGTAAGTGGGGTTGTAAATGGTTTTCAGGCTCAGTACTGCGTTCAAAAGATGCAGCCCTGAGGTCTCTCCTGATAGGAGGTAGTTAAGTAGAAATTCGCTGCTCAGCTGACCCGGCAGAAGCAAATGTATACCAAAAATGTACCCAGAATGACCTTTTCAGTGAACAGCAGCCAGGCACATTTTAGCTAGTTTTACGTGTAAGTGGGGTTGTAAACGCTTTTCAGGCTCAGTACTGCGCTGAAAGGATGCAGCCCTGAGGTCTCTCCTGATAGGAGGTAGTTAGGTAGAAATTCACTGCTCAGCTGACCCGGCAGAAGTAAATGTATACCAAAAATGTACCCAGAATGAGCTTTTCAGTGATCAGCAGCCAGGCACATTTTAGCTAGTTTTACTTGTAAGTGGGGTTGGAAACGGTTTTCAGGCTCAGTACTGCGCTCAAAAGATGCAGCCCTGAGGTCTCTCCTGATAGGAGGTATTTAAGTAGAAATGCACTGCTCAGCTGACCCGGCAGAAGCAAATGTATACCAAAAATGTACCCAGAATGAGCTTTTCAGTGAACAGCAGCCAGGCACATTTTAGCTAGTTTTACTTGTAAGTGGGGTTGGAAACGGTTTTCAGGCTCAGTACTGCGCTCAAGATGCAGCCCTGAGGTCTCTCCTGATAGGAGGTAGTTAAGTAGAAATTCGCTGCTCAGCTGACCCGGGAGAAGCAAATGTAGCCATGCACATTTTAGCTAGTTTTACTTGTAAGTGGGGTTGTAAACGGTTTTCAGGCTCAGTACTGCGCTCAAAAGATGCAGCCCTGAGGTCTCTCCTGATTAGGGGGTAGTTAAGTAAAAATTTTCTGCTCAGCTGACCCGGCAGGAGCAAATATATGCCAAAAATGTATGCAGAATAAGCTTTTCAGTGAACAGCAGCCAGGCACATTTTAGCTAGTTTTACTTGTAAGTGGGGTTGTAAACGGTTTTCAGGCTCAGTACTGCGCTCAAAAGATGCAGCCCTGAGGTCTCTCCTGATAGGAGGTAGTTAAGTAAAAATTTGCTGCTCAGCTGACGGCAGGAGCAAATATATGCCAAAAATGTATGCAGAATGAGCTTTTCAGTGAACAGCAGCCAGGCACATTTTAGCAGTTTTACTTGTAAGTGGGGTTGGAAACGGGTATCAGGCTCAGTACTGCGCTCAAAGGATGCAGCCCTGAGGTCTCTCCTGATTAGGGGGTAGTTAAGTAAAAATTTGCTGCTCAGCTGACCCGGCAGGAGCAAATATATGCCAAAAATGTATGCAGAATAAGCTTTTCAGTGAACAGCAGCCAGGCACATTTTAGCTAGTTTTACTTGTAAGTGGGGTTGTAAACGGTTTTCAGGCTCAGTACTGCGCTCAAAAGATGCAGCCCTGAGGTCTCTCCTGATAGGAGGTAGTTAAGTAAAAATTCGCTGCTCAGCTGACGGCAGGAGCAAATATATGCCAAAAATGTATGCAGAATGAGCTTTTCAGTGAACAGCAGCCAGGCACATTTTAGCAGTTTTACTTGTAAGTGGGGTTGGAAACGGGTATCAGGCTCAGTACTGCGCTCAAAGGATGCAGCCCTGAGGTCTCTCCTGATAGGAGGTAGTTAAGTAGAAATTCACTGCTCAGCTGACCCGGCAGAAGCAAATGTATACCAAAAATGTACCCAGAATGAGCTTTTCAGTGAACAGCAGCCAGGCACGTTTTAGCTAGTTTACTTGTAAGTGGGGTTGTAAACGCTAATTCAGGCTCAGTACTGCGCGCAAAGGATGCAGCCCTGAGGTCTCTCCTGATTAGGGGGTAGTTAAGTAAAAATTTGCTGCTCAGCTGACCCGGCAGGAGCAAATATATGCCAAAAATGTATGCAGAATAAGCTTTTCAGTGAACAGCAGCCAGGCACATTTTAGCTAGTTTTACTTGTAAGTGGGTTTGTAAATGGTTTTCAGGCTCAGTACTGCGCTCAAAAGATGCAGCCCTGAGGTCTCTCCTGTTAGGAGGTAGTTAAGTAGAAATTCGCTGCTCAGCTGACCCAGGAGAAGCAAATGTATGCCAAAAATGCACCCAGAATGAGCTGTTCAGTGAACAGCAGCCAGGCACATTTTAGCTAGTTTTACTTGTAAGTGGGGTTGGAAACGGGTATCAGGCTCAGTACTGCGCTCAAAAGATGCAGCCCTGAGGTCTCTCCTAATAGGAGGTAGTTAAGTGGAAATTCGCTGCTCAGCTGACCCGGCAGGAGCAAATGTCTGCCAAAAATGTATGCAGAATGAGCTTTTCAGTGAACAGCAGCCAGGCACATTTTAGCCAGTTTTACTTGTAAGTGGGGTTGTAAATGGTTTTCAGGCTCAGTACTGCGCTCTAAAGATGCAGCCCTGAGGTCTCTCCTGATAGGAGGTAGTTAAGTAGAAATTCGCTGCTCAGCTGACCCGGGAGAAGCAAATGTATGCCAAAAAAGTACCCAGAATGAGCTTTTCAGTGAACAGCAGCCAGGCACATTTTAGCTAGTTTAATTGTAAGTGGGGTTGGAAACGGGTATCAGGCTCAGTACTGCGCTCAAAAGATGCAGCCCTGAGGTCTCTCCTGATAGGAGGTAGTTAAGTAGAAATTCACTGCTCAGCTGACCCGGGAGAAGCAAATGTATGCCAAAAATGTACCCAGAATGAGCTTTTCGGTGAACAGCAGCCAGGCACATTTTAGCTAGTTTTACTTGTAAGTGGGGTTGGAAACGGTTTTCAGGCTCAGTACTGCGCTCAAAAGATGCAGCCATGAGGTCTCTTCTGATAGGAGGTAGTTAAGTAGAAATTCACTGCTCAGCTGACCCGGGAGTAGCAAATGTGTACCAAAAATGTACCCAGAATGACCTTTTCAGTGAACAGCAGCCAGGCACATTTTAGCTAGTATTACGTGTAAGTGGGGTTGTAAACGCTTTTCAGGCTCAGTACTGCGCTGAAAGGATGCAGCCCTGAGGTCTCTCCTGATAGGAGGTAGTTAAGTAGAAATTCGCTGCTCAGCTGACCCGGCAGGAGCAAATATATGCCAAAAATGTATGCAGAATGAGCTTTTCAGTGAACAGCAGCCAGGCACATTTTAGCTAGTTTTACGTGTAAGTGGGGTTGTAAACGCTTTTCAGGCTCAGTACTGCGCTGAAAGGATGCAGCCCTGAGGTCTCTCCTGATAGGAGGTAGTTAAGTAGAAATTTACTGCTCAGCTGACCCGGCAGAAGAAAAGGTATACCAAAAATGTACCCAGAATGAGCTTTTCAGTGAACAGCAGCCAGGCACATTTTAGCTAGTTTTACTTGTAAGTGGGGTTGTAAATGGTTTTCAGGCTCAGTACTGCGCTCAAAAGATGCAGCCCTGAGGTCTCTCCTGATAGGCGGTAGTTAAGTAGAAATTCACTGCTCAGCTGACCCGGCAGAAGCAAATGTATACCAAAAATGTACCCAGAATGAGCATTTCAGTGAACAACAGCCAGGCACATTTTAGCTAGTTTTACTTGTAAGTGGGGTTGTAAACGGTTTTCAGGCTCAGTACTGCGCTCAAAAGATGCAGCCCTGAGGTCTCTCCTGATAGGAGGTAGTTAAGTAGAAACTCGCTGCTCAGCTGACCCGGCAAGAGCAAATATATGCCAAGAATGTATGCAGAATGAGCTTTTCAGTGAACAGCAGCCAGGCACATGTTAGCTAGTTTTACTTGTAAGTGGGGTTGTAAATGGTTTTCAGGCTCAGTACTGCGTTCAAAAGATGCAGCCCTGAGGTCTCTCCTGATAGGAGGTAGTTAAGTAGAAATTCGCTGCTCAGCTGACCCGGGAGAAGCAAATGTATGCCAAAAATGTACCCAGAATGAGCTTTTCAGTGAACAGCAGCCAGGCACATTTTAGCTTGTTTTACTTGTAAGTGGGGTTGGAAACGGTTTTCAGGCTCAGTACTGCGCTCAAAAGATGCAGCCATGAGGTCTCTCCTGATAGGAGGTAGTTAAGTAGAAACTCGCTGCTCAGCGGACCCGGCAGGAGCAAATATATGCCAAAAATGTATGCAGAATGAGCTTTTCAGTGAACAGCAGCCAGGCACATTTTAGCTGGTTTTACTTGTAAGTGGGGTTGTAAATGGTTTTCAGGCTCAGTACTGCGCTCAAAAGATGCAGCCCTGAGGTCTCTCCTGATAGGAGGTAGTTAAGTAAAAATTCACTGCTCAGCTGACCCGGCAGAAGCAAATGTATACCAAAAATGTACCCAGAATGACCTTTTCAGTGAACAGCAGCCAGGCACATTTTAGCTAGTTTTACGTGTAAGTGGGGTTGGAAACGGTTTTCAGGCTCAGTACTGCGCTCAAAAGATGCAGCCCTGAGGTCTCTCCTGATAGGAGGTAGTTAAGTAGAAATGCACTGCTCAGCTGACCCGGCAGAAGCAAATGTATACCAAAAATGTACCCAGAATGAGCTTTTCAGTGAACAGCAGCCAGGCACGTTTTAGCTAGTTTACTTGTAAGTGGGGTTGTAAACGCTAATTCAGGCTCAGTACTGCGCGCAAAGGATGCAGCCCTGAGGTCTCTCCTGATAGGAGGTAGTTAAGTAGAAACTCGCTGCTCAGCTGACCCGGGAGAAGCAAATGTATGCCAAAAATGTACCCAGAATGAGCTTTTCAGTGAACAGCAGCTAGGCACATTTTAGCTAGTTTTACTTGTAAGTGGGGTTGGAAACGGTTTTCAGGCTCAGTACTGCGTTCAAGATGCAGCCCTGAGGTCTCTCCTGATAGGAGGTAGTTAAGTAGAAATTCGCTGCTCAGCTGACCCGGGAGGAGCAAATATATGCCAAAAATGTATGCAGAATAAGCTTTTCAGTGAACAGCAGCCAGGCACATTTTAGCTAGTTTTACTTGTAAGTGGGTTTGTAAATGGTTTTCATGCTCAGTACTGCGCTCAAAAGATGCAGCCCTGAGGTCTCTCCTGATAGGAGGTAGTTAAGTAGAAATTCGCTGCTCAGCTGACCCGGGAGAAGCAAATGTATGCCAAAAATGTACCCAGAATGAGCTTTTCAGTGAACAGCAGCCAGGCACATTTTAGCTAGTTTTACTTGTAAGTGGGGTTGGAAACGGGTATCATTTTAGCTAGTTTTACTCGTAAGTGGGGTTGTAAACGGTTTTCAGGCTCAGTACTGCGCTCAAAGGATGCAGCCCTGAGGTCTCTCCTGATAAGAGGTAGTTAAGTAGAAATTCACTGCTCAGCTGACCCGGCAGAAGCAAATGTATACCAAAAATGTATGCAGAATAAGCTTTTCAGTGAACAGCAGCCAGGCACATTTTAGCTAGTTTTACTTGTAAGTGGGGTTGTAAATGGTTTTCAGGCTCAGTACTGCACTCAAAAGATGCAGCCCTGAGGTCTCTCCTGATAGGAGGTAGTTAAGTAGAAATTCACTGCTCAGCTGACCCGGCAGAAGCAAATGTATACCAAAAATGTACCCAGAATGAGCATTTCAGTGAACAACAGCCAGGCACATTTTAGCTAGTTTTACTTGTAAGTGGGGTTGTAAACGGTTTCAGGCTCAGTACTGCGCTCAAAAGATGCAGCCTTGAGGTCTCTCCTGATAGGAGGTAGTTAAGTAGAGATTTGCTGCTCAGCTGACCCGGCAGGAGCAAATATATGCCAAAAATGTATGCAGAATGAGCTTTTCAGTGACCAGCAGCCAGGCACATTTTAGCCAGTTTTACTTGTAAGTGGGGTTGTAAACGGTTTTCAGGCTCAGTACTGCGCTCAAAAGATGCAGCCCTGAGGTCTCTCCTGATAGGAGGTAGTTAAGTAGAAATTCGCTGCTCAGCTGACCCGGGAGAAGCAAATGTATGCCAAAAATGTACCCAGAATGAGCTTTTCAGTGAACAGCAGCCAGGCACGTTTTAGCTAGTTTACTTGTAAGTGGGGTTGTAAACGCTAATTCAGGCTCAGTACTGCGCGCAAAGGATGCAGACCTTAGGTCTCTCCTGATAGGAGGTAGTTAAGTAGAAACTCGCTGCTCAGCTGACCCGGCAAGAGCAAATATATGCCAAAAATGTATGCAGAATGAGCTTTTCAGTGAACCGCAGCCAGGCACATGTTAGCTAGTTTTACTTGTAAGTGGGGTTGTAAATGGTTTTCAGGCTCAGTACTGCGTTCAAAAGATGCAGCCCTGAGGTCTCTCCTGATAGGAGGTAGTTAAGTAGAAATTTGCTGCTCAGCTGACCCGGGAGAAGCAAATGTATGCCAAAAATGTACCCAGAATGAGCTTTTCAGTGAACAGCAGCCAGGCACATTTTAGCTAGTTTTACGTGTAAGTGGGGTTGTAAACGCTTTTCAGGCTCAGTACTGCGCTCAAAGGATGCAGCCCTGAGGTCTCTCCTGATAGGAGGTAGTTAAGTAGAAACTCGTGGCTCAGCTGACCCGGCAGGAGCAAATATATGCCAAAAATGTATGCAGAATGAGCTTTTCAGTGAACAGCAGCCAGGCACATTTTAGCTAGTTTTACTTGTAAGTGGGGTTGTAAATGGTTTTCAGGCTCAGTACTGCGCTCAAAAGATGCAGCCCTGAGGTCTCTCCTGATAGGAGGTAGTTAAGTAGAAATTCACTGCTCAGCTGACCCGGCAGAAGCAAATGTATACCAAAAATGTACCCAGAATGACCTTTTCAGTGAACAGCAGCCAGGCACATTTTAGCTAGTTTTACGTGTAAGTGGGGTTGTAAACGCTTTTCAGGCTCAGTACTGCGCTGAAAGGATGCAGCCCTGAGGTCTCTCCTGATAGGAGGTAGTTAAGTAGAAATTCACTGCTCAGCTGACCCGGCAGAAGTAAATGTATACCAAAAATGTACCCAGAATGAGCTTTTCAGTGAACAGCAGCCAGGCACATTTTAGCTAGTTTTACTTGTAAGTGGGGTTGGAAATGGTTTTCAGGCTCAGTACTGCGCTCAAAAGATGCAGCCCTGAGGTCTCTCCTGATAGGAGGTAGTTAAGTAGAAATGCACTGCTCAGCTGACCCGGCAGAAGCAAATGTATACCAAAAATGTACCCGGAATGAGCTTTTCAGTGAACAGCAGCCAGGCACATTTTAGCTAGTTTTACTCGTAAGTGGGGTTGTAAACGGTTTTCAGGCTCAGTACTGCGCTCAAAAGATGCAGCCCTGAGGTCTCTCCTGATAGGAGGTAGTTAAGTAGAAATTCACTGCTCAGCTGACCCGGCAGAAGCAAATGTATACCAAAAATGTACCCAGAATGAGCTTTTCAGTGAACAGCAGCCAGGCACGTTTTAGCTAGTTTACTTGTAAGTGGGGTTGTAAACGCTAATTCAGGCTCAGTACTGCGCGCAAAGGATGCAGCCCTGAGGTCTCTCCTGATAGGAGGTACTGCGCGCAAAGGATGCAGCCCTGAGGTCTCTCCTGATAGGAGGTAGTTAAGTAGAAACTCGCTGCTCAGCTGACCCGGGAGAAGCAAATGTATGCCAAAAATGTACCCAGAATGAGCTTTTCAGTGAACAGCAGCCAGGCACATTTTAGCTAGTTTTACTTGTAAGTTGGGTTGGAAACGGGTATCAGGCTCAGTACTGCGCTCAAAAGATGCAGCCCTGAGGTCTCTCCTGATAGGAGGTAGTTAAGTGGAAATTCGCTGCTCAGCTGACCCGGCAGGAGCAAATGTCTGCCAAAAATGCATGCAGAATGAGCTTTTCAGTGAACAGCAGCCAGGCACATTTTAGCCAGTTTTACTTGTAAGTGGGGTTGTAAATGGTTTTCAGGCTCAGTACTGCGCTCTAAAGATGCAGCCCTGAGGTCTCTCCTGATAGGCGGTAGTTAAGTAGAAATTCACTGCTCAGCTGACCCGGCAGAAGCAAATGTATACCAAAAATGTACCCAGAATGAGCATTTCAGTGAACAACAGCCAGGCACATTTTAGCTAGTTTTACTTGTAAGTGGGGTTGTAAACGGTTTTCAGGCTCAGTACTGCGCTCAAAAGATGCAGCCCTGAGGTCTCTCCTGATAGGAGGTAGTTAAGTAGAAACTCGCTGCTCAGCTGACCCGGCAAGAGCAAATATATGCCAAGAATGTATGCAGAATGAGCTTTTCAGTGAACAGCAGCCAGGCACATGTTAGCTAGTTTTACTTGTAAGTGGGGTTGTAAATGGTTTTCAGGCTCAGTACTGCGTTCAAAAGATGCAGCCCTGAGGTCTCTCCTGATAGGAGGTAGTTAAGTAGAAATTCGCTGCTCAGCTGACCCGGGAGAAGCAAATGTATGCCAAAAATGTACCCAGAATGAGCTTTTCAGTGAACAGCAGCCAGGCACATTTTAGCTTGTTTTACTTGTAAGTGGGGTTGGAAACGGTTTTCAGGCTCAGTACTGCGCTCAAAAGATGCAGCCATGAGGTCTCTCCTGATAGGAGGTAGTTAAGTAGAAACTCGCTGCTCAGCGGACCCGGCAGGAGCAAATATATGCCAAAAATGTATGCAGAATGAGCTTTTCAGTGAACAGCAGCCAGGCACATTTTAGCTGGTTTTACTTGTAAGTGGGGTTGTAAATGGTTTTCAGGCTCAGTACTGCGCTCAAAAGATGCAGCCCTGAGGTCTCTCCTGATAGGAGGTAGTTAAGTAAAAATTCACTGCTCAGCTGACCCGGCAGAAGCAAATGTATACCAAAAATGTACCCAGAATGACCTTTTCAGTGAACAGCAGCCAGGCACATTTTAGCTAGTTTTACGTGTAAGTGGGGTTGGAAACGGTTTTCAGGCTCAGTACTGCGCTCAAAAGATGCAGCCCTGAGGTCTCTCCTGATAGGAGGTAGTTAAGTAGAAATGCACTGCTCAGCTGACCCGGCAGAAGCAAATGTATACCAAAAATGTACCCAGAATGAGCTTTTCAGTGAACAGCAGCCAGGCACGTTTTAGCTAGTTTACTTGTAAGTGGGGTTGTAAACGCTAATTCAGGCTCAGTACTGCGCGCAAAGGATGCAGCCCTGAGGTCTCTCCTGATAGGAGGTAGTTAAGTAGAAACTCGCTGCTCAGCTGACCCGGGAGAAGCAAATGTATGCCAAAAATGTACCCAGAATGAGCTTTTCAGTGAACAGCAGCTAGGCACATTTTAGCTAGTTTTACTTGTAAGTGGGGTTGGAAACGGTTTTCAGGCTCAGTACTGCGTTCAAGATGCAGCCCTGAGGTCTCTCCTGATAGGAGGTAGTTAAGTAGAAATTCGCTGCTCAGCTGACCCGGGAGGAGCAAATATATGCCAAAAATGTATGCAGAATAAGCTTTTCAGTGAACAGCAGCCAGGCACATTTTAGCTAGTTTTACTTGTAAGTGGGTTTGTAAATGGTTTTCATGCTCAGTACTGCGCTCAAAAGATGCAGCCCTGAGGTCTCTCCTGATAGGAGGTAGTTAAGTAGAAATTCGCTGCTCAGCTGACCCGGGAGAAGCAAATGTATGCCAAAAATGTACCCAGAATGAGCTTTTCAGTGAACAGCAGCCAGGCACATTTTAGCTAGTTTTACTTGTAAGTGGGGTTGGAAACGGGTATCATTTTAGCTAGTTTTACTCGTAAGTGGGGTTGTAAACGGTTTTCAGGCTCAGTACTGCGCTCAAAGGATGCAGCCCTGAGGTCTCTCCTGATAAGAGGTAGTTAAGTAGAAATTCACTGCTCAGCTGACCCGGCAGAAGCAAATGTATACCAAAAATGTATGCAGAATAAGCTTTTCAGTGAACAGCAGCCAGGCACATTTTAGCTAGTTTTACTTGTAAGTGGGGTTGTAAATGGTTTTCAGGCTCAGTACTGCACTCAAAAGATGCAGCCCTGAGGTCTCTCCTGATAGGAGGTAGTTAAGTAGAAATTCACTGCTCAGCTGACCCGGCAGAAGCAAATGTATACCAAAAATGTACCCAGAATGAGCATTTCAGTGAACAACAGCCAGGCACATTTTAGCTAGTTTTACTTGTAAGTGGGGTTGTAAACGGTTTCAGGCTCAGTACTGCGCTCAAAAGATGCAGCCTTGAGGTCTCTCCTGATAGGAGGTAGTTAAGTAGAGATTTGCTGCTCAGCTGACCCGGCAGGAGCAAATATATGCCAAAAATGTATGCAGAATGAGCTTTTCAGTGACCAGCAGCCAGGCACATTTTAGCCAGTTTTACTTGTAAGTGGGGTTGTAAACGGTTTTCAGGCTCAGTACTGCGCTCAAAAGATGCAGCCCTGAGGTCTCTCCTGATAGGAGGTAGTTAAGTAGAAATTCGCTGCTCAGCTGACCCGGGAGAAGCAAATGTATGCCAAAAATGTACCCAGAATGAGCTTTTCAGTGAACAGCAGCCAGGCACGTTTTAGCTAGTTTACTTGTAAGTGGGGTTGTAAACGCTAATTCAGGCTCAGTACTGCGCGCAAAGGATGCAGACCTTAGGTCTCTCCTGATAGGAGGTAGTTAAGTAGAAACTCGCTGCTCAGCTGACCCGGCAAGAGCAAATATATGCCAAAAATGTATGCAGAATGAGCTTTTCAGTGAACCGCAGCCAGGCACATGTTAGCTAGTTTTACTTGTAAGTGGGGTTGTAAATGGTTTTCAGGCTCAGTACTGCGTTCAAAAGATGCAGCCCTGAGGTCTCTCCTGATAGGAGGTAGTTAAGTAGAAATTTGCTGCTCAGCTGACCCGGGAGAAGCAAATGTATGCCAAAAATGTACCCAGAATGAGCTTTTCAGTGAACAGCAGCCAGGCACATTTTAGCTAGTTTTACGTGTAAGTGGGGTTGTAAACGCTTTTCAGGCTCAGTACTGCGCTCAAAGGATGCAGCCCTGAGGTCTCTCCTGATAGGAGGTAGTTAAGTAGAAACTCGTGGCTCAGCTGACCCGGCAGGAGCAAATATATGCCAAAAATGTATGCAGAATGAGCTTTTCAGTGAACAGCAGCCAGGCACATTTTAGCTAGTTTTACTTGTAAGTGGGGTTGTAAATGGTTTTCAGGCTCAGTACTGCGCTCAAAAGATGCAGCCCTGAGGTCTCTCCTGATAGGAGGTAGTTAAGTAGAAATTCACTGCTCAGCTGACCCGGCAGAAGCAAATGTATACCAAAAATGTACCCAGAATGACCTTTTCAGTGAACAGCAGCCAGGCACATTTTAGCTAGTTTTACGTGTAAGTGGGGTTGTAAACGCTTTTCAGGCTCAGTACTGCGCTGAAAGGATGCAGCCCTGAGGTCTCTCCTGATAGGAGGTAGTTAAGTAGAAATTCACTGCTCAGCTGACCCGGCAGAAGTAAATGTATACCAAAAATGTACCCAGAATGAGCTTTTCAGTGAACAGCAGCCAGGCACATTTTAGCTAGTTTTACTTGTAAGTGGGGTTGGAAATGGTTTTCAGGCTCAGTACTGCGCTCAAAAGATGCAGCCCTGAGGTCTCTCCTGATAGGAGGTAGTTAAGTAGAAATGCACTGCTCAGCTGACCCGGCAGAAGCAAATGTATACCAAAAATGTACCCGGAATGAGCTTTTCAGTGAACAGCAGCCAGGCACATTTTAGCTAGTTTTACTCGTAAGTGGGGTTGTAAACGGTTTTCAGGCTCAGTACTGCGCTCAAAAGATGCAGCCCTGAGGTCTCTCCTGATAGGAGGTAGTTAAGTAGAAATTCACTGCTCAGCTGACCCGGCAGAAGCAAATGTATACCAAAAATGTACCCAGAATGAGCTTTTCAGTGAACAGCAGCCAGGCACGTTTTAGCTAGTTTACTTGTAAGTGGGGTTGTAAACGCTAATTCAGGCTCAGTACTGCGCGCAAAGGATGCAGCCCTGAGGTCTCTCCTGATAGGAGGTACTGCGCGCAAAGGATGCAGCCCTGAGGTCTCTCCTGATAGGAGGTAGTTAAGTAGAAACTCGCTGCTCAGCTGACCCGGGAGAAGCAAATGTATGCCAAAAATGTACCCAGAATGAGCTTTTCAGTGAACAGCAGCCAGGCACATTTTAGCTAGTTTTACTTGTAAGTTGGGTTGGAAACGGGTATCAGGCTCAGTACTGCGCTCAAAAGATGCAGCCCTGAGGTCTCTCCTGATAGGAGGTAGTTAAGTGGAAATTCGCTGCTCAGCTGACCCGGCAGGAGCAAATGTCTGCCAAAAATGCATGCAGAATGAGCTTTTCAGTGAACAGCAGCCAGGCACATTTTAGCCAGTTTTACTTGTAAGTGGGGTTGTAAATGGTTTTCAGGCTCAGTACTGCGCTCTAAAGATGCAGCCCTGAGGTCTCTCCTGATAGGAGGTAGTTAAGTAGAAATTCGCTGCTCAGCTGACCCGGGAGAAGAAAATGTATACCAAAAATGTACCCAGAATGAGCTTTTCAGTGAACAGCAGCCAGGCACATTTTAGCTAGTTTTACGTGTAAGTGGGGTTGTAAACGCTTTTCAGGCTCAGTACTGCGCTGAAAGGATGCAGCCCTGAGGTCTCTCCTGATAGGAGGTAGTTAAGTAGAAATTTACTGCTCAGCTGACCCGGCAGAAGAAAATGTATACCAAAAATGTACACAGAATGAGCTTTTCAGTGAACAGCAGCCAGGCACAATTTAGCTAGTTTTACTTGTAAGTGGGGTTGTAAATGGTTTTCAGGCTCAGTACTGCGCTCAAAAGATGCAGCCCTGAGGTCTCTCCTGATAGGCGGTAGTTAAGTAGAAATTCACTGCTCAGGTGACCCGGCAGAAGCAAATGTATACCAAAAATGTACCCAGAATGAGCATTTCAGTGAACAACAGCCAGGCACATTTTAGCTAGTTTTACTTGTAAGTGGGGTTGTAAACGGTTTCAGGCTCAGTACTGCGCTCAAAAGATGCAGCCTTGAGGTCTCTCCTGATAGGAGGTAGTTAAGTAGAGATTTGCTGCTCAGCTGACCCGGCAGGAGCAAATATATGCCAAAAATGTATGCAGAATGAGCTTTTCAGTGACCAGCAGCCAGGCACATTTTAGCCAGTTTTACTTGTAAGTGGGGTTGTAAACGGTTTTCAGGCTCAGTACTGCGCTCAAAAGATGCAGCCCTGAGGTCTCTCCTGATAGGAGGTAGTTAAGTAGAAATTCGCTGCTCAGCTGACCCGGGAGAAGCAAATGTATGCCAAAAATGTACCCAGAATGAGCTTTTCAGTGAACAGCAGCCAGGCACATTTTAGCTAGTTTACTTGTAAGTGGGGTTGTAAACGCTAATTCAGGCTCAGTACTGCGCGCAAAGGATGCAGACCTTAGGTCTCTCCTGATAGGAGGTAGTTAAGTAGAAACTCGCTGCTCAGCTGACCCGGCAAGAGCAAATATATGCCAAAAATGTATGCAGAATGAGCTTTTCAGTGAACCGCAGCCAGGCACATGTTAGCTAGTTTTACTTGTAAGTGGGGTTGTAAATGGTTTTCAGGCTCAGTACTGCGTTCAAAAGATGCAGCCCTGAGGTCTCTCCTGATAGGAGGTAGTTAAGTAGAAATTTGCTGCTCAGCTGACCCGGGAGAAGCAAATGTATGCCAAAAATGTACCCAGAATGAGCTTTTCAGTGAACAGCAGCCAGGCACATTTTAGCTAGTTTTACGTGTAAGTGGGGTTGTAAACGCTTTTCAGGCTCAGTACTGCGCTCAAAGGATGCAGCCCTGAGGTCTCTCCTGATAGGAGGTAGTTAAGTAGAAACTCGTGGCTCAGCTGACCCGGCAGGAGCAAATATATGCCAAAAATGTATGCAGAATGAGCTTTTCAGTGAACAGCAGCCAGGCACATTTTAGCTAGTTTTACTTGTAAGTGGGGTTGTAAATGGTTTTCAGGCTCAGTACTGCGCTCAAAAGATGCAGCCCTGAGGTCTCTCCTGATAGGAGGTAGTTAAGTAGAAATTCACTGCTCAGCTGACCCGGCAGAAGCAAATGTATACCAAAAATGTACCCAGAATGACCTTTTCAGTGAACAGCAGCCAGGCACATTTTAGCTAGTTTTACGTGTAAGTGGGGTTGTAAACGCTTTTCAGGCTCAGTACTGCGCTGAAAGGATGCAGCCCTGAGGTCTCTCCTGATAGGAGGTAGTTAAGTAGAAATTCACTGCTCAGCTGACCCGGCAGAAGTAAATGTATACCAAAAATGTACCCAGAATGAGCTTTTCAGTGAACAGCAGCCAGGCACATTTTAGCTAGTTTTACTTGTAAGTGGGGTTGGAAACGGTTTTCAGGCTCAGTACTGCGCTCAAAAGATGCAGCCCTGAGGTCTCTCCTGATAGGAGGTCGTTAAGTAGAAATGCACTGCTCAGCTGACCCGGCAGAAGCAAATGTATACCAAAAATGTACCCGGAATGAGCTTTTCAGTGAACAGCAGCCAGGCACATTTTAGCTAGTTTTACTCGTAAGTGGGGTTGTAAACGGTTTTCAGGCTCAGTACTGCGCTCAAAAGATGCAGCCCTGAGGTCTCTCCTGATAGGAGGTAGTTAAGTAGAAATTCACTGCTCAGCTGACCCGGCAGAAGCAAATGTATACCAAAAATGTACCCAGAATGAGCTTTTCAGTGAACAGCAGCCAGGCACGTTTTAGCTAGTTTACTTGTAAGTGGGGTTGTAAACGCTAATTCAGGCTCAGTACTGCGCGCAAAGGATGCAGCCCTGAGGTCTCTCCTGATAGGAGGTACTGCGCGCAAAGGATGCAGCCCTGAGGTCTCTCCTGATAGGAGGTAGTTAAGTAGAAACTCGCTGCTCAGCTGACCCGGGAGAAGCAAATGTATGCCAAAAATGTACCCAGAATGAGCTTTTCAGTGAACAGCAGCCAGGCACATTTTAGCTAGTTTTACTTGTAAGTTGGGTTGGAAACGGGTATCAGGCTCAGTACTGCGCTCAAAAGATGCAGCCCTGAGGTCTCTCCTGATAGGAGGTAGTTAAGTGGAAATTCGCTGCTCAGCTGACCCGGCAGGAGCAAATGTCTGCCAAAAATGTATGCAGAATGAGCTTTTCAGTGAACAGCAGCCAGGCACATTTTAGCCAGTTTTACTTGTAAGTGGGGTTGTAAATGGTTTTCAGGCTCAGTACTGCGCTCTAAAGATGCAGCCCTGAGGTCTCTCCTGATAGGAGGTAGTTAAGTAGAAATTCGCTGCTCAGCTGACCCGGGAGAAGAAAATGTATACCAAAAATGTACCCAGAATGAGCTTTTCAGTGAACAGCAGCCAGGCACATTTTAGCTAGTTTTACGTGTAAGTGGGGTTGTAAACGCTTTTCAGGCTCAGTACTGCGCTGAAAGGATGCAGCCCTGAGGTCTCTCCTGATAGGAGGTAGTTAAGTAGAAATTTACTGCTCAGCTGACCCGGCAGAAGAAAATGTATACCAAAAATGTACCCAGAATGAGCTTTTCAGTGAACAGCAGCCAGGCACAATTTAGCTAGTTTTACTTGTAAGTGGGGTTGTAAATGGTTTTCAGGCTCAGTACTGGGCTCAAAAGATGCAGCCCTGAGGTCTCTCCTGATAGGCGGTAGTTAAGTAGAAATTCACTGCTCAGGTGACCCGGCAGAAGCAAATGTATACCAAAAATGTACCCAGAATGAGCATTTCAGTGAACAACAGCCAGGCACATTTTAGCTAGTTTTACTTGTAAGTGGGGTTGTAAACGGTTTTCAGGCTCAGTACTGCGCTCAAAAGATGCAGCCATGAGGTCTCTCCTGATAGGAGGTAGTTAAGTAAAAATTCACTGCTCAGCTGACCCGGCAGAAGCAAATGTATACCAAAAATGTACCCAGAATGACCTTTTCAGTGAACAGCAGCCAGGCACATTTTAGCTAGTTTTACGTGTAAGTGGGGTTGGAAACGGTTTTCAGGCTCAGTACTGCGCTCAAAAGATGCAGCCATGAGGTCTCTACTGATAGGAGGTAGTTAAGTAGAAACTCGCTGCTCAGCTGACCCGGCAAGAGCAAATATATGCCAAAAATGTATGCAGAATGAGCTTTTCAGTGAACAGCAGCCAGGCACATATTAGCTAGGTTTACTTGTAAGTGGGGTTGTAAATGGTTTTCAGGCTCAGTACTGCGTTCAAAAGATGCAGCCCTGAGGTCTCTCCTGATAGGAGGTAGTTAAGTAGAAATTCGCTGCTCAGCTGACCCGGGAGAAGCAAATGTATGACAAAAATGTACCCAGAATGAGCTTTTCAGTGAACAGCAGCCAGGCACATTTTAGCTAGTTTTACTTGTAAGTGGGGTTGGAAACGGTTTTCAGGCTCAGTACTGCGCTCAAAAGATGCAGCCATGAGGTCTCTCCTGATAGGAGGTAGTTAAGTAGAAACTCGCTGCTCAGCTGACCCGGCAGGAGCAAATATATGCCAAAAATGTATGCAGAATGAGCTTTTCAGTGAACAGCAGCCAGGCACATTTTAGCTAGTTTTACTTGTAAGTGGGGTTGTAAATGGTTTTCAGGCTCAGTACTGCGCTCAAAAGATGCAGCCCTGAGGTCTCTCCTGATAGGAGGTAGTTAAGTAAAAATTCACTGCTCAGCTGACCCGGCAGAAGCAAATGTATACCAAAAATGTACCCAGAATGACCTTTTCAGTGAACAGCAGCCAGGCACATTTTAGCTAGTTTTACGTGTAAGTGGGGTTGGAAACGGGTTTCAGGCTCAGTACTGCGCTCAAAAGAGGCAGCCCTGAGGTCTCTCCTGATAGGAGGTAGTTAAGTAGAAATGCACTTCTCAGCTGACCCGGCAGAAGCAAATGTATACCAAAAATGTACCCAGAATTAGCTTTTCAGTGAACAGCAGCCAGGCACATTTTAGCTAGTTTTACTCGTAAGTGGGGTTGTAAACGGTTTTCAGGCTCAGTACTGCGCTCAAAAGATGCAGCCCTGAGGTCTCTCCTGATAGGAGGTAGTTAAGTAGAAATTCACTGCTCAGCTGACCCGGCAGAAGCAAATGTATACCAAAAATGTACCCAGAATGAGCTTTTCAGTGAACAGCAGCCAGGCACGTTTTAGCTAGTTTACTTGTAAGTGGGGTTGTAAACGCTAATTCAGGCTCAGTACTGCGCGCAAAGGATGCAGCCCTGAGGTCTCTCCTGATAGGAGGTAGTTAAGTACAAACTCGCTGCTCAGATGACCCGGGAGAAGCAAATGTATGCCAAAAATGTACCCAGAATGAGCTTTTCAGTGAACAGCAGCCAGGCACATTTTAGTTAGTTTTACGTGTAAGTGGGGTTGGAAACGGTTTTCAGGCTCAGTACTGCGCTCAAAAGATGCAGCCCTGAGGTCTCTCCTGATAGGAGGTAGTTAAGTAGAAATGCACTTCTCAGCTGACCCGGCAGAAGCAAATGTATACCAAAAATGTACCCAGAATGAGCTTTTCAGTGAACAGCAGCCAGGCACATTTTAGCTAGTTTTACTCGTAAGTGGGGTTGTAAACGGTTTTCAGGCTCAGTACTGCGCTCAAAAGATGCAGCCCTGAGGTCTCTCCTGATAGGAGGTAGTTAAGTAGAAATTCACTGCTCAGCTGACCCGGCAGAAGCAAATGTATACCAAAAATGTACCCAGAATGAGCTTTTCAGTGAACAGCAGCCAGGCACGTTTTAGCTAGTTTACTTGTAAGTGGGGTTGTAAACGCTAATTCAGGCTCAGTACTGCGCGCAAAGGATGCAGCCCTGAGGTCTCTCCTGATAGGAGGTAGTTAAGTACAAACTCGCTGCTCAGCTGACCCGGGAGAAGCAAATGTATGCCAAAAATGTACCCAGAATGAGCTTTTCAGTGAACAGCAGCCAGGCACATTTTAGCTAGTTTTACTTGTAAGTGGGCTTGGAAACGGGTATCATTTTAGCTAGTTTTACTCGTAAGTGGGGTTGTAAATGGTTTTCAGGCTCAGTACTGCGCTCAAAGGATGCAGCCCTGAGGTCTCTCCTGATAGGAGGTAGTTAAGTAGAAATTTACTGCTCAGCTGACCCGGCAGAAGAAAATGTATACCAAAAATGTACCCAGAATGAGCTTTTCAGTGAACAGCAGCCAGGCACATTTTAGCTAGTTTTACTTGTAAGTGGGGTTGGAAACGGGTTTCAGGCTCAGTACTGCGCTCAAGATGCAGCCCTGAGGTCTCTCCTGATAGGAGGTAGTTAAGTAGAAATTCGCTGCTCAGCTGACCCGGGAGAAGCAAATGTAGCCAGGCACATTTTAGCTAGTTTACTTGTAAGTGGGGTTGTAAACGCTAATTCAGGCTCAGTACTGCGCGCAAAGGATGCAGCCCTGAGGTCTCTCCTGATAGGAGGTAGTTAAGTAAAAACTCGCTGCTCAGCTGACCCGGCAAGAGCAAATATATGCCAAAAATGTATGCAGAATGAGCTTTTCAGTGAACAGCAGCCAGGCACATTTTAGCTAGTTTTACTTGTAAGTGGGGTTGTAAATGGTTTTCAGGCTCAGTACTGCGTTCAAAAGATGGAGCCCTGAGGTCTCTCCTGATAGGAGGTAGTTAAGTAGAAATTCGCTGCTCAGCTGACCCGGGAGAAGCAAATGTATGCCAAAAATGTACCCAGAATGAGCTTTTCAGTGAACAGCAGCCAGGCACATTTTAGCTAGTTTTACTTGTAAGTGGGGTTGGAAACGGTTTTCAGGCTCAGTACTGCGCTCAAAAGATGCAGCCATGAGGTCTCTTCTGATAGGAGGTAGTTAAGTAGAAATTCACTGCTCAGCTGACCCGGCAGAAGCAAATGTATACCAAAAATGTACCCAGAATGACCTTTTCAGTGAACAGCAGCCAGGCACATTTTAGCTAGTTTTACGTGTAAGTGGGGTTGTAAACGCTTTTCAGGCTCAGTACTGCGCTCAAAGGATGCAGCCCTGAGGTCTCTCCTGATAGGAGGTAGTTAAGTAGAAACTCGCTGCTCAGCTGACCCGGCAGGAGCAAATATATGCCAAAAATGTATGCAGAATGAGCTTTTCAGTGAACAGCAGCCAGGCACATTTTAGCTAGTTTTACTTGTAAGTGGGGTTGTAAATGGTTTTCAGGCTCAGTACTGCGCTCAAAAGATGCAGCCCTGAGGTCTCTCCTGATAGGAGGTAGTTAAGTAGAAATTCACTGCTCAGCTGACCCGGCAGAAGCAAATGTATACCAAAAATGTACCCAGAATGACCTTTTCAGTGAACAGCAGCCAGGCACATTTTAGCTAGTTTTACGTGTAAGTGGGGTTGTAAACGCTTTTCAGGCTCAGTACTGCGCTGAAAGGATGCAGCCCTGAGGTCTCTCCTGATAGGAGGTAGTTAAGTAGAAATTCACTGCTCAGCTGACCCGGCAGAAGTAAATGTATACCAAAAATGTACCCAGAATGAGCTTTTCAGTGAACAGCAGCCAGGCACATTTTAGCTAGTTTTACTTGTAAGTGGGGTTGGAAACGGTTTCAGGCTCAGTACTGCGCTCAAAAGATGCAGCCCTGAGGTCTCTCCTGATAGGAGGTAGTTAAGTAGAAATGCACTGCTCAGCTGACCCGGCAGAAGCAAATGTATACCAAAAATGTACCCAGAATGAGCTTTTCAGTGAACAGCAGCCAGGCACATTTTAGCTAGTTTTACTCGTAAGTGGGGTTGTAAACGGTTTTCAGGCTCAGTACTGCGCTCAAAAGATGCAGCCCTGAGGTCTCTCCTGATAGGAGGTAGTTAAGTAGAAATTCACTGCTCAGCTGACCCGGCAGAAGCAAATGTATACCAAAAATGTACCCAGAATGAGCTTTTCAGTGAACAGCAGCCAGGCACGTTTTAGCTAGTTTACTTGTAAGTGGGGTTGTAAACGCTAATTCAGGCTCAGTACTGCGCGCAAAGGATGCAGCCCTGAGGTCTCTCCTGATAGGAGGTACTGCACGCAAAGGATGCAGCCCTGAGGTCTCTCCTGATAGGAGGTAGTTAAGTAGAAACTCGCTGCTCAGCTGCCCCGGGAGAAGCAAATGTATGCCAAAAATGTACCCAGAATGAGCTTTTCAGTGAACAGCAGCCAGGCACATTTGAGCTAGTTTTACTTGTAAGTTGGGTTGGAAACGGGTATCAGGCTCAGTACTGCGCTCAAAAGATGCAGCCCTGAGGTCTCTCCTGATAGGAGGTAGTTGAGTGGAAATTCGCTGCTCAGCTGACCCGGCAGGAGCAAATGTCTGCCAAAAATGTATGCAGAATGAGATTTTCAGTGAACAGCAGCCAGGCACATTTTAGCCAGTTTTACTTGTAAGTGGGGTTGTAAATGGTTTTCAGGCTCAGTACTGCGCTCTAAAGATGCAGCCCTGAGGTCTCTCCTGATAGGAGGTAGTTAAGTAGAAATTCACTGCTCAGCTGACCCGGCAGAAACAAATGTATGCCAAAAATGTATGCAGAATTAGCTTTTCAGTAAACAGCAGCCAGGCACATTTTAGCTAGTTTTACTTGTAAGTGGGGTTGTAAACGCTTTTCAGGCTCAGTACTGCGCTCAAAGGATGCAGCCCTGAGGTCTCTCCTGATTAGGGGGTAGTTAAGTAAAAATTCGCTGCTCAGCTGACCCGGCAGGAGCAAATATATGCCAAAAATGTATGCAGAATTAGCTTTTCAGTGAACAGCAGCCAGGCACATTTTAGCCTGTTTTACTTGTAAGTGGGGTTGGAAACGGTTTTCAGGCTCAGTACTGCGCTCAAACGATGCAGCCATGAGGTCTCTTCTGATAGGAGGTAGTTAAGTAGAAATTCACTGCTCAGCTGACCCGGCAGAAGCAAATGTATACCAAAAATGTACCCAGAATGACCTTTTCAGTGAACAGCAGCCAGGCACATTTTAGCTAGTTTTACGTGTAAGTGGGGTTGTAAACGCTTTTCAGGCTCAGTACTGCGCTGAAAGGATGCAGCCCTGAGGTCTCTCCTGATAGGAGGTAGTTAAGTAGAAATTCACTGCTCAGCTGACCCGGCAGAAGTAAATGTATACCAAAAATGTACCCAGAATGAGCTTTTCAGTGAACAGCAGCCAGGCACATTTTAGCTAGTTTTACTTGTAAGTGGGGTTGTACACGGTTTTCAAGCTCAGTACTGCGCTCAAAAGATGCAGCCCTGAGGTCTCTCCTGATAGGAGGTAGTTAAGTAGAAATTCACTGCTCAGCTGACCCGGCAGAAGCAAATGTATACCAAAAATGTACCCAGAATGAGCTTTTCAGTGAACAGCAGCCAGGCACGTTTTAGCTAGTTTACTTGTAAGTGGGGTTGTAAACGCTAATTCAGGCTCAGTACTGCGCGCAAAGGATGCAGCCCTGAGGTCTCTCCTGATAGGAGGTAGTTAAGTAGAAACTCGCTGCTCAGCTGACCCGGCAAGAGCAAATATATGCCAAAAATGTATGCAGAATGAGCTTTTCAGTGAACAGCAGCCATGCACATTTTAGCTAGTTTTACTTGTAAGTGGGGTTGTAAATGGTTTTCAGGCTCAGTACTGCGTTCAAAAGATGCAGCCCTGAGGTCTCTCCTGATAGGAGGTAGTTAAGTAGAAATTCGCTGCTCAGCTGACCCGGGAGAAGCAAATGTTTGCCAAAAATGTACCCAAAATGAGCTTTTCAGTGAACAGCAGCCAGGCACATTTTAGCTAGTTTTACTTGTAAGTGGGGTTGGAAACGGTTTTCAGGCTCAGTACTGCGCTCAAAAGATGCAGCCATGAGGTCTCTTCTGATAGGAGGTAGTTAAGTAGAAATTCACTGCTCAGCTGACCCGGCAGAAGCAAATGTATACCAAAAATGTACCCAGAATGACCTTTTCAGTGAACAGCAGCCAGGCACATTTTAGCTAGTTTTACGTGTAAGTGGGGTTGTAAACGCTTTTCAGGCTCAGTACTGCGCTCAAAGGATGCAGCCCTGAGGTCTCTTCTGATAGGAGGTAGTTAAGTAGAAATTCACTGCTCAGCTGACCCGGCAGAAGCAAATGTATACCAAAAATGTACCCAGAATGACCTTTTCAGTGAACAGCAGCCAGGCACATTTTAGCTAGTTTTACTTGTAAGTGGGGTTGTAAATGGTTTTCAGGCTCAGTACTGCGCTCAAAAGATGCAGCCCTGAGGTCTCTCCTGATAGGAGGTAGTTAAGTAGAAATTCACTGCTCAGCTGACCCGGCAGAAGCAAATGTATACCAAAAATGTACCCAGAATGACCTTTTCAGTGAACAGCAGCCAGGCACATTTTAGCTAGTTTTACGTGTAAGTGGGGTTGTAAACGCTTTTCAGGCTCAGTACTGCGCTGAAAGGATGCAGCCCTGAGGTCTCTCCTGATAGGAGGTAGTTAAGTAGAAATTCACTGCTCAGCTGACCCGGCAGAAGTAAATGTATACCAAAAATGTACCCAGAATGAGCTTTTCCGTGAACAGCAGCCAGGCACATTTTAGCTAGTTTTACTTGTAAGTGGGGTTGGAAACGGTTTTCAGGCTCAGTACTGCGCTCAAAAGATGCAGCCCTGAGGTCTCTCCTGATAGGAGGTAGTTAAGTAGAAATGCACTGCTCAGCTGACCCGGCAGAAGCAAATGTATACCAAAAATGTACCCAGAATGAGCTTTTCAGTGAACAGCGCCAGGCACATTTTAGCTACTTTTACTTGTAAGTGGGGTTGTAAACGCTTTTCAGGCTCAGTACTGCGCTCAAAGGATGCAGCCCTGAGGTCTCTCCTGATAGGAGGTAGTTAAGTAGAAATTTACTGCTCAGCTGACCCGGCAGAAGAAAATGTATACCAAAAATGTACCCAGAATGAGCTTTTCAGTGAACAGCAGCCAGGCACATTTTAGCTAGTTTTAATTGTAAGTGGGGTTGGAAACGGTTTTCAGGCTCAGTACTGCGCTCAAGATGCAGCCCTGAGGTCTCTCCTGATAGGAGGTAGTTAAGTAGAAATTCGCTGCTCAGCTGACCCGGGAGAAGCAAATGTAGGCAGGCACATTTTAGCTAGTTTTACTTGTAAGTGGGGTTGTAAACGGTTTTCAGGCTCAGTACTGCGCTCAAAAGATGCAGCCCTGAGGTCTCTCCTGATAGGAGGTAGTTAAGTAGAAATTTGCTGCTCAGCTGACCCGGCAGGAGCAAATATATGGGGTTAATTCAGGCTCAGTACTGCGCGCAAAGGATGCAGCCCTGAGGTCTCTCCTGATAGGAGGTAGTTAAGTAGAAACTCGCTGCTCAGCTGACCCGGCAGGAGCAAATATATGCCAAAAATGTATGCAGAATGAGCTTTTCAGTGAACAGCAGCCAGGCACATTTTAGCTAGTTTTACTTGTAAGTGGGGTTGTAAATGGTTTTCAGGCTCAGTACTGCGCTCAAAAGATGCAGCCCTGAGGTCTCTCCTGATAGGAGGTAGTTAAGTAGAAATTCGCTGCTCAGCTGACCCGGCAGAAACAAATGTATGCCAAAAATGTATGCAGAATTAGCTTTTCAGTGAACAGCAGCCAGGCACATTTTAGCTAGTTTTACTTGTAAGTGGGGTTGTAAATGGTTTTCAGGCTCAGTACTGCGCTCAAAAGATGGAGCCCTGAGGTCTCTCCTGATAGGAGGTAGTTAAGTAGAAATTCACTGCTCAGCTGACCCGGCAGAAGTAAATGTATACCAAAAATGTACCCAGAATGAGCTTTTCAGTGAACAGCAGCCAGGCACATTTTAGCTAGTTTTACTTGTAAGTGGGGTTGTAAACGGTTTTCAAGCTCAGTACTGCGCTCAAAAGATGCAGCCCTGAGGTCTCTCCTGATAGGAGGTAGTTAAGTAGAAATTCACTGCTCAGCTGACCCGGCAGAAGCAAATGTATACCAAAAATGTACCCAGAATGAGCTTTTCAGTGAACAGCAGCCAGGCACATTTTAGCTAGTTTTACGTGTAAGTGGGGTTGTAAACGCTTTTCAGGCTCAGTACTGCGCTCAAAAGATGCAGCCCTGAGGTCTCTCCTGATAGGAGGTAGTTAAGTAGAAATTCACTGCTCAGCTGACCCGGCAGAAGCAAATGTATACCAAAAATGTACCCAGAATGAGCTTTTCAGTGAACAGCAGCCAGGCACGTTTTAGCTAGTTTACTTGTAAGTGGGGTTGTAAACGCTAATTCAGGCTCAGTACTGCGCGCAAAGGATGCAGCCCTGAGGTCTCTCCTGATAGGAGGTACTGCGCGCAAAGGATGCAGCCCTGAGGTCTCTCCTGATAGGAGGTAGTTAAGTAGAAACTTGCTGCTCAGCTGACCCGGGAGAAGCAAATGTATGCCAAAAATGTACCCAGAATGAGCTTTTCAGTGAACAGCAGCCAGGCACATTTTAGCTAGTTTTACTTGTAAGTTGGGTTGGAAACGGGTATCAGGCCCAGGACTGCGCTCAAAAGATGCAGCCCTGAGGTCTCTCCTGATAGGAGGTAGTTAAGTGGAAATTCGCTGCTCAGCTGACCCGGCAGGAGCAAATGTCTGCCAAAAATGTATGCAGAATGAGCTTTTCAGTGAACAGCAGCCAGGCACATTTTAGCCAGTTTTACTTGTAAGTGGGGTTGTAAACGCTTTTCAGGCTCAGTACTGCGCTCAAAGGATGCAGCCCTGAGGTCTCTCCTGATTAGGGGGTAGTAAAGTAAAAATTCGCTGCTCAGCTGACCCGGCAGGAGCAAATATATGCCAAAAATGTATGCAGAATTAGCTTTTCAGTGAACAGCAGCCAGGCACATTTTAGCTAGTTTTACTTGTAAGTGGGGTTGTAAACGGTTTTCAAGCTCAGTACTGCGCTCAAAAGATGCAGCCCTGAGGTCTCTCCTGATAGGAGGTAGTTAAGTAGAAATTCACTGCTCAGCTGACCCGGCAGAAGCAAATGTATACCAAAGATGTACCCAGAATGAGCTTTTCAGTGAACAGCAGCCAGGCACATTTTAGCTAGTTTTACTTGTAAGTGGGGTTGGAAACGGTTTTCAGGCTCAGTACTGCGCTCAAAAGATGCAGCCATGAGGTCTCTTCTGATAGGAGGTAGTTAAGTAGAAATTCACTGCTCAGCTGACCCGGCAGAAGCAAATGTATACCAAAAATGTACCCAGAATGACCTTTTCAGTGAACAGCAGCCAGGCACATTTTAGCTAGTTTTACGTGTAAGTGGGGTTGTAAACGCTTTTCAGGCTCAGTACTGCGCTGAAAGGATGCAGCCCTGAGGTCTCTCCTGATAGGAGGTAGTTAAGTAGAAATTCACTGCTCAGCTGACCCGGCAGAAGTAAATGTATACCAAAAATGTACCCAGAATGAGCTTTTCAGTGAACAGCAGCCAGGCACATTTTAGCTAGTTTTACTTGTAAGTGGGGTTGTAAACGGTTTTCAAGCTCAGTACTGCGCTCAAAAGATGCAGCCCTGAGGTCTCTCCTGATAGGAGGTAGTTAAGTAGAAATTCACTGCTCAGCTGACCCGGCAGAAGCAAATGTATACCAAAAATGTACCCAGAATGAGCTTTTCAGTGAACAGCAGCCAGGCACGTTTTAGCTAGTTTACTTGTAAGTGGGGTTGTAAACGCTAATTCAGGCTCAGTACTGCGCGCAAAGGATGCAGCCCTGAGGTCTCTCCTGATAGGAGGTAGTTAAGTAGAAACTCGCTGCTCAGCTGACCCGGCAAGAGCAAATATATGCCAAAAATGTATGCAGAATGAGCTTTTCAGTGAACAGCAGCCAGGCACATTTTAGCTAGTTTTACTTGGAGGGGGAGTTGTAAATGGTTTTCAGGCTCAGTACTGCGTTCAAAAGATGCAGCCCTGAGGTCTCTCCTGATAGGAGGTAGTTAAGTAGAAATTCGCTGCTCAGCTGACCCGGGAGAAGCAAATGTATGCCAAAAATGTACCCAGAATGAGCTTTTAAGTGAACAGCAGCCAGGCACATTTTAGCTAGTTTTACTTGTAAGTGGGGTTGGAAACGGTTTTCAGGCTCAGTACTGCGCTCAAAAGATGCAGCCATGAGGTCTCTTCTGATAGGAGGTAGTTAAGTAGAAATTCACTGCTCAGCTGACCCGACAGAAGCAAATGTATACCAAAAATGTACCCAGAATGACCTTTTCAGTGAACAGCAGCCAGGCACATTTTAGCTAGTTTCACGTGTAAGTGGGGTTGTAAACGCTTTTCAGGCTCAGTACTGCGCTCAAAGGATGCAGCCCTGAGGTCTCTTCTGATAGGAGGTAGTTAAGTAGAAATTCACTGCTCAGCTGACCCGGCAGAAGCAAATGTATACCAAAAATGTACCCAGAATGACCTTTTCAGTGAACAGCAGCCAGGCACATTTTAGCTAGTTTTACTTGTAAGTGGGGTTGTAAATGGTTTTCAGGCTCAGTACTGCGCTCAAAAGATGCAGCCCTGAGGTCTCTCCTGATAGGAGGTAGTTAAGTAGAAATTCACTGCTCAGCTGACCCGGCAGAAGCAAATGTATACCAAAAATGTACCCAGAATGACCTTTTCAGTGAACAGCAGCCAGGCACATTTTAGCTAGTTTTACGTGTAAGTGGGGTTGTAAACGCTTTTCAGGCTCAGTACTGTGCTGAAAGGATGCAGCCCTGAGGTCTCTCCTGATAGGAGGTAGTTAAGTAGAAATTCACTGCTCAGCTGACCCGGCAGAAGTAAATGTATACCAAAAATGTACCCAGAATGAGCTTTTCCGTGAACAGCAGCCAGGCACATTTTAGCTAGTTTTACTTGTAAGTGGGGTTGGAAACGGTTTTCAGGCTCAGTACTGCGCTCAAAAGATGCAGCCCTGAGGTCTCTCCTGATAGGAGGTAGTTAAGTAGAAATGCACTGCTCAGCTGACCCGGCAGAAGCAAATGTATACCAAAAATGTACCCAGAATGAGCTTTTCAGTGAACAGCGCCAGGCACATTTTAGCTACTTTTACTTGTAAGTGGGGTTGTAAACGCTTTTCAGGCTCAGTACTGCGCTCAAAGGATGCAGCCCTGAGGTCTCTCCTGATAGGAGGTAGTTAAGTAGAAATTTACTGCTCAGCTGACCCGGCAGAAGAAAATGTATACCAAAAATGTACCCAGAATGAGCTTTTCAGTGAACAGCAGCCAGGCACATTTTAGCTAGTTTTACTTGTAAGTGGGGTTGGAAATGGTTTTCAGGCTCAGTACTGCGCTCAAGATGCAGCCCTGAGGTCTCTCCTGATAGGAGGTAGTTAAGTAGAAATTCGCTGCTCAGCTGACCCGGGAGAAGCAAATGTAGGCAGGCACATTTTAGCTAGTTTTACTTGTAAGTGGGGTTGTAAACGGTTTTCAGGCTCAGTACTGCGCTCAAAAGATGCAGCCCTGAGGTCTCTCCTGATAGGAGGTAGTTAAGTAGAAATTTGCTGCTCAGCTGACCCGGCAGGAGCAAATATATGGGGTTAATTCAGGCTCAGTACTGCGCGCAAAGGATGCAGCCCTGAGGTCTCTCCTGATTAGGGGGTACTTAAGTAAAAATTCGCTGCTCAGCTGACCCGGCAGGAGCAAATATATGCCAAAAATGTATGCAGAATTAGCTTTTCAGTGAACAGCAGCCAGGCACATTTTAGCTAGTTTTACTTGTAAGTGGGGTTGGAAACGGTTTTCAGGCTCAGTACTGCGCTCAAAAGATGCAGCCCTGAGGTCTCTCCTGATAGGAGGTAGTTAAGTAGAAATGCACTGCTCAGCTGACCCGGCAGAAGTAAATGTATACCAAAAATGTACCCAGAATGAGCTTTTCAGTGAACAGCAGCCAGGCACATTTTAGCTAGTTTTACTTGTAAGTGGGGTTGGAAACGGTTTTCAGGCTCAGTACTGCGCTCAAAAGATGCAGCCCTGAGGTCTCTCCTGATAGGAGGTAGTTAAGTAGAAATGCACTGCTCAGCTGACCCGGCAGAAGCAAATGTATACCAAAAATGTACCCAGAATGAGCTTTTCAGTGAACAGCAGCCAGGCACATTTTAGCTAGTTTTACTCGTAAGTGGGGTTGTAAACGGTTTTCAGGCTCAGTACTGCGCTCAAAAGATGCAGCCCTGAGGTCTCTCCTGATAGGAGGTAGTTAAGTAGAAATTCACTGCTCAGCTGACCCGGCAGAAGCAAATGTATACCAAAAATGTACCCAGAATGAGCTTTTCAGTGAACAGCAGCCAGGCACGTTTTAGCTAGTTTACTTGTAAGTGGGGTTGTAAACGCTAATTCAGGCTCAGTACTGCGCGCAAAGGATGCAGCCCTGAGGTCTCTCCTGATAGGAGGTACTGCACGCAAAGGATGCAGCCCTGAGGTCTCTCCTGATAGGAGGTAGTTAAGTAGAAACTCGCTGCTCAGCTGCCCCGGGAGAAGCAAATGTATGCCAAAAATGTACCCAGAATGAGCTTTTCAGTGAACAGCAGCCAGGCACATTTGAGCTAGTTTTACTTGTAAGTTGGGTTGGAAACGGGTATCAGGCTCAGTACTGCGCTCAAAAGATGCAGCCCTGAGGTCTCTCCTGATAGGAGGTAGTTGAGTGGAAATTCGCTGCTCAGCTGACCCGGCAGGAGCAAATGTCTGCCAAAAATGTATGCAGAATGAGATTTTCAGTGAACAGCAGCCAGGCACATTTTAGCCAGTTTTACTTGTAAGTGGGGTTGTAAATGGTTTTCAGGCTCAGTACTGCGCTCTAAAGATGCAGCCCTGAGGTCTCTCCTGATAGGAGGTAGTTAAGTAGAAATTCACTGCTCAGCTGACCCGGCAGAAACAAATGTATGCCAAAAATGTATGCAGAATTAGCTTTTCAGTAAACAGCAGCCAGGCACATTTTAGCTAGTTTTACTTGTAAGTGGGGTTGTAAACGCTTTTCAGGCTCAGTACTGCGCTCAAAGGATGCAGCCCTGAGGTCTCTCCTGATTAGGGGGTAGTTAAGTAAAAATTCGCTGCTCAGCTGACCCGGCAGGAGCAAATATATGCCAAAAATGTATGCAGAATTAGCTTTTCAGTGAACAGCAGCCAGGCACATTTTAGCCTGTTTTACTTGTAAGTGGGGTTGGAAACGGTTTTCAGGCTCAGTACTGCGCTCAAACGATGCAGCCATGAGGTCTCTTCTGATAGGAGGTAGTTAAGTAGAAATTCACTGCTCAGCTGACCCGGCAGAAGCAAATGTATACCAAAAATGTACCCAGAATGACCTTTTCAGTGAACAGCAGCCAGGCACATTTTAGCTAGTTTTACGTGTAAGTGGGGTTGTAAACGCTTTTCAGGCTCAGTACTGCGCTGAAAGGATGCAGCCCTGAGGTCTCTCCTGATAGGAGGTAGTTAAGTAGAAATTCACTGCTCAGCTGACCCGGCAGAAGTAAATGTATACCAAAAATGTACCCAGAATGAGCTTTTCAGTGAACAGCAGCCAGGCACATTTTAGCTAGTTTTACTTGTAAGTGGGGTTGTACACGGTTTTCAAGCTCAGTACTGCGCTCAAAAGATGCAGCCCTGAGGTCTCTCCTGATAGGAGGTAGTTAAGTAGAAATTCACTGCTCAGCTGACCCGGCAGAAGCAAATGTATACCAAAAATGTACCCAGAATGAGCTTTTCAGTGAACAGCAGCCAGGCACGTTTTAGCTAGTTTACTTGTAAGTGGGGTTGTAAACGCTAATTCAGGCTCAGTACTGCGCGCAAAGGATGCAGCCCTGAGGTCTCTCCTGATAGGAGGTAGTTAAGTAGAAACTCGCTGCTCAGCTGACCCGGCAAGAGCAAATATATGCCAAAAATGTATGCAGAATGAGCTTTTCAGTGAACAGCAGCCATGCACATTTTAGCTAGTTTTACTTGTAAGTGGGGTTGTAAATGGTTTTCAGGCTCAGTACTGCGTTCAAAAGATGCAGCCCTGAGGTCTCTCCTGATAGGAGGTAGTTAAGTAGAAATTCGCTGCTCAGCTGACCCGGGAGAAGCAAATGTTTGCCAAAAATGTACCCAAAATGAGCTTTTCAGTGAACAGCAGCCAGGCACATTTTAGCTAGTTTTACTTGTAAGTGGGGTTGGAAACGGTTTTCAGGCTCAGTACTGCGCTCAAAAGATGCAGCCATGAGGTCTCTTCTGATAGGAGGTAGTTAAGTAGAAATTCACTGCTCAGCTGACCCGGCAGAAGCAAATGTATACCAAAAATGTACCCAGAATGACCTTTTCAGTGAACAGCAGCCAGGCACATTTTAGCTAGTTTTACGTGTAAGTGGGGTTGTAAACGCTTTTCAGGCTCAGTACTGCGCTCAAAGGATGCAGCCCTGAGGTCTCTTCTGATAGGAGGTAGTTAAGTAGAAATTCACTGCTCAGCTGACCCGGCAGAAGCAAATGTATACCAAAAATGTACCCAGAATGACCTTTTCAGTGAACAGCAGCCAGGCACATTTTAGCTAGTTTTACTTGTAAGTGGGGTTGTAAATGGTTTTCAGGCTCAGTACTGCGCTCAAAAGATGCAGCCCTGAGGTCTCTCCTGATAGGAGGTAGTTAAGTAGAAATTCACTGCTCAGCTGACCCGGCAGAAGCAAATGTATACCAAAAATGTACCCAGAATGACCTTTTCAGTGAACAGCAGCCAGGCACATTTTAGCTAGTTTTACGTGTAAGTGGGGTTGTAAACGCTTTTCAGGCTCAGTACTGCGCTGAAAGGATGCAGCCCTGAGGTCTCTCCTGATAGGAGGTAGTTAAGTAGAAATTCACTGCTCAGCTGACCCGGCAGAAGTAAATGTATACCAAAAATGTACCCAGAATGAGCTTTTCCGTGAACAGCAGCCAGGCACATTTTAGCTAGTTTTACTTGTAAGTGGGGTTGGAAACGGTTTTCAGGCTCAGTACTGCGCTCAAAAGATGCAGCCCTGAGGTCTCTCCTGATAGGAGGTAGTTAAGTAGAAATGCACTGCTCAGCTGACCCGGCAGAAGCAAATGTATACCAAAAATGTACCCAGAATGAGCTTTTCAGTGAACAGCGCCAGGCACATTTTAGCTACTTTTACTTGTAAGTGGGGTTGTAAACGCTTTTCAGGCTCAGTACTGCGCTCAAAGGATGCAGCCCTGAGGTCTCTCCTGATAGGAGGTAGTTAAGTAGAAATTTACTGCTCAGCTGACCCGGCAGAAGAAAATGTATACCAAAAATGTACCCAGAATGAGCTTTTCAGTGAACAGCAGCCAGGCACATTTTAGCTAGTTTTAATTGTAAGTGGGGTTGGAAACGGTTTTCAGGCTCAGTACTGCGCTCAAGATGCAGCCCTGAGGTCTCTCCTGATAGGAGGTAGTTAAGTAGAAATTCGCTGCTCAGCTGACCCGGGAGAAGCAAATGTAGGCAGGCACATTTTAGCTAGTTTTACTTGTAAGTGGGGTTGTAAACGGTTTTCAGGCTCAGTACTGCGCTCAAAAGATGCAGCCCTGAGGTCTCTCCTGATAGGAGGTAGTTAAGTAGAAATTTGCTGCTCAGCTGACCCGGCAGGAGCAAATATATGGGGTTAATTCAGGCTCAGTACTGCGCGCAAAGGATGCAGCCCTGAGGTCTCTCCTGATAGGAGGTAGTTAAGTAGAAACTCGCTGCTCAGCTGACCCGGCAGGAGCAAATATATGCCAAAAATGTATGCAGAATGAGCTTTTCAGTGAACAGCAGCCAGGCACATTTTAGCTAGTTTTACTTGTAAGTGGGGTTGTAAATGGTTTTCAGGCTCAGTACTGCGCTCAAAAGATGCAGCCCTGAGGTCTCTCCTGATAGGAGGTAGTTAAGTAGAAATTCGCTGCTCAGCTGACCCGGCAGAAACAAATGTATGCCAAAAATGTATGCAGAATTAGCTTTTCAGTGAACAGCAGCCAGGCACATTTTAGCTAGTTTTACTTGTAAGTGGGGTTGTAAATGGTTTTCAGGCTCAGTACTGCGCTCAAAAGATGGAGCCCTGAGGTCTCTCCTGATAGGAGGTAGTTAAGTAGAAATTCACTGCTCAGCTGACCCGGCAGAAGTAAATGTATACCAAAAATGTACCCAGAATGAGCTTTTCAGTGAACAGCAGCCAGGCACATTTTAGCTAGTTTTACTTGTAAGTGGGGTTGTAAACGGTTTTCAAGCTCAGTACTGCGCTCAAAAGATGCAGCCCTGAGGTCTCTCCTGATAGGAGGTAGTTAAGTAGAAATTCACTGCTCAGCTGACCCGGCAGAAGCAAATGTATACCAAAAATGTACCCAGAATGAGCTTTTCAGTGAACAGCAGCCAGGCACATTTTAGCTAGTTTTACGTGTAAGTGGGGTTGTAAACGCTTTTCAGGCTCAGTACTGCGCTCAAAAGATGCAGCCCTGAGGTCTCTCCTGATAGGAGGTAGTTAAGTAGAAATTCACTGCTCAGCTGACCCGGCAGAAGCAAATGTATACCAAAAATGTACCCAGAATGAGCTTTTCAGTGAACAGCAGCCAGGCACGTTTTAGCTAGTTTACTTGTAAGTGGGGTTGTAAACGCTAATTCAGGCTCAGTACTGCGCGCAAAGGATGCAGCCCTGAGGTCTCTCCTGATAGGAGGTACTGCGCGCAAAGGATGCAGCCCTGAGGTCTCTCCTGATAGGAGGTAGTTAAGTAGAAACTTGCTGCTCAGCTGACCCGGGAGAAGCAAATGTATGCCAAAAATGTACCCAGAATGAGCTTTTCAGTGAACAGCAGCCAGGCACATTTTAGCTAGTTTTACTTGTAAGTTGGGTTGGAAACGGGTATCAGGCCCAGGACTGCGCTCAAAAGATGCAGCCCTGAGGTCTCTCCTGATAGGAGGTAGTTAAGTGGAAATTCGCTGCTCAGCTGACCCGGCAGGAGCAAATGTCTGCCAAAAATGTATGCAGAATGAGCTTTTCAGTGAACAGCAGCCAGGCACATTTTAGCCAGTTTTACTTGTAAGTGGGGTTGTAAACGCTTTTCAGGCTCAGTACTGCGCTCAAAGGATGCAGCCCTGAGGTCTCTCCTGATTAGGGGGTAGTAAAGTAAAAATTCGCTGCTCAGCTGACCCGGCAGGAGCAAATATATGCCAAAAATGTATGCAGAATTAGCTTTTCAGTGAACAGCAGCCAGGCACATTTTAGCTAGTTTTACTTGTAAGTGGGGTTGTAAACGGTTTTCAAGCTCAGTACTGCGCTCAAAAGATGCAGCCCTGAGGTCTCTCCTGATAGGAGGTAGTTAAGTAGAAATTCACTGCTCAGCTGACCCGGCAGAAGCAAATGTATACCAAAGATGTACCCAGAATGAGCTTTTCAGTGAACAGCAGCCAGGCACATTTTAGCTAGTTTTACTTGTAAGTGGGGTTGGAAACGGTTTTCAGGCTCAGTACTGCGCTCAAAAGATGCAGCCATGAGGTCTCTTCTGATAGGAGGTAGTTAAGTAGAAATTCACTGCTCAGCTGACCCGGCAGAAGCAAATGTATACCAAAAATGTACCCAGAATGACCTTTTCAGTGAACAGCAGCCAGGCACATTTTAGCTAGTTTTACGTGTAAGTGGGGTTGTAAACGCTTTTCAGGCTCAGTACTGCGCTGAAAGGATGCAGCCCTGAGGTCTCTCCTGATAGGAGGTAGTTAAGTAGAAATTCACTGCTCAGCTGACCCGGCAGAAGTAAATGTATACCAAAAATGTACCCAGAATGAGCTTTTCAGTGAACAGCAGCCAGGCACATTTTAGCTAGTTTTACTTGTAAGTGGGGTTGTAAACGGTTTTCAAGCTCAGTACTGCGCTCAAAAGATGCAGCCCTGAGGTCTCTCCTGATAGGAGGTAGTTAAGTAGAAATTCACTGCTCAGCTGACCCGGCAGAAGCAAATGTATACCAAAAATGTACCCAGAATGAGCTTTTCAGTGAACAGCAGCCAGGCACGTTTTAGCTAGTTTACTTGTAAGTGGGGTTGTAAACGCTAATTCAGGCTCAGTACTGCGCGCAAAGGATGCAGCCCTGAGGTCTCTCCTGATAGGAGGTAGTTAAGTAGAAACTCGCTGCTCAGCTGACCCGGCAAGAGCAAATATATGCCAAAAATGTATGCAGAATGAGCTTTTCAGTGAACAGCAGCCAGGCACATTTTAGCTAGTTTTACTTGGAGGGGGAGTTGTAAATGGTTTTCAGGCTCAGTACTGCGTTCAAAAGATGCAGCCCTGAGGTCTCTCCTGATAGGAGGTAGTTAAGTAGAAATTCGCTGCTCAGCTGACCCGGGAGAAGCAAATGTATGCCAAAAATGTACCCAGAATGAGCTTTTAAGTGAACAGCAGCCAGGCACATTTTAGCTAGTTTTACTTGTAAGTGGGGTTGGAAACGGTTTTCAGGCTCAGTACTGCGCTCAAAAGATGCAGCCATGAGGTCTCTTCTGATAGGAGGTAGTTAAGTAGAAATTCACTGCTCAGCTGACCCGACAGAAGCAAATGTATACCAAAAATGTACCCAGAATGACCTTTTCAGTGAACAGCAGCCAGGCACATTTTAGCTAGTTTCACGTGTAAGTGGGGTTGTAAACGCTTTTCAGGCTCAGTACTGCGCTCAAAGGATGCAGCCCTGAGGTCTCTTCTGATAGGAGGTAGTTAAGTAGAAATTCACTGCTCAGCTGACCCGGCAGAAGCAAATGTATACCAAAAATGTACCCAGAATGACCTTTTCAGTGAACAGCAGCCAGGCACATTTTAGCTAGTTTTACTTGTAAGTGGGGTTGTAAATGGTTTTCAGGCTCAGTACTGCGCTCAAAAGATGCAGCCCTGAGGTCTCTCCTGATAGGAGGTAGTTAAGTAGAAATTCACTGCTCAGCTGACCCGGCAGAAGCAAATGTATACCAAAAATGTACCCAGAATGACCTTTTCAGTGAACAGCAGCCAGGCACATTTTAGCTAGTTTTACGTGTAAGTGGGGTTGTAAACGCTTTTCAGGCTCAGTACTGTGCTGAAAGGATGCAGCCCTGAGGTCTCTCCTGATAGGAGGTAGTTAAGTAGAAATTCACTGCTCAGCTGACCCGGCAGAAGTAAATGTATACCAAAAATGTACCCAGAATGAGCTTTTCCGTGAACAGCAGCCAGGCACATTTTAGCTAGTTTTACTTGTAAGTGGGGTTGGAAACGGTTTTCAGGCTCAGTACTGCGCTCAAAAGATGCAGCCCTGAGGTCTCTCCTGATAGGAGGTAGTTAAGTAGAAATGCACTGCTCAGCTGACCCGGCAGAAGCAAATGTATACCAAAAATGTACCCAGAATGAGCTTTTCAGTGAACAGCGCCAGGCACATTTTAGCTACTTTTACTTGTAAGTGGGGTTGTAAACGCTTTTCAGGCTCAGTACTGCGCTCAAAGGATGCAGCCCTGAGGTCTCTCCTGATAGGAGGTAGTTAAGTAGAAATTTACTGCTCAGCTGACCCGGCAGAAGAAAATGTATACCAAAAATGTACCCAGAATGAGCTTTTCAGTGAACAGCAGCCAGGCACATTTTAGCTAGTTTTACTTGTAAGTGGGGTTGGAAATGGTTTTCAGGCTCAGTACTGCGCTCAAGATGCAGCCCTGAGGTCTCTCCTGATAGGAGGTAGTTAAGTAGAAATTCGCTGCTCAGCTGACCCGGGAGAAGCAAATGTAGGCAGGCACATTTTAGCTAGTTTTACTTGTAAGTGGGGTTGTAAACGGTTTTCAGGCTCAGTACTGCGCTCAAAAGATGCAGCCCTGAGGTCTCTCCTGATAGGAGGTAGTTAAGTAGAAATTTGCTGCTCAGCTGACCCGGCAGGAGCAAATATATGGGGTTAATTCAGGCTCAGTACTGCGCGCAAAGGATGCAGCCCTGAGGTCTCTCCTGATTAGGGGGTACTTAAGTAAAAATTCGCTGCTCAGCTGACCCGGCAGGAGCAAATATATGCCAAAAATGTATGCAGAATTAGCTTTTCAGTGAACAGCAGCCAGGCACATTTTAGCTAGTTTTACTTGTAAGTGGGGTTGTAAACGGTTTTCAAGCTCAGTACTGCGCTCAAAAGATGCAGCCCTGAGGTCTCTCCTGATAGGAGGTAGTTAAGTAGAAATTCACTGCTCAGCTGACCCGGCAGAAGCAAATGTATACCAAAGATGTACCCAGAATGAGCTTTTCAGTGAACAGCAGCCAGGCACATTTTAGCTAGTTTTACTTGTAAGTGGGGTTGGAAACGGTTTTCAGGCTCAGTACTGCGCTCAAAAGATGCAGCCATGAGGTCTCTTCTGATAGGAGGTAGTTAAGTAGAAATTCACTGCTCAGCTGACCCGGCAGAAGCAAATGTATACCAAAAATGTACCCAGAATGACCTTTTCAGTGAACAGCAGCCAGGCACATTTTAGCTAGTTTTACGTGTAAGTGGGGTTGTAAACGCTTTTCAGGCTCAGTACTGCGCTGAAAGGATGCAGCCCTGAGGTCTCTCCTGATAGGAGGTAGTTAAGTAGAAATTCACTGCTCAGCTGACCCGGCAGAAGCAAATGTATACCAAAAATGTACCCAGAATGAGCTTTTCAGTGAACAGCAGCCAGGCACGTTTTAGCTAGTTTTACTTGTAAGTGGGGTTGTAAACGGTTTTCAAGCTCAGTACTGCGCTCAAAAGATGCAGCCCTGAGGTCTCTCCTGATAGGAGGTAGTTAAGTAGAAATTCACTGCTCAGCTGACCCGGCAGAAGCAAATGCATACCAAAAATGTACCCAGAATGAGCTTTTCAGTGAACAGCAGCCAGGCACGTTTTAGCTAGTTTACTTGTAAGTGGGGTTGTAAACGCTAATTCAGGCTCAGTACTGCGCGCAAAGGATGCAGCCCTGAGGTCTCTCCTGATAGGAGGTAGTTAAGTAGAAACTCGCTGCTCAGCTGACCCGGCAAGAGCAAATATATGCCAAAAATGTATGCAGAATGAGCTTTTCAGTGAACAGCAGCCAGGCACATTTTAGCTAGTTTTACTTGTAAGTGGGGTTGTAAATGGTTTTCAGGCTCAGTACTGCGTTCAAAAGATGCAGCCCTGAGGTCTCTCCTGATAGGAGGTAGTTAAGTAGAAATTCGCTGCTCAGCTGACCCGGGAGAAGCAAATGTATGCCAAAAATGTACCCAGAATGAGCTTTTCAGTGAACAGCAGCCAGGCACATTTTAGCTAGTTTTACTTGTAAGTGGGGTTGGAAACGGTTTTCAGGCTCAGTACTGCGCTCAAAAGATGCAGCCATGAGGTCTCTTCTGATAGGAGGTAGTTAAGTAGAAATTCACTGCTCAGCTGACCCGGCAGAAGCAAATGTATACCAAAAATGTACCCAGAATGACCTTTTCAGTGAACAGCAGCCAGGCACATTTTAGCTAGTTTTACGTGTAAGTGGGGTTGTAAACGCTTTTCAGGCTCAGTACTGCGCTCAAAGGATGCAGCCCTGAGGTCTCTTCTGATAGGAGGTAGTTAAGTAGAAATTCACTGCTCAGCTGACCCGGCAGAAGCAAATGTATACCAAAAATGTACCCAGAATGACCTTTTCAGTGAACAGCAGCCAGGCACATTTTAGCTAGTTTTACTTGTAAGTGGGGTTGTAAATGGTTTTCAGGCTCAGTACTGCGCTAAAAAGATGCAGCCCTGAGGTCTCTCCTGATAGGAGGTAGTTAAGTAGAAATTCACTGCTCAGCTGACCCGGCAGAAGCAAATGTATACCAAAAATGTACCCAGAATGACCTTTTCAGTGAACAGCAGCCAGGCACATTTTAGCTAGTTTTACGTGTAAGTGGGGTTGTAAACGCTTTTCAGGCTCAGTACTGCGCTGAAAGGATGCAGCCCTGAGGTCTCTCCTGATAGGAGGTAGTTAAGTAGAAATTCACTGCTCAGCTGACCCGGCAGAAGTAAATGTATACCAAAAATGTACCCAGAATGAGCTTTTCCGTGAACAGCAGCCAAGCACATTTTAGCTAGTTTTACTTGTAAGTGGGGTTGGAAACGGTTTTCAGGCTCAGTACTGCGCTCAAAAGATGCAGCCCTGAGGTCTCTCTTGATAGGAGGTAGTTAAGTAGAAATGCACTGCTCAGCTGACCCGGCAGAAGCAAATGTATACCAAAAATGTACCCAGAATGAGCTTTTCAGTGAACAGCGCCAGGCACATTTTAGCTACTTTTACTTGTAAGTGGGGTTGTAAACGCTTTTCAGGCTCAGTACTGCGCTCAAAGGATGCAGCCCTGAGGTCTCTCCTGATAGGAGGTACTTAAGTAGAAATTTACTGCTCAGCTGACCCGGCAGAAGAAAATGTATACCAAAAATGTACCCAGAATGAGCTTTTCAGTGAACAGCAGCCAGGCACATTTTAGGTAGTTTTACTTGTAAGTGGGGTTGGAAACGGTTTTCAGGCTCAGTACTGCGCTCAAGATGCAGCCCTGAGGTCTCTCCTGATAGGAGGTAGTTAAGTAGAAATTCGCTGCTCAGCTGACCCGGGAGAAGCAAATGTAGGCAGGCACATTTTAGCTAGTTTTACTTGTAAGTGGGGTTGTAAACGGTTTTCAGGCTCAGTACTGCGCTCAAAAGATGCAGCCCTGAGGTCTCTCCTGATAGGAGGTAGTTAAGTAGAAATTTGCTGCTCAGCTGACCCGGCAGGAGCAAATATATGGGGTTAATTCAGGCTCAGTACTGCGCGCAAAGGATGCAGCCCTGAGGTCTCTCCTGATAGGAGGTAGTTAAGTAGAAACTCGCTGCTCAGCTGACCCGGCAGGAGCAAATATATGCCAAAAATGTATGCAGAATGAGCTTTTCAATGAACAGCAGCCAGGCACATTTTAGCTAGTTTTACTTGTAAGTGGGGTTGTAAATAGTTTTCAGGCTCAGTACTGCGCTCAAAAGATGCAGCCATGAGGTCTCTCCTGATAGGAGGTAGTTAAGTAGAAATTCGCTGCTCAGCTGACCCGGCAGAAACAAATGTATGCCAAAAATGTATGCAGAATTAGCTTTTCAGTGAACAGCAGCCAGGCACATTTTAGCTAGTTTTACTTGTAAGTGGGGTTGTAAATGGTTTTCAGGCTCAGTACTGCGCTCAAAAGATGGAGCCCTGAGGTCTCTCCTGATAGGAGGTAGTTAAGTAGAAATTCACTGCTCAGCTGACCCGGCAGAAGCAAATGTATACCAAAAATGTACCCAGAATGACCTTTTCAGTGAACAGCAGCCAGGCACATTTTAGCTAGTTTTACGTGTAAGTGGGGTTGTAAACGCTTTTCAGGCTCAGTACTGCGCTGAAAGGATGCAGCCCTGAGGTCTCTCCTGATAGGAGGTAGTTAAGTAGAAATTCACTGCTCAGCTGACCCGGCAGAAGTAAATGTATACCAAAAATGTACCCAGAATGAGCTTTTCAGTGAACAGCAGCCAGGCACATTTTAGCTAGTTTTACTTGTAAGTGGGGTTGTAAACGGTTTTCAAGCTCAGTACTGCGCTCAAAAGATGCAGCCCTGAGGTCTCTCCTGATAGGAGGTAGTTAAGTAGAAATTCACTGCTCAGCTGACCCGGCAGAAGCAAATGTATACCAAAAATGTACCCAGAATGAGCTTTTCAGTGAACAGCAGCCAGGCACGTTTTAGCTAGTTTACTTGTAAGTGGGGTTGTAAACGCTAATTCAGGCTCAGTACTGCGCGCAAAGGATGCAGCCCTGAGGTCTCTCCTGATAGGAGGTAGTTAAGTAGAAACTCGCTGCTCAGCTGACCCGGCAAGAGCAAATATATGCCAAAAATGTATGCAGAATGAGCTTTTCAGTACAGCAGCCAGGCACATTTTAGCTAGTTTTACTTGTAAGTGGGGTTGTAAATGGTTTTCAGGCTCAGTACTGCGTTCAAAAGATGCAGCCCTGAGGTCTCTCCTGATAGGAGGTAGTTAAGTAGAAATTTGCTGCTCAGCTGACCCGGGAGAAGCAAATGTATGCCAAAAATGTACCCAGAATGAGCTTTTCAGTGAACAGCAGCCAGGCACATTTTAGCTAGATTTACTTGTAAGTGGGGTTGGAAACGGTTTTCAGGCTCAGTACTGCGCTCAAAAGATGCAGCCATGAGGTCTCTTCTGATAGGAGGTAGTTAAGTAGAAATTCACTGCTCAGCTGACCCTGCAGAAGCAAATGTATACCAAAAATGTACCCAGAATGACCTTTTCAGTGAACAGCAGCCAGGCACATTTTAGCTAGTTTTACGTGTAAGTGGGGTTGTAAACGCTTTTCAGGCTCAGTACTGCGCTCAAAGGATGCAGCCCTGAGGTCTCTTCTGATAGGAGGTAGTTAAGTAGAAATTCACTGCTCAGCTGACCCGGCAGAAGCAAATGTATACCAAAAATGTACCCAGAATGACCTTTTCAGTGAACAGCAGCCAGGCACATTTTAGCTAGTTTTACTTGTAAGTGGGGTTGTAAATGGTTTTCAGGCTCAGTACTGCGCTCAAAAGATGCAGCCCTGAGGTCTCTCCTGATAGGAGGTAGTTAAGTAGAAATTCACTGCTCAGCTGACCCGGCAGAAGCAAATGTATACCAAAAATGTACCCAGAATGACCTTTTCAGTGAACAGCAGCCAGGCACATTTTAGCTAGTTTTACGTGTAAGTGGGGTTGTAAACGCTTTTCAGGCTCAGTACTGCGCTGAAAGGATGCAGCCCTGAGGTCTCTCCTGATAGGAGGTAGTTAAGTAGAAATTCACTGCTCAGCTGACCCGGCAGAAGTAAATGTATACCAAAAATGTACCCAGAATGAGCTTTTCAGTGAACAGCAGCCAGGCACATTTTAGCTAGTTTTACTTGTAAGTGGGGTTGGAAACGGTTTTCAGGCTCAGTACTGTATACCAAAAATGTACCCAGAATGAGCTTTTCAGTGAACAGCGCCAGGCACATTTTAGCTACTTTTACTTGTAAGTGGGGTTGTAAACGCTTTTCAGGCTCAGTACTGCGCTCAAAGGATGCAGCCCTGAGGTCTCTCCTGATAGGAGGTAGTTAAGTAGAAATTTACTGCTCAGCTGACCCGGCAGAAGAAAATGTATACCAAAAATGTACCCAGAATGAGCTTTTCAGTGAACAGCAGCCAGGCACATTTTAGCTAGTTTTACTTGTAAGTGGGGTTGGAAACGGTTTTCAGGCTCAGTACTGCGCTCAAGATGCAGCCCTGAGGTCTCTCCTGATAGGAGGTAGTTAAGTAGAAATTCGCTGCTCAGCTGACCCGGGAGAAGCAAATGTAGGCAGGCACATTTTAGCTAGTTTTACTTGTAAGTGGGGTTGTAAACGGTTTTCAGGCTCAGTACTGCGCTCAAAAGATGCAGCCCTGAGGTCTCTCCTGATAGGAGGTAGTTAAGTAGAAATTTGCTGCTCAGCTGACCCGGCAGGAGCAAATATATGGGGTTAATTCAGGCTCAGTACTGCGCGCAAAGGATGCAGCCCTGAGGTCTCTCCTAATAGGAGGTAGTTAAGTAGAAACTCGCTGCTCAGCTGACCCGGCAGGAGCAAATATATGCCAAAAATGTATGCAGAATGAGCTTTTCAGTGAACAGCAGCCAGGCACATTTTAGCTAGTTTTACTTGTAAGTGGGGTTGTAAATGGTTTTCAGGCTCAGTACTGCACTCAAAAGATGCAGCCCTGAGGTCTCTCCTGATAGGAGGTAGTTAAGTAGAAATTCGCTGCTCAGCTGACCCGGGAGAAGCAAATGTATGCCAAAAATGTACCCAGAATGAGCTTTTCAGTGAATAGCAGCCAGGCACATTTTAGCTAGTTTTACTTGTAAGTGGGGTTGGAAACGGGTATCAGGCTCAGTACTGCGCTCAAAAGATGCAGCCCTAAGGTCTCTCCTGATAGGAGGTAGTTAAGTAGAAATTCGCTGCTCAGCTGACCCGGGAGAAGAAAATGTACCCAGAATGAGCTTTTCAGTGAACAGCAGCCAGGCACATTTTAGCAAGTTTTACTTGTAAAGTGGGGTTGTAAACGGTTTTCAGGCTCAGTACTGCGCTCAAAAGATGCAGCCCTGAAGTCTCTCCTGAAAGGAGGTAGTTAAGTAGAAATTCACTGCTCAGCTGACCCGGCAGAAACAAATGTATGCCAAAAATGTATGCAGAATTAGCTTTTCAGTGAACAGCAGCCAGGCACATTTTAGCTAGTTTTACTACACAACACATGGACGAAGCGGAACAACTGTTGCTTGTCTCAGAGTGAAGAGAAAGCAAAAGCCTGGGAAGCAGGACGCAGGAAAGAAGAATCTGCTTACCTGCTCGAGGGTCAAGACTGCCTCCGCCCCTCGGACGACGGACTCCACAGGATGGGAACCGCCTGATGTGGAGCGGCCGGGGAGGACACTCAACCGACCCAAAACAAAGAAAGAAGGAGCCACCGGTTGTCACCCCGGTCTGCGTGTGGCCGGGACCTCGGAGGAGACATACGGGCAGCAGCGCCGGTGCCGGCAGGAATAAACGGACCATCGCGGAGGCGGAGCTGAGAGACCCTGGTGACCTCAAGAAAGGTATGGTCTTCCTCTCCCCCTGCGCAGCCCCCTTAGCGCACAACTCGCCCTGACTAATGAAAACGGAAAACGAGGGATATTGGCAGTGAAAGAGATCGAAAAACGTCGCACCTGACCTTAAAATGGCGGCCGTATGAGACGAATGCTGATCAACAACCCAGGGGCATTGACAGGGAAAGGAGACTGGCGACTTCATTTGGAAAGGAAGTAAGACTTCCCAGATGCCCTAATGGACTAGGAACAGCGACAAGGGACAACTATCCTGGTCTAAAAAGAGAGAAGGGACCAACCAAGTTGGAATGTAAAGAGAGTAAGAACGAAGAAAGTGATAAGGGGCTAAAGAACTGCAAGAAGGAAAGAGAGAAAGTACTTTCCCCTCAGGAAATAATATGTTGATTCGGCCAACATCCGACACTGACTGAAGTTTCTTCAGACAACACTTCTCACAAAGAAAGTCAGTCAATCAAGTCATTTAATTAGACAAGCCATTAATTTAATAATCAATAATACCTACCACCATGAAACTAGAGCTCGGAAGTCACTCAAACCTCTTTATTTGACATGATCACAATGGCATAATAAGAGCTAACCAAACTACAAAGAAACTACAGCTACCGTCAAGGAAAAGTATTACTGGATTTACCTAGATTCTTATATCTACCAAGATATACCAGCAGGAAAATACATAATACAAAACACCAGCAGGAACTTCACAGTACAAAATAGTCAATAGGCTTCTGAAGACCCACAACGTGCAGGTGAAACAGAAATGGAGGGAAGATACAGAGGGCCGACCGGGTCTCACGCAAAGAATATAGAATATCCTTCCAATATATCCAAAAATGCGGCCAAAAAATTCAAACATTGCACATTGAGAAAAAATGCGGACACTCTGTTTGCTGACCCTTATTATGACAGAGTTAAAGGTATCATGATGAATGACCTGATATTCTACACGGACAAAACAGCTAAATGGCGCAACGCCTTTACAAAAATGCTGTTCACAAAAACCGTAAAAAACATACCACATGGCACAAAAATAACGACCTCAATAACTAAAAGATGTAACACAGAAATATGCATTACTATGTATAAAACAGGAATAGTGCTGATACAAGCAACCAACAAAGAACTCGAGAAATTCGAGATAACTTTCCAAACCCTAAAGGAATCCATAGTAGGACCAAATCACCACCAAATCATGACCCCACCAGACATCACACCTGACAACGACGACCCTGTGACTAGAGATGCCAATACAACGGACTGCCAGAATAATATAATCTCTAACTCCGGAGATTTACCTGAATCTGCGATGGCAATACCGGAGACTGAGATTGAAAGGATAGAGGTATACAATACCCTGGGAAACAAAGAGATGAACCAGACCTCACTGGAAGAGCCGCTGCCACCACCATTCGATGCCACTTCACCTGAAGAGGGTAGCTCAGTTCAGAGTGAGCCCCCGTTTGAAGAGATCTACGAAAGGAACAAGGTAGAGGTTACCTACCTTCCCCAACCTCCCTCGAATACGAATCTAGAGCCCCATCGATACCTATCCACAAAAACACCCCTTACACCTAACAACACAGGAAAAAATGGCGACACCACTAATAGAGCCAGGAATCACAACCTAACTATGGATACAACGGCAAAATATGTGGCAACGAGAACAGACCAGCCACGGAGGAGAGCAAAAGGCCGAACGCTAACAGCCAGATCTATCCCACATAAGAAACCATCCCGAACACAGAAAGAAGTCAAGGAGCTCAAGAAACTAATAGGCAACCTGGCACTAGACTCGTTGAAAGTCTCAAAGACAATCGGGAAAATCTGGGAGATGACGATAAATACGCACACCAAGGTCTCACACATTCAGAATCTTGTACTCCGACACAACAGACCAAACAGGACCAATCCCTTACCAAACGAAGAAGCCCTGGCCCTACTCCGATCCTATGAACAATCTGCTCTACGAAAGGAGGAGAATATCGAAATTGTACCTATTGACCCTAATAGATCGTCCAGAAAGAACGATAGGAAAGTAATCCACCACAACTTACAACATATCCAGGTAACTGCAACTGAAACAGAAAATGGAAAGAGCGCTAACTCACAGAAAACCCTGAACTGCCTACTACTTAACTGTCGTTCAGCAACTAAACACGCATCAGACATAGCCGCCCTAATCATTAATAAAGAAATCGACCTAGCCATCCTCACGGAAACTTGGCTCAGTGAATCATCCTCTCCTTCCATGGATCTCCTAGTACCACCACAATATAACATTGTCAGATTAGACAGACCGAGGAAAGTGGGAGGAGGTATAGCGTGTATTCCCCGCTCAGAGATCGAGGTCAACAAATTCCAATCTGACACTATAGAATCTTGTGAATACCTTGGTCTTAATGTAAGATTACCAAAAAATCAAAGCTACAACCTACACGCGTTCTACCACCCACCTGGAGATAACGCAAAGTTCACAGAGCATCTTATAGAGATTATAACGGCCAACTCTAACCCAGATGCCAACAACATATTCCTAGGGGACTTTAACCTCCACTGGGACGACGACAATGACAAACTAGTTAACTCGATCAAAGACTTCCTCTACGAGCTAGACCTTACACAAGCATGCATCCAGCCCACTCACTCACAAGGAGCGACTCTAGACTGGATTATTTCAAGAAACAAAGAGACATCAATCCTTGCTATAGACCCGTGTGATTGGTCAGATCATCACGCCATAACATTCACAATACCTACAATGAAAAAAGGCAGGACCGTGCAACCCCGTAAGTCCAAAAAATTGATACGAGATACAAAAGAAGCTAATATTGAACTTCTGGTCGAAAGATGTGAGAAAGACCTGAAGCCTTGTAACAACAGGCAGAATGTCAATGAGATGACGGATCACTACCTAACGTCGATCGATAAGATAGTTAATGACACATTGCCTCAAAAGTTAAAAAGAGTCTCGGAAAAGCCAAAAAATCCTTGGTTTAATGAGGCACTGAACGAGGACAGGCGAAGACTGAGAATGGTTGAAAGGAAATGGAGACAACATCCATCCTCCCCCGAGCTGAAAGCCCTCAGGAAAATAAGGAAGCAATATAACAAAAAGATCATCAACTCCAAAAAAGAATTTATAAGGGCGGAACTGGACAATGCCAAAAACAGACCACGAAAACTTTTTGAGATCCTAAAACAACAGTCTAATAAACTAACTAAAACGACTCAAGAGAACCCGAAAAATCCCATAAGCTGCGAAGAATTCTCCTCATTTTTCACGGATAAAACTAAACTGCTAGAAGTTGAGCTTACAAGTGCCGCTGCTAATATCACGACCTTTCCCTTATCTGAAAATGAGACTAATGTGACCTCGGAAGATCTCCTAACAAAAAATAAGGCAAACTGGGACACATTTGAACTATACGACCAGGGAAAGATCGCCAAAACACTAGCTGTACTTAGACCGAACAACCACTATCAAGACCCGTTACCGGCAAAATGTGTAAGAGAAATCAACCACACTCTAGTTCCGATCTGGACTGAGATAATAAATGCCTCACTTGCACAAGGGACCCTCCCTGACTGCCTAAAAACAGGGCAGGTAGTTCCCATCATCAAAAAACCGACAGCGGATGCAACAGACCCGAATAACTATCGACCAGTGACCAACATCCCTTTACTCGCCAAACTTATTGAGAAATGCGTGCAGGGCCAATTGAGTCAACACATCGCTAAGTTCTCATTACTTGATGACTGCCAATCAGGTTTCAGAACAGGGCACAGTACTGAAACCGCGATCCTACATATTGTTGATGACGCCCTACAAGCCCTTGACCAAAATCATGCGTGTCTACTGATCCTTCTAGACTTGTCATCTGCATTTGACACAGTAAATCATGAGATCCTGATGACCAGGCTACAAGACAGGATGGGTTTATCGGGAAACGTACTGAAATGGTTTAACTCCTTCCTGCAGAACAGGACTCAGCTATTCCTGGTCAACCAAGCAATCTCCTCCCCATGCCCTAACGCAATGGGTGTACCACAAGGCTCAACATTATCCCCAGATCTTTTCAACTTATATGTAGAACCCCTCACGGAGATTCTTCAAAAATCACAGATCTCCTACCATATGTATGCAGACGACACGCAAATATATATGAAGATCACCTGCAGTGACGACATGGACCTACTGAATGCAACTCTAAAGAAAGCGCTGCAATGGCTAACAACCAACCATCTGAAACTTAATGCCAACAAAACAGAATTCCTGTTAATCTCACCGACAAGGAGTCAACCAGAGGTAAAGGAATGGGCTAAATTGGTGACTGCGCTCAACTGCACTCCGACCCTAGTTAACTCCGCCAAATCACTAGGAATTACATTAGATGAGAACCTCGACATGAAAGAACACATCAACTCAATGGCTAAGAGCGCCCGCTTCCACTTGAACTATCTAAGAAAACTGAAACCCTTTATCTCAGAAGCGGATCTAAAACTTGCCATCCAATCGCTAGTTATTTCAAGGATCGAATATGGCTGCACCACGTTAGCTGGCCTACCGAAAACATCGACGGCACCATTAAAGGCCTGTCTCAACGCAGCGGCAAGACTCATCACGGGAACCAGGAAATTCGACCACATATCTCCTCACCTGAAGGCACTAAACTGGCTACCTTATGAAGCTAGAATCAAAATGAAGATAGCCTGTATTTCCCACAAAGCGATCCACTTCAACACGCCTAGATATCTAGCCAAGAAAATTAAACTATCGGGAGATAACAGACCAACCAGAAGCGCTAAAGAGTTGCTATTGAAGCCGGCCTTCTTCCGAAAGAAAAAGACATATGACCGAGCATTCTCCGGAGCCGCCCCCAGAGTCTGGAACTCAATCCCTCCTAACATCAGGAAGATTAAAAACACTGCAACATTTAAACGGGAACTGAAGAACCACATGATGAGTATATACCCTACATAAAGATCCCTACAGACTACTGGTGTGAACATTTATGCCAAAAGAGGATCAGACTCATCTTGAATAATCTGAAGATCGACAAGACAAAGGACTGATTACCGCGCAAACACCGGCTGTACACCTTACTGCTACCTCATATTTATATGATCTCTACACTGTATCTCCCACCTGAAAGATACTACCTATACCTTACTTTGTTTATCTTTACGATCCTCGCTACTATCTAAACTATCTCTACTCTCAGTGCTAACTACCTAGATAATTGTACTTATAATACTATGTAACCCTACCTCACCGAGCCGAATATTTGACTATGACTCAAGCTTTACGTTATGCACCTCTTAATGCTAATGGCACAGGCGCTAAGAATTTATTTATCTAAATCGCCCTAGATAGTATATCACCATCTACCTCACCTGTTTTGTTTTGTTGTTATAATTGCTACTATAATGTCAATCTGTAATCGTCTATGTTAAGCGCTCTGATACCCACGGGTCTTGTTCGCGCTATATAAAACACTATAAATAAATAAATAAATAAATAAATAAATAAATAAATAAATGGTTTTCAGGCTCAGTACTGCGCTCAAAAGATGCAGTCCTGAGGTCTCTCCTGATAGGAGGTAGTTAAGTAGAAATTCACTGCTCAGCTGACCCGGCAGAAGCAAATGTATACCAAAAATGTACCCAGAATGAGCATTTCAGTGAACAACAGCCAGGCACATTTTAGCTAGTTTTACTTGTAAGTGGGGTTGTAAACGGTTTTCAGGCTCAGTACTGCGCTCAAAAGATGCAGCCCTGAGGTCTCTCCTGATAGGAGGTAGTTAAGTAGAAATTTGCTGCTCAGCTGACCCGGCAGGAGCAAATATATGCCAAAAATGTATGCAGAATGAGCTTTTCAGTGACCAGCAGCCAGGCACATTTTAGCTAGTTTTACTTGTAAGTGGGGTTGTAAACGGTTTTCAGGCTCAGTACTGCGCTCAAAAGACGCAGCCCTGAGTTCTCTCCTGATAGGAGGTAGTTAAGTAGAAATTCACTGCTCAGCTGACCCGGCAGAAGCAAATGTATACCAAAAAGTACCCAGAATGTCCTTTTCAGTGAACAGCAGCCAGGCACATTTTAGCTAGTTTTACTTGTAAGTGGGGTTGTAAATGGTTTTCAGGCTCAGTACTGCGCTCAAAAGATGCAGCCCTGAGGTCTCTCCTGATAGGAGGTAGTTAAGTAGAAATTCGCTGCTCAGCTGACCCGGCAGAAACAAATGTATGCCAAAAATGTATGCAGAATTAGCTTTTCAGTGAACAGCAGCCAGGCACATTTTAGCTAGTTTTACTTGTAAGTGGGGTTGTAAATGGTTTTCAGGCTCAGTACTGCGCTCAAAAGATGGAGCCCTGAGGTCTCTCCTGATAGGAGGTAGTTAAGTAGAAATTCACTGCTCAGCTGACCCGGCAGAAGCAAATGTATACCAAAGATGTACCCAGAATGACCTTTTCAGTGAACAGCAGCCAGGCACATTTTAGCTAGTTTTACGTGTGAGTGGGGTTGTAAACGCTTTTCAGGCTCAGTACTGCGCTGAAAGGATGCAGCCCTGGGGTCTCTCCTGATAGGAGGTAGTTAAGTAGAAATTCACTGCTCAGCTGACCCGGCAGAAGTAAATGTATACCAAAAATGTACCCAGAATGAGCTTTTCAGTGAACAGCAGCCAGGCACATTTTAGCTAGTTTTACTTGTAAGTGGGGTTGTAAACGGTTTTCACGCTCAGTACTGCGCTCAAAAGATGCAGCCCTGAGGTCTCTCCTGATAGGAGGTAGTTAAGTAGAAATTCACTGCTCAGCTGACCCGGCAGAAGCAAATGTATACCAAAAATGTACCCAGAATGAGCTTTTCAGTGAACAGCAGCCAGGCACGTTTTAGCTAGTTTACTTGTAAGTGGGGTTGTAAACGCTAATTCAGGCTCAGTACTGCGCGCAAAGGATGCAGCCCTGAGGTCTCTCCTGATAGGAGGTAGTTAAGTAGAAACTCGCTGCTCAGCTGACCCGGCAAGAGCAAATATATGCCAAAAATGTATGCAGAATGAGATTTTCAGTACAGCAGCCAGGCACATTTTAGCTAGTTTTACTTGTAAGTGGGGTTGTAAATAGTTTTCAGGCTCAGTACTGCGTTCAAAAGATGCAGCCCTGAGGTCTCTCCTGATAGGAGGTAGTTAAGTAGAAATTTGCTGCTCAGCTGACCCGGGAGAAGCAAATGTATGCCAAAAATGTACCCAGAATGAGCTTTTCAGTGAACAGCAGCCAGGGACATTTTAGCTAGTTTTACTTGTAAGTGGGGTTGGAAACGGTTTTCAGGCTCAGTACTGCGCTCAAAAGATGCAGCCATGAGGTCTCTTCTGATAGGAGGTAGTTAAGTAGAAATTCACTGCTCAGCTGACCCGGCAGAAGCAAATGTATACCAAAAATGTACCCAGAATGACCTTTTCAGTGAACAGCAGCCAGGCACATTTTAGCTAGTTTTACGTGTAAGTGGGGTTGTAAACGCTTTTCAGGCTCAGTACTGCGCTCAAAGGATGCAGCCCTGAGGTCTCTTCTGATAGGAGGTAGTTAAGTAGAAATTCACTGCTCAGCTGACCCGGCAGAAGCAAATGTATACCAAAAATGTACCCAGAATGACCTTTTCAGTGAACAGCAGCCAGGCACATTTTAGCTAGTTTTACTTGTAAGTGGGGTTGTAAATGGTTTTCAGACTCAGTACTGCGCTCAAAAGATGCAGCCCTGAGGTCTCTCCTGATAGGAGGTAGTTAAGTAGAAATTCACTGCTCAGCTGACCCGGCAGAAGCAAATGTATACCAAAAATGTACCCAGAATGACCTTTTCAGTGAACAGCAGCCAGGCACATTTTAGCTAGTTTTACGTGTAAGTGGGGTTGTAAACGCTTTTCAGGCTCAGTACTGCGCTGAAAGGATGCAGCCCTGAGGTCTCTCCTGATAGGAGGTAGTTAAGTAGAAATTCACTGCTCAGCTGACCCGGCAGAAGTAAATGTATACCAAAAATGTACCCAGAATGAGCTTTTCAGTGAACAGCAGCCAGGCACATTTTAGCTAGTTTTACTTGTAAGTGGGGTTGGAAACGGTTTTCAGGCTCAGTACTGCGCTCAAAAGATGCAGCCCTGAGGTCTCTCCTGATAGGAGGTAGTTAAGTAGAAATGCACTGCTCAGCTGACCCGGCAGAAGCAAATGTATACCAAAAATGTACCCAGAATGAGCTTTTCAGTGAACAGCGCCAGGCACATTTTAGCTACTTTTACTTGTAAGTGGGGTTGTAAACGCTTTTCAGGCTCAGTACTGCGCTCAAAGGATGCAGCCCTGAGGTCTCTCCTGATAGGAGGTAGTTAAGTAGAAATTTACTGCTCAGCTGACCCGGCAGAAGAAAATGTATACCAAAAATGTACCCAGAATGAGCTTTTCAGTGAACAGCAGCCAGGCACATTTTAGCTAGTTTTACTTGTAAGTGGGGTTGGAAACGGTTTTCAGGCTCAGTACTGCGCTCAAGATGCAGCCCTGAGGTCTCTCCTGATAGGAGGTAGTTAAGTAGAAATTCGCTGCTCAGCTGACCCGGGAGAAGCAAATGTAGGCAGGCACATTTTAGCTAGTTTTACTTGTAAGTGGGGTTGTAAACGGTTTTCAGGCTCAGTACTGCGCTCAAAAGATGCAGCCCTGAGGTCTCTCCTGATAGGAGGTAGTTAAGTAGAAATTTGCTGCTCAGCTGACCCGGCAGGAGCAAATATATGGGGTTAATTCAGGCTCAGTACTGCGCGCAAAGGATGCAGCCCTGAGGTCTCTCCTGATAGGAGGTAGTTAAGTAGAAACTCGCTGCTCAGCTGACCCGGCAGGAGCAAATATATGCCAAAAATGTATGCAGAATGAGCTTTTCAGTGAACAGCAGCCAGGCACATTTTAGCTAGTTTTACTTGTAAGTGGGGTTGTAAATGGTTTTCAGGCTCAGTACTGCGCTCAAAAGATGCAGCCCTGAGGTCTCTCCTGATAGGAGGTAGTTAAGTAGAAATTCGCTGCTCAGCTGACCCGGGAGAAGCAAATGTATGCCAAAAATGTACCCAGAATGAGCTTTTCAGTGAATAGCAGCCAGGCACATTTTAGCTAGTTTTACTTGTAAGTGGGGTTGGAAACGGGTATCAGGCTCAGTACTGCGCTCAAAAGATGCAGCCCTAAGGTCTCTCCTGATAGGAGGTAGTTAAGTAGAAATTCGCTGCTCAGCTGACCCGGGAGAAGAAAATGTACCCAGAATGAGCTTTTCAGTGAACAGCAGCCAGGCACATTTTAGCTAGTTTTACTTGTAAAGTGGGGTTGTAAACGGTTTTCAGGCTCAGTACTGCGCTCAAAAGATGCAGCCCAGAAGTCTCTCCTGAAAGGAGGTAGTTAAGTAGAAATTCACTGCTCAGCTGACCCGGCAGAAACAAATGTATGCCAAAAATGTATGCAGAATTAGCTTTTCAGTGAACAGCAGCCAGGCACATTTTAGCTAGTTTTACTTGTAAGTGGGGTTGTAAATGGTTTTCAGGCTCAGTACTGCGCTCAAAAGATGCAGCCCTGAGGTCTCTCCTGATAGGAGGTAGTTAAGTAGAAATTCACTGCTCAGCTGACCCGGCAGAAGCAAATGTATACCAAAAATGTACCCAGAATGAGCATTTCAGTGAACAACAGCCAGGCACATTTTAGCTAGTTTTACTTGTAAGTAGGGTTGTAAACGGTTTCCAGTCTCAGTACTGCGCTCAAAAGATGCAGCCCTGAGGTCTCTCCTGATAGGAGGTAGTTAAGTAGAAATTTGCTGCTCAGCTGACCCGGCAGGAGCAAATATATGCCAAAAATGTATGCAGAATGAGCTTTTCAGTGACCAGCAGCCAGGCACATTTTAGCTAGTTTTACTTGTAAGTGGGGTTGTAAACGGTTTTCAGGCTCAGTACTGCGCTCAAAAGACGCAGCCCTGAGTTCTCTCCTGATAGGAGGTAGTTAAGTAGAAATTCACTGCTCAGCTGACCCGGCAGAAGCAAATGTATACCAAAAAGTACCCAGAATGTCCTTTTCAGTGAACAGCAGCCAGGCACATTTTAGCTAGTTTTACTTGTAAGTGGGGTTGTAAACGCTTTTCAGGCTCAGTACTGCGCTCAAAGGATGCAGCCCTGAGGTCTCTCCTGATTAGGGGGTAGTTAAGTAAAAATTCGCTGCTCAGCTGACCCGGCAGGAGCAAATATATGCCAAAAATGTATGCAGAATTAGCTTTTCAGTGAACAGCAGCCAGGCACATTTTAGCTAGTTTTACTTGTAAGTGGGGTTGTAAACGGTTTTCAAGCTCAGTACTGCGCTCAAAAGATGCAGCCCGGAGGTCTCTCCTGATAGGAGGTAGTTAAGTAGAAATTCACTGCTCAGCTGACCCGGCAGAAGCAAATGTATACCAAAAATGTACCCAGAATGAGCTTTTCAGTGAACAGCAGCCAGGCACGTTTTAGCTAGTTTACTTGTAAGTGGGGTTGTAAACGCTAATTCAGGCTCAGTACTGCGCGCAAAGGATGCAGCCCTGAGGTCTCTCCTGATAGGAGGTAGTTAAGTAGAAACTCGCTGCTCAGCTGACCCGGCAAGAGCAAATATATGCCAAAAATGTATGCAGAATGAGCTTTTCAGTGAACAGCAGCCAGGCACATTTTAGCTAGTTTTACTTGTAAGTGGGGTTGTAAATGGTTTTCAGGCTCAGTACTGATGCAGCCCTGAGGTCTCCCTGATAGGAGGTAGTTAAGTAGAAATTCGCTGCTCAGCTGACCCGGGAGAAGCAAATATGCCAAAAATGTACCCAGAATGAGCTTTTCAGTGAACAGCAGCCAGGCACATTTTAGCTAGTTTTACTTGTAAGTGGGGTTGGAAACGGTTTTCAGGCTCAGTACTGCGCTCAAAAGATGCAGCCATGAGGTCTCTTCTGATAGGAGGTAGTTAAGTAGAAATTCACTGCTCAGCTGACCCGGCAGAAGCAAATGTATACCAAAAATGTACCCAGAATGACCTTTTCAGTGAACAGCAGCCAGGCACATTTTAGCTAGTTTTACATGTAAGTGGGGTTGTAAACGCTTTTCAGGCTCAGTACTGCGCTCAAAGGATGCAGCCCTGAGGTCTCTCCTGATAGGAGGTAGTTAAGTAGAAACTCGCTGCTCAGCTGACCCGGCAGGAGCAAATATATGCCAAAAATGTATGCAGAATGAGCTTTTCAGTGAACAGCAGCCAGGCACATTTTAGCTAGTTTTACTTTTAAGTGGGGTTGTAAATGGTTTTCAGGCTCAGTACTGCGCTCAAAAGATGGAGCCCTGAGGTCTCTCCTGATAGGAGGTAGTTAAGTAGAAATTCACTGCTCAGCTGACCCGGCAGAAGCAAATGTATACCAAAAATGTACCCAGAATGAGCTTTTCAGTGAACAGCAGCCAGGCACATTTTAGCTAGTTTTACTTGTAAGTGGGGTTGTAAACGGTTTTCAAGCTCAGTACTGCGCTCAAAAGATGCAGCCCTGAGGTCTCTCCTGATAGGAGGTAGTTAAGTAGAAATTCACTGCTCAGCTGACCCGGCAGAAGCAAATGTATACCAAAAATGTACCCAGAATGAGCTTTTCAGTGAACAGCAGCCAGGCACGTTTTAGCTAGTTTACTTGTAAGTGGGGTTGTAAACGCTAATTCAGGCTCAGTACTGCGCGCAAAGGATGCAGCCCTGAGGTCTCTCCTGATAGGAGGTAGTTAAGTAGAAACTCGCTGCTCAGCTGACCCGGCAAGAGCAAATATATGCCAAAAATGTATGCAGAATGAGCTTTTCAGTGAACATCAGCCAGGCACATTTTAGCTAGTTTTACTTGTAAGTGGGGTTGTAAATGGTTTTCAGGCTCAGTACTGCGTTCAAAAGATGCAGCCCTGAGGTCTCTCCTGATAGGAGGTAGTTAAGTAGAAATTCGCTGCTCTGCTGACCCGGGAGAAGCAAATGTATGCCAAAAATGTACCCAGAATGAGCTTTTCAGTGAACAGCAGCCAGGCACATTTTAGCTAGTTTTACTTGTAAGTGGGGTTGGAAACGGTTTTCAGGCTCAGTACTGCGCTCAAAAGATGCAGCCATGAGGTCTCTTCTGATAGGAGGTAGTTAAGTAGAAATTCACTGCTCAGCTGACCCGGCAGAAGCAAATGTATACCAAAAATGTACCCAGAATGACCTTTTCAGTGAACAGCAGCCAGGCACATTTTAGCTAGTTTTACGTGTAAGTGGGGTTGTAAACGCTTTTTAGGCTCAGTACTGCGCTCAAAGGATGCAGCCCTGAGGTCTCTCCTGATAGGAGGTAGTTAAGTAGAAACTCGCTGCTCAGCTGACCCGGCAGGAGCAAATATATGCCAAAAATGTATGCAGAATTAGCTTTTCAGTGAACAGCAGCCAGGCACATTTTAGCTAGTTTTACTTGTAAGTGGGGTTGTAAATGGTTTTCAGGCTCAGTACTGCGCTCAAAAGATGCAGCCCTGAGGTCTCTCCTGATAGGAGGTAGTTAAGTAGAAATTCACTGCTCAGCTGACCCGGCAGAAGCAAATGTATACCAAAAATGTACCCAGAATGACTTTTTCAGTGAACAGCAGCAAGGCACATTTTAGCTAGTTTTATGTGTAAGTGGGGTTGTAAACGCTTTTCAGGCTCAGTACTGCGCTGAAAGGATGCAGCCCTGAGGTCTCTCCTGATAGGAGGTAGTTAAGTAGAAATTCACTGCTCAGCTGACCCGGCAGAAGTAAATGTATACCAAAAATGTACCCAGAATGAGCTTTTCAGTGAACAGCAGCCAGGCACATTTTAGCTAGTTTACTTGTAAGTGGGGTTGTAAACGCTAATTCAGGCTCAGTACTGCGCGCAAAGGATGCAGCCCTGAGGTCTCTCCTGATAGGAGGTAGTTAAGTAGAAATTCACTGCTCAGCTGACCCGGCAGAAGCAAATGTATACCAAAAATGTACCCAGAATGACCTTTTCAGTGAACAGCAGCCAGGCACATTTTAGCTAGTTTTACGTGTAAGTGGGGTTGTAAACGCTTTTCAGGCTCAGTACTGCGCTCAAAGGATGCAGCCCTGAGGTATCTCCTGATAGGAGGTAGTTAAGTAGAAACTCGCTGCTCAGCTGACCCGGCAGGAGCAAATATATGCCAAAAATATATGCAGAATGAGCTTTTCAGTGAACAGCAGCCAGGCACATTTTAGCCAGTTTTACTTGTAAGTGGGGTTGTAAATGGTTTTCAGGCTCAGTACTGCGCTCTAAAGATGCAGCCCTGAGGTCTCTCCTGATAGGAGGTAGTTAAGTAGAAATTCGCTGCTCAGCTGACCCGGGAGAAGAAAATGTACCCAGAATGAGCTTTTCAGTGAACAGCAGCCAGGCACATTTTAGCTAGTTTTACTTGTGAAGTGGGGTTGTAAACGGTTTTCAGGCTCAGTACTGCGCTCAAAAGATGCAGCCCTGAAGTCTCTCCTGAAAGGAGGTAGTTAAGTAGAAATTCACTGCTCAGCTGACCCGGCAGAAACAAATGTATGCCAAAAATGTATGCAGAATTAGCTTTTCAGTGAACAGCAGCCAGGCACATTTTAGCTAGTTTTACTTGTAAGTGGGGTTGTAAATGGTTTTCAGGCTCAGGACTGCGCTCAAAAGATGCAGCCCTGAGGTCTCTCCTGATAGGAGGTAGTTAAGTAGAAATTCACTGCTCAGCTGACCCGGCAGAAGCAAATGTATACCAAAAATGTACCCAGAATGAGCATTTCAGTGAACAACAGCCAGGCACATTTTAGCTAGTTTTACTTGTAAGTGGGGTTGTAAACGGTTTTCAGGCTCAGTACTGCGCTCAAAAGATGCAGCCCTGAGGTCTCTCCTGATAGGAGGTAGTTAAGTAGAAATTTGCTGCTCAGCTGACCCGGCAGGAGCAAATATATGCCAAAAATGTATGCAGAATGAGCTTTTCAGTGACCAGCAGCCAGGCACATTTTAGCTAGTTTTACTTGTAAGTGGGGTTGTAAACGGTTTTCAGGCTCAGTACTGTGCTCAAAAGACGCAGCCCTGAGTTCTCTCCTGATAGGAGGTAGTTAAGTAGAAATTCACTGCTCAGCTGACCTGGCAGAAGCAAATGTATACCAAAAAGTACCCAGAATGTCCTTTTCAGTGAACAGCAGCCAGGCACATTTTAGCTAGTTTTACTTGTAAGTGGGGTTGTAAACGCTTTTCAGGCTCAGTACTGCGCTCAAAGGATGCAGCCCTGAGGTCTCTCCTGATTAGGGGGTAGTTAAGTAAAAATTCGCTGCTCAGCTGACCCGGCAGGAGCAAATATATGCCAAAAATGTATGCAGAATTAGCTTTTCAGTGAACAGCAGCCAGGCACATTTTAGCTAGTTTTACTTGTAAGTGGGGTTGTAAACGGTTTTCAAGCTCAGTACTGCGCTCAAAAGATGCAGCCCTGAGGTCTCTCCTGATAGGAGGTAGTTAAGTAGAAATTCACTGCTCAGCTGACCCGGCAGAAGCAAATGTATACCAAAAATGTACCCAGAATGAGCTTTTCAGTGAACAGCAGCCAGGCATGTTTTAGCTAGTTTACTTGTAAGTGGGGTTGTAAACGCTAATTCAGGCTCAGTACTGCGCGCAAAGGATGCAGCCCTGAGGTCTCTCCTGATAGGAGGTAGTTAAGTAGAAACTCGCTGCTCAGCTGACCCGGCAAGAGCAAATATATGCCAAAAATGTATGCAGAATGAGCTTTTCAGTGAACAGCAGCCAGGCACATTTTAGCTAGTTTTACTTGTAAGTGGGGTTGTAAATGGTTTTCAGGCTCAGTACTGCATTCAAAAGATGCAGCCCTGAGGTCTCTCCTGATAGGAGGTAGTTAAGTAGAAATTCGCTGCTCTGCTGACCCGGGAGAAGCAAATGTATGCCAAAAATGTACCCAGAATGAGCTTTTCAGTGAACAGCAGCCAGGCACATTTTAGCTAGTTTTACTTGTAAGTGGGGTTGGAAACGGTTTTCAGGCCCAGTACTGTGCTCAAAAGATGCAGCCATGAGGTCTCTTCTGATAGGAGGTAGTTAAGTAGAAATTCACTGCTCAGCTGACCCGGCAGAAGCAAATGTATACCAAAAATGTACCCAGAATGACCTTTTCAGTGAACAGCAGCCAGGCACATTTTAGCTAGTTTTACGTGTAAGTGGGGTTGTAAACGCTTTTCAGGCTCAGTACTGCGCTCAAAGGATGCAGCCCTGAGGTCTCTCCTGATAGGAGGTAGTTAAGTAGAAACTCGCTGCTCAGCTGACCCGGCAGGAGCAAATATATGCCAAAAATGTATGCAGAATGAGCTTTTCAGTGAACAGCAGCCAGGCACATTTTAGCTAGTTTTACTTTTAAGTGGGGTTGTAAATGGTTTTCAGGCTCAGTACTGCGCTCAAAAGATGGAGCCCTGAGGTCTCTCCTGATAGGAGGTAGTTAAGTAGAAATTCACTGCTCAGCTGACCCGGCAGAAGCAAATGTATACCAAAAATGTACCCAGAATGAGCTTTTCAGTGAACAGCAGCCAGGCACATTTTAGCTAGTTTTACTTGTAAGTGGGGTTGTAAACGGTTTTCAAGCTCAGTACTGCGCTCAAAAGATGCAGCCCTGAGGTCTCTCCTGATAGGAGGTAGTTAAGTAGAAATTCACTGCTCAGCTGACCCGGCAGAAGCAAATGTATACCAAAAATGTACCCAGAATGAGCTTTTCAGTGAACAGCAGCCAGGCACGTTTTAGCTAGTTTACTTGTAAGTGGGGTTGTAAACGCTAATTCAGGCTCAGTACTGCGCGCAAAGGATGCAGCCCTGAGGTCTCTCCTGATAGGAGGTAGTTAAGTAGAAACTCGCTGCTCAGCTGACCCGGCAAGAGCAAATATATGCCAAAAATGTATGCAGAATGAGCTTTTCAGTGAACAGCAGCCAGGCACATTTTAGCTAGTTTTACTTGTAAGTGGGGTTGTAAATGGTTTTCAGGCTCAGTACTGCGTTCAAAAGATGCAGCCCTGAGGTCTCTCCTGAAAGGAGGTAGTTAAGTAGAAATTCGCTGCTCTGCTGACCCGGGAGAAGCAAATGTATGCCAAAAATGTACCCAGAATGAGCTTTTCAGTGAACAGCAGCCAGGCACATTTTAGCTAGTTTTACTTGTAAGTGGGGTTGGAAACGGTTTTCAGGCTCAGTACTGCGCTCAAAAGATGCAGCCATGAGGTCTCTTCTGATAGGAGGTAGTTAAGTAGAAATTCACTGCTCAGCTGACCCGGCAGAAGCAAATGTATACCAAAAATGTACCCAGAATGACCTTTTCAGTGAACAGCAGCCAGGCACATTTTAGCTAGTTTTACGTGTAAGTGGGGTTGTAAACGCTTTTTAGGCTCAGTACTGCGCTCAAAGGATGCAGCCCTGAGGTCTCTCCTGATAGGAGGTAGTTAAGTAGAAACTCGCTGCTCAGCTGACCCGGCAGGAGCAAATATATGCCAAAAATGTATGCAGAATTAGCTTTTCAGTGAACAGCAGCCAGGCACATTTTAGCTAGTTTTACTTGTAAGTGGGGTTGTAAATGGTTTTCAGGCTCAGTACTGCGCTCAAAAGATGCAGCCCTGAGGTCTCTCCTGATAGGAGGTAGTTAAGTAGAAATTCACTGCTCAGCTGACCCGGCAGAAGCAAATGTATACCAAAAATGTACCCAGAATGACTTTTTCAGTGAACAGCAGCAAGGCACATTTTAGCTAGTTTTATGTGTAAGTGGGGTTGTAAACGCTTTTCAGGCTCAGTACTGCGCTGAAAGGATGCAGCCCTGAGGTCTCTCCTGATAGGAGGCAGTTAAGTAGAAATTCACTGCTCAGCTGACCCGGCAGAAGTAAATGTATACCAAAAATGTACCCAGAATGAGCTTTTCAGTGAACAGCAGCCAGGCACATTTTAGCTAGTTTACTTGTAAGTGGGGTTGTAAACGCTAATTCAGGCTCAGTACTGCGCGCAAAGGATGCAGCCCTGAGGTCTCTCCTGATAGGAGGTAGTTAAGTAGAAATTCACTGCTCAGCTGACCCGGCAGAAGCAAATGTATACCAAAAATGTACCCAGAATGACCTTTTCAGTGAACAGCAGCCAGGCACATTTTAGCTAGTTTTACGTGTAAGTGGGGTTGTAAACGCTTTTCAGGCTCAGTACTGCGCTCAAAGGATGCAGCCCTGAGGTATCTCCTGATAGGAGGTAGTTAAGTAGAAACTCGCTGCTCAGCTGACCCGGCAGGAGCAAATATATGCCAAAAATATATGCAGAATGAGCTTTTCAGTGAACAGCAGCCAGGCACATTTTAGCCAGTTTTACTTGTAAGTGGGGTTGTAAATGGTTTTCAGGCTCAGTACTGCGCTCTAAAGATGCAGCCCTGAGGTCTCTCCTGATAGGAGGTAGTTAAGTAGAAATTCGCTGCTCAGCTGACCCGGGAGAAGAAAATGTACCCAGAATGAGCTTTTCAGTGAACAGCAGCCAGGCACATTTTAGCTAGTTTTACTTGTAAAGTGGGGTTGTAAACGGTTTTCAGGCTCAGTACTGCGCTCAAAAGATGCAGCCTTGAAGTCTCTCCTGAAAGGAGGTAGTTAAGTAGAAATTCACTGCTCAGCTGACCCGGCAGAAACAAATGTATGCCAAAAATGTATGCAGAATTAGCTTTTCAGTGAACAGCAGCCAGGCACATTTTAGCTAGTTTTACTTGTAAGTGGGGTTGTAAATGGTTTTCAGGCTCAGGACTGCGCTCAAAAGATGCAGCCCTGAGGTCTCTCCTGATAGGAGGTAGTTAAGTAGAAATTCACTGCTCAGCTGACCCGGCAGAAGCAAATGTATACCAAAAATGTACCCAGAATGAGCATTTCAGTGAACAACAGCCAGGCACATTTTAGCTAGTTTTACTTGTAAGTGGGGTTGTAAACGGTTTTCAGGCTCAGTACTGCGCTCAAAAGATGCAGCCCTGAGGTCTCTCCTGATAGGAGGTAGTTAAGTAGAAATTTGCTGCTCAGCTGACCCGGCAGGAGCAAATATATGCCAAAAATGTATGCAGAATGAGCTTTTCAGTGACCAGCAGCCAGGCACATTTTAGCTAGTTTTACTTGTAAGTGGGGTTGTAAACGGTTTTCAGGCTCAGTACTGTGCTCAAAAGACGCAGCCCTGAGTTCTCTCCTGATAGGAGGTAGTTAAGTAGAAATTCACTGCTCAGCTGACCTGGCAGAAGCAAATGTATACCAAAAAGTACCCAGAATGTCCTTTTCAGTGAACAGCAGCCAGGCACATTTTAGCTAGTTTTACTTGTAAGTGGGGTTGTAAACGCTTTTCAGGCTCAGTACTGCGCTCAAAGGATGCAGCCCTGAGGTCTCTCCTGATTAGGGGGTAGTTAAGTAAAAATTCGCTGCTCAGCTGACCCGGCAGGAGCAAATATATGCCAAAAATGTATGCAGAATTAGCTTTTCAGTGAACAGCAGCCAGGCACATTTTAGCTAGTTTTACTTGTAAGTGGGGTTGTAAACGGTTTTCAAGCTCAGTACTGCGCTCAAAAGATGCAGCCCTGAGGTCTCTCCTGATAGGAGGTAGTTAAGTAGAAATTCACTGCTCAGCTGACCCGGCAGAAGCAAATGTATACCAAAAATGTACCCAGAATGAGCTTTTCAGTGAACAGCAGCCAGGCATGTTTTAGCTAGTTTACTTGTAAGTGGGGTTGTAAACGCTAATTCAGGCTCAGTACTGCGCGCAAAGGATGCAGCCCTGAGGTCTCTCCTGATAGGAGGTAGTTAAGTAGAAACTCGCTGCTCAGCTGACCCGGCAAGAGCAAATATATGCCAAAAATGTATGCAGAATGAGCTTTTCAGTGAACAGCAGCCATGCACATTTTAGCTAGTTTTACTTGTAAGTGGGGTTGTAAATGGTTTTCAGGCTCAGTACTGCATTCAAAAGATGCAGCCCTGAGGTCTCTCCTGATAGGAGGTAGTTAAGTAGAAATTCGCTGCTCTGCTGACCCGGGAGAAGCAAATGTATGCCAAAAATGTACCCAGAATGAGCTTTTCAGTGAACAGCAGCCAGGCACATTTTAGCTAGTTTTACTTGTAAGTGGGGTTGGAAACGGTTTTCAGGCCCAGTACTGTGCTCAAAAGATGCAGCCATGAGGTCTCTTCTGATAGGAGGTAGTTAAGTAGAAATTCACTGCTCAGCTGACCCGGCAGAAGCAAATGTATACCAAAAATGTACCCAGAATGACCTTTTCAGTGAACAGCAGCCAGGCACATTTTAGCTAGTTTTACGTGTAAGTGGGGTTGTAAACGCTTTTCAGGCTCAGTACTGCGCTCAAAGGATGCAGCCCTGAGGTCTCTCCTGATAGGAGGTAGTTAAGTAGAAACTCGCTGCTCAGCTGACCCGGCAGGAGCAAATATATGCCAAAAATGTATGCAGAATGAGCTTTTCAGTGAACAGCAGCCAGGCACATTTTAGCTAGTTTTACTTTTAAGTGGGGTTGTAAATGGTTTTCAGGCTCAGTACTGCGCTCAAAAGATGGAGCCCTGAGGTCTCTCCTGATAGGAGGTAGTTAAGTAGAAATTCACTGCTCAGCTGACCCGGCAGAAGCAAATGTATACCAAAAATGTACCCAGAATGAGCTTTTCAGTGAACAGCAGCCAGGCACATTTTAGCTAGTTTTACTTGTAAGTGGGGTTGTAAACGGTTTTCAAGCTCAGTACTGCGCTCAAAAGATGCAGCCCTGAGGTCTCTCCTGATAGGAGGTAGTTAAGTAGAAATTCACTGCTCAGCTGACCCGGCAAAAGCAAATGTATACCAAAAATGTACCCAGAATGAGCTTTTCAGTGAACAGCAGCCAGGCACGTTTTAGCTAGTTTACTTGTAAGTGGGGTTGTAAACGCTAATTCAGGCTCAGTACTGCGCGCAAAGGATGCAGCCCTGAGGTCTCTCCTGATAGGAGGTAGTTAAGTAGAAACTCGCTGCTCAGCTGACCCGGCAAGAGCAAATATATGCCAAAAATGTATGCAGAATGAGCTTTTCAGTGAACAGCAGCCAGGCACATTTTAGCTAGTTTTACTTGTAAGTGGGGTTGTAAATGGTTTTCAGGCTCAGTACTGCGTTCAAAAGATGCAGCCCTGAGGTCTCTCCTGAAAGGAGGTAGTTAAGTAGAAATTCGCTGCTCTGCTGACCCGGGAGAAGCAAATGTATGCCAAAAATGTACCCAGAATGAGCTTTTCAGTGAACAGCAGCCAGGCACATTTTAGCTAGTTTTACTTGTAAGTGGGGTTGGAAACGGTTTTCAGGCTCAGTACTGCGCTCAAAAGATGCAGCCATGAGGTCTCTTCTGATAGGAGGTAGTTAAGTAGAAATTCACTGCTCAGCTGACCCGGCAGAAGCAAATGTATACCAAAAATGTACCCAGAATGACCTTTTCAGTGAACAGCAGCCAGGCACATTTTAGCTAGTTTTACGTGTAAGTGGGGTTGTAAACGCTTTTTAGGCTCAGTACTGCGCTCAAAGGATGCAGCCCTGAGGTCTCTCCTGATAGGAGGTAGTTAAGTAGAAACTCGCTGCTCAGCTGACCCGGCAGGAGCAAATATATGCCAAAAATGTATGCAGAATTAGCTTTTCAGTGAACAGCAGCCAGGCACATTTTAGCTAGTTTTACTTGTAAGTGGGGTTGTAAATGGTTTTCAGGCTCAGTACTGCGCTCAAAAGATGCAGCCCTGAGGTCTCTCCTGATAGGAGGTAGTTAAGTAGAAATTCACTGCTCAGCTGACCCGGCAGAAGCAAATGTATACCAAAAATGTACCCAGAATGACTTTTTCAGTGAACAGCAGCAAGGCACATTTTAGCTAGTTTTATGTGTAAGTGGGGTTGTAAACGCTTTTCAGGCTCAGTACTGCGCTGAAAGGATGCAGCCCTGAGGTCTCTCCTGATAGGAGGTAGTTAAGTAGAAATTCACTGCTCAGCTGACCCGGCAGAAGCAAATGTATACCAAAAATGTACCCAGAATGACCTTTTCAGTGAACAGCAGCCAGGCACATTTTAGCTAGTTTTACGTGTAAGTGGGGTTGTAAACGCTTTTCAGGCTCAGTACTGCGCTCAAAGGATGCAGCCCTGAGGTATCTCCTGATAGGAGGTAGTTAAGTAGAAACTCGCTGCTCAGCTGACCCGGCAGGAGCAAATATATGCCAAAAATATATGCAGAATGAGCTTTTCAGTGAACAGCAGCCAGGCACATTTTAGCCAGTTTTACTTGTAAGTGGGGTTGTAAATGGTTTTCAGGCTCAGTACTGCGCTCTAAAGATGCAGCCCTGAGGTCTCTCCTGATAGGAGGTAGTTAAGTAGAAATTCGCTGCTCAGCTGACCCGGGAGAAGAAAATGTACCCAGAATGAGCTTTTCAGTGAACAGCAGCCAGGCACATTTTAGCTAGTTTTACTTGTAAAGTGGGGTTGTAAACGGTTTTCAGGCTCAGTACTGCGCTCAAAAGATGCAGCCCTGAAGTCTCTCCTGAAAGGAGGTAGTTAAGTAGAAATTCACTGCTCAGCTGACCCGGCAGAAACAAATGTATGCCAAAAATGTATGCAGAATTAGCTTTTCAGTGAACAGCAGCCAGGCACATTTTAGCTAGTTTTACTTGTAAGTGGGGTTGTAAATGGTTTTCAGGCTCAGGACTGCGCTCAAAAGATGCAGCCCTGAGGTCTCTCCTGATAGGAGGTAGTTAAGTAGAAATTCACTGCTCAGCTGACCCGGCAGAAGCAAATGTATACCAAAAATGTACCCAGAATGAGCATTTCAGTGAACAACAGCCAGGCACATTTTAGCTAGTTTTACTTGTAAGTGGGGTTGTAAACGGTTTTCAGGCTCAGTACTGCGCTCAAAAGATGCAGCCCTGAGGTCTCTCCTGATAGGAGGTAGTTAAGTAGAAATTTGCTGCTCAGCTGACCCGGCAGGAGCAAATATATGCCAAAAATGTATGCAGAATGAGCTTTTCAGTGACCAGCAGCCAGGCACATTTTAGCTAGTTTTACTTGTAAGTGGGGTTGTAAACGGTTTTCAGGCTCAGTACTGTGCTCAAAAGACGCAGCCCTGAGTTCTCTCCTGATAGGAGGTAGTTAAGTAGAAATTCACTGCTCAGCTGACCTGGCAGAAGCAAATGTATACTAAAAAGGACCCAGAATGTCCTTTTCAGTGAACAGCAGCCAGGCACATTTTAGCTAGTTTTACTTGTAAGTGGGGTTGTAAACGCTTTTCAGGCTCAGTACTGCGCTCAAAGGATGCAGCCCTGAGGTCTCTCCTGATTAGGGGGTAGTTAAGTAAAAATTCGCTGCTCAGCTGACCCGGCAGGAGCAAATATATGCCAAAAATGTATGCAGAATTAGCTTTTCAGTGAACAGCAGCCAGGCACATTTTAGCTAGTTTTACTTGTAAGTGGGGTTGTAAACGGTTTTCAAGCTCAGTACTGCGCTCAAAAGATGCAGCCCTGAGGTCTCTCCTGATAGGAGGTAGTTAAGTAGAAATTCACTGCTCAGCTGACCCGGCAGAAGCAAATGTATACCAAAAATGTACCCAGAATGAGCTTTTCAGTGAACAGCAGCCAGGCATGTTTTAGCTAGTTTACTTGTAAGTGGGGTTGTAAACGCTAATTCAGGCTCAGTACTGCGCGCAAAGGATGCAGCCCTGAGGTCTCTCCTGATAGGAGGTAGTTAAGTAGAAACTCGCTGCTCAGCTGACCCGGCAAGAGCAAATATATGCCAAAAATGTATGCAGAATGAGCTTTTCAGTGAACAGCAGCCAGGCACATTTTAGCTAGTTTTACTTGTAAGTGGGGTTGTAAATGGTTTTCAGGCTCAGTACTGCATTCAAAAGATGCAGCCCTGAGGTCTCTCCTGATAGGAGGTAGTTAAGTAGAAATTCGCTGCTCTGCTGACCCGGGAGAAGCAAATGTATGCCAAAAATGTACCCAGAATGAGCTTTTCAGTGAACAGCAGCCAGGCACATTTTAGCTAGTTTTACTTGTAAGTGGGGTTGGAAACGGTTTTCAGGCCCAGTACTGTGCTCAAAAGATGCAGCCATGAGGTCTCTTCTGATAGGAGGTAGTTAAGTAGAAATTCACTGCTCAGCTGACCCGGCAGAAGCAAATGTATACCAAAAATGTACCCAGAATGACCTTTTCAGTGAACAGCAGCCAGGCACATTTTAGCTAGTTTTACGTGTAAGTGGGGTTGTAAACGCTTTTCAGGCTCAGTACTGCGCTCAAGGATGCAGCCCTGAGGTCTCTCCTGATAGGAGGTAGTTAAGTAGAAACTCCCTGCTCAGCTGACCCGGCAGGAGCAAATATATGCCAAAAATGTATGTAGAATTAGCTTTTCAGTGAACAGCAGCCAGGCACATTTTAGCTAGTTTTACTTGTAAGTGGGGTTGTAAATGGTTTTCAGGCTCAGTACTGCGCTCAAAAGATGCAGCCCTGAGGTCTCTCCTGATAGGAGGTAGTTAAGTAGAAATTCACTGCTCAGCTGACCCGGCAGAAGCAAATGTATACCAAAAATGTACCCAGAATGACCTTTTCAGTGAACAGCAGCAAGGCACATTTTAGCTAGTTTTACGTGTAAGTGGGGTATTAAACGCTTTTCAGGCTCAGTACTGCGCTGAAAGGATGCAGCCCTGAGGTCTCTCCTGATAGGAGGTAGTTAAGTAGAAATTCACTGCTCAGCTGACCCGGCAGAAGTAAATGTATACCAAAAATGTACCCAGAATGAGCTTTTCAGTGAACAGCAGCCAGGCACATTTTAGCTAGTTTACTTGTAAGTGGGGTTGTAAACGCTAATTCAGGCTCAGTACTGCGCGCAAAGGATGCAGCCCTGAGGTCTCTCCTGATAGGAGGTAGTTAAGTAGAAATTCGCTGCTCTGCTGACACGGGAGAAGCAAATGTATGCCAAAAATGTACCCAGAATGAGCTTTTCAGTGAACAGCAGCCAGGCACATTTTAGCTAGTTTTACTTGTAAGTGGGGTTGGAAACGGTTTTCAGGCTCAGTACTGCGCTCAAAAGATGCAGCCATGAGGTCTCTTCTGATAGGAGGTAGTTAAGTAGAAATTCACTGCTCAGCTGACCCGGCAGAAGCAAATGTATACCAAAAATGTACCCAGAATGACCTTTTCAGTGAACAGCAGCCAGGCACATTTTAGCTAGTTTTACGTGTAAGTGGGGTTGTAAACGCTTTTCAGGCTCAGTACTGCGCTGAAAGGATGCAGCCCTGAGGTCTCTCCTGATAGGAGGTAGTTAAGTAGAAACTCCCTGCTCAGCTGACCCGGCAGGAGCAAATATATGCCAAAAATGTATGTAGAATTAGCTTTTCAGTGAACAGCAGCCAGGCACATTTTAGCTAGTTTTACTTGTAAGTGGGGTTGTAAATGGTTTTCAGGCTCAGTACTGCGCTCAAAAGATGCAGCCCTGAGGTCTCTCCTGATAGGAGGTAGTTAAGTAGAAATTCACTGCTCAGCTGACCCGGCAGAAGCAAATGTATACCAAAAATGTACCCAGAATGACCTTTTCAGTGAACAGCAGCAAGGCACATTTTAGCTAGTTTTACGTGTAAGTGGGGTATTAAACGCTTTTCAGGCTCAGTACTGCGCTGAAAGGATGCAGCCCTGAGGTCTCTCCTGATAGGAGGTAGTTAAGTAGAAATTCACTGCTCAGCTGACCCGGCAGAAGTAAATGTATACCAAAAATGTACCCAGAATGAGCTTTTCAGTGAACAGCAGCCAGGCACATTTTAGCTAGTTTACTTGTAAGTGGGGTTGTAAACGCTAATTCAGGCTCAGTACTGCGCGCAAAGGATGCAGCCCTGAGGTCTCTCCTGATAGGAGGTAGTTAAGTAGAAATTCGCTGCTCTGCTGACACGGGAGAAGCAAATGTATGCCAAAAATGTACCCAGAATGAGCTTTTCAGTGAACAGCAGCCAGGCACATTTTAGCTAGTTTTACTTGTAAGTGGGGTTGGAAACGGTTTTCAGGCTCAGTACTGCGCTCAAAAGATGCAGCCATGAGGTCTCTTCTGATAGGAGGTAGTTAAGTAGAAATTCACTGCTCAGCTGACCCGGCAGAAGCAAATGTATACCAAAAATGTACCCAGAATGACCTTTTCAGTGAACAGCAGCCAGGCACATTTTAGCTAGTTTTACGTGTAAGTGGGGTTGTAAACGCTTTTCAGGCTCAGTACTGCGCTGAAAGGATGCAGCCCTGAGGTCTCTCCTGATAGGAGGTAGGTAAGTAGAAATTCACTGCTCAGCTGACCCGGCAGAAGTAAATGTATACCAAAAATGTACCCAGAATGAGCTTTTCAGTGAACAGCAGCCAGGCACATTTTAGCTAGTTTTACTTGTAAGTGGGGTTGTAAACGCTTTTCAGGCTCAGTACTGCGCTCAAAGGATGCAGCCCTGAGGTCTCTCCTGATAGGAGGTAGTTAAGTAGAAATTTACTGCTCAGCTGACCCGGCAGAAGAAAATGTATACCAAAAATGTACCCAGAATGAGCTTTTCAGTGAACAGCAGCCAGGCACATTTTAGCTAGTTTTACTTGTAAGTGGGGTTGTAAACGCTTTTCAGGCTCAGTACTGCGCTCAAGATGCAGCCCTGAGGTCTCTCCTGATAGGAGGTAGTTAAGTAGAAATTCACTGCTCAGCTGACCCGGCAGAAGCAAATGTATACCAAAAATGTACCCAGAATGAGCTTTTCAGTGAACAGCGCCAGGCACATTTTAGCTAGTTTTACTTGTAAGTGGGGTTGGAAACGGTTTTCAGGCTCAGTACTGCGCTCAAAAGATGCAGCCCTGAGGTCTCTCCTGATAGGAGGTAGTTAAGTAGAAATTCACTGCTCAGCTGACCCGGCAGAAGAAAATGTATACCAAAAATGTACCCAGAATGAGCTTTTCAGTGAACAGCAGCCAGGCACATTTTAGCTAGTTTTACTTGTAAGTGGGGTTGGAAACGCTTTTCAGGCTCAGTACTGCGCTCAAAAGATGCAGCCCTGAGTTCTCTCCTGATAGGAGGTAGTTAAGTAGAAATGCACTGCTCAGCTGACCCGGCAGAAGCAAATGCATACCAAAAATGTACCCAGAATGAGCTTTTCAGTGAACAGCAGCCAGGCACATTTTAGCTAGTTTTACTTGTAAGTGGGGTTGGAAACGCTTTTCAGGCTCAGTACTGCGCTCAAAAGATGCAGCCCTGAGGTCTCTCCTGATAGGAGGTAGTTAAGTAGAAATTCACTGCTCAGCTGACCCGGCAGAAGCAAATGTATGCCAAAAATGTATGCAGAATTAGCTTTTCAGTGAACAGCAGCCAGGCACATTTTAGCTAGTTTTACTTGTAAGTGGGGTTGTAAATGGTTTTCAGGCTCAGTACTGCGCTCAAAAGATGTTGCCCTGAGGTCTCTCCTGATAGGAGGTAGTTAAGTAGAAATTCACTGCTCAGCTGACCCGGCAGAAGCAAATGTATACCAAAAATGTACCCAGAATGAGCTTTTCAGTGAACAGCAGCCAGGCACGTTTTAGCTAGTTTACTTGTAAGTGGGGTTGTAAACGCTAATTCAGGCTCAGTACTGCGCGCAAAGGATGCAGCCCTGAGGTCTCTCCTGATAGGAGGTAGTTAAGTAGAAACTCGCTGCTCAGCTGACCCGGCAAGAGCAAATATATGCCAAAAATGTATGCAGAATGAGCTTTTCAGTGAACAGCAGCCAGGCACATTTTAGCTAGTTTTACTTGTAAGTGGGGTTGTAAATGGTTTTCAGGCTCAGTACTGCGTTCAAAAGATGCAGCCCTGAGGTCTCTCCTGATAGGAGGTAGTTAAGTAGAAATTCGCTGCTCAGCTGACCCGGGAGAAGCAAATGTATACCAAAAATGTACCCAGAATGAGCTTTTCAGTGAACAGCAGCCAGGCACATTTTAGCTAGTTTTACTTGTAAGTGGGGTTGTAAACGCTTTTCAGGCTCAGTACTGCGCTCAAAGGATGCAGCCCTGAGGTCTCTCCTGATAGGAGGTAGTTAAGTAGAAATTTACTGCTCAGCTGACCCGGCAGAAGAAAATGTATACCAAAAATGTACCCAGAATGAGCTTTTCAGTGAACAGCAGCCAGGCACATTTTAGCTAGTTTTACTTGTAAGTGGGGTTGTAAATGGTTTTCAGGCTCAGAACTGCGCTCAAAAGATGCAGCCCTGAGGTCTCTCCTGATAGGAGGTAGTTAAGTAGAAATTCACTGCTCAGCTGACCCGGCAGAAGCAAATGTATACCAAAAATGTACCCAGAATGAGCTTTTCAGTGAACAGCAGCCAGGCACATTTTAGCTAGTTTTACTTGTAAGTGGGGTTGGAAACAGGTATCAGGCTCAGTACTGCGCTCAAAGGATGCAGCCCTGAGGTCTCTCCTGATTAGGGGGTAGTTAAGTAAAAATTTGCTGCTCAGCTGACCCGGCAGGAGCAAATATATGCCAAAAATGTATGCAGAATAAGCTTTTCAGTGAACAGCAGCCAGGCACATTTTAGCTAGTTTTACTTGTAAGTGGGGTTGTAAACGGTTTTCAGGCTCAGTACTGCGCTCAAAGGATGCAGCCCTGAGGTCTCTCCTGATAGGAGGTAGTTAAGTAGAAACTCGCTGCTCAGCTGACCCGGCAGGAGCAAATATATGCCAAAAATGTATGCAGAATGAGCTTTTCAGTGAACAGCAGCCAGGCACATTTTAGCTAGTTTTACTTGTAATTGGGGTTGTAAATGGTTTTCAGGCTCAGTACTGCGCTCAAAAGATGCAGCCCTGAGGTCTCTCCTGATAGGAGGTAGTTAAGTAGAAATTTACCTCTCAGCTGACCCGGCAGAAGAAAATGTATACCAAAAATATACCAAGAATGAGCTTTTCAGTGAACAGCAGCCAGGCACATTTTAGCTAGTTTTACCTGTAAGTGGGGTTGGAAACGGTTTTCAGGCTCAGTACTGCGCTCAAAAGACGCAGCCCTGAGTTCTCTCCTGATAGGAGGTAGTTAAGTAGAAATTCACTGCTCAGCTGACCCGGCAGAAGCAAATGTATACCGAAAAGTACCCAGAATGACCTTTTCAGTGAACAGCAGCCAGGCACATTTTAGCTAGTTTTACTTGTAAGTGGGGTTGTAAACGCTTTTCAGGCTCAGTACTGCGCTCAAAGGATGCAGCCCTGAGGTCTCTCCTGATAGGAGGTAGTTAAGTAGAAATTCACTACTCAGCTGACCCGGCAGAAGCAAATGTATACCAAAAATGTACCCAGAATGAGCTTTTCAGTGAACAGCAGCCAGGCACGTTTTAGCTAGTTTACTTGTAAGTGGGGGTTGTAAACGCTAATTCAGGCTCAGTACTGCGCGCAAAGGATGCAGCCCTGAGGTCTCTCCTGATAGGAGGTAGTTAAGTAGAAACTCGCTGCTCAGCTGACCCGGCAGGAGCAAATATATGCCAAAAATGTATGCAGAATGAGCTTTTCAGTGAACAGCAGCCAGGCACATTTTAGCTAGGTTTACGTGTAAGTGGGGTTGTAAACGCTTTTCAGGCTCAGTACTGCGCTAAAAGGATGCAGCCCTGAGGTCTCTCCTGATAGGAGGTAGTTAAGTAGAAATTCACTGCTCAGCTGACCCGGCAGAAGCAAATGTATACCAAAAATGTACCCAGAATGACCTTTTCAGTGAACAGCAGCCAGGCACATTTTAGCTAGTTTTACTTGTAAGTGGGGTTGGAAACGGGTATCAGGCTCAGTACTGCGCTCAAAAGATGCAGCCCTGAGGTCTCTCCCTGATAGGAGGTAGTTAAGTAGAAATTCACTGCTCAGCCGACCCGGCAGAAGCAAATGTATACCAAAAATGTACCCAGAATGACCTTTTCAGTGAACAGCAGCCAGGCACATTTTAGCTAGTTTTACGTGTAAGTGGGGTTGTAAACGCTTTTCAGGCTCAGTACTGCGCTGAAAGGATGCAGCCCTGAGGTCTCTCCTGATAGGAAGTAGTTAAGTAGAAATTTACCTCTCAGCTGACCCGGCAGAAGAAAATGTATACCAAAAATGTACCCAGAATGAGCTTTTCAGTGAACAGCAGCCAGGCACATTTTAGCTAGTTTTACTTGTAAGTGGGGTTGTAAACGGTTTTCAGGCTCAGTACTGCGCTCAAAAGATGCAGCCCTGAAGTCTCTCCTGAAAGGAGGTAGTTAAGTAGAAATTCACTGCTCAGCTGACCCGGCAGAAACAAATGTATGCCAAAAATGTATGCAGAATTAGCTTTTCAGTGAACAGCAGCCAGGCACATTTTAGCTAGTTTTACTTGTAAGTGGGGTTGTAAACGGTTTTCAGGCTCAGTACTGCGCTCAAAAGATGCAGCCCTGAGGTCTCTCCTGATAGGAGGTAGTTAAGTAGAAATTTGCTGCTCAGCTGACCCGGCAGGAGCAAATATATGCCAAAAATGTATGCAGAATGAGCTTTTCAGTGACCAGCAGCCAGGCACATTTTAGCTAGTTTTACTTGTAAGTGGGGTTGTAAACGGTTTTCAGGCTCAGTACTGCGCTCAAAAGATGCAGCCCTGAGGTCTCTCCTGATAGGAGGTAGTTAAGTAGAAATTCGCTGCTCAGCTGACCCGGGAGAAGCAAATGTATGCCAAAAATGTACCCAGAATGAGCTTTTCAGTGAACAGCAGCCAGGCACATTTTAGCTAGTTTTACTTGTAAGTGGGGTTGGAAACGGGTATCAGGCTCAGTACTGCGCTCAAAAGATGCAGCCCTGAGGTCTCTCCTGATAGGAGGTAGTTAAGTAGAAATTTACCTCTCAGCTGACCCGGCAGAAGAAAATGTATACCAAAAATGTACCCAGAATGAGCTTTTCAGTGAACAGCAGCCAGGCACATTTTAGCTAGTTTTACTTGTAAGTGGGGTTGTAAACGCTTTTCAGGCTCAGTACTGCGCTGAAAGGATGCAGCCCTGAGGTCTCTCCTGATAGGAGGTAGTTAAGTAGAAATTCACTGCTCAGCTGACCCGGCAGAAGCAAATGTATACCAAAAATGTAACCAGAATGAGCATTTCAGTGAACAACAGCCAGGCACATTTTAGCTAGTTGTACTTGTAAGTGGGGTTGTAAACGCTTTTCAGGCTCAGTACTGCGCTCAAAGGATGCAGCCCTGAGGTCTCTCCTGATAGGAGGTAGTTAAGTAGAAATTCACTACTCAGCTGACCCGGCAGAAGCAAATGTATACCAAAAATGTACCCAGAATGAGCTTTTCAGTGAACAGCAGCCAGGCACATTTTAGCTAGTTTACTTGTAAGTGGGGTTGTAAACGCTAATTCAGGCTCAGTACTGCGCGCAAAGGATGCAGCCCTGAGGTCTCTCCTGATAGGAGGTAGTTAAGTAGAAACTCGCTGCTCAGCTGACCCGGCAGGAGCAAATATATGCCAAAAATGTATGCAGAATGAGCTTTTCAGTGAACAGCAGCCAGGCACATTTTAGCTAGTTTTACGTGTAAGTGGGGTTGTAAACGCTTTTCAGGCTCAGTACTGCGCTGAAAGGATGCAGCCCTGAGGTCTCTCCTGATAGGAGGTAGTTAAGTAGAAATTCACTGCTCAGCTGACCCGGCAGAAGCAAATGTATACAAAAAATGTACCCAGAATGAGCTTTTCAGTGACCAGCAGCCAGGCACATTTTAGCTAGTTTTACTTGTAAGTGGGGTTGGAAACGGGTATCAGGCTCAGTACTGCGCTCAAAAGATGCAGCCCTGAGGTCTCTCCCTGATAGGAGGTAGTTAAGTAGAAATTCACTGCTCAGCCGACCCGGCAGAAGCAAATGTATACCAAAAATGTACCCAGAATGACCTTTTCAGTGAACAGCAGCCAGGCACATTTTAGTTAGTTTTACGTGTAAGTGGGGTTGTAAACGCTTTTCAGGCTCAGTACTGCGCTGAAAGGATGCAGCCCTGAGGTCTCTCCTGATAGGAGGTAGTTAAGTAGAAATTTACCTCTCAGCTGACCCGGCAAAAGAAAATGTATACCAAAAATGTACCCAGAATGAGCTTTTCAGTGAACAGCAGCCAGGCACATTTTAGCTAGTTTTACTTGTAAGTGGGGTTGTAAACGGTTTTCAGGCTCAGTACTGCGCTCAAAAGATGCAGCCCTGAAGTCTCTCCTGAAAGGAGGTAGTTAAGTAGAAATTCACTGCTCAGCTGACCCGGCAGAAACAAATGTATGCCAAAAATGTATGCAGAATTAGCTTTTCAGTGAACAGCAGCCAGGCACATTTTAGCTAGTTTTACTTGTAAGTGGGGTTGTAAACGGTTTTCAGGCTCAGGACTGCACTCAAAAGATGCAGCCCTGAGGTCTCTCCTGATAGGAGGTAGTTAAGTAGAAATTTGCTGCTCAGCTGACCCGGCAGGAGCAAATATATGCCAAAAATGTATGCAGAATGAGCTTTTCAGTGACCAGCAGCCAGGCACATTTTAGCTAGTTTTACTTGTAAGTGGGGTTGTAAACGGTTTTCAGGCTCAGTACTGCGCTCAAAAGATGCAGCCCTGAGGTCTCTTCTGATAGGAGGTAGTTAAGTAGAAATTCGCTGCTCAGCTGACCCGGGAGAAGCAAATGTATGCCAAAAATGTACCCAGAATGAGCTTTTCAGTGAACAGCAGCCAGGCACATTTTAGCTAGTTTTACTTGTAAGTGGGGTTGGAAACGGGTATCAGGCTCAGTACTGCGCTCAAAAGATGCAGCCCTGAGGTCTCTCCTGATAGGAGGTAGTTAAGTAGAAATTTACCTCTCAGCTGACCCAGCAGAAGAAAATGTATACCAAAAATGTACCCAGAATGAGCTTTTCAGTGAACAGCAGCCAGGCACATTTTAGCTAGTTTTACTTGTAAGTGGGGTTGTAAATGCTTTTCAGGCTCAGTACTGTGCTGAAAGGATGCAGCCCTGAGGTCTCTCCTGATAGGAGGTAGTTACGTAGAAATTCACTGCTCAGCTGACCCGGCAGAAGCAAATGTATACCAAAAATGTACCCAGAATGAGCATTTCAGTGAACAACAGCCAGGCACATTTTAGCTAGTTTTACTTGTAAGTGGGGTTGTACAGTTTTCAGGCTCAGTACTGCGCTCAAAAGATGCAGCCCTGAGGTCTCTCCTGATAGGAGGTATTTAAGTAGAAATTTGCTGCTCAGCTGACCAGGCAGGAGCAAATATATGCCAAAAATGTATGCAGAATGAGCTTTTCAGTGACCAGCAGCCAGGCACATTTTAGCTAGTTTTACTTGTAAGTGGGGTTGTAAACGGTTTTCAGGCTCAGTACTGCGCTCAAAAGATGCAGCCCTGAGGTCTCGCCTGATAGGAGGTAGTTAAGTAGAAATTCGCTGCTCAGCTGACCTGGGAGAAGCAAATGTATGCCAAAAATGTACCCAGAATGAGCTTTTCAGTGAACAGCAGCCAGGCACATTTTAGCTAGTTTTACTTAAAAGTGGGGTTGGAAACGGGTATCAGGCTCAGTACTGCGCTCAAAAGATGCAGCCCTGAGGTCTCTCCTGATAGGAGGTAGTTATGTAGAAATTCACTGCTCAGGAGACCCGGCAGAAGCACATGTATACCAAAAATGTACCCAGAATGAGCTTTTCAGTGAACAGCAGCCAGGCACATTTTAGCTAGTTTTACCTGTAAGTGGGGTTGGAAACGGTTTTCAGGCTCAGTACTGCGCTCAAAAGACGCAGCCCTGAGTTCTCTCCTGATAGGAGGTAGTTAAGTAGAAATTCACTGCTCAGCTGACCCGGCAGAAGCAAATGTATACCAAAAAGTACCCAGAATGTCCTTTTCAGTGAACAGCAGCCAGGCACATTTTAGCTAGTTTTACTTGTAAGTGGGGTTGGAAACGGTTTTCAGGCTCAGTACTGCGCTCAAAAGATGCAGCCATGAGGTCTCTTCTGATAGGAGGTAGTTAAGTAGAAATTCACTGCTCAGCTGACCCGGGAGTAGCAAATGTATACCAAAAATGTACCCAGAATGACCTTTTCAGTGAACAGCAGCCAGGCACATTTTAGCTAGTATTACGTGTAAGTGGGGTTGTAAACGCTTTTCAGGCTCAGTACTGCGCTCAAAGGATGCAGCCCTGAGGTCTCTCCTGATAGGAGGTAGTTAAGTAGAAACTCGCTGCTCAGCTGACCCGGCAGGAGCAAATATATGCCAAAAATGTATGCAGAATGAGCTTTTCAGTGAACAGCAGCCAGGCACATTTTAGCTAGTTTTACTTGTAATTGGGGTTGTAAATGGTTTTCAGGCTCAGTACTGCGCTCAAAAGATGCAGCCCTGAGGTCTCTCCTGATAGGAGGTAGTTAAGTAGAAATTCACTGCTCAGCTGACCCGGCAGAAGCAAATGTATACCAAAAATGTACCCAGAATGACCTTTTCAGTGAACAGCAGCCAGGCACATTTTAGCTAGTTTTACGTGTAAGTCGGGTTGTAAACGCTTTTCAGGCTCAGTACTGCGCTGAAAGGATGCAGCCCTGAGGTCTCTCCTGATAGGAGGTAGTTAAGTAGAAATTTACCTCTCAGCTGACCCGGCAGAAGAAAATGTATACCAAAAATGTACCCAGAATGAGCTTTTCAGTGAACAGCAGCCAGGCACATTTTAGCTAGTTTTACTTGTAAGTGGGGTTGTAAACGGTTTTCAGGCTCAGTACTGCGCTAAAAAGATGCAGCCCTGAAGTCTCTCCTGAAAGGAGGTAGTTAAGTAGAAATTCACTGCTCAGCTGACCCGGCAGAAACAAATGTATGCCAAAAATGTATGCAGAATTAGCTTTTCAGTGAACAGCAGCCAGGCACATTTTAGCTAGTTTTACTTGTAAGTGGGGTTGTAAACGGTTTTCAGGCTCAGTACTGCGCTCAAAAGATGCAGCCCTGAGGTCTCTCCTGATAGGAGGTAGTTAAGTAGAAATTCGCTGCTCAGCTGACCCGGGAGAAGCAAATGTATGCCAAAAATGTACCCAGAATGAGCTTTTCAGTGAACAGCAGCCAGGCACATTTTAGCTAGTTTTACTTAAAAGTGGGGTTGGAAACGGGTATCAGGCTCAGTACTGCGCTCAAAAGATGCAGCCCTGAGGTCTCTCCTGATAGGAGGTAGTTATGTAGAAATTCACTGCTCAGGAGACCCGGCAGAAGCACATGTATACCAAAAATGTACCCAGAATGAGCTTTTCAGTGAACAGCAGCCAGGCACATTTTAGCTAGTTTTACCTGTAAGTGGGGTTGGAAACGGTTTTCAGGCTCAGTACTGCGCTCAAAAGACGCAGCCCTGAGTTCTCTCCTGATAGGAGGTAGTTAAGTAGAAATTCACTGCTCAGCTGACCCGGCAGAAGCAAATGTATACCAAAAAGTACCCAGAATGTCCTTTTCAGTGAACAGCAGCCAGGCACATTTTAGCTAGTTTTACTTGTAAGTGGGGTTGGAAACGGTTTTCAGGCTCAGTACTGCGCTCAAAAGGTGCAGCCATGAGGTCTCTTCTGATAGGAGGTAGTTAAGTAGAAATTCACTGCTCAGCTGACCCGGGAGTAGCAAATGTATACCAAAAATGTACCCAGAATGACCTTTTCAGTGAACAGCAGCCAGGCACATTTTAGCTAGTATTACGTGTAAGTGGGGTTGTAAACGCTTTTCAGGCTCAGTACTGCGCTCAAAGGATGCAGCCCTGAGGTCTCTCCTGATAGGAGGTAGTTAAGTAGAAACTCGCTGCTCAGCTGACCCGGCAGGAGCAAATATATGCCAAAAATGTATGCAGAATGAGCTTTTCAGTGAACAGCAGCCAGGCACATTTTAGCTAGTTTTACTTGTAATTGGGGTTGTAAATGGTTTTCAGGCTCAGTACTGCGCTCAAAAGATGCAGCCCTGAGGTCTCTCCTGATAGGAGGTAGTTAAGTAGAAATTCACTGCTCAGCTGACCCGGCAGAAGCAAATGTATACCAAAAATGTACCCAGAATGACCTTTTCAGTGAACAGCAGCCAGGCACATTTTAGCTAGTTTTACGTGTAAGTGGGGTTGTAAACGCTTTTCAGGCTCAGTACTGCGCTGAAAGGATGCAGCCCTTAGGTCTCTCCATAGGAGGTAGTTAAGTAGAAATTTACCTCTCAGCTGACCCGGCAGAAGAAAATGTATACCAAAAATGTACCCAGAATGAGCTTTTCAGTGAACAGCAGCCAGGCACATTTTAGCTAGTTTTACTTGTAAGTGGGGTTGTAAACGGTTTTCAGGCTCAGTACTGCGCTCAAAAGATGCAGCCCTGAAGTCTCTCCTGAAAGGAGGTAGTTAAGTAGAAATTCACTGCACAGCTGACCCGGCAGAAACAAATGTATGCCAAAAATGTATGCAGAATTAGCTTTTCAGTGAACAGCAGCCAGGCACATTTTAGCTAGTTTTACTTGTAAGTGGGGTTGTAAACGGTTTTCAGGCTCAGTACTGCGCTCAAAAGATGCAGCCCTGAGGTCTCTCCTGATGTAAATGTAAATGTAAATGTAAATGTATTTATATAGCGCAAAGTACCCACATCGCAGGCATCTAAGCGCTTGCTTAGGGAACCCGTCCTGGTATTCCCCTGTGAGATAACCCCGGCAGGGTATCCACAAGGTGAAGGCCAGGCATCCCGCCGCGAGGGGCCGTTGTGGAGATTAAGCAAGCTATTGCCCAGAGTCGCAGAGTGTGAACCCGTGAGTCGAGTAGGCACCGGAGCGAGAATTATCGAGTCCGTGGAATTATTGAGCCCAAGCTCCGTCGAGGCGGGGAATTGAACCCTGGTCCAGGGCTGATCTCAGCTTCCGGGTCTGCCGCCTCTAACCCCTGAGCCACACTTCTCCTGATAGGAGGTAGTTAAGTAGAAATTTGCTGCTCAGCTGACCCGGCAGGAGCAAATATATGCCAAAAATGTATGCAGAATGAGCTTTTCAGTGACCAGCAGCCAGGCACATTTTAGCTAGTTTTACTTGTAAGTGGGGTTGTAAACTGTTTTCAGGCTCAGTACTGCGCTCAAAAGATGCAGCCCTGAGGTCTCTCCTGATAGGAGGTAGTTAAGTAGAAATTCGCTGCTCAGCTGACCCGGGAGAAGCAAATGTATGCCAAAAATGTACCCAGAATGAGCTTTTCAGTGAACAGCAGCCAGGCACATTTTAGCTAGTTTTACTTAAAAGTGGGGTTGGAAACGGGTATCAGGCTCAGTACTGCGCTCAAAAGATGCAGCCCTGAGGTCTCTCCTGATAGGAGGTAGTTATGTAGAAATTCACTGCTCAGGAGAACCGGCAGAAGCACATGTATACCAAAAATGTACCCAGAATGAGCTTTTCAGTGAACAGCAGCCAGGCACATTTTAGCTAGTTTTACCTGTAAGTGGGGTTGGAAACGGTTTTCAGGCTCAGTACTGCGCTCAAAAGACGCAGCCCTGAGTTCTCTCCTGATAGGAGGTAGTTAAGTAGAAATTCACTGCTCAGCTGACCCGGCAGAAGCAAATGTATACCAAAAAGTACCCAGAATGTCCTTTTCAGTGAACAGCAGCCAGGCACATTTTAGCTAGTTTTACTTGTAAGTGGGGTTGGAAACGGTTTTCAGGCTCAGTACTGCGCTCAAAAGACGCAGCCCTGAGTTCTCTCCTGATAGGAGGTAGTTAAGTAGAAATTCACTGCTCAGCTGACCCGGCAGAAGCAAATGTATACCAAAAAGTACCCAGAATGTCCTTTTCAGTGAACAGCAGCCAGGCACATTTTAGCTAGTTTTACTTGTAAGTGGGGTTGGAAACGGGTATCAGGCTCAGTACTGCGCTCAAAAGATGCAGCCCTGAGGTCTCTCCTGATAGGAGGTAGTTAAGTAGAAATTTACCTCTCAGCTGACCCGGCAGAAGAAAATGTATACCAAAAATGTACCCAGAATGAGCTTTTCAGTGAACAGCAGCCAGGCACATTTTAGCTAGTTTTACTTGTAAGTGGGGTTGTAAACGCTTTTCAGGCTCAGTACTGCGCTGAAAGGATGCAGCCCTGAGGTCTCTCCTGATAGGAGGTAGTTAAGTAGAAATTCACTGCTCAGCTGACCCGGCAGAAGCAAATGTATACCAAAAATGTACCCAGAATGAGCATTTCAGTGAACAACAGCCAGGCACATTTTAGCTAGTTTTACTTGTAAGTGGGGTTGTAAACGGTTTTCAGGCTCAGTACTGTGCTCAAAAGATGCAGCCCTGAGGTCTCTCCTGATAGGAGGTAGTTAAGTAGAAATTTGCTGCTCAGCTGACCCGGCAGGAGCAAATATATGCCATAAATGTATGCAGAATGAGCTTTTCAGTGACCAGCAGCCAGGCACATTTTAGCTAGTTTTACTTGTAAGTGGGGTTGTAAACGGTTTTCAGGCTCAGTACTGCGCTCAAAAGATGCAGCCCTGAGGTCTCGCCTGATAGGAGGTAGTTAAGTAGAAATTCGCTGCTCAGCTGACCCGGGAGAAGCAAATGTATGCCAAAAATGTACCCACAATGAGCTTTTCAGTGAACAGCAGCCAGGCACATTTTAGCTAGTTTTACTTGTAAGTGGGGTTGGAAACGGGTATCAGGCTCAGTACTGCGCTCAAAAGATGCAGCCCTGAGGTCTCTCCTGATAGGAGGTAGTTATGTAGAAATTCACTGCTCAGGAGACCCGGCAGAAGCACATGTATACCAAAAATGTACCCAGAATGAGCTTTTCAGTGAACAGCAGCCAGGCACATTTTAGCTAGTTTTACTTGTAAGTGGGGTTGTAAACGCTTTTCAGGCTCAGTACTGCGCTCAAAGGATGCAGCCCTGAGGTCTCTCCTGATTAGGGGGTAGTTAAGTAGAAATTTGCTGCTCAGCTGACCCGGCAGGAGCAAATATATGCCAAAAATGTATGCAGAATGAGCTTTTCAGTGACCAGCAGCCAGGCACATTTTAGCTAGTTTTACTTGTAAGTGGGGTTGTAAACGGTTTTCAGGCTCAGTACTGCGCTCAAAAGATGCAGCCCTGAGGTCTCTCCTGATAGGAGGTAGTTAAGTAGAAATTCACTGCTCAGCTGACCCGGCAGAAGCAAATGTATACCAAAAATGTACCCAGAATGAGCTTTTCAGTGAACAGCAGCCAGGCACGTTTTAGCTAGTTTACTTGTAAAGTGGGGTTGTAAACGCTAATTCAGGCTCAGTACTGCGCGCAAAGGATGCAGCCCTGAGGTCTCTCCTGATAGGAGGTAGTTATGTAGAAATTCACTGCTCAGGAGACCCGGCAGAAGCACATGTATACCAAAAATGTACCCAGAATGAGCTTTTCAGTGAACAGCAGCCAGGCACATTTTAGCTAGTTTTACCTGTAAGTGGGGTTGGAAACGGTTTTCAGGCTCAGTACTGCGCTCAAAAGACGCAGCCCTGAGTTCTCTCCTGATAGGAGGTAGTTAAGTAGAAATTCACTGCTCAGCTGACCCGGCAGAAGCAAATGTAAACCAAAAAGTACCCAGAATGACCTTTTCAGTGAACAGCAGCCAGGCACATTTTAGCTAGTTTTACTTGTAAGTGGGGTTGTAAACGCTTTTCAGGCTCAGTACTGCGCTCAAAGGATGCAGCCCTGAGGTCTCTCCTGATTAGGGGGTAGTTAAGTAAAAATTCGCTGCTCAGCTGACCCGGCAGGAGCAAATATATGCCAAAAATGTATGCAGAATTAGCTTTTCAGTGAACAGCAGCCAGGCACATTTTAGCTAGTTTTACTTGTAAGTGGGGTTGTAAACGGTTTTCAAGCTCAGTACTGCGCTCAAAAGATGCAGCCCTGAGGTCTCTCCTGATAGGAGGTAGTTAAGTAGAAATTCACTACTCAGCTGACCCGGCAGAAGCAAATGTATACCAAAAATGTACCCAGAATGAGCTTTTCAGTGTACAGCAGCCAGGCACGTTTTAGCTAGTTTACTTGTAAGTGGGGTTGTAAACGCTAATTCAGGCTCAGTACTGCGCGCAAAGGATGCAGCCCTGAGGTCTCTCCTGATGGGAGGTAGTTAAGTAGAAACTCGCTGCTCAGCTGACCCGGCAAGAGCAAATTATGCCAAAAATGTATGCAGAATGAGCTTTTCAGTGAACAGCAGCCAGGCACATTTTAGCTAGTTTTACTTGTAAGTGGGGTTGTAAATGGTTTTCAGGCTCAGTACTGCGTTCAAAAGATGCAGCCCTGAGGTCTCTCCTGATAGGAGGTAGTTAAGTAGAAATTCGCTGCTCAGCTGACCCGGGAGAAGCAAATGTATGCCAAAAATGTACCCAGAATGAGCTTTTCAGTGAACAGCAGCCAGGCACATTTTAGCTAGTTTTACTTGTAAGTGGGGTTGGAAACGGTTTTCAGGCTCAGTACTGCGCTCAAAAGATGCAGCCATGAGGTCTCTTCTGATAGGAGGTAGTTAAGTAGAAATTCACTGCTCAGCTGACCCGGCAGAAGCAAATGTATACCAAAAATGTACCCAGAATGACCTTTTCAGTGAACAGCAGCCAGGCACATTTTAGCTAGTTTTACGTGTAAGTGGGCTCAAAGTAAGTGCGCTCAAAGGATGCAGCCCTGAGGTCTCTCCTGATAAGAAGTAGTTAGTAGAAACTCGCTGCTCAGCTGACCCGGCAGGAGCAAATATATGCCAAAAATGTATGCAGAATGAGCTTTTCAGTGAACAGCAGCCAGGCACATTTTAGCTAGTTTTACTTGTAAGTGGGGTTGTAAACGGTTTTCAAGCTCAGTACTGCGCTCAAAAGATGCAGCCCTGAGGTCTCTCCTGATAGGAGGTAGTTAAGTAGAAATTCACTACTCAGCTGACCCGGCAGAAGCAAATGTATACCAAAAATGTACCCAGAATGAGCTTTTCAGTGAACAGCAGCCAGGCACGTTTTAGCTAGTTTACTTGTAAGTGGGGTTGTAAACGCTAATTCAGGCTCAGTACTGCGCGCAAAGGATGCAGCCCTGAGGTCTCTCCTGATAGGAGGTAGTTAAGTAGAAACTCGCTGCTCAGCTGACCCGGCAAGAGCAAATTATGCCAAAAATGTATGCAGAATGAGCTTTTCAGTGAACAGCAGCCAGGCACATTTTAGCTAGTTTTACTTGTAAGTGGGGTTGTAAATGGTTTTCAGGCTCAGTACTGCGTTCAAAAGATGCAGCCCTGAGGTCTCTCCTGATAGGAGGTAGTTAAGTAGAAATTCGCTGCTCAGCTGACCCGGGAGAAGCAAATGTATGCCAAAAATGTACCCAGAATGAGCTTTTCAGTGAACAGCAGCCAGGCACATTTTAGCTAGTTTTACTTGTAAGTGGGGTTGGAAACGGTTTTCAGGCTCAGTACTGCGCTCAAAAGATGCAGCCATGAGGTCTCTTCTGATAGGAGGTAGTTAAGTAGAAATTCACTGCTCAGCTGACCCGGCAGAAGCAAATGTATACCAAAAATGTACCCAGAATGACCTTTTCAGTGAACAGCAGCCAGGCACATTTTAGCTAGTTTTACGTGTAAGTGGGCTCAAAGTAAGTGCGCTCAAAGGATGCAGCCCTGAGGTCTCTCCTGATAGGAAGTAGTTAGTAGAAACTCGCTGCTCAGCTGACCCGGCAGGAGCAAATATATGCCAAAAATGTATGCAGAATGAGCTTTTCAGTGAACAGCAGCCTGGCACATTTTAGCTAGTTTTACTTGTAAGTGGGGTTGTAAACGGTTTTCAAGCTCAGTACTGCGCTCAAAAGATGCAGCCCTGAGGTCTCTCCTGATAGGAGGTAGTTAAGTAGAAATTCACTACTCAGCTGACCCGGCAGAAGCAAATGTATACCAAAAATGTACCCAGAATGAGCTTTTCAGTGAACAGCAGCCAGGCACGTTTTAGCTAGTTTACTTGTAAGTGGGGTTGTAAACGCTAATTCAGGCTCAGTACTGCGCGCAAAGAATGCAGCCCTGAGGTCTCTCCTGATAGGAGGTAGTTAAGTAGAAACTCGCTGCTCAGCTGACCCGGCAAGAGCAAATTATGCCAAAAATGTATGCAGAATGAGCTTTTCAGTGAACAGCAGCCAGGCACATTTTAGCTAGTTTTACTTGTAAGTGGGGTTGGAAACGGGTATCAGGCTCAGTACTGCGCTCAAAAGATGCAGCCCTGAGGTCTCTCCTGATAGGAGGTAGTTAAGTAGAAATTTACCTCTCAGCTGACCCGGCAGAAGAAAATGTATACCAAAAATGTACCCAGAATGAGCTTTTCAGTGAACAGCAGCCAGGCACATTTTAGCTAGTTTTACTTGTAAGTGGGGTTGTAAACGCTTTTCAGGCTCAGTACTGCGCTGAAAGGATGCAGCCCTGAGGTCTCTCCTGATAGGAGGTAGTTAAGTAGAAATTCACTGCTCAGCTGACCCGGCAGAAGCAAATGTATACCAAAAATGTACCCAGAATGAGCATTTCAGTGAACAACAGCCAGGCACATTTTAGCTAGTTTTACTTGTAAGTGGGGTTGTAAACGGTTTTCAGGCTCAGTACTGTGCTCAAAAGATGCAGCCCTGAGGTCTCTCCTGATAGGAGGTAGTTAAGTAGAAATTTGCTGCTCAGCTGACCCGGCAGGAGCAAATATATGCCATAAACGTATGCAGAATGAGCTTTTCAGAGACCAGCAGCCAGGCACATTTTAGCTAGTTTTACTTGTAAGTGGGGTTGTAAACGGTTTTCAGGCTCAGTACTGCGCTCAAAAGATGCAGCCCTGAGGTCTCGCCTGATAGGAGGTAGTTAAGTAGAAATTCGCTGCTCAGCTGACCCGGGAGAAGCAAATGTATGCCAAAAATGTACCCACAATGAGCTTTTCAGTGAACAGCAGCCAGGCACATTTTAGCTAGTTTTACTTGTAAGTGGGGTTGGAAACGGGTATCAGGCTCAGTACTGCGCTCAAAAGATGCAGCCCTGAGGTCTCTCCTGATAGGAGGTAGTTATGTAGAAATTCACTGCTCAGGAGACCCGGCAGAAGCACATGTATACCAAAAATGTACCCAGAATGAGCTTTTCAGTGAACAGCAGCCAGGCACATTTTAGCTAGTTTTACTTGTAAGTGGGGTTGTAAACGCTTTTCAGGCTCAGTACTGCGCTCAAAGGATGCAGCCCTGAGGTCTCTCCTGATTAGGGGGTAGTTAAGTAGAAATTTGCTGCTCAGCTGACCCGGCAGGAGCAAATATATGCCAAAAATGTATGCAGAATGAGCTTTTCAGTGACCAGCAGCCAGGCACATTTTAGCTAGTTTTACTTGTAAGTGGGGTTGTAAACGGTTTTCAGGCTCAGTACTGCGCTCAAAAGATGCAGCCCTGAGGTCTCTCCTGATAGGAGGTAGTTAAGTAGAAATTCACTGCTCAGCTGACCCGGCAGAAGCAAATGTATACCAAAAATGTACCCAGAATGAGCTTTTCAGTGAACAGCAGCCAGGCACGTTTTAGCTAGTTTACTTGTAAAGTGGGGTTGTAAACGCTAATTCAGGCTCAGTACTGCGCGCAAAGGATGCAGCCCTGAGGTCTCTCCTGATAGGAGGTAGTTATGTAGAAATTCACTGCTCAGGAGACCCGGCAGAAGCACATGTATACCAAAAATGTACCCAGAATGAGCTTTTCAGTGAACAGCAGCCAGGTACATTTTAGCTAGTTTTACCTGTAAGTGGGGTTGGAAACGGTTTTCAGGCTCAGTACTGCGCTCAAAAGACGCGGCCCTGAGTTCTCTCCTGATAGGAGGTAGTTAAGTAGAAATTCACTGCTCAGCTGACCCGGCAGAAGCAAATGTAAACCAAAAAGTACCCAGAATGACCTTTTCAGTGAACAGCAGCCAGGCACATTTTAGCTAGTTTTACTTGTAAGTGGGGTTGTAAACGCTTTTCAGGCTCAGTACTGCGCTCAAAGGATGCAGCCCTGAGGTCTCTCCTGATTAGGGGGTAGTTAAGTAAAAATTCGCTGCTCAGCTGACCCGGCAGGAGCAAATATATGCCAAAAATGTATGCAGAATTAGCTTTTCAGTGAACAGCAGCCAGGCACATTTTAGCTAGTTTTACTTGTAAGTGGGGTTGTAAACGGGTTTCAAGCTCAGTACTGCGCTCAAAAGATGCAGCCCTGAGGTCTCTCCTGATAGGAGGCAGTTAAGTAGAAATTCACTACTCAGCTGACCCGGCAGAAGCAAATGTATACCAAAAATGTACCCAGAATGAGCTTTTCAGTGTACAGCAGCCAGGCACGTTTTAGCTAGTTTACTTGTAAGTGGGGTTGTAAACGCTAATTCAGGCTCAGTACTGCGCGCAAAGGATGCAGCCCTGAGGTCTCTCCTGATGGGAGGTAGTTAAGTAGAAACTCGCTGCTCAGCTGACCCGGCAAGAGCAAATTATGCCAAAAATGTATGCAGAATGAGCTTTTCAGTGAACAGCAGCCAGGCACATTTTAGCTAGTTTTACTTGTAAGTGGGGTTGTAAATGGTTTTCAGGCTCAGTACTGCGTTCAAAAGATGCAGCCCTGAGGTCTCTCCTGATAGGAGGTAGTTAAGTAGAAATTCGCTGCTCAGCTGACCCGGGAGAAGCAAATGTATGCCAAAAATGTACCCAGAATGAGCTTTTCAGTGAACAGCAGCCAGGCACATTTTAGCTAGTTTTACTTGTAAGTGGGGTTGGAAACGGTTTTCAGGCTCAGTACTGCGCTCAAAAGATGCAGCCATGAGGTCTCTTCTGATAGGAGGTAGTTAAGTAGAAATTCACTGCTCAGCTGACCCGGCAGAAGCAAATGTATACCAAAAATGTACCCAGAATGACCTTTTCAGTGAACAGCAGCCAGGCACATTTTAGCTAGTTTTACGTGTAAGTGGGCTCAAAGTAAGTGCGCTCAAAGGATGCAGCCCTGAGGTCTCTCCTGATAAGAAGTAGTTAGTAGAAACTCGCTGCTCAGCTGACCCAGCAGGAGCAAATATATGCCAAAAATGTATGCAGAATGAGCTTTTCAGTGAACAGCAGCCAGGCACATTTTAGCTAGTTTTACTTGTAAGTGGGGTTGTAAACGGTTTTCAAGCTCAGTACTGCGCTCAAAAGATGCAGCCCTGAGGTCTCTCCTGATAGGAGGTAGTTAAGTAGAAATTCACTACTCAGCTGACCCGGCAGAAGCAAATGTATACCAAAAATGTACCCAGAATGAGCTTTTCAGTGAACAGCAGCCAGGCACGTTTTAGCTAGTTTACTTGTAAGTGGGGTTGTAAACGCTAATTCAGGCTCAGTACTGCGCGCAAAGGATGCAGCCCTGAGGTCTCTCCTGATAGGAGGTAGTTAAGTAGAAACTCGCTGCTCAGCTGACCCGGCAAGAGCAAATTATGCCAAAAATGTATGCAGAATGAGCTTTTCAGTGAACAGCAGCCAGGCACATTTTAGCTAGTTTTACTTGTAAGTGGGGTTGTAAATGGTTTTCAGGCTCAGTACTGCGTTCAAAAGATGCAGCCCTGAGGTCTCTCCTGATAGGAGGTAGTTAAGTAGAAATTCGCTGCTCAGCTGACCCGGGAGAAGCAAATGTATGCCAAAAATGTACCCAGAATGAGCTTTTCAGTGAACAGCAGCCAGGCACATTTTAGCTAGTTTTACTTGTAAGTGGGGTTGGAAACGGTTTTCAGGCTCAGTACTGCGCTCAAAAGATGCAGCCATGAGGTCTCTTCTGATAGGAGGTAGTTAAGTAGAAATTCACTGCTCAGCTGACCCGGCAGAAGCAAATGTATACCAAAAATGTACCCAGAATGACCTTTTCAGTGAACAGCAGCCAGGCACATTTTAGCTAGTTTTACGTGTAAGTGGGCTCAAAGTAAGTGCGCTCAAAGGATGCAGCCCTGAGGTCTCTCCTGATAGGAAGTAGTTAGTAGAAACTCGCTGCTCAGCTGACCCGGCAGGAGCAAATATATGCCAAAAATGTATGCAGAATGAGCTTTTCAGTGAACAGCAGCCAGGCACATTTTAGCTAGTTTTACTTGTAAGTGGGGTTGTAAACGGTTTTCAGGCTCAGTACTGTGCTCAAAAGATGCAGCCCTGAGGTCTCTCCTGATAGGAGGTAGTTAAGTAGAAATTTGCTGCTCAGCTGACCCGGCAGGAGCAAATATATGCCATAAACGTATGCAGAATGAGCTTTTCAGTGACCAGCAGCCAGGCACATTTTAGCTAGTTTTACTTGTAAGTGGGGTTGTAAACGGTTTTCAGGCTCAGTACTGCGCTCAAAAGATGCAGCCCTGAGGTCTCGCCTGATAGGAGGTAGTTAAGTAGAAATTCGCTGCTCAGCTGACCCGGGAGAAGCAAATGTATGCCAAAAATGTACCCACAATGAGCTTTTCAGTGAACAGCAGCCAGGCACATTTTAGCTAGTTTTACTTGTAAGTGGGGTTGGAAACGGGTATCAGGCTCAGTACTGCGCTCAAAAGATGCAGCCCTGAGGTCTCTCCTGATAGGAGGTAGTTATGTAGAAATTCACTGCTCAGGAGACCCGGCAGAAGCACATGTATACCAAAAATGTACCCAGAATGAGCTTTTCAGTGAACAGCAGCCAGGCACATTTTAGCTAGTTTTACTTGTAAGTGGGGTTGTAAACGCTTTTCAGGCTCAGTACTGCGCTCAAAGGATGCAGCCCTGAGGTCTCTCCTGATTAGGGGGTAGTTAAGTAGAAATTTGCTGCTCAGCTGACCCGGCAGGAGCAAATATATGCCAAAAATGTATGCAGAATGAGCTTTTCAGTGACCAGCAGCCAGGCACATTTTAGCTAGTTTTACTTGTAAGTGGGGTTGTAAACGGTTTTCAGGCTCAGTACTGCGCTCAAAAGATGCAGCCCTGAGGTCTCTCCTGATAGGAGGTAGTTAAGTAGAAATTCACTGCTCAGCTGACCCGGCAGAAGCAAATGTATACCAAAAATGTACCCAGAATGAGCTTTTCAGTGAACAGCAGCCAGGCACGTTTTAGCTAGTTTACTTGTAAAGTGGGGTTGTAAACGCTAATTCAGGCTCAGTACTGCGCGCAAAGGATGCAGCCCTGAGGTCTCTCCTGATAGGAGGTAGTTATGTAGAAATTCACTGCTCAGGAGACCCGGCAGAAGCACATGTATACCAAAAATGTACCCAGAATGAGCTTTTCAGTGAACAGCAGCCAGGTACATTTTAGCTAGTTTTACCTGTAAGTGGGGTTGGAAACGGTTTTCAGGCTCAGTACTGCGCTCAAAAGACGCGGCCCTGAGTTCTCTCCTGATAGGAGGTAGTTAAGTAGAAATTCACTGCTCAGCTGACCCGGCAGAAGCAAATGTAAACCAAAAAGTACCCAGAATGACCTTTTCAGTGAACAGCAGCCAGGCACATTTTAGCTAGTTTTACTTGTAAGTGGGGTTGTAAACGCTTTTCAGGCTCAGTACTGCGCTCAAAGGATGCAGCCCTGAGGTCTCTCCTGATTAGGGGGTAGTTAAGTAAAAATTCGCTGCTCAGCTGACCCGGCAGGAGCAAATATATGCCAAAAATGTATGCAGAATTAGCTTTTCAGTGAACAGCAGCCAGGCACATTTTAGCTAGTTTTACTTGTAAGTGGGGTTGTAAACGGGTTTCAAGCTCAGTACTGCGCTCAAAAGATGCAGCCCTGAGGTCTCTCCTGATAGGAGGCAGTTAAGTAGAAATTCACTACTCAGCTGACCCGGCAGAAGCAAATGTATACCAAAAATGTACCCAGAATGAGCTTTTCAGTGTACAGCAGCCAGGCACGTTTTAGCTAGTTTACTTGTAAGTGGGGTTGTAAACGCTAATTCAGGCTCAGTACTGCGCGCAAAGGATGCAGCCCTGAGGTCTCTCCTCATGGGAGGTAGTTAAGTAGAAACTCGCTGCTCAGCTGACCCGGCAAGAGCAAATTATGCCAAAAATGTATGCAGAATGAGCTTTTCAGTGAACAGCAGCCAGGCACATTTTAGCTAGTTTTACTTGTAAGTGGGGTTGTAAATGGTTTTCAGGCTCAGTACTGCGTTCAAAAGATGCAGCCCTGAGGTCTCTCCTGATAGGAGGTAGTTAAGTAGAAATTCGCTGCTCAGCTGACCCGGGAGAAGCAAATGTATGCCAAAAATGTACCCAGAATGAGCTTTTCAGTGAACAGCAGCCAGGCACATTTTAGCTAGTTTTACTTGTAAGTGGGGTTGGAAACGGTTTTCAGGCTCAGTACTGCGCTCAAAAGATGCAGCCATGAGGTCTCTTCTGATAGGAGGTAGTTAAGTAGAAATTCACTGCTCAGCTGACCCGGCAGAAGCAAATGTATACCAAAAATGTACCCAGAATGACCTTTTCAGTGAACAGCAGCCAGGCACATTTTAGCTAGTTTTACGTGTAAGTGGGCTCAAAGTAAGTGCGCTCAAAGGATGCAGCCCTGAGGTCTCTCCTGATAAGAAGTAGTTAGTAGAAACTCGCTGCTCAGCTGACCCAGCAGGAGCAAATATATGCCAAAAATGTATGCAGAATGAGCTTTTCAGTGAACAGCAGCCAGGCACATTTTAGCTAGTTTTACTTGTAAGTGGGGTTGTAAACGGTTTTCAAGCTCAGTACTGCGCTCAAAAGATGCAGCCCTGAGGTCTCTCCTGATAGGAGGTAGTTAAGTAGAAATTCACTACTCAGCTGACCCGGCAGAAGCAAATGTATACCAAAAATGTACCCAGAATGAGCTTTTCAGTGAACAGCAGCCAGGCACGTTTTAGCTAGTTTACTTGTAAGTGGGGTTGTAAACGCTAATTCAGGCTCAGTACTGCGCGCAAAGGATGCAGCCCTGAGGTCTCTCCTGATAGGAGGTAGTTAAGTAGAAACTCGCTGCTCAGCTGACCCGGCAAGAGCAAATTATGCCAAAAATGTATGCAGAATGAGCTTTTCAGTGAACAGCAGCCAGGCACATTTTAGCTAGTTTTACTTGTAAGTGGGGTTGTAAATGGTTTTCAGGCTCAGTACTGCGTTCAAAAGATGCAGCCCTGAGGTCTCTCCTGATAGGAGGTAGTTAAGTAGAAATTCGCTGCTCAGCTGACCCGGGAGAAGCAAATGTATGCCAAAAATGTACCCAGAATGAGCTTTTCAGTGAACAGCAGCCAGGCACATTTTAGCTAGTTTTACTTGTAAGTGGGGTTGGAAACGGTTTTCAGGCTCAGTACTGCGCTCAAAAGATGCAGCCATGAGGTCTCTTCTGATAGGAGGTAGTTAAGTAGAAATTCACTGCTCAGCTGACCCGGCAGAAGCAAATGTATACCAAAAATGTACCCAGAATGACCTTTTCAGTGAACAGCAGCCAGGCACATTTTAGCTAGTTTTACGTGTAAGTGGGCTCAAAGTAAGTGCGCTCAAAGGATGCAGCCCTGAGGTCTCTCCTGATAGGAAGTAGTTAGTAGAAACTCGCTGCTCAGCTGACCCGGCAGGAGCAAATATATGCCAAAAATGTATGCAGAATGAGCTTTTCAGTGAACAGCAGCCAGGCACATTTTAGCTAGTTTTACTTGTAAGTGGGGTTGTAAACGGTTTTCAAGCTCAGTACTGCGCTCAAAAGATGCAGCCCTGAGGTCTCTCCTGATAGGAGGTAGTTAAGTAGAAATTCACTACTCAGCTGACCCGGCAGAAGCAAATGTATACCAAAAATGTACCCAGAATGAGCTTTTCAGTGACCAGCAGCCAGGCACGTTTTAGCTAGTTTACTTGTAAGTGGGGTTGTAAACGCTAATTCAGGCTCAGTACTGCGCGCAAAGAATGCAGCCCTGAGGTCTTTCCTGATAGGAGGTAGTTAAGTAGAAACTCGCTGCTCAGCTGACCCGGCAAGAGCAAATTATGCCAAAAATGTATGCAGAATGAGCTTTTCAGTGAACAGCAGCCAGGCACATTTTAGCTAGTTTTACTTGTAAGTGGGGTTGGAAATGGGTATCAGGCTCAGTACTCCGCTCAAAAGATGCAGCCCTGAGGTCTCTCCTGATAGGAGGTAGTTATGTAGAAATTCACTGCTCAGGAGACCCGGCAGAAGCACATGTATACCAAAAATGTACCCAGAATGAGCTTTTCAGTGAACAGCAGCCAGGCACATTTTAGCTAGTTTTACTTGTAAGTGGGGTTGTAAACGCTTTTCAGGCTCAGTACTGCGCTCAAAGGATGCAGCCCTGAGGTCTCTCCTGATTAGGGGGTAGTTAAGTAGAAATTTGCTGCTCAGCGGACCCGGCAGGAGCAAATATATGCCAAAAATGTATGCAGAATGAGCTTTTCAGTGACCAGCAGCCAGGCACATTTTAGCTAGTTTTACTTGTAAGTGGGGTTGTAAACGCTAATTCAGGCTCAGTACTGCGCGCAAAGGATGCAGCCCTGAGGTCTCTCCTGATAGGAGGTAGTTATGTAGAAATTCACTGCTCAGGAGACCCGGCAGAAGCACATGTATACCAAAAATGTACCCAGAATGAGCTTTTCAGTGAACAGCAGCCAGGCACATTTTAGCTAGTTTTACCTGTAAGTGGGGTTGGAAACGGTTTTCAGGCTCAGTACTGGAATCAAAAGACGCAGCCCTGAGTTCTCTCCTGATAGGAGGTAGTTAAGTAGAAATTCACTGCTCAGCTGACCCGGCAGAAGCAAATGTAAACCAAAAAGTACCCAGAATGACCTTTTCAGTGAACAGCAGCCAGGCACATTTTAGCTAGTTTTACTTGTAAGTGGGGTTGTAAACGCTTTTCAGGCTCAGTACTGCACTCAAAGGATGCAGCCCTGAGGTCTCTCCTGATTAGGGGGTAGTTAAGTAAAAATTTGCTGCTCAGCTGACCCGGCAGGAGCAAATATATGCCAAAAATGTATGCAGAATTAGCTTTTCAGTGAACAGCAGCCAGGCACATTTTAGCTAGTTTTACTTGTAAGTGGGGTTGTAAACGGTTTTCAAGCTCAGTACTGCGCTCAAAAGATGCAGCCCTGAGGTCTCTCCTGATAGGAGGTAGTTAAGTAGAAATTCACTACTCAGCTGACCCGGCAGAAGCAAATGTATACCAAAAATGTACCCAGAATGAGCTTTTCAGTGAACAGCAGCCAGGCACGTTTTAGCTAGTTTACTTGTAAGTGGGGTTGTAAACGCTAATTCAGGCTCAGTACTGCGCGCAAAGGATGCAGCCCTGAGGTCTCTCCTGATAGGAGGTAGTTAAGTAGAAACTCGCTGCTCAGCTGACCCGGCAAGAGCAAATTATGCCAAAAATGTATGCAGAATGAGCTTTTCAGTGAACAGCAGCCAGGCACATTTTAGCTAGTTTTACTTGTAAGTGGGGTTGTAAATGGTTTTCAGGCTCAGTACTGCGTTCAAAAGATGCAGCCCTGAGGTCTCTCCTGATAGGAGGTAGTTAAGTAGAAATTCGCTGCTCGGCTGACCCGGGAGAAGCAAATGTATGCCAAAAATGTACCCAGAATGAGCTTTTCAGTGAACAGCAGCCAGGCACATTTTAGCTAGTTTTACTTGTAAGTGGGGTTGGAAACGGTTTTCAGGCTCAGTACTGCACTCAAAAGATGCAGCCATGAGGTCTCTTCTGATAGGAGGTAGTTAAGTAGAAATTCACTGCTCAGCTGACCCGGCAGAAGCAAATGTATACCAAAAATGTACCCAGAATGACCTTTTCAGTGAACAGCAGCCAGGCACATTTTAGCTAGTTTTACGTGTAAGTGGGCTCAAAGTAAGTGCGCTCAAAGGATGCAGCCCTGAGGTCTCTCCTGATAGGAAGTAGTTAGTAGAAACTCGCTGCTCAGCTGACCCGGCAGGAGCAAATATATGCCAAAAATGTATGCAGAATGAGCTTTTCAGTGAACAGCAGCCAGGCACATTTTAGCTAGTTTTACTTGTAAGTGGGGTTGTAAACGGTTTTCAGGCTCAGTACTGCGCTCAAAAGATGCAGCCCTGAGGTCTCTCCTGATAGGAGGTAGTTAAGTAGAAATTCGCTGCTCAGCTGACCCGGCAGAAGCAAATCTATACCAAAAATGTACCCAGAATGACCTTTTCAGTGAACAGCAGCCAGGCACATTTTAGCTAGTTTTACTTGTAAGTGGGGTTGGAAACGGTTTTCAGGCTCAGTACTGCGCTCAAAAGACGCAGCCCTGAGGTCTCTCCTGATAGGAGGTAGTTAAGTAGAAATTTGCTGCTCAGCTGACCCGGCAGGAGCAAATATATGCCATAAATGTATGCAGAATGAGCTTTTCAGTGACCAGCAGCCAGGCACATTTTAGCTAGTTTTACTTGTAAGTGGGGTTGTAAACGGTTTTCAGGCTCAGTACTGCGCTCAAAAGATGCAGCCCTGAGGTCTCACCTGATAGGAGGTAGTTAAGTAGAAATTCGCTGCTCAGCTGACCCGGGAGAAGCAAATGTATGCCAAAAATGTACCCACAATGAGCTTTTCAGTGAACAGCAGCCAGGCACATTTTAGCTAGTTTTACTTGTAAGTGGGGTTGGAAACGGGTATCAGGCTCAGTACTGCGCTCAAAAGATGCAGCCCTGAGGTCTCTCCTGATAGGAGGTAGTTATGTAGAAATTCACTGCTCAGGAGACCCGGCAGAAGCACATGTATACCAAAAATGTACCCAGAATGAGCTTTTCAGTGAACAGCAGCCAGGCACATTTTAGCTAGTTTTACTTGTAAGTGGGGTTGTAAACTCTAATTCAGGCTCAGTACTGCGCTCAAAGGATGCAGCCCTGAGGTCTCTCCTGATTAGGGGGTAGTTAAGTAGAAACTCGCTGCTCAGCTGACCCGGCAGGAGCAAATATATGCCAAAAATGTATGCAGAATGAGCTTTTCAGTGACCAGCAGCCAGGCACATTTTAGCTAGTTTTACTTGTAAGTGGGGTTGTAAACGGTTTTCAGGCTCAGTACTGCGCTCAAAAGATGCAGCCCTGAGGTCTCTCCTGATAGGAGGTAGTTAAGTAGAAATTCACTGCTCAGCTGACCCGGCAGAAGCAAATGTATACCAAAAATGTACCCAGAATGAGCTTTTCAGTGAACAGAAGCCAGGCACGTTTTAGCTAGTTTACTTGTAAAGTGGGGTTGTAAACGCTAATTCAGGCTCAGTACTGCGCGCAAAGGATGCAGCCCTGAGGTCTCTCCTGATAGGAGGTAGTTATGTAGAAATTCACTGCTCAGGAGACCCGGCAGAAGCACATGTATACCAAAAATGTACCCAGAATGAGCTTTTCAGTGAACAGCAGCCAGGCACATTTTAGCTAGTTTTACCTGTAAGTGGGGTTGGAAACGGTTTTCAGGCTCAGTACTGCGCTCAAAAGACGCAGCCCTGAGTTCTCTCCTTATAGGAGGTAGTTAAGTAGAAATTCACTGCTCAGCTGACCCGGAAGAAGCAAATGTAAACCAAAAAGTACCCAGAATGACCTTTTCAGTGAACAGCAGCCAGGCACATTTTAGCTAGTTTTACTTGTAAGTGGGGTTGTAAACGCTTTTCAGGCTCAGTACTGCGCTCAAAGGATGCAGCCCTGAGGTCTCTCCTGATTAGGGGGTAGTTAAGTAACAATTTGCTGCTCAGCTGACCCGGCAGGAGCAAATATATGCCAAAAATGTATGCAGAATTAGCTTTTCAGTGAACAGCAGCCAGGCACATTTTAGCTAGTTTTACTTGTAAGTGGGGTTGTAAATGGTTTTCAGGCTCAGTACTGCGTTCAAAAGATGCAGCCCTGAGGTCTCTCCTGATAGGAGGTAGTTAAGTAGAAATTCGCTGCTCAGCTGACCCGGGAGCAGCAAATGTATGCCAAAAATGTACCCAGAATGAGCTTTTCAGTGAACAGCAGCCAGGCACATTTTAGCTAGTTTTACTTGTAAGTGGGGTTGGAAACGGTTTTCAGGCTCAGTACTGCGCTCAAAAGATGCAGCCATGAGGTCTCTTCTGATAGGAGGTAGTTAAGTAGAAATTCACTGCTCAGCTGACCCGGCAGAAGCAAATGTATACCAAAAATGTACCCAGAATGACCTTTTCAGTGAACAGCAGCCAGGCACATTTTAGCTAGCTTTACGTGTAAGTGGGCTCAAAGTAAGTGCGCTCAAAGGATGCAGCCCTGAGGTCTCTCCTGATAGGAAGTAGTTAGTAGAAACTCGCTGCTCAGCTGACCCGGCAGGAGCAAATATATGCCAAAAATGTATGCAGAATGAGCTTTTCAGTGAACAGCAGCCAGGCACATTTTAGCTAGTTTTACTTGTAAGTGGGGTTGTAAACGGTTTTCAAGCTCAGTACTGCGCTCAAAAGATGCAGCCCTGAGGTCTCTCCTGATAGGAGGTAGTTAAGTAGAAATTTGCTGCTCAGCTGACCCGGCAGGAGCAAATATATGCCATAAATGTATGCAAAATGAGCTTTTCAGTGACCAGCAGCCAGGCACATTTTAGCTAGTTTTACTTGTAAGTGGGGTTGTAAACGGTTTTCAGGCTCAGTACTGCGCTCAAAAGATGCAGCCCTGAGGTCTCGCCTGATAGGAGGTAGTTAAGGCGAAATTCGCTGCTCAGCTGACCCGGGAGAAGCAAATGTATGCCAAAAATGTACCCACAATGAGCTTTTCAGTGAACAGCAGCCAGGCACATTTTAGCTAGTTTTACTTGTAAGTGGGGTTGGAAACGGGTATCAGGCTCAGTACTGCGCTCAAAAGATGCAGCCCTGAGGTCTCTCCTGATAGGAGGTAGTTATGTAGAAATTCACTGCTCAGGAGACCCGGCAGAAGCACATGTATACCAAAAATGTACCCAGAATGAGCTTTTCAGTGAACAGCAGCCAGGCACATTTTAGCTAGTTTTACTTGTAAGTGGGGTTGTAAACGGTTTTCAGGCTCAGTACTGCGCTCAAAAGATGCAGCCCTGAGGTCTCTCCTGATAGGAGGTAGTTAAGTAGAAATTCACTGCTCAGCTGACCCGGCAGAAGCAAATGTATACCAAAAATGTACCCAGAATGAGCTTTTCAGTGAACAGCAGCCAGGCACGTTTTAGCTAGTTTACTTGTAAAGTGGGGTTGTAAACGCTAATTCAGGCTCAGTACTGCGCGCAAAGGATGCAGCCCTGAGGTCTCTCCTGATAGGAGGTAGTTATGTAGAAATTCACTGCTCAGGAGACCCGGCAGAAGCACATGTATACCAAAAATGTACCCAGAATGAGCTTTTCAGTGAACAGCAGCCAGGCACATTTTAGCTAGTTTTACCTGTAAGTGGGGTTGGAAACGGTTTTCAGGCTCAGTACTGCGCTCAAAAGACGCAGCCCTGAGTTCTCTCCTTATAGGAGGTAGTTAAGTAGAAATTCACTGCTCAGCTGACCCGGAAGAAGCAAATGTAAACCAAAAAGTACCCAGAATGACCTTTTCAGTGAACAGCAGCCAGGCACATTTTAGCTAGTTTTACTTGTAAGTGGGGTTGTAAACGCTTTTCAGGCTCAGTACTGCGCTCAAAGGATGCAGCCCTGAGGTCTCTCCTGATTAGGGGGTAGTTAAGTAAAAATCTGCTGCTCAGCTGACCCGGCAGGAGCAAATATATGCCAAAAATGTATGCAGAATTAGCTTTTCAGTGAACAGCAGCCAGGCACATTTTAGCTAGTTTTACTTGTAAGTGGGGTTGTAAACGGTTTTCAAGCTCAGTACTGCGCTCAAAAGATGCAGCCCTGAGGTCTCTCCTGATAGGAGGTAGTTAAGTAGAAATTCACTACTCAGCTGACCCGGCAGAAGCAAATGTATACCAAAAATGTACCCAGAATGAGCTTTTAAGTGAACAGCAGCCAGGCACGTTTTAGCTAGTTTACTTGTAAGTGGGGTTGTAAACGCTAATTCAGGCTCAGTACTGCGCGCAAAGGATGCAGCCCTGAGGTCTCTCCTGATAGGAGGTAGTTAAGTAGAAACTCGCTGCTCAGCTGACCCGGCAAGAGCAAATGATGCCAAAAATGTATGCAGAATGAGCTTTTCAGTGAACAGCAGCCAGGCACATTTTAGCTAGTTTTACTTGTAAGTGGGGTTGTAAATGGTTTTCAGGCTCAGTACTGCGTTCAAAAGATGCAGCCCTGAGGTCTCTCCTGATAGGAGGTAGTTAAGTAGAAATTTGCTGCTCAGCTGACCCGGGAGAAGCAAATGTATGCCAAAAATGTACCCAGAATGAGCTTTTCAGTGAACAGCAGCCAGGCACATTTTAGCTAGTTTTACTTGTAAGTGGGGTTGGAAACGGTTTTCAGGCTCAGTACTGCGCTCAAAAGATGCAGCCATGAGGTCTCTTCTGATAGGAGGTAGTTAAGTAGAAATTCACTGCTCAGCTGACCCGGCAGAAGCAAATGTATACCAAAAATGTACCCAGAATGACCTTTTCAGTGAACAGCAGCCAGGCACATTTTAGCTAGCTTTACGTGTAAGTGGGCTCAAAGTAAGTGCGCTCAAAGGATGCAGCCCTGAGGTCTCTCCTGATAGGAAGTAGTTAGTAGAAACTCGCTGCTCAGCTGACCCGGCAGGAGCAAATATATGCCAAAAATGTATGCAGAATGAGCTTTTCAGTGAACAGCAGCCAGGCACATTTTAGCTAGTTTTACTTGTAAGTGGGGTTGTAAACGGTTTTCAAGCTCAGTACTGCGCTCAAAAGATGCAGCCCTGAGGTCTCTCCTGATAGGAGGTAGTTAAGTAGAAATTTGCTGCTCAGCTGACCCGGCAGGAGCAAATATATGCCATAAATGTATGCAAAATGAGCTTTTCAGTGACCAGCAGCCAGGCACATTTTAGCTAGTTTTACTTGTAAGTGGGGTTGTAAACGGTTTTCAGGCTCAGTACTGCGCGCAAAGGATGCAGCCCTGAGGTCTCTCCTGATAGGAGGTAGTTAAGTAGAAACTCGCTGCTCAGCTGACCCGGCAAGAGCAAATGATGCCAAAAATGTATGCAGAATGAGCTTTTCAGTGAACAGCAGCCAGGCACATTTTAGCTAGTTTTACTTGTAAGTGGGGTTGTAAATGGTTTTCAGGCTCAGTACTGCGTTCAAAAGATGCAGCCCTGAGGTCTCTCCTGATAGGAGGTAGTTAAGTAGAAATTTGCTGCTCAGCTGACCCGGGAGAAGCAAATGTATGCCAAAAATGTACCCAGAATGAGCTTTTCAGTGAACAGCAGCCAGGCACATTTTAGCTAGTTTTACTTGTAAGTGGGGTTGGAAACGGTTTTCAGGCTCAGTACTGCGCTCAAAAGATGCAGCCATGAGGTCTCTTCTGATAGGAGGTAGTTAAGTAGAAATTCACTGCTCAGCTGACCCGGCAGAAGCAAATGTATACCAAAAATGTACCCAGAATGACCTTTTCAGTGAACAGCAGCCAGGCACATTTTAGCTAGCTTTACGTGTAAGTGGGCTCAAAGTAAGTGCGCTCAAAGGATGCAGCCCTGAGGTCTCTCCTGATAGGAAGTAGTTAGTAGAAACTCGCTGCTCAGCTGACCCGGCAGGAGCAAATATATGCCAAAAATGTATGCAGAATGAGCTTTTCAGTGAACAGCAGCCAGGCACATTTTAGCTAGTTTTACTTGTAAGTGGGGTTGTAAACGGTTTTCAAGCTCAGTACTGCGCTCAAAAGATGCAGCCCTGAGGTCTCTCCTGATAGGAGGTAGTTAAGTAGAAATTTGCTGCTCAGCTGACCCGGCAGGAGCAAATATATGCCATAAATGTATGCAAAATGAGCTTTTCAGTGACCAGCAGCCAGGCACATTTTAGCTAGTTTTACTTGTAAGTGGGGTTGTAAACGGTTTTCAGGCTCAGTACTGCGCTCAAAAGATGCAGCCCTGAGGTCTCGCCTGATAGGAGGTAGTTAAGGCGAAATTCGCTGCTCAGCTGACCCGGGAGAAGCAAATGTATGCCAAAAATGTACCCACAATGAGCTTTTCAGTGAACAGCAGCCAGGCACATTTTAGCTAGTTTTACTTGTAAGTGGGGTTGGAAACGGGTATCAGGCTCAGTACTGCGCTCAAAAGATGCAGCCCTGAGGTCTCTCCTGATAGGAGGTAGTTATGTAGAAATTCACTGCTCAGGAGACCCGGCAGAAGCACATGTATACCAAAAATGTACCCAGAATGAGCTTTTCAGTGAACAGCAGCCAGGCACGTTTTAGCTAGTTTACTTGTAAAGTGGGGTTGTAAACGCTAATTCAGGCTCAGTACTGCGCGCAAAGGATGCAGCCCTGAGGTCTCTCCTGATAGGAGGTAGTTATGTAGAAATTCACTGCTCAGGAGACCCGGCAGAAGCACATGTATACCAAAAATGTACCCAGAATGAGCTTTTCAGTGAACAGCAGCCAGGCACATTTTAGCTAGTTTTACCTGTAAGTGGGGTTGGAAACGGTTTTCAGGCTCAGTACTGCGCTCAAAAGACGCAGCCCTGAGTTCTCTCCTGATTGGAGGTAGTTAAGTAGAAATTCACTGCTCAGCTGACCCGGCAAAAGCAAATGTAAACCAAAAAGTACCCAGAATGACCTTTTCAGTGAACAGCAGCCAGGCACATTTTAGCTAGTTTTACTTGTAAGTGGGGTTGTAAACGCTTTTCAGGCTCAGTACTGCGCTCACAGGATGCAGCCCTGAGGTCTCTCCTGATTAGGGGGTAGTTAAGTAAAAATTCGCTGCTCAGCTGACCCGGCAGGAGCAAATATATGCCAAAAATGTATGCAGAATTAGCTTTTCAGTGAACAGCAGCCAGGCACATTTTAGCTAGTTTTACTTGTAAGTGGGGTTGTAAACGGTTTTCAAGCTCAGTACTGCGCTCAAAAGATGCAGCCCTGAGGTCTCTCCTGATAGGAGGTAGTTAAGTAGAAATTCACTACTCAGCTGACCCGGCAGAAGCAAATGTATACCAAAAATGTACCCAGAATGAGCTTTTCAGTGAACAGCAGCCAGGCACGTTTTAGCTAGTTTACTTGTAAGTGGGGTTGTAAACGCTAATTCAGGCTCAGTACTGCGCGCAAAGGATGCAGCCCTGAGGTCTCTCCTGATAGGAGGTAGTTAAGTAGAAACTCGCTGCTCAGCTGACCCGGCAAGAGCAAATTATGCCAAAAATGTATGCAGAATGAGCTTTTCAGTGAACAGCAGCCAGGCACATTTTAGCTAGTTTTACTTGTAAGTGGGGTTGTAAATGGTTTTCAGGCTCAGTACTGCGTTCAAAAGATGCAGCCCTGAGGTCTCTCCTGATAGGAGGTAGTTAAGTAGAAATTCGCTGCTCAGCTGACCCGGGAGAAGCAAATGTATGCCAAAAATGTACCCAGAATGAGCTTTTCAGTGAACAGCAGCCAGGCACATTTTAGCTAGTTTTACTTGTAAGTGGGGTTGGAAACGGTTTTCAGGCTCAGTACTGCGCTCAAAAGATGCAGCCATGAGGTCTCTTCTGATAGGAGGTAGTTAAGTAGAAATTCACTGCTCAGCTGACCCGGCAGAAGCAAATGTATACCAAAAATGTACCCAGAATGACCTTTTCAGTGAACAGCAGCCAGGCACATTTTAGCTAGTTTTACGTGTAAGTGGGCTCAAAGTAAGTGCGCTCAAAGGATGCAGCCCTGAGGTCTCTCCTGATAGGAAGTAGTTAGTAGAAACTCGCTGCTCAGCTGACCCGGCAGGAGCAAATATATGCCAAAAATGTATGCAGAATGAGCTTTTCAGTGAACAGCAGCCAGGCACATTTTAGCTAGTTTTACTTGTAAGTGGGGTTGTAAACGGTTTTCAGGCTCAGTACTGCGCTCAAAAGATGCAGCCCTGAGGTCTCTCCTGATAGGAGGTAGTTAAGTAGAAATTCGCTGCTCAGCTGACCCGGCAGAAGCAAAGGTATACCAAAAATGTACCCAGAATGACCTTTTCAGTGAACAGCAGCCAGGCACATTTTAGCTAGTTTTACTTGTAAGTGGGGTTGGAAATGGTTTTCAGGCTCAGTACTGCGCTCAAAAGACGCAGCCCTGAGGTCTCTCCTGATAGGAGGTAGTTAAGTAGAAATTTGCTGCTCAGCTGACCCGGCAGAAGCAAATGTATACCAAAAATGTACCCAGAATGAGCATTTCAGTGAACAACAGCCAGGCACATTTTAGCTAGTTTTACTTGTAAGTGGGGTTGTAAACGGTTTTCAGGCTCAGTACTGCGCTCAAAAGATGCAGCCCTGAGGTCTCTCCTGATAGGAGGTAGTTAAGTAGAAATTTGCTGCTCAGCTGACCCGGCAGGAGCAAATATATGCCATAAATGTATGCAGAATGAGCTTTTCAGTGACCAGCAGCCAGGCACATTTTAGCTAGTTTTACTTGTAAGTGGGGTTGTAAACGGTTTTCAGGCTCAGTACTGCGCTCAAAAGATGCAGCCCTGAGGTCTCACCTGATAGGAGGTAGTTAAGTAGAAATTCGCTGCTCAGCTGACCCGGGAGAAGCAAATGTATGCCAAAAATGTACCCACAATGAGCTTTTCAGTGAACAGCAGCCAGGCACATTTTAGCTAGTTTTACTTGTAAGTGGGGTTGGAAACGGGTATCAGGCTCAGTACTGCGCTCAAAAGATGCAGCCCTGAGGTCTCTCCTGATAGGAGGTAGTTATGTAGAAATTCACTGCTCAGGAGACCCGGCAGAAGCACATGTATACCAAAAATGTACCCAGAATGAGCTTTTCAGTGAACAGCAGCCAGGCACATTTTAGCTAGTTTTACTTGTAAGTGGGGTTGTAAACGCTTTTCAGGCTCAGTACTGCGCTCAAAGGATGCAGCCCTGAGGTCTCTCCTGATTAGGGGGTAGTTAAGTAGAAATTTGCTGCTCAGCTGACCCGGCAGGAGCAAATATATGCCAAAAATGTATGCAGAATGAGCTTTTCAGTGACCAGCAGCCAGGCACATTTTAGCTAGTTTTACTTGTAAGTGGGGTTGTAAACGGTTTTCAGGCTCAGTACTGCGCTCAAAAGATGCAGCCCTGAGGTCTCTCCTGATAGGAGGTAGTTAAGTAGAAATTCACTGCTCAGCTGACCCGGCAGAAGCAAATGTATACCAAAAATGTACCCAGAATGAGCTTTTCAGTGAACAGAAGCCAGGCACGTTTTAGCTAGTTTACTTGTAAAGTGGGGTTGTAAACGCTAATTCAGGCTCAGTACTGCGCGCAAAGGATGCAGCCCTGAGGTCTCTCCTGATAGGAGGTAGTTATGTAGAAATTCACTGCTCAGGAGACCCGGCAGAAGCACATGTATACCAAAAATGTACCCAGAATGAGCTTTTCAGTGAACAGCAGCCAGGCACATTTTAGCTAGTTTTACCTGTAAGTGGGGTTGGAAACGGTTTTCAGGCTCAGTACTGCGCTCAAAAGACGCAGCCCTGAGTTCTCTCCTGATAGGAGGTAGTTAAGTAGAAATTCACTGCTCAGCTGACCCGGCAGAAGCAAATGTAAACCAAAAAGTACCCAGAATGACCTTTTCAGTGAACAGCAGCCAGGCACATTTTAGCTAGTTTTACTTGTAAGTGGGGTTGTAAACGCTTTTCAGGCTCAGTACTGCGCTCAAAGGATGCAGCCCTGAGGTCTCTCCTGATTAGGGGGTAGTTAAGTAAAAATTTGCTGCTCAGCTGACCCGGCAGGAGCAAATATATGCCAAAAATGTATGCAGAATTAGCTTTTCAGTGAACAGCAGCCAGGCACATTTTAGCTAGTTTTACTTGTAAGTGGGGTTGTAAACGGTTTTCAAGCTCAGTACTGCGCTCAAAAGATGCAGCCCTGAGGTCTCTCCTGATAGGAGGTAGTTAAGTAGAAATTCACTACTCAGCTGACCCGGCAGAAGCAAATGTATACCAAAAATGTACCCAGAATGAGCTTTTAAGTGAACAGCAGCCAGGCACGTTTTAGCTAGTTTACTTGTAAGTGGGGTTGTAAACGCTAATTCAGGCTCAGTACTGCGCGCAAAGGATGCAGCCCTGAGGTCTCTCCTGATAGGAGGTAGTTAAGTAGAAACTCGCTGCTCAGCTGACCCGGCAAGAGCAAATGATGCCAAAAATGTATGCAGAATGAGCTTTTCAGTGAACAGCAGCCAGGCACATTTTAGCTAGTTTTACTTGTAAGTGGGGTTGTAAATGGTTTTCAGGCTCAGTACTGCGTTCAAAAGATGCAGCCCTGAGGTCTCTCCTGATAGGAGGTAGTTAAGTAGAAATTCGCTGCTCAGCTGACCCGGGAGAAGCAAATGTATGCCAAAAATGTACCCAGAATGAGCTTTTCAGTGAACAGCAGCCAGGCACATTTTAGCTAGTTTTACTTGTAAGTGGGGTTGGAAACGGTTTTCAGGCTCAGTACTGCGCTCAAAAGATGCAGCCATGAGGTCTCTTCTGATAGGAGGTAGTTAAGTAGAAATTCACTGCTCAGCTGACCCGGCAGAAGCAAATGTATACCAAAAATGTACCCAGAATGACCTTTTCAGTGAACAGCAGCCAGGCACATTTTAGCTAGCTTTACGTGTAAGTGGGCTCAAAGTAAGTGCGCTCAAAGGATGCAGCCCTGAGGTCTCTCCTGATAGGAAGTAGTTAGTAGAAACTCGCTGCTCAGCTGACCCGGCAGGAGCAAATATATGCCAAAAATGTATGCAGAATGAGCTTTTCAGTGAACAGCAGCCAGGCACATTTTAGCTAGTTTTACTTGTAAGTGGGGTTGTAAACGGTTTTCAAGCTCAGTACTGCGCTCAAAAGATGCAGCCCTGAGGTCTCTCCTGATAGGAGGTAGTTAAGTAGAAATTTGCTGCTCAGCTGACCCGGCAGGAGCAAATATATGCCATAAATGTATGCAAAATGAGCTTTTCAGTGACCAGCAGCCAGGCACATTTTAGCTAGTTTTACTTGTAAGTGGGGTTGTAAACGGTTTTCAGGCTCAGTACTGCGCTCAAAAGATGCAGCCCTGAGGTCTCGCCTGATAGGAGGTAGTTAAGGCGAAATTCGCTGCTCATCTGACCCGGGAGAAGCAAATGTATGCCAAAAATGTACCCACAATGAGCTTTTCAGTGAACAGCAGCCAGGCACATTTTAGCTAGTTTTACTTGTAAGTGGGGTTGGAAACGGGTATCAGGCTCAGTACTGCGCTCAAAAGATGCAGCCCTGAGGTCTCTCCTGATAGGAGGTAGTTATGTAGAAATTCACTGCTCAGGAGACCCGGCAGAAGCACATGTATACCAAAAATGTACCCAGAATGAGCTTTTCAGTGAACAGCAGCCAGGCACATTTTAGCTAGTTTTACTTGTAAGTGGGGTTGTAAACGGTTTTCAGGCTCAGTACTGCGCTCAAAAGATGCAGCCCTGAGGTCTCTCCTGATAGGAGGTAGTTAAGTAGAAATTCACTGCTCAGCTGACCCGGCAGAAGCAAATGTATACCAAAAATGTACCCAGAATGAGCTTTTCAGTGAACAGCAGCCAGGCACGTTTTAGCTAGTTTACTTGTAAAGTGGGGTTGTAAACGCTAATTCAGGCTCAGTACTGCGCGCAAAGGATGCAGCCCTGAGGTCTCTCCTGATAGGAGGTAGTTATGTAGAAATTCACTGCTCAGGAGACCCGGCAGAAGCACATGTATACCAAAAATGTACCCAGAATGAGCTTTTCAGTGAACAGCAGCCAGGCACATTTTAGCTAGTTTTACCTTTAAGTGGGGTTGGAAACGGTTTTCAGGCTCAGTACTGCGCTCAAAAGACGCAGCCCTGAGTTCTCTCCTGATAGGAGGTAGTTAAGTAGAAATTCACTGCTCAGCTGACCCGGCAGAAGCAAATGTAAACCAAAAAGTACCCAGAATGACCTTTTCAGTGAACAGCAGCCAGGCACATTTTAGCTAGTTTTACTTGTAAGTGGGGTTGTAAACGCTTTTCAGGCTCAGTACTGCGCTCACAGGATGCAGCCCTGAGGTCTCTCCTGATTAGGGGGTAGTTAAGTAAAAATTCGCTGCTCAGCTGACCCGGCAGGAGCAAATATATGCCAAAAATGTATGCAGAATTAGCTTTTCAGTGAACAGCAGCCAGGCACATTTTAGCTAGTTTTACTTGTAAGTGGGGTTGTAAACGGTTTTCAAGCTCAGTACTGCGCTCAAAAGATGCAGCCCTGAGGTCTCTCCTGATAGGAGGTAGTTAAGTAGAAATTCACTACTCAGCTGACCCGGCAGAAGCAAATGTATACCAAAAATGTACCCAGAATGAGCTTTTCAGTGAACAGCAGCCAGGCACGTTTTAGCTAGTTTACTTGTAAGTGGGGTTGTAAACGCTAATTCAGGCTCAGTACTGCGCGCAAAGGATGCAGCCCTGAGGTCTCTCCTGATAGGAGGTAGTTAAGTAGAAACTCGCTGCTCAGCTGACCCGGCAAGAGCAAATTATGCCAAAAATGTATGCAGAATGAGCTTTTCAGTGAACAGCAGCCAGGCACATTTTAGCTAGTTTTACTTGTAAGTGGGGTTGTAAATGGTTTTCAGGCTCAGTACTGCGTTCAAAAGATGCAGCCCTGAGGTCTCTCCTGATAGGAGGTAGTTAAGTAGAAATTCGCTGCTCAGCTGACCCGGGAGAAGCAAATGTATGCCAAAAATGTACCCAGAATGAGCTTTTCAGTGAACAGCAGCCAGGCACATTTTAGCTAGTTTTACTTGTAAGTGGGGTTGGAAACGGTTTTCAGGCTCAGTACTGCGCTCAAAAGATGCAGCCATGAGGTCTCTTCTGATAGGAGGTAGTTAAGTAGAAATTCACTGCTCAGCTGACCCGGCAGAAGCAAATGTATACCAAAAATGTACCCAGAATGACCTTTTCAGTGAACAGCAGCCAGGCACATTTTAGCTAGTTTTACGTGTAAGTGGGCTCAAAGTAAGTGCGCTCAAAGGATGCAGCCCTGAGGTCTCTCCTGATAGGAAGTAGTTAGTAGAAACTCGCTGCTCAGCTGACCCGGCAGGAGCAAATATATGCCAAAAATGTATGCAGAATGAGCTTTTCAGTGAACAGCAGCCAGGCACATTTTAGCTAGTTTTACTTGTAAGTGGGGTTGTAAACGGTTTTCAGGCTCAGTACTGCGCTCAAAAGATGCAGCCCTGAGGTCTCTCCTGATAGGAGGTAGTTAAGTAGAAATTCGCTGCTCAGCTGACCCGGCAGAAGCAAAGGTATACCAAAAATGTACACAGAATGACCTTTTCAGTGAACAGCAGCCAGGCACATTTTAGCTAGTTTTACTTGTAAGTGGGGTTGGAAACGGTTTTCAGGCTCAGTACTGCGCTCAAAAGACGCAGCCCTGAGGTCTCTCCTGATAGGAGGTAGTTAAGTAGAAATTTGCTGCTCAGCTGACCCGGCAGAAGCAAATGTATACCAAAAATGTACCCAGAATGAGCATTTCAGTGAACAACAGCCAGGCACATTTTAGCTAGTTTTACTTGTAAGTGGGGTTGTAAACGGTTTTCAGGCTCAGTACTGCGCTCAAAAGATGCAGCCCTGAGGTCTCTCCTGATAGGAGGTAGTTAAGTAGAAATTTGCTGCTCAGCTGACCCGGCAGGAGCAAATATATGCCATAAATGTATGCAGAATGAGCTTTTCAGTGACCAGCAGCCAGGCACATTTTAGCTAGTTTTACTTGTAAGTGGGGTTGAAACGGTTTTCAGGCTCAGTACTGCGCTCAAAAGATGCAGCCCTGAGGTCTCACCTGATAGGAGGTAGTTAAGTAGAAATTCGCTGCTCAGCTGACCCGGGAGAAGCAAATGTATGCCAAAAATGTACCCACAATGAGCTTTTCAGTGAACAGCAGCCAGGCACATTTTAGCTAATTTTACTTGTAAGTGGGGTTGGAAACGGGTATCAGGCTCAGTACTGCGCTCAAAAGATGCAGCCCTGAGGTCTCTCCTGATAGGAGGTAGTTATGTAGAAATTCACTGCTCAGGAGACCCGGCAGAAGCACATGTATACCAAAAATGTACCCAGAATGAGCTTTTCAGTGAACAGCAGCCAGGCACATTTTAGCTAGTTTTACTTGTAAGTGGGGTTGTAAACGCTTTTCAGGCTCAGTACTGCGCTCAAAGGATGCAGCCCTGAGGTCTCTCCTGATTAGGGGGTAGTTAAGTAGAAATTTGCTGCTCAGCTGACCCGGCAGGAGCAAATATATGCCAAAAATGTATGCAGAATGAGCTTTTCAGTGACCAGCAGCCAGGCACATTTTAGCTAGTTTTACTTGTAAGTGGGGTTGTAAACGATTTTTCAGGCTCAGTACTGCGCTCAAAAGATGCAGCCCTGAGGTCTCTCCTGATAGGAGGTAGTTAAGTAGAAATTCACTGCTCAGCTGACCCGGCAGAAGCAAATGTATACCAAAAATGTACCCAGAATGAGCTTTTCAGTGAACAGCAGCCAGGCACGTTTTAGCTAGTTTACTTGTAAAGTGGGGTTGTAAACGCTAATTCAGGCTCAGTACTGCGCGCAAAGGATGCAGCCCTGAGGTCTCTCCTGATAGGAGGTAGTTATGTAGAAATTCACTGGTCAGGAGACCCTGCAGAAGCACATGTATACCAAAAATGTACCCAGAATGAGCTTTTCAGTGAACAGCAGCCAGGCACATTTTAGCTAGTTTTACCTGTAAGTGGGGTTGGACCGGTTTTCAGGCTCAGTACTGCGCTCAAAAGACGCAGCCCTGAGTTCTCTCCTGATAGGAGGTAGTTAAGTAGAAATTCACTGCTCAGCTGACCCGGCAGAAGCAAATGTAAACCAAAAAGTACCCAGAATGACCTTTTCAGTGAACAGCAGCCAGGCACATTTTAGCTAGTTTTACTTGTAAGTGGGGTTGTAAACGCTTTTCAGGCTCAGTACTGCGCTCAAAGGATGCAGCCCTGAGGTCTCTCCTGATTAGGGGGTAGTTAAGTAAAAATTCACTGCTCAGCTGACCCGGCAGGAGCAAATATATGCCAAAAATGTATGCAGAATTAGCTTTTCAGTGAACAGCAGCCAGGCACATTTTAGCTAGTTTTACTTTTAAGTGGGGTGTTAAACGGTTTTCAAGCTCAGTACTGCGCTCAAAAGATGCAGCCCTGAGGTCTCTCCTGATAGGAGGTAGTTAAGTAGAAATTCACTACTCAGCTGACCCGGCAGAAGCAAATGTATACCAAAAATGTACCCAGAATGAGCTTTTCAGTGAACAGCAGCCAGGCACGTTTTAGCTAGTTTACTTGTAAGTGGGGTTGTAAACGCTAATTCAGGCTCAGTACTGCGCGCAAAGGATGCAGCCCTGAGGTCTCTCCTGATAGGAGGTAGTTAAGTAGAAACTCGCTGCTCAGCTGACCCGGCAAGAGCAAATTATGCCAGAAATGTATGCAGAATGAGCTTTTCAGTGAACAGCAGCCAGGCACATTTTAGCTAGTTTTACTTGTAAGTGGGGTTGTAAATGGTTTTCAGGCTCAGTACTGCGTTCAAAAGATGCAGCCCTGAGGTCTCTCCTGATAGGAGGTAGTTAAGTAGAAATTCGCTGCTCAGCTGACCCGGGAGAAGCAAATGTATGCCAAAAATGTACCCAGAATGAGCTTTTCAGTGAACAGCAGCCAGGCACATTTTAGCTAGTTTTACTTGTAAGTGGGGTTGGAAACGGTTTTCAGGCTCAGTACTGCGCTCAAAAGATGCAGCCATGAGGTCTCTTCTGATAGGAGGTAGTTAAGTAGAAATTCACTGCTCAGCTAACCCGGCAGAAGCAAATGTATACCAAAAATGTACCCAGAATGACCTTTTCAGTGAACAGCAGCCAGGCACATTTTAGCTAGTTTTACGTGTAAGTGGGCTCAAAGTAAGTGCGCTCAAAGGATGCAGCCCTGAGGTCTCTCCTGATAGGAAGTAGTTAAGTAGAAATTTGCTCCTCAGCTGACCCGGCAGGAGCAAATATATGCCATAAATGTATGCAGAATGAGCTTTTCAGTGACCAGCAGCCAGGCACATTTTAGCTAGTTTTACTTGTAAGTGGGGTTGTAAACGGTTTTCAGGCTCAGTACTGCGCTCAAAAGATGCAGCCCTGAGGTCTCGCCTGATAGGAGGTAGTTAAGTAGAAATTCGCTGCTCAGCTGACCTGGGAGAAGCAAATGTATGCCAAAAATGTACCCACAATGAGCTTTTCAGTGAACAGCAGCCAGGCACATTTTAGCTAGTTTTACTTGTAAGTGGGGTTGGAAACGGGTATCAGGCTCAGTACTGCGCTCAAAAGATGCAGCCCTGAGGTCTCTCCTGATAGGAGGTAGTTATGTAGAAATTCACTGCTCAGGAGACCCGGCAGAAGCACATGTATACCAAAAATGTACCCAGAATGAGCTTTTCAGTGAACAGCAGCCAGGCACATTTTAGCTAGTTTTACTTGTAAGTGGGGTTGTAAGCGCTTTTCAGGCTCAGTACTGCGCTCAAAGGATGCAGCCCTGAGGTCTCTCCTGATTAGAGGGTAGTTAAGTAGAAATTTGCTGCTCAGCTGACCCGGCAGGAGCAAATATATGCCAAAAATGTATGCAGAATGAGCTTTTCAGTGACCAGCAGCCAGGCACATTTTAGCTAGTTTTACTTGTAAGTGGGGTTGTAAACGGTTTTCAGGCTCAGTACTGCGCTCAAAAGATGCAGCCCTGAGGTCTCTCCTGATAGGAGGTAGTTAAGTAGAAATTCACTGCTCAGCTGACCCGGCAGAAGCAAATGTAAACCAAAAAGTACCCAGATGACCTTTTCAGTGAACAGCAGCCAGGCACATTTTAGCTAGTTTTACTTGTAAGTGGGGTTGTAAACGCTTTTCAGGCTCAGTACTGCGCTCAAAGGATGCAGCCCTGAGGTCTCTCCTGATTAGGGGGTAGTTAAGTAAAAATTCGCTGCTCAGCTGACCCGGCAGGAGCAAATATATGCCAAAAATGTATGCAGAATTAGCTTTTCAGTGAACAGCAGCCAGGCACATTTTAGCTAGTTTTACTTGTAAGTGGGGTTGTAAACGGTTTTCAAGCTCAGTACTGCGCTCAAAAGATGCAGCCCTGAGGTCTCTCCTGATAGGAGGTAGTTAAGTAGAAATTCACTACTCAGCTGACCCGGCAGAAGCAAATGTATACCAAAAATGTACCCAGAATGAGCTTTTCAGTGAACAGCAGCCAGGCACGTTTTAGCTAGTTTACTTGTAAGTGGGGTTGTAAACGCTAATTCAGGCTCAGTACTGCGCGCAAAGGATGCAGCCCTGAGGTCTCTCCTGATAGGAGGTAGTTAAGTAGAAACTCGCTGCTCAGCTGACCCGGCAAGAGCAAATTATGCCAAAAATGTATGCAGAATGAGCTTTTCAGTGAACAGCAGCCAGGCACATTTTAGCTAGTTTTACTTGTAAGTGGGGTTGTAAATGGTTTTCAGGCTCAGTACTGCATTCAAAAGATGCAGCCCTGAGGTCTCTCCTGATAGGAGGTAGTTAAGTAGAAATTCGCTGCTCAGCTGACCCGGGAGAAGCAAATGTATGCCAAAAATGTACCCAGAATGAGCTTTTCAGTGAACAGCAGCCAGGCACATTTTAGCTAGTTTTACTTGTAAGTGGGGTTGTAAACGGTTTTCAAGCTCAGTACCGCGCTCAAAAGATGCAGCCCTGAGGTCTCTCCTGATAGGAGGTAGTTAAGTAGAAATTCACTTCTCAGCTGACCCGGCAGAAGCAAATGTATACCAAAAATGTACCCAGAATGAGCTTTTCAGTGAACAGCAGCCAGGCACGTTTTAGCTAGTTTACTTGTAAGTGGGGTTGTAAACGCTAATTCAGGCTCAGTACTGCGCGCAAAGGATGCAGCCCTGAGGTCTCTCCTGATAGGAGGTAGTTAAGTAGAAACTCGCTGCTCAGCTGACCCGGCAAGAGCAAATTATGCCAAAAATGTATGCAGAATGAGCTTTTCAGTGAACAGCAGCCAGGCACATTTTAGCTAGTTTTACTTGTAAGTGGGGTTGGAAACGGGTATCAGGCTCAGTACTGCGCTCAAAAGATGCAGCCCTGAGGTCTCTCCTGATAGGAGGTAGTTATGTAGAAATTCACTGCTCAGGAGACCCGGCAGAAGCACATGTATACCAAAAATGTACCCAGAATGAGCTTTTCAGTGAACAGCAGCCAGGCACATTTTAGCTAGTTTTACTTGTAAGTGGGGTTGTAAACGCTTTTCAGGCTCAGTACTGCGCTCAAAGGATGCAGCCCTGAGGTCTCTCCTGATTAGGGGGTAGTTAAGTAGAAATTTGCTGCTCAGCTGACCCGGCAGGAGCAAATATATGCCAAAAATGTATGCAGAATGAGCTTTTCAGTGACCAGCAGCCAGGCACATTTTAGCTAGTTTTACTTGTAAGTGGGGTTGTAAACGGTTTTCAGGCTCAGTACTGCGCTCAAAAGATGCAGCCCTGAGGTCTCTCCTGATAGGAGGTAGTTAAGTAGAAATTCACTGCTCAGCTGACCCGGCAGAAGCAAATGTATACCAAAAATGTACCCAGAATGAGCTTTTCAGTGAACAGCAGCCAGGCACGTTTTAGCTAGTTTACTTGTAAAGTGGGGTTGTAAACGCTAATTCAGGCTCAGTACTGCGCGCAAAGGATGCAGCCCTGAGGTCTCTCCTGATAGGAGGTAGTTATGTAGAAATTCACTGCTCAGGAGACCCGGCAGAAGCACATGTATACCAAAAATGTACCCAGAATGAGCTTTTCAGTGAACAGCAGCCAGGCACATTTTAGCTAGTTTTACCTGTAAGTAGGGTTGGAAACGGTTTTCAGGCTCAGTACTGCGCTCAAAAGACGCAGCCCTGAGTTCTCTCCTGATAGGAGGTAGTTAAGTAGAAATTCACTGCTCAGTTGACCCGGCAGAAGCAAATGTAAACCAAAAAGTACCCAGAATGACCTTTTCAGTGAACAGCAGCCAGGCACATTTTAGCTAGTTTTACTTGTAAGTGGGGTTGTAAACGCTTTTCAGGCTCAGTACTGCGCTCAAAGGATGCAGCCCTGAGGTCTCTCCTGATTAGGGGGTAGTTAAGTAAAAATTCGCTGCTCAGCTGACCCGGCAGGAGCAAATATATGCCAAAAATGTATGCAGAATTAGCTTTTCAGTGAACAGCAGCCAGGCACATTTTAGCTAGTTTTACTTGTAAGTGGGGTTGTAAACGGTTTTCAAGCTCAGTACTGCGCTCAAAAGATGCAGCCCTGAGGTCTCTCCTGATAGGAGGTAGTTAAGTAGAAATTCACTACTCAGCTGACCCGGCAGAAGTAAATGTATACCAAAAATGTACCCAGAATGAGCTTTTCAGTGAACAGCAGCCAGGCACGTTTTAGCTAGTTTACTTGTAAGTGGGGTTGTAAACGCTAATTCAGGCTCAGTACTGCGCGCAAAGGATGCAGCCCTGAGGTCTCTCCTGATAGGAGGTAGTTAAGTAGAAACTCGCTGCTCAGCTGACCCGGCAAGAGCAAATTATGCCAACAATGTATGCAGAATGAGCTTTTCAGTGAACAGCAGCCAGGCACATTTTAGCTAGTTTTACTTGTAAGTGGGGTTGTAAATGGTTTTCAGGCTCAGTACTGCGTTCAAAAGATGCAGCCCTGAGGTCTCTCCTGATAGGAGGTAGTTAAGTAGAAATTCGCTGCTCAGCTGACCCGGGAGAAGCAAATGTATGCCAAAAATGTACCCAGAATGAGCTTTTCAGTGAACAGCAGCCAGGCACATTTTAGCTAGTTTTACTTGTAAGTGGGGTTGGAAACGGTTTTCAGGCTCAGTACTGCGCTCAAAAGATGCAGCCATGAGGTCTCTTCTGATAGGAGGTAGTTAAGTAGAAATTCACTGCTCAGCTGACCCGGCAGAAGCAAATGTATACCAAAAATGTACCCAGAATGACCTTTTCAGTGAACAGCAGCCAGGCACATTTTAGCTAGTTTTACGTGTAAGTGGGCTCAAAGTAAGTGCGCTCAAAGGATGCAGCCCTGAGGTCTCTCCTGATAGGAAGTAGTTAGTAGAAACTCGCTGCTCAGCTGACCCGGCAGGAGCAAATATATGCCAAAAATGTATGCAGAATGAGCTTTTCAGTGAACAGCAGCCAGGCACATTTTAGCTAGTTTTACTTGTAAGTGGGGTTGTAAACGGTTTTCAGGCTCAGTACTGCGCTCAAAAGATGCAGCCCTGAGGTCTCTCCTGATAGGAGGTAGTTAAGTAGAAATTCGCTGCTCAGCTGACCCGGCAGAAGCAAATGTATACCAAAAATGTACCCAGAATGACCTTTTCAGTGAACAGCAGCCAGGCACATTTTAGCTAGTTTTACTTGTAAGTGGGGTTGGAAACGGTTTTCAGGCTCAGTACTGCGCTCAAAAGACGCAGCCCTGAGGTCTCTCCTGATAGGAGGTAGTTAAGTAGAAATTCGCTGCTCAGCTGACCCGGCAGAAGCAAATGTATACCAAAAATGTACCCAGAATGAGCATTTCAGTGAACAACAGCCAGGCACATTTTAGCTAGTTTTACTTGTAAGTGGGGTTGTAAACGGTTTTCAGGCTCAGTACTGCGCTCAAAAGACGCAGCCCTGAGGTCTCTCCTGATAGGAGGTAGTTAAGTAGAAATTCACTGCTCAGCTGACCCGGGAGAAGCAAATGTATGCCAAAAATGTACCCACAATGAGCTTTTCAGTGAACAGCAGCCAGTCACATTTTAGCTAGTTTTACTTGTAAGTGGGGTTGGAAACGGGTATCAGGCTCAGTACTGCGCTCAAAAGATGCAGCCCTGAGGTCTCTCCTGATAGGAGGTAGTTATGTAGAAATTCACTGCTCAGGAGACCCGGCAGAAGCACATGTATACCAAAAATGTACCCAGAATGAGCTTTTCAGTGAACAGCAGCCAGGCACATTTTAGCTAGTTTTACTTGTAAGTGGGGTTGTAAACGCTTTTCAGGCTCAGTACTGCGCTCAAAGGATGCAGCCCTGAGGTCTCTCCTGATTAGGGGGTAGTTAAGTAGAAATTTGCTGCTCAGCTGACCCGGCAGGAGCAAATATATGCCAAAAATGTATGCAGAATGAGCTTTTCAGTGACCAGCAGCCAGGCACATTTTAGCTAGTTTTACTTGTAAGTGGGGTTGTAACGGTTTTCAGGCTCAGTACTGCGCTCAAAAGATGCAGCCCTGAGGTCTCTCCTGATAGGAGGTAGTTAAGTAGAAATTCACTGCTCAGCTGACCCGGCAGAAGCAAATGTATACCAAAAATGTACCCAGAATGAGCTTTTCAGTGAACAGCAGCCAGGCACTTTTTAGCTAGTTTACTTGTAAAGTGGGGTTGTAAACGCTAATTCAGGCTCAGTACTGCGCGCAAAGGATGCAGCCCTGAGGTCTCTCCTGATAGGAGGTAGTTATGTAGAAATTCACTGCTCAGGAGACCCGGCAGAAGCACATGTATACCAAAAATGTACCCAGAATGAGCTTTTCAGTGAACAGCAGCCAGGCACATTTTAGCTAGTTTTACCTGTAAGTGGGGTTGGAAACGGTTTTCAGGCTCAGTACTGCGCTCAAAAGACGCAGCCCTGAGTTCTCTCCTGATAGGAGGTAGTTAAGTAGAAATTCACTGCTCAGCTGACCCGGCAGAAGCAAATGTAAACCAAAAAGTACCCAGAATGACCTTTTCAGTGAACAGCAGCCAGGCACATTTTAGCTAGTTTTACTTGTAAGTGGGGTTGTAAACGCTTTTCAGGCTCAGTACTGCGCTCAAAGGATGCAGCCCTGAGGTCTCTCCTGATTAGGGGGTAGTTAAGTAAAAATTCGCTGCTCAGCTGACCCAGCAGGAGCAAATATATGCCAAAAATGTATGCAGAATTAGCTTTTCAGTGAACAGCAGCCAGGCACATTTTAGCTAGTTTTACTTGTAAGTGGGGTTGTAAACGGTTTTCAAGCTCAGTACTGTGCTCAAAAGATGCAGCCCTGAGGTCTCTCCTGATAGGAGGTAGTTAAGTAGAAATTCACTACTCAGCTGACCCGGCAGAAGCAAATGTATACCAAAAATGTACCCAGAATGAGCTTTTCAGTGAACAGCAGCCAGGCACGTTTTAGCTAGTTTACTTGTAAGTGGGGTTGTAAACGCTAATTCAGGCTCAGTACTGCGCGCAAAGGATGCAGCCCTGAGGTCTCTCCTGATAGGAGGTAGTTAAGTAGAAACTCGCTGCTCAGCTGACCCGGCAAGAGCAAATTATGCCAAAAATGTATGCAGAATGAGCTTTTCAGTGAACAGCAGCCAGGCACATTTTAGCTAGTTTTACTTGTAAGTGGGGTTGGAAACGGGTATCAGGCTCAGTACTGCGCTCAAAAGATGCAGCCCTGAGGTCTCTCCTGATAGGAGGTAGTTATGTAGAAATTCACTGCTCAGGAGACCCGGCAGAAGCCCATGTATACCAAAAATGTACCCAGAATGAGCTTTTCAGTGAACAGCAGCCAGGCACATTTTAGCTAGTTTTACTTGTAAGTGGGGTTGTAAACACTTTTCAGGCTCAGTACTGCGCTCAAAGGATGCAGCCCTGAGGTCTCTCCTGATTAGGGGGTAGTTAAGTAGAAATTTGCTGCTCAGCTGACCCGGCAGGAGCAAATATATGCCAAAAATGTATGCAGAATGAGCTTTTCAGTGACCAGCAGCCAGGCACATTTTAGCTAGTTTTACTTGTAACTGGGGTTGTAAACGGTTTTCAGGCTCAGTACTGCGCTCAAAAGATGCAGCCCTGAGGTCTCTCCTGATAGGAGGTAGTTAAGTAGAAATTCACTGCTCAGCTGACCCGGCAGAAGCAAATGTATACCAAAAATGTACCCAGAATGAGCTTTTCAGTGAACAGCAGCCAGGCACGTTTTAGCTAGTTTACTTGTAAAGTGGGGTTGTAAACGCTAATTCAGGCTCAGTACTGCGCGCAAAGGATGCAGCCCTGAGGTCTCTCCTGATAGGAGGTAGTTATGTAGAAATTCACTGCTCAGGAGACCCGGCAGAAGCACATGTATACCAAAAATGTACCCAGAATGAGCTTTTCAGTGAACAGCAGCCAGGCACATTTTAGCTAGTTTTACCTGTAAGTGGGGTTGGAAACGGTTTTCAGGCTCAGTACTGCGCTCAAAAGACGCAGCCCTGAGTTCTCTCCTGATAGGAGGTAGTTAAGTAGAAATTCACTGCTCAGCTGACCCGGCAGAAGCAAATGTAAACCAAAAAGTACCCAGAATGACCTTTTCAGTGAACAGCAGCCAGGCACATTTTAGCTAGTTTTACTTGTAAGTGGGGTTGTAAACGCTTTTCAGGCTCAGTACTGCGCTCAAAGGATGCAGCCCTGAGGTCTCTCCTGATTAGGGGGTAGTTAAGTAAAAATTTGCTGCTCAGCTGACCCAGCAGGAGCAAATATATGCCAAAAATGTATGCAGAATTAGCTTTTCAGTGAACAGCAGCCAGGCACATTTTAGCTAGTTTTACTTGTAAGTGGGGTTGTAAACGGTTTTCAAGCTCAGTACTGCGCTCAAAAGATGCAGCCCTGAGGTCTCTCCTGATAGGAGGTAGTTAAGTAGAAATTCACTACTCAGCTGACCCGGCAGAAGCAAATGTATACCAAAAATGTACCCAGAATGAGCTTTTCAGTGAACAGCAGCCAGGCACGTTTTAGCTAGTTTACTTGTAAGTGGGGTTGTAAACGCTAATTCAGGCTCAGTACTGCGCGCAAAGGATGCAGCCCTGAGGTCTCTCCTGATAGGAGGTAGTTAAGTAGAAACTCGCTGCTCAGCTGACCCGGCAAGAGCAAATTATGCCAAAAATGTATGCAGAATGAGCTTTTCAGTGAACAGCAGCCAGGCACATTTTAGCTAGTTTTACTTGTAAGTGGGGTTGGAAACGGGTATCAGGCTCAGTACTGCGCTCAAAAGATGCAGCCCTGAGGTCTCTCCTGATAGGAGGTAGTTATGTAGAAATTCACTGCTCAGGAGACCCGGCAGAAGCACATGTATACCAAAAATGTACCCAGAATGAGCTTTTCAGTGAACAGCAGCCAGGCACATTTTAGCTAGTTTTACTTGTAAGTGGGGTTGTAAACGCTTTTCAGGCTCAGTACTGCGCTCAAAGGATGCAGCCCTGAGGTCTCTCCTGATTAGGGGGTAGTTAAGTAGAAATTTGCTGCTCAGCTGACCCGGCAGGAGCAAATATATGCCAAAAATGTATGCAGAATGAGCTTTTCAGTGACCAGCAGCCAGGCACATTTTAGCTAGTTTTACTTGTAAGTGGGGTTGTAAACGGTTTTCAGGCTCAGTACTGCGCTCAAAAGATGCGGCCCTGAGGTCTCTCCTGATAGGAGGTAGTTAAGTAGAAATTCACTGCTCAGCTGACCCGGCAGAAGCAAATGTATACCAAAAATGTACCCAGAATGAGCTTTTCAGTGAACAGCAGCCAGGCACGTTTTAGCTAGTTTACTTGTAAAGTGGGGTTGTAAACGCTAATTCAGGCTCAGTACTGCGCGCAAAGGATGCAGCCCTGAGGTCTCTCCTGATAGGAGGTAGTTATGTAGAAATTCACTGCTCAGGAGACCCGGCAGAAGCACATGTATACCAAAAATGTACCCAGAATGAGCTTTTCAGTGAACAGCAGCCAGGCACATTTTAGCTAGTTTTACCTGTAAGTGGGGTTGGAAACGGTTTTCAGGCTCAGTACTGCGCTCAAAAGACGCAGCCCTGAGTCCTCTCCTGATAGGAGGTAGTTAAGTAGAAATTCACTGCTCAGCTGACCCGGCAGAAGAAAATTGTAAACCAAAAAGTACCCAGAATGACCTTTTCAGTGAACAGCAGCCAGGCACATTTTCGCTAGTTTTACTTGTAAGTGGGGTTGTAAACGCTTTTCAGGCTCAGTACTGCGCTCAAAGGATGCAGCCCTGAGGTCTCTCCTGATTAGGGGGTAGTTAAGTAAAAATTCGCTGCTCAGCTGACCCGGCAGGAGCAAATATATGCCAAAAATGTATGCAGAATTAGCTTTTCAGTGAACAGCAGCCAGGCACATTTTAGCTAGTTTTACTTGTAAGTGGGGTTGTAAACGGTTTTCAAGCTCAGTACTGCGCTCAAAAGATGCAGCCCTGAGGTCTCTCCTGATAGGAGGTAGTTAAGTAGAAATTCACTACTCAGCTGACCCGGCAGAAGCAAATGTATACCAAAAATGTACCCAGAATGAGCTTTTCAGTGAACAGCAGCCAGGCACGTTTTAGCTAGTTTACTTGTAAGTGGGGTTGTAAACGCTAATTCAGGCTCAGTACTGCGCGCAAAGGATGCAGCCCTGAGGTCTCTCCTGATAGGAGGTAGTTAAGTAGAAACTCGCTGCTCAGCTGACCCGGCAAGAGCAAATTATGCCAAAAATGTATGCAGAATGAGCTTTTCAGTGAACAGCAGCCAGGCACATTTTAGCTAGTTTTACTTGTAAGTGGGGTTGTAAATGGTTTTCAGGCTCAGTACTGCGTTCAAAAGATGCAGCCCTGAGATCTCTCCTGATAGGAGGTAGTTAAGTAGAAATTCGCTGCTCAGCTGACCCGGGAGAAGCAAATGTATGCCAAAAATGTACCCAGAATGAGCTTTTCAGTGAACAGCAGCCAGGAACATTTTAGCTAGTTTTACTTGTAAGTGGGGTTGGAAACGGTTTTCAGGCTCAGTACTGCGCTCAAAAGATGCAGCCATGAGGTCTCTTCTGATAGGAGGTAGTTAAGTAGAAATTCACTGCTCAGCTGACCCGGCAGAAGCAAATGTATACCAAAAATGTACCCAGAATGACCTTTTCAGTGAACAGCAGCCAGGCACATTTTAGCTAGTTTTACGTGTAAGTGGGCTCAAAGTAAGTGCGCTCAAAGGATGCAGCCCTGAGGTCTCTCCTGATAGGAAGTAGTTAGTAGAAACTCGCTGCTCAGCTGACCCGGCAGGAGCAAATATATGCCAAAAATGTATGCAGAATGAGCTTTTCAGTGAACAGCAGCCAGGCACATTTTAGCTAGTTTTACTTGTAAGTGGGGTTGGAAACGGTTTTCAGGCTCAGTACTGCGCTCAAAAGATGCAGCCCTGAGGTCTCTCCTGATAGGAGGTAGTTAAGTAGAAATTCGCTGCTCAGCTGACCCGGCAGAAGCAAATGTATACCAAAAATGTACCCAGAATGACCTTTTCAGTGAACAGCAGCCAGGCACATTTTAGCTAGTTTTACTTGTAAGTGGGGTTGGAAACGGTTTTCAGGCTCAGTACTGCGCTCAAAAGACGCAGCCCTGAGGTCTCTCCTGATAGGAGGTAGTTAAGTAGAAATTCGCTGCTCAGCTGACCCGGCAGAAGCACATGTATACCAAAAATGTACCCAGAATGAGCATTTCAGTGAACAACAGCCAGGCACATTTTAGCTAGTTTTACTTGTAAGTGGGGTTGTAAACGGTTTTCAGGCTCAGTACTGCACTCAAAAGATGCAGCCCTGAGGTCTCTCCTGATAGGAGGTAGTTAAGTATAAATTTGCTGCTCAGCTGACCCGGCAGGAGCAAATATATGCCATAAATGTATGCAGAATGAGCTTTTCAGTGACCAGCAGCCAGGCACATTTTAGCTAGTTTTACTTGTAAGTGGGGTTGTAAACGGTTTTCAGGCTCAGTACTGCGCTCAAAAGATGCAGCCCTGAGGTCTCGCCTGATAGGAGGTAGTTAAGTAGAAATTCGCTGCTCAGCTGACCCGGGAGAAGCAAATGTATGCCAAAAATGTACCCACAATGAGCTTTTCAGTGAACAGCAGCCAGGCACATTTTAGCTAGTTTTACTTGTAAGTGGGGTTGGAAACGGGTATCAGGCTCAGTACTGCGCTCAAAAGATGCAGCCCTGAGGTCTCTCCTGATAGGAGGTAGTTATGTAGAAATTCACTGCTCAGGAGACCCGGCAGAAGCACATGTATACCAAAAATGTACCCAGAATGAGCTTTTCAGTGAACAGCAGCCAGGCACATTTTAGCTAGTTTTACTTGTAAGTGGGGTTGTAAACGCTTTTCAGGCTCAGTACTGCGTTCAAAGAATGCAGCCCTGAGGTCTCTCCTGATTAGGGGGTAGTTAAGTAGAAATTTGCTGCTCAGCTGACCCGGCAGGAGCAAATATATGCCAAAAATGTATGCAGAATGAGCTTTTCAGTGACCAGCAGCCAGGCACATTTTAGCTAGTTTTACTTGTAAGTGGGGTTGTAACGGTTTTCAGGCTCAGTACTGCGCTCAAAAGATGCAGCCCTGAGGTCTCTCCTGATAGGAGGTAGTTAAGTAGAAATTCACTGCTCAGCTGACCCGGCAGAAGCAAATGTATACCAAAAATGTACCCAGAATGAGCTTTTCAGTGAACAGCAGCCAGGCACGTTTTTGCTAGTTTACTTGTAAAGTGGGGTTGTAAACGCTAATTCAGGCTCAGTACTGCGCGCAAAGGATGCAGCCCTGAGGTCTCTCCTGATAGGAGGTAGTTATGTAGAAATTCACTGCTCAGGAGACCCGGCAGAAGCACATGTATACCAAAAATGTACCCAGAATGAGCTTTTCAGTGAACAGCAGCCAGGCACATTTTAGCTAGTTTTACCTGTAAGTGGGGTTGGAAACGGTTTTCAGGCTCAGTACTGCGCTCAAAAGACGCAGCCCTGAGTTCTCTCCTGATAGGAGGTAGTTAAGTAGAAATTCACTGCTCAGCTGACCCGGCAGAAGCAAATGTAAACCAAAAAGTACCCAGAATGACCTTTTCAGTGAACAGTAGCCAGGCACATTTTAGCTAGTTTTACTTGTAAGAGGGGTTGTAAACGCTTTTCAGGCTCAGTACTGCGCTCAAAGGATGGCGCCCTGAGGTCTCTCCTGATTAGGGGGTAGTTAAGTAAAAATTCGCTGCTCAGCTGACCCAGCAGGAGCAAATATATGCCAAAAATGTATGCAGAATTAGCTTTTCAGTGAACAGCAGCCAGGCACATTTTAGCTAGTTTTACTTGTAAGTGGGGTTGTAAACGGTTTTCAAGCTCAGTACTGCGCTCAAAAGATGCAGCCCTGAGGTCTCTCCTGATAGGAGGTAGTTAAGTAGAAATTCACTACTCAGCTGACCCGGCAGAAGCAAATGTATACCAAAAATGTACCCAGAATGAGCTTTTCAGTGAACAGCAGCCAGGCACGTTTTAGCTAGTTTACTTGTAAGTGGGGTTGTAAACGCTAATTCAGGCTCAGTACTGCGCGCAAAGGATGCAGCCCTGAGGTCTCTCCTGATAGGAGGTAGTTAAGTAGAAATTCGCTGCTCAGCTGACCCGGGAGAAGCAAATGTATGCCAAAAATGTACCCAGAATGAGCTTTTCAGTGAACAGCAGCCAGGCACATTTTAGCTAGTTTTACTTGTAAGTGGGGTTGGAAACGGTTTTCAGGCTCAGTACTGCGCTCAAAAGATGCAGCCATGAGGTCTCTTCTGATAGGAGGTAGTTAAGTAGAAATTCACTGCTCAGCTGACCCGGCAGAAGCAAATGTATACCAAAAATGTACCCAGAATGACCTTTTCAGTGAACAGCAGCCAGGCACATTTTAGCTAGTTTTACGTGTAAGTGGGCTCAAAGTAAGTGCGCTCAAAGGATGCAGCCCTGAGGTCTCTCCTGATAGGAAGTAGTTAGTAGAAACTCGCTGCTCAGCTGACCCGGCAGGAGCAAATATATGCCAAAAATGTATGCAGAATGAGCTTTTCAGTGAACAGCAGCCAGGCACATTTTAGCTAGTTTTACTTGTAAGTGGGGTTGTAAACGGTTTTCAAGCTCAGTACTGCGCTCAAAAGATGCAGCCCTGAGGTCTCTCCTGATAGGAGGTAGTTAAGTAGAAATTCACTACTCAGCTGACCCGGCAGAAGCAAATGTATACCAAAAATGTACCCAGAATGAGCTTTTCAGTGAACAGCAGCCAGGCACGTTTTAGCTAGTTTACTTGTAAGTGGGGTTGTAAACGCTAATACAGGCTCAGTACTGCGCGCAAAGGATGCAGCCCTGAGGTCTCTCCTGATAGGAGGTAGTTAAGTAGAAACTCGCTGCTCAGCTGACCCGGCAAGAGCAAATTATGCCAAAAATGTATGCAGAATTAGCTTTTCAGTGAACAGCAGCCAGGCACATTTTAGCGAGTTTTACTTGTAAGTGGGGTTGGAAACGGGTATCAGGCTCAGTACTGCTCTCAAAAGATGCAGCCCTGAGGTCTCTCCTGATAGGAGGTAGTTATGTAGAAATTCACTGCTCAGGAGACCCGGCAGAAGCACATGTATACCAAAAATGTACCCAGAATGAGCTTTTCAGTGAACAGCAGCCAGGCACATTTTAGCTAGTTTTACTTGTAAGTGGGGTTGTAAACGCTTTTCAGGCTCAGTACTGCGCTCAAAGGATGCAGCCCTGAGGTCTCTCCTGATAGGAGGTAGTTATGTAGAAATTCACTGCTCAGGAGACCCGGCAGAAGCCCATGTATACCAAAAATGTACCCAGAATGAGCTTTTCAGTGAACAGCAGCCAGGCACATTTTAGCTAGTTTTACTTGTAAGTGGGGTTGTAAACGCTTTTCAGGCTCAGTACTGCGCTCAAAGGATGCAGCCCTGAGGTCTCTCCTGATTAGGGGGTAGTTAAGTAGAAATTTGCTGCTCAGCTGACCCGGCAGGAGCAAATATATGCCAAAAATGTATGCAGAATGAGCTTTTCAGTGACCAGCAGCCAGGCACATTTTAGCTAGTTTTACTTGTAACTGGGGTTGTAAACGGTTTTCAGGCTCAGTACTGCGCTCAAAAGATGCAGCCCTGAGGTCTCTCCTGATAGGAGGTAGTTAAGTAGAAATTCACTGCTCAGCTGACCCTGCAGAAGCAAATGTATACCAAAAATGTACCCAGAATGAGCTTTTCAGTGAACAGCAGCCAGGCACGTTTTAGCTAGTTTACTTGTAAAGTGGGGTTGTAAACGCTAATTCAGGCTCAGTACTGCGCGCAAAGGATGCAGCCCTGAGGTCTCTCCTGATAGGAGGTAGTTATGTAGAAATTCACTGCTCAGGAGACCCGGCAGAAGCACATGTATACCAAAAATGTACCCAGAATGAGCTTTTCAGTGAACAGCAGCCAGGCACATTTTAGCTAGTTTTACCTGTAAGTGGGGTTGGAAACGGTTTTCAGGCTCAGTACTGCGCTCAAAAGACGCAGCCCTGAGTTCTCTCCTGATAGGAGGTAGTTAAGTAGAAATTCACTGCTCAGCTGACCCGGCAGAAGCAAATGTAAACCAAAAAGTACCCAGAATGACCTTTTCAGTGAACAGCAGCCAGGCACATTTTAGCTAGTTTTACTTGTAAGTGGGGTTGTAAACGCTTTTCAGGCTCAGTACTGCGCTCAAAGGATGCAGCCCTGAGGTCTCTCCTGATTAGGGGGTAGTTAAGTAAAAATTCGCTGCTCAGCTGACCCAGCAGGAGCAAATATATGCCAAAAATGTATGCAGAATTAGCTTTTCAGTGAACAGCAGCCAGGCACATTTTAGCTAGTTTTACTTGTAAGTGGGGTTGTAAACGGTTTTCAAGCTCAGTACTGCGCTCAAAAGATGCAGCCCTGAGGTCTCTCCTGATAGGAGGTAGTTAAGTAGAAATTCACTACTCAGCTGACCCGGCAGAAGCAAATGTATACCAAAAATGTACCCAGAATGAGCTTTTCAGTGAACAGCAGCCAGGCACGTTTTAGCTAGTTTACTTGTAAGTGGGGTTGTAAACGCTAATTCAGGCTCAGTACTGCGCGCAAAGGATGCAGCCCTGAGGTCTCTCCTGATAGGAGGTAGTTAAGTAGAAACTCGCTGCTCAGCTGACCCGGCAAGAGCAAATTATGCCAAAAATGTATGCAGAATGAGCTTTTCAGTGAACAGCAGCCAGGCACATTTTAGCTAGTTTTACTTGTAAGTGGGGTTGGAAACGGGTATCAGGCTCAGTACTGCGCTCAAAAGATGCAGCCCTGAGGTCTCTCCTGATAGGAGGTAGTTATGTAGAAATTCACTGCTCAGGAGACCCGGCAGAAGCACATGTATACCAAAAATGTACCCAGAATGAGCTTTTCAGTGAACAGCAGCCAGGCACATTTTAGCTAGTTTTACTTGTAAGTGGGGTTGTAAACGCTTTTCAGGCTCAGTACTGCGCTCAAAGGATGCAGCCCTGAGGTCTCTCCTGATTAGGGGGTAGTTAAGTAGAAATTTGCTGCTCAGCTGACCCGGCAGGAGCAAATATATGCCAAAAATGTATGCAGAATGAGCTTTTCAGTGACCAGCAGCCAGGCACATTTTAGCTAGTTTTACTTGTAAGTGGGGTTGTAAACGGTTTTCAGGCTCAGTACTGCGCTCAAAAGATGCAGCCCTGAGGTCTCTCCTGATAGGAGGTAGTTAAGTAGAAATTCACTGCTCAGCTGACCCGGCAGAAGCAAATGTATACCAAAAATGTACCCAGAATGAGCTTTTCAGTGAACAGCAGCCAGGCACGTTTTAGCTAGTTTACTTGTAAAGTGGGGTTGTAAACGCTAATTCAGGCTCAGTACTGCGCGCAAAGGATGCAGCCCTGAGGTCTCTCCTGATAGGAGGTAGTTATGTAGAAATTCACTGCTCAGGAGACCCGGCAGAAGCACATGTATACCAAAAATGTACCCAGAATGAGCTTTTCAGTGAACAGCAGCCAGGCACATTTTAGCTAGTTTTACCTGTAAGTGGGGTTGGAAACGGTTTTCAGGCTCAGTACTGCGCTCAAAAGACGCAGCCCTGAGTCCTCTCCTGATAGGAGGTAGTTAGGTAGAAATTCACTGCTCAGCTGACCCGGCAGAAGAAAATTGTAAACCAAAAAGTACCCAGAATGACCTTTTCAGTGAACAGCAGCCAGGCACATTTTCGCTAGTTTTACTTGTAAGTGGGGTTGTAAACGCTTTTCAGGCTCAGTACTGCGCTCAAAGGATGCAGCCCTGAGGTCTCTCCTGATTAGGGGGTAGTTAAGTAAAAATTCGCTGCTCAGCTGACCAGGCAGGAGCAAATATATGCCAAAAATGTATGCAGAATTAGCTTTTCAGTGAACAGCAGCCAGGCACATTTTAGCTAGTTTTACTTGTAAGTGGGGTTGTAAACGGTTTTCAAGCTCAGTACTGCGCTCAAAAGATGCAGCCCTGAGGTCTCTCCTGATAGGAGGTAGTTAAGTAGAAATTCACTACTCAGCTGACCGGGCAGAAGCAAATGTATACCAAAAATGTACCCAGAATGAGCTTTTCAGTGAACAGCAGCCAGGCACGTTTTAGCTAGTTTACTTGTAAGTGGGGTTGTAAACGCTAATTCAGGCTCAGTACTGCACGCATAGGATGCAGCCCTGAGGTCTCTCCTGATAGGAGGTAGTTAAGTAGAAACTCGCTGCTCAGCTGACCCGGCAAGAGCAAATTATGCCAAAAATGTATGCAGAATGAGCTTTTCAGTGAACAGCAGCCAGGCACATTTTAGCTAGTTTTACTTGTAAGTGGGGTTGTAAATGGTTTTCAGGCTCAGTACTGCGTTCAAAAGATGCAGCCCTGAGGTCTCTCCTGATAGGAGGTAGTTAAGTAGAAATTCGCTGCTCAGCTGACCCGGGAGAAGCAAATGTATGCCAAAAATGTACCCAGAATGAGCTTTTCAGTGAACAGCAGCCAGGCACATTTTAGCTAGTTTTACTTGTAAGTGGGGTTGGAAACGGTTTTCAGGCTCAGTACTGCGCTCAAAAGATGCAGCCATGAGGTCTCTTCTGATAGGAGGTAGTTAAGTAGAAATTCACTGCTCAGCTGACCCGGCAGCAGCAAATGTATACCAAAAATGTACCCAGAATGACCTTTTCAGTGAACAGCAGCCAGGCACATTTTAGCTAGTTTTACGTGTAAGTGGGCTCAAAGTAAGTGCGCTCAAAGGATGCAGCCCTGAGGTCTCTCCTGATAGGAAGTAGTTAGTAGAAACTCGCTGCTCAGCTGACCCGGCAGGAGCAAATATATGCCAAAAATGTATGCAGAATGAGCTTTTCAGTGAACAGCAGCCAGGCACATTTTAGCTAGTTTTACTTGTAGGTGGGGTTGTAAACGGTTTTCAGGCTCAGTACTGCGCTCAAAAGATGCAGCCCTGAGGTCTCTCCTGATAGGAGGTAGTTAAGTAGAAATTCGCTGCTCAGCTGACCCGGCAGAAGCAAATGTATACCAAAAATGTACCCAGAATGACCTTTTCAGTGAACAGCAGCCAGGCACATTTTAGCTAGTTTTACTTGTAAGTGGGGTTGGAAACGGTTTTCAGGCTCAGTACTGCGCTCAAAAGACGCAGCCCTGAGGTCTCTCCTGATAGGAGGTAGTTAAGTAGAAATTCGCTGCTCAGCTGACCCGGCAGAAGCAAATGTATACCAAAAATGTACCCAGAATGAGCATTTCAGTGAACAACAGACAGGCACATTTTAGCTAGTTTTACTTGTAAGTGGGGTTGTAAACGGTTTTCAGGCTCAGTACTGCACTCAAAAGATGCAGCCCTGAGGTCTCTCCTGATAGGAGGTAGTTAAGTATAAATTTGCTGCTCAGCTGACCCGGCAGGAGCAAATATATGCCATAAATGTATGCAGAATGAGCTTTTCAGTGACCAGCAGCCAGGCACATTTTAGCTAGTTTTACTTGTAAGTGGGGTTGTAAACGGTTTTCAGGCTCAGTACTGCGCTCAAAAGATGCAGCCCTGAGGTCTCGCCTGATAGGAGGTAGTTAAGTATAAATTCGCTGCTCAGCTGACCCGGGAGAAGCAAATGTATGCCAAAAATGTACCCACAATGAGCTTTTCAGTGAACAGCAGCCAGGCACATTTTAGCTAGTTTTACTTGTAAGTGGGGTTGGAAACGGGTATCAGGCTCAGTACTGCGCTCAAAAGATGCAGCCCTGAGGTCTCTCCTGATAGGAGGTAGTTATGTAGAAATTCACTGCTCAGGAGACCCGGCAGAAGCACATGTATACCAAAAATGTACCCAGAATGAGCTTTTCAGTGAACAGCAGCCAGGCACATTTTAGCTAGTTTTACTTGTAAGTGGGGTTGTAAACGCTTTTCAGGCTCAGTACTGCGCTCAAAGAATGCAGCCCTGAGGTCTCTCCTGATTAGGGGGTAGTTAAGTAGAAATTTGCTGCTCAGCTGACCCGGCAGGAGCAAATATATGCCAAAAATGTATGCAGAATGAGCTTTTCAGTGACCAGCAGCCAGGCACATTTTAGCTAGTTTTACTTGTAAGTGGGGTTGTAACGGTTTTCAGGCTCAGTACTGCGCTCAAAAGATGCAGCCCTGAGGTCTCTCCTGATAGGAGGTAGTTAAGTAGAAATTCACTGCTCAGCTGACCCGGCAGAAGCAAATGTATACCAAAAATGTACCCAGAATGAGCTTTTCAGTGAACAGCAGCCAGGCACGTTTTAGCTAGTTTACTTGTAAAGTGGGGTTGTAAACGCTAATTCAGGCTCAGTACTGCGCGCAAAGGATGCAGCCCTGAGGTCTCTCCTGATAGGAGGTAGTTATGTAGAAATTCACTGCTCAGGAGACCCGGCAGAAGCACATGTATACCAAAAATATACCCAGAATGAGCTTTTCAGTGAACAGCAGCCAGGCACATTTTAGCTAGTTTTACCTGTAAGTGGGGTTGGAAACGGTTTTCAGGCTCAGTACTGCGCTCAAAAGACGCAGCCCTGAGTTCTCTCCTGATAGGAGGTAGTTAAGTAGAAATTCACTGCTCAGCTGACCCGGCAGAAGCAAATGTAAACCAAAAAGTACCCAGAATGACCTTTTCAGTGAACAGTAGCCAGGCACATTTTAGCTAGTTTTACTTGTAAGTGGGGTTGTAAACGCTTTTCAGGCTCAGTACTGCGCTCAAAGGATGGCGCCCTGAGGTCTCTCCTGATTAGGGGGTAGTTAAGTAAAAATTCGCTGCTCAACTGACCCAGCAGGAGCAAATATATGCCAAAAATGTATGCAGAATTAGCTTTTCAGTGAACAGCAGCCAGGCACATTTTAGCTAGTTTTACTTGTAAGTGGGGTTGTAAACGGTTTTCAAGCTCAGTACTGCGCTCAAAAGATGCAGCCCTGAGGTCTCTCCTGATAGGAGGTAGTTAAGTAGAAATTCACTACTCAGCTGACCCGGCTGAAGCAAATGTATACCAAAAATGTACCCAGAATGAGCTTTTCAGTGAACAGCAGCCAGGCACGTTTTAGCTAGTTTACTTGTAAGTGGGGTTGTAAACGCTAATTCAGGCTCAGTACTGCGCGCAAAGGATGCAGCCCTGAGGTCTCTCCTGATAGGAGGTAGTTAAGTAGAAACTCGCTGCTCAGCTGACCCGGCAAGAGCAAATTATGCCAAAAATGTATGCAGAATGAGCTTTTCAGTGAACAGCAGCCAGGCACATTTTAGCTAGTTTTACTTGTAAGTGGGGTTGTAAATGGTTTTCAGGCTCAGTACTGCGTTCAAAAGATGCAGCCCTGAGGTCTCTCCTGATAGGAGGTAGTTAAGTAGAAATTCGCTGCTCAGCTGACCCGGGAGAAGCAAATGTATGCCAAAAATGTATGCAGAATGAGCTTTTCAGTGAACAGCAGCCAGGCACATTTTAGCTAGTTTTACGTGTAAGTGGGCTCAAAGTAAGTGCGCTCAAAGGATGCAGCCCTGAGGTCTCTCCTGATAGGAAGTAGTTAGTAGAAACTCGCTGCTCAGCTGACCCGGCAGGAGCAAATATATGCCAAAAATGTATGCAGAATGAGCTTTTCAGTGAACAGCAGCCAGGCACATTTTAGCTAGTTTTACTTGTAAGTGGGGTTGTAAACGCTTTTCAGGCTCAGTACTGCGCTCAAAGGATGCAGCCCTGAGGTCTCTCCTGATTAGGGGGTAGTTAAGTAGAAATTTGCTGCTCAGCTGACCCGGCAGGAGCAAATATATGCCAAAAATGTATGCAGAATGAGCTTTTCAGTGACCAGCAGCCAGGCACATTTTAGCTAGTTTTACTTGTAAGTGGGGTTGTAAACGGTTTTCAGGCTCAGTACTGCGCTCAAAAGATGCAGCCCTGAGGTCTCTCCTGATAGGAGGTAGTTAAGTAGAAATTCACTACTCAGCTGACCCGGCAGAAGCAAATGTATACCAAAAATGTACCCAGAATGAGCTTTTCAGTGAACAGCAGCCAGGCACGTTTTAGCTAGTTTACTTGTAAGTGGGGTTGTAAACGCTAATTCAGGCTCAGTACTGCGCGCAAAGGATGCAGCCCTGAGGTCTCTCCTGATAGGAGGTAGTTAAGTAGAAACTCGCTGCTCAGCTGACCCGGCAAGAGCAAATTATGCCAAAAATGTATGCAGAATTAGCTTTTCAGTGAACAGCAGCCAGGCACATTTTAGCGAGTTTTACTTGTAAGTGGGGTTGGAAACGGGTATCAGGCTCAGTACTGCTCTCAAAAGATGCAGCCCTGAGGTCTCTCCTGATAGGAGGTAGTTATGTAGAAATTCACTGCTCAGGAGACCCGGCAGAAGCACATGTATACCAAAAATGTACCCAGAATGAGCTTTTCAGTGAACAGCAGCCAGGCACATTTTAGCTAGTTTTACTTGTAAGTGGGGTTGTAAACGCTTTTCAGGCTCAGTACTGCGCTCAAAGGATGCAGCCCTGAGGTCTCTCCTGATTAGGGGGTAGTTAAGTAGAAATGTGCTGCTCAGCTGATCCGGCAGGAGCAAATATATGCCAAAAATGTATGCAGAATGAGCTTTTCAGTGACCAGCAGCCAGGCACATTTTAGCTAGTTTTACTTGTAAGTGGGGTTGTAAACGGTTTTCAGGCTCAGTACTGCGCTCAAAAGATGCAGCCCTGAGGTCTCTCCTGATAGGAGGTAGTTAAGTAGAAATTCACTGCTCAGCTGACCCGGCAGAAGCAAATGTATACCAAAAATGTACCCAGAATGAGCTTTTCAGTGAACAGCAGCCAGGCACGTTTTAGCTAGTTTACTTGTAAAGTGGGGTTGTAAACGCTAATTCAGGCTCAGTACTGCGCGCAAAGGATGCAGCCCTGAGGTCTCTCCTGATAGGAGGTAGTTATGTAGAAATTCACTGCTCAGGAGACCCGGCAGAAGCACATGTATACCAAAAATGTACCCAGAATGAGCTTTTCAGTGAACAGCAGCCAGGCACATTTTAGCTAGTTTTACCTGTAAGTGGGGTTGGAAACGGTTTTCAGGCTCAGTACTGCGCTCAAAAGACGCAGCCCTGAGTTCTCTCCTGATAGGAGGTAGTTAAGTAGAAATTCACTACTCAGCTGACCCGGCAGAAGCAAATGTATACCAAAAATGTACCCAGAATGAGCTTTTCAGTGAACAGCAGCCAGGCACGTTTTAGCTAGTTTACTTGTAAGTGGGGTTGTAAACGCTAATTCAGGCTCAGTACTGCGCGCATAGGATGCAGCCCTGAGGTCTCTCCTGATAGGAGGTAGTTAAGTAGAAACTCGCTGCTCAGCTGACCCGGCAAGAGCAAATTATGCCAAAAATGTATGCAGAATGAGCTTTTCAGTGAACAGCAGCCAGGCACATTTTAGCTAGTTTTACTTGTAAGTGGGGTTGTAAATGGTTTTCAGGCTCAGTACTGCGTTCAAAAGATGCAGCCCTGAGGTCTCTCCTGATAGGAGGTAGTTAAGTAGAAATTCGCTGCTCAGCTGACCCGGGAGAAGCAAATGTATGCCAAAAATGTACCCAGAATGAGCTTTTCAGTGAACAGCAGCCAGGCACATTTTAGCTAGTTTTACTTGTAAGTGGGGTTGGAAACGGTTTTCAGGCTCAGTACTGCGCTCAAAAGATGCAGCCATGAGGTCTCTTCTGATAGGAGGTAGTTAAGTAGAAATTCACTGCTCAGCTGACCCGGCAGAAGCAAATGTATACCAAAAATGTACCCAGAATGACCTTTTCAGTGAACAGCAGCCAGGCACATTTTAGCTAGTTTTACGTGTAAGTGGGCTCAAAGTAAGTGCGCTCAAAGGATGCAGCCCTGAGGTCTCTCCTGATAGGAAGTAGTTAGTAGAAACTCGCTGCTCAGCTGACCCGGCAGGAGCAAATATATGCCAAAAATGTATGCAGAATGAGCTTTTCAGTGAACAGCAGCCAGGCACATTTTAGCTAGTTTTACTTGTAGGTGGGGTTGTAAACGGTTTTCAGGCTCAGTACTGCGCTCAAAAGATGCAGCCCTGAGGTCTCTCCTGATAGGAGGTAGTTAAGTAGAAATTCGCTGCTCAGCTGACCCGGCAGAAGCAAATGTATACCAAAAATGTACCCAGAATGAGCTTTTCAGTGAACAGCAGCCAGGCACATTTTAGCTAGTTTTACTTGTAAGTGGGGTTGTAAACGGTTTTCAGGCTCAGTACTGCGCTCAAAAGATGCAGCCCTGAGGTCTCTCCTGATAGGAGGTAGTTAAGTAGAAATTTGCTGCTCAGCTGACCCGGCAGGAGCAAATATATGCCATAAATGTATGCAGAATGAGCTTTTCAGTGACCAGCAGCCAGGCACATTTTAGCTAGTTTTACTTGTAAGTGGGGTTGTAAACGGTTTTCAGGCTCAGTACTGCGCTCAAAAGATGCAGCCCTGAGGTCTCGCCTGATAGGAGGTAGTTAAGTAGAAATTCGCTGCTCAGCTGACCCGGGAGAAGCAAATGTATGCCAAAAATGTACCCACAATGAGCTTTTCAGTGAACAGCAGCCAGGCACATTTTAGCTAGTTTTACTTGTAAGTGGGGTTGGAAACGGGTATCAGGCTCAGTACTGCGCTCAAAAGATGCAGCCCTGAGGTCTCTCCTGATAGGAGGTAGTTATGTAGAAATTCACTGCTCAGGAGACCCGGCAGAAGCACATGTATACCAAAAATGTACCCAGAATGAGCTTTTCAGTGAACAGCAGCCAGGCACATTTTAGCTAGTTTTACTTGTAAGTGGGGTTGTAAACGCTTTTCAGGCTCAGTACTGCGCTCAAAGGATGCAGCCCTGAGGTCTCTCCTGATTAGGGGGTAGTTAAGTAGAAATTTGCTGCTCAGCTGACCCGGCAGGAGCAAATATATGCCAAAAATGTATGCAGAATGAGCTTTTCAGTGACCAGCAGCCAGGCACATTTTAGCTAGTTTTACTTGTAAGTGGGGTTGTAAATGGTTTTTAGGCTCAGTACTGCGCTCAAAAGATGCAGCCCTGAGGTCTCTCCTGATAGGAGGTAGTTAAGTAGAAATTCACTGCTCAGCTGACCCGGCAGAAGCAAATGTATACCAAAAATGTACCCAGAATGAGCTTTTCAGTGAACAGCAGCCAGGCACGTTTTAGCTAGTTTACTTGTAAAGTGGGGTTGTAAACGCTAATTCAGGCTCAGTACTGCGCGCAAAGGATGCAGCCCTGAGGTCTCTCCTGATAGGAGGTAGTTATGTAGAAATTCACTGCTCAGGAGACCCGGCAGAAGCACATGTATACCAAAAATGTACCCAGAATGAGCTTTTCAGTGAACAGCAGCCAGGCACATTTTAGCTAGTTTTACCTGTAAGTGGGGTTGGAAACGGTTTTCAGGCTCAGTACTGCGCTCAAAAGACGCAGCCCTGAGTTCTCTCCTGATAGGAGGTAGTTAAGTAGAAATTCACTGCTCAGCTGACCCGGCAGAAGCAAATGTAAACCAAAAAGTACCCAGAATGACCTTTTCAGTGAACAGCAGCCAGGCACATTTTAGCTAGTTTTACTTGTAAGTGGGGTTGTAAACGCTTTTCAGGCTCAGTACTGCGCTCAAAGGATGCAGCCCTGAGGTCTCTCCTGATTAGGGGGTAGTTAAGTAGAAATTTGCTGCTCAGCTGACCCGGCAGGAGCAAATATATGCCAAAAATGTATGCAGAATGAGCTTTTCAGTGACCAGCAGCCAGGCACATTTTAGCTAGTTTTACTTGTAAGTGGGGTTGTAAATGGTTTTTAGGCTCAGTACTGCGCTCAAAAGATGCAGCCCTGAGGTCTCTCCTGATAGGAGGTAGTTAAGTAGAAATTCACTGCTCAGCTGACCCGGCAGAAGCAAATGTATACCAAAAATGTACCCAGAATGAGCTTTTCAGTGAACAGCAGCCAGGCACGTTTTAGCTAGTTTACTTGTAAAGTGGGGTTGTAAACGCTAATTCAGGCTCAGTACTGCGCGCAAAGGATGCAGCCCTGAGGTCTCTCCTGATAGGAGGTAGTTATGTAGAAATTCACTGCTCAGGAGACCCGGCAGAAGCACATGTATACCAAAAATGTACCCAGAATGAGCTTTTCAGTGAACAGCAGCCAGGCACATTTTAGCTAGTTTTATCTGTAAGTGGGGTTGGAAACGGTTTTCAGGCTCAGTACTGCGCTCAAAAGACGCAGCCCTGAGTTCTCTCCTGATAGGAGGTAGTTAAGTAGAAATTCACTGCTCAGCTGACCCGGCAGAAGCAAATGTAAACCAAAAAGTACCCAGAATGACCTTTTCAGTGAACAGCAGCCAGGCACATTTTAGCTAGTTTTACTTGTAAGTGGGGTTGTAAACGCTTTTCAGGCTCAGTACTGCGCTCAAAGGATGCAACCCTGAGGTCTCTCCTGATTAGGGGGTAGTTAAGTGAAAATTCGCTGCTCAGCTGACCCGGCAGGAGCAAATATATGCCAAAAATGTATGCAGAATTAGCTTTTCAGTGAACAGCAGCCAGGCACATTTTAGCTAGTTTTACTTGTAAGTGGGGTTGTAAACGGTTTTCAAGCTCAGTACTGCGCTCAAAAGATGCAGCCCTGAGGTCTCTCCTGATAGGAGGTAGTTAAGTAGAAATTCACTACTCAGCTGACCCGGCAGAAGCAAATGTATACCAAAAATGTACCCAGAATGAGCTTTTCAGTGAACAGCAGCCAGGCACGTTTTAGCTAGTTTACTTGTAAGTGGGGTTGTAAACGCTAATTCAGGCTCAGTACTGCGCGCAAAGGATGCAGCCCTGAGGTCTCTCCTGATAGGAGGTAGTTAAGTAGAAACTCGCTGCTCAGCTGACCCGGCAAGAGCAAATTATGCCAAAAATGTATGCAGAATGAGCTTTTCAGTGAACAGCAGCCAGGCACATTTTAGCTAGTTTTACTTGTAAGTGGGGTTGTAAATGGTTTTCAGGCTCAGTACTGCGTTCAAAGGATGCAGCCCTGAGGTCTCTCCTGATAGGAGGTAGTTAAGTAGAAATTCGCTGCTCAGCTGACCCGGGAGAAGCAAATGTATGCCAAAAATGTACCCAGAATGAGCTTTTCAGTGAACAGCAGCCAGGCACATTTTAGCTAGTTTTACTTGTAAGTGGGGTTGGAAACGGTTTTCAGGCTCAGTACTGCGCTCAAAAGATGCAGCCATGAGGTCTCTTCTGATAGGAGGTAGTTAAGTAGAAATTCACTGCTCAGCTGACCCGGCAGAAGCAAATGTATACCAAAAATGTACCCAGAATGACCTTTTCAGTGAACAGCAGCCAGGCACATTTTAGCTAGTTTTACGTGTAAGTGGGCTCAAAGTAAGTGCGCTCAAAGGATGCAGCCCTGAGGTCTCTCCTGATAGGAAGTAGTTAGTAGAAACTCGCTGCTCAGCTGACCCGGCAGGAGCAAATATATGCCAAAAATGTATGCAGAATGAGCTTTTCAGTGAACAGCAGCCAGGCACATTTTAGCTAGTTTTACTTGTAAGTGGGGTTGTAAACGGTTTTCAAGCTCAGTACTGCGCTCAAAAGATGCAGCCCTGAGGTCTCTCCTGATAGGAGGTAGTTAAGTAGAAATTTGCTGCTCAGCTGACCCGGCAGGAGCAAATATATGCCATAAATGTATGCAGAATGAGCTTTTCAGTGACCAGCAGCCAGGCACATTTTAGCTAGTTTTACTTGTAAGTAGGGTTGTAAACGGTTTTCAGGCTCAGTACTGCGCTCAAAAGATGCAGCCCTGAGGTCTCGCCTGATAGGAGGTAGTTAAGTAGAAATTCGCTGCTCAGCTGACCCGGGAGAAGCAAATGTATGCCAAAAATGTACCCACAATGAGCTTTTCAGTGAACAGCAGCCAGGCACATTTTAGATAGTTTTACTTGTAAGTGGGGTTGGAAACGGGTATCAGGCTCAGTACTGCGCTCAAAAGATGCAGCCCTGAGGTCTCTCCTGATAGGAGGTAGTTATGTAGAAATTCACTGCTCAGGAGACCCGGCAGAAGCACATGTATACCAAAAATGTACCCAGAATGAGCTTTTCAGTGAACAGCAGCCAGGCACATTTTAGCTAGTTTTACTTGTAAGTGGGGTTGTAAACGCTTTTCAGGCTCAGTACTGCGCTCAAAGGATGCAGCCCTGAGGTCTCTCCTGATTAGGGGGTAGTTAAGTAGAAATTTGCTGCTCAGCTGACCCGGCAGGAGCAAATATATGCCAAAAATGTATGCAGAATGAGCTTTTCAGTGACCAGCAGCCAGGCACATTTTAGCTAGTTTTACTTGTAAGTGGGGTTGTAAACGGTTTTCAGGCTCAGTACTGCGCTCAAAAGATGCAGCCCTGAGGTCTCTCCTGATAGGAGTAAGCGTGGGCGGAAAATCCGTTCCGCTCGCGGATTTTGCGGATTTTCGGGAAATCCGCAATCCGCGAGATTTGCGGATTTCCCGCAAAATCCGCAAATTCGCACGCAGCGGATTTTTTTGGCGGCGCGCGGCGTTGGTGATACAATTTTTGCGGCGCGCGGCGTTTATCATCGTTTGCCGAGTTGTTTTTTTCGATAGTTTGCGAGTGCTGCGCCATTTTGGATCTTGCTGTGTGATCCCGCGGGAATTGGCGAGCGCGATTACGTCATCGCGGCTTGCCAGCGATAGTTTGTCAACGCGAGTACGGCGAGATCACGTCTCGCGGTACTTCGCAATTGCGAGATTTGAGATGCGGCGAGCGAAAATATAAATTTGCAATTCTGCACAAGAAATCCACCAGCAAGCAGCATAAACCTTCTAGAAATGATGATTTTTATGTGAATAACTCCTTAGTTTGACATTTGCCTGCACTTTTTTAGCGAGGAGTCCATTTTGGGGAGGGGGGCAGGGGGGTGGGAGGAAGGAAGTGCCCCATAGTCTTCAACTTCCTGTTCCTGTTCAGCAGGCTCCTCCCAGTGCTTTGTCCATCTCCTGGTCACTTTTCATTCGGATGTGGACCTGGAAGGATTACTTTTTGTGGATGCTGCTGGATCTTTGGATTTGAGGCCTTTTTGACTTTCTTTGGATCACTGTTGGATTAGAAATTTTACAAGTAAGTTTGTTTGGGGCATTACAGTTGCTGCAACTAAAATTTTGGGATTTTCGATTTTTGGGCTGTTTTGGGGCCTTTTCCCCAGGGGTACTCAGTGGTGGGTGGACTGTGGTTGTCTTGAACTTAAACATCATGGAGGCCATAGATGAATTGGGATTGTGCTGATTTTTCTGTGTTTTTCGATTTTTTTTTTTTGTAAAATTTTGTGTTTTTCGATTTTTGACCTGTTGTTGGGGCCTTGACCAGGGGTAGTGAGTGGTGCATGGGCCTAGTCTTTCTGTGGGCTGTCTTGAATTTAAACATCATGGAGGCCATGGATGGAATGGGATTGTGCTGATTTTGCAGTGTTTTTCGATTTTTGGGCCTGTACTTGTGGCCTTTTCACCAGGGGTATTTGAGTCTAGCATCGGCCTAGTCTTTCTGTGGGCTGTCTTGAATTTAAACATCATGGAGGCCATGGATGGAATAGGATTGTGCGGATTTTGCAGTGTTTTTCGATTTTTGGGCCTGTACTTGTGGCCTTTTCACCAGGGGTATTTGAGTCTAGCATGGGCCTAGTCTTTCTGTGGGATGTCTTGAATTTAAACATCATGGAGGCCATGGATTGAATGGGATTGTGCTGATTTTGCAGTGTTTTTCGATTTTTGGGGGTGTTCATGGGGAGGGACATGCCATGTGGCTGGTGGCCATTTTGAGTGCAGCTACAGGCACTGGCCATGTGCTGGCAGGCAAGTGGCCATTTTGAATGCAGGCTTTGTTGTTAGGCCTCCAACCATTTTGCCTACTTTTCAACCTTTATTTATGCCCAGGGGTAGTGAGTCTTGCATGGGCCTAGTATTTCTGTGGGTTGTCTTGAATTTAAACATCATGGAGGCCATGGATTGAATGGGATTGTGCTGATTTTGCAGTGTTTTTCGATTTTTGGGCCTGTACTTGTGGCCTTTTCACCAGGGGTATTTCAGTCTAGCATGGGCCTAGTCTTTCTGTGGGCTGTCTTGAATTTAAACATCATGGAGGCCATGGATGGAATAGGATTGTGCTGATTTTGCAGTGTTTTTCGATTTTTGGGCCTGTACTTGTGGCCTTTTCACCAGGGGTATTTGAGTCTAGCATGGGCCTAGTCTTTCTGTGGGCTGTCTTGAATTTAAACATCATGGAGGCCATGGATGGAATAGGATTGTGCTGATTTTGCAGTGTTTTTCGATTTTTGGGGGTGTTCATGGGGAGGGACATGCCATGTGGCTGGTGGCCATTTTGAGTGCAGCTACAGGCACTGGCCATGTGCTGGCAGGCAAGTGGCCATTTTGAATGCAGGCTTTGTTGTTAGGCCTCCAACCATTTTGCCTACTTTTCAACCTTTATTTATGCCCAGGGGTAGTGAGTCTTGCATGGGCCTAGTCTTTCTGTGGGTTGTCTTGAATTTAAACATCATGGAGGCCATGGATTGAATGGGATTGTGCTGATTTTGCAGTGTTTTTCGATTTTTGGGCCTGTACTTGTGGCCTTTTCACCAGGGGTATTTCAGTCTAGCATGGGCCTAGTCTTTCTGTGGGCTGTCTTGAATTTAAACATCATGGAGGCCATGGATGGAATAGGATTGTGCTGATTTTGCAGTGTTTTTCGATTTTTGGGCCTGTACTTGTGGCCTTTTCACCAGGGGTATTTGAGTCTAGCATGGGCCTAGTCTTTCTGTGGGCTGTCTTGAATTTAAACATCATGGAGGCCATGGATGGAATAGGATTGTGCTGATTTTGCAGTGTTTTTCGATTTTTGGGGGTGTTCATGGGGAGGGACATGCCATGTGGCTGGTGGCCATTTTGAGTGCAGCTACAGGCACTGGCCATGTGCTGGCAGGCAAGTGGCCATTTTGAATGCAGGCTTTGTTGTTAGGCCTCCAACCATTTTGCCTACTTTTCAACCTTTATTTATGCCCAGGGGTAGTGAGTCTTGCATGGGCCTAGTCTTTCTGTGGGTTGTCTTGAATTTAAACATCATGGAGGCCATGGATTGAATGGGATTGTGCTGATTTTGCAGTGTTTTTCGATTTTTGGGCCTGTACTTGTGGCCTTTTCACCAGGGGTATTTCAGTCTAGCATGGGCCTAGTCTTTCTGTGGGCTGTCTTGAATTTAAACATCATGGAGGCCATGGATGGAATAGGATTGTGCTGATTTTGCAGTGTTTTTCGATTTTTGGGCCTGTACTTGTGGCCTTTTCACCAGGGGTATTTGAGTCTAGCATGGGCCTAGTCTTTCTGTGGGCTGTCTTGAATTTAAACATCATGGAGGCCATGGATGGAATAGGATTGTGCTGGTTTTGCAGTGTTTTTCGATTTTTGGGCCTGTACTTGTGGCCTTTTCACCAGGGGTATTTGAGTCTAGCATGGGCCTAGTCTTTCTGTGGGCTGTCTTGAATTTAAACATCATGGAGGCCATGGATGGAATAGGATTGTGCTGATTTTGCAGTGTTTTTCGATTTTTGGGCCTGTACTTGTGGCCTTTTCACCAGGGGTATTTCAGTCTAGCATGGGCCTAGTCTTTCTGTGGGTTGTCTTGAATTTAAACATCATGGAGGCCATGGATTGAATGGGATTGTGCTGATTTTGCAGTGTTTTTCGATTTTTGGGGGTGTTCATGGGGAGGGACATGCCATGTGGCTGGTGGCCATTTTGAGTGCAGCTACAGGCACTGGCCATGTGCTGGCAGGCAAGTGGCCATTTTGAATGCAGGCTTTGTTGTTAGGCCTCCAACCATTTTGCCTACTTTTCAACCTTTATTTATGCCCAGGGGTAGTGAGTCTTGCATGGGCCTAGTATTTCTGTGGGTTGTCTTGAATTTAAACATCATGGAGGCCATGGATTGAATGGGATTGTGCTGATTTTGCAGTGTTTTTCGATTTTTGGGCCTGTACTTGTGGCCTTTTCACCAGGGGTATTTCAGTCTAGCATGGGCCTAGTCTTTCTGTGGGCTGTCTTGAATTTAAACATCATGGAGGCCATGGATGGAATAGGATTGTGCTGATTTTGCAGTGTTTTTCGATTTTTGGGCCTGTACTTGTGGCCTTTTCACCAGGGGTATTTGAGTCTAGCATGGGCCTAGTCTTTCTGTGGGCTGTCTTGAATTTAAACATCATGGAGGCCATGGATGGAATAGGATTGTGCTGATTTTGCAGTGTTTTTCGATTTTTGGGCCTGTACTTGTGGCCTTTTCACCAGGGGTATTTGAGTCTAGCATGGGCCTAGTCTTTCTGTGGGCTGTCTTGAATTTAAACATCATGGAGGCCATGGATGGAATAGGATTGTGCTGATTTTGCAGTGTTTTTCGATTTTTGGGCCTGTACTTGTGGCCTTTTCACCAGGGGTATTTCAGTCTAGCATGGGCCTAGTCTTTCTGTGGGTTGTCTTGAATTTAAACATCATGGAGGCCATGGATTGAATGGGATTGTGCTGATTTTGCAGTGTTTTTCGATTTTTGGGGGTGTTCATGGGGAGGGACATGCCATGTGGCTGGTGGCCATTTTGAGTGCAGCTACAGGCACTGGCCATGTGCTGGCAGGCAAGTGGCCATTTTGAATGCAGGCTTTGTTGTTAGGCCTCCAACCATTTTGCCTACTTTTCAACCTTTATTTATGCCCAGGGGTAGTGAGTCTTGCATGGGCCTAGTCTTTCTGTGGGTTGTCTTGAATTTAAACATTATGGAGGGCATGGATGGATTGGGATTGTGCTGATTTTGCAGTGTTTTTCGATTTTTTTGTGCTCTATAACTGAACTGATGTTCCTCTGTCTTCCTTTTTTTTTAGGTGCACAAGACTCAAGAGAACCACCAGTGCCAGGAAGAAGTCCTGCAGCGGTGTGTGTGTGCAGCATAACGTCACGCGACGTCACGTCTGGCCTCAGACAACTCTACAATTCGTGCAACTGCGGCCTGCTGTCTGACCTGCTCTGAAGAAGATGGCCCCAAAGAAAGTTCTCCGTAGCTCCTCTAGCAAGAAAGTTGCTAGTAAGGAGCAGAAGAAGCAAGTTACCAAGGAGGCTGGTGTGCCACCCGCCACTTTTTTTGGGAGCAAAAAAAAAAGTACGCCTGCAGCAGCAGGATCTGCTGGGGACCAACCTGAGAGCAGCACCCCTGCTCCATTGGGTTCAGTGCCTCCACCACCACGCCAACTTAAGTCAAAGCCCTTGAGTGCTTCAGAGGCAGTCAGTGTACTTCTCCAATCACCATCGACCAGTGATGTTGGCTCATCGCAAGAAAGTAGCAGCAATGTCCCTGAATCAACACAGGTTGTTGTAACTCATCTGACAAGTGTTGAACAACCACAGCCGCAACAACAACACCATGTGCAAGTACACGCCCAAGTACATGTGGAAGGAGAGGCAGCAAAAGGAGATGCGCAAGCAAAGGTGCATGGACGTTCACAAGTGCCCACAATAGTTGTTCCTCCCGAAGTAGGGGCACATTTGGAAATCGACAATGAAGCTGAGGTATCATTGGAAGCCACTCCTCCTGATGATCATTCATTGTCTTCCACATCCCTAGCAAGGAAAAGATCAAGGGGGGTGTCTACATCTTCTTCAAGCCCACCTCGTTCTGGTGCAAGTGATCTGTCTTGGGAACCACCACAACTGCGGTCTGACAGTGAGGCAGAGGCACACCATGATCTGCCACCGGTACCTAAGCGTAAAAGGAAGGTCGTCCAAAAACTCAAACCTATGGAGTGTGATGAGGCTCAACAAGAAGTGACAGATACTGCTGGTGATGAAGCCTCTCACGATGACGACGAGCCAGTCATCACAAAGGTCACTGCAGCCCCACCGGGCATGCAGCAAAGAGACATTTTGACCCTATCCCGAGAAGCTGCTGAGCGTGATGATGATGTCGGCGAGGAGGCAATGGAAATGGAATCATTAGATTTGGAGTTAAGTAGTACACCAAAACCTACCGCTTCCATATTTCTTCGCAAGAAGGTACCCACCTCGTCCTCGACCTCAATTCGTGGTGGTGAAAGTGCAAAGCGTACTGAAGTTCGGCAATCCACATCCTCCACTTCATCTGTCATTAGCAGCAGGACCACCACCACCAGTATCGCCGCCTCCTCCGGCCCCCGAAGACATTTCAAGTCTCCAGTTTGGGACTTCTTTAGTGTTTGCCCAAAAAAGGAAAACATAGCCATTTGTAGCCTTTGTAAGCTTCGATTTAGTCGTGGTAAGCTTGGTTCTAACTATGGTACCGGAGGCCAGAGAGGTCATCTTGAGAGAAGGCACCCTGTCGAATGGTTTCCGCACCTAGAGGCGGTCAAGAAAGCCGGAATTGCACGTAATGAAAACGTTGATTTGTCATCTGCTGATGACGAGGAGGTAGAAGACGATTCAAACACTTCACTTACACCCAGTTCCCATGTCAGCAGCACACCCCATGGGAGCCACACTAAGAGTGTGGGAGAGAGTGAGACATCAATGCGGAAAAGTTCATCAGCGAGCGTAACTGGGTCGAAGAGATCATCATCATCCCGTAAATCCTTGGTCCAGGGCAACATTAAAAAGATGTTGTTTACAGAAGCGCAATATGAACGCAACCACCCAATGACCCGTCTGTATAACACTAAGCTGGCTAAAATGCTAGCTCTGGACCTTCTCCCTTTTTCTTTTGTAGAAGGGGTTGGTTTTCTAGAATTAGTGACAGCGCTCTGCCCTAAATGGAAGGTTCCTAGCCGGTTCTATTTTGCCCGAGTTGCGGTTCCAGCACTACATGAAGATGTTCTGAAGGTGATTGGGGAAGCTTTGCAGAAGAGTGCTGTTCACACTATACATCTGACAACAGACATGTGGACCAGTGGCGCAGGCGCTGATTACATGTGCATCACTGCACACTGGGTCTCTTTTTCAGGGGCTAAAGCAAAGCTAAACTCAGGTGTTGACACTAACATTGTTTTTAAAGGTGCTCGGAAACATGCAACACTAGCCATGTTTGGTTTGGAGAAACGTCACACAGCAGAAAACATTTTGGATGTCTTTAACACAAAGGTCCTTAACTGTCTGTCCCCACTAAAACGCAAGGTTGGTTATGTTTCCACAGACAATGGCTCCAATATAGTTAAGGCCATGAGGGACGGTTACTATTTCAGAGTGCCGTGTTTGGCGCACTGTATAAACCTGGTTGTCCAAAAATTCTTGGGTAATAAACGCAGTGCAGCGTACAGTGTATTGGAGAACTGCCGAAAAATTTGCAAGCATTTCAGGCATTCTTTTAAGGCCCGCAAGCAGCTGAGGAGCATGCTATATCAAAGTCAAATGCCAGTGAAAGCACTCATCCAGGAGGTGGTAACACGTTGGAACTCAACCTTCTACATGCTTGAGCGTCTGTATGAGCAGTATACGCAACTCGATCAATATTTCTTGAAAGAGGGTATAGAGGAGCTGAGGATGGGTGGGCCGCAATGGAACATAGTTGAAAGCCTAACACGCATGCTTCGTCCTTTTGAGGTCTTCACACGTGCAGTCAGCAAGGAGGACTCTAATTTGGGAAAAGCTATCCCATTGTTGTACATGCTGGAGGACCAACTGAAGGAGGTGTGTTCTGTGTTTCGAAAAGATGACAAAAAGAAAGACTCTTTGCTTCTGGCTGAGAAATTATTAGAGCTCCTACAAGGTGATGAACGTCTTCAAAAGATCCACTCAGAACAGCATTACATTTGTGCTACTATTCTGGATCCACGCTACAAAAAGGCGCTGGCAGGCAGAGCATTCTTTCCTTTTGCTGATGAAGATGTTACAAAGTACAAACGTTGGCTAGCCTTGTCAGCCAAGAAGTTTGAAACAGAACGGCTGGAAATTGAAGGAAATGGCAGTACATCAGCAGGCCATCCCCAGTCAAAACAATCCACTTCTGCACCTGTGGCTGTGGCACAAGTGACCTCTCAGCCGTTAAAGACACCGGCAACCGGATCATCTGCACGAAAGACAACAGAAACATTGGAGGCTGAAGAGGATTGGCTAGCTCTGCGTGGGTTTGGTTCTCAAAAGGTCAGAGGCACAGCAAGAGCTACGCAAAGTGGAGGAACCTTGGAGGAGGACCTTGAGTCGATGGTGAAGGACTATCTGAATGACGCCACAGAGGTCTATGTTAATTCTGACCCATTGGCGTATTGGCATGGGAAAAAAGAATTGTGGCCACAGCTCACCAACCTGGCTTTAAACTACTTGTCTTGCCCACTCGCAAGTGTGTCTTCTGAACGGGTTTTCAGTGCGGCTGGTGGGATTGTAACTCCCAAACGGAGCCGCCTCTCGCCCAAAAATGTGGAGAGGTTAACAATGATCAAGATGAATCAGCACCTCATACCACCAGATATAAGAGTACGAGAGAGCGTGCCGGATGAAGAGGAGGTGGCCAGCACCATAGATGAGGGAATTTCTACTCTGTCAGGTGGCACTGACCTCACCCGGGCTGAATTCGCAGAGTATGATGACGAAGCCTTATTCTTATTCCTGGACCGTGATACCGACTTCGAGCCCTGAAAATGAGACAACGAATCAATAACTTTCTTTTTCATCCTTATTCACTTTTATTCCTGTGTGTCTGTCTTTCTTTGTTGTGCACAGTTAATATAATTCAAACTTTAATCAGATAATCACAAAGACAAGCCCATCAGCAGAACTGTCTTCACTTGTTTGCTAATTTATTTGAAGGTGCCGCAGTCTGCATTCCTCAGGTTCACAAGTTCAGAAGAACATGCTCCTCTATCCTCCTCCTCCAGAGTCCAGACTCCTATTTCCATCAAAGCAGAGGGCTGGTTTACGCCCAATGAAGAAAGACTCAGCACTTGTGGGGGTGTTGTTCTACCTCTTTGCAGGTGAGTTGACGGGTCTGGGGCCATTGCTGGGAAGCACTAAAAGTGGTTTGTGCCAAATCCGAGGCGGAAATTTTTTTGTGTTTTTGATGACTTGCTTGCCTTTGAGGTGCTCTTAGGGGGGGTTCCGTCTGTTTGTGGGTGAGTTTCGTGGTCTGAGAGCATTGCTGGGACACTCTAATCTTGATTGCATTTGCTTTTCAGGAAATCCGTCGTGCCAACCCTGACTTATGGCCTAGCTACGCAGCGCGTTTGGACCGAAGGCCCAGAAATATTGCAAGTATGAGAGTTTGCTTTTGGCCTGTTTGGGGGTGTTATGCTTCTTGGCGGGTGGGTTGCCGGGTCTTGGGGCATTCCTGGGAAGGTCTAATACCGGGTAGAAGTGGTTGGGACAAAATCCAGGCCGATTTTTTTTTGGGCTATTTCAGACATTTTGCTCTATGTAGCGTTTTCGGGGGCCTGTTTGGGGGGCTTCCTGGTGTTTGCGGGTGAGTTTCGTGGTCTGGGAGCACTGCTGGGACACTCTAATCTTGATTGCATTTGCTTTTCAGGAAATCCGTCGTGCCAACCCCGACTTATGGCCTAGCTACGCAGCGCGTTTGGACCGAAGGCCCAGAAATATTGCAAGTATGAGATTTTGCTTTTGGCCTGTTTGGGGGTGTTATGCTTCTTGGCGGGTGGGTTGCCGGGTCTTGGGGCATTCCTGGGAAGGTCTAATACCGGGTAGAAGTGGTTGGGACAAAATCCAGGCCGATTTTTTTTGGGGCTATTTCAGACATTTTGCTCTATGTAGCGTTTTCGGGGGCCTGTTTGGGGGGCTTCCTGGTGTTTGTGGGTGAGTTTCGTGGTCTGGGAGCACTGCTGGGACACTCTAATCTTGATTGCATTTGCTTTTCAGGAAATCCGTCGTGCCAACCCCGACTTATGGCCTAGCTACGCAGCGCGTTTGGACCGAAGGCCCAGAAATATTGCAAGTATGAGATTTTGCTTTTGGCCTGTTTGGGGGTGTTATGCTTCTTGGCGGGTGGGTTGCCGTGTCTTGGGGCATTCCTGGGAAGGTCTAATACCAGGTAGAAGTGGTTGGGACAAAATCCAGGCCGATTTTTTTTTTGGGCTATTTCAGACATTTTGCTCTATGTAGCGTTTTCGGGGGCCTGTTTGGGGGGCTTCCTGGTGTTTGCGGGTGAGTTTCGTGGTCTGGGAGCACTGCTGGGACACTCTAATCTTGATTGCATTTGCTTTTCAGGAAATCCGTCGTGCCAACCCCGACTTATGGCCTAGCTACGCAGCGCGTTTGGACCGAAGGCCCAGAAATATTGCAAGTATGAGATTTTGCTTTTGGCCTGTTTGGGGGTGTTATGCTTCTTGGCGGGTGGGTTGCCGTGTCTTGGGGCATTCCTGGGAAGGTCTAATACCGGGTAGAAGTGGTTGGGACAAAATCCAGGCCGATTTTTTTTGGGGCTATTTCAGACATTTTGCTCTATGTAGCGTTTTCGGGGGCCTGTTTGGGGGGCTTCCTGGTGTTTGCGGGTGAGTTTCGTGGTCTGGGAGCACTGCTGGGACACTCTAATCTTGATTGCATTTGCTTTTCAGGAAATCCGTCGTGCCAACCCCGACTTATGGCCTAGCTACGCAGCGCGTTTGGACCGAAGGCCCAGAAATATTGCAAGTATGAGATTTTGCTTTTGGCCTGTTTGGGGGTGTTATGCTTCTTGGCGGGTGGGTTGCCGGGTCTTGGGGCATTCCTGGGAAGGTCTAATACCGGGTAGAAGTGGTTGGGACAAAATCCAGGCCGATTTTTTTTTGGGCTATTTCTGACATTTTGCTCTATGTAGCGTTTTCGGGGGCCTGTTTGGGGGGCTTCCTGGTGTTTGCGGGTGAGTTTCGTGGTCTGGGAGCACTGCTGGCTATATATACTTTACTTTGCAAGAGGTTTGAAGCAAATCCATGGTGGCTGAGGGGACTTAGGGCCTAGCTGCAGAGCGCGCGCGGAGTGATTTGGGAAATTTGTGAAAAAGTGACTAAGTCCCCATTTTTGTACTTTTGCTCTTTGGCTGTTTGGGGGTCTTCTACTCGTTTTCTCCTGGGTTGACGGCTCTGGGGCCATTGCTGGGAAGCTCTAATACCGGATAAAAGTGTTTTGGACCAAATCCCAGGCGGATTTTTTTTTGTGTTTTTGATGACTTGCTTGCCTTTGAGGTGCTCTTAGGGGGGGTTCCGTCTGTTTGCGGGTGAGTTTCGTGGTCTGGGAGCACTGCTGGGACACTCTAATCTTGATTGCATTTGCTTTTCAGGAAATCCGTCGTGCCAACCCCGACTTATGGCCTAGCTACGCAGCGCGTTTGGACCGAAGGCCCAGAAATATTGCAAGTATGAGATTTTGCTTTTGGCCTGTTTGGGGGTGTTACGCTTCTTGGCGGGTGGGTTGCCGGGTCTTGGGGCATTCCTGGGAAGGTCTAATACCGGGTAGAAGTGGTTGGGACAAAATCCGCGCGGAAAAGCCTTTAGTTTTGGCACTTTTTGTAACTTAGGGTTCGTTAGGGTTAGCCCTAGCAGCAGGATTGCATGTGTTTCGGGGTGTTCTAGATTTTTCAAACTGAGTTCTGGGGTCTTAGAGCACTCGTGAGAATGTGTAATTTTGGTTGCAAGTCATTTGAAGAAAATCCATGGTGGGAAAGGGGGGATTTGGCATAGTTAAAGAAAGCCTTTGCCACTATTCTTAACTTAGGGTTCGTTAGGGTTAGCAGTATTTCTATTGCATGTGTTTGAGTGGGGGGGATTTCGAGTCTTGGAGCGATGCTGGCTATGGCTACTTTTGCTTGGTTGCTTGCAAGTGGTTTGAATGCAATCCACGGTGGGTAATGGGTAATTAGGGTACTTCGGCCTACTTTTACTTTCAAAGTAAGTTTTGTCACCAGTTTTCTGCTAGGCCTCGTTTTTTGAGATTTGATTGGGGGTCTTCTACATTTTTGCGACTGGCTTTAGTAAGGGTCTGGGTGGGAGCACTGCTAGGAAGATCTAATTTTGTTCTAAAACACAGTTTACAGTACACCTAGCTTGAGGGGCAAGATCTGCCCATACATCCTTCAAAAGGTGACTCAGAGTACGCACTTTCAAAAACATTGTACTGTCTACTAGGAAAAACAAATTGTGACTTTTTGCACTCCACAGCCTACATGCCTTATATTTATTTATCAGTGGTGTTGTAATATTATATCACTTCCTGTTTTTCGTTGAATAATTACAGGCCGGGTTTCAGTCTCTGCAATGGGGAAAAAAGGATGGAGTCAGGCTTCACAGTAGCGAGCCACAATTCAGCATCAGGCAGGCAGTGGACAGGGTGTCTTCTGGTGACCAACATCGATGGACGAAGCGTCGGCTGCAATGGAGGAGTGCCGCTAATAGGAGGATTTTTTTTCTGCGGGCAACTTACTTACCACTTCCAACAGGACCACTACAACCACATAGATACAGTATCCCTTGCCTTTTTCTCTGACTGTGACTGCATTTCTTGGCTCTCTCTCTGCTTCTACATTGATCCCTTAACACATCACTTAGTCCACTCCACTATCACATCTGCACCACACATAGTCATTTGTAAGTGCTCCTACGTAATTCGCAAGTCGCAGCACGCCCCAGGCCGTAGAGGACTGGGATGGCCCCAATGATGAAGCATGTCACCAAGGGGCAACCCTGGTGAGTGAGGGGACACCTAGAAAAAAAGCAATTTCTCCTTTTCTATCTACTATACCTTCTGTCAGGTTACGCAGCCCCTAAGCGCCTACCGTACTATGAAACTACATTTCCCATGAGTAGGCGGGAGACTTGCAGACTATTTAGTGAGACTATATGAGAGTACCCTTGTATGTTAGGACAGCACTTCACTGATGCCTGTCTTGTCTTCTGTTACAGGTATCCTTTCCCTGCTGACCCTACCTTTACCCATCCCACATTTTTTATTTTAGTTTGTTATTTTTCTCCCCCGCCTAATGCCTCGAACACCCTGTGTTTACACTTCTGGGTGTTGGTGACATTTGGAGGTGGAACCATATTTGCATCGACTGGATCACGGGGAGTAAACCTGACACCTTCCAGACCAACCCCATTGAGTGTTGTTGTGAATGGATTTATAGTGACCAGCAAGGCTCTCAGGTATCTGGCTACAGAGACCTTATGTTGAATATAGTTATCAATATTTCCACCCACGCCCTGTACTGTCGCATTCTTTCTTCCACAGTTGTCAAAAGTACTAATTACTTTTAACTGACATGCATGCAGTTACAGTAGTGTATGCACTTTCAAAGATTGAGGGATAGGTTTGTACCCAAAGATTTGTTTATGTTCACAATTGTTCGTCCATGCTGTGCTACTTTTTCTTGTCTCCCAAAACCTTTCCCAAAAACCCCCGTACCCATCCATTTTTCAAGCCCTAACCCTCTTCCCCCGGGCTGTGTGGTTTTGATTGATGTGTGACTAAATTACAGCAATAAATCCACACACTTGCTGGGGAGGATAAGGTGATAGCAACAGGCTGGTGAAGAAATCCGAGGATATATTCTTACTCTGCTTGACAAAGACCCATGGCTAATGTCAAAGAACTTCAACCCAATTAGTTATACTTTAACATTTGTTAAGCTACAACGTGGCACTGTTCTAGTGTACTTCTGTCACCTGCTATATTCTGTATTGTACCTTTGTATTGCTCAGGAGGACAAACCAGATTTCATTTTCTTTTTTTCATAGGCAAGCAACTGCCACTGTGTCACACCAGTAGTATCACCGCCATGAGGAAATTTTATCCGCCCAGGATTGCCAACCTTATTTGCTGTTTCCCGTGGAGCCAGCCCTGGGCCTAGCCCTACTTGCAAACAGAAATTACAGGTAAGATAGGCGTTTGGTTGGAGGTAGTATAATGGAGTATTAGGAGAGACGAGAGATTTGATTGACGGTAGTACTACTAAAGTCCTAGGACTATTCAGGAAAACAAACTTACTGTTATGTTAAACCCCCACCCACCAGACTCAAAAGCAGTAAAAAACAGGTATGGTCAGATAAAGTTTCAAAAAGTATATTTTTATAGCCCTAACAAAAGAATCTCCCGCAAGACCCTCCCTAACCCCAACGATTGTCCTTCAAAAGTCCCCAAAAATCACAACTCCCAATTCCCACCCCCCAAAAGTCTCTAAAAAAGGGGCAAGGGACACTATGGCAGGGTGCTGTTGGAATTAGCAGCCAGGGCATCATGCTCCTTGCGGAGGGTGGCAAGTTCGAAGCGGAGGCCCTCCACCACGTTCTTATAATTATGGACCTCCTGCTCCAGGTAGGACAGTCTGAGGGATAAGCGGCGCCGGTGTGCCTTGCAAATCCTGTGAGGGGCAGCTGCTTTCTTTGCTGCTGGGCGGTGGCGTTTGGCTTTGGTAGCCCGGCTCCGTACCGCTGGAGCACTGCGCTGGCTGGCAGCCCGCACGGAGGAGGAGGCAGCTGTCCCAGTGGACGTTGTTGTTGTTCCAGACTGCGTCTCCTCCTCCTCCAGGGCCACCAGCCGCCGATATTCAGCAACAGTGGCATCCAGCCTCCGTTGCCGGGCCATTCGAGCCTGCTCCTTCCTCCTTGATGGTGTCTTGGATTTGGAAGGAGCAACTACATGAAAAAAGAAAGACATAGTCTGTAACCAATGCTCCTTAAGATTAACACAAAATGATTGAGCAGAAAGTTGTCACAGTACAAGTAGCAAATTGAAAGCACAGTGCATAACTATTGAGGACAGTATCTATGTAACCTCCGACTTCTTCATCCTTGCTCTAACATTAGTGGGAGTTTAAGGAACAAATTCTACGAGCACTATGGACTTCTATTACAGTGGACTATGACAGTACACCACTCTTATTCTTCTTCTTCTCTCTTGTTTAGGAAAATTGGTACGTTATCTTATGCAAGCCGGCATAATGCCAGCGCAGTGAACTTGCACCCGAGAAAAACAGACGCACACCATGGTGAGTGAGACAGACTTGCGTTACTGTACCGGTCCAGTACATGCAGGTGGTGAAGCTCTTACTTTTCTATTACGGGTGGCACTGAGAATACTCTGTTAAAAGGGCTACTGCTTAATTAATTTAGCTTTCACCCTACAGTGCAAATGAGTATTAGAAAAGGAAAATGAAGAAGCTAAATTATCTGATTATCTATCACTTCACATGGGATGTATTTGATGACATATGGGATGACTTTAGGTGCTTTGCTTATTATTGAGTGAACAGTGATACCCCCACACATGAATGACGTACTACTACTAAACTAAAGTTATTAAGGGAGGTAGGGAGTGCCCACCGTAATAACTGGATATATGCTGTGCTTGCAGTTGCAATACAAACTACTGCTACTATTCATGGTAGTCTTTGGACAACGTTACAACTTCTTTTCCTTGCCTTTCCTACACTGGAACGGACGTGCGGGTGCGGTGTTACATGCTCTTCAAAGTAACACTTAGTTCATCCAGTGACCGTCTACTCTCTCTAGATTCACATATGCTATCTAAGAGTCAGATAGTACCATGAATGATCCAGGCATCCATCCATTCAAAGTATATTGCACACATACAGTTTCTGTCTCACCCACCCAGGCTGTTCTCCTTCCACCCATCCTTGCTTCATCATTCACCCAGCCATGCACCATACCATTTTCTTACCTTCCCAGCCACCTCGGGGACCAAGCAAACACATATCATTCTTCTTTGCCAGTCATCATTACATTTCTCGTGCTTCCACACTTACTTACACCCTTCTTTCGCTTTTCGTTCATCCCATCCATCAAGTTCACCTCAGATCTGATTGGGATTCTTCTCGCCAAAAACTTCACAGCTAAGTCGAAGTACATTTAGAGGAGGCTACTACCTGCTTTTTTTATAATACACCCGTGCAGAAAGCACACTCTGCAGTCTTCAATCTCAATGACTAAGGAATGTATAGCTTACCTCTGCCCGCCACCACCGTGTGAACCCTCACAGGCATGTCCTTTTCCGGCACTTGCACCGCCTCCTCCCCAGAGTTGTCCTCCTCGTCCAATGCCACCACCTCCGCGCTGGCCCCGTCTCCAGATGTTCCACCTACAAAGTACATTTAATAATGTTAGAATACACCACTCACTACTATATAATATTTGGTCTAGGAGGAAGAAAGAAATGTGAAAAAAAGTGTACAATTTAATAATTTTTGACTGTGTACTCTAGAGTAAAAATGTCCCTTTTTCCAGGGAAGGCTGTTGTCTTGCTGCACTTTTTGGCACAACTGATGAATGTTTGCTTTTTACTTTTTAACACGCACCACTTTTTCTCCTAACAGACAGAACCTTGACTTCTAAGAACACGAGCAGGATCAAGTTCAAACCAGGTGAGAGCTCGGCTCGACCACAAGAAATGTGTCCAATTAATCGTCAGCACTAAGCACTTTTCCATTTTCAGTTACACGTTCACTTTTATGACAAACTTGAATTTAATAAATGTGTTTACTTTTAATAAAGCTTTTAAACTTAAATAGACTCTGTGGTTTTTGGTCCTCCAGACTAGAGTGGATGAGCTAAAGGTTTTCGAATTTTTGCAAGCATGAGTCCGTGCCTCTGCCATCGGTGACTTTGGGAGCTAAATGACTCTGCCACACTATCTAGTCAGTAAGGAGATTGGGGCCGGGGTTCAACTACAAAGTCTGTTATCACTGAGGTATGTGGAAAGTCTAACAGTTACAGCACCTATTATAATTGATAAGCTAAGCGATGCATTATTTAGTGTCCATAGTTCTGTTTGTGCAGATTTGTCCCTGCAACAGTAGTAGAATGGATTGTCCTATCCAAACCAAAAGTAAAGTAGTATCTTATTATTTCTTGGTGGTGGTCATTCACCTTTTTATTGTTGGCAATGGTCAAAGCATAAACATTTAGAATACTTGAAAAGACAATATGGACAATCCCAGAGGACTACACTCAGTGCATAGAGCTATTGCTGACTAGAATGGGAGTCCAATGGAAATGCCAAATGTGCAATCTTAGTTAGCTACACAGACAGACTAATAAGAATAATCTAGTAATACCACACGGAGTCATAGGGATAAGAATTTAGATCCTGTCTACAAGAAGATCAAAGACGATTTAGAAAAAATCGAATGAGGAACGCTAGGAAAAAATAAGTACTCTATATTAAAATTAAAACTTACTGGGGCCAGCAAAGGAGCCCTCGACTGCCCGGTCCTGGCCTGCATCGACAACAGCACCCTCCTCCTCCTCCTCCTGTGTCCTCCTCTTGCCCCTGGGGGAAGCTGATGTACAACATGAAAGAAAGAAAAACAGAAAACATGGATGATATTTATTTCTCAACCAAATCAAACATTTAAAAAAGAACTAACAAAGTAACAAAATATTTTTGCGAAATAGCAAATAGGGAACGACTCCACGGGATATATTATTGACCAATCTCATGTGGTCGACTACGTCATTACTTTAGTATTGCTTGATTTGCGGACCGTCGAATTGGAAACTACCCTATGTAACTCACTAAACAAAGTACTAAAAAGGTTTGCCTAGGATTGGCAGGCAGCAGTCCGCAGCACGCAAAGTGACAGCCAAAGTCCATCGTGATTGAAGATCAGCGACAACACTAAAGTTTCCTACTACATTCACCAGTCATTAAAATACTCAAACTATTAATCCACCACCACTATTTCTTCTTATCGCCATGTGTACAAAGGAAGGACTGGACTTGAGTCTGTAGGGGCTGATTTATAAGGCCCTTGCGGCTCTTTTGCTCCATTGTTGCGTGACTTTTGTGACGCAGCGACAGCACAAAAGAGGCGCAATGGTGCGGCGTATATTAACAACGTGACGCATCTGGGAGATGCATCACGTTGTAAAGCCCTGCGCCAATAGGGGTGTTCCGGCGCAAGGGAGGGCGTTCCTGCGCAGGAACGCATCCTAAAAGTGGCTGAGGGAAATCTACAAGATTTCAATCAGTCACTTTGAGGACAATGATGCGTGACTCAAACCCTGCGCCTGCTTGAAGCAGACGTACGGCTTGACGCAGCATTGGGGAGATAGGGCACCCCAGAGAATTGATGGAGCTGCACCATCGTTGCGACGCAACTCCAGCAATGCGCCACCTTTACGGCACAGATGCGTAACGCTTTGGTGACGTTTTGGGCCCATGGCGCGCCGCATTGTAATACGGCGCACCATGGGTGATGGTGGCGTGACGCACAATTACTGGCGCATCCCTGCAACTTTGCAGGGATGCGCCGGTAATTAAAAATCTGAACCTTAGTGTGTAGCATTGCGCAGTTCTTTCAACTACACTCATACATAATTTCACAGGCCAATGAAATGAACACAAAATCTAAAACAAATAAGCATAGTAGCAACACTACTGAGAAGGAGAGCAGTGTACCTGAAATGCACAGAAGATTTTGAAATAAAATGTACCTACAATGTAATGAGCAGCATTATTGCTCTTGGTAAAAAACAAAAATTTGCAATATAATAACACAGCAGGAGAAAACATAGTAGTAAAGACATAGCTACTACTACTCACCAAGCCCGGGGATCTCAAGGCCAAGGAGGTCGAGCAGATCTCGCTCACGGGTCAGGACATCCGTCCAGCGGTGGGTGGCCTGGTTGTAGGTGCGCCAGACCCGAGAGTGGTGGTAAATGGCCTGGCACACCTTCTCCCACCGCTTCCGGCGCTCCCGGGCCCCGTACCCGGCACTGATCTTGCCGCCTCCCATGATGGTCCTGGGGAGGCGGCGCTGAACATAAAAAATGAGTTGGGCCACCTCCTCCGGGGTAAAGATCTCCCGTGGCATCACTAGCTCCCCCCTCAAACGCCCGCACGGGAGCCGGACACGGGGTGCGGGACCCTTCCCCTTCTCGGGATGCTTCCCGGCTCCCTTCACCATGGTCTGGGCGGAAAGGAATAAAGAAAATAGAATAGGGAAGAGAAGAAAAGAAAAGAGTTTACAAAAGTAGTTTAAAATTAACCAAAAGTAGCAGTAAACACAAAAATATAGGGCTAGAAAAATAGAGGGATAGATAATAAGTAAAATAGATAAAAAAAAACTTCAAACAAGCAAAGGATGGCAGAGATTGACAGAGGATACAAAGACCATGCCCAGAACCATAGCAATGAATGAGAAACAAGATGGCCGCGCCCGTTCACGACCGCGCGGGTAAGTTCGCGCGAGATTTTCCTTGCGAACACGCGCGAGACTGTACTGGCAAACCGCGGACTTTGCGAGATTACACTTCGCGCCCGGAAACGGAAATACGTCAGGCAAACAAGATGGCTGCGCCCTTGAACGACCGCGAGGGTAACTTCGCGTCTTGCGCTACGAGCGGCTCGCAAAAACGCACAAAACCTTGCCAACTAACACGCCGCAAAAAAAACAAATTGCATATTCGCACGAATTTGCGGCTTCCGAATCCGATCTTGCGCGTGTTCGCACCCCGCGAACCCCGCGAAATTGCAGAAAAACGAGTTTTTCAAAAGTGAAAGCACTCGGCAGGGGCAAGAGTTCAAACTCATCATTAGTAACAATTCCCGGTAGTGCTTCCTGACTGGGGCCCCTCCAGAATTCAGTTGCTAGTTGCAACAATTGTATGACCCTGCTCTGACCCTCACAGCAGGCTCATACAATAGCTACAAGTAGGCCACAAAGAAGGTCCTGGGGAAAAAAAATGCACTGCAACAGAAAGCAAAATTACAGATAAGGAAGCAGGTGCCAGACTGGAATTTTAAAACAGTGACACATTAATAAACTAACCCCAAATTAATTCATCTGAGTTGAAGCAGGGATGGTGTGCTTGCTTTTCCCCCCCATAATCTACAGTAATGATGAACCAGAGGGTGGCATTGATGTAACAGAGGGTTGCAGTGGTGAAACAGAGGGTGCTGGGAACCTGTGATGATGAACCAGACGTAGAAACAACATAATTCGCGACCGTTGCGCGACGAAATGTAAGTTCGCAATTGCGAACTGGTACGAAACCCTCGCGAACTGGCAGAAATCCTTGCGAACACAAAAAAAAAAAAAAAATCCGCAAATTCGCAAGAATTCGCGGATTTTGCGGATTGCGAGTTCAAAAATCCGCAAATTCGCGAACGCGAGATCCGCAAAATTCGCCCATGCTTAGATAGGAGGTAGTTAAGTAGAAATTCACTGCTCAGCTGACCCGGCAGAAGCAAATGTATACCAAAAATGTACCCAGAATGAGCTTTTCAGTGAACAGCAGCCAGGCACGTTTTAGCTAGTTTACTTGTAAAGTGGGGTTGTAAAATCTAATTCAGGCTCAGTACTGCGCGCAAAGGATGCAGCCCTGAGGTCTCTCCTGATAGGAGGTAGTTATGTAGAAATTCACTGCTCAGGAGACCCGGCAGAAGCACATGTATACCAAAAATGTACCCAGAATGAGCTTTTCAGTGAACAGCAGCCAGGCACATTTTAGCTAGTTTTACCTGTAAGTGGGGTTGGCAATGGTTTTCAGGCTCAGTACTGCGCTCAAAAGACGCAGCCCTGAGTTCTCTCCTGATAGGAGGTAGTTAAGTAGAAATTCACTGCTCAGCTGACCCGGCAGAAGCAAATGTAAACCAAAAAGTACCCAGAATGACCTTTTCAGTGAACAGCAGCCAGGCACATTTTAGCTAGTTTTACTTGTAAGTGGGGTTGTAAACGCTTTTCAGGCTCAGTACTGCGCTCAAAGGATGCAGCCCTGAGGTCTCTCCTGATTAGGGGGTAGTTAAGTAAAAATTCGCTGCTCAGCTGACCCGGCAGGAGCAAATATATGCCAAAAATGTATGCAGAATTAGCTTTTCAGTGAACAGCAGCCAGGCACATTTTAGCTAGTTTTACTTGTAAGTGGGGTTGTAAACGGTTTTCAAGCTCAGTACTGCGCTCAAAAGATGCAGCCCTGAGGTCTCTCCTGATAGGAGGTAGTTAAGTAGAAATTCACTACTCAGCTGACCCGGCAGAAGCAAATGTATACCAAAAATGTACCCAGAATGAGCTTTTCAGTGAACAGCAGCCAGGCACGTTTTAGCTAGTTTACTTGTAAGTGGGGTTGTAAACGCTAATTCAGGCTCAGTACTGCGCGCAAAGGATGCAGCCCTGAGGTCTCTCCTGATAGGAGGTAGTTAAGTAGAAACTCGCTGCTCAGCTGACCCGGCAAGAGCAAATTATGCCAAAAATGTATGCAGAATGAGCTTTTCAGTGAACAGCAGCCAGGCACATTTTAGCTAGTTTTACTTGTAAGTGGGGTTGTAAATGGTTTTCAGGCTCAGTACTGCGTTCAAAAGATGCAGCCCTGAGGTCTCTCCTGATAGGAGGTAGTTAAGTAGAAATTCGCTGCTCAGCTGACCCGGGAGAAGCAAATGTATGCCAAAAATGTACCCAGAATGAGCTTTTCAGTGAACAGCAGCCAGGCACATTTTAGCTAGTTTTACTTGTAAGTGGGGTTGGAAACGGTTTTCAGGCTCAGTACTGCGCTCAAAAGATGCAGCCATGAGGTCTCTTCTGATAGGAGGTAGTTAAGTAGAAATTCACTGCTCAGCTGAGCCGGCAGAAGCAAATGTATACCAAAAATGTACCCAGAATGACCTTTTCAGTGAACAGCAGCCAGGCACATTTTAGCTAGTTTTACGTGTAAGTGGGCTCAAAGTAAGTGCGCTCAAAGGATGCAGCCCTGAGGTCTCTCCTGATAGGAAGTAGTTAGTAGAAACTCGCTGCTCAGCTGACCCGGCAGGAGCAAATATATGCCAAAAATGTATGCAGAATGAGCTTTTCAGTGAACAGCAGCCAGGCACATTTTAGCTAGTTTTACTTGTAAGCGGGGTTGTAAACGGTTTTCAGGCTCAGTACTGCGCTCAAAAGATGCAGCCCTGAGGTCTCTCCTGATAGGAGGTAGTTAAGTAGAAATTCGCTGCTCAGCTGACCCGGCAGAAGCAAATGTATACCAAAAATGTACCCAGAATGACCTTTTCAGTGAACAGCAGCCAGGCACATTTTAGCTAGTTTTACTTATAAGTGGGGTTGGAAACGGTTTTCAGGCTCAGTACTGCGCTCAAAAGACGCAGCCCTGAGGTCTCTCCTGATAGGAGGTAGTTAAGTAGAAATTCGCTGCTCAGCTGACCCGGCAGAAGCAAATGTATACCAAAAATGTACCCAGAATGAGCATTTCAGTGAACAACAGCCAGGCACATTTTAGCTGGTTTTACTTGTAAGTGGGGTTGTAAACGGTTTTCAGGCTCAGTACTGCGCTCAAAAGATGCAGCCCTGAGGTCTCTCCTGATAGGAGGTAGTTAAGTAGAAATTTGCTGCTCAGCTGACCCGGCAGGAGCAAATATATGCCATAAATGTATGCAGAATGAGCTTTTCAGTGAGCAGCAGCCAGGCACATTTTAGCTAGTTTTACTTGTAAGTGGGGTTGTAAACGGTTTTCAGGCTCAGTACTGCGCTCAAAAGATGCAGCCCTGAGGTCTCGCCTGATAGGAGGTAGTTAAGTAGAAATTCGCTGCTCAGCTGACCCGGGAGAAGCAAATGTATGCCAAAAATGTACCCACAATGAGCTTTTCAGGGAACAGCAGCCAGGCACATTTTAGCTAGTTTTACTTGTAAGTGGGGTTGGAAACGGGTATCAGGCTCAGTACTGCGCTCAAAAGATGCAGCCCTGAGGTCTCTCCTGATAGGAGGTAGTTATGTAGAAATTCACTGCTCAGGAGACCCGGCAGAAGCACATGTATACCAAAAATGTACCCAGAATGAGCTTTTCAGTGAACAGCAGCCAGGCACATTTTAGCTAGTTTTACTTGTAAGTGGGGTTGTAAACGCTTTTCAGGCTCAGTACTGCGCTCAAAGGATGCAGCCCTGAGGTCTCTCCTGATTAGGGGGTAGTTAAGTAGAAATTTGCTGCTCAGCTGACCCGGCAGGAGCAAATATATGCCAAAAATGTATGCAGAATGAGCTTTTCAGTGACCAGCAGCCAGGCACATTTTAGCTAGTTTTACTTGTAAGTGGGGTTGTAAACGGTTTTTAGGCTCAGTACTGCGCTCAAAAGATGCAGCCCTGAGGTCTCTCCTGATAGGAGGTAGTTAAGTAGAAATTCACTGCTCAGCTGACCCGGCAGAAGCAAATGTATACCAAAAATGTACCCAGAATGAGCTTTTCAGTGAACAGCAGCCAGGCACGTTTTAGCTAGTTTACTTGTAAAGTGGGGTTGTAAACGCTAATTCAGGCTCAGTACTGCGCGCAAAGGATGCAGCCCTGAGGTCTCTCCTGATAGGAGGTAGTTATGTAGAAATTCACTGCTCAGGAGACCCGGCAGAAGCACATGTATACCAAAAATGTACCCAGAATGAGCTTTTCAGTGAACAGCAGCCAGGCACATTTTAGCTAGTTTTACCTGTAAGTGGGGTTGGAAACGGTTTTCAGGCTCAGTACTGCGCTCAAAAGACGCAGCCCTGAGTTCTCTCCTGATAGGAGGTAGTTAAGTAGAAATTCACTGCTCAGCTGACCCGGCAGAAGAAAATGTAAACCAAAAAGTACCCAGAATGACCTTTTCAGTGAACAGCAGCCAGGCACATTTTAGCTAGTTTTACTTGTAAGTGGGGTTGTAAACGCTTTTCAGGCTCAGTACTGCGCTCAAAGGATGCAGCCCTGAGGTCTCTCCTGATTAGGGGGTAGTTAAGTAAAAATTCGCTGCTCAGCTGACCCGGCAGGAGCAAATATATGCCAAAAATGTATGCAGAATTAGCTTTTCAGTGAACAGCAGCCAGGCACATTTTAGCTAGTTTTACTTGTAAGTGGGGTTGTAAACGGTTTTCAAGCTCAGTACTGCGCTCAAAAGATGCAGCCCTGAGGTCTCTCCTGATAGGAGGTAGTTAAGTAGAAATTCACTACTCAGCTGACCCGGCAGAAGCAAATGTATACCAAAAATGTACCCAGAATGAGCTTTTCAGTGAACAGCAGCCAGGCACGTTTTAGCTAGTTTACTTGTAAATGGGGTTGTAAACGCTAATTCAGGCTCAGTACTGCGCGCAAAGGATGCAGCCCTGAGGTCTCTCCTGATAGGAGGTAGTTAAGTAGAAACTCGCTGCTCAGCTGACCCGGCAAGAGCAAATTATGCCAAAAATGTATGCAGAATGAGCTTTTCAGTGAACAGCAGCCAGGCACATTTTAGCTAGTTTTACTTGTAAGTGGGGTTGTAAATGGTTTTCAGGCTCAGTACTGCGTTCAAAAGATGCAGCCCTGAGGTCTCTCCTGATAGGAGGTAGTTAAGTAGAAATTCGCTGCTCAGCTGACCCGGGAGAAGCAAATGTATGCCAAAAATGTACCCAGAATGAGCTTTTCAGTGAACAGCAGCCAGGCACATTTTAGCTAGTTTTACTTGTAAGTGGGGTTGGAAACGGTTTTCAGGCTCAGTACTGCGCTCAAAAGATGCAGCCATGAGGTCTCTTCTGATAGGAGGTAGTTAAGTAGAAATTCACTGCTCAGCTGACCCGGCAGAAGCAAATGTATACCAAAAATGTACCCAGAATGACCTTTTCAGTGAACAGCAGCCAGGCACATTTTAGCTAGTTTTACGTGTAAGTGGGCTCAAAGTAAGTACGCTCAAAGGATGCAGCCCTGAGGTCTCTCCTGATAGGAAGTAGTTAGTAGAAACTCGCTGCTCAGCTGACCCGGCAGGAGCAAATATATGCCAAAACTGTATGCAGAATGAGCTTTTCAGTGAACAGCAGCCAGGCACATTTTAGCTAGTTTTACTTGTAAGTGGGGTTGTAAACGGTTTTCAAGCTCAGTACTGCGCTCAAAAGATGCAGCCCTGAGGTCTCTCCTGATAGGAGGTAGTTAAGTAGAAATTCACTACTCAGCTGACCCGGCAGAAGCAAATGTATACCAAAAATGTACCCAGAATGAGCTTTTCAGTGAACAGCAGCCAGGCACGTTTTAGCTAGTTTACTTGTAAGTGGGGTTGTAAACGCTAATTCAGGCTCAGTACTGCGCGCAAAGGATGCAGCCCTGAGGTCTCTCCTGATAGGAGGTAGTTAAGTAGAAACTCGCTGCTCAGCTGACCCGGCAAGAGCAAATTATGCCAAAAATGTATGCAGAATGAGCTTTTCAGTGAACAGCAGCCAGGCACATTTTAGCTAGTTTTACTTGTAAGTGGGGTTGGAAACGGGTATCAGGCTCAGTACTGCGCTCAAAAGATGCAGCCCTGAGGTCTCTCCTGATAGGAGGTAGTTATGTAGAAATTCACTGCTCAGGAGACCCGGCAGAAGCACATGTATACCAAAAATGTACCCAGAATGAGCTTTTCAGTGAACAGCAGCCAGGCACATTTTAGCTAGTTTTACTTGTAAGTGGGGTTGTAAACGCTTTTCAGGCTCAGTACTGCGCTCAAAGGATGCAGCCCTGAGGTCTCTCCTGATTAGGGGGTAGTTAAGTAGAAATTTGCTGCTCAGCTGACCCGGCAGGAGCAAATATATGCCAAAAATGTATGCAGAATGAGCTTTTCAGTGACCAGCAGCCAGGCACATGTTAGCTAGTTTTACTTGTAAGTGGGGTTGTAAATGGTTTTCAGGCTCAGTACTGCGCTCAAAAGATGCAGCCCTGAGGTCTCTCCTGATAGGAGGTAGTTAAGTAGAAATTCACTGCTCAGCTGACCCGGCAGAAGCAAATGTATACCAAAAATGTACCCAGAATGAGCTTTTCAGTGAACAGCAGCCAGGCACGTTTTAGCTAGTTTACTTGTAAAGTGGGGTTGTAAACGCTAATTCAGGCTCAGTACTGCGCGCAAAGGATGCAGCCCTGAGGTCTCTCCTGATAGGAGGTAGTTATGTAGAAATTCACTGCTCAGGAGACCCGGCAGAAGCACATGTATACCAAAAATGTACCCAGAATGAGCTTTTCAGTGAACAGCAGCCAGGCACATTTTTGCTAGTTTTACCTGTAAGTGGGGTTGGAAACGGTTTTCAGGCTCAGTACTGCGCTCAAAAGACGCAGCCCTGAGTTCTCTCCTGATAGGAGGTAGTTAAGTAGAAATTCACAGCTCAGCTGACCCGGCAGAAGCAAATGTAAACCAAAAAGTACCCAGAATGACCTTTTCAGTGAACAGCAGCCAGGCACATTTTAGCTAGTTTTACTTGTAAGTGGGGTTGTAAACGCTTTTCAGGCTCAGTACTGCGCTCAAAGGATGCAGCCCTGAGGTCTCTCCTGATTAGGGGGTAGTTAAGTAAAAATTCGCTGCTCAGCTGACCCGGCAGGAGCAAATATATGCCAAAAATGTATGCAGAATTAGCTTTTCAGTGAACAGCAGCCAGGCACATTTTAGCTAGTTTTACTTGTAAGTGGGGTTGTAAACGGTTTTCAGGCTCAGTACTGCGCTCAAAAGATGCAGCCATGAGGTCTCTTCTGATAGGAGGTAGTTAAGTAGAAATTCACTGCTCAGCTGACCCGGGAGTAGCAAATGTATACCAAAAATGTACCCAGAATGAGCTTTTCAGTGAACAGCAGCCAGGCACATTTTAGCTAGTTTTACTTGTAAGTGGGGTTGGAAACGGTTTTCAGGCTCAGTACTGCGCTCAAAAGACGCAGCCCTGAGGTCTCTCCTGATAGGAGGTAGTTAAGTAGAAATTCGCTGCTCAGCTGACCCGGGAGAAGCAAATGTATGCCAAAAATGTACCCAGAATGAGCTTTTCAGTAAACAGCAGCCAGGCACATTTTAGCTAGTTTTACTTGTAAGTGGGGTTGGAAACGGGTATCAGGCTCAGTACTGCGCTCAAAGGATGCAGCCCTGAGGTCTCTCCTGATTAGGGGGTAGTTAATTAAAAATTTGCTGCTCAGCTGACCCGGCAGGAGCAAATATATGCCAAAAATGTATGCAGAATAAGCTTTTCAGTGAACAGCAGCCAGGCACATTTGAGCTAGTTTTACTTGTAAGTGGGGTTGTAAACGGGTATCAGGCTCAGTACTGTGCTCAAAAGATGCAGCCCTGAGGTCTCTCCTGATAGGAGGTAGTTATGTAGAAATTCACTGCTCAGGAGACCCGGCAGAAGCACATGTATACCAAAAATGTACCCAGAATGAGCTTTTCAGTGAACAGCAGCCAGGCACATTTTAGCTAGTTTTACCTGTAAGTGGGGTTGGAAACGGTTTTCAGGCTCAGTACTGCGCTCAAAAGACGCAGCCCTGAGTTCTCTCCTGATAGGAGGTAGTTAAGTAGAAATTCACTGCTCAGCTGACCCGGCAGAAGCAAATGTATACCAAAAAGTACCCAGAATGTCCTTTTCAGTGAACAGCAGCCAGGCACATTTGAGCTAGTTTTACTTGTAAGTGGGGTTGGAAACGGTTTTCAGGCTCAGTACTGCGCTCAAAAGATGCAGCCATGAGGTCTCTTCTGATAGGAGGTAGTTAAGTAGAAATTCACTGCTCAGCTGACCCGGGAGTAGCAAATGTATACCAAAAATGTACCCAGAATGACCTTTTCAGTGAACAGCAGCCAGGCACATTTTAGCTAGTATTACGTGTAAGTGGGGTTGTAAACGCTTTTCAGGCTCAGTACTGCGCTCAAAGGATGCAGCCCTGAGGTCTCTCCTGATAGGAGGTAGTTAAGTAGAAACTCGCTGCTCAGCTGACCCAGCAGGAGCAAATATATGCCAAAAATGTATGCAGAATGAGCTTTTCAGTGAACAGCAGCCAGGCACATTTTAGCTAGTTTTACTTGTAATTGGGGTTGTAAATGGTTTTCAGGCTCAGTACTGCGCTCAAAAGATGCAGCCCTGAGGTCTCTCCTGATAGGAGGTAGTTAAGTAGAAATTCACTGCTCAGCTGACCCGGCAGAAGCAAATGTATACCAAAAATGTACCCAGAATGACCTTTTCAGTGAACAGCAGCCAGGCACATTTTAGCTAGTTTTACGTGTAAGTGGGGTTGTAAACGCTTTTCAGGCTCAGTACTGCGCTGAAAGGATGCAGCCCTGAGGTCTCTCCTGATAGGAGGTAGTTAAGTAGAAATTTACCTCTCAGCTGACCCGGCAGAAGAAAATGTATACCAAAAATGTACCCAGAATGAGCTTTTCAGTGAACAGCAGCCAGGCACATTTTAGCTAGTTTTACTTGTAAGTGGGGTTGTAAACGGTTTTCAGGCTCAGTACTGCGCTCAAAAGATGCAGCCCTGAAGTCTCTCCTGAAAGGAGGTAGTTAAGTAGAAATTCACTGCTCAGCTGACCCGGCAGAAACAAATGTATGCCAAAAATGTATGCAGAATTAGCTTTTCAGTGAACAGCAGCCAGGCACATTTTAGCTAGTTTTACTTGTAAGTGGGGTTGTAAACGGTTTTCAGGCTCAGTACTGCGCTCAAAAGATGCAGCCCTGAGGTCTCTCCTGATGTAAATGTAAATGTAAATGTAAATGTATTTATATAGCGCAAATTACCCACATCGCAGGCATCTAAGCGCTTGCTTAGGGAACCCGTCCTGGTATTCCCCTGTGAGATAACCCCGGCAGGGTATCCACAAGGTGAAAGCCAGGCATACCGCCGCGAGGGGCCGTTGTGGAGATTAAGCAAGCTATTGCCCAGAGTCGCAGAGTGTGAACCCGTGAGTCGAGTAGGCACCGGAGCGAGAATTATCGAGTCCGTGGAATTATTGAGCCCAAGCCCCGTCGAGGCGGGGAATTGAACCCTGGTCCAGGGCCGATCTCAGCTTCCGGGTCTGCCGCCTCTAACCCCTGAGCCACACTTCTCCTGATAGGAGGTAGTTAAGTAGAAATTTGCTGCTCAGCTGACCCGGCAGGAGCAAATATATGCCAAAAATGTATGCAGAATGAGCTTTTCAGTGACCAGCAGCCAGGCACATTTTAGCTAGTTTTACTTGTAAGTGGGGTTGTAAACGGTTTTCAGGCTCAGTACTGCGCTCAAAAGATGCAGCCCTGAGGTCTCTCCTGATAGGAGGTAGTTAAGTAGAAATTCGCTGCTCAGCTGACCCGGGAGAAGCAAATGTATGCCAAAAATGTACCCAGAATGAGCTTTTCAGTGAACAGCAGCCAGGCACATTTTAGCTAGTTTTACTTGTAAGTGGGGTTGGAAACGGGTATCAGGCTCAGTACTGCGCTCAAAAGATGCAGCCCTGAGGTCTCTCCTGATAGGAGGTAGTTAAGTAGAAATTTACCTCTCAGCTGACCCGGCAGAAGAAAATGTATACCAAAAATGTACCCAGAATGAGCTTTTCAGTGAACAGCAGCCAGGCACATTTTAGCTAGTTTTACTTGTAAGTGGGGTTGTAAACGCTTTTCAGGCTCAGTACTGCGCTGAAAGGATGCAGCCCTGAGGTCTCTCCTGATAGGAGGTAGTTAAGTAGAAATTCACTGCTCAGCTTACCCGGCAGAAGCAAATGTATACCAAAAATGTACCCAGAATGAGCATTTCAGTGAACAACAGCCAGGCACATTTTAGCTAGTTTTACTTGTAAGTGGGGTTGTAAACGGTTTTCAGGCTCAGTACTGCGCTCAAAAGATGCAGCCCTGAGGTCTCTCCTGATAGGAGGTAGTTAAGTAGAAATTTGCTGCTCAGCTGACCCGGCAGGAGCAAATATATGCCATAAATGTATGCAGAATGAGCTTTTCAGTGACCAGCAGCCAGGCACATTTTAGCTAGTTTTACTTGTAAGTGGGGTTGTAAACGGTTTTCAGGCTCAGTACTGCGCTCAAAAGATGCAGCCCTGAGGTCTCGCCTGATAGGAGGTAGTTATGTAGAAATTCACTGCTCAGGAGACCCGGCAGAAGCACATGTATACCAAAAATGTACCCAGAATGAGCTTTTCAGTGAACAGCAGCCAGGCACATTTTAGCTAGTTTTACTTGTAAGTGGGGTTGTAAACGCTTTTCAGGCTCAGTACTGCGCTCAAAGGATGCAGCCCTGAGGTCTCTCCTGATTAGGGGGTAGTTAAGTAGAAATTTGCTGCTCAGCTGACCCGGCAGGAGCAAATATATGCCAAAAATGTATGCAGAATGAGCTTTTCAGTGACCAGCAGCCAGGCACATTTTAGCTAGTTTTACTTGTAACTGGGGTTGTAAACGGTTTTCAGGCTCAGTACTGCGCTCAAAAGATGCAGCCCTGAGGTCTCTCCTGATAGGAGGTAGTTAAGTAGAAATTCACTGCTCAGCTGACCCGGCAGAAGCAAATGTATACCAAAAATGTACCCAGAATGAGCTTTTCAGTGAACAGCAGCCAGGCACGTTTTAGCTAGTTTACTTGTAAGTGGGGTTGTAAACGCTAATTCAGGCTCAGTACTGCGCACAAAGGATGCAGCCCTGAGGTCTCTCCTGATAGGAGGTAGTTATGTAGAAATTCACTGCTCAGGAGACCCGGCAGAAGCACATGTATACCAAAAATGTACCCAGAATGAGCTTTTCAGTGAACAGCAGCCAGGCACATTTTAGCTAGTTTTACCTGTAAGTGGGGTTGGAAACGGTTTTCAGGCTCAGTACTGCGCTCAAAAGACGCAGCCCTGAGTTCTCTCCTGATAGGAGGTAGTTAAGTAGAAATTCACTGCTCAGCTGACCCGGCAGAAGCAAATGTAAACCAAAAAGTACCCAGAATGACCTTTTCAGTGAACAGCAGCCAGGCACATTTTAGCTAGTTTTACTTGTAAGTGGGGTTGTAAACGCTTTTCAGGCTCAGTACTGCGCTCAAAGGATGCAGCCCTGAGGTCTCTCCTGATTAGGGGGTAGTTAAGTAAAAATTCGCTGCTCAGCTGACCCGGCAGGAGCAAATATATGCCAAAAATGTATGCAGAATTAGCTTTTCAGTGAACAGCAGCCAGGCACATTTTAGCTAGTTTTACTTGTAAGTGGGGTTGTAAACGGTTTTCAAGCTCAGTACTGCGCTCAAAAGATGCAGCCCTGAGGTCTCTCCTGATAGGAGGTAGTTAAGTAGAAATTCACTACTCAGCTGACCCGGCAGAAGCAAATGTATACCAAAAATGTACCCAGAATGAGCTTTTCAGTGAACAGCAGCCAGGCACGTTTTAGCTAGTTTACTTGTAAGTGGGGTTGTAAACGCTAATTCAGGCTCAGTACTGCGCGCAAAGGATGCAGCCCTGAGGTCTCTCCTGATAGGAGGTAGTTAAGTAGAAACTCGCTGCTCAGCTGACCCGGCAAGAGCAAATTATGCCAAAAATGTATGCAGAATGAGCTTTTCAGTGAACAGCAGCCAGGCACATTTTAGCTAGTTTTACTTGTAAGTGGGGTTGTAAATGGTTTTCAGGCTCAGTACTGCGTTCAAAAGATGCAGCCCTGAGGTCTCTCCTGATAGGAGGTAGTTAAGTAGAAATTCGCTGCTCAGCTGACCCGGGAGAAGCAAATGTATGCCAAAAATGTACCCAGAATGAGCTTTTCAGTGAACAGCAGCCAGGCACATTTTAGCTAGTTTTACTTGTAAGTGGGGTTGGAAACGGTTTTCAGGCTCAGTACTGCGCTCAAAAGATGCAGCCATGAGGTCTCTTCTGATAGGAGGTAGTTAAGTAGAAATTCACTGCTCAGCTGACCCGGCAGAAGCAAATGTATACAAAAAATGTACCCAGAATGACCTTTTCAGTGAACAGCAGCCAGGCACATTTTAGCTAGTTTTACGTGTAAGTGGGCTCAAAGTAAGTGCGCTCAAAGGATGCAGCCCTGAGGTCTCTCCTGATAGGAAGTAGTTAGTAGAAACTCGCTGCTCAGCTGACCCGGCAGGAGCAAATATATGCCAAAAATGTATGCAGAATGAGCTTTTCAGTGAACAGCAGCCAGGCACATTTTAGCTAGTTTTACTTGTAACTGGGGTTGTAAACGGTTTTCAGGCTCAGTACTGCGCTCAAAAGATGCAGCCCTGAGGTCTCTCCTGATAGGAGGTAGTTAAGTAGAAATTCACTGCTCAGCTGACCCGGCAGAAGCAAATGTATACCAAAAATGTACCCAGAATGAGCTTTTCAGTGAACAGCAGCCAGGCACGTTTTAGCTAGTTTACTTGTAAAGTGGGGTTGTAAACGCTAATTCAGGCTCAGTACTGCGCGCAAAGGATGCAGCCCTGAGGTCTCTCCTGATAGGAGGTAGTTATGTAGAAATTCACTGCTCAGGAGACCCGGCAGAAGCACATGTATACCAAAAATGTACCCAGAATGAGCTTTTCAGTGAACAGCAGCCAGGCACATTTTTGCTAGTTTTACCTGTAAGTGGGGTTGGAAACGGTTTTCAGGCTCAGTACTGCGCTCAAAAGACGCAGCCCTGAGTTCTCTCCTGATAGGAGGTAGTTAAGTAGAAATTCACAGCTCAGCTGACCCGGCAGAAGCAAATGTAAACCAAAAAGTACCCAGAATGACCTTTTCAGTGAACAGCAGCCAGGCACATTTTAGCTAGTTTTACTTGTAAGTGGGGTTGTAAACGCTTTTCAGGCTCAGTACTGCGCTCAAAGGATGCAGCCCTGAGGTCTCTCCTGATTAGGGGGTAGTTAAGTAAAAATTCGCTGCTCAGCTGACCCGGCAGGAGCAAATATATGCCAAAAATGTATGCAGAATTAGCTTTTCAGTGAACAGCAGCCAGGCACATTTTAGCTAGTTTTACTTGTAAGTGGGGTTGTAAACGGTTTTCAGGCTCAGTACTGCGCTCAAAAGATGCAGCCATGAGGTCTCTTCTGATAGGAGGTAGTTAAGTAGAAATTCACTGCTCAGCTGACCCGGGAGTAGCAAATGTATACCAAAAATGTACCCAGAATGAGCTTTTCAGTGAACAGCAGCCAGGCACATTTTAGCTAGTTTTACTTGTAAGTGGGGTTGGAAACGGTTTTCAGGCTCAGTACTGCGCTCAAAAGACGCAGCCCTGAGGTCTCTCCTGATAGGAGGTAGTTAAGTAGAAATTCGCTGCTCAGCTGACCCGGGAGAAGCAAATGTATGCCAAAAATGTACCCAGAATGAGCTTTTCAGTGAACAGCAGCCAGGCACATTTTAGCTAGTTTTACTTGTAAGTGGGGTTGGAAACGGGTATCAGGCTCAGTACTGCGCTCAAAGGATGCAGCCCTGAGGTCTCTCCTGATTAGGGGGTAGTTAATTAAAAATTTGCTGCTCAGCTGACCCGGCAGGAGCAAATATATGCCAAAAATGTATGCAGAATAAGCTTTTCAGTGAACAGCAGCCAGGCACATTTGAGCTAGTTTTACTTGTAAGTGGGGTTGTAAACGGGTATCAGGCTCAGTACTGTGCTCAAAAGATGCAGCCCTGAGGTCTCTCCTGATAGGAGGTAGTTATGTAGAAATTCACTGCTCAGGAGACCCGGCAGAAGCACATGTATACCAAAAATGTACCCAGAATGAGCTTTTCAGTGAACAGCAGCCAGGCACATTTTAGCTAGTTTTACCTGTAAGTGGGGTTGGAAACGGTTTTCAGGCTCAGTACTGCGCTCAAAAGACGCAGCCCTGAGTTCTCTCCTGATAGGAGGTAGTTAAGTAGAAATTCACTGCTCAGCTGACCCGGCAGAAGCAAATGTATACCAAAAAGTACCCAGAATGTCCTTTTCAGTGAACAGCAGCCAGGCACATTTGAGCTAGTTTTACTTGTAAGTGGGGTTGGAAACGGTTTTCAGGCTCAGTACTGCGCTCAAAAGATGCAGCCATGAGGTCTCTTCTGATAGGAGGTAGTTAAGTAGAAATTCACTGCTCAGCTGACCCGGGAGTAGCAAATGTATACCAAAAATGTACCCAGAATGACCTTTTCAGTGAACAGCAGCCAGGCACATTTTAGCTAGTATTACGTGTAAGTGGGGTTGTAAACGCTTTTCAGGCTCAGTACTGCGCTCAAAGGATGCAGCCCTGAGGTCTCTCCTGATAGGAGGTAGTTAAGTAGAAACTCGCTGCTCAGCTGACCCAGCAGGAGCAAATATATGCCAAAAATGTATGCAGAATGAGCTTTTCAGTGAACAGCAGCCAGGCACATTTTAGCTAGTTTTACTTGTAATTGGGGTTGTAAATGGTTTTCAGGCTCAGTACTGCGCTCAAAAGATGCAGCCCTGAGGTCTCTCCTGATAGGAGGTAGTTAAGTAGAAATTCACTGCTCAGCTGACCCGGCAGAAGCAAATGTATACCAAAAATGTACCCAGAATGACCTTTTCAGTGAACAGCAGCCAGGCACATTTTAGCTAGTTTTACGTGTAAGTGGGGTTGTAAACGCTTTTCAGGCTCAGTACTGCGCTGAAAGGATGCAGCCCTGAGGTCTCTCCTGATAGGAGGTAGTTAAGTAGAAATTTACCTCTCAGCTGACCCGGCAGAAGAAAATGTATACCAAAAATGTACCCAGAATGAGCTTTTCAGTGAACAGCAGCCAGGCACATTTTAGCTAGTTTTACTTGTAAGTGGGGTTGTAAACGGTTTTCAGGCTCAGTACTGCGCTCAAAAGATGCAGCCCTGAAGTCTCTCCTGAAAGGAGGTAGTTAAGTAGAAATTCACTGCTCAGCTGACCCGGCAGAAACAAATGTATGCCAAAAATGTATGCAGAATTAGCTTTTCAGTGAACAGCAGCCAGGCACATTTTAGCTAGTTTTACTTGTAAGTGGGGTTGTAAACGGTTTTCAGGCTCAGTACTGCGCTCAAAAGATGCAGCCCTGAGGTCTCTCCTGATGTAAATGTAAATGTATTTATATAGCGCAAATTACCCACATCGCAGGCATCTAAGCGCTTGCTTAGGGAACCCGTCCTGGTATTCCCCTGTGAGATAACCCCGGCAGGGTATCCACAAGGTGAAAGCCAGGCATCCCGCCGCGAGGGGCCGTTGTGGAGATTAAGCAAGCTATTGCCCAGAGTCGCAGAGTGTGAACCCGTGAGTCGAGTAGGCACCGGAGCGAGAATTATCGAGTCCGTGGAATTATTGAGCCCAAGCCCCGTCGAGGCGGGGAATTGAACCCTGGTCCAGGGCCGATCTCAGCTTCCGGGTCTGCCGCCTCTAACCCCTGAGCCACACTTCTCCTGATAGGAGGTAGTTAAGTAGAAATTTGCTGCTCAGCTGACCCGGCAGGAGCAAATATATGCCAAAAATGTATGCAGAATGAGCTTTTCAGTGACCAGCAGCCAGGCACATTTTAGCTAGTTTTACTTGTAAGTGGGGTTGTAAACGGTTTTCAGGCTCAGTACTGCGCTCAAAAGATGCAGCCCTGAGGTCTCTCCTGATAGGAGGTAGTTAAGTAGAAATTCGCTGCTCAGCTGACCCGGGAGAAGCAAATGTATGCCAAAAATGTACCCAGAATGAGCTTTTCAGTGAACAGCAGCCAGGCACATTTTAGCTAGTTTTACTTGTAAGTGGGGTTGGAAACGGGTATCAGGCTCAGTACTGCGCTCAAAAGATGCAGCCCTGAGGTCTCTCCTGATAGGAGGTAGTTAAGTAGAAATTTACCTCTCAGCTGACCCGGCAGAAGAAAATGTATACCAAAAATGTACCCAGAATGAGCTTTTCAGTGAACAGCAGCCAGGCACATTTTAGCTAGTTTTACTTGTAAGTGGGGTTGTAAACGCTTTTCAGGCTCAGTACTGCGCTGAAAGGATGCAGCCCTGAGGTCTCTCCTGATAGGAGGTAGTTAAGTAGAAATTCACTGCTCAGCTTACCCGGCAGAAGCAAATGTATACCAAAAATGTACCCAGAATGAGCATTTCAGTGAACAACAGCCAGGCACATTTTAGCTAGTTTTACTTGTAAGTGGGGTTGTAAACGGTTTTCAGGCTCAGTACTGCGCTCAAAAGATGCAGCCCTGAGGTCTCTCCTGATAGGAGGTAGTTAAGTAGAAATTTGCTGCTCAGCTGACCCGGCAGGAGCAAATATATGCCATAAATGTATGCAGAATGAGCTTTTCAGTGACCAGCAGCCAGGCACATTTTAGCTAGTTTTACTTGTAAGTGGGGTTGTAAACGGTTTTCAGGCTCAGTACTGCGCTCAAAAGATGCAGCCCTGAGGTCTCGCCTGATAGGAGGTAGTTATGTAGAAATTCACTGCTCAGGAGACCCGGCAGAAGCACATGTATACCAAAAATGTACCCAGAATGAGCTTTTCAGTGAACAGCAGCCAGGCACATTTTAGCTAGTTTTACTTGTAAGTGGGGTTGTAAACGCTTTTCAGGCTCAGTACTGCGCTCAAAGGATGCAGCCCTGAGGTCTCTCCTGATTAGGGGGTAGTTAAGTAGAAATTTGCTGCTCAGCTGACCCGGCAGGAGCAAATATATGCCAAAAATGTATGCAGAATGAGCTTTTCAGTGACCAGCAGCCAGGCACATTTTAGCTAGTTTTACTTGTAACTGGGGTTGTAAACGGTTTTCAGGCTCAGTACTGCGCTCAAAAGATGCAGCCCTGAGGTCTCTCCTGATAGGAGGTAGTTAAGTAGAAATTCACTGCTCAGCTGACCCGGCAGAAGCAAATGTATACCAAAAATGTACCCAGAATGAGCTTTTCAGTGAACAGCAGCCAGGCACGTTTTAGCTAGTTTACTTGTAAGTGGGGTTGTAAACGCTAATTCAGGCTCAGTACTGCGCACAAAGGATGCAGCCCTGAGGTCTCTCCTGATAGGAGGTAGTTATGTAGAAATTCACTGCTCAGGAGACCCGGCAGAAGCACATGTATACCAAAAATGTACCCAGAATGAGCTTTTCAGTGAACAGCAGCCAGGCACATTTTAGCTAGTTTTACCTGTAAGTGGGGTTGGAAACGGTTTTCAGGCTCAGTACTGCGCTCAAAAGACGCAGCCCTGAGTTCTCTCCTGATAGGAGGTAGTTAAGTAGAAATTCACTGCTCAGCTGACCCGGCAGAAGCAAATGTAAACCAAAAAGTACCCAGAATGACCTTTTCAGTGAACAGCAGCCAGGCACATTTTAGCTAGTTTTACTTGTAAGTGGGGTTGTAAACGCTTTTCAGGCTCAGTACTGCGCTCAAAGGATGCAGCCCTGAGGTCTCTCCTGATTAGGGGGTAGTTAAGTAAAAATTCGCTGCTCAGCTGACCCGGCAGGAGCAAATATATGCCAAAAATGTATGCAGAATTAGCTTTTCAGTGAACAGCAGCCAGGCACATTTTAGCTAGTTTTACTTGTAAGTGGGGTTGTAAACGGTTTTCAAGCTCAGTACTGCGCTCAAAAGATGCAGCCCTGAGGTCTCTCCTGATAGGAGGTAGTTAAGTAGAAATTCACTACTCAGCTGACCCGGCAGAAGCAAATGTATACCAAAAATGTACCCAGAATGAGCTTTTCAGTGAACAGCAGCCAGGCACGTTTTAGCTAGTTTACTTGTAAGTGGGGTTGTAAACGCTAATTCAGGCTCAGTACTGCGCGCAAAGGATGCAGCCCTGAGGTCTCTCCTGATAGGAGGTAGTTAAGTAGAAACTCGCTGCTCAGCTGACCCGGCAAGAGCAAATTATGCCAAAAATGTATGCAGAATGAGCTTTTCAGTGAACAGCAGCCAGGCACATTTTAGCTAGTTTTACTTGTAAGTGGGGTTGTAAATGGTTTTCAGGCTCAGTACTGCGTTCAAAAGATGCAGCCCTGAGGTCTCTCCTGATAGGAGGTAGTTAAGTAGAAATTCGCTGCTCAGCTGACCCGGGAGAAGCAAATGTATGCCAAAAATGTACCCAGAATGAGCTTTTCAGTGAACAGCAGCCAGGCACATTTTAGCTAGTTTTACTTGTAAGTGGGGTTGGAAACGGTTTTCAGGCTCAGTACTGCGCTCAAAAGATGCAGCCATGAGGTCTCTTCTGATAGGAGGTAGTTAAGTAGAAATTCACTGCTCAGCTGACCCGGCAGAAGCAAATGTATACAAAAAATGTACCCAGAATGACCTTTTCAGTGAACAGCAGCCAGGCACATTTTAGCTAGTTTTACGTGTAAGTGGGCTCAAAGTAAGTGCGCTCAAAGGATGCAGCCCTGAGGTCTCTCCTGATAGGAAGTAGTTAGTAGAAACTCGCTGCTCAGCTGACCCGGCAGGAGCAAATATATGCCAAAAATGTATGCAGAATGAGCTTTTCAGTGAACAGCAGCCAGGCACATTTTAGCTAGTTTTACTTGTAAGTGGGGTTGTAAACGGTTTTCAGGCTCAGTACTGCGCTCAAAAGACGCAGCCCTGAGGTCTCTCCTGATAGGAGGTAGTTAAGTAGAAATTCGCTGCTCAGCTCACCCGGCAGAAGCAAATGTATACCAAAAATGTACCCAGAATGACCTTTTCAGTGAACAGCAGCCAGGCACATTTTAGCTAGTTTTACTTGTAAGTGGGGTTGGAAACGGTTTTCAGGCTCAGTACTGCGCTCAAAAGATGCAGCCCTGAGGTCTCTCCTGATAGGAGGTAGTTAAGTAGAAATTCGCTGCTCAGCTGACCCGGGAGAAGCAAATGTATGCCAAAAATGTACCCAGAATGAGCTTTTCAGTGAACAGCAGCCAGGCACATTTTAGCTAGTTTTACTTGTAAGTGGGGTTGGAAACGGGTATCAGGCTCAGTACTGCGCTCAAAGGATGCAGCCCTGAGGTCTCTCCTGATTAGGGGGTAGTTAAGTAAAAATTTGCTGCTCAGCTGACCCGGCAGGAGCAAATATATGCCAAAAATGTATGCAGAATAAGCTTTTCAGTGAACAGCAGCCAGGCACATTTTAGCTAGTTTTACTTGTAAGTGGGGTTGTAAACGGGTATCAGGCTCAGTACTGTGCTCAAAAGATGCAGCCCTGAGGTCTCTCCTGATAGGAGGTAGTTAGTAGAAATTCACTGCTCAGCTGACCCGGCAGAAGCAAATGTATACCAAAAAGTACCCAGAATGAGCTTTTCAGTGAACAGCAGCCAGGCACATTTTAGCTAGTTTTACCTGTAAGTGGGGTTGGAAACGGTTTTCAGGCTCAGTACTGCGCTCAAAAGACGCAGCCCTGAGTTCTCTCCTGATAGGAGGTAGTTAGTAGAAATTCACTGCTCAGCTGACCCGGCAGAAGCAAATGTATACCAAAAAGTACCCAGAATGTCCTTTTCAGTGAACAGCAGCCAGGCACATTTTAGCTAGTTTTACTTGTAAGTGGGGTTGGAAACGGTTTTCAGGCTCAGTACTGCGCTCAAAAGATGCAGCCATGAGGTCTCTTCTGATAGGAGGTAGTTAAGTAGAAATTCACTGCTCAGCTGACCCGGGAGTAGCAAATGTATACCAAAAATGTACCCAGAATGACCTTTTCAGTGAACAGCAGCCAGGCACATTTTAGCTAGTATTACGTGTAAGTGGGGTTGTAAACGCTTTTCAGGCTCAGTACTGCGCTCAAAGGATGCAGCCCTGAGTTCTCTCCTGATAGGAGGTAGTTAGTAGAAATTCACTGCTCAGCTGACCCGGCAGAAGCAAATGTATACCAAAAAGTACCCAGAATGTCCTTTTCAGTGAACAGCAGCCAGGCACATTTTAGCTAGTTTTACTTGTAAGTGGGGTTGGAAACGGTTTTCAGGCTCAGTACTGCGCTCAAAAGATGCAGCCATGAGGTCTCTTCTGATAGGAGGTAGTTAAGTAGAAATTCACTGCTCAGCTGACCCGGGAGTAGCAAATGTATACCAAAAATGTACCCAGAATGACCTTTTCAGTGAACAGCAGCCAGGCACATTTTAGCTAGTATTACGTGTAAGTGGGGTTGTAAACGCTTTTCAGGCTCAGTACTGCGCTCAAAGGATGCAGCCCTGAGGTCTCTCCTGATAGGAGGTAGTTAAGTAGAAACTCGCTGCTCAGCTGACCCGGCAGGAGCAAATATATGCCAAAAATGTATGCAGAATGAGCTTTTCAGTGAACAGCAGCCAGGCACATTTTAGCTAGTTTTACTTGTAATTGGGGTTGTAAATGGTTTTCAGGCTCAGTACTGCGCTCAAAAGATGCAGCCCTGAGGTCTCTCCTGATAGGAGGTAGTTAAGTAGAAATTCACTGCTCAGCTGACCCGGCAGAAGCAAATGTATACCAAAAATGTACCCAGAATGACCTTTTCAGTGAACAGCAGCCAGGCACATTTTAGCTAGTTTTACGTGTAAGTGGGGTTGTAAACGCTTTTCAGGCTCAGTACTGCGCTGAAAGGATGCAGCCCTGAGGTCTCTCCTGATAGGAGGTAGTTAAGTAGAAATTTACCTCTCAGCTGACCCGGCAGAAGAAAATGTATACCAAAAATGTACCCAGAATGAGCTTTTCAGTGAACAGCAGCCAGGCACATTTTAGCTAGTTTTACTTGTAAGTGGGGTTGTAAACGGTTTTCAGGCTCAGTACTGCGCTCAAAAGATGCAGCCCTGAAGTCTCTCCTGAAAGGAGGTAGTTAAGTAGAAATTCACTGCTCAGCTGACCCGGCAGAAACAAATGTATGCCAAAAATGTATGCAGAATTAGCTTTTCAGTGAACAGCAGCCAGGCACATTTTAGCTAGTTTTACTTGTAAGTGGGGTTGTAAACGGTTTTCAGGCTCAGTACTGCGCTCAAAAGATGCAGCCCTGAGGTCTCTCCTGATGTAAATGTAAATGTAAATGTAAATGTATTTATATAGCGCAAATTACCCACATCGCAGGCCTCTAAGCGCTTGCTTAGGGAACCCGTCCTGGTATTCCCCTGTGAGATAACCCCGGCAGGGTATCCACAAGGTGAAAGCCAGGCATCCCGCCGCGAGGGGCCGTTGTGGAGATTAAGCAAGCTATTGCCCAGAGTCGCAGAGTGTGAACCCGTGAGTCGAGTAGGCACCGGAGCGAGAATTATCGAGTCCGTGGAATTATTGAGCCCAAGCCCCGTTGAGGCGGGGAATTGAACCCTGGTCCAGGGCCGATCTCAGCTTCCGGGTCTGCCGCCTCTAACCCCTGAGCCACAGTTCTCCTGATAGGAGGTAGTTAAGTAGAAATTTGCTGCTCAGCTGACCCGGCAGGAGCAAATATATGCCAAAAATGTATGCAGAATGAGCTTTACAGTGACCAGCAGCCAGGCACATTTTAGCTAGTTTTACTTGTAAGTGGGGTTGTAAACGGTTTTCAGGCTCAGTACTGCGCTCAAAAGATGCAGCCCTGAGGTCTCTCCTGATAGGAGGTAGTTAAGTAGAAATTCGCTGCTCAGCTGACCCGGGAGAAGCAAATGTATGCCAAAAATGTACCCAGAATGAGCTTTTCAGTGAACAGCAGCCAGGCACATTTTAGCTAGTTTTACTTGTAAGTGGGGTTGGAAACGGGTATCAGGCTCAGTACTGCGCTCAAAAGATGCAGCCCTGAGGTCTCTCCTGATAGGAGGTAGTTAAGTAGAAATTTACCTCTCAGCTGACCCGGCAGAAGAAAATGTATACCAAAAATGTACCCAGAATGAGCTTTTCAGTGAACAGCAGCCAGGCACATTTTAGCTAGTTTTACTTGTAAGTGGGGTTGTAAACGCTTTTCAGGCTCAGTACTGCGCTGAAAGGATGCAGCCCTGAGGTCTCTCCTGATAGGAGGTAGTTAAGTAGAAATTCACTGCTCAGCTGACCCGGCAGAAGCAAATGTATACCAAAAATGTACCCAGAATGAGCATTTCAGTGAACAACAGCCAGGCACATTTTAGCTAGTTTTACTTGTAAGTGGGGTTGTAAACGGTTTTCAGGCTCAGTACTGCGCTCAAAAGATGCAGCCCTGAGGTCTCTCCTGATAGGAGGTAGTTAAGTAGAAATTTGCTGCTCAGCTGACCCGGCAGGAGCAAATATATGCCATAAATGTATGCAGAATGAGCTTTTCAGTGACCAGCAGCCAGGCACATTTTAGCTAGTTTTACTTGTAAGTGGGGTTGTAAACGGTTTTCAGGCTCAGTACTGCGCTCAAAAGATGCAGCCCTGAGGTCTCGCCTGATAGGAGGTAGTTAAGTAGAAATTCGCTGCTCAGCTGACCCGGGAGAAGCAAATGTATGCCAAAAATGTACCCACAATGAGCTTTTCAGTGAACAGCAGCCAGGCACATTTTAGCTAGTTTTACTTGTAAGTGGGGTTGGAAACGGGTATCAGGCTCAGTACTGCGCTCAAAAGATGCAGCCCTGAGGTCTCTCCTGATAGGAGGTAGTTATGTAGAAATTCACTGCTCAGGAGACCCGGCAGAAGCACATGTATACCAAAAATTTACCCAGAATGAGCTTTTCAGTGAACAGCAGCCAGGCACATTTTAGCTAGTTTTACTTGTAAGTGGGGTTGTAAACGCTTTTCAGGCTCAGTACTGCGCTCAAAGGATGCAGCCCTGAGGTCTCTCCTGATTAGGGGGTAGTTAAGTAGAAATTTGCTGCTCAGCTGACCCGGCAGGAGCAAATATATGCCAAAAATGTATGCAGAATGAGCTTTTCAGTGACCAGCAGCCAGGCACATTTTAGCTAGTTTTACTTGTAAGTGGGGTTGTAAACGGTTTTCAAGCTCAGTACTGCGCTCAAAAAATGCAGCCCTGAGGTCTCTCCTGATAGGAGGTAGTTAAGTAGAAATTCACTACTCAGCTGACCCGGCAGAAGCAAATGTATACCAAAAATGTACCCAGAATAAGCTTTTCAGTGAACAGCAGCCAGGCACGTTTTAGCTAGTTTACTTGTAAGTGGGGTTGTAAACGCTAATTCAGGCTCAGTACTGCGCGCAAAGGATGCAGCCCTGAGGTCTCTCCTGATAGGAGGTAGTTAAGTAGAAACTCGCTGCTCAGCTGACCCGGCAGGAGCAAATGTCTGCCAAAAATGTATGCAGAATGAGCTTTTCAGTGAACAGCAGCCAGGCACATTTTAGCTAGTTTTACTTGTAAGTGGGGTTGTAAATGGTTTTCAGGCTCAGTACTGCGTTCAAAAGATGCAGCCCTGAGGTCTCTCCTGATAGGAGGTAGTTAAGTAGAAATTCGCTGCTCAGCTGACCCAGGAGAAGCAAATGTATGCCAAAAATGTACCCAGAATGAGCTTTTCAGTGAACAGCAGCCAGGCACATTTTAGCTAGTTTTACTTGTAAGTGGGGTTGGAAACGGTTTTTAGGCTCAGTACTGCGCTCAAAAGATGCAGCCATGAGGTCTCTTCTGATAAGAGGTAGTTAAGTAGAAATTCACTGCTCAGCTGACCCGGCAGAAGCAAATGTATACCAAAAATGTACCCAGAATGACCTTTTCAGTGAACAGCAGCCAGGCACATTTTAGCTAGTTTTACGTGTAAGTGGGCTCAAAGTAAGTGCGCTCAAAGGATGCAGCCCTGAGGTCTCTCCTGATAGGAAGTAGTTAGTAGAAACTCGCTGCTCAGCTGACCCGGCAGGAGCAAATATATGCCAAAAATGTATGCAGAATGAGCTTTTCAGTGAACAGCAGCCAGGCACATTTTAGCTAGTTTTACTTGTAAGTGGGGTTGTAAATGGTTTTCAGGCTCAGTACTGCGCTCGAAAGATGCAGCCCTGAGGTCTCTCCTGATAGGAGGTAGTTAAGTAGAAATTCACTGCTCAGCTGACCCGGCAGAAGCAAATGTATACCAAAAATGTACCCAGAATGACCTTTTCAGTGAACAGCAGCCAGGCACATTTTAGCTAGTTTTACTTGTAAGTGGGGTTGGAAACGGTTTTCAGGCTCAGTACTGCGCTCAAAAGATGCAGCCCTGAGGTCTCTCCTGATAGGAGGTAGTTAAGTAGAAATTCGCTGCTCAGCTGGCCCGGGAGAAGCAAATGTATGCCAAAAATGTACCCAGAATGAGCTTTTCAGTGAACAGCAGCCAGGCACATTTTAGCTAGTTTTACTTGTAAGTTGGGTTGGAAACGGGTATCAGGCTCAGTACTGCGCTCAAAGGATGCAGCCCTGAGGTCTCTCCTGATTAGGGGGTAGTTAAGTAAAAATTTGCTGCTCAGCTGACCTGGCAGGAGCAAATATATGCCAAAAATGTATGCAGAATAAGCTTTTCAGTGAACAGCAGCCAGGCACATTTTAGCTAGTTTTACTTGTAAGTGGGGTTGTAAACGGTTTTCAGGCTCAGTACTACGCTCAAAAGATGCAGCCCTGAGGTCTCTCCTGATAGGAGGTAGTTAAGTAGAAATTCACTGCTCAGCTGACCCGGCAGAAGCAAATGTATACCAAAAATGTACCCAGAATGAGCTTTTCAGTGAACAGCAGCCAGGCACGTTTTAGCTAGTTTACTTGTAAGTGGGGTTGTAAACGCTAATTCAGGCTCAGTACTGCGCGCAAAGGATGCAGCCCTGAGGTCTCTCCTGATAGGAGGTAGTTAAGTAGAAACTCACTGCTCAGCTGACCCGGGAGAAGCAAATGTATGCCAAAAATGTACCCAGAGTGAGCTTTTCAGTGAACAGCAGCCAGGCACATTTTAGCTAGTTTTACTTGTAAGTGGGGTTGGAAACGGGTATCAGGCTCAGTACTGCGCTCAAAGGATGCAGCCCTGAGGTCTCTCCTGATTAGGGGGTAGTTAAGTAAAAATTCACTGCTCAGCTGACCCGGGAGTAGCAAATGTATACCAAAAATGTACCCAGAATGACCTTTTCAGTGAACAGCAGCCAGGCACATTTTAGCTAGTTTTACTTGTAAGTGGGGTTGGAAACGGGTATCAGGCTCAGTACTGCGCTCAAAAGATGCAGCCCTGAGGTCTCTCCTGATAGGAGGTAGTTAAGTAGAAATTCACTGCTCAGCTGACCCGGGAGAAGCAAATGTATGCCAAAAATGTACCCAGAATGAGCTTTTCAGTGAACAGCAGCCAGGCACATTTTAGCTAGTATTACGTGTAAGTGGGGTTGTAAACGCTTTTCAGGCTCAGTACTGCGCTCAAAGGATGCAGCCCTGAGGTCTCTCCTGATAGGAGGTAGTTAAGTAGAAACTCGCTGCTCAGCTGACCCGGCAGGAGCAAATATATGCCAAAAATGTATGCAGAATGAGCTTTTCAGTGAACAGCAGCCAGGCACATTTTAGCTAGTTTTACTTGTAATTGGGGTTGTAAACGGTTTTCAGGCTCAGTACTGCACTCAAAAGATGCAGCCCTGAGGTCTCTCCTGATAGGAGGAAGTTAAGTAGAAATTCGCTGCTCAGCTGACCCGGGAGAAGCAAATGTATGCCAAAAATGTACCCAGAATGAGCTTTTCAGTGAACAGCAGCCAGGCACATTTTAGCTAGTTTTACTTGTAAGTGGGGTTGGAAACGGGTATCAGGCTCAGTACTGCGCTCAAAGGATGCAGCCCTGAGGTCTCTCCTGATTAGGGGGTAGTTAAGTAAAAATTTGCTGCTCAGCTGACCCGGCAGGAGCAAATATATGCCAAAAATGTATGCAGAATAAGCTTTTCAGTGAACAGCAGCCAGGCACATTTTAGCTAGTTTTACTTGTAAGTGGGGTTGTAAACGGTTTTCAGGCTCAGTACTGCGCGCAAAGGATGCAGCCCTGAGGTCTCTCCTGATAGGAGGTAGTTAAGTAGAAACTTGCTGCTCAGCTGACCCGGGAGAAGCAAATGTATGCCAAAAATGTACCCAGAATGAGCTTTTCAGTGAACAGCAGCCAGGCACATTTTAGCTAGTTTTACTTGTAAGTGGGGTTGGAAACGGGTATCAGACTCAGTACTGCGCTCAAAAGATGCAGCCCTGAGGTCTCTCCTGATAGGAGGGTAGTTAAGTAGAAATTCACTGCTCAGCTGACCCGGGAGAAGCAAATGTATGCCAAAAATATACCCAGAATGAGCTTTTCAGTGAACAGCAGCCAGGCACATTTTAGCTAGTTTTACTTGTAAGTGGGGTTGGAAACGGTTTTCAGGCTCAGTACTGCGCTCAAAAGATGCAGCCCTGAGGTCTCTCCTGATAGGAGGTAGTTAAGTAGAAATTCACTGCTCAGCTGACCCGGCAGAAGCAAATGTATACCAAAAATGTACCCAGAATGAGCTTTTCAGTGAACAGCAGCCAGGCACATTTTTAGCTAGTTTTACTTGTAAGTGGGGTTGGAAACGGGTATCAGGCTCAGTACTGCGCTCAAAGGATGCAGCCCTGAGGTCTCTCCTGATTAGGGGGTAGTTAAGTAAAAATTTGCTGCTCAGCTGACCCGGCAGGAGCAAATATATGCCAAAAATGTATGCAGAATAAGCTTTTCAGTGAACAGCAGCCAGGCACATTTTAGCTAGTTTTACTTGTAAGTGGGGTTGTAAACGGTTTTCAGGCTCAGTACTGCGCTCAAAAGATGCAGCCCTGAGGTCTCTCCTGATAGGAGGTAGTTAAGTAGAAATTCACTGCTCAGCTGACCCGGCAGAAGCAAATGTATACCAAAAATGTACCCAGAATGAGCTTTTCAGTGAACAGCAGCCAGGCACGTTTTAGCTAGTTTACTTGTAAGTGGGGTTGTAAACGCTAATTCAGGCTCAGTACTGCGCGCAAAGGATGCAGCCCTGAGGTCTCTCCTGATAGGAGGTAGTTAAGTAGAAACTCGCTGCTCAGCTGACCCAGGAGAAGCAAATGTATGCCAAAAATGTACCCAGAATGAGCTTTTCAGTGAACAGCAGCCAGGCACGTTTTAGCTAGTTTACTTGTAAGTGGGGTTGTAAACGCTAATTCAGGCTCAGTACTGCGCGCAAAGGATGCAGCCCTGAGGTCTCTCCTGATAGGAGGTAGTTAAGTGGAAATTTGCTGCTCAGCTGACCCGGCAGGAGCAAATATATGCCAAAAATGTATGCAGAATAAGCTTTTCAGTGAACAGCAGCCAGGCACATTTTAGCTAGTTTTACTTGTAAGTGGGGTTGTAAACGGTTTTCAGGCTCAGTACTGCGCTCAAAAGATGCAGCCCTGAGGTCTCTCCTGATAGGAGGTAGTTAAGTAGAAATTCACTGCTCAGCTGACCCGGCAGAAGCAAATGTATACCAAAAATGTACCCAGAATGACCTTTTCAGTGAACAGCAGCCAGGCACATTTTAGCTAGTTTTACTTGTAAGTGGGGTTGGAAACGGTTTTCAGGCTCAGTACTGCGCTCAAAAGATGCAGCCCTGAGGTCTCTCCTGATAGGAGGTAGTTAAGTAGAAATTCGCTGCTCAGCTGGCCCGGGAGAAGCAAATGTATGCCAAAAATGTACCCAGAATGAGCTTTTCAGTGAACAGCAGCCAGGCACATTTTAGCTAGTTTTACTTGTAAGTTGGGTTGGAAACGGGTATCAGGCTCAGTACTGCGCTCAAAGGATGCAGCCCTGAGGTCTCTCCTGATTAGGGGGTAGTTAAGTAAAAATTTGCTGCTCAGCTGACCTGGCAGGAGCAAATATATGCCAAAAATGTATGCAGAATAAGCTTTTCAGTGAACGCAGCCAGGCACATTTTAGCCAGTTTTACTTGTAAGTGGGGTTGTAAATGGTTTTCAGGCTCAGTACTGCGCTCTAAAGATGCAGCCCTGAGGTCTCTCCTGATAGGAGGTAGTTATGTAGAAATTCACTGCTCAGGAGACCCGGCAGAAGCACATGTATACCAAAAATGTACCCAGAATGAGCTTTTCAGTGAACAGCAGCCAGGCACATTTTAGCTAGTTTTACCTGTAAGTGGGGTTGGAAACGGTTTTCAGGCTCAGTCCTGCGCTCAAAAGACGCAGCCCTGAGTTCTCTCCTGATAGGAGGTAGTTAAGTAGAAATTCACTGCTCAGCTGACCCGGCAGAAGCAAATGTATACCAAAAAGTACCCAGAATGTCCTTTTCAGTGAACAGCAGCCAGGCACATTTTAGCTAGTTTTACTTGTAAGTGGGGTTGTAAACGCTTTTCAGGCTCAGTACTGCGCTCAAAGGATGCAGCCCTGAGGTCTCTCCTGATTAGGGGGTAGTTAAGTAAAAATTCGCTGCTCAGCTGACCCGGCAGGAGCAAATATATGCCAAAAATGTATGCAGAATTAGCTTTTCAGTTAACAGCAGCCAGGCACATTTTAGCTAGTTTTACTTATAAGTGGGGTTGTAAGCGGTTTTCAAGCTCAGTACTGCGCTCAAAAGATGCAGCCCTGAGGTCTCTCCTGATAGGAGGTAGTTAAGTAGAAATTCACTACTCAGCTGACCCGGCAGAAGCAAATGTATACCAAAAATGTACCCAGAATGAGCTTTTCAGTGAACAGCAGCCAGGCACGCTTTAGCTAGTTTACTTGTAAGTGGGGTTGTAAACGCTAATTCAGGCTCAGTACTGCGCGCAAAGGATGCAGCCCTGAGGTCTCTCCTGATAGGAGGTAGTTAAGTAGAAACTCGCTGCTCAGCTGACCCGGCAAGAGCAAATTATGCCAAAAATGTATGCAGAATGAGCTTTTCAGTGAACAGCAGCCAGGCACATGTTAGCCAGTTTTACTTGTAAGTGGGGTTGTAAATGGTTTTCAGGCTCAGTACTGCGCTCTAAAGATGCAGCCCTGAGGTCTCTCCTGATAGGAGGTAGTTAAGTAGAAATTCGCTGCTCAGCTGACCAGGGAGAAGCAAATGTATGCCAAAAATGTACCCAGAATGAACTTTTCAGTGAACAGCAGCCAGGCACATTTTAGCTAGTTTTACTTGTAAGTGGGGTTGGAAACGGGTATCAGGCTCAGTACTGCGCTCAAAAGATGCAGCCCTGAGGTCTCTCCTGATAGGAGGTAGTTAAGTAGAAATTCACTGCTCAGCTGACCCGGGAGAAGCAAATGTATGCCAAAAATGTACCCAGAATGAGCTTTTCAGTGAACAGCAGCCAGGCACATTTTAGCTAGTTTTACTTGTAAGTGGGGTTGGAAACGGTTTTCAGGCTCAGTACTGCGCTCAAAAGATGCAGCCATGAGGTCTCTTCTGATAGGAGGTAGTTAAGTAGAAATTCACTGCTCAGCTGACCCGGGAGTAGCAAATGTATACCAAAAATGTACCAGAATGACCTTTTCAGTGAACAGCAGCCAGGCACATTTTAGCTAGTATTACGTGTAAGTGGGGTTGTAAACGCTTTTCAGGCTCAGTACTGCGCTCAAAAGATGCAGCCCTGAGGTCTCTCCTGATAGGAGGTAGTTAAGTAGAAATTCGCTGCTCAGCTGACCCGGGAGAAGCAAATGTATGCCAAAAATGTACCCAGAATGAGCTTTTCAGTGAACAGCAGCCAGGCACATTTTAGCTAGTTTTACTTGTAAGTGGGGTTGGAAACGGGTATCAGGCTCAGTACTGCGCTCAAAGGATGCAGCCCTGAGGTCTCTCCTGATTAGGGGGTAGTTAAGTAAAAATTTGCTGCTCAGCTGACCCGGCAGGAGCAAATATATGCCAAAAATGTATGCAGAATAAGCTTTTCAGTGAACAGCAGCCAGGCACATTTTAGCTAGTTTTACTTGTAAGTGGGGTTGTAAACGGTTTTCAGGCTCAGTACTGCGCTCAAAAGATGCAGCCCTGAGGTGTCTCCTGATAGGAGGTAGTTAAGTAGAAATTCGCTGCTCAGCTGACCCGGGAGAAGCAAATGTATGCCAAAAATGTACCCAGAATGAGCTTTTCAGTGAACAGCAGCCAGGCACATTTTAGCTAGTTTTACTTAAAAGTGGGGTTGGAAACGGGTATCAGGCTCAGTACTGTGCTCAAAAGATGCAGCCCTGAGGTCTCTCCTGATAGGAGGTAGTTATGTAGAAATTCACTGCTCAGGAGACCCGGCAGAAGCACATGTATACCAAAAATGTACCCAGAATGAGCTTTTCAGTGAACAGCAGCCAGGCACATTTTAGCTAGTTTTACCTGTAAGTGGGGTTGGAAACGGTTTTCAGGCTCAGTACTGCGCTCAAAAGACGCAGCCCTGAGTTCTCTCCTGATAGGAGGTAGTTAAGTAGAAATTCACTGCTCAGCTGACCCGGCAGAAGCAAATGTATACCAAAAAGTACCCAGAATGTCCTTTTCAGTGAACAGCAGCCAGGCACATTTTAGCTAGTTTTACTTGTAAGAGGGGTTGGAAACGGTTTTCAGGCTCAGTACTGCGCTCAAAAGATGCAGCCATGAGGTCTCTTCTGATAGGAGGTAGTTAAGTAGAAATTCACTGCTCAGCTGACCCGGGAGTAGCAAATGTATACCAAAAATGTACCCAGAATGACCTTTTCAGTGAACAGCAGCCAGGCACATTTTAGCTAGTTTTACCTGTAAGTGGGGTTGGAAACGGTTTTCAGGCTCAGTACTGCGCTCAAAAGACGCAGCCCTGAGTTCTCTCCTGATTAGGGGGTAGTTAAGTAAAAATTCGCTGCTCAGCTGACCCGGCAGGAGCAAATATATGCCAAAAATGTATGCAGAATTAGCTTTTCAGTGAACAGCAGCCAGGCACATTTTAGCTAGTTTTACTTGTAAGTGGGGTTGTAAACGGTTTTCAAGCTCAGTACTGCGCTCAAAAGATGCAGCCCTGAGGTCTCTCCTGATAGGAGGTAGTTAAGTAGAAATTCACTACTCAGCTGACCCGGCAGAAGCAAATGTATACCAAAAATGTACCCAGAATGAGCTTTTCAGTGAACAGCAGCCAGGCACGTTTTAGCTAGTTTACTTGTAAGTGGGGTTGTAAACGCTAATTCAGGCTCAGTACTGCGCGCAAAGGATGCAGCCCTGAGGTCTCTCCTGATAGGAGGTAGTTAAGTAGAAACTCGCTGCTCAGCTGACCCGGCAAGAGCAAATTATGCCAAAAATGTATGCAGAATGAGCTTTTCAGTGAACAGCAGCCAGGCACATTTTAGCTAGTTTTACTTGTAAGTGGGGTTGTAAATGGTTTTCAGGCTCAGTACTGCGTTCAAAAGATGCAGCCCTGAGGTCTCTCCTGATAGGAGGTAGTTAAGTAGAAATTCGCTGCTCAGCTGACCCGGGAGAAGCAAATGTATGCCAAAAATGTACCCAGAATGAGCTTTTCAGTGAACAGCAGCCAGGCACATTTTAGCTAGTTTTACTTGTAAGTGGGGTTGGAAACGGTTTTCAGGCTCAGTACTGCGCTCAAAAGATGCAGCCATGAGGTCTCTTCTGATAGGAGGTAGTTAAGTAGAAATTCACTGCTCAGCTGACCCGGCAGAAGCAAATGTATACAAAAAATGTACCCAGAATGACCTTTTCAGTGAACAGCAGCCAGGCACATTTTAGCTAGTTTTACGTGTAAGTGGGCTCAAAGTAAGTGCGCTCAAAGGATGCAGCCCTGAGGTCTCTCCTGATAGGAAGTAGTTAGTAGAAACTCGCTGCTCAGCTGACCCGGCAGGAGCAAATATATGCCAAAAATGTATGCAGAATGAGCTTTTCAGTGAACAGCAGCCAGGCACATTTTAGCTAGTTTTACTTGTAAGTGGGGTTGTAAACGGTTTTCAGGCTCAGTACTGCGCTCAAAAGACGCAGCCCTGAGGTCTCTCCTGATAGGAGGTAGTTAAGTAGAAATTCGCTGCTCAGCTGACCCGGCAGAAGCAAATGTATACCAAAAATGTACCCAGAATGACCTTTTCAGTGAACAGCAGCCAGGCACATTTTAGCTAGTTTTACTTGTAAGTGGGGTTGGAAACGGTTTTCAGGCTCAGTACTGCGCTCAAAAGATGCAGCCCTGAGGTCTCTCCTGATAGGAGGTAGTTAAGTAGAAATTCGCTGCTCAGCTGACCCGGGAGAAGCAAATGTATGCCAAAAATGTACCCAGAATGAGCTTTTCAGTGAACAGCAGCCAGGCACATTTTAGCTAGTTTTACTTGTAAGTGGGGTTGGAAACGGGTATCAGGCTCAGTACTGCGCTCAAAGGATGCAGCCCTGAGGTCTCTCCTGATTAGGGGGTAGTTAAGTAAAAATTTGCTGCTCAGCTGACCCGGCAGGAGCAAATATATGCCAAAAATGTATGCAGAATAAGCTTTTCAGTGAACAGCAGCCAGGCACATTTTAGCTAGTTTTACTTGTAAGTGGGGTTGTAAACGGGTATCAGGCTCAGTACTGTGCTCAAAAGATGCAGCCCTGAGGTCTCTCCTGATAGGAGGTAGTTATGTAGAAATTCACTGCTCAGGAGACCCGGCAGAAGCACATGTATACCAAAAATGTACCCAGAATGAGCTTTTCAGTGAACAGCAGCCAGGCACATTTTAGCTAGTTTTACCTGTAAGTGGGGTTGGAAACGGTTTTCAGGCTCAGTACTGCGCTCAAAAGACGCAGCCCTGAGTTCTCTCCTGATAGGAGGTAGTTAGTAGAAATTCACTGCTCAGCTGACCCGGCAGAAGCAAATGTATACCAAAAAGTACCCAGAATGTCCTTTTCAGTGAACAGCAGCCAGGCACATTTTAGCTAGTTTTACTTGTAAGTGGGGTTGGAAACGGTTTTCAGGCTCAGTACTGCGCTCAAAAGATGCAGCCATGAGGTCTCTTCTGATAGGAGGTAGTTAAGTAGAAATTCACTGCTCAGCTGACCCGGGAGTAGCAAATGTATACCAAAAATGTACCCAGAATGACCTTTTCAGTGAACAGCAGCCAGGCACATTTTAGCTAGTATTACGTGTAAGTGGGGTTGTAAACGCTTTTCAGGCTCAGTACTGCGCTCAAAGGATGCAGCCCTGAGGTCTCTCCTGATAGGAGGTAGTTAAGTAGAAACTCGCTGCTCAGCTGACCCGGCAGGAGCAAATATATGCCAAAAATGTATGCAGAATGAGCTTTTCAGTGAACAGCAGCCAGGCACATTTTAGCTAGTTTTACTTGTAATTGGGGTTGTAAATGGTTTTCAGGCTCAGTACTGCGCTCAAAAGATGCAGCCCTGAGGTCTCTCCTGATAGGAGGTAGTTAAGTAGAAATTCACTGCTCAGCTGACCCGGCAGAAGCAAATGTATACCAAAAATGTACCCAGAATGACCTTTTCAGTGAACAGCAGCCAGGCACATTTTAGCTAGTTTTACGTGTAAGTGGGGTTGTAAACGCTTTTCAGGCTCAGTACTGCGCTGAAAGGATGCAGCCCTGAGGTCTCTCCTGATAGGAGGTAGTTAAGTAGAAATTTACCTCTCAGCTGACCCGGCAGAAGAAAATGTATACCAAAAATGTACCCAGAATGAGCTTTTCAGTGAACAGCAGCCAGGCACATTTTAGCTAGTTTTACTTGTAAGTGGGGTTGTAAACGGTTTTCAGGCTCAGTACTGCGCTCAAAAGATGCAGCCCTGAAGTCTCTCCTGAAAGGAGGTAGTTAAGTAGAAATTCACTGCTCAGCTGACCCGGCAGAAACAAATGTATGCCAAAAATGTATGCAGAATTAGCTTTTCAGTGAACAGCAGCCAGGCACATTTTAGCTAGTTTTACTTGTAAGTGGGGTTGTAAACGGTTTTCAGGCTCAGTACTGCGCTCAAAAGATGCAGCCCTGAGGTCTCTCCTGATGTAAATGTAAATGTAAATGTAAATGTATTTATATAGCGCAAATTACCCACATCGCAGGCCTCTAAGCGCTTGCTTAGGGAACCCGTCCTGGTATTCCCCTGTGAGATAACCCCGGCAGGGTATCCACAAGGTGAAAGCCAGGCATCCCGCCGCGAGGGGCCGTTGTGGAGATTAAGCAAGCTATTGCCCAGAGTCGCAGAGTGTGAACCCGTGAGTCGAGTAGGCACCGGAGCGAGAATTATCGAGTCCGTGGAATTATTGAGCCCAAGCCCCGTCGAGGCGGGGAATTGAACCCTGGTCCAGGGCCGATCTCAGCTTCCGGGTCTGCCGCCTCTAACCCCTGAGCCACACTTCTCCTGATAGGAGGTAGTTAAGTAGAAATTTGCTGCTCAGCTGACCCGGCAGGAGCAAATATATGCCAAAAATGTATGCAGAATGAGCTTTACAGTGACCAGCAGCCAGGCACATTTTAGCTAGTTTTACTTGTAAGTGGGGTTGTAAACGGTTTTCAGGCTCAGTACTGCGCTCAAAAGATGCAGCCCTGAGGTCTCTCCTGATAGGAGGTAGTTAAGTAGAAATTCGCTGCTCAGCTGACCCGGGAGAAGCAAATGTATGCCAAAAATGTACCCAGAATGAGCTTTTCAGTGAACAGCAGCCAGGCACATTTTAGCTAGTTTTACTTGTAAGTGGGGTTGGAAACGGGTATCAGGCTCAGTACTGCGCTCAAAAGATGCAGCCCTGAGGTCTCTCCTGATAGGAGGTAGTTAAGTAGAAATTTACCTCTCAGCTGACCCGGCAGAAGAAAATGTATACCAAAAATGTACCCAGAATGAGCTTTTCAGTGAACAGCAGCCAGGCACATTTTAGCTAGTTTTACTTGTAAGTGGGGTTGTAAACGCTTTTCAGGCTCAGTACTGCGCTGAAAGGATGCAGCCCTGAGGTCTCTCCTGATAGGAGGTAGTTAAGTAGAAATTCACTGCTCAGCTGACCCGGCAGAAGCAAATGTATACCAAAAATGTACCCAGAATGAGCATTTCAGTGAACAACAGCCAGGCACATTTTAGCTAGTTTTACTTGTAAGTGGGGTTGTAAACGGTTTTCAGGCTCAGTACTGCGCTCAAAAGATGCAGCCCTGAGGTCTCTCCTGATAGGAGGTAGTTAAGTAGAAATTTGCTGCTCAGCTGACCCGGCAGGAGCAAATATATGCCATAAATGTATGCAGAATGAGCTTTTCAGTGACCAGCAGCCAGGCACATTTTAGCTAGTTTTACTTGTAAGTGGGGTTGTAAACGGTTTTCAGGCTCAGTACTGCGCTCAAAAGATGCAGCCCTGAGGTCTCGCCTGATAGGAGGTAGTTAAGTAGAAATTCGCTGCTCAGCTGACCCGGGAGAAGCAAATGTATGCCAAAAATGTACCCACAATGAGCTTTTCAGTGAACAGCAGCCAGGCACATTTTAGCTAGTTTTACTTGTAAGTGGGGTTGGAAACGGGTATCAGGCTCAGTACTGCGCTCAAAAGATGCAGCCCTGAGGTCTCTCCTGATAGGAGGTAGTTATGTAGAAATTCACTGCTCAGGAGACCCGGCAGAAGCACATGTATACCAAAAATTTACCCAGAATGAGCTTTTCAGTGAACAGCAGCCAGGCACATTTTAGCTAGTTTTACTTGTAAGTGGGGTTGTAAACGCTTTTCAGGCTCAGTACTGCGCTCAAAGGATGCAGCCCTGAGGTCTCTCCTGATTAGGGGGTAGTTAAGTAGAAATTTGCTGCTCAGCTGACCCGGCAGGAGCAAATATATGCCAAAAATGTATGCAGAATGAGCTTTTCAGTGACCAGCAGCCAGGCACATTTTAGCTAGTTTTACTTGTAAGTGGGGTTGTAAACGTTTTTCAAGCTCAGTACTGCGCTCAAAAAATGCAGCCCTGAGGTCTCTCCTGATAGGAGGTAGTTAAGTAGAAATTCACTACTCAGCTGACCCGGCAGAAGCAAATGTATACCAAAAATGTACCCAGAATAAGCTTTTCAGTGAACAGCAGCCAGGCACGTTTTAGCTAGTTTACTTGTAAGTGGGGTTGTAAACGCTAATTCAGGCTCAGTACTGCGCGCAAAGGATGCAGCCCTGAGGTCTCTCCTGATAGGAGGTAGTTAAGTAGAAACTCGCTGCTCAGCTGACCCGGCAGGAGCAAATGTCTGCCAAAAATGTATGCAGAATGAGCTTTTCAGTGAACAGCAGCCAGGCACATTTTAGCTAGTTTTACTTGTAAGTGGGGTTGTAAATGGTTTTCAGGCTCAGTACTGCGTTCAAAAGATGCAGCCCTGAGGTCTCTCCTGATAGGAGGTAGTTAAGTAGAAATTCGCTGCTCAGCTGACCCAGGAGAAGCAAATGTATGCCAAAAATGTACCCAGAATGAGCTTTTCAGTGAACAGCAGCCAGGCACATTTTAGCTAGTTTTACTTGTAAGTGGGGTTGGAAACGGTTTTCAGGCTCAGTACTGCGCTCAAAAGATGCAGCCATGAGGTCTCTTCTGATAAGAGGTAGTTAAGTAGAAATTCACTGCTCAGCTGACCCGGCAGAAGCAAATGTATACCAAAAATGTACCCAGAATGACCTTTTCAGTGAACAGCAGCCAGGCACATTTTAGCTAGTTTTACGTGTAAGTGGGCTCAAAGTAAGTGCGCTCAAAGGATGCAGCCCTGAGGTCTCTCCTGATAGGAAGTAGTTAGTAGAAACTCGCTGCTCAGCTGACCCGGCAGGAGCAAATATATGCCAAAAATGTATGCAGAATGAGCTTTTCAGTGAACAGCAGCCAGGCACATTTTAGCTAGTTTTACTTGTAAGTGGGGTTGTAAATGGTTTTCAGGCTCAGTACTGCGCTCAAAAGATGCAGCCCTGAGGTCTCTCCTGATAGGAGGTAGTTAAGTAGAAATTCACTGCTCAGCTGACCCGGCAGAAGCAAATGTATACCAAAAATGTACCCAGAATGACCTTTTCAGTGAACAGCAGCCAGGCACATTTTAGCTAGTTTTACTTGTAAGTGGGGTTGGAAACGGTTTTCAGGCTCAGTACTGCGCTCAAAAGATGCAGCCCTGAGGTCTCTCCTGATAGGAGGTAGTTAAGTAGAAATTCGCTGCTCAGCTGGCCCGGGAGAAGCAAATGTATGCCAAAAATGTACCCAGAATGAGCTTTTCAGTGAACAGCAGCCAGGCACATTTTAGCTAGTTTTACTTGTAAGTTGGGTTGGAAACGGGTATCAGGCTCAGTACTGCGCTCAAAGGATGCAGCCCTGAGGTCTCTCCTGATTAGGGGGTAGTTAAGTAAAAATTTGCTGCTCAGCTGACCTGGCAGGAGCAAATATATGCCAAAAATGTATGCAGAATAAGCTTTTCAGTGAACAGCAGCCAGGCACATTTTAGCTAGTTTTACTTGTAAGTGGGGTTGTAAACGGTTTTCAGGCTCAGTACTACGCTCAAAAGATGCAGCCCTGAGGTCTCTCCTGATAGGAGGTAGTTAAGTAGAAATTCACTGCTCAGCTGACCCGGCAGAAGCAAATGTATACCAAAAATGTACCCAGAATGAGCTTTTCAGTGAACAGCAGCCAGGCACGTTTTAGCTAGTTTACTTGTAAGTGGGGTTGTAAACGCTAATTCAGGCTCAGTACTGCGCGCAAAGGATGCAGCCCTGAGGTCTCTCCTGATAGGAGGTAGTTAAGTAGAAACTCACTGCTCAGCTGACCCGGGAGAAGCAAATGTATGCCAAAAATGTACCCAGAGTGAGCTTTTCAGTGAACAGCAGCCAGGCACATTTTAGCTAGTTTTACTTGTAAGTGGGGTTGGAAACGGGTATCAGGCTCAGTACTGCGCTCAAAGGATGCAGCCCTGAGGTCTCTCCTGATTAGGGGGTAGTTAAGTAAAAATTCACTGCTCAGCTGACCCGGGAGTAGCAAATGTATACCAAAAATGTACCCAGAATGACCTTTTCAGTGAACAGCAGCCAGGCACATTTTAGCTAGTTTTACTTGTAAGTGGGGTTGGAAACGGGTATCAGGCTCAGTACTGCGCTCAAAAGATGCAGCCCTGAGGTCTCTCCTGATAGGAGGTAGTTAAGTAGAAATTCACTGCTCAGCTGACCCGGGAGAAGCAAATGTATGCCAAAAATGTACCCAGAATGAGCTTTTCAGTGAACAGCAGCCAGGCACATTTTAGCTAGTTTTACTTGTAATTGGGGTTGTAAACGGTTTTCAGGCTCAGTACTGCACTCAAAAGATGCAGCCCTGAGGTCTCTCCTGATAGGAGGAAGTTAAGTAGAAATTCGCTGCTCAGCTGACCCGGGAGAAGCAAATGTATGCCAAAAATGTACCCAGAATGAGCTTTTCAGTGAACAGCAGCCAGGCACATTTTAGCTAGTTTTACTTGTAAGTGGGGTTGGAAACGGGTATCAGGCTCAGTACTGCGCTCAAAGGATGCAGCCCTGAGGTCTCTCCTGATTAGGGGGTAGTTAAGTAAAAATTTGCTGCTCAGCTGACCCGGCAGGAGCAAATATATGCCAAAAATGTATGCAGAATAAGCTTTTCAGTGAACAGCAGCCAGGCACATTTTAGCTAGTTTTACTTGTAAGTGGGGTTGTAAACGGTTTTCAGGCTCAGTACTGCGCGCAAAGGATGCAGCCCTGAGGTCTCTCCTGATAGGAGGTAGTTAAGTAGAAACTTGCTGCTCAGCTGACCCGGGAGAAGCAAATGTATGCCAAAAATGTACCCAGAATGAGCTTTTCAGTGAACAGCAGCCAGGCACATTTTAGCTAGTTTTACTTGTAAGTGGGGTTGGAAACGGGTATCAGACTCAGTACTGCGCTCAAAAGATGCAGCCCTGAGGTCTCTCCTGATAGGAGGGTAGTTAAGTAGAAATTCACTGCTCAGCTGACCCGGGAGAAGCAAATGTATGCCAAAAATATACCCAGAATGAGCTTTTCAGTGAACAGCAGCCAGGCACATTTTAGCTAGTTTTACTTGTAAGTGGGGTTGGAAACGGTTTTCAGGCTCAGTACTGCGCTCAAAAGATGCAGCCCTGAGGTCTCTCCTGATAGGAGGTAGTTAAGTAGAAATTCACTGCTCAGCTGACCCGGCAGAAGCAAATGTATACCAAAAATGTACCCAGAATGAGCTTTTCAGTGAACAGCAGCCAGGCACATTTTTAGCTAGTTTTACTTGTAAGTGGGGTTGGAAACGGGTATCAGGCTCAGTACTGCGCTCAAAGGATGCAGCCCTGAGGTCTCTCCTGATTAGGGGGTAGTTAAGTAAAAATTTGCTGCTCAGCTGACCCGGCAGGAGCAAATATATGCCAAAAATGTATGCAGAATTAGCTTTTCAGTGAACAGCAGCCAGGCACATTTTAGCTAGTTTTACTTGTAAGTGGGGTTGTAAACGCTAATTCAGGCTCAGTACTGCGCGCAAAGGATGCAGCCCTGAGGTCTCTCCTGATAGGAGGTAGTTAAGTAGAAACTCGCTGCTCAGCTGACCCAGGAGAAGCAAATGTATGCCAAAAATGTACCCAGAATGAGCTTTTCAGTGAACAGCAGCCAGGCACGTTTTAGCTAGTTTACTTGTAAGTGGGGTTGTAAACGCTAATTCAGGCTCAGTACTGCGCGCAAAGGATGCAGCCCTGAGGTCTCTCCTGATAGGAGGTAGTTAAGTGGAGATTTGCTGCTCAGCTGACCCGGCAGGAGCAAATATATGCCAAAAATGTATGCAGAATAAGCTTTTCAGTGAACAGCAGCCAGGCACATTTTAGCTAGTTTTACTTGTAAGTGGGGTTGTAAACGGTTTTCAGGCTCAGTACTGCGCTCAAAAGATGCAGCCCTGAGGTCTCTCCTGATAGGAGGTAGTTAAGTAGAAATTCACTGCTCAGCTGACCCGGCAGAAGCAAATGTATACCAAAAATGTACCCAGAATGAGCTTTTCAGTGAACAGCAGCCAGGCACGTTTTAGCTAGTTTACTTGTAAGTGGGGTTGTAAACGCTAATTCAGGCTCAGTACTGCGTGCAAAGGATGCAGCCCTGAGGTCTCTCCTGAAAGGAGGTAGTTAAGTAGAAACTCGCTGCTCAGCTGACCCAGGAGAAGCAAATGTATGCCAAAAATGTACCCAGAATGAGCTTTTCAGTGAACAGCAGCCAGGCACGTTTTAGCTAGTTTACTTGTAAGTGGGGTTGTAAACGCTAATTCAGGCTCAGTACTGCGCGCAAAGGATGCAGCCCTGAGCCTGAAACCATTTACAACCCCAATTACAAGTAAAACTAGCTAAAATGTGCCTGGCTGCTGTTCACTGAAAAGCTCATTCTGCATACATTTTTAGCATATATTTGCTCCTGCCGGGTCAGCTGAGCAGCGAGTTTCTACTTAACTACCTCCTATCAGGAAAGACCTCAGGGCTGCATCCTTTGAGCGCAGTACTGAGCCTGAAAAGCGTTTACAACCCCACTTACACATAATACTAGCTAAAATGTGCCTGGCTGCTGTTCACTGAAAAGCTCATTCTGGGTACATTTTTGGCATACATTTGCTTCTCCCGGGTCAGCTGAGCAGTGAATTTCTACTTAACTACCTCCTATCAGGAGAGACCTCAGGGCTGCATCTTTTGAGCGCAGTACTGAGCCTGATACCCGTTTCCAACCCCACTTACAAGTAAAACTAGCTAAAATGTGCCTGGCTGCTGTTCACTGAAAAGTTCATTCTGGGTACATTTTTGGCATACATTTGCTTCTCCCGGGTCAGCTGAGCAGCGAATTTCTACTTAACTACCTCCTATCAGGAGAGACCTCAGGGCTGCATCTTTTGAGCGCAGTACTGAGCCTGATACCCGTTTCCAACCCCACTTACAAGTAAAACTAGCTAAAATGTGCCTGGCTGCTGTTCACTAAAAAGCTTATTCTGCATACATTTTTGGCATACATTTGCTTCTCCCGGGTCAGCTGAGCAGCGAATTTCTACTTAACTACCTCCTATCAGGAGAGACCTCAGGGCTGCATCTTTTGAGCGCAGTACTGAGCCTGATACCCGTTTCCAACCCCACTTACAAGTAAAACTAGCTAAAATGTGCCTGGCTGCTGTTCACTGAAAAGCTCATTCTGGGTACATTTTTGGCATACATTTGCTTCTCCCGGGTCAGCTGAGCAGCGAGTTTCTACTTAACTACCTCCTATCAGGAGAGACCTCAGGGCTGCATCCTTTGCGCGCAGTACTGAGCCTGAATTAGCGTTTACAACCCCACTTACAAGTAAACTAGCTAAAGCGTGCCTGGCTGCTGTTCACTGAAAAGCTCATTCTGGGTACATTTTTGGTACACATTTGCTTCTGCCGGGTCAGCTGAGCAGTGAATTTCTACTTAACTACCTCCTATCAGGAGAGACCTCAGGGCTGCATCTTTTGAGCGCAGTACTGAGCCAGAAAACCGTTTACAACCCCATTTACAAGTAAAACTAGCTAAAATGTGCCTGGCTGCTGTTCACTGAAAAGCTTATTCTGCATACATTTTTGGCATATATTTGCTCCTGCCGGGTCAGCTGAGCAGCAAATTTTTACTTAACTACCGCCTATCAGGAGAGACCTCAGGGCTGCATCTTTTGAGCGCAGTACTGAGCCTGAAACCCGTTTACAACCCCACTTACAAGTAAAACTGGCTAAAATGTGCCTGGCTGTTGTTCACTGAAATGCTCATTCTGGGTACATTTTTGGTATACATTTGCTTCTGCCGGGTCAGCTGAGCAGCGAATTTCTACTTAACTACCTCCTTTCAGGAGAGACCTCAGGGCTGCATCCTTTGAGCGCAGTACTGAGCCTGAAAAGCGTTTACAACCCCACTTACACGTAATACTAGCTAAAATGTGCCTGGCTGCTGTTCACTGAAAAGGTCATTCTGGGTACATCTTTGGTATACATTTTCTTCTGCCGGGTCAGCTGAGAGGTAAATTTCTACTTAACTACCTCCTATCAGGAGAGACCTCAGGGCTGCATCCTTTCAGCGCAGTACTGAGCCTGAAAAGCGTTTACAACCCCACTTACACGTAAAACTAGCTAAAATGTGCCTGGCTGCTGTTCACTGAAAAGGTCATTCTGGGTACATTTTTGGATACATTTGCTTCTGCCGGGTCAGCTGAGCAGTGAATTTCTACTTAACTACCTCCTATCAGGGAGAGACCTCAGGGCTGCATCTTTTGAGCGCAGTACTGAGCCTGATACCCGTTTCCAACCCCACTTACAAGTAAAACTAGCTATGCCTGGCTGCTGTTCACTGAAAAGCTCATTCTGGGTACATTTTTTGGATACATTTGCTTCTGCCGGGTCAGCTGAGCAGTGAATTTCTACTTAACTACCTCCTATCAGGAGAGACCTCAGGGCTGCATCCTTTGCGCGCAGTACTGAGCCTGAAAAGCGTTTACAACCCCACTTACAAGTAACTAGCTAAAACGTGCCTGGCTGCTGTTCACTGAAAAGCTCATTCTGGGTACATTTTTGGTATACATTGCTTCTGCCGGGTCAGCTGAGCAGCGAATTTTTACTTAACTACCCCCTAATCAGGAGAGACCTCAGGGCTGCATCTTTTGAGCGCAGTACTGAGCCTGATACCCGTTTCCAACCCCACTTACAAGTAAAACTAGCTAAAATGTGCCTGGCTGCTGTTCACTGAAAAGCTCATTCTGGGTACATTTTTGGCATACATTTGCTTCTCCCGGGTCAGCTGAGCAGCGAATTTCTACTTAACTACCTCCTATCAGGAGAGACCTCAGGGCTGCATCTTTTGAGCGCAGTACTGAGCCTGAAACCATTTACAACCCCAATTACAAGTAAAACTAGCTAAAATGTGCCTGGCTGCTGTTCACTGAAAAGCTCATTCTGCATACATTTTTGGCATATATTTGCTCCTGCCGGGTCAGCTGAGCAGCGAGTTTCTACTTAACTACCTCCTATCAGGAGAGACCTCAGGGTTGCATCCTTTGAGCGCAGTACTGAGCCTGAAAAGCGTTTACAACCCCACTTACACATAATACTAGCTAAAATGTGCCTGGCTGCTGTTCACTGAAAAGCTCATTCTGGGTACATTTTTGGCATACATTTGCTTCTCCCGGGTCAGCTGAGCAGCGAATTTCTACTTAACTACCTCCTATCAGGAGAGACCTCAGGGCTGCATCTTTAGAGCGCAGTACTGAGCCTCAAAACCATTTACAACCCCACTTACAAGTAAAACTGGCTAAAATGTGCCTGGCTGCTGTTCACTGAAAAGCTCATTCTGCATACATTTTTGGCAGACATTTGCTCCTGCCGGGTCAGCTGAGCAGCGAATTTCCACTTAACTACCTCCTATCAGGAGAGACCTCAGGGCTGCATCTTTTGAGCGCAGTACTGAGCCTGATACCCGTTTCCAACCCCACTTACAAGTAAAACTATCTAAAATGTGCCTGGCTGCTGTTCACTAAAAAGCTCATTCTGCATACATTTTTGGCATACATTTGCTTCTCTCGGGTCAGCTGAGCAGCGAATTTCTACTTAACTACCTCCTATCAGGAGAGACCTCAGGGCTGCATCTTTTGAGCGCAGTACTGAGCCTGATACCCGTTTCCAACCCCACTTACAAGTAAAACTAGCTAAAATGTGCCTGGCTGCTGTTCACTGAAAAGCTCATTCTGGGTACATTTTTGGCATACATTTGCTTCTCCCGGGTCAGCTGAGCAGCGAGTTTCTACTTAACTACCTCCTATCAGGAGAGACCTCAGGGCTGCATCCATTGCGCGCAGTACTGAGCCTGAATTAGCGTTTACAACCCCACTTACAAGTAAACTAGCTAAAACGTGCCTGGCTGCTGTTCACTGAAAAGCTCATTCTGGGTACATTTTTGGTACACATTTGCTTCTGCCGGGTCAGCTGAGCAGTGAATTTCTACTTAACTACCTCCTATCAGGAGAGACCTCAGGGCTGCATCTTTTGAGCGCAGTACTGAGCCAGAAAACCGTTTACAACCCCATTTACAAGTAAAACTAGCTAAAATGTGCCTGGCTGCTGTTCACTGAAAAGCTCATTCTGGGTACATTTTTGGTATACATTTGCTTCTGCCGGGTCAGCTGAGCAGTGAATTTCTACTTAAGTACCTCCTATCAGGAGAGACCTCAGGGCTGCATCTTTTGAGCGCAGTACTGAGCTTGAAAACCGTTTCCAACCCCACTTACAAGTAAAACTAGCTAAAATGTGCCTGGCTGCTGTTCACTGAAAGTTCATTCTGGGTACATTTTTGGCATACATTTGCTTCTCCCGGGTCAGCTGAGCAGCGAATTTCTACTTAACTATCTCCTATCAGGAGAGACCTCAGGGCTGCATCTTTAGAGCGCAGTACTGAGCCTGAAAACCATTTACAACCCCACTTACAAGTAAAACTGGCTAAAATGTGCCTGGCTGCTGTTCACTGAAAAGCTCATTCTGCATACATTTCTGGCAGACATTTGCTCCTGCCGGGTCAGCTGAGCAGCGAATTTCCACTTAACTACCTCCTATCAGGAGAGACCTCAGGGCTGCATCTTTTGAGCGCAGTACTGAGCCTGAAAACCATTTACAAACCCACTTACACAAGTAAAACTAGCTAAAATGTGCCTGGCTGCTGTTCACTGAAAAGCTTATTCTGCATACATTTTTGGCATATATTTGCTCCTGCCGGGTCAGCTGAGCAGCAAATTTTTACTTAACTACCCCCTAATCAGGAGAGACCTCAGGGCTGCATCCTTTGAGCGCAGTACTGAGCCTGATACCCGTTTCCAACCCCACTTACAAGTAAAACTAGCTAAAATGTGCCTGGCTGCTGTTCACTGAAAAGCTCATTCTGGGTACATTTTTGGCATACATTTGCTTCTCCCGGGTCAGCTGAGCAGCGAGTTTCTACTTAACTACCTCCTATCAGGAGAGACCTCAGGGCTGCATCCTTTGCGCGCAGTACTGAGCCTGAATTAGCGTTTACAACCCCACTTACAAGTAAACTAGCTAAAACGTGCCTGGCTGCTGTTCACTGAAAAGCTCATTCTGGGTACATTTTTGGTATACATTTGCTTCTGCCGGGTCAGCTGAGCAGTGAATTTCTACTTAACTACCTCCTATCAGGAGAGACCTCAGGGCTGCATCTTTTGAGCGCAGTACTGAGCCTGAAAACCATTTACAAACCCACTTACACAAGTAAAACTAGCTAAAATGTGCCTGGCTGCTGTTCACTGAAAAGCTTATTCTGCATACATTTTTGGCATATATTTGCTCCTGCCGGGTCAGCTGAGCAGCAAATTTTTACTTAACTACCCCCTAATCAGGAGAGACCTCAGGGCTGCATCCTTTGAGCGCAGTACTGAGCCTGATACCCGTTTCCAACCCCACTTACAAGTAAAACTAGCTAAAATGTGCCTGGCTGCTGTTCACTGAAAAGCTCATTCTGGGTACATTTTTGGCATACATTTGCTTCTCCCGGGTCAGCTGAGCAGCGAGTTTCTACTTAACTACCTCCTATCAGGAGAGACCTCAGGGCTGCATCCTTTGCGCGCAGTACTGAGCCTGAATTAGCGTTTACAACCCCACTTACAAGTAAACTAGCTAAAACGTGCCTGGCTGCTGTTCACTGAAAAGCTCATTCTGGGTACATTTTTGGTATACATTTGCTTCTGCCGGGTCAGCTGAGCAGTGAATTTCTACTTAACTACCTCCTATCAGGAGAGACCTCAGGGCTGCATCTTTTGAGCGCAGTACTGAGCCTGAAAACCATTTACAACCCCAATTACAAGTAAAACTAGCTAAAATGTGCCTGGCTGCTGTTCACTGAAAAGCTCATTCTGCATACATTTTTGGCATATATTTGCTCCTGCCGGGTCAGCTGAGCAGCGAGTTTCTACTTAACTACCTCCTATCAGGAAAGACCTCAGGGCTGCATCCTTTGAGCGCAGTACTGAGCCTGAAAAGCGTTTACAACCCCACTTACACATAATACTAGCTAAAATGTGCCTGGCTGCTGTTCACTGAAAAGCTCATTCTGGGTACATTTTTGGTATACATTTTCTTCTGTGGGTCAACTGAGAGGTAAATTTCTACTTAACTACCTCCTATCAGGAGAGACCTCAGGGCTGCATCTTTTGAGCGCAGTACTGAGCCTGATACCCGTTTCCAACCCCACTTACAAGTAAAACTAGCTAAAATGTGCCTGGCTGCTGTTCACTAAAAAGCTTATTCTGCATACATTTTTGGCATACATTTGCTTCTCCCGGGTCAGCTGAGCAGCGAATTTCTACTTAACTACCTCCTATCAGGAGAGACCTCAGGGCTGCATCTTTTGAGCGCAGTACTGAGCCTGATACCCGTTTCCAACCCCACTTACAAGTAAAACTAGCTAAAATGTGCCTGGCTGCTGTTCACTGAAAAGCTCATTCTGGGTACATTTTTGGCATACATTTGCTTCTCCCGGGTCAGCTGAGCAGCGAGTTTCTACTTAACTACCTCCTATCAGGAGAGACCTCAGGGCTGCATCCTTTGCGCGCAATACTGAGCCTGAATTAGCGTTTACAACCCCACTTACAAGTAAACTAGCTAAAACGTGCCTGGCTGCTGTTCACTGAAAAGCTCATTCTGGGTACATTTTTGGTACACATTTGCTTCTGCCGGGTCAGCTGAGCAGTGAATTTCTACTTAACTACCTCCTATCAGGAGAGACCTCAGGGCTGCATCTTTTGAGCGCAGTACTGAGCCAGAAAACCATTTACAACCCCATTTACAAGTAAAACTAGCTAAAATGTGCCTGGCTGCTGTTCACTGAAAAGGTCATTCTGGGTACATTTTTGGATACATTTGCTTCTGCCGGGTCAGCTGAGCAGTGAATTTCTACTTAACTACCTCCTATCAGGAGAGACCTCAGGGCTGCATCCTTTGCGCGCAGTACTGAGCCTGAAAAGCGTTTACAACCCCACTTACAAGTAAACTAGCTAAAACGTGCCTGGCTGCTGTTCACTGAAAAGCTCATTCTGGGTACATTTTTGGTATACATTGCTTCTGCCGGGTCAGCTGAGCAGCGAATTTTTACTTAACTACCCCCTAATCAGGAGAGACCTCAGGGCTGCATCTTTTGAGCGCAGTACTGAGCCTGAAACCATTTACAACCCCAATTACAAGTAAAACTAGCTAAAATGTGCCTGGCTGCTGTTCACTGAAAAGCTCATTCTGCATACATTTTTGGCATATATTTGCTCCTGCCGGGTCAGCTGAGCAGCGAGTTTCTACTTAACTACCTCCTATCAGGAGAGACCTCAGGGCTGCATCCTTTGAGCGCAGTACTGAGCCTGAAAAGCGTTTACAACCCCACTTACACATAATACTAGCTAAAATGTGCCTGTCTGCTGTTCACTGAAAAGCTCATTCTGGGTACATTTTTGGTATACATTTTCTTCTGTGGGTCAGCTGAGAGGTAAATTTCTACTTAACTACCTCCTATCAGGAGAGACCTCAGGGCTGCATCTTTTGAGCGCAGTACTGAGCCTGATACCCGTTTCCAACCCCACTTACAAGTAAAACTAGCTAAAATGTGCCTGGCTGCTGTTCACTGAAAAGCTCATTCTGGGTACATTTTGGGCATACATTTGCTTCTCCCGGGTCAGCTGAGCAGTGAATTTCTACTTAACTACCTCCTATCAGGAGAGACCTCAGGGCTGCATCCTTTGAGCGCAGTACTGAGCCTGATACCCGTTTCCAACCCCACTTACAAGTAAAACTAGCTAAAATGTGCCTGGCTGCTGTTCACTGAAAAGTTCATTCTGGGTACATTTTTGGCATACATTTGCTTCTCCCGGGTCAGCTGAGCAGCGAATTTCTACTTAACTACCTCCTATCAGGAGAGACCTCAGGGCTGCATCTTTAGAGCGCAGTACTGAGCCTCAAAACCATTTACAACCCCACTTACAAGTAAAACTGGCTAAAATGTGCCTGGCTGCTGTTCACTGAAAAGCTCATTCTGCATACATTTTTGGCAGACATTTGCTCCTGCCGGGTCAGCTGAGCAGCGAATTTCCACTTAACTACCTCCTATCAGGAGAGACCTCAGGGCTGCATCTTTTGAGCGCAGTACTGAGCCTGATACCCGTTTCCAACCCCACTTACAAGTAAAACTAGCTAAAATGTGCCTGGCTGCTGTTCACTAAAAAGCTTATTCTGCATACATTTTTGGCATACATTTGCTTCTCTCGGGTCAGCTGAGCAGCGAATTTCTACTTAACTACCTCCTATCAGGAGAGACCTCAGGGCTGCATCTTTTGAGCGCAGTACTGAGCCTGATACCCGTTTCCAACCCCACTTACAAGTAAAACTAGCTAAAATGTGCCTGGCTGCTGTTCACTGAAAAGCTCATTCTGGGTACATTTTGGTATACATGTGCTTCTGCCGGGTCTCCTGAGCAGTGAATTTCTACATAACTACCTCCTATCAGGAGAGACCTCAGGGCTGCATCTTTTGAGCGCAGTACTGAGCCTGATACCCGTTTCCAACCCCACTTACAAGTAAAACTAGCTAAAATGTGCCTGGCTGCTGTTCACTGAAAAGCTCATTCTGGGTACATTTTTGGCATACATTTGCTTCTGCCGGGTCAGCTGAGCAGTGAATTTCTACTTAACTACCTCCTATCAGGAGAGACCTCAGGGCTGCATCTTTTGAGCGCAGTACTGAGCCTGAAAACCGTTTACAACCCCACTTACAAGTAAAACTAGCTAAAAAACCCCACTTACAAGTAAAACTAGCTAAAATGTGCCTGGCTGCTGTTCACTGAAAAGCTAATTCTGCATACATTTTTGGCATACATTTGCTTCTCCCGGGTCAGCTGAGCAGCGAATTTCTACTTAACTACCTCCTATCAGGAGAGACCTCAGGGCTGCATCTTTTGAACGCAGTACTGAGCCTGAAAACCATTTACAACCCCACTTACAAGTAAAACTAGCTAAAATGTGCCTTTCTGCTGTTCACTGAAAAGCTCATTCTGCATACATTTTTGGCATAATTTGCTCTTGCCGGGTCAGCTGAGCAGCGAGTTTCTACTTAACTACCTCCTATCAGGGAGACCTCAGGGCTGCATCCTTTGCGCGCAGTACTGAGCCTGAATTAGCGTTTACAACCCCACTTACAAGTAAACTAGCTAAAACGTGCCTGGCTGCTGTGCACTGAAAAGCTCATTCTGGGTACATTTTTGGTATACATTTGCTACTGCCGGGTCAGCTGAGTAGTGAATTTCTACTTAACTACTCCTATCAGGAGAGACCTCAGGGCTGCATCTTTTGAGCGCAGTACTGAGCCTGATACCCGTTTCCAACCCCACTTACAAGTAAAACTAGCTAAAATGTGCCTGGCTGCTGTTCACTGAAAAGCTCCTTCTGCATACATTTTTGGCATATATTTGCTCCTGCCGGGTCAGCTGAGCAGCGAATTTTTACTTAACTACCCCCTAATCAGGAGAGACCTCAGGGCTGCATCCTTTGAGCGCAGTACTGCGCCTGAAAAGCGTTTACAACCCCACTTACAAGTAAAACTAGCTAAAATGTGCCTGGCTGCTGTTCACTGAAAAGGACATTCTGGGTACTCTTTTTGGTATACATTTGCTTCTGCCGGGTCAGCTGAGCAGTGAATTTCTACTTAACTACCTCCTATCAGGAGAGAACTCAGGGCTGCGTCTTTTGAGCGCAGTACTGAGCCTGAAAACCGTTTCCAACCCCACTTATAGGTAAAACTAGCTAAAATGTGCCTGGCTGCTGTTCACTTAAAAGCTCATTCTGGGTACATTTTGGTATACATGTGCTTCTGCCGGGTCTCCTGAGCAGTGAATTTCTACATAACTACCTCATATCAGGAGAGACCTCAGGGCTGCATCTTTTGAGCGCAGTACTGAGCCTGATACCCGTTTCCAACCCCACTTACAAGTAAAACTAGCTAAAATGTGCCTGGCTGCTGTTCACTGAAAAGCTCATTCTGGGTACATTTTTGGCATACATTTGCTTCTGCCGGGTCAGCTGAGCAGTGAATTTCTACTTAACTACCTCCTATCAGGAGAGACCTCAGGGCTGCATCTTTTGAGCGCAGTACTGAGCCTGAAAACCGTTTACAACCCCACTTACAAGTAAAACTAGCTAAAATGTGCCTGGCTGCTGTTCACTGAAAAGCTAATTCTGCATACATTTTTGGCATACATTTGTTTCTGCCGGGTCAGCTGAGCAGTGAATTTCTACTTAACTACCTCCTTTCAGGAGAGACTTCAGGGCTGCATCTTTTGAGCGCAGTACTGAGCCTGAAAACCGTTTACAACCCCACTTACAAGTAAAACTAGCTAAAATGTGCCTGGCTGCTGTTCACTGAAAAGCTCATTCTGGGTACATTTTTGGTATACATTTTCTTCTGCCGGGTCAGCTGAGAGGTAAATTTCTACTTAACTACCTCCTATCAGGAGAGACCTCAGGGCTGCATCCTTTCAGCGCAGTACTGAGCCTGAAAAGCGTTTACAACCCCACTTACACGTAAAACTAGCTAAAATGTGCCTGGCTGCTGTTCACTGAAAAGGTCATTCTGGGTACATTTTTGGATACATTTGCTTCTGCCGGGTCAGCTGAGCAGTGAATTTCTACTTAACTACCTCCTATCAGGGAGAGACCTCAGGGCTGCATCTTTTGAGCGCAGTACTGAGCCTGATACCCGTTTCCAACCCCACTTACAAGTAAAACTAGCTAAAATGTGCCTGGCTGCTGTTCACTGAAAAGCTCATTCTGGGTACATTTTTTGGATACATTTGCTTCTGCCGGGTCAGCTGAGCAGTGAATTTCTACTTAACTACCTCCTATCAGGAGAGACCTCAGGGCTGCATCTTTTGAGCGCAGTACTGAGCCTGAAAACCATTTACAACCCCAATTACAAGTAAAACTAGCTAAAATGTGCCTGGCTGCTGTTCACTGAAAAGCTCATTCTGCATACATTTTTGGCATATATTTGCTCCTGCCGGGTCAGCTGAGCAGCGAGTTTCTACTTAACTACCTCCTATCAGGAAAGACCTCAGGGCTGCATCCTTTGAGCGCAGTACTGAGCCTGAAAAGCGTTTACAACCCCACTTACACATAATACTAGCTAAAATGTGCCTGGCTGCTGTTCACTGAAAAGCTCATTCTGGGTACATTTTTGGTATACATTTTCTTCTGTGGGTCAACTGAGAGGTAAATTTCTACTTAACTACCTCCTATCAGGAGAGACCTCAGGGCTGCATCTTTTGAGCGCAGTACTGAGCCTGATACCCGTTTCCAACCCCACTTACAAGTAAAACTAGCTAAAATGTGCCTGGCTGCTGTTCACTAAAAAGCTTATTCTGCATACATTTTTGGCATACATTTGCTTCTCCCGGGTCAGCTGAGCAGCGAATTTCTACTTAACTACCTCCTATCAGGAGAGACCTCAGGGCTGCATCTTTTGAGCGCAGTACTGAGCCTGATACCCGTTTCCAACCCCACTTACAAGTAAAACTAGCTAAAATGTGCCTGGCTGCTGTTCACTGAAAAGCTCATTCTGGGTACATTTTTGGCATACATTTGCTTCTCCCGGGTCAGCTGAGCAGCGAGTTTCTACTTAACTACCTCCTATCAGGAGAGACCTCAGGGCTGCATCCTTTGCGCGCAGTACTGAGCCTGAATTAGCGTTTACAACCCCACTTACAAGTAAACTAGCTAAAACGTGCCTGGCTGCTGTTCACTGAAAAGCTCATTCTGGGTACATTTTTGGTACACATTTGCTTCTGCCGGGTCAGCTGAGCAGTGAATTTCTACTTAACTACCTCCTATCAGGAGAGACCTCAGGGCTGCATCTTTTGAGCGCAGTACTGAGCCAGAAAACCATTTACAACCCCATTTACAAGTAAAACTAGCTAAAATGTGCCTGGCTGCTGTTCACTGAAAAGGTCATTCTGGGTACATTTTTGGATACATTTGCTTCTGCCGGGTCAGCTGAGCAGTGAATTTCTACTTAACTACCTCCTATCAGGAGAGACCTCAGGGCTGCATCCTTTGCGCGCAGTACTGAGCCTGAAAAGCGTTTACAACCCCACTTACAAGTAAACTAGCTAAAACGTGCCTGGCTGCTGTTCACTGAAAAGCTCATTCTGGGTACATTTTTGGTATACATTGCTTCTGCCGGGTCAGCTGAGCAGCGAATTTTTACTTAACTACCCCCTAATCAGGAGAGACCTCAGGGCTGCATCTTTTGAGCGCAGTACTGAGCCTGAAACCATTTACAACCCCAATTACAAGTAAAACTAGCTAAAATGTGCCTGGCTGCTGTTCACTGAAAAGCTCATTCTGCATACATTTTTGGCATATATTTGCTCCTGCCGGGTCAGCTGAGCAGCGAGTTTCTACTTAACTACCTCCTATCAGGCGAGACCTCAGGGCTGCATCCTTTGAGCGCAGTACTGAGCCTGAAAAGCGTTTACAACCCCACTTACACATAATACTAGCTAAAATGTGCCTGTCTGCTGTTCACTGAAAAGCTCATTCTGGGTACATTTTTGGTATACATTTTCTTCTGTGGGTCAGCTGAGAGGTAAATTTCTACTTAACTACCTCCTATCAGGAGAGACCTCAGGGCTGCATCTTTTGAGCGCAGTACTGAGCCTGATACCCGTTTCCAACCCCACTTACAAGTAAAACTAGCTAAAATGTGCCTGGCTGCTGTTCACTGAAAAGCTCATTCTGGGTACATTTTGGGCATACATTTGCTTCTCCCGGGTCAGCTGAGCAGTGAATTTCTACTTAACTACCTCCTATCAGGAGAGACCTCAGGGCTGCATCCTTTGAGCGCAGTACTGAGCCTGATACCCGTTTCCAACCCCACTTACAAGTAAAACTAGCTAAAATGTGCCTGGCTGCTGTTCACTGAAAAGTTCATTCTGGGTATATTTTTGGCATACATTTGCTTCTCCCGGGTCAGCTGAGCAGCGAATTTCTACTTAACTACCTCCTATCAGGAGAGACCTCAGGGCTGCATCTTTAGAGCGCAGTACTGAGCCTCAAAACCATTTACAACCCCACTTACAAGTAAAACTGGCTAAAATGTGCCTGGCTGCTGTTCACTGAAAAGCTCATTCTGCATACATTTTTGGCAGACATTTGCTCCTGCCGGGTCAGCTGAGCAGCGAATTTCCACTTAACTACCTCCTATCAGGAGAGACCTCAGGGCTGCATCTTTTGAGCGCAGTACTGAGCCTGATACCCGTTTCCAACCCCACTTACAAGTAAAACTAGCTAAAATGTGCCTGGCTGCTGTTCACTAAAAAGCTTATTCTGCATACATTTTTGGCATACATTTGCTTCTCTCGGGTCAGCTGAGCAGCGAATTTCTACTTAACTACCTCCTATCAGGAGAGACCTCAGGGCTGCATCTTTTGAGCGCAGTACTGAGCCTGATACCCGTTTCCAACCCCACTTACAAGTAAAACTAGCTAAAATGTGCCTGGCTGCTGTTCACTGAAAAGCTCATTCTGGGTACATTTTGGTATACATGTGCTTCTGCCGGGTCTCCTGAGCAGTGAATTTCTACATAACTACCTCCTATCAGGAGAGACCTCAGGGCTGCATCTTTTGAGCGCAGTACTGAGCCTGATACCCGTTTCCAACCCCACTTACAAGTAAAACTAGCTAAAATGTGCCTGGCTGCTGTTCACTGAAAAGCTCATTCTGGGTACATTTTTGGCATACATTTGCTTCTGCCGGGTCAGCTGAGCAGTGAATTTCTACTTAACTACCTCCTATCAGGAGAGACCTCAGGGCTGCATCTTTTGAGCGCAGTACTGAGCCTGAAAACCGTTTACAACCCCACTTACAAGTAAAACTAGCTAAAATGTGCCTGGCTGCTGTTCACTGAAAAGCTAATTCTGCATACATTTTTGGCATACATTTGTTTCTGCCGGGTCAGCTGAGCAGTGAATTTCTACTTAACTACCTCCTTTCAGGAGAGACTTCAGGGCTGCATCTTTTGAGCGCAGTACTGAGCCTGAAAACCGTTTACAACCCCACTTACAAGTAAAACTAGCTAAAATGTGCCTGGCTGCTGTTCACTGAAAAGCTCATTCTGGGTACATTTTTGGTATACATTTTCTTCTGCCGTGTCAGCTGAGAGGTAAATTTCTACTTAACTACCTCCTATCAGGAGAGACCTCAGGGCTGCATCCTTTCAGCGCAGTACTGAGCCTGAAAAGCGTTTACAACCCCACTTACACGTAAAACTAGCTAAAATGTGCCTGGCTGCTGTTCACTGAAAAGGTCATTCTGGGTACATTTTTGGATACATTTGCTTCTGCCGGGTCAGCTGAGCAGTGAATTTCTACTTAACTACCTCCTATCAGGGAGAGACCTCAGGGCTGCATCTTTTGAGCGCAGTACTGAGCCTGATACCCGTTTCCAACCCCACTTACAAGTAAAACTAGCTAAAATGTGCCTGGCTGCTGTTCACTGAAAAGCTCATTCTGGGTACATTTTTTGGATACATTTGCTTCTGCCGGGTCAGCTGAGCAGTGAATTTCTACTTAACTACCTCCTATCAGGAGAGACCTCAGGGCTGCATCTTTTGAGCGCAGTACTGAGCCTGAAAACCATTTACAACCCCAATTACAAGTAAAACTAGCTAAAATGTGCCTGGCTGCTGTTCACTGAAAAGCTCATTCTGCATACATTTTTGGCATATATTTGCTCCTGCCGGGTCAGCTGAGCAGCGAGTTTCTACTTAACTACCTCCTATCAGGAAAGACCTCAGGGCTGCATCCTTTGAGCGCAGTACTGAGCCTGAAAAGCGTTTACAACCCCACTTACACATAATACTAGCTAAAATGTGCCTGGCTGCTGTTCACTGAAAAGCTCATTCTGGGTACATTTTTGGTATACATTTTCTTCTGTGGGTCAACTGAGAGGTAAATTTCTACTTAACTACCTCCTATCAGGAGAGACCTCAGGGCTGCATCTTTTGAGCGCAGTACTGAGCCTGATACCCGTTTCCAACCCCACTTACAAGTAAAACTAGCTAAAATGTGCCTGGCTGCTGTTCACTAAAAAGCTTATTCTGCATACATTTTTGGCATACATTTGCTTCTCCCGGGTCAGCTGAGCAGCGAATTTCTACTTAACTACCTCCTATCAGGAGAGACCTCAGGGCTGCATCTTTTGAGCGCAGTACTGAGCCTGATACCCGTTTCCAACCCCACTTACAAGTAAAACTAGCTAAAATGTGCCTGGCTGCTGTTCACTGAAAAGCTCATTCTGGGTACATTTTTGGCATACATTTGCTTCTCCCGGGTCAGCTGAGCAGCGAGTTTCTACTTAACTACCTCCTATCAGGAGAGACCTCAGGGCTGCATCCTTTGCGCGCAGTACTGAGCCTGAATTAGCGTTTACAACCCCACTTACAAGTAAACTAGCTAAAACGTGCCTGGCTGCTGTTCACTGAAAAGCTCATTCTGGGTACATTTTTGGTACACATTTGCTTCTGCCGGGTCAGCTGAGCAGTGAATTTCTACTTAACTACCTCCTATCAGGAGAGACCTCAGGGCTGCATCTTTTGAGCGCAGTACTGAGCCAGAAAACCTTTTACAACCCCATTTACAAGTAAAACTAGCTAAAATGTGCCTGGCTGCTGTTCACTGAAAAGGTCATTCTGGGTACATTTTTGGATACATTTGCTTCTGCCGGGTCAGCTGAGCAGTGAATTTCTACTTAACTACCTCCTATCAGGAGAGACCTCAGGGCTGCATCCTTTGCGCGCAGTACTGAGCCTGAAAAGCGTTTACAACCCCACTTACAAGTAAACTAGCTAAAACGTGCCTGGCTGCTGTTCACTGAAAAGCTCATTCTGGGTACATTTTTGGTATACATTGCTTCTGCCGGGTCAGCTGAGCAGCGAATTTTTACTTAACTACCCCCTAATCAGGAGAGACCTCAGGGCTGCATCTTTTGAGCGCAGTACTGAGCCTGAAACCATTTACAACCCCAATTACAAGTAAAACTAGCTAAAATGTGCCTGGCTGCTGTTCACTGAAAAGCTCATTCTGCATACATTTTTGGCATATATTTGCTCCTGCCGGGTCAGCTGAGCAGCGAGTTTCTACTTAACTACCTCCTATCAGGAGAGACCTCAGGGCTGCATCCTTTGAGCGCAGTACTGAGCCTGAAAAGCGTTTACAACCCCACTTACACATAATACTAGCTAAAATGTGCCTGTCTGCTGTTCACTGAAAAGCTCATTCTGGGTACATTTTTGGTATACATTTTCTTCTGTGGGTCAGCTGAGAGGTAAATTTCTACTTAACTACCTCCTATCAGGAGAGACCTCAGGGCTGCATCTTTTGAGCGCAGTACTGAGCCTGATACCCGTTTCCAACCCCACTTACAAGTAAAACTAGCTAAAATGTGCCTGGCTGCTGTTCACTGAAAAGCTCATTCTGGGTACATTTTGGGCATACATTTGCTTCTCCCGGGTCAGCTGAGCAGTGAATTTCTACTTAACTACCTCCTATCAGGAGAGACCTCAGGGCTGCATCCTTTGAGCGCAGTACTGAGCCTGATACCCGTTTCCAACCCCACTTACAAGTAAAACTAGCTAAAATGTGCCTGGCTGCTGTTCACTGAAAAGTTCATTCTGGGTACATTTTTGGCATACATTTGCTTCTCCCGGGTCAGCTGAGCAGCGAATTTCTACTTAACTACCTCCTATCAGGAGAGACCTCAGGGCTGCATCTTTAGAGCGCAGTACTGAGCCTCAAAACCATTTACAACCCCACTTACAAGTAAAACTGGCTAAAATGTGCCTGGCTGCTGTTCACTGAAAAGCTCATTCTGCATACATTTTTGGCAGACATTTGCTCCTGCCGGGTCAGCTGAGCAGCGAATTTCCACTTAACTACCTCCTATCAGGAGAGACCTCAGGGCTGCATCTTTTGAGCGCAGTACTGAGCCTGATACCCGTTTCCAACCCCACTTACAAGTAAAACTAGCTAAAATGTGCCTGGCTGCTGTTCACTAAAAAGCTTATTCTGCATACATTTTTGGCATACATTTGCTTCTCTCGGGTCAGCTGAGCAGCGAATTTCTACTTAACTACCTCCTATCAGGAGAGACCTCAGGGCTGCATCTTTTGAGCGCAGTACTGAGCCTGATACCCGTTTCCAATCCCACTTACAAGTAAAACTAGCTAAAATGTGCCTGGCTGCTGTTCACTGAAAAGCTCATTCTGGGTACATTTTGGTATACATGTGCTTCTGCCGGGTCTCCTGAGCAGTGAATTTCTACATAACTACCTCCTATCAGGAGAGACCTCAGGGCTGCATCTTTTGAGCGCAGTACTGAGCCTGATACCCGTTTCCAACCCCACTTACAAGTAAAACTAGCTAAAATGTGCCTGGCTGCTGTTCACTGAAAAGCTCATTCTGGGTACATTTTTGGCATACATTTGCTTCTGCCGGGTCAGCTGAGCAGTGAATTTCTACTTAACTACCTCCTATCAGGAGAGACCTCAGGGCTGCATCTTTTGAGCGCAGTACTGAGCCTGAAAACCGTTTACAACCCCACTTACAAGTAAAACTAGCTAAAATGTGCCTGGCTGCTGTTCACTGAAAAGCTAATTCTGCATACATTTTTGGCATACATTTGCTTCTCCCGGGTCAGCTGAGCAGCGAATTTCTACTTAACTACCTCCTATCAGGAGAGACCTCAGGGATGCATCTTTTGAACGCAGTACTGAGCCTGAAAACCATTTACAACCCCACTTACAAGTAAAACTAGCTAAAATGTGCCTTTCTGCTGTTCACTGAAAAGCTCATTCTGCATACATTTTTGGCATAATTTGCTCTTGCCGGGTCAGCTGAGCAGCGAGTTTCTACTTAACTACCTCCTATCAGGGAGACCTCAGGGCTGCATCCTTTGCGCGCAGTACTGAGCCTGAATTAGCGTTTACAACCCCACTTACAAGTAAACTAGCTAAAACGTGCCTGGCTGCTGTGCACTGAAAAGCTCATTCTGGGTACATTTTTGGTATACATTTGCTACTGCCGGGTCAGCTGAGTAGTGAATTTCTACTTAACTACTCCTATCAGGAGAGACCTCAGGGCTGCATCTTTTGAGCGCAGTACTGAGCCTGATACCCGTTTCCAACCCCACTTACAAGTAAAACTAGCTAAAATGTGCCTGGCTGCTGTTCACTGAAAAGCTCCTTCTGCATACATTTTTGGCATATATTTGCTCCTGCCGGGTCAGCTGAGCAGCGAATTTTTACTTAACTACCCCCTAATCAGGAGAGACCTCAGGGCTGCATCCTTTGAGCGCAGTACTGCGCCTGAAAAGCGTTTACAACCCCACTTACAAGTAAAACTAGCTAAAATGTGCCTGGCTGCTGTTCACTGAAAAGGACATTCTGGGTACTCTTTTTGGTATACATTTGCTTCTGCCGGGTCAGCTGAGCAGTGAATTTCTACTTAACTACCTCCTATCAGGAGAGAACTCAGGTCTGCGTCTTTTGAGCGCAGTACTGAGCCTGAAAACCGTTTCCAACCCCACTTATAGGTAAAACTAGCTAAAATGTGCCTGGCTGCTGTTCACTTAAAAGCTCATTCTGGGTACATTTTGGTATACATGTGCTTCTGCCGGGTCTCCTGAGCAGTGAATTTCTACATAACTACCTCATATCAGGAGAGACCTCAGGGCTGCATCTTTTGAGCGCAGTACTGAGCCTGATACCCGTTTCCAACCCCACTTACAAGTAAAACTAGCTAAAATGTGCCTGGCTGCTGTTCACTGAAAAGCTCATTCTGGGTACATTTTTGGCATACATTTGCTTCTGCCGGGTCAGCTGAGCAGTGAATTTCTACTTAACTACCTCCTATCAGGAGAGACCTCAGGGCTGCATCTTTTGAGCGCAGTACTGAGCCTGAAAACCGTTTACAACCCCACTTACAAGTAAAACTAGCTAAAATGTGCCTGGCTGCTGTTCACTGAAAAGCTAATTCTGCATACATTTTTGGCATACATTTGTTTCTGCCGGGTCAGCTGAGCAGTGAATTTCTACTTAACTACCTCCTTTCAGGAGAGACTTCAGGGCTGCATCTTTTGAGCGCAGTACTGAGCCTGAAAACCGTTTACAACCCCACTTACAAGTAAAACTAGCTAAAATGTGCCTGGCTGCTGTTCACTGAAAAGGTCATTCTGGGTACATTTTTGGATACATTTGCTTCTGCCGGGTCAGCTGAGCAGTGAATTTCTACTTAACTACCTCCTATCAGGGAGAGACCTCAGGGCTGCATCTTTTGAGCGCAGTACTGAGCCTGATACCCGTTTCCAACCCCACTTACAAGTAAAACTAGCTAAAATGTGCCTGGCTGCTGTTCACTGAAAAGCTCATTCTGGGTACATTTTTGGCATACATTTGCTTCTGCCGGGTCAGCTGAGCAGTGAATTTCTACTTAACTACCTCCTATCAGGAGAGACCTCAGGGCTGCATCTTTTGAGCGCAGTACTGAGCCTGAAAACCGTTTACAACCCCACTTACAAGTAAAACTAGCTAAAATGTGCCTGGCTGCTGTTCACTGAAAAGCTAATTCTGCATACATTTTTGGCATACATTTGCTTCTCCCGGGTCAGCTGAGCAGCGAATTTCTACTTAACTACCTCCTATCAGGAGAGACCTCAGGGCTGCATCTTTTGAACGCAGTACTGAGCCTGAAAACCATTTACAACCCCACTTACAAGTAAAACTAGCTAAAATGTGCCTTTCTGCTGTTCACTGAAAAGCTCATTCTGCATACATTTTTGGCATAATTTGCTCTTGCCGGGTCAGCTGAGCAGCGAGTTTCTACTTAACTACCTCCTATCAGGGAGACCTCAGGGCTGCATCCTTTGCGCGCAGTACTGAGCCTGAATTAGCGTTTACAACCCCACTTACAAGTAAACTAGCTAAAACGTGCCTGGCTGCTGTGCACTGAAAAGCTCATTCTGGGTACATTTTTGGTATACATTTGCTACTGCCGGGTCAGCTGAGTAGTGAATTTCTACTTAACTACTCCTATCAGGAGAGACCTCAGGGCTGCATCTTTTGAGCGCAGTACTGAGCCTGATACCCGTTTCCAACCCCACTTACAAGTAAAACTAGCTAAAATGTGCCTGGCTGCTGTTCACTAAAAAGCTTATTCTGCATACATTTTTGGCATACATTTGCTTCTCTCGGGTCAGCTGAGCAGCGAATTTCTACTTAACTACCTCCTATCAGGAGAGACCTCAGGGCTGCATCCTTTGAGCGCAGTACTGCGCCTGAAAAGCGTTTACAACCCCACTTACAAGTAAAACTAGCTAAAATGTGCCTGGCTGCTGTTCACTGAAAAGGACATTCTGGGTACTTTTTGGTATACATTTGCTTCTGCCGGGTCAGCTGAGCAGTGAATTTCTACTTAACTACCTCCTATCAGGAGAGAACTCAGGGCTGCGTCTTTTGAGCGCAGTACTGAGCCTGAAAACCGTTTCCAACCCCACTTATAGGTAAAACTAGCTAAAATGTGCCTGGCTGCTGTTCACTGAAAAGCTCATTCTGGGTACATTTTTGGCATACATTTGCTTCTGCCGGGTCAGCTGAGCAGTGAATTTCTACTTAACTACCTCCTATCAGGAGAGACCTCAGGGCTGCATCTTTTGAGCGCAGTACTGAGCCTGAAAACCGTTTACAACCCCACTTACAAGTAAAACTAGCTAAAATGTGCCTGGCTGCTGTTCACTGAAAAGCTAATTCTGCATACATTTTTGGCATACATTTGTTTCTGCCGGGTCAGCTGAGCAGTGAATTTCTACTTAACTACCTCCTTTCAGGAGAGACTTCAGGGCTGCATCTTTTGAGCGCAGTACTGAGCCTGAAAACCGTTTACAACCCCACTTACAAGTAAAACTAGCTAAAATGTGCCTGGCTGCTGTTCACTGAAAAGCTCATTCTGGGTACATTTTTGGTATACATTTTCTTCTGCCGGGTCAGCTGAGAGGTAAATTTCTACTTAACTACCTCCTATCAGGAGAGACCTCAGGGCTGCATCCTTTCAGCGCAGTACTGAGCCTGAAAAGCGTTTACAACCCCACTTACACGCAAAACTAGCTAAAATGTGCCTGGCTGCTGTTCACTGAAAAGGTCATTCTGGGTACATTTTTGGATACATTTGCTTCTGCCGGGTCAGCTGAGCAGTGAATTTCTACTTAACTACCTCCTATCAGGGAGAGACCTCAGGGCTGCATCTTTTGAGCGCAGTACTGAGCCTGATACCCGTTTCCAACCCCACTTACAAGTAAAACTAGCTAAAATGTGCCTGGCTGCTGTTCACTGAAAAGCTCATTCTGGGTACATTTTTTGGATACATTTGCTTCTGCCGGGTCAGCTGAGCAGTGAATTTCTACTTAACTACCTCCTATCAGGAGAGACCTCAGGGCTGCATCTTTTGAGCGCAGTACTGAGCCTGAAAACCATTTACAACCCCAATTACAAGTAAAACTAGCTAAAATGTGCCTGGCTGCTGTTCACTGAAAAGCTCATTCTGCATACATTTTTGGCATATATTTGCTCCTGCCGGGTCAGCTGAGCAGCGAGTTTCTACTTAACTGCCTCCTATCAGGAGAGACCTCAGGGCTGCATCCTTTGCGCGCAGTACTGAGCCTGAAAAGCGTTTACAACCCCACTTACAAGTAAACTAGCTAAAACGTGCCTGGCTGCTGTTCACTGAAAAGCTCATTCTGGGTACATTTTTGGTATACATTTGCTTCTGCCGGGTCAGCTGAGCAGCGAATTTTTACTTAACTACCCCCTAATCAGGAGAGACCTCAGGGCTGCATCTTTTGAGCGCAGTACTGAGCCTGATACCCGTTTCCAACCCCACTTACAAGTAAAACTAGCTAAAATGTGCCTGGCTGCTGTTCACTGAAAAGCTCATTCTGGGTACATTTTTGGCATACATTTGCTTCTCCCGGGTCAGCTGAGCAGCGAATTTCTACTTAACTACCTCCTATCAGGAGAGACCTCAGGGCTGCATCTTTTGAGCGCAGTACTGAGCCTGAAACCATTTACAACCCCAATTACAAGTAAAACTAGCTAAAATGTGCCTGGCTGCTGTTCACTGAAAAGCTCATTCTGCATACATTTTTAGCATATATTTGCTCCTGCCGGGTCAGCTGAGCAGCGAGTTTCTACTTAACTACCTCCTATCAGGAAAGACCTCAGGGCTGCATCCTTTGAGCGCAGTACTGAGCCTGAAAAGCGTTTACAACCCCACTTACACATAATACTAGCTAAAATGTGCCTGGCTGCTGTTCACTGAAAAGCTCATTCTGGGTACATTTTTGGCATACATTTGCTTCTCCCGGGTCAGCTGAGCAGTGAATTTCTACTTAACTACCTCCTATCAGGAGAGACCTCAGGGCTGCATCTTTTGAGCGCAGTACTGAGCCTGATACCCGTTTCCAACCCCACTTACAAGTAAAACTAGCTAAAATGTGCCTGGCTGCTGTTCACTGAAAAGTTCATTCTGGGTACATTTTTGGCATACATTTGCTTCTCCCGGGTCAGCTGAGCAGCGAATTTCTACTTAACTACCTCCTATCAGGAGAGACCTCAGGGCTGCATCTTTTGAGCGCAGTACTGAGCCTGATACCCGTTTCCAACCCCACTTACAAGTAAAACTAGCTAAAATGTGCCTGGCTGCTGTTCACTAAAAAGCTTATTCTGCATACATTTTTGGCATACATTTGCTTCTCCCGGGTCAGCTGAGCAGCGAATTTCTACTTAACTACCTCCTATCAGGAGAGACCTCAGGGCTGCATCTTTTGAGCGCAGTACTGAGCCTGATACCCGTTTCCAACCCCACTTACAAGTAAAACTAGCTAAAATGTGCCTGGCTGCTGTTCACTGAAAAGCTCATTCTGGGTACATTTTTGGCATACATTTGCTTCTCCCGGGTCAGCTGAGCAGCGAGTTTCTACTTAACTACCTCCTATCAGGAGAGACCTCAGGGCTGCATCCTTTGCGCGCAGTACTGAGCCTGAATTAGCGTTTACAACCCCACTTACAAGTAAACTAGCTAAAGCGTGCCTGGCTGCTGTTCACTGAAAAGCTCATTCTGGGTACATTTTTGGTACACATTTGCTTCTGCCGGGTCAGCTGAGCAGTGAATTTCTACTTAACTACCTCCTATCAGGAGAGACCTCAGGGCTGCATCTTTTGAGCGCAGTACTGAGCCAGAAAACCGTTTACAACCCCATTTACAAGTAAAACTAGCTAAAATGTGCCTGGCTGCTGTTCACTGAAAAGCTTATTCTGCATACATTTTTGGCATATATTTGCTCCTGCCGGGTCAGCTGAGCAGCAAATTTTTACTTAACTACCGCCTATCAGGAGAGACCTCAGGGCTGCATCTTTTGAGCGCAGTACTGAGCCTGATACCCGTTTCCAACCCCACTTACAAGTAAAACTAGCTAAAATGTGCCTGGCTGCTGTTCACTAAAAAGCTTATTCTGCATACATTTTTGGCATACATTTGCTTCTCTCGGGTCAGCTGAGCAGCGAATTTCTACTTAACTACCTCCTATCAGGAGAGACCTCAGGGCTGCATCTTTTGAGCGCAGTACTGAGCCTGATACCCGTTTCCAACCCCACTTACAAGTAAAACTAGCTAAAATGTGCCTGGCTGCTGTTCACTGAAAAGCTCATTCTGGGTACATTTTGGTATACATGTGCTTCTGCCGGGTCTCCTGAGCAGTGAATTTCTACATAACTACCTCCTATCAGGAGAGACCTCAGGGCTGCATCTTTTGAGCGCAGTACTGAGCCTGATACCCGTTTCCAACCCCACTTACAAGTAAAACTAGCTAAAATGTGCCTGGCTGCTGTTCACTGAAAAGCTCATTCTGGGTACATTTTTGGCATACATTTGCTTCTGCCGGGTCAGCTGAGCAGTGAATTTCTACTTAACTACCTCCTATCAGGAGAGACCTCAGGGCTGCATCTTTTGAGCGCAGTACTGAGCCTGAAAACCGTTTACAACCCCACTTACAAGTAAAACTAGCTAAAATGTGCCTGGCTGCTGTTCACTGAAAAGCTAATTCTGCATACATTTTTGGCATACATTTGCTTCTCCCGGGTCAGCTGAGCAGCGAATTTCTACTTAACTACCTCCTATCAGGAGAGACCTCAGGGCTGCATCTTTTGAACGCAGTACTGAGCCTGAAAACCATTTACAACCCCACTTACAAGTAAAACTAGCTAAAATGTGCCTTTCTGCTGTTCACTGAAAAGCTCATTCTGCATACATTTTTGGCATAATTTGCTCTTGCCGGGTCAGCTGAGCAGCGAGTTTCTACTTAACTACCTCCTATCAGGGAGACCTCAGGGCTGCATCCTTTGCGCGCAGTACTGAGCCTGAATTAGCGTTTACAACCCCACTTACAAGTAAACTAGCTAAAACGTGCCTGGCTGCTGTGCACTGAAAAGCTCATTCTGGGTACATTTTTGGTATACATTTGCTACTGCCGGGTCAGCTGAGTAGTGAATTTCTACTTAACTACTCCTATCAGGAGAGACCTCAGGGCTGCATCTTTTGAGCGCAGTACTGAGCCTGATACCCGTTTCCAACCCCACTTACAAGTAAAACTAGCTAAAATGTGCCTGGCTGCTGTTCACTGAAAAGCTCCTTCTGCATACATTTTTGGCATATATTTGCTCCTGCCGGGTCAGCTGAGCAGCAAATTTTTACTTAACTACCCCCTAATCAGGAGAGACCTCAGGGCTGCATCCTTTGAGCGCAGTACTGCGCCTGAAAAGCGTTTACAACCCCACTTACAAGTAAAACTAGCTAAAATGTGCCTGGCTGCTGTTCACTGAAAAGGACATTCTGGGTACTTTTTGGTATACATTTGCTTCTGCCGGGTCAGCTGAGCAGTGAATTTCTACTTAACTACCTCCTATCAGGAGAGAACTCAGGGCTGCGTCTTTTGAGCGCAGTACTGAGCCTGAAAACCGTTTCCAACCCCACTTATAGGTAAAACTAGCTAAAATGTGCCTGGCTGCTGTTCACTGAAAAGCTCATTCTGGGTACATTTTTGGCATACATTTGCTTCTGCCGGGTCAGCTGAGCAGTGAATTTCTACTTAACTACCTCCTATCAGGAGAGACCTCAGGGCTGCATCTTTTGAGCGCAGTACTGAGCCTGAAAACCGTTTACAACCCCACTTACAAGTAAAACTAGCTAAAATGTGCCTGGCTGCTGTTCACTGAAAAGCTAATTCTGCATACATTTTTGGCATACATTTGTTTCTGCCGGGTCAGCTGAGCAGTGAATTTCTACTTAACTACCTCCTTTCAGGAGAGACTTCAGGGCTGCATCTTTTGAGCGCAGTACTGAGCCTGAAAACCGTTTACAACCCCACTTACAAGTAAAACTAGCTAAAATGTGCCTGGCTGCTGTTCACTGAAAAGCTCATTCTGGGTACATTTTTGGTATACATTTTCTTCTGCCGGGTCAGCTGAGAGGTAAATTTCTACTTAACTACCTCCTATCAGGAGAGACCTCAGGGCTGCATCCTTTCAGCGCAGTACTGAGCCTGAAAAGCGTTTACAACCCCACTTACACGCAAAACTAGCTAAAATGTGCCTGGCTGCTGTTCACTGAAAAGGTCATTCTGGGTACATTTTTGGATACATTTGCTTCTGCCGGGTCAGCTGAGCAGTGAATTTCTACTTAACTACCTCCTATCAGGGAGAGACCTCAGGGCTGCATCTTTTGAGCGCAGTACTGAGCCTGATACCCGTTTCCAACCCCACTTACAAGTAAAACTAGCTAAAATGTGCCTGGCTGCTGTTCACTGAAAAGCTCATTCTGGGTACATTTTTTGGATACATTTGCTTCTGCCGGGTCAGCTGAGCAGTGAATTTCTACTTAACTACCTCCTATCAGGAGAGACCTCAGGGCTGCATCTTTTGAGCGCAGTACTGAGCCTGAAAACCATTTACAACCCCAATTACAAGTAAAACTAGCTAAAATGTGCCTGGCTGCTGTTCACTGAAAAGCTCATTCTGCATACATTTTTGGCATATATTTGCTCCTGCCGGGTCAGCTGAGCAGCGAGTTTCTACTTAACTGCCTCCTATCAGGAGAGACCTCAGGGCTGCATCCTTTGCGCGCAGTACTGAGCCTGAAAAGCGTTTACAACCCCACTTACAAGTAAACTAGCTAAAACGTGCCTGGCTGCTGTTCACTGAAAAGCTCATTCTGGGTACATTTTTGGTATACATTTGCTTCTGCCGGGTCAGCTGAGCAGCGAATTTTTACTTAACTACCCCCTAATCAGGAGAGACCTCAGGGCTGCATCTTTTGAGCGCAGTACTGAGCCTGATACCCGTTTCCAACCCCACTTACAAGTAAAACTAGCTAAAATGTGCCTGGCTGCTGTTCACTGAAAAGCTCATTCTGGGTACATTTTTGGCATACATTTGCTTCTCCCGGGTCAGCTGAGCAGCGAATTTCTACTTAACTACCTCCTATCAGGAGAGACCTCAGGGCTGCATCTTTTGAGCGCAGTACTGAGCCTGAAACCATTTACAACCCCAATTACAAGTAAAACTAGCTAAAATGTGCCTGGCTGCTGTTCACTGAAAAGCTCATTCTGCATACATTTTTAGCATATATTTGCTCCTGCCGGGTCAGCTGAGCAGCGAGTTTCTACTTAACTACCTCCTATCAGGAAAGACCTCAGGGCTGCATCCTTTGAGCGCAGTACTGAGCCTGAAAAGCGTTTACAACCCCACTTACACATAATACTAGCTAAAATGTGCCTGGCTGCTGTTCACTGAAAAGCTCATTCTGGGTACATTTTTGGCATACATTTGCTTCTCCCGGGTCAGCTGAGCAGTGAATTTCTACTTAACTACCTCCTATCAGGAGAGACCTCAGGGCTGCATCTTTTGAGCGCAGTACTGAGCCTGATACCCGTTTCCAACCCCACTTACAAGTAAAACTAGCTAAAATGTGCCTGGCTGCTGTTCACTGAAAAGTTCATTCTGGGTACATTTTTGGCATACATTTGCTTCTCCCGGGTCAGCTGAGCAGCGAATTTCTACTTAACTACCTCCTATCAGGAGAGACCTCAGGGCTGCATCTTTTGAGCGCAGTACTGAGCCTGATACCCGTTTCCAACCCCACTTACAAGTAAAACTAGCTAAAATGTGCCTGGCTGCTGTTCACTAAAAAGCTTATTCTGCATACATTTTTGGCATACATTTGCTTCTCCCGGGTCAGCTGAGCAGCGAATTTCTACTTAACTACCTCCTATCAGGAGAGACCTCAGGGCTGCATCTTTTGAGCGCAGTACTGAGCCTGATACCCGTTTCCAACCCCACTTACAAGTAAAACTAGCTAAAATGTGCCTGGCTGCTGTTCACTGAAAAGCTCATTCTGGGTACATTTTTGGCATACATTTGCTTCTCCCGGGTCAGCTGAGCAGCGAGTTTCTACTTAACTACCTCCTATCAGGAGAGACCTCAGGGCTGCATCCTTTGCGCGCAGTACTGAGCCTGAATTAGCGTTTACAACCCCACTTACAAGTAAACTAGCGAAAGCGTGCCTGGCTGCTGTTCACTGAAAAGCTCATTCTGGGTACATTTTTGGTACACATTTGCTTCTGCCGGGTCAGCTGAGCAGTGAATTTCTACTTAACTACCTCCTATCAGGAGAGACCTCAGGGCTGCATCTTTTGAGCGCAGTACTGAGCCAGAAAACCGTTTACAACCCCATTTACAAGTAAAACTAGCTAAAATGTGCCTGGCTGCTGTTCACTGAAAAGCTTATTCTGCATACATTTTTGGCATATATTTGCTCCTGCCGGGTCAGCTGAGCAGCAAATTTTTACTTAACTACCGCCTATCAGGAGAGACCTCAGGGCTGCATCTTTTGAGCGCAGTACTGAGCCTGAAACCCGTTTACAACCCCACTTACAAGTAAAACTGGCTAAAATGTGCCTGGCTGTTGTTCACTGAAATGCTCATTCTGGGTACATTTTTGGTATACATTTGCTTCTGCCGGGTCAGCTGAGCAGCGAATTTCTACTTAACTACCTCCTTTCAGGAGAGACCTCAGGGCTGCATCCTTTGAGCGCAGTACTGAGCCTGAAAAGCGTTTACAACCCCACTTACACGTAATACTAGCTAAAATGTGCCTGGCTGCTGTTCACTGAAAAGGTCATTCTGGGTACATCTTTGGTATACATTTTCTTCTGCCGGGTCAGCTGAGAGGTAAATTTCTACTTAACTACCTCCTATCAGGAGAGACCTCAGGGCTGCATCCTTTCAGCGCAGTACTGAGCCTGAAAAGCGTTTACAACCCCACTTACACGTAAAACTAGCTAAAATGTGCCTGGCTGCTGTTCACTGAAAAGGTCATTCTGGGTACATTTTTGGATACATTTGCTTCTGCCGGGTCAGCTGAGCAGTGAATTTCTACTTAACTACCTCCTATCAGGGAGAGACCTCAGGGCTGCATCTTTTGAGCGCAGTACTGAGCCTGATACCCGTTTCCAACCCCACTTACAAGTAAAACTAGCTATGCCTGGCTGCTGTTCACTGAAAAGCTCATTCTGGGTACATTTTTTGGATACATTTGCTTCTGCCGGGTCAGCTGAGCAGTGAATTTCTACTTAACTACCTCCTATCAGGAGAGACCTCAGGGCTGCATCTTTTGAGCGCAGTACTGAGCCTGAAAACCATTTACAACCCCAATTACAAGTAAAACTAGCTAAAATGTGCCTGGCTGCTGTTCACTGAAAAGCTCATTCTGCATACATTTTTGGCATATATTTGCTCCTGCCGGGTCAGCTGAGCAGCGAGTTTCTACTTAACTACCTCCTATCAGGAGAGACCTCAGGGCTGCATCCTTTGCGCGCAGTACTGAGCCTGAAAAGCGTTTACAACCCCACTTACAAGTAACTAGCTAAAACGTGCCTGGCTGCTGTTCACTGAAAAGCTCATTCTGGGTACATTTTTGGTATACATTGCTTCTGCCGGGTCAGCTGAGCAGCGAATTTTTACTTAACTACCCCCTAATCAGGAGAGACCTCAGGGCTGCATCTTTTGAGCGCAGTACTGAGCCTGATACCCGTTTCCAACCCCACTTACAAGTAAAACTAGCTAAAATGTGCCTGGCTGCTGTTCACTGAAAAGCTCATTCTGGGTACATTTTTGGCATACATTTGCTTCTCCCGGGTCAGCTGAGCAGCGAATTTCTACTTAACTACCTCCTATCAGGAGAGACCTCAGCTGCATCTTTTGAGCGCAGTACTGAGCCTGAAACCATTTACAACCCCAATTACAAGTAAAACTAGCTAAAATGTGCCTGGCTGCTGTTCACTGAAAAGCTCATTCTGCATACATTTTTGGCATATATTTGCTCCTGCCGGGTCAGCTGAGCAGCGAGTTTCTACTTAACTACCTCCTATCAGGAGAGACCTCAGGGTTGCATCCTTTGAGCGCAGTACTGAGCCTGAAAAGCGTTTACAACCCCACTTACACATAATACTAGCTAAAATGTGCCTGGCTGCTGTTCACTGAAAAGCTCATTCTGGGTACATTTTTGGCATACATTTGCTTCTCCCGGGTCAGCTGAGCAGCGAATTTCTACTTAACTACCTCCTATCAGGAGAGACCTCAGGGCTGCATCTTTAGAGCGCAGTACTGAGCCTCAAAACCATTTACAACCCCACTTACAAGTAAAACTGGCTAAAATGTGCCTGGCTGCTGTTCACTGAAAAGCTCATTCTGCATACATTTTTGGCAGACATTTGCTCCTGCCGGGTCAGCTGAGCAGCGAATTTCCACTTAACTACCTCCTATCAGGAGAGACCTCAGGGCTGCATCTTTTGAGCGCAGTACTGAGCCTGATACCCGTTTCCAACCCCACTTACAAGTAAAACTAGCTAAAATGTGCCTGGCTGCTGTTCACTAAAAAGCTCATTCTGCATACATTTTTGGCATACATTTGCTTCTCTCGGGTCAGCTGAGCAGCGAATTTCTACTTAACTACCTCCTATCAGGAGAGACCTCAGGGCTGCATCTTTTGAGCGCAGTACTGAGCCTGATACCCGTTTCCAACCCCACTTACAAGTAAAACTAGCTAAAATGTGCCTGGCTGCTGTTCACTGAAAAGCTCATTCTGGGTACATTTTTGGCATACATTTGCTTCTCCCGGGTCAGCTGAGCAGCGAGTTTCTACTTAACTACCTCCTATCAGGAGAGACCTCAGGGCTGCATCCATTGCGCGCAGTACTGAGCCTGAATTAGCGTTTACAACCCCACTTACAAGTAAACTAGCTAAAACGTGCCTGGCTGCTGTTCACTGAAAAGCTCATTCTGGGTACATTTTTGGTACACATTTGCTTCTGCCGGGTCAGCTGAGCAGTGAATTTCTACTTAACTACCTCCTATCAGGAGAGACCTCAGGGCTGCATCTTTTGAGCGCAGTACTGAGCCAGAAAACCGTTTACAACCCCATTTACAAGTAAAACTAGCTAAAATGTGCCTGGCTGCTGTTCACTGAAAAGCTCATTCTGGGTACATTTTTGGTATACATTTGCTTCTGCCGGGTCAGCTGAGCAGTGAATTTCTACTTAAGTACCTCCTATCAGGAGAGACCTCAGGGCTGCATCTTTTGAGCGCAGTACTGAGCTTGAAAACCGTTTCCAACCCCACTTACAAGTAAAACTAGCTAAAATGTGCCTGGCTGCTGTTCACTGAAAAACTCATTCTGGGTACATTTTTGGCATACATTTGCTTCTCCCGGGTCAGCTGAGCAGTGAATTTCTACTTAACTACCTCCTATCAGGAGAGACCTCAGGGCTGCAACTTTTGAGCGCAGTACTGAGCCTGATACCCGTTTCCAACCCCACTTACAAGTAAAACTAGCTAAAATGTGCCTGGCTGCTGTTCACTGAAAGTTCATTCTGGGTACATTTTTGGCATACATTTGCTTCTCCCGGGTCAGCTGAGCAGCGAATTTCTACTTAACTATCTCCTATCAGGAGAGACCTCAGGGCTGCATCTTTAGAGCGCAGTACTGAGCCTGAAAACCATTTACAACCCCACTTACAAGTAAAACTGGCTAAAATGTGCCTGGCTGCTGTTCACTGAAAAGCTCATTCTGCATACATTTCTGGCAGACATTTGCTCCTGCCGGGTCAGCTGAGCAGCGAATTTCCACTTAACTACCTCCTATCAGGAGAGACCTCAGGGCTGCATCTTTTGAGCGCAGTACTGAGCCTGAAAACCATTTACAAACCCACTTACACAAGTAAAACTAGCTAAAATGTGCCTGGCTGCTGTTCACTGAAAAGCTTATTCTGCATACATTTTTGGCATATATTTGCTCCTGCCGGGTCAGCTGAGCAGCAAATTTTTACTTAACTACCCCCTAATCAGGAGAGACCTCAGGGCTGCATCCTTTGAGCGCAGTACTGAGCCTGATACCCGTTTCCAACCCCACTTACTAGTAAAACTAGCTAAAATGTGCCTGGCTGCTGTTCACTGAAAAGCTCATTCTGGGTACATTTTTGGCATACATTTGCTTCTCCCGGGTCAGCTGAGCAGCGAGTTTCTACTTAACTACCTCCTATCAGGAGAGACCTCAGGGCTGCATCCTTTGCGCGCAGTACTGAGCCTGAATTAGCGTTTACAACCCCACTTACAAGTAAACTAGCTAAAACGTGCCTGGCTGCTGTTCACTGAAAAGCTCATTCTGGGTACATTTTTGGTATACATTTGCTTCTGCCGGGTCAGCTGAGCAGTGAATTTCTACTTAACTACCTCCTATCAGGAGAGACCTCAGGGCTGCATCTTTTGAGCGCAGTACTGAGCCTGAAAACCATTTACAAACCCACTTACACAAGTAAAACTAGCTAAAATGTGCCTGGCTGCTGTTCACTGAAAAGCTTATTCTGCATACATTTTTGGCATATATTTGCTCCTGCCGGGTCAGCTGAGCAGCAAATTTTTACTTAACTACCCCCTAATCAGGAGAGACCTCAGGGCTGCATCCTTTGAGCGCAGTACTGAGCCTGATACCCGTTTCCAACCCCACTTACAAGTAAAACTAGCTAAAATGTGCCTGGCTGCTGTTCACTGAAAAGCTCATTCTGGGTACATTTTTGGCATACATTTGCTTCTCCCGGGTCAGCTGAGCAGCGAGTTTCTACTTAACTACCTCCTATCAGGAGAGACCTCAGGGCTGCATCCTTTGCGCGCAGTACTGAGCCTGAATTAGCGTTTACAACCCCACTTACAAGTAAACTAGCTAAAACGTGCCTGGCTGCTGTTCACTGAAAAGCTCATTCTGGGTACATTTTTGGTATACATTTGCTTCTGCCGGGTCAGCTGAGCAGTGAATTTCTACTTAACTACCTCCTATCAGGAGAGACCTCAGGGCTGCATCTTTTGAGCGCAGTACTGAGCCTGAAAACCATTTACAACCCCAATTACAAGTAAAACTAGCTAAAATGTGCCTGGCTGCTGTTCACTGAAAAGCTCATTCTGCATACATTTTTGGCATATATTTGCTCCTGCCGGGTCAGCTGAGCAGCGAGTTTCTACTTAACTACCTCCTATCAGGAAAGACCTCAGGGCTGCATCCTTTGAGCGCAGTACTGAGCCTGAAAAGCGTTTACAACCCCACTTACACATAATACTAGCTAAAATGTGCCTGGCTGCTGTTCACTGAAAAGCTCATTCTGGGTACATTTTTGGTATACATTTTCTTCTGTGGGTCAACTGAGAGGTAAATTTCTACTTAACTACCTCCTATCAGGAGAGACCTCAGGGCTGCATCTTTTGAGCGCAGTACTGAGCCTGATACCCGTTTCCAACCCCACTTACAAGTAAAACTAGCTAAAATGTGCCTGGCTGCTGTTCACTAAAAAGCTTATTCTGCATACATTTTTGGCATACATTTGCTTCTCCCGGGTCAGCTGAGCAGCGAATTTCTACTTAACTACCTCCTATCAGGAGAGACCTCAGGGCTGCATCTTTTGAGCGCAGTACTGAGCCTGATACCCGTTTCCAACCCCACTTACAAGTAAAACTAGCTAAAATGTGCCTGGCTGCTGTTCACTGAAAAGCTCATTCTGGGTACATTTTTGGCATACATTTGCTTCTCCCGGGTCAGCTGAGCAGCGAGTTTCTACTTAACTACCTCCTATCAGGAGAGACCTCAGGGCTGCATCCTTTGCGCGCAGTACTGAGCCTGAATTAGCGTTTACAACCCCACTTACAAGTAAACTAGCTAAAACGTGCCTGGCTGCTGTTCACTGAAAAGCTCATTCTGGGTACATTTTTGGTACACATTTGCTTCTGCCGGGTCAGCTGAGCAGTGAATTTCTACTTAACTACCTCCTATCAGGAGAGACCTCAGGGCTGCATCTTTTGAGCGCAGTACTGAGCCAGAAAACCATTTACAACCCCATTTACAAGTAAAACTAGCTAAAATGTGCCTGGCTGCTGTTCACTGAAAAGGTCATTCTGGGTACATTTTTGGATACATTTGCTTCTGCCGGGTCAGCTGAGCAGTGAATTTCTACTTAACTACCTCCTATCAGGAGAGACCTCAGGGCTGCATCCTTTGCGCGCAGTACTGAGCCTGAAAAGCGTTTACAACCCCACTTACAAGTAAACTAGCTAAAACGTGCCTGGCTGCTGTTCACTGAAAAGCTCATTCTGGGTACATTTTTGGTATACATTGCTTCTGCCGGGTCAGCTGAGCAGCGAATTTTTACTTAACTACCCCCTAATCAGGAGAGACCTCAGGGCTGCATCTTTTGAGCGCAGTACTGAGCCTGAAACCATTTACAACCCCAATTACAAGTAAAACTAGCTAAAATGTGCCTGGCTGCTGTTCACTGAAAAGCTCATTCTGCATACATTTTTGGCATATATTTGCTCCTGCCGGGTCAGCTGAGCAGCGAGTTTCTACTTAACTACCTCCTATCAGGAGAGACCTCAGGGCTGCATCCTTTGAGCGCAGTACTGAGCCTGAAAAGCGTTTACAACCCCACTTACACATAATACTAGCTAAAATGTGCCTGTCTGCTGTTCACTGAAAAGCTCATTCTGGGTACATTTTTGGTATACATTTTCTTCTGTGGGTCAGCTGAGAGGTAAATTTCTACTTAACTACCTCCTATCAGGAGAGACCTCAGGGCTGCATCTTTTGAGCGCAGTACTGAGCCTGATACCCGTTTCCAACCCCACTTACAAGTAAAACTAGCTAAAATGTGCCTGGCTGCTGTTCACTGAAAAGCTCATTCTGGGTACATTTTGGGCATACATTTGCTTCTCCCGGGTCAGCTGAGCAGTGAATTTCTACTTAACTACCTCCTATCAGGAGAGACCTCAGGGCTGCATCCTTTGAGCGCAGTACTGAGCCTGATACCCGTTTTCAACCCCACTTACAAGTAAAACTAGCTAAAATGTGCCTGGCTGCTGTTCACTGAAAAGTTCATTCTGGGTACATTTTTGGCATACATTTGCTTCTCCCGGGTCAGCTGAGCAGCGAATTTCTACTTAACTACCTCCTATCAGGAGAGACCTCAGGGCTGCATCTTTAGAGCGCAGTACTGAGCCTCAAAACCATTTACAACCCCACTTACAAGTAAAACTGGCTAAAATGTGCCTGGCTGCTGTTCACTGAAAAGCTCATTCTGCATACATTTTTGGCAGACATTTGCTCCTGCCGGGTCAGCTGAGCAGCGAATTTCCACTTAACTACCTCCTATCAGGAGAGACCTCAGGGCTGCATCTTTTGAGCGCAGTACTGAGCCTGATACCCGTTTCCAACCCCACTTACAAGTAAAACTAGCTAAAATGTGCCTGGCTGCTGTTCACTAAAAAGCTTATTCTGCATACATTTTTGGCATACATTTGCTTCTCTCGGGTCAGCTGAGCAGCGAATTTCTACTTAACTACCTCCTATCAGGAGAGACCTCAGGGCTGCATCTTTTGAGCGCAGTACTGAGCCTGATACCCGTTTCCAACCCCACTTACAAGTAAAACTAGCTAAAATGTGCCTGGCTGCTGTTCACTGAAAAGCTCATTCTGGGTACATTTTGGTATACATGTGCTTCTGCCGGGTCTCCTGAGCAGTGAATTTCTACATAACTACCTCCTATCAGGAGAGACCTCAGGGCTGCATCTTTTGAGCGCAGTACTGAGCCTGATACCCGTTTCCAACCCCACTTACAAGTAAAACTAGCTAAAATGTGCCTGGCTGCTGTTCACTGAAAAGCTCATTCTGGGTAAATTTTTGGCATACATTTGCTTCTGCCGGGTCAGCTGAGCAGTGAATTTCTACTTAACTACCTCCTATCAGGAGAGACCTCAGGGCTGCATCTTTTGAGCGCAGTACTGAGCCTGAAAACCGTTTACAACCCCACTTACAAGTAAAACTAGCTAAAATGTGCCTGGCTGCTGTTCACTGAAAAGCTAATTCTGCATACATTTTTATCATACATTTGCTTCTCCCGGGTCAGCTGAGCAGCGAATTTCTACTTAACTACCTCCTATCAGGAGAGACCTCAGGGCTGCATCTTTTGAACGCAGTACTGAGCCTGAAAACCATTTACAACCCCACTTACAAGTAAAACTAGCTAAAATGTGCCTTTCTGCTGTTCACTGAAAAGCTCATTCTGCATACATTTTTGGCATAATTTGCTCTTGCCGGGTCAGCTGAGCAGCAAGTTTCTACTTAACTACCTCCTATCAGGGAGACCTCAGGGCTGCATCCTTTGCGCGCAGTACTGAGCCTGAATTAGCGTTTACAACCCCACTTACAAGTAAACTAGCTAAAACGTGCCTGGCTGCTGTGCACTGAAAAGCTCATTCTGGGTACATTTTTGGTATACATTTGCTACTGCCGGGTCAGCTGAGTAGTGAATTTCTACTTAACTACTCCTATCAGGAGAGACCTCAGGGCTGCATCTTTTGAGCGCAGTACTGAGCCTGATACCCGTTTCCAACCCCACTTACAAGTAAAACTAGCTAAAATGTGCCTGGCTGCTGTTCACTGAAAAGCTCCTTCTGCATACATTTTTGGCATATATTTGCTCCTGCCGGGTCAGCTGAGCAGCGAATTTTTACTTAACTACCCCCTAATCAGGAGAGACCTCAGGGCTGCATCCTTTGAGCGCAGTACTGCGCCTGAAAAGCGTTTACAACCCCACTTACAAGTAAAACTAGCTAAAATGTGCCTGGCTGCTGTTCACTGAAAAGGACATTCTGGGTACTCTTTTTGGTATACATTTGCTTCTGCCGGGTCAGCTGAGCAGTGAATTTCTACTTAACTACCTCCTATCAGGAGAGAACTCAGGGCTGCGTCTTTTGAGCGCAGTACTGAGCCTGAAAACCGTTTCCAACCCCACTTATAGGTAAAACTAGCTAAAATGTGCCTGGCTGCTGTTCACTTAAAAGCTCATTCTGGGTACATTTTGGTATACATGTGCTTCTGCCGGGTCTCCTGAGCAGTGAATTTCTACATAACTACCTCATATCAGGAGAGACCTCAGGGCTGCATCTTTTGAGCGCAGTACTGAGCCTGATACCCGTTTCCAACCCCACTTACAAGTAAAACTAGCTAAAATGTGCCTGGCTGCTGTTCACTGAAAAGCTCATTCTGGGTACATTTTTGGCATACATTTGCTTCTGCCGGGTCAGCTGAGCAGTGAATTTCTACTTAACTACCTCCTATCAGGAGAGACCTCAGGGCTGCATCTTTTGAGTGCAGTACTGAGCCTGAAAACCGTTTACAACCCCACTTACAAGTAAAACTAGCTAAAATGTGCCTGGCTGCTGTTCACTGAAAAGCTAATTCTGCATACATTTTTGGCATACATTTGTTTCTGCCGGGTCAGCTGAGCAGTGAATTTCTACTTAACTACCTCCTTTCAGGAGAGACTTCAGGGCTGCATCTTTTGAGCGCAGTACTGAGCCTGAAAACCGTTTACAACCCCACTTACAAGTAAAACTAGCTAAAATGTGCCTGGCTGCTGTTCACTGAAAAGCTCATTCTGGGTACATTTTTGGTATACATTTTCTTCTGCCGGGTCAGCTGAGAGGTAAATTTCTACTTAACTACCTCCTATCAGGAGAGACCTCAGGGCTGCATCCTTTCAGCGCAGTACTGAGCCTGAAAAGCGTTTACAACCCCACTTACACGTAAAACTAGCTAAAATGTGCCTGGCTGCTGTTCACTGAAAAGGTCATTCTGGGTACATTTTTGGATACATTTGCTTCTGCCGGGTCAGCTGAGCAGTGAATTTCTACTTAACTACCTCCTATCAGGGAGAGACCTCAGGGCTGCATCTTTTGAGCGCAGTACTGAGCCTGATACCCGTTTCCAACCCCACTTACAAGTAAAACTAGCTAAAATGTGCCTGGCTGCTGTTCACTGAAAAGCTCATTCTGGGTACATTTTTTGGATACATTTGCTTCTGCCGGGTCAGCTGAGCAGTGAATTTCTACTTAACTACCTCCTATCAGGAGAGACCTCAGGGCTGCATCTTTTGAGCGCAGTACTGAGCCTGAAAACCATTTACAACCCCAATTACAAGTAAAACTAGCTAAAATGTGCCTGGCTGCTGTTCACTGAAAAGCTCATTCTGCATACATTTTTGGCATATATTTGCTCCTGCCGGGTCAGCTGAGCAGCGAGTTTCTACTTAACTACCTCCTATCAGGAAAGACCTCAGGGCTGCATCCTTTGAGCGCAGTACTGAGCCTGAAAAGCGTTTACAACCCCACTTACACATAATACTAGCTAAAATGTGCCTGGCTGCTGTTCACTGAAAAGCTCATTCTGGGTACATTTTTGGTATACATTTTCTTCTGTGGGTCAACTGAGAGGTAAATTTCTACTTAACTACCTCCTATCAGGAGAGACCTCAGGGCTGCATCTTTTGAGCGCAGTACTGAGCCTGATACCCGTTTCCAACCCCACTTACAAGTAAAACTAGCTAAAATGTGCCTGGCTGCTGTTCACTAAAAAGCTTATTCTGCATACATTTTTGGCATACATTTGCTTCTCCCGGGTCAGCTGAGCAGCGAATTTCTACTTAACTACCTCCTATCAGGAGAGACCTCAGGGCTGCATCTTTTGAGCGCAGTACTGAGCCTGATACCCGTTTCCAACCCCACTTACAAGTAAAACTAGCTAAAATGTGCCTGGCTGCTGTTCACTGAAAGTTCATTCTGGGTACATTTTTGGCATATATTTGCTTCTCCCGGGTCAGCTGAGCAGCGAATTTCTACTTAACTATCTCCTATCAGGAGAGACCTCAGGGCTGCATCTTTAGAGCGCAGTACTGAGCCTGAAAACCATTTACAACCCCACTTACAAGTAAAACTGGCTAAAATGTGCCTGGCTGCTGTTCACTGAAAAGCTCATTCTGCATACATTTCTGGCAGACATTTGCTCCTGCCGGGTCAGCTGAGCAGCGAATTTCCACTTAACTACCTCCTATCAGGAGAGACCTCAGGGCTGCATCTTTTGAGCGCAGTACTGAGCCTGAAAACCATTTACAAACCCACTTACACAAGTAAAACTAGCTAAAATGTGCCTGGCTGCTGTTCACTGAAAAGCTTATTCTGCATACATTTTTGGCATATATTTGCTCCTGCCGGGTCAGCTGAGCAGCAAATTTTTACTTAACTACCCCCTAATCAGGAGAGACCTCAGGGCTGCATCCTTTGAGCGCAGTACTGAGCCTGATACCCGTTTCCAACCCCACTTACTAGTAAAACTAGCTAAAATGTGCCTGGCTGCTGTTCACTGAAAAGCTCATTCTGGGTACATTTTTGGCATACATTTGCTTCTCCCGGGTCAGCTGAGCAGCGAGTTTCTACTTAACTACCTCCTATCAGGAGAGACCTCAGGGCTGCATCCTTTGCGCGCAGTACTGAGCCTGAATTAGCGTTTACAACCCCACTTACAAGTAAACTAGCTAAAACGTGCCTGGCTGCTGTTCACTGAAAAGCTCATTCTGGGTACATTTTTGGTATACATTTGCTTCTGCCGGGTCAGCTGAGCAGTGAATTTCTACTTAACTACCTCCTATCAGGAGAGACCTCAGGGCTGCATCTTTTGAGCGCAGTACTGAGCCTGAAAACCATTTACAAACCCACTTACACAAGTAAAACTAGCTAAAATGTGCCTGGCTGCTGTTCACTGAAAAGCTTATTCTGCATACATTTTTGGCATATATTTGCTCCTGCCGGGTCAGCTGAGCAGCAAATTTTTACTTAACTACCCCCTAATCAGGAGAGACCTCAGGGCTGCATCCTTTGAGCGCAGTACTGAGCCTGATACCCGTTTCCAACCCCACTTACAAGTAAAACTAGCTAAAATGTGCCTGGCTGCTGTTCACTGAAAAGCTCATTCTGGGTACATTTTTGGCATACATTTGCTTCTCCCGGGTCAGCTGAGCAGCGAGTTTCTACTTAACTACCTCCTATCAGGAGAGACCTCAGGGCTGCATCCTTTGCGCTCAGTACTGAGCCTGAATTAGCGTTTACAACCCCACTTACAAGTAAACTAGCTAAAACGTGCCTGGCTGCTGTTCACTGAAAAGCTCATTCTGGGTACATTTTTGGTATACATTTGCTTCTGCCGGGTCAGCTGAGCAGTGAATTTCTACTTAACTACCTCCTATCAGGAGAGACCTCAGGGCTGCATCTTTTGAGCGCAGTACTGAGCCTGAAAACCATTTACAACCCCAATTACAAGTAAAACTAGCTAAAATGTGCCTGGCTGCTGTTCACTGAAAAGCTCATTCTGCATACATTTTTGGCATATATTTGCTCCTGCCGGGTCAGCTGAGCAGCGAGTTTCTACTTAACTACCTCCTATCAGGAAAGACCTCAGGGCTGCATCCTTTGAGCGCAGTACTGAGCCTGAAAAGCGTTTACAACCCCACTTACACATAATACTAGCTAAAATGTGCCTGGCTGCTGTTCACTGAAAAGCTCATTCTGGGTACATTTTTGGTATACATTTTCTTCTGTGGGTCAACTGAGAGGTAAATTTCTACTTAACTACCTCCTATCAGGAGAGACATCAGGGCTGCATCTTTTGAGCGCAGTACTGAGCCTGATACCCGTTTCCAACCCCACTTACAAGTAAAACTAGCTAAAATGTGCCTGGCTGCTGTTCACTAAAAAGCTTATTCTGCATACATTTTTGGCATACATTTGCTTCTCCCGGGTCAGCTGAGCAGCGAATTTCTACTTAACTACCTCCTATCAGGAGAGACCTCAGGGCTGCATCTTTTGAGCGCAGTACTGAGCCTGATACCCGTTTCCAACCCCACTTACAAGTAAAACTAGCTAAAATGTGCCTGGCTGCTGTTCACTGAAAAGCTCATTCTGGGTACATTTTTGGCATACATTTGCTTCTCCCGGGTCAGCTGAGCAGCGAGTTTCTACTTAACTACCTCCTATCAGGAGAGACCTCAGGGCTGCATCCTTTGCGCGCAGTACTGAGCCTGAATTAGCGTTTACAACCCCACTTACAAGTAAACTAGCTAAAACGTGCCTGGCTGCTGTTCACTGAAAAGCTCATTCTGGGTACATTTTTGGTACACATTTGCTTCTGCCGGGTCAGCTGAGCAGTGAATTTCTACTTAACTACCTCCTATCAGGAGAGACCTCAGGGCTGCATCTTTTGAGCGCAGTACTGAGCCAGAAAACCATTTACAACCCCATTTACAAGTAAAACTAGCTAAAATGTGCCTGGCTGCTGTTCACTGAAAAGGTCATTCTGGGTACATTTTTGGATACATTTGCTTCTGCCGGGTCAGCTGAGCAGTGAATTTCTACTTAACTACCTCCTATCAGGAGAGACCTCAGGGCTGCATCCTTTGCGCGCAGTACTGAGCCTGAAAAGCGTTTACAACCCCACTTACAAGTAAACTAGCTAAAACGTGCCTGGCTGCTGTTCACTGAAAAGCTCATTCTGGGTACATTTTTGGTATACATTGCTTCTGCCGGGTCAGCTGAGCAGTGAATTTTTACTTAACTACCCCCTAATCAGGAGAGACCTCAGGGCTGCATCTTTTGAGCGCAGTACTGAGCCTGAAACCATTTACAACCCCAATTACAAGTAAAACTAGCTAAAATGTGCCTGGCTGCTGTTCACTGAAAAGCTCATTCTGCATACATTTTTGGCATATATTTGCTCCTGCCGGGTCAGCTGAGCAGCGAGTTTCTACTTAACTACCTCCTATCAGGAGAGACCTCAGGGCTGCATCCTTTGAGCGCAGTACTGAGCCTGAAAAGCGTTTACAACCCCACTTACACATAATACTAGCTAAAATGTGCCTGTCTGCTGTTCACTGAAAAGCTCATTCTGGGTACATTTTTGGTATACATTTTCTTCTGTGGGTCAGCTGAGAGGTAAATTTCTACTTAACTACCTCCTATCAGGAGAGACCTCAGGGCTGCATCTTTTGAGCGCAGTACTGAGCCTGATACCCGTTTCCAACCCCACTTACAAGTAAAACTAGCTAAAATGTGCCTGGCTGCTGTTCACTGAAAAGCTCATTCTGGGTACATTTTGGGCATACATTTGCTTCTCCCGGGTCAGCTGAGCAGTGAATTTCTACTTAACTACCTCCTATCAGGAGAGACCTCAGGGCTGCATCCTTTGAGCGCAGTACTGAGCCTGATACCCGTTTTCAACCCCACTTACAAGTAAAACTAGCTAAAATGTGCCTGGCTGCTGTTCACTGAAAAGTTCATTCTGGGTACATTTTTGGCATACATTTGCTTCTCCCGGGTCAGCTGAGCAGCGAATTTCTACTTAACTACCTCCTATCAGGAGAGACCTCAGGGCTGCATCTTTAGAGCGCAGTACTGAGCCTCAAAACCATTTACAACCCCACTTACAAGTAAAACTGGCTAAAATGTGCCTGGCTGCTGTTCACTGAAAAGCTCATTCTGCATACATTTTTGGCAGACATTTGCTCCTGCCGGGTCAGCTGAGCAGCGAATTTCCACTTAACTACCTCCTATCAGGAGAGACCTCAGGGCTGCATCTTTTGAGCGCAGTACTGAGCCTGATACCCGTTTCCAACCCCACTTACAAATAAAACTAGCTAAAATGTGCCTGGCTGCTGTTCACTAAAAAGCTTATTCTGCATACATTTTTGGCATACATTTGCTTCTCTCGGGTCAGCTGAGCAGCGAATTTCTACTTAACTACCTCCTATCAGGAGAGACCTCAGGGCTGCATCTTTTGAGCGCAGTACTGAGCCTGATACCCGTTTCCAACCCCACTTACAAGTAAAACTAGCTAAAATGTGCCTGGCTGCTGTTCACTGAAAAGCTCATTCTGGGTACATTTTGGTATACATGTGCTTCTGCCGGGTCTCCTGAGCAGTGAATTTCTACATAACTACCTCCTATCAGGAGAGACCTCAGGGCTGCATCTTTTGAGCGCAGTACTGAGCCTGATACCCGTTTCCAACCCCACTTACAAGTAAAACTAGCTAAAATGTGCCTGGCTGCTGTTCACTGAAAAGCTCATTCTGGGTAAATTTTTGGCATACATTTGCTTCTGCCGGGTCAGCTGAGCAGTGAATTTCTACTTAACTACCTCCTATCAGGAGAGACCTCAGGGCTGCATCTTTTGAGCGCAGTACTGAGCCTGAAAACCGTTTACAACCCCACTTACAAGTAAAACTAGCTAAAATGTGCCTGGCTGCTGTTCACTGAAAAGCTAATTCTGCATACATTTTTATCATACATTTGCTTCTCCCGGGTCAGCTGAGCAGCGAATTTCTACTTAACTACCTCCTATCAGGAGAGACCTCAGGGCTGCATCTTTTGAACGCAGTACTGAGCCTGAAAACCATTTACAACCCCACTTACAAGTAAAACTAGCTAAAATGTGCCTTTCTGCTGTTCACTGAAAAGCTCATTCTGCATACATTTTTGGCATAATTTGCTCTTGCCGGGTCAGCTGAGCAGCGAGTTTCTACTTAACTACCTCCTATCAGGGAGACCTCAGGGCTGCATCCTTTGCGCGCAGTACTGAGCCTGAATTAGCGTTTACAACCCCACTTACAAGTAAACTAGCTAAAACGTGCCTGGCTGCTGTGCACTGAAAAGCTCATTCTGGGTACATTTTTGGTATACATTTGCTACTGCCGGGTCAGCTGAGTAGTGAATTTCTACTTAACTACTCCTATCAGGAGAGACCTCAGGGCTGCATCTTTTGAGCGCAGTACTGAGCCTGATACCCGTTTCCAACCCCACTTACAAGTAAAACTAGCTAAAATGTGCCTGGCTGCTGTTCACTGAAAAGCTCCTTCTGCATACATTTTTGGCATATATTTGCTCCTGCCGGGTCAGCTGAGCAGCGAATTTTTACTTAACTACCCCCTAATCAGGAGAGACCTCAGGGCTGCATCCTTTGAGCGCAGTACTGCGCCTGAAAAGCGTTTACAACCCCACTTACAAGTAAAACTAGCTAAAATGTGCCTGGCTGCTGTTCACTGAAAAGGACATTCTGGGTACTCTTTTTGGTATACATTTGCTTCTGCCGGGTCAGCTGAGCAGTGAATTTCTACTTAACTACCTCCTATCAGGAGAGAACTCAGGGCTGCGTCTTTTGAGCGCAGTACTGAGCCTGAAAACCGTTTCCAACCCCACTTATAGGTAAAACTAGCTAAAATGTGCCTGGCTGCTGTTCACTTAAAAGCTCATTCTGGGTACATTTTGGTATACATGTGCTTCTGCCGGGTCTCCTGAGCAGTGAATTTCTACATAACTACCTCATATCAGGAGAGACCTCAGGGCTGCATCTTTTGAGCGCAGTACTGAGCCTGATACCCGTTTCCAACCCCACTTACAAGTAAAACTAGCTAAAATGTGCCTGGCTGCTGTTCACTGAAAAGCTCATTCTGGGTACATTTTTGGCATACATTTGCTTCTGCCGGGTCAGCTGAGCAGTGAATTTCTACTTAACTACCTCCTATCAGGAGAGACCTCAGGGCTGCATCTTTTGAGTGCAGTACTGAGCCTGAAAACCGTTTACAACCCCACTTACAAGTAAAACTAGCTAAAATGTGCCTGGCTGCTGTTCACTGAAAAGCTAATTCTCATACATTTTTGGCATACATTTGTTTCTGCCGGGTCAGCTGAGCAGTGAATTTCTACTTAACTACCTCCTTTCAGGAGAGACTTCAGGGCTGCATCTTTTGAGCGCAGTACTGAGCCTGAAAACCGTTTACAACCCCACTTACAAGTAAAACTAGCTAAAATGTGCCTGGCTGCTGTTCACTGAAAAGCTCATTCTGGGTACATTTTTGGTATACATTTTCTTCTGCCGGGTCAGCTGAGAGGTAAATTTCTACTTAACTACCTCCTATCAGGAGAGACCTCAGGGCTGCATCCTTTCAGCGCAGTACTGAGCCTGAAAAGCGTTTACAACCCCACTTACACGTAAAACTAGCTAAAATGTGCCTGGCTGCTGTTCACTGAAAAGGTCATTCTGGGTACATTTTTGGATACATTTGCTTCTGCCGGGTCAGCTGAGCAGTGAATTTCTACTTAACTACCTCCTATCAGGGAGAGACCTCAGGGCTGCATCTTTTGAGCGCAGTACTGAGCCTGATACCCGTTTCCAACCCCACTTACAAGTAAAACTAGCTAAAATGTGCCTGGCTGCTGTTCACTGAAAAGCTCATTCTGGGTACATTTTTTGGATACATTTGCTTCTGCCGGGTCAGCTGAGCAGTGAATTTCTACTTAACTACCTCCTATCAGGAGAGACCTCAGGGCTGCATCTTTTGAGCGCAGTACTGAGCCTGAAAACCATTTACAACCCCAATTACAAGTAAAACTAGCTAAAATGTGCCTGGCTGCTGTTCACTGAAAAGCTCATTCTGCATACATTTTTGGCATATATTTGCTCCTGCCGGGTCAGCTGAGCAGCGAGTTTCTACTTAACTACCTCCTATCAGGAAAGACCTCAGGGCTGCATCCTTTGAGCGCAGTACTGAGCCTGAAAAGCGTTTACAACCCCACTTACACATAATACTAGCTAAAATGTGCCTGGCTGCTGTTCACTGAAAAGCTCATTCTGGGTACATTTTTGGTATACATTTTCTTCTGTGGGTCAACTGAGAGGTAAATTTCTACTTAACTACCTCCTATCAGGAGAGACCTCAGGGCTGCATCTTTTGAGCGCAGTACTGAGCCTGATACCCGTTTCCAACCCCACTTACAAGTAAAACTAGCTAAAATGTGCCTGGCTGCTGTTCACTAAAAAGCTTATTCTGCATACATTTTTGGCATACATTTGCTTCTCCCGGGTCAGCTGAGCAGCGAATTTCTACTTAACTACCTCCTATCAGGAGAGACCTCAGGGCTGCATCTTTTGAGCGCAGTACTGAGCCTGATACCCGTTTCCAACCCCACTTACAAGTAAAACTAGCTAAAATGTGCCTGGCTGCTGTTCACTGAAAAGCTCATTCTGGGTACATTTTTGGCATACATTTGCTTCTCCCGGGTCAGCTGAGCAGCGAGTTTCTACTTAACTACCTCCTATCAGGAGAGACCTCAGGGCTGCATCCTTTGCGCGCAGTACTGAGCCTGAATTAGCGTTTACAACCCCACTTACAAGTAAACTAGCTAAAACGTGCCTGGCTGCTGTTCACTGAAAAGCTCATTCTGGGTACATTTTTGGTACACATTTGCTTCTGCCGGGTCAGCTGAGCAGTGAATTTCTACTTAACTACCTCCTATCAGGAGAGACCTCAGGGCTGCATCTTTTGAGCGCAGTACTGAGCCAGAAAACCATTTACAACCCCATTTACAAGTAAAACTAGCTAAAATGTGCCTGGCTGCTGTTCACTGAAAAGGTCATTCTGGGTACATTTTTGGATACATTTGCTTCTGCCGGGTCAGCTGAGCAGTGAATTTCTACTTAACTACCTCCTATCAGGAGAGACCTCAGGGCTGCATCCTTTGCGCGCAGTACTGAGCCTGAAAAGCGTTTACAACCCCACTTACAAGTAAACTAGCTAAAACGTGCCTGGCTGCTGTTCACTGAAAAGCTCATTCTGGGTACATTTTTGGTATACATTGCTTCTGCCGGGTCAGCTGAGCAGCGAATTTTTACTTAACTACCCCCTAATCAGGAGAGACCTCAGGGCTGCATCTTTTGAGCGCAGTACTGAGCCTGAAACCATTTACAACCCCAATTACAAGTAAAACTAGCTAAAATGTGCCTGGCTGCTGTTCACTGAAAAGCTCATTCTGCATACATTTTTGGCATATATTTGCTCCTGCCGGGTCAGCTGAGCAGCGAGTTTCTACTTAACTACCTCCTATCAGGCGAGACCTCAGGGCTGCATCCTTTGAGCGCAGTACTGAGCCTGAAAAGCGTTTACAACCCCACTTACACATAATACTAGCTAAAATGTGCCTGTCTGCTGTTCACTGAAAAGCTCATTCTGGGTACATTTTTGGTATATATTTTCTTCTGTGGGTCAGCTGAGAGGTAAATTTCTACTTAACTACCTCCTATCAGGAGAGACCTCAGGGCTGCATCTTTTGAGCGCAGTACTGAGCCTGATACCCGTTTCCAACCCCACTTACAAGTAAAACTAGCTAAAATGTGCCTGGCTGCTGTTCACTGAAAAGCTCATTCTGGGTACATTTTGGGCATACATTTGCTTCTCCCGGGTCAGCTGAGCAGTGAATTTCTACTTAACTACCTCCTATCAGGAGAGACCTCAGGGCTGCATCCTTTGAGCGCAGTACTGAGCCTGATACCCGTTTCCAACCCCACTTACAAGTAAAACTAGCTAAAATGTGCCTGGCTGCTGTTCACTGAAAAGTTCATTCTGGGTACATTTTTGGCATACATTTGCTTCTCCCGGGTCAGCTGAGCAGCGAATTTCTACTTAACTACCTCCTATCAGGAGAGACCTCAGGGCTGCATCTTTAGAGCGCAGTACTGAGCCTCAAAACCATTTACAACCCCACTTACAAGTAAAACTGGCTAAAATGTGCCTGGCTGCTGTTCACTGAAAAGCTCATTCTGCATACATTTTTGGCAGACATTTGCTCCTGCCGGGTCAGCTGAGCAGCGAATTTCCACTTAACTACCTCCTATCAGGAGAGACCTCAGGGCTGCATCTTTTGAGCGCAGTACTGAGCCTGATACCCGTTTCCAACCCCACTTACAAGTAAAACTAGCTAAAATGTGCCTGGCTGCTGTTCACTAAAAAGCTTATTCTGCATACATTTTTGGCATACATTTGCTTCTCTCGGGTCAGCTGAGCAGCGAATTTCTACTTAACTACCTCCTATCAGGAGAGACCTCAGGGCTGCATCTTTTGAGCGCAGTACTGAGCCTGATACCCGTTTCCAACCCCACTTACAAGTAAAACTAGCTAAAATGTGCCTGGCTGCTGTTCACTGAAAAGCTCATTCTGGGTACATTTTGGTATACATGTGCTTCTGCCGGGTCTCCTGAGCAGTGAATTTCTACATAACTACCTCCTATCAGGAGAGACCTCAGGGCTGCATCTTTTGAGCGCAGTACTGAGCCTGATACCCGTTTCCAACCCCACTTACAAGTAAAACTAGCTAAAATGTGCCTGGCTGCTGTTCACTGAAAAGCTCATTCTGGGTACATTTTTGGCATACATTTGCTTGTGCCGGGTCAGCTGAGCAGTGAATTTCTACTTTACTACCTCCTATCAGGAGAGACCTCAGGGCTGCATCTTTTGAGCGCAGTACTGAGCCTGAAAACCGTTTACAACCCCACTTACAAGTAAAACTAGCTAAAATGTGCCTGGCTGCTGTTCACTGAAAAGCTAATTCTGCATACATTTTTGGCATACATTTGCTTCTCCCGGGTCAGCTGAGCAGCGAATTTCTACTTAACTACCTCCTATCAGGAGAGACCTCAGGGCTGCATCTTTTGAACGCAGTACTGAGCCTGAAAACCATTTACAACCCCACTTACAAGTAAAACTAGCTAAAATGTGCCTTTCTGCTGTTCACTGAAAAGCTCATTCTGCATACATTTTTGGCATAATTTGCTCTTGCCGGGTCAGCTGAGCAGCGAGTTTCTACTTAACTACCTCCTATCAGGGAGACCTCAGGGCTGCATCCTTTGCGCGCAGTACTGAGCCTGAATTAGCGTTTACAACCCCACTTACAAGTAAACTAGCTAAAACGTGCCTGGCTGCTGTGCACTGAAAAGCTCATTCTGGGTACATTTTTGGTATACATTTGCTACTGCCGGGTCAGCTGAGTAGTGAATTTCTACTTAACTACTCCTATCAGGAGAGACCTCAGGGCTGCATCTTTTGAGCGCAGTACTGAGCCTGATACCCGTTTCCAACCCCACTTACAAGTAAAACTAGCTAAAATGTGCCTGGCTGCTGTTCACTGAAAAGCTCCTTCTGCATACATTTTTGGCATATATTTGCTCCTGCCGGGTCAGCTGAGCAGCGAATTTTTACTTAACTACCCCCTAATCAGGAGAGACCTCAGGGCTGCATCCTTTGAGCGCAGTACTGCGCCTGAAAAGCGTTTACAACCCCACTTACAAGTAAAACTAGCTAAAATGTGCCTGGCTGCTGTTCACTGAAAAGGACATTCTGGGTACTTTTTGGTATACATTTGCTTCTGCCGGGTCAGCTGAGCAGTGAATTTCTACTTAACTACCTCCTATCAGGAGAGAACTCAGGGCTGCGTCTTTTGAGCGCAGTACTGAGCCTGAAAACCGTTTCCAACCCCACTTATAGGTAAAACTAGCTAAAATGTGCCTGGCTGCTGTTCACTGAAAAGCTCATTCTGGGTACATTTTTGGCATACATTTGCTTCTGCCGGGTCAGCTGAGCAGTGAATTTCTACTTAACTACCTCCTATCAGGAGAGACCTCAGGGCTGCATCTTTTGAGCGCAGTACTGAGCCTGAAAACCGTTTACAACCCCACTTACAAGTAAAACTAGCTAAAATGTGCCTGGCTGCTGTTCACTGAAAAGCTAATTCTGCATACATTTTTGGCATACATTTGTTTCTGCCGGGTCAGCTGAGCAGTGAATTTCTACTTAACTACCTCCTTTCAGGAGAGACTTCAGGGCTGCATCTTTTGAGCGCAGTACTGAGCCTGAAAACCGTTTACAACCCCACTTACAAGTAAAACTAGCTAAAATGTGCCTGGCTGCTGTTCACTGAAAAGCTCATTCTGGGTACATTTTTGGTATACATTTTCTTCTGCCGGGTCAGCTGAGAGGTAAATTTCTACTTAACTACCTCCTATCAGGAGAGACCTCAGGGCTGCATCCTTTCAGCGCAGTACTGAGCCTGAAAAGCGTTTACAACCCCACTTACACGTAAAACTAGCTAAAATGTGCCTGGCTGCTGTTCACTGAAAAGGTCATTCTGGGTACATTTTTGGATACATTTGCTTCTGCCGGGTCAGCTGAGCAGTGAATTTCTACTTAACTACCTCCTATCAGGGAGAGACCTCAGGGCTGCATCTTTTGAGCGCAGTACTGAGCCTGATACCCGTTTCCAACCCCACTTACAAGTAAAACTAGCTAAAATGTGCCTGGCTGCTGTTCACTGAAAAGCTCATTCTGGGTACATTTTTTGGATACATTTGCTTCTGCCGGGTCAGCTGAGCAGTGAATTTCTACTTAACTACCTCCTATCAGGAGAGACCTCAGGGCTGCATCTTTTGAGCGCAGTACTGAGCCTGAAAACCATTTACAACCCCAATTACAAGTAAAACTAGCTAAAATGTGCCTGGCTGCTGTTCACTGAAAAGCTCATTCTGCATACATTTTTGGCATATATTTGCTCCTGCCGGGTCAGCTGAGCAGCGAGTTTCTACTTAACTGCCTCCTATCAGGAGAGACCTCAGGGCTGCATCCTTTGCGCGCAGTACTGAGCCTGAAAAGCGTTTACAACCCCACTTACAAGTAAACTAGCTAAAACGTGCCTGGCTGCTGTTCACTGAAAAGCTCATTCTGGGTACATTTTTGGTATACATTTGCTTCTGCCGGGTCAGCTGAGCAGCGAATTTTTACTTAACTACCCCCTAATCAGGAGAGACCTCAGGGCTGCATCTTTTGAGCGCAGTACTGAGCCTGATACCCGTTTCCAACCCCACTTACAAGTAAAACTAGCTAAAATGTGCCTGGCTGCTGTTCACTGAAAAGCTCATTCTGGGTACATTTTTGGCATACATTTGCTTCTCCCGGGTCAGCTGAGCAGCGAATTTCTACTTAACTACCTCCTATCAGGAGAGACCTCAGGGCTGCATCTTTTGAGCGCAGTACTGAGCCTGAAACCATTTACAACCCCAATTACAAGTAAAACTAGCTAAAATGTGCCTGGCTGCTGTTCACTGAAAAGCTCATTCTGCATACATTTTTAGCATATATTTGCTCCTGCCGGGTCAGCTGAGCAGCGAGTTTCTACTTAACTACCTCCTATCAGGAAAGACCTCAGGGCTGCATCCTTTGAGCGCAGTACTGAGCCTGAAAAGCGTTTACAACCCCACTTACACATAATACTAGCTAAAATGTGCCTGGCTGCTGTTCACTGAAAAGCTCATTCTGGGTACATTTTTGGCATACATTTGCTTCTCCCGGGTCAGCTGAGCAGTGAATTTCTACTTAACTACCTCCTATCAGGAGAGACCTCAGGGTTGCATCTTTTGAGCGCAGTACTGAGCCTGATACCCGTTTCCAACCCCACTTACAAGTAAAACTAGCTAAAATGTGCCTGGCTGCTGTTCACTGAAAAGTTCATTCTGGGTACATTTTTGGCATACATTTGCTTCTCCCGGGTCAGCTGAGCAGCGAATTTCTACTTAACTACCTCCTATCAGGAGAGACCTCAGGGCTGCATCTTTTGAGCGCAGTACTGAGCCTGATACCCGTTTCCAACCCCACTTACAAGTAAAACTAGCTAAAATGTGCCTGGCTGCTGTTCACTAAAAAGCTTATTCTGCATACATTTTTGGCATACATTTGCTTCTCCCGGGTCAGCTGAGCAGCGAATTTCTACTTAACTACCTCCTATCAGGAGAGACCTCAGGGCTGCATCTTTTGAGCGCAGTACTGAGCCTGATACCCGTTTCCAACCCCACTTACAAGTAAAACTAGCTAAAATGGGCCTGGCTGCTGTTCACTGAAAAGCTCATTCTGGGTACATTTTTGGCATACATTTGCTTCTCCCGGGTCAGCTGAGCAGCGAGTTTCTACTTAACTACCTCCTATCAGGAGAGACCTCAGGGCTGCATCCTTTGCGCGCAGTACTGAGCCTGAATTAGCGTTTACAACCCCACTTACAAGTAAACTAGCTAAAGCGTGCCTGGCTGCTGTTCACTGAAAAGCTCATTCTGGGTACATTTTTGGTACACATTTGCTTCTGCCGGGTCAGCTGAGCAGTGAATTTCTACTTAACTACCTCCTATCAGGAGAGACCTCAGGGCTGCATCTTTTGAGCGCAGTACTGAGCCAGAAAACCGTTTACAACCCCATTTACAAGTAAAACTAGCTAAAATGTGCCTGGCTGCTGTTCACTGAAAAGCTTATTCTGCATACATTTTTGGCATATATTTGCTCCTGCCGGGTCAGCTGAGCAGCAAATTTTTACTTAACTACCGCCTATCAGGAGAGACCTCAGGGCTGCATCTTTTGAGCGCAGTACTGAGCCTGAAACCCGTTTACAACCCCACTTACAAGTAAAACTGGCTAAAATGTGCCTGGCTGTTGTTCACTGAAATGCTCATTCTGGGTACATTTTTGGTATACATTTGCTTCTGCCGGGTCAGCTGAGCAGCGAATTTCTACTTAACTACCTCCTTTCAGGAGAGACCTCAGGGCTGCATCCTTTGAGCGCAGTACTGAGCCTGAAAAGCGTTTACAACCCCACTTACACGTAATACTAGCTAAAATGTGCCTGGCTGCTGTTCACTGAAAAGGTCATTCTGGGTACATCTTTGGTATACATTTTCTTCTGCCGGGTCAGCTGAGAGGTAAATTTCTACTTAACTACCTCCTATCAGGAGAGACCTCAGGGCTGCATCCTTTCAGCGCAGTACTGAGCCTGAAAAGCGTTTACAACCCCACTTACACGTAAAACTAGCTAAAATGTGCCTGGCTGCTGTTCACTGAAAAGGTCATTCTGGGTACATTTTTGGATACATTTGCTTCTGCCGGGTCAGCTGAGCAGTGAATTTCTACTTAACTACCTCCTATCAGGGAGAGACCTCAGGGCTGCATCTTTTGAGCGCAGTACTGAGCCTGATACCCGTTTCCAACCCCACTTACAAGTAAAACTAGCTATGCCTGGCTGCTGTTCACTGAAAAGCTCATTCTGGGTACATTTTTTGGATACATTTGCTTCTGCCGGGTCAGCTGAGCAGTGAATTTCTACTTAACTACCTCCTATCAGGAGAGACCTCAGGGCTGCATCTTTTGAGCGCAGTACTGAGCCTGAAAACCATTTACAACCCCAATTACAAGTAAAACTAGCTAAAATGTGCCTGGCTGCTGTTCACTGAAAAGCTCATTCTGCATACATTTTTGGCATATATTTGCTCCTGCCGGGTCAGCTGAGCAGCGAGTTTCTACTTAACTACCTCCTATCAGGAGAGACCTCAGGGCTGCATCCTTTGCGCGCAGTACTGAGCCTGAAAAGCGTTTACAACCCCACTTACAAGTAACTAGCTAAAACGTGCCTGGCTGCTGTTCACTGAAAAGCTCATTCTGGGTACATTTTTGGTATACATTGCTTCTGCCGGGTCAGCTGAGCAGCGAATTTTTACTTAACTACCCCCTAATCAGGAGAGACCTCAGGGCTGCATCTTTTGAGCGCAGTACTGAGCCTGATACCCGTTTCCAACCCCACTTACAAGTAAAACTAGCTAAAATGTGCCTGGCTGCTGTTCACTGAAAAGCTCATTCTGGGTACATTTTTGGCATACATTTGCTTCTCCCGGGTCAGCTGAGCAGCGAATTTCTACTTAACTACCTCCTATCAGGAGAGACCTCAGGGCTGCATCTTTTGAGCGCAGTACTGAGCCTGAAACCATTTACAACCCCAATTACAAGTAAAACTAGCTAAAATGTGCCTGGCTGCTGTTCACTGAAAAGCTCATTCTGCATACATTTTTGGCATATATTTGCTCCTGCCGGGTCAGCTGAGCAGCAAATTTTTACTTAACTACCCCCTAATCAGGAGAGACCTCAGGGCTGCATCCTTTGAGCGCAGTACTGAGCCTGATACCCGTTTCCAACCCCACTTACAAGTAAAACTAGCTAAAATGTGCCTGGCTGCTGTTCACTGAAAAGCTCATTCTGGGTACATTTTTGGCATACATTTGCTTCTCCCGGGTCAGCTGAGCAACGAATTTCTACTTAACTTCCTCCTATCAGGAGAGACCTCAGGGTTGCATCCTTTGAGCGCAGTACTGAGCCTGAAAAGCGTTTACAACCCCACTTACACATAATACTAGCTAAAATGTGCCTGGCTGCTGTTCACTGAAAAGCTCATTCTGGGTACATTTTTGGCATACATTTGCTTCTCCCGGGTCAGCTGAGCAGCGAATTTCTACTTAACTACCTCCTATCAGGAGAGACCTCAGGGCTGCATCTTTAGAGCGCAGTACTGAGCCTCAAAACCATTTACAACCCCACTTACAAGTAAAACTGGCTAAAATGTGCCTGGCTGCTGTTCACTGAAAAGCTCATTCTGCATACATTTTTGGCAGACATTTGCTCCTGCCGGGTCAGCTGAGCAGCGAATTTCCACTTAACTACCTCCTATCAGGAGAGACCTCAGGGCTGCATCTTTTGAGCGCAGTACTGAGCCTGATACCCGTTTCCAAGCCCACTTACAAGTAAAACTAGCTAAAATGTGCCTGGCTGCTGTTCACTAAAAAGCTCATTCTGCATACATTTTTGGCATACATTTGCTTCTCTCGGGTCAGCTGAGCAGCGAATTTCTACTTAACTACCTCCTATCAGGAGAGACCTCAGGGCTGCATCTTTTGAGCGCAGTACTGAGCCTGATACCCGTTTCCAACCCCACTTACAAGTAAAACTAGCTAAAATGTGCCTGGCTGCTGTTCACTGAAAAGCTCATTCTGGGTACATTTTTGGCATACATTTGCTTCTCCCGGGTCAGCTGAGCAGCGAGTTTCTACTTAACTACCTCCTATCAGGAGAGACCTCAGGGCTGCATCCATTGCGCGCAGTACTGAGCCTGAATTAGCGTTTACAACCCCACTTACAAGTAAACTAGCTAAAACGTGCCTGGCTGCTGTTCACTGAAAAGCTCATTCTGGGTACATTTTTGGTACACATTTGCTTCTGCCGGGTCAGCTGAGCAGTGAATTTCTACTTAACTACCTCCTATCAGGAGAGACCTCAGGGCTGCAACTTTTGAGCGCAGTACTGAGCCAGAAAACCGTTTACAACCCCATTTACAAGTAAAACTAGCTAAAATGTGCCTGGCTGCTGTTCACTGAAAAGCTCATTCTGGGTACATTTTTGGTATACATTTGCTTCTGCCGGGTCAGCTGAGCAGTGAATTTCTACTTAAGTACCTCCTATCAGGAGAGACCTCAGGGCTGCATCTTTTGAGCGCAGTACTGAGCTTGAAAACCGTTTCCAACCCCACTTACAAGTAAAACTAGCTAAAATGTGCCTGGCTGCTGTTCACTGAAAAACTCATTCTGGGTACATTTTTGGCATACATTTGCTTCTCCCGGGTCAGCTGAGCAGTGAATTTCTACTTAACTACCTCCTATCAGGAGAGACCTCAGGGCTGCAACTTTTGAGCGCAGTACTGAGCCTGATACCCGTTTCCAACCCCACTTACAAGTAAAACTAGCTAAAATGTGCCTGGCTGCTGTTCACTGAAAGTTCATTCTGGGTACATTTTTGGCATACATTTGCTTCTCCCGGGTCAGCTGAGCAGCGAATTTCTACTTAACTATCTCCTATCAGGAGAGACCTCAGGGCTGCATCTTTAGAGCGCAGTACTGAGCCTGAAAACCATTTACAACCCCACTTACAAGTAAAACTGGCTAAAATGTGCCTGGCTGCTGTTCACTGAAAAGCTCATTCTGCATACATTTCTGGCAGACATTTGCTCCTGCCGGGTCAGCTGAGCAGCGAATTTCCACTTAACTACCTCCTATCAGGAGAGACCTCAGGGCTGCATCTTTTGAGCGCAGTACTGAGCCTGAAAACCATTTACAAACCCACTTACACAAGTAAAACTAGCTAAAATGTGCCTGGCTGCTGTTCACTGAAAAGCTTATTCTGCATACATTTTTGGCATATATTTGCTCCTGCCGGGTCAGCTGAGCAGCAAATTTTTACTTAACTACCCCCTAATCAGGAGAGACCTCAGGGCTGCATCCTTTGAGCGCAGTACTGAGCCTGATACCCGTTTCCAACCCCACTTACAAGTAAAACTAGCTAAAATGTGCCTGGCTGCTGTTCACTGAAAAGCTCATTCTGGGTACATTTTTGGCATACATTTGCTTCTCCCGGGTCAGCTGAGCAGCGAGTTTCTACTTAACTACCTCCTATCAGGAGAGACCTCAGGGCTGCATCCTTTGCGCGCAGTACTGAGCCTGAATTAGCGTTTACAACCCCACTTACAAGTAAACTAGCTAAAACGTGCCTGGCTGCTGTTCACTGAAAAGCTCATTCTGGGTACATTTTTGGTATACATTTGCTTCTGTCGGGTCAGCTGAGCAGTGAATTTCTACTTAACTACCTCCTATCAGGAGAGACCTCAGGGCTGCATCTTTTGAGCGCAGTACTGAGCCTGAAAACCATTTACAAACCCACTTACACAAGTAAAACTAGCTAAAATGTGCCTGGCTGCTGTTCACTGAAAAGCTTATTCTGCATACATTTTTGGCATATATTTGCTCCTGCCGGGTCAGCTGAGCAGCAAATTTTTACTTAACTACCCCCTAATCAGGAGAGACCTCAGGGCTGCATCCTTTGAGCGCAGTACTGAGCCTGATACCCGTTTCCAACCCCACTTACAAGTAAAACTAGCTAAAATGTGCCTGGCTGCTGTTCACTGAAAAGCTCATTCTGGGTACATTTTTGGCATACATTTGCTTCTCCCGGGTCAGCTGAGCAGCGAGTTTCTACTTAACTACCTCCTATCAGGAGAGACCTCAGGGCTGCATCCTTTGCGTGCAGTACTGAGCCTGAATTAGCGTTTACAACCCCACTTACAAGTAAACTAGCTAAAACGTGCCTGGCTGCTGTTCACTGAAAAGCTCATTCTGGGTACATTTTTGGTATACATTTGCTTCTGCCGGGTCAGCTGAGCAGTGAATTTCTACTTAACTACCTCCTATCCGGAGAGACCTCAGGGCTGCATCTTTTGAGCGCAGTACTGAGCCTGAAAACCGTTTACGACCCCACTTACAAGTAAAACTAGCTAAAATGTGCCTGGCTGCTGTTCACTGATAAGCTTATTCTGCATACATTTTTGGCATATATTTGCTCCTGCCGGGTCAGCTGAGCAGCAAATTTTTACTTAAGTACCTCCTATCAGGAGAGACCTCAGGGCTGCATCCTTTGAGCGCAGTACTGAGCCTGAAAAGCGTTTCCAACCCCACTTACAAGTAAAACTAGCTAAAATGTGCCTGGCTGCTGTTCACTGAAAAGGTCATTCTGGGTACATTTTTGGTATACATTTGCTTCTGCCGGGTCAGCTGAGCAGTGAATTTCTACTTAACTACCTCCTATCAGGAGAGACCTCAGGGCTGCATCTTTTGAGCGCAGTACTGAGCCTGAAAACCGTTTCCAACCCCACTTACAAGTAAAACTAGCTAAAATGTGCCTGGCTGCTGTTCACTGAAAAGCTCATTCTGGGTACATTTTTGGCATACATTTGCTTCTCCCGGGTCAGCTGAGCAGCGAATTTCTACTTAACTACCTCCTATCAGGAGAGACCTCAGGGCTGCATCTTTTGAACGCAGTACTGAGCCTGAAAACCATTTACAACCCCACTTACAAGTAAAACTAGCTAAAATGTGCCTTACTGCTGTTCACTGAAAAGCTCATTCTGCATACATTTTTGGCATAATTTGCTCCTGCCGAGTCAGCTGAGCAGCGAATTTTTACTTAACTACCCCCTAATCAGGAGAGACCTCAGGGCTGCATCCTTTGAGCGCAGTACTGAGCCTGAAAACCGTTTCCAACCCCACTTACAGGTAAAACTAGCTAAAATGTGCCTGGCTGCTGTTCACTGAAAAGCTCATTCTGGGTACATTTTTGGCATACATTTGCTTCTCCCGGGTCAGCTGAGCAGCGAATTTCTACTTAACTACCTCCTATCAGGAGAGACCTCAGGGCTGCATCTTTTGAACGCAGTACTGAGCCTGAAAACCATTTACAACCCCACTTACAAGTAAAACTAGCTAAAATGTGCCTTTCTGCTGTTCACTGAAAAGCTCATTCTGCATACATTTTTGGCATAATTTGCTCTTGCCGGGTCAGCTGAGCAGCGAGTTTCTACTTAACTACCTCCTATCAGGGAGACCTCTGGGCTGCATCCTTTGCGCGCAGTACTGAGCCTGAATTAGCGTTTACAACCCCACTTACAAGTAAACTAGCTAAAACGTGCCTGGCTGCTGTGCACTGAAAAGCTCATTCTGGGTACATTTTTGGTATACATTTGCTACTGCCGGGTCAGCTAAGTAGTGAATTTCTACTTAACTACTCCTATCAGGAGAGACCTCAGGGCTGCATCTTTTGAGCGCAGTACTGAGCCTGATACCCGTTTCCAACCCCACTTACAAGTAAAACTAGCTAAAATGTGCCTGGCTGCTGTTCACTGAAAAGCTCCTTCTGCATACATTTTTGGCATATATTTGCTCCTGCCGAGTCAGCTGAGCAGCGAATTTTTACTTAACTACCCCCTAACCAGGAGAGACCTCAGGGCTGCATCCTTTGAGCGCAGTACTGAGCCTGAAAAGCGTTTACAACCCCACTTACAAGTAAAACTAACTAAAATGTGCCTGGCTGCTGTTCACTGAAAAGGACATTCTGGGTACTTTTTGGTATACATTTGCTTCTGCCGGGTCAGCTGAGCAGTGAATTTCTACTTAACTACCTCCTATCAGGAGAGAACTCAGGGCTGCGTCTTTTGAGCGCAGTACTGAGCCTGAAAACCGTTTCCAACCCCACTTATAGGTAAAACTAGCTAAAATGTGCCTGGCTGCTGTTCACTGAAAAGCTCATTCTGGGTACATTTTGGTATACATGTGCTTCTGCCGGGTCTCCTGAGCAGTTAATTTCTACATAACTACCTCCTATCAGGAGAGACCTCAGGGCTGCATCTTTTGAGCGCAGTACTGAGCCTGATACCCGTTTCCAACCCCACTTACAAGTAAAACTAGCTAAAATGTGCCTGGCTGCTGTTCACTGAAAAGCTCATTCTGGGTACATTTTTGGCATACATTTGCTTCTGCCGGGTCAGCTGAGCAGTGAATTTCTACTTAACTACCTCCTATCAGGAGAGACCTCAGGGCTGCATCTTTTGAGCGCAGTACTGAGCCTGAAAACCGTTTACAACCCCACTTACAAGTAAAACTAGCTAAAATGTGCCTGGCTGCTGTTCACTGAAAAGCTAATTCTGCATACATTTTTGGCATACATTTGTTTCTGCCGGGTCAGCTGAGCAGTGAATTTCTACTCAACTACCTCCTTTCAGGAGAGACTTCAGGGCTGCATCTTTTGAGCGCAGTACTGAGCCTGAAAACCGTTTACAACCCCACTTACAAGTAAAACTAGCTAAAATGTGCCTGGCTGCTGTTCACTGAAAAGCTCATTCTGGGTACATTTTTGGTATACATTTGCTTCTGCCGGGTCAGCTGAGCAGTGAATTTCTACTTAACTACCTCCTATCAGGAGAGACCTCAGGGCTGCATCTTTTGAGCGCAGTACTGAGCCTGAAAACCGTTTACAACCCCACTTACAAGTAAAACTAGCTAAAATGTGCCTGGCTGCTGTTCACTGATAAGCTTATTCTGCATACATTTTTGGCATATATTTGCTCCTGCCGGGTCAACTGAGCAGCAAATTTTTACTTAACTACCCTCTAATCTGGAGAGACCTCAGGGCTGCATCCTTTGAGGGCAGTACTGAGCCTGATACCCGTTTCCAACCCCACTTACAAGTAAAACTAGCTAAAATGTGCCTGGCTGCTGTTCACTGAAAAGCTCATTCTGCATACATTTTTGGCATACATTTGCTTCTCCCGGGTCAGCTGAGCAGCGAATTTCTACTTAACTACTTCCTATCAGGAGAGACCTCAGGGCTGCATCTTTTGAGCGCAGTACTGAGCCTGAAAACTGTTTCCAATCCCACTTACAAGTAAAACTAGCTAAAATGTGCCTGGCTGCTGTTCACTGAAAAGCTCATTCTGGGTACATTTTTGGCATACATTTGCTTCTCCCGGGTCAGCTGAGCAGCGAATTTCTACTTAACTACCTCCTATCAGGAGAGACCTCAGGGCTGCATCCTTTGAGCGCAGTACTGAGCCTGAAAAGCGTTTCCAACCCCACTTACAAGTAAAACTAGCTAAAATGTGCCTGGCTGCTGTTCACTGAAAAGGTCATTCTGGGTACATTTGTATACATTTGCTTCTGCCGGGTCAGCTGAGCAGTGAATTTCTACTTAACTACCTCCTATCAGGAGAGACCTCAGGGCTGCATCTTTTGAGCGCAGTACTGAGCCTGAAAACCGTTTCCAACCCCACTTACAAGTAAAACTAGCTAAAATGTGCCTGGCTGCTGTTCACTGAAAAGCTCATTCTGGGTACATTTTTGGCATACATTTGCTTCTCCCGGGTCAGCTGAGCAGCGAATTTCTACTTAACTACCTCCTATCAGGAGAGACCTCAGGGCTGCATCTTTTGAACGCAGTACTGAGCCTGAAAACCATTTACAACCCCACTTACAAGTAAAACTAGCTAAAATGTGCCTTTCTGCTGTTCACTGAAAAGCTCATTCTGCATACATTTTTGGCATAATTTGCTCCTGCCGAGTCAGCTGAGCAGCGAATTTTTACTTAACTACCCCCTAATCAGGAGAGACCTCAGGGCTGCATCCTTTGAGCGCAGTACTGAGCCTGAAAAGCGTTTACAACCCCACTTACAAGTAAAACTAGCTAAAATGTGCCTGGCTGCTGTTCACTGAAAAGGACATTCTGGGTACTTTTTGGTATACATTTGCTTCTCCCGGGTCAGCTGAGCAGTGAATTTCTACTTAACTACCTCCTATCAGGAGAGACCTCAGGGCTGCATCTTTTGAGCGCAGTACTGAGCCTGAAAACCGTTTCCAACCCCACTTACAAGTAAAACTAGCTAAAATGTGCCTGGCTGCTGTTCACTGAAATGCTCATTCTGGGTACATTTTTGGCATACATTTCCTCCTGCCGGGTCAGCTGAGCAGCAAATTTTTACTTAACTACCCTCTAATCAGGAGAGACCTCAGGGCTGCATCCTTTGAGGGCAGTACTGAGCCTGATACCCGTTTCCAACCCCACTTACAAGTAAAACTAGCTAAAATGTGCCTGGCTGCTGTTCACTGAAAAGCTCATTCTGCATACATTTTTGGCATACATTTGCTTCTCCCGGGTCAGCTGAGCAGCGAATTTCTACTTAACTACTTCCTATCAGGAGAGACCTCAGGGCTGCATCTTTTGAGCGCAGTACTGAGCCTGAAAACTGTTTCCAATCCCACTTACAAGTAAAACTAGCTAAAATGTGCCTGGCTGCTGTTCACTGAAAAGCTCATTCTGGGTACATTTTTGGCATACATTTGCTTCTCCCGGGTCAGCTGAGCAGTGAATTTCTACTTAACTACCTCCTATCAGGAGAGACCTCAGGGCTGCATCTTTTGAGCGCAGTACTGAGCCTGAAAACCGTTTCCAACCCCACTTACAAGTAAAACTAGCTAAAATGTGCCTGGCTGCTGTTCACTGAAAAGCTCATTCTGGGTACATTTTTGGCATACATTTGCTTCTCCCGGGTCAGCTGAGCAGCGAATTTCTACTTAACTACCTCCTATCAGGAGAGACCTCAGGGCTGCATCTTTTGAACGCAGTACTGAGCCTGAAAACCATTTACAACCCCACTTACAAGTAAAACTAGCTAAAATGTGCCTTTCTGCTGTTCACTGAAAAGCTCATTCTGCATACATTTTTGGCATAATTTGCTCTTGCCGGGTCAGCTGAGCAGCGAGTTTCTACTTAACTACCTCCTATCAGGGAGACCTCAGGGCTGCATCCTTTGCGCGCAGTACTGAGCCTGAATTAGCGTTTACAACCCCACTTACAAGTAAACTAGCTAAAACGTGCCTGGCTGCTGTGCACTGAAAAGCTCATTCTGGGTACATTTTTGGTATACATTTGCTACTGCCGGGTCAGCTGAGTAGTGAATTTCTACTTAACTACTCCTATCAGGAGAGACCTCAGGGCTGCATCTTTTGAGCGCAGTACTGAGCCTGATACCCGTTTCCAACCCCACTTACAAGTAAAACTAGCTAAAATGTGCCTGGCTGCTGTTCACTGAAAAGCTCCTTCTGCATACATTTTTGGCATATATTTGCTCCTGCCGAGTCAGCTGAGCAGCGAATTTTTACTTAACTACCCCCTAACCAGGAGAGACCTCAGGGCTGCATCCTTTGAGCGCAGTACTGAGCCTGAAAAGCGTTTACAACCCCACTTACAAGTAAAACTAGCTAAAATGTGCCTGGCTGCTGTTCACTGAAAAGGACATTCTGGGTACTTTTTGGTATACATTTGCTTCTGCCGGGTCAGCTGAGCAGTGAATTTCTACTTAACTACCTCCTATCAGGAGAGAACTCAGGGCTGCGTCTTTTGAGCGCAGTACTGAGCCTGAAAACCGTTTCCAACCCCACTTATAGGTAAAACTAGCTAAAATGTGCCTGGCTGCTGTTCACTGAAAAGCTCATTCTGGGTACATTTTGGTATACATGTGCTTCTGCCGGGTCTCCTGAGCAGTGAATTTCTACATAACTACCTCCTATCAGGAGAGACCTCAGGGCTGCATCTTTTGAGCGCAGTACTGAGCCTGATACCCGTTTCCAACCCCACTTACAAGTAAAACTAGCTAAAATGTGCCTGGCTGCTGTTCACTGAAAAGCTCATTCTGGGTACTTTTTTGGCATACATTTGCTTCTGCCGGGTCAGCTGAGCAGTGAATTTCTACTTAACTACCTCCTATCAGGAGAGACCTCAGGGCTGCATCTTTTGAGCGCAGTACTGAGCCTGAAAACCGTTTACAACCCCACTTACAAGTAAAACTAGCTAAAATGTGCCTGGCTGCTGTTCACTGAAAAGCTAATTCTGCATACATTTTTGGCATACATTTGTTTCTGCCGGGTCAGCTGAGCAGTGAATTTCTACTCAACTACCTCCTTTCAGGAGAGACTTCAGGGCTGCATCTTTTGAGCGCAGTACTGAGCCTGAAAACCGTTTACAACCCCACTTACAAGTAAAACTAGCTAAAATGTGCCTGGCTGCTGTTCACTGAAAAGCTCATTCTGGGTACATTTTTGGTATACATTTGCTTCTGCCGGGTCAGCTGAGCAGTGAATTTCTACTTAACTACCTCCTATCAGGAGAGACCTCAGGGCTGCATCTTTTGAGCGCAGTACTGAGCCTGAAAACCGTTTACAACCCCACTTACAAGTAAAACTAGCTAAAATGTGCCTGGCTGCTGTTCACTGATAAGCTTATTCTGCATACATTTTTGGCATATATTTGCTCCTGCCGGGTCAACTGAGCAGCAAATTTTTACTTAACTACCCTCTAATCAGGAGAGACCTCAGGGCTGCATCCTTTGAGGGCAGTACTGAGCCTGATACCCGTTTCCAACCCCACTTACAAGTAAAACTAGCTAAAATGTGCCTGGCTGCTGTTCACTGAAAAGCTCATTCTGCATACATTTTTGGCATACATTTGCTTCTCCCGGGTCAGCTGAGCAGCGAATTTCTACTTAACTACTTCCTATCAGGAGAGACCTCAGGGCTGCATCTTTTGAGCGCAGTACTGAGCCTGAAAACTGTTTCCAATCCCACTTACAAGTAAAACTAGCTAAAATGTGCCTGGCTGCTGTTCACTGAAAAGCTCATTCTGGGTACATTTTTGGCATACATTTGCTTCTCCCGGGTCAGCTGAGCAGCGAATTTCTACTTAACTACCTCCTATCAGGAGAGACCTCAGGGCTGCATCCTTTGAGCGCAGTACTGAGCCTGAAAAGCGTTTCCAACCCCACTTACAAGTAAAACTAGCTAAAATGTGCCTGGCTGCTGTTCACTGAAAAGGTCATTCTGGGTACATTTGTATACATTTGCTTCTGCCGGGTCAGCTGAGCAGTGAATTTCTACTTAACTACCTCCTATCAGGAGAGACCTCAGGGCTGCATCTTTTGAGCGCAGTACTGAGCCTGAAAACCGTTTCCAACCCCACTTACAGGTAAAACTAGCTAAAATGTGCCTGGCTGCTGTTCACTGAAAAGCTCATTCTGGGTACATTTTGGTATACATGTGCTTCTGCCGGGTCTCCTGAGCAGTGAATTTCTACATAACTACCTCCTATCAGGAGAGACCTAAGGGCTGCATCTTTTGAGCGCAGTACTGAGCCTGATACCCGTTTCCAACCCCACTTACAAGTAAAACTAGCTAAAATGTGCCTGGCTGCTGTTCACTGAAAAGCTCATTCTGGGTACATTTTTGGCATACATTTGCTTCTGCCGGGTCAGCTGAGCAGTGAATTTCTACTTAACTACCTCCTATCAGGAGAGACCTCAGGGCTGCATCTTTTGAGCGCAGTACTGAGCCTGAAAACCGTTTACAACCCCACTTACAAGTAAAACTAGCTAAAATGTGCCTGGCTGCTGTTCACTGAAAAGCTAATTCTGCATACATTTTTGGCATACATGTGTTTCTGCCGGGTCAGCTGAGCAGTGAATTTCTACTTAACTACCTCCTTTCAGGAGAGACTTCAGGGCTGCATCTTTTGAGCGCAGTACTGAGCCTGAAAACCGTTTACAACCCCACTTACAAGTAAAACTAGCTAAAATGTGCCTGGCTGCTGTTCACTGAAAAGCTCATTCTGGGTACATTTTTGGTATACATTTTCTTCTGCCGGGTCAGCTGAGAGGTAAATTTCTACTTAACTACCTCCTGTCAGGAGAGACCTCAGGGCTGCATCCTTTCAGCGCAGTACTGAGCCTGAAAAGCGTTTACAACCCCACTTACACGTAAAACTAGCTAAAATGTGCCTGGCTGCTGTTCACTGAAAAGCTCATTCTGGGTACATTTTTGGCATACATTTGCTTCTCCCGGGTCAGCTGAGCAGCGAATTTCTACTTAACTACCTCCTATCAGGAGAGACCTCAGGGCTGCATCTTTTGAACGCAGTACTGAGCCTGAAAACCATTTACAACCCCACTTACAAGTAAAACTAGCTCAAATGTGCCTTTCTGCTGTTCACTGAAAAGCTCATTCTGCATACATTTTTGGCATAATTTGCTCTTGCCGGGTCAGCTGAGCAGCGAGTTTCTACTTAACTACCTCCTATCAGGGAGACCTCAGGGCTGCATCCTTTGCGCGCAGTACTGAGCCTGAATTAGCGTTTACAACCCCACTTACAAGTAAACTAGCTAAAACGTGCCTGGCTGCTGTGCACTGAAAAGCTCATTCTGGGTACATTTTTGGTATACATTTGCTACTGCCGGGTCAGCTGAGTAGTGAATTTCTACTTAACTACTCCTATCAGGAGAGACCTCAGGGCTGCATCTTTTGAGCGCAGTACTGAGCCTGATACCCGTTTCCAACCCCACTTACAAGTAAAACTAGCTAAAATGTGCCTGGCTGCTGTTCACTGAAAAGCTCATTCTGCATACATTTTTGGCATATATTTGCTCCTGCCGGGTCAGCTGAGCAGCGAATTTTTACTTAACTACCCCCTAATCAGGAGAGACCTCAGGGCTGCATCCTTTGAGCGCAGTACTGAGCCTGAAAAGCGTTTACAACCCCACTTACAAGTAAAACTAGCTAAAATGTGCCTGGCTGCTGTTCACTGAAAAGCTCATTCTGGGTACATTTTGGTATACATTTGCTTCTGCCGGGTCAGCTGAGCAGTGAATTTCTACTTAACTACCTCCTATCAGGAGAGAACTCAGGGCTGCGTCTTTTGAGCGCAGTACTGAGCCTGAAAACCGTTTCCAACCCCACTTATAGGTAAAACTAGCTAAAATGTGCCTGGCTGCTGTTCACTGAAAAGCTCATTCTGGGTACATTTTGGTATACATGTGCTTCTGCCGGGTCTCCTGAGCAGTGAATTTCTACATAACTACCTCCTATCAGGAGAGACCTCAGGGCTGCATCTTTTGAGTGCAGTACTGAGCCTGATACCCGTTTCCAACCCCACTTACAAGTAAAACTAGCTAAAATGTGCCTGGCTGCTGTTCACTGAAAAGCTCATTCTGGGTACATTTTTGGCATACATTTGCTTCTGCCGGGTCAGCTGAGCAGTGAATTTCTACTTAAATACCTCCTATCAGGAGAGACCTCAGGGCTGCATCTTTTGAACGCAGTACTGAGCCTGAAAACCATTTACAACCCCACTTACAAGTAAAACTAGCTAAAATGTGCCTTTCTGCTGTTCACTGAAAAGCTCATTCTGCATACATTTTTGGCATAATTTGCTCTTGCCGGGTCAGCTGAGCAGCGAGTTTCTACTTAACTACCTCCTATCAGGGAGACCTCAGGGCTGCATCCTTTGCGCGCAGTACTGAGCCTGAATTAGCGTTTACAACCCCACTTACAAGTAAACTAGCTAAAACGTGCCTGGCTGCTCTGCACTGAAAAGCTCATTCTGGGTACATTTTTGGTATACATTTGCTACTGCCGGGTCAGCTGAGTAGTGAATTTCTACTTAACTACTCCTATCAGGAGAGACCTCAGGGCTGCATCTTTTGAGCGCAGTACTGAGCCTGATACCCGTTTCCAACCCCACTTACAAGTAAAACTAGCTAAAATGTGCCTGGCTGCTGTTCACTGAAAAGGACATTCTGGGTACTTTTTGGTATACATTTGCTTCTGCCGGGTCAGCTGAGCAGTGAATTTCTACTTAACTACCTCCTATCAGGAGAGAACTCAGGGCTGCGTCTTTTGAGCGCAGTATTGAGCCTGAAAACCGTTTCCAACCCCACTTATAGGTAAAACTAGCTAAAATGTGCCTGGCTGCTGTTCACTGAAAAGCTCATTCTGGATACATTTTGGTATACATGTGCTTCTGCCGGGTCTCCTGAGCAGTGAATTTCTACATAACTACCTCCTATCAGGAGAGACCTCAGGGCTGCATCTTTTGAGCGCAGTACTGAGCCTGATACCCGTTTCCAACCCCACTTACAAGTAAAACTAGCTAAAATGTGCCTGGCTGCTATTCACTGACAAGCTCATTCTGGGTACATTTTTGGCATACATTTGCTTCTGCCGGGTCAGCTGAGCAGTGAATTTCTACTTAACTACCTCCTATCAGGAGAGACCTCAGGGCTGCATCTTTTGAGCGCAGTACTGAGCCTGAAAACCGTTTACAACCCCACTTACAAGTAAAACTAGCTAAAATGTGCCTGGCTGCTGTTCACTGAAAAGCTAATTCTGCATACATTTTTGGCATACATTTGTTTCTGCCGGGTCAGCTGAGCAGTGAATTTCTACTTAACTACCTCCTTTCAGGAGAGACTTCAGGGCTGCATCTTTTGAGCGCAGTACTGAGCCTGAAAACCGTTTACAACCCCACTTACAAGTAAAACTAGCTAAAATGTGCCTGGCTGCTGTTCACTGAAAAGCTCATTCTGGGTACATTTTTGGTATACATTTTCTTCTGCCGGGTCAGCTGAGAGGTAAATTTCTACTTAACTACCTCCTATCAGGAGAGACCTCAGGGCTGCATCCTTTCAGCGCAGTACTGAGCCTGAAAAGCGTTTACAACCCCACTTACACGTAAAACTAGCTAAAATGTGCCTGGCTGCTGTTCACTGAAAAGGTCATTCTGGGTACATTTTTGGATACATTTGCTTCTGCCGGGTCAGCTGACTAGTGAATTTCTACTTAACTACCTCCTATCAGGGAGAGACCTCAGGGCTGCATCTTTTGAGCGCAGTACTGAGCCTGATACCCGTTTCCAACCCCACTTACAAGTAAAACTAGCTAAAATGTGCCTGGCTGCTGTTCACTGAAAAGCTCATTCTGGGTACATTTTTTGGATACATTTGCTTCTGCCGGGTCAGCTGAGCAGTGAATTTCTACTTAACTACCTCCTATCAGGAGAGACCTCAGGGCTGCATCTTTTGAGCGCAGTACTGAGCCTGAAAACCATTTACAACCCAATTACAAGTAAAACTAGCTAAAATGTGCCTGGCTGCTGTTCACTGAAAAGCTCATTCTGCATACATTTTTGGCATATATTTGCTCCTGCCGGGTCAGCTGAGCAGCGAGTTTCTACTTAACTGCCTCCTATCAGGAGAGACCTCAGGGCTGCATCCTTTGCGCGCAGTACTGAGCCTGAAAAGCGTTTACAACCCCACTTACAAGTAAACTAGCTAAAACGTGCCTGGCTGCTGTTCACTGAAAAGCTCATTCTGGGTACATTTTTGGTATACATTTGCTTCTGCCGGGTCAGCTGAGCAGCGAATTTTTACTTAACTACCCCCTAATCAGGAGAGACCTCAGGGCTGCATCTTTTGAGCGCAGTACTGAGCCTGATACCTGTTTCCAACCCCACTTACAAGTAAAACTAGCTAAAATGTGCCTGGCTGCTGTTCACTGAAAAGCTCATTCTGGGTACATTTTTGGCATACATTTGCTTCTCCCGGGTCAGCTGAGCAGCGAATTTCTACTTAACTACCTCCTATCAGGAGAGACCTCAGGGCTTCATCTTTTGAGCGCAGTACTGAGCCTGAAACCATTTACAACCCCAATTACAAGTAAAACTAGCTAAAATGTGCCTGGCTGCTGTTCACTGAAAAGCTCATTCTGCATACATTTTTGGCATATATTTGCTCCTGCCGGGTCAGCTGAGCAGCGAGTTTCTACTTAACTACCTCCTATCAGGAAAGACCTCAGGGCTGCATCCTTTGAGTGCAGTACTGAGCCTGAAAAGCGTTTACAACCCCACTTACACATAATACTAGCTAAAATGTGCCTGGCTGCTGTTCACTGAAAAGCTCATTCTGGGTACATTTTTGGTATACATTTTCTTCTGTGGGTCAGCTGAGAGGTAAATTTCTACTTAACTACCTCCTATCAGGAGAGACCTCAGGGCTGCATCTTTTGAGCGCAGTACTGAGCCTGATACCCGTTTCCAACCCCACTTACAAGTAAAACTAGCTAAAATGTGCCTGGCTGCTGTTCACTGAAAAGCTCATTCTGGGTACATTTTTGGCATACATTTGCTTCTCCCGGGTCAGCTGAGCAGTGAATTTCTACTTAACTACCTCCTATCAGGAGAGACCTCAGGGCTGCATCTTTTGAGCGCAGTACTTGCCTGATACCCGTTTCCAACCCCACTTACAAGTAAAACTAGCTAAAATGTGCCTGGCTACTGTTCACTGAAAAGTTCATTCTGGGTACATTTTTGGCATACATTTGCTTCTCCCGGGTCAGCTGAGCAGCGAATTTCTACTTAACTACCTCCTATCACGAGAGACCTCAGGGCTGCATCTTTAGAGCGCAGTACTGAGCCTGAAAACCATTTACAACCCCACTTACAAGTAAAACTGGCTAAAATGTGCCTGGCTGCTGTTCACTGAAAAGCTCATTCTGCATACATTTTTGGCAGACATTTGCTCCTGCCAGGTCAGCTGAGCAGCGAATTTCCACTTAACTACCTCCTATCAGGAGAGACCTCAGGGCTGCATCTTTTGAGCGCAGTACTGAGCCTGAAAACCGTTTCCAACCCCACTTACAAGTAAAACTAGCTAAAATGTGCCTGGCTGCTGTTCACTAAAAAGCTTATTCTGCATACATTTTTGGCATACATTTGCTTCTCCCGGGTCAGCTGAGCAGCGAATTTCTACTTAACTACCTCCTATCAGGAGAGACCTCAGGGCTGCATCTTTTGAGCGCAGTACTGAGCCTGATACCCGTTTCCAACCCCACTTACAAGTAAAACTAGCTAAAATGTGCCTGGCTGCTGTTCACTGAAAAGCTCATTCTGGGTACATTTTTGGCATACATTTGCTTCTCCCGGGTCAGCTGAGCAGCGAGTTTCTACTTAACTACCTCCTATCAGGAGAGACCTCAGGGCTGCATCCTTTGCGCGCAGTACTGAGCCTGAATTAGCGTTTACAACCCCACTTACAAGTAAACTAGCTAAAACGTGCCTGGCTGCTGTTCACTGAAAAGGTCATTCTGGGTACATTTTTGGTACACATTTGCTTCTGCCGGGTCAGCTGAGCAGTGAATTTCTACTTAACTACCTCCTATCAGGAGAGACCTCAGGGCTGCATCTTTTGAGCGCAGTACTGAGCCAGAAAACCGTTTACAACCCCATTTACAAGTAAAACTAGCTAAAACGTGCCTGGCTGCTGTTCACTGAAAAGGTCATTCTGGGTACATTTTTGGTATACATTTTCTTCTGCCGGGTCAGCTGAGAGGTAAATTTCTACTTAACTACCTCCTATCAGGAGAGACCTCAGGGCTGCATCCTTTCAGCGCAGTACTGAGCCTGAAAAGCGTTTACAACCCCACTTACACGTAAAACTAGCTAAAATGTGCCTGGCTGCTGTTCACTGAAAAGCTCATTCTGCATACATTTTTGGCATATATTTGCTCCTGCCGGGTCAGCTGAGCAGCGAGTTTCTACTTAACTACCTCCTATCAGGAAAGACCTCAGGGCTGCATCCTTTGAGTGCAGTACTGAGCCTGAAAAGTGTTTACAACCCCACTTACACATAATACTAGCTAAAATGTGCCTGGCTGCTGTTCACTGAAAAGCTCATTCTGGGTACATTTTTGGTATACATTTTCTTCTGTGGGTCAGCTGAGAGGTAAATTTCTACTTAACTACCTCCTATCAGGAGAGACCTCAGTGCTGCATCTTTTGAGCGCAGTACTGAGCCTGATACCCGTTTCCAACCCCACTTACAAGTAAAACTAGCTAAAATGTGCCTGGCTGCTGTTCACTGAAAAGCTCATTCTGGGTACATTTTTGGCATACATTTGCTTCTCCCGGGTCAGCTGAGCAGTGAATTTCTACTTAACTACCTCCTATCAGGAGAGACCTCAGGGCTGCATCTTTTGAGCGCAGTACTTGCCTGATACCCGTTTCCAACCCCACTTATAAGTAAAACTAGCTAAAATGTGCCTGGCTACTGTTCACTGAAAAGTTCATTCTGGGTACATTTTTGGCATACATTTGCTTCTCCCGGGTCAGCTGAGCAGCGAATTTCTACTTAACTACCTCCTATCACGAGAGACCTCAGGGCTGCATCTTTAGAGCGCAGTACTGAGCCTGAAAACCATTTACAACCCCACTTACAAGTAAAACTGGCTAAAATGTGCCTGGCTGCTGTTCACTGAAAAGCTCATTCTGCATACATTTTTGGCAGACATTTGCTCCTGCCAGGTCAGCTGAGCAGCGAATTTCCACTTAACTACCTCCTATCAGGAGAGACCTCAGGGCTGCATCTTTTGAGCGCAGTACTGAGCCTGATACCCGTTTCCAACCCCACTTACAAGTAAAACTAGCTAAAATGTGCCTGGCTGCTGTTCACTAAAAAGCTTATTCTGCATACATTTTTGGCATACATTTGCTTCTCCCGGGTCAGCTGAGCAGCGAATTTCTACTTAACTACCTCCTATCAGGAGAGACCTCAGGGCTGCATCTTTTGAGCGCAGTACTGAGCCTGATACCCGTTTCCAACCCCACTTACAAGTAAAACTAGCTAAAATGTGCCTGGCTGCTGTTCACTGAAAAGCTCATTCTGGGTACATTTTTGGCATACATTTGCTTCTCCCGGGTCAGCTGAGCAGCGAGTTTCTACTTAACTACCTCCTATCAGGAGAGACCTCAGGGCTGCATCCTTTGCGCGCAGTACTGAGCCTGAATTAGCGTTTACAACCCCACTTACAAGTAAACTAGCTAAAACGTGCCTGGCTGCTGTTCACTGAAAAGCTCATTCTGGGTACATTTTTGGTACACATTTGCTTCTGCCGGGTCAGCTGAGCAGTGAATTTCTACTTAACTACCTCCTATCAGGAGAGACCTCAGGGCTGCATCTTTTGAGCGCAGTACTGAGCCAGAAAACCGTTTACAACCCCATTTACAAGTAAAACTAGCTAAAATGTGCCTGGCTGCTGTTCACTGAAAAGCTTATTCTGCATACATTTTTGGCATATATTTGCTCCTGCCGGGTCAGCTGAGCAGCAAATTTTTACTTAACTACCTCCTATCAGGAGAGACCTCAGGGCTGCATCTTTTGAGCGCAGTACTGAGCCTGAAACCCGTTTACAACCCCACTTACAAGTAAAACTGGCTAAAATGTGCCTGGCTGTTGTTCACTGAAATGCTCATTCTGGGTACATTTTTGGTATACATTTGCTTCTGCCGGGTCAGCTGAGCAGTGAATTTCTACTTAACTACCTCCTATCAGGAGAGACCTCAGGGCTGCATCTTTTGAGCGCAGTACTGAGCCTGAAAACCAATTACAACCCCACTTACAAGTAAAACTAGCTAAAATGTGCTTGGCTGCTGTTCACTGAAAAGCTAATTCTGCATACATTTTTGGCATACATTTGTTTCTGCCGGGTCAGCTGAGCAGCGAATTTCTACTTAACTACCTCCTTTCAGGAGAGACCTCAGGGCTGCATCCTTTGAGCGCAGTACTGAGCCTGAAAAGCGTTTACAACCCCACTTACACGTAAAACTAGCTAAAATGTGCCTGGCTGCTGTTCACTGAAAAGGTCATTCTGGGTACATTTTTGGTATACATTTTCTTCTGCCGGGTCAGCTGAGAGGTAAATTTCTACTTAACTACCTCCTATCAGGAGAGACCTCAGGGCTGCATCCTTTCAGCGCAGTACTGAGCCTGAAAAGCGTTTACAACCCCACTTACACGTAAAACTAGCTAAAATGTGCCTGGCTGCTGTTCACTGAAAAGGTCATTCTGGGTACATTTTTGGATACATTTGCTTCTGCCGGGTCAGCTGAGCAGTGAATTTCTACTTAACTACCTCCTATCAGGGAGAGACCTCAGGGCTGCATCTTTTGAGCGCAGTACTGAGCCTGATACCCGTTTCCAACCCCACTTACAAGTAAAACTAGCTAAAAATGTGCCTGGCTGCTGTTCACTGAAAAGCTCATTCTGGGTACATTTTTTGGATACATTTGCTTCTGCCGGGTCAGCTGAGCAGTGAATTTCTACTTAACTACCTCCTATCAGGAGAGACCTCAGGGCTGCATCTTTTGAGCGCAGTACTGAGCCTGAAAACCATTTACAACCCCAATTACAAGTAAAACTAGCTAAAACGTGCCTGGCTGCTGTTCACTGAAAAGCTCATTCTGGGTACATTTTTGGTATACATTGCTTCTGCCGGGTCAGCTGAGCAGCGAATTTTTACTTAACTACCCCCTAATCAGGAGAGACCTCAGGGCTGCATCTTTTGAGCGCAGTACTGAGCCTGATACCCGTTTCCAACCCCACTTACAAGTAAAACTAGCTAAAATGTGCCTGGCTGCTGTTCACTGAAAAGCTCATTCTGGGTACATTTTTGGCATACATTTGCTTCTCCCGGGTCAGCTGAGCAGCGAATTTCTACTTAACTACCTCCTATCAGGAGAGACCTCAGGGCTGTATCTTTTGAGCGCAGTACTGAGCCTGAAACCATTTACAACCCCAATTACAAGTAAAACTAGCTAAAATGTGCCTGGCTGCTGTTCACTGAAAAGCTCATTCTGCATACATTTTTGGCATATATTTGCTCCTGCCGGGTCAGCTGAGCAGCGAGTTTCTACTTAACTACCTCCTATCAGGAGAGACCTCAGGGCTGCATCCTTTGAGCGCAGTACTGAGCCTGAAAAGCGTTTACAACCCCACTTACACATAATACTAGCTAAAATGTGCCTGGCTGCTGTTCACTGAAAAGCTCATTCTGGGTACATTTTTGGTATACATTTTCTTCTGTGGGTCAGCTGAGAGGTAAATTTCTACTTAACTACCTCCTATCAGGAGAGACCTCAGGGCTGCATCTTTTGAGCGCAGTACTGAGCCTGATACCCGTTTCCAACCCCACTTACAAGTAAAACTAGCTAAAATGTGCCTGGCTGCTGTTCACTGAAAAGCTCATTCTGGGTACATTTTTGGCATACATTTGCTTCTCCCGGGTCAGCTGAGCAGTGAATTTCTACTTAACTACCTCCTATCAGGAGAGACCTCAGGGCTGCATCTTTTGAGCGCAGTACTTGCCTGATACCCGTTTCCAACCCCACTTACAAGTAAAACTAGCTAAAATGTGCCTGGCTGCTGTTCACTGAAAAGTTCATTCTGGGTACATTTTTGGCATACATTTGCTTCTCCCGGGTCAGCTGAGCAGCGAATTTCTACTTAACTACCTCCTATCAGGAGAGACCTCAGGGCTGCATCTTTAGAGCGCAGTACTGAGCCTGAAAACCATTTACAACCCCACTTACAAGTAAAACTGGCTAAAATGTGCCTGGCTGCTGTTCACTGAAAAGCTCATTCTGCATACATTTTTGGCAGACATTTGCTCCTGCCGGGTCAGCTGAGCAGCGAATTTCCACTTAACTACCTCCTATCAGGAGAGACCTCAGGGCTGAATCTTTTGAGCGCAGTACTGAGCCTGATACCCGTTTCCAACCCCACTTACAAGTAAAACTAGCTAAAATGTGCCTGGCTGCTGTTCACTAAAAAGCTTATTCTGCATACATTTTTTGGCATACATTTGCTTCTCCCGGGTCAGCTGAGCAGCGAATTTCTACTTAACTACCTCCTATCAGGAGAGACCTCAGGTCTGCATCTTTTGAGCGCAGTACTGAGCCTGATACCCGTTTCCAACCCCACTTACAAGTAAAACTAGCTAAAATGTGCCTGGCTGCTGTTCACTGAAAAGCTCATTCTGGGTACATTTTTGGCATACATTTGCTTCTCCCGGGTCAGCTGAGCAGCGAGTTTCTACTTAACTACCTCCTATCAGGAGAGACCTCAGGGCTGCATCCTTTGCGCGCAGTACTGAGCCTGAATTAGCGTTTACAACCCCACTTACAAGTAAACTAGCTAAAACGTGCCTGGCTGCTGTTCACTGAAAAGCTCATTCTGGGTACATTTTTGGTACACATTTGCTTCTGCCGGGTCAGCTGAGCAGTGAATTTCTACTTAACTACCTCCTATCAGGAGAGACCTCAGGGCTGCATCTTTTGAGCGCAGTACTGAGCCAGAAAACCGTTTACAACCCCATTTACAAGTAAAAGTAGCTAAAATGTGCCTGGCTGCTGTTCACTGAAAAGCTTATTCTGCATACATTTTTGGCATATATTTGCTCCTGCCGGGTCAGCTGAGCAGCAAATTTTTACTTAACTACCTCCTATCAGGAGAGACCTCAGGGCTGCATCTTTTGAGCGCAGTACTGAGCCTGAAACCCGTTTACAACCCCACTTACAAGTAAAACTGGCTAAAATGTGCCTGGCTGTTGTTCACTGAAATGCTCATTCTGGGTACATTTTTGGTATACATTTGCTTCTGCCGGGTCAGCTGAGCAGTGAATTTCTACTTAACTACCTCCTATCAGGAGAGACCTCAGGGCTGCATCTTTTGAGCGCAGTACTGAGCCTGAAAACCAATTACAACCCCACTTACAAGTAAAACTAGCTAAAATGTGCCTGGCTGCTGTTCACTGAAAAGCTAATTCTGCATACATTTTTGGCATACATTTGTTTCTGCCGGGTCAGCTGAGCAGCGAATTTCTACTTAACTACCTCCTTTCAGGAGAGACCTCAGGGCTGCATCCTTTGAGCGCAGTACTGAGCCTGAAAAGCGTTTACAACCCCACTTACACGTAATACGAGCTAAAATGTGCCTGGCTGCTGTTCACTGAAAAGGTCCTTCTGGGTACATTTTTGGTATACATTTGCTACTCCCGGGTCAGCTGAGCAGTGAATTTCTACTTAACTACCTCCTATCAGAAGAGACCTCATGGCTGCATCTTTTGAGCGCAGTACTGAGCCTGATACCCGTTTCCAACCCCACTTACAAGTAAAACTAGCTAAAATGTGCCTGGCTGCTGTTCACTGAAAAGCTCATTCTGGGTACATTTTTGGCATACATTTGCTTCTCCCGGGTCAGCTGAGCAGCGAATTTCTACTTAACTACCTCCTATCAGGAGAGACCTCAGGGCTGCATCTTTTGAGCGCAGTACTGAGCCTGATACCCGTTTCCAACCCCACTTACAAGTAAAACTAGCTAAAATGTGCCTGGCTGCTGTTCACTGAAAAGCTCATTCTGGGTACATTTTTGGCATACATTTGCTTCTCCCGGGTCAGCTGAGCAGCGAGTTTCTACTTAACTACCTCCTATCAGGAGAGACCTCAGGGCTGCATCCTTTGCGCGCAGTACTGAGCCTGAATTAGCGCTTACAACCCCACTTACAAGTAAACTAGCTAAAACGTGCCTGGCTGCTGTTCACTGAAAAGCTCATTCTGGGTACATTTTTGGTACACATTTGCTTCTGCCGGGTCAGCTGAGCAGTGAATTTCTACTTAACTACCTCCTATCAGGAGAGACCTCAGGGCTGCATCTTTTGAGCGCAGTACTGAGCGAGAAAACCGTTTACAACCCCATTTACAAGTAAAACTAGCTAAAATGTGCCTGGCTGCTGTTCACTGAAAAGCTTATTCTGCATACATTTTTGGCATATATTTGCTCCTGCCGGGTCAGCTGAGCAGCAAATTTTTACTTAACTACCTCCTATCAGGAGAGACCTCAGGGCTGCATCTTTTGAGCGCAGTACTGAGCCTGAAACCCGTTTACAACCCCACTTACAAGTAAAACTGGCTAAAATGTGCCTGGCTGTTGTTCACTGAAATGCTCATTCTGGGTACATTTTTGGTATACATTTGCTTCTGCCGGGTCAGCTGAGCAGTGAATTTCTACTTAACTACCTCCTATCAGGAGAGACCTCAGGGCTGCATCTTTTGAGCGCAGTACTGAGCCTGAAAACCAATTACAACCCCACTTACAAGTAAAACTAGCTAAAATGTGCCTGGCTGCTGTTCACTGAAAAGCTAATTCTGCATACATTTTTGGCATACATTTGTTTCTGCCGGGTCAGCTGAGCAGCGAATTTCTACTTAACTACCTCCTTTCAGGAGAGACCTCAGGGCTGCATCCTTTGAGCGCAGTACTGAGCCTGAAAAGCGTTTACAACCCCACTTACACGTAAAACTAGCTAAAATGTGCCTGGCTGCTGTTCACTGAAAAGGTCATTCTGGGTACATTTTTGGTATACATTTTCTTCTGCCGGGTCAGCTGAGAGGTAAATTTCTACTTAACTACCTCCTATCAGGAGAGACCTCAGGGCTGCATCCTTTCAGCGCAGTACTGAGCCTGAAAAGCGTTTACAACCCCACTTACACGTAAAACTAGCTAAAACGTGCCTGGCTGCTGTTCACTGAAAAGCTCATTCTGGGTACATTTTTGGTATACATTGCTTCTGCCGGGTCAGCTGAGCAGCGAATTTTTACTTAACTACCCCCTAATCAGGAGAGACCTCAGGGCTGCATCTTTTGAGCGCAGTACTGAGCCTGATACCCGTTTCCAACCCCACTTACAAGTAAAACTAGCTAAAATGTGCCTGGCTGCTGTTCACTGAAAAGCTCATTCTGGGTACATTTTTGGCATACATTTGCTTCTCCCGGGTCAGCTGAGCAGCGAATTTCTACTTAACTACCTCCTATCAGGAGAGACCTCAGGGCTGAATCTTTTGAGCGCAGTACTGAGCCTGAAACCATTTACAACTCCAATTACAAGTAAAACTAGCTAAAATGTGCCTGGCTGCTGTTCACTGAAAAGCTCATTCTGCATACATTTTTGGCATATATTTGCTCCTGCCGGGTCAGCTGAGCAGCGAGTTTCTACTTAACTACCTCCTATCAGGAGAGACCTCAGGGCTGCATCCTTTGAGCGCAGTACTGAGCCTGAAAAGCGTTTACAACCCCACTTACACATAATACTAGCTAAAATGTGCCTGGCTGCTGTTCACTGAAAAGCTCATTCTGGGTACATTTTTGGTATACATTTTCTTCTGTGGGTCAGCTGAGAGGTAAATTTCTACTTAACTACCTCCTATCAGGAGAGACCTCAGGGCTGCATCTTTTGAGCGCAGTACTGAGCCTGATACCCGTTTCCAACCCCACTTACAAGTAAAACTAGCTAAAATGTGCCTGGCTGCTGTTCACTGAAAAGCTCATTCTGGGTACATTTTTGGCATACATTTGCTTCTCCCGGGTCAGCTGAGCAGTGAATTTCTACTTAACTACCTCCTATCAGGAGAGACCTCAGGGCTGCATCTTTTGAGCGCAGTACTTGCCTGATACCCGTTTCCAACCCCACTTACAAGTAAAACTAGCTAAAATGTGCCTGGCTGCTGTTCACTGAAAAGTTCATTCTGGGTACATTTTTGGCATACATTTGCTTCTCCCGGGTCAGCTGAGCAGCGAATTTCTACTTAACTACCTCCTATCAGGAGAGACCTCAGGGCTGCATCTTTAGAGCGCAGTACTGAGCCTGAAAACCATTTACAACCCCACTTACAAGTAAAACTGGCTAAAATGTGCCTGGCTGCTGTTCACTGAAAAGCTCATTCTGCATACATTTTTGGCAGACATTTGCTCCTGCCGGGTCAGCTGAGCAGCGAATTTCCACTTAACTACCTCCTATCAGGAGAGACCTCAGGGCTGCATCTTTTGAGCGCAGTACTGAGCCTGATACCCGTTTCCAACCCCACTTACAAGTAAAACTAGCTAAAATGTGCCTGGCTGCTGTTCACTAAAAAGCTTATTCTGCATACATTTTTTGGCATACATTTGCTTCTCCCGGGTCAGCTGAGCAGCGAATTTCTACTTAACTACCTCCTATCAGGAGAGACCTCAGGTCTGCATCTTTTGAGCGCAGTACTGAGCCTGATACCCGTTTCCAACCCCACTTACAAGTAAAACTAGCTAAAATGTGCCTGGCTGCTGTTCACTGAAAAGCTCATTCTGGGTACATTTTTGGCATACATTTGCTTCTCCCGGGTCAGCTGAGCAGCGAGTTTCTACTTAACTACCTCCTATCAGGAGAGACCTCAGGGCTGCATCCTTTGCGCGCAGTACTGAGCCTGAATTAGCGTTTACAACCCCACTTACAAGTAAACTAGCTAAAACGTGCCTGGCTGCTGTTCACTGAAAAGCTCATTCTGGGTACATTTTTGGTACACATTTGCTTCTGCCGGGTCAGCTGAGCAGTGAATTTCTACTTAACTACCTCCTATCAGGAGAGACCTCAGGGCTGCATCTTTTGAGCGCAGTACTGAGCCAGAAAACCGTTTACAACCCCATTTACAAGTAAAAGTAGCTAAAATGTGCCTGGCTGCTGTTCACTGAAAAGCTTATTCTGCATACATTTTTGGCATATATTTGCTCCTGCCGGGTCAGCTGAGCAGCAAATTTTTACTTAACTACCTCCTATCAGGAGAGACCTCAGGGCTGCATCTTTTGAGCGCAGTACTGAGCCTGAAACCCGTTTACAACCCCACTTACAAGTAAAACTGGCTAAAATGTGCCTGGCTGTTGTTCACTGAAATGCTCATTCTGGGTACATTTTTGGTATACATTTGCTTCTGCCGGGTCAGCTGAGCAGTGAATTTCTACTTAACTACCTCCTATCAGGAGAGACCTCAGGGCTGCATCTTTTGAGCGCAGTACTGAGCCTGAAAACCAATTACAACCCCACTTACAAGTAAAACTAGCTAAAATGTGCCTGGCTGCTGTTCACTGAAAAGCTAATTCTGCATACATTTTTGGCATACATTTGTTTCTGCCGGGTCAGCTGAGCAGCGAATTTCTACTTAACTACCTCCTTTCAGGAGAGACCTCAGGGCTGCATCCTTTGAGCGCAGTACTGAGCCTGAAAAGCGTTTACAACCCCACTTACACGTAATACGAGCTAAAATGTGCCTGGCTGCTGTTCACTGAAAAGGTCCTTCTGGGTACATTTTTGGTATACATTTGCTACTCCCGGGTCAGCTGAGCAGTGAATTTCTACTTAACTACCTCCTATCAGAAGAGACCTCATGGCTGCATCTTTTGAGCGCAGTACTGAGCCTGATACCCGTTTCCAACCCCACTTACAAGTAAAACTAGCTAAAATGTGCCTGGCTGCTGTTCACTGAAAAGCTCATTCTGGGTACATTTTTGGCATACATTTGCTTCTCCCGGGTCAGCTGAGCAGCGAATTTCTACTTAACTACCTCCTATCAGGAGAGACCTCAGGGCTGCATCTTTTGAACGCAGTACTGAGCCTGAAAACCATTTACAACCCCACTTACAAGTAAAACTAGCTAAAATGTGCCTGGCTGCTGTTCACTGAAAAGCTCATTCTGCATACATTTTTGGCATAATTTGCTCTTGCCGGGTCAGCTGAGCAGCGAGTTTCTACTTAACTACCTCCTATCAGGAGAGACCTCAGGGCTGCATCTTTTGAGCGCAGTACTGAGCCTGAAAACCATTTACAACCCCACTTACAAGTAAAACTAGCTAAAATGTGCCTGGCTGCTGTTCACTGAAAAGCTCATTCTGGGTACATTTTTGGTATACATTTTCTTCTGCCGGGTCAGCTGAGAGGTAAATTTCTACTTAACTACCTCCTATCAGGAGAGACCTCAGGGCTGCATCCTTTCAGCGCAGTACTGAGCCTGAAAAGCGTTTACAACCCAACTTACACGTAAAACTAGCTAAAATGTGCCTGGCTGCTGTTCACTGAAAAGGTCATTCTGGGTACATTTTTGGTATACATTTGCTTCTGCCGGGTCAGCTGAGCAGTGAATTTCTACTTAACTACCTCCTATCAGGGAGAGACCTCAGGGCTGCATCTTTTGAGCGCAGTACTGAGCCTGAAAACCGTTTCCAACCCCACTTACAAGTAAAACTAGCTAAAATGTGCCTGGCTGCTGTTCACTGAAAAGGTCATTCTGGGTACATTTTTGGTATACATTTGCTTCTGCCGGGTCAGCTGAGCAGTGAATTTCTACTTAAGTACCTCCTATCAGGAGAGACCTCAGGGCTGCATCTTTTGAGCGCAGTACTGAGCTTGAAAACCATTTACAACCCCACTTACAAGTAAAACTAGCTAAAATGTGCCTGGCTGCTGTTCACTGAAAAGCTCATTCTGCATACATTTTTGGCATATATTTGCTCCTGCCGGGTCAGCTGAGCAGTGAGTTTCTACTTAACTACTTCCTATCAGGAGAGACCTCAGGGCTGCATCCTTTGAGCGCAGTACTGAGCCTGAAAAGCGTTTACAACCCCACTTACACGTAAAACTAGCTAAAATGTGCCTGGCTGCTGTTCACTGAAAAGGTCATTCTGGGTACATTTTTGTTATACATTTGCTTCTGCCGGGTCAGCTGAGCAGTGAATTTCTACTTAACTACCTCCTATCAGAAGAGACCTCATGGCTGCATCTTTTGAGCGCAGTACTGAGCCTGAAAACCGTTTCCAACCCCACTTACAAGTAAAACTAGCTAAAATGTGCCTGGCTGCTGTTCACTGAAAAGCTCATTCTGGGTACATTTTTGGCATACATTTGCTTCTCCCGGGTCAGCTGAGCAGTGAATTTCTACTTAACTACCTCCTATCAGGAGAGACCTCAGGGCTGCAACTTTTGAGCGCAGTACTGAGCCTGAAAACCGTTTCCAACCCCACTTACAAGTAAAACTAGCTGAAATGTGCCTGGCTGCTGTTCACTGAAAAGCTTATTCTGCATACATTTTTGGCATATATTTGCTCCTGCCGGGTCAGCTGAGCAGCAAATTTTTACTTAACTACCCCCTAATCAGGAGAGATCTCAGGGCTGCATCCTTTGAGCGCAGTACTGAGCCTGATACCCGTTTCCAACCCCACTTACAAGTAAAACTAGCTAAAATGTGCCTGGCTGCTGTTCACTGAAAAGCTCATTCTGGGTACATTTTTGGCATACATTTGCTTCTCCCAGGTCAGCTGAGCAGCGAGTTTCTACTTAACTACCTCCTATCAGGAGAGACCTCAGGGCTGCATCCTTTGCGCGCAGTACTGAGCCTGAATTAGCGTTTACAACCCCACTTACAAGTAAACTAGCTAAAACGTGCCTGGCTGCTGTTCACTGAAAAGCTCATTCTGGGTACATTTTTGGTATACATTTGCTTCTGCCGGGTCAGCTGAGCAGTGAATTTCTACTTAACTACCTCCTATCAGGAGAGACCTCAGGGCTGCATCTTTTGAGCGCAGTACTGAGCCTGAAAACCGTTTACAACCCCACTTACAAGTAAAACTAGCTAAAATGTGCCTGGCTGCTGTTCACTGAAAAGCTTATTCTGCATACATTTTTGGCATATATTTGCTCCTGCCGGGTCAGCTGAGCAGCAAATTTTTACTTAACTACCCCCTAATCAGGAGAGACCTCAGGGCTGCATCCTTTGAGCGCAGTACTGAGCCTGATACCCGTTTCCAACCCCACTTACAAGTAAAACTAGCTAAAATGTGCCTGGCTGCTGTTCACTGAAAAGCTCATTCTGGGTACATTTTTGGCATACATTTGCTTCTCCCGGGTCAGCTGAGCAGCGAGTTTCTACTTAACTACCTCCTATCAGGAGAGACCTCAGGGCTGCATCTTTTGAGCGCAGTACTGAGCCTGATACCCGTTTCCAACCCCACTTACAAGTAAAACTAGCTAAAATGTGCCTGGCTGCTGTTCACTAAAAAGCTTATTCTGCATACATTTTTGGCATACATTTGCTTCTCCCGGGTCAGCTGAGCAGCGAATTTCTACTTAACTACCTCCTATCAGGAGAGACCTCAGGGCTGCATCTTTTGAACGCAGTACTGAGCCTGAAAACCATTTACAACCCCACTTACAAGTAAAACTAGCTAAAATGTGCCTGGCTGCTGTTAACTGAAAAGCTCATTCTGCATACATTTTTGGCATAATTTGCTCTTGCCGGGTCACTGAGCAGCGAGTTTCTACTTAACTACTTCCTATCAGGAGAGACCTCAGGGCTGCATCTTTTGAGCGCAGTACTGAGCCTGAAAACCATTTACAACCCCACTTACAAGTAAAACTAGCTAAAATGTGCCTGGCTGCTGTTCACTGAAAAGCTCATTCTGGGTACATTTTTGGTATACATTTTCTTCTGCCGGGTCAGCTGAGAGGTAAATTTCTACTTAACTACCTCCTATCAGGAGAGACCTCAGGGCTGCATCCTTTCAGCGCAGTACTGAGCCTGAAAAGCGTTTACAACCCAACTTACACGTAAAACTAGCTAAAATGTGCCTGGCTGCTGTTCACTGAAAAGGTCATTCTGGGTACATTTTTGGTATACATTTGCTTCTGCCGGGTCAGCTGAGCAGTGAATTTCTACTTAACTACCTCCTATCAGGGAGAGACCTCAGGGCTGCATCTTTTGAGCGCAGTACTGAGCCTGAAAACCGTTTCCAACCCCACTTACAAGTAAAACTAGCTAAAATGTGCCTGGCTGCTGTTCACTGAAAAGGTCATTCTGGGTACATTTTTGGTATACATTTGCTTCTGCCGGGTCAGCTGAGCAGTGAATTTCTACTTAAGTACCTCCTATCAGGAGAGACCTCAGGGCTGCATCTTTTGAGCGCAGTACTGAGCTTGAAAACCATTTACAACCCCACTTACAAGTAAAACTAGCTAAAATGTGCCTGGCTGCTGTTCACTGAAAAGCTCATTCTGCATACATTTTTGGCATATATTTGCTCCTGCCGGGTCAGCTGAGCAGCGAGTTTCTACTTAACTACTTCCTATCAGGAGAGACCTCAGGGCTGCATCCTTTGAGCGCAGTACTGAGCCTGAAAAGCGTTTACAACCCCACTTACACGTAAAACTAGCTAAAATGTGCCTGGCTGCTGTTCACTGAAAAGGTCATTCTGGGTACATTTTTGTTATACATTTGCTTCTGCCGGGTCAGCTGAGCAGTGAATTTCTACTTAACTACCTCCTATCAGAAGAGACCTCATGGCTGCATCTTTTGAGCGCAGTACTGAGCCTGAAAACCGTTTCCAACCCCACTTACAAGTAAAACTAGCTAAAATGTGCCTGGCTGCTGTTCACTGAAAAGCTCATTCTGGGTACATTTTTGGCATACATTTGCTTCTCCCGGGTCAGCTGAGCAGCGAATTTCTACTTAACTACCTCCTATCAGGAGAGACCTCAGGGCTGCATCTTTTGAACGCAGTACTGAGCCTGAAAACCATTTACAACCCCACTTACAAGTAAAACTAGCTAAAATGTGCCTGGCTGCTGTTCACTGAAAAGCTCATTCTGCATACATTTTTGGCATAATTTGCTCTTGCCGGGTCAGCTGAACAGCGAGTTTCTACTTAACTACCTCCTATCAGGAGAGACCTCAGGGCTGCATCCTTTGAGCGCAGTACTGAGCCTGATACCCGTTTCCAACCCCACTTACAAGTAAAACTAGCTAAAATGTGCCTGGCTGCTGTTCACTGAAAAGCTCATTCTGGGTACATTTTTGGCATACATTTGCTTCTCCCGGGTCAGCTGAGCAGCGAGTTTCTACTTAACTACCTCCTATCAGGAGAGACCTCAGGGCTGCATCCTTTGCGCGCAGTACTGAGCCTGAATTAGCGTTTACAACCCCACTTACAAGTAAACTAGCTAAAACGTGCCTGGCTGCTGTTCACTGAAAAGCTCATTCTGGGTACATTTTTGGTATACATTTGCTTCTGCCGGGTCAGCTGAGCAGTGAAATTCTACTTAACTACCCCCTATCAGGAGAGACCTCAGGGCTGCATCTTTTGAGCGCGGTACTGAGCCTGAAAACCGTTTACAACCCCACTTACAAGTAAAACTAGCTAAAATGTGCCTGGCTGCTGTTCACTGATAAGCTTATTCTGCATACATTTTTGGCATATATTTGCTCCTGCCGGGTCAGCTGAGCATCAAATTTTTACTTAACTACCTCCTATCAGGAGAGACCTCAGGGCTTCATCCTTTGAGCGCAGTACTGAGCCTGAAAAGCGTTTCCAACCCCACTTACAAGGAAAACTAGCTAAAATGTGCCTGGCTGCTGTTCACTGAAAAGGTCATTCTGGGTACATTTTTGGTATACATTTGCTTCTGCCGGGTCAGCTGAGCAGTGAAATTCTACTTAACTACCCCCTATCAGGAGAGACCTCAGGGCTGCATCTTTTGAGCGCAGTACTGAGCCTGAAAACCGTTTCCAACCCCACTTACAAGTAAAACTAGCTAAAATGTGCCTGGCTGCTGTTCACTGAAAAGCTCATTCTGGGTACATTTTTGGCAGACATTTGCTTCTCCCGGGTCAGCTGAGCAGCGAATTTCTACTTAACTACCTCCTATCAGGAGAGACCTCAGGGCTGCATCCTTTGAGCGCAGTACTGAGCCTGAAAAGCGTTTCCAACCCCACTTACAAGGAAAACTAGCTAAAATGTGCCTGGCTGCTGTTCACTGAAAAGGTCATTCTGGGTACATTTTTGGTATACATTTGCTTCTGCCGGGTCAGCTGAGCAGTGAATTTCTACTTAACTACCTCCTATCAGGAGAGACCTCAGGGCTGCATCTTTTGAGCGCAGTACTGAGCCTGAAAACCGTTTCCAACCCCACTTACAAGTAAAACTAGCTAAAATGTGCCTGGCTGCTGTTCACTGAAAAGCTCATTCTGCATACATTTTTGGCATAATTTGCTCTTGCCGGGTCAGCTGAGCAGCGAGTTTCTACTTAACTACCTCCTATCAGGAGAGACCTCAGGGCTGCATCCTTTGAGCGCAGTACTGAGCCTGATACCCGTTTCCAACCCCACTTACAAGTAAAACTAGCTAAAATGTGCCTGGCTGCTGTTCACTGAAAAGCTCATTCTGGGTACATTTTTGGCATACATTTGCTTCTCCCGGGTCAGCTGAGCAGCGAGTTTCTACTTAACTACCTCCTATCAGGAGAGACCTCAGGGCTGCATCCTTTGCGCGCAGTACTGAGCCTGAATTAGCGTTCACAACCCCTCTTACAAGTAAACTAGCTAAAACGTGCCTGGCTGCTGTTCACTGAAAAGCTCATTCTGGGTACATTTTTGGTATACATTTGCTTCTGCCGGGTCAGCTGAGCAGTGAATTTCTACTTAACTACCTCCTATCAGGAGAGACCTCAGGGCTGCAACTTTTGAGCGCAGTACTGAGCCTGATACCCGTTTCCAACCCCACTTACAAGTAAAACTAGCTAAAATGTGCCTGGCTGCTGTTCACTGAAAAGCTCATTCTGCATACATTTTTGGCAGACATTTGCTCCTGCCGGGTCAGCTGAGCAGCGAATTTCCACTTAACTACCTCCTATCAGGAGAGACCTCAGGGCTGCATCTTTTGAGCGCAGTACTGAGCCTGAAAACCATTTACAAACCCACTTACAAGTAAAACTAGCTAAAATGTGCCTGGCTGCTGTTCACTGAAAAGCTCATTCTGGGTACATTTTTGGCATACATTTGCTTCTCCCGGGTCAGCTGAGCAGTGAATTTCTACTTAACTACCTCCTATCAGGAGAGACCTCAGGGCTGCAACTTTTGAGCGCAGTACTGAGCCTGAAAACCGTTTCCAACCCCACTTACAAGTAAAACTAGCTGAAATGTGCCTGGCTGCTGTTCACTGAAAAGCTTATTCTGCATACATTTTTGGCATATATTTGCTCCTGCCGGGTCAGCTGAGCAGCAAATTTTTACTTAACTACCCCCTAATCAGGAGAGATCTCAGGGCTGCATCCTTTGAGCGCAGTACTGAGCCTGATACCCGTTTCCAACCCCACTTACAAGTAAAACTAGCTAAAATGTGCCTGGCTGCTGTTCACTGAAAAGCTCATTCTGGGTACATTTTTGGCATACATTTGCTTCTCCCGGGTCAGCTGAGCAGCGAGTTTCTACTTAACTACTTCCTATCAGGAGAGACCTCAGGGCTGCATCCTTTGAGCGCAGTACTGAGCCTGAAAAGCGTTTACAACCCCACTTACACGTAAAACTAGCTAAAATGTGACTGGCTGCTGTTCACCGAAAAGGTCATTCTGGGTACATTTTTGGCATATATTTGCTCCTGCCGGGTCAGCTGAGCAGCACATTTTTACTTAACTACCCCCTAATCAGGAGAGACCTCAGGGCTGCATCTTTTGAGCGCAGTACTGAGCCTGAAAACCATTTACAACCCCACTTACAAGTAAAACTAGCTAAAATGTGCCTGGCTGCTGTTCACTGAAAAGCTCATTCTGGGTACATTTTTGGTATACATTTGCTTCTGCCGGGTAAGCTGAGCAGTGAATTTCTACTTAACTACCTCCTATCAGGAGAGACCTCAGGGCTGCATCTTTTGAGCGCAGTACTGAGCCTGAAAACCGTTTACAACCCCACTTACAAGTAAAACTAGCTAAAATGTGCCTGGCTGCTGTTCACTGAAAAGCTTATTCTGCATACATTTTTGGCATATATTTGCTCCTGCCGGGTCAGCTGAGCAGCAAATTTTTACTTAACTACCCCCTAATCAGGAGAGACCTCAGGGCTGCATCCTTTGAGCGCAGTACTGAGCCTGATACCCGTTTCCAACCCCACTTACAAGTAAAACTAGCTAAAATGTGCCTGGCTGCTGTTCACTGAAAAGCTCATTCTGGGTACATTTTTGGCATACATTTGCTTCTCCCGGGTCAGCTGAGCAGCGAATTTCTACTTAACTACCTCCTATCAGGAGAGACCTCAGGGCTGCATCTTTTGAACGCAGTACTGAGCCTGAAAACCATTTACAACCCCACTTACAAGTAAAACTAGCTAAAATGTGCCTGGCTGCTGTTCACTGAAAAGCTCATTCTGCATACATTTTTGGCATAATTTGCTTTTGCCGGGTCAGCTGAGCAGCGAGTTTCTACTTAACTACCTCCTATCAGGAGAGACCTCAGGGCTGCATCTTTTGAGCGCAGTACTGAGCCTGAAAACCATTTACAACCCCACTTACAAGTAAAACTAGCTAAAATGTGCCTGGCTGCTGTTCACTGAAAAGCTCATTCTGGGTACATTTTTGGTATACATTTTCTTCTGCCGGGTCAGCTGAGAGGTAAATTTCTACTTAACTACCTCCTATCAGGAGAGACCTCAGGGCTGCATCCTTTCAGCGCAGTACTGAGCCTGAAAAGCGTTTACAACCCAACTTACACGTAAAACTAGCTAAAATGTGCCTGGCTGCTGTTCACTGAAAAGGTCATTCTGGGTACATTTTTGGTATACATTTGCTTCTGCCGGGTCAGCTGAGCAGTGAATTTCTACTTAACTACCTCCTATCAGGGAGAGACCTCAGGGCTGCATCTTTTGAGCGCAGTACTGAGCCTGAAAACCGTTTCCAACCCCACTTACAAGTAAAACTAGCTAAAATGTGCCTGGCTGCTGTTCACTGAAAAGGTCATTCTGGGTACATTTTTGGTATACATTTGCTTCTGCCGGGTCAGCTGAGCAGTGAATTTCTACTTAAGTACCTCCTATCAGGAGAGACCTCAGGGCTGCATCTTTTGAGCGCAGTACTGAGCTTGAAAACCATTTACAACCCCACTTACAAGTAAAACTAGCTAAAATGTGCCTGGCTGCTGTTCACTGAAAAGCTCATTCTGCATACATTTTTGGCATATATTTGCTCCTGCCGGGTCAGCTGAGCAGCGAGTTTCTACTTAACTACTTCCTATCAGGAGAGACCTCAGGGCTGCATCCTTTGAGCGCAGTACTGAGCCTGAAAAGCGTTTACAACCCCACTTACACGTAAAACTAGCTAAAATGTGCCTGGCTGCTGTTCACTGAAAAGGTCATTCTGGGTACATTTTTGTTATACATTTGCTTCTGCCGGGTCAGCTGAGCAGTGAATTTCTACTTAACTACCTCCTATCAGAAGAGACCTCATGGCCGCATCTTTTGAGCGCAGTACTGAGCCTGAAAACCGTTTCCAACCCCACTTACAAGTAAAACTAGCTAAAATGTGCCTGGCTGCTGTTCACTGAAAGCTCATTCTGGGTACATTTTTGGCATACATTTGCTTCTCCCGGGTCAGCTGAGCAGCGAATTTCTACTTAACTACCTCCTATCAGGAGAGACCTCAGGGCTGCATCTTTTGAACGCAGTACTGAGCCTGAAAACCATTTACAACCCCACTTACAAGTAAAACTAGCTGAAATGTGCCTGGCTGCTGTTCACTGAAAAGCTTATTCTGCATACATTTTTGGCATATATTTGCTCCTGCCGGGTCAGCTGAGCAGCAAATTTTTACTTAACTACCCCCTAATCAGGAGAGATCTCAGGGCTGCATCCTTTGAGCGCAGTACTGAGCCTGATACCCGTTTCCAACCCCACTTACAAGTAAAACTAGCTAAAATGTGCCTGGCTGCTGTTCACTGAAAAGCTCATTCTGGGTACATTTTTGGCATACATTTGCTTCTCCCAGGTCAGCTGAGCAGCGAGTTTCTACTTAACTACCTCCTATCAGGAGAGACCTCAGGGCTGCATCCTTTGCGCGCAGTACTGAGCCTGAATTAGCGTTTACAACCCCACTTACAAGTAAACTAGCTAAAACGTGCCTGGCTGCTGTTCACTGAAAAGCTCATTCTGGGTACATTTTTGGTATACATTTGCTTCTGCCGGGTCAGCTGAGCAGTGAATTTCTACTTAACTACCTCCTATCAGGAGAGACCTCAGGGCTGCATCTTTTGAGCGCAGTACTGAGCCTGAAAACCGTTTACAACCCCACTTACAAGTAAAACTAGCTAAAATGTGCCTGGCTGCTGTTCACTGAAAAGCTTATTCTGCATACATTTTTGGCATATATTTGCTCCTGCCGGGTCAGCTGAGCAGCAAATTTTTACTTAACTACCCCCTAATCAGGAGAGACCTCAGGGCTGCATCCTTTGAGCGCAGTACTGAGCCTGATACCCGTTTCCAACCCCACTTACAAGTAAAACTAGCTAAAATGTGCCTGGCTGCTGTTCACTGAAAAGCTCATTCTGGGTACATTTTTGGCATACATTTGCTTCTCCCGGGTCAGCTGAGCAGCGAGTTTCTACTTAACTACCTCCTATCAGGAGAGACCTCAGGGCTGCATCTTTTGAGCGCAGTACTGAGCCTGATACCCGTTTCCAACCCCACTTACAAGTAAAACTAGCTAAAATGTGCCTGGCTGCTGTTCACTAAAAAGCTTATTCTGCATACATTTTTGGCATACATTTGCTTCTCCCGGGTCAGCTGAGCAGCGAATTTCTACTTAACTACCTCCTATCAGGAGAGACCTCAGGGCTGCATCTTTTGAACGCAGTACTGAGCCTGAAAACCATTTACAACCCCACTTACAAGTAAAACTAGCTAAAATGTGCCTGGCTGCTGTTAACTGAAAAGCTCATTCTGCATACATTTTTGGCATAATTTGCTCTTGCCGGGTCACTGAGCAGCGAGTTTCTACTTAACTACTTCCTATCAGGAGAGACCTCATGGCTGCATCTTTTGAGCGCAGTACTGAGCCTGAAAACCGTTTCCAACCCCACTTACAAGTAAAACTAGCTAAAATGTGCCTGGCTGCTGTTCACTGAAAAATTCTGGGTACATTTTTGGCATACATTTGCTTCTCCCGGGTCAGCTGAGCAGTGAATTTCTACTTAACTACCTCCTATCAGGAGAGACCTCAGGGCTGCAACTTTTGAGCGCAGTACTGAGCCTGATACCCGTTTCCAACCCCACTTACAAGTAAAACTAGCTAAAATGTGCCTGGCTGCTGTTCACTGAAAAGCTCATTCTGGGTACATTTTTGGCATACATTTGCTTCTCCCGGGTCAGCTGAGCAGTGAATTTCTACTTAACTACCTCCTATCAGGAGAGACCTCAGGGCTGCAACTTTTGAGCGCAGTACTGAGCCTGAAAACCGTTTCCAACCCCACTTACAAGTAAAACTAGCTGAAATGTGCCTGGCTGCTGTTCACTGAAAAGCTTATTCTGCATACATTTTTGGCATATATTTGCTCCTGCCGGGTCAGCTGAGCAGCAAATTTTTACTTAACTACCCCCTAATCAGGAGAGATCTCAGGGCTGCATCCTTTGAGCGCAGTACTGAGCCTGATACCCGTTTCCAACCCCACTTACAAGTAAAACTAGCTAAAATGTGCCTGACTGCTGTTCACTGAAAAGCTCATTCTGGGTACATTTTTGGCATACATTTGCTTCTCCTGGGTCAGCTGAGCAGCGAGTTTCTACTTAACTACCTCCTATCAGGAGAGACCTCAGGGCTGCATCCTTTGCGCGCAGTACTGAGCCTGAATTAGCGTTTACAACCCCACTTACAAGTAAACTAGCTAAAACGTGCCTGGCTGCTGTTCACTGAAAAGCTCATTCTGGGTACATTTTTGGTATACATTTGCTTCTGCCGGGTAAGCTGAGCAGTGAATTTCTACTTAACTACCTCCTATCAGGAGAGACCTCAGGGCTGCATCTTTTGAGCGCAGTACTGAGCCTGAAAACCGTTTACAACCCCACTTACAAGTAAAACTAGCTAAAATGTGCCTGGCTGCTGTTCACTGAAAAGCTTATTCTGCATACATTTTTGGCATATATTTGCTCCTGCCGGGTCAGCTGAGCAGCAAATTTTTACTTAACTACCCCCTAATCAGGAGAGACCTCAGGGCTGCATCCTTTGAGCGCAGTACTGAGCCTGATACCCGTTTCCAACCCCACTTACAAGTAAAACTAGCTAAAATGTGCCTGGCTGCTGTTCACTGAAAAGCTCATTCTGGGTACATTTTTGGCATACATTTGCTTCTCCCGGGTCAGCTGAGCAGCGAATTTCTACTTAACTACCTCCTATCAGGAGAGACCTCAGGGCTGCATCTTTTGAACGCAGTACTGAGCCTGAAAACCATTTACAACCCCACTTACAAGTAAAACTAGCTAAAATGTGCCTGGCTGCTGTTCACTGAAAAGCTCATTCTGCATACATTTTTGGCATAATTTGCTCTTGCCGGGTCAGCTGAGCAGCGAGTTTCTACTTAACTACCTCCTATCAGGAGAGACCTCAGGGCTGCATCATTTGAGCGCAGTACTGAGCCTGAAAACAATTTACAACCCCACTTACAAGTAAAACTAGCTAAAATGTGCCTGGCTGCTGTTCACTGAAAAGCTCATTCTGGGTACATTTTTGGTATACATTTTCTTCTGCCGGGTCAGCTGAGAGGTAAATTTCTACTTAACTACCTCCTATCAGGAGAGACCTCAGGGCTGCATCCTTTCAGCGCAGTACTGAGCCTGAAAAGCGTTTACAACCCAACTTACACGTAAAACTAGCTAAAATGTGCCTGGCTGCTGTTCACTGAAAAGGTCATTCTGGGTACATTTTTGGTATACATTTGCTTCTGCCGGGTCAGCTGAGCAGTGAATTTCAACTTAACTACCTCCTATCAGGGAGAGACCTCAGGGCTGCATCTTTTGAGCGCAGTACTGAGCTTGAAAACCATTTCCAACCCCACTTACAAGTAAAACTAGCTAAAATGTGCCTGGCTGCTGTTCACTGAAAAGCTCATTCTGCATACATTTTTGGCATATATTTGCTCCTGCCGGGTCAGCTGAGCAGCGAGTTTCTACTTAACTACTTCCTATCAGGAGAGACCTCAGGGCTGCATCCTTTGAGCGCAGTACTGAGCCTGAAAAGCGTTTACAACCCCACTTACACGTAAAACTAGCTAAAATGTGCCTGGCTGCTGTTCACTGAAAAGGTCATTCTGGGTACATTTTTGTTATACATTTGCTTCTGCCGGGTCAGCTGAGCAGTGAATTTCTACTTAACTACCTCCTATCAGAAGAGACCTCATGGCTGCATCTTTTGAGCGCAGTACTGAGCCTGAAAACCGTTTCCAACCCCACTTACAAGTAAAACTAGCTAAAATGTGCCTGGCTGCTGTTCACTGAAAGCTCATTCTGGGTACATTTTTGGCATACATTTGCTTCTCCCGGGTCAGCTGAGCAGCGAATTTCTACTTAACTACCTCCTATCAGGAGAGACCTCAGGGCTGCATCTTTTGAACGCAGTACTGAGCCTGAAAACCATTTACAACCCCACTTACAAGTAAAACTAGCGAAAATGTGCCTGGCTGCTGTTCACTGAAAAGCTCATTCTGCATACATTTTTGGCATAATTTGCTCTTGCCGGGTCAGCTGAGCAGCGAGTTTCTACTTAACTACCTCCTATCAGGAGAGACCTCAGGGCTGCATCCTTTGAGCGCAGTACTGAGCCTGATACCCGTTTCCAACCCCACTTACAAGTAAAACTAGCTAAAATGTGCCTGGCTGCTGTTCACTGAAAAGCTCATTCTGGGTACATTTTTGGTATACATTTGCTTCTGCCGGGTCAGCTGAGCAGTGAATTTCTACTTAACTACCCCCTATCAGGAGAGACCTCAGGGCTGCATCTTTTGAGCGCAGTACTGAGCCTGAAAACCGTTTACAACCCCACTTACAAGTAAACTAGCTAAAACGTGCCTGGCTGCTGTTCACTGAAAAGCTCATTCTGGGTACATTTTTGGTATACATTTGCTTCTGCCGGGTCAGCTGAGCAGTGAATTTCTACTTAACTACCCCCTATCAGGAGAGACCTCAGGGCTGCATCTTTTGAGCGCAGTACTGAGCCTGAAAACCGTTTACAACCCCACTTACAAGTAAAACTAGCTAAAATGTGCCTGGCTGCTGTTCACTGATAAGCTTATTCTGCATACATTTTTGGCATATATTTGCTCCTGCCGGGTCAGCTGAGCAGCAAATTTTTACTTAACTACCCCCTAATCAGGAGAGACCTCAGGGCTGCATCCTTTGAGCGCAGTACTGAGCCTGATACCCGTTTCCAACCCCACTTACAAGTAAAACTAGCTTTCTGGTAAAGAATTGGCTTGGTAGTTTAGTCTGCCCTGTTCCCATGATGCACTGGGCCAGGGACAGACTGATTTGCATATAGCCATGTTCTGAGCTGGGATGGGGCAGTGAGATAAATAACGGTGATGGATCAAGCCCTGATCTTTGGACTGGGTAAGAGTGGTCTGCTCAATTCAGACACTCTGTTCATCACCACCCCCTTTTGTAAATCGATTTTGGCCACTATAGGTGTGGCAGGGTATACTCAGACATGAGTCCCTTTCTCACTGCTCCATCAGGATTCAAGCAAGCCGGGCCGAAGAGGCTGAAATGCCAGAAACCGGTCCCCGGTAGCTTGTCTCCTTTCTGGTAAAGAATTGGCTTGGTAGTTTAGTCTGCCCTGTTCCCATGATGCACTGGGCCAGGGACAGACTGATTTGCATATAGCCATGTTCTGAGCTGGGATGGGGCAGTGAGATAAATAACGGTGATGGATCAAGCCCTGATCTTTGGACTGGGTAAGAGTGGTCTGCTCAATTCAGACACTCTGTTCATCACCACCCCCTTTTGTAAATCGATTTTGGCCACTATAGGTGTGGCAGGGTATACTCAGACATGAGTCCCTTTCTCACTGCTCCATCAGGATTCAAGCAAGCCGGGCCGAAGAGGCTGAAATGCCAGAAACCGGTCCCCGGTAGCTTGTCTCCTTTCTGGTAAAGAATTGGCTTGGTAGTTTAGTCTGCCCTGTTCCCATGATGCACTGGGCCAGGGACAGACTGATTTGCATATAAGCCATGTTCTGAGCTGGGATGGGGCAGTGAGATAAATAACGGTGATGGATCAAGCCCTGATCTTTGGACTGGGTAAGAGTGGTCTGCTCAATTCAGACACTCTGTTCATCACCACCCCCTTTTGTAAATCGATTTTGGCCACTATAGGTGTGGCAGGGTATACTCAGACATGAGTCCCTTTCTCACTGCTCCATCAGGATTCAAGCAAGCCGGGCCGAAGAGGCTGAAATGCCAGAAACCGGTCCCCGGTAGCTTGTCTCCTTTCTGGTAAAGAATTGGCTTGGTAGTTTAGTCTGCCCTGTTCCCATGATGCACTGGGCCAGGGACAGACTGATTTGCATATAGCCATGTTCTGAGCTGGGATGGGGCAGTGAGATAAATAACGGTGATGGATCAAGCCCTGATCTTTGGACTGGGTAAGAGTGGTCTGCTCAATTCAGACACTCTGTTCATCACCACCCCCTTTTGTAAATCGATTTTGGCCACTATAGGTGTGGCAGGGTATACTCAGACATGAGTCCCTTTCTCACTGCTCCATCAGGATTCAAGCAAGCCGGGCCGAAGAGGCTGAAATGCCAGAAACCGGTCCCCGGTAGCTTGTCTCCTTTCTGGTAAAGAATTGGCTTGGTAGTTTAGTCTGCCCTGTTCCCATGATGCACTGGGCCAGGGACAGACTGATTTGCATATAGCCATGTTCTGAGCTGGGATGGGGCAGTGAGATAAATAACGGTGATGGATCAAGCCCTGATCTTTGGACTGGGTAAGAGTGGTCTGCTCAATTCAGACACTCTGTTCATCACCACCCCCTTTTGTAAATCGATTTTGGCCACTATAGGTGTGGCAGGGTATACTCAGACATGAGTCCCTTTCTCACTGCTCCATCAGGATTCAAGCAAGCCGGGCCGAAGAGGCTGAAATGCCAGAAACCGGTCCCCGGTAGCTTGTCTCCTTTCTGGTAAAGAATTGGCTTGGTAGTTTAGTCTGCCCTGTTCCCATGATGCACTGGGCCAGGGACAGACTGATTTGCATATAGCCATGTTCTGAGCTGGGATGGGGCAGTGAGATAAATAACGGTGATGGATCAAGCCCTGATCTTTGGACTGGGTAAGAGTGGTCTGCTCAATTCAGACACTCTGTTCATCACCACCCCCTTTTGTAAATCGATTTTGGCCACTATAGGTGTGGCAGGGTATACTCAGACATGAGTCCCTTTCTCACTGCTCCATCAGGATTCAAGCAAGCCGGGCCGAAGAGGCTGAAATGCCAGAAACCGGTCCCCGGTAGCTTGTCTCCTTTCTGGTAAAGAATTGGCTTGGTAGTTTAGTCTGCCCTGTTCCCATGATGCACTGGGCCAGGGACAGACTGATTTGCATATAGCCATGTTCTGAGCTGGGATGGGGCAGTGAGATAAATAACGGTGATGGATCAAGCCCTGATCTTTGGACTGGGTAAGAGTGGTCTGCTCAATTCAGACACTCTGTTCATCACCACCCCCTTTTGTAAATCGATTTTGGCCACTATAGGTGTGGCAGGGTATACTCAGACATGAGTCCCTTTCTCACTGCTCCATCAGGATTCAAGCAAGCCGGGCCGAAGAGGCTGAAATGCCAGAAACCGGTCCCCGGTAGCTTGTCTCCTTTCTGGTAAAGAATTGGCTTGGTAGTTTAGTCTGCCCTGTTCCCATGATGCACTGGGCCAGGGACAGACTGATTTGCATATAGCCATGTTCTGAGCTGGGATGGGGCAGTGAGATAAATAACGGTGATGGATCAAGCCCTGATCTTTGGACTGGGTAAGAGTGGTCTGCTCAATTCAGACACTCTGTTCATCACCACCCCCTTTTGTAAATCGATTTTGGCCACTATAGGTGTGGCAGGGTATACTCAGACATGAGTCCCTTTCTCACTGCTCCATCAGGATTCAAGCAAGCCGGGCCGAAGAGGCTGAAATGCCAGAAACCGGTCCCCGGTAGCTTGTCTCCTTTCTGGTAAAGAATTGGCTTGGTAGTTTAGTCTGCCCTGTTCCCATGATGCACTGGGCCAGGGACAGACTGATTTGCATATAGCCATGTTCTGAGCTGGGATGGGGCAGTGAGATAAATAACGGTGATGGATCAAGCCCTGATCTTTGGACTGGGTAAGAGTGGTCTGCTCAATTCAGACACTCTGTTCATCACCACCCCCTTTTGTAAATCGATTTTGGCCACTATAGGTGTGGCAGGGTATACTCAGACATGAGTCCCTTTCTCACTGCTCCATCAGGATTCAAGCAAGCCGGGCCGAAGAGGCTGAAATGCCAGAAACCGGTCCCCGGTAGCTTGTCTCCTTTCTGGTAAAGAATTGGCTTGGTAGTTTAGTCTGCCCTGTTCCCATGATGCACTGGGCCAGGGACAGACTGATTTGCATATAGCCATGTTCTGAGCTGGGATGGGGCAGTGAGATAAATAACGGTGATGGATCAAGCCCTGATCTTTGGACTGGGTAAGAGTGGTCTGCTCAATTCAGACACTCTGTTCATCACCACCCCCTTTTGTAAATCGATTTTGGCCACTATAGGTGTGGCAGGGTATACTCAGACATGAGTCCCTTTCTCACTGCTCCATCAGGATTCAAGCAAGCCGGGCCGAAGAGGCTGAAATGCCAGAAACCGGTCCCCGGTAGCTTGTCTCCTTTCTGGTAAAGAATTGGCTTGGTAGTTTAGTCTGCCCTGTTCCCATGATGCACTGGGCCAGGGACAGACTGATTTGCATATAGCCATGTTCTGAGCTGGGATGGGGCAGTGAGATAAATAACGGTGATGGATCAAGCCCTGATCTTTGGACTGGGTAAGAGTGGTCTGCTCAATTCAGACACTCTGTTCATCACCACCCCCTTTTGTAAATCGATTTTGGCCACTATAGGTGTGGCAGGGTATACTCAGACATGAGTCCCTTTCTCACTGCTCCATCAGGATTCAAGCAAGCCGGGCCGAAGAGGCTGAAATGCCAGAAACCGGTCCCCGGTAGCTTGTCTCCTTTCTGGTAAAGAATTGGCTTGGTAGTTTAGTCTGCCCTGTTCCCATGATGCACTGGGCCAGGGACAGACTGATTTGCATATAGCCATGTTCTGAGCTGGGATGGGGCAGTGATATAAATAACGGTGATGGATCAAGCCCTGATCTTTGGACTGGGTAAGAGTGGTCTGCTCAATTCAGACACTCTGTTCATCACCACCCCCTTTTGTAAATCGATTTTGGCCACTATAGGTGTGGCAGGGTATACTCAGACATGAGTCCCTTTCTCACTGCTCCATCAGGATTCAAGCAAGCCGGGCCGAAGAGGCTGAAATGCCAGAAACCGGTCCCCGGTAGCTTGTCTCCTTTCTGGTAAAGAATTGGCTTGGTAGTTTAGTCTGCCCTGTTCCCATGATGCACTGGGCCAGGGACAGACTGATTTGCATATAGCCATGTTCTGAGCTGGGATGGGGCAGTGAGATAAATAACGGTGATGGATCAAGCCCTGATCTTTGGACTGGGTAAGAGTGGTCTGCTCAATTCAGACACTCAGTTCATCACCACCCCCTTTTGTAAATCGATTTTGGCCACTATAGGTGTGGCAGGGTATACTCAGACATGAGTCCCTTTCTCACTGCTCCATCAGGATTCAAGCAAGCCGGGCCGAAGAGGCTGAAATGCCAGAAACCGGTCCCCGGTAGCTTGTCTCCTTTCTGGTAAAGAATTGGCTTGGTAGTTTAGTCTGCCCTGTTCCCATGATGCACTGGGCCAGGGACAGACTGATTTGCATATAGCCATGTTCTGAGCTGGGATGGGGCAGTGAGATAAATAACGGTGATGGATCAAGCCCTGATCTTTGGACTGGGTAAGAGTAGTCTGCTCAATTCAGACACTCTGTTCATCACCACCCCCTTTTGTAAATCGATTTTGGCCACTATAGGTTGTGGCAGGGTATACTCAGACATGAGTCCCTTTCTCACTGCTCCATCAGGATTCAAGCAAGCCGGGCCGAAGAGGCTGAAATGCCAGAAACCGGTCCCCGGTAGCTTGTCTCCTTTCTGGTAAAGAATTGGCTTGGTAGTTTAGTCTGCCCTGTTCCCATGATGCACTGGGCCAGGGACAGACTGATTTGCATATAGCCATGTTCTGAGCTGGGATGGGGCAGTGAGATAAATAACGGTGATGGATCAAGCCCTGATCTTTGGACTGGGTAAGAGTGGTCTGCTCAATTCAGACACTCTGTTCATCACCACCCCCTTTTGTAAATCGATTTTGGCCACTATAGGTGTGGCAGGGTATACTCAGACATGAGTCCCTTTCTCACTGCTCCATCAGGATTCAAGCAAGCCGGGCCGAAGAGGCTGAAATGCCAGAAACCGGTCCCCGGTAGCTTGTCTCCTTTCTGGTAAAGAATTGGCTTGGTAGTTTAGTCTGCCCTGTTCCCATGATGCACTGGGCCAGGGACAGACTGATTTGCATATAGCCATGTTCTGAGCTGGGATGGGGCAGTGAGATAAATAACGGTGATGGATCAAGCCCTGATCTTTGGACTGGGTAAGAGTGGTCTGCTCAATTCAGACACTCTGTTCATCACCACCCCCTTTTGTAAATCGATTTTGGCCACTATAGGTGTGGCAGGGTATACTCAGACATGAGTCCCTTTCTCACTGCTCCATCAGGATTCAAGCAAGCCGGGCCGAAGAGGCTGAAATGCCAGAAACCGGTCCCCGGTAGCTTGTCTCCTTTCTGGTAAAGAATTGGCTTGGTAGTTTAGTCTGCCCTGTTCCCATGATGCACTGGGCCAGGGACAGACTGATTTGCATATAGCCATGTTCTGAGCTGGGATGGGGCAGTGAGATAAATAACGGTGATGGATCAAGCCCTGATCTTTGGACTGGGTAAGAGTGGTCTGCTCAATTCAGACACTCTGTTCATCACCACCCCCTTTTGTAAATCGATTTTGGCCACTATAGGTGTGGCAGGGTATACTCAGACATGAGTCCCTTTCTCACTGCTCCATCAGGATTCAAGCAAGCCGGGCCGAAGAGGCTGAAATGCCAGAAACCGGTCCCCGTAAGCTTGTCTCCTTTCTGGTAAAGAATTGGCTTGGTAGTTTAGTCTGCCCTGTTCCCATGATGCACTGGGCCAGGGACAGACTGATTTGCATATAGCCATGTTCTGAGCTGGGATGGGGCAGTGAGATAAATAACGGTGATGGATCAAGCCCTGATCTTTGGACTGGGTAAGAGTGGTCTGCTCAATTCAGACACTCTGTTCATCACCACCCCCTTTTGTAAATCGAGCTGTTCACTGAAAAGCTCATTCTGGGTACATTTTTGGCATACATTTGCTTCTCCCGGGTCAGCTGAGCAGCGAATTTCTACTTAACTACCTCCTATCAGGAGAGACCTCAGGGCTGCATCTTTTGAACGCAGTACTGAGCCTGAAAACCATTTACAACCCCACTTACAAGTAAAACTAGCTAAAATGTGCCTGGCTGCTGTTCACTGAAAAGCTCATTCTGCATACATTTTTGGCATAATTTGCTCTTGCCGGGTCAGCTGAGCAGCGAGTTTCTACTTAACTACCTCCTATCAGGAGAGACCTCAGGGCTGCATCTTTTGAGCGCAGTACTGAGCCTGAAAACCATTTACAACCCCACTTACAAGTAAAACTAGCTAAAATGTGCCTGGCTGCTGTTCACTGAAAAGCTCATTCTGGGTACATTTTTGGTATACATTTTCTTCTGCCGGGTCAGCTGATAGGTAAATTTCTACTTAACTACCTCCTATCAGGAGAGACCTCAGGGCTGCATCCTTTCAGCGCAGTACTGAGCCTGAAAAGCGTTTACAACCCAACTTACACGTAAAACTAGCTAAAATGTGCCTGGCTGCTGTTCACTGAAAAGGTCATTCTGGGTACATTTTTGGTATACATTTGCTTCTGCCGGGTCAGCTGAGCAGTGAATTTCAACTTAACTACCTCCTATCAGGGAGAGACCTCAGGGCTGCATCTTTTGAGCGCAGTACTGAGCTTGAAAACCATTTCCAACCCCACTTACAAGTAAAACTAGCTAAAATGTGCCTGGCTGCTGTTCACTGAAAAGCTCATTCTGCATACATTTTTGGCATATATTTGCTCCTGCCGGGTCAGCTGAGCAGCGAGTTTCTACTTAACTACTTCCTATCAGGAGAGACCTCAGGGCTGCATCCTTTGAGCGCAGTACTGAGCCTGAAAAGCGTTTACAACCCCACTTACACGTAAAACTAGCTAAAATGTGCCTGGCTGCTGTTCACTGAAAAGGTCATTCTGGGTACATTTTTGTTATACATTTGCTTCTGCCGGGTCAGCTGAGCAGTGAATTTCTACTTAACTACCTCCTATCAGAAGAGACCTCATGGCTGCATCTTTTGAGCGCAGTACTGAGCCTGAAAACCGTTTCCAACCCCACTTACAAGTAAAACTAGCTAAAATGTGCCTGGCTGCTGTTCACTGAAAGCTCATTCTGGGTACATTTTTGGCATACATTTGCTTCTCCCGGGTCAGCTGAGCAGCGAATTTCTACTTAACTACCTCCTATCAGGAGAGACCTCAGGGCTGCATCTTTTGAACGCAGTACTGAGCCTGAAAACCATTTACAACCCCACTTACAAGTAAAACTAGCGAAAATGTGCCTGGCTGCTGTTCACTGAAAAGCTCATTCTGCATACATTTTTGGCATAATTTGCTCTTGCCGGGTCAGCTGAGCAGCGAGTTTCTACTTAACTACCTCCTATCAGGAGAGACCTCAGGGCTGCATCCTTTGAGCGCAGTACTGAGCCTGATACCCGTTTCCAACCCCACTTACAAGTAAAACTAGCTAAAATGTGCCTGGCTGCTGTTCACTGAAAAGCTCATTCTGGGTACATTTTTGGCATACATTTGCTTCTCCCGGGTCAGCTGAGCAGCGAGTTTCTACTTAACTACCTCCTATCAGGAGAGACCTCAGGGCTGCATCCTTTGCGCGCAGTACTGAGCCTGAATTAGCGTTCACAACCCCACTTACAAGTAAACTAGCTAAAATGTGCCTGGCTGCTGTTCACTGATAAGCTTATTCTGCATACATTTTTGGCATATATTTGCTCCTGCCGGGTCAGCTGAGCAGCAAATTTTTACTTAACTACCCTCTAATCAGGAGAGACCTCAGGGCTGCATCCTTTGAGGGCAGTACTGAGCCTGATACCCGTTTCCAACCCCACTTACAAGTAAAACTAGCTAAAATGTGCCTGGCTGCTGTTCACTGAAAAGCTCATTCTGCATACATTTTTGGCATATATTTGCTTCTCCCGGGTCAGCTGAGCAGCGAATTTCTACTTAACTATTTCCTATCAGGAGAGACCTCAGGGCTGCATCTTTTGAGCGCAGTACTGAGCCTGAAAACCGTTTCCAACCCCACTTACAAGTAAAACTAGCTAAAATGTGCCTGGCTGCTGTTCACTGAAAAGCTCATTCTGGGTACATTTTTGGCAGACATTTGCTTCTCCCGGGTCAGCTGAGCAGCGAATTTCTACTTAACTACCTCCTATCAGGAGAGACCTCAGGGCTGCATCCTTTGAGCGCCGTACTGAGCCTGAAAAGCGTTTCCAACCCCACTTACAAGTAAAACTAGCTAAAATGTGCCTGGCTGCTGTTCACTGAAAAGGTCATTCTGGGTACATTTTTGGTATACATTTGCCTCTGCCGGGTCAGCTGAGCAGTGAATTTCTACTTAACTACCTCCTATCAGGAGAGACCTCAGGGCTGCATCTTTTGAGCGCAGTACTGAGCCTGAAAAGCGTTTCCAACCCCACTTACAAGTAAAACTAGCTAAAATGTGCCTGGCTGCTGTTCACTGAAAAGGTCATTCTGGGTACATTTTTGGTATACATTTGCTTCTGCCGGGTCAGCTGAGCAGTGAATTTCTACTTAACTACCTCCTATCAGAAGAGACCTCATGGCTGCATCTTTTGAGCGCAGTACTGAGCCTGAAAACCGTTTCCAACCCCACTTACAAGTAAAACTAGCTAAAATGTGCCTGGCTGCTGTTCACTGAAAAGCTCATTCTGGGTACATTTTTGGCATACATTTGCTTCTCCCGGGTCAGCTGAGCAGTGAATTTCTACTTAACTACCTCCTATCAGGAGAGACCTCAGGGCTGCAACTTTTGAGCGCAGTACTGAGCCTGATACCCGTTTCCAACCCCACTTACAAGTAAAACTAGCTAAAATGTGCCTGGCTGCTGTTCACTGAAAAGCTCATTCTGCATACATTTTTGGCAGACATTTGCTCCTGCCGGGTCAGCTGAGCAGCGAATTTCCACTTAACTACCTCCTATCAGGAGAGACCTCAGGGCTGCATCTTTTGAGCGCAGTACTGAGCCTGAAAACCATTTACAAACCCACTTACACAAGTAAAACTAGCTAAAATGTGCCTGGCTGCTGTTCACTGAAAAGCTTATTCTGCATACATTTTTGGCATATATTTGCTCCTGCCGGGTCAGCTGAGCAGCAAATTTTTACTTAACTACCCCCTAATCAGGAGAGACCTCAGGGCTGCATCCTTTGAGCGCAGTACTGAGCCTGATACCCGTTTCCAACCCCACTTACAAGTAAAACTAGCTAAAATGTGCCTGGCTGCTGTTCACTGAAAAGCTCATTCTGGGTACATTTTTGGCATACATTTGCTTCTCCCGGGTCAGCTGAGCAGCGAGTTTCTACTTAACTACCTCCTATCAGGAGAGACCTCAGGGCTGCATCTTTTGAGCGCAGTACTGAGCCTGATACCCGTTTCCAACCCCACTTACAAGTAAAACTAGCTAAAATGTGCCTGGCTGCTGTTCACTAAAAAGCTTATTCTGCATACATTTTTGGCATACATTTGCTTCTCCCGGGTCAGCTGAGCAGCGAATTTCTACTTAACTACCTCCTATCAGGAGAGACCTCAGGGCTGCATCTTTTGAGCGCAGTACTGAGCCTGATACCCGTTTCCAACCCCACTTACAAGTAAAACTAGCTAAAATGTGCCTGGCTGCTGTTCACTAAAAAGCTTATTCTGCATACATTTTTGGCATACATTTGCTTCTCCCGGGTCAGCTGAGCAGCGAGTTTCTACTTAACTACCTCCTATCAGGAGAGACCTCAGGGCTGCATCCTTTGCGCGCAGTACTGAGCCTGAATTAGCGTTTACAACCCCACTTACAAGTAAACTAGCTAAAACGTGCCTGGCTGCTGTTTACTGAAAAGCTCATTCTGGGTACATTTTTGGTACACATTTGCTTCTGCCGGGTCAGCTGAGCAGTGAATTTCTACTTAACTACCTCCTATCAGGAGAGACCTCAGGGCTGCATCTTTTGAGCGCAGTACTGAGCCAGAAAACCGTTTACAACCCCATTTACAAGTAAAACTAGCTAAAATGTGCCTGGCTGCTGTTCACTGAAAAGCTTATTCTGCATACATTTTTGGCATATATTTGCTCCTGCCGGGTCAGCTGAGCAGCAAATTTTTACTTAACTACCTCCTATCAGGAGAGACCTCAGGGCTGCATCTTTTGAGCGCAGTACTGAGCCTGAAAACCGTTTACAACCCCACTTACAAGTAAAACTGGCTAAAATGTGCGTGGCTGTTGTTCACTGAAATGCTCATTCTGGGTACATTTTTGGTATACATTTGCTTCTGCCGGGTCAGCTGAGCAGTGAATTTCTACTTAACTACCTCCTATCAGGAGAGACCTCAGGGCTGCATCTTTTGAGCGCAGTACTGAGCCTGAAAACCAATTACAACCCCACTTACAAGTAAAACTAGCTAAAATGTGCCTGGCTGCTGTTCACTGAAAAGCTAATTCTGCATACATTTTTGGCATACATTTGTTTCTGCCGGGTCAGCTGAGCAGCGAATTTCTACTTAACTACCTCCTTTCAGGAGAGACCTCAGGGCTGCATCCTTTGAGCGCAGTACTGAGCCTGAAAAGCGTTTACAACCCCACTTACAAGTAAAACTAGCTAAAATGTGCCTGGCTGCTGTTCACTGAAAAGCTCATTCTGCATACATTTTTGGCAGACATTTGCTCCTGCCGGGTCAGCTGAGCAGCGAATTTCCACTTAACTACCTCCTATCAGGAGAGACCTCAGGGCTGCATCTTTTGAGCGCAGTACTGAGCCTGAAAACCATTTACAAACCCACTTACACAAGTAAAACTAGCTAAAATGTGCCTGGCTGCTGTTCACTGAAAAGCTTATTCTGCATACATTTTTGGCATATATTTGCTCCTGCCGGGTCAGCTGAGCAGCAAATTTTTACTTAACTACCCCCTAATCAGGAGAGACCTCAGGGCTGCATCCTTTGAGCGCAGTACTGAGCCTGATACCCGTTTCCAACCCCACTTACAAGTAAAACTAGCTAAAATGTGCCTGGCTGCTGTTCACTGAAAAGCTCATTCTGGGTACATTTTTGGCATACATTTGCTTCTCCCGGGTCAGCTGAGCAGCGAGTTTCTACTTAACTACCTCCTATCAGGAGAGACCTCAGGGCTGCATCTTTTGAGCGCAGTACTGAGCCTGATACCCGTTTCCAACCCCACTTACAAGTAAAACTAGCTAAAATGTGCCTGGCTGCTGTTCACTAAAAAGCTTATTCTGCATACATTTTTGGCATACATTTGCTTCTCCCGGGTCAGCTGAGCAGCGAATTTCTACTTAACTACCTCCTATCAGGAGAGACCTCAGGGCTGCATCTTTTGAGCGCAGTACTGAGCCTGATACCCGTTTCCAACACCACTTACAAGTAAAACTAGCTAAAATGTGCCTGGCTGCTGTTCACTAAAAAGCTTATTCTGCATACATTTTTGGCATACATTTGCTTCTCCCGGGTCAGCTGAGCAGCGAGTTTCTACTTAACTACCTCCTATCAGGAGAGACCTCAGGGCTGCATCCTTTGCGCGCAGTACTGAGCCTGAATTAGCGTTTACAACCCCACTTACAAGTAAACTAGCTAAAACGTGCCTGGCTGCTGTTTACTGAAAAGCTCATTCTGGGTACATTTTTGGTACACATTTGCTTCTGCCGGGTCAGCTGAGCAGTGAATTTCTACTTAACTACCTCCTATCAGGAGAGACCTCAGGGCTGCATCTTTTGAGCGCAGTACTGAGCCAGAAAACCGTTTACAACCCCATTTACAAGTAAAACTAGCTAAAATGTGCCTGGCTGCTGTTCACTGAAAAGCTTATTCTGCATACATTTTTGGCATATATTTGCTCCTGCCGGGTCAGCTGAGCAGCAAATTTTTACTTAACTACCTCCTATCAGGAGAGACCTCAGGGCCGCATCTTTTGAGCGCAGTACTGAGCCTGAAAACCGTTTACAACCCCACTTACAAGTAAAACTGGCTAAAATGTGCGTGGCTGTTGTTCACTGAAATGCTCATTCTGGGTACATTTTTGGTATACATTTGCTTCTGCCGGGTCAGCTGAGCAGTGAATTTCTACTTAACTACCTCCTATCAGGAGAGACCTCAGGGCTGCATCTTTTGAGCGCAGTACTGAGCCTGAAAACCAATTACAACCCCACTTACAAGTAAAACTAGCTAAAATGTGCCTGGCTGCTGTTCACTGAAAAGCTAATTCTGCATACATTTTTGGCATACATTTGTTTCTGCCGGGTCAGCTGAGCAGCGAATTTCTACTTAACTACCTCCTTTCAGGAGAGACCTCAGGGCTGCATCCTTTGAGCGCAGTACTGAGCCTGAAAAGCGTTTACAACCCCACTTACAAGTAAAACTAGCTAAAATGTGCCTGGCTGCTGTTCACTGAAAAGCTCATTCTGGGTACATTTTTGGTATACATTTGCTTCTGCCGGGTCAGCTGAGCAGTGAATTTCTACTTAACTACCTCCTATCAGGAGAGACCTCAGGGCTGCATCTTTTGAGCGCAGTACTGAGCCTGAAAACCAATTACAACCCCACTTACAAGTAAAACTAGCTAAAATGTGCCTGGCTGCTGGTCACTGAAAAGGTCCTTCTGGGTACATTTTTGGTATACATTTGCTACTCCCGGGTCAGCTGAGCAGTGAATTTCTACTTAACTACCTCCTATCAGAAGAGACCTCATGGCTGCATCTTTTGAGCGCAGTACTGAGCCTGAAAACCGTTTCCAACCCCACTTACAAGTAAAACTAGCTAAAATGTGCCTGGCTGCTGTTCACTGAAAAGCTCATTCTGGGTACATTTTTGGCATACATTTGCTTCTCCCGGGTCAGCTGAGCAGTGAATTTCTACTTAACTACCTCCTATCAGGAGAGACCTCAGGGCTGCAACTTTTGAGCGCAGTACTGAGCCTGAAAACCGTTTCCAACCCCACTTACAAGTAAAACTAGCTGAAATGTGCCTGGCTGCTGTTCACTGAAAAGCTTATTCTGCATACATTTTTGGCATATATTTGCTCCTGCCGGGTCAGCTGAGCAGCAAATTTTTACTTAACTACCCCCTAATCAGGAGAGATCTCAGGGCTGCATCCTTTGAGCGCAGTACTGAGCCTGATACCCGTTTCCAACCCCACTTACAAGTAAAACTAGCTAAAATGTGCCTGGCTGCTGTTCACTGAAAAGCTCATTCTGGGTACATTTTTGGCATACATTTGCTTCTCCCGGGTCAGCTGAGCAGCGAGTTTCTACTTAACTACCTCCTATCAGGAGAGACCTCAGGGCTGCATCCTTTGCGCGCAGTACTGAGCCTGAATTAGCGTTTACAACCCCACTTACAAGTAAACTAGCTAAAACGTGCCTGGCTGCTGTTCACTGAAAAGCTCATTCTGGGTACATTTTTGGTATACATTTGCTTCTGCCGGGTAAGCTGAGCAGTGAATTTCTACTTAACTACCTCCTATCAGGAGAGACCTCAGGGCTGCATTTTTTGAGCGCAGTACTGAGCCTGAAAACCGTTTACAACCCCACTTACAAGTAAAACTAGCTAAAATGTGCCTGGCTGCTGTTCACTGAAAAGCTTATTCTGCATACATTTTTGGCATATATTTGCTCCTGCCGGGTCAGCTGAGCAGCAAATTTTTACTTAACTACCCCCTAATCAGGAGAGACCTCAGGGCTGCATCCTTTGAGCGCAGTACTGAGCCTGATACCCGTTTCCAACCCCACTTACAAGTAAAACTAGCTAAAATGTGCCTGGCTGCTGTTCACTGAAAAGCTCATTCTGGGTACATTTTTGGCATACATTTGCTTCTCCCGGGTCAGCTGAGCAGCGAATTTCTACTTAACTACCTCCTATCAGGAGAGACCTCAGGGCTGCATCTTTTGAACGCAGTACTGAGCCTGAAAACCATTTACAACCCCACTTACAAGTAAAACTAGCTAAAATGTGCCTGGCTGCTGTTCACTGAAAAGCTCATTCTGCATACATTTTTGGCATAATTTGCTCTTGCCGGGTCAGCTGAGCAGCGAGTTTCTACTTAACTACCTCCTATCAGGAGAGACCTCAGGGCTGCATCCTTTCAGCGCAGTACTGAGCCTGAAAAGCGTTTACAACCCAACTTACACGTAAAACTAGCTAAAATGTGCCTGGCTGCTGTTCACTGAAAAGGTCATTCTGGGTACATTTTTGGTATACATTTGCTTCTGCCGGGTCAGCTGAGCAGTGAATTTCTACTTAACTACCTCCTATCAGGGAGAGACCTCAGGGCTGCATCTTTTTAGCGCAGTACTGAGCCTGAAAACCGTTTCCAACCCCACTTACAAGTAAAACTAGCTAAAATGTGCCTGGCTGCTGTTCACTGAAAAGGTCATTCTGGGTACATTTTTGGTATACATTTGCTTCTGCCGGGTCAGCTGAGCAGTGAATTTCTACTTAAGTACCTCCTATGAGGAGAGACCTCAGGGCTGCATCTTTTGAGCGCAGTACTGAGCTTGAAAACCATTTACAACCCCACTTACAAGTAAAACTAGCTAAAATGTGCCTGGCTGCTGTTCACTGAAAAGCTCATTCTGCATACATTTTTGGCATATATTTGCTCCTGCCGGGTCAGCTGAGCAGCGAGTTTCTACTTAACTACTTCCTATCAGGAGAGACCTCAGGGCTGCATCCTTTGAGCGCAGTACTGAGCCTGAAAAGCGTTTACAACCCCACTTACACGTAAAACTAGCTAAAATGTGCCTGGCTGCTGTTCACTGAAAAGGTCATTCTGGGTACATTTTTGTTATACATTTGCTTCTGCCGGGTCAGCTGAGCAGTGAATTTCTACTTAACTACCTCCTATCAGAAGAGACCTCATGGCTGCATCTTTTGAGCGCAGTACTGAGCCTGAAAACCGTTTCCAACCCCACTTACAAGTAAAACTAGCTAAAATGTGCCTGGCTGCTGTTCACTGAAAGCTCATTCTGGGTACATTTTTGGCATACATTTGCTTCTCCCGGGTCAGCTGAGCAGCGAATTTCTACTTAACTACCTCCTATCAGGAGAGACCTCAGGGCTGCATCTTTTGAACGCAGTACTGAGCCTGAAAACCATTTACAACCCCACTTACAAGTAAAACTAGCTAAAATGTGCCTGGCTGCTGTTCACTGAAAAGCTCATTCTGCATACATTTTTGGCATAATTTGCTCTTGCCGGGTCAGCTGAGCAGCGAGTTTCTACTTAACTACCTCCTATCAGGAGAGACCTCAGGGCTGCATCCTTTGAGCGCAGTACTGAGCCTGATACCGGTTTCCAACCCCACTTACAAGTAAAACTAGCTAAAATGTGCCTGGCTGCTGTTCACTGAAAAGCTCATTCTGGGTACATTTTTGGCATACATTTGCTTCTCCCGGGTCAGCTGAGCAGCGAGTTTCTACTTAACTACCTCCTATCAGGAGAGACCTCAGGGCTGCATCCTTTGCGCGCAGTACTGAGCCTGAATTAGCGTTTACAACCCCACTTACAAGTAAACTAGCTAAAACGTGCATGGCTGCTGTTCACTGAAAAGCTCATTCTGGGTACATTTTTGGTATACATTTGCTTCTGCCGGGTCAGCTGAGCAGTGAATTTCTACTTAACTACCCCCTATCAGGAGAGACCTCAGGGCTGCATCTTTTGAGCGCAGTACTGAGCCTGAAAACCGTTTACAACCCCACTTACAAGTAAAACTAGCTAAAATGTGCCTGGCTGCTGTTCACTGATAAGCTTATTCTGCATACATTTTTGGCATATATTTGCTCCTGCCGGGTCAGCTGAGCAGCAAATTTTTACTTAACTACCCTCTAATCAGGAGAGACCTCAGGGCTGCATCTTTTGAGCGCAGTACTGAGCCTGAAAACCGTTTCCAACCCCACTTACAAATAAAACTAGCTAAAATGTGCCTGGCTGCTGTTCACTGAAAAGCTCATTCTGGGTACATTTTTGGCAGACATTTGCTTCTCCCGGGTCAGCTGAGCAGCGAATTTCTACTTAACTACCTCCTATCAGGAGAGACCTCAGGGCTGCATCCTTTGAGCGCAGTACTGAGCCTGAAAAGCGTTTTCAACCCCACTTACAAGTAAAACTAGCTAAAATGTGCCTGGCTGCTGTTCACTGAAAAGGTCATTCTGGGTACATTTTTGGTATACATTTGCCTCTGCCGGGTCAGCTGAGCAGTGAATTTCTACTTAACTACCTCCTATCAGGAGAGACCTCAGGGCTGCATCTTTTGAGCGCAGTACTGAGCCTGAAAAGCGTTTCCAACCCCACTTACAAGTAAAACTAGCTAAAATGTGCCTGGCTGCTGTTCACTGAAAAGGTCATTCTGGGTACATTTTTGGTATACATTTGCTTCTGCCGGGTCAGCTGAGCAGTGAATTTCTACATAACTACCTCCTATCAGAAGAGACCTCATGGCTGCATCTTTTGAGCGCAGTACTGAGCCTGAAAACTGTTTCCAACCCCACTTACAAGTAAAACTAGCTAAAATGTGCCTGGCTGCTGTTCACTGAAAAGCTCATTCTGGGTACATTTTTGGCATACATTTGCTTCTCCCGGGTCAGCTGAGCAGTGAATTTCTACTTAACTACCTCCTATCAGGAGAGACCTCAGGGCTGCAACTTTTGAGCGCAGTACTGAGCCTGATACCCGTTTCCAACCCCACTTACAAGTAAAACTAGCTAAAATGTGCCTGGCTGCTGTTCACTGAAAAGCTCATTCTGCATACATTTTTGGCAGACATTTGCTCCTGCCGGGTCAGCTGAGCAGCGAATTTCCACTTAACTACCTCCTATCAGGAGAGACCTCAGGGCTGCATCTTTTGAGCGCAGTACTGAGCCTGAAAACCATTTACAAACCCACTTACACAAGTAAAACTAGCTAAAATGTGCCTGGCTGCTGTTCACTGAAATCTTATTCTGCATACATTTTTGGCATATATTTGCTCCTGCCGGGTCAGCTGAGCAGCAAATTTTTACTTAACTACCCCCTAATCAGGAGAGATCTCAGGGCTGCATCCTTTGAGCGCAGTACTGAGCCTGATACCCGTTTCCAACCCCACTTACAAGTAAAACTAGCTAAAATGTGCCTGGCTGCTGTTCACTGAAAAGCTCATTCTGGGTACATTTTTGGCATACATTTGCTTCTCCCAGGTCAGCTGAGCAGCGAGTTTCTACTTAACTACCTCCTATCAGGAGAGACCTCAGGGCTGCATCCTTTGCGCGCAGTACTGAGCCTGAATTAGCGTTTACAACCCCACTTACAAGTAAACTAGCTAAAACGTGCCTGGCTGCTGTTCACTGAAAAGCTCATTCTGGGTACATTTTTGGTATACATTTGCTTCTGCCGGGTCAGCTGAGCAGTGAATTTCTACTTAACTACCTCCTATCAGGAGAGACCTCAGGGCTGCATCTTTTGAGCGCAGTACTGAGCCTGAAAACCGTTTACAACCCCACTTACAAGTAAAACTAGCTAAAATGTGCCTGGCTGCTGTTCACTGAAAAGCTTATTCTGCATACATTTTTGGCATATATTTGCTCCTGCCGGGTCAGCTGAGCAGCAAATTTTTACTTAACTACCCCCTAATCAGGAGAGACCTCAGGGCTGCATCCTTTGAGCGCAGTACTGAGCCTGATACCCGTTTCCAACCCCACTTACAAGTAAAACTAGCTAAAATGTGCCTGGCTGCTGTTCACTGAAAAGCTCATTCTGGGTACATTTTTGGCATACATTTGCTTCTCCCGGGTCAGCTGAGCAGCGAGTTTCTACTTAACTACCTCCTATCAGGAGAGACCTCAGGGCTGCATCTTTTGAGCGCAGTACTGAGCCTGATACCCGTTTCCAACCCCACTTACAAGTAAAACTAGCTAAAATGTGCCTGGCTGCTGTTCACTAAAAAGCTTATTCTGCATACATTTTTGGCATACATTTGCTTCTCCCGGGTCAGCTGAGCAGCGAATTTCTACTTAACTACCTCCTATCAGGAGAGACCTCAGGGCTGCATCTTTTGAACGCAGTACTGAGCCTGAAAACCATTTACAACCCCACTTACAAGTAAAACTAGCTAAAATGTGCCTGGCTGCTGTTAACTGAAAAGCTCATTCTGCATACATTTTTGGCATAATTTGCTCTTGCCGGGTCACTGAGCAGCGAGTTTCTACTTAACTACCTCCTATCAGGAGAGACCTCAGGGCTGCATCTTTTGAGCGCAGTACTGAGCCTGAAAACCATTTACAACCCCACTTACAAGTAAAACTAGCTAAAATGTGCCTGGCTGCTGTTCACTGAAAAGCTCATTCTGGGTACATTTTTGGTATACATTTTCTTCTGCTGGGTCAGCTGAGAGGTAAATTTCTACTTAACTACCTCCTATCAGGAGAGACCTCAGGGCTGCATCCTTTCAGCGCAGTACTGAGCCTGAAAAGCGTTTACAACCCAACTTACACGTAAAACTAGCTAAAATGTGCCTGGCTGCTGTTCACTGAAAAGGTCATTCTGGGTACATTTTTGGTATACATTTGCTTCTGCCGGGTCAGCTGAGCAGTGAATTTCTACTTAACTACCTCCTATCAGGGAGAGACCTCAGGGCTGCATCTTTTGAGCGCAGTACTGAGCCTGAAAACCGTTTCCAACCCCACTTACAAGTAAAACTAGCTAAAATGTGCCTGGCTGCTGTTCACTGAAAAGGTCATTCTGGGTACATTTTTGGTATACATTTGCTTCTGCCGGGTCAGCTGAGCAGTGAATTTCTACTTAAGTACCTCCTATCAGGAGAGACCTCAGGGCTGCATCTTTTGAGCGCAGTACTGAGCTTGAAAACCATTTACAACCCCACTTACAAGTAAAACTAGCTAAAATGTGCCTGGCTGCTGTTCACTGAAAAGCTCATTCTGCATACATTTTTGGCATATATTTGCTCCTGCCGGGTCAGCTGAGCAGCGAGTTTCTACTTAACTACTTCCTATCAGGAGAGACCTCAGGGCTGCATCCTTTGAGCGCAGTACTGAGCCTGAAAAGCGTTTACAACCCCACTTACACGTAAAACTAGCTAAAATGTGCCTGGCTGCTGTTCACTGAAAAGGTCATTCTGGGTACATTTTTGTTATACATTTGCTTCTGCCGGGTCAGCTGAGCAGTGAATTTCTACTTAACTACCTCCTATCAGAAGAGACCTCATGGCTGCATCTTTTGAGCGCAGTACTGAGCCTGAAAACTGTTTCCAACCCCACTTACAAGTAAAACTAGCTAAAATGTGCCTGGCTGCTGTTCACTGAAAAGCTCATTCTGGGTACATTTTTGGCATACATTTGCTTCTCCCGGGTCAGCTGAGCAGCGAATTTCTACTTAACTACCTCCTATCAGGAGAGACCTCAGGGCTGCATCTTTTGAACGCAGTACTGAGCCTGAAAACCATTTACAACCCCACTTACAAGTAAAACTAGCTAAAATGTGCCTGGCTGCTGTTCACTGAAAAGCTCATTCTGCATACATTTTTGGCATAATTTGCTCTTGCCGGGTCAGCTGAGCAGCGAGTTTCTACTTAACTACCTCCTATCAGGAGAGACCTCAGGGCTGCATCCTTTGAGCGCAGTACTGAGCCTGATACCCGTTTCCAACCCCACTTACAAGTAAAACTAGCTAAAATGTGCCTGGCTGCTGTTCACTGAAAAGCTCATTCTGGGTACATTTTTGGCATACATTTGCTTCTCCCGGGTCAGCTGAGCAGCGAGTTTCTACTTAACTACCTCCTATCAGGAGAGACCTCAGGGCTGCATCCTTTGCGCGCAGTACTGAGCCTGAATTAGCGTTTACAACCCCACTTACAAGTAAACTAGCTAAAACGTGCCTGGCTGCTGTTCACTGAAAAGCTCATTCTGGGTACATTTTTGGTATACATTTGCTTCTGCCGGGTCAGCTGAGCAGTGAAATTCTACTTAACTACCCCCTATCAGGAGAGACCTCAGGGCTGCATCTTTTGAGCGCAGTACTGAGCCTGAAAACCGTTTACAACCCCACTTACAAGTAAAACTAGCTAAAATGTGCCTGGCTGCTGTTCACTGATAAGCTTATTCTGCATACATTTTTGGCATATATTTGCTCCTGCCGGGTCAGCTGAGCATCAAATTTTTACTTAACTACCTCCTATCAGGAGAGACCTCAGGGCTTCATCCTTTGAGCGCAGTACTGAGCCTGAAAAGCGTTTCCAACCCCACTTACAAGGAAAACTAGCTAAAATGTGCCTGGCTGCTGTTCACTGAAAAGGTCATTCTGGGTACATTTTTGGTATACATTTGCTTCTGCCGGGTCAGCTGAGCAGTGAAATTCTACTTAACTACCCCCTATCAGGAGAGACCTCAGGGCTGCATCTTTTGAGCGCAGTACTGAGCCTGAAAACCGTTTCCAACCCCACTTACAAGTAAAACTAGCTAAAATGTGCCTGGCTGCTGTTCACTGAAAAGCTCATTCTGGGTACATTTTTGGCAGACATTTGCTTCTCCCGGGTCAGCTGAGCAGCGAATTTCTACTTAACTACCTCCTATCAGGAGAGACCTCAGGGCTGCATCCTTTGAGCGCAGTACTGAGCCTGAAAAGCGTTTCCAACCCCACTTACAAGGAAAACTAGCTAAAATGTGCCTGGCTGCTGTTCACTGAAAAGGTCATTCTGGGTACATTTTTGGTATACATTTGCTTCTGCCGGGTCAGCTGAGCAGTGAATTTCTACTTAACTACCTCCTATCAGGAGAGACCTCAGGGCTGCATCTTTTGAGCGCAGTACTGAGCCTGAAAACCGTTTCCAACCCCACTTACAAGTAAAACTAGCTAAAATGTGCCTGGCTGCTGTTCACTGAAAAGCTCATTCTGCATACATTTTTGGCATAATTTGCTCTTGCCGGGTCAGCTGAGCAGCGAGTTTCTACTTAACTACCTCCTATCAGGAGAGACCTCAGGGCTGCATCCTTTGAGCGCAGTACTGAGCCTGATACCCGTTTCCAACCCCACTTACAAGTAAAACTAGCTAAAATGTGCCTGGCTGCTGTTCACTGAAAAGCTCATTCTGGGTACATTTTTGGCATACATTTGCTTCTCCCGGGTCAGCTGAGCAGCGAGTTTCTACTTAACTACCTCCTATCAGGAGAGACCTCAGGGCTGCATCCTTTGCGCGCAGTACTGAGCCTGAATTAGCGTTCACAACCCCTCTTACAAGTAAACTAGCTAAAACGTGCCTGGCTGCTGTTCACTGAAAAGCTCATTCTGGGTACATTTTTGGTATACATTTGCTTCTGCCGGGTCAGCTGAGCAGTGAATTTCTACTTAACTACCTCCTATCAGGAGAGACCTCAGGGCTGCAACTTTTGAGCGCAGTACTGAGCCTGATACCCGTTTCCAACCCCACTTACAAGTAAAACTAGCTAAAATGTGCCTGGCTGCTGTTCACTGAAAAGCTCATTCTGCATACATTTTTGGCAGACATTTGCTCCTGCCGGGTCAGCTGAGCAGCGAATTTCCACTTAACTACCTCCTATCAGGAGAGACCTCAGGGCTGCATCTTTTGAGCGCAGTACTGAGCCTGAAAACCATTTACAAACCCACTTACAAGTAAAACTAGCTAAAATGTGCCTGGCTGCTGTTCACTGAAAAGCTCATTCTGGGTACATTTTTGGCATACATTTGCTTCTCCCGGGTCAGCTGAGCAGTGAATTTCTACTTAACTACCTCCTATCAGGAGAGACCTCAGGGCTGCAACTTTTGAGCGCAGTACTGAGCCTGAAAACCGTTTCCAACCCCACTTACAAGTAAAACTAGCTGAAATGTGCCTGGCTGCTGTTCACTGAAAAGCTTATTCTGCATACATTTTTGGCATATATTTGCTCCTGCCGGGTCAGCTGAGCAGCAAATTTTTACTTAACTACCCCCTAATCAGGAGAGATCTCAGGGCTGCATCCTTTGAGCGCAGTACTGAGCCTGATACCCGTTTCCAACCCCACTTACAAGTAAAACTAGCTAAAATGTGCCTGGCTGCTGTTCACTGAAAAGCTCATTCTGGGTACATTTTTGGCATACATTTGCTTCTCCCGGGTCAGCTGAGCAGCGAGTTTCTACTTAACTACTTCCTATCAGGAGAGACCTCAGGGCTGCATCCTTTGAGCGCAGTACTGAGCCTGAAAAGCGTTTACAACCCCACTTACACGTAAAACTAGCTAAAATGTGACTGGCTGCTGTTCACCGAAAAGGTCATTCTGGGTACATTTTTGGCATATATTTGCTCCTGCCGGGTCAGCTGAGCAGCACATTTTTACTTAACTACCCCCTAATCAGGAGAGACCTCAGGGCTGCATCTTTTGAGCGCAGTACTGAGCCTGAAAACCATTTACAACCCCACTTACAAGTAAAACTAGCTAAAATGTGCCTGGCTGCTGTTCACTGAAAAGCTCATTCTGGGTACATTTTTGGTATACATTTGCTTCTGCCGGGTAAGCTGAGCAGTGAATTTCTACTTAACTACCTCCTATCAGGAGAGACCTCAGGGCTGCATCTTTTGAGCGCAGTACTGAGCCTGAAAACCGTTTACAACCCCACTTACAAGTAAAACTAGCTAAAATGTGCCTGGCTGCTGTTCACTGAAAAGCTTATTCTGCATACATTTTTGGCATATATTTGCTCCTGCCGGGTCAGCTGAGCAGCAAATTTTTACTTAACTACCCCCTAATCAGGAGAGACCTCAGGGCTGCATCCTTTGAGCGCAGTACTGAGCCTGATACCCGTTTCCAACCCCACTTACAAGTAAAACTAGCTAAAATGTGCCTGGCTGCTGTTCACTGAAAAGCTCATTCTGGGTACATTTTTGGCATACATTTGCTTCTCCCGGGTCAGCTGAGCAGCGAATTTCTACTTAACTACCTCCTATCAGGAGAGACCTCAGGGCTGCATCTTTTGAACGCAGTACTGAGCCTGAAAACCATTTACAACCCCACTTACAAGTAAAACTAGCTAAAATGTGCCTGGCTGCTGTTCACTGAAAAGCTCATTCTGCATACATTTTTGGCATAATTTGCTTTTGCCGGGTCAGCTGAGCAGCGAGTTTCTACTTAACTACCTCCTATCAGGAGAGACCTCAGGGCTGCATCTTTTGAGCGCAGTACTGAGCCTGAAAACCATTTACAACCCCACTTACAAGTAAAACTAGCTAAAATGTGCCTGGCTGCTGTTCACTGAAAAGCTCATTCTGGGTACATTTTTGGTATACATTTTCTTCTGCCGGGTCAGCTGAGAGGTAAATTTCTACTTAACTACCTCCTATCAGGAGAGACCTCAGGGCTGCATCCTTTCAGCGCAGTACTGAGCCTGAAAAGCGTTTACAACCCAACTTACACGTAAAACTAGCTAAAATGTGCCTGGCTGCTGTTCACTGAAAAGGTCATTCTGGGTACATTTTTGGTATACATTTGCTTCTGCCGGGTCAGCTGAGCAGTGAATTTCTACTTAACTACCTCCTATCAGGGAGAGACCTCAGGGCTGCATCTTTTGAGCGCAGTACTGAGCCTGAAAACCGTTTCCAACCCCACTTACAAGTAAAACTAGCTAAAATGTGCCTGGCTGCTGTTCACTGAAAAGCTCATTCTGGGTACATTTTTGGTATACATTTTCTTCTGCCGGGTCAGCTGAGAGGTAAATTTCTACTTAACTACCTCCTATCAGGAGAGACCTCAGGGCTGCATCCTTTCAGCGCAGTACTGAGCCTGAAAAGCGTTTACAACCCAACTTACACGTAAAACTAGCTAAAATGTGCCTGGCTGCTGTTCACTGAAAAGGTCATTCTGGGTACATTTTTGGTATACATTTGCTTCTGCCGGGTCAGCTGAGCAGTGAATTTCTACTTAACTACCTCCTATCAGGGAGAGACCTCAGGGCTGCATCTTTTGAGCGCAGTACTGAGCCTGAAAACCGTTTCCAACCCCACTTACAAGTAAAACTAGCTAAAATGTGCCTGGCTGCTGTTCACTGAAAAGCTCATTCTGGGTACATTCTTGGTATACATTTGCTTCTGCCGGGTCAGCTGAGCAGCGAGTTTCTACTTAACTACTTCCTATCAGGAGAGACCTCAGGGCTGCATCCTTTGAGCGCAGTACTGAGCCTGAAAAGCGTTTAAGACCCCACTTACACGTAAAACTAGCTAAAATGTGCCTGGCTGCTGTTCACTGAAAAGGTCATTCTGGGTACATTTTTGTTATACATTTGCTTCTGCCGGGTCAGCTGAGCAGTGAATTTCTACTTAACTACCTCCTATCAGAAGAGACCTCATGGCCGCATCTTTTGAGCGCAGTACTGAGCCTGAAAACCGTTTCCAACCCCACTTACAAGTAAAACTAGCTAAAATGTGCCTGGCTGCTGTTCACTGAAAGCTCATTCTGGGTACATTTTTGGCATACATTTGCTTCTCCCGGGTCAGCTGAGCAGCGAATTTCTACTTAACTACCTCCTATCAGGAGAGACCTCAGGGCTGCATCTTTTGAACGCAGTACTGAGCCTGAAAACCATTTACAACCCCACTTACAAGTAAAACTAGCTAAAATGTGCCTGGCTGCTGTTCACTGAAAAGCTCATTCTGCATACATTTTTGGCATAATTTGCTCTTGCCGGGTCAGCTGAGCAGCGAGTTTCTACTTAACTACCTCCTATCAGGAGAGACCTCAGGGCTGCATCCTTTGAGCGCAGTACTGAGCCTGATACCCGTTTCCAACCCCACTTACAAGTAAAACTAGCTAAAATGTGCCTGGCTGCTGTTCACTGAAAAGCTCATTCTGGGTACATTTTTGGCATACATTTGCTTCTCCCGGGTCAGCTGAGCAGCGAGTTTCTACTTAACTACCTCCTATCAGGAGAGACCTCAGGGCTGCATCCTTTGCGCGCAGTACTGAGCCTGAATTAGCGTTTACAACCCCACTTACAAGTAAACTAGCTAAAACGTGCCTGGCTGCTGTTCACTGAAAAGCTCATTCTGGGTACATTTTTGGTATATATTTGCTCCTGCCGGGTCAGCTGAGCAGCAAATTTTTACTTAACTACCCTCTAATCAGGAGAGACCTCAGGGCTGCATCCTTTGAGGGCAGTACTGAGCCTGATACCCGTTTCCAACCCCACTTACAAGTAAAACTAGCTAAAATGTGCCTGGCTGCTGTTCACTGAAAAGCTCATTCTGCATACATTTTTGGCATATATTTGCTTCTCCCGGGTCAGCTGAGCAGCGAATTTCTACTTAACTATTTCCTATCAGGAGAGACCTCAGGGCTGCATCTTTTGAGCGCAGTACTGAGCCTGAAAACCGTTTCCAACCCCACTTACAAGTAAAACTAGCTAAAATGTGCCTGGCTGCTGTTCACTGAAAAGCTCATTCTGGGTACATTTTTGGCAGACATTTGCTTCTCCCGGGTCAGCTGAGCAGCGAATTTCTACTTAACTACCTCCTATCAGGAGAGACCTCAGGGCTGCATCCTTTGAGCGCAGTACTGAGCCTGAAAAGCGTTTCCAACCCCACTTACAAGTAAAACTAGCTAAAATGTGCCTGGCTGCTGTTCACTGAAAAGGTCATTCTGGGTACATTTTTGGTATACATTTGCCTCTGCCGGGTCAGCTGAGCAGTGAATTTCTACTTAACTACCTCCTATCAGGAGAGACCTCAGGGCTGCATCTTTTGAGCGCAGTACTGAGCCTGAAAAGCGTTTCCAACCCCACTTACAAGTAAAACTAGCTAAAATGTGCCTGGCTGCTGTTCACTGAAAAGGTCATTCTGGGTACATTTTTGGTATACATTTGCTTCTGCCGGGTCAGCTGAGCAGTGAATTTCTACTTAACTACCTCCTATCAGGGAGAGACCTCAGGGCTGCATCTTTTTAGCGCAGTACTGAGCCTGAAAACCGTTTCCAACCCCACTTACAAGTAAAACTAGCTAAAATGTGCCTGGCTGCTGTTCACTGAAAAGGTCATTCTGGGTACATTTTTGGTATACATTTGCTTCTGCCGGGTCAGCTGAGCAGTGAATTTCTACTTAAGTACCTCCTATGAGGAGAGACCTCAGGGCTGCATCTTTTGAGCGCAGTACTGAGCTTGAAAACCATTTACAACCCCACTTACAAGTAAAACTAGCTAAAATGTGCCTGGCTGCTGTTCACTGAAAAGCTCATTCTGCATACATTTTTGGCATATATTTGCTCCTGCCGGGTCAGCTGAGCAGCGAGTTTCTACTTAACTACTTCCTATCAGGAGAGACCTCAGGGCTGCATCCTTTGAGCGCAGTACTGAGCCTGAAAAGCGTTTACAACCCCACTTACACGTAAAACTAGCTAAAATGTGCCTGGCTGCTGTTCACTGAAAAGGTCATTCTGGGTACATTTTTGTTATACATTTGCTTCTGCCGGGTCAGCTGAGCAGTGAATTTCTACTTAACTACCTCCTATCAGAAGAGACCTCATGGCTGCATCTTTTGAGCGCAGTACTGAGCCTGAAAACCGTTTCCAACCCCACTTACAAGTAAAACTAGCTAAAATGTGCCTGGCTGCTGTTCACTGAAAGCTCATTCTGGGTACATTTTTGGCATACATTTGCTTCTCCCGGGTCAGCTGAGCAGCGAATTTCTACTTAACTACCTCCTATCAGGAGAGACCTCAGGGCTGCATCTTTTGAACGCAGTACTGAGCCTGAAAACCATTTACAACCCCACTTACAAGTAAAACTAGCTAAAATGTGCCTGGCTGCTGTTCACTGAAAAGCTCATTCTGCATACATTTTTGGCATAATTTGCTCTTGCCGGGTCAGCTGAGCAGCGAGTTTCTACTTAACTACCTCCTATCAGGAGAGACCTCAGGGCTGCATCCTTTGAGCGCAGTACTGAGCCTGATACCGGTTTCCAACCCCACTTACAAGTAAAACTAGCTAAAATGTGCCTGGCTGCTGTTCACTGAAAAGCTCATTCTGGGTACATTTTTGGCATACATTTGCTTCTCCCGGGTCAGCTGAGCAGCGAGTTTCTACTTAACTACCTCCTATCAGGAGAGACCTCAGGGCTGCATCCTTTGCGCGCAGTACTGAGCCTGAATTAGCGTTTACAACCCCACTTACAAGTAAACTAGCTAAAACGTGCATGGCTGCTGTTCACTGAAAAGCTCATTCTGGGTACATTTTTGGTATACATTTGCTTCTGCCGGGTCAGCTGAGCAGTGAATTTCTACTTAACTACCCCCTATCAGGAGAGACCTCAGGGCTGCATCTTTTGAGCGCAGTACTGAGCCTGAAAACCGTTTACAACCCCACTTACAAGTAAAACTAGCTAAAATGTGCCTGGCTGCTGTTCACTGATAAGCTTATTCTGCATACATTTTTGGCATATATTTGCTCCTGCCGGGTCAGCTGAGCAGCAAATTTTTACTTAACTACCCTCTAATCAGGAGAGACCTCAGGGCTGCATCTTTTGAGCGCAGTACTGAGCCTGAAAACCGTTTCCAACCCCACTTACAAATAAAACTAGCTAAAATGTGCCTGGCTGCTGTTCACTGAAAAGCTCATTCTGGGTACATTTTTGGCAGACATTTGCTTCTCCCGGGTCAGCTGAGCAGCGAATTTCTACTTAACTACCTCCTATCAGGAGAGACCTCAGGGCTGCATCCTTTGAGCGCAGTACTGAGCCTGAAAAGCGTTTTCAACCCCACTTACAAGTAAAACTAGCTAAAATGTGCCTGGCTGCTGTTCACTGAAAAGGTCATTCTGGGTACATTTTTGGTATACATTTGCCTCTGCCGGGTCAGCTGAGCAGTGAATTTCTACTTAACTACCTCCTATCAGGAGAGACCTCAGGGCTGCATCTTTTGAGCGCAGTACTGAGCCTGAAAAGCGTTTCCAACCCCACTTACAAGTAAAACTAGCTAAAATGTGCCTGGCTGCTGTTCACTGAAAAGGTCATTCTGGGTACATTTTTGGTATACATTTGCTTCTGCCGGGTCAGCTGAGCAGTGAATTTCTACTTAACTACCTCCTATCAGAAGAGACCTCATGGCTGCATCTTTTGAGCGCAGTACTGAGCCTGAAAACTGTTTCCAACCCCACTTACAAGTAAAACTAGCTAAAATGTGCCTGGCTGCTGTTCACTGAAAAGCTCATTCTGGGTACATTTTTGGCATACATTTGCTTCTCCCGGGTCAGCTGAGCAGTGAATTTCTACTTAACTACCTCCTATCAGGAGAGACCTCAGGGCTGCAACTTTTGAGCGCAGTACTGAGCCTGATACCCGTTTCCAACCCCACTTACAAGTAAAACTAGCTAAAATGTGCCTGGCTGCTGTTCACTGAAAAGCTCATTCTGCATACATTTTTGGCAGACATTTGCTCCTGCCGGGTCAGCTGAGCAGCGAATTTCCACTTAACTACCTCCTATCAGGAGAGACCTCAGGGCTGCATCTTTTGAGCGCAGTACTGAGCCTGAAAACCATTTACAAACCCACTTACACAAGTAAAACTAGCTAAAATGTGCCTGGCTGCTGTTCACTGAAATCTTATTCTGCATACATTTTTGGCATATATTTGCTCCTGCCGGGTCAGCTGAGCAGCAAATTTTTACTTAACTACCCCCTAATCAGGAGAGACCTCAGGGCTGCATCCTTTGAGTGCAGTACTGAGCCTGATACCCGTTTTCAACCCCACTTACAAGTAAAACTAGCTAAAATGTGCCTGGCTGCTGTTCACTGAAAAGCTCATTCTGGGTACATTTTTGGCATACATTTGCTTCTCCCGGGTCAGCTGAGCAGCGAGTTTCTACTTAACTACCTCCTATCAGGAGAGACCTCAGGGCTGCATCCTTTGCGCGCAGTACTGAGCCTGAATTAGCGTTTACAACCCCACTTACAAGTAAACTAGCTAAAACGTGCCTGGCTGCTGTTCACTGAAAAGCTCATTCTGGGTACATTTTTGGTATACATTTGCTTCTGCCGGGTCAGCTGAGCAGTGAATTTCTACTTAACTACCTCCTATCAGGAGAGACCTCAGGGCTGCATCTTTTGAGCGCAGTACTGAGCCTGAAAACCGTTTACAACCCCACTTACAAGTAAAACTAGCTAAAATGTGCCTGGCTGCTGTTCACTGATAAGCTTATTCTACATACATTTTTGGCATATATTTGCTCCTGCCGGGTCAGCTGAGCAGCAAATTTTTACTTAACTACCCTCTAATCAGGAGAGACCTCAGGGCTGCATCCTTTGAGGGCAGTACTGAGCCTGATACCCGTTTACAACCCCACTTACAAGTAAACTAGCTAAAACGTGCCTGGCTGCTGTTCACTGAAAAGCTCATTCTGGGTACATTTTTGGCATACATTTGCTTCTCCCGGGTCAGCTGAGCAGCGAGTTTCTACTTAACTACCTCCTATCAGGAGAGACCTCAGGGCTGCATCCTTTGCGCGCAGTACTGAGCCTGAATTAGCGTTTACAACCCCACTTACAAGTAAACTAGCTAAAACGTGCCTGGCTGCTGTTCACTGAAAAGCTCATTCTGGGTACATTTTTGGTATACATTTGCTTCTGCCGGGTCAGCTGAGCAGTGAATTTCTACTTAACTACCTCCTATCAGGAGAGACCTCAGGGCTGCATCTTTTGAGCGCAGTACTGAGCCTGAAAACCGTTTACAACCCCACTTACAAGTAAAACTAGCTAAAATGTGCCTGGCTGCTGTTCACTGATAAGCTTATTCTACATACATTTTTGGCATATATTTGCTCCTGCCGGGTCAGCTGAGCAGCAAATTTTTACTTAACTACCCTCTAATCAGGAGAGACCTCAGGGCTGCATCCTTTGAGGGCAGTACTGAGCCTGATACCCGTTTACAACCCCACTTACAAGTAAACTAGCTAAAACGTGCCTGGCTGCTGTTCACTGAAAAGCTCATTCTGGGTACATTTTTGGCATACATTTGCTTCTCCCGGGTCAGCTGAGCAGCGAGTTTCTACTTAACTACCTCCTATCAGGAGAGACCTCAGGGCTGCATCCTTTGCGCGCAGTACTGAGCCTGAATTAGCGTTTACAACCCCACTTACAAGTAAACTAGCTAAAACGTGCATGGCTGCTGTTCACTGAAAAGCTCATTCTGGGTACATTTTTGGTATACATTTGCTTCTGCCGGGTCAGCTGAGCAGTGAATTTCTACTTAACTACCCCCTATCAGGAGAGACCTCAGGGCTGCATCTTTTGAGCGCAGTACTGAGCCTGAAAACCGTTTACAACCCCACTTACAAGTAAAACTAGCTAAAATGTGCCTGGCTGCTGTTCACTGATAAGCTTATTCTGCATACATTTTTGGCATATATTTGCTCCTGCCGGGTCAGCTGAGCAGCAAATTTTTACTTAACTACCCTCTAATCAGGAGAGACCTCAGGGCTGCATCCTTTGAGGGCAGTACTGAGCCTGATACCCGTTTCCAACCCCACTTACAAGTAAAACTAGCTAAAATGTGCCTGGCTGCTGTTCACTGAAAAGCTCATTCTGCATACATTTTTGGCATATATTTGCTTCTCCCGGGTCAGCTGAGCAGCGAATTTCTACTTAACTATTTCCTATCAGGAGTGACCTCAGGGCTGCATCTTTTGAGCGCAGTACTGAGCCTGAAAACCGTTTCCAACCCCACTTACAAATAAAACTAGCTAAAATGTGCCTGGCTGCTGTTCACTGAAAAGCTCATTCTGGGTACATTTTTGGCAGACATTTGCTTCTCCCGGGTCAGCTGAGCAGCGAATTTCTACTTAACTACCTCCTATCAGGAGAGACCTCAGGGCTGCATCCTTTGAGCGCAGTACTGAGCCTGAAAAGCGTTTTCAACCCCACTTACAAGTAAAACTAGCTAAAATGTGCCTGGCTGCTGTTCACTGAAAAGGTCATTCTGGGTACATTTTTGGTATACATTTGCCTCTGCCGGGTCAGCTGAGCAGTGAATTTCTACTTAACTACCTCCTATCAGGAGAGACCTCAGGGCTGCATCTTTTGAGCGCAGTACTGAGCCTGAAAAGCGTTTCCAACCCCACTTACAAGTAAAACTAGCTAAAATGTGCCTGGCTGCTGTTCACTGAAAAGGTCATTCTGGGTACATTTTTGGTATACATTTGCTTCTGCCGGGTCAGCTGAGCAGTGAATTTCTACTTAACTACCTCCTATCAGAAGAGACCTCATGGCTGCATCTTTTGAGCGCAGTACTGAGCCTGAAAACCGTTTCCAACCCCACTTACAAGTAAAACTAGCTAAAATGTGCCTGGCTGCTGTTCACTGAAAAGCTCATTCTGGGTACATTTTTGGCATACATTTGCTTCTCCCGGGTCAGCTGAGCAGTGAATTTCTACTTAACTACCTCCTATCAGGAGAGACCTCAGGGCTGCAACTTTTGAGCGCAGTACTGAGCCTGATACCCGTTTCCAACCCCACTTACAAGTAAAACTAGCTAAAATGTGCCTGGCTGCTGTTCACTGAAAAGCTCATTCTGCATACATTTTTGGCAGACATTTGCTCCTGCCGGGTCAGCTGTGCAGCAAATTTCCACTTAACTACCTCCTATCAGGAGAGACCTCAGGGCTGCATCTTTTGAGCGCAGTACTGAGCCTGAAAACCATTTACAAACCCACTTACACAAGTAAAACTAGCTAAAATGTGCCTGGCTGCTGTTCACTGAAATCTTATTCTGCATACATTTTTGGCATATATTTGCTCCTGCCGGGTCAGCTGAGCAGTGAATTTCTACTTAACTACCCCCTAATCAGGAGAGACCTCAGGGCTGCATCCTTTGAGCGCAGTACTGAGCCTGATACCCGTTTTCAACCCCACTTACAAGTAAAACTAGCTAAAATGTGCCTGGCTGCTGTTCACTGAAAAGCTCATTCTGGGTACATTTTTGGCATACATTTGCTTCTCCCGGGTCAGCTGAGCAGCGAGTTTCTACTTAACTACCTCCTATCAGGAGAGACCTCAGGGCTGCATCCTTTGCGCGCAGTACTGAGCCTAAATTAGCGTTTACAACCCCACTTACAAGTAAAACTAGCTAAAATGTGCCTGGCTGCTGTTCACTGATAAGCTTATTCTACATACATTTTTGGCATATATTTGCTCCTGCCGGGTCAGCTGAGCAGCAAATTTTTACTTAACTACCCTCTAATCAGGAGAGACCTCAGGGCTGCATCCTTTGAGGGCAGTACTGAGCCTGATACCCGTTTACAACCCCACTTACAAGTAAACTAGCTAAAACGTGCCTGGCTGCTGTTCACTGAAAAGCTCATTCTGGGTACATTTTTGGCATACATTTGCTTCTCCCGGGTCAGCTGAGCAGCAAATTTCTACTTAACTACCTCCTATCAGGAGAGACCTCAGGGCTGCATCTTTTGAGCGAAGTACTGAGCCTGAAAACCGTTTACAACCCCACTTACAAGTAAAACTAGCTAAAATGTGCCTGGCTGCTGTTCACTGAAAAGCTAATTCTGCATACATTTTTGGCATACATTTGTTTCTGCCGGGTCAGCTGAGCAGTGAATTTCTACTTAACTACCTCCTTTCAGGAGAGACTTCAGGGCTGCATCTTTTGAGCGCAGTACTGAGCCTGAAAACCGTTTACAACCCCACTTACAAGTAAAACTAGCTAAAATGTGCCTGGCTGCTGTTCACTGAAAAGCTCATTCTGGGTACATTTTTGGCATATATTTGCTCCTGCCGGGTCAGCTGAGCAGTGAATTTCTACTTAACTACCCCCTAATCAGGAGAGACCTCAGGGCTGCATCCTTTGAGCGCAGTACTGAGCCTGATACCCGTTTTCAACCCCACTTACAAGTAAAACTAGCTAAAATGTGCCTGGCTGCTGTTCACTGAAAAGCTCATTCTGGGTACATTTTTGGCATACATTTGCTTCTCCCGGGTCAGCTGAGCAGCGAGTTTCTACTTAACTACCTCCTATCAGGAGAGACCTCAGGGCTGCATCCTTTGCGCGCAGTACTGAGCCTAAATTAGCGTTTACAACCCCACTTACAAGTAAAACTAGCTAAAATGTGCCTGGCTGCTGTTCACTGATAAGCTTATTCTACATACATTTTTGGCATATATTTGCTCCTGCCGGGTCAGCTGAGCAGCAAATTTTTACTTAACTACCCTCTAATCAGGAGAGACCTCAGGGCTGCATCCTTTGAGGGCAGTACTGAGCCTGATACCCGTTTACAACCCCACTTACAAGTAAACTAGCTAAAACGTGCCTGGCTGCTGTTCACTGAAAAGCTCATTCTGGGTACATTTTTGGCATACATTTGCTTCTCCCGGGTCAGCTGAGCAGCGAGTTTCTACTTAACTACCTCCTATCAGGAGAGACCTCAGGGCTGCATCCTTTGCGCGCAGTACTGAGCCTGAATTAGCGTTTACAACCCCACTTACAAGTAAACTAGCTAAAACGTGCCTGGCTGCTGTTCACTGAAAAGCTCATTCTGGGTACATTTTTGGTATACATTTGCTTCTGCCGGGTCAGCTGAGCAGTGAATTTCTACTTAACTACCTCCTATCAGGAGAGACCTCAGGGCTGCATCTTTTGAGCGCAGTACTGAGCCTGAAAACCGTTTACAACCCCACTTACAAGTAAAACTAGCTAAAATGTGCCTGGCTGCTGTTCACTGATAAGCTTATTCTACATACATTTTTGGCATATATTTGCTCCTGCCGGGTCAGCTGAGCAGCAAATTTTTACTTAACTACCCTCTAATCAGGAGAGACCTCAGGGCTGCATCCTTTGAGGGCAGTACTGAGCCTGATACCCGTTTACAACCCCACTTACAAGTAAACTAGCTAAAACGTGCCTGGCTGCTGTTCACTGAAAAGCTCATTCTGGGTACATTTTTGGCATACATTTGCTTCTCCCGGGTCAGCTGAGCAGCGAGTTTCTACTTAACTACCTCCTATCAGGAGAGACCTCAGGGCTGCATCCTTTGCGCGCAGTACTGAGCCTGAATTAGCGTTTACAACCCCACTTACAAGTAAACTAGCTAAAACGTGCATGGCTGCTGTTCACTGAAAAGCTCATTCTGGGTACATTTTTGGTATACATTTGCTTCTGCCGGGTCAGCTGAGCAGTGAATTTCTACTTAACTACCCCCTATCAGGAGAGACCTCAGGGCTGCATCTTTTGAGCGCAGTACTGAGCCTGAAAACCGTTTACAACCCCACTTACAAGTAAAACTAGCTAAAATGTGCCTGGCTGCTGTTCACTGATAAGCTTATTCTGCATACATTTTTGGCATATATTTGCTCCTGCCGGGTCAGCTGAGCAGCAAATTTTTACTTAACTACCCTCTAATCAGGAGAGACCTCAGGGCTGCATCCTTTGAGGGCAGTACTGAGCCTGATACCCGTTTCCAACCCCACTTACAAGTAAAACTAGCTAAAATGTGCCTGGCTGCTGTTCACTGAAAAGCTCATTCTGCATACATTTTTGGCATATATTTGCTTCTCCCGGGTCAGCTGAGCAGCGAATTTCTACTTAACTATTTCCTATCAGGAGTGACCTCAGGGCTGCATCTTTTGAGCGCAGTACTGAGCCTGAAAACCGTTTCCAACCCCACTTACAAATAAAACTAGCTAAAATGTGCCTGGCTGCTGTTCACTGAAAAGCTCATTCTGGGTACATTTTTGGCAGACATTTGCTTCTCCCGGGTCAGCTGAGCAGCGAATTTCTACTTAACTACCTCCTATCAGGAGAGACCTCAGGGCTGCATCCTTTGAGCGCAGTACTGAGCCTGAAAAGCGTTTTCAACCCCACTTACAAGTAAAACTAGCTAAAATGTGCCTGGCTGCTGTTCACTGAAAAGGTCATTCTGGGTACATTTTTGGTATACATTTGCCTCTGCCGGGTCAGCTGAGCAGTGAATTTCTACTTAACTACCTCCTATCAGGAGAGACCTCAGGGCTGCATCTTTTGAGCGCAGTACTGAGCCTGAAAAGCGTTTCCAACCCCACTTACAAGTAAAACTAGCTAAAATGTGCCTGGCTGCTGTTCACTGAAAAGGTCATTCTGGGTACATTTTTGGTATACATTTGCTTCTGCCGGGTCAGCTGAGCAGTGAATTTCTACTTAACTACCTCCTATCAGAAGAGACCTCATGGCTGCATCTTTTGAGCGCAGTACTGAGCCTGAAAACCGTTTCCAACCCCACTTACAAGTAAAACTAGCTAAAATGTGCCTGGCTGCTGTTCACTGAAAAGCTCATTCTGGGTACATTTTTGGCATACATTTGCTTCTCCCGGGTCAGCTGAGCAGTGAATTTCTACTTAACTACCTCCTATCAGGAGAGACCTCAGGGCTGCAACTTTTGAGCGCAGTACTGAGCCTGATACCCGTTTCCAACCCCACTTACAAGTAAAACTAGCTAAAATGTGCCTGGCTGCTGTTCACTGAAAAGCTCATTCTGCATACATTTTTGGCAGACATTTGCTCCTGCCGGGTCAGCTGTGCAGCAAATTTCCACTTAACTACCTCCTATCAGGAGAGACCTCAGGGCTGCATCTTTTGAGCGCAGTACTGAGCCTGAAAACCATTTACAAACCCACTTACACAAGTAAAACTAGCTAAAATGTGCCTGGCTGCTGTTCACTGAAATCTTATTCTGCATACATTTTTGGCATATATTTGCTCCTGCCGGGTCAGCTGAGCAGTGAATTTCTACTTAACTACCCCCTAATCAGGAGAGACCTCAGGGCTGCATCCTTTGAGCGCAGTACTGAGCCTGATACCCGTTTTCAACCCCACTTACAAGTAAAACTAGCTAAAATGTGCCTGGCTGCTGTTCACTGAAAAGCTCATTCTGGGTACATTTTTGGCATACATTTGCTTCTCCCGGGTCAGCTGAGCAGCGAGTTTCTACTTAACTACCTCCTATCAGGAGAGACCTCAGGGCTGCATCCTTTGCGCGCAGTACTGAGCCTAAATTAGCGTTTACAACCCCACTTACAAGTAAAACTAGCTAAAATGTGCCTGGCTGCTGTTCACTGATAAGCTTATTCTACATACATTTTTGGCATATATTTGCTCCTGCCGGGTCAGCTGAGCAGCAAATTTTTACTTAACTACCCTCTAATCAGGAGAGACCTCAGGGCTGCATCCTTTGAGGGCAGTACTGAGCCTGATACCCGTTTACAACCCCACTTACAAGTAAACTAGCTAAAACGTGCCTGGCTGCTGTTCACTGAAAAGCTCATTCTGGGTACATTTTTGGCATACATTTGCTTCTCCCGGGTCAGCTGAGCAGCAAATTTCTACTTAACTACCTCCTATCAGGAGAGACCTCAGGGCTGCATCTTTTGAGCGAAGTACTGAGCCTGAAAACCGTTTACAACCCCACTTACAAGTAAAACTAGCTAAAATGTGCCTGGCTGCTGTTCACTGAAAAGCTAATTCTGCATACATTTTTGGCATACATTTGTTTCTGCCGGGTCAGCTGAGCAGTGAATTTCTACTTAACTACCTCCTTTCAGGAGAGACTTCAGGGCTGCATCTTTTGAGCGCAGTACTGAGCCTGAAAACCGTTTACAACCCCACTTACAAGTAAAACTAGCTAAAATGTGCCTGGCTGCTGTTCACTGAAAAGCTCATTCTGGGTACATTTTTGGCATATATTTGCTCCTGCCGGGTCAGCTGAGCAGTGAATTTCTACTTAACTACCCCCTAATCAGGAGAGACCTCAGGGCTGCATCCTTTGAGCGCAGTACTGAGCCTGATACCCGTTTTCAACCCCACTTACAAGTAAAACTAGCTAAAATGTGCCTGGCTGCTGTTCACTGAAAAGCTCATTCTGGGTACATTTTTGGCATACATTTGCTTCTCCCGGGTCAGCTGAGCAGCGAGTTTCTACTTAACTACCTCCTATCAGGAGAGACCTCAGGGCTGCATCCTTTGCGCGCAGTACTGAGCCTAAATTAGCGTTTACAACCCCACTTACAAGTAAAACTAGCTAAAATGTGCCTGGCTGCTGTTCACTGATAAGCTTATTCTACATACATTTTTGGCATATATTTGCTCCTGCCGGGTCAGCTGAGCAGCAAATTTTTACTTAACTACCCTCTAATCAGGAGAGACCTCAGGGCTGCATCCTTTGAGGGCAGTACTGAGCCTGATACCCGTTTACAACCCCACTTACAAGTAAACTAGCTAAAACGTGCCTGGCTGCTGTTCACTGAAAAGCTCATTCTGGGTACATTTTTGGCATACATTTGCTTCTCCCGGGTCAGCTGAGCAGCAAATTTCTACTTAACTACCTCCTATCAGGAGAGACCTCAGGGCTGCATCTTTTGAGCGAAGTACTGAGCCTGAAAACCGTTTACAACCCCACTTACAAGTAAAACTAGCTAAAATGTGCCTGGCTGCTGTTCACTGAAAAGCTAATTCTGCATACATTTTTGGCATACATTTGTTTCTGCCGGGTCAGCTGAGCAGTGAATTTCTACTTAACTACCTCCTTTCAGGAGAGACTTCAGGGCTGCATCTTTTGAGCGCAGTACTGAGCCTGAAAACCGTTTACAACCCCACTTACAAGTAAAACTAGCTAAAATGTGCCTGGCTGCTGTTCACTGAAAAGCTCATTCTGGGTACATTTTTGGTATACATTTTCTTCTGCCGGGTCAGCTGAGAGGTAAATTTCTACTTAACTACCTCCTATCAGGAGAGACCTCAGGGCTGCATCCTTTCAGCGCAGTACTGAGCCTGAAAAGCGTTTACAACCCCACTTACACGTAAAACTAGCTAAAATGTGCCTGGCTGCTGTTCACTGAAAAGCTTATTCTGCATACATTTTTGGCATATATTTGCTCCTGCCGGGTCAGCTGAGCAGCAAATTTTTACTTAACTACCCTCTAATCAGGAGAGACCTCAGGGCTGCATCTTTTGAGCGCAGTACTGAGCCTGAAAACCGTTTCCAACCCCACTTACAAATAAAACTAGCTAAAATGTGCCTGGCTGCTGTTCACTGAAAAGCTCATTCTGGGTACATTTTTGGCAGACATTTGCTTCTCCCGGGTCAGCTGAGCAGCGAATTTCTACTTAACTACCTCCTATCAGGAGAGACCTCAGGGCTGCATCCTTTGAGCGCAGTACTGAGCCTGAAAAGCGTTTTCAACCCCACTTACAAGTAAAACTAGCTAAAATGTGCCTGGCTGCTGTTCACTGAAAAGGTCATTCTGGGTACATTTTTGGTATACATTTGCCTCTGCCGGGTCAGCTGAGCAGTGAATTTCTACTTAACTACCTCCTATCAGGAGAGACCTCAGGGCTGCATCTTTTGAGCGCAGTACTGAGCCTGAAAAGCGTTTCCAACCCCACTTACAAGTAAAACTAGCTAAAATGTGCCTGGCTGCTGTTCACTGAAAAGGTCATTCTGGGTACATTTTTGGTATACATTTGCTTCTGCCGGGTCAGCTGAGCAGTGAATTTCTACTTAACTACCTCCTATCAGAAGAGACCTCATGGCTGCATCTTTTGAGCGCAGTACTGAGCCTGAAAACTGTTTCCAACCCCACTTACAAGTAAAACTAGCTAAAATGTGCCTGGCTGCTGTTCACTGAAAAGCTCATTCTGGGTACATTTTTGGCATACATTTGCTTCTCCCGGGTCAGCTGAGCAGTGAATTTCTACTTAACTACCTCCTATCAGGAGAGACCTCAGGGCTGCAACTTTTGAGCGCAGTACTGAGCCTGATACCCGTTTCCAACCCCACTTACAAGTAAAACTAGCTAAAATGTGCCTGGCTGCTGTTCACTGAAAAGCTCATTCTGCATACATTTTTGGCAGACATTTGCTCCTGCCGGGTCAGCTGAGCAGCGAATTTCCACTTAACTACCTCCTATCAGGAGAGACCTCAGGGCTGCATCTTTTGAGCGCAGTACTGAGCCTGAAAACCATTTACAAACCCACTTACACAAGTAAAACTAGCTAAAATGTGCCTGGCTGCTGTTCACTGAAATCTTATTCTGCATACATTTTTGGCATATATTTGCTCCTGCCGGGTCAGCTGAGCAGCAAATTTTTACTTAACTACCCCCTAATCAGGAGAGACCTCAGGGCTGCATCCTTTGAGTGCAGTACTGAGCCTGATACCCGTTTTCAACCCCACTTACAAGTAAAACTAGCTAAAATGTGCCTGGCTGCTGTTCACTGAAAAGCTCATTCTGGGTACATTTTTGGCATACATTTGCTTCTCCCGGGTCAGCTGAGCAGCGAGTTTCTACTTAACTACCTCCTATCAGGAGAGACCTCAGGGCTGCATCCTTTGCGCGCAGTACTGAGCCTGAATTAGCGTTTACAACCCCACTTACAAGTAAACTAGCTAAAACGTGCCTGGCTGCTGTTCACTGAAAAGCTCATTCTGGGTACATTTTTGGTATACATTTGCTTCTGCCGGGTCAGCTGAGCAGTGAATTTCTACTTAACTACCTCCTATCAGGAGAGACCTCAGGGCTGCATCTTTTGAGCGCAGTACTGAGCCTGAAAACCGTTTACAACCCCACTTACAAGTAAAACTAGCTAAAATGTGCCTGGCTGCTGTTCACTGATAAGCTTATTCTACATACATTTTTGGCATATATTTGCTCCTGCCGGGTCAGCTGAGCAGCAAATTTTTACTTAACTACCCTCTAATCAGGAGAGACCTCAGGGCTGCATCCTTTGAGGGCAGTACTGAGCCTGATACCCGTTTACAACCCCACTTACAAGTAAACTAGCTAAAACGTGCCTGGCTGCTGTTCACTGAAAAGCTCATTCTGGGTACATTTTTGGCATACATTTGCTTCTCCCGGGTCAGCTGAGCAGCGAGTTTCTACTTAACTACCTCCTATCAGGAGAGACCTCAGGGCTGCATCCTTTGCGCGCAGTACTGAGCCTGAATTAGCGTTTACAACCCCACTTACAAGTAAACTAGCTAAAACGTGCCTGGCTGCTGTTCACTGAAAAGCTCATTCTGGGTACATTTTTGGTATACATTTGCTTCTGCCGGGTCAGCTGAGCAGTGAATTTCTACTTAACTACCTCCTATCAGGAGAGACCTCAGGGCTGCATCTTTTGAGCGCAGTACTGAGCCTGAAAACCGTTTACAACCCCACTTACAAGTAAAACTAGCTAAAATGTGCCTGGCTGCTGTTCACTGATAAGCTTATTCTACATACATTTTTGGCATATATTTGCTCCTGCCGGGTCAGCTGAGCAGCAAATTTTTACTTAACTACCCTCTAATCAGGAGAGACCTCAGGGCTGCATCCTTTGAGGGCAGTACTGAGCCTGATACCCGTTTACAACCCCACTTACAAGTAAACTAGCTAAAACGTGCCTGGCTGCTGTTCACTGAAAAGCTCATTCTGGGTACATTTTTGGCATACATTTGCTTCTCCCGGGTCAGCTGAGCAGCGAGTTTCTACTTAACTACCTCCTATCAGGAGAGACCTCAGGGCTGCATCCTTTGCGCGCAGTACTGAGCCTGAATTAGCGTTTACAACCCCACTTACAAGTAAACTAGCTAAAACGTGCATGGCTGCTGTTCACTGAAAAGCTCATTCTGGGTACATTTTTGGTATACATTTGCTTCTGCCGGGTCAGCTGAGCAGTGAATTTCTACTTAACTACCCCCTATCAGGAGAGACCTCAGGGCTGCATCTTTTGAGCGCAGTACTGAGCCTGAAAACCGTTTACAACCCCACTTACAAGTAAAACTAGCTAAAATGTGCCTGGCTGCTGTTCACTGATAAGCTTATTCTGCATACATTTTTGGCATATATTTGCTCCTGCCGGGTCAGCTGAGCAGCAAATTTTTACTTAACTACCCTCTAATCAGGAGAGACCTCAGGGCTGCATCCTTTGAGGGCAGTACTGAGCCTGATACCCGTTTCCAACCCCACTTACAAGTAAAACTAGCTAAAATGTGCCTGGCTGCTGTTCACTGAAAAGCTCATTCTGCATACATTTTTGGCATATATTTGCTTCTCCCGGGTCAGCTGAGCAGCGAATTTCTACTTAACTATTTCCTATCAGGAGTGACCTCAGGGCTGCATCTTTTGAGCGCAGTACTGAGCCTGAAAACCGTTTCCAACCCCACTTACAAATAAAACTAGCTAAAATGTGCCTGGCTGCTGTTCACTGAAAAGCTCATTCTGGGTACATTTTTGGCAGACATTTGCTTCTCCCGGGTCAGCTGAGCAGCGAATTTCTACTTAACTACCTCCTATCAGGAGAGACCTCAGGGCTGCATCCTTTGAGCGCAGTACTGAGCCTGAAAAGCGTTTTCAACCCCACTTACAAGTAAAACTAGCTAAAATGTGCCTGGCTGCTGTTCACTGAAAAGGTCATTCTGGGTACATTTTTGGTATACATTTGCCTCTGCCGGGTCAGCTGAGCAGTGAATTTCTACTTAACTACCTCCTATCAGGAGAGACCTCAGGGCTGCATCTTTTGAGCGCAGTACTGAGCCTGAAAAGCGTTTCCAACCCCACTTACAAGTAAAACTAGCTAAAATGTGCCTGGCTGCTGTTCACTGAAAAGGTCATTCTGGGTACATTTTTGGTATACATTTGCTTCTGCCGGGTCAGCTGAGCAGTGAATTTCTACTTAACTACCTCCTATCAGAAGAGACCTCATGGCTGCATCTTTTGAGCGCAGTACTGAGCCTGAAAACCGTTTCCAACCCCACTTACAAGTAAAACTAGCTAAAATGTGCCTGGCTGCTGTTCACTGAAAAGCTCATTCTGGGTACATTTTTGGCATACATTTGCTTCTCCCGGGTCAGCTGAGCAGTGAATTTCTACTTAACTACCTCCTATCAGGAGAGACCTCAGGGCTGCAACTTTTGAGCGCAGTACTGAGCCTGATACCCGTTTCCAACCCCACTTACAAGTAAAACTAGCTAAAATGTGCCTGGCTGCTGTTCACTGAAAAGCTCATTCTGCATACATTTTTGGCAGACATTTGCTCCTGCCGGGTCAGCTGTGCAGCAAATTTCCACTTAACTACCTCCTATCAGGAGAGACCTCAGGGCTGCATCTTTTGAGCGCAGTACTGAGCCTGAAAACCATTTACAAACCCACTTACACAAGTAAAACTAGCTAAAATGTGCCTGGCTGCTGTTCACTGAAATCTTATTCTGCATACATTTTTGGCATATATTTGCTCCTGCCGGGTCAGCTGAGCAGTGAATTTCTACTTAACTACCCCCTAATCAGGAGAGACCTCAGGGCTGCATCCTTTGAGCGCAGTACTGAGCCTGATACCCGTTTTCAACCCCACTTACAAGTAAAACTAGCTAAAATGTGCCTGGCTGCTGTTCACTGAAAAGCTCATTCTGGGTACATTTTTGGCATACATTTGCTTCTCCCGGGTCAGCTGAGCAGCGAGTTTCTACTTAACTACCTCCTATCAGGAGAGACCTCAGGGCTGCATCCTTTGCGCGCAGTACTGAGCCTAAATTAGCGTTTACAACCCCACTTACAAGTAAAACTAGCTAAAATGTGCCTGGCTGCTGTTCACTGATAAGCTTATTCTACATACATTTTTGGCATATATTTGCTCCTGCCGGGTCAGCTGAGCAGCAAATTTTTACTTAACTACCCTCTAATCAGGAGAGACCTCAGGGCTGCATCCTTTGAGGGCAGTACTGAGCCTGATACCCGTTTACAACCCCACTTACAAGTAAACTAGCTAAAACGTGCCTGGCTGCTGTTCACTGAAAAGCTCATTCTGGGTACATTTTTGGCATACATTTGCTTCTCCCGGGTCAGCTGAGCAGCAAATTTCTACTTAACTACCTCCTATCAGGAGAGACCTCAGGGCTGCATCTTTTGAGCGAAGTACTGAGCCTGAAAACCGTTTACAACCCCACTTACAAGTAAAACTAGCTAAAATGTGCCTGGCTGCTGTTCACTGAAAAGCTAATTCTGCATACATTTTTGGCATACATTTGTTTCTGCCGGGTCAGCTGAGCAGTGAATTTCTACTTAACTACCTCCTTTCAGGAGAGACTTCAGGGCTGCATCTTTTGAGCGCAGTACTGAGCCTGAAAACCGTTTACAACCCCACTTACAAGTAAAACTAGCTAAAATGTGCCTGGCTGCTGTTCACTGAAAAGCTCATTCTGGGTACATTTTTGGTATACATTTTCTTCTGCCGGGTCAGCTGAGAGGTAAATTTCTACTTAACTACCTCCTATCAGGAGAGACCTCAGGGCTGCATCCTTTCAGCGCAGTACTGAGCCTGAAAAGCGTTTACAACCCCACTTACACGTAAAACTAGCTAAAATGTGCCTGGCTGCTGTTCACTGAAAAGCTTATTCTGCATACATTTTTGGCATATATTTGCTCCTGCCGGGTCAGCTGAGCAGTGAATTTCTACTTAACTACCTCCTATCAGGGAGAGACCTCAGGGCTGCATCTTTTGAGCGCAGTACTGAGCCTGATACCCGTTTCCAACCCCACTTACAAGTAAAACTAGCTAAAATGTGCCTGGCTGCTGTTCACTGAAAAGCTCATTCTGGGTACATTTTTTGGATACATTTGCTTCTGCCGGGTCAGCTGAGCAGTGAATTTCTACTTAACTACCTCCTATCAGGAGAGACCTCAGGGCTGCTTCTTTTGAGCGCAGTACTGAGCCTGAAAACCATTTACAAACCCACTTACACAAGTAAAACTAGCTAAAATGTGCCTGGCTGCTGTTCACTGAAAAGCTTATTCTGCATACATTTTTGGCATATATTTGCTCCTGCCGGGTCAGCTGAGCAGCAAATTTTTACTTAACTACCCCCTAATCAGGAGAGACCTCAGGGCTGCATCCTTTGAGCGCAGTACTGAGCCTGAAAACCATTTACAAACCCACTTACAAGTAAAACTAGCTAAAATGTGCCTGGCTGCTGTTCACTGAAAAGCTCATTCTGGGTACATTTTGGGCATACATTTGCTTCTCCCGGGTCAGCTGAGCAGCGAGTTTCTACTTAACTACCTCCTATCAGGAAAGACCTCAGGGCTGCATCCTTTGCGCGCAGTACTGAGCCTGAATTAGCGTTTACAACCCCACTTACAAGTAAACTAGCTAAAACGTGCCTGGCTGCTGTTCACTGAAAAGCTCATTCTGGGTACATTTTTGGTATACATTTGCTTCTGCCGGGTCAGCTGAGCAGTGAATTTCTACTTAACTACCTCCTATCAGGGAGACCTCAGGGCTGCATCTTTTGAGCGCAGTACTGAGCCTGAAAACCGTTTACAACCCCACTTACAAGTAAAACTAGCTAAAATGTGCCTGGCTGCTGTTCACTGATAAGCTTATTCTGCATACATTTTTGGCATATATTTGCTCCTGCCGGGTCAGCTGAGCAGCAAATTTTTACTTAACTACCCTCTAATCAGGAGAGACCTCAGGGCTGCATCCTTTGAGGGCAGTACTGAGCCTGATACCCGTTTACAACCCCACTTACAAGTAAACTAGCTAAAACGTGCCTGGCTGCTGTTCACTGAAAAGCTCATTCTGGGTACATTTTTGGCATACATTTGCTTCTCCCGGGTCAGCTGAGCAGCGAATTTCTACTTAACTACCTCCTATCAGGAGAGACCTCAGGGCTGCATCTTTTGAGCGAAGTACTGAGCCTGAAAACCGTTTACAACCCCACTTACAAGTAAAACTAGCTAAAATGTGCCTGGCTGCTGTTCACTGAAAAGCTAATTCTGCATACATTTTTGGCATACATTTGTTTCTGCCGGGTCAGCTGAGCAGTGAATTTCTACTTAACTACCTCCTTTCAGGAGAGACTTCAGGGCTGCATCTTTTGAGCGCAGTACTGAGCCTGAAAACCGTTTACAACCCCACTTACAAGTAAAACTAGCTAAAATGTGCCTGGCTGCTGTTCACTGAAAAGCTCATTCTGGGTACATTTTTGGTATACATTTTCTTCTGCCGGGTCAGCTGAGAGGTAAATTTCTACTTAACTACCTCCTATCAGGAGAGACCTCAGGGCTGCATCCTTTCAGCGCAGTACTGAGCCTGAAAAGCGTTTACAACCCCACTTACACGTAAAACTAGCTAAAATGTGCCTGGCTGCTGTTCACTGAAAAGCTTATTCTGCATACATTTTTGGCATATATTTGCTCCTGCCGGGTCAGCTGAGCAGTGAATTTCTACTTAACTACCTCCTATCAGGGAGAGACCTCAGGGCTGCATCTTTTGAGCGCAGTACTGAGCCTGATACCCGTTTCCAACCCCACTTACAAGTAAAACTAGCTAAAATGTGCCTGGCTGCTGTTCACTGAAAAGCTCATTCTGGGTACATTTTTTGGATACATTTGCTTCTGCCGGGTCAGCTGAGCAGTGAATTTCTACTTAACTACCTCCTATCAGGAGAGACCTCAGGGCTGCTTCTTTTGAGCACAGTACTGAGCCTGAAAACCATTTACAAACCCACTTACACAAGTAAAACTAGCTAAAATGTGCCTGGCTGCTGTTCACTGAAAAGCTTATTCTGCATACATTTTTGGCATATATTTGCTGCTGCCGGGTCAGCTGAGCAGCAAATTTTTACTTAACTACCCCCTAATCAGGAGAGACCTCAGGGCTGCATCCTTTGAGCGCAGTACTGAGCCTGAAAACCATTTACAAACCCACTTACAAGTAAAACTAGCTAAAATGTGCCTGGCTGCTGTTCACTGAAAAGCTCATTCTGGGTACATTTTTGGCATACATTTGCTTCTCCCGGGTCAGCTGAGCAGCGAGTTTCTACTTAACTACCTCCTATCAGGAAAGACCTCAGGGCTGCATCCTTTGCGCGCAGTACTGAGCCTGAATTAGCGTTTACAACCCCACTTACAAGTAAACTAGCTAAAACGTGCCTGGCTGCTGTTCACTGAAAAGCTCATTCTGGGTACATTTTTGGTATACATTTGCTTCTGCCGGGTCAGCTGAGCAGTGAATTTCTACTTAACTACCTCCTATCAGGGAGACCTCAGGGCTGCATCTTTTGAGCGCAGTACTGAGCCTGAAAACCGTTTACAACCCCACTTACAAGTAAAACTAGCTAAAATGTGCCTGGCTGCTGTTCACTGATAAGCTTATTCTGCATACATTGTTGGCATATATTTGCTCCTGCCGGGTCAGCTGAGCAGCAAATTTTTACTTAACTACCCTCTAATCAGGAGAGACCTCAGGGCTGCATCCTTTGAGGGCAGTACTGAGCCTGATACCCGTTTACAACCCCACTTACAAGTAAACTAGCTAAAACGTGCCTGGCTGCTGTTCACTGAAAAGCTCATTCTGGGTACATTTTTGGCATACATTTGCTTCTCCCGGGTCAGCTGAGCAGCGAATTTCTACTTAACTACCTCCTATCAGGAGAGACCTCAGGGCTGCATCTTTTGAGCGAAGTACTGAGCCTGAAAACCGTTTACAACCCCACTTACAAGTAAAACTAGCTAAAATGTGCCTGGCTGCTGTTCACTGAAAAGCTAATTCTGCATACATTTTTGGCATACATTTGTTTCTGCCGGGTCAGCTGAGCAGTGAATTTCTACTTAACTACCTCCTTTCAGGAGAGACTTCAGGGCTGCATCTTTTGAGCGCAGTACTGAGCCTGAAAACCGTTTACAACCCCACTTACAAAAACTAGCTAAAATGTGCCTGGCTGCTGTTCACTGAAAAGCTCATTCTGGGTACATTTTTGGTATACGTTTTCTTCTGCCGGGTCAGCTGAGAGGTAAATTTCTATTTAACTACCTCCTATCAGGAGAGACCTCAGGGCTGCATCCTTTCAGCGCAGTACTGAGCCTGAAAAGCGTTTACAACCCCACTTACACGTAAAACTAGCTAAAATGTGCCTGGCTGCTGTTCACTGAAAAGGTCATTCTGGGTACATTTTTGGATACATTTGCTTCTGCCGGGTCAGCTGAGCAGTGAATTTCTACTTAACTACCTCCTATCAGGGAGAGACCTCAGGGCTGCATCTTTTGAGCGCAGTACTGAGCCTGATACCCGTTTCCAACCCCACTTACAAGTAAAACTAGCTAAAATGTGCCTGGCTGCTGTTCACTGAAAAGCTCATTCTGGGTACATTTTTTGGATACATTTGCTTCTGCCGGGTCAGCTGAGCAGTGAATTTCTACTTAACTACTTCCTATCAGGAGAGACCTCAGGGCTGCTTCTTTTGAGCGCAGTACTGAGCCTGAAAACCATTTACAAACCCACTTACACAAGTAAAACTAGCTAAAATGTGCCTGGCTGCTGTTCACTGAAAAGCTTATTCTGCATACATTTTTGGCATATATTTGCTCCTGCCGGGTCAGCTGAGCAGCAAATTTTTACTTAACTACCCCCTAATCAGGAGAGACCTCAGGGCTGCATCCTTTGAGCGCAGTACTGAGCCTGAAAACCATTTACAAACCCACTTACAAGTAAAACTAGCTAAAATGTGCCTGGCTGCTGTTCACTGAAAAGCTCATTCTGGGTACATTTTTGGCATACATTTGCTTCTCCCGGGTCAGCTGAGCAGCGAGTTTCTACTTAACTACCTCCTATCAGGAGAGACCTCAGGGCTGCATCTTTTGAGCGCAGTACTGAGCCTGAAAACCGTTTACAACCCCACTTACAAGTAAAACTAGCTAAAATGTGCCTGGCTGCTGTTCACTGATAAGCTTATTCTGCATACATTTTTGGCATATATTTGCTCCTGCCGGGTCAGCTGAGCAGCAAATTTTTACTTAACTACCCTCTAATCAGGAGAGACCTCAGGGCTGCATCCTTTGAGGGCAGTACTGAGCCTGATACCCGTTTACAACCCCACTTACAAGTAAACTAGCTAAAACGTGCCTGGCTGCTGTTCACTGAAAAGCTCATTCTGGGTACATTTTTGGCATACATTTGCTTCTCCCGGGTCAGCTGAGCAGCGAGTTTCTACTTAACTACCTCCTATCAGGAGAGACCTCAGGGCTGCATCCTTTGCGCGCAGTACTGAGCCTGAATTAGCGTTTACAACCCCACTTACAAGTAAACTAGCTAAAACGTGCATGGCTGCTGTTCACTGAAAAGCTCATTCTGGGTACATTTTTGGTATACATTTGCTTCTGCCGGGTCAGCTGAGCAGTGAATTTCTACTTAACTACCCCCTATCAGGAGAGACCTCAGGGCTGCATCTTTTGAGCGCAGTACTGAGCCTGAAAACCGTTTACAACCCCACTTACGAGTAAAACTAGCTAAAATGTGCCTGGCTGCTGTTCACTGATAAGCTTATTCTGCATACATTTTTGGCATATATTTGCTCCTGCCGGGTCAGCTGAGCAGCAAATTTTTACTTAACTACCCTCTAATCAGGAGAGACCTCAGGGCTGCATCCTTTGAGGGCAGTACTGAGCCTGATACCCGTTTCCAACCCCACTTACAAGTAAAACTAGCTAAAATGTGCCTGGCTGCTGTTCACTGAAAAGCTCATTCTGCATACATTTTTGGCATATATTTGCTTCTCCCGGGTCAGCTGAGCAGCGAATTTCTACTTAACTATTTCCTATCAGGAGAGACCTCAGGGCTGCATCTTTTGAGCGCAGTACTGAGCCTGAAAAGCGTTTTCAACCCCACTTACAAGTAAAACTAGCTAAAATGTGCCTGGCTGCTGTTCACTGAAAAGGTCATTCTGGGTACATTTTTGGTATACATTTGCCTCTGCCGGGTCAGCTGAGCAGTGAATTTCTACTTAACTACCTCCTATCAGGAGAGACCTCAGGGCTGCATCTTTTGAGCGCAGTACTGAGCCTGAAAAGCGTTTCCAACCCCACTTACAAGTAAAACTAGCTAAAATGTGCCTGGCTGCTGTTCACTGAAAAGGTCATTCTGGGTACATTTTTGGTATACATTTGCCTCTGCCGGGTCAGCTGAGCAGTGAATTTCTACTTAACTACCTCCTATCAGGAGAGACCTCAGGGCTGCATCTTTTGAGCGCAGTACTGAGCCTGAAAAGCGTTTCCAACCCCACTTATAAGTAAAACTAGCTAAAATGTGCCTGGCTGCTGTTCACTGAAAAGGTCATTCTGGGTACATTTTTGGTATACATTTGCTTCTGCCGGGTCAGCTGAGCAGTGAATTTCTACTTAACTACCTCCTATCAGAAGAGACCTCATGGCTGCATCTTTTGAGCGCAGTACTGAGCCTGAAAACCGTTTCCAACCCCACTTACAAGTAAAACTAGCTAAAATGTGCCTGGCTGCTGTTCACTGAAAAGCTCATTCTGGGTACATTTTTGGCATACATTTGCTTCTCCCGGGTCAGCTGAGCAGTGAATTTCTACTTAACTACCTCCTATCAGGAGAGACCTCAGGGCTGCAACTTTTGAGCGCAGTACTGAGCCTGATACCCGTTTCCAACCCCACTTACAAGTAAAACTAGCTAAAATGTGCCTGGCTGCTGTTCACTGAAAAGCTCATTCTGCATACATTTTTGGCAGACATTTGCTCCTGCCGGGTCAGCTGTGCAGCAAATTTCCACTTAACTACCTCCTATCAGGAGAGACCTCAGGGCTGCATCTTTTGAGCGCAGTACTGAGCCTGAAAACCATTTACAAACCCACTTACACAAGTAAAACTAGCTAAAATGTGCCTGGCTGCTGTTCACTGAAATCTTATTCTGCATACATTTTTGGCATATATTTGCTCCTGCCGGGTCAGCTGAGCAGCAAATTTTTACTTAACTACCCCCTAATCAGGAGAGACCTCAGGGCTGCATCCTTTGAGCGCAGTACTGAGCCTGATACCCGTTTTCAACCCCACTTACAAGTAAAACTAGCTAAAATGTGCCTGGCTGCTGTTCACTGAAAAGCTCATTCTGGGTACATTTTTGGCATACATTTGCTTCTCCCGGGTCAGCTGAGCAGCGAGTTTCTACTTAACTACCTCCTATCAGGAGAGACCTCAGGGCTGCATCCTTTGCGCGCAGTACTGAGCCTGAATTAGCGTTTACAACCCCACTTACAAGTAAACTAGCTAAAACGTGCCTGGCTGCTGTTCACTGAAAAGCTCATTCTGGGTACATTTTTGGTATACATTTGCTTCTGCCGGGTCAGCTGAGCAGTGAATTTCTACTTAACTACCTCCTATCAGGAGAGACCTCAGGGCTGCATCTTTTGAGCGCAGTACTGAGCCTGAAAACCGTTTACAACCCCACTTACAAGTAAAACTAGCTAAAATGTGCCTGGCTGCTGTTCACTGATAAGCTTATTCTACATACATTTTTGGCATATATTTGCTCATGCCGGGGGAAGCTGAGCAGCAAATTTTTACTTAACTACCGTCTAATCAGGAGAGACCTCAGGGCTGCATCCTTTGAGGGCAGTACTGAGCCTGATACCCGTTTACAACCCCACTTACAAGTAAACTAGCTAAAACGTGCCTGGCTGCTGTTCACTGAAAAGCTCATTCTGGGTACATTTTTGGCATACATTTGCTTCTCCCGGGTCAGCTGAGCAGCGAATTTCTACTTAACTACCTCCTATCAGGAGAGACCTCAGGGCTGCATCTTTTGAGCGAAGTACTGAGCCTGAAAACCGTTTACAACCCCACTTACAAGTAAAACTAGCTAAAATGTGCCTGGCTGCTGTTCACTGAAAAGCTAATTCTGCATACATTTTTGGCATACATTTGTTTCTGCCGGGTCAGCTGAGCAGTGAATTTCTACTTAACTACCTCCTTTCAGGAGAGACTTCAGGGCTGCATCTTTTGAGCGCAGTACTGAGCCTGAAAACCGTTTACAACCCCACTTACAAGTAAAACTAGCTAAAATGTGCCTGGCTGCTGTTCACTGAAAAGCTCATTCTGGGTACATTTTTGGTATACATTTTCTTCTGCCGGGTCAGCTGAGAGGTAAATTTCTACTTAACTACCTCCTATCAGGAGAGACCTCAGGGCTGCATCCTTTCAGCGCAGTACTGAGCCTGAAAAGCGTTTACAACCCCACTTACACGTAAAACTAGCTAAAATGTGCCTGGCTGCTGTTCACTGAAAAGCTTATTCTGCATACATTTTTGGCATATATTTGCTCCTGCCGGGTCAGCTGAGCAGTGAATTTCTACTTAACTACCTCCTATCAGGGAGAGACCTCAGGGCTGCATCTTTTGAGCGCAGTACTGAGCCTGATACCCGTTTCCAACCCCACTTACAAGTAAAACTAGCTAAAATGTGCCTGGCTGCTGTTCACTGAAAAGCTCATTCTGGGTACATTTTTTGGATACATTTGCTTCTGCCGGGTCAGCTGAGCAGTGAATTTCTACTTAACTACCTCCTATCAGGAGAGACCTCAGGGCTGCTTCTTTTGAGCGCAGTACTGAGCCTGAAAACCATTTACAAACCCACTTACACAAGTAAAACTAGCTAAAATGTGCCTGGCTGCTGTTCACTGAAAAGCTTATTCTGCATACATTTTTGGCATATATTTGCTCCTGCCGGGTCAGCTGAGCAGCAAATTTTTACTTAACTACCCCCTAATCAGGAGAGACCTCAGGGCTGCATCCTTTGAGCGCAGTACTGAGCCTGAAAACCATTTACAAACCCACTTACAAGTAAAACTAGCTAAAATGTGCCTGGCTGCTGTTCACTGAAAAGCTCATTCTGGGTACATTTTTGGCATACATTTGCTTCTCCCGGGTCAGCTGAGCAGCGAGTTTCTACTTAACTACCTCCTATCAGGAAAGACCTCAGGGCTGCATCCTTTGCGCGCAGTACTGAGCCTGAATTAGCGTTTACAACCCCACTTACAAGTAAACTAGCTAAAACGTGCCTGGCTGCTGTTCACTGAAAAGCTCATTCTGGGTACATTTTTGGTATACATTTGCTTCTGCCGGGTCAGCTGAGCAGTGAATTTCTACTTAACTACCTCCTATCAGGGAGACCTCAGGGCTGCATCTTTTGAGCGCAGTACTGAGCCTGAAAACCGTTTACAACCCCACTTACAAGTAAAACTAGCTAAAATGTGCCTGGCTGCTGTTCACTGATAAGCTTATTCTGCATACATTTTTGGCATATATTTGCTCCTGCCGGGTCAGCTGAGCAGCAAATTTTTACTTAACTACCCTCTAATCAGGAGAGACCTCAGGGCTGCATCCTTTGAGGGCAGTACTGAGCCTGATACCCGTTTACAACCCCACTTACAAGTAAACTAGCTAAAACGTGCCTGGCTGCTGTTCACTGAAAAGCTCATTCTGGGTACATTTTTGGCATACATTTGCTTCTCCCGGGTCAGCTGAGCAGCGAATTTCTACTTAACTACCTCCTATCAGGAGAGACCTCAGGGCTGCATCTTTTGAGCGAAGTACTGAGCCTGAAAACCGTTTACAACCCCACTTACAAGTAAAACTAGCTAAAATGTGCCTGGCTGCTGTTCACTGAAAAGCTAATTCTGCATACATTTTTGGCATACATTTGTTTCTGCCGGGTCAGCTGAGCAGTGAATTTCTACTTAACTACCTCCTTTCAGGAGAGACTTCAGGGCTGCATCTTTTGAGCGCAGTACTGAGCCTGAAAACCGTTTACAACCCCACTTACAAGTAAAACTAGCTAAAATGTGCCTGGCTGCTGTTCACTGAAAAGCTCATTCTGGGTACATTTTTGGTATACATTTTCTTCTGCCGGGTCAGCTGAGAGGTAAATTTCTACTTAACTACCTCCTATCAGGAGAGACCTCAGGGCTGCATCCTTTCAGCGCAGTACTGAGCCTGAAAAGCGTTTACAACCCCACTTACACGTAAAACTAGCTAAAATGTGCCTGGCTGCTGTTCACTGAAAAGCTTATTCTGCATACATTTTTGGCATATATTTGCTCCTGCCGGGTCAGCTGAGCAGTGAATTTCTACTTAACTACCTCCTATCAGGGAGAGACCTCAGGGCTGCATCTTTTGAGCGCAGTACTGAGCCTGATACCCGTTTCCAACCCCACTTACAAGTAAAACTAGCTAAAATGTGCCTGGCTGCTGTTCACTGAAAAGCTCATTCTGGGTACATTTTTTGGATACATTTGCTTCTGCCGGGTCAGCTGAGCAGTGAATTTCTACTTAACTACCTCCTATCAGGAGAGACCTCAGGGCTGCTTCTTTTGAGCGCAGTACTGAGCCTGAAAACCATTTACAAACCCACTTACACAAGTAAAACTAGCTAAAATGTGCCTGGCTGCTGTTCACTGAAAAGCTTATTCTGCATACATTTTTGGCATATATTTGCTCCTGCCGGGTCAGCTGAGCAGCAAATTTTTACTTAACTACCCCCTAATCAGGAGAGACCTCAGGGCTGCATCCTTTGAGCGCAGTACTGAGCCTGAAAACCATTTACAAACCCACTTACAAGTAAAACTAGCTAAAATGTGCCTGGCTGCTGTTCACTGAAAAGCTCATTCTGGGTACATTTTTGGCATACATTTGCTTCTCCCGGGTCAGCTGAGCAGCGAGTTTCTACTTAACTACCTCCTATCAGGAAAGACCTCAGGGCTGCATCCTTTGCGCGCAGTACTGAGCCTGAATTAGCGTTTACAACCCCACTTACAAGTAAACTAGCTAAAACGTGCCTGGCTGCTGTTCACTGAAAAGCTCATTCTGGGTACATTTTTGGCATACATTTGTTTCTGCCGGGTCAGCTGAGCAGTGAATTTCTACTTAACTACCTCCTTTCAGGAGAGACTTCAGGGCTGCATCTTTTGAGCGCAGTACTGAGCCTGAAAACCGTTTACAACCCCACTTACAAGTAAAACTAGCTAAAATGTGCCTGGCTGCTGTTCACTGAAAAGCTCATTCTGGGTACATTTTTGGTATACGTTTTCTTCTGCTGGGTCAGCTGAGAGGTAAATTTCTATTTAACTACCTCCTATCAGGAGAGACCTCAGGGCTGCATCCTTTCAGCGCAGTACTGAGCCTGAAAAGCGTTTACAACCCCACTTACACGTAAAACTAGCTAAAATGTGCCTGGCTGCTGTTCACTGAAAAGGTCATTCTGGGTACATTTTTGGATACATTTGCTTCTGCCGGGTCAGCTGAGCAGTGAATTTCTACTTAACTACCTCCTATCAGGGAGAGACCTCAGGGCTGCATCTTTTGAGCGCAGTACTGAGCCTGATACCCGTTTCCAACCCCACTTACAAGTAAAACTAGCTAAAATGTGCCTGGCTGCTGTTCACTGAAAAGCTCATTCTGGGTACATTTTTTGGATACATTTGCTTCTGCCGGGTCAGCTGAGCAGTGAATTTCTACTTAACTACCTCCTATCAGGAGAGACCTCAGGGCTGCTTCTTTTGAGCGCAGTACTGAGCCTGAAAACCATTTACAAACCCACTTACACAAGTAAAACTAGCTAAAATGTGCCTGGCTGCTGTTCACTGAAAAGCTTATTCTGCATACATTTTTGGCATATATTTGCTCCTGCCGGGTCAGCTGAGCAGCAAATTTTTACTTAACTACCCCCTAATCAGGAGAGACCTCAGGGCTGCATCCTTTGAGCGCAGTACTGAGCCTGAAAACCATTTACAAACCCACTTACAAGTAAAACTAGCTAAAATGTGCCTGGCTGCTGTTCACTGAAAAGCTCATTCTGGGTACATTTTTGGCATACATTTGCTTCTCCCGGGTCAGCTGAGCAGCGAGTTTCTACTTAACTACCTCCTATCAGGAAAGACCTCAGGGCTGCATCCTTTGCGCGCAGTACTGAGCCTGAATTAGCGTTTACAACCCCACTTACAAGTAAACTAGCTAAAACGTGCCTGGCTGCTGTTCACTGAAAAGCTCATTCTGGGTACATTTTTGGTATACATTTGCTTCTGCCGGGTCAGCTGAGCAGTGAATTTCTACTTAACTACCTCCTATCAGGAGAGACCTCAGGGCTGCATCTTTTGAGCGCAGTACTGAGCCTGAAAACCGTTTACAACCCCACTTACAAGTAAAACTAGCTAAAATGTGCCTGGCTGCTGTTCACTGATAAGCTTATTCTGCATACATTTTTGGCATATATTTGCTCCTGCCGGGTCAGCTGAGCAGCAAATTTTTACTTAACTACCCTCTAATCAGGAGAGACCTCAGGGCTGCATCCTTTGAGGGCAGTACTGAGCCTGATACCCGTTTACAACCCCACTTACAAGTAAACTAGCTAAAACGTGCCTGGCTGCTGTTCACTGAAAAGCTCATTCTGGGTACATTTTTGGCATACATTTGCTTCTCCCGGGTCAGCTGAGCAGCGAATTTCTACTTAACTACCTCCTATCAGGAGAGACCTCAGGGCTGCATCTTTTGAGCGAAGTACTGAGCCTGAAAACCGTTTACAACCCCACTTACAAGTAAAACTAGCTAAAATGTGCCTGGCTGCTGTTCACTGAAAAGCTAATTCTGCATACATTTTTGGCATACATTTGTTTCTGCCGGGTCAGCTGAGCAGTGAATTTCTACTTAACTACCTCCTTTCAGGAGAGACTTCAGGGCTGCATCTTTTGAGCGCAGTACTGAGCCTGAAAACCGTTTACAACCCCACTTACAAGTAAAACTAGCTAAAATGTGCCTGGCTGCTGTTCACTGAAAAGCTCATTCTGGGTACATTTTTGGTATACGTTTTCTTCTGCCGGGTCAGCTGAGAGGTAAATTTCTACTTAACTACCTCCTATCAGGAGAGACCTCAGGGCTGCATCCTTTCAGCGCAGTACTGAGCCTGAAAAGCGTTTACAACCCCACTTACACGTAAAACTAGCTAAAATGTGCCTGGCTGCTGTTCACTGAAAAGGTCATTCTGGGTACATTTTTGGATACATTTGCTTCTGCCGGGTCAGCTGAGCAGTGAATTTCTACTTAACTACCTCCTATCAGGGAGAGACCTCAGGGCTGCATCTTTTGAGCGCAGTACTGAGCCTGATACCCGTTTCCAACCCCACTTACAAGTAAAACTAGCTAAAATGTGCCTGGCTGCTGTTCACTGAAAAGCTCATTCTGGGTACATTTTTTGGATACATTTGCTTCTGCCGGGTCAGCTGAGCAGTGAATTTCTACTTAACTACCTCCTATCAGGAGAGACCTCAGGGCTGCATCTTTTGAGCGCAGTACTGAGCCTGAAAACCATTTACAACCCCATGCTGCTGTTCACTGAAAAGCTCATTCTGCATACATTTTTGGCATATATTTGCTCCTGCCGGGTCAGCTGAGCAGCGAGTTTCTACTTAACTACCTCCTATCAGGAGAGACCTCAGGGCTGCATCCTTTGCGCGCAGTACTGAGCCTGAAAAGCGTTTACAACCCCATTTACAAGTAAACTAGCTAAAACGTGCCTGGCTGCTGTTCACTGAAAAGCTCATTCTGGGTACATTTTTGGTATACATTTGCTTCTGCCGGGTCAGCTGAGCAGCGAATTTTTACTTAACTACCCCCTAATCAGGAGAGACCTCAGGGCTGCATCTTTTGAGCGCAGTACTGAGCCTGATACCCGTTTCCAACCCCACTTACAAGTAAAACTAGCTAAAATGTGCCTGGCTGCTGTTCACTGAAAAGCTCATTCTGGGTACATTTTTGGCATACATTTGCTTCTCCCGGGTCAGCTGAGCAGCAAATTTCTACTTAACTACCTCCTATCAGGAGAGACCTCAGGGCTGCATCTTTTGAGCGCAGTACTGAGCCTGAAACCATTTACAACCCCAATTACAAGTAAAACTAGCTAAAATGTGCCTGGCTGCTGTTCACTGAAAAGCTCATTCTGCATACATTTTTGGCATATATTTGCTCCTGCCGGGTCAGCTGAGCAGCGAGTTTCTACTTAACTACCTCCTATCAGGAGAGACCTCAGGGCTGCATCCTTTGAGCGCAGTACTGAGCCTGAAAAGCGTTTACAACCCCACTTACACATAATACTAGCTAAAATGTGCCTGGCTGCTGTTCACTGAAAAGCTCATTCTGGGTACATTTTTGGTATACATTTTCTTCTGTGGGTCAGCTGAGAGGTAAATTTCTACTTAACTACCTCCTATCAGGAGCGACCTCAGGGCTGCATCTTTTGAGCGCAGTACTGAGCCTGATACCCGTTTCCAACCCCACTTACAAGTAAAACTAGCTAAAATGTGCCTGGCTGCTGTTCACTGAAAAGCTCATTCTGGGTACATTTTTGGCAAACATTTGCTTCTCCCGGGTCAGCTGAGCAGTGAATTTCTACTTAACTACCTCCTATCAGGAGAGACCTCAGGGCTGCATCTTTTGAGCGCAGTACTTGCCTGATACCCGTTTCCAACCCCACTTACAAGTAAAACTAGCTAAAATGTGCCTGGCTGCTGTTCACTGAAAAGTTCATTCTGGGTACATTTTTGGCATACATTTCTTCTCCCGGGTCAGCTGAGCAGCGAATTTCTACTTAACTACCTCTTATCAGGAGAGACCTCAGGGCTGCATCTTTAGAGCGCAGTACTGAGCCTGAAAACCATTTACAACCCCACTTACAAGTAAAACTGGCTAAAATGTGCCTGGCTGTTGTTCACTGAAATGCTCATTCTGGGTACATTTTTGGTATACATTTGCTTCTGCCGGGTCAGCTGAGCAGTGAATTTCTACTTAACTACCTCCTATCAGGAGAGACCTCAGGGCTGCATCTTTTGAGCGCAGTACTGAGCCTGAAAACCAATTACAACCCCACTTACAAGTAAAACTAGCTAAAATGTGCCTGGCTGCTGTTCACTGAAAAGCTAATTCTGCATACATTTTTGGCATACATTTGTTTCTCCCGGGTCAGCTGAGCAGCGAGTTTCTACTTAACTACCTCCTATCAGGAGAGACCTCAGGGCTGCATCCTTTGCGCGCAGTACTGAGCCTGAATTAGCGTTTACAACCCCACTTACAAGTAAACTAGCTAAAACGTGCCTGGCTGCTGTTCACTGAAAAGCTCATTCTGGGTACATTTTTGGTATACATTTGCTTCTGCCGGGTCAGCTGAGCAGTGAATTTCTACTTAACTACCTCCTATCAGGAGAGACCTCAGGGCTGCATCTTTTGAGCGCAGTACTGAGCCTGAAAACCGTTTACAACCCCACTTACAAGTAAAACTAGCTAAAATGTGCCTGGCTGCTGTTCACTGAAAAGCTTATTCTGCATACATTTTTGGCATATATTTGCTCCTGCCGGGTCAGCTGAGCAGCAAATTTTTACTTAACTACCCCCTAATCAGGAGAGACCTCAGGGCTGCATCCTTTGAGCGCAGTACTGAGCCTGATACCTGTTTCCAACCCCACTTACAAGTAAAACTAGCTAAAATGTGCCTGGCTGCTGTTCACTGAAAAGCTCATTCTGGGTACATTTTTGGCATACATTTGCTTCTCCCGGGTCAGCTGAGCAGCGAATTTCTACTTAACTACCTCCTATCAGGAGAGACCTCAGGGCTGCATCTTTTGAACGCAGTACTGAGCCTGAAAACCATTTACAACCCCACTTACAAGTAAAACTAGCTAAAATGTGCCTGGCTGCTGTTCACTGAAAAGCTCATTCTGCATACATTTTTGGCATAATTTGCTCTTGCCGGGTCAGCTGAGCAGCGAGTTTCTACTTAACTACCTCCTATCAGGAGAGACCTCGGGGCTGCATCTTTTGAGCGCAGTACTGAGCCTGAAAACCATTTACAACCCCACTTACAAGTAAAACTAGCTAAAATGTGCCTGGCTGCTGTTCACTGAAAAGCTAATTCTGCATACATTTTTGGCATACATTTGTTTCTGCCGGGTCAGCTGAGCAGTGAATTTCTACTTAACTACCTCCTTTCAGGAGAGACTTCAGGGCTGCATCTTTTGAGCGCAGTACTGAGCCTGAAAACCGTTTACAACCCCACTTACAAGTAAAACTAGCTAAAATGTGCCTGGCTGCTGTTCACTGAAAAGCTCATTCTGGGTACATTTTCGGTATACATTTTCTTCTGCCGGGTCAGCTGAGAGGTAAATTTCTACTTAACTACCTCCTATCAGGAGAGACCTCAGGGCTGCATCCTTTCAGCGCAGTACTGAGCCTGAAAAGCGTTTACAACCCAACTTACGCGTAAAACTAGCTAAAATGTGCCTGGCTGCTGTTCACTAAAAAGGTCATTCTGGGTACATTTTTGGTATACATTTGCTTCTGCCGGGTCAGCTGAGCAGTGAATTTCTACTTAACTACCTCCTATCAGGGAGAGACCTCAGGGCTGCATCTTTTGAGCGCAGTACTGAGCCTGAAAACCGTTTCCAACCCCACTTACAAGTAAAACTAGCTAAAATGTGCCTGGCTGCTGTTCACTGAAAAGGTCATTCTGGGTACATTTTTGGTATACATTTGCTTCTGCCGGGTCAGCTGAGCAGTGAATTTCTACTTAAGTACCTCCTATCAGGAGAGACCTCAGGGCTGCATCTTTTGAGCGCAGTACTGAGCTTGAAAACCATTTACAACCCCACTTACAAGTAAAACTAGCTAAAATGTGCCTGGCTGCTGTTCACTGAAAAGCTCATTCTGCATACATTTTTGGCATATATTTGCTCCTGCCGGGTCAGCTGAGCAGCGAGTTTCTACTTAACTACTTCCTATCAGGGGAGACCTCAGGGCTGCATCCTTTGAGCGCAGTACTGAGCCTGAAAAGCTTACAACCCCACTTACACGTAAAACTAGCTAAAATGTGCCTGGCTGCTGTTCACTGAAAAGGTCATTCTGGGTACATTTTTGTTATACATTTGCTTCTGCCGGGTCAGCTGAGCAGTGAATTTCTACTTAACTACCTCCTATCAGAGACCTCATGGCTGCATCTTTTGAGCGCAGTACTGAGCCTGAAAACCGTTTCCAACCCCACTTACAAGTAAAACTAGCTAAAATGTGCCTGGCTGCTGTTCACTGAAAAGCTCATTCTGGGTACATTTTTGGCATACATTTGCTTCTCCCGGGTCAGCTGAGCAGCGAGTTTCTACTTAACTACCTCCTATCAGGAGAGACCTCAGGGCTGCATCCTTTGCGCGCAGTACTGAGCCTGAATTAGCGTTTACAACCCCACTTACAAGTAAACTAGCTAAAACGTGCCTGGCTGCTGTTCACTGAAAAGCTCATTCTGGGTACATTTTTGGTATACATTTGCTTCTGCCGGGTCAGCTGAGCAGTGAATTTCTACTTAACTACCCCCTATCAGGAGAGACCTCAGGGCTGCATCTTTTGAGCGCAGTACTGAGCCTGAAAACCGTTTACAACCCCACTTACAAGTAAAACTAGCTAAAATGTGCCTGGCTGCTGTTCACTGATAAGCTTATTCTGCATACATTTTTGGCATATATTTGCTCCTGCCGGGTCAGCTGAGCAGCAAATTTTTACTTAACTACCCTCTAATCAGGAGAGACCTCAGGGCTGCATCCTTTGAGGGCAGTACTGAGCCTGATACCCGTTTCCAACCCCACTTACAAGTAAAACTAGCTAAAATGTGCCTGGCTGCTGTTCACTGAAAAGCTCATTCTGCATACATTTTTGGCATACATTTGCTTCTCCCGGGTCAGCTGAGCAGCGAATTTCTACTTAACTACTTCCTATCAGGAGAGACCTCAGGGCTGCATCTTTTGAGCGCAGTACTGAGCCTGAAAACCGTTTCCAACCCCACTTACAAGTAAAACTAGCTAAAATGTGCCTGGCTGCTGTTCACTGAAAAGCTCATTCTGGGTACATTTTTGGCATACATTTGTTTCTGCCGGGTCAGCTGAGCAGTGAATTTCTACTTAACTACCTCCTTTCAGGAGAGACTTCAGGGCTGCATCTTTTGAGCGCAGTACTGAGCCTGAAAACCGTTTACAACCCCACTTACAAGTAAAACTAGCTAAAATGTGCCTGGCTGCTGTTCACTGAAAAGCTCATTCTGGGTACATTTTTGGCAAACATTTGCTTCTCCCGGGTCAGCTGAGCAGTGAATTTCTACTTAACTACCTCCTATCAGGAGAGACCTCAGGGCTGCATCTTTTGAGCGCAGTACTTGCCTGATACCCGTTTCCAACCCCACTTACAAGTAAAACTAGCTAAAATGTGCCTGGCTGCTGTTCACTGAAAAGTTCATTCTGGGTACATTTTTGGCATACATTTCTTCTCCCGGGTCAGCTGAGCAGCGAATTTCTACTTAACTACCTCTTATCAGGAGAGACCTCAGGGCTGCATCTTTAGAGCGCAGTACTGAGCCTGAAAACCATTTACAACCCCACTTACAAGTAAAACTGGCTAAAATGTGCCTGGCTGTTGTTCACTGAAATGCTCATTCTGGGTACATTTTTGGTATACATTTGCTTCTGCCGGGTCAGCTGAGCAGTGAATTTCTACTTAACTACCTCCTATCAGGAGAGACCTCAGGGCTGCATCTTTTGAGCGCAGTACTGAGCCTGAAAACCAATTACAACCCCACTTACAAGTAAAACTAGCTAAAATGTGCCTGGCTGCTGTTCACTGAAAAGCTAATTCTGCATACATTTTTGGCATACATTTGTTTCTCCCGGGTCAGCTGAGCAGCGAGTTTCTACTTAACTACCTCCTATCAGGAGAGACCTCAGGGCTGCATCCTTTGCGCGCAGTACTGAGCCTGAATTAGCGTTTACAACCCCACTTACAAGTAAACTAGCTAAAACGTGCCTGGCTGCTGTTCACTGAAAAGCTCATTCTGGGTACATTTTTGGTATACATTTGCTTCTGCCGGGTCAGCTGAGCAGTGAATTTCTACTTAACTACCTCCTATCAGGAGAGACCTCAGGGCTGCATCTTTTGAGCGCAGTACTGAGCCTGAAAACCGTTTACAACCCCACTTACAAGTAAAACTAGCTAAAATGTGCCTGGCTGCTGTTCACTGAAAAGCTTATTCTGCATACATTTTTGGCATATATTTGCTCCTGCCGGGTCAGCTGAGCAGCAAATTTTTACTTAACTACCCCCTAATCAGGAGAGACCTCAGGGCTGCATCCTTTGAGCGCAGTACTGAGCCTGATACCCGTTTCCAACCCCACTTACAAGTAAAACTAGCTAAAATGTGCCTGGCTGCTGTTCACTGAAAAGCTCATTCTGGGTACATTTTTGGCATACATTTGCTTCTCCCGGGTCAGCTGAGCAGCGAATTTCTACTTAACTACCTCCTATCAGGAGAGACCTCAGGGCTGCATCTTTTGAACGCAGTACCGAGCCTGAAAACCATTTACAACCCCACTTACAAGTAAAACTAGCTAAAATGTGCCTGGCTGCTGTTCACTGAAAAGCTCATTCTGCATACATTTTTGGCATAATTTGCTCTTGCCGGGTCAGCTGAGCAGCGAGTTTCTACTTAACTACCTCCTATCAGGAGAGACCTCAGGGCTGCATCTTTTGATCGCAGTACTGAGCCTGAAAACCATTTACAACCCCACTTACAAGTAAAACTAGCTAAAATGTGCCTGGCTGCTGTTCACTGAAAAGCTAATTCTGCATACATTTTTGGCATACATTTGTTTCTGCCGGGTCAGCTGAGCAGTGAATTTCTACTTAACTACCTCCTTTCAGGAGAGACTTCAGGGCTGCATCTTTTGAGCGCAGTACTGAGCCTGAAAACCGTTTACAACCCCACTTACAAGTAAAACTAGCTGAAATGTGCCTGGCTGCTGTTCACTGAAAAGCTCATTCTGGGTACATTTTTGGTATACATTTTCTTCTGCCGGGTCAGCTGAGAGGTAAATTTCTACTTAACTACCTCCTATCAGGAGAGACCTCAGGGCTGCATCCTTTCAGCGCAGTACTGAGCCTCAAAAGCGTTTACAACCCAACTTACACGTAAAACTAGCTAAAATGTGCCTGGCTGCTGTTCACTTAAAAGGTCATTCTGGGTACATTTTTGGTATACATTTGCTTCTGCCGGGTCAGCTGAGCAGTGAATTTCTACTTAACTACCTCCTATCAGGGAGAGACCTCAGGGCTGCATCTTTTGAGCGCAGTACTGAGCCTGAAAACCGTTTCCAACCCCACTTACAAGTAAAACTAGCTAAAATGTGCCTGGCTGCTGTTCACTGAAAAGGTCATTCTGGGTACATTTTTGGTATACATTTGCTTCTGCCGGGTCAGCTGAGCAGTGAATTTCTACTTAAGTACCTCCTATCAGGAGAGACCTCAGGGCTGCATCTTTTGAGCGCAGTACTGAGCTTGAAAACCATTTACAACCCCACTTACAAGTAAAACTAGCTAAAATGTGCCTGGCTGCTGTTCACTGAAAAGCTCATTCTGCATACATTTTTGGCATATATTTGCTCCTGCCGGGTCAGCTGAGCAGCGAGTTTCTACTTAACTACTTCCTATCAGGAGAGACCTCAGGGCTGCATCCTTTGAGCGCAGTACTGAGCCTGAAAAGCTTACAACCCCACTTACACGTAAAACTAGCTAAAATGTGCCTGGCTGCTGTTCACTGAAAAGGTCATTCTGGGTACATTTTTGTTATACATTTGCTTCTGCCGGGTCAGCTGAGCAGTGAATTTCTACTTAACTACCTCCTATCAGAAGAGACCTCATGGCTGCATCTTTTGAGCGCAGTACTGAGCCTGAAAACCGTTTCCAACCCCACTTACAAGTAAAACTAGCTAAAATGTGCCTGGCTGCTGTTCACTGAAAAGCTCATTCTGGGTACATTTTTGGCATACATTTGCTTCTCCCGGGTCAGCTGAGCAGCGAATTTCTACTTAACTACCTCCTATCAGGAGAGACTTCAGGGCTGCATCTTTTGAACGCAGTACTGAGCCTGAAAACCATTTACAACCCCACTTACAAGTAAAACTAGCTAAAATGTGCCTGGCTGCTGTTCACTGAAAAGCTCATTCTGCATACATTTTTGGCATAATTTGCTCTTGCCGGGTCAGCTGAGCAGCGAGTTTCTACTTAACTACCTCCTATCAGGAGAGACCTCAGGGCTGCATCTTTTGAGCGCAGTACTGAGCCTGAAAACCATTTACAACCCCACTTACAAGTAAAACTAGCTAAAATGTGCCTGGCTGCTGTTCACTGAAAAGCTAATTCTGGGTACATTTTTGGTATACATTTGCTTCTGCCGGGTCAGCTGAGCAGTGAATTTCTACTTAACTACCTCCTATCAGGGAGAGACCTCAGGGCTGCATCTTTTGAGCGCAGTACTGAGCCTGAAAACCGTTTCCAACCCCACTTACAAGTAAAACTAGCTAAAATGTGCCTGGCTGCTGTTCACTGAAAAGGTCATTCTGGGTACATTTTTGGTATACATTTGCTTCTGCCGGGTCAGCTGAGCAGTGAATTTCTACTTAAGTACCTCCTATCAGGAGAGACCTCAGGGCTGCATCTTTTGAGCGCAGTACTGAGCTTGAAAACCATTTACAACCCCACTTACAAGTAAAACTAGCTAAAATGTGCCTGGCTGCTGTTCACTGAAAAGCTCATTCTGCATACATTTTTGGCATATATTTGCTCCTGCCGGGTCAGCTGAGCAGCGAGTTTCTACTTAACTACTTCCTATCAGGAGAGACCTCAGGGCTGCATCCTTTGAGCGCAGTACTGAGCCTGAAAAGCTTACAACCCCACTTACACGTAAAACTAGCTAAAATGTGCCTGGCTGCTGTTCACTGAAAAGGTCATTCTGGGTACATTTTTGTTATACATTTGCTTCTGCCGGGTCAGCTGAGCAGTGAATTTCTACTTAACTACCTCCTATCAGAAGAGACCTCATGGCTGCATCTTTTGAGCGCAGTACTGAGCCTGAAAACCGTTTCCAACCCCACTTACAAGTAAAACTAGCTAAAATGTGCCTGGCTGCTGTTCACTGAAAAGCTCATTCTGGGTACATTTTTGGCATACATTTGCTTCTCCCGGGTCAGCTGAGCAGCGAATTTCTACTTAACTACCTCCTATCAGGAGAGACTTCAGGGCTGCATCTTTTGAACGCAGTACTGAGCCTGAAAACCATTTACAACCCCACTTACAAGTAAAACTAGCTAAAATGTGCCTGGCTGCTGTTCACTGAAAAGCTCATTCTGCATACATTTTTGGCATAATTTGCTCTTGCCGGGTCAGCTGAGCAGCGAGTTTCTACTTAACTACCTCCTATCAGGAGAGACCTCAGGGCTGCATCCTTTGAGCGCAGTACTGAGCCTGAAAAGCTTACAACCCCACTTACACGTAAAACTAGCTAAAATGTGCCTGGCTGCTGTTCACTGAAAAGGTCATTCTGGGTACATTTTTGTTATACATTTGCTTCTGCCGGGTCAGCTGAGCAGTGAATTTCTACTTAACTACCTCCTATCAGGGAGAGACCTCAGGGCTGCATCTTTTGAGCGCAGTACTGAGCCTGAAAACCGTTTCCAACCCCACTTACAAGTAAAACTAGCTAAAATGTGCCTGGCTGCTGTTCACTGAAAAGGTCATTCTGGGTACATTTTTGGTATACATTTGCTTCTGCCGGGTCAGCTGAGCAGTGAATTTCTACTTAAGTACCTCCTATCAGGAGAGACCTCAGGGCTGCATCTTTTGAGCGCAGTACTGAGCTTGAAAACCATTTACAACCCCACTTACAAGTAAAACTAGCTAAAATGTGCCTGGCTGCTGTTCACTGAAAAGCTCATTCTGCATACATTTTTGGCATATATTTGCTCCTGCCGGGTCAGCTGAGCAGCGAGTTTCTACTTAACTACTTCCTATCAGGAGAGACCTCAGGGCTGCATCCTTTGAGCGCAGTACTGAGCCTGAAAAGCTTACAACCCCACTTACACGTAAAACTAGCTAAAATGTGCCTGGCTGCTGTTCACTGAAAAGGTCATTCTGGGTACATTTTTGTTATACATTTGCTTCTGCCGGGTCAGCTGAGCAGTGAATTTCTACTTAACTACCTCCTATCAGAAGAGACCTCATGGCTGCATCTTTTGAGCGCAGTACTGAGCCTGAAAACCGTTTCCAACCCCACTTACAAGTAAAACTAGCTAAAATGTGCCTGGCTGCTGTTCACTGAAAAGCTCATTCTGGGTACATTTTTGGCATACATTTGCTTCTCCCGGGTCAGCTGAGCAGCGAATTTCTACTTAACTACCTCCTATCAGGAGAGACTTCAGGGCTGCATCTTTTGAACGCAGTACTGAGCCTGAAAACCATTTACAACCCCACTTACAAGTAAAACTAGCTAAAATGTGCCTGGCTGCTGTTCACTGAAAAGCTCATTCTGCATACATTTTTGGCATAATTTGCTCTTGCCGGGTCAGCTGAGCAGCGAGTTTCTACTTAACTACCTCCTATCAGGAGAGACCTCAGGGCTGCATCTTTTGAGCGCAGTACTGAGCCTGAAAACCATTTACAACCCCACTTACAAGTAAAACTAGCTAAAATGTGCCTGGCTGCTGTTCACTGAAAAGCTAATTCTGGGTACATTTTTGGTATACATTTGCTTCTGCCGGGTCAGCTGAGCAGTGAATTTCTACTTAACTACCTCCTATCAGGGAGAGACCTCAGGGCTGCATCTTTTGAGCGCAGTACTGAGCCTGAAAACCGTTTCCAACCCCACTTACAAGTAAAACTAGCTAAAATGTGCCTGGCTGCTGTTCACTGAAAAGGTCATTCTGGGTACATTTTTGGTATACATTTGCTTCTGCCGGGTCAGCTGAGCAGTGAATTTCTACTTAAGTACCTCCTATCAGGAGAGACCTCAGGGCTGCATCTTTTGAGCGCAGTACTGAGCTTGAAAACCATTTACAACCCCACTTACAAGTAAAACTAGCTAAAATGTGCCTGGCTGCTGTTCACTGAAAAGCTCATTCTGCATACATTTTTGGCATATATTTGCTCCTGCCGGGTCAGCTGAGCAGCGAGTTTCTACTTAACTACTTCCTATCAGGAGAGACCTCAGGGCTGCATCCTTTGAGCGCAGTACTGAGCCTGAAAAGCTTACAACCCCACTTACACGTAAAACTAGCTAAAATGTGCCTGGCTGCTGTTCACTGAAAAGGTCATTCTGGGTACATTTTTGTTATACATTTGCTTCTGCCGGGTCAGCTGAGCAGTGAATTTCTACTTAACTACCTCCTATCAGAAGAGACCTCATGGCTGCATCTTTTGAGCGCAGTACTGAGCCTGAAAACCGTTTCCAACCCCACTTACAAGTAAAACTAGCTAAAATGTGCCTGGCTGCTGTTCACTGAAAAGCTCATTCTGGGTACATTTTTGGCATACATTTGCTTCTCCCGGGTCAGCTGAGCAGCGAATTTCTACTTAACTACCTCCTATCAGGAGAGACTTCAGGGCTGCATCTTTTGAACGCAGTACTGAGCCTGAAAACCATTTACAACCCCACTTACAAGTAAAACTAGCTAAAATGTGCCTGGCTGCTGTTCACTGAAAAGCTCATTCTGCATACATTTTTGGCATAATTTGCTCTTGCCGGGTCAGCTGAGCAGCGAGTTTCTACTTAACTACCTCCTATCAGGAGAGACCTCAGGGCTGCATCTTTTGAGCGCAGTACTGAGCCTGAAAACCATTTACAACCCCACTTACAAGTAAAACTAGCTAAAATGTGCCTGGCTGCTGTTCACTGAAAAGCTAATTCTGCATACATTTTTGGCATACATTTGTTTCTGCCGGGTCAGCTGAGCAGCAAATTTTTACTTAACTACCCCCTAATCAGGAGAGACCTCAGGGCTGCATCCTTTGAGCGCAGTACTGAGCCTGATACCCGTTTCCAACCCCACTTACAAGTAAAACTAGCTAAAATGTGCCTGGCTGCTGTTCACTGAAAAGCTCATTCTGGGTACATTTTTGGCATACATTTGCTTCTCCCGGGTCAGCTGAGCAGCGAGTTTCTACTTAACTACCTCCTATCAGGAGAGACCTCAGGGCTGCATCCTTTGCGCGCAGTACTGAGCCTGAATTAGCGTTTACAACCCCACTTACAAGTAAACTAGCTAAAACGTGCCTGGCTGCTGTTCACTGAAAAGCTCATTCTGGGTACATTTTTGGTATACATTTGCTTCTGCCGGGTCAGCTGAGCAGTGAATTTCTACTTAACTACCCCCTATCAGGAGAGACCTCAGGGCTGCATCTTTTGAGCGCAGTACTGAGCCTGAAAACCGTTTACAAACCCACTTACAAGTAAAACTAGCTAAAATGTGCCTGGCTGCTGTTCACTGATAAGCTTATTCTGCATACATTTTTGGCATATATTTGCTCCTGCCGGGTCAGCTGAGCAGCAAATTTTTACTTAACTACCCTCTAATCAGGAGAGACCTCAGGGCTGCATCCTTTGAGGGCAGTACTGAGCCTGATACCCGTTTCCAACCCCACTTACAAGTAAAACTAGCTAAAATGTGCCTGGCTGCTGTTCACTGAAAAGCTCATTCTGCATACATTTTTGGCATACATTTGCTTCTCCCGGGTCAGCTGAGCAGCGAATTTCTACTTAACTACTTCCTATCAGGAGAGACCTCAGGGCTGCATCTTTTGAGCGCAGTACTGAGCCTGAAAACCGTTTCCAACCCCACTTACAAGTAAAACTAGCTAAAATGTGCCTGGCTGCTGTTCACTGAAAAGCTCATTCTGGGTACATTTTTGGCAGACATTTGCTTCTCCCGGGTCAGCTGAGCAGCGAATTTCCACTTAACTACCTCCTATCAGGAGAGACCTCAGGGCTGCATCCTTTGAGCGCAGTACTGAGCCTGAAAAGCATTTCCAACCCCACTTACAAGTAAAACTAGCTAAAATGTGCCTGGCTGCTGTTCACTGAAAAGGTCATTCTGGGTACATTTTTGGTATACATTTGCTTCTGCCGGGTCAGCTGAGCAGTGAATTTCTACTTAACTACCTCCTATCAGGAGAGACCTCAGGGCTGCATCTTTTGAGCGCAGTACTGAGCCTGAAAACCGTTTCCAACCCCACTTACAAGTAAAACTAGCTAAAATGTGCCTGGCTGCTGTTCATTGAAAAGCTCATTCTGGGTACATTTTTGGCATACATTTGCTTCTCCCGGGTCAGCTGAGCAGCGAATTTCTACTTAACTACCTCCTATCAGGAGAGACCTCAGGGCTGCATCCTTTGAGCGCAGTACTGAGCCTGAAAAGCGTTTCCAACCCCACTTACAAGTAAAACTAGCTAAAATGTGCCTGGCTGCTGTTCACTGAAAAGGTCATTCTGGGTACATTTTTGGTATACATTTGCTTCTGCCGGGTCAGCTGAGCAGTGAATTTCTACTTAACTACCTCCTATCAGAAGAGACCTCATGGCTGCATCTTTTGAGCGCAGTACTGAGCCTGAAAACCGTTTTCAACCCCACTTACAAGTAAAACTAGCTAAAATGTGCCTGGCTGCTGTTCACTGAAAAGCTCATTCTGGGTACATTTTTGGCATACATTTGCTTCTCCCGGGTCAGCTGAGCAGTGAATTTCTACTTAACTACCTCCTATCAGGAGAGACCTCAGGGCTGCAACTTTTGAGTGCAGTACTGAGCCTGATACCCGTTTCCAACCCCACTTACAAGTAAAACTAGCTAAAATGTGCCTGGCTGCTGTTCACTGAAAAGCTCATTCTGCATACATTTTTGGCAGACATTTGCTCCTGCCGGGTCAGCTGAGCAGCGAATTTCCACTTAACTACCTCCTATCAGGAGAGACCTCAGGGCTGCATCTTTTGAGCGCAGTACTGAGCCTGAAAACCATTTACAAACCCACTTACACAAGTAAAACTAGCTAAAATGTGCCTGGCTGCTGTTCACTAAAAAGCTTATTCTGCATACATTTTTGGCATATATTTGCTCCTGCCGGGTCAGCTGAGCAGCAAATTTTTACTTAACTACCCCCTAATCAGGAGAGACCTCAGGGCTGCATCCTTTGAGCGCAGTACTGAGCCTGATACCCGTTTCCAACCCCACTTACAAGTAAAACTAGCTAAAATGTGCCTGGCTGCTGTTCACTGAAAAGCTCATTCTGGGTACATTTTTGGCATACATTTGCTTCTCCCGGGTCAGCTGAGCAGCGAGTTTCTACTTAACTACCTCCTATCAGGAGAGACCTCAGGGCTGCATCCTTTGCGCGCAGTACTGAGCCTGAATTAGCGTTTACAACCCCACTTACAAGTAAACTAGCTAAAACGTGCCTGGCTGCTGTTCACTGAAAAGCTCATTCTGGGTACATTTTTGGTATACATTTGCTTCTGCCGGGTCAGCTGAGCAGTGAATTTCTACTTAACTACCTCCTATCAGGAGAGACCTCAGGGCTGCATCTTTTGAGCGCAGTACTGAGCCTGAAAACCGTTTACAACCCCACTTACAAGTAAAACTAGCTAAAATGTGCCTGGCTGCTGTTCACTGATAAGCTTATTCTGCATACATTTTTGGCATATATTTGCTCCTGCCGGGTCAGCTGAGCAGCAAATTTTTACTTAACTACCCTCTAATCAGGAGAGACCTCAGGGCTGCATCCTTTGAGGGCAGTACTGAGCCTGATACCCGTTTACAACCCCACTTACAAGTAAACTAGCTAAAACGTGCCTGGCTGCTGTTCACTGAAAAGCTCATTCTGGGTACATTTTTGGCATACATTTGCTTCTCCCGGGTCAGCTGAGCAGCGAATTTCTACTTAACTACCTCCTTTCAGGAGAGACTTCAGGGCTGCATCTTTTGAGCGCAGTACTGAGCCTGAAAACCGTTTACAACCCCACTTACAAGTAAAACTAGCTAAAATGTGCCTGGCTGCTGTTCACTGAAAAGCTCATTCTGGGTACATTTTTGGTATACATTTTCTTCTGCCGGGTCAGCTGAGAGGTAAATTTCTACTTAACTACCTCCTATCAGGAGAGACCTCAGGGCTGCATCCTTTCAGCGCAGTACTGAGCCTGAAAAGCGTTTACAACCCCACTTACACGAAAAACTAGCTAAAATGTGCCTGGCTGCTGTTCACTGAAAAGGTCATTCTGGGTACATTTTTGGATACATTTGCTTCTGCCGGGTCAGCTGAGCAGTGAATTTCTACTTAACTACCTCCTATCAGGGAGAGACCTCAGGGCTGCATCTTTTGAGCGCAGTACTGAGCCTAATACCCGTTTCCAACCCCACTTACAAGTAAAACTAGCTAAAATGTGCCTGGCTGCTGTTCACTGAAAAGCTCATTCTGCATACATTTTTGGCATATATTTGCTCCTGCCGGGTCAGCTGAGCAGCGAGTTTCTACTTAACTACCTCCTATCAGGAGAGACCTCAGGGCTGCATCCTTTGCGTGCAGTACTGAGCCTGAAAAGCGTTTACAACCCCACTTACAAGTAAACTAGCTAAAACATGCCTGGCTGCTGTTCACTGAAAAGCTCATTCTGCATACATTTTTGACATATATTTGCTCCTGCCGGGTCAGCTGAGCAGCGAGTTTCTACTTAACTACCTCCTATCAGGAGAGACCTCAGGGCTGCATCCTTTGAGCGCAGTACTGTGCCTGAAAAGCGTTTACAACCCCACTTACACATAATACTAGCTAAAATGTGCCTGGCTGCTGTTCACTGAAAAGCTCATTCTGGGTACATTTTTGGTATACATTTTCTTCTGTGGGTCAGCTGAGAGGTAAATTTCTACTTAACTACCTCCCATCAGGAGAGACCTCAGGGCTGCATCTTTTGAGCGCAGTACTGAGCCTGATACCCGTTTCCAACCCCACTTACAAGTAAAACTAGCTAAAATGTGCCTGGCTGCTGTTCACTGAAAAGCTCATTCTGGGTACATTTTTGGCAAACATTTGCTTCTCCCGGGTCAGCTGAGCAGTGAATTTCTACTTAACTACCTCCTATCAGGAGAGACCTCAGGGCTGCATCTTTTGAGCGCAGTACTTGCCTGATACCCGTTTCCAACCCCACTTACAAGTAAAACTAGCTAAAATGTGCCTGGCTGCTGTTCACTGAAAAGTTCATTCTGGGTACATTTTTGGCATACATTTGCTTCTCCCGGGTCAGCTGAGCAGCGAATTTCTACTTAACTACCTCTTATCAGGAGAGACCTCAGGGCTGCATCTTTAGAGCGCAGTACTGAGCCTGAAAACCATTTACAACCCCACTTACAAGTAAAACTGGCTAAAATGTGCCTGGCTGCTGTTCACTGAAAAGCTCATTCTGCATACATTTTTGGCAGACATTTGCTCCTGCCGGGTCAGCTGAGCAGCGAATTTCCACGTAACTACCTCCTATCAGGAGAGACCTCAGGGCTGCATCTTTTGAGCGCAGTACTGAGCCTGATACCCGTTTCCAACCCCACTTACAAGGTAAACTAGCTAAAATGTGCCTGGCTGCTGTTCACTGAAAAGCTCATTCTGGGTACATTTTTGGTATACATTTGCTTCTGCCGGGTCAGCTGAGCAGTGAATTTCTACTTAACTACCTCCTATCAGGAGAGACCTCAGGGCTGCATCTTTTGAGCGCAGTACTGAGCCTGAAAACCGTTTACAACCCCATTTACAAGTAAAACTAGCTAAAATGTGCCTGGCTGCTGTTCACTGAAAAGCTTATTCTGCATACATTTTTGGCATATATTTGCTCCTGCCGGGTCAGCTGAGCAGCAAATTTTTACTTAACTACCTCCTATCAGGAGAGACCTCAGGGCTGCATCTTTTGAGCGCAGTACTGAGCCTGAAAACCGTTTACAACCCCACTTACAAGTAAAACTGGCTAAAATGTGCCTGGCTGTTGTTCACTGAAATGCTCATTCTGGGTACATTTTTGGTATACATTTGCTTCTGTTGGGTCAGCTGAGCAGTGAATTTCTACTTAACTACCTCCTATCAGGAGAGACCTCAGGGCTGCATCTTTTGAGCGCAGTACTGAGCCTAAAACCAATTACAACCCCACTTACAAGTAAAACTAGCTAAAATGTGCCTGGCTGCTGTTCACTGAAAAGCTAATTCTGCATACATTTTTGGCATACATTTGTTTCTCCCGGGTCAGCTGAGCAGCGAGTTTCTACTTAACTACCTCCTATCAGGAGAGACCTCAGGGCTGCATCCTTTGCGCGCAGTACTGAGCCTGAATTAGCGTTTACAACCCCACTTACAAGTAAACTAGCTAAAACGTGCCTGGCTGCTGTTCACTGAAAAGCTCATTCTGGGTACATTTTTGGTATACATTTGCTTCTGCCGGGTCAGCTGAGCAGTGAATTTCTACTTAACTACCTCCTATCAGGAGAGACCTCAGGGCTGCATCTTTTGAGCGCAGTACTGAGCCTGAAAACCGTTTACAACCCCACTTACAAGTAAAACTAGCTAAAATGTGCCTGGCTGCTGTTCACTGAAAAGCTTATTCTGCATACATTTTTGGCATATATTTGCTCCTGCCGGGTCAGCTGAGCAGCAAATTTTTACTTAACTACCCCCTAATCAGGAGAGACCTCAGGGCTGCATCCTTTGAGCGCAGTACTGAGCCTGATACCCGTTTCCAACCCCACTTACAAGTAAAACTAGCTAAAATGTGCCTGGCTGCTGTTCACTGAAAAGCTCATTCTGGGTACATTTTTGGCATACATTTGCTTCTCCCGGGTCAGCTGAGCAGCGAATTTCTACTTAACTACCTCCTATCAGGAGAGACCTCAGGGCTGCATCTTTTGAACGCAGTACTGAGCCTGAAAACCATTTACAACCCCAATTACAAGTAAAACTAGCTAAAATGTGCCTGGCTGCTGTTCACTGAAAAGCTCATTCTGCATACATTTTTGGCATAATTTGCTCTTGCCGGGTCAGCTGAGCAGCGAGTTTCTACTTAACTACCTCCTATCAGGAGAGACCTCAGGGCTGCATCTTTTGAGCGCAGTACTGAGCCTGAAAACCATTTACAACCCCACTTACAAGTAAAACTAGCTAAAATGTGCCTGGCTGCTGTTCACTGAAAAGCTAATTCTGCATACATTTTTGGCATACATTTGTTTCTGCCGGGTCAGCTGAGCAGCGAATTTCTACTTAACTACCTCCTTTCAGGAGAGACTTCAGGGCTGCATCTTTTGAGCGCAGTACTGAGCCTGAAAACCGTTTACAACCCCACTTACACGTAAAACTAGCTAAAATGTGCCTGGCTGCTGTTCACTGAAAAGGTCATTCTGGGTACATTTTTGGCATACATTTGCTTCTCCCGGGTCAGCTGAGCAGCGAGTTTCTACTTAACTACCTCCTATCAGGAGAGACCTCAGGGCTGCATCCTTTGCGCGCAGTACTGAGCCTGAATTAGCGTTTACAACCCCACTTACAAGTAAACTAGCTAAAACGTGCCTGGTGCTGTTCACTGAAAAGCTCATTCTGGGTACATTTTTGGTATACATTTGCTTCTGCCGGGTCAGCTGAGCAGTGAATTTCTACTTAACTACCTCCTATCAGGAGAGACCTCAGGGCTGCATCTTTTGAGCACAGTACTGAGCCTGAAAACCGTTTACAACCCCACTTACAAGTAAAACTAGCTAAAATGTGCCTGGCTGCTGTTCACTGATAAGCTTATTCTGCATACATTTTTGGCATATATTTGCTCCTGCCGGGTCAGCTGAGCAGCAAATTTTTACTTAACTACCCTCTAATCAGGAGAGACCTCAGGGCTGCATCCTTTGAGGGCAGTACTGAGCCTGATACCCGTTTACAACCCCACTTACAAGTAAACTAGCTAAAACGTGCCTGGCTGCTGTTCACTGAAAAGCTCATTCTGGGTACATTTTTGGCATACATTTGCTTCTCCCGGGTCAGCTGAGCAGCGAATTTCTACTTAACTACCTCCTATCAGGAGAGACCTCAGGGCTGCATCTTTTGAGCGAAGTACTGAGCCTGAAAACCGTTTACAACCCCACTTACAAGTAAAACTAGCTAAAATGTGCCTGGCTGCTGTTCACTGAAAAGCTAATTCTGCATACATTTTTGGCATACATTTGTTTCTGCCGGGTCAGCTGAGCAGTGAATTTCTACTTAACTACCTCCTTTCAGGAGAGACTTCAGGGCTGCATCTTTTGAGCGCAGTACTGAGCCTGAAAACCGTTTACAACCCCACTTACAAGTAAAACTAGCTAAAATGTGCCTGGCTGCTGTTCACTGAAAAGCTCATTCTGCATACATTTTTGGCATATATTTGCTCCTGCCGGGTCAGCTGAGCAGCGAGTTTCTACTTAACTACCTCCTATCAGGAGAGACCCCAGGGCTGCATCCTTTGCGCGCAGTACTGAGCCTGAAAAGCGTTTACAACCCCACTTATAAGTAAACTAGCTAAAACGTGCCTGGCTGCTGTTCACTGAAAAGCTCATTCTGGGTACATTTTTGGTATACATTTGCTTCTGCCGGGTCAGCTGAGCAGCGAGTTTCTACTTAACTACCTCCTATCAGGAGAGACCTCAGGGCTGCATCCTTTGCGCGCAGTACTGAGCCTGAATTAGCATTTACAACCCCACTTACAAGTAAACTAGCTAAAACGTGCCTGGCTGCTGTTCACTGAAAAGCTCATTCTGGGTACATTTTTGGTATACATTTGCTTCTGCCGGGTTAGCTGAGCAGTGAATTTCTACTTAACTACCTCCTATCAGGAGAGACCTCAGGGCTGCATCTTTTGAGTGCAGTACTGAGCCTGAAAACCGTTTACAACCCCACTTACAAGTAAAACTAGCTAAAATGTGCCTGGCTGCTGTTCACTGATAAGCTTATTCTGCATACATTTTTGGCATATATTTGCTCCTGCCGGGTCAGCTGAGCAGCAAATTTTTACTTAACTACCCTCTAATCAGGAGAGACCTCAGGGCTGCATCCTTTGAGGGCAGTACTGAGCCTGATACCCGTTTCCAACCCCACTTACAAGTAAAACTAGCTAAAATGTGCCTGGCTGCTGTTCACTGAAAAGCTCATTCTGCATACATTTTTGGCATACATTTGCTTCTCCCGGGTCAGCTGAGCAGCGAATTTCTACTTAACTACTTCCTATCAGGAGAGACCTCAGGGCTGCATCTTTTGAGCGCAGTACTGAGCCTGAAAACCGTTTCCAACCCCACTTACAAGTAAAACTAGCTAAAATGTGCCTGGCTGCTGTTCACTGAAAAGCTCATTCTGGGTACATTTTTGGCATACATTTGCTTCTCCCGGGTCAGCTGAGCAGCGAATTTCTACTTAACTACCTCCTATCAGGAGAGACCTCAGGGCTGCATCCTTTGAGCGCAGTACTGAGCCTGAAAAGCGTTTCCAACCCCACTTACAAGTAAAACTAGCTAAAATGTGCCTGGCTGCTGTTCACTGAAAAGGTCATTCTGGGTACATTTTTGGTATACATTTGCTTCTGCCGGGTCAGCTGAGCAGTGAATTTCTACTTAACTACCTCCTATCAGGAGAGACCTCAGGGCTGCATCTTTTGAGCGCAGTACTGAGCCTGAAAACCGTTTCCAACCCCACTTACAAGTAAAACTAGCTAAAATGTGCCTGGCTGCTGTTCACTGAAAAGCTCATTCTGGGTACATTTTTGGCATACATTTGCTTCTCCCGGGTCAGCTGAGCAGCGAATTTCTACTTAACTACCTCCTATCAGGAGAGACCTCAGGGCTGCATCTTTTGAACGCAGTACTGAGCCTGAAAACCATTTACAACCCCACTTACAAGTAAAACTAGCTAAAATGTGCCTTTCTGCTGTTCACTGAAAAGCTCATTCTGCATACATTTTTGGCATATTTGCTCTTGCCGGGTCAGCTGAGCAGCGAGTTTCTACTTAACTACCTCCTATCAGGAGAGACCTCAGGGCTGCATCCTTTGCGCGCAGTACTGAGCCTGAATTAGCGTTTACAACCCCACTTACAAGTAAACTAGCTAAAACGTGCCTGGCTGCTGTGCACTGAAAAGCTCATTCTGGGTACATTTTTGGTATACATTTGCTACTGCCGGGTCAGCTGAGTAGGGAATTTCTACTTTACTACTCCTATCAGGAGAGACCTCAGGGCTGCATCTTTTGAGCGCAGTACTGAGCCTGATACCCGTTTCCAACCCCACTTACAAGTAAAACTAGAAAAAATGTGCCTGGCTGCTGTTCACTGAAAAGCTCCTTCTGCATACATTTTTGGCATATATTTGCTCCTGCCGGGTCAGCTGAGCAGCGAATTTTTACTTAACTACCCCCTAATCAGGAGAGACCTCAGGGCTGCATCCTTTGAGCGCAGTACTGAGCCTGAAAAGCGTTTACAACCCCACTTACAAGTAAAACTAGCTAAAATGTGCCTGGCTGCTGTTCACTGAAAAGGACATACTGGGTACTTTTTGGTATACATTTGCTTCTGCCGGGTCAGCTGAGCAGTGAATTTCTACTTAACTACCTCCTATCAGGAGAGAACTCAGGGCTGCGTCTTTTGAGCGCAGTACTGAGCCTGAAAACCGTTTCCAACCCCACTTACAGGTAAAACTAGCTAAAATGTGCCTGGCTGCTGTTCACTGAAAAGCTCATTCTGGGTACATTTTGGTATACATGTGCTTCTGCCGGGTCTCCTGAGCAGTGAATTTCTACATAACTACCTCCTATCAGGAGAGAAATCAGGGCTGCATCTTTTGAGCGCAGTACTGAGCCTGATACCCGTTTCCAACCCCACTTACAAGTAAAACTAGCTAAAATGTGCCTGGCTGCTGTTCACTGAAAAGCTCATTCTGGGTACATTTTTGGCATACATTTGCTTCTCCCGGGTCAGCTGAGCAGCGAATTTCTACTTAACTACCTCCTATCAGGAGAGACCTCAGGGCTGCATCTTTTGAGCGAAGTACTGAGCCTGAAACCATTTACAACCCCAATTACAAGTAAAACTAGCTAAAATGTGCCTGGCTGCTGTTCACTGAAAAGCTCATTTTGCATACATTTTTGGCATATATTTGCTCCTGCCGGGTCAGCTGAGCAGCGAGTTTCTACTTAACTACCTCCTATCAGGGAGAGACCTCAGGGCTGCATCCTTTGAGCGCAGTACTGAGCCTGAAAAGCGTTTACAACCCCACTTACAAGTAAAACTAGCTAAAATGTGCCTGGCTGCTGTTCACTGAAAAGGACATTCTGGGTACTTTTTGGTATACATTTGCTTCTGCCGGGTCAGCTGAGCAGTGAATTTCTACTTAACTACCTCCTATCAGGAGAGAACTCAGGGCTGCGTCTTTTGAGCGCAGTACTGAGCCTGAAAACCGTTTCCAACCCCACTTACAGGTAAAACTAGCTAAAATGTGCCTGGCTGCTGTTCACTGAAAAGCTCATTCTGGGTACATTTTGGTATACATGTGCTTCTGCCGGGTCTCCTGAGCAGTGAATTTCTACATAACTACCTCCTATCAGGAGAGACCTCAGGGCTGCATCTTTTGAGCGCAGTACTGAGCCTGATACCCGTTTCCAACCCCACTTACAAGTAAAACTAGCTAAAATGTGCCTGGCTGCTGTTCACTGAAAAGCTCATTCTGGGTACATTTTTGGCATACATTTGCTTCTCCCGGGTCAGCTGAGCAGCGAATTTCTACTTAACTACCTCCTATCAGGAGAGACCTCAGGGCTGCATCTTTTGAGCGAAGTACTGAGCCTGAAAACCGTTTACAACCCCACTTACAAGTAAAACTAGCTAAAATGTGCCTGGCTGCTGTTCACTGAAAAGCTAATTCTGCATACATTTTTGGCATACATTTATTTCTGCCGGGTCAGCTGAGCAGTGAATTTCTACTTAACTACCTCCTTTCAGGAGAGACTTCAGGGCTGCATCTTTTGAGCGCAGTACTGAGCCTGAAAACCGTTTACAACCCCACTTACAAGTAAAACTAGCTAAAATGTGCCTGGCTGCTGTTCACTGAAAAGCTCATTCTGGGTACATTTTTGGTATACATTTTCTTCTGCCGGGTCAGCTGAGCAGTGAATTTCTACTTAACTACCTCCTTTCAGGAGAGACTTCAGGGCTGCATCTTTTGAGCGCAGTACTGAGCCTGAAAACCGTTTACAACCCCACTTACAAGTAAAACTAGCTAAAATGTGCCTGGCTGCTGTTCACTGAAAAGCTCATTCTGGGTACATTTTTGGTATACATTTTCTTCTGCCGGGTCAGCTGAGAGGTAAATTTCTACTTAACTACCTCCTATCAGGAGAGACCTCAGGGCTGCATCCTTTCAGCGCAGTACTGAGCCTGAAAAGCGTTTAACAACCCCACTTACACGTAAAACTAGCTAAAATGTGCCTGGCTGCTGTTCACTGAAAAGGTCATTCTGGGTACATTTTTGGATACATTTGCTTCTGCCGGGTCAGCTGAGCAGTGAATTTCTACTTAACTACCTACTATCAGAAGAGACCTCATGGCTGCATCTTTTGAGCGCAGTACTGAGCCTGAAAACCGTTTCCAACCCCACTTACAAGTAAAACTAGCTAAAATGTGCCTGGCTGCTGTTCACTGAAAAGCTCATTCTGGGTACATTTTTGGCATACATTTGCTTCTCCCGGGTCAGCTGAGCAGCGAATTTCTACTTAACTACCTCCTATCAGGAGAGACCTCAGGGCTGCATCTTTTGAACGCAGTACTGAGCCTGAAAACCATTTACAACCCCACTTACAAGTAAAACTAGCTAAAATGTGCCTGGCTGCTGTTCACTGAAAAGTTCATTCTGCATACATTTTTGGCATAATTTGCTCTTGCCGGGTCAGCTGAGCAGCGAGTTTCTACTTAACTACCTCCTATCAGGAGAGACCTCAGGGCTGCATCTTTTGAGCGCAGTACTGAGCCTGAAAACCATTTACAACCCCACTTACAAGTAAAACTAGCTAAAATGTGCCTGGCTGCTGTTCACTGAAAAGCTAATTCTGCATACATGTTTGGCATACATTTGTTTCTGCCGGGTCAGCTGAGCAGTGAATTTCTACTTAACTACCTCCTTTCAGGAGAGACTTCAGGGCTGCATCTTTTGAGCGCAGTACTGAGCCTGAAAACCGTTTCCAACCCCACTTACAGGTAAAACTAGCTAAAATGTGCCTGGCTGCTGTTCACTGAAAAGGACATTCTGGGTACTTTTTGGTATACATTTGCTTCTGCCGGGTCAGCTGAGCAGTGAATTTCTACTTAACTACCTCCTATCAGGAGAGAACTCAGGGCTGCGTCTTTTGAGCGCAGTACTGAGCCTGAAAACCGTTTCCAACCCCACTTACAGGTAAAACTAGCTAAAATGTGCCTGGCTGCTGTTCACTGAAAAGCTCATTCTGGGTACATTTTGGTATACATGTGCTTCTGCCGGGTCTCCTGAGCAGTGAATTTCTACATAACTACCTCCTATCAGGAGAGACCTCAGGGCTGCATCTTTTGAGCGCAGTACTGAGCCTGATACCCGTTTCCAACCCCACTTACAAGTAAAACTAGCTAAAATGTGCCTGGCTGCTGTTCACTGAAAAGCTCATTCTGGGTACATTTTTGGTATACATTTTCTTCTGCCGGGTCAGCTGAGCAGTGAATTTCTACTTAACTACCTCCTTTCAGGAGAGACTTCAGGGCTGCATCTTTTGAGCGCAGTACTGAGCCTGAAAACCGTTTACAACCCCACTTACAAGTAAAACTAGCTAAAATGTGCCTGGCTGCTGTTCACTGAAAAGCTCATTCTGGGTACATTTTTGGTATACATTTTCTTCTGCCGGGTCAGCTGAGAGGTAAATTTCTACTTAACTACCTCCTATCAGGAGAGACCTCAGGGCTGCATCCTTTCAGCGCAGTACTGAGCCTGAAAAGCGTTTAACAACCCCACTTACACGTAAAACTAGCTAAAATGTGCCTGGCTGCTGTTCACTGAAAAGGTCATTCTGGGTACATTTTTGGATACATTTGCTTCTGCCGGGTCAGCTGAGCAGTGAATTTCTACTTAACTACCTACTATCAGAAGAGACCTCATGGCTGCATCTTTTGAGCGCAGTACTGAGCCTGAAAACCGTTTCCAACCCCACTTACAAGTAAAACTAGCTAAAATGTGCCTGGCTGCTGTTCACTGAAAAGCTCATTCTGGGTACATTTTTGGCATACATTTGCTTCTCCCGGGTCAGCTGAGCAGCGAATTTCTACTTAACTACCTCCTATCAGGAGAGACCTCAGGGCTGCATCTTTTGAACGCAGTACTGAGCCTGAAAACCATTTACAACCCCACTTACAAGTAAAACTAGCTAAAATGTGCCTGGCTGCTGTTCACTGAAAAGTTCATTCTGCATACATTTTTGGCATAATTTGCTCTTGCCGGGTCAGCTGAGCAGCGAGTTTCTACTTAACTACCTCCTATCAGGAGAGACCTCAGGGCTGCATCTTTTGAGCGCAGTACTGAGCCTGAAAACCATTTACAACCCCACTTACAAGTAAAACTAGCTAAAATGTGCCTGGCTGCTGTTCACTGAAAAGCTAATTCTGCATACATGTTTGGCATACATTTGTTTCTGCCGGGTCAGCTGAGCAGTGAATTTCTACTTAACTACCTCCTTTCAGGAGAGACTTCAGGGCTGCATCTTTTGAGCGCAGTACTGAGCCTGAAAACCGTTTCCAACCCCACTTACAGGTAAAACTAGCTAAAATGTGCCTGGCTGCTGTTCACTGAAAAGGACATTCTGGGTACTTTTTGGTATACATTTGCTTCTGCCGGGTCAGCTGAGCAGTGAATTTCTACTTAACTACCTCCTATCAGGAGAGAACTCAGGGCTGCGTCTTTTGAGCGCAGTACTGAGCCTGAAAACCGTTTCCAACCCCACTTACAGGTAAAACTAGCTAAAATGTGCCTGGCTGCTGTTCACTGAAAAGCTCATTCTGGGTACATTTTGGTATACATGTGCTTCTGCCGGGTCTCCTGAGCAGTGAATTTCTACATAACTACCTCCTATCAGGAGAGACCTCAGGGCTGCATCTTTTGAGCGCAGTACTGAGCCTGATACCCGTTTCCAACCCCACTTACAAGTAAAACTAGCTAAAATGTGCCTGGCTGCTGTTCACTGAAAAGCTCATTCTGGGTACATTTTTGGCATACATTTGCTTCTCCCGAGTCAGCTGAGCAGCGAATTTCTACTTAACTACCTCCTATCAGGAGAGACCTCAGGGCTGCATCTTTTGAGCGAAGTACTGAGCCTGAAAACCGTTTACAACCCCACTTACAAGTAAAACTAGCTAAAATGTGCCTGGCTGCTGTTCACTGAAAAGCTAATTCTGCATACATTTTTGGCATACATTTATTTCTCCCGGGTCAGCTGAGCAGCGAATTTCTACTTAACTACCTCCTATCAGGAGAGACCTCAGGGCTGCATCTTTTGAGTGAAGTACTGAGCCTGAAAACCGTTTACAACCCCACTTACAAGTAAAACTAGCTAAAATGTGCCTGGCTGCTGTTCACTGAAAAGCTAATTCTGCATACATTTTTGGCATACATTTATTTCTGCCGGGTCAGCTGAGCAGTGAATTTCTACTTAACTACCTCCTTTCAGGAGAGACTTCAGGGCTGCATCTTTTGAGCGCAGTACTGAGCCTGAAAACCGTTTACAACCCCACTTACAAGTAAAACTAGCTAAAATGTGCCTGGCTGCTGTTCACTGAAAAGCTCATTCTGGGTACATTTTTGGTATACATTTTCTTCTGCCGGGTCAGCTGAGAGGTAAATTTCTACTTAACTACCTCCTATCAGGAGAGACCTCAGGGCTGCATCCTTTCAGCGCAGTACTGAGCCTGAAAAGCGTTTAACAACCCCACTTACACGTAAAACTAGCTAAAATGTGCCTGGCTGCTGTTCACTGAAAAGGTCATTCTGGGTACATTTTTGGATACATTTGCTTCTGCCGGGTCAGCTGAGCAGTGAATTTCTACTTAACTACCTCCTATCAGGGAGAGACCTCAGGGCTGCATCTTTTGAGCGCAGTACTGAGCCTGATACCCGTTTCCAACCCCACTTACAAGTAAAACTAGCTAAAATGTGCCTGGCTGCTGTTCACTGAAAAGCTCATTCTGGGTACATTTTTTGGATACATTTGCTTCTGCCGGGTCAGCTGAGCAGTGAATTTCTACTTAACTACCTCCTATCAGGAGAGACCTCAGGGCTGCATCTTTTGAGCGCAGTACTGAGCCTGAAAACCATTTACAACCCCAATTACAAGTAAAACTAGCTAAAATGTGCCTGGCTGCTGTTCACTGAAAAGCTCATTCTGCATACATTTTTGGCATATATTTGCTCCTGCCGGGTCAGCTGAGCAGCGAGTTTCTACTTAACTACCTCCTATCAGGAGAGACCTCAGGGCTGCATCCTTTGCGCGCAGTACTGAGCCTGAAAAGCGTTTACAACCCCACTTATAAGTAAACTAGCTAAAACGTGCCTGGCTGCTGTTCACTGAAAAGCTCATTCTGGGTACATTTTTGGTATACATTTGCTTCTGCCGGGTCAGCTGAGCAGCGAATTTTGACTTAACTACCCCCTAATCAGGAGAGACCTTAGGGCTGCATCTTTTGAGCGCAGTACTGAGCCTGATACCCGTTTCCAACCCCACTTACAAGTAAAACTAGCTAAAATGTGCCTGGCTGCTGTTCACTGAAAAGCTCATTCTGGGTACATTTTTGGCATACATTTACTTCTCCCGGGTCAGCTGAGCAGCGAATTTCTACTTAACTACCTCCTATCAGGAGAGACCTCAGGGCTGCATCTTTTGAGCGCAGTACTGAGCCTGAAACCATTTACAACCCCAATTACAAGTAAAACTAGCTAAAATGTGCCTGGCTGCTGTTCACTGAAAAGCTCATTTTGCATACATTTTTGGCATATATTTGCTCCTGCCGGGTCAGCTGAGCAGCGAGTTTCTACTTAACTACCTCCTATCAGGAGAGACCTCAGGGCTGCATCCTTTGAGCGCAGTACTGAGCCTGAAAAGCGTTTACAACCCCACTTACACATAATACTAGCTAAAATGTGCCTGGCTGCTGTTCACTGAAAAGGTCATTCTGGGTACATTTTTGGTATACATTTGCTACTCCCGGGTCAGCTGAGCAGTGAATTTCTACTTAACTACCTACTATCAGAAGAAACCTCATGGCTGCATCTTTTGAGCGCAGTACTGAGCCTGAAAACCGTTTCCAACCCCACTTACAGGTAAAACTAGCTAAAATGTGCCTGGCTGCTGTTCACTGAAAAGCTCATTCTGGGTACATTTTGGTATACATGTGCTTCTGCCGGGTCTCCTGAGCAGTGAATTTCTACATAACTACCTCCTATCAGGAGAGACCTCAGGGCTGCATCTTTTGAGCGCAGTACTGAGCCTGATACCCGTTTCCAACCCCACTTACAAGTAAAACTAGCTAAAATGTGCCTGGCTGCTGTTCACTGAAAAGCTCATTCTGGGTACATTTTTGGCATACATTTGCTTCTCCCGGGTCAGCTGAGCAGCGAATTTCTACTTAACTACCTCCTATCAGGAGAGACCTCAGGGCTGCATCTTTTGAGCGAAGTACTGAGCCTGAAAACCGTTTACAACCCCACTTACAAGTAAAACTAGCTAAAATGTGCCTGGCTGCTGTTCACTGAAAAGCTAATTCTGCATACATTTTTGGCATACATTTATTTCTGCCGGGTCAGCTGAGCAGTGAATTTCTACTTAACTACCTCCTTTCAGGAGAGACTTCAGGGATGCATCTTTTGAGCGCAGTACTGAGCCTGAAAACCGTTTACAACCCCACTTACAAGTAAAACTAGCTAAAATGTGCCTGGCTGCTGTTCACTGAAAAGCTCATTCTGGGTACATTTTTGGTATACATTTTCTTCTGCCGGGTCAGCTGAGAGGTAAATTTCTACTTAACTACCTCCTATCAGGAGAGACCTCAGGGCTGCATCCTTTCAGCGCAGTACTGAGCCTGAAAAGCGTTTAACAACCCCACTTACACGTAAAACTAGCTAAAATGTGCCTGGCTGCTGTTCACTGAAAAGGTCATTCTGGGTACATTTTTGGATACATTTGCTTCTGCCGGGTCAGCTGAGCAGTGAATTTCTACTTAACTACCTCCTATCAGGGAGAGACCTCAGGGCTGCATCTTTTGAGCGCAGTACTGAGCCTGATACCCGTTTCCAACCCCACTTACAAGTAAAACTAGCTAAAATGTGCCTGGCTGCTGTTCACTGAAAAGCTCATTCTGGGTACATTTTTTGGATACATTTGCTTCTGCCGGGTCAGCTGAGCAGTGAATTTCTACTTAACTACCTCCTATCAGGAGAGACCTCAGGGCTGCATCTTTTGAGCGCAGTACTGAGCCTGAAAACCATTTACTACCCCAATTACAAGTAAAACTAGCTAAAATGTGCCTGGCTGCTGTTCACTGAAAAGCTCATTCTGCATACATTTTTGGCATATATTTGCTCCTGCCGGGTCAGCTGAGCAGCGAGTTTCTACTTAACTACCTCCTATCAGGAGAGACCTCAGGGCTGCATCCTTTGCGCGCAGTACTGAGCCTGAAAAGCGTTTACAACCCCACTTATAAGTAAACTAGCTAAAACGTGCCTGGCTGCTGTTCACTGAAAAGCTCATTCTGGGTACATTTTTGGTATACATTTGCTTCTGCCGGGTCAGCTGAGCAGCGAATTTTTACTTAACTACCCCCTAATCAGGAGAGACCTTAGGGCTGCATCTTTTGAGCGCAGTACTGAGCCTGATACCCGTTTCCAACCCCACTTACAAGTAAAACTAGCTAAAATGTGCCTGGCTGCTGTTCACTGAAAAGCTCATTCTGGGTACATTTTTGGCATACATTTACTTCTCCCGGGTCAGCTGAGCAGCGAATTTCTACTTAACTACCTCCTATCAGGAGAGACCTCAGGGCTGCATCTTTTGAGCGCAGTACTGAGCCTGAAACCATTTACAACCCCAATTACAAGTAAAACTAGCTAAAATGTGCCTGGCTGCTGTTCACTGAAAAGCTCATTTTGCATACATTTTTGGCATATATTTGCTCCTGCCGGGTCAGCTGAGCAGCGAGTTTCTACTTAACTACCTCCTATCAGGAGAGACCTCAGGGCTGCATCCTTTGAGCGCAGTACTGAGCCTGAAAAGCGTTTACAACCCCACTTACACATAATACTAGCTAAAATGTGCCTGGCTGCTGTTCACTGAAAAGGTCATTCTGGGTACATTTTTGGTATACATTTGCTACTCCCGGGTCAGCTGAGCAGTGAATTTCTACTTAACTACCTACTATCAGAAGAGACCTCATGGCTGCATCTTTTGAGCGCAGTACTGAGCCTGAAAACCGTTTCCAACCCCACTTACAGGTAAAACTAGCTAAAATGTGCCTGGCTGCTGTTCACTGAAAAGCTCATTCTGGGTACATTTTGGTATACATGTGCTTCTGCCGGGTCTCCTGAGCAGTGAATTTCTACATAACTACCTCCTATCAGGAGAGACCTCAGGGCTGCATCTTTTGAGCGCAGTACTGAGCCTGATACCCGTTTCCAACCCCACTTACAAGTAAAACTAGCTAAAATGTGCCTGGCTGCTGTTCACTGAAAAGCTCATTCTGGGTACATTTTTGGCATACATTTGCTTCTCCCGGGTCAGCTGAGCAGCGAATTTCTACTTAACTACCTCCTATCAGGAGAGACCTCAGGGCTGCATCTTTTGAGCGAAGTACTGAGCCTGAAAACCGTTTACAACCCCACTTACAAGTAAAACTAGCTAAAATGTGCCTGGCTGCTGTTCACTGAAAAGCTAATTCTGCATACATTTTTGGCATACATTTATTTCTGCCGGGTCAGCTGAGCAGTGAATTTCTACTTAACTACCTCCTTTCAGGAGAGACTTCAGGGCTGCATCTTTTGAGCGCAGTACTGAGCCTGAAAACCGTTTACAACCCCACTTACAAGTAAAACTAGCTAAAATGTGCCTGGCTGCTGTTCACTGAAAAGCTCATTCTGGGTACATTTTTGGTATACATTTTCTTCTGCCGGGTCAGCTGAGAGGTAAATTTCTACTTAACTACCTCCTATCAGGAGAGACCTCAGGGCTGCATCCTTTCAGCGCAGTACTGAGCCTGAAAAGCGTTTAACAACCCCACTTACACGTAAAACTAGCTAAAATGTGCCTGGCTGCTGTTCACTGAAAAGGTCATTCTGGGTACATTTTTGGATACATTTGCTTCTGCCGGGTCAGCTGAGCAGTGAATTTCTACTTAACTACCTCCTATCAGGGAGAGACCTCAGGGCTGCATCTTTTGAGCGCAGTACTGAGCCTGAAAACCATTTACAACCCCAATTACAAGTAAAACTAGCTAAAATGTGCCTGGCTGCTGTTCACTGAAAAGCTCATTCTGCATACATTTTTGGCATATATTTGCTCCTGCCGGGTCAGCTGAGCAGCGAGTTTCTACTTAACTACCCCCTAATCAGGAGAGACCTTAGGGCTGCATCTTTTGAGCGCAGTACTGAGCCTGATACCCGTTTCCAACCCCACTTACAAGTAAAACTAGCTAAAATGTGCCTGGCTGCTGTTCACTGAAAAGCTCATTCTGGGTACATTTTTGGCATACATTTACTTCTCCCGGGTCAGCTGAGCAGCGAATTTCTACTTAACTACCTCCTATCAGGAGAGACCTCAGGGCTGCATCTTTTGAGCGCAGTACTGAGCCTGAAACCATTTACAACCCCAATTACAAGTAAAACTAGCTAAAATGTGCCTGGCTGCTGTTCACTGAAAAGCTCATTTTGCATACATTTTTGGCATATATTTGCTCCTGCCGGGTCAGCTGAGCAGCGAGTTTCTACTTAACTACCTCCTATCAGGAGAGACCTCAGGGCTGCATCCTTTGAGCGCAGTACTGAGCCTGAAAAGCGTTTACAACCCCACTTACACATAATACTAGCTAAAATGTGCCTGGCTGCTGTTCACTGAAAAGGTCATTCTGGGTACATTTTTGGTATACATTTGCTACTCCCGGGTCAGCTGAGCAGTGAATTTCTACTTAACTACCTACTATCAGAAGAGACCTCATGGCTGCATCTTTTGAGCGCAGTACTGAGCCTGAAAACCGTTTCCAACCCCACTTACAGGTAAAACTAGCTAAAATGTGCCTGGCTGCTGTTCACTGAAAAGCTCATTCTGGGTACATTTTGGTATACATGTGCTTCTGCCGGGTCTCCTGAGCAGTGAATTTCTACATAACTACCTCCTATCAGGAGAGACCTCAGGGCTGCATCTTTTGAGCGCAGTACTGAGCCTGAAAACCGTTTACAACCCCACTTACAAGTAAAACTAACTAAAATGTGCCTGGCTGCTGTTCACTGAAAAGCTCATTCTGGGTACATTTTTGGTATACATTTTCTTCTGCCGGGTCAGCTGAGAGGTAAGATTCTACTTAACTACCTCCTATCAGGAGAGACCTCAGGGCTGCATCCTTTCAGCGCAGTACTGAGCCTGAAAAGCGTTTACAACCCCACTTACAAGTAAAACTAGCTAAAATGTGCCTGGCTGCTGTTCACTGAAAAGCTCATTCTGGGTACATTTTTGGTATACATTTTCTTCTGCCGGGTCAGCTGAGAGGTAAATTTCTACTTAACTACCTCCTATCAGGAGAGACCTCAGGGCTGCATCCTTTCAGCGCAGTACTGAGCCTGAAAAGCGTTTAACAACCCCACTTACACGTAAAACTAGCTAAAATGTGCCTGGCTGCTGTTTACTGAAAAGGTCATTCTGGGTACATTTTTGGATACATTTGCTTCTGCCGGGTCAGCTGAGCAGTGAATTTCTACTTAACTACCTCCTATCAGGGAGAGACCTCAGGGCTGCATCTTTTGAGCGCAGTACTGAGCCTGAAAACCATTTACAACCCCAATTACAAGTAAAACTAGCTAAAATGTGCCTGGCTGCTGTTCACTGAAAAGCTCATTCTGCATACATTTTTGGCATATATTTGCTCCTGCCGGGTCAGCTGAGCAGCGAGTTTCTACTTAACTACCTCCTATCAGGAGAGACCTCAGGGCTGCATCTTTTGAGCGAAGTACTGAGCCTGAAAACCGTTTACAACCCCACTTACAAGTAAAACTAGCTAAAATGTGCCTGGCTGCTGTTCACTGAAAAGCTAATTCTGCATACATTTTTGGCATACATTTGTTTCTGCCGGGTCAGCTGAGCAGTGAATTTCTACTTAACTACCTCCTATCAGGAGAGACCTCAGGGCTGCATCCTTTGAGCGCAGTACTGAGCCTGAAAAGCGTTTACAACCCCACTTACACATAATACTAGCTAAAATGTGCCTGGCTGCTGTTCACTGAAAAGGTCATTCTGGGTACATTTTTGGTATACATTTGCTACTCCCGGGTCAGCTGAGCAGTGAATTTCTACTTAACTACCTACTATCAGAAGAGACCTCATGGCTGCATCTTTTGAGCGCAGTACTGAGCCTGAAAACCGTTTCCAACCCCACTTACAGGTAAAACTAGCTAAAATGTGCCTGGCTGCTGTTCACTGAAAAGCTCATTCTGGGTACATTTTGGTATACATGTGCTTCTGCCGGGTCTCCTGAGCAGTGAATTTCTACATAACTACCTCCTATCAGGAGAGACCTCAGGGCTGCATCTTTTGAGCGCAGTACTGAGCCTGAAAACCGTTTACAACCCCACTTACAAGTAAAACTAGCTAAAATGTGCCTGGCTGCTGTTCACTGAAAAGCTCATTCTGGGTACATTTTTGGTATACATTTTCTTCTGCCGGGTCAGCTGAGAGGTAAGATTCTACTTAACTACCTCCTATCAGGAGAGACCTCAGGGCTGCATCCTTTCAGCGCAGTACTGAGCCTGAAAAGCGTTTACAACCCCACTTACAAGTAAAACTAGCTAAAATGTGCCTGGCTGCTGTTCACTGAAAAGCTCATTCTGGGTACATTTTTGGTATACATTTTCTTCTGCCGGGTCAGCTGAGAGGTAAATTTCTACTTAACTACCTCCTATCAGGAGAGACCTCAGGGCTGCATCCTTTCAGCGCAGTACTGAGCCTGAAAAGCGTTTAACAACCCCACTTACACGTAAAACTAGCTAAAATGTGCCTGGCTGCTGTTTACTGAAAAGGTCATTCTGGGTACATTTTTGGATACATTTGCTTCTGCCGGGTCAGCTGAGCAGTGAATTTCTACTTAACTACCTCCTATCAGGGAGAGACCTCAGGGCTGCATCTTTTGAGCGCAGTACTGAGCCTGAAAACCATTTACAACCCCAATTACAAGTAAAACTAGCTAAAATGTGCCTGGCTGCTGTTCACTGAAAAGCTCATTCTGCATACATTTTTGGCATATATTTGCTCCTGCCGGGTCAGCTGAGCAGCGAGTTTCTACTTAACTACCTCCTATCAGGAGAGACCTCAGGGCTGCATCTTTTGAGCGAAGTACTGAGCCTGAAAACCGTTTACAACCCCACTTACAAGTAAAACTAGCTAAAATGTGCCTGGCTGCTGTTCACTGAAAAGCTAATTCTGCATACATTTTTGGCATACATTTGTTTCTGCCGGGTCAGCTGAGCAGTGAATTTCTACTTAACTACCTCCTTTCAGGAGAGACTTCAGGACTGCATCTTTTGAGCGCAGTACTGAGCCTGAAAACCGTTTACAACCCCACTTACAAGTAAAACTAGCTAAAATGTGCCTGGCTGCTGTTCACTGAAAAGCTCATTCTGCATACATTTTTGGCATATATTTGCTCCTGCCGGGTCAGCTGAGCAGCGAGTTTCTACTTAACTACCTCCTATCAGGAGAGACCTCAGGGCTGCATCCTTTGCGCGCAGTACTGAGCCTGAAAAGCGTTTACAACCCCACTTATAAGTAAACTAGTTAAAACGTGCCTGGCTGCTGTTTACTGAAAAGCTCATTCTGGGTACATTTTTGGTATACATTTGCTTCTGCCGGGTCAGCTGAGCAGCGAGTTTCTACTTAACTACCTCCTATCAGGAGAGACCTCAGGGCTGCATCCTTTGCGCGCAGTACTGAGCCTGAATTAGCGTTTACAACCCCACTTACAAGTAAACTAGCTAAAACGTGCCTGGCTGCTGTTCACTGAAAAGCTCATTCTGGGTACATTTTTGGTATACATTTGCTTCTGCCGGGTCAGCTGAGCAGTGAATTTCTACTTAACTACCTCCTATCAGGAGAGACCTCAGGGCTGCATCTTTTGAGTGCAGTACTGAGCCTGAAAACCGTTTACAACCCCACTTACAAGTAAAACTAGCTAAAATGTGCCTGGCTGCTGTTCACTGATAAGCTTATTCTGCATACATTTTTGCCATATATTTGCTCCTGCCGGGTCAGCTGAGCAGCAAATTTTTACTTAACTACCCTCTAATCAGGAGAGACCTCAGGGCTGCATCCTTTGAGGGCAGTACTGAGCCTGATACCCGTTTCCAACCCCACTTACAAGTAAAACTAGCTAAAATGTGCCTGGCTGCTGTTCACTGAAAAGCTCATTCTGCATACATTTTTGGCATACATTTGCTTCTCCCGGGTCAGCTGAGCAGCGAATTTCTACTTAACTACTTCCTATCAGGAGAGACCTCAGGGCTGCATCTTTTGAGCGCAGTACTGAGCCTGAAAACCGTTTCCAACCCCACTTACAAGTAAAACTAGCTAAAATGTACAAGTAAAACTAGCTAAAATGTGCCTGGCTGCTGTTCACTGATAAGCTTATTCTGCATACATTTTTGGCATATATTTGCTCCTGCCGGGTCAGCTGAGCAGCAAATTTTTACTTAACTACCCTCTAATCAGGAGAGACCTCAGGGCTGCATCCTTTGAGGGCAGTACTGAGCCTGATACCCGTTTCCAACCCCACTTACAAGTAAAACTAGCTAAAATGTGCCTGGCTGCTGTTCACTGAAAAGCTCATTCTGCATACATTTTTGGCATACATTTGCTTCTCCCGGGTCAGCTGAGCAGCGAATTTCTACTTAACTACTTCCTATCAGGAGAGACCTCAGGGCTGCATCTTTTGAGCGCAGTACTGAGCCTGAAAACCGTTTCCAACCCCACTTACAAGTAAAACTAGCTAAAATGTGCCTGGCTGCTGTTCACTGAAAAGCTCATTCTGGGTACATTTTTGGCATACATTTGCTTCTCCCGGGTCAGCTGAGCAGCGAATTTCTACTTAACTACCTCCTATCAGGAGAGACCTCAGGGCTGCATCCTTTGAGCGCAGTACTGAGCCTGAAAAGCGTTTCCAACCCCACTTACAAGTAAAACTAGCTAAAATGTGCCTGGCTGCTGTTCACTGAAAAGGTCATTCTGGGTACATTTTTGGTATACATTTGCTTCTGCCGGGTCAGCTGAGCAGTGAATTTCTACTTAACTACCTCCTATCAGGAGAGACCTCAGGGCTGCATCTTTTGAGCGCAGTACTGAGCCTGAAAACCGTTTCCAACCCCACTTACAAGTAAAACTAGCTAAAATGTGCCTGGCTGCTGTTCACTGAAAAGCTCATTCTGGGTACATTTTTGGCATACATTTGCTTCTCCCGGGTCAGCTGAGCAGCGAATTTCTACTTAACTACCTCCTATCAGGAGAGACCTCAGGGCTGCATCTTTTGAACGCAGTACTGAGCCTGAAAACCATTTACAACCCCACTTACAAGTAAAACTAGCTAAAATGTGCCTTTCTGCTGTTCACTGAAAAGCTCATTCTGCATACATTTTTGGCATAATTTGCTCTTGCCGGGTCAGCTGAGCAGCGAGTTTCTACTTAACTACCTCCTATCAGGAGAGACCTCAGGGCTGCATCCTTTGCGCGCAGTACTGAGCCTGAATTAGCGTTTACAACCCCACTTACAAGTAAACTAGCTAAAACGTGCCTGGCTGCAGTGCACTGAAAAGCTCATTCTGGGTACATTTTTGGTATACATTTGCTACTGCCGGGTCAGCTGAGTAGGGAATTTCTACTTAACTACTCCTATCAGGAGAGACCTCAGGGCTGCATCTTTTGAGCGCAGTACTGAGCCTGATACCCGTTTCCAACCCCACTTACAAGTAAAACTAGAAAAAATGTGCCTGGCTGCTGTTCACTGAAAAGCTCCTTCTGCATACATTTTTGGCATATATTTGCTCCTGCCGGGTCAGCTGAGCAGCGAATTTTTACTTAACTACCCCCTAATCAGGAGAGACCTCAGGGCTGCATCCTTTGAGCGCAGTACTGAGCCTGAAAAGCGTTTACAACCCCACTTACAAGTAAAACTAGCTAAAATGTGCCTGGCTGCTGTTCACTGAAAAGGACATTCTGGGTACTTTTTGGTATACATTTGCTTCTGCCGGGTCAGCTGAGCAGTGAATTTCTACTTAACTACCTCCTATCAGGAGAGAACTCAGGGCTGCGTCTTTTGAGCGCAGTACTGAGCCTGAAAACCGTTTCCAACCCCACTTACAGGTAAAACTAGCTAAAATGTGCCTGGCTGCTGTTCACTGAAAAGCTCATTCTGGGTACATTTTGGTATACATGTGCTTCTGCCGGGTCTCCTGAGCAGTGAATTTCTACATAACTACCTCCTATCAGGAGAGACCTCAGGGCTGCATCTTTTGAGCGCAGTACTGAGCCTGATACCCGTTTCCAACCCCACTTACAAGTAAAACTAGCTAAAATGTGCCTGGCTGCTGTTCACTGAAAAGCTCATTCTGGGTACATTTTTGGCATACATTTGCTTCTCCCGGGTCAGCTGAGCAGCGAATTTCTACTTAACTACCTCCTATCAGGAGAGACCTCAGGGCTGCATCTTTTGAGCGAAGTACTGAGCCTGAAACCATTTACAACCCCAATTACAAGTAAAACTAGCTAAAATGTGCCTGGCTGCTGTTCACTGAAAAGCTCATTTTGCATACATTTTTGGCATACATTTGATTCTGCCGGGTCAGCTGAGCAGCAAATTTTTACTTAACTACCCTCTAATCAGGAGAGACCTCAGGGCTGCATCCTTTGAGGGCAGTACTGAGCCTGATACCCGTTTCCAACCCCACTTACAAGTAAAACTAGCTAAAATGTGCCTGGCTGCTGTTCACTGAAAAGCTCATTCTGCATACATTTTTGGCATACATTTGCTTCTCCCGGGTCAGCTGAGCAGCGAATTTCTACTTAACTACTTCCTATCAGGAGAGACCTCAGGGCTGCATCTTTTGAGCGCAGTACTGAGCCTGAAAACCGTTTCCAACCCCACTTACAAGTAAAACTAGCTAAAATGTACAAGTAAAACTAGCTAAAATGTGCCTGGCTGCTGTTCACTGATAAGCTTATTCTGCATACATTTTTGGCATATATTTGCTCCTGCCGGGTCAGCTGAGCAGCAAATTTTTACTTAACTACCCTCTAATCAGGAGAGACCTCAGGGCTGCATCCTTTGAGGGCAGTACTGAGCCTGATACCCGTTTCCAACCCCACTTACAAGTAAAACTAGCTAAAATGTGCCTGGCTGCTGTTCACTGAAAAGCTCATTCTGCATACATTTTTGGCATACATTTGCTTCTCCCGGGTCAGCTGAGCTGCGAATTTCTACTTAACTACTTCCTATCAGGAGAGACCTCAGGGCTGCATCTTTTGAGCGCAGTACTGAGCCTGAAAACCGTTTCCAACCCCACTTACAAGTAAAACTAGCTAAAATGTGCCTGGCTGCTGTTCACTGAAAAGCTCATTCTGGGTACATTTTTGGCATACATTTGCTTCTCCCGGGTCAGCTGAGCAGCGAATTTCTACTTAACTACCTCCTATCAGGAGAGACCTCAGGGCTGCATCCTTTGAGCGCAGTACTGAGCCTGAAAAGCGTTTCCAACCCCACTTACAAGTAAAACTAGCTAAAATGTGCCTGGCTGCTGTTCACTGAAAAGGTCATTCTGGGTACATTTTTGGTATACATTTGCTTCTGCCGGGTCAGCTGAGCAGTGAATTTCTACTTAACTACCTCCTATCAGGAGAGACCTCAGGGCTGCATCTTTTGAGCGCAGTACTGAGCCTGAAAACCGTTTCCAACCCCACTTACAAGTAAAACTAGCTAAAATGTGCCTGGCTGCTGTTCACTGAAAAGCTCATTCTGGGTACATTTTTGGCATACATTTGCTTCTCCCGGGTCAGCTGAGCAGCGAATTTCTACTTAACTACCTCCTATCAGGAGAGACCTCAGGGCTGCATCTTTTGAACGCAGTACTGAGCCTGAAAACCATTTACAACCCCACTTACAAGTAAAACTAGCTAAAATGTGCCTTTCTGCTGTTCACTGAAAAGCTCATTCTGCATACATTTTTGGCATAATTTGCTCTTGCCGGGTCAGCTGAGCAGCGAGTTTCTACTTAACTACCTCCTATCAGGAGAGACCTCAGGGCTGCATCCTTTGCGCGCAGTACTGAGCCTGAATTAGCGTTTACAACCCCACTTACAAGTAAACTAGCTAAAACGTGCCTGGCTGCTGTGCACTGAAAAGCTCATTCTGGGTACATTTTTGGTATACATTTGCTACTGCCGGGTCAGCTGAGTAGGGAATTTCTACTTAACTACTCCTATCAGGAGAGACCTCAGGGCTGCATCTTTTGAGCGCAGTACTGAGCCTGATACCCGTTTCCAACCCCACTTACAAGTAAAACTAGAAAAAATGTGCCTGGCTGCTGTTCACTGAAAAGCTCCTTCTGCATACATTTTTGGCATATATTTGCTCCTGCCGGGTCAGCTGAGCAGCGAATTTTCACTTAACTACCCCCTAATCAGGAGAGACCTCAGGGCTGCATCCTTTGAGCGCAGTACTGAGCCTGAAAAGCGTTTACAACCCCACTTACAAGTAAAACTAGCTAAAATGTGCCTGGCTGCTGTTCACTGAAAAGGACATTCTGGGTACTTTTTGGTATACATTTGCTTCTGCCGGGTCAGCTGAGCAGTGAATTTCTACTTAACTACCTCCTATCAGGAGAGAACTCAGGGCTGCGTCTTTTGAGCGCAGTACTGAGCCTGAAAACCGTTTCCAACCCCACTTACAGGTAAAACTAGCTAAAATGTGCCTGGCTGCTGTTCACTGAAAAGCTCATTCTGGGTACATTTTGGTATACATGTGCTTCTGCCGGGTCTCCTGAGCAGTGAATTTCTACATAACTACCTCCTATCAGGAGAGACCTCAGGGCTGCATCTTTTGAGCGCAGTACTGAGCCTGATACCCGTTTCCAACCCCACTTACAAGTAAAACTAGCTAAAATGTGCCTGGCTGCTGTTCACTGAAAAGCTCATTCTGGGTACATTTTTGGCATACATTTGCTTCTCCCGGGTCAGCTGAGCAGCGAATTTCTACTTAACTACCTCCTATCAGGAGAGACCTCAGGGCTGCATCTTTTGAGCGAAGTACTGAGCCTGAAACCATTTACAACCCCAATTACAAGTAAAACTAGCTAAAATGTGCCTGGCTGCTGTTCACTGAAAAGCTCATTTTGCATACATTTTTGGCATATATTTGCTCCTGCCGGGTCTGCTGAGCAGCGAGTTTCTACTTAACTACCTCCTATCAGGGAGAGACCTCAGGGCTGCATCCTTTGAGCACAGTACTGAGCCTGAAAAGCGTTTACAACCCCACTTACAAGTAAAACTAGCTAAAATGTGCCTGGCTGCTGTTCACTGAAAAGGACATTCTGGGTACTTTTTGGTATACATTTGCTTCTGCCGGGTCAGCTGAGCAGTGAATTTCTACTTAACTACCTCCTATCAGGAGAGAACTCAGGGCTGCGTCTTTTGAGCGCAGTACTGAGCCTGAAAACCGTTTCCAACCCCACTTACAGGTAAAACTAGCTAAAATGTGCCTGGCTGCTGTTCACTGAAAAGCTCATTCTGGGTACATTTTGGTATACATGTGCTTCTGCCGGGTCTCCTGAGCAGTGAATTTCTACATAACTACCTCCTATCAGGAGAGACCTCAGGGCTGCATCTTTTGAGCGCAGTACTGAGCCTGATACCCGTTTCCAACCCCACTTACAAGTAAAACTAGCTAAAATGTGCCTGGCTGCTGTTCACTGAAAAGCTCATTCTGGGTACATTTTTGGTATACATTTGCTTCTCCCGGGTCAGCTGAGAGGTAAATTTCTACTTAACTACCTCCTATCAGGAGAGACCTCAGGGCTGCATCCTTTCAGCGCAGTACTGAGCCTGAAAAGCGTTTAACAACCCCACTTACACGTAAAACTAGCTAAAATGTGCCTGGCTGCTGTTCACTGAAAAGGTCATTCTGGGTACATTTTTGGATACATTTGCTTCTGCCGGGTCAGCTGAGCAGTGAATTTCTACTTAACTACCTACTATCAGAAGAGACCTCATGGCTGCATCTTTTGAGCGCAGTACTGAGCCTGAAAACCGTTTCCAACCCCACTTACAAGTAAAACTAGCTAAAATGTGCCTGGCTGCTGTTCACTGAAAAGCTCATTCTGGGTACATTTTTGGCATACATTTGCTTCTCCCGGGTCAGCTGAGCAGCGAATTTCTACTTAACTACCTCCTATCAGGAGAGACCTCAGGGCTGCATCTTTTGAACGCAGTACTGAGCCTGAAAACCATTTACAACCCCACTTACAAGTAAAACTAGCTAAAATGTGCCTGGCTGCTGTTCACTGAAAAGTTCATTCTGCATACATTTTTGGCATAATTTGCTCTTGCCGGGTCAGCTGAGCAGTGAGTTTCTACTTAACTACCTCCTATCAGGAGAGACCTCAGGGCTGCATCTTTTGAGCGCAGTACTGAGCCTGAAAACCATTTACAACCCCACTTACAAGTAAAACTAGCTAAAATGTGCCTGGCTGCTGTTCACTGAAAAGGACATTCTGGGTACTTTTTGGTATACATTTGCTTCTGCCGGGTCAGCTGAGCAGTGAATTTCTACTTAACTACCTCCTATCAGGAGAGAACTCAGGGCTGCGTCTTTTGAGCGCAGTACTGAGCCTGAAAACCGTTTCCAACCCCACTTACAGGTAAAACTAGCTAAAATGTGCCTGGCTGCTGTTCACTGAAAAGCTCATTCTGGGTACATTTTGGTATACATGTGCTTCTGCCGGGTCTCCTGAGCAGTGAATTTCTACATAACTACCTCCTATCAGGAGAGACCTCAGGGCTGCATCTTTTGAGCGCAGTACTGAGCCTGATACCCGTTTCCAACCCCACTTACAAGTAAAACTAGCTAAAATGTGCCTGGCTGCTGTTCACTGAAAAGCTCATTCTGGGTACATTTTTGGCATACATTTGCTTCTCCCGGGTCAGCTGAGCAGCGAATTTCTACTTAACTACCTCCTATCAGGAGAGACCTCAGGGCTGCATCTTTTGAGCGAAGTACTGAGCCTGAAAACCGTTTACAACCCCACTTACAAGTAAAACTAGCTAAAATGTGCCTGGCTGCTGTTCACTGAAAAGCTCATTCTGCATACATTTTTGGCATACATTTATTTCTGCCGGGTCAGCTGAGCAGTGAATTTCTACTTAACTACCTCCTTTCAGGAGAGACTTCAGGGCTGCATCTTTTGAGCGCAGTACTGAGCCTGAAAACCGTTTACAACCCCACTTACAAGTAAAACTAGCTAAAATGTGCCTGGCTGCTGTTCACTGAAAAGCTCATTCTGGGTACATTTTTGGTATACATTTTCTTCTGCCGGGTCAGCTGAGAGGTAAATTTCTACTTAACTACCTCCTATCAGGAGAGACCTCAGGGCTGCATCCTTTCAGCGCAGTACTGAGCCTGAAAAGCGTTTAACAACCCCACTTACACGTAAAACTAGCTAAAATGTGCCTGGCTGCTGTTCACTGAAAAGGTCATTCTGGGTACATTTTTGGATACATTTGCTTCTGCCGGGTCAGCTGAGCAGTGAATTTCTACTTAACTACCTCCTATCAGGGAGAGACCTCAGGGCTGCATCTTTTGAGCGCAGTACTGAGCCTGATACCCGTTTCCAACCCCACTTACAAGTAAAACTAGCTAAAATGTGCCTGGCTGCTGTTCACTGAAAAGCTCATTCTGGGTACATTTTTTGGATACATTTGCTTCTGCCGGGTCAGCTGAGCAGTGAATTTCTACTTAACTACCTCCTATCAGGAGAGACCTCAGGGCTGCATCTTTTGAGCGCAGTACTGAGCCTGAAAACCATTTACAACCCCAATTACAAGTAAAACTAGCTAAAATGTGCCTGGCTGCTGTTCACTGAAAAGCTCATTCTGCATACATTTTTGGCATATATTTGCTCCTGCCGGGTCAGCTGAGCAGCGAGTTTCTACTTAACTACCTCCTATCAGGAGAGACCTCAGGGCTGCATCCTTTGCGCGCAGTACTGAGCCTGAAAAGCGTTTACAACCCCACTTATAAGTAAACTAGCTAAAACGTGCCTGGCTGCTGTTCACTGAAAAGCTCATTCTGGGTACATTTTTGGTATACATTTGCTTCTGCCGGGTCAGCTGAGCAGCGAATTTTTACTTAACTACCCCCTAATCAGGAGAGACCTTAGGGCTGCATCTTTTGAGCGCAGTACTGACCCTGATACCCGTTTCCAACCCCACTTACAAGTAAAACTAGCTAAAATGTGCCTGGCTGCTGTTCACTGAAAAGCTCATTCTGGGTACATTTTTGGCATACATTTACTTCTCCCGGGTCAGCTGAGCAGCGAATTTCTACTTAACTACCTCCTATCAGGAGAGACCTCAGGGCTGCATCTTTTGAGCGCAGTACTGAGCCTGAAACCATTTACAACCCCAATTACAAGTAAAACTAGCTAAAATGTGCCTGGCTGCTGTTCACTGAAAAGCTCATTTTGCATACATTTTTGGCATATATTTGCTCCTGCCGGGTCAGCTGAGCAGCGAGTTTCTACTTAACTACCTCCTATCAGGAGAGACCTCAGGGCTGAATCCTTTGAGCGCAGTACTGAGCCTGAAAAGCGTTTACAACCCCACTTACACATAATACTAGCTAAAATGTGCCTGGCTGCTGTTCACTGAAAAGGTCATTCTGGGTACATTTTTGGTATACATTTGCTACTCCCGGGTCAGCTGAGCAGTGAATTTCTACTTAACTACCCACTATCAGAAGAGACCTCATGGCTGCATCTTTTGAGCGCAGTACTGAGCCTGAAAACCGTTTACAACCCCACTTACAAGTAAAACTAGCTAAAATGTGCCTGGCTGCTGTTCACTGAAAAGCTCATTCTGCATACATTTTTGGCATACATTTGCTTCTCCCGGGTCAGCTGAGCAGCGAATTTCTACTTAACTACCTCCTATCAGGAGAGACCTCAGGGCTGCATCTTTTGAGCGAAGTACTGAGCCTGAAAACCGTTTACAACCCCACTTACAAGTAAAACTAGCTAAAATGTGCCTGGCTGCTGTTCACTGAAAAGCTAATTCTGCATACATTTTTGGCATACATTTATTTCTGCCGGGTCAGCTGAGCAGTGAATTTCTACTTAACTACCTCCTTTCAGGAGAGACTTCAGGGCTGCATCTTTTGAGCGCAGTACTGAGCCTGAAAACCGTTTACAACCCCACTTACAAGTAAAACTAGCTAAAATGTGCCTGGCTGCTGTTCACTGAAAAGCTCATTCTGGGTACATTTTTGGTATACATTTTCTTCTGCCGGGTCAGCTGAGAGGTAAATTTCTACTTACCTACCTCCTATCAGGAGAGACCTCAGGGCTGCATCCTTTCAGCGCAGTACTGAGCCTGAAAAGCGTTTAACAACCCCACTTACACGTAAAACTAGCTAAAATGTGCCTGGCTGCTGTTCACTGAAAAGGTCATTCTGGGTACATTTTTGGATACATTTGCTTCTGCCGGGTCAGCTGAGCAGTGAATTTCTACTTAACTACCTCCTATCAGGGAGAGACCTCAGGGCTGCATCTTTTGAGCGCAGTACTGAGCCTGAAAACCATTTACAACCCCAATTACAAGTAAAACTAGCTAAAATGTGCCTGGCTGCTGTTCACTGAAAAGCTCATTCTGCATACATTTTTGGCATATATTTGCTCCTGCCGGGTCAGCTGAGCAGCGAGTTTCTACTTAACTACCTCCTATCAGGAGAGACCTCAGGGCTGCATCCTTTACGCGCAGTACTGAGCCTGAAAAGTGTTTACAACCCCACTTATAAGTAAACTAGCTAAAACGTGCCTGGCTGCTGTTCACTGAAAAGCTCATTCTGGGTACATTTTTGGTATACATTTGCTTCTGCCGGGTCAGCTGAGCAGCGAATTTTTACTTAACTACCCCCTAATCAGGAGAGACCTCAGGGCTGCATCTTTTGAGCGCAGTACTGAGCCTGATACCCGTTTCCAACCCCACTTACAAGTAAAACTAGCTAAAATGTGCCTGGCTGCTGTTCACTGAAAAGCTCATTCTGGGTACATTTTTGGCATACATTTACTTCTGCCGGGTCAGCTGAGCAGTGAATTTCTACTTAACTACCTCCTATCAGGAGAGACCTCAGGGCTGCATCCTTTCAGCGCAGTACTGAGCCTGAAAAGCGTTTACAACCCCACTTACACGTAAAACTAGCTAAAATGTGCCTGGCTGCTGTTCACTGAAAAGGTCATTCTGGGTACATTTTTGGTATACATTTGCTTCTGCCGGGTCAGCTGAGCAGTGAATTTCTACTTAACTACCTCCTATCAGGAGAGACCTCAGGGCTGCATCTTTTGAGCGCAGTACTGAGCCTGAAAACCATTTACAACCCCACTTACAAGTAAAACTAGCTAAAATGTGCCTGGCTGCTGTTCACTGAAAAGCTCATTCTGCATACATTTTTGGCATATATTTGCTCCTGCCGGGTCAGCTGAGCCACGAGTTTCTACTTAACTACCTCCTATCAGGAGAGACCTCAGGGCTGCATCCTTTGAGCGCAGTACTGAGCCTGAAAAGCGTTTACAACCCCACTTACACGTAAAACTAGCTAAAATGTGCCTGGCTGCTGTTCACTGAAAAGGTCATTCTGGGTACATTTTTGTTATACATTTGCTTCTGCCGGGTCAGCTGAGCAGTGAATTTCTACTTAACTACCTCCTATCAGAAGAGACCTCATGGCTGCATCTTTTGAGCGCAGTACTGAGCCTGAAAACCGTTTCCAACCCCACTTACAAGTAAAACTAGCTAAAATGTGCCTGGCTGCTGTTCACTGAAAAGCTCATTCTGGGTACATTTTTGGCATACATTTGCTTCTCCCGGGTCAGCTGAGCAGCGAATTTCTACTTAACTACCTCCTATCAGGAGAGACCTCAGGGCTGCATCTTTTGAACGCAGTACTGAGCCTGGAAACCATTTACAACCCCACTTACAAGTAAAACTAGCTAAAATGTGCCTGGCTGCTGTTCACTGAAAAGCTCATTCTGCATACATTTTTGGTATACATTTGCTTCTGCCGGGTCAGCTGAGCAGCGAATTTTTACTTAACTACCCCCTAATCAGGAGAGACCTCAGGGCTGCATCTTTTGAGCGCAGTACTGAGCCTGATACCCGTTTCCAACCCCACTTACAAGTAAAACTAGCTAAAATGTGCCTGGCTGCTGTTCACTGAAAAGCTCATTCTGGGTACATTTTTGGCATACATTTGCTTCTCCCGGGTCAGCTGAGCAGCGAATTTCTACTTAACTACCTCCTATCAGGAGAGACCTCAGGGCTGCATCTTTTGAGCGCAGTACTGAGCCTGAAACCATTTACAACCCCAATTACAAGTAAAACTAGCTAAAATGTGCCTGGCTGCTGTTCACTGAAAAGCTCATTTTGCATACATTTTTGGCATATATTTGCTCCTGCCGGGTCAGCTGAGCAGCGAGTTTCTACTTAACTACCTCCTATCAGGAGAGACCTCAGGGCTGCATCCTTTGAGCGCAGTACTGAGCCTGAAAAGCGTTTACAACCCCACTTACACATAATACTAGCTAAAATGTGCCTGGCTGCTGTTCACTGAAAAGGTTATTCTGGGTACATTTTTGGTATACATTTGCTACTCCCGGGTCAGCTGAGCAGTGAATTTCTACTTAACTACCTACTATCAGAAGAGACCTCATGGCTGCATCTTTTGAGCGCAGTACTGAGCCTGAAAACCGTTTCCAACCCCACTTACAAGTAAAACTAGCTAAAATGTGCCTGGCTGCTGTTCACTGAAAAGCTCATTTGGGTACATTTTTGGCATACATTTGCTTCTCCCGGGTCAGCTGAGCAGCGAATTTCTACTTAACTACCTCCTATCAGGAGAGACCTCAGGGCTGCATCTTTTGAACGCAGTACTGAGCCTGAAAACCATTTACAACCCCACTTACAAGTAAAACTAGCTAAAATGTGCCTGGCTGCTGTTCACTGAAAAGTTCATTCTGCATACATTTTTGGCATAATTTGCTCTTGCCGGGTCAGCTGAGCAGCGAGTTTCTACTTAACTACCTCCTATCAGGAGAGACCTCAGGGCTGCATCTTTTGAGCGCAGTACTGAGCCTGAAAACCATTTACAACCCCACTTACAAGTAAAACTAGCTAAAATGTGCCTGGCTGCTGTTCACTGAAAAGCTCATTCTGGGTACATTTTTGGTATACATTTTCTTCTGCCGGGTCAGCTGAGAGGTAAATTTCTACTTAACTACCTCCTATCAGGAGAGACCTCAGGGCTGCATCCTTTCAGCGCAGTACTGAGCCTGAAAAGCGTTTACAACCCAACTTACACGTAAAACTAGCTAAAATGTGCCTGGCTGCTGTTCACTGAAAAGGTCATTCTGGGTACATTTTTGGTATACATTTGCTTCTGCCGGGTCAGCTGAGCAGTGAATTTCTACTTAAGTACCTCCTATCAGGAGAGACCTCAGGGCTGCATCTTTTGAGCGCAGTACTGAGCTTGAAAACCATTTACAACCCCACTTACAAGTAAAACTAGCTAAAATGTGCCTGGCTGCTGTTCACTGAAAAGCTCATTCTGCATACATTTTTGGCATATATTTGCTCCTGCCAGGTCAGCTGAGCAGCGAGTTTCTTTTTAACTACTTCCTATCAGGAGAGACCTCAGGGCTGCATCCTTTGAGCGCAGTACTGAGCCTGAAAAGCGTTTACAACCCCACTTACACGTAAAACTAGCTAAAATGTGCCTGGCTGCTGTTCACTGAAAAGGTCATTCTGGGTACATTTTTGTTATACATTTGCTTCTGCCGGGTCAGCTGAGCAGTGAATTTCTACTTAACTACCTCCTATCAGAAGAGACCTCATGGCTGCATCTTTTGAGCGCAGTACTGAGCCTGAAAACCGTTTCCAACCCCACTTACAAGTAAAACTAGCTAAAATGTGCCTGGCTGCTGTTCACTGAAAAGCTCATTCTGGGTACATTTTTGGCATACATTTGCTTCTCCCGGGTCAGCTGAGCAGCGAATTTCTACTTAACTACCTCCTATCAGGAGAGACCTCAGGGCTGCATCTTTTGAACGCAGTACTGAGCCTGAAAACCATTTACAACCCCACTTACAAGTAAAACTAGCTAAAATGTGCCTGGCTGCTGTTCACTGAAAAGCTCATTCTGCATACATTTTTGGCATAATTTGCTCTTGCCGGGTCAGCTGAGCAGCGAGTTTCTACTTAACTACCTCCTATCAGGAGAGACCTCAGGGCTGCATCTTTTGAGCGCAGTACTGAGCCTGAAAACCATTTACAACCCCACTTACAAGTAAAACTAGCTAAAATGTGCCTGGCTGCTGTTCACTGAAAATCTAATTCTGCATACATTTTTGGCATACATTTGTTTCTGCCGGGTCAGCTGAGCAGCAAATTTTTACTTAACTACCCCCTAATCAGGAGAGACCTCAGGGCTGCATCCTTTGAGCGCAGTACTGAGCATGATACCCGTTTCCAACCCCACTTACAAGTAAAACTAGCTAAAATGTGCCTGGCTGCTGTTCACTGAAAAGCTCATTCTGGGTACATTTTTGGCATACATTTGCTTCTCCCGGGTCAGCTGAGCAGCGAGTTTCTACTTAACTACCTCCTATCAGGAGAGACCTCAGGGCTGCATCCTTTGCGCGCAGTACTGAGCCTGAATTAGCGTTTACAACCCCACTTACAAGTAAACTAGCTAAAACGTGCCTGGCTGCTGTTCACTGAAAAGCTCATTCTGGGAATATTTTTGGTATACATTTGCTTCTGCCGGGTCAGCTGAGCAGTGAATTTCTACTTAACTACCTCCTATCAGGAGAGACCTCAGGGCTGCATCTTTTGAGCGCAGTACTGAGCCTGAAAACCGTTTACAACCCCACTTACAAGTAAAACTAGCTAAAATGTGCCTGACTGCTGTTCACTGAAAAGCTCATTCTGCATACATTTTTGGCATACATTTGCTTCTCCCGGGTCAGCTGAGCAGCGAATTTCTACTTAACTACTTCCTATCAGGAGAGACCTCAGGGCTGCATCTTTTGAGCGCAGTACTGAGCCTGAAAACCGTTTCCAACCCCACTTACAAGTAAAACTAGCTAAAATGTGCCTGGCTGCTGTTCACTGAAAAGCTCATTCTGGGTACATTTTTGGCAGACATTTGCTTCTCCCGGGTCAGCTGAGCAGCAAATTTCTACTTAACTACCTCCTATCAGGAGAGACCTCAGGGCTGCATCCTTTGAGCGCAGTACTGAGCCTGAAAAGCGTTTCCAACCCCACTTACAAGTAAAACTAGCTAAAATGTGCCTGGCTGCTGTTCACTGAAAAGGTCATTCTGGGTACATTTTTGGTATACATTTGCTTCTGCCGGGTCAGCTAAGCAGTGAATTTCTACTTAACTACCTCCTATCAGGAGAGACCTCAGGGCTGCATCCTTTGAGCGCAGTACTGAGCCTGAAAACCGTTTCCAACCCCACTTACAAGTAAAACTAGCTAAAATGTGCCTGGCTGCTGTTCACTGAAAAGCTCATTCTGGGTACATTTTTGGCATACATTTGCTTCTCCCGGGTCAGCTGAGCAGTGAATTTCTACTTAACTACCTCCTATCAGGAGAGACCTCAGGGCTGCAACTTTTGAGCGCAGTACTGAGCCTGATACCCGTTTCCAACCCCACTTACAAGTAAAACTAGCTAAAATGTGCCTGGCTGCTGTTCACTGAAAAGTTCATTCTGGGTACATTTTTGGCATACATTTGCTTCTCCCGGGTCAGCTGAGCAGCGAATTTCTACTTAACTACCTCCTATCAGGAGAGACCTCAGGGCTGCATCTTTAGAGCGCAGTACTGAGCCTGAAAACCATTTACAACCCCACTTACAAGTAAAACTGGTTAAAATGTGCCTGGCTGCTGTTCACTGAAAAGCTCCTTCTGCATACATTTTTGGCAGACATTTGCTCCTGCCGGGTCAGCTGAGCAGCGAATTTCCACTTAACTACCTCCTATCAGGAGAGACCTCAGGGCTGCATCTTTTGAGCGCAGTACTGAGCCTGAAAACCATTTACAAACCCACTTACACAAGTAAAACTAGCTAAAATGTGCCTGGCTGCTGTTCACTGAAAAGCTTATTCTGCATACATTTTTGGCATATATTTGCTCCTGCCGGGTCAGCTGAGCAGCAAATTTTTACTTAACTACCCCCTAATCAGGAGAGACCTCAGGGCTGCATCCTTTGAGCGCAGTACTGAGCCCGATACCCGTTTCCAACCCCACTTACAAGTAAAACTAGCTAAAATGTGCCTGGCTGCTGTTCACTGAAATGCTCATTCTGGGTACATTTTTGGCATACATTTGCTTCTCCCGGGTCAGCTGAGCAGCGAGTTTCTACTTAACTACCTCCTATCAGGAGAGACCTCAGGGCTGCATCCTTTGCGCGCAGTACTGAGCCTGAATTAGCGTTTACAACCCCACTTACAAGTAAACTAGCTAAAACGTGCCTGGCTGCTGTTCACTGAAAAGCTCATTCTGGGTACATTTTTGGTATACATTTGCTTCTGCCGGGTCAGCTGAGCAGTGAATTTCTACTTAACTACCTCCTATCAGGAGAGACCTCAGGGCTGCATCTTTTGAGCGCAGTACTGAGCCTGAAAACCGTTTACAACCCCACTTACAAGTAAAACTAGCTAAAATGTGCCTGGCTGCTGTTCACTGATAAGCTTATTCTGCATACATTTTTGGCATATATTTGCTCCTGCCGGGTCAGCTGAGCAGCAAATTTTTACTTAACTACCCTCTAATCAGGAGAGACCTCAGGGCTGCATCCTTTGAGCGCAGTACTGAGCCCGATACCCGTTTCCAACCCCACTTACAAGTAAAACTAGCTAAAATGTGCCTGGCTGCTGTTCACTGAAATGCTCATTCTGGGTACATTTTTGGCATACATTTGCTTCTCCCGGGTCAGCTGAGCAGCGAGTTTCTACTTAACTACCTCCTATCAGGAGAGACCTCAGGGCTGCATCCTTTGCGCGCAGTACTAAGCCTGAAAAGCGTTTACAACCCCACTTATAAGTAAACTAGCTAAAACGTGCCTGGCTGCTGTTCACTGAAAAGCTCATTCTGGGTACATTTTTGGTATACATTTGCTTCTGCCGGGTCAGCTGAGCAGCGAGTTTCTACTTAACTACCTCCTATCAGGAGAGACCTCAGGGCTGCATCCTTTGCGCGCAGTACTGAGCGTGAATTAGCGTTTACAACCCCACTTACAAGTAAACTAGCTAAAACGTGCCTGGCTGCTGTTCACTGAAAAGCTCATTCTGGGTACATTTTTGGAATACATTTGCTTCTCCCGGGTCAGCTGAGCAGCGAATTTCTACTTAACTACCTCCTAACAGGAGAGACCTCAGGGCTGCATCTTTTGAGCGAAGTACTGAGCCTGAAAACCGTTTACAACCCCACTTACAAGTAAAACTAGCTAAAATGTGCCTGGCTGCTGTTCACTGAAAAGCTAATTCTGCATACATTTTTGGCATACATTTGTTTCTGCCAGGTCAGCTGAGCAGTGAATTTTTACTTAACTACCTCCTTTCAGGAGAGACTTCAGGGCTGCATCTTTTGAGCGCAGTACTGAGCCTGAAAACCGTTTACAACCCCACTTACAAGTAAAACTAGCTAAAATGTGCCTGGCTGCTGTTCACTGAAAAGCTCATTCTGGGTACATTTTTGGTATACATTTTCTTCTGCCGGGTCAGCTGAGAGGTAAATTTCTACTTAACTACCTCCTATCAGGAGAGACCTCAGGGCTGCATCCTTTCAGCGCAGTACTGAGCCTGAAAAGCGTTTACAACCCCACTTACACGTAAAACTAGCTAAAATGTGCCTGGCTGCTGTTCACTGAAAAGGTCATTCTGGGTCATTTTTGGATACATTTGCTTCTGCCGGGTCAGCTGAGCAGTGAATTTCTACTTAACTACCTCCTATCAGGAGAGACCTCAGGGCTGCATCTTTTGAGCGCAGTACTGAGCCTGAAAACCATTTACAACCCCAATTACAAGTAAAACTAGCTAAAATGTGCCTGGCTGCTGTTCACTGAAAAGCTCATTCTGCATACATTTTTGGCATATATTTGCTCCTGCCGGGTCAGCTGAGCAGCGAGTTTCTATTTAACTACCTCCTATCAGGAGAGACCTCAGGGCTGCATCCTTTGCGCGCAGTACTGAGCCTGAAAAGCGTTTACAACCCCACTTATAAGTAAACTAGCTAAAACGTGCCTGGCTGCTGTTCACTGAAAAGCTCATTCTGGGTACATTTTTGGTATACATTTGCTTCTGCCGGGTCAGCTGAGCAGCGAGTTTCTACTTAACTACCTCCTATCAGGAGAGACCTCAGGGCTGCATCCTTTGCGCGCAGTACTGAGCCTGAATTAGCGTTTACAACCCCACTTACAAGTAAACTAGCTAAAACGTGCCTGGCTGCTGTTCACTGAAAAGCTCATTCTGGGTACATTTTTGGTATACATTTGCTCTTGCCGGGTCAGCTGAGCAGCGAGTTTCTACTTAACTACCTCCTATCAGGAGAGACCTCAGGGCTGCATCTTTTGAGCGCAGTACTGAGCCTGAAAACCATTTACAACCCCACTTACAAGTAAAACTAGCTAAAATGTGCCTGGCTGCTGTTCACTGAAAATCTAATTCTGCATACATTTTTGGCATACATTTGTTTCTGCCGGGTCAGCTGAGCAGCAAATTTTTACTTAACTACCCCCTAATCAGGAGAGACCTCAGGGCTGCATCCTTTGAGCGCAGTACTGAGCATGATACCCGTTTCCAACCCCACTTACAAGTAAAACTAGCTAAAATGTGCCTGGCTGCTGTTCACTGAAAAGCTCATTCTGGGTACATTTTTGGCATACATTTGCTTCTCCCGGGTCAGCTGAGCAGCGAGTTTCTACTTAACTACCTCCTATCAGGAGAGACCTCAGGGCTGCATCCTTTGCGCGCAGTACTGAGCCTGAATTAGCGTTTACAACCCCACTTACAAGTAAACTAGCTAAAACGTGCCTGGCTGCTGTTCACTGAAAAGCTCATTCTGGGAATATTTTTGGTATACATTTGCTTCTGCCGGGTCAGCTGAGCAGTGAATTTCTACTTAACTACCTCCTATCAGGAGAGACCTCAGGGCTGCATCTTTTGAGCGCAGTACTGAGCCTGAAAACCGTTTACAACCCCACTTACAAGTAAAACTAGCTAAAATGTGCCTGACTGCTGTTCACTGAAAAGCTCATTCTGCATACATTTTTGGCATACATTTGCTTCTCCCGGGTCAGCTGAGCAGCGAATTTCTACTTAACTACTTCCTATCAGGAGAGACCTCAGGGCTGCATCTTTTGAGCGCAGTACTGAGCCTGAAAACCGTTTCCAACCCCACTTACAAGTAAAACTAGCTAAAATGTGCCTGGCTGCTGTTCACTGAAAAGCTCATTCTGGGTACATTTTTGGCAGACATTTGCTTCTCCCGGGTCAGCTGAGCAGCAAATTTCTACTTAACTACCTCCTATCAGGAGAGACCTCAGGGCTGCATCCTTTGAGCGCAGTACTGAGCCTGAAAAGCGTTTCCAACCCCACTTACAAGTAAAACTAGCTAAAATGTGCCTGGCTGCTGTTCACTGAAAAGGTCATTCTGGGTACATTTTTGGTATACATTTGCTTCTGCCGGGTCAGCTAAGCAGTGAATTTCTACTTAACTACCTCCTATCAGGAGAGACCTCAGGGCTGCATCCTTTGAGCGCAGTACTGAGCCTGAAAACCGTTTCCAACCCCACTTACAAGTAAAACTAGCTAAAATGTGCCTGGCTGCTGTTCACTGAAAAGCTCATTCTGGGTACATTTTTGGCATACATTTGCTTCTCCCGGGTCAGCTGAGCAGTGAATTTCTACTTAACTACCTCCTATCAGGAGAGACCTCAGGGCTGCAACTTTTGAGCGCAGTACTGAGCCTGATACCCGTTTCCAACCCCACTTACAAGTAAAACTAGCTAAAATGTGCCTGGCTGCTGTTCACTGAAAAGTTCATTCTGGGTACATTTTTGGCATACATTTGCTTCTCCCGGGTCAGCTGAGCAGCGAATTTCTACTTAACTACCTCCTATCAGGAGAGACCTCAGGGCTGCATCTTTAGAGCGCAGTACTGAGCCTGAAAACCATTTACAACCCCACTTACAAGTAAAACTGGTTAAAATGTGCCTGGCTGCTGTTCACTGAAAAGCTCATTCTGCATACATTTTTGGCAGACATTTGCTCCTGCCGGGTCAGCTGAGCAGCGAATTTCCACTTAACTACCTCCTATCAGGAGAGACCTCAGGGCTGCATCTTTTGAGCGCAGTACTGAGCCTGAAAACCATTTACAAACCCACTTACACAAGTAAAACTAGCTAAAATGTGCCTGGCTGCTGTTCACTGAAAAGCTTATTCTGCATACATTTTTGGCATATATTTGCTCCTGCCGGGTCAGCTGAGCAGCAAATTTTTACTTAACTACCCCCTAATCAGGAGAGACCTCAGGGCTGCATCCTTTGAGCGCAGTACTGAGCCCGATACCCGTTTCCAACCCCACTTACAAGTAAAACTAGCTAAAATGTGCCTGGCTGCTGTTCACTGAAATGCTCATTCTGGGTACATTTTTGGCATACATTTGCTTCTCCCGGGTCAGCTGAGCAGCGAGTTTCTACTTAACTACCTCCTATCAGGAGAGACCTCAGGGCTGCATCCTTTGCGCGCAGTACTGAGCCTGAATTAGCGTTTACAACCCCACTTACAAGTAAACTAGCTAAAACGTGCCTGGCTGCTGTTCACTGAAAAGCTCATTCTGGGTACATTTTTGGTATACATTTGCTTCTGCCGGGTCAGCTGAGCAGTGAATTTCTACTTAACTACCTCCTATCAGGAGAGACCTCAGGGCTGCATCTTTTGAGCGCAGTACTGAGCCTGAAAACCGTTTACAACCCCACTTACAAGTAAAACTAGCTAAAATGTGCCTGGCTGCTGTTCACTGATAAGCTTATTCTGCATACATTTTTGGCATATATTTGCTCCTGCCGGGTCAGCTGAGCAGCAAATTTTTACTTAACTACCCTCTAATCAGGAGAGACCTCAGGGCTGCATCTTTTGAGCGCAGTACTGAGCCTGAAAACCGTTTACAACCCCACTTACAAGTAAAACTAGCTAAAATGTGCCTGACTGCTGTTCACTGAAAAGCTCATTCTGCATACATTTTTGGCATACATTTGCTTCTCCCGGGTCAGCTGAGCAGCGAATTTCTACTTAACTACTTCCTATCAGGAGAGACCTCAGGGCTGCATCTTTTGAGCGCAGTACTGAGCCTGAAAACCGTTTCCAACCCCACTTACAAGTAAAACTAGCTAAAATGTGCCTGGCTGCTGTTCACTGAAAAGCTCATTCTGGGTACATTTTTGGCAGACATTTGCTTCTCCCGGGTCAGCTGAGCAGCAAATTTCTACTTAACTACCTCCTATCAGGAGAGACCTCAGGGCTGCATCCTTTGAGCGCAGTACTGAGCCTGAAAAGCGTTTCCAACCCCACTTACAAGTAAAACTAGCTAAAATGTGCCTGGCTGCTGTTCACTGAAAAGGTCATTCTGGGTACATTTTTGGTATACATTTGCTTCTGCCGGGTCAGCTAAGCAGTGAATTTCTACTTAACTACCTCCTATCAGGAGAGACCTCAGGGCTGCATCCTTTGAGCGCAGTACTGAGCCTGAAAACCGTTTCCAACCCCACTTACAAGTAAAACTAGCTAAAATGTGCCTGGCTGCTGTTCACTGAAAAGCTCATTCTGGGTACATTTTTGGCATACATTTGCTTCTCCCGGGTCAGCTGAGCAGTGAATTTCTACTTAACTACCTCCTATCAGGAGAGACCTCAGGGCTGCAACTTTTGAGCGCAGTACTGAGCCTGATACCCGTTTCCAACCCCACTTACAAGTAAAACTAGCTAAAATGTGCCTGGCTGCTGTTCACTGAAAAGTTCATTCTGGGTACATTTTTGGCATACATTTGCTTCTCCCGGGTCAGCTGAGCAGCGAATTTCTACTTAACTACCTCCTATCAGGAGAGACCTCAGGGCTGCATCTTTAGAGCGCAGTACTGAGCCTGAAAACCATTTACAACCCCACTTACAAGTAAAACTGGTTAAAATGTGCCTGGCTGCTGTTCACTGAAAAGCTCATTCTGCATACATTTTTGGCAGACATTTGCTCCTGCCGGGTCAGCTGAGCAGCGAATTTCCACTTAACTACCTCCTATCAGGAGAGACCTCAGGGCTGCATCTTTTGAGCGCAGTACTGAGCCTGAAAACCATTTACAAACCCACTTACACAAGTAAAACTAGCTAAAATGTGCCTGGCTGCTGTTCACTGAAAAGCTTATTCTGCATACATTTTTGGCATATATTTGCTCCTGCCGGGTCAGCTGAGCAGCAAATTTTTACTTAACTACCCCCTAATCAGGAGAGACCTCAGGGCTGCATCCTTTGAGCGCAGTACTGAGCCCGATACCCGTTTCCAACCCCACTTACAAGTAAAACTAGCTAAAATGTGCCTGGCTGCTGTTCACTGAAATGCTCATTCTGGGTACATTTTTGGCATACATTTGCTTCTCCCGGGTCAGCTGAGCAGCGAGTTTCTACTTAACTACCTCCTATCAGGAGAGACCTCAGGGCTGCATCCTTTGCGCGCAGTACTGAGCCTGAATTAGCGTTTACAACCCCACTTACAAGTAAACTAGCTAAAACGTGCCTGGCTGCTGTTCACTGAAAAGCTCATTCTGGGTACATTTTTGGTATACATTTGCTTCTGCCGGGTCAGCTGAGCAGTGAATTTCTACTTAACTACCTCCTATCAGGAGAGACCTCAGGGCTGCATCTTTTGAGCGCAGTACTGAGCCTGAAAACCGTTTACAACCCCACTTACAAGTAAAACTAGCTAAAATGTGCCTGGCTGCTGTTCACTGATAAGCTTATTCTGCATACATTTTTGGCATATATTTGCTCCTGCCGGGTCAGCTGAGCAGCAAATTTTTACTTAACTACCCTCTAATCAGGAGAGACCTCAGGGCTGCATCCTTTGAGCGCAGTACTGAGCCCGATACCCGTTTCCAACCCCACTTACAAGTAAAACTAGCTAAAATGTGCCTGGCTGCTGTTCACTGAAATGCTCATTCTGGGTACATTTTTGGCATACATTTGCTTCTCCCGGGTCAGCTGAGCAGCGAGTTTCTACTTAACTACCTCCTATCAGGAGAGACCTCAGGGCTGCATCCTTTGCGCGCAGTACTAAGCCTGAAAAGCGTTTACAACCCCACTTATAAGTAAACTAGCTAAAACGTGCCTGGCTGCTGTTCACTGAAAAGCTCATTCTGGGTACATTTTTGGTATACATTTGCTTCTGCCGGGTCAGCTGAGCAGCGAGTTTCTACTTAACTACCTCCTATCAGGAGAGACCTCAGGGCTGCATCCTTTGCGCGCAGTACTGAGCGTGAATTAGCGTTTACAACCCCACTTACAAGTAAACTAGCTAAAACGTGCCTGGCTGCTGTTCACTGAAAAGCTCATTCTGGGTACATTTTTGGAATACATTTGCTTCTCCCGGGTCAGCTGAGCAGCGAATTTCTACTTAACTACCTCCTAACAGGAGAGACCTCAGGGCTGCATCTTTTGAGCGAAGTACTGAGCCTGAAAACCGTTTACAACCCCACTTACAAGTAAAACTAGCTAAAATGTGCCTGGCTGCTGTTCACTGAAAAGCTAATTCTGCATACATTTTTGGCATACATTTGTTTCTGCCAGGTCAGCTGAGCAGTGAATTTTTACTTAACTACCTCCTTTCAGGAGAGACTTCAGGGCTGCATCTTTTGAGCGCAGTACTGAGCCTGAAAACCGTTTACAACCCCACTTACAAGTAAAACTAGCTAAAATGTGCCTGGCTGCTGTTCACTGAAAAGCTCATTCTGGGTACATTTTTGGTATACATTTTCTTCTGCCGGGTCAGCTGAGAGGTAAATTTCTACTTAACTACCTCCTATCAGGAGAGACCTCAGGGCTGCATCCTTTCAGCGCAGTACTGAGCCTGAAAAGCGTTTACAACCCCACTTACACGTAAAACTAGCTAAAATGTGCCTGGCTGCTGTTCACTGAAAAGGTCATTCTGGGTCATTTTTGGATACATTTGCTTCTGCCGGGTCAGCTGAGCAGTGAATTTCTACTTAACTACCTCCTATCAGGAGAGACCTCAGGGCTGCATCTTTTGAGCGCAGTACTGAGCCTGAAAACCATTTACAACCCCAATTACAAGTAAAACTAGCTAAAATGTGCCTGGCTGCTGTTCACTGAAAAGCTCATTCTGCATACATTTTTGGCATATATTTGCTCCTGCCGGGTCAGCTGAGCAGCGAGTTTCTATTTAACTACCTCCTATCAGGAGAGACCTCAGGGCTGCATCCTTTGCGCGCAGTACTGAGCCTGAAAAGCGTTTACAACCCCACTTATAAGTAAACTAGCTAAAACGTGCCTGGCTGCTGTTCACTGAAAAGCTCATTCTGGGTACATTTTTGGTATACATTTGCTTCTGCCGGGTCAGCTGAGCAGCGAGTTTCTACTTAACTACCTCCTATCAGGAGAGACCTCAGGGCTGCATCCTTTGCGCGCAGTACTGAGCCTGAATTAGCGTTTACAACCCCACTTACAAGTAAACTAGCTAAAACGTGCCTGGCTGCTGTTCACTGAAAAGCTCATTCTGGGTACATTTTTGGTATACATTTGCTTCTGCCGGGTCAGCTGAGCAGTGAATTTCTACTTAACTACCTCCTATCAGGGAGAGACCTCAGGGCTGCATCTTTTGAGCGCAGTACTGAGCCTGAAAACCGTTTCCAACCCCACTTAAAGTAAAACTAGCTAAAATGTGCCTGGCTGCTGTTCACTGAAAAGGTCATTCTGGGTACATTTTTGGTATACATTTGCTTCTGCCGGGTCAGCTGAGCAGTGAATTTCTACTTAAGTACCTCCTATCAGGAGAGACCTCAGCATCTTTTGAGCGCAGTACTGAGCTTGAAAACCATTTACAACCCCACTTACAAGTAAAACTAGCTAAAGTGTGCGTGGCTGCTGTTCACTGAAAAGCTCATTCTGCATACATTTTTGGCATATATTTGCTCCTGCCGGGTCAGCTGAGCAGCGAGTTTCTACTTAACTACTTCCTATCAGGAGAGACCTCAGGGCTGCATCCTTTGAGCGCAGTACTGAGCCTGAAAAGCGTTTACAACCCCACTTACACGTAAAACTAGCTAAAATGTGCCTGGCTGCTGTTCACTGAAAAGGTCATTCTGGGTACATTTTTGTTATACATTTGCTTCTGCCGGGTCAGCTGAGCAGTGAATTTCTACTTAACTACCTCCTATCAGAAGAGACCTCATGGCTGCATCTTTTGAGCGCAGTACTGAGCCTGAAAACCGTTTCCAACCCCACTTACAAGTAAAACTAGCTAAAATGTGCCTGGCTGCTGTTCACTGAAAAGCTCATTCTGCATACATTTTTGGCATAATTTGCTCTTGCCGGGTCAGCTGAGCAGCGAGTTTCTACTTAACTACCTCCTATCAGGAGAGACCTCAGGGCTGCATCTTTTGAGCGCAGTACTGAGCCTGAAAACCATTTACAACCCCACTTACAAGTAAAACTAGCTAAAATGTGCCTGGCTGCTGTTCACTGAAAAGCTAATTCTGCATACATTTTTGGCATACATTTGTTTCTGCCGGGTCAGCTGAGCAGCAAATTTTTACTTAACTACCCCCTAATCAGGAGAGACCTCAGGGCTGCATCCTTTGAGCGCAGTACTGAGCCTGATACCCGTTTCCAACCCCACTTACAAGTAAAACTAGCTAAAATGTGCCTGGCTGCTGTTCACTGAAAAGCTCATTCTGGGTACATTTTTGGCATACATTTGCTTCTCCCGGGTCAGCTGAGCAGCGAGTTTCTACTTAACTACCTCCTATCAGGAGAGACCTCAGGGCTGCATCCTTTGCGCGCAGTACTGAGCCTGAATTAGCGTTTACAACCCCACTTACAAGTAAACTAGCTAAAACGTGCCTGGCTGCTGTTCACTGAAAAGCTCATTCTGGGTACATTTTTGGTATACATTTGCTTCTGCCGGGTCAGCTGAGCAGTGAATTTCTACTTAACTACCTCCTATCAGGAGAGACCTCAGGGCTGCATCTTTTGAGCGCAGTACTGAGCCTGAAAACCGTTTACAACCCCACTTACAAGTAAAACTAGCTAAAATGTGCCTGGCTGCTGTTCACTGAAAAGCTCATTCTGCATACATTTTTGGCATACATTTGCTTCTCCCGGGTCAGCTGAGCAGCGAATTTCTACTTAACTACTTCCTATCAGGAGAGACCTCAGGGCTGCATCTTTTGAGCGCAGTACTGAGCCTGAAAAGCGTTTCCAACCCCACTTACAAGTAAAACTAGCTAAAATGTGCCTGGCTGCTGTTCACTGAAAAGGTCATTCTGGGTACATTTTTGGTATACATTTGCTTCTGCCGGGTCAGCTGAGCAGTGAATTTCTACTTAACTACCTCCTATCAGGAGAGACCTCAGGGCTGCATCTTTTGAGCGCAGTACTGAGCCTGAAAACCGTTTCCAACCCCACTTACAAGTAAAACTAGCTAAAATGTGCCTGGCTGCTGTTCACTGAAAAGCTCATTCTGGGTACATTTTTGGCATACATTTGCTTCTCCCGGGTCAGCTGAGCAGCGAATTTCTACTTAACTACCTCCTATCAGGAGAGACCTCAGGGCTGCATCCTTTGAGCGCAGTACTGAGCCTGAAAACCGTTTCCAACCCCACTTACAAGTAAAACTAGCTAAAATGTGCCTGGCTGCTGTTCACTGAAAAGCTCATTCTGGGTACATTTTTGGCATACATTTGCTTCTCCCGGGTCAGCTGAGCAGCGAATTTCTACTTAACTACCTCCTATCAGGAGAGACCTCAGGGCTGCATCTTTAGAGCGCAGTACTGAGCCTGAAAACCATTTACAACCCCACTTACAAGTAAAACTGGCTAAAATGTGCCTGGCTGCTGTTCACTGAAAAGCTCATTCTGCATACATTTTTGGCAGACATTTGCTCCTGCCGGGTCAGCTGAGCAGCGAATTTCCACTTAACTACCTCCTATCAGGAGAGACCTCAGGGCTGCATCTTTTGAGCGCAGTACTGAGCCTGAAAACCATTTACAAACCCACTTACACAAGTAAAACTAGCTAAAATGTGCCTGGCTGCTGTTCACTGAAAAGCTTATTCTGCATACATTTTTGGCATATATTTGCTCCTGCCGGGTCAGCTGAGCAGCAAATTTTTACTTAACTACCCCCTAATCAGGAGAGACCTCAGGGCTGCATCCTTTGAGCGCAGTACTGAGCCCGATACCCGTTTCCAACCCCACTTACAAGTAAAACTAGCTAAAATGTGCCTGGCTGCTGTTCACTGAAAAGCTCATTCTGGGTACATTTTTGGCATACATTTGCTTCTCCCGGGTCAGCTGAGCAGCGAGTTTCTACTTAACTACCTCCTATCAGGAGAGACCTCAGGGCTGCATCCTTTGCGCGCAGTACTGAGCCTGAATTAGCGTTTACAACCCCACTTACAAGTAAACTAGCTAAAACGTGCCTGGCTGCTGTTCACTGAAAAGCTCATTCTGGGTACATTTTTGGTATACATTTGCTTCTGCCGGGTCAGCTGAGCAGTGAATTTCTACTTAACTACCTCCTATCAGGAGAGACCTCAGGGCTGCATCTTTTGAGCGCAGTACTGAGCCTGAAAACCGTTTACAACCCCACTTACAAGTAAAACTAGCTAAAATGTGCCTGGCTGCTGTTCACTGATAAGCTTATTCTGCATACATTTTTGGCATATATTTGCTCCTGCCGGGTCAGCTGAGCAGCAAATTTTTACTTAACTACCCTCTAATCAGGAGAGACCTCAGGGCTGCATCCTTTGAGGGCAGTACTGAGCCTGATACCCGTTTACAACCCCACTTACAAGTAAACTAGCTAAAACGTGCCTGGCTGCTGTTCACTGAAAAGCTCATTCTGGGTACATTTTTGGCATACATTTGCTTCTCCCGGGTCAGCTGAGCAGCGAATTTCTACTTAACTACCTCCTATCAGGAGAGACCTCAGGGCTGCATCTTTTGAGCGAAGTACTGAGCCTGAAAACCGTTTACAACCCCACTTACAAGTAAAACTAGCTAAAATGTGCCTGGCTGCTGTTCACTGAAAAGCTAATTCTGCATACATTTTTGGCATACATTTGTTTCTGCCAGGTCAGCTGAGCAGTGAATTTTTACTTAACTACCTCCTTTCAGGAGAGACTTCAGGGCTGCATCTTTTGAGCGCAGTACTGAGCCTGAAAACCGTTTACAACCCCACTTACAAGTAAAACTAGCTAAAATGTGCCTGGCTGCTGTTCACTGAAAAGCTCATTCTGGGTACATTTTTGGTATACATTTTCTTCTGCCGGGTCAGCTGAGAGGTAAATTTCTACTTAACTACCTCCTATCAGGAGAGACCTCAGGGCTGCATCCTTTCAGCGCAGTACTGAGCCTGAAAAGCGTTTACAACCCCACTTACACGTAAAACTAGCTAAAATGTGCCTGGCTGCTGTTCACTGAAAAGGTCATTCTGGGTACATTTTTGGATACATTTGCTTCTGCCGGGTCAGCTGAGCAGTGAATTTCTACTTAACTACCTCCTATCAGGAGAGACCTCAGGGCTGCATCTTTTGAGCGCAGTACTGAGCCTGAAAAGCGTTTACAACCCCACTTATAAGTAAACTAGCTAAAACGTGCCTGGCTGCTGTTCACTGAAAAGCTCATTCTGGGTACATTTTTGGTATACATTTGCTTCTGCCGGGTCAGCTGAGCAGCGAGTTTCTACTTAACTACCTCCTATCAGGAGAGACCTCAGGGCTGCATCCTTTGCGCGCAGTACTGAGCGTGAATTAGCGTTTACAACCCCACTTACAAGTAAACTAGCTAAAACGTGCCTGGCTGCTGTTCACTGAAAAGCTCATTCTGGGTACATTTTTGGCATACATTTGCTTCTCCTGGGTCAGCTGAGCAGCGAATTTCTACTTAACTACCTCCTATCAGGAGAGACCTCAGGGCTGCATCCTTTGAGCGCAGTACTGAGCCTGAAAAGCGTTTACAACCCCACTTACACGTAAAACTAGCTAAAATGTGCCTGGCTGCTGTTCACTGAAAAGGTCATTCTGGGTACATTTTTGTTATACATTTGCTTCTGCCGGGTCAGCTGAGCAGTGAATTTCTACTTAACTACCTCCTATCAGAAGAGACCTCATGGCTGCATCTTTTGAGCGCAGTACTGAGCCTGAAAACCGTTTCCAACCCCACTTACAAGTAAAACTAGCTAAAATGTGCCTGGCTGCTGTTCACTGAAAAGCTCATTCTGGGTACATTTTTGGCATACATTTGCTTCTCCCGGGTCAGCTGAGCAGCGAATTTCTACTTAACTACCTCCTATCAGGAGAGACCTCAGGGCTGCATCTTTTGAGCGCAGTACTGAGCCTGAAAACCATTTACAACCCCACTTACAAGTAAAACTAGCTAAAATGTGCCTGGCTGCTGTTCACTGAAAAGCTCATTCTGCATACATTTTTGGCATAATTTGCTCTTGCCGGGTCAGCTGAGCAGCGAGTTTCTACTTAACTACCTCCTATCAGGAGAGACCTCAGGGCTGCATCTTTTGAGCGCAGTACTGAGCCTGAAAACCATTTACAACCCCACTTACAAGTAAAACTAGCTAAAATGTGCCTGGCTGCTGTTCACTGAAAAGCTAATTCTGCATACATTTTTGGCATACATTTGTTTCTGCCGGGTCAGCTGAGCAGCAAATTTTTACTTAACTACCCCCTAATCAGGAGAGACCTCAGGGCTGCATCCTTTGAGCGCAGTACTGAGCCTGATACCCGTTTCCAACCCCACTTACAAGTAAAACTAGCTAAAATGTGCCTGGCTGCTGTTCACTGAAAAGCTCATTCTGGGTACATTTTTGGCATACATTTGCTTCTCCCGGGTCAGCTGAGCAGCGAGTTTCTACTTAACTACCTCCTATCAGGAGAGACCTCAGGGCTGCATCCTTTGCGCGCAGTACTGAGCCTGAATTAGCGTTTACAACCCCACTTACAAGTAAACTAGCTAAAACGTGCCTGGCTGCTGTTCACTGAAAAGCTCATTCTGGGTACATTTTTGGTATACATTTGCTTCTGCCGGGTCAGCTGAGCAGTGAATTTCTACTTAACTACCTCCTATCAGGAGAGACCTCAGGGCTGCATCTTTTGAGCGCAGTACTGAGCCTGAAAACCGTTTACAACCCCACTTACAAGTAAAACTAGCTAAAATGTGCCTTACTGCTGTTCACTGAAAAGCTCATTCTGCATACATTTTTGGCATACATTTGCTTCTCCCGGGTCAGCTGAGCAGCGAATTTCTACTTAACTACTTCCTATCAGGAGAGACCTCAGGGCTGCATCTTTTGAGCGCAGTACTGAGCCTGAAAAGCGTTTCCAACCCCACTTACAAGTAAAACTAGCTAAAATGTGCCTGGCTGCTGTTCACTGAAAAGGTCATTCTGGGTACATTTTTGGTATACATTTGCTTCTGCCGGGTCAGCTGAGCAGTGAATTTCTACTTAACTACCTCCTATCAGGAGAGACCTCAGGGCTGCATCTTTTGAGCGCAGTACTGAGCCTGAAAACCGTTTCCAACCCCACTTACAAGTAAAACTAGCTAAAATGTGCCTGGCTGCTGTTCACTGAAAAGCTCATTCTGGGTACATTTTTGGCATACATTTGCTTCTCCCGGGTCAGCTGAGCAGCGAATTTCTACTTAACTACCTCCTATCAGGAGAGACCTCAGGGCTGCATCCTTTGAGCGCAGTACTGAGCCTGAAAACCGTTTCCAACCCCACTTACAAGTAAAACTAGCTAAAATGTGCCGTGCTGCTGTTCACTGAAAAGCTCATTCTGGGTACATTTTTGGCATACATTTGCTTCTCCCGGGTCAGCTGAGCAGTGAATTTCTACTTAACTACCTCCTATCAGGAGAGACCTCAGGGCTGCAACTTTTGAGCGCAGTACTGAGCCTGATACCCGTTTCCAACCCCACTTACAAGTAAAACTAGCTAAAATGTGCCTGGCTGCTGTTCACTGAAAAGTTCATTCTGGGTACATTTTTGGCATACATTTGCTTCTCCCGGGTCAGCTGAGCAGCGAATTTCTACTTAACTACCTCCTATCAGGAGAGACCTCAGGGCTGCATCTTTTGAGCGAAGTACTGAGCCTGAAAACCGTTTACAACCCCACTTACAAGTAAAACTAGCTAAAATGTGCCTGGCTGCTGTTCACTGAAAAGCTAATTCTGCATACATTTTTGGCATACATTTGTTTCTGCCAGGTCAGCTGAGCAGTGAATTTTTACTTAACTACCTCCTTTCAGGAGAGACTTCAGGGCTGCATCTTTTGAGCGCAGTACTGAGCCTGAAAACCGTTTACAACCCCACTTACAAGTAAAACTAGCTAAAATGTGCCTGGCTGCTGTTCACTGAAAAGCTCATTCTGGGTACATTTTTGGTATACATTTTCTTCTGCCGGGTCAGCTGAGAGGTAAATTTCTACTTAACTACCTCCTATCAGGAGAGACCTCAGGGCTGCATCCTTTCAGCGCAGTACTGAGCCTGAAAAGCGTTTACAACCCCACTTACACGTAAAACTAGCTAAAATGTGCCTGGCTGCTGTTCACTGAAAAGGTCATTCTGGGTACATTTTTGGATACATTTGCTTCTGCCGGGTCAGCTGAGCAGTGAATTTCTACTTAACTACCTCCTATCAGGAGAGACCTCAGGGCTGCATCTTTTGAGCGCAGTACTGAGCCTGAAAACCATTTACAACCCCAATTACAAGTAAAACTAGCTAAAATGTGCCTGGCTGCTGTTCACTGAAAAGCTCATTCTGCATACATTTTTGGCATATATTTGCTCCTGCCGGGTCAGCTGAGCAGCGAGTTTCTATTTAACTACCTCCTATCAGGAGAGACCTCAGGGCTGCATCCTTTGCGCGCAGTACTGAGCCTGAAAAGCGTTTACAACCCCACTTATAAGTAAACTAGCTAAAACGTGCCTGGCTGCTGTTCACTGAAAAGCTCATTCTGGGTACATTTTTGGTATACATTTGCTTCTGCCGGGTCAGCTGAGCAGCGAGTTTCTACTTAACTACCTCCTATCAGGAGAGACCTCAGGGCTGCATCCTTTGCGCGCAGTACTGAGCCTGAATTAGCGTTTACAACCCCACTTACAAGTAAACTAGCTAAAACGTGCCTGGCTGCTGTTCACTGAAAAGCTCATTCTGGGTACATTTTTGGTATACATTTGCTTCTGCCGGGTCAGCTGAGCAGTGAATTTCTACTTAACTACCTCCTATCAGGGAGAGACCTCAGGGCTGCATCTTTTGAGCGCAGTACTGAGCCTGAAAACCGTTTCCAACCCCACTTACAAGTAAAACTAGCTAAAATGTGCCTGGCTGCTGTTCACTGAAAAGGTCATTCTGGGTACATTTTTGGTATACATTTGCTTCTGCCGGGTCAGCTGAGCAGTGAATTTCTACTTAAGTACCTCCTATCAGGAGAGACCTCAGCATCTTTTGAGCGCAGTACTGAGCTTGAAAACCATTTACAACCCCACTTACAAGTAAAACTAGCTAAAGTGTGCGTGGCTGCTGTTCACTGAAAAGCTCATTCTGCATACATTTTTGGCATATATTTGCTCCTGCCGGGTCAGCTGAGCAGCGAGTTTCTACTTAACTACTTCCTATCAGGAGAGACCTCAGGGCTGCATCCTTTGAGCGCAGTACTGAGCCTGAAAAGCGTTTACAACCCCACTTACACGTAAAACTAGCTAAAATGTGCCTGGCTGCTGTTCACTGAAAAGGTCATTCTGGGTACATTTTTGTTATACATTTGCTTCTGCCGGGTCAGCTGAGCAGTGAATTTCTACTTAACTACCTCCTATCAGAAGAGACCTCATGGCTGCATCTTTTGAGCGCAGTACTGAGCCTGAAAACCGTTTCCAACCCCACTTACAAGTAAAACTAGCTAAAATGTGCCTGGCTGCTGTTCACTGAAAAGCTCATTCTGCATACATTTTTGGCATAATTTGCTCTTGCCGGGTCAGCTGAGCAGCGAGTTTCTACTTAACTACCTCCTATCAGGAGAGACCTCAGGGCTGCATCTTTTGAGCGCAGTACTGAGCCTGAAAACCATTTACAACCCCACTTACAAGTAAAACTAGCTAAAATGTGCCTGGCTGCTGTTCACTGAAAAGCTAATTCTGCATACATTTTTGGCATACATTTGTTTCTGCCGGGTCAGCTGAGCAGCAAATTTTTACTTAACTACCCCCTAATCAGGAGAGACCTCAGGGCTGCATCCTTTGAGCGCAGTACTGAGCCTGATACCCGTTTCCAACCCCACTTACAAGTAAAACTAGCTAAAATGTGCCTGGCTGCTGTTCACTGAAAAGCTCATTCTGGGTACATTTTTGGCATACATTTGCTTCTCCCGGGTAAGCTGAGCAGCGAGTTTCTACTTAACTACCTCCTATCAGGAGAGACCTCAGGGCTGCATCCTTTGCGCGCAGTACTGAGCCTGAATTAGCGTTTACAACCCCACTTACAAGTAAACTAGCTAAAACGTGCCTGGCTGCTGTTCACTGAAAAGCTCATTCTGGGTACATTTTTGGTATACATTTGCTTCTGCCGGGTCAGCTGAGCAGTGAATTTCTACTTAACTACCTCCTATCAGGAGAGACCTCAGGGCTGCATCTTTTGAGCGCAGTACTGAGCCTGAAAACCGTTTACAACCCCACTTACAAGTAAAACTAGCTAAAATGTGCCTGGCTGCTGTTCACTGAAAAGCTCATTCTGCATACATTTTTGGCATTCATTTGCTTCTCCCGGGTCAGCTGAGCAGCGAATTTCTACTTAACTACTTCCTATCAGGAGAGACCTCAGGGCTGCATCTTTTGAGCGCAGTACTGAGCCTGAAAAGCGTTTCCAACCCCACTTACAAGTAAAACTAGCTAAAATGTGCCTGGCTGCTGTTCACTGAAAAGGTCATTCTGGGTACATTTTTGGTATACATTTGCTTCTGCCGGGTCAGCTGAGCAGTGAATTTCTACTTAACTACCTCCTATCAGGAGAGACCTCAGGGCTGCATCTTTTGAGCGCAGTACTGAGCCTGAAAACCGTTTCCAACCCCACTTACAAGTAAAACTAGCTAAAATGTGCCTGGCTGCTGTTCACTGAAAAGCTCATTCTGGGTACATTTTTGGCATACATTTGCTTCTCCCGGGTCAGCTGAGCAGCGAATTTCTACTTAACTACCTCCTATCAGGAGAGACCTCAGGGCTGCATCCTTTGAGCGCAGTACTGAGCCTGAAAACCGTTTCCAACCCCACTTACAAGTAAAACTAGCTAAAATGTGCCTGGCTGCTGTTCACTGAAAAGCTCATTCTGGGTACATTTTTGGCATACATTTGCTTCTCCCGGGTCAGCTGAGCAGCGAATTTCTACTTAACTACCTCCTATCAGGAGAGACCTCAGGGCTGCATCTTTAGAGCGCAGTACTGAGCCTGAAAACCATTTACAACCCCACTTACAAGTAAAACTGGCTAAAATGTGCCTGGCTGCTGTTCACTGAAAAGCTCATTCTGCATACATTTTTGGCAGACATTTGCTCCTGCCGGGTCAGCTGAGCAGCGAGTTTCTACTTAACTACCTCCTATCAGGAGAGACCTCAGGGCTGCATCCTTTGAGCGCAGTACTGAGCCTGATACCCGTTTCCAACCCCACTTACAAGTAAAACTAGCTAAAATGTGCCTGGCTGCTGTTCACTAAAAAGCTCATTCTGGGTACATTTTTGGCATACATTTGCTTCTCCCGGGTAAGCTGAGCAGCGAGTTTCTACTTAACTACCTCCTATCAGGAGAGACCTCAGGGCTGCATCCTTTGCGCGCAGTACTGAGCCTGAATTAGCGTTTACAACCCCACTTACAAGTAAACTAGCTAAAACGTGCCTGGCTGCTGTTCACTGAAAAGCTCATTCTGGGTACATTTTTGGTATACATTTGCTTCTGCCGGGTCAGCTGAGCAGTGAATTTCTACTTAACTACCTCCTATCAGGAGAGACCTCAGGGCTGCATCTTTTGAGCGCAGTACTGAGCCTGAAAACCGTTTACAACCCCACTTACAAGTAAAACTAGCTAAAATGTGCCTGGCTGCTGTTCACTGAAAAGCTCATTCTGCATACATTTTTGGCATTCATTTGCTTCTCCCGGGTCAGCTGAGCAGCGAATTTCTACTTAACTACTTCCTATCAGGAGAGACCTCAGGGCTGCATCTTTTGAGCGCAGTACTGAGCCTGAAAAGCGTTTCCAACCCCACTTACAAGTAAAACTAGCTAAAATGTGCCTGGCTGCTGTTCACTGAAAAGGTCATTCTGGGTACATTTTTGGTATACATTTGCTTCTGCCAGGTCAGCTGAGCAGTGAATTTCTACTTAACTACCTCCTATCAGGAGAGACCTCAGGGCTGCATCTTTTGAGCGCAGTACTGAGCCTGAAAACCGTTTCCAACCCCACTTACAAGTAAAACTAGCTAAAATGTGCCTGGCTGCTGTTCACTGAAAAGCTCATTCTGGGTACATTTTTGGCATACATTTGCTTCTCCCGGGTCAGCTGAGCAGCGAATTTCTACTTAACTACCTCCTATCAGGAGAGACCTCAGGGCTGCATCCTTTGAGCGCAGTACTGAGCCTGAAAACCGTTTCCAACCCCACTTACAAGTAAAACTAGCTAAAATGTGGCTGGCTGCTGTTCACTGAAAAGCTCATTCTGGGTACATTTTTGGCATACATTTGCTTCTCCCGGGTCAGCTGAGCAGCGAATTTCTACTTAACTACCTCCTATCAGGAGAGACCTCAGGGCTGCATCTTTAGAGCGCAGTACTGAGCCTGAAAACCATTTACAACCCCACTTACAAGTAAAACTGGCTAAAATGTGCCTGGCTGCTGTTCACTGAAAAGCTCATTCTGCATACATTTTTGGCAGACATTTGCTCCTGCCGGGTCAGCTGAGCAGCGAATTTCCACTTAACTACCTCCTATCAGGAGAGACCTCAGGGCTGCATCTTTTGAGCGCAGTACTGAGCCTGAAAACCATTTACAAACCCACTTACACAAGTAAAACTAGCTAAAATGTGCCTGGCTGCTGTTCACTGAAAAGCTTATTCTGCATACATTTTTGGCATATATTTGCTCCTGCCGGGTCAGCTGAGCAGCAAATTTTTACTTAACTACCCCCTAATCAGGAGAGACCTCAGGGCTGCATCCTTTGAGCGCAGTACTGAGCCCGATACCCGTTTCCAACCCCACTTACAAGTAAAACTAGCTAAAATGTGCCTGGCTGCTGTTCACTGAAAAGCTCATTCTGGGTACATTTTTGGCATACATTTGCTTCTCCCGGGTCAGCTGAGCAGCGAGTTTCTACTTAACTACCTCCTATCAGGAGAGACCTCAGGGCTGCATCCTTTGCGCGCAGTACTGAGCCTGAATTAGCGTTTACAACCCCACTTACAAGTAAACTAGCTAAAACGTGCCTGGCTGCTGTTCACTGAAAAGCTCATTCTGGGTACATTTTTGGTATACATTTGCTTCTGCCGGGTCAGCTGAGCAGTGAATTTCTACTTAACTACCTCCTATCAGGAGAGACCTCAGGGCTGCATCTTTTGAGCGCAGTACTGAGCCTGAAAACCGTTTACAACCCCACTTACAAGTAAAACTAGCTAAAATGTGCCTGGCTGCTGTTCACTGATAAGCTTATTCTGCATACATTTTTGGCATATATTTGCTCCTGCCGGGTCAGCTGAGCAGCAAATTTTTACTTAACTACCCTCTAATCAGGAGAGACCTCAGGGCTGCATCCTTTGAGGGCAGTACTGAGCCTGATACCCGTTTACAACCCCACTTACAAGTAAACTAGCTAAAACGTGCCTGGCTGCTGTTCACTGAAAAGCTCATTCTGGGTACATTTTTGGCATACATTTGCTTCTCCCGGGTCAGCTGAGCAGCGAATTTCTACTTAACTACCTCCTATCAGGAGAGACCTCAGGGCTGCATCTTTTGAGCGAAGTACTGAGCCTGAAAACCGTTTACAACCCCACTTACAAGTAAAACTAGCTAAAATGTGCCTGGCTGCTGTTCACTGAAAAGCTAATTCTGCATACATTTTTGGCATACATTTGTTTCTGCCAGGTCAGCTGAGCAGTGAATTTTTACTTAACTACCTCCTTTCAGGAGAGACTTCAGGGCTGCATCTTTTGAGCGCAGTACTGAGCCTGAAAACCGTTTACAACCCCACTTACAAGTAAAACTAGCTAAAATGTGCCTGGCTGCTGTTCACTGAAAAGCTCATTCTGGGTACATTTTTGGTATACATTTTCTTCTGCCGGGTCAGCTGAGAGGTAAATTTCTACTTAACTACCTCCTATCAGGAGAGACCTCAGGGCTGCATCCTTTCAGCGCAGTACTGAGCCTGAAAAGCGTTTACAACCCCACTTACACGTAAAACTAGCTAAAATGTGCCTGGCTGCTGTTCACTGAAAAGGTCATTCTGGGTACATTTTTGGATACATTTGCTTCTGCCGGGTCAGCTGAGCAGTGAATTTCTACTTAACTACCTCCTATCAGGAGAGACCTCAGGGCTGCATCTTTTGAGCGCAGTACTGAGCCTGAAAACCATTTACAACCCCAATTACAAGTAAAACTAGCTAAAATGTGCCTGGCTGCTGTTCACTGAAAAGCTCATTCTGCATACATTTTTGGCATATATTTGCTCCTGCCGGGTCAGCTGAGCAGCGAGTTTCTACTTAACTACCTCCTATCAGGAGAGACCTCAGGGCTGCATCCTTTGCGCGCAGTACTGAGCCTGAAAAGCGTTTACAACCCCACTTATAAGTAAACTAGCTAAAACGTGCCTGGCTGCTGTTCACTGAAAAGCTCATTCTGGGTACATTTTTGGTATACATTTGCTTCTGCCGGGTCAGCTGAGCAGCGAGTTTCTACTTAACTACCTCCTATCAGGAGAGACCTCAGGGCTGCATCCTTTGCGCGCAGTACTGAGCGTGAATTAGCGTTTACAACCCCACTTACAAGTAAACTAGCTAAAACGTGCCTGGCTGCTGTTCACTGAAAAGCTCATTCTGGGTACATTTTTGGCATACATTTGCTTCTCCCGGGTCAGCTGAGCAGCGAATTTCTACTTAACTACCTCCTATCAGGAGAGACCTCAGGGCTGCATCCTTTGAGCGCAGTACTGAGCCTGAAAAGCGTTTACAACCCCACTTACACGTAAAACTAGCTAAAATGTGCCTGGCTGCTGTTCACTGAAAAGGTCATTCTGGGTACATTTTTGTTATACATTTGCTTCTGCCGGGTCAGCTGAGCAGTGAATTTCTACTTAACTACCTCCTATCAGAAGAGACCTCATGGCTGCATCTTTTGAGCGCAGTACTGAGCCTGAAAACCGTTTCCAACCCCACTTACAAGTAAAACTAGCTAAAATGTGCCTGGCTGCTGTTCACTGAAAAGCTCATTCTGGGTACATTTTTGGCATACATTTGCTTCTCCCGGGTCAGCTGAGCAGCGAATTTCTACTTAACTACCTCCTATCAGGAGAGACCTCAGGGCTGCATCTTTTGAGCGCAGTACTGAGCCTGAAAACCATTTACAACCCCACTTACAAGTAAAACTAGCTAAAATGTGCCTGGCTGCTGTTCACTGAAAAGCTCATTCTGCATACATTTTTGGCATAATTTGCTCTTGCCGGGTCAGCTGAGCAGCGAGTTTCTACTTAACTACCTCCTATCAGGAGAGACCTCAGGGCTGCATCTTTTGAGCGCAGTACTGAGCCTGAAAACCATTTACAACCCCACTTACAAGTAAAACTAGCTAAAATGTGCCTGGCTGCTGTTCACTGAAAAGCTAATTCTGCATACATTTTTGGCATACATTTGTTTCTGCCGGGTCAGCTGAGCAGCAAATTTTTACTTAACTACCCCCTAATCAGGAGAGACCTCAGGGCTGCATCCTTTGAGCGCAGTACTGAGCCTGATACCCGTTTCCAACCCCACTTACAAGTAAAACTAGCTAAAATGTGCCTGGCTGCTGTTCACTGAAAAGCTCATTCTGGGTACATTTTTGGCATACATTTGCTTCTCCCGGGTCAGCTGAGCAGCGAGTTTCTACTTAACTACCTCCTATCAGGAGAGACCTCAGGGCTGCATCCTTTGCGCGCAGTACTGAGCCTGAATTAGCGTTTACAACCCCACTTACAAGTAAACTAGCTAAAACGTGCCTGGCTGCTGTTCACTGAAAAGCTCATTCTGGGTACATTTTTGGTATACATTTGCTTCTGCCGGGTCAGCTGAGCAGTGAATTTCTACTTAACTACCTCCTATCAGGAGAGACCTCAGGGCTGCATCTTTTGAGCGCAGTACTGAGCCTGAAAACCGTTTACAACCCCACTTACAAGTAAAACTAGCTAAAATGTGCCTGGCTGCTGTTCACTGAAAAGCTCATTCTGCATACATTTTTGGCATACATTTGCTTCTCCCGGGTCAGCTGAGCAGCGAATTTCTACTTAACTACTTCCTATCAGGAGAGACCTCAGGGCTGCATCTTTTGAGCGCAGTACTGAGCCTGAAAAGCGTTTCCAACCCCACTTACAAGTAAAACTAGCTAAAATGTGCCTGGCTGCTGTTCACTGAAAAGGTCATTCTGGGTACATTTTTGGTATACATTTGCTTCTGCTGGGTCAGCTGAGCAGTGAATTTCTACTTAACTACCTCCTATCAGGAGAGACCTCAGGGCTGCATCTTTTGAGCGCAGTACTGAGCCTGAAAACCGTTTCCAACCCCACTTACAAGTAAAACTAGCTAAAATGTGCCTGGCTGCTGTTCACTGAAAAGCTCATTCTGGGTACATTTTTGGCATACATTGTCTTCTCCCGGGTCAGCTGAGCAGCGAATTTCTACTTAACTACCTCCTATCAGGAGAGACCTCAGGGATGCATCCTTTGAGCGCAGTACTGAGCCTGAAAACCGTTTCCAACCCCACTTACAAGTAAAACTAGCTAAAATGTGCCTGGCTGCTGTTCACTGAAAAGCTCATTCTGGGTACATTTTTGGCATACATTTGCTTCTCCCGGGTCAGCTGAGCAGTGAATTTCTACTTAACTACCTCCTATCAGGAGAGACCTCAGGGCTGCAACTTTTGAGCGCAGTACTGAGCCTGATACCCGTTTCCAACCCCACTTACAAGTAAAACTAGCTAAAATGTGCCTGGCTGCTGTTCACTGAAAAGTTCATTCTGGGTACATTTTTGGCATACATTTGCTTCTCCCGGGTCAGCTGAGCAGCGAATTTCTACTTAACTACCTCCTATCCGGAGAGACCTCAGGGCTGCATCTTTAGAGCGCAGTACTGAGCCTGAAAACCATTTACAACCCCACTTACAAGTAAAACTGGCTAAAATGTGCCTGGCTGCTGTTCACTGTAAAGCTCATTCTGCATACATTTTTGGCAGACATTTGCTCCTGCCGGGTCAGCTGAGCAGCGAATTTCCACTTAACTACCTCCTATCAGGAGAGACCTCAGGGCTGCATCTTTTGAGCGCAGTACTGAGCCTGAAAACCATTTACAAACCCACTTACACAAGTAAAACTAGCTAAAATGTGCCTGGCTGCTGTTCACTGAAAAGCTTATTCTGCATACATTTTTGGCATATATTTGCTCCTGCCGGGTCAGCTGAGCAGCAAATTTTTACTTAACTACCCCCTAATCAGGAGAGACCTCAGGGCTGCATCCTTTGAGCGCAGTACTGAGCCTGATACCCGTTTCCAACCCCACTTACAAGTAAAACTAGCTAAAATGTGCCTGGCTGCTGTTCACTGAAAAGCTCATTCTGGGTACATTTTTGGCATACATTTGCTTCTCCCGGGTCAGCTGAGCAGCGAGTTTCTACTTAACTACCTCCTATCAGGAGAGACCTCAGGGCTGCATCCTTTGCGCGCAGTACTGAGCCTGAATTAGCGTTTACAACCCCACTTAGAAGTAAACTAGCTAAAACGTGCCTGGCTGCTGTTCACTGAAAAGCTCATTCTGGGTACATTTTTGGTATACATTTGCTTCTGCCGGGTCAGCTGAGCAGTGAATTTCTACTTAACTACCTCCTATCAGGAGAGACCTCAGGGCTGCATCCTTTGAGCGCAGTACTGAGCCTGAAAACCGTTTCCATCCCCACTTACAAGTAAAACTAGCTAAAATGTGCCTGGCTGCTGTTCACTGAAAAGCTCATTCTGGGTACATTTTTGGTATACATTTGCTTCTGCCGGGTCAGCAGAGCAGTGAATTTCTACTTAACTACCTCCTATCAGGAGAGACCTCAGGGCTGCATCTTTTGAGCGCAGTACTGAGCCTGAAAACCGTTTCCAACCACACTTACAAGTAAAACTAGCTAAAATGTGCCTGGCTGCTGTTCACTGAAAAGCTCATTCTGGGTACATTTTTGGCATACATTTGCTTCTCCCGGGTCAGCTGAGCAGCGAATTTCTACTTAACTACCTCCTATCAGGAGAGACCTCAGGGCTGCATCCTTTGAGCGCAGTACTGAGCCTGAAAACCGTTTCCAACCCCACTTACAAGTAAAACTAGCTAAAATGTGCCTGGCTGCTGTTCACTGAAAAGCTCATTCTGGGTACATTTTTGGCATACATTTGCTTCTCCCGGGTCAGCTGAGCAGCGAATTTCTACTTAACTACCTCCTATCAGGAGAGACCTCAGGGCTGCATCTTTAGAGCGCAGTACTGAGCCTGAAAACCATTTACAACCCCACTTACAAGTAAAACTGGCTAAAATGTGCCTGGCTGCTGTTCACTGAAAAGCTCATTCTGCATACATTTTTGGCAGACATTTGCTCCTGCCGGGTCAGCTGAGCAGCGAATTTCCACTTAACTACCTCCTATCAGGAGAGACCTCAGGGCTGCATCTTTTGAGCGCAGTACTGAGCCTGAAAACCATTTACAAACCCACTTACACAAGTAAAACTAGCTAAAATGTGCCTGGCTGCTGTTCACTGAAAAGCTTATTCTGCATACATTTTTGGCATATATTTGCTCCTGCCGGGTCAGCTGAGCAGCAAATTTTTACTTAACTACCCCCTAATCAGGAGAGACCTCAGGGCTGCATCCTTTGAGCGCAGTACTGAGCCTGATACCCGTTTCCAACCCCACTTACAAGTAAAACTAGCTAAAATGTGCCTGGCTGCTGTTCACTGAAAAGCTCATTCTGGGTACATTTTTGGCATACATTTTTTTCTCCCGGGTCAGCTGAGCAGCGAGTTTCTACTTAACTACCTCCTATCAGGAGAGACCTCAGGGCTGCATCCTTTGCGCGCAGTACTGAGCCTGAATTAGCGTTTACAACCCCACTTACAAGTAAACTAGCTAAAACGTGCCTGGCTGCTGTTCACTGAAAAGCTCATTCTGGGTACATTTTTGGTATACATTTGCTTCTGCCGGGTCAGCTGAGCAGTGAATTTCTACTTAACTACCTCCTATCAGGAGAGACCTCAGGGCTGCATCTTTTGAGCGCAGTACTGAGCCTGAAAACCGTTTACAACCCCACTTACAAGTAAAACTAGCTAAAATGTGCCTGGCTGCTGTTCACTGATAAGCTTATTCTGCATACATTTTTGGCATATATTTGCTCCTGCCGGGTCAGCTGAGCAGCAAATTTTTACTTAACTACCCTCTAATCAGGAGAGACCTCAGGGCTGCATCCTTTGAGGGCAGTACTGAGCCTGATACCCGTTTACAACCCCACTTACAAGTAAACTAGCTAAAACGTGCCTGGCTGCTGTTCACTGAAAAGCTCATTCTGGGTACATTTTTGGCATACATTTGCTTCTCCCGGGTCAGCTGAGCAGCGAATTTCTACTTAACTACCTCCTATCAGGAGAGACCTCAGGGCTGCATCTTTTGAGCGAAGTACTGAGCCTGAAAACCGTTTACAACCCCACTTACAAGTAAAACTAGCTAAAATGTGCCTGGCTGCTGTTCACTGAAAAGCTAATTCTGCATACATTTTTGGCATACATTTGTTTCTGCCAGGTCAGCTGAGCAGTGAATTTTTACTTAACTACCTCCTTTCAGGAGAGACTTCAGGGCTGCATCTTTTGAGCGCAGTACTGAGCCTGAAAACCGTTTACAACCCCACTTACAAGTAAAACTAGCTAAAATGTGCCTGGCTGCTGTTCACTGAAAAGCTCATTCTGGGTACATTTTTGGTATACATTTTCTTCTGCCGGGTCAGCTGAGAGGTAAATTTCTACTTAACTACCTCCTATCAGGAGAGACCTCAGGGCTGCATCCTTTCAGCGCAGTACTGAGCCTGAAAAGCGTTTACAACCCCACTTACACGTAAAACTAGCTAAAATGTGCCTGGCTGCTGTTCACTGAAAAGGTCATTCTGGGTACATTTTTGGATTCATTTGCTTCTGCCGGGTCAGCTGAGCAGTGAATTTCTACTTAACTACCTCCTATCAGGAGAGACCTCAGGGCTGCATCTTTTGAGCGCAGTACTGAGCCTGAAAACCATTTACAACCCCAATTACAAGTAAAACTAGCTAAAATGTGCCAGGCTGCTGTTCACTGAAAAGCTCATTCTGCATACATTTTTGGCATATATTTGCTCCTGCCGGGTCAGCTGAGCAGCGAGTTTCTACTTAACTACCTCCTATCAGGAGAGACCTCAGGGCTGCATCCTTTGCGCGCAGTACTGAGCCTGAAAAGCGTTTACAACCCCACTTATAAGTAAACTAGCTAAAACGTGCCTGGCTGCTGTTCACTGAAAAGCTCATTCTGGGTACATTTTTGGTATACATTTGCTTCTGCCGGGTCAGCTGAGCAGTGAATTTCTACTTAACTACCTCCTATCAGGAGAGACCTCAGGGCTGCATCTTTTGAGCGCAGTACTGAGCCTGAAAACCGTTTCCAACCCCACTTACAGGTAAAACTAGCTAAAACGTGCCTGGCTGCTGTGCACTGAAAAGCTCATTCTGCATACATTTTTGGCATACATTTATTTCTGCCGGGTCAGCTGAGCAGTGAATTTCTACTTAACTACCTCCTTTCAGGAGAGATTTCAGGGCTGCATCTTTTGAGCGCAGTACTGAGCCTGAAAACCGTTTACAACCCCACTTACAAGTAAAACTAGCTAAAATGTGCCTGGCTGCTGTTCACTAAAAAGCTCATTCTGGGTACATTTTTGGTATACATTTTCTTCTGCCGGGTCAGCTGAGAGGTAAATTTCTACTTAACTACCTCCTATCAGGAGAGACCTCAGGGCTGCATCCTTTCAGCGCAGTACTGAGCCTGAAAAGCGTTTTCACTTACACGTAAAACTAGCTAAAATGTGCCTGGCTGCTGTTCACTGAAAAGGTCATTCTGGGTACATTTTTAGATACATTTGCTTCTGCCGGGTCAGCTGAGCAGTGAATTTCTACTTAACTACCTCCTATCAGGGAGAGACCTCAGGGCTGCATCTTTTGAGCGCAGTACTGAGCCTGATACCCGTTTCCAACCCCACTTACAAGTAAAACTAGCTAAAATGTGCCTGGCAGCTGTTCACTGAAAAGCTCATTCTGGGTACATTTTTTGGATACATTTGCTTCTGCCGGGTCAGCTGAGCAGTGAATTTCTACTTAACTACCTCCTATCAGGAGAGACCTCAGGGCTGCATCTTTTGAGCGCAGTACTGAGCCTGAAAACCATTTACAACCCCAATTACAAGTAAAACTAGCTAAAATGTGCCTGGCTGCTGTTCACTGAAAAGCTCATTCTGCATACATTTTTGGCATATATTTGCTCCTGCCGGGTCAGCTGAGCAGCGAGTTTCTACTTAACTACCTCCTATCAGGAGAGACCTCAGGGCTGCATCCTTTGCGCGCAGTACTGAGCCTGAAAAGCGTTTACAACCCCACTTATAAGTAAACTAGCTAAAACGTGCCTGGCTGCTGTTCACTGAAAAGCTCATTCTGGGTACATTTTTGGTATACATTTGCTTCTGCCGGGTCAGCTGAGCAGCGAATTTTTACTTAACTACCCCCTAATCAGGAGAGACCTCAGGGCTGCATCTTTTGAGCGCAGTACTGAGCCTGATACCCGTTTCCAACCCCACTTACAAGTAAAACTAGCTAAAATGTGCCTGGCTGCTGTTCACTGAAAAGCTCATTCTGGGTACATTTTTGGCATACATTTGCTTCTCCCGGGTCAGCTGAGCAGCGAATTTCTACTTAACTACCTCCTATCAGGAGAGACCTCAGGGCTGCATCTTTTGAGCGCAGTACTGAGCCTGAAACCATTTACAACCCCAATTACAAGTAAAACTAGCTAAAATGTGCCTGGCTGCTGTTCACTGAAAAGCTCATTTTGCATACATTTTTGGCATATATTTGCTCCTGCCGGGTCAGCTGAGCAGCGAGTTTCTACTTAACTACCTCCTATCAGGAGAGACCTCAGGGCTGCATCCTTTGAGCGCAGTACTGAGCCTGAAAAGCGTTTACAACCCCACTTACACATAATACTAGCTAAAATGTGCCTGGCTGCTGTTCACTGAAAAGGTCATTCTGGGTACATTTTTGGTATACATTTGCTACTCCCGGGTCAGCTGAGCAGTGAATTTCTACTTAACTACCTACTATCAGAAGAGACCTCATGGCTGCATCTTTTGAGCGCAGTACTGAGCCTGATACCCGTTTCCAACCCCACTTACAATTAAAACTAGCTAAAATGTGCCTGGCTGCTGTTCACTGAAAAGTTCATTCTGGGTACATTTTTGGCATACATTTGCTTCTCCCGGGTCAGCTGAGCAGCGAATTTCTACTTAACTACCTCCTATCAGGAGAGACCTCAGGGCTGCATCTTTTGAGCGCAGTACTGAGTCTGATACCCGTTTCCAACCCCACTTACAAGTAAAACTAGCTAAAATGTGCCTGGCTGCTGTTCGCTAAAAAGCTCATTCTGTGTACATTTTTGGCAGACATTTGGTTCTCCCGGGTCAGCTGAGCAGCGAATTTCTACTTAACTACCTCCTATCAGGAGAGACCTCAGGGCTGCATCTTTTGAGCGCAGTACTGAGCCTGAAAACCATTTACAAACCCACTTACACCAGTAAAACTAGCTAAAATGTGCCTGGCTGCTGTTCACTGAAAAGCTTATTCTGCATACATTTTTGGCATATAATTGCTCCTGCCGGGTCAGCTGAGCAGCGAGTTTCTACTTAACTACCTCCTATCAGGAGAGACCTCAGGGCTGCATCCTTTGAGCGCAGTACTGAGCCTGAAAAGCGTTTACAACCCCACTTACACATAATACTAGCTAAAATGTGCCTGGCTGCTGTTCACTGAAAAGGTCATTCTGGGTACATTTTTGGTATACATTTGCTACTCCCGGGTCAGCTGAGCAGTGAATTTTTACTTAACCACCTACTATCAGAAGAGACCTCATGGCTGCATCTTTTGAGCGCAGTACTGAGCCTGAAAACCGTTTCCAACCCCACTTACAAGTAAAACTAGCTAAAATGTGCCTGGCTGCTGTTCACTGAAAAGCTCATTCTGGGTACATTTTTGGCATACATTTGCTTCTCCCGGGTCAGCTGAGCAGTGAATTTCTACTTAACTACCTCCTATCAGGAGAGACCTCAGGGCTGCATCTTTTGAGCGCAGTACTGAGCCTGATACCCGTTTCCAACCCCACTTACAATTAAAACTAGCTAAAATGTGCCTGGCTGCTGTTCACTGAAAAGTTCATTCTGGGTACATTTTTGGCATACATTTGCTTCTCCCGGGTCAGCTGAGCAGCGAATTTCTACTTAACTACCTCCTATCAGGAGAGACCTTAGGGCTGCATCTTTTGAGCGCAGTACTGAGCCTGATACCCGTTTCCAACCCCACTTACAAGTAAAACTAGCTAAAATGTGCCTGGCTGCTGTTCACTAAAAAGCTCATTCTGTGTACATTTTTGGCATACATTTGCTTCTCCCGGGTCAGCTGAGCAGCGAATTTCTACTTAACTACCTCCTATCAGGAGAGACCTCAGGGCTGCATCCTTTGAGCGCAGTACTGAGCCTGAAAAGCGTTTACAACCCCACTTACACATAATACAAGCTAAAATGTGCCTGGCTGCTGTTCACTGAAAAGGTCATTCTGGGTACATTTTTGGTATACATTTGCTACTCCCGGGTCAGCTGAGCAGTGAATTTCTACTTAACTACCTACTATCAGAAGAGACCTCATGGCTGCATCTTTTGAGCGCAGTACTGAGCCTGAAAACCGTTTCCAACCCCACTTACAAGTAAAACTAGCTAAAATGTGCCTGGCTGCTGTTCACTGAAAAGCTAATTCTGCATACATTTTTGGCATACATTTATTTCTGCCGGGTCAGCTGAGCAGTGAATTTCTACTTAACTACCTCCTTTCAGGAGAGACTTCAGGGCTGCATCTTTTGAGCGCAGTACTGAGCCTGAAAACCGTTTACAACCCCACTTACAAGTAAAACTAGCTAAAATGTGCCTGGCTGCTGTTCACTGAAAAGCTCATTCTGGGTACATTTTTGGTATACATTTTCTTCTGCCGGGTCAGCTGAGAGGTAAATTTCTACTTAACTACCTCCTATCAGGAGAGACCTCAGGGCTGCATCCTTTCAGCGCAGTACTGAGCCTGAAAAGCGTTTACAACCCCACTTACACGTAAAACTAGCTAAAATGTGCCTGGCTGCTGTTCACTGAAAAGGTCATTCTGGGTACATTTTTGGATACATTTGCTTCTGCCGGGTCAGCTGAGCAGTGAATTTCTACTTAACTACCTCCTATCAGGGAGAGACCTCAGGGCTGCATCTTTTGAGCGCAGTACTGAGCCTGATACCCGTTTCCAACCCCACTTACAAGTAAAACTAGCTAAAATGTGCCTGGCAGCTGTTCACTGAAAAGCTCATTCTGGGTACATTTTTTGGATACATTTGCTTCTGCCGGGTCAGCTGAGCAGTGAATTTCTACTTAACTACCTCCTATCAGGAGAGACTTCAGGGCTGCATCTTTTGAGCGCAGTACTGAGCCTGAAAACCATTTACAACCCCAATTACAAGTAAAACTAGCTAAAATGTGCCTGGCTGCTGTTCACTGAAAAGCTCATTCTGCATACATTTTTGGCATATATTTGCTCCTGCCGGGTCAGCTGAGCAGCGAGTTTCTACTTAACTACCTCCTATCAGGAGAGACCTCAGGGCTGCATCCTTTGCGCGCAGTACTGAGCCTGAAAAGCGTTTACAACCCCACTTATAAGTAAACTAGCTAAAATGTGCCTGGCTGCTGTTCACTGAAAAGCTCATTCTGCATACATTTTTGGCATATATTTGCTCCTGCCGGGTCAGCTGAGCAGCGAGTTTCTACTTAACTACCTCCTATCAGGAGAGACCTCAGGGCTGCATCCTTTGAGCGCAGTACTGAGCCTGAAAAGCGTTTACAACCCCACTTACACATAATACTAGCTAAAATGTGCCTGGCTGCTGTTCACTGAAAAGGTCATTCTGGGTACATTTTTGGTATACATTTGCTACTCCCGGGTCAGCTGAGCAGTGAATTTCTACTTAACTACCTACTATCAGAAGAGACCTCATGGCTGCATCTTTTGAGCGCAGTACTGAGCCTGAAAACCGTTTCCAACCCCACTTACAAGTAAAACTAGCTAAAATGTGCCTGGCTGCTGTTCACTGAAAAGCTCATTCTGGGTACATTTTTGGCATACATTTGCTTCTCCCGGGTCAGCTGAGCAGTGAATTTCTACTTAACTACCTCCTATCAGGAGAGACCTCAGGGCTGCATCTTTTGAGCGCAGTACTGAGCCTGATACCCGTTTCCAACCCCACTTACAATTAAAACTAGCTAAAATGTGCCTGGCTGCTGTTCACTGAAAAGTTCATTCTGGGTACATTTTTGGCATACATTTGCTTCTCCCGGGTCAGCTGAGCAGCGAATTTCTACTTAACTACCTCCTATCAGGAGAGACCTCAGGGCTGCATCTTTTGAGCGCAGTACTGAGCCTGATACCTGTTTCCAACCCCACTTACAAGTAAAACTAGCTAAAATGTGCCTGGCTGCTGTTCACTAAAAAGCTCATTCTGTGTACATTTTTGGCATACATTTGCTTCTCCCGGGTCAGCTGAGCAGCGAATTTCTACTTAACTACCTCCTATCAGGAGAGACCTCAGGGCTGCATCTTTTGAGCGCAGTACTGAGCCTGAAAACCATTTACAAACCCACTTACACCAGTAAAACTAGCTAAAATGTGCCTGGCTGCTGTTCACTGAAAAGCTTATTCTGCATACATTTTTGGCATATATTTGCTCCTGCCGGGTCAGCTGAGCAGCAAATTTTTACTTAACTACCCCCTAATCAGGAGAGACCTCAGGGCTGCATCCTTTGAGCGCAGTACTGAGCCTGATACCCGTTTCCAACCCCACTTACAAGTAAAACTAGCTAAAATGTGCCTGGCTGCTGTTCACTGAAAAGCTCATTCTGGGTACATTTTTGGCATACATTTGCTTCTCCCGGGTCAGCTGAGCAGCGAGTTTCTACTTAACTACCTCCTATCAGGAGAGACCTCAGGGCTGCATCCTTTGCGCACAGTACTGAGCCTGAATTAGCGTTTACAACCCCACTTACAAGTAAACTAGCTAAAATGTGCCTGGCTGCTGTTCACTGAAAAGCTTATTCTGCATACTTTTTTGGCATATATTTGCTCCTGCCGGGTCAGCTGAGCAGCAAATTTTTACTTAACTACCTCCTATCAGGAGAGACCTCAGGGCTGCATCTTTTGAGCGCAGTACTGAGCCTGATACCCGTTTCCAACCCCACTTACAAGTAAAACTAGCTAAAATGTGCCTGGCTGCTGTTCACTGAAAAGTTCATTCTGGGTACATTTTTGGCATACATTTGCTTCTCCCGGGTCAGCTGAGCAGCGAATTTCTACTTAACTACCTCCTATCAGGAGAGACCTCAGGGCTGCATCTTTAGAGCGCAGTACTGAGCCTGAAAACCATTTACAACCCCACTTACAAGTAAAACTGGCTAAAATGTGCCTGGCTGCTGTTCACTGAAAAGCTCATTCTGCATACATTTTTGGCAGACATTTGCTCCTGCCGGGTCAGCTGAGCAGCGAATTTCCACTTAACTACCTCCTATCAGGAGAGACCTCAGGGCTGCATCTTTTGAGCGCAGTACTGAGCCTGATACCCGTTTCCAACCCCACTTACAAGTAAAACTAGCTAAAATGTGCCTGGCTGCTGTTCACTAAAAAGCTCATTCTGTGTACATTTTTGGCATACATTTGCTTCTCCCGGGTCAGCTGAGCAGCGAATTTCTACTTAACTACCTCCTATCAGGAGAGACCTCAGGGCTGCATCTTTTGAGCGCAGTACTGAGCCTGAAACCCATTTACAAACCCACTTACACCAGTAAAACTAGCTAAAATGTGCCTGGCTGCTGTTCACTGAAAAGCTTATTCTGCATACATTTTTGGCATATATTTGCTCCTGCCGGGTCAGCTGAGCGGCAAATTTTTACTTAACTACCCCGTAATCCGGAGAGATCTCAGGGCTGCATCCTTTGAGCGCAGTACTGAGCCTGATACTCGTTTCCAACCCCACTTACAAGTAAAACTAGCTAAAATGTGCCTGGCTGCTGTTCACTGAAAAGCTCATTCTGGGTACATTTTTGGCATACATTTGCTTCTCCCGGGTCAGCTGAGCAGCGAGTTTCTACTTAACTACCTCCTATCAGGAGAGACCTCAGGGCTGCATCCTTTGCGCGCAGTACTGAGCCTGAATTAGCGTTTACAACCCCACTTACAAGTAAACTAGCTAAAACGTGCCTGGCTGCTGTTCACTGAAAAGCTCATTCTTGGTACATTTTTGGTATACATTTGCTTCTGCCGGGTCAGCTGAGCAGTGAATTTCTACTTAACTACCTCCTATCAGGAGAGACCTCAGGGCTGCATCTTTTGAGCGCAGTACTGAGCCTGAAAACCGTTTACAACCCCACTTACAAGTAAAACTAGCTAAAATGTGCCTGGCTGCTGTTCACTGAAAAGCTTATTCTGCATACATTTTTGGCATATATTTGCTCCTGCCGGGTCAGCTGAGCAGCAAATTTTTACTTAACTAACCCCTAATCAGGAGAGACCTCAGGGCTGCATCCTTTGAGCGCAGTACTGAGCCTGAAAACCGTTTCCAACCCCACTTACAAGTAAAACTAGCTAAAATGTGCCTGGCTGCTGTTCACTGAAAAGGTCATTCTGGGTACATTTTTGGTATACATTTGCTTCTGCCGGGTCAGCTGAGCAGCGAATTTCTACTTAACTAACTCCTATCAGGAGAGACCTCAGGGCTGCATCTTTTGAGCGCAGTACTGAGCCTGAAAACCATTTACAAACCCACTTACACCAGTAAAACTAGCTAAAATGTGCCTGGCTGCTGTTCACTGAAAAGCTTATTCTGCATACATTTTTGGCATATATTTGCTCCTGCCGGGTCAGCTGAGCAGCAAATTTTTACTTAACTACCCCCTAATCAGGAGAGACCTCAGGGCTGCATCCTTTGAGCGCAGTACTGAGCCTGATACCCGTTTCCAACCCCACTTACAAGTAAAACTAGCTAAAATGTGCCTGGCTGCTGTTCACTGAAAAGCTCATTCTGGGTACATTTTTGGCATACATTTGCTTCTCCCGGGTCAGCTGAGCAGCGAGTTTCTACTTAACTACCTCCTATCAGGAGAGACCTCAGGGCTGCATCCTTTGCGCGCAGTACTGAGCCTGAATTAGCGTTTACAACCCCACTTACAAGTAAACTAGCTAAAATGTGCCTGGCTGCTGTTCACTGAAAAGCTTATTCTGCATACATTTTTGGCATATATTTGCTCCTGCCGGGTCAGCTGAGCAGCAAATTTTTACTTAACTAACCCCTAATCAGGAGAGACCTCAGGGCTGCATCCTTTGAGCGCAGTACTGAGCCTGATACTCGTTTCCAACCCCACTTACAAGTAAAACTAGCTAAAATGTGCCTGGCTGCTGTTCACTGAAAAGCTCATTCTGGGTACATTTTTGGCATACATTTGCTTCTCCCGGGTCAGCTGAGCAGCGAGTTTCTACTTAACTACCTCCTATCAGGAGAGACCTCAGGGCTGCATCCTTTGCGCGCAGTACTGAGCCTGAATTAGCGTTTACAACCCCACTTATAAGTAAACTAGCTAAAACGTGCCTGGCTGCTGTTCACTGAAAAGCTCATTCTGGGTACATTTTTGGTATACATTTGCTTCTGGCGGGTCAGCTGAGCAGTGAATTTCTACTTAACTACCTCCTATCAGGAGAGACCTCAGGGCTGCATCTTTTGAGCGCAGTACTGAGCCTGAAAACCGTTTACAACCCCACTTACAAGTAAAACTAGCTAAAATGTGCCTGGCTGCTCTTCACTGAAAAGCTTATTCTGCATACATTTTTTTCATATATTTGCTCCTGCCGGGTCAGCTGAGCAGCAAATTTTTACTTAACTAACCCCTAATCAGGAGAGACCTCAGGGCTGCATCCTTTGAGCGCAGTACTGAGCCTGATACCCGTTTCCAACCCCACTTACAAGTAAAACTAGCTAAAATGTGCCTGGCTGCTGTTCACTGAAAAGCTCATTCTGGGTACATTTTTGGCATACATTTGCTTCTCCCGGGTCAGCTGAGCAGCGAATTTCTACTTAACTACCTCCTATCAGGAGAGACCTCAGGGCTGCATCTTTTGAGCGCAGTACTGAGCCTGAAAACCGTTTCCAACCCCACTTACAAATAAAACTAGCTAAAATGTGCCTGGCTGCTGTTCACTGAAAAGGTCATTCTGGGTACATTTTTGGTATACATTTGCTTCTGCCGGGTCAGCTGAGCAGTGAATTTCTACTTAACTACCTCCTATCAGGAGAGACCTCAGGGCTGCATCTTTTGAGCGCAGTACTGAGCCTGAAAACCATTTACAACCCCACTTACAAGTAAAACTATCTAAAATGTGCCTGGCTGCTGTTCACTGAAAAGCTCATTCTGCATACATTTTTGGCATATATTTGCTCCTGCCGGGTCAGCTGAGCAGCGAGTTTCTACTTAACTACTTCCTATCAGAAGAGACCTCAGGGCTGCATCCTTTGAGCGCAGTACTGAGCCTGAAAACCGTTTCCAACCCCACTTACAAGTAAAACTAGCTAAAATGTGCCTGGCTGCTGTTCACTGAAAAGGTCATTCTGGGTACATTTTTGGTATACATTTGCTTCTGCCGGGTCAGCTGAGCAGTGAATTTCTACTTAACTACCTCCTATCAGAAGAGACCTCATGGCTGCATCTTTTGAGCGCAGTACTGAGCCTGAAAACCGTTTCCAACCCCACTTACAAGTAAAACTAGCTAAAATGTGCCTGGCTGCTGTTCACTAAAAAGCTCATTCTGGGTACATTTTTGGCATACATTTGCTTCTCCCGGGTCAGCTGAGCAGCGAATTTCTACTTAACTACCTCCTATCAGGAGAGACCTCAGGGCTGCATCTTTTGAACGCAGTACTGAGCCTGAAAACCATTTACAACCCCACTTACAAGTAAAACTAGCTAAAATGTGCCTGGCTGCTGTTCACTGAAAAGCTCATTCTGCATACATTTTTGGCATAATTTGCTCTTCCCGGGTCAGCTGAGCAGCGAGTTTCTACTTAACTACCTCCTATCAGGAGAGACCGCAGGGCTGCATCTTTTGAGCGCAGTACTGAGCCTGAAAACCGTTTACAACCCCACTTACAAGTAAAACTAGCTAAAATGTGCCTGGCTGCTGTTCACTGAAAAGCTCATTCTGGGTACATTTTTGGATACATTTGCTTCTGCCGGGTCAGCTGAGCAGTGAATTTCTACTTAACTACCTCCTATCAGGGAGAGACCTCAGGGCTGCATCTTTTGAGCGCAGTACTGAGCCTGATACCCGTTTCCAACCCATCTTACAAGTAAAACTAGCTAAAATGTGCCTGGCTGCTGTTCACTGAAAAGCTCATTCTGGGTACATTTTTTGCATACATTTGCTTCTGCCGGGTCAGCTGAGCAGTGAATTTCTACTTAACTACCTCCTATCAGGGAGACCTCAGGGCTGCATCTTTTGAGCGCAGTACTGAGCCTGAAAACCATTTACAACCCCAATTACAAGTAAAACTAGCTAAAATGTGCCTGGCTGCTGTTCACTGAAAAGCTCATTCTGCATACATTTTTGGCATATATTTGCTCCTGCCGAGTCAGCTGAGCAGCGAGTTTCTACTTAACTACCTACTATCAGGAGAGACCTCAGGGCTGCATCTTTTGAGCGCAGTACTGAGCCTGAAAACCGTTTCCAACCCCACTTACAAGTAAAACTAGCTAAAATGTGCCTGGCTGCTGTTCACTGAAAAGGTCATTCTGGGTACATTTTTGGTATACATTTGCTTCTGCCGGGTCAGCTGAGCAGCGAATTTCTACTTAACTACCTCCTATCAGGAGAGACCTCAGGGCTGCATCCTTTGAGTGCAGTACTGAGCCTGAAAACCGTTTACAACCCCACTTACACATAATACTAGCTAAAATGTGCCTGGCTGCTGTTCACTGAAAAGGTCATTCTGGGTACATTTTTGGTATACATTTGCTACTCCCGGGTCAGCTGAGCAGTGAATTTCTACTTAACTACCTACTATCAGAAGAGACCTCATGGCTGCATCTTTTGAGCGCAGTACTGAGCCTGAAAACCGTTTCCAACCCCACTTACAAGTAAAACTAGCTAAAATGTGCCTGGCTGCTGTTCACTGAAAAGCTCATTCTGGGTACATTTTTGGCATACATTTGCTTCTCCCGGGTCAGCTGAGCAGCGAGTTTCTACTTAACTACCTCCTATCAGGAGAGACCTCAGGGCTGCATCCTTTGCGCGCAGTACTGATCCTGAATTAGCGTTTACAACCCCACTTACAAGTAAACTAGCTAAAATGTGCCTGGCTGCTGTTCACTGAAAAGCTTATTCTGCATACATTTTTGGCATATATTTGCTCCTGCCGGGTCAGCTGAGCAGCAAATTTTTACTTAACTACCTCCTATCAGGAGAGACCTCAGGGCTGCATCTTTTGAGCGCAGTACTGAGCCTGATACCCGTTTCCAACCCCACTTACAAGTAAAACTAGCTAAAATGTGCCTGGCTGCTGTTCACTGAAAAGTTCATTCTGGGTACATTTTTGGCATACATTTGCTTCTCCCGGGTCAGCTGAGCAGCGAATTTCTACTTAACTACCTCCTATCAGGAGAGACCTCAGGGCTGCATCTTTAGAGCGCAGTACTGAGCCTGAAAACCATTTACAACCCCACTTACAAGTAAAACTGGCTAAAATGTGCCTGGCTGCTGTTCACTGAAAAGCTCATTCTGCATACATTTTTGGCAGACATTTGCTCCTGCCGGGTCAGCTGAGCAGCGAATTTCCACTTAACTACCTCCTATCAGGAGAGACCTCAGGGCTGCATCTTTTGAGCGCAGTACTGAGCCTGATACCCGTTTCCAACCCCACTTACAAGTAAAACTAGCTAAAATGTGCCTGGCTGCTGTTCACTAAAAAGCTCATTCTGTGTACATTTTTGGCATACATTTGCTTCTCCCGGGTCAGCTGAGCAGCGAATTTCTACTTAACTACCTCCTATCAGGAGAGACCTCAGGGCTGCATCTTTTGAGCGCAGTACTGAGCCTGAAAACCATTTACAAACCCACTTACACCAGTAAAACTAGCTAAAATGTGCCTGGCTGCTGTTCACTGAAAAGCTTATTCTGCATACATTTTTGGCATATATTTGCTCCTGCCGGGTCAGCTGAGCAGCAAATTTTTACTTAACTACCCCCTAATCAGGAGAGACCTCAGGGCTGCATCCTTTGAGCGCAGTACTGAGCCTGATACTCGTTTCCAACCCCACTTACAAGTAAAACTAGCTAAAATGTGCCTGGCTGCTGTTCACTGAAAAGCTCATTCTTGGTACATTTTTGGTATACATTTGCTTCTGCCGGGTCAGCTGAGCAGTGAATTTCTACTTAACTACCTCCTATCAGGAGAGACCTCAGGGCTGCATCTTTTGAGCGCAGTACTGAGCCTGAAAACCGTTTACAACCCCACTTACAAGTAAAACTAGCTAAAATGTGCCTGGCTGCTGTTCACTGAAAAGCTTATTCTGCATACATTTTTGGCATATATTTGCTCCTGCCGGGTCAGCTGAGCAGCAAATTTTTACTTAACTAACCCCTAATCAGGAGAGACCTCAGGGCTGCATCCTTTGAGCGCAGTACTGAGCCTGATACCCGTTTCCAACCCCACTTACAAGTAAAACTAGCTAAAATGTGCCTGGCTGCTGTTCACTGAAAAGCTAATTCTGGGTACATTTTTGGCATACATGTGCTTCTCCCGGGTCAGCTGAGCAGCGAATTTCTACTTAACTACCTCCTATCAGGAGAGACCTCAGGGCTGCATCTTTTGAGCGCAGTACTGAGCCTGAAAACCGTTTCCAACCCCACTTACAAGTAAAACTAGCTAAAATGTGCCTGGCTGCTGTTCACTGAAAAGGTCATTCTGGGTACATTTTTGGTATACATTTGCTTCTGCCGGGTCAGCTGAGCAGCGAGTTTCTACTTAACTACCTCCTATCAGGAGAGACCTCAGGGCTGCATCCTTTGAGCGCAGTACTGAGCCTGAAAAGCGTTTACAACCCCACTTACACATAATACTAGCTAAAATGTGCCTGGCTGCTGTTCACTGAAAAGGTCATTCTGGGTACATTTTTGGTATACATTTGCTACTCCCGGGTCAGCTGAGCAGTGAATTTCTACTTAACTACCTACTATCAGAAGAGACCTCATGGCTGCATCTTTTGAGCGCATACTGAGCCTGAAAACCGTTTCCAACCCCACTTACAAGTAAAACTAGCTAAAATGTGCCTGGCTGCTGTTCACTGAAAAGCTCATTCTGGGTACATTTTTGGCATACATTTGCTTCTCCCGGGTCAGCTGAGCAGTGAATTTCTACTTAACTACCTCCTATCAGGAGAGACCTCAGGGCTGCATCTTTTGAGCGCAGTACTGAGCCTGATACCCGTTTCCAACCCCACTTACAATTAAAACTAGCTAAAATGTGCCTGGCTGCTGTTCACTGAAAAGTTCATTCTGGGTACATTTTTGGCATACATTTGCTTCTCCCGGGTCAGCTGAGCAGCGAATTTCTACTTAACTACCTCCTATCAGGAGAGACCTCAGGGCTGCATCTTTTGAGCGCAGTACTGAGCCTGATACCCGTTTCCAACCCCACTTACAAGTAAAACTAGCTAAAATGTGCCTGGCTGCTGTTCACTAAAAAGCTCATTCTGTGTACATTTTTGGCATACATTTGCTTCTCCCGGGTCAGCTGAGCAGCGAATTTCTACTTAACTACCTCCTATCAGGAGAGACCTCAGGGCTGCATCTTTTGAGCGCAGTACTGAGCCTGAAAACCATTTACAAACCCACTTACACCAGTAAAACTAGCTAAAATGTGCCTGGCTGCTGTTCACTGAAAAGCTTATTCTGCATACATTTTTGGCATATATTTGCTCCTGCCGGGGCAGCTGAGCAGCAAATTTTTACTTAACTACCCCCTAATCAGGAGAGACCTCAGGGCTGCATCCTTTGAGCGCAGTACTGAGCCTGATACCCGTTTCCAACCCCACTTACAAGTAAAACTAGCTAAAATGTGCCTGGCTGCTGTTCACTGAAAAGCTCATTCTGGGTACATTTTTGGCATACATTTGCTTCTCCCGGGTCAGCTGAGCAGCGAGTTTCTACTTAACTACCTCCTATCAGGAGAGACCTCAGGGCTGCATCCTTTGCGCGCAGTACTGAGCCTGAATTAGCGTTTACAACCCCACTTACAAGTAAACTAGCTAAAATGTGCCTGGCTGCTGTTCACTGAAAAGCTTATTCTGCATACATTTTTGGCATATATTTGCTCCTGCCGGGTCAGCTGAGCAGCAAATTTTTACTTAACTACCTCCTATCAGGAGAGACCTCAGGGCTGCATCTTTTGAGCGCAGTACTGAGCCTGATACCCGTTTCCAACCCCACTTACAATTAAAACTAGCTAAAATGTGCCTGGCTGCTGTTCACTGAAAAGTTCATTCTGGGTACATTTTTGGCATACATTTGCTTCTCCCGGGTCAGCTGAGCAGCGAATTTCTACTTAACTACCTCCTATCAGGAGAGACCTCAGGGCTGCATCTTTTGAGCGCAGTACTGAGCCTGATACCCGTTTCCAACCCCACTTACAAGTAAAACTAGCTAAAATGTGCCTGGCTGCTGTTCACTAAAAAGCTCATTCTGTGTACATTTTTGGCATACATTTGCTTCTCAAGGGTCAGCTGAGCAGCGAATTTCTACTTAACTACCTCCTATCAGGAGAGACCTCAGGGCTGCATCTTTTGAGCGCAGTACTGAGCCTGAAAACCATTTACAAACCCACTTACACCAGTAAAACTAGCTAAAATGTGCCTGGCTGCTGTTCACTGAAAAGCTTATTCTGCATACATTTTTGGCATATATTTGCTCCTGCCGGGGCAGCTGAGCAGCAAATTTTTACTTAACTACCCCCTAATCAGGAGAGACCTCAGGGCTGCATCCTTTGAGCGCAGTACTGAGCCTGATACCCGTTTCCAACCCCACTTACAAGTAAAACTAGCTAAAATGTGCCTGGCTGCTGTTCACTGAAAAGCTCATTCTGGGTACATTTTTGGCATACATTTGCTTCTCCCGGGTCAGCTGAGCAGCGAGTTTCTACTTAACTACCTCCTATCAGGAGAGACCTCAGGGCTGCATCCTTTGCGCGCAGTACTGAGCCTGAATTAGCGTTTACAACCCCACTTACAAGTAAACTAGCTAAAATGTGCCTGGCTGCTGTTCACTGAAAAGCTTATTCTGCATACATTTTTGGCATATATTTGCTCCTGCCGGGTCAGCTGAGCAGCAAATTTTTACTTAACTACCTCCTATCAGGAGAGACCTCAGGGCTGCATCTTTTGAGCGCAGTACTGAGCCTGATACCCGTTTCCAACCCCACTTACAAGTAAAACTAGCTAAAATGTGCCTGTCTGCTGTTCACTGAAAAGTTCATTCTGGGTACATTTTTGGCATACATTTGCTTCTCCCGGGTCAGCTGAGCAGCGAATTTCTACTTAACTACCTCCTATCAGGAGAGACCTCAGGGCTGCATCTTTAGAGCGCAGTACTGAGCCTGAAAACCATTTACAACCCCACTTACAAGTAAAACTGGCTAAAATGTGCCTGGCTGCTGTTCACTGAAAAGCTCATTCTGCATACATTTTTGGCAGACATTTGCTCCTGCCGGGTCAGCTGAGCAGCGAATTTCCACTTAACTACCTCCTATCAGGAGAGACCTCAGGGCTGCATCTTTTGAGCGCAGTACTGAGCCTGATACCCGTTTCCAACCCCACTTACAAGTAAAACTAGCTAAAATGTGCCTGGCTACTGTTCACTAAAAAGCTCATTCTGTGTACATTTTTGGCATACATTTCTTCTCCCGGGTCAGCTGAGCAGCGAATTTCTACTTAACTACCTAGCTAAAATGTGCCTGGCTGCTGTTCACTGAAAAGCTTATTCTGCATACATTTTTGGCATATATTTGCTCCTGCCGGGTCAGCTGAGCAGCAAATTTTTACTTAACTACCCCCTAATCAGGAGAGACCTCAGGGCTGCATCCTTTGAGCGCAGTACTGAGCCTGATACTCGTTTCCAACCCCACTTACAAGTAAAACTAGCTAAAATGTGCCTGGCTGCTGTTCACTAAAAAGCTCATTCTGTGTACATTTTTGGCATACATTTCTTCTCCCGGGTCAGCTGAGCAGCGAATTTCTACTTAACTACCTAGCTAAAATGTGCCTGGCTGCTGTTCACTGAAAAGCTTATTCTGCATACATTTTTGGCATATATTTGCTCCTGCCGGGTCAGCTGAGCAGCAAATTTTTACTTAACTACCCCCTAATCAGGAGAGACCTCAGGGCTGCATCCTTTGAGCGCAGTACTGAGCCTGATACTCGTTTCCAACCCCACTTACAAGTAAAACTAGCTAAAATGTGCCTGGCTGCTGTTCACTGAAAAGCTCATTCTGGGTACATTTTTGGCATACATTTGCTTCTCCCGGGTCAGCTGAGCAGCGAGTTTCTACTTAACTACCTCCTATCAGGAGAGACCTCAGGGCTGCATCCTTTGCGCACAGTACTGAGCCTGAATTAGCTTTTACAACCCCACTTACAAGTAAACTAGCTAAAACGTGCCTGGCTGCTGTTCACTGAAAAGCTAATTCTTGGTACATTTTTGGTATACATTTGCTTCTGCCGGGTCAGCTGAGTAGTGAATTTCTACTTAACTACCTCCTATCAGGAGAGACCTCAGGGCTGCATCTTTTGAGCGCAGTACTGAGCCTGAAAACCGTTTACAACCCCACTTACAAGTAAAACTAGCTAAAATGTGCCTGGCTGCTGTTCACTGAAAAGCTTATTCTGCATACATTTTTGGCATATATTTGCTCCTGCCGGGTCAGCTGAGCAGCAAATTTTTACTTAACTAACCCCTAATCAGGAGAGACCTCAGGGCTGCATCCTTTGAGCGCAGTACTGAGCCTGATACCCGTTTCCAACCCCACTTACAAGTAAAACTAGCTAAAATGTGCCTGGCTGCTGTTCACTGAAAAGCTCATTCTGGGTACATTTTTGGCATACATTTGCTTCTCCCGGGTCAGCTGAGCAGCGAATTTCTACTTAACTACCTCCTATCAGGAGAGACCTCAGGGCTGCATCTTTTGAGCGCAGTACTGAGCCTGAAAACCGTTTCCAACCCCACTTACAAGTAAAACTAGCTAAAATGTGCCTGGCTGCTGTTCACTGAAAAGGTCATTCTGGGTACATTTTTGGTATACATTTGCTTCTGCCGGGTCAGCTGAGCAGCGAATTTCTACTTAACTACCTCCTATCAGGAGAGACCTCAGGGCTGCATCTTTTCAGCGCAGTATTGAGCCTGAAATACATTTACAAACCCACTTACACCAGTAAAACTAGCTAAAATGTGCCTGGCTGCTGTTCACTGAAAAGCTTATTCTGCATACATTTTTGGCATATATTTGCTCCTGCCGGGTCAGCTGAGCAGCAAATTTTTACTTAACTACCCCCTAATCAGGAGAGACCCCAGGGCTGCATCCTTTGAGCGCAGTACTGAGCCTGATACTCGTTTCCAACCCCACTTACAAGTAAAACTAGCTAAAATGTGCCTGGCTGCTGTTCACTGAAAAGCTCATTCTGGGTACATTTTTGGCATACATTTGCTTCTCCCGGGTCAGCTGAGCAGCGAGTTTCTACTTAACTACCTCCTATCAGGAGAGACCTCAGGGCTGCATCCTTTGCGCGCAGTACTGAGCCTGAATTAGCGTTTACAACCCCACTTACAAGTAAACTAGCTAAAACGTGCCTGGCTGCTGTTCACTGAAAAGCTCATTCTGGGTACATTTTTGGTATACATTTGCTTCTGGCGGGTCAGCTGAGCAGTGAATTTCTACTTAACTACCTCCTATCAGGAGAGACCTCAGGGCTGCATCTTTTGAGCGCAGTACTGAGCCTGAAAACCGTTTACAACCCCACTTACAAGTAAAACTAGCTAAAATGTGCCTGGCTGCTGTTCACTGAAAAGCTTATTCTGCATACATTTTTTTCATATATTTGCTCCTGCCGGGTCAGCTGAGCAGCAAATTTTTACTTAACTAACCCCTAATCAGGAGAGACCTCAGGGCTGCATCCTTTGAGCGCAGTACTGAGCCTGATACCCGTTTCCAACCCCACTTACAAGTAAAACTAGCTAAAATGTGCCTGGCTGCTGTTCAATGAAAAGCTCATTCTGGGTACATTTTTGGCATACATTTGCTTCTCCCGGGTCAGCTGAGCAGCGAATTTCTACTTAACTACCTCCTATCAGGAGAGACCTCAGGGCTGCATCTTTTGAGCGCAGTACTGAGCCTGAAAACCGTTTCCAACCCCACTTACAAATAAAACTAGCTAAAATGTGCCTGGCTGCTGTTCACTGAAAAGGTCATTCTGGGTACATTTTTGGTATACATTTGCTTCTGCCGGGTCAGCTGAGCAGTGAATTTCTACTTAACTACCTCCTATCAGGAGAGACCTCAGGGCTGCATCTTTTGAGCGCAGTACTGAGCCTGAAAACCATTTACAACCCCACTTACAAGTAAAACTATCTAAAATGTGCCTGGCTGCTGTTCACTGAAAAGCTCATTCTGCATACATTTTTGGCATATATTTGCTCCTGCCGGGTCAGCTGAGCAGCGAGTTTCTACTTAACTACTTCCTATCAGAAGAGACCTCAGGGCTGCATCCTTTGAGCGCAGTACTGAGCCTGAAAACCGTTTCCAACCCCACTTACAAGTAAAACTAGCTCAAATGTGCCTGGCTGCTGTTCACTGAAAAGGTCATTCTGGGTACATTTTTGGTATACATTTGCTTCTGCCGGGTCAGCTGAGCAGCGAGTTTCTACTTAACTACCTCCTATCAGGAGAGACCTCAGGGCTGCATCCTTTGAGCGCAGTACTGAGCCTGAAAAGCGTTTACAACCCCACTTACACATAATACTAGCTAAAATGTGCCTGGCTGCTGTTCACTGAAAAGGTCATTCTGGGTACATTTTTGGTATACATTTGCTACTCCCGGGTCAGCTGAGCAGTGAATTTCTACTTAACTACCTACTATCAGAAGAGACCTCATGGCTGCATCTTTTGAGCGCATACTGAGCCTGAAAACCGTTTCCAACCCCACTTACAAGTAAAACTAGCTAAAATGTGCCTGGCTGCTGTTCACTGAAAAGCTCATTCTGGGTACATTTTTGGCATACATTTGCTTCTCCCGGGTCAGCTGAGCAGTGAATTTCTACTTAACTACCTCCTATCAGGAGAGACCTCAGGGCTGCATCTTTTGAGCGCAGTACTGAGCCTGATACCCGTTTCCAACCCCACTTACAATTAAAACTAGCTAAAATGTGCCTGGCTGCTGTTCACTGAAAAGTTCATTCTGGGTACATTTTTGGCATACATTTGCTTCTCCCGGGTCAGCTGAGCAGCGAATTTCTACTTAACTACCTCCTATCAGGAGAGACCTCAGGGCTGCATCTTTTGAGCGCAGTACTGAGCCTGATACCCGTTTCCAACCCCACTTACAAGTAAAACTAGCTAAAATGTGCCTGGCTGCTGTTCACTAAAAAGCTCATTCTGTGTACATTTTTGGCATACATTTGCTTCTCCCGGGTCAGCTGAGCAGCGAATTTCTACTTAACTACCTCCTATCAGGAGAGACCTCAGGGCTGCATCTTTTGAGCGCAGTACTGAGCCTGAAAACCATTTACAAACCCACTTACACCAGTAAAACTAGCTAAAATGTGCCTGGCTGCTGTTCACTGAAAAGCTTATTCTGCATACATTTTTGGCATATATTTGCTCCTGCCGGGGCAGCTGAGCAGCAAATTTTTACTTAACTACCCCCTAATCAGGAGAGACCTCAGGGCTGCATCTTTTGAGCGCAGTACTGAGCCTGATACCCGTTTCCAACCCCACTTACAAGTAAAACTAGCTAAAATGTGCCTGGCTGCTGTTCACTGAAAAGTTCATTCTGGGTACATTTTTGGCATACATTTGCTTCTCCCGGGTCAGCTGAGCAGCGAATTTCTACTTAACTACCTCCTATCAGGAGAGACCTCAGGGCTGCATCTTTAGAGCGCAGTACTGAGCCTGAAAACCATTTACAACCCCACTTACAAGTAAAACTGGCTAAAATGTGCCTGGCTGCTGTTCACTGAAAAGCTCATTCTGCATACATTTTTGGCAGACATTTGCTCCTGCCGGGTCAGCTGAGCAGCGAATTTCCACTTAACTACCTCCTATCAGGAGAGACCTCAGGGCTGCATCTTTTGAGCGCAGTACTGAGCCTGATACCCGTTTCCAACCCCACTTACAAGTAAAACTAGCTAAAATGTGCCTGGCTACTGTTCACTAAAAAGCTCATTCTGTGTACATTTTTGGCATACATTTCTTCTCCCGGGTCAGCTGAGCAGCGAATTTCTACTTAACTACCTAGCTAAAATGTGCCTGGCTGCTGTTCACTGAAAAGCTTATTCTGCATACATTTTTGGCATATATTTGCTCCTGCCGGGTCAGCTGAGCAGCAAATTTTTACTTAACTACCCCCTAATCAGGAGAGACCTCAGGGCTGCATCCTTTGAGCGCAGTACTGAGCCTGATACTCGTTTCCAACCCCACTTACAAGTAAAACTAGCTAAAATGTGCCTGGCTGCTGTTCACTGAAAAGCTCATTCTGGGTACATTTTTGGCATACATTTGCTTCTCCCGGGTCAGCTGAGCAGCGAGTTTCTACTTAACTACCTCCTATCAGGAGAGACCTCAGGGCTGCATCCTTTGCGCGCAGTACTGAGCCTGAATTAGCGTTTACAACCCCACTTACAAGTAAACTAGCTAAAACGTGCCTGGCTGCTGTTCACTGAAAAGCTCATCCTTGGTACATTTTTGGTATACATTTGCTTCTGCCGGGTCAGCTGAGTAGTGAATTTCTACTTAACTACCTCCTATCAGGAGAGACCTCAGGGCTGCATCTTTTGAGCGCAGTACTGAGCCTGAAAACCGTTTACAACCCCACTTACAAGTAAAACTAGCTAAAATGTGCCTGGCTGCTGTTCACTGAAAAGCTTATTCTGCATACATTTTTGGCATATATTTGCTCCTGCCGGGTCAGCTGAGCAGCAAATTTTTACTTAACTAACCCCTAATCAGGAGAGACCTCAGGGCTGCATCCTTTGAGCGCAGTACTGAGCCTGATACCCGTTTCCAACCCCACTTACAAGTAAAACTAGCTAAAATGTGCCTGGCTGCTGTTCACTGAAAAGCTCATTCTGGGTACATTTTTGGCATACATTTGCTTCTCCCGGGTCAGCTGAGCAGCGAATTTCTACTTAACTACCTCCTATCAGGAGAGACCTCAGGGCTGCATCTTTTGAGCGCAGTACTGAGCCTGAAAACCGTTTCCAACCCCACTTACAAGTAAAACTAGCTAAAATGTGCCTGGCTGCTGTTCACTGAAAAGGTCATTCTGGGTACATTTTTGGTATACATTTGCTTCTGCCGGGTCAGCTGAGCAGCGAATTTCTACTTAACTACCTCCTATCAGGAGAGACCTCAGGGCTGCATCTTTTGAGCGCAGTACTGAGCCTGAAATACATTTACAAACCCACTTACACCAGTAAAACTAGCTAAAATGTGCCTGGCTGCTGTTCACTGAAAAGCTTATTCTGCATACATTTTTGGCATATATTTGCTCCTGCCGGGTCAGCTGAGCAGCAAATTTTTACTTAACTACCCCCTAATCAGGAGAGACCCCAGGGCTGCATCCTTTGAGCGCAGTACTGAGCCTGATACTCGTTTCCAACCCCACTTACAAGTAAAACTAGCTAAAATGTGCCTGGCTGCTGTTCACTGAAAAGCTCATTCTGGGTACATTTTTGGCATACATTTGCTTCTCCCGGGTCAGCTGAGCAGCGAGTTTCTACTTAACTACCTCCTATCAGGAGAGACCTCAGGGCTGCATCCTTTGCGCGCAGTACTGAGCCTGAATTAGCGTTTACAACCCCACTTACAAGTAAACTAGCTAAAACGTGCCTGGCTGCTGTTCACTGAAAAGCTCATTCTGGGTACATTTTTGGTATACATTTGCTTCTGGCGGGTCAGCTGAGCAGTGAATTTCTACTTAACTACCTCCTATCAGGAGAGACCTCAGGGCTGCATCTTTTGAGCGCAGTACTGAGCCTGAAAACCGTTTACAACCCCACTTACAAGTAAAACTAGCTAAAATGTGCCTGGCTGCTGTTCACTGAAAAGCTTATTCTGCATACATTTTTTTCATATATTTGCTCCTGCCGGGTCAGCTGAGCAGCAAATTTTTACTTAACTAACCCCTAATCAGGAGAGACCTCAGGGCTGCATCCTTTGAGCGCAGTACTGAGCCTGATACCCGTTTCCAACCCCACTTACAAGTAAAACTAGCTAAAATGTGCCTGGCTGCTGTTCAATGAAAAGCTCATTCTGGGTACATTTTTGGCATACATTTGCTTCTCCCGGGTCAGCTGAGCAGCGAATTTCTACTTAACTACCTCCTATCAGGAGAGACCTCAGGGCTGCATCTTTTGAGCGCAGTACTGAGCCTGAAAACCGTTTCCAACCCCACTTACAAATAAAACTAGCTAAAATGTGCCTGGCTGCTGTTCACTGAAAAGGTCATTCTGGGTACATTTTTGGTATACATTTGCTTCTGCCGGGTCAGCTGAGCAGTGAATTTCTACTTAACTACCTCCTATCAGGAGAGACCTCAGGGCTGCATCTTTTGAGCGCAGTACTGAGCCTGAAAACCATTTACAACCCCACTTACAAGTAAAACTATCTAAAATGTGCCTGGCTGCTGTTCACTGAAAAGCTCATTCTGCATACATTTTTGGCATATATTTGCTCCTGCCGGGTCAGCTGAGCAGCGAGTTTCTACTTAACTACTTCCTATCAGAAGAGACCTCAGGGCTGCATCCTTTGAGCGCAGTACTGAGCCTGAAAACCGTTTCCAACCCCACTTACAAGTAAAACTAGCTAAAATGTGCCTGGCTGCTGTTCACTGAAAAGGTCATTCTGGGTACATTTTTGGTATACATTTGCTTCTGCCGGGTCAGCTGAGCAGTGAATTTCTACTTAACTACCTCCTATCAGAAGAGACCTCATGGCTGCATCTTTTGAGCGCAGTACTGAGCCTGAAAACCGTTTCCAACCCCACTTACAAGTAAAACTAGCTAAAATGTGCCTGGCTGCTGTTCACTAAAAAGCTCATTCTGGGTACATTTTTGGCATACATTTGCTTCTCCCGGGTCAGCTGAGCAGCGAATTTCTACTTAACTACCTCCTATCAGGAGAGACCTCAGGGCTGCATCTTTTGAACGCAGTACTGAGCCTGAAAACCATTTACAACCCCACTTACAAGTAAAACTAGCTAAAATGTGCCTGGCTGCTGTTCACTGAAAAGCTCATTCTGCATACATTTTTGGCATAATTTGCTCTTCCCGGGTCAGCTGAGCAGCGAGTTTCTACTTAACTACCTCCTATCAGGAGAGACCGCAGGGCTGCATCTTTTGAGCGCAGTACTGAGCCTGAAAACCGTTTACAACCCCACTTGCAAGTAAAACTAGCTAAAATGTGCCTGGCTGCTGTTCACTGAAAAGCTCATTCTGGGTACATTTTTGGTATACATTTGCTTCTGCCGGGTCAGCTGAGTAGTGAATTTCTACTTAACTACCTCCGATCAGGAGAGACCTCAGGGCTGCATCTTTTGAGCGCAGTACTGAGCTTGAAAACCGTTTCCAACCCCACTTACAGGTAAAACTAGCTAAAATGTGCCTGGCTGCTGTTCAGTGAAAAGCTCATTCTGGGTACATTTTTGGTATACATGTGCTTCTGCCGGGTCTCCTGAGCAGTGAATTTCTACATAACTACCTCCTATCAGGAGAGACCTCAGGGCTGCATCTTTTGAGCGCAGTACTGAGCCTGATACCCGTTTCCAACCCCACTTACAAGTAAAACTAGCTAAAATGTGCCTGGCTGCTGTTCACTGAAAAGCTCATTCTGGGTACATTTTTGGCATACATTTGCTTCTCCCGGGTCAGCTGAGCAGCGAATTTCTACTTAACTACCTCCTATCAGGAGAGACCTCAGGGCTGCATCTTTTGAGCGCAGTACTGAGCCTGAAAACCGTTTACAACCCCACTTACAAGTAAAACTAGCTAAAATGTGCCTGGCTGCTGGTCACTGAAAAGCTCATTCTGCATACATTTTTGGCATATATTTGCTCCTGCCGGGTCAGCTGAGCAGCAAATTTTTACTTAACTACCCCCTAATCAGGAGAGACCTCAGGGCTGCATCCTTTGAGCGCAGTACTGAGCCTGAAAAGCGTTTACAACCCCACTTACAAGTAAAACTAGCTAAAATGTGCCTGGCTGCTTTTCACTGAAAAGCTCATTCTGGGTACATTTTTGGTATACATTTGCTTCTGGCGGGTCAGCTGAGCAGTGAATTTCTACTTAACTACCTCCTATCAGGAGAGACCTCAGGGCTGCATCCTTTGCGCGCAGTACTGAGCCTGAATTAGCGTTTACAACCCCACTTACAAGTAAACTAGCTAAAACGTGCCTGGCTGCTGTTCACTGAAAAGCTCATTCTGGGTACATTTTTGGTATACATTTGCTTCTGGCGGGTCAGCTGAGCCGTGAATTTCTACTTAACTACCTCCTATCAGGAGAGACCTCAGGGCTGCATCTTTTGAGCGCAGTACTGAGCCTGAAAACCGTTTACAACCCCACTTACAAGTAAAACTAGCTAAAATGTGCCTGGCTGCTGTTCACTGAAAAGCTTATTCTGCATACATTTTTTTCATATATTTGCTCCTGCCGGGTCAGCTGAGCAGCAAATTTTTACTTAACTAACCCCTAATCAGGAGAGACCTCAGGGCTGCATCCTTTGAGCGCAGTACTGAGCCTGATACCCGTTTCCAACCCCACTTACAAGTAAAACTAGCTAAGATGTGCCTGGCTGCTGTTCACTGAAAAGCTCATTCTGGGTACATTTTTGGCATACATTTGCTTCTCCCGGGTCAGCTGAGCAGCGAATTTCTACTTAACTACCTCCTATCAGGAGAGACCTCAGGGCTGCATCTTTTGAGCGCAGTACTGAGCCTGAAAACCGTTTCCAACCCCACTTACAAATAAAACTAGCTAAAATGTGCCTGGCTGCTGTTCACTGAAAAGGTCATTCTGGGTACATTTTTGGTATACATTTGCTTCTGCCGGGTCAGCTGAGCAGTGAATTTCTACTTAACTACCTCCTATCAGGAGAGACCTCAGGGCTGCATCTTTTGAGCGCAGTACTGAGCCTGAAAACCATTTACAACCCCACTTACAAGTAAAACTATCTAAAATGTGCCTGGCTGCTGTTCACTGAAAAGCTCATTCTGCATACATTTTTGGCATATATTTGCTCCTGCCGGGTCAGCTGAGCAGCGAGTTTCTACTTAACTACTTCCTATCAGAAGAGACCTCAGGGCTGCATCCTTTGAGCGCAGTACTGAGCCTGAAAACCGTTTCCAACCCCACTTACAAGTAAAACTAGCTAAAATGTGCCTGGCTGCTGTTCACTGAAAAGGTCATTCTGGGTACATTTTTGGTATACATTTGCTTCTGCCGGGTCAGCTGAGCAGTGAATTTCTACTTAACTACCTCCTATCAGAAGAGACCTCATGGCTGCATCTTTTGAGCGCAGTACTGAGCCTGAAAACCGTTTCCAACCCCACTTACAAGTAAAACTAGCTAAAATGTGCCTGGCTGCTGTTCACTAAAAAGCTCATTCTGGGTACATTTTTGGCATACATTTGCTTCTCCCGGGTCAGCTGAGCAGCGAATTTCTACTTAACTACCTCCTATCAGGAGAGACCTCAGGGCTGCATCTTTTGAACGCAGTACTGAGCCTGAAAACCATTTACAACCCCACTTACAAGTAAAACTAGCTAAAATGTGCCTGGCTGCTGTTCACTGAAAAGCTCATTCTGCATACATTTTTGGCATAATTTGCTCTTCCCGGGTCAGCTGAGCAGCGAGTTTCTACTTAACTACCTCCTATCAGGAGAGACCACAGGGCTGCATCTTTTGAGCGCAGTACTGAGCCTGAAAACCGTTTACAACCCCACTTACAAGTAAAACTAGCTAAAATGTGCCTGGCTGCTGTTCACTGAAAAGCTCATTCTGGGTACATTTTTGGTATACATTTGCTTCTGCCGGGTCAGCTGAGTAGTGAATTTCTACTTAACTACCTCCGATCAGGAGAGACCTCAGGGCTGCATCTTTTGAGCGCAGTACTGAGCTTGAAAACCGTTTACAACCCCACTTACAAGTAAAACTAGCTAAAATGTGCCTGGCTGCTGTTCACTGAAAAGCTAATTCTGCATACATTTTTGGCATATATTTGCTCCTGCCGGGTCAGCTGAGCAGCGAATTTTTACTTAACTACCCCCTAATCAGGAGAGACCTCAGGGCTGCATCCTTTGAGCGCAGTACTGAGCCTGAAAAGCGTTTACAACCCCACTTACAAGTAAAAACTAGCTAAAATGTGCCTGGCTGCTGTTCACTGAAAAGGTCATTCTGGGTACTTTTTGGTATACATTTGCTTCTGCCGGGTCAGCTGAGCAGTGAATTTCTACTTAACTACCTCCTATCAGGAGAGAACTCAGGGCTGCATCTTTTGAGCGCAGTACTGAGCCTGAAAACCGTTTACAACCCCACTTACAAGTAAAACTAGCTAAAATGTGCCTGGCTGCTGTTCACTGAAAAGCTTATTCTGCATACATTTTTGGCATATATTTGCTCCTGCCGGGTCAGCTGAGCAGCAAATTTTTACTTAACTAACCCCTAATCAGGAGAGACCTCAGGGCTGCATCCTTTGAGCGCAGTACTGAGCCTGATACCCGTTTCCAACCCCACTTACAAGTAAAACTAGCTAAAATGTGCCTGGCTGCTGTTCACTGAAAAGCTAATTCTGGGTACATTTTTGGCATACATGTGCTTCTCCCGGGTCAGCTGAGCAGCGAATTTCTACTTAACTACCTCCTATCAGGAGAGACCTCAGGGCTGCATCTTTTGAGCGCAGTACTGAGCCTGAAAACCGTTTCCAACCCCACTTACAAGTAAAACTAGCTAAAATGTGCTTGGCTGCTGTTCACTGAAAAGGTCATTCTGGGTACATTTTTGGTATACATTTGCTTCTGCCGGGTCAGCTGAGCAGCGAGTTTCTACTTAACTACCTCCTATCAGGAGAGACCTCAGGGCTGCATCCTTTGAGCGCAGTACTGAGCCTGAAAAGCGTTTACAACCCCACTTACACATAATACTAGCTAAAATGTGCCTGGCTGCTGTTCACTGAAAAGGTCATTCTGGGTACATTTTTGGTATACATTTGCTACTCCCGGGTCAGCTGAGCAGTGAATTTCTACTTAACTACCTACTATCAGAAGAGACCTCATGGCTGCATCTTTTGAGCGCATACTGAGCCTGAAAACCGTTTCCAACCCCACTTACAAGTAAAACTAGCTAAAATGTGCCTGGCTGCTGTTCACTGAAAAGCTCATTCTGGGTACATTTTTGGCATACATTTGCTTCTCCCGGGTCAGCTGAGCAGTGAATTTCTACTTAACTACCTCCTATCAGGAGAGACCTAAGGGCTGCATCTTTTGAGTGCAGTACTGAGCCTGATACCCGTTTCCAACCCCACTTACAATTAAAACTAGCTAAAATGTGCCTGGCTGCTGTTCACTGAAAAGTTCATTCTGGGTACATTTTTGGCATACATTTGCTTCTCCCGGGTCAGCTGAGCAGCGAATTTCTACTTAACTACCTCCTATCAGGAGAGACCTCAGGGCTGCATCTTTAGAGCGCAGTACTGAGCCTGAAAACCATTTACAACCCCACTTACAAGTAAAACTGGCTAAAATGTGCCTGGCTGCTGTTCACTGAAAAGCTCATTCTGCATACATTTTTGGCAGACATTTGCTCCTGCCGGGTCAGCTGAGCAGCGAATTTCCACTTAACTACCTCCTATCAGGAGAGACCTCAGGGCTGCATCTTTTGAGCGCAGTACTGAGCCTGATACCCGTTTCCAACCCCACTTACAAGTAAAACTAGCTAAAATGTGCCTGGCTGCTGTTCACTAAAAAGCTCATTCTGTGTACATTTTTGGCATACATTTGCTTCTCCCGGGTCAGCTGAGCAGCGAATTTCTACTTAACTACCTCCTATCAGGAGAGACCTCAGGGCTGCATCTTTTGAGCGCAGTACTGAGCCTGAAAACCATTTACAAACCCACTTACACCAGTAAAACTAGCTAAAATGTGCCTGGCTGCTGTTCACTGAAAAGCTTATTCTGCATACATTTTTGGCATATATTTGCTCCTGCCGGGGCAGCTGAGCAGCAAATTTTTACTTAACTACCCCCTAATCAGGAGAGACCTCAGGGCTGCATCCTTTGAGCGCAGTACTGAGCCTGATACCCGTTTCCAACCCCACTTACAAGTAAAACTAGCTAAAATGTGCCTGGCTGCTGTTCACTGAAAAGCTCATTCTGGGTACATTTTTGGCATACATTTGCTTCTCCCGGGTCAGCTGAGCAGCGAGTTTCTACTTAACTACCTCCTATCAGGAGAGACCTCAGGGCTGCATCCTTTGCGCGCAGTACTGAGCCTGAATTAGCGTTTACAACCCCACTTACAAGTAAACTAGCTAAAATGTGCCTGGCTGCTGTTCACTGAAAAGCTTATTCTGCATACATTTTTGGCAAATATTTGCTCCTGCCGGGTCAGCTGAGCAGTGAATTTCTACTTAACTACCTCCTATCAGGAGAGACCGCAGGGCTGCATCTTTTGAGCGCAGTACTGAGCCTGAAAACCGTTTACAACCCCACTTACAAGTAAAACTAGCTAAAATGTGCCTGGCTGCTGTTCACTGAAAAGCTCATTCTGGGTACATTTTTGGTATACATTTGCTTCTGCCGGGTCAGCTGAGTAGTGAATTTCTACTTAACTACCTCCGATCAGGAGAGACCTCAGGGCTGCATCTTTTGAGCGCAGTACTGAGCTTGAAAACCGTTTCCAACCCCACTTACAGGTAAAACTAGCTAAAATGTGCCTGGCTGCTGTTCAGTGAAAAGCTCATTCTGGGTACATTTTTGGTATACATGTGCTTCTGCCGGGTCTCCTGAGCAGTGAATTTCTACATAACTACCTCCTATCAGGAGAGACCTCAGGGCTGCATCTTTTGAGCGCAGTACTGAGCCTGATACCCGTTTCCAACCCCACTTACAAGTAAAACTAGCTAAAATGTGCCTGGCTGCTGTTCACTGAAAAGCTCATTCTGGGTACATTTTTGGCATACATTTGCTTCTCCCGGGTCAGCTGAGCAGCGAATTTCTACTTAACTACCTCCTATCAGGAGAGACCTCAGGGCTGCATCTTTTGAGCGCAGTACTGAGCCTGAAAACCGTTTACAACCCCACTTACAAGTAAAACTAGCTAAAATGTGCCTGGCTGCTGGTCACTGAAAAGCTCATTCTGCATACATTTTTGGCATATATTTGCTCCTGCCGGGTCAGCTGAGCAGCAAATTTTTACTTAACTACCCCCTAATCAGGAGAGACCTCAGGGCTGCATCCTTTGAGCGCAGTACTGAGCCTGAAAAGCGTTTACAACCCCACTTACAAGTAAAACTAGCTAAAATGTGCCTGGCTGCTGTTCACTGAAAAGGACATTCTGGGTACTTTTTGGTATACATTTGCTTCTGCCGGGTCAGCTGAGCAGTGAATTTCTACTTAACTACCTCCTATCAGGAGAGACCTCAGGGCTGCATCCTTTGCGCGCAGTACTGAGCCTGAATTAGCGTTTACAACCCCACTTACAAGTAAACTAGCTAAAACGTGCCTGGCTGCTGTTCACTGAAAAGCTCATTCTGGGTACATTTTTGGTATACATTTGCTTCTGGCGGGTCAGCTGAGCAGTGAATTTCTACTTAACTACCTCCTATCAGGAGAGACCTCAGGGCTGCATCTTTTGAGCGCAGTACTGAGCCTGAAAACCGTTTACAACCCCACTTACAAGTAAAACTAGCTAAAATGTGCCTGGCTGCTGTTCACTGAAAAGCTTATTCTGCATACATTTTTTTCATATATTTGCTCCTGCCGGGTCAGCTGAGCAGCAAATTTTTACTTAACTAACCCCTAATCAGGAGAGACCTCAGGGCTGCATCCTTTGAGCGCAGTACTGAGCCTGATACCCGTTTCCAACCCCACTTACAAGTAAAACTAGCTAAGATGTGCCTGGCTGCTGTTCACTGAAAAGCTCATTCTGGGTACATTTTTGGCATACATTTGCTTCTCCCGGGTCAGCTGAGCAGCGAATTTCTACTTAACTACCTCCTATCAGGAGAGACCTCAGGGCTGCATCTTTTGAGCGCAGTACTGAGCCTGAAAACCGTTTCCAACCCCACTTACAAATAAAACTAGCTAAAATGTGCCTGGCTGCTGTTCACTTAAAAGGTCATTCTGGGTACATTTTTGGTATACATTTGCTTCTGCCGGGTCAGCTGAGCAGTGAATTTCTACTTAACTACCTCCTATCAGGAGAGACCTCAGGGCTGCATCTTTTGAGCGCAGTACTGAGCCTGAAAACCATTTACAACCCCACTTACAAGTAAAACTATCTAAAATGTGCCTGGCTGCTGTTCACTGAAAAGCTCATTCTGCATACATTTTTGGCATATATTTGCTCCTGCCGGGTCAGCTGAGCAGCGAGTTTCTACTTAACTACTTCCTATCAGAAGAGACCTCAGGGCTGCATCCTTTGAGCGCAGTACTGAGCCTGAAAACCGTTTCCAACCCCACTTACAAGTAAAACTAGCTAAAATGTGCCTGGCTGCTGTTCACTGAAAAGGTCATTCTGGGTACATTTTTGGTATACATTTGCTTCTGCCGGGTCAGCTGAGCAGTGAATTTCTACTTAACTACCTCCTATCAGAAGAGACCTCATGGCTGCATCTTTTGAGCGCAGTACTGAGCCTGAAAACCGTTTCCAACCCCACTTACAAGTAAAACTAGCTAAAATGTGCCTGGCTGCTGTTCACTAAAAAGCTCATTCTGGGTACATTTTTGGCATACATTTGCTTCTCCCGGGTCAGCTGAGCAGCAAATTTCTACTTAACTACCTCCTATCAGGAGAGACCTCAGGGCTGCATCTTTTGAACGCAGTACTGAGCCTGAAAACCATTTACAACCCCACTTACAAGTAAAACTAGCTAAAATGTGCCTGGCTGCTGTTCACTGAAAAGCTCATTCTGCATACATTTTTGGCATAATTTGCTCTTCCCGGGTCAGCTGAGCAGCGAGTTTCTACTTAACTACCTCCTATCAGGAGAGACCGCAGGGCTGCATCTTTTGAGCGCAGTACTGAGCCTGAAAACTGTTTACAACCCCACTTACAAGTAAAACTAGCTAAAATGTGCCTGGCTGCTGTTCACTGAAAAGCTCATTCTGGGTACATTTTTGGTATACATTTGCTTCTGCCGGGTCAGCTGAGTAGTGAATTTCTACTTAACTACCTCCGATCAGGAGAGACCTCAGGGCTGCATCTTTTGAGCGCAGTACTGAGCTTGAAAACCGTTTCAACCCCACTTACAAGTAAAACTAGATAAAATGTGCCTGGCTGCTGTTCACTGAAAAGCTAATTCTGCATACATTTTTGGCATATATTTGCTCCTGCCGGGTCAGCTGAGCAGCGAATTTTTACTTAACTACCCCCTAATCAGGAGAGACCTCAGGGCTGCATCCTTTGAGCGCAGTACTGAGCCTGAAAAGCGTTTACAACCCCACTTACAAGTAAAAACTAGCTAAAATGTGCCTGGCTGCTGTTCACTGAAAAGGTCATTCTGGGTACTTTTTGGTATACATTTGCTTCTGCCGGGTCAGCTGAGCAGTGAATTTCTACTTAACTACCTCCTATCAGGAGAGAACTCAGGGCTGCATCTTTTGAGCGCAGTACTGAGCCTGAAAACCGTTTCCAACCCCACTTACAGGTAAAACTAGCTAAAATGTGCCTGGCTGCTGTTCAGTGAAAAGCTCATTCTGGGTACATTTTTGGTATACATGTGCTTCTGCCGGCTCTCCTGAGCAGTGAATTTCTACATAACTACCTCCTATCAGGAGAGACCTCAGGGCTGCATCTTTTGAGCGCAGTAATGAGCCTGAAAACCATTTACAACCCCACTTACAAGTAAAACTAGCTAAAATGTGCCTGGCTGCTGTTCACTGAAAAGCTCATTCTGGGTACATTTTTGGCATACATTTGCTTCTCCCGGGTCAGCTGAGCAGCGAATTTCTACTTAACTACCTCCTATCAGGAGAGACCTCAGGGCTGCATCTTTTGAGCGCAGTACTGAGCCTGAAAACCGTTTACAACCCCACTTACAAGTAAAACTAGCTAAAATGTGCCTGGCTGCTGGTCACTGAAAAGCTCATTCTGCATACATTTTTGGCATATATTTGCTCCTGCCGGGTCAGCTGAGCAGCAAATTTCTACTTAACTACCTCCTATCAGGAGAGACCTCATGGCTGCATCCTTTGAGCGCAGTACTGAGCCTGAAAAGCGTTTACAACCCCACTTACAAGTAAAACTAGCTAAAATGTGCCTGGCTGCTGTTCACTGAAAAGGACATTCTGGGTACTTTTTGGTATACATTTGCTTCTGCCGGGTCAGCTGAGCAGTGAATTTCTACTTAACTACCTCCTATCAGGAGAGACCTCAGGGCTGCATCTTTTGAGCGCAGTACTGAGCCTGAAAACCATTTACAACCCCACTTACAAGTAAAACTATCTAAAATGTGCCTGGCTGCTGTTCACTGAAAAGCTCATTCTGCATACATTTTTGGCATATATTTGCTCCTGCCGGGTCAGCTGAGCAGCGAGTTTCTACTTAACTACTTCCTATCAGAAGAGACCTCAGGGCTGCATCCTTTGAGCGCAGTACTGAGCCTGAAAAGCGTTTACAACCCCACTTACAAGTAAAACTAGCTAAAATGTGCCTGGCTGCTGGTCACTGAAAAGCTCATTCTGCATACATTTTTGGCATATATTTGCTCCTGCCGGGTCAGCTGAGCAGCAAATTTTTACTTAACTACCCCCTAATCAGGAGAGACCTCAGGGCTGCATCCTTTGAGCGCAGTACTGAGCCTGAAAAGCGTTTACAACTTCACTTACAAGTAAAACTAGCTAAAATGTGCCTGGCTGCTGTTCACTGAAAAGGACATTCTGGGTACTTTTTGGTATACATTTGCTTCTGCCGGGTCAGCTGAGCAGTGAATTTCTACTTAACTACCTCCTATCAGGAGAGAACTCAGGGCTGCGTCTTTTGAGCGCAGTACTGAGCCTGAAAACCGTTTCCAACCCCACTTACAGGTAAAACTAGCTAAAATGTGCCTGGCTGCTGGTCACTGAAAAGCTCATTCTGCATACATTTTTGGCATATATTTGCTCCTGCCGGGTCAGCTGAGCAGCAAATTTTTACTTAACTACCCCCTAATCAGGAGAGACCTCAGGGCTGCATCCTTTGAGCGCAGTACTGAGCCTGAAAAGCGTTTACAACCCCACTTACAAGTAAAACTAGCTAAAATGTGCCTGGCTGCTGTTCACTGAAAAGGACATTCTGGGTACTTTTTGGTATACATTTGCTTCTGCCGGGTCAGCTGAGCAGTGAATTTCTACTTAACTACCTCCTATCAGGAGAGAACTCAGGGCTGCGTCTTTTGAGCGCAGTACTGAGCCTGAAAACCGTTTCCAACCCCACTTACAGGTAAAACTAGCTAAAATGTGCCTGGCTGCTGTTCACTGAAAAGCTCATTCTGGGTACATTTTTGGCATATATTTGCTCCTGCCGGGTCAGCTGAGCAGTGAATTTCTACTTAACTACCTCCTATCAGGAGAGACCTCAGGGCTGCATCCTTTCAGCGCAGTACTGAGCCTGAAAAGCGTTTACAACCCCACTTACAAGTAAAACTAGCTAAAATGTGCCTGGCTGCTGTTCACTGAAAAGCTCATTCTGGGTACATTTTTGGTATACATTTTCTTCTGCCGGGTCAGCTGAGAGGTAAATTTCTACTTAACTACCTCCTATCAGGAGAGACCTCAGGGCTGCATCTTTTGAGCGCAGTACTGAGCCTGATACCCGTTTCCAACCCCACTTACAAGTAAAACTAGCTAAAATGTGCCTGGCTGCTGTTCACTGAAAAGCTCATTCTGGGTACATTTTTGGCATACATGTGCTTCTCCCGGGTCAGCTGAGCAGCGAATTTCTACAACTACCTCCTATCAGGAGAGACCTCAGGGCTGCATCTTTTGAGCGCAGTACTGAGCCTGAAAACCGTTTACAACCCCACTTACAAGTAAAACTAGCTAAAATGTGCCTGGCTGCTGGTCACTGAAAAGCTCATTCTGCATACATTTTTGGCATATATTTGCTCCTGCCGGGTCAGCTGAGCAGCAAATTTCTACTTAACTACTCCCTATCAGGAGAGACCTCAGGGCTGCATCTTTTGAGCGCAGTACTGAGCCTGAAAACCGTTTACAACCCCACTCACAAGTAAAACTAGCTAAAATGTGCCTGGCTGCTGTTCACTGAAAAGCTAATTCTGCATACATTTTTGGCATACATTTGTTTCTGCCGGGTCAGCTGAGCAGTGAATTTCTACTTAACTACCTCCTTTCAGGAGAGACTTCAGGGCTGCATCTTTTGAGCGCAGTACTGAGCCTGAAAAGCGTTTACAACCCCACTTACAAGTAAAACTAGCTAAAATGTGCCTGGCTGTTTTTCACTGAAATGCTCATTCTGGGTACATTTTTGGTATACATTTGCTTCTGCCGGGTCAGCTGAGCAGTGAATTTCTACTTAACTACCTCCTATCAGGAGAGACCTCAGGGATGCATCCTTTCAGCGCAGTACTGAGCCTGAAAAGCGTTTACAACCCCACTTACAAGTAAAACTAGCTAAAATGTGCCTGGCTGCTGTTCACTGAAAAGCTCATTCTGGGTACATTTTTGGTATACATTTTCTTCTGTGGGTCAGCTGAGAGGTAAATTTCTACTTAACTACCTCCTATCAGGAGAGACCTCAGGGCTGCATCTTTTGAGCGCAGTACTGAGCCTGATACCCGTTTCCAACCCCACTTACAAGTAAAACTAGCTGAAATGTGCCTGGCTGCTGTTCACTGAAAAGCTCATTCTGGGTACATTTTTGGCATACATTTGCTTCTCCCGGGTCAGCTGAGCAGCGAATTTCTACTTAACTACCTCCTATCAGGAGAGACCTCAGGCTGCATCTTTTGAGCGCAGTACTGAGCCTGAAAACCGTTTACAACCCCACTTACAAGTAAAACTAGCTAAAATGTGCCTGGCTGCTGTTCACTGAAAAGGACATTCTGGGTACTTTTTGGTATACATTTGCTTCTGCCGGGTCAGCTGAGCAGTGAATTTCTACTTAACTACCTCCTATCAGGAGAGAACTCAGGGCTGCGTCTTTTGAGCGCAGTACTGAACCTGAAAACCGTTTCCAACCCCTCTTACAGGTAAAACTAGCTAAAATGTGCCTGGCTGCTGTTCACTGAAAAGCTCATTCTGGGTACATTTTTGGCATATATTTGCTCCTGCCGGGTCAGCTGAGCAGTGAATTTCTACTTAACTACCTCCTATCAGGAGAGACCTCAGGGCTGCATCCTTTCAGCGCAGTACTGAGCCTGAAAAGCGTTTACAACCCCACTTACAAGTAAAACTAGCTAAAATGTGCCTGGCCGCTGTTCACTGAAAAGCTCATTCTGGGTACATTTTTGGTATACATTTTCTTCTGCCGGGTCAGCTGAGAGGTAAATTTCTACTTAACTACCTCCTATCAGGAGAGACCTCAGGGCTGCATCTTTTGAGCGCAGTACTGAGCCTGATACCCGTTTCCAACCCCACTTACAAGTAAAACTAGCTAAAATGTGCCTGGCTGCTGTTCACTGAAAAGCTCATTCTGGGTACATTTTTGGCATACATGTGCTTCTCCCGGGTCAGCTGAGCAGCGAATTTCTACTTAACTACCTCCTATCAGGAGAGACCTCAGGGCTGCATCTTTTGAGCGCAGTACTGAGCCTGAAAACCGTTTACAACCCCACTTACAAGTAAAACTAGCTAAAATGTGCCTGGCTGCTGGTCACTGAAAAGCTCATTCTGCATACATTTTTGGCATATATTTGCTCCTGCCGGGTCAGCTGAGCAGCAAATTTCTACTTAACTACTTCCTATCAGGAGAGACCTCAGGGCTGCATCTTTTGAGCGCAGTACTGAGCCTGAAAACCGTTTACAACCCCACTCACAAGTAAAACTAGCTAAAATGTGCCTGGCTGCTGTTCACTGAAAAGCTAATTCTGCATACATTTTTGGCATACATTTGTTTCTGCCGGGTCAGCTGAGCAGTGAATTTCTACTTAACTACCTCCTTTCAGGAGAGACTTCAGGGCTGCATCTTTTGAGCGCAGTACTGAGCCTGAAAACCGTTTACAACCCCACTTACAAGTAAAACTAGCTAAAATGTGCCTGGCTGTTGTTCACTGAAATGCTCATTCTGGGTACATTTTTGGTATACATTTGCTTCTGCCGGGTCAGCTGAGCAGTGAATTTCTACTTAACTACCTCCTATCAGGAGAGACCTCAGGGCTGCATCCTTTCAGCGCAGTACTGAGCCTGAAAAGCGTTTACAACCCCACTTACAAGTAAAACTAGCTAAAATGTGCCTGGCTGCTGTTCACTGAAAAGGACATTCTGGGTACTTTTTGGTATACATTTGCTTCTGCTGGGTCAGCTGAGCAGTGAATTTCTACTTAACTACCTCCTATCAGGAGAGACCTCAGGGCTGCGTCTTTTGAGCGCAGTACTGAGCCTGAAAACCGTTTCCAACCCCACTTACAATTAAAACTAGCTAAAATGTGCCTGGCTGCTGTTCACTGAAAAGCTCATTCTGGGTACATTTTTGGTATACATGTGCTTCTCCCGGGTCAGCTGATCAGCGAATTTCTACTTAACTACCTCCTATCAGGAGAGACCTCAGGGCTGCATCTTTTGAGCGCAGTACTGAGCCTGAAAACCGTTTACAACCCCACTTACAAGTAAAACTAGCTAAAATGTGCCTGGCTGCTGTTCACTGAAAAGCTCATTCTGGGTACATTTTTGGCATACATTTGTTTCTGCCGGGTCAGCTGAGCAGTGAATTTCTACTTAACTACCTCCTTTCAGGAGAGACTTCAGGGCTGCATCCTTTCAGCGCAGTACTGAGCCTGAAAAGCGTTTACAACCCCACTTACACGTAAAACTAGCTAAAATGTGCCTGGCTGCTGTTCACTGAAAAGGTCATTCTGGGTACATTTTTGGTATACATTTGCTTCTGCCGGGTCAGCTGAGCAGTGAATTTCTACTTAACTACCTCCTATCAGGGAGAGACCTCAGGGCTGCATCTTTTGAGCGCAGTACTGAGCCTGATACCCGTTTCCAACCCCACTTACAAGTAAAACTAGCCAAAATGTGCCTGGCTGCTGTTCACTGAAAAGCTCATTCTGGGTACATTTTTGGTATACATGTGCCTCTGCCGGGTCTCCTGAGCAGTGAATTTCTACATAACTACCTCCTATCAGGAGAGACCTCAGGGCTGCATCTTTTGAGCGCAGTACTGAGCCTGATACCCGTTTCCAACCCCACTTACAAGTAAAACTAGCTAAAATGTGCCTGGCTGCTGTTCACTGAAAAGCTCATTCTGGGTACATTTTTGGCATACATGTGCTTCTCCCGGGTCAGCTGAGCAGCGAATTTCTACTTAACTACCTCCTATCAGGAGAGACCTCAGGGCTGCATCTTTTGAGCGCAGTACTGAGCCTGAAAACCATTTACAACCCCACTTACAAGTAAAACTAGCTACAATGTGCCTGGCTGCTGTTCACTGAAAAGCTAATTCTGCATACATTTTTGGCATACATTTGTTTCTGCCGGGTCAGCTGAGCAGTGAATTTCTACTTAACTACCTCCTTTCAGGAGAGACTTCAGGGCTGCATCTTTTGAGCGCAGTACTGAGCCTGAAAAGCGTTTACAACCCCACTTACAAGTAAAACTAGCTAAAATGTGCCTGGCTGTTTTTCACTGAAATGCTCATTCTGGGTACATTTTTGGTATACATTTGCTTCTGCCGGGTCAGCTGAGCAGTGAATTTCTACTTAACTACCTCCTATCAGGAGAGACCTCAGGGATGCATCCTTTCAGCGCAGTACTGAGCCTGAAAAGCGTTTACAACCCCACTTACAAGTAAAACTAGCTAAAATGTGCCTGGCTGCTGTTCACTGAAAAGCTCATTCTGGGTACATTTTTGGTATACATTTTCTTCTGTGGGTCAGCTGAGAGGTAAATTTCTACTTAACTACCTCCTATCAGGAGAGACCTCAGGGCTGCATCTTTTGAGCGCAGTACTGAGCCTGATACCCGTTTCCAACCCCACTTACAAGTAAAACTAGCTGAAATGTGCCTGGCTGCTGTTCACTGAAAAGCTCATTCTGGGTACATTTTTGGCATACATTTGCTTCTCCCGGGTCAGCTGAGCAGCGAATTTCTACTTAACTACCTCCTATCAGGAGAGACCTCAGGCTGCATCTTTTGAGCGCAGTACTGAGCCTGAAAACCGTTTACAACCCCACTTACAAGTAAAACTAGCTAAAATGTGCCTGGCTGCTGTTCACTGAAAAGGACATTCTGGGTACTTTTTGGTATACATTTGCTTCTGCCGGGTCAGCTGAGCAGTGAATTTCTACTTAACTACCTCCTATCAGGAGAGAACTCAGGGCTGCGTCTTTTGAGCGCAGTACTGAGCCTGAAAACCGTTTCCAACCCCACTTACAGGTAAAACTAGCTAAAATGTGCCTGGCTGCTGTTCACTGAAAAGCTCATTCTGGGTACATTTTTGGCATATATTTGCTCCTGCCGGGTCAGCTGAGCAGTGAATTTCTACTTAACTACCTTCTATCAGGAGAGACCTCAGGGCTGCATCCTTTCAGCGCAGTACTGAGCCTGAAAAGCGTTTACAACCCCACTTACAAGTAAAACTAGCTAAAATGTGCCTGGCTGCTGTTCACTGAAAAGCTCATTCTGGGTACATTTTTGGTATACATTTTCTTCTGCCGGGTCAGCTGAGAGGTAAATTTCTACTTAACTACCTCCTATCAGGAGAGACCTCAGGGCTGCATCTTTTGAGCGCAGTACTGAGCCTGATACCCGTTTCCAACCCCACTTACAAGTAAAACTAGCTAAAATGTGCCTGGCTGCTGTTCACTGAAAAGCTCATTCTGGGTACATTTTTGGCATACATGTGCTTCTCCCGGGTCAGCTGAGCAGCGAATTTCTACTTAACTACCTCCTATCAGGAGAGACCTCAGGGCTGCATCTTTTGAGCGCAGTACTGAGCCTGAAAACCGTTTACAACCCCACTTACAAGTAAAACTAGCTAAAATGTGCCTGGCTGCTGGTCACTGAAAAGCTCATTCTGCATACATTTTTGGCATATATTTGCTCCTGCCGGGTCAGCTGAGCAGCAAATTTCTACTTAACTACTTCCTATCAGGAGAGACCTCAGGGCTGCATCTTTTGAGCGCAGTACTGAGCCTGAAAACCGTTTACAACCCCACTCACAAGTAAAACTAGCTAAAATGTGCCTGGCTGCTGTTCACTGAAAAGCTAATTCTGCATACATTTTTGGCATACATTTGTTTCTGCCGGGTCAGCTGAGCAGTGAATTTCTACTTAACTACCTCCTTTCAGGAGAGACTTCAGGGCTGCATCTTTTGAGCGCAGTACTGAGCCTGAAAACCGTTTACAACCCCACTTACAAGTAAAACTAGCTAAAATGTGCCTGGCTGTTGTTCACTGAAATGCTCATTCTGGGTACATTTTTGGTATACATTTGCTTCTGCCGGGTCAGCTGAGCAGTGAATTTCTACTTAACTACCTCCTATCAGGAGAGACCTCAGGGCTGCATCCTTTCAGCGCAGTACTGAGCCTGAAAAGCGTTTACAACCCCACTTACAAGTAAAACTAGCTAAAATGTGCCTGGCTGCTGTTCACTGAAAAGGACATTCTGGGTACTTTTTGGTATACATTTGCTTCTGCTGGGTCAGCTGAGCAGTGAATTTCTACTTAACTACCTCCTATCAGGAGAGACCTCAGGGCTGCGTCTTTTGAGCGCAGTACTGAGCCTGAAAACCGTTTCCAACCCCACTTACAATTAAAACTAGCTAAAATGTGCCTGGCTGCTGTTCACTGAAAAGCTCATTCAGGGTACATTTTTGGTATACATGTGCTTCTCCCGGGTCAGCTGATCAGCGAATTTCTACTTAACTACCTCCTATCAGGAGAGACCTCAGGGCTGCATCTTTTGAGCGCAGTACTGAGCCTGAAAACCGTTTACAACCCCACTTACAAGTAAAACTAGCTAAAATGTGCCTGGCTGCTGTTCACTGAAAAGCTCATTCTGGGTACATTTTTGGCATACATTTGTTTCTGCCGGGTCAGCTGAGCAGTGAATTTCTACTTAACTACCTCCTTTCAGGAGAGACTTCAGGGCTGCATCCTTTCAGCGCAGTACTGAGCCTGAAAAGCGTTTACAACCCCACTTACACGTAAAACTAGCTAAAATGTGCCTGGCTGCTGTTCACTGAAAAGGTCATTCTGGGTACATTTTTGGTATACATTTGCTTCTGCCGGGTCAGCTGAGCAGTGAATTTCTACTTAACTACCTCCTATCAGGGAGAGACCTCAGGGCTGCATCTTTTGAGCGCAGTACTGAGCCTGATACCCATTTCCAACCCCACTTACAAGTAAAACTAGCCAAAATGTGCCTGGCTGCTGTTCACTGAAAAGCTCATTCTGGGTACATTTTTGGTATACATGTGCCTCTGCCGGGTCTCCTGAGCAGTGAATTTCTACATAACTACCTCCTATCAGGAGAGACCTCAGGGTTGCATCTTTTGAGCGCAGTACTGAGCCTGATACCCGTTTCCAACCCCACTTACAAGTAAAACTAGCTAAAATGTGCCTGGCTGCTGTTCACTGAAAAGCTCATTCTGGGTACATTTTTGGCATACATGTGCTTCTCCCGGGTCAGCTGAGCAGCGAATTTCTACTTAACTACCTCCTATCAGGAGAGACCTCAGGGCTGCATCTTTTGAGCGCAGTACTGAGCCTGAAAACCATTTACAACCCCACTTACAAGTAAAACTAGCTACAATGTGCCTGGCTGCTGTTCACTGAAAAGCTAATTCTGCATACATTTTTGGCATACATTTGTTTCTGCCGGGTCAGCTGAGCAGTGAATTTCTACTTAACTACCTCCTTTCAGGAGAGACTTCAGGGCTGCATCTTTTGAGCGCAGTACTGAGCCTGAAAAGCGTTTACAACCCCACTTACAAGTAAAACTAGCTAAAATGTGCCTGGCTGTTTTTCACTGAAATGCTCATTCTGGGTACATTTTTGGTATACATTTGCTTCTGCCGGGTCAGCTGAGCAGTGAATTTCTACTTAACTACCTCCTATCAGGAGAGACCTCAGGGATGCATCCTTTCAGCGCAGTACTGAGCCTGAAAAGCGTTTACAACCCCACTTACAAGTAAAACTAGCTAAAATGTGCCTGGCTTCTGTTCACTAAAAAGCTCATTCTGGGTACATTTTTGGTATACATTTTCTTCTGTGGGTCAGCTGAGAGGTAAATTTCTACTTAACTACCTCCTATCAGGAGAGACCTCAGGGCTGCATCTTTTGAGCGCAGTACTGAGCCTGATACCCGTTTCCAACCCCACTTACAAGTAAAACTAGCTGAAATGTGCCTGGCTGCTGTTCACTGAAAAGCTCATTCTGGGTACATTTTTGGCATACATTTGCTTCTCCCGGGTCAGCTGAGCAGCGAATTTCTACTTAACTACCTCCTATCAGGAGAGACCTCAGGCTGCATCTTTTGAGCGCAGTACTGAGCCTGAAAACCGTTTACAACCCCACTTACAAGTAAAACTAGCTAAAATGTGCCTGGCTGCTGTTCACTGAAAAGGACATTCTGGGTACTTTTTGGTATACATTTGCTTCTGCCGGGTCAGCTGAGCAGTGAATTTCTACTTAACTACCTCCTATCAGGAGAGAACTCAGGGCTGCGTCTTTTGAGCGCAGTACTGAGCCTGAAAACCGTTTCCAACCCCACTTACAGGTAAAACTAGCTAAAATGTGCCTGGCTGCTGTTCACTGAAAAGCTCATTCTGGGTACATTTTTGGCATATATTTGCTCCTGCCGGGTCAGCTGAGCAGTGAATTTCTACTTAACTACCTCCTATCAGGAGAGACCTCAGGGCTGCATCCTTTCAGCGCAGTACTGAGCCTGAAAAGCGTTTACAACCCCACTTACAAGTAAAACTAGCTAAAATGTGCCTGGCTGCTGTTCACTGAAAAGCTCATTCTGGGTACATTTTTGGTATACATTTTCTTCTGCCGGGTCAGCTGAGAGGTAAATTTCTACTTAACTACCTCCTATCAGGAGAGACCTCAGGGCTGCATCTTTTGAGCGCAGTACTGAGCCTGATACCCGTTTCCAACCCCACTTACAAGTAAAACTAGCTAAAATGTGCCTGGCTGCTGTTCACTGAAAAGCTCATTCTGGGTACATTTTTGGCATACATGTGCTTCTCCCGGGTCAGCTGAGCAGCGAATTTCTACTTAACTACCTCCTATCAGGAGAGACCTCAGGGCTGCATCTTTTGAGCGCAGTACTGAGCCTGAAAACCGTTTACAACCCCACTTACAAGTAAAACTAGCTAAAATGTGCCTGGCTGCTGGTCACTGAAAAGCTCATTCTGCATACATTTTTGGCATATATTTGCTCCTGCCGGGTCAGCTGAGCAGCAAATTTCTACTTAACTACTTCCTATCAGGAGAGACCTCAGGGCTGCATCTTTTGAGCGCAGTACTGAGCCTGAAAACCGTTTACAACCCCACTCACAAGTAAAACTAGCTAAAATGTGCCTGGCTGCTGTTCACTGAAAAGCTAATTCTGCATACATTTTTGGCATACATTTGTTTCTGCCGGGTCAGCTGAGCAGTGAATTTCTACTTAACTACCTCCTTTCAGGAGAGACTTCAGGGCTGCATCTTTTGAGCGCAGTACTGAGCCTGAAAACCGTTTACAACCCCACTTACAAGTAAAACTAGCTAAAATGTGCCTGGCTGTTGTTCACTGAAATGCTCATTCTGGGTACATTTTTGGTATACATTTGCTTCTGCCGGGTCAGCTGAGCAGTGAATTTCTACTTAACTACCTCCTATCAGGAGAGACCTCAGGGCTGCATCCTTTCAGCGCAGTACTGAGCCTGAAAAGCGTTTACAACCCCACTTACAAGTAAAACTAGCTAAAATGTGCCTGGCTGCTGTTCACTGAAAAGGACATTCTGGGTACTTTTTGGTATACATTTGCTTCTGCTGGGTCAGCTGAGCAGTGAATTTCTACTTAACTACCTCCTATCAGGAGAGACCTCAGGGCTGCGTCTTTTGAGCGCAGTACTGAGCCTGAAAACCGTTTCCAACCCCACTTACAATTAAAACTAGCTAAAATGTGCCTGGCTGCTGTTCACTGAAAAGCTCATTCTGGGTACATTTTTGGTATACATGTGCTTCTCCCGGGTCAGCTGATCAGCGAATTTCTACTTAACTACCTCCTATCAGGAGAGACCTCAGGGCTGCATCTTTTGAGCGCAGTACTGAGCCTGAAAACCGTTTACAACCCCACTTACAAGTAAAACTAGCTAAAATGTGCCTGGCTGCTGTTCACTGAAAACTCATTCTGGGTACATTTTTGGCATACATTTGTTTCTGCCGGGTCAGCTGAGCAGTGAATTTCTACTTAACTACCTCCTTTCAGGAGAGACTTCAGGGCTGCATCCTTTCAGCGCAGTACTGAGCCTGAAAAGCGTTTACAACCCCACTTACACGTAAAACTAGCTAAAATGTGCCTGGCTGCTGTTCACTGAAAAGGTCATTCTGGGTACATTTTTGGTATACATTTGCTTCTGCCGGGTCAGCTGAGCAGTGAATTTCTACTTAACTACCTCCTATCAGGGAGAGACCTCAGGGCTGCATCTTTTGAGCGCAGTACTGAGCCTGATACCCGTTTCCAACCCCACTTACAAGTAAAACTAGCCAAAATGTGCCTGGCTGCTGTTCACTGAAAAGCTCATTCTGGGTACATTTTTGGTATACATGTGCCTCTGCCGGGTCTCCTGAGCAGTGAATTTCTACATAACTACCTCCTATCAGGAGAGACCTCAGGGCTGCATCTTTTGAGCGCAGTACTGAGCCTGATACCCGTTTCCAACCCCACTTACAAGTAAAACTAGCTAAAATGTGCCTGGCTGCTGTTCACTGAAAAGCTCATTCTGGGTACATTTTTGGCATACATGTGCTTCTCCCGGGTCAGCTGAGCAGCGAATTTCTACTTAACTACCTCCTATCAGGAGAGACCTCAGGGCTGCATCTTTTGAGCGCAGTACTGAGCCTGAAAACCATTTACAACCCCACTTACAAGTAAAACTAGCTACAATGTGCCTGGCTGCTGTTCACTGAAAAGCTAATTCTGCATACATTTTTGGCATACATTTGTTTCTGCCGGGTCAGCTGAGCAGTGAATTTCTACTTAACTACCTCCTTTCAGGAGAGACTTCAGGGCTGCATCTTTTGAGCGCAGTACTGAGCCTGAAAAGCGTTTACAACCCCACTTACAAGTAAAACTAGCTAAAATGTGCCTGGCTGTTTTTCACTGAAATGCTCATTCTGGGTACATTTTTGGTATACATTTGCTTCTGCCGGGTCAGCTGAGCAGTGAATTTCTACTTAACTACCTCCTATCAGGAGAGACCTCAGGGATGCATCCTTTCAGCGCAGTACTGAGCCTGAAAAGCGTTTACAACCCCACTTACAAGTAAAACTAGCTAAAATGTGCCTGGCTGCTGTTCACTGAAAAGCTCATTCTGGGTACATTTTTGGTATACATTTTCTTCTGTGGGTCAGCTGAGAGGTAAATTTCTACTTAACTACCTCCTATCAGGAGAGACCTCAGGGCTGCATCTTTTGAGCGCAGTACTGAGCCTGATACCCGTTTCCAACCCCACTTACAAGTAAAACTAGCTGAAATGTGCCTGGCTGCTGTTCACTGAAAAGCTCATTCTGGGTACATTTTTGGCATACATTTGCTTCTCCCGGGTCAGCTGAGCAGCGAATTTCTACTTAACTACCTCCTATCAGGAGAGACCTCAGGCTGCATCTTTTGAGCGCAGTACTGAGCCTGAAAACCGTTTACAACCCCACTTACAAGTAAAACTAGCTAAAATGTGCCTGGCTGCTGTTCACTGAAAAGCTCATTCTGGGTACATTTTTGGCATACATTTGCTTCTCCCGGGTCAGCTGAGCAGCGAATTTCTACTTAACTACCTCCTATCAGGAGAGACCTCAGGGCTGCATCCTTTGAGCGCAGTACTGAGCCTGAAAAGCGTTTCCAACCCCACTTACAAGTAAAACTAGCTAAAATGTGCCTGGCTGCTGTTCACTGAAAAGGTCATTCTGGGTACATTTTTGGTATACATTTGATTCTGCCGGGTCAGCTGAGCAGTGAATTTCTACTTAACTACCTCCTATCAGGAGAGACCTCAGGGCTGCATCTTTTGAGCGCAGTACTGAGCCTGATACCCGTTTCCAACCCCACTTACAAGTAAAACTAGCTAAAATGTGCCTGGCTGCTGTTCACTGAAAAGCTCATTCTGGGTACATTTTTGGTATACATTTGCTTCTGCCGGGTCAGCTGAGTAGTGAATTTCTACTTAACTACCTCCGATCAGGAGAGACCTCAGGGCTGCATCTTTTGAGCGCAGTACTGAGCTTGAAAACCGTTTACAACCCCACTTACAAGTAAAACTAGCTAAAATGTGCCTGGCTGCTGTTCACTGAAAAGCTAATTCTGCATACATTTTTGGCATATATTTGCTCCTGCCGGGTCAGCTGAGCAGCGAATTTTTACTTAACTACCCCCTAATCAGGAGAGACCTCAGGGCTGCATCCTTTGAGCGCAGTACTGAGCCTGAAAAGCGTTTACAACCCCACTTACAAGTAAAAACTAGCTAAAATGTGCCTGGCTGCTGTTCACTGAAAAGGTCATTCTGGGTACTTTTTGGTATACATTTGCTTCTGCCGGGTCAGCTGAGCAGTGAATTTCTACTTAACTACCTCCTATCAGGAGAGAACTCAGGGCTGCATCTTTTGAGCGCAGTACTGAGCCTGAAAACCGTTTCCAACCCCACTTACAGGTAAAACTAGCTAAAATGTGCCTGGCTGCTGTTCAGTGAAAAGCTCATTCTGGGTACATTTTTGGTATACATGTGCTTCTGCCGGCTCTCCTGAGCAGTGAATTTCTACATAACTACCTCCTATCAGGAGAGACCTCAGGGCTGCATCTTTTGAGCGCAGTACTGAGCCTGAAAACCATTTACAACCCCACTTACAAGTAAAACTAGCTAAAATGTGCCTGGCTGCTGTTCACTGAAAAGCTCATTCTGGGTACATTTTTGGCATACATTTGCTTCTCCCGGGTCAGCTGAGCAGCGAATTTCTACTTAACTACCTCCTATCAGGAGAGACCTCAGGGCTGCATCTTTTGAGCGCAGTACTGAGCCTGAAAACCGTTTACAACCCCACTTACAAGTAAAACTAGCTAAAATGTGCCTGGCTGCTGGTCACTGAAAAGCTCATTCTGCATACATTTTTGGCATATATTTGCTCCTGCCGGGTCAGCTGAGCAGCAAATTTCTACTTAACTACCTCCTATCAGGAGAGACCTCAGGGCTGCATCCTTTGAGCGCAGTACTGAGCCTGAAAAGCGTTTACAACCCCACTTACAAGTAAAACTAGCTAAAATGTGCCTGGCTGCTGTTCACTGAAAAGGACATTCTGGGTACTTTTTGGTATACATTTGCTTCTGCCGGGTCAGCTGAGCAGTGAATTTCTACTTAACTACCTCCTATCAGGAGAGACCTCAGGGCTGCATCTTTTGAGCGCAGTACTGAGCCTGAAAACCATTTACAACCCCACTTACAAGTAAAACTATCTAAAATGTGCCTGGCTGCTGTTCACTGAAAAGCTCATTCTGCATACATTTTTGGCATATATTTGCTCCTGCCGGGTCAGCTGAGCAGCGAGTTTCTACTTAACTACTTCCTATCAGAAGAGACCTCAGGGCTGCATCCTTTGAGCGCAGTACTGAGCCTGAAAAGCGTTTAAAACCCCACTTACAAGTAAAACTAGCTAAAATGTGCCTGGCTGCTGGTCACTGAAAAGCTCATTCTGCATACATTTTTGGCATATATTTGCTCCTGCCGGGTCAGCTGAGCAGCAAATTTTTACTTAACTACCCCCTAATCAGGAGAGACCTCAGGGCTGCATCCTTTGAGCGCAGTACTGAGCCTGAAAAGCGTTTACAACTTCACTTACAAGTAAAACTAGCTAAAATGTGCCTGGCTGCTGTTCACTGAAAAGGACATTCTGGGTACTTTTTGGTATACATTTGCTTCTGCCGGGTCAGCTGAGCAGTGAATTTCTACTTAACTACCTCCTATCAGGAGAGAACTCAGGGCTGCGTCTTTTGAGCGCAGTACTGAGCCTGAAAACCGTTTCCAACCCCACTTACAGGTAAAACTAGCTAAAATGTGCCTGGCTGCTGGTCACTGAAAAGCTCATTCTGCATACATTTTTGGCATATATTTGCTCCTGCCGGGTCAGCTGAGCAGCAAATTTTTACTTAACTACCCCCTAATCAGGAGAGACCTCAGGGCTGCATCCTTTGAGCGCAGTACTGAGCCTGAAAAGCGTTTACAACCCCACTTACAAGTAAAACTAGCTAAAATGTGCCTGGCTGCTGTTCACTGAAAAGGACATTCTGGGTACTTTTTGGTATACATTTGCTTCTGCCGGGTCAGCTGAGCAGTGAATTTCTACTTAACTACCTCCTATCAGGAGAGAACTCAGGGCTGCGTCTTTTGAGCGCAGTACTGAGCCTGAAAACCGTTTCCAACCCCACTTACAGGTAAAACTAGCTAAAATGTGCCTGGCTGCTGTTCACTGAAAAGCTCATTCTGGGTACATTTTTGGCATATATTTGCTCCTGCCGGGTCAGCTGAGCAGTGAATTTCTACTTAACTACCTCCTATCAGGAGAGACCTCAGGGCTGCATCCTTTCAGCGCAGTACTGAGCCTGAAAAGCGTTTACAACCCCACTTACAAGTAAAACTAGCTAAAATGTGCCTGGCTGCTGTTCACTGAAAAGCTCATTCTGGGTACATTTTTGGTATACATTTTCTTCTGCCGGGTCAGCTGAGAGGTAAATTTCTACTTAACTACCTCCTATCAGGAGAGACCTCAGGGCTGCATCTTTTGAGCGCAGTACTGAGCCTGATACCCGTTTCCAACCCCACTTACAAGTAAAACTAGCTAAAATGTGCCTGGCTGCTGTTCACTGAAAAGCTCATTCTGGGTACATTTTTGGCATACATGTGCTTCTCCCGGGTCAGCTGAGCAGCGAATTTCTACTTAACTACCTCCTATCAGGAGAGACCTCAGGGCTGCATCTTTTGAGCGCAGTACTGAGCCTGAAAACCGTTTACAACCCCACTTACAAGTAAAACTAGCTAAAATGTGCCTGGCTGCTGGTCACTGAAAAGCTCATTCTGCATACATTTTTGGCATATATTTGCTCCTGCCGGGTCAGCTGAGCAGCAAATTTCTACTTAACTACTTCCTATCAGGAGAGACCTCAGGGCTGCATCTTTTGAGCGCAGTACTGAGCCTGAAAACCGTTTACAACCCCACTCACAAGTAAAACTAGCTAAAATGTGCCTGGCTGCTGTTCACTGAAAAGCTAATTCTGCATACATTTTTGGCATACATTTGTTTCTGCCGGGTCAGCTGAGCAGTGAATTTCTACTTAACTACCTCCTTTCAGGAGAGACTTCAGGGCTGCATCTTTTGAGCGCAGTACTGAGCCTGAAAACCGTTTACAACCCCACTTACAAGTAAAACTAGCTAAAATGTGCCTGGCTGTTGTTCACTGAAATGCTCATTCTGGGTACATTTTTGGTATACATTTGCTTCTGCCGGGTCAGCTGAGCAGTGAATTTCTACTTAACTACCTCCTATCAGGAGAGACCTCAGGGCTGCATCCTTTCAGCGCAGTACTGAGCCTGAAAAGCGTTTACAACCCCACTTACAAGTAAAACCAGCTAAAATGTGCCTGGCTGCTGTTCACTGAAAAGGACATTCTGGGTACTTTTTGGTATACATTTGCTTCTGCTGGGTCAGCTGAGCAGCGAATTTCTACTTAACTACCTCCTATCAGGAGAGACCTCAGGGCTGCATCTTTTGAGCGCAGTACTGAGCCTGAAAACCATTTACAACCCCACTTACAAGTAAAACTAGCTACAATGTGCCTGGCTGCTGTTCACTGAAAAGCTAATTCTGCATACATTTTTGGCATACATTTGTTTCTGCCGGGTCAGCTGAGCAGTGAATTTCTACTTAACTACCTCCTTTCAGGAGAGACTTCAGGGCTGCATCTTTTGAGCGCAGTACTGAGCCTGAAAAGCGTTTACAACCCCACTTACAAGTAAAACTAGCTAAAATGTGCCTGGCTGTTTTTCACTGAAATGCTCATTCTGGGTACATTTTTGGTATACATTTGCTTCTGCCGGGTCAGCTGAGCAGTGAATTTCTACTTAACTACCTCCTATCAGGAGAGACCTCAGGGATGCATCCTTTCAGCGCAGTACTGAGCCTGAAAAGCGTTTACAACCCCACTTACAAGTAAAACTAGCTAAAATGTGCCTGGCTGCTGTTCACTGAAAAGCTCATTCTGGGTACATTTTTGGTATACATTTTCTTCTGTGGGTCAGCTGAGAGGTAAATTTCTACTTAACTACCTCCTATCAGGAGAGACCTCAGGGCTGCATCTTTTGAGCGCAGTACTGAGCCTGATACCCGTTTCCAACCCCACTTACAAGTAAAACTAGCTGAAATGTGCCTGGCTGCTGTTCACTGAAAAGCTCATTCTGGGTACATTTTTGGCATACATTTGCTTCTCCCGGGTCAGCTGAGCAGCGAATTTCTACTTAACTACCTCCTATCAGGAGAGACCTCAGGCTGCATCTTTTGAGCGCAGTACTGAGCCTGAAAACCGTTTACAACCCCACTTACAAGTAAAACTAGCTAAAATGTGCCTGGCTGCTGTTCACTGAAAAGCTCATTCTGGGTACATTTTTGGCATACATTTGCTTCTCCCGGGTCAGCTGAGCAGCGAATTTCTACTTAACTACCTCCTATCAGGAGAGACCTCAGGGCTGCATCCTTTGAGCGCAGTACTGAGCCTGAAAAGCGTTTCCAACCCCACTTACAAGTAAAACTAGCTAAAATGTGCCTGGCTGCTGTTCACTGAAAAGGTCATTCTGGGTACATTTTTGGTATACATTTGATTCTGCCGGGTCAGCTGAGCAGTGAATTTCTACTTAACTACCTCCTATCAGGAGAGACCTCAGGGCTGCATCTTTTGAGCGCAGTACTGAGCCTGATACCCGTTTCCAACCCCACTTACAAGTAAAACTAGCTAAAATGTGCCTGGCTGCTGTTCACTGAAAAGCTCATTCTGGGTACATTTTTGGTATACATTTGCTTCTGCCGGGTCAGCTGAGTAGTGAATTTCTACTTAACTACCTCCGATCAGGAGAGACCTCAGGGCTGCATCTTTTGAGCGCAGTACTGAGCTTGAAAACCGTTTACAACCCCACTTACAAGTAAAACTAGCTAAAATGTGCCTGGCTGCTGTTCACTGAAAAGCTAATTCTGCATACATTTTTGGCATATATTTGCTCCTGCCGGGTCAGCTGAGCAGCGAATTTTTACTTAACTACCCCCTAATCAGGAGAGACCTCAGGGCTGCATCCTTTGAGCGCAGTACTGAGCCTGAAAAGCGTTTACAACCCCACTTACAAGTAAAAACTAGCTAAAATGTGCCTGGCTGCTGTTCACTGAAAAGGTCATTCTGGGTACTTTTTGGTATACATTTGCTTCTGCCGGGTCAGCTGAGCAGTGAATTTCTACTTAACTACCTCCTATCAGGAGAGAACTCAGGGCTGCATCTTTTGAGCGCAGTACTGAGCCTGAAAACCGTTTCCAACCCCACTTACAGGTAAAACTAGCTAAAATGTGCCTGGCTGCTGTTCAGTGAAAAGCTCATTCTGGGTACATTTTTGGTATACATGTGCTTCTGCCGGCTCTCCTGAGCAGTGAATTTCTACATAACTACCTCCTATCAGGAGAGACCTCAGGGCTGCATCTTTTGAGCGCAGTACTGAGCCTGAAAACCATTTACAACCCCACTTACAAGTAAAACTAGCTAAAATGTGCCTGGCTGCTGTTCACTGAAAAGCTCATTCTGGGTACATTTTTGGCATACATTTGCTTCTCCCGGGTCAGCTGAGCAGCGAATTTCTACTTAACTACCTCCTATCAGGAGAGACCTCAGGGCTGCATCTTTTGAGCGCAGTACTGAGCCTGAAAACCGTTTACAACCCCACTTACAAGTAAAACTAGCTAAAATGTGCCTGGCTGCTGGTCACTGAAAAGCTCATTCTGCATACATTTTTGGCATATATTTGCTCCTGCCGGGTCAGCTGAGCAGCAAATTTCTACTTAACTACCTCCTATCAGGAGAGACCTCAGGGCTGCATCCTTTGAGCGCAGTACTGAGCCTGAAAAGCGTTTACAACCCCACTTACAAGTAAAACTAGCTAAAATGTGCCTGGCTGCTGTTCACTGAAAAGGACATTCTGGGTACTTTTTGGTATACATTTGCTTCTGCCGGGTCAGCTGAGCAGTGAATTTCTACTTAACTACCTCCTATCAGGAGAGACCTCAGGGCTGCATCTTTTGAGCGCAGTACTGAGCCTGAAAACCATTTACAACCCCACTTACAAGTAAAACTATCTAAAATGTGCCTGGCTGCTGTTCACTGAAAAGCTCATTCTGCATACATTTTTGGCATATATTTGCTCCTGCCGGGTCAGCTGAGCAGCGAGTTTCTACTTAACTACTTCCTATCAGAAGAGACCTCAGGGCTGCATCCTTTGAGCGCAGTACTGAGCCTGAAAAGCGTTTAAAACCCCACTTACAAGTAAAACTAGCTAAAATGTGCCTGGCTGCTGGTCACTGAAAAGCTCATTCTGCATACATTTTTGGCATATATTTGCTCCTGCCGGGTCAGCTGAGCAGCAAATTTTTACTTAACTACCCCCTAATCAGGAGAGACCTCAGGGCTGCATCCTTTGAGCGCAGTACTGAGCCTGAAAAGCGTTTACAACTTCACTTACAAGTAAAACTAGCTAAAATGTGCCTGGCTGCTGTTCACTGAAAAGGACATTCTGGGTACTTTTTGGTATACATTTGCTTCTGCCGGGTCAGCTGAGCAGTGAATTTCTACTTAACTACCTCCTATCAGGAGAGAACTCAGGGCTGCGTCTTTTGAGCGCAGTACTGAGCCTGAAAACCGTTTCCAACCCCACTTACAGGTAAAACTAGCTAAAATGTGCCTGGCTGCTGGTCACTGAAAAGCTCATTCTGCATACATTTTTGGCATATATTTGCTCCTGCCGGGTCAGCTGAGCAGCAAATTTTTACTTAACTACCCCCTAATCAGGAGAGACCTCAGGGCTGCATCCTTTGAGCGCAGTACTGAGCCTGAAAAGCGTTTACAACCCCACTTACAAGTAAAACTAGCTAAAATGTGCCTGGCTGCTGTTCACTGAAAAGGACATTCTGGGTACTTTTTGGTATACATTTGCTTCTGCCGGGTCAGCTGAGCAGTGAATTTCTACTTAACTACCTCCTATCAGGAGAGAACTCAGGGCTGCGTCTTTTGAGCGCAGTACTGAGCCTGAAAACCGTTTCCAACCCCACTTACAGGTAAAACTAGCTAAAATGTGCCTGGCTGCTGTTCACTGAAAAGCTCATTCTGGGTACATTTTTGGCATATATTTGCTCCTGCCGGGTCAGCTGAGCAGTGAATTTCTACTTAACTACCTCCTATCAGGAGAGACCTCAGGGCTGCATCCTTTCAGCGCAGTACTGAGCCTGAAAAGCGTTTACAACCCCACTTACAAGTAAAACTAGCTAAAATGTGCCTGGCTGCTGTTCACTGAAAAGCTCATTCTGGGTACATTTTTGGTATACATTTTCTTCTGCCGGGTCAGCTGAGAGGTAAATTTCTACTTAACTACCTCCTATCAGGAGAGACCTCAGGGCTGCATCTTTTGAGCGCAGTACTGAGCCTGATACCCGTTTCCAACCCCACTTACAAGTAAAACTAGCTAAAATGTGCCTGGCTGCTGTTCACTGAAAAGCTCATTCTGGGTACATTTTTGGCATACATGTGCTTCTCCCGGGTCAGCTGAGCAGCGAATTTCTACTTAACTACCTCCTATCAGGAGAGACCTCAGGGCTGCATCTTTTGAGCGCAGTACTGAGCCTGAAAACCGTTTACAACCCCACTTACAAGTAAAACTAGCTAAAATGTGCCTGGCTGCTGGTCACTGAAAAGCTCATTCTGCATACATTTTTGGCATATATTTGCTCCTGCCGGGTCAGCTGAGCAGCAAATTTCTACTTAACTACTTCCTATCAGGAGAGACCTCAGGGCTGCATCTTTTGAGCGCAGTACTGAGCCTGAAAACCGTTTACAACCCCACTCACAAGTAAAACTAGCTAAAATGTGCCTGGCTGCTGTTCACTGAAAAGCTAATTCTGCATACATTTTTGGCATACATTTGTTTCTGCCGGGTCAGCTGAGCAGTGAATTTCTACTTAACTACCTCCTTTCAGGAGAGACTTCAGGGCTGCATCTTTTGAGCGCAGTACTGAGCCTGAAAACCGTTTACAACCCCACTTACAAGTAAAACTAGCTAAAATGTGCCTGGCTGTTGTTCACTGAAATGCTCATTCTGGGTACATTTTTGGTATACATTTGCTTCTGCCGGGTCAGCTGAGCAGTGAATTTCTACTTAACTACCTCCTATCAGGAGAGACCTCAGGGCTGCATCCTTTCAGCGCAGTACTGAGCCTGAAAAGCGTTTACAACCCCACTTACAAGTAAAACCAGCTAAAATGTGCCTGGCTGCTGTTCACTGAAAAGGACATTCTGGGTACTTTTTGGTATACATTTGCTTCTGCTGGGTCAGCTGAGCAGTGAATTTCTACTTAACTACCTCCTATCAGGAGAGACCTCAGGGCTGCGTCTTTTGAGCGCAGTACTGAGCCTGAAAACCGTTTCCAACCCCACTTACAATTAAAACTAGCTAAAATGTGCCTGGCTGCTGTTCACTGAAAAGCTCATTCTGGGTACATTTTTGGTATACATGTGCTTCTCCCGGGTCAGCTGATCAGCGAATTTCTACTTAACTACCTCCTATCAGGAGAGACCTCAGGGCTGCATCTTTTGAGCGCAGTACTGAGCCTGAAAACCGTTTACAACCCCACTTACAAGTAAAACTAGCTAAAATGTGCCTGGCTGCTGTTCACTGAAAAGCTAATTCTGCATACATTTTTGGCATACATTTGTTTCTGCCGGGTCAGCTGAGCAGTGAATTTCTACTTAACTACCTCCTTTCAGGAGAGACTTCAGGGCTGCATCTTTTGAGCGCAGTACTGAGCCTGAAAAGCGTTTACAACCCCACTTACAAGTAAAACTAGCTAAAATGTGCCTGGCTGCTGTTCAGTGAAAAGCTCATTCTGGGTACATTTTTGGTATACATGTGCTTCTGCCGGCTCTCCTGAGCAGTGAATTTCTACATAACTACCTCCTATCAGGAGAGACCTCAGGGCTGCATCTTTTGAGCGCAGTACTGAGCCTGAAAACCATTTACAACCCCACTTACAAGTAAAACTAGCTAAAATGTGCCTGGCTGCTGTTCACTGAAAAGCTCATTCTGGGTACATTTTTGGCATACATTTGCTTCTCCCGGGTCAGCTGAGCAGCGAATTTCTACTTAACTACCTCCTATCAGGAGAGACCTCAGGGCTGCATCTTTTGAGCGCAGTACTGAGCCTGAAAACCGTTTACAACCCCACTTACAAGTAAAACTAGCTAAAATGTGCCTGGCTGCTGGTCACTGAAAAGCTCATTCTGCATACATTTTTGGCATATATTTGCTCCTGCCGGGTCAGCTGAGCAGCAAATTTCTACTTAACTACCTCCTATCAGGAGAGACCTCAGGGCTGCATCCTTTGAGCGCAGTACTGAGCCTGAAAAGCGTTTACAACCCCACTTACAAGTAAAACTAGCTAAAATGTGCCTGGCTGCTGTTCACTGAAAAGGACATTCTGGGTACTTTTTGGTATACATTTGCTTCTGCCGGGTCAGCTGAGCAGTGAATTTCTACTTAACTACCTCCTATCAGGAGAGACCTCAGGGCTGCATCTTTTGAGCGCAGTACTGAGCCTGAAAACCATTTACAACCCCACTTACAAGTAAAACTATCTAAAATGTGCCTGGCTGCTGTTCACTGAAAAGCTCATTCTGCATACATTTTTGGCATATATTTGCTCCTGCCGGGTCAGCTGAGCAGCGAGTTTCTACTTAACTACTTCCTATCAGAAGAGACCTCAGGGCTGCATCCTTTGAGCGCAGTACTGAGCCTGAAAAGCGTTTAAAACCCCACTTACAAGTAAAACTAGCTAAAATGTGCCTGGCTGCTGGTCACTGAAAAGCTCATTCTGCATACATTTTTGGCATATATTTGCTCCTGCCGGGTCAGCTGAGCAGCAAATTTTTACTTAACTACCCCCTAATCAGGAGAGACCTCAGGGCTGCATCCTTTGAGCGCAGTACTGAGCCTGAAAAGCGTTTACAACTTCACTTACAAGTAAAACTAGCTAAAATGTGCCTGGCTGCTGTTCACTGAAAAGGACATTCTGGGTACTTTTTGGTATACATTTGCTTCTGCCGGGTCAGCTGAGCAGTGAATTTCTACTTAACTACCTCCTATCAGGAGAGAACTCAGGGCTGCGTCTTTTGAGCGCAGTACTGAGCCTGAAAACCGTTTCCAACCCCACTTACAGGTAAAACTAGCTAAAATGTGCCTGGCTGCTGGTCACTGAAAAGCTCATTCTGCATACATTTTTGGCATATATTTGCTCCTGCCGGGTCAGCTGAGCAGCAAATTTTTACTTAACTACCCCCTAATCAGGAGAGACCTCAGGGCTGCATCCTTTGAGCGCAGTACTGAGCCTGAAAAGCGTTTACAACCCCACTTACAAGTAAAACTAGCTAAAATGTGCCTGGCTGCTGTTCACTGAAAAGGACATTCTGGGTACTTTTTGGTATACATTTGCTTCTGCCGGGTCAGCTGAGCAGTGAATTTCTACTTAACTACCTCCTATCAGGAGAGAACTCAGGGCTGCGTCTTTTGAGCGCAGTACTGAGCCTGAAAACCGTTTCCAACCCCACTTACAGGTAAAACTAGCTAAAATGTGCCTGGCTGCTGTTCACTGAAAAGCTCATTCTGGGTACATTTTTGGCATATATTTGCTCCTGCCGGGTCAGCTGAGCAGTGAATTTCTACTTAACTACCTCCTATCAGGAGAGACCTCAGGGCTGCATCCTTTCAGCGCAGTACTGAGCCTGAAAAGCGTTTACAACCCCACTTACAAGTAAAACTAGCTAAAATGTGCCTGGCTGCTGTTCACTGAAAAGCTCATTCTGGGTACATTTTTGGTATACATTTTCTTCTGCCGGGTCAGCTGAGAGGTAAATTTCTACTTAACTACCTCCTATCAGGAGAGACCTCAGGGCTGCATCTTTTGAGCGCAGTACTGAGCCTGATACCCGTTTCCAACCCCACTTACAAGTAAAACTAGCTAAAATGTGCCTGGCTGCTGTTCACTGAAAAGCTCATTCTGGGTACATTTTTGGCATACATGTGCTTCTCCCGGGTCAGCTGAGCAGCGAATTTCTACTTAACTACCTCCTATCAGGAGAGACCTCAGGGCTGCATCTTTTGAGCGCAGTACTGAGCCTGAAAACCGTTTACAACCCCACTTACAAGTAAAACTAGCTAAAATGTGCCTGGCTGCTGGTCACTGAAAAGCTCATTCTGCATACATTTTTGGCATATATTTGCTCCTGCCGGGTCAGCTGAGCAGCAAATTTCTACTTAACTACTTCCTATCAGGAGAGACCTCAGGGCTGCATCTTTTGAGCGCAGTACTGAGCCTGAAAACCGTTTACAACCCCACTCACAAGTAAAACTAGCTAAAATGTGCCTGGCTGCTGTTCACTGAAAAGCTAATTCTGCATACATTTTTGGCATACATTTGTTTCTGCCGGGTCAGCTGAGCAGTGAATTTCTACTTAACTACCTCCTTTCAGGAGAGACTTCAGGGCTGCATCTTTTGAGCGCAGTACTGAGCCTGAAAACCGTTTACAACCCCACTTACAAGTAAAACTAGCTAAAATGTGCCTGGCTGTTGTTCACTGAAATGCTCATTCTGGGTACATTTTTGGTATACATTTGCTTCTGCCGGGTCAGCTGAGCAGTGAATTTCTACTTAACTACCTCCTATCAGGAGAGACCTCAGGGCTGCATCCTTTCAGCGCAGTACTGAGCCTGAAAAGCGTTTACAACCCCACTTACAAGTAAAACCAGCTAAAATGTGCCTGGCTGCTGTTCACTGAAAAGGACATTCTGGGTACTTTTTGGTATACATTTGCTTCTGCTGGGTCAGCTGAGCAGCGAATTTCTACTTAACTACCTCCTATCAGGAGAGACCTCAGGGCTGCATCTTTTGAGCGCAGTACTGAGCCTGAAAACCATTTACAACCCCACTTACAAGTAAAACTAGCTACAATGTGCCTGGCTGCTGTTCACTGAAAAGCTAATTCTGCATACATTTTTGGCATACATTTGTTTCTGCCGGGTCAGCTGAGCAGTGAATTTCTACTTAACTACCTCCTTTCAGGAGAGACTTCAGGGCTGCATCTTTTGAGCGCAGTACTGAGCCTGAAAAGCGTTTACAACCCCACTTACAAGTAAAACTAGCTAAAATGTGCCTGGCTGTTTTTCACTGAAATGCTCATTCTGGGTACATTTTTGGTATACATTTGCTTCTGCCGGGTCAGCTGAGCAGTGAATTTCTACTTAACTACCTCCTATCAGGAGAGACCTCAGGGATGCATCCTTTCAGCGCAGTACTGAGCCTGAAAAGCGTTTACAACCCCACTTACAAGTAAAACTAGCTAAAATGTGCCTGGCTGCTGTTCACTGAAAAGCTCATTCTGGGTACATTTTTGGTATACATTTTCTTCTGTGGGTCAGCTGAGAGGTAAATTTCTACTTAACTACCTCCTATCAGGAGAGACCTCAGGGCTGCATCTTTTGAGCGCAGTACTGAGCCTGATACCCGTTTCCAACCCCACTTACAAGTAAAACTAGCTGAAATGTGCCTGGCTGCTGTTCACTGAAAAGCTCATTCTGGGTACATTTTTGGCATACATTTGCTTCTCCCGGGTCAGCTGAGCAGCGAATTTCTACTTAACTACCTCCTATCAGGAGAGACCTCAGGCTGCATCTTTTGAGCGCAGTACTGAGCCTGAAAACCGTTTACAACCCCACTTACAAGTAAAACTAGCTAAAATGTGCCTGGCTGCTGTTCACTGAAAAGCTCATTCTGGGTACATTTTTGGCATACATTTGCTTCTCCCGGGTCAGCTGAGCAGCGAATTTCTACTTAACTACCTCCTATCAGGAGAGACCTCAGGGCTGCATCCTTTGAGCGCAGTACTGAGCCTGAAAAGCGTTTCCAACCCCACTTACAAGTAAAACTAGCTAAAATGTGCCTGGCTGCTGTTCACTGAAAAGGTCATTCTGGGTACATTTTTGGTATACATTTGATTCTGCCGGGTCAGCTGAGCAGTGAATTTCTACTTAACTACCTCCTATCAGGAGAGACCTCAGGGCTGCATCTTTTGAGCGCAGTACTGAGCCTGATACCCGTTTCCAACCCCACTTACAAGTAAAACTAGCTAAAATGTGCCTGGCTGCTGTTCACTGAAAAGCTCATTCTGGGTACATTTTTGGTATACATTTGCTTCTGCCGGGTCAGCTGAGTAGTGAATTTCTACTTAACTACCTCCGATCAGGAGAGACCTCAGGGCTGCATCTTTTGAGCGCAGTACTGAGCTTGAAAACCGTTTACAACCCCACTTACAAGTAAAACTAGCTAAAATGTGCCTGGCTGCTGTTCACTGAAAAGCTAATTCTGCATACATTTTTGGCATATATTTGCTCCTGCCGGGTCAGCTGAGCAGCGAATTTTTACTTAACTACCCCCTAATCAGGAGAGACCTCAGGGCTGCATCCTTTGAGCGCAGTACTGAGCCTGAAAAGCGTTTACAACCCCACTTACAAGTAAAAACTAGCTAAAATGTGCCTGGCTGCTGTTCACTGAAAAGGTCATTCTGGGTACTTTTTGGTATACATTTGCTTCTGCCGGGTCAGCTGAGCAGTGAATTTCTACTTAACTACCTCCTATCAGGAGAGAACTCAGGGCTGCATCTTTTGAGCGCAGTACTGAGCCTGAAAACCGTTTCCAACCCCACTTACAGGTAAAACTAGCTAAAATGTGCCTGGCTGCTGTTCAGTGAAAAGCTCATTCTGGGTACATTTTTGGTATACATGTGCTTCTGCCGGCTCTCCTGAGCAGTGAATTTCTACATAACTACCTCCTATCAGGAGAGACCTCAGGGCTGCATCTTTTGAGCGCAGTACTGAGCCTGAAAACCATTTACAACCCCACTTACAAGTAAAACTAGCTAAAATGTGCCTGGCTGCTGTTCACTGAAAAGCTCATTCTGGGTACATTTTTGGCATACATTTGCTTCTCCCGGGTCAGCTGAGCAGCGAATTTCTACTTAACTACCTCCTATCAGGAGAGACCTCAGGGCTGCATCTTTTGAGCGCAGTACTGAGCCTGAAAACCGTTTACAACCCCACTTACAAGTAAAACTAGCTAAAATGTGCCTGGCTGCTGGTCACTGAAAAGCTCATTCTGCATACATTTTTGGCATATATTTGCTCCTGCCGGGTCAGCTGAGCAGCAAATTTCTACTTAACTACCTCCTATCAGGAGAGACCTCAGGGCTGCATCCTTTGAGCGCAGTACTGAGCCTGAAAAGCGTTTACAACCCCACTTACAAGTAAAACTAGCTAAAATGTGCCTGGCTGCTGTTCACTGAAAAGGACATTCTGGGTACTTTTTGGTATACATTTGCTTCTGCCGGGTCAGCTGAGCAGTGAATTTCTACTTAACTACCTCCTATCAGGAGAGACCTCAGGGCTGCATCTTTTGAGCGCAGTACTGAGCCTGAAAACCATTTACAACCCCACTTACAAGTAAAACTATCTAAAATGTGCCTGGCTGCTGTTCACTGAAAAGCTCATTCTGCATACATTTTTGGCATATATTTGCTCCTGCCGGGTCAGCTGAGCAGCGAGTTTCTACTTAACTACTTCCTATCAGAAGAGACCTCAGGGCTGCATCCTTTGAGCGCAGTACTGAGCCTGAAAAGCGTTTAAAACCCCACTTACAAGTAAAACTAGCTAAAATGTGCCTGGCTGCTGGTCACTGAAAAGCTCATTCTGCATACATTTTTGGCATATATTTGCTCCTGCCGGGTCAGCTGAGCAGCAAATTTTTACTTAACTACCCCCTAATCAGGAGAGACCTCAGGGCTGCATCCTTTGAGCGCAGTACTGAGCCTGAAAAGCGTTTACAACTTCACTTACAAGTAAAACTAGCTAAAATGTGCCTGGCTGCTGTTCACTGAAAAGGACATTCTGGGTACTTTTTGGTATACATTTGCTTCTGCCGGGTCAGCTGAGCAGTGAATTTCTACTTAACTACCTCCTATCAGGAGAGAACTCAGGGCTGCGTCTTTTGAGCGCAGTACTGAGCCTGAAAACCGTTTCCAACCCCACTTACAGGTAAAACTAGCTAAAATGTGCCTGGCTGCTGGTCACTGAAAAGCTCATTCTGCATACATTTTTGGCATATATTTGCTCCTGCCGGGTCAGCTGAGCAGCAAATTTTTACTTAACTACCCCCTAATCAGGAGAGACCTCAGGGCTGCATCCTTTGAGCGCAGTACTGAGCCTGAAAAGCGTTTACAACCCCACTTACAAGTAAAACTAGCTAAAATGTGCCTGGCTGCTGTTCACTGAAAAGGACATTCTGGGTACTTTTTGGTATACATTTGCTTCTGCCGGGTCAGCTGAGCAGTGAATTTCTACTTAACTACCTCCTATCAGGAGAGAACTCAGGGCTGCGTCTTTTGAGCGCAGTACTGAGCCTGAAAACCGTTTCCAACCCCACTTACAGGTAAAACTAGCTAAAATGTGCCTGGCTGCTGTTCACTGAAAAGCTCATTCTGGGTACATTTTTGGCATATATTTGCTCCTGCCGGGTCAGCTGAGCAGTGAATTTCTACTTAACTACCTCCTATCAGGAGAGACCTCAGGGCTGCTTCCTTTCAGCGCAGTACTGAGCCTGAAAAGCGTTTACAACCCCACTTACAAGTAAAACTAGCTAAAATGTGCCTGGCTGCTGTTCACTGAAAAGCTCATTCTGGGTACATTTTTGGTATACATTTTCTTCTGCCGGGTCAGCTGAGAGGTAAATTTCTACTTAACTACCTCCTATCAGGAGAGACCTCAGGGCTGCATCTTTTGAGCGCAGTACTGAGCCTGATACCCGTTTCCAACCCCACTTACAAGTAAAACTAGCTAAAATGTGCCTGGCTGCTGTTCACTGAAAAGCTCATTCTGGGTACATTTTTGGCATACATGTGCTTCTCCCGGGTCAGCTGAGCAGCGAATTTCTACTTAACTACCTCCTATCAGGAGAGACCTCAGGGCTGCATCTTTTGAGCGCAGTACTGAGCCTGAAAACCGTTTACAACCCCACTTACAAGTAAAACTAGCTAAAATGTGCCTGGCTGCTGGTCACTGAAAAGCTCATTCTGCATACATTTTTGGCATATATTTGCTCCTGCCGGGTCAGCTGAGCAGCAAATTTCTACTTAACTACTTCCTATCAGGAGAGACCTCAGGGCTGCATCTTTTGAGCGCAGTACTGAGCCTGAAAACCGTTTACAACCCCACTCACAAGTAAAACTAGCTAAAATGTGCCTGGCTGCTGTTCACTGAAAAGCTAATTCTGCATACATTTTTGGCATACATTTGTTTCTGCCGGGTCAGCTGAGCAGTGAATTTCTACTTAACTACCTCCTTTCAGGAGAGACTTCAGGGCTGCATCTTTTGAGCGCAGTACTGAGCCTGAAAACCGTTTACAACCCCACTTACAAGTAAAACTAGCTAAAATGTGCCTGGCTGTTGTTCACTGAAATGCTCATTCTGGGTACATTTTTGGTATACATTTGCTTCTGCCGGGTCAGCTGAGCAGTGAATTTCTACTTAACTACCTCCTATCAGGAGAGACCTCAGGGCTGCATCCTTTCAGCGCAGTACTGAGCCTGAAAAGCGTTTACAACCCCACTTACAAGTAAAACCAGCTAAAATGTGCCTGGCTGCTGTTCACTGAAAAGGACATTCTGGGTACTTTTTGGTATACATTTGCTTCTGCTGGGTCAGCTGAGCAGTGAATTTCTACTTAACTACCTCCTATCAGGAGAGACCTCAGGGCTGCGTCTTTTGAGCGCAGTACTGAGCCTGAAAACCGTTTCCAACCCCACTTACAATTAAAACTAGCTAAAATGTGCCTGGCTGCTGTTCACTGAAAAGCTCATTCTGGGTACATTTTTGGTATACATGTGCTTCTCCCGGGTCAGCTGATCAGCGAATTTCTACTTAACTACCTCCTATCAGGAGAGACCTCAGGGCTGCATCTTTTGAGCGCAGTACTGAGCCTGAAAACCGTTTACAACCCCACTTACAAGTAAAACTAGCTAAAATGTGCCTGGCTGCTGTTCACTGAAAAGCTAATTCTGCATACATTTTTGGCATACATTTGTTTCTGCCGGGTCAGCTGAGCAGTGAATTTCTACTTAACTACCTCCTTTCAGGAGAGACTTCAGGGCTGCATCTTTTGAGCGCAGTACTGAGCCTGAAAAGCGTTTACAACCCCACTTACAAGTAAAACTAGCTAAAATGTGCCTGGCTGTTTTTCACTGAAATGCTCATTCTGGGTACATTTTTGGTATACATTTGCTTCTGCCGGGTCAGCTGAGCAGTGAATTTCTACTTAACTACCTCCTATCAGGAGAGACCTCAGGGATGCATCCTTTCAGCGCAGTACTGAGCCTGAAAAGCGTTTACAACCCCACTTACAAGTAAAACTAGCTAAAATGTGCCTGGCTGCTGTTCACTGAAAAGCTCATTCTGGGTACATTTTTGGTATACATTTTCTTCTGTGGGTCAGCTGAGAGGTAAATTTCTACTTAACTACCTCCTATCAGGAGAGACCTCAGGGCTGCATCTTTTGAGCGCAGTACTGAGCCTGATACCCGTTTCCAACCCCACTTACAAGTAAAACTAGCTGAAATGTGCCTGGTTGCTGTTCACTGAAAAGCTCATTCTGGGTACATTTTTGGCATACATTTGCTTCTCCCGGGTCAGCTGAGCAGCGAATTTCTACTTAACTACCTCCTATCAGGAGAGACCTCAGGCTGCATCTTTTGAGCGCAGTACTGAGCCTGAAAACCGTTTACAACCCCACTTACAAGTAAAACTAGCTAAAATGTGCCTGGCTGCTGGTCACTGAAAAGCTCATTCTGCATACATTTTTGGCATATATTTGCTCCTGCCGGGTCAGCTGAGCAGCGAGTTTCTACTTAACTACCTCCTATCAGGAGAGACCTCAGGGCTGCATCCTTTGAGCGCAGTACTGAGCCTGAAAAGCGTTTCCAACCCCACTTACAAGTAAAACTAGCTAAAATGTGCCTGGCTGCTGTTCACTGAAAAGGTCATTCTGGGTACATTTTTGGTATACATTTGCTTCTGCCGGGTCAGCTGAGCAGTGAATTTCTACTTAACTACCTCCTATCAGGAGAGACCTCAGGGCTGCATCTTTTGAGCGCAGTACTGAGCCTGATACCCGTTTCCAACCCCACTTACAAGTGAAACTAGCTAAAATGTGCCTGGCTGCTGTTCATTGAAAAGCTCATTCTGGGTACATTTTTGGCATACATTTGCTTCTCCCGGGTCAGCTGAGCAGCGAATTTCTACTTAACTACCTCCTATCAGGATAGACCTCAGGGCTGCATCCTTTGAGCGCAGTACTGAGCCTGAAAAGCGTTTCCAACCCCACTTACAAGTAAAACTAGCTAAAATGTGCCTGGCTGCTGTTCACTGAAAAGGTCATTCTGGGTACATTTTTGGTATACATTTGCTTCTGCCGGGTCAGCTGAGCAGTGAATTTCTACTTAACTACCTCCTATCAGGAGAGACCTCAGGGCTGCATCTTTTGAGCGCAGTACTGAGCCTGATACCCGTTTCCAACCCCACTTACAAGTAAAACTAGCTAAAATGTGCCTGGCTGCTGTTCACTGAAAAGCTCATTCTGGGTACATTTTTTGTATACATTTGCTTCTGCCGGGTCAGCTGAGCAGTGAATTTCTACTTAACTACCTCCTATCAGGAGAGACCTCAGGGCTGCATCTTTTGAGCGCAGTACTGAGCCTGAAAACCATTTACAACCCCAATTACAAGTAAAACTAGCTAAAATGTGCCTGGCTGATGTTCACTGAAAAGCTCATTCTGCATACATTTTTGGCATATATTTGCTCCTGTCGGGTCAGCTGAGCAGCAAGTTTCTACTTAACTACCTCCTATCAGGAGAGACCCCAGGGCTGCATCCTTTGAGCGCAGTACTGAGCCTGAAAACCGTTTACAACCCCACTTACAAGTAAAACTAGCTACAATGTGCCTGGCTGCTGTTCACTGAAAAGCTAATTCTGCATACATTTTTGGCATACATTTGTTTCTGCCGGGTCAGCTGAGCAGTGAATTTCTACTTAACTACCTCCTTTCAGGAGAGACTTCAGGGCTGTATCTTTTGAGCGCAGTACTGAGCCTGAAAACCGTTTACAACCCCACTTACAAGTAAAACTAGCTAAAATGTGCCTGGCTGTTGTTCACTGAAATGCTCATTCTGGGTACATTTTTGGTATACATTTGCTTCTGCCGGGTCAGCTGAGCAGTGAATTTCTACTTAACTACTTCCTATCAGGAGAGACCTCAGGGATGCATCCTTTCAGCGCAGTACTGAGCCTGAAAAGCGTTTACAACCCCACTTACAAGTAAAACTAGCTAAAATGTGCCTGGCTGCTGTTCACTGAAAAGCTCATTCTGGGTACATTTTTGGTATACATTTTCTTCTGTGGGTCAGCTGAGAGGTAAATTTCTACTAACTACCTCCTATCAGGAGAGACCTCAGGGCTGCATCTTTTGAGCGCAGTACTGAGCCTGAAAACCGTTTACAACCCCACTTACAAGTAAAACTAGCTAAAATGTGCCTTGCTGCTGGTCACTGAAAAGCTCATTCTGCATACATTTTTGGCATATATTTGCTCCTGTCGGGTCAGCTGAGCAGCAAGTTTCTACTTAACTACCTCCTATCAGGAGAGACCTCAGGGCTGCATCCTTTGAGCGCAGTACTGAGCCTGAAAACCGTTTACAACCCCACTTACAAGTAAAACTAGCTACAATGTGCCTGGCTGCTGTTCACTGAAAAGCTAATTCTGCATACATTTTTGGCATACATTTGTTTCTGCCGGGTCAGCTGAGCAGTGAATTTCTACTTAACTACCTCCTATCAGGAGAGACCTCAGGGATGCATCCTTTCAGCGCAGTACTGAGCCTGAAAAGCGTTTACAACCCCACTTACAAGTAAAACTAGCTAAAATGTGCCTGGCTGCTGTTCACTGAAAAGCTCATTCTGGGTACATTTTTGGTATACATTTTCTTCTGTGGGTCAGCTGAGAGGTAAATTTCTACTTAACTACCTCCTATCAGGAGAGACCTCAGGGCTGCATCTTTTGAGCGCAGTACTGAGCCTGATACCCGTTTCCAACCCCACTTACAAGTAAAACTAGCTGAAATGTGCCTGGCTGCTGTTCACTGAAAAGCTCATTCTGGGTACATTTTTGGCATACATTTGCTTCTCCCGGGTCAGCTGAGCAGCGAATTTCTACTTAACTACCTCCTATCAGGAGAGACCTCAGGCTGCATCTTTTGAGCGCAGTACTGAGCCTGAAAACCGTTTACAACCCCACTTACAAGTAAAACTAGCTAAAATGTGCCTGGCTGCTGGTCACTGAAAAGCTCATTCTGCATACATTTTTGGCATATATTTGCTCCTGCCGGGTTAGCTGAGCAGCGAGTTTCTACTTAACTACCTCCTATCAGGAGAGACCTCAGGGCTGCATCCTTTGAGCGCAGTACTGAGCCTGAAAACCGTTTACAACCCCACTTACAAGTAAAACTAGCTAAAATGTGCCTGGCTGCTGTTCACTGAAAAGCTAATTCTGCATACATTTTTGGCATACATTTGTTTCTGCCGGGTCAGCTGAGCAGTGAATTTCTACTTAACTACCTCCTTTCAGGAGAGACTTCAGGGCTGCATCTTTTGAGCGCAGTACTGAGCCTGAAAACCGTTTCCAACCCCACTTACAGGTAAAACTAGCTAAAATGTGCCTGGCTGCTGTTCACTGAAAAGCTCATTCTGGGTACATTTTTGGTATACATGTGCTTCTGCCGGGTCTCCTGAGCAGTGAATTTCTACATAACTACCTCCTATCAGGAGAGACCTCAGGGCTGCATCTTTTGAGGGCAGTACTGAGCCTGATACCCGTTTCCAACCCCACTTACAAGTAAAACTAGCTAAAATGTGCCTGGCTGCTGGTCACTGAAAAGCTCATTCTGCATACATTTTTGGCATATATTTGCTCCTGCCGGGTCAGCTGAGCAGCAAATTTCTACTTAACTACCTACCTATCAGGAGAGACCTCAGGGCTGCATCTTTTGAGCGCAGTACTGAGCCTGAAAACCGTTTACAACCCCACTTACAAGTAAAACTAGCTAAAATGTGCCTGGCTGTTGTTCACTGAAAAGCTCATTCTGGGTACATTTTTGGCATACATTTGCTTCTCCCGGGTCAGCTGAGCAGCGAATTTCTACTTAACTACCTCCTATCAGGAGAGACCTCAGGGCTGCATCCTTTGAGCGCAGTACTGAGCCTGAAAAGCGTTTCCAACCCCACTTACAAGTAAAACTAGCTAAAATGTGCCTGGCTGCTGTTCACTGAAAAGGTCATTCTGGGTACATTTTTGGTATACATTTGCTTCTGCCGGGTCAGCTGAGCAGTGAATTTCTACTTAACTACCTCCTATCAGGAGAGACCTCAGGGCTGCATCTTTTGAGCGCAGTACTGAGCCTGATACCCGTTTCCAACCCCACTTACAAGTAAAACTAGCTAAAATGTGCCTGGCTGCTGTTCACTGAAAAGCTCATTCTGGGTACATTTTTGGCATACATTTGCTTCTCCCGGGTCAGCTGAGCAGCGAATTTCTACTTAACTACCTCCTATCAGGAGAGACCTCAGGGCTGCATCCTTTGAGCGCAGTACTGAGCCTGAAAAGCGTTTCCAACCCCACTTACAAGTAAAACTAGCTAAAATGTGCCTGGCTGCTGTTCACTGAAAAGGTCATTCTGGGTACATTTTTGGTATACATTTGCTTCTGCCGGGTCAGCTGAGCAGTGAATTTCTACTTAACTACCTCCTATCAGGAGAGACCTCAGGGCTGCATCTTTTGAGCGCAGTACTGAGCCTGATACCCGTTTCCAACCCCACTTACAAGTAAAACTAGCTAAAATGTGCCTGGCTGCTGTTCACTGAAAAGCTCATTCTGGGTACATTTTTGGCATACATGTGCTTCTCCCGGGTCAGCTGAGCAGCGAATTTCTACTTAACTACCTCCTATCAGGAGAGACCTCAGGGCTGCATCTTTTGAGCGCAGTACTGAGCCTGAAAACCATTTACAACCCCACTTACAAGTAAAACTAGCTACAATGTGCCTGGCTGCTGTTCACTGAAAAGCTAATTCTGCATACATTTTTGGCATACATTTGTTTCTGCCGGGTCAGCTGAGCAGTGAATTTTTACTTAACTACCTCCTTTCAGGAGAAACTTCAGGGCTGCATCTTTTGAGCGCAGTACTGAGCCTGAAAACCGTTTACAACCCCACTTACAAGTAAAACTAGCTAAAATGTGCCTGGCTGCTGGTCACTGAAAAGCTCATTCTGCATACATTTTTGGCATATATTTGCTCCTGCCGGGTCAGCTGAGCAGCGAGTTTCTACTTAACTACCTCCTATCAGGAGAGACCTCAGGGCTGCATCCTTTGAGCGCAGTACTGAGCCTGAAAACCGTTTACAACCCCACTTACAAGTAAAACTAGCTAAAATGTGCCTGGCTGCTGTTCACTGAAAAGCTAATTCTGCATACATTTTTGGCATACATTTGTTTCTGCCGGGTCAGCTGAGCAGTGAATTTCTACTTAACTACCTCCTTTCAGGAGAGACTTCAGGGCTGCATCTTTTGAGCGCAGTACTGAGCCTGAAAACCGTTTCCAACCCCACTTACAGGTAAAACTAGCTAAAATGTGCCTGGCTGCTGTTCACTGAAAAGCTCATTCTGGGTACATTTTTGGTATACATGTGCTTCTGCCGGGTTTCCTGAGCAGTGAATTTCTACATAACTACCTCCTATCAGGAGAGACCTCAGGGCTGCATCTTTTGAGCGCAGTACTGAGCCTGATACCCGTTTCCAACCCCACTTACAAGTAAAACTAGCTAAAATGTGCCTGGCTGCTGGTCACTGAAAAGCTCATTCTGCATACATTTTTGGCATATATTTGCTCCTGCCGGGTCAGCTGAGCAGCAAATTTCTACTTAACTACCTACCTATCAGGAGAGACCTCAGGGCTGCATCTTTTGAGCGCAGTACTGAGCCTGAAAACCGTTTACAACCCCACTTACAAGTAAAACTAGCTAAAATGTGCCTGGCTGTTGTTCACTGAAAAGCTCATTCTGGGTACATTTTTGGCATACATTTGCTTCTCCCGGGTCAGCTGAGCAGCGAATTTCTACTTAACTACCTCCTATCAGGAGAGACCTCAGGGCTGCATCCTTTGAGCGCAGTACTGAGCCTGAAAAGCGTTTCCAACCCCACTTACAAGTAAAACTAGCTAAAATGTGCCTGGCTGCTGTTCACTGAAAAGGTCATTCTGGGTACATTTTTGGTATACATTTGCTTCTGCCGGGTCAGCTGAGCAGTGAATTTCTACTTAACTACCTCCTATCAGGAGAGACCTCAGGGCTGCATCTTTTGAGCGCAGTACTGAGCCTGATACCCGTTTCCAACCCCACTTACAAGTAAAACTAGCTAAAATGTGCCTGGCTGCTGTTCACTGAAAAGCTCATTCTGGGTACATTTTTGGCATACATTTGCTTCTCCCGGGTCAGCTGAGCAGCGAATTTCTACTTAACTACCTCCTATCAGGAGAGACCTCAGGGCTGCATCCTTTGAGCGCAGTACTGAGCCTGAAAAGCGTTTCCAACCCCACTTACAAGTAAAACTAGCTAAAATGAGCCTGGCTGCTGTTCACTGAAAAGGTCATTCTGGGTACATTTTTGGTATACATTTGCTTCTGCCGGGTAAGCTGAGCAGTGAATTTCTACTTAACTACCTCCTATCAGGAGAGACCTCAGGGCTGCATCTTTTGAGCGCAGTACTGAGCCTGATACCCGTTTCCAACCCCACTTACAAGTAAAACTAGCTAAAATGTGCCTGGCTGCTGTTCACTGAAAAGCTCATTCTGGGTACATTTTTGGCATACATGTGCTTCTCCCGGGTCAGCTGAGCAGCGAATTTCTACTTAACTACCTGCTATCAGGAGAGACCTCAGGGCTGCATCTTTTGAGCGCAGTACTGAGCCTGAAAACCATTTACAACCCCACTTACAAGTAAAACTAGCTACAATGTGCCTGGCTGCTGTTCACTGAAAAGCTAATTCTGCATACATTTTTGGCATACATTTGTTTCTGCCGGGTCAGCTGAGCAGTAAATTTCTACTTAACTACCTCCTTTCAGGAGAGACTTCAGGGCTGCATCTTTTGAGCGCAGTACTGAGCCTGAAAAGCGTTTACAACCCCACTTACAAGTAAAACTAGCTAAAATGTGCCTGGCTGTTGTTCACTGAAAAGATCATTCTGGGTACATTTTTGGCATACATTTGCTTCTCCCGGGTCAGCTGAGCAGCGAATTTCTACTTAACTACCTCCTATCAGGAGAGACCTCAGGGCTGCATCTTTTGAGCGAAGTACTGAGCCTGAAAACCGTTTACAACCCCACTTAAAGGAAAACTAGCTAAAATGTGCCTGGCTGCTGTTCACTGAAAAGCTAATTCTGCATACATTTTTGGCATACATTTATTTCTGCCGGGTCAGCTGAGCAGTGAATTTCTACTTAACTACCTCCTTTCAGGAGAGACTTCAGGGCTGCATCTTTTGAGCGCAGTACTGAGCCTGAAAACCGTTTAACAACCCCACTTACAAGTAAAACTAGCTAAAATGTGCCTGGCTGCTGTTCACTGAAAAGCTCATTCTGGGTACATTTTTGGTATACATTTTCTTCTGCCGGGTCAGCTGAGAGGTAAATTTCTACTAACTACCTCCTATCAGGATAGACCTCAGGGCTGCATCCTTTCAGCGCAGTACTGAGCCTGAAAAGCGTTTACAACCCCACTTACACGTAAAACTAGCTAAAATGTGCCTGGCTGCTGTTCACTGAAAAGGTCATTCTGGGTACATTTTTGGATACATTTGCTTCTGCCGGGTCAGCTGAGCAGTGAATTTCTACTTAACTACCTCCTATCAGGGAGAGACCTCAGGGCTGCATCTTTTGAGCGCAGTACTGAGCCTGATACCCGTTTCCAACCCCACTTACAAGTAAAACTAGCTAAAATGTGCCTGGCTGCTGTTCACTGAAAAGCTCATTCTGGGTACATTTTTTGGATACATTTGCTTCTGCCGGGTCAGCTGAGCAGTGAATTTCTACTTAACTACCTCCTATCAGGAGAGACCTCAGGGCTGCATCTTTTGAGCGCAGTACTGAGCCTGAAAACCATTTACAACCCCAATTACAAGTAAAACTAGCTAAAATGTGCCTGGCTGCTGTTCACTGAAAAGCTCATTCTGCATACATTTTTGGCATATATTTGCTCCTGCCGGGTCAGCTGAGCAGCGAGTTTCTACTTAACTACCTCCTATCAGGAGAGACCTCAGGGCTGCATCCTTTGCGCGCAGTACTGAGCCTGAAAAGCGTTTACAACCCCACTTATAAGTAAACTAGCTAAAACGTGCCTGGCTGCTGTTCACTGAAAAGCTCATTCTGGGTACATTTTTGGTATACATTTGCTTCTGCCGGGTCAGCTGAGCAGCGAATTTTTACTTAACTACCCCCTAATCAGGAGAGACCTCAGGGCTGCATCTTTTGAGCGCAGTACTGAGCCTGATACCCGTTTCCAACCCCACTTACAAGTAAAACTAGCTAAAATGTGCCTGGCTGCTGTTCACTGAAAAGCTCATTCTGGGTACATTTTTGGCATACATTTGCTTCTCCCGGGTCAGCTGAGCAGCGAATTTCTACTTAACTACCTCCTATCAGGAGAGACCTCAGGGCTGCATCTTTTGAGCGCAGTACTGAGCCTGAAAAGCGTTTACAACCCCACTTACACATAATACTAGCTAAAATGTGCCTGGCTGCTGTTCACTGAAAAGGTCATTCTGGGTACATTTTTGGTATACATTTGCTACTCCCGGGTCAGCTGAGCAGTGAATTTCTACTTAACTACCTACTATCAGAAGAGACCTCATGGCTGCATCTTTTGAGCGCAGTACTGAGCCTGAAAACCGTTTCCAACCCCACTTACAAGTAAAACTAGCTAAAATGTGCCTGGCTGCTGTTCACTGAAAAGCTCATTCTGGGTACATTTTTGGCATACATTTGCTTCTCCCGGGTCAGCTGAGCAGTGAATTTCTACTTAACTACCTCCTATCAGGAGAGACCTCAGGGCTGCATCTTTTGAGCGCAGTACTGAGCCTGATACCCGTTTCCAACCCCACTTACAATTAAAACTAGCTAAAATGTGCCTGGCTGCTGTTCACTGAAAAGTTCATTCTGGGTACATTTTTGGCATACATTTGCTTCTCCCGGGTCAGCTGAGCAGCGAATTTCTACTTAACTACTTCCTATCAGGAGAGACCTCAGGGCTGCATCTTTAGAGCGCAGTACTGAGCCTGAAAACCATTTACAACCCCACTTACAAGTAAAACTGGCTAAAATGTGCCTGGCTGCTGTTCACTGAAAAGCTCATTCTGCATACATTTTTGGCAGACATTTGCTCCTGCCGGGTCAGCTGAGCAGCGAATTTCCACTTAACTACCTCCTATCAGGAGAGACCTCAGGGCTGCATCTTTTGAGCGCAGTACTGAGCCTGAAAACCATTTACAAACCCACTTACACCAGTAAAACTAGCTAAAATGTGCCTGGCTGCTGTTCACTGAAAAGCTTATTCTGCATACATTTTTGGCATATATTTGCTCCTGCCGGGTCAGCTGAGCAGGAAATTTTTACTTAACTACCCCCTAATCAGGAGAGACCTCAGGGCTGCATCCTTTGAGCGCAGTACTGAGCCTGATACCCGTTTCCAACCCCACTTACAAGTAAAACTAGCTAAAATGTGCCTGGCTGCTGTTCACTGAAAAGCTCATTCTGGGTACATTTTTGGCATACATTTGCTTCTCCCGGGTCAGCTGAGCAGCGAGTTTCTACTTAACTACCTCCTATCAGGAGAGACCTCAGGGCTGCATCCTTTGCGCGCAGTACTGAGCCTGAATTAGCGTTTACAACCCCACTTACAAGTAAACTAGCTAAAATGTGCCTGGCTGCTGTTCACTGAAAAGCTTATTCTGCATACATTTTTGGCATATATTTGCTCCTGCCGGGTCAGCTGAGCAGCAAATTTTTACTTAACTACCTCCTATCAGGAGAGACCTCAGGGCTGCATCTTTTGAGCGCAGTACTGAGCCTGAAAACCGTTTACAACCCCACTTACAAGTAAAACTAGCTAAAATGTGCCTGGCTGCTGTCACTGAAAAGCTAATTCTGCATACATTTTTGGCATATATTTGCTCCTGCCGGGTCAGCTGAGCAGCGAATTTTTACTTAACTACCCCCTAATCAGGAGAGACCTCAGGGCTGCATCCTTTGAGCGCAGTACTGAGCCTGAAAAGCGTTTACAACCCCACTTACAAGTAAAACTAGCTAAAATGTGCCTGGCTGCTGTTCACTGAAAAGGACATTCTGGGTACTTTTTGGTATACATTTGCTTCTGCCGGGTCAGCTGAGCAGTGAATTTCTACTTAACTACCTCCTATCAGGAGAGAACTCAGGGCTGCGTCTTTTGAGCGCAGTACTGAGCCTGAAAACCGTTTCCAACCCCACTTACAGGTAAAACTAGCTAAAATGTGCCTGGCTGCTGTTCACTGAAAAGCTCATTCTGGGTACATTTTTGGTATACATGTGCTTCTGCCGGGTCTCCTGAGCAGTGAATTTCTACATAACTACCTCCTATCAGGAGAGACCTTAGGGCTGCATCTTTTGAGCGCAGTACTGAGCCTGATACCCGTTTCCAACCCCACTTACAAGTAAAACTAGCTAAAATGTGCCTGGCTGCTGTTCACTGAAAAGCTCATTCTGGGTACATTTTTGGCATACATTTGCTTCTCCCGGGTCAGCTGAGCAGCGAATTTCTACTTAACTACCTCCTATTAGGAGAGACCTCAGGGCTGCATCTTTTGAGCGCAGTACTGAGCCTGAAAACCGTTTACAACCCCACTTACAAGTAAAACTAGCTAAAATGTGCCTGGCTGTTGTTCACTGAAATGCTCATTCTGGGTACATTTTTGGTATACATTTGCTTCTGCCGGGTCAGCTGAGCAGTGAATTTCTACTTAACTACCTCCTATCAGGAGAGACCTCAGGGCTGCATCCTTTCAGTGCAGTACTGAGCCTGAAAAGCGTTTACAACCCCACTTACAAGTTAAACTAGCTAAAATGTGCCTGGCTGCTGTTCACTGAAAAGCTCATTCTGGGTACATTTTTGGTATACATTTTCTTCTGCCGGGTCAGCTGAGAGGTAAATTTCTACTTAACTACCTCCTATCAGGAGAGACCTCAGGGCTGCATCTTTTGAGCGCAGTACTGAGCCTGATACCCGTTTCCAACCCCACTTACAATTAAAACTAGCTAAAATGTGCCTGGCTGCTGTTCACTGAAAAAGCTCATTCTGGGTACATTTTTGGCATACATGTGCTTCTCCCGGGTCAGCTGATCAGCGAATTTCTACTTAACTACCTCCTATCAGGAGAGACCTCAGGGCTGCATCTTTTGAGCGCAGTACTGAGCCTGAAAACCGTTTACAACCCCACTTACAAGTAAAACTAGCTAAAATGTGCCTGGCTGCTGTTCACTGAAAAGCTAATTCTGCATACATTTTTGGCATACATTTGTTTCTGCCGGGTCAGCTGAGCAGTGAATTTCTACTTAACTACCTCCTTTCAGGAGAGACTTCAGGGCTGCATCCTTTCAGCGCAGTACTGAGCCTGAAAAGCGTTTACAACCCCACTTACACGTAAAACTAGCTAAAATGTGCCTGGCTGCTGTTCACTGAAAAGGTCATTCTGGGTACATTTTTGGTATACATTTGCTTCTGCCGGGTCAGCTGAGCAGTGAATTTCTACTTAACTACCTCCTATCAGGAGAGACCTCAGGGCTGCATCTTTTGAGCGCAGTACTGGGCCTGAAAACCATTTACAACCCCAATTACAAGTAAAACTAGCTAAAATGTGCCTGGCTGCTGTTCACTGAAAAGCTCATTCTGCATACATTTTTGGCATATATTTGCTCCTGTCGGGTCAGCTGAGCAGCAAGTTTCTACATAACTACCTCCTATCAGGAGAGACCTCAGGGCTGCATCCTTTGAGCGCAGTACTGAGCCTGAAAACCGTTTACAACCCCACTTACAAGTAAAACTAGCTAAAATGTGCCTGGCTGTTGTTCACTGAAATGCTCATTCTGGGTACATTTTTGGCATACATTTGCTTCTCCCGGGTCAGCTGAGCAGCGAATTTCTACTTAACTACCTCCTATCAGGAGAGACCTCAGGGCTGCATCTTTTGAGCGAAGTACTGAGCCTGAAAACCGTTTACAACCCCACTTAAAGGAAAACTAGCTAAAATGTGCCTGGCTGCTGTTCACTGAAAAGCTAATTCTGCATACATTTTTGGCATACATTTATTTCTGCCGGGTCAGCTGAGCAGTGAATTTCTACTTAACTACCTCCTTTCAGGAGAGACTTCAGGGCTGCATCTTTTGAGCGCAGTACTGAGCCTGAAAACCGTTTACAACCCCACTTACAAGTAAAACTAGCTAAAATGTGCCTGGCTGCTGTTCACTGAAAAGCTCATTCTGGGTACATTTTTGGTATACATTTTCTTCTGCCGGGTCAGCTGAGAGGTAAATTTCTACTAACTACCTCCTATCAGGATAGACCTCAGGGCTGCATCCTTTCAGCGCAGTACTGAGCCTGAAAAGCGTTTACAACCCCACTTACACGTAAAACTAGCTAAAATGTGCCTGGCTGCTGTTCACTGAAAAGGTCATTCTGGGTACATTTTTGGATACATTTGCTTCTGCCGGGTCAGCTGAGCAGTGAATTTCTACTTAACTACCTCCTATCAGGGAGAGACCTCAGGGCTGCATCTTTTGAGCGCAGTACTGAGCCTGATACCCGTTTCCAACCCCACTTACAAGTAAAACTAGCTAAAATGTGCCTGGCTGCTGTTCACTGAAAAGCTCATTCTGGGTACATTTTTTGGATACATTTGCTTCTGCCGGGTCAGCTGAGCAGTGAATTTCTACTTAACTACCTCCTATCAGGAGAGACCTCAGGGCTGCATCTTTTGAGCGCAGTACTGAGCCTGAAAACCATTTACAACCCCAATTACAAGTAAAACTAGCTAAAATGTGCCTGGCTGCTGTTCACTGAAAAGCTCATTCTGCATACATTTTTGGCATATATTTGCTCCTGCCGGGTCAGCTGAGCAGCGAGTTTCTACTTAACTACCTCCTATCAGGAGAGACCTCAGGGCTGCATCCTTTGCGCGCAGTACTGAGCCTGAAAAGCGTTTACAACCCCACTTATAAGTAAACTAGCTAAAACGTGCCTGGCTGCTGTTCACTGAAAAGCTCATTCTGGGTACATTTTTGGTATACATTTGCTTCTGCCGGGTCAGCTGAGCAGCGAATTTTTACTTAACTACCCCCTAATCAGGAGAGACCTCAGGGCTGCATCTTTTGAGCGCAGTACTGAGCCTGATACCCGTTTCCAACCCCACTTACAAGTAAAACTAGCTAAAATGTGCCTGGCTGCTGTTCACTGAAAAGCTCATTCTGGGTACATTTTTGGCATACATTTGCTTCTCCCGGGTCAGCTGAGCAGCGAATTTCTACTTAACTACCTCCTATCAGGAGAGACCTCAGGGCTGCATCTTTTGAGCGCAGTACTGAGCCTGAAAAGCGTTTACAACCCCACTTACACATAATACTAGCTAAAATGTGCCTGGCTGCTGTTCACTGAAAAGGTCATTCTGGGTACATTTTTGGTATACATTTGCTACTCCCGGGTCAGCTGAGCAGTGAATTTCTACTTAACTACCTACTATCAGAAGAGACCTCATGGCTGCATCTTTTGAGCGCAGTACTGAGCCTGAAAACCGTTTCCAACCCCACTTACAAGTAAAACTAGCTAAAATGTGCCTGGCTGCTGTTCACTGAAAAGCTCATTCTGGGTACATTTTTGGCATACATTTGCTTCTCCCGGGTCAGCTGAGCAGTGAATTTCTACTTAACTACCTCCTATCAGGAGAGACCTCAGGGCTGCATCTTTTGAGCGCAGTACTGAGCCTGATACCCGTTTCCAACCCCACTTACAATTAAAACTAGCTAAAATGTGCCTGGCTGCTGTTCACTGAAAAGTTCATTCTGGGTACATTTTTGGCATACATTTGCTTCTCCCGGGTCAGCTGAGCAGCGAATTTCTACTTAACTACCTCCTATCAGGAGAGACCTCAGGGCTGCATCTTTAGAGCGCAGTACTGAGCCTGAAAACCATTTACAACCCCACTTACAAGTAAAACTGGCTAAAATGTGCCTGGCTGCTGTTCACTGAAAAGCTCATTCTGCATACATTTTTGGCAGACATTTGCTCCTGCCGGGTCAGCTGAGCAGCGAATTTCCACTTAACTACCTCCTATCAGGAGAGACCTCAGGGCTGCATCTTTTGAGCGCAGTACTGAGCCTGAAAACCATTTACAAACCCACTTACACCAGTAAAACTAGCTAAAATGTGCCTGGCTGCTGTTCACTGAAAAGCTTATTCTGCATACATTTTTGGCATATATTTGCTCCTGCCGGGTCAGCTGAGCAGGAAATTTTTACTTAACTACCCCCTAATCAGGAGAGACCTCAGGGCTGCATCCTTTGAGCGCAGTACTGAGCCTGATACCCGTTTCCAACCCCACTTACAAGTAAAACTAGCTAAAATGTGCCTGGCTGCTGTTCACTGAAAAGCTCATTCTGGGTACATTTTTGGCATACATTTGCTTCTCCCGGGTCAGCTGAGCAGCGAGTTTCTACTTAACTACCTCCTATCAGGAGAGACCTCAGGGCTGCATCCTTTGCGCGCAGTACTGAGCCTGAATTAGCGTTTACAACCCCACTTACAAGTAAACTAGCTAAAATGTGCCTGGCTGCTGTTCACTGAAAAGCTTATTCTGCATACATTTTTGGCATATATTTGCTCCTGCCGGGTCAGCTGAGCAGCAAATTTTTACTTAACTACCTCCTATCAGGAGAGACCTCAGGGCTGCATCTTTTGAGCGCAGTACTGAGCCTGAAAACCGTTTACAACCCCACTTACAAGTAAAACTAGCTAAAATGTGCCTGGCTGCTGTTCACTGAAAAGCTAATTCTGCATACATTTTTGGCATATATTTGCTCCTGCCGGGTCAGCTGAGCAGCGAATTTTTACTTAACTACCCCCTAATCAGGAGAGACCTCAGGGCTGCATCCTTTGAGCGCAGTACTGAGCCTGAAAAGCGTTTACAACCCCACTTACAAGTAAAACTAGCTAAAATGTGCCTGGCTGCTGTTCACTGAAAAGGACATTCTGGGTACTTTTTGGTATACATTTGCTTCTGCCGGGTCAGCTGAGCAGTGAATTTCTACTTAACTACCTCCTATCAGGAGAGAGAACTCAGGGCTGCGTCTTTTGAGCGCAGTACTGAGCCTGAAAACCGTTTCCAACCCCACTTACAGGTAAAACTAGCTAAAATGTGCCTGGCTGCTGTTCACTGAAAAGCTCATTCTGGGTACATTTTTGGTATACATGTGCTTCTGCCGGGTCTCCTGAGCAGTGAATTTCTACATAACTACCTCCTATCAGGAGAGACCTTAGGGCTGCATCTTTTGAGCGCAGTACTGAGCCTGATACCCGTTTCCAACCCCACTTACAAGTAAAACTAGCTAAAATGTGCCTGGCTGCTGTTCACTGAAAAGCTCATTCTGGGTACATTTTTGGCATACATTTGCTTCTCCCGGGTCAGCTGAGCAGCGAATTTCTACTTAACTACCTCCTATCAGGAGAGACCTCAGGGCTGCATCTTTTGAGCGCAGTACTGAGCCTGAAAACCGTTTACAACCCCACTTACAAGTAAAACTAGCTAAAATGTGCCTGGCTGTTGTTCACTGAAATGCTCATTCTGGGTTACATTTTTGGTATACATTTGCTTCTGCCGGGTCAGCTGAGCAGTGAATTTCTACTTAACTACCTCCTATCAGGAGAGACCTCAGGGCTGCATCCTTTCAGCGCAGTACTGAGCCTGAAAAGCGTTTACAACCCCACTTACAAGTTAAACTAGCTAAAATGTGCCTGGCTGCTGTTCACTGAAAAGCTCATTCTGGGTACATTTTTGGTATACATTTTCTTCTGCCGGGTCAGCTGAGAGGTAAATTTCTACTTAACTACCTCCTATCAGGAGAGACCTCAGAGCTGCATCTTTTGAGCGCAGTACTGAGCCTGATACCCGTTTCCAACCCCACTTACAATTAAAACTAGCTAAAATGTGCCTGGCTGCTGTTCACTGAAAAAGCTCATTCTGGGTACATTTTTGGCATACATGTGCTTCTCCCGGGTCAGCTGATCAGCGAATTTCTACTTAACTACCTCCTATCAGGAGAGACCTCAGGGCTGCATCTTTTGAGCGCAGTACTGAGCCTGAAAACCGTTTACAACCCCACTTACAAGTAAAACTAGCTAAAATGTGCCTGGCTGCTGTTCACTGAAAAGCTAATTCTGCATACATTTTTGGCATACATTTGTTTCTGCCGGGTCAGCTGAGCAGTGAATTTCTACTTAACTACCTCCTTTCAGGAGAGACTTCAGGGCTGCATCCTTTCAGCGCAGTACTGAGCCTGAAAAGCGTTTACAACCCCACTTACACGTAAAACTAGCTAAAATGTGCCTGGCTGCTGTTCACTGAAAAGGTCATTCTGGGTACATTTTTGGTATACATTTGCTTCTGCCGGGTCAGCTGAGCAGTGAATTTCTACTTAACTACCTCCTATCAGGAGAGACCTCAGGGCTGCATCTTTTGAGCGCAGTACTGGGCCTGAAAACCATTTACAACCCCAATTACAAGTAAAACTAGCTAAAATGTGCCTGGCTGCTGTTCACTGAAAAGCTCATTCTGCATACATTTTTGGCATATATTTGCTCCTGTCGGGTCAGCTGAGCAGCAAGTTTCTACATAACTACCTCCTATCAGGAGAGACCTCAGGGCTGCATCCTTTGAGCGCAGTACTGAGCCTGAAAACCGTTTACAACCCCACTTACAAGTAAAACTAGCTAAAATGTGCCTGGCTGTTGTTCACTGAAATGCTCATTCTGGGTACATTTTTGGTATACATTTGCTTCTGCCGGGTCAGCTGAGCAGTGAATTTCTACTTAACTACCTCCTATCAGGAGAGACCTCAGGGATGCATCCTTTCAGCGCAGTACTGAGCCTGAAAAGCGTTTACAACCCCACTTACAAGTAAAACTAGCTAAAATGTGCCTGGCTGCTGTTCACTGAAAAGCTCATTCTGGGTACATTTTTGGTATACATTTTCTTCTGTGGGTCAGCTGAGAGGTAAATTTCTACTTAACTACCTCCTATCAGGAGAGACCTCAGGGCTGCATCTTTTGAGCGAAGTACTGAGCCTGAAAACCGTTTACAACCCCACTTAAAGGAAAACTAGCTAAAATGTGCCTGGCTGCTGTTCACTGAAAAGCTAATTCTGCATACATTTTTGGCATACATTTATTTCTGCCGGGTCAGCTGAGCAGTGAATTTCTACTTAACTACCTCCTTTCAGGAGAGACTTCAGGGCTGCATCTTTTGAGCGCAGTACTGAGCCTGAAAACCGTTTACAACCCCACTTACAAGTAAAACTAGCTAAAATGTGCCTGGCTGCTGTTCACTGAAAAGCTCATTCTGGGTACATTTTTGGTATACATTTTCTTCTGCCGGGTCAGCTGAGAGGTAAATTTCTACTAACTACCTCCTATCAGGATAGACCTCAGGGCTGCATCCTTTCAGCGCAGTACTGAGCCTGAAAAGCGTTTACAACCCCACTTACACGTAAAACTAGCTAAAATGTGCCTGGCTGCTGTTCACTGAAAAGGTCATTATGGGTACATTTTTGGATACATTTGCTTCTGCCGGGTCAGCTGAGCAGTGAATTTCTACTTAACTACCTCCTATCAGGGAGAGACCTCAGGGCTGCATCTTTTGAGCGCAGTACTGAGCCTGATACCCGTTTCCAACCCCACTTACAAGTAAAACTAGCTAAAATGTGCCTGGCTGCTGTTCACTGAAAAGCTCATTCTGGGTACATTTTTTGGATACATTTGCTTCTGCCGGGTCAGCTGAGCAGTGAATTTCTACTTAACTACCTCCTATCAGGAGAGACCTCAGGGCTGCATCTTTTGAGCGCAGTACTGAGCCTGAAAACCATTTACAACCCCAATTACAAGTAAAACTAGCTAAAATGTGCCTGGCTGCTGTTCACTGAAAAGCTCATTCTGCATACATTTTTGGCATATATTTGCTCCTGCCGGGTCAGCTGAGCAGCGAGTTTCTACTTAACTACCTCCTATCAGGAGAGACCTCAGGGCTGCATCCTTTGCGCGCAGTACTGAGCCTGAAAAGCGTTTACAACCCCACTTATAAGTAAACTAGCTAAAACGTGCCTGGCTGCTGTTCACTGAAAAGCTCATTCTGGGTACATTTTTGGTATACATTTGCTTCTGCCGGGTCAGCTGAGCAGCGAATTTTTACTTAACTACCCCCTAATCAGGAGAGACCTCAGGGCTGCATCTTTTGAGCGCAGTACTGAGCCTGATACCCGTTTCCAACCCCACTTACAAGTAAAACTAGCTAAAATGTGCCTGGCTGCTGTTCACTGAAAAGCTCATTCTGGGTACATTTTTGGCATACATTTGCTTCTCCCGGGTCAGCTGAGCAGCGAATTTCTACTTAACTACCTCCTATCAGGAGAGACCTCAGGGCTGCATCCTTTGAGCGCAGTACTGAGCCTGAAAAGCGTTTCCAACCCCACTTACACATAATACTAGCTAAAATGTGCCTGGCTGCTGTTCACTGAAAAGGTCATTCTGGGTACATTTTTGGTATACATTTGCTACTCCCGGGTCAGCTGAGCAGTGAATTTCTACTTAACTACCTACTATCAGAAGAGACCTCATGGCTGCATCTTTTGAGCGCAGTACTGAGCCTGAAAACCGTTTCCAACCCCACTTACAAGTAAAACTAGCTAAAATGTGCCTGGCTGCTGTTCACTGAAAAGCTCATTCTGGGTACATTTTTGGCATACATTTGCTTCTCCCGGGTCAGCTGAGCAGTGAATTTCTACTTAACTACCTCCTATCAGGAGAGACCTCAGGGCTGCATCTTTTGAGCGCAGTACTGAGCCTGATACCCGTTTCCAACCCCACTTACAATTAAAACTAGCTAAAATGTGCCTGGCTGCTGTTCACTGAAAAGTTCATTCTGGGTACATTTTTGGCATACATTTGCTCCTGCCGGATCAGCTGAGCAGCGAATTTCCACTTAACTACCTCCTATCAGGAGAGACCTCAGGGCTGCATCTTTTGAGCGCAGTACTGAGCCTGAAAACCATTTACAAACCCACTTACACCAGTAAAACTAGCTAAAATGTGCCTGGCTGCTGTTCACTGAAAAGCTTATTCTGCATACATTTTTGGCATATATTTGCTCCTGCCGGGTCAGCTGAGCAGGAAATTTTTACTTAACTACCCCCTAATCAGGAGAGACCTCAGGGCTGCATCCTTTGAGCGCAGTACTGAGCCTGATACCCGTTTCCAACCCCACTTACAAGTAAAACTAGCTAAAATGTGCCTGGCTGCTGTTCACTGAAAAGCTCATTCTGGGTACATTTTTGGCATACATTTGCTTCTCCCGGGTCAGCTGAGCAGCGAGTTTCTACTTAACTACCTCCTATCAGGAGAGACCTCAGGGCTGCATCCTTTGCGCGCAGTACTGAGCCTGAATTAGCGTTTACAACCCCACTTACAAGTAAACTAGCTAAAATGTGCCTGGCTGCTGTTCACTGAAAAGCTTATTCTGCATACATTTTTGGCATATATTTGCTCCTGCCGGGTCAGCTGAGCAGCAAATTTTTACTTAACTACCTCCTATCAGGAGAGACCTCAGGGCTGCATCTTTTGAGCGCAGTACTGAGCCTGAAAACCGTTTACAACCCCACTTACAAGTAAAACTAGCTAAAATGTGCCTGGCTGCTGTTCACTGAAAAGCTAATTCTGCATACATTTTTGGCATATATTTGCTCCTGCCGGGTCAGCTGAGCAGCGAATTTTTACTTAACTACCCCCTAATCAGGAGAGACCTCAGGGCTGCATCCTTTGAGCGCAGTACTGAGCCTGAAAACCGTTTCCAACCCCACTTACAGGTAAAACTAGCTAAAATGTGCCTGGCTGCTGTTCACTGAAAAGCTCATTCTGGGTACATTTTTGGTATACATGTGCTTCTGCCGGGTCTCCTGAGCAGTGAATTTCTACATAACTACCTCCTATCAGGAGAGACCTTAGGGCTGCATCTTTTGAGCGCAGTACTGAGCCTGATACCCGTTTCCAACCCCACTTACAAGTAAAACTAGCTAAAATGTGCCTGGCTGCTGTTCACTGAAAAGCTCATTCTGGGTACATTTTTGGCATACATTTGCTTCTCCCGGGTCAGCTGAGCAGCGAATTTCTACTTAACTACCTCCTATCAGGAGAGACCTCAGGGCTGCATCTTTTGAGCGCAGTACTGAGCCTGAAAACCGTTTACAACCCCACTTACAAGTAAAACTAGCTAAAATGTGCCTGGCTGTTGTTCACTGAAATGCTCATTCTGGGTACATTTTTGGTATACATTTGCTTCTGCCGGGTCAGCTGAGCAGTGAATTTCTACTTAACTACCTCCTATCAGGAGAGACCTCAGGGCTGCATCCTTTCAGCGCAGTACTGAGCCTGAAAAGCGTTTACAACCCCACTTACAAGTTAAACTAGCTAAAATGTGCCTGGCTGCTGTTCACTGAAAAGCTCATTCTGGGTACATTTTTGGTATACATTTTCTTCTGCCGGGTCAGCTGAGAGGTAAATTTCTACTTAACTACCTCCTATCAGGAGAGACCTCAGGGCTGCATCTTTTGAGCGCAGTACTGAGCCTGATACCCGTTTCCAACCCCACTTACAATTAAAACTAGCTAAAATGTGCCTGGCTGCTGTTCACTGAAAAAGCTCATTCTGGGTACATTTTTGGTATTTTTCTTCTGCCGGGTCAGCTGAGAGGTAAATTTCTACTTAACTACCTCCTATCAGGAGAGACCTCAGGGCTGCATCTTTTGAGCGCAGTACTGAGCCTGATACCCGTTTCCAACCCCACTTACAATTAAAACTAGCTAAAATGTGCCTGGCTGCTGTTCACTGAAAAAGCTCATTCTGGGTACATTTTTGGCATACATGTGCTTCTCCCGGGTCAGCTGATCAGCGAATTTCTACTTAACTACCTCCTATCAGGAGAGACCTCAGGGCTGCATCTTTTGAGCGCAGTACTGAGCCTGAAAACCGTTTACAACCCCACTTACAAGTAAAACTAGCTAAAATGTGCCTGGCTGCTGTTCACTGAAAAGCTCATTCTGCATACATTTTTGGCATATATTTGCTCCTGTCGGGTCAGCTGAGCAGCAAGTTTCTACATAACTACCTCCTATCAGGAGAGACGCCAGGGCTGCATCCTTTGAGCGCAGTACTGAGCCTGAAAACCGTTTACAACCCCACTTACAAGTAAAACTAGCTAAAATGTGCCTGGCTGTTGTTCACTGAAATGCTCATTCTGGGTACATTTTTGGTATACATTTGCTTCTGCCGGGTCAGCTGAGCAGTGAATTTCTACTTAACTACCTCCTATCAGGAGAGACCTCAGGGATGCATCCTTTCAGCGCAGTACTGAGCCTGAAAAGCGTTTACAACCCCACTTACAAGTAAAACTAGCTAAAATGTGCCTGGCTGCTGTTCACTGAAAAGCTCATTCTGGGTACATTTTTGGTATACATTTTCTTCTGTGGGTCAGCTGAGAGGTAAATTTCTACTTAACTACCTCCTATCAGGAGAGACCTCAGGGCTGCATCTTTTGAGCGCAGTACTGACCCTGATACCCGTTTCCAACCCCACTTACAAGTAAAACTAGCTAAAATGTGCCTGGCTGCTGTTCACTGAAAAGCTCATTCTGGGTACATTTTTGGCATACATTTGCATCTCCCGGGTCAGCTGAGCAGCGAATTTCTACTTAACTACCTCCTATCAGGAGAGACCTCAGGGCTGCATCTTTTGAGCGCAGTACTGAGCCTGAAAACCGTTTACAACCCCACTTACAAGTAAAACTAGCTAAAATGTGCCTGGCTGCTGGTCACTGAAAAGCTCATTCTGCATACATTTTTGGCATATATTTGCTCCTGTCGGGTCAGCTGAGCAGCAAGTTTCTACTTAACTACCTCCTATCAGGAGAGACCTCAGGGCTGCATCTTTTGAGCGCAGTACTGAGCCTGATACCCGTTTCCAACCCCACTTACAAGTAAAACTAGCTAAAATGTGCCTGGCTGCTGTTCACTGAAAAGCTCATTCTGGGTACATTTTTGGCATACATTTGCTTCTCCCGGGTCAGCTGAGCAGCGAATTTCTACTTAACTACCTCCTATCAGGAGAGACCTCAGGGCTGCATCTTTTGAGCGCAGTACTGAGCCTGAAAACCGTTTACAACCCCACTTACAAGTAAAACTAGCTAAAATGTGCCTGGCTGTTGTTCACTGAAATGCTCATTCTGGGTACATTTTTGGTATACATTTGCTTCTGCCGGGTCAGCTGAGCAGTGAATTTCTACTTAACTACCTCCTATCAGGAGGGACCTCAGGGCTGCATCCTTTCAGCGCAGTACTGAGCCTGAAAAGCCTTTACAACCCCACTTACACGTAAAACTAGCTAAAATGTGCCTGGCTGCTGTTCACTGAAAAGGTCATTCTGGGTACATTTTTGGTATACATTTGCTTCTGCCGGGTCAGCTGAGCAGTGAATTTCTACTTAACTACCTCCTATCAGGGAGAGACCTCAGGGCTGCATCTTTTGAGCGCAGTACTGAGCCTGATACCCGTTTCCAACCCCACTTACAAGTAAAACTAGCTAAAATGTGCCTGGCTGCTGTTCACTGAAAAGTTCATTCTGGGTACATTTTTTGTATACATTTGCTTCTGCCGGGTCAGCTGAGCAGTGAATTTCTACTTAACTACCTCCTATCAGGAGAGACCTCAGGGCTGCATCTTTTGAGCGCAGTACTGAGCCTGAAAACCATTTACAACCCCAATTACAAGTAAAACTAGCTAAAATGTGCCTGGCTGCTGTTCACTGAAAAGCTCATTCTGCATACATTTTTGGCATATATTTGCTCCTGTCGGGTCAGCTGAGCAGCAAGTTTCTACTTAACTACCTCCTATCAGGAGAGACCTCAGGGCTACATCCTTTGAGCGCAGTACTGAGCCTGAAAACCGTTTACAACCCCACTTACAAGTAAAACTAGCTACAATGTGCCGTGGCTGCTGTTCACTGAAAAGCTAATTCTGCATACATTTTTGGCATACATTTGTTTCTGCCGGGTCAGCTGAGCAGTGAATTTCTACTTAACTACCTCCTTTCAGGAGAGACTTCGGGGCTGCATCTTTTGAGCGCAGTACTGAGCCTGAAAACCGTTTACAACCCCACTTACAAGTAAAACTAGCTAAAATGTGCCTGGCTGTTGTTCACTGAAATGCTCATTCTGGGTGGTATACATTTGCTTCTGCCGGGTCAGCTGAGCAGTGAATTTCTACTTAACTACCTCCTATCAGGAGAGACCTCAGGGATGCATCCTTTCAGCGCAGTACTGAGCCTGAAAAGCGTTTACAACCCCACTTACAAGTAAAACTAGCTAAAATGTGCCTGGCTGCTGTTCACTGAAAAGCTCATTCTGGGTACATTTTTGGTATACATTTTCTTCTGTGGGTCAGCTGAGCGGTAAATTTCTACTTAACTACCTCCTATCAGGAGAGACCTCAGGGCTGCATCTTTTGAGCGCAGTACTGAGCCTGATACCCGTTTCCAACCCCACTTACAAGTAAAACTAGCTAAAATGTGCCTGGCTGCTGTTCACTGAAAAGCTCATTCTGGGTACATTTTTGGCATACATTTGCTTCTCCCGGGTCAGCTGAGCAGCGAATTTCTACTTAACTACCTCCTATCAGGAGAGACCTCAGGGCTGCATCTTTTGAGCGCAGTACTGAGCCTGAAAACCGTTTACAACCCCACTTACAAGTAAAACTAGCTAAAATGTGCCTGGCTGCTGGTCACTGAAAAGCTCATTCTGCATACATTTTTGGCATATATTTGCTCCTGTCGGGTCAGCTGAGCAGCAAGTTTCTACTTAACTACCTCCTATCAGGAGAGACCTCAGGGTTGCATCCTTTGAGCGCAGTACTGAGCCTGAAAACCGTTTACAACCCCACTTACAAGTAAAACTAGCTACAATGTGCCTGGCTGCTCTTCACTGAAAAGCTAATTCTGCATACATTTTTGGCATACATTTGTTTCTGCCGGGTCAGCTGAGCAGTGAATTTCTACTTAACTACCTCCTTTCAGGAGAGACTTCAGGGCTGCATCTTTTGAGCGCAGTACTGAGCCTGAAAAGCGTTTACAACCCCACTTACAAGTAAAACTAGCTAAAATGTGCCTGGCTGTTGTTCACTGAAATGCTCATTCTGGGTACATTTTTGGTATACATTTGCTTCTGCCGGGTCAGCTGAGCAGTGAATTTCTACTTAACTACCTCCTATCAGGAGAGACCTCAGGGATGCATCCTTTCAGCGCAGTACTGAGCCTGAAAAGCGTTTACAACCCCACTTACAAGTAAAACTAGCTAAAATGTGCCTGGCTGCTGTTCACTGAAAAGCTCATTCTGGGTACATTTTTGGTATACATTTTCTTCTGTGGGTCAGCTGAGAGGTAAATTTCTACTTAACTACCTCCTATCAGGAGAGACCTCAGGGCTGCATCTTTTGAGCGCAGTACTGAGCCTGAAAACCGTTTACAACCCCACTTACAAGTAAAACTAGCTAAAATGTGCCTGGCTGCTGGTCACTGAAAAGCTCATTCTGCATACATTTTTGGCATATATTTGCTCCTGCCGGGTCAGCTGAGCAGCGAGTTTCTACTTAACTATCTCCTATCAGGAGAGACCTCAGGGCTGCATCCTTTGAGCGCAGTACTGAGCCTGAAAACCGTTTACAACCCCACTTACAAGTAAAACTAGCTAAAATGTGCCTGGCTGCTGTTCACTGAAAAGCTAATTCTGCATACATTTTTGGCATACATTTGTTTCTGCCGGGTCAGCTGAGCAGTGAATTTCTACTTAACTACCTCCTTTCAGGAGAGACTTCAGGGCTGCATCTTTTGAGCGCAGTACTGAGCCTGAAAACCGTTTCCAACCCCACTTACAGGTAAAACTAGCTAAAATGTGCCTGGCTGCTGTTCACTGAAAAGCTCATTCTGGGTACATTTTTGGTATACATGTGCTTCTGCCGGGTCTCCTGAGCAGTGAATTTCTACATAACTACCTCCTATCAGGAGAGACCTCAGGGCTGCATCTTTTGAGCGCAGTACTGAGCCTGATACCCGTTTCCAACCCCACTTACAAGTAAAACTAGCAAAAATGTGCCTGGCTGCTGGTCACTGAAAAGCTCATTCTGCATACATTTTTGGCATATATTTGCTCCTGCCGGGTCAGCTGAGCAGCAAATTTCTACTTAACTACCTACCTATCAGGAGAGACCTCAGGGCTGCATCCTTTCAGCGCAGTACTGAGCCTGAAAAGCGTTTACAACCCCACTTACACGTAAAACTAGCTAAAATGTGCCTGGCTGCTGTTCACTGAAAAGGTCATTCTGGGTACATTTTTGGATACATTTGCTTCTGCCGGGTCAGCTGAGCAGTGAATTTCTACTTAACTACCTCCTATCAGGGAGAGACCTCAGGGCTGCATCTTTTGAGCGCAGTACTGAGCCTGATACCCGTTTCCAACCCCACTTACAAGTAAAACTAGCTAAAATGTGCCTGGCTGCTGTTCACTGAAAAGCTCATTCTGGGTACATTTTTTGGATACATTTGCTTCTGCCGGGTCAGCTGAGCAGTGAATTTCTACTTAACTACCTCCTATCAGGAGAGACCTCAGGGCTGCATCTTTTGAGCGCAGTACTGAGCCTGAAAACCATTTACAACCCCAATTACAAGTAAAACTAGCTAAAATGTGCCTGGCTGCTGTTCACTGAAAAGCTCATTCTGCATACATTTTTGGCATATATTTGCTCCTGCCGGGTCAGCTGAGCAGCGAGTTTCTACTTAACTACCTCCTATCAGGAGAGACCTCAGGGCTGCATCCTTTGCGCGCATTACTGAGCCTGAAACGCGTTTACAACCCCACTTATAAGTAAACTAGCTAAAACGTGCCTGGCTGCTGTTCACTGAAAAGCTCATTCTGGGTACATTTTTGGTATACATTTGCTTCTGCCGGGTCAGCTGAGCAGCGAATTTTTACTTAACTACCCCCTAATCAGGAGAGACCTCAGGGCTGCATCTTTTGAGCGCAGTACTGAGCCTGATACCCGTTTCCAACCCCACTTACAAGTAAAACTAGCTAAAATGTGCCTGGCTGCTGTTCACTGAAAAGCTCATTCTGCATACATTTTTGGCATATATTTGCTCCTGTCGGGTCAGCTGAGCAGCAAGTTTCTACATAACTACCTCCTATCAGGAGAGACGCCAGGGCTGCATCCTTTGAGCGCAGTACTGAGCCTGAAAACCGTTTACAACCCCACTTACAAGTAAAACTAGCTAAAATGTGCCTGGCTGTTGTTCACTGAAATGCTCATTCTGGGTACATTTTTGGTATACATTTGCTTCTGCCGGGTCAGCTGAGCAGTGAATTTCTACTTAACTACCTCCTATCAGGAGAGACCTCAGGGATGCATCCTTTCAGCGCAGTACTGAGCCTGAAAAGCATTTACAACCCCACTTACAAGTAAAACTAGCTAAAATGTGCCTGGCTGCTGTTCACTGAAAAGCTCATTCTGGGTACATTTTTGGTATACATTTTCTTCTGTGGGTCAGCTGAGAGGTAAATTTCTACTTAACTACCTCCTATCAGGAGAGACCTCAGGGCTGCATCTTTTGAGCGCAGTACTGACCCTGATACCCGTTTCCAACCCCACTTACAAGTAAAACTAGCTAAAATGTGCCTGGCTGCTGTTCACTGAAAAGCTCATTCTGGGTACATTTTTGGCATACATTTGCATCTCCCGGGTCAGCTGAGCAGCGAATTTCTACTTAACTACCTCCTATCAGGAGAGACCTCAGGGCTGCATCTTTTGAGCGCAGTACTGAGCCTGAAAACCGTTTACAACCCCACTTACAAGTAAAACTAGCTAAAATGTGCCTGGCTGCTGGTCACTGAAAAGCTCATTCTGCATACATTTTTGGCATATATTTGCTCCTGTCGGGTCAGCTGAGCAGCAAGTTTCTACTTAACTACCTCCTATCAGGAGAGACCTCAGGGCTGCATCTTTTGAGCGCAGTACTGAGCCTGATACCCGTTTCCAAACCCACTTACAAGTAAAACTAGCTAAAATGTGCCTGGCTGCTGTTCACTGAAAAGCTCATTCTGGGTACATTTTTGGCATACATTTGCTTCTCCCGGGTCAGCTGAGCAGCGAATTTCTACTTAACTACCTCCTATCAGGAGAGACCTCAGGGCTGCATCTTTTGAGCGCAGTACTGAGCCTGAAAACCGTTTACAACCCCACTTACAAGTAAAACTAGCTAAAATGTGCCTGGCTGTTGTTCACTGAAATGCTCATTCTGGGTACATTTTTGGTATACATTTGCTTCTGCCGGGTCAGCTGAGCAGTGAATTTCTACTTAACTACCTCCTATCAGGAGGGACCTCAGGGCTGCATCCTTTCAGCGCAGTACTGAGCCTGAAAAGCCTTTACAACCCCACTTACACGTAAAACTAGCTAAAATGTGCCTGGCTGCTGTTCACTGAAAAGGTCATTCTGGGTACATTTTTGGTATACATTTGCTTCTGCCGGGTCAGCTGAGCAGTGAATTTCTACTTAACTACCTCCTATCAGGGAGAGACCTCAGGGCTGCATCTTTTGAGCGCAGTACTGAGCCTGATACCCGTTTCCAACCCCACTTACAAGTAAAACTAGCTAAAATGTGCCTGGCTGCTGTTCACTGAAAAGCTCATTCTGGGTACATTTTTTGTATACATTTGCTTCTGCCGGGTCAGCTGAGCAGTGAATTTCTACTTAACTACCTCCTATCAGGAGAGACCTCAGGGCTGCATCTTTTGAGCGCAGTACTGAGCCTGAAAACCATTTACAACCCCAATTACAAGTAAAACTAGCTAAAATGTGCCTGGCTGCTGTTCACTGAAAAGCTCATTCTGCATACATTTTTGGCATATATTTGCTCCTGTCGGGTCAGCTGAGCAGCAAGTTTCTACTTAACTACCTCCTATCAGGAGAGACCTCAGGGCTACATCCTTTGAGCGCAGTACTGAGCCTGAAAACCGTTTACAACCCCACTTACAAGTAAAACTAGCTACAATGTGCCGTGGCTGCTGTTCACTGAAAAGCTAATTCTGCATACATTTTTGGCATACATTTGTTTCTGCCGGGTCAGCTGAGCAGTGAATTTCTACTTAACTACCTCCTTTCAGGAGAGACTTCAGGGCTGCATCTTTTGAGCGCAGTACTGAGCCTGAAAACCGTTTACAACCCCACTTACAAGTAAAACTAGCTAAAATGTGCCTGGCTGTTGTTCACTGAAATGCTCATTCTGGGTGGTATACATTTGCTTCTGCCGGGTCAGCTGAGCAGTGAATTTCTACTTAACTACCTCCTATCAGGAGAGACCTCAGGGATGCATCCTTTCAGCGCAGTACTGAGCCTGAAAAGCGTTTACAACCCCACTTACAAGTAAAACTAGCTAAAATGTGCCTGGCTGCTGTTCACTGAAAAGCTCATTCTGGGTACATTTTTGGTATACATTTTCTTCTGTGGGTCAGCTGAGCGGTAAATTTCTACTTAACTACCTCCTATCAGGAGAGACCTCAGGGCTGCATCTTTTGAGCGCAGTACTGAGCCTGATACCCGTTTCCAACCCCACTTACAAGTAAAACTAGCTAAAATGTGCCTGGCTGCTGTTCACTGAAAAGCTCATTCTGGGTACATTTTTGGCATACATTTGCTTCTCCCGGGTCAGCTGAGCAGCGAATTTCTACTTAACTACCTCCTATCAGGAGAGACCTCAGGGCTGCATCTTTTGAGCGCAGTACTGAGCCTGAAAACCGTTTACAACCCCACTTACAAGTAAAACTAGCTAAAATGTGCCTGGCTGCTGGTCACTGAAAAGCTCATTCTGCATACATTTTTGGCATATATTTGCTCCTGTCGGGTCAGCTGAGCAGCAAGTTTCTACTTAACTACCTCCTATCAGGAGAGACCTCAGGGTTGCATCCTTTGAGCGCAGTACTGAGCCTGAAAACCGTTTACAACCCCACTTACAAGTAAAACTAGCTACAATGTGCCTGGCTGCTGTTCACTGAAAAGCTAATTCTGCATACATTTTTGGCATACATTTGTTTCTGCCGGGTCAGCTGAGCAGTGAATTTCTACTTAACTACCTCCTTTCAGGAGAGACTTCAGGGCTGCATCTTTTGAGCGCAGTACTGAGCCTGAAAAGCGTTTACAACCCCACTTACAAGTAAAACTAGCTAAAATGTGCCTGGCTGTTGTTCACTGAAATGCTCATTCTGGGTACATTTTTGGTATACATTTGCTTCTGCCGGGTCAGCTGAGCAGTGAATTTCTACTTAACTACCTCCTATCAGGAGAGACCTCAGGGATGCATCCTTTCAGCGCAGTACTGAGCCTGAAAAGCGTTTACAACCCCACTTACAAGTAAAACTAGCTAAAATGTGCCTGGCTGCTGTTCACTGAAAAGCTCATTCTGGGTACATTTTTGGTATACATTTTCTTCTGTGGGTCAGCTGAGAGGTAAATTTCTACTTAACTACCTCCTATCAGGAGAGACCTCAGGGCTGCATCTTTTGAGCGCAGTACTGAGCCTGAAAACCGTTTACAACCCCACTTACAAGTAAAACTAGCTAAAATGTGCCTGGCTGCTGGTCACTGAAAAGCTCATTCTGCATACATTTTTGGCATATATTTGCTCCTGCCGGGTCAGCTGAGCAGCGAGTTTCTACTTAACTACCTCCTATCAGGAGAGACCTCAGGGCTGCATCCTTTGAGCGCAGTACTGAGCCTGAAAACCGTTTACAACCCCACTTACAAGTAAAACTAGCTAAAATGTGCCTGGCTGCTGTTCACTGAAAAGCTAATTCTGCATACATTTTTGGCATACATTTGTTTCTGCCGGGTCAGCTGAGCAGTGAATTTCTACTTAACTACCTCCTTTCAGGAGAGACTTCAGGGCTGCATCTTTTGAGCGCAGTACTGAGCCTGAAAACCGTTTCCAACCCCACTTACAGGTAAAACTAGCTAAAATGTGCCTGGCTGCTGTTCACTGAAAAGCTCATTCTGGGTACATTTTTGGTATACATGTGCTTCTGCCGGGTCTCCTGAGCAGTGAATTTCTACATAACTACCTCCTATCAGGAGAGACCTCAGGGCTGCATCTTTTGAGCGCAGTACTGAGCCTGATACCCGTTTCCAACCCCACTTACAAGTAAAACTAGCAAAAATGTGCCTGGCTGCTGGTCACTGAAAAGCTCATTCTGCATACATTTTTGGCATATATTTGCTCCTGCCGGGTCAGCTGAGCAGCAAATTTCTACTTAACTACCTACCTATCAGGAGAGACCTCAGGGCTGCATCCTTTCAGCGCAGTACTGAGCCTGAAAAGCGTTTACAACCCCACTTACACGTAAAACTAGCTAAAATGTGCCTGGCTGCTGTTCACTGAAAAGGTCATTCTGGGTACATTTTTGGATACATTTGCTTCTGCCGGGTCAGCTGAGCAGTGAATTTCTACTTAACTACCTCCTATCAGGGAGAGACCTCAGGGCTGCATCTTTTGAGCGCAGTACTGAGCCTGATACCCGTTTCCAACCCCACTTACAAGTAAAACTAGCTAAAATGTGCCTGGCTGCTGTTCACTGAAAAGCTCATTCTGGGTACATTTTTTGGATACATTTGCTTCTGCCGGGTCAGCTGAGCAGTGAATTTCTACTTAACTACCTCCTATCAGGAGAGACCTCAGGGCTGCATCTTTTGAGCGCAGTACTGAGCCTGAAAACCATTTACAACCCCAATTACAAGTAAAACTAGCTAAAATGTGCCTGGCTGCTGTTCACTGAAAAGCTCATTCTGCATACATTTTTGGCATATATTTGCTCCTGCCGGGTCAGCTGAGCAGCGAGTTTCTACTTAACTACCTCCTATCAGGAGAGACCTCAGGGCTGCATCCTTTGCGCGCATTACTGAGCCTGAAACGCGTTTACAACCCCACTTATAAGTAAACTAGCTAAAACGTGCCTGGCTGCTGTTCACTGAAAAGCTCATTCTGGGTACATTTTTGGTATACATTTGCTTCTGCCGGGTCAGCTGAGCAGCGAATTTTTACTTAACTACCCCCTAATCAGGAGAGACCTCAGGGCTGCATCTTTTGAGCGCAGTACTGAGCCTGATACCCGTTTCCAACCCCACTTACAAGTAAAACTAGCTAAAATGTGCCTGGCTGCTGTTCACTGAAAAGCTCATTCTGGGTACATTTTTGGCATACATTTGCTTCTCCCGGGTCAGCTGAGCAGCGAATTTCTACTTAACTACCTCCTATCAGGAGAGACCTCAGGGCTGCATCCTTTGAGCGCAGTACTGAGCCTGAAAAGCGTTTCCAACCCCACTTACACATAATACTAGCTAAAATGTGCCTGGCTGCTGTTCACTGAAAAGGTCATTCTGGGTACATTTTTGGTATACATTTGCTACTCCCGGGTCAGCTGAGCAGTGAATTTCTACTTAACTACCTACTATCAGAAGAGACCTCATGGCTGCATCTTTTGAGCGCAGTACTGAGCCTGAAAACCGTTTCCAACCCCACTTACAAGTAAAACTAGCTAAAATGTGCCTGGCTGCTGTTCACTGAAAAGCTCATTCTGGGTACATTTTTGGCATACATTTGCTTCTCCCGGGTCAGCTGAGCAGTGAATTTCTACTTAACTACCTCCTATCAGGAGAGACCTCAGGGCTGCATCTTTTGAGCGCAGTACTGAGCCTGATACCCGTTTCCAACCCCACTTACAATTAAAACTAGCTAAAATGTGCCTGGCTGCTGTTCACTGAAAAGTTCATTCTGGGTACATTTTTGGCATACATTTGCTTCTCCCGGGTCATCTGAGCAGCGAATTTCTACTTAACTACCTCCTATCAGGAGAGACCTCAGGGCTGCATCTTTAGAGCGCAGTACTGAGCCTGAAAACCATTTACAACCCCACTTACAAGTAAAACTGGCTAAAATGTGCCTGGCTGCTGTTCACTGAAAAGCTCATTCTGCATACATTTTTGGCAGACATTTGCTCCTGCCGGGTCAGCTGAGCAGCGAATTTCCACTTAACTACCTCCTATCAGGAGAGACCTCAGGGCTGCATCTTTTGAGCGCAGTACTGAGCCTGAAAACCATTTACAAACCCACTTACACCAGTAAAACTAGCTAAAATGTGCCTGGCTGCTGTTCACTGAAAAGCTTATTCTGCATACATTTTTGGCATATATTTGCTCCTGCCGGGTCAGCTGAGCAGGAAATTTTTACTTAACTACCCCCTAATCAGGAGAGACCTCAGGGCTGCATCCTTTGAGCGCAGTACTGAGCCTGATACCCGTTTCCAACCCCACTTACAAGTAAAACTAGCTAAAATGTGCCTGGCTGCTGTTCACTGAAAAGCTTATTCTGGGTACATTTTTGGCATACATTTGCTTCTCCCGGGTCAGCTGAGCAGCGAGTTTCTACTTAACTACCTCCTATCAGGAGAGACCTCAGGGCTGCATCCTTTGCGCGCAGTACTGAGCCTGAATTAGCGTTTACAACCCCACTTACAAGTAAACTAGCTAAAATGTGCCTGGCTGCTGTTCACTGAAAAGCTTATTCTGCATACATTTTTGGCATATATTTGCTCCTGCCGGGTCAGCTGAGCAGCAAATTTTTACTTAACTACCTCCTATCAGGAGAGACCTCAGGGCTGCATCTTTTGAGCGCAGTACTGAGCCTGAAAACCGTTTACAACCCCACTTACAAGTAAAACTAGCTAAAATGTGCCTGGCTGCTGTTCACTGAAAAGCTAATTCTGCATACATTTTTGGCATATATTTGCTCCTGCCGGGTCAGCTGAGCAGCGAATTTTTACTTAACTACCCCCTAATCAGGAGAGACCTCAGGGCTGCATCCTTTGAGCGCAGTACTGAGCCTGAAAACCGTTTCCAACCCCACTTACAGGTAAAACTAGCTAAAATGTGCCTGGCTGCTGTTCACTGAAAAGCTCATTCTGGGTACATTTTTGGTATACATGTGCTTCTGCCGGGTCTCCTGAGCGGTGAATTTCTACATAACTACCTCCTATCAGGAGAGACCTTAGGGCTGCATCTTTTGAGCGCAGTACTGAGCCTGATACCCGTTTCCAACCCCACTTACAAGTAAAACTAGCTAAAATGTGCCTGGCTGCTGTTCACTGAAAAGCTCATTCTGGGTACATTTTTGGCATACATTTGCTTCTCCCGGGTCAGCTGAGCAGCGAATTTCTACTTAACTACCTCCTATCAGGAGAGACCTCAGGGCTGCATCTTTTGAGCGCAGTACTGAGCCTGAAAACCGTTTACAACCCCACTTACAAGTAAAACTAGCTAAAATGTGCCTAGCTGTTGTTCACTGAAATGCTCATTCTGGGTACATTTTTGGTATACATTTGCTTCTGCCGGGTCAGCTGAGCAGTGAATTTCTACTTAACTACCTCCTATCAGGAGAGACCTCAGGGCTGCATCCTTTCAGCGCAGTACTGAGCCTGAAAAGCGTTTACAACCCCACTTACAAGTTAAACTAGCTAAAATGTGCCTGGCTGCTGTTCACTGAAAAGCTCATTCTGGGTACATTTTTGGTATACATTTTCTTCTGCCGGGTCAGCTGAGAGGTAAATTTCTACTTAACTACCTCCTATCAGGAGAGACCTCAGGGCTGCATCTTTTGAGCGCAGTACTGAGCCTGATACCCGTTTCCAACCCCACTTACAATTAAAACTAGCTAAAATGTGCCTGGCTGCTGTTCACTGAAAAAGCTCATTCTGGGTACATTTTTGGCATACATGTGCTTCTCCCGGGTCAGCTGATCAGCGAATTTCTACTTAACTACCTCCTATCAGGAGAGACCTCAGGGCTGCATCTTTTGAGCGCAGTACTGAGCCTGAAAACCGTTTACAACCCCACTTACAAGTAAAACTAGCTAAAATGTGCCTGGCTGCTGTTCACTGAAAAGCTAATTCTGCATACATTTTTGGCATACATTTGTTTCTGCCGGGTCAGCTGAGCAGTGAATTTCTACTTAACTACCTCCTTTCAGGAGAGACTTCAGGGCTGCATCCTTTCAGCGCAGTTCTGAGCCTGAAAAGCGTTTACAACCCCACTTACACGTAAAACTAGCTAAAATGTGCCTGGCTGCTGTTCACTGAAAAGGTCATTCTGGGTACATTTTTGGTATACATTTGCTTCTGCCGGGTCAGCTGAGCAGTGAATTTCTACTTAACTACCTCCTATCAGGAGAGACCTCAGGGCTGCATCTTTTGAGCGCAGTACTGGGCCTGAAAACCATTTACAACCCCAATTACAAGTAAAACTAGCTAAAATGTGCCTGGCTGCTGTTCACTGAAAAGCTCATTCTGCATACATTTTTGGCATATATTTGCTCCTGTCGGGTCAGCTGAGCAGCAAGTTTCTACATAACTACCTCCTATCAGGAGAGACGCCAGGGCTGCATCCTTTGAGCGCAGTACTGAGCCTGAAAACCGTTTACAACCCCACTTACAAGTAAAACTAGCTAAAATGTGCCTGGCTGTTGTTCACTGAAATGCTCATTCTGGGTAGATTTTTGGTATACATTTGCTTCTGCCGGGTCAGCTGAGCAGTGAATTTCTACTTAAATACCTCCTATCAGGAGAGACCTCAGGGATGCATCCTTTCAGCGCAGTACTGAGCCTGAAAAGCGTTTACAACCCCACTTACAAGTAAAACTAGCTAAAATGTGCCTGGCTGCTGTTCACTGAAAAGCTCATTCTGGGTACATTTTTGGTATACATTTTCTTCTGTGGGTCAGCTGAGAGGTAAATTTCTACTTAACTACCTCCTATCAGGAGAGACCTCAGGGCTGCATCTTTTGAGCGCAGTACTGACCCTGATACCCGTTTCCAACCCCACTTACAAGTAAAACTAGCTAAAATGTGCCTGGCTGCTGTTCACTGAAAAGCTTATTCTGGGTACATTTTTGGCATACATTTGCATCTCCCGGGTCAGCTGAGCAGCGAATTTCTACTTAACTACCTCCTATCAGGAGAGACCTCAGGGCTGCATCTTTTGAGCGCAGTACTGAGCCTGAAAACCGTTTACAACCCCACTTACAAGTAAAACTAGCTAAAATGTGCCTGGCTGCTGGTCACTGAAAAGCTCATTCTGCATACATTTTTGGCATATATTTGCTCCTGTCGGGTCAGCTGAGCAGCAAGTTTCTACTTAACTACCTCCTATCAGGAGAGACCTCAGGGCTGCATCTTTTGAGCGCAGTACTGAGCCTGATACCCGTTTCCAACCCCACTTACAAGTAAAACTAGCTAAAATGTGCCTGGCTGCTGTTCACTGAAAAGCTCATTCTGGGTACATTTTTGGCATACATTTGCTTCTCCCGGGTCAGCTGAGCAGCGAATTTCTACTTAACTACCTCCTATCGGGAGAGACCTCAGGGCTGCATCTTTTGAGCGCAGTACTGAGCCTGAAAACCATTTACAACCCCACTTACAAGTAAAACTAGCTAAAATGTGCCTGGCTGTTGTTCACTGAAATGCTCATTCTGGGTACATTTTTGGTATACATTTGCTTCTGCCGGGTCAGCTGAGCAGTGAATTTCTACTTAACTACCTCCTATCAGGAGGGACCTCAGGGCTGCATCCTTTCAGCGCAGTACTGAGCCTGAAAAGCCTTTACAACCCCACTTACACGTAAAACTAGCTAAAATGTGCCTGGCTGCTGTTCACTGAAAAGGTCATTCTGGGTACATTTTTGGTATACATTTGCTTCTGCCGGGTCATCTGAGGAGTGAATTTCTACTTAACTACCTCCTATCAGGGAGAGACCTCAGGGCTGCATCTTTTGAGCGCAGTACTGAGCCTGATACCCGTTTCCAACCCCACTTACAAGTAAAACTAGCTAAAATGTGCCTGGCTGCTGTTCACTGAAAAGCTCATTCTGGGTACATTTTTTGTATACATTTGCTTCTGCCGGGTCAGCTGAGCAGTGAATTTCTACTTAACTACCTCCTATCAGGAGAGACCTCACGGCTGCATCTTTTGAGCGCAGTACTGAGCCTGAAAACCATTTACAACCCCAATTACAAGTAAAACTAGCTAAAATGTGCCTGGCTGCTGTTCACTGAAAAGCTCATTCTGCATACATTTTTGGCATATATTTGCTCCTGTCGGGTCAGCTGAGCAGCAAGTTTCTACTTAACTACCTCCTATCAGGAGAGACCTCAGGGCTACATCCTTTGAGCGCAGTACTGAGCCTGAAAACCGTTTACAACCCCACTTACAAGTAAAACTAGCTACAATGTGCCGTGGCTGCTGTTCACTGAAAAGCTAATTCTGCATACATTTTTGGCATACATTTGTTTCTGCCGGGTCAGCTGAGCAGTGAATTTCTACTTAACTACCTCCTTTCAGGAGAGACTTCAGGGCTGCATCTTTTGAGCGCAGTACTGAGCCTGAAAACCGTTTACAACCCCACTTACAAGTAAAACTAGCTAAAATGTGCCTGGCTGTTGTTCACTGAAATGCTCATTCTGGGTACATTTTTGGTATACATTTGCTTCTGCCGGGTCAGCTGAGCAGTGAATTTCTACTTAACTACCTCCTATCAGGAGAGACCTCAGGGATGCATCCTTTCAGCGCAGTACTGAGCCTGAAAAGCGTTTACAACCCCACTTACAAGTAAAACTAGCTAAAATATGCCTGGCTGCTGTTCACTGAAAAGCTCATTCTGGGTACATTTTTGGTATACATTTTCTTCTGTGGGTCAGCTGAGCGGTAAATTTCTACTTAACTACCTCCTATCAGGAGAGACCTCAGGGCTGCATCTTTTGAGCGCAGTACTGAGCCTGATACCCGTTTCCAACCCCACTTACAAGTAAAACTAGCTAAAATGTGCCTGGCTGCTGTTCACTGAAAAGCTCATTCTGGGTACATTTTTGGTATACATTTTCTTCTGCCGGGTCAGCTGAGAGGTAAATTTCTACTTAACTACCTCCTATCAGGAGAGACCTCAGGGCTGCATCTTTTGAGCGCAGTACTGGGCCTGAAAACCATTTACAACCCCAATTACAAGTAAAACTAGCTAAAATGTGCCTGGCTGCTGTTCACTGAAAAGCTCATTCTGCATACATTTTTGGCATATATTTGCTCCTGTCGGGTCAGCTGAGCAGCAAGTTTCTACATAACTACCTCCTATCAGGAGAGACGCCAGGGCTGCATCCTTTGAGCGCAGTACTGAGCCTGAAAACCGTTTACAACCCCACTTACAAGTAAAACTAGCTAAAATGTGCCTGGCTGTTGTTCACTGAAATGCTCATTCTGGGTACATTTTTGGTATACATTTGCTTCTGCCGGGTCAGCTGAGCAGTGAATTTCTACTTAACTACCTCCTATCAGGAGAGACCTCAGGGATGCATCCTTTCAGCGCAGTACTGAGCCTGAAAAGCGTTTACAACCCCACTTACAAGTAAAACTAGCTAAAATGTGCCTGGCTGCTGTTCACTGAAAAGCTCATTCTGGGTACATTTTTGGTATACATTTTCTTCTGTGGGTCAGCTGAGAGGTAAATTTCTACTTAACTACCTCCTATCAGGAGAGACCTCAGGGCTGCATCTTTTGAGCGCAGTACTGACCCTGATACCCGTTTCCAACCCCACTTACAAGTAAAACTAGCTAAAATGTGCCTGGCTGCTGTTCACTGAAGAGCTCATTCTGGGTACATTTTTGGCATACATTTGCATCTCCCGGGTCAGCTGAGCAGCGAATTTCTACTTAACTACCTCCTATCAGGAGAGACCTCAGGGCTGCATCTTTTGAGCGCAGTACTGAGCCTGAAAACCGTTTACAACCCCACTTACAAGTAAAACTAGCTAAAATGTGCCTGGCTGCTGGTCACTGAAAAGCTCATTCTGCATACATTTTTGGCATATATTTGCTCCTGTCGGGTCAGCTGAGCAGCAAGTTTCTACTTAACTACCTCCTATCAGGAGAGACCTCAGGGCTGCATCTTTTGAGCGCAGTACTGAGCCTGATACCCGTTTCCAACCCCACTTACAAGTAAAACTAGCTAAAATGTGCCTGGCTGCTGTTCACTGAAAAGCTCATTCTGGGTACATTTTTGGCATACATTTGCTTCTCCCGGGTCAGCTGAGCAGCGAATTTCTACTTAACTACCTCCTATCAGGAGAGACCTCAGGGCTGCATCTTTTGAGCGCAGTACTGAGCCTGAAAACCGTTTACAACCCCACTTACAAGTAAAACTAGCTAAAATGTGCCTGGCTGTTGTTCACTGAAATGCTCATTCTGGGTACATTTTTGGTATACATTTGCTTCTGCCGGGTCAGCTGAGCAGTGAATTTCTACTTAACTACCTCCTATCAGGAGGGACCTCAGGGCTGCATCCTTTCAGCGCAGTACTGAGCCTGAAAAGCCTTTACAACCCCACTTACACGTAAAACTAGCTAAAATGTGCCTGGCTGCTGTTCACTGAAAAGGTCATTCTGGGTACATTTTTGGTATACATTTGCTTCTGCCGGGTCAGCTGAGCAGTGAATTTCTACTTAACTACCTCCTATCAGGGAGAGACCTCAGGGCTGCATCTTTTGAGCGCAGTACTGAGCCTGATACCCGTTTCCAACCCCACTTACAAGTAAAACTAGCTAAAATGTGCCTGGCTGCTGTTCACTGAAAAGCTCATTCTGGGTACATTTTTTGTATACATTTGCTTCTGCCGGGTCAGCTGAGCAGTGAATTTCTACTTAACTACCTCCTATCAGGAGAGACCTCAGGGCTGCATCTTTTGAGCGCAGTACTGAGCCTGAAAACCATTTACAACCCCAATTACAAGTAAAACTAGCTAAAATGTGCCTGGCTGCTGTTCACTGAAAAGCTCATTCTGCATACATTTTTGGCATATATTTGCTCCTGTCGGGTCAGCTGAGCAGCAAGTTTCTACTTAACTACCTCCTATCAGGAGAGACCTCAGGGCTACATCCTTTGAGCGCAGTACTGAGCCTGAAAACCGTTTACAACCCCACTTACAAGTAAAACTAGCTACAATGTGCCGTGGCTGCTGTTCACTGAAAAGCTAATTCTGCATACATTTTTGGCATACATTTGTTTCTGCCGGGTCAGCTGAGCAGTGAATTTCTACTTAACTACCTCCTTTCAGGAGAGACTTCAGGGCTGCATCTTTTGAGCGCAGTACTGAGCCTGAAAACCGTTTACAACCCCACTTACAAGTAAAACTAGCTAAAATGTGCCTGGCTGTTGTTCACTGAAATGCTCATTCTGGGTACATTTTTGGTATACATTTGCTTCTGCCGGGTCAGCTGAGCAGTGAATTTCTACTTAACTACCTCCTATCAGGAGAGACCTCAGGGATGCATCCTTTCAGCGCAGTACTGAGCCTGAAAAGCGTTTACAACCCCACTTACAAGTAAAACTAGCTAAAATGTGCCTGGCTGCTGTTCACTGAAAAGCTCATTCTGGGTACATTTTTGGTATACATTTTCTTCTGTGGGTCAGCTGAGCGGTAAATTTCTACTTAACTACCTCCTATCAGGAGAGACCTCAGGGCTGCATCTTTTGAGCGCAGTACTGAGCCTGATACCCGTTTCCAACCCCACTTACAAGTAAAACTAGCTAAAATGTGCCTGGCTGCTGTTCACTGAAAAGCTCATTCTGGGTACATATTTGGCATACATTTGCTTCTCCCGGGTCAGCTGAGCAGCGAATTTCTACTTAACTACCTCCTATCAGGAGAGACCTCAGGGCTGCATCTTTTGAGCGCAGTACTGAGCCTGAAAACCGTTTACAACCCCACTTACAAGTAAAACTAGCTAAAATGTGCCTGGCTGCTGGTCACTGAAAAGCTCATTCTGCATACATTTTTGGCATATATTTGCTCCTGTCGGGTCAGCTGAGCAGCAAGTTTCTACTTAACTACCTCCTATCAGGAGAGACCTCAGGGTTGCATCCTTTGAGCGCAGTACTGAGCCTGAAAACCGTTTACAACCCCACTTACAAGTAAAACTAGCTACAATGTGCCTGGCTGCTGTTCACTGAAAAGCTAATTCTGCATACATTTTTGGCATACATTTGTTTCTGCCGGGTCAGCTGAGCAGTGAATTTCTACTTAACTACCTCCTTTCAGGAGAGACTTCAGGGCTGCATCTTTTGAGCGCAGTACTGAGCCTGAAAAGCGTTTACAACCCCACTTACAAGTAAAACTAGCTAAAATGTGCCTGGCTGTTGTTCACTGAAATGCTCATTCTGGGTACATTTTTGGTATACATTTGCTTCTGCCGGGTCAGCTGAGCAGTGAATTTCTACTTAACTACCTCCTATCAGGAGAGACCTCAGGGATGCATCCTTTCAGCGCAGTACTGAGCCTGAAAAGCGTTTACAACCCCACTTACAAGTAAAACTAGCTAAAATGTGCCTGGCTGCTGTTCACTGAAAAGCTCATTCTGGGTACATTTTTGGTATACATTTTCTTCTGTGGGTCAGCTGAGAGGTAAATTTCTACTTAACTACCTCCTATCAGGAGAGACCTCAGGGCTGCATCTTTTGAGCGCAGTACTGAGCCTGAAAACCGTTTACAACCCCACTTACAAGTAAAACTAGCTAAAATGTGCCTGGCTGCTGGTCACTGAAAAGCTCATTCTGCATACATTTTTGGCATATATTTGCTCCTGCCGGGTCAGCTGAGCAGCGAGTTTCTACTTAACTACCTCCTATCAGGAGAGACCTCAGGGCTGCATCCTTTGAGCGCAGTACTGAGCCTGAAAACCGTTTACAACCCCACTTACAAGTAAAACTAGCTAAAATGTGCCTGGCTGCTGTTCACTGAAAAGCTAATTCTGCATACATTTTTGGCATACATTTGTTTCTGCCGGGTCAGCTGAGCAGTGAATTTCTACTTAACTACCTCCTTTCAGGAGAGACTTCAGGGCTGCATCTTTTGAGCGCAGTACTGAGCCTGAAAACCGTTTCCAACCCCACTTACAGGTAAAACTAGCTAAAATGTGCCTGGCTGCTGTTCACTGAAAAGCTCATTCTGGGTACATTTTTGGTATACATGTGCTTCTGCCGGGTCTCCTGAGCAGTGAATTTCTACATAACTACCTCCTATCAGGAGAGACCTCAGGGCTGCATCTTTTGAGCGCAGTACTGAGCCTGATACCCGTTTCCAACCCCACTTACAAGTAAAACTAGCAAAAATGTGCCTGGCTGCTGGTCACTGAAAAGCTCATTCTGCATACATTTTTGGCATATATTTGCTCCTGCCGGGTCAGCTGAGCAGCAAATTTCTACTTAACTACCTACCTATCAGGAGAGACCTCAGGGCTGCATCTTTTGAGCGCAGTACTGAGCCTGAAAACCGTTTACAACCCCACTTACAAGTAAAACTAGCTAAAATGTGCCTGGCTGTTGTTCACTGAAAAGCTCATTCTGGGTACATTTTTGGCATACATTTGCTTCTCCCGGGTCAGCTGAGCAGCGAATTTCTACTTAACTACCTCCTATCAGGAGAGACTTCAGGGCTGCATCTTTTGAGCGCAGTACTGAGCCTGAAAAGCGTTTACAACCCCACTTACAAGTAAAACTAGCTAAAATGTGCCTGGCTGTTGTTCACTGAAATGCTCATTCTGGGTACATTTTTGGTATACATTTGCTTACATTTTTGGTATACATTTGCTACTCCCGGGTCAGCTGAGCAGTGAATTTCTACTTAACTACCTACTATCAGGAGAGACCTCAGGGCTGCATCTTTTGAGCGCAGTACTGAGCCTGATACCTGTTTCCAACCCCACTTACAAGTAAAACTAGCTAAAATGTGCCTGGCTGCTGTTCACTGAAAAGCTCATTCTGGATACATTTTTGGCATACATTTGCTTCTCCCGGGTCAGCTGAGCAGCGAATTTCTACTTAACTACCTCCTATCAGGAGAGACCTCAGGGCTGCATCCTTTGAGCGCAGTACTGAGCCTGAAAAGCGTTTCCAACCCCACTTACAAGTAAAACTAGCTAAAATGTGCCTGGCTGCTGTTCACTGAAAAGGTCATTCTGGGTACATTTTTGGTATACATTTGCTTCTGCCGGGTCAGCTGAGCAGTGAATTTCTACTTAACTACCTCCTATCAGGAGAGACCTCAGGGCTGCATCTTTTGAGCGCAGTACTGAGCCTGATACCCGTTTCCAACCCCACTTACAAGTAAAACTAGCTAAAATGTGCCTGGCTGCTGTTCACTGAAAAGCTCATTCTGGGTACATTTTTGGCATACATGTGCTTCTCCCGGGTCAGCTGAGCAGCGAATTTCTACTTAACTACCTCCTATCAGGAGAGACCTCAGGGCTGCATCTTTTGAGCGCAGTACTGAGCCTGAAAACCATTTACAACCCCACTTACAAGTAAAACTAGCTAAAATGTGCCTTTCTGCTGTTCACTGAAAAGCTCATTCTGCATACATTTTTGGCATAATTTGCTCTTGCCGGGTCAGCTGAGCAGCGAGTTTCTACTTAACTACCTCCTATCAGGAGAGACCTCAGGGCTGCATCCTTTGCGCGCAGTACTGAGCCTGAATTAGCGTTTTCAACCCCACTTACAAGTAAACTAGCTAAAACGTGCCTGGCTGCTGTGCACTGAAAAGCTCATTCTGGGTACATTTTTGGTATACATTTGCTACTGCCGGGTCAGCTGAGTAGAGAATTTCTACTTAACTACTCCTATCAGGAGAGACCTCAGGGCTGCATCTTTTGAGCGCAGTACTGAGCCTGATACCCGTTTCCAACCCCACTTACAAGTAAAACTAGCTAAAATGTGCCTGGCTGCTGTTCACTGAAAAGGACATTCTGGGTACTTTTTGGTATACATTTGCTTCTGCCGGGTCAGCTGAGGAGTGAATTTCTACTTAACTACCTCCTATCAGGAGAGAACTCAGGGCTGCGTCTTTTGAGCGCAGTACTGAGCCTGAAAACCGTTTCCAACCCCACTTACAGGTAAAACTAGCTAAAATGTGCCTGGCTGCTGTTCACTGAAAAGCTCATTCTGGGTACATTTTGGTATACATGTGCTTCTGCCGGGTCTCTTGAGCAGTGAATTTCTACATAACTACCTCCTATAAGGAGAGACCTCAGGGCTGCATCTTTTGAGCGCAGTACTGAGCCTGATACCCGTTTCCAACCCCACTTACAAGTATAACTAGCTAAAATGTGCCTGGCTGCTGTTCACTGAAAAGCTCATTCTGGGTACATTTTTGGCATACATTTGCTTCTCCCGGGTCAGCTGAGCAGCGAATTTCTACTTAACTACCTCCTATCAGGAGAGACCTCAGGGCTGCATCTTTTGAGCGAAGTACTGAGCCTGAAAACCGTTTACAACCCCACTTACAAGTAAAACTAGCTAAAATGTGCCTGGCTGCTGTTCACTGAAAAGCTAATTCTGCATACATTTTTGGCATACATTTATTTCTGCCGGGTCAGCTGAGCAGTGAATTTCTACTTAACTACCTCCTTTCAGGAGAGACTTCAGGGCTGCATCTTTTGAGCGCAGTACTGAGCCTGAAAAGCGTTTACAACCCCACTTACACGTAAAACTAGCTAAAATGTGCCTGGCTGCTGTTCACTGAAAAGGTCATTCTGGGTACATTTTTGGATACATTTGCTTCTGCCGGGTCAGCTGAGCAGTGAATTTCTACTTAACTACCTCCTATCAGGAGAGACCTCAGGGCTGCATCCTTTGAGCGCAGTACTGAGCCTGAAAAGCGTTTCCAACCCCACTTACAAGTAAAACTAGCTAAAATGTGCCTGGCTGCTGTTCACTGAAAAGCTCATTCTGGGTACATTTTTGGTATACATTTGCTTCTGCCGGGTCAGCTGAGCAGTGAATTTCTACTTAACTACCTCCTATCAGGAGAGACCTCAGGGCTGCATCTTTTGAGCACAGTACTGAGCCTGATACCCGTTTCCAACCCCACTTACAAGTAAAACTAGCTAAAATGTGCCTGGCTGCTGTTCACTGAAAAGCTCATTCTGGGTACATTTTTGGCATACATTTGCTTCTCCCGGGTCAGCTGAGCAGCGAATTTCTACTTAACTACCTCCTATCAGGAGAGACCTCAGGCCTGCATCCTTTGAGCGCAGTACTGAGCCTGAAAAGCGTTTCCAACCCCACTTACAAGTAAAACTAGCTAAAATGTGCCTGGCTGCTGTTCACTGAAAAGGTCATTCTGGGTACATTTTTGGTATACATTTGCTTCTGCCGGGTCAGCTGAGCAGCAAATTTTTACTTAACTAACCCCTAATCAGGAGAGACCTCAGGGCTGCATCTTTTGAGCGCAGTACTGAGCCTGATACCCGTTTCCAACCCCACTTACAAGTAAAACTAGCTAAAATGTGCCTGGCTGCTGTTCACTGAAAAGCTCATTCTGGGTACATTTTTGGCATACATGTGCTTCTCCCGGGTCAGCTGAGCAGCGAATTTCTACTTAACTACCTCCTATCAGGAGAGACCTCAGGGCTGCATCTTTTGAGCGCAGTACTGAGCCTGAAAACCATTTACAACCCCACTTACAAGTAAAACTAGCTAAAATGTGCCTTTCTGCTGTTCACTGAAAAGCTCATTCTGCATACATTTTTGGCATAATTTGCTCTTGCCGGGTCAGCTGAGCAGCGAGTTTCTACTTAACTACCTCCTATCAGGAGAGACCTCAGGGCTGCATCCTTTGCGCGCAGTACTGAGCCTGAATTAGCGTTTACAACCCCACTTACAAGTAAACTAGCTAAAACGTGCCTGGCTGCTGTGCACTGAAAAGCTCATTCTGGGTACATTTTTGGTATACATTTGCTACTGCCGGGTCAGCTGAGTAGAGAATTTCTACTTAACTACTCCTATCAGGAGAGACCTCAGGGCTGCATCTTTTGAGTGCAGTACTGAGCCTGATACCCGTTTCCAACCCCACTTACAAGTAAAACTAGCAAAAATGTGCCTGGCTGCTGTTCACTGAAAAGCTCCTTCTGCATACATTTTTGGCATATATTTGCTCCTGCCGGGTCAGCTGAGCAGCGAATTTTTACTTAACTACCCCCTAATCAGGAGAGACCTCAGGGCTGCATCCTTTGAGCGCAGTACTGAGCCTGAAAAGCGTTTACAACCCCACTTACAAGTAAAACTAGCTAAAATGTGCCTGGCTGCTGTTCACTGAAAAGGACATTCTGGGTACTTTTCGGTATACATTTGCTTCTGCCGGGTCAGCTGAGCAGTGAATTTCTACTTAACTACCTCCTATCAGGAGAGAACTCAGGGCTGCGTCTTTTGAGCGCAGTACTGAGCCTGAAAACCGTTTCCAACCCCACTTACAGGTAAAACTAGCTAAAATGTGCCTGGCTGCTGTTCACTGAAAAGCTCATTCTGGGTACATTTTGGTATACATGTGCTTCTGCCGGGTCTCCTGAGCAGTGAATTTCTACATAACTACCTCCTATCAGGAGAGACCTCAGGGCTGCATCTTTTGAGCGCAGTACTGAGCCTGATACCCGTTTCCAACCCCACTTACAAGTAAAACTAGCTAAAATGTGCCTGGCTGCTGTTCACTGAAAAGCTCATTCTGGGTACATTTTTGGCATACATTTGCTTCTCCCGGGTCAGCTGAGCAGCGAATTTCTACTTAACTACCTCCTATCAGGAGAGACCTCAGGGCTGCATCTTTTGAGCGAAGTACTGAGCCTGAAAACCGTTTACAACCCCACTTACAAGTAAAACTAGCTAAAATGTGCCTGGCTGCTGTTCACTGAAAAGCTAATTCTGCATACATTTTTGGCATACATTTATTTCTGCCGGGTCAGCTGAGCAGTGAATTTCTACTTAACTACCTCCTTTCAGGAGAGACTTCAGGGCTGCATCTTTTGAGCGCAGTACTGAGCCTGAAAAGCGTTTACAACCCCACTTACACGTAAAACTAGCTAAAATGTGCCTGGCTGCTGTTCACTGAAAAGGTCATTCTGGGTACATTTTTGGATACATTTGCTTCTGCCGGGTCAGCTGAGCAGTGAATTTCTACTTAACTACCTCCTATCAGGGAGAGACCTCAGGGCTGCATCTTTTGAGCGCAGTACTGAGCCTGATACCCGTTTCCAACCCCACTTACAAGTAAAACTAGCTAAAATGTGCCTGGCTGCTGTTCACTGAAAAGCTCATTCTGGGTACATTTTTTGGATACATTTGCTTCTGCCGGGTCAGCTGAGCAGTGAATTTCTACTTAACTACCTCCTATCAGGAGAGACCTCAGGGCTGCATCTTTTGAGCGCAGTACTGAGCCTGAAAACCATTTACAACCCCAATTACAAGTAAAACTAGCTAAAATGTGCCTGGCTGCTGTTCACTAAAAAGCTCATTCTGCATACATTTTTGGCATATATTTGCTCCTGCCGGGTCAGCTGAGCAGCGAGTTTCTACTTAACTACCTCCTATCAGGAGAGACCTCAGGGCTGCATCTTTTGAGCGCAGTACTGAGCCTGAAACCATTTACAACCCCAATTACAAGTAAAACTAGCTAAAATGTGCCTGGCTGCTGTTCACTGAAAAGCTCATTTTGCATACATTTTTGGCATATATTTGCTCCTGCCGGGTCAGCTGAGCAGCGAGTTTCTACTTAACTACCTCCTACAGGAGAGACCTCAGGGCTGCATCCTTTGAGCGCAGTACTGAGCCTGAAAAGCGTTTACAACCCCACTTACACATAATACTAGCTAAAATGTGCCTGGCTGCTGTTCACTGAAAAGGTCATTCTGGGTACATTTTTGGCATACATTTGCTTCTCCCGGGTCAGCTGAGCAGCGAATTTTTACTTAACTACCTCCTATCAGGAGAGACCTCAGGGCTGCATCTTTAGAGCGCAGTACTGAGCCTGAAAACCATTTACAACCCCACTTACAAGTAAAACTGGCTAAAATGTGCCTGGCTGCTTTTCACTGAAAAGCTCATTCTGCATACATTTTTGGCAGACATTTGCTCCTGCCGGGTCAGCTGAGCAGCGAATTTCCACTTAACTACCTCCTATCAGGAGAGACCTCAGGGCTGCATCTTTTGAGCGCAGTACTGAGCCTGATACCCGTTTCCAACCCCACTTACAAGTAAAACTAGCTAAAATGTGCCTGGCTGCTGTTCACTAAAAAGCTCATTCTGTGTACATTTTTGGCATACATTTGCTTCTCCCGGGTCAGCTGAGCAGCGAATTTCTACTTAACTACCTCCTATCAGGAGAGACCTCAGGGCTGCATCTTTTGAGCGCAGTACTGAGCCTGAAAACCGTTTACAACCCCACTTACAAGTAAAACTAGCTAAAATGTGCCTGGCTGCTGGTCACTGAAAAGCTCATTCTGCATACATTTTTGGCATATATTTGCTCCTGCCGGGTCAGCTGAGCAGCGAGTTTCTACTTAACTACCTCCTATCAGGAGAGACCTCAGGGCTGCATCCTTTGAGCGCAGTACTGAGCCTGAAAACCGTTTACAACCCCACTTACAAGTAAAACTAGCTAAAATGTGCCTGGCTGCTGTTCACTGAAAAGCTAATTCTGCATACATTTTTGGCATACATTTGTTTCTGCCGGGTCAGCTGAGCAGTGAATTTCTACTTAACTACCTCCTTTCAGGAGAGACTTCAGGGCTGCATCTTTTGAGCGCAGTACTGAGCCTGAAAACCGTTTCCAACCCCACTTACAGGTAAAACTAGCTAAAATGTGCCTGGCTGCTGTTCACTGAAAAGCTCATTCTGGGTACATTTTTGGTATACATGTGCTTCTGCCGGGTCTCCTGAGCAGTGAATTTCTACATAACTACCTCCTATCAGGAGAGACCTCAGGGCTGCATCTTTTGAGCGCAGTACTGAGCCTGATACCCGTTTCCAACCCCACTTACAAGTAAAACTAGCTAAAATGTGCCTGGCTGCTGGTCACTGAAAAGCTCATTCTGCATACATTTTTGGCATATATTTGCTCCTGCCGGGTCAGCTGAGCAGCAAATTTCTACTTAACTACCTACCTATCAGGAGAGACCTCAGGGCTGCATCTTTTGAGCGCAGTACTGAGCCTGAAAACCGTTTACAACCCCACTTACAAGTAAAACTAGCTAAAATGTGCCTGGCTGTTGTTCACTGAAAAGCTCATTCTGGGTACATTTTTGGCATACATTTGCTTCTCCCGGGTCAGCTGAGCAGCGAATTTCTACTTAACTACCTCCTATCAGGAGAGACTTCAGGGCTGCATCTTTTGAGCGCAGTACTGAGCCTGAAAAGCGTTTACAACCCCACTTACAAGTAAAACTAGCTAAAATGTGCCTGGCTGTTGTTCACTGAAATGCTCATTCTGGGTACATTTTTGGTATACATTTGCTTACATTTTTGGTATACATTTGCTACTCCCGGGTCAGCTGAGCAGTGAATTTCTACTTAACTACCTACTATCAGGAGAGACCTCAGGGCTGCATCTTTTGAGCGCAGTACTGAGCCTGATACCCGTTTCCAACCCCACTTACAAGTAAAACTAGCTAAAATTTGCCTGGCTGCTGTTCACTGAAAAGCTCATTCTGGGTACATTTTTGGCATACATTTGCTTCTCCCGGGTCAGCTGAGCAGCGAATTTCTACTTAACTACCTCCTATCAGGAGAGACCTCAGGGCTGCATCCTTTGAGCGCAGTACTGAGCCTGAAAAGCGTTTCCAACCCCACTTACAAGTAAAACTAGCTAAAATGTGCCTGGCTTCTGTTCACTGAAAAGGTCATTCTGGGTACATTTTTGGTATACATTTGCTTCTGCCGGGTCAGCTGAGCAGTGAATTTCTACTTAACTACCTCCTATCAGGAGAGACCTCAGGGCTGCATCTTTTGAGCGCAGTACTGAGCCTGATACCCGTTTCCAACCCCACTTACAAGTAAAACTAGCTAAAATGTGCCTGGCTGCTGTTCACTGAAAAGCTCCTTCTGGGTACATTTTTGGCATACATGTGCTTCTCCCGGGTCAGCTGAGCAGCGAATTTCTACTTAACTACCTCCTATCAGGAGAGACCTCAGGGCTGCATCTTTTGAGCGCAGTACTGAGCCTGAAAACCATTTACAACCCCACTTACAAGTAAAACTAGCTAAAATGTGCCTTTCTGCTGTTCACTGAAAAGCTCATTCTGCATACATTTTTGGCATAATTTGCTCTTGCCGGGTCAGCTGAGCAGCGAGTTTTTACTTAACTACCTCCTATCAGGAGAGACCTCAGGGCTGCATCCTTTGCGCGCAGTACTGAGCCTGAATTAGCGTTTACAACCCCACTTACAAGTAAACTAGCTAAAACGTGCCTGGCTGCTGTGCACTGAAAAGCTCATTCTGGGTACATTTTTGGTATACATTTGCTACTGCCGGGTCAGCTGAGTAGAGAATTTCTACTTAACTACTCCTATCAGGAGAGACCTCAGGGCTGCATCTTTTGAGCGCAGTACTGAGCCTGATACCCGTTTCCAACCCCACTTACAAGTAAAACTAGCTAAAATGTGCCTGGCTGCTGTTCACTGAAAAGGACATTCTGGGTACTTTTTGGTATACATTTGCTTCTGCCGGGTCAGCTGAGCAGTGAATTTCTACTTAACTACCTCCTATCAGGAGAGAACTCAGGGCTGCGTCTTTTGAGCGCAGTACTGAGCCTGAAAACCGTTTCCAACCCCACTTACAGGTAAAACTAGCTAAAATGTGCCTGGCTGCTGTTCACTGAAAAGCTCATTCTGGGTACATTTTGGTATACATGTGCTTCTGCCGGGTCTCCTGAGCAGTGAATTTCTACATAACTACCTCCTATCAGGAGAGACCTCAGGGCTGCATCTTTTGAGCGCAGTACTGAGCCTGATACCCGTTTCCAACCCCACTTACAAGTAAAACTAGCTAAAATGTGCCTGGCTGCTGTTCACTGAAAAGCTCATTCTGGGTACATTTTTGGCATACATTTGCTTCTCCCGGGTCAGCTGAGCAGCGAATTTCTACTTAACTACCTCCTATCAGGAGAGACCTCAGGGCTGCATCTTTTGAGCGAAGTACTGAGCCTGAAAACCGTTTACAACCCCACTTACAAGTAAAACTAGCTAAAATGTGCCTGGCTGCTGTTCACTGAAAAGCTAATTCTGCATACATTTTTGGCATACATTTATTTCTGCCGGGTCAGCTGAGCAGTGAATTTCTACTTAACTACCTCCTTTCAGGAGAGACTTCAGGGCTGCATCTTTTGAGCGCAGTACTGAGCCTGAAAAGCGTTTACAACCCCACTTACACGTAAAACTAGCTAAAATGTGCCTGGCTGCTGTTCACTGAAAAGGTCATTCTGGGTACATTTTTGGATACATTTGCTTCTGCCGGGTCAGCTGAGCAGTGAATTTCTACTTAACTACCTCCTATCAGGAGAGACCTCAGGGCTGCATCCTTTGAGCGCAGTACTGAGCCTGAAAAGCGTTTCCAACCCCACTTACAAGTAAAACTAGCTAAAATGTGCCTGGCTGCTGTTCACTGAAAAGCTCATTCTGGGTACATTTTTGGTATACATTTGCTTCTGCCGGGTCAGCTGAGCAGTGAATTTCTACTTAACTACCTCCTATCAGGAGAGACCTCAGGGCTGCATCTTTTGAGCGCAGTACTGAGCCTGATACCCGTTTCCAACCCCACTTACAAGTAAAACTAGCTAAAATGTGCCTGGCTGCTGTTCACTGAAAAGCTCATTCTGGGTACATTTTTGGCATACATTTGCTTCTCCCGGGTCAGCTGAGCAGCGAATTTCTACTTAACTACCTCCTATCAGGAGAGACCTCAGGGCTGCATCCTTTGAGCGCAGTACTGAGCCTGAAAAGCGTTTCCAACCCCACTTACAAGTAAAACTAGCTAAAATGTGCCTGGCTGCTGTTCACTGAAAAGGTCATTCTGGGTACATTTTTGGTATACATTTGCTTCTGCCGGGTCAGCTGAGCAGCAAATTTTTACTTAACTAACCCCTAATCAGGAGAGACCTCAGGGCTGCATCTTTTGAGCGCAGTACTGAGCCTGATACCCGTTTCCAACCCCACTTACAAGTAAAACTAGCTAAAATGTGCCTGGCTGCTGTTCACTGAAAAGCTCATTCTGGGTACATTTTTGGCATACATGTGCTTCTCCCGGGTCAGCTGAGCAGCGAATTTCTACTTAACTACCTCCTATCAGGAGAGACCTCAGGGCTGCATCTTTTGAGCGCAGTACTGAGCCTGAAAACCATTTACAACCCCACTTACAAGTAAAACTAGCTAAAATGTGCCTTTCTGCTGTTCACTGAAAAGCTCATTCTGCATACATTTTTGGCATAATTTGCTCTTGCCGGGTCAGCTGAGCAGCGAGTTTCTACTTAACTACCTCCTATCAGGAGAGACCTCAGGGCTGCATCCTTTGCGCGCAGTACTGAGCCTGAATTAGCGTTTACAACCCCACTTACAAGTAAACTAGCTAAAACGTGCCTGGCTGCTGTGCACTGAAAAGCTCATTCTGGGTACATTTTTGGTATACATTTGCTACTGCCGGGTCAGCTGAGTAGAGAATTTCTACTTAACTACTCCTATCAGGAGAGACCTCAGGGCTGCATCTTTTGAGCGCAGTACTGAGCCTGATACCCGTTTCCAACCCCACTTACAAGTAAAACTAGCAAAAATGTGCCTGGCTGCTGTTCACTGAAAAGCTCCTTCTGCATACATTTTTGGCATATATTTGCTCCTGCCGGGTCAGCTGAGCAGCGAATTTTTACTTAACTACCCCCTAATCAGGAGAGACCTCAGGGCTGCATCCTTTGAGCGCAGTACTGAGCCTGAAAAGCGTTTACAACCCCACTTACAAGTAAAACTAGCTAAAATGTGCCTGGCTGCTGTTCACTGAAAAGGACATTCTGGGTACTTTTTGGTATACATTTGCTTCTGCCGGGTCAGCTGAGCAGTGAATTTCTACTTAACTACCTCCTATCAGGAGAGAACTCAGGGCTGCGTCTTTTGAGCGCAGTACTGAGCCTGAAAACCGTTTCCAACCCCACTTACAGGTAAAACTAGCTAAAATGTGCCTGGCTGCTGTTCACTGAAAAGCTCATTCTGGGTACATTTTGGTATACATGTGCTTCTGCCGGGTCTCCTGAGCAGTGAATTTCTACATAACTACCTCCTATCAGGAGAGACCTCAGGGCTGCATCTTTTGAGCGCAGTACTGAGCCTGATACCCGTTTCCAACCCCACTTACAAGTAAAACTAGCTAAAATGTGCCTGGCTGCTGTTCACTGAAAAGCTCATTCTGGGTACATTTTTGGCATACATTTGCTTCTCCCGGGTCAGCTGAGCAGCAAATTTCTACTTAACTACCTCCTATCAGGAGAGACCTCAGGGCTGCATCTTTTGAGCGAAGTACTGAGCCTGAAAACCGTTTACAACCCCACTTACAAGTAAAACTAGCTAAAATGTGCCTGGCTGCTGTTCACTGAAAAGCTAATTCTGCATACATTTTTGGCATACATTTATTTCTGCCGGGTCAGCTGAGCAGTGAATTTCTACTTAACTACCTCCTTTCAGGAGAGACTTCAGGGCTGCATCTTTTGAGCGCAGTACTGAGCCTGAAAAGCGTTTACAACCCCACTTACACGTAAAACTAGCTAAAATGTGCCTGGCTGCTGTTCACTGAAAAGGTCATTCTGGGTACATTTTTGGATACATTTGCTTCTGCCGGGTCAGCTGAGCAGTGAATTTCTACTTAACTACCTCCTATCAGGGAGAGACCTCAGGGCTGCATCTTTTGAGCGCAGTACTGAGCCTGATACCCGTTTCCAACCCCACTTACAAGTAAAACTAGCTAAAATGTGCCTGGCTGCTGTTCACTGAAAAGCTCATTCTGGGTACATTTTTTGGATACATTTGCTTCTGCCGGGTCAGCTGAGCAGTGAATTTCTACTTAACTACCTCCTATCAGGAGAGACCTCAGGGCTGCATCTTTTGAGCGCAGTACTGAGCCTGAAAACCATTTACAACCCCAATTACAAGTAAAACTAGCTAAAATGTGCCTGGCTGCTGTTCACTAAAAAGCTCATTCTGCATACATTTTTGGCATATATTTGCTCCTGCCGGGTCAGCTGAGCAGCGAGTTTCCACTTAACTACCTCCTATCAGGAGAGACCTCAGGGCTGCATCCTATGCGCGCAGTACTGAGCCTGAAAAGCGTTTACAACCCCACTTATAAGTAAACTAGCTAAAACGTGCCTGGCTGCTGTTCACTGAAAAGCTCATTCTGGGTACATTTTTGGTATACATTTGCTTCTGCCGGGTCAGCTGAGCAGCGAATTTTTACTTAACTACCCCCTAATCAGGAGAGACCTCAGGGCTGCATCTTTTGAGCGCAGTACTGAGCCTGAAACCATTTACAACCCCAATTACAAGTAAAACTAGCTAAAATGTGCCTGGCTGCTGTTCACTGAAAAGCTCATTTTGCATACATTTTTGGCATATATTTGCTCCTGCCGGGTCAGCTGAGCAGCGAGTTTCTACTTAACTACCTCCTACAGGAGAGACCTCAGGGCTGCATCCTTTGAGCGCAGTACTGAGCCTGAAAAGCGTTTACAACCCCACTTACACATAATACTAGCTAAAATGTGCCTGGCTGCTGTTCACTGAAAAGGTCATTCTGGGTACATTTTTGGCATACATTTGCTTCTCCCGGGTCAGCTGAGCAGCGAATTTTTACTTAACTACCTCCTATCAGGAGAGACCTCAGGGCTGCATCTTTAGAGCGCAGTACTGAGCCTGAAAACCATTTACAACCCCACTTACAAGTAAAACTGGCTAAAATGTGCCTGGCTGCTGTTCACTGAAAAGCTCATTCTGCATACATTTTTGGCAGACATTTGCTCCTGCCGGGTCAGCTGAGCAGCGAATTTCCACTTAACTACCTCCTATCAGGAGAGACCTCAGGGCTGCATCTTTTGAGCGCAGTACTGAGCCTGATACCCGTTTCCAACCCCACTTACAAGTAAAACTAGCTAAAATGTGCCTGGCTGCTGTTCACTAAAAAGCTCATTCTGTGTACATTTTTGGCATACATTTGCTTCTCCCGGGTCAGCTGAGCAGCGAATTTCTACTTAACTACCTCCTATCAGGAGAGACCTCAGGGCTGCATCTTTTGAGCGCAGTACTGAGCCTGAAAACCATTTACAAACCCACTTACACCAGTAAAACTAGCTAAAATGTGCCTGGCTGCTGTTCACTGAAAAGCTTATTCTGCATACATTTTTGGCATATATTTGCTCCTGCCGGGTCAGCTGAGCAGCAAATTTTTACTTAACTACCCCCTAATCAGGAGAGACCTCAGGGCTGCATCCTTTGAGCGCAGTACTGAGCCTGATACCCGTTTCCAACCCCACTTACAAGTAAAACTAGCTAAAATGTGCCTGGCTGCTGTTCACTGAAAAGCTCATTCTGTGTACATTTTTGGCATACATTTGCTTCTCCCGGGTCAGCTGAGCAGCGAGTTTCTACTTAACTACCTCCTATCAGGAGAGACCTCAGGGCTGCATCCTTTGCGCGCAGTACTGAGCCTGAATTAGCGTTTACAACCCCACTTACAAGTAAACTAGCTAAAATGTGCCTGGCTGCTGTTCACTGAAAAGCTCATTCTGCATACATTTTTGGCAGACATTTGCTCCTGCCGGGTCAGCTGAGCAGCGAATTTCCACTTAACTACCTCCTATCAGGAGAGACCTCAGGGCTGCATCTTTTGAGCGCAGTACTGAGCCTGATACCCGTTTCCAACCCCACTTACAAGTAAAACTAGCTAAAATGTGCCTGGCTGCTGTTCACTAAAAAGCTCATTCTGTGTACATTTTTGGCATACATTTGCTTCTCCCGGGTCAGCTGAGCAGCGAATTTCTACTTAACTACCTCCTATCAGGAGAGACCTCAGGGCTGCATCTTTTGAGCGCAGTACTGAGCCTGAAAACCATTTACAAACCCACTTACACCAGTAAAACTAGCTAAAATGTGCCTGGCTGCTGTTCACTGAAAAGCTTATTCTGCATACATTTTTGGCATATATTTGCTCCTGCCGGGTCAGCTGAGCAGCAAATTTTTACTTAACTACCCCCTAATCAGGAGAGACCTCAGGGCTGCATCCTTTGAGCGCAGTACTGAGCCTGATACTCATTTCCAACCCCACTTACAAGTAAAACTAGCTAAAATGTGCCTGGCTGCTGTTCACTGAAAAGCTCATTCTGGGTACATTTTTGGCATACATTTGCTTCTCCCGGGTCAGCTGAGCAGCGAGTTTCTACTTAACTACCTCCTATCAGGAGAGACCTCAGGGCTGCATCCTTTGCGCGCAGTACTGAGCCTGAATTAGCGTTTACAACCCCACTTACAAGTAAACTAGCTAAAACGTGCCTGGCTGCTGTTCACTGAAAAGCTCATTCTTGGTACATTTTTGGTATACATTTGCTTCTGCCGGGTCAGCTGAGCAGTGAATTTCTACTTAACTACCTCCTATCAGGAGAGACCTCAGGGCTGCATCTTTTGAGCGCAGTACTGAGCCTGAAAACCGTTTACAACCCCACTTACAAGTAAAACTAGCTAAAATGTGCCTGGCTGCTGTTCACTGAAAAGCTTATTCTGCATACATTTTTGGCATATATTTGCTCCTGCCGGGTCAGCTGAGCAGCAAATTTTTACTTAACTAACCCCTAATCAGGAGAGACCTCAGGGCTGCATCCTTTGAGCGCAGTACTGAGCCTGATACCCGTTTCCAACCCCACTTACAAGTAAAACTAGCTAAAACGTGCCTGGCTGCTGTTCACTGAAAAGCTCATTCTTGGTACATTTTTGGTATACATTTGCTTCTGCCGGGTCAGCTGAGCAGTGAATTTCTACTTAACTACCTCCTATCAGGAGAGACCTCAGGGCTGCATCTTTTGAGCGCAGTACTGAGCCTGAAAACCGTTTACAACCCCACTTACAAGTAAAACTAGCTAAAATGTGCCTGGCTGCTGTTCACTGAAAAGCTTATTCTGCATACATTTTTGGCATATATTTGCTCCTGCCGGGTCAGCTGAGCAGCAAATTTTTACTTAACTAACCCCTAATCAGGAGAGACCTCAGGGCTGCATCCTTTGAGCGCAGTACTGAGCCTGATACCCGTTTCCAACCCCACTTACAAGTAAAACTAGCTAAAATGTGCCTGGCTGCTGTTCACTAAAAAGCTCATTCTGGGTACATTTTTGGCATACTTTTGCTTCTCCCGGGTCAGCTGAGCAGCGAATTTCTACTTAACTACCTCCTATCAGGAGAGACCTCAGGGCTGCATCTTTTGAGCGCAGTACTGAGCCTGAAAACCGTTTCCAACCCCACTTACAAGTAAAACTAGCTAAAATGTGCCTGGCTGCTGTTCACTGAAAAGGTCATTCTGGGTACATTTTTGGTATATATTTGCTTCTGCCGGGTCAGCTGAGCAGCGAATTTCTACTTAACTACCTCCTATCAGGAGAGACCTCAGGGCTGCATCTTTTGAACGCAGTACTGAGCCTGAAAACCATTTACAACCCCACTTACAAGTAAAACTAGCTAAAATGTGCCTGGCTGCTGTTCACTGAAAAGCTCATTCTGTGTACATTTTTGGCATACATTTGCTTCTCCCGGGTCAGCTGAGCAGCGAATTTCTACTTAACTACCTCCTATCAGGGAGACCTCAGGGCTGCATCTTTTGAGCGCAGTACTGAGCCTGAAATACATTTACAAACCCACTTACACCAGTAAAACTAGCTAAAATGTGCCTGGCTGCTGTTCACTGAAAAGCTTATTCTGCATACATTTTTGGCATATATTTGCTCCTGCCGGGTCAGCTGAGCAGCAAATTTTTACTTAACTACCCCCTAATCAGGAGAGACCTCAGGGCTGCATCCTTTGAGCGCAGTACTGAGCCTGATACTCGTTTCCAACCCCACTTACAAGTAAAACTAGCTAAAATGTGCCTGGCTGCTGTTCACTGAAAAGCTCATTCTGGGTACATTTTTGGTATACATTTGCTTCTGGCGGGTCAGCTGAGCAGTGAATTTCTACTTAACTACCTCCTATCAGGAGAGACCTCAGGGCAGCATCTTTTGAGCGCAGTACTGAGCCTGAAAACCGTTTACAACCCCACTTACAAGTAAAACTAGCTAAAATGTGCCTGGCTGCTGTTCACTGAAAAGCTTATTTGCATACATTTTTTTCATATATTTGCTCCTGCCGGGTCAGCTGAGCAGCAAATTTTTACTTAACTAACCCCTAATCAGGAGAGACCTCAGGGCTGCATCCTTTGAGCGCAGTACTGAGCCTGATACCCGTTTCCAACCCCACTTACAAGTAAAACTAGCTAAAATGTGCCTGGCTGCTGTTCACTGAAAAGCTCATTCTGGGTACATTTTTGGCATACATTTGCTTCTCCCGGGTCAGCTGAGCAGCGAATTTCTACTTAACTACCTCCTATCAGGAGAGACCTCAGGGCTGCATCTTTTGAGCGCAGTACTGAGCCTGAAAACCGTTTCCAACCCCACTTACAAATAAAACTAGCTAAAATGTGCCTGGCTGCTGTTCACTGAAAAGGTCATTCTGGGTACATTTTTGGTATACATTTGCTTCTGCCGGGTCAGCTGAGCAGTGAATTTCTACTTAACTACCTCCTATCAGGAGAGACCTCAGGGCTGCATCTTTTGAGCGCAGTACTGAGCCTGAAAACCATTTACAACCCCACTTACAAGTAAAACTATCTAAAATGTGCCTGGCTGCTGTTCACTGAAAAGCTCATTCTGAATACATTTTTGGCATATATTTGCTCCTGCCGGGTCAGCTGAGCAGCGAGTTTCTACTTAACTACTTCCTATCAGAAGAGACCTCAGGGCTGCATCCTTTGAGCGCAGTACTGAGCCTGAAAACCGTTTCCAACCCCACTTACAAGTAAAACTAGCTAAAATGTGCCTGGCTGCTGTTCACTGAAAAGGTCATTCTGGGTACATTTTTGGCATACATTTGCTTCTCCCGGGTCAGCTGAGCAGCGAATTTCTACTTAACTACCTCCTATCAGGAGAGACCTCAGGGCTGCATCTTTTGAACGCAGTACTGAGCCTGAAAACCATTTACAACCCCACTTACAAGTAAAACTAGCTAAAATGTGCCTGGCTGCTGTTCACTGAAAAGCTCATTCTGCATACATTTTTGGCATAATTTGCTCTTCCCGGGTCAGCTGAGCAGCGAGTTTCTACTTAACTACCTCCTATCAGGAGAGACCGCAGGGCTGCATCTTTTGAGCGCAGTACTGAGCCTGAAAACCGTTTACAACCCCACTTACAAGTAAAACTAGCTAAAATGTGCCTGGCTGCTGTTCACTGAAAAGCTCATTCTGGGTACATTTTTGGTATACATTTGCTTCTGCCGGGTCAGCTGAGTAGTGAATTTCTACTTAACTACCTCCTAACAGGAGAGACCTCAGGGCTGCATCTTTTGAGCGCAGTACTGAGCTTGAAAACCGTTTACAACCCCACTTACAAGTAAAACTAGCTACAATTTGTGCCTGGCTGCTGTTCACTGAAAAGCTAATTCTGGGTACTTTTTGGTATACATTTGCTTCTGCCGGGTCAGCTGAGCAGTGAATTTCTACTTAACTACCTCCTATCAGGAGAGAACTCAGGGCTGCATCTTTTGAGCGCAGTACTGAGCCTGAAAACCGTTTCCAACCCCACTTACAGGTAAAACTAGCTAAAATGTGCCTGGCTGCTGTTCACTGAAAAGCTTATTCTGCATACATTTTTGGCATATATTTGCTCCTGCCGGGTCAGCTGAGCAGCAAATTTTTACTTAACTAACCCCTAATCAGGAGAGACCTCAGGGCTGCATCCTTTGAGCGCAGTACTGAGCCTGATACCCGTTTCCAACCCCACTTACAAGTAAAACTAGCTAAAATGTGCCTGGCTGCTGTTCACTAAAAAGCTCATTCTGGGTACATTTTTGGCATACATTTGCTTCTCCCGGGTCAGCTGAGCAGCGAATTTCTACTTAACTACCTCCTATCAGGAGAGACCTCAGGGCTGCATCTTTTGAGCGCAGTACTGAGCCTGAAAACCGTTTCCAACCCCACTTACAAGTAAAACTAGCTAAAATGTGCCTGGCTGCTGTTCACTGAAAAGGTCATTCTGGGTACATTTTTGGTATATATTTGCTTCTGCCGGGTCAGCTGAGCAGCGAATTTCTACTTAACTACCTCCTATCAGGAGAGACCTCAGGGCTGCATCTTTTGAACGCAGTACTGAGCCTGAAAACCATTTACAACCCCACTTACAAGTAAAACTAGCTAAAATGTGCCTGGCTGCTGTTCACTGAAAAGCTCATTCTGTGTAAATTTTTGGCATACATTTGCTTCTCCCGGGTCAGCTGAGCAGCGAATTTCTACTTAACTACCTCCTATCAGGAGAGACCTCAGGGCTGCATCTTTTGAGCGCAGTACTGAGCCTGAAAACCATTTACAAACCCACTTACACCAGTAAAACTAGCTAAAATGTGCCTGGCTGCTGTTCACTGAAAAGCTTATTCTGCATACATTTTTGGCATATATTTGCTCCTGCCGGGTCAGCTGAGCAGCAAATTTTTACTTAACTACCCCCTAATCAGGAGAGACCTCAGGGCTGCATCCTTTGAGCGCAGTACTGAGCCTGATACCCGTTTCCAACCCCACTTACAAGTAAAACTAGCTAAAATGTGCCTGGCTGCTGTTCACTGAAAAGCTCATTCTGGGTACATTTTTGGCATACATTTGCTTCTCCCGGGTCAGCTGAGCAGCGAGTTTCTACTTAACTACCTCCTATCAGGAGAGACCTCAGGGCTGCATCCTTTGCGCGCAGTACTGAGCCTGAATTAGCGTTTACAACCCCACTTACAAGTAAACTAGCTAAAATGTGCCTGGCTGCTGTTCACTGAAAAGCTCATTCTGCATACATTTTTGGCAGACATTTGCTCCTGCCGGGTCAGCTGAGCAGCGAATTTCCACTTAACTACCTCCTATCAGGAGAGACCTCAGGGCTGCATCTTTTGAGCGCAGTACTGAGCCTGATACCCGTTTCCAACCCCACTTACAAGTAAAACTAGCTAAAATGTGCCTGGCTGCTGTTCACTAAAAAGCTCATTCTGTGTACATTTTTGGCATACATTTGCTTCTCCCGGGTCAGCTGAGCAGCGAATTTCTACTTAACTACCTCCTATCAGGAGAGACCTCAGGGCTGCATCTTTTGAGCGCAGTACTGAGCCTGAAAACCATTTACAAACCCACTTACACCAGTAAAACTAGCTAAAATGTGCCTGGCTGCTGTTCACTGAAAAGCTTATTCTGCATACATTTTTGGCATATATTTGCTCCTGCCGGGTCAGCTGAGCAGCAAATTTTTACTTAACTACCCCCTAATCAGGAGAGACCTCAGGGCTGCATCCTTTGAGCGCAGTACTGAGCCTGATACTCGTTTCCAACCCCACTTACAAGTAAAACTAGCTAAAATGTGCCTGGCTGCTGTTCACTGAAAAGCTCATTCTGGGTACATTTTTGGCATACATTTGCTTCTCCCGGGTCAGCTGAGCAGCGAGTTTCTACTTAACTACCTCCTATCAGGAGAGACCTCAGGGCTGCATCCTTTGCGCGCAGTACTGAGCCTGAATTAGCGTTTACAACCCCACTTACAAGTAAACTAGCTAAAACGTGCCTGGCTGCTGTTCACTGAAAAGCTCATTCTTGGTACATTTTTGGTATACATTTGCTTCTGCCGGGTCAGCTGAGCAGTGAATTTCTACTTAACTACCTCCTATCAGGAGAGACCTCAGGGCTGCATCTTTTGAGCGCAGTACTGAGCCTGAAAACCGTTTACAACCCCACTTACAAGTAAAACTAGCTAAAATGTGCCTGGCTGCTGTTCACTGAAAAGCTTATTCTGCATACATTTTTGGCATATATTTGCTCCTGCCGGGTCAGCTGAGCAGCAAATTTTTACTTAACTAACCCCTAATCAGGAGAGACCTCAGGGCTGCATCCTTTGAGCGCAGTACTGAGCCTGATACCCGTTTCCAACCCCACTTACAAGTAAAACTAGCTAAAATGTGCCTGGCTGCTGTTCACTAAAAAGCTCATTCTGGGTACATTTTTGGCATACATTTGCTTCTCCCGGGTCAGCTGAGCAGCGAATTTCTACTTAACTACCTCCTATCAGGAGAGACCTCAGGGCTGCATCTTTTGAGCGCAGTACTGAGCCTGAAAACCGTTTCCAACCCCACTTACAAGTAAAACTAGCTAAAATGTGCCTGGCTGCTGTTCACTGAAAAGGTCATTCTGGGTACATTTTTGGTATATATTTGCTTCTGCCGGGTCAGCTGAGCAGCGAATTTCTACTTAACTACCTCCTATCAGGAGAGACCTCAGGGCTGCATCTTTTGAACGCAGTACTGAGCCTGAAAACCATTTACAACCCCACTTACAAGTAAAACTAGCTAAAATGTGCCTGGCTGCTGTTCACTGAAAAGCTCATTCTGTGTACATTTTTGGCATACATTTGCTTCTCCCGGGTCAGCTGAGCAGCGAATTTCTACTTAACTACCTCCTATCAGGGAGACCTCAGGGCTGCATCTTTTGAGCGCAGTACTGAGCCTGAAATACATTTACAAACCCACTTACACCAGTAAAACTAGCTAAAATGTGCCTGGCTGCTGTTCACTGAAAAGCTTATTCTGCATACATTTTTGGCATATATTTGCTCCTGCTGGGTCAGCTGAGCAGCAAATTTTTACTTAACTACCCCCTAATCAGGAGAGACCTCAGGGCTGCATCCTTTGAGCGCAGTACTGAGCCTGATACTCGTTTCCAACCCCACTTACAAGTAAAACTAGCTAAAATGTGCCTGGCTGCTGTTCACTGAAAAGCTCATTCTGGGTACATTTTTGGTATACATTTGCTTCTGGCGGGTCAGCTGAGCAGTGAATTTCTACTTAACTACCTCCTATCAGGAGAGACCTCAGGGCTGCATCTTTTGAGCGCAGTACTGAGCCTGAAAACCGTTTACAACCCCACTTACAAGTAAAACTAGCTAAAATGTGCCTGGCTGCTGTTCACTGAAAAGCTTATTTGCATACATTTTTTTCATATATTTGCTCCTGCCGGGTCAGCTGAGCAGCAAATTTTTACTTAACTAACCCCTAATCAGGAGAGACCTCAGGGCTGCATCCTTTGAGCGCAGTACTGAGCCTGATACCCGTTTCCAACCCCACTTACAAGTAAAACTAGCTAAAATGTGCCTGGCTGCTGTTCACTGAAAAGCTCATTCTGGGTACATTTTTGGCATACATTTGCTTCTCCCGGGTCAGCTGAGCAGCGAATTTCTACTTAACTACCTCCTATCAGGAGAGACCTCAGGGCTGCATCTTTTGAGCGCAGTACTGAGCCTGAAAACCGTTTCCAACCCCACTTACAAATAAAACTAGCTAAAATGTGCCTGGCTGCTGTTCACTGAAAAGGTCATTCTGGGTACATTTTTGGTATACATTTGCTTCTGCCGGGTCAGCTGAGCAGTGAATTTCTACTTAAATACCTCCTATCAGGAGAGACCTCAGGGCTGCATCTTTTGAGCGCAGTACTGAGCCTGAAAACCATTTACAACCCCACTTACAAGTAAAACTATCTAAAATGTGCCTGGCTGCTGTTCACTGAAAAGCTCATTCTGCATACATTTTTGGCATATATTTGCTCCTGCCGGGTCAGCTGAGCAGCGAGTTTCTACTTAACTACTTCCTATCAGAAGAGACCTCAGGGCTGCATCCTTTGAGCGCAGTACTGAGCCTGAAAACCGTTTCCAACCCCACTTACAAGTAAAACTAGCTAAAATGTGCCTGGCTGCTGTTCACTGAAAAGGTCATTCTGGGTACATTTTTGGCATACATTTGCTTCTCCCGGGTCAGCTGAGCAGCGAATTTCTACTTAACTACCTCCTATCAGGAGAGACCTCAGGGCTGCATCTTTTGAACGCAGTACTGAGCCTGAAAACCATTTACAACCCCACTTACAAGTAAAACTAGCTAAAATGTGCCTGGCTGCTGTTCACTGAAAAGCTCATTCTGCATACATTTTTGGCATAATTTGCTCTTCCCGGGTCAGCTGAGCAGCGAGTTTCTACTTAACTACCTCCTATCAGGAGAGACCGCAGGGCTGCATCTTTTGAGCGCAGTACTGAGCCTGAAAACCGTTTACAACCCCACTTACAAGTAAAACTAGCTAAAATGTGCCTGGCTGCTGTTCACTGAAAAGCTCATTCTGGGTACATTTTTGGTATACATTTGCTTCTGCCGGGTCAGCTGAGTAGTGAATTTCTACTTAACTACCTCCTAACAGGAGAGACCTCAGGGCTGCATCTTTTGAGCGCAGTACTGAGCTTGAAAACCGTTTACAACCCCACTTACAAGTAAAACTAGCTAAAATGTGCCTGGCTGCTGTTCACTGAAAAGCTAATTCTGGGTACTTTTTGGTATACATTTGCTTCTGCCGGGTCAGCTGAGCAGTGAATTTCTACTTAACTACCTCCTATCAGGAGAGAACTCAGGGCTGCATCTTTTGAGCGCAGTACTGAGCCTGAAAACCGTTTCCAACCCCACTTACAGGTAAAACTAGCTAAAATGTGCCTGGCTGCTGTTCACTGAAAAGCTTATTCTGCATACATTTTTGGCATATATTTGCTCCTGCCGGGTCAGCTGAGCAGCAAATTTTTACTTAACTAACCCCTAATCAGGAGAGACCTCAGGGCTGCATCCTTTGAGCGCAGTACTGAGCCTGATACCCGTTTCCAACCCCACTTACAAGTAAAACTAGCTAAAATGTGCCTGGCTGCTGTTCACTGAAAAGCTCATTCTGGGTACATTTTTGGCATACATTTGCTTCTCCCGGGTCAGCTGAGCAGCGAGTTTCTACTTAACTACCTCCTATCAGGAGAGACCTCAGGGCTGCATCCTTTGCGCGCAGTACTGAGCCTGAATTAGCGTTTACAACCCCACTTACAAGTAAACTAGCTAAAATGTGCCTGGCTGCTGTTCACTGAAAAGCTCATTCTGCATACATTTTTGGCAGACATTTGCTCCTGCCGGGTCAGCTGAGCAGCGAATTTCCACTTAACTACCTCCTATCAGGAGAGACCTCAGGGCTGCATCTTTTGAGCGCAGTACTGAGCCTGATACCCGTTTCCAACCCCACTTACAAGTAAAACTAGCTAAAATGTGCCTGGCTGCTGTTCACTAAAAAGCTCATTCTGTGTACATTTTTGGCATACATTTGCTTCTCCCGGGTCAGCTGAGCAGCGAATTTCTACTTAACTACCTCCTATCAGGAGAGACCTCAGGGCTGCATCTTTTGAGCGCAGTACTGAGCCTGAAAACCATTTACAAACCCACTTACACCAGTAAAACTAGCTAAAATGTGCCTGGCTGCTGTTCACTGAAAAGCTTATTCTGCATACATTTTTGGCATATATTTGCTCCTGCCGGGTCAGCTGAGCAGCAAATTTTTACTTAACTACCCCCTAATCAGGAGAGACCTCAGGGCTGCATCCTTTGAGCGCAGTACTGAGCCTGATACTCGTTTCCAACCCCACTTACAAGTAAAACTAGCTAAAATGTGCCTGGCTGCTGTTCACTGAAAAGCTCATTCTGGGTACATTTTTGGCATACATTTGCTTCTCCCGGGTCAGCTGAGCAGCGAGTTTCTACTTAACTACCTCCTATCAGGAGAGACCTCAGGGCTGCATCCTTTGCGCGCAGTACTGAGCCTGAATTAGCGTTTACAACCCCACTTACAAGTAAACTAGCTAAAACGTGCCTGGCTGCTGTTCACTGAAAAGCTCATTCTTGGTACATTTTTGGTATACATTTGCTTCTGCCGGGTCAGCTGAGCAGTGAATTTCTACTTAACTACCTCCTATCAGGAGAGACCTCAGGGCTGCATCTTTTGAGCGCAGTACTGAGCCTGAAAACCGTTTACAACCCCACTTACAAGTAAAACTAGCTAAAATGTGCCTGGCTGCTGTTCACTGAAAAGCTTATTCTGCATACATTTTTGGCATATATTTGCTCCTGCCGGGTCAGCTGAGCAGCAAATTTTTACTTAACTAACCCCTAATCAGGAGAGACCTCAGGGCTGCATCCTTTGAGCGCAGTACTGAGCCTGATACCCGTTTCCAACCCCACTTACAAGTAAAACTAGCTAAAATGTGCCTGGCTGCTGTTCACTAAAAAGCTAATTCTGGGTACATTTTTGGCATACATTTGCTTCTCCCGGGTCAGCTGAGCAGCGAATTTCTACTTAACTACCTCCTATCAGGAGAGACCTCAGGGCTGCATCTTTTGAGCGCAGTACTGAGCCTGAAAACCGTTTCCAACCCCACTTACAAGTAAAACTAGCTAAAATGTGCCTGGCTGCTGTTCACTGAAAAGGTCATTCTGGGTACATTTTTGGTATATATTTGCTTCTGCCGGGTCAGCTGAGCAGCGAATTTCTACTTAACTACCTCCTATCAGGAGAGACCTCAGGGCTGCATCTTTTGAACGCAGTACTGAGCCTGAAAACCATTTACAACCCCACTTACAAGTAAAACTAGCTAAAATGTGCCTGGCTGCTGTTCACTGAAAAGCTCATTCTGTGTACATTTTTGGCATACATTTGCTTCTCCCGGGTCAGCTGAGCAGCGAATTTCTACTTAACTACCTCCTATCAGGGAGACCTCGGGCTGCATCTTTTGAGCGCAGTACTGAGCCTGAAATACATTTACAAACCCACTTACACCAGTAAAACTAGCTAAAATGTGCCTGGCTGCTGTTCACTGAAAAGCTTATTCTGCATACATTTTTGGCATATATTTGCTCCTGCTGGGTCAGCTGAGCAGCAAATTTTTACTTAACTACCCCCTAATCAGGAGAGACCTCAGGGCTGCATCCTTTGAGCGCAGTACTGAGCCTGATACTCGTTTCCAACCCCACTTACAAGTAAAACTAGCTAAAATGTGCCTGGCTGCTGTTCACTGAAAAGCTCATTCTGGGTACATTTTTGGTATACATTTGCTTCTGGCGGGTCAGCTGAGCAGTGAATTTCTACTTAACTACCTCCTATCAGGAGAGACCTCAGGGCTGCATCTTTTGAGCGCAGTACTGAGCCTGAAAACCGTTTACAACCCCACTTACAAGTAAAACTAGCTAAAATGTGCCTGGCTGCTGTTCACTGAAAAGCTTATTTGCATACATTTTTTTCATATATTTGCTCCTGCCGGGTCAGCTGAGCAGCAAATTTTTACTTAACTAACCCCTAATCAGGAGAGACCTCAGGGCTGCATCCTTTGAGCGCAGTACTGAGCCTGATACCCGTTTCCAACCCCACTTACAAGTAAAACTAGCTAAAATGTGCCTGGCTGCTGTTCACTGAAAAGCTCATTCTGGGTACATTTTTGGCATACATTTGCTTCTCCCGGGTCAGCTGAGCAGCGAATTTCTACTTAACTACCTCCTATCAGGAGAGACCTCAGGGCTGCATCTTTTGAGCGCAGTACTGAGCCTGAAAACCGTTTCCAACCCCACTTACAAATAAAACTAGCTAAAATGTGCCTGGCTGCTGTTCACTGAAAAGGTCATTCTGGGTACATTTTTGGTATACATTTGCTTCTGCCGGGTCAGCTGAGCAGTGAATTTCTACTTAACTACCTCCTATCAGGAGAGACCTCAGGGCTGCATCTTTTGAGCGCAGTACTGAGCCTGAAAACCATTTACAACCCCACTTACAAGTAAAACTATCTAAAATGTGCCTGGCTGCTGTTCACTGAAAAGCTCATTCTGCATACATTTTTGGCATATATTTGCTCCTGCCGGGTCAGCTGAGCAGCGAGTTTCTACTTAACTACTTCCTATCAGAAGAGACCTCAGGGCTGCATCCTTTGAGCGCAGTACTGAGCCTGAAAACCGTTTCCAACCCCACTTACAAGTAAAACTAGCTAAAATGTGCCTGGCTGCTGTTCACTGAAAAGGTCATTCTGGGTACATTTTTGGCATACATTTGCTTCTCCCGGGTCAGCTGAGCAGCGAATTTCTACTTAACTACCTCCTATCAGGAGAGACCTCAGGGCTGCATCTTTTGAACGCAGTACTGAGCCTGAAAACCATTTACAACCCCACTTACAAGTAAAACTAGCTAAAATGTGCCTGGCTGCTGTTCACTGAAAAGCTCATTCTGCATACATTTTTGGCATAATTTGCTCTTCCCGGGTCAGCTGAGCAGCGAGTTTCTACTTAACTACCTCCTATCAGGAGAGACCGCAGGGCTGCATCTTTTGAGCGCAGTACTGAGCCTGAAAACCGTTTACAACCCCACTTACAAGTAAAACTAGCTAAAATGTGCCTGGCTGCTGTTCACTGAAAAGCTCATTCTGGGTACATTTTTGGTATACATTTGCTTCTGCCGGGTCAGCTGAGTAGTGAATTTCTACTTAACTACCTCCTAACAGGAGAGACCTCAGGGCTGCATCTTTTGAGCGCAGTACTGAGCTTGAAAACCGTTTACAACCCCACTTACAAGTAAAACTAGCTAAAATGTGCCTGGCTGCTGTTCACTGAAAAGCTAATTCTGGGTACTTTTTGGTATACATTTGCTTCTGCCGGGTCAGCTGAGCAGTGAATTTCTACTTAACTACCTCCTATCAGGAGAGAACTCAGGGCTGCATCTTTTGAGCGCAGTACTGAGCCTGAAAACCGTTTCCAACCCCACTTACAGGTAAAACTAGCTAAAATGTGCCTGGCTGCTGTTCACTGAAAAGCTTATTCTGCATACATTTTTGGCATATATTTGCTCCTGCCGGGTCAGCTGAGCAGCAAATTTTTACTTAACTAACCCCTAATCAGGAGAGACCTCAGGGCTGCATCCTTTGAGCGCAGTACTGAGCCTGATACCCGTTTCCAACCCCACTTACAAGTAAAACTAGCTAAAATGTGCCTGGCTGCTGTTCACTAAAAAGCTCATTCTGGGTACATTTTTGGCATACATTTGCTTCTCCCGGGTCAGCTGAGCAGCGAATTTCTACTTAACTACCTCCTATCAGGAGAGACCTCAGGGCTGCATCTTTTGAGCGCAGTACTGAGCCTGAAAACCGTTTCCAACCCCACTTACAAGTAAAACTAGCTAAAATGTGCCTGGCTGCTGTTCACTGAAAAGGTCATTCTGGGTACATTTTTGGTATATATTTGCTTCTGCCGGGTCAGCTGAGCAGCGAATTTCTACTTAACTACCTCCTATCAGGAGAGACCTCAGGGCTGCATCTTTTGAACGCAGTACTGAGCCTGAAAACCATTTACAACCCCACTTACAAGTAAAACTAGCTAAAATGTGCCTGGCTGCTGTTCACTGAAAAGCTCATTCTGTGTACATTTTTGGCATACATTTGCTTCTCCCGGGTCAGCTGAGCAGCGAATTTCTACTTAACTACCTCCTATCAGGGAGACCTCAGGGCTGCATCTTTTGAGCGCAGTACTGAGCCTGAAATACATTTACAAACCCACTTACACCAGTAAAACTAGCTAAAATGTGCCTGGCTGCTGTTCACTGAAAAGCTTATTCTGCATACATTTTTGGCATATATTTGCTCCTGCCGGGTCAGCTGAGCAGCAAATTTTTACTTAACTACCCCCTAATCAGGAGAGACCTCAGGGCTGCATCCTTTGAGCGCAGTACTGAGCCTGATACTCGTTTCCAACCCCACTTACAAGTAAAACTAGCTAAAATGTGCCTGGCTGCTGTTCACTGAAAAGCTCATTCTGGGTACATTTTTGGCATACATTTGCTTCTCCCGGGTCAGCTGAGCAGCGAATTTCTACTTAACTACCTCCTATCAGGAGAGACCTCAGGGCTGCATCTTTTGAGCGCAGTACTGAGCCTGAAAACCGTTTCCAACCCCACTTACAAATAAAACTAGCTAAAATGTGCCTGGCTGCTGTTCACTGAAAAGGTCATTCTGGGTACATTTTTGGTATACATTTGCTTCTGCCGGGTCAGCTGAGCAGTGAATTTCTACTTAACTACCTCCTATCAGGAGAGACCTCAGGGCTGCATCTTTTGAGCGCAGTACTGAGCCTGAAAACCATTTACAACCCCACTTACAAGTAAAACTATCTAAAATGTGCCTGGCTGCTGTTCACTGAAAAGCTCATTCTGCATACATTTTTGGCATATATTTGCTCCTGCCGGGTCAGCTGAGCAGCGAGTTTCTACTTAACTACTTCCTATCAGAAGAGACCACAGGGCTGCATCCTTTGAGCGCAGTACTGAGCCTGAAAACCGTTTCCAACCCCACTTACAAGTAAAACTAGCTAAAATGTGCCTGGCTGCTGTTCACTGAAAAGGTCATTCTGGGTACATTTTTGGCATACATTTGCTTCTCCCGGGTCAGCTGAGCAGCGAATTTCTACTTAACTACCTCCTATCAGGAGAGACCTCAGGGCTGCATCTTTTGAACGCAGTACTGAGCCTGAAAACCATTTACAACCCCACTTACAAGTAAAACTAGCTAAAATGTGCCTGGCTGCTGTTCACTGAAAAGCTCATTCTGCATACATTTTTGGCATAATTTGCTCTTCCCGGGTCAGCTGAGCAGCAAGTTTCTACTTAACTACCTCCTATCAGGAGAGACCGCAGGGCTGCATCTTTTGAGCGCAGTACTGAGCCTGAAAACCGTTTACAACCCCACTTACAAGTAAAACTAGCTAAAATGTGCCTGGCTGCTGTTCACTGAAAAGCTCATTCTGGGTACATTTTTGGTATACATTTGCTTCTGCCGGGTCAGCTGAGTAGTGAATTTCTACTTAACTACCTCCTAACAGGAGAGACCTCAGGGCTGCATCTTTTGAGCGCAGTACTGAGCTTGAAAACCGTTTACAACCCCACTTACAAGTAAAACTAGCTAAAATGTGCCTGGCTGCTGTTCACTGAAAAGCTAATTCTGGGTACTTTTTGGTATACATTTGCTTCTGCCGGGTCAGCTGAGCAGTGAATTTCTACTTAACTACCTCCTATCAGGAGAGAACTCAGGGCTGCATCTTTTGAGCGCAGTACTGAGCCTGAAAACCGTTTCCAACCCCACTTACAGGTAAAACTAGCTAAAATGTGCCTGGCTGCTGTTCACTGAAAAGCTCATTCTGGGTACATTTTTGGTATACATGTGCTTCTGCCGGGTCTCCTGAGCAGTGAATTTCTACATAACTACCTCCTATCAGGAGAGACCTCAGGGCTGCATCTTTTGAGCGCAGTACTAAGCCTGATACCCGTTTCCAACCCCACTTACAAGTAAAACTAGCTAAAATGTGCCTGGCTGCTGTGCACTGAAAAGCTCATTCTGGGTACATTTTTGGCATACATTTGCTTCTCCCGGGTCAGCTGAGCAGCGAATTTCTACTTAACTACCTCCTATCAGGAGAGACCTCAGGGCTGCATCTTTTGAGCGCAGTACTGAGCCTGAAAACCGTTTACAACCCCACTTACAAGTAAAACTAGCTAAAATGTGCCTGGCTGCTGGTCACTGAAAAGCTCATTCTGCATACATTTTTGGCATATATTTGCTCCTGCCGGGTCAGCTGAGCAGCAAATTTTTACTTAACTACCCCCTAATCAGGAGAGACCTCAGGGCTGCATCCTTTGAGCGCAGTACTGAGCCTGAAAAGCGTTTACAACCCCACTTACAAGTAAAACTAGCTAAAATGTGCCTGGCTGCTGTTCACTGAAAAGGACATTCTGGGTACTTTTTGGTATACATTTGCTTCTGCCGGGTCAGCTGAGCAGTGAATTTCTACTTAACTACCTCCTATCAGGAGAGAACTCAGGGCTGCGTCTTTTGAGCGCAGTACTGAGCCTGAAAACCGTTTCCAACCCCACTTACAGGTAAAACTAGCTAAAATGTGCCTGGCTGCTGTTCACTGAAAAGCTCATTCTGGGTACATTTTTGGTATACATGTGCTTCTGCCGGGTCTCCTGAGCAGTGAATTTCTACATAACTACCTCCTATCAGGAGAGACCTCAGGGCTGCATCTTTTGAGCGCAGTACTGAGCCTGATACCCGTTTCCAACCCCACTTACAAGTAAAACTAGCTAAAATGTGCCTGGCTGCTGTTCACTGAAAAGCTCATTCTGGGTACATTTTTGGCATACATTTGCTTCTCCCGGGTCAGCTGAGCAGCGAATTTCTACTTAACTACCTCCTATCAGGAGAGACCTCAGGGCTGCATCTTTTGAGCGCAGTACTGAGCCTGAAAACCGTTTACAACCCCACTTACAAGTAAAACTAGCTAAAATGTGCCTGGCTGCTGGTCACTGAAAAGCTCATTCTGCATACATTTTTGGCATATATTTGCTCCTGCCGGGTCAGCTGAGCAGCAAATTTCTACTTAACTACCTACCTATCAGGAGAGACCTCAGGGCTGCATCTTTTGAGCGCAGTACTGAGCCTGAAAACCGTTTACAACCCCACTTACAAGTAAAACTAGCTAAAATGTGCCTGGCTGTTGTTCACTGAAATGCTCATTCTGGGTGCATTTTTGGTATACATTTGCTTCTGCCGGGTCAGCTGAGCAGTGAATTTCTACTTAACTACCTCCTATCAGGAGAGACCTCAGGGCTGCATCCTTTCAGCGCAGTACTGAGCCTGAAAAGCGTTTACAACCCCACTTACAAGTAAAACTAGCTAAAATGTGCCTGGCTGCTGTTCACTGAAAAGCTCATTCTGGGTACATTTTTGGTATACATTTTCTTCTGCCGGGTCAGCTGAGAGGTAAATTTCTACTTAACTACCTCCTATCACGAGAGATCTCAGGGCTGCATCTTTTGAGCGCAGTACTGAGCCTGATACCCGTTTCCAACCCCACTTACAAGTAAAACTAGCTAAAATGTGCCTGGCTGCTGGTCACTGAAAAGCTCATTCTGCATACATTTTTGGCATATATTTGCTCCTGTCGGGTCAGCTGAGCAGCAAGTTTCTACTTAACTACCTCCTATCAGGAGAGACCTCAGGGCTGCATCCTTTGAGCGCAGTACTGAGCCTGAAAACCGTTTACAACCCCACTTACAAGTAAAACTAGCTACAATGTGCCTGGCTGCTGTTCACTGAAAAGCTAATTCTGCATACATTTTTGGCATACATTTGTTTCTGCCGGGTCAGCTGAGCAGTGAATTTCTACTTAACTACCTCCTTTCAGGAGAGACTTCAGGGCTGCATCTTTTGAGCGCAGTACTGAGCCTGAAAACCGTTTACAACCCCACTTACAAGTAAAACTAGCTAAAATGTGCCTGGCTGTTGTTCACTGAAATGCTCATTCTGGGTACATTTTTGGTATACATTTGCTTCTGCCGGGTCAGCTGAGCAGTGAATTTCTACTTAACTACCTCCTATCAGGAGAGACCTCAGGGATGCATCCTTTCAGCGCAGTACTGAGCCTGAAAAGCGTTTACAACCCCACTTACAAGTAAAACTAGCTAAAATGTGCCTGGCTGCTGTTCACTGAAAAGCTCATTCTGGGTACATTTTTGGTATACATTTTCTTCTGTGGGTTAGCTGAGAGGTAAATTTCTACTTAACTACCTCCTATCAGGAGAGACCTCAGGGCTGCATCTTTTGAGCGCAGTACTGAGCCTGATACCCGTTTCCAACCCCACTTACAAGTAAAACTAGCTGAAATGTGCCTGGCTGCTGTTCACTGAAAAGCTCATTCTGGGTACATTTTTGGCATACATTTGCTTCTCCCGGGTCAGCTGAGCAGCGAATTTCTACTTAACTACCTCCTATCAGGAGAGACCTCAGGGCTGCATCTTTTGAGCGCAGTACTGAGCCTGAAAACCGTTTACAACCCCACTTACAAGTAAAACTAGCTAAAATGTGCCTGGCTGCTGGTCACTGAAAAGCTCATTCTGCATACATTTTTGGCATATATTTGCTCCTGCCGGGTCAGCTGAGCAGCGAGTTTCTACTTAACTACCTCCTATCAGGAGAGACCTCAGGGCTGCATCCTTTGAGCGCAGTACTGAGCCTGAAAACCGTTTACAACCCCACTTACAAGTAAAACTAGCTAAAATGTGCCTGGCTGCTGTTCACTGAAAAGCTAATTCTGCATACATTTTTGGCATACATTTGTTTCTGCCGGGTCAGCTGAGCAGTGAATTTCTACTTAACTACCTCCTTTCAGGAGAGACTTCAGGGCTGCATCTTTTGAGCGCAGTACTGAGCCTGAAAACCGTTTCCAACCCCACTTACAGGTAAAACTAGCTAAAATGTGCCTGGCTGCTGTTCACTGAAAAGCTCATTCTGGGTACATTTTTGGTATACATGTGCTTCTGCCGGGTCTCCTGAGCAGTGAATTTCTACATAACTACCTCCTATCAGGAGAGACCTCAGGGCTGCATCTTTTGAGCGCAGTACTGAGCCTGATACCCGTTTCCAACCCCACTTACAAGTAAAACTAGCTAAAATGTGCCTGGCTGCTGGTCACTGAAAAGGTCATTCTGCATACATTTTTGGCATATATTTGCTCCTGCCGGGTCAGCTGAGCAGCAAATTTCTACTTAACTACCTACCTATCAGGAGAGACCTCAGGGCTGCATCTTTTGAGCGCAGTACTGAGCCTGAAAACCGTTTACAACCCCACTTACAAGTAAAACTAGCTAAAATGTGCCTGGCTGTTGTTCACTGAAATGCTCATTCTGGGTACATTTTTGGTATACATTTGCTTCTGCCGGGTCAGCTGAGCAGTGAATTTCTACTTAACTACCTCCTATCAGGAGAGACCTCAGGGCTGCATCCTTTCAGCGCAGTACTGAGCCTGAAAACCGTTTACAACCCCACTTACAAGTAAAACTAGCTAAAATGTGCCTGGCTGCTGTTCACTGAAAAGCTCATTCTGGGTACATTTTTGGTATACATTTTCTTCTGCCGGGTCAGCTGAGAGGTAAATTTCTACTTAACTACCTCCTATCAGGAGAGACCTCAGGGCTGCATCTTTTGAGCGCAGTACTGAGCCTGATACCCGTTTCCAACCCCACTTACAAGTAAAACTAGCTAAAATGTGCCTGGCTGCTGTTCACTGAAAAGCTCATTCTGGGTACATTTTTGGCATACATGTGCTTCTCCCGGGTCAGCTGAGCAGCGAATTTCTACTTAACTACCTACTATCAGGAGAGACCTCAGGGCTGCATCTTTTGAGCGCAGTACTGAGCCTGAAAACCGTTTACAACCCCACTTACAAGTAAAACTAGCTAAAATGTGCCTGGCTGCCGGTCACTGAAAAGCTCATTCTGCATACATTTTTGGCATATATTTGCTCCTGCCGGGTCAGCTGAGCAGCAAATTTCTACTTAACTACCTCCTATCAGGAGAGACCTCAGGGCTGCATCTTTTGAGCGCAGTACTGAGCCTGAAAACCGTTTACAACCCCACTTACAAGTAAAACTAGCTAAAATGTGCCTGGCTGCTGTTCACTGAAAAGCTAATTCTGCATACATTTTTGGCATACATTTGTTTCTGCCGGGTCAGCTGAGCAGTGAATTTATACTTAACTCCTCCTTTCAGGAGAGACTTCAGGGCTGCATCTTTTGAGCGCAGTACTGAGCCTGAAAACCGTTTACAACCCCACTTACAAGTAAAACTAGCTAAAATGTGCCTGGCTGTTGTTCACTGAAATGCTCATTCTGCATACATTTTTGGCATACATTTGTTTCTGCCGGGTCAGCTGAGCAGTGAATTTCTACTTAACTACCTCCTATCAGGAGAGACCTCAGGGCTGCATCCTTTCAGCGCAGTACTGAGCCTGAAAAGCGTTTACAACCCCACTTACACGTAAAACTAGCTAAAATGTGCCTGGCTGCTGTTCACTGAAAAGGTCATTCTGGGTACATTTTTGGATACATTTGCTTCTGCCGGGTCAGCTGAGCAGTGAATTTCTACTTAACTACCTCCTATCAGGAGAGACCTCAGGGCTGCATCTTTTGAGCGCAGTACTGAGCCTGAAAACCGTTTACAACCCCACTTACAAGTAAAACTAGCTAAAATGTGCCTGGCTGCTGTTCACTGAAAAGCTAATTCTGCATACATTTTTGGCATACATTTGTTTCTGCTGGGTCAGCTGAGCAGTGAATTTCTACTTAACTACCTCCTATCAGGAGAGACCTCAGGGCTGCATCCTTTCAGCGCAGTACTGAGCCTGAAAAGCGTTTACAACCCCACTTACACGTAAAACTAGCTAAAATGTGCCTGGCTGCTGTTCACTGAAAAGGTCATTCTGGGTACATTTTTGGATACATTTGCTTCTGCCGGGTCAGCTGAGCAGTGAATTTCTACTTAACTACCTCCTATCAGGAGAGACCTCAGGGCTGCATCTTTTGAGCGCAGTACTGAGCCTGAAAACCATTTACAACCCCAATTACAAGGAAAACTAGCTAAAATGTGCCTGGCTGCTGTTCACTGAAAAGCTCATTCTGCATACATTTTTGGCATATATTTGCTCCTGCCGGGTCAGCTGAGCAGCGAGTTTCTACTTAACTACCTCCTATCAGGAGAGACCTCAGGGCTGCATCCTTTGCGCGCAGTACTGAGCCTGAATTAGCGTTTACAACCCCACTTACAAGTAAACTAGCTAAAACGTGCCTGGCTGCTGTTCACTGAAAAGCTCATTCTGGGTACATTTTTGGTATACATTTGCTTCTGCCGGGTCAGCTGAGCAGTGAATTTCTACTTAACTACCTCCTATCAGGAGAGACCTTAAGGGCTGCATCTTTTGAGCCTGAAAAGCGTTTACAACCCCACTTACAAGTAAAACTAGCTAAAATGTGCCTGGCTGCTGTTCACTGAAAAGATCATTCTGGGTACATTATTGGTATACATTTTCTTCTGTGGGTCAGCTGAGAGGTAAATTTCTACTTAACTACCTCCTATCAGGAGAGACCTCAGGGCTGCATCTTTTGAGCGCAGTACTGAAAACCGTTTACAACCCCACTTACAAGTAAAACTAGCTAAAATGTGCCTGGCTGCTGTTCACTGAAAAGCTAATTCTGCATACATTTTTGGCATACATTTGTTTCTGCCGGGTCAGCTGAGCAGTGAATTTCTACTTAACTACCTCCTTTCAGGAGAGACTTCAGGGCTGCATCTTTTGAGCGCAGTACTGAGCCTGAAAACCGTTTCCAACCCCACTTACAGGTAAAACTAGCTAAAATGTGCCTGGCTGCTGTTCACTGAAAAGCTCATTCTGGGTACATTTTTGGTATACATGTGCTTCTGCCGGGTCTCCTGAGCAGTGAATTTCTACATAACTACCTCCTATCAGGAGAGACCTCAGGGCTGCATCTTTTGAGCGCAGTACTGAGCCTGATACCCGTTTCCAACCCCACTTACAAGTAAAACTAGCTAAAATGTGTCTGGCTGCTGGTCACTGAAAAGCTCATTCTGCATACATTTTTGGCATATATTTGCTCCTGCCGGGTCAGCTGAGCAGCAAATTTCTACTTAACTACCTACCTATCAGGAGAGACCTCAGGGCTGCATCTTTTGAGCGCAGTACTGAGCCTGAAAACCGTTTACAACCCCACTTACAAGTAAAACTAGCTAAAATGTGCCTGGCTGTTGTTCACTGAAATGCTCATTCTGGGTACATTTTTGGTATACATTTGCTTCTGCCGGGTCAGCTGAGCAGTGAATTTCTACTTAACTACCTCCTATCAGGAGAGACCTCAGGGCTGCATCCTTTCAGCACAGTACTGAGCCTGAAAACCGTTTACAACCCCACTTACAAGTAAAACTAGCTAAAATGTGCCTGGCTGCTGTTCACTGAAAAGCTCATTCTGGGTACATTTTTGGTATACATTTTCTTCTGCCGGGTCAGCTGAGAGGTAAATTTCTACTTAACTACCTCCTATCAGGAGAGACCTCAGGGCTGCATCTTTTGAGCGCAGTACTGAGCCTGATACCTGTTTCCAACCCCACTTACAAGTAAAACTAGCTAAAATGTGCCTGGCTGCTGTTCACTGAAAAGCTCATTCTGGGTACATTTTCGGCATACATGTGCTTCTCCCGGGTCAGCTGAGCAGCGAATTTCTACTTAACTACCTCCTATCAGGAGAGACCTCAGGGCTGCATCTTTTGAGCGCAGTACTGAGCCTGAAAACCGTTTACAACCCCACTTACAAGTAAAACTAGCTAAAATGTGCCTGGCTGCCGGTCACTGAAAAGCTCATTCTGCATACATTTTTGGCATATATTTGCTCCTGCCGGGTCAGCTGAGCAGCAAATTTCTACTTAACTACCTCCTATCAGGAGAGACCTCAGGGCTGCATCTTTTGAGCGCAGTACTGAGCCTGAAAACCGTTTACAACCCCACTTACAAGTAAAACTAGCTAAAATGTGCCTGGCTGTTGTTCACTGAAATGCTCATTCTGCATACATTTTTGGCATACATTTGTTTCTGCCGGGTCAGCTGAGCAGTGAATTTCTACTTAACTACCTCCTATCAGGAGAGACCTCAGGGCTGCATCCTTTCAGCGCAGTACTGAGCCTGAAAAGCGTTTACAACCCCACTTACACGTAAAACTAGCTAAAATGTGCCTGGCTGCTGTTCACTGAAAAGGTCATTCTGGGTACATTTTTGGATACATTTGCTTCTGCCGGGTCAGCTGAGCAGTGAATTTCTACTTAACTACCTCCTATCAGGAGAGACCTCAGGGCTGCATCTTTTGAGCGCAGTACTGAGCCTGAAAACCGTTTACAACCCCACTTACAAGTAAAACTAGCTAAAATGTGCCTGGCTGCTGTTCACTGAAAAGCTAATTCTGCATACATTTTTGGCATACATTTGTTTCTGCCGGGTCAGCTGAGCAGTGAATTTCTACTTAACTACCTTCTATCAGGAGAGACCTCAGGGCTGCATCCTTTCAGCGCAGTACTGAGCCTGAAAAGCGTTTACAACCCCACTTACACGTAAAACTAGCTAAAATGTGCCTGGCTGCTGTTCACTGAAAAGGTCATTCTGGGTACATTTTTGGATACATTTGCTTCTGCCGGGTCAGCTGAGCAGTGAATTTCTACTTAACTACCTCCTATCAGGAGAGACCTCAGGGCTGCATCTTTTGAGCGCAGTACTGAGCCTGAAAACCATTTACAACCCCAATTACAAGTAAAACTAGCTAAAATGTGCCTGGCTGCTGTTCACTGAAAAGCTCATTCTGCATACATTTTTGGCATATATTTGCTCCTGCCGGGTCAGCTGAGCAGCGAGTTTCTACTTAACTACCTCCTATCAGGAGAGACCTCAGGGCTGCATCCTTTGCGCGCAGTACTGAGCCTGAATTAGCGTTTACAACCCCACTTACAAGTAAACTAGCTAAAACGTGCCTGGCTGCTGTTCACTGAAAAGCTCATTCTGGGTACATTTTTGGTATACATTTGCTTCTGCCGGGTCAGCTGAGCAGTGAATTTCTACTTAACTACCTCCTATCAGGAGAGACCTTAAGGGCTGCATCTTTTGAGCCTGAAAAGCGTTTACAACCCCACTTACAAGTAAAACTAGCTAAAATGTGCCTGGCTGCTGTTCACTGAAAAGATCATTCTGGGTACATTATTGGTATACATTTTCTTCTGTGGGTCAGCTGAGAGGTAAATTTCTACTTAACTACCTCCTATCAGGAGAGACCTCAGGGCTGCATCTTTTGAGCGCAGTACTGAAAACCGTTTACAACCCCACTTACAAGTAAAACTAGCTAAAATGTGCCTGGCTGCTGTTCACTGAAAAGCTAATTCTGCATACATTTTTGGCATACATTTGTTTCTGCCGGGTCAGCTGAGCAGTGAATTTCTACTTAACTACCTCCTATCAGGAGAGACCTCAGGGCTGCATCCTTTCAGCGCAGTACTGAGCCTGAAAAGCGTTTACAACCCCACTTACACGTAAAACTAGCTAAAATGTGCCTGGCTGCTGTTCACTGAAAAGGTCATTCTGGGTACATTTTTGGATACATTTGCTCCTGCCGGGTCAGCTGAGCAGCAAATTTTTACTTAACTACCCTCTAATCAGGAGAGACCTCAGGGCTGCATCCTTTGAGGGCAGTACTGAGCCTGAAAACCGTTTACAACCCCACTTACAAGTAAAACTAGCTAAAATGTGCCTGGCTGCTGTTCACTGAAAAGCTCATTCTGCATACATTTTTGGCATACATTTGCTTCTCCCGGGTCAGCTGAGCAGCGAATTTCTACTTAACTACTTCCTATCAGGAGAGACCTCAGGGCTGCATCTTTTGAGCGCAGTACTGTGCCTGAAAACCGTTTCCAACCCCACTTACAAGTAAAACTAGCTAAAATGTGCCTGGCTGCTGTTCACTGAAAAGCTCATTCTGGGTACATTTTTGGCATACATTTGCTTCTCCCGGGTCAGCTGAGCAGCGAATTTCTACTTAACTACCTCCTATCAGGAGAGACCTCAGGGCTGCATCCTTTGAGCGCAGTACTGAGCCTGAAAAGCGTTTCCAACCCCACTTACAAGTAAAACTAGCTAAAATGTGCCTGGCTGCTGTTCACTAAAAAGCTCATTCTGGGTACATTTTTGGCATACATTTGCTTCTCCCGGGTCAGCTGAGCAGCGAATTTCTACTTAACTACCTCCTATCAGGAGAGACCTCAGGGCTGCATCTTTTGAGCGCAGTACTGAGCCTGAAAACCGTTTCCAACCCCACTTACAAGTAAAACTAGCTAAAATGTGCCTGGCTGCTGTTCACTGAAAAGGTCATTCTGGGTACATTTTTGGTATATATTTGCTTCTGCCGGGTCAGCTGAGCAGCGAATTTCTACTTAACTACCTCCTATCAGGAGAGACCTCAGGGCTGCATCTTTTGAACGCAGTACTGAGCCTGAAAACCATTTACAACCCCACTTACAAGTAAAACTAGCTAAAATGTGCCTGGCTGCTGTTCACTGAAAAGCTCATTCTGTGTACATTTTTGGCATACATTTGCTTCTCCCGGGTCAGCTGAGCAGCGAATTTCTACTTAACTACCTCCTATCAGGGAGACCTCAGGGCTGCATCTTTTGAGCGCAGTACTGAGCCTGAAATACATTTACAAACCCACTTACACCAGTAAAACTAGCTAAAATGTGCCTGGCTGCTGTTCACTGAAAAGCTTATTCTGCATACATTTTTGGCATATATTTGCTCCTGCCGGGTCAGCTGAGCAGCAAATTTTTACTTAACTACCCCCTAATCAGGAGAGACCTCAGGGCTGCATCCTTTGAGCGCAGTACTGAGCCTGATACTCGTTTCCAACCCCACTTACAAGTAAAACTAGCTAAAATGTGCCTGGCTGCTGTTCACTGAAAAGCTCATTCTGGGTACATTTTTGGTATACATTTGCTTCTGGCGGGTCAGCTGAGCAGTGAATTTCTACTTAACTACCTCCTATCAGGAGAGACCTCAGGGCTGCATCTTTTGAGCGCAGTACTGAGCCTGAAAACCGTTTACAACCCCACTTACAAGTAAAACTAGCTAAAATGTGCCTGGCTGCTGTTCACTGAAAAGCTTATTTGCATACATTTTTTTCATATATTTGCTCCTGCCGGGTCAGCTGAGCAGCAAATTTTTACTTAACTAACCCCTAATCAGGAGAGACCTCAGGGCTGCATCCTTTGAGCGCAGTACTGAGCCTGATACCCGTTTCCAACCCCACTTACAAGTAAAACTAGCTAAAATGTGCCTGGCTGCTGTTCACTGAAAAGCTCATTCTGGGTACATTTTTGGCATACATATGCTTCTCCCGGGTCAGCTGAGCAGCGAATTTCTACTTAACTACCTCCTATCAGGAGAGACCTCAGGGCTGCATCTTTTGAGCGCAGTACTGAGCCTGAAAACCGTTTCCAACCCCACTTACAAATAAAACTAGCTAAAATGTGCCTGGCTGCTGTTCACTGAAAAGGTCATTCTGGGTACATTTTTGGTATACATTTGCTTCTGCCGGGTCAGCTGAGCAGTGAATTTCTACTTAACTACCTCCTATCAGGAGAGACCTCAGGGCTGCATCTTTTGAGCGCAGTACTGAGCCTGAAAACCATTTACAACCCCACTTACAAGTAAAACTATCTAAAATGTGCCTGGCTGCTGTTCACTGAAAAGCTCATTCTGCATACATTTTTGGCATATATTTGCTCCTGCCGGGTCAGCTGAGCAGCGAGTTTCTACTTAACTACTTCCTATCAGAAGAGACCTCAGGGCTGCATCCTTTGAGCGCAGTACTGAGCCTGAAAACCGTTTCCAACCCCACTTACAAGTAAAACTAGCTAAAATGTGCCTGGCTGCTGTTCACTGAAAAGGTCATTCTGGGTACATTTTTGGCATACATTTGCTTCTCCCGGGTCAGCTGAGCAGCGAATTTCTACTTAACTACCTCCTATCAGGAGAGACCTCAGGGCTGCATCTTTTGAACGCAGTACTGAGCCTGAAAACCATTTACAACCCCACTTACAAGTAAAACTAGCTAAAATGTGCCTGGCTGCTGTTCACTGAAAAGCTCATTCTGCATACATTTTTGGCATAATTTGCTCTTCCCGGGTCAGCTGAGCAGCGAGTTTCTACTTAACTACCTCCTATCAGGAGAGACCGCAGGGCTGCATCTTTTGAGCGCAGTACTGAGCCTGAAAACCGTTTACAACCCCACTTACAAGTAAAACTAGCTAAAATGTGCCTGGCTGCTGTTCACTGAAAAGCTCATTCTGGGTACATTTTTGGTATACATTTGCTTCTGCCGGGTCAGCTGAGTAGTGAATTTCTACTTAACTACCTCCTAACAGGAGAGACCTCAGGGCTGCATCTTTTGAGCGCAGTACTGAGCTTGAAAACCGTTTACAACCCCACTTACAAGTAAAACTAGCTAAAATGTGCCTGGCTGCTGTTCACTGAAAAGCTAATTCTGGGTACTTTTTGGTATACATTTGCTTCTGCCGGGTCAGCTGAGCAGTGAATTTCTACTTAACTACCTCCTATCAGGAGAGAACTCAGGGCTGCATCTTTTGAGCGCAGTACTGAGCCTGAAAACCGTTTCCAACCCCACTTACAGGTAAAACTAGCTAAAATGTGCCTGGCTGCTGTTCACTGAAAAGCTCATTCTGGGTACATTTTTGGTATACATGTGCTTCTGCCGGGTCTCCTGAGCAGTGAATTTCTACATAACTACCTCCTATCAGGAGAGACCTCAGGGCTGCATCTTTTGAGCGCAGTACTAAGCCTGATACCCGTTTCCAACCCCACTTACAAGTAAAACTAGCTAAAATGTGCCTGGCTGCTGTGCACTGAAAAGCTCATTCTGGGTACATTTTTGGCATACATTTGCTTCTCCCGGGTCAGCTGAGCAGCGAATTTCTACTTAACTACCTCCTATCAGGAGAGACCTCAGGGCTGCATCTTTTGAGCGCAGTACTGAGCCTGAAAACCGTTTACAACCCCACTTACAAGTAAAACTAGCTAAAATGTGCCTGGCTGCTGGTCACTGAAAAGCTCATTCTGCATACATTTTTGGCATATATTTGCTCCTGCCGGGTCAGCTGAGCAGCAAATTTTTACTTAACTACCCCCTAATCAGGAGAGACCTCAGGGCTGCATCCTTTGAGCGCAGTACTGAGCCTGAAAAGCGTTTACAACCCCACTTACAAGTAAAACTAGCTAAAATGTGCCTGGCTGCTGTTCACTGAAAAGGACATTCTGGGTACTTTTTGGTATACATTTGCTTCTGCCGGGTCAGCTGAGCAGTGAATTTCTACTTAACTACCTCCTATCAGGAGAGAACTCAGGGCTGCGTCTTTTGAGCGCAGTACTGAGCCTGAAAACCGTTTCCAACCCCACTTACAGGTAAAACTAGCTAAAATGTGCCTGGCTGCTGTTCACTGAAAAGCTCATTCTGGGTACATTTTTGGTATACATGTGCTTCTGCCGGGTCTCCTGAGCAGTGAATTTCTACATAACTACCTCCTATCAGGAGAGACCTCAGGGCTGCATCTTTTGAGCGCAGTACTGAGCCTGATACCCGTTTCCAACCCCACTTACAAGTAAAACTAGCTAAAATGTGCCTGGCTGCTGTTCACTGAAAAGCTCATTCTGGGTACATTTTTGGCATACATTTGCTTCTCCCGGGTCAGCTGAGCAGCGAATTTCTACTTAACTACCTCCTATCAGGAGAGACCTCAGGGCTGCATCTTTTGAGCGCAGTACTGAGCCTGAAAACCGTTTACAACCCCACTTACAAGTAAAACTAGCTAAAATGTGCCTGGCTGCTGGTCACTGAAAAGCTCATTCTGCATACATTTTTGGCATATATTTGCTCCTGCCGGGTCAGCTGAGCAGCAAATTTCTACTTAACTACCTACCTATCAGGAGAGACCTCAGGGCTGCATCTTTTGAGCGCAGTACTGAGCCTGAAAACCGTTTACAACCCCACTTACAAGTAAAACTAGCTAAAATGTGCCTGGCTGTTGTTCACTGAAATGCTCATTCTGGGTGCATTTTTGGTATACATTTGCTTCTGCCGGGTCAGCTGAGCAGTGAATTTCTACTTAACTACCTCCTATCAGGAGAGACCTCAGGGCTGCATCCTTTCAGCGCAGTACTGAGCCTGAAAAGCGTTTACAACCCCACTTACAAGTAAAACTAGCTAAAATGTGCCTGGCTGCTGTTCACTGAAAAGCTCATTCTGGGTACATTTTTGGTATACATTTTCTTCTGCCGGGTCAGCTGAGAGGTAAATTTCTACTTAACTACCTCCTATCACGAGAGATCTCAGGGCTGCATCTTTTGAGCGCAGTACTGAGCCTGATACCCGTTTCCAACCCCACTTACAAGTAAAACTAGCTAAAATGTGCCTGGCTGCTGGTCACTGAAAAGCTCATTCTGCATACATTTTTGGCATATATTTGCTCCTGTCGGGTCAGCTGAGCAGCAAGTTTCTACTTAACTACCTCCTATCAGGAGAGACCTCAGGGCTGCATCCTTTGAGCGCAGTACTGAGCCTGAAAACCGTTTACAACCCCACTTACAAGTAAAACTAGCTACAATGTGCCTGGCTGCTGTTCACTGAAAAGCTAATTCTGCATACATTTTTGGCATACATTTGTTTCTGCCGGGTCAGCTGAGCAGTGAATTTCTACTTAACTACCTCCTTTCAGGAGAGACTTCAGGGCTGCATCTTTTGAGCGCAGTACTGAGCCTGAAAACCGTTTACAACCCCACTTACAAGTAAAACTAGCTAAAATGTGCCTGGCTGTTGTTCACTGAAATGCTCATTCTGGGTACATTTTTGGTATACATTTGCTTCTGCCGGGTCAGCTGAGCAGTGAATTTCTACTTAACTACCTCCTATCAGGAGAGACCTCAGGGATGCATCCTTTCAGCGCAGTACTGAGCCTGAAAAGCGTTTACAACCCCACTTACAAGTAAAACTAGCTAAAATGTGCCTGGCTGCTGTTCACTGAAAAGCTCATTCTGGGTACATTTTTGGTATACATTTTCTTCTGTGGGTTAGCTGAGAGGTAAATTTCTACTTAACTACCTCCTATCAGGAGAGACCTCAGGGCTGCATCTTTTGAGCGCAGTACTGAGCCTGATACCCGTTTCCAACCCCACTTACAAGTAAAACTAGCTGAAATGTGCCTGGCTGCTATTCACTGAAAAGCTCATTCTGGGTACATTTTTGGCATACATTTGCTTCTCCCGGGTCAGCTGAGCAGCGAATTTCTACTTAACTACCTCCTATCAGGAGAGACCTCAGGGCTGCATCTTTTGAGCGCAGTACTGAGCCTGAAAACCGTTTACAACCCCACTTACAAGTAAAACTAGCTAAAATGTGCCTGGCTGCTGGTCACTGAAAAGCTCATTCTGCATACATTTTTGGCATATATTTGCTCCTGCCGGGTCAGCTGAGCAGCGAGTTTCTACTTAACTACCTCCTATCAGGAGAGACCTCAGGGCTGCATCCTTTGAGCGCAGTACTGAGCCTGAAAACCGTTTACAACCCCACTTACAAGTAAAACTAGCTAAAATGTGCCTGGCTGCTGTTCACTGAAAAGCTAATTCTGCATACATTTTTGGCATACATTTGTTTCTGCCGGGTCAGCTGAGCAGTGAATTTCTACTTAACTACCTCCTTTCAGGAGAGACTTCAGGGCTGCATCTTTTGAGCGCAGTACTGAGCCTGAAAACCGTTTCCAACCCCACTTACAGGTAAAACTAGCTAAAATGTGCCTGGCTGCTGTTCACTGAAAAGCTCATTCTGGGTACATTTTTGGTATACATGTGCTTCTGCCGGGTCTCCTGAGCAGTGAATTTCTACATAACTACCTCCTATCAGGAGAGACCTCAGGGCTGCATCTTTTGAGCGCAGTACTGAGCCTGATACCCGTTTCCAACCCCACTTACAAGTAAAACTAGCTAAAATGTGCTTGGCTGCTGGTCACTGAAAAGCTCATTCTGCATACATTTTTGGCATATATTTGCTCCTGCCGGGTCAGCTGAGCAGCAAATTTCTACTTAACTACCTACCTATCAGGAGAGACCTCAGGGCTGCATCTTTTGAGCGCAGTACTGAGCCTGAAAACCGTTTACAACCCCACTTACAAGTAAAACTAGCTAAAATGTGCCTGGCTGTTGTTCACTGAAATGCTCATTCTGGGTACATTTTTGGTATACATTTGCTTCTGCCGGGTCAGCTGAGCAGTGAATTTCTACTTAACTACCTCCTATCAGGAGAGACCTCAGGGCTGCATCCTTTCAGCGCAGTACTGAGCCTGAAAACCGTTTACAACCCCACTTACAAGTAAAACTAGCTAAAATGTGCCTGGCTGCTGTTCACTGAAAAGCTCATTCTGGGTACATTTTTGGTATACATTTTCTTCTGCCGGGTCAGCTGAGAGGTAAATTTCTACTTAACTACCTCCTATCAGGAGAGACCTCAGGGCTGCATCTTTTGAGCGCAGTACTGAGCCTGATACCCGTTTCCAACCCCACTTACAAGTAAAACTAGCTAAAATGTGCCTGGCTGCTGTTCACTGAAAAGCTCATTCTGGGTACATTTTTGGCATACATGTGCTTCTCCCGGGTCAGCTGAGCAGCGAATTTCTACTTAACTACCTACTATCAGGAGAGACCTCAGGGCTGCATCTTTTGAGCGCAGTACTGAGCCTGAAAACCGTTTACAACCCCACTTACAAGTAAAACTAGCTAAAATGTGCCTGGCTGCTGTTCACTGAAAAGCTAATTCTGCATACATTTTTGGCATACATTTGTTTCTGCCGGGTCAGCTGAGCAGTGAATTTATACTTAACTCCTCCTTTCAGGAGAGACTTCAGGGCTGCATCTTTTGAGCGCAGTACTGAGCCTGAAAACCGTTTACAACCCCACTTACAAGTAAAACTAGCTAAAATGTGCCTGGCTGTTGTTCACTGAAATGCTCATTCTGCATACATTTTTGGCATACATTTGTTTCTGCCGGGTCAGCTGAGCAGTGAATTTCTACTTAACTACCTCCTATCAGGAGAGACCTCAGGGCTGCATCCTTTCAGCGCAGTACTGAGCCTGAAAAGCGTTTACAACCCCACTTACACGTAAAACTAGCTAAAATGTGCCTGGCTGCTGTTCACTGAAAAGGTCATTCTGGGTACATTTTTGGATACATTTGCTTCTGCCGGGTCAGCTGAGCAGTGAATTTCTACTTAACTACCTCCTATCAGGAGAGACCTCAGGGCTGCATCTTTTGAGCGCAGTACTGAGCCTGAAAACCGTTTACAACCCCACTTACAAGTAAAACTAGCTAAAATGTGCCTGGCTGCTGTTCACTGAAAAGCTAATTCTGCATACATTTTTGGCATACATTTGTTTCTGCTGGGTCAGCTGAGCAGTGAATTTCTACTTAACTACCTCCTATCAGGAGAGACCTCAGGGCTGCATCCTTTCAGCGCAGTACTGAGCCTGAAAAGTGTTTACAACCCCACTTACACGTAAAACTAGCTAAAATGTGCCTGGCTGCTGTTCACTGAAAAGGTCATTCTGGGTACATTTTTGGATACATTTGCTTCTGCCGGGTCAGCTGAGCAGTGAATTTCTACTTAACTACCTCCTATCAGGAGAGACCTCAGGGCTGCATCTTTTGAGCGCAGTACTGAGCCTGAAAACCATTTACAACCCCAATTACAAGGAAAACTAGCTAAAATGTGCCTGGCTGCTGTTCACTGAAAAGCTCATTCTGCATACATTTTTGGCATATATTTGCTCCTGCCGGGTCAGCTGAGCAGCGAGTTTCTACTTAACTACCTCCTATCAGGAGAGACCTCAGGGCTGCATCCTTTGCGCGCAGTACTGAGCCTGAATTAGCGTTTACAACCCCACTTACAAGTAAACTAGCTAAAACGTGCCTGGCTGCTGTTCACTGAAAAGCTCATTCTGGGTACATTTTTGGTATACATTTGCTTCTGCCGGGTCAGCTGAGCAGTGAATTTCTACTTAACTACCTCCTATCAGGAGAGACCTTAAGGGCTGCATCTTTTGAGCCTGAAAAGCGTTTACAACCCCACTTACAAGTAAAACTAGCTAAAATGTGCCTGGCTGCTGTTCACTGAAAAGATCATTCTGGGTACATTATTGGTATACATTTTCTTCTGTGGGTCAGCTGAGAGGTAAATTTCTACTTAACTACCTCCTATCAGGAGAGACCTCAGGGCTGCATCTTTTGAGCGCAGTACTGAAAACCGTTTACAACCCCACTTACAAGTAAAACTAGCTAAAATGTGCCTGGCTGCTGTTCACTGAAAAGCTAATTCTGCATACATTTTTGGCATACATTTGTTTCTGCCGGGTCAGCTGAGCAGTGAATTTCTACTTAACTACCTCCTTTCAGGAGAGACTTCAGGGCTGCATCTTTTGAGCGCAGTACTGAGCCTGAAAACCGTTTCCAACCCCACTTACAGGTAAAACTAGCTAAAATGTGCCTGGCTGCTGTTCACTGAAAAGCTCATTCTGGGTACATTTTTGGTATACATGTGCTTCTGCCGGGTCTCCTGAGCAGTGAATTTCTACATAACTACCTCCTATCAGGAGAGACCTCAGGGCTGCATCTTTTGAGCGCAGTACTGAGCCTGATACCCGTTTCCAACCCCACTTACAAGTAAAACTAGCTAAAATGTGCCTGGCTGCTGGTCACTGAAAAGCTCATTCTGCATACATTTTTGGCATATATTTGCTCCTGCCGGGTCAGCTGAGCAGCAAATTTCTACTTAACTACCTACCTATCAGGAGAGACCTCAGGGCTGCATCTTTTGAGCGCAGTACTGAGCCTGAAAACCGTTTACAACCCCACTTACAAGTAAAACTAGCTAAAATGTGCCTGGCTGTTGTTCACTGAAATGCTCATTCTGGGTACATTTTTGGTATACATTTGCTTCTGCCGGGTCAGCTGAGCAGTGAATTTCTACTTAACTACCTCCTATCAGGAGAGACCTCAGGGCTGCATCCTTTCAGCGCAGTACTGAGCCTGAAAACCGTTTACAACCCCACTTACAAGTAAAACTAGCTAAAATGTGCCTGGCTGCTGTTCACTGAAAAGCTCATTCTGGGTACATTTTTGGTATACATTTTCTTCTGCCGGGTCAGCTGAGAGGTAAATTTCTACTTAACTACCTCCTATCAGGAGAGACCTCAGGGCTGCATCTTTTGAGCGCAGTACTGAGCCTGATACCTGTTTCCAACCCCACTTACAAGTAAAACTAGCTAAAATGTGCCTGGCTGCTGTTCACTGAAAAGCTCATTCTGGGTACATTTTTGGCATACATGTGCTTCTCCCGGGTCAGCTGAGCAGCGAATTTCTACTTAACTACCTCCTATCAGGAGAGACCTCAGGGCTGCATCTTTTGAGCGCAGTACTGAGCCTGAAAACCGTTTACAACCCCACTTACAAGTAAAACTAGCTAAAATGTGCCTGGCTGCCGGTCACTGAAAAGCTCATTCTGCATACATTTTTGGCATATATTTGCTCCTGCCGGGTCAGCTGAGCAGCAAATTTCTACTTAACTACCTCCTATCAGGAGAGACCTCAGGGCTGCATCTTTTGAGCGCAGTACTGAGCCTGAAAACCGTTTACAACCCCACTTACAAGTAAAACTAGCTAAAATGTGCCTGGCTGTTGTTCACTGAAATGCTCATTCTGCATACATTTTTGGCATACATTTGTTTCTGCCGGGTCAGCTGAGCAGTGAATTTCTACTTAACTACCTCCTATCAGGAGAGACCTCAGGGCTGCATCCTTTCAGCGCAGTACTGAGCCTGAAAAGCGTTTACAACCCCACTTACACGTAAAACTAGCTAAAATGTGCCTGGCTGCTGTTCACTGAAAAGGTCATTCTGGGTACATTTTTGGATACATTTGCTTCTGCCGGGTCAGCTGAGCAGTGAATTTCTACTTAACTACCTCCTATCAGGAGAGACCTCAGGGCTGCATCTTTTGAGCGCAGTACTGAGCCTGAAAACCGTTTACAACCCCACTTACAAGTAAAACTAGCTAAAATGTGCCTGGCTGCTGTTCACTGAAAAGCTAATTCTGCATACATTTTTGGCATACATTTGTTTCTGCCGGGTCAGCTGAGCAGTGAATTTCTACTTAACTACCTTCTATCAGGAGAGACCTCAGGGCTGCATCCTTTCAGCGCAGTACTGAGCCTGAAAAGCGTTTACAACCCCACTTACACGTAAAACTAGCTAAAATGTGCCTGGCTGCTGTTCACTGAAAAGGTCATTCTGGGTACATTTTTGGATACATTTGCTTCTGCCGGGTCAGCTGAGCAGTGAATTTCTACTTAACTACCTCCTATCAGGAGAGACCTCAGGGCTGCATCTTTTGAGCGCAGTACTGAGCCTGAAAACCATTTACAACCCCAATTACAAGTAAAACTAGCTAAAATGTGCCTGGCTGCTGTTCACTGAAAAGCTCATTCTGCATACATTTTTGGCATATATTTGCTCCTGCCGGGTCAGCTGAGCAGCGAGTTTCTACTTAACTACCTCCTATCAGGAGAGACCTCAGGGCTGCATCCTTTGCGCGCAGTACTGAGCCTGAATTAGCGTTTACAACCCCACTTACAAGTAAACTAGCTAAAACGTGCCTGGCTGCTGTTCACTGAAAAGCTCATTCTGGGTACATTTTTGGTATACATTTGCTTCTGCCGGGTCAGCTGAGCAGTGAATTTCTACTTAACTACCTCCTATCAGGAGAGACCTTAAGGGCTGCATCTTTTGAGCCTGAAAAGCGTTTACAACCCCACTTACAAGTAAAACTAGCTAAAATGTGCCTGGCTGCTGTTCACTGAAAAGATCATTCTGGGTACATTATTGGTATACATTTTCTTCTGTGGGTCAGCTGAGAGGTAAATTTCTACTTAACTACCTCCTATCAGGAGAGACCTCAGGGCTGCATCTTATGAGCGCAGTACTGAAAACCGTTTACAACCCCACTTACAAGTAAAACTAGCTAAAATGTGCCTGGCTGCTGTTCACTGAAAAGCTAATTCTGCATACATTTTTGGCATACATTTGTTTCTGCCGGGTCAGCTGAGCAGTGAATTTCTACTTAACTACCTCCTATCAGGAGAGACCTCAGGGCTGCATCCTTTCAGCGCAGTACTGAGCCTGAAAAGCGTTTACAACCCCACTTACACGTAAAACTAGCTAAAATGTGCCTGGCTGCTGTTCACTGAAAAGGTCATTCTGGGTACATTTTTGGATACATTTGCTCCTGCCGGGTCAGCTGAGCAGCAAATTTTTACTTAACTACCCTCTAATCAGGAGAGACCTCAGGGCTGCATCCTTTGAGGGCAGTACTGAGCCTGAAAACCGTTTACAACCCCACTTACAAGTAAAACTAGCTAAAATGTGCCTGGCTGCTGTTCACTGAAAAGCTCATTCTGCATACATTTTTGGCATACATTTGCTTCTCCCGGGTCAGCTGAGCAGCGAATTTCTACTTAACTACTTCCTATCAGGAGAGACCTCAGGGCTGCATCTTTTGAGCGCAGTACTGTGCCTGAAAACCGTTTCCAACCCCACTTACAAGTAAAACTAGCTAAAATGTGCCTGGCTGCTGTTCACTGAAAAGCTCATTCTGGGTACATTTTTGGCATACATTTGCTTCTCCCGGGTCAGCTGAGCAGCGAATTTCTACTTAACTTCCTCCTATCAGGAGAGACCTCAGGGCTGCATCCTTTGAGCGCAGTACTGAGCCTGAAAAGCGTTTCCAACCCCACTTACAAGTAAAACTAGCTAAAATGTGCCTGGCTGCTGTTCACTGAAAAGGTCATTCTGGGTACATTTTTGGTATACATTTGCTTCTGCCGGGTCAGCTGAGCAGTGAATTTCTACTTAACTACCTCCTATCAGGAGAGACCTCAGGGCTGCATCTTTTGAGCGCAGTCCTGAGCCTGAAAACCGTTTCCAACCCCACTTACAAGTAAAACTAGCTAAAATGTGCCTGGCTGCTGTTCACTGAAAAGCTCATTCTGGGTACATTTTTGGCATACATTTGCTTCTCCCGGGTCAGCTGAGCAGCGAATTTCTACTTAACTACCTCCTATCAGGAGAGACCTCAGGGCTGCATCTTTTGAACGCAGTACTGAGCCTGAAAACCATTTACAACCCCACTTACAAGTAAAACTAGCTAAAATGTGCCTTTCTGCTGTTCACTGAAAAGCTCATTCTGCATACATTTTTGGCATAATTTGCTCTTGCCGGGTCAGCTGAGCAGCGAGTTTCTACTTAACTACCTCCTATCAGGAGAGACCTCAGGGCTGCATCCTTTGCGCGCAGTACTGAGCCTGAATTAGCGTTTACAACCCCACTTACAAGTAAACTAGCTAAAACGTGCCTGGCTGCTGTGCACTGAAAAGCTCATTCTGGGTACATTTTTGGTATACATTTGCTACTGCCGGGTCAGCTGAGTAGGGAATTTCTACTTAACTACCTCCTATCAGGAGAGACCTCAGGGCTGCATCTTTTGAACGCAGTACTGAGCCTGAAAACCATTTACAACCCCACTTACAAGTAAAACTAGCTAAAATGTGCCTGGCTGCTGTTCACTGAAAAGCTCATTCTGTGTACATTTTTGGCATACATTTGCTTCTCCCGGGTCAGCTGAGCAGCGAATTTCTACTTAACTACCTCCTATCAGGGAGACCTCAGGGCTGCATCTTTTGAGCGCAGTACTGAGCCTGAAATACATTTACAAACCCACTTACACCAGTAAAACTAGCTAAAATGTGCCTGGCTGCTGTTCACTGAAAAGCTTATTCTGCATACATTTTTGGCATATATTTGCTCCTGCCGGGTCAGCTGAGCAGCAAATTTTTACTTAACTACCCCCTAATCAGGAGAGACCTCAGGGCTGCATCCTTTGAGCGCAGTACTGAGCCTGATACTCGTTTCCAACCCCACTTACAAGTAAAACTAGCTAAAATGTGCCTGGCTGCTGTTCACTGAAAAGCTCATTCTGGGTACATTTTTGGCATACATTTGCTTCTCCCGGGTCAGCTGAGCAGCGAGTTTCTACTTAACTACCTCCTATCAGGAGAGACCTCAGGGCTGCATCCTTTGCGCGCAGTACTGAGCCTGAATTAGCGTTTACAACCCCACTTACAAGTAAACTAGCTAAAACGTGCCTGGCTGCTGTTCACTGAAAAGCTCATTCTGGGTACATTTTTGGTATACATTTGCTTCTGGCGGGTCAGCTGAGCAGTGAATTTCTACTTAACTACCTCCTATCAGGAGAGACCTCAGGGCTGCATCTTTTGAGCGCAGTACTGAGCCTGAAAACCGTTTACAACCCCACTTACAAGTAAAACTAGCTAAAATGTGCCTGGCTGCTGTTCACTGAAAAGCTTATTCTGCATACATTTTTTTCATATATTTGCTCCTGCCGGGTCAGCTGAGCAGCAAATTTTTACTTAACTAACCCCTAATCAGGAGAGACCTCAGGGCTGCATCCTTTGAGCGCAGTACTGAGCCTGATACCCGTTTCCAACCCCACTTACAAGTAAAACTAGCTAAAATGTGCCTGGCTGCTGTTTACTGAAAAGCTCATTCTGGGTACATTTTTGGCATACATTTGCTTCTCCCGGGTCAGCTGAGCAGCGAATTTCTACTTAACTACCTCCTATCAGGAGAGACCTCAGGGCTGCATCTTTTGAGCGCAGTACTGAGCCTGAAAACCGTTTCCAACCCCACTTACAAATAAAACTAGCTAAAATGTGCCTGGCTGCTGTTCACTGAAAAGGTCATTCTGGGTACATTTTTGGTATACATTTGCTTCTGCCGGGTCAGCTGAGCAGTGAATTTCTACTTAACTACCTCCTATCAGGAGAGACCTCAGGGCTGCATCTTTTGAGCGCAGTACTGAGCCTGAAAACCATTTACAACCCCACTTACAAGTAAAACTATCTAAAATGTGCCTGGCTGCTGTTCACTGAAAAGCTCATTCTGCATACATTTTTGGCATATATTTGCTCCTGCCGGGTCAGCTGAGCAGCGAGTTTCTACTTAACTACTTCCTATCAGAAGAGACCTCAGGGCTGCATCCTTTGAGCGCAGTACTGAGCCTGAAAACCGTTTCCAACCCCACTTACAAGTAAAACTAGCTAAAATGTGCCTGGCTGCTGTTCACTGAAAAGGTCATTCTGCATACATTTTTGGCATATATTTGCTCCTGCCGGGTCAGCTGAGCAGCGAGTTTCTACTTAACTACCTCCTATCAGGAGAGACCTCAGGGCTGCATCCTTTGCGCGCAGTACTGAGCCTGAATTAGCGTTTACAACCCCACTTACAAGTAAACTAGCTAAAACGTGCCTGGCTGCTGTTCACTGAAAAGCTCATTCTGGGTAAATTTTTGGTATACATTTGCTTCTGCCGGGTCAGCTGAGCAGTGAATTTCTACTTAACTACCTCCTATCAGGAGAGACCTTAAGGGCTGCATCTTTTGAGCCTGAAAAGCGTTTACAACCCCACTTACAAGTAAAACTAGCTAAAATGTGCCTGGCTGCTGTTCACTGAAAAGATCATTCTGGGTACATTATTGGTATACATTTTCTTCTGTGGGTCAGCTGAGAGGTAAATTTCTACTTAACTACCTCCTATCAGGAGAGACCTCAGGGCTGCATCTTTTGAGCGCAGTACTGAAAACCGTTTACAACCCCACTTACAAGTAAAACTAGCTAAAATGTGCCTGGCTGCTGTTCACTGAAAAGCTAATTCTGCATACATTTTTGGCATACATTTGTTTCTGCCGGGTCAGCTGAGCAGTGAATTTCTACTTAACTACCTCCTATCAGGAGAGACCTCAGGGCTGCATCCTTTCAGCGCAGTACTGAGCCTGAAAAGCGTTTACAACCCCACTTACACGTAAAACTAGCTAAAATGTGCCTGGCTGCTGTTCACTGAAAAGGTCATTCTGGGTACATTTTTGGATACATTTGCTCCTGCCGGGTCAGTTGAGCAGCAAATTTTTACTTAACTACCCTCTAATCAGGAGAGACCTCAGGGCTGCATCCTTTGAGGGCAGTACTGAGCCTGAAAACCGTTTACAACCCCACTTACAAGTAAAACTAGCTAAAATGTGCCTGGCTGCTGTTCACTGAAAAGCTCATTCTGCATACATTTTTGGCATACATTTGCTTCTCCCGGGTCAGCTGAGCAGCGAATTTCTACTTAACTACTTCCTATCAGGAGAGACCTCAGGGCTGCATCTTTTGAGCGCAGTACTGTGCCTGAAAACCGTTTCCAACCCCACTTACAAGTAAAACTAGCTAAAATGTGCCTGGCTGCTGTTCACTGAAAAGCTCATTCTGGGTACATTTTTGGCATACATTTGCTTCTCCCGGGTCAGCTGAGCAGCGAATTTCTACTTAACTACCTCCTATCAGGAGAGACCTCAGGGCTGCATCCTTTGAGCGCAGTACTGAGCCTGAAAAGCGTTTCCAACCCCACTTACAAGTAAAACTAGCTAAAATGTGCCTGGCTGCTGTTCACTGAAAAGGTCATTCTGGGTACATTTTTGGTATACATTTGCTTCTGCCGGGTCAGCTGAGCAGTGAATTTCTACTTAACTACCTCCTATCAGGAGAGACCTCAGGGCTGCATCTTTTGAGCGCAGTCCTGAGCCTGAAAACCGTTTCCAACCCCACTTACAAGTAAAACTAGCTAAAATGTGCCTGGCTGCTGTTCACTGAAAAGCTCATTCTGGGTACATTTTTGGCATACATTTGCTTCTCCCGGGTCAGCTGAGCAGCGAATTTCTACTTAACTACCTCCTATCAGGAGAGACCTCAGGGCTGCATCTTTTGAACGCAGTACTGAGCCTGAAAACCATTTACAACCCCACTTACAAGTAAAACTAGCTAAAATGTGCCTTTCTGCTGTTCACTGAAAAGCTCATTCTGCATACATTTTTGGCATAATTTGCTCTTGCCGGGTCAGCTGAGCAGCGAGTTTCTACTTAACTACCTCCTATCAGGAGAGACCTCAGGGCTGCATCCTTTGCGCGCAGTACTGAGCCTGAATTAGCGTTTACAACCCCACTTACAAGTAAACTAGCTAAAACGTGCCTGGCTGCTGTGCACTGAAAAGCTCATTCTGGGTACATTTTTGGTATACATTTGCTACTGCCGGGTCAGCTGAGTAGGGAATTTCTACTTAACTACCTCCTATCAGGAGAGACCTCAGGGCTGCATCTTTTGAACGCAGTACTGAGCCTGAAAACCATTTACAACCCCACTTACAAGTAAAACTAGCTAAAATGTGCCTGGCTGCTGTTCACTGAAAAGCTCATTCTGTGTACATTTTTGGCATACATTTGCTTCTCCCGGGTCAGCTGAGCAGCGAATTTCTACTTAACTACCTCCTATCAGGGAGACCTCAGGGCTGCATCTTTTGAGCGCAGTACTGAGCCTGAAATACATTTACAAACCCACTTACACCAGTAAAACTAGCTAAAATGTGCCTGGCTGCTGTTCACTGAAAAGCTTATTCTGCATACATTTTTTGCATATATTTGCTCCTGCCGGGTCAGCTGAGCAGCAAATTTTTACTTAACTACCCCCTAATCAGGAGAGACCTCAGGGCTGCATCCTTTGAGCGCAGTACTGAGCCTGATACTCGTTTCCAACCCCACTTACAAGTAAAACTAGCTAAAATGTGCCTGGCTGCTGTTCACTGAAAAGCTCATTCTGGGTACATTTTTGGCATACATTTGCTTCTCCCGGGTCAGCTGAGCAGCGAGTTTCTACTTAACTACCTCCTATCAGGAGAGACCTCAGGGCTGCATCCTTTGCGCGCAGTACTGAGCCTGAATTAGCGTTTACAACCCCACTTACAAGTAAACTAGCTAAAACGTGCCTGGCTGCTGTTCACTGAAAAGCTCATTCTGGGTACATTTTTGGTATACATTTGCTTCTGGCGGGTCAGCTGAGCAGTGAATTTCTACTTAACTACCTCCTATCAGGAGAGACCTCAGGGCTGCATCTTTTGAGCGCAGTACTGAGCCTGAAAACCGTTTACAACCCCACTTACAAGTAAAACTAGCTAAAATGTGCCTGGCTGCTGTTCACTGAAAAGCTTATTCTGCATACATTTTTTTCATATATTTGCTCCTGCCGGGTCAGCTGAGCAGCAAATTTTTACTTAACTAACCCCTAATCAGGAGAGACCTCAGGGCTGCATCCTTTGAGCGCAGTACTGAGCCTGATACCCGTTTCCAACCCCACTTACAAGTAAAACTAGCTAAAATGTGCCTGGCTGCTGTTTACTGAAAAGCTCATTCTGGGTACATTTTTGGCATACATTTGCTTCTCCCGGGTCAGCTGAGCAGCGAATTTCTACTTAACTACCTCCTATCAGGAGAGACCTCAAGGCTGCATCTTTTGAGCGCAGTACTGAGCCTGAAAACCGTTTCCAACCCCACTTACAAATAAAACTAGCTAAAATGTGCCTGGCTGCTGTTCACTGAAAAGGTCATTCTGGGTACATTTTTGGTATACATTTGCTTCTGCCGGGTCAGCTGAGCAGTGAATTTCTACTTAACTACCTCCTATCAGGAGAGACCTCAGGGCTGCATCTTTTGAGCGCAGTACTGAGCCTGAAAACCATTTACAACCCCACTTACAAGTAAAACTATCTAAAATGTGCCTGGCTGCTGTTCACTGAAAAGCTCATTCTGCATACATTTTTGGCATATATTTGCTCCTGCCGGGTCAGCTGAGCAGCGAGTTTCTACTTAACTACTTCCTATCAGAAGAGACCTCAGGGCTGCATCCTTTGAGCGCAGTACTGAGCCTGAAAACCGTTTCCAACCCCACTTACAAGTAAAACTAGCTAAAATGTGCCTGGCTGCTGTTCACTGAAAAGGTCATTCTGCATACATTTTTGGCATATATTTGCTCCTGCCGGGTCAGCTGAGCAGCGAGTTTCTACTTAACTACCTCCTATCAGGAGAGACCTCAGGGCTGCATCCTTTGCGCGCAGTACTGAGCCTGAATTAGCGTTTACAACCCCACTTACAAGTAAACTAGCTAAAACGTGCCTGGCTGCTGTTCACTGAAAAGCTCATTCTGGGTAAATTTTTGGTATACATTTGCTTCTGCCGGGTCAGCTGAGCAGTGAATTTCTACTTAACTACCTCCTATCAGGAGAGACCTTAAGGGCTGCATCTTTTGAGCCTGAAAAGCGTTTACAACCCCACTTACAAGTAAAACTAGCTAAAATGTGCCTGGCTGCTGTTCACTGAAAAGATCATTCTGGGTACATTATTGGTATACATTTTCTTCTGTGGGTCAGCTGAGAGGTAAATTTCTACTTAACTACCTCCTATCAGGAGAGACCTCAGGGCTGCATCTTTTGAGCGCAGTACTGAAAACCGTTTACAACCCCACTTACAAGTAAAACTAGCTAAAATGTGCCTGGCTGCTGTTCACTGAAAAGCTAATTCTGCATACATTTTTGGCATACATTTGTTTCTGCCGGGTCAGCTGAGCAGTGAATTTCTACTTAACTACCTCCTATCAGGAGAGACCTCAGGGCTGCATCCTTTCAGCGCAGTACTGAGCCTGAAAAGCGTTTACAACCCCACTTACACGTAAAACTAGCTAAAATGTGCCTGGCTGCTGTTCACTGAAAAGGTCATTCTGGGTACATTTTTGGATACATTTGCTCCTGCCGGGTCAGTTGAGCAGCAAATTTTTACTTAACTACCCTCTAATCAGGAGAGACCTCAGGGCTGCATCCTTTGAGGGCAGTACTGAGCCTGAAAACCGTTTACAACCCCACTTACAAGTAAAACTAGCTAAAATGTGCCTGGCTGCTGTTCACTGAAAAGCTCATTCTGCATACATTTTTGGCATACATTTGCTTCTCCCGGGTCAGCTGAGCAGCGAATTTCTACTTAACTACTTCCTATCAGGAGAGACCTCAGGGCTGCATCTTTTGAGCGCAGTACTGTGCCTGAAAACCGTTTCCAACCCCACTTACAAGTAAAACTAGCTAAAATGTGCCTGGCTGCTGTTCACTGAAAAGCTCATTCTGGGTACATTTTTGGCATACATTTGCTTCTCCCGGGTCAGCTGAGCAGCGAATTTCTACTTAACTACCTCCTATCAGGAGAGACCTCAGGGCTGCATCCTTTGAGCGCAGTACTGAGCCTGAAAAGCGTTTCCAACCCCACTTACAAGTAAAACTAGCTAAAATGTGCCTGGCTGCTGTTCACTGAAAAGGTCATTCTGGGTACATTTTTGGTATACATTTGCTTCTGCCGGGTCAGCTGAGCAGTGAATTTCTACTTAACTACCTCCTATCAGGAGAGACCTCAGGGCTGCATCTTTTGAGCGCAGTCCTGAGCCTGAAAACCGTTTCCAACCCCACTTACAAGTAAAACTAGCTAAAATGTGCCTGGCTGCTGTTCACTGAAAAGCTCATTCTGGGTACATTTTTGGCATACATTTGCTTCTCCCGGGTCAGCTGAGCAGCGAATTTCTACTTAACTACCTCCTATCAGGAGAGACCTCAGGGCTGCATCTTTTGAACGCAGTACTGAGCCTGAAAACCATTTACAACCCCACTTACAAGTAAAACTAGCTAAAATGTGCCTTTCTGCTGTTCACTGAAAAGCTCATTCTGCATACATTTTTGGCATAATTTGCTCTTGCCGGGTCAGCTGAGCAGCGAGTTTCTACTTAACTACCTCCTATCAGGAGAGACCTCAGGGCTGCATCCTTTGCGCGCAGTACTGAGCCTGAATTAGCGTTTACAACCCCACTTACAAGTAAACTAGCTAAAACGTGCCTGGCTGCTGTGCACTGAAAAGCTCATTCTGGGTACATTTTTGGTATACATTTGCTACTGCCGGGTCAGCTGAGTAGGGAATTTCTACTTAACTACCTCCTATCAGGAGAGACCTCAGGGCTGCATCTTTTGAACGCAGTACTGAGCCTGAAAACCATTTACAACCCCACTTACAAGTAAAACTAGCTAAAATGTGCCTGGCTGCTGTTCACTGAAAAGCTCATTCTGTGTACATTTTTGGCATACATTTGCTTCTCCCGGGTCAGCTGAGCAGCGAATTTCTACTTAACTACCTCCTATCAGGGAGACCTCAGGGCTGCATCTTTTGAGCGCAGTACTGAGCCTGAAATACATTTACAAACCCACTTACACCAGTAAAACTAGCTAAAATGTGCCTGGCTGCTGTTCACTGAAAAGCTTATTCTGCATACATTTTTGGCATATATTTGCTCCTGCCGGGTCAGCTGAGCAGCAAATTTTTACTTAACTACCCCCTAATCAGGAGAGACCTCAGGGCTGCATCCTTTGAGCGCAGTACTGAGCCTGATACTCGTTTCCAACCCCACTTACAAGTAAAACTAGCTAAAATGTGCCTGGCTGCTGTTCACTGAAAAGCTCATTCTGGGTACATTTTTGGCATACATTTGCTTCTCCCGGGTCAGCTGAGAAGCGAGTTTCTACTTAACTACCTCCTATCAGGAGAGACCTCAGGGCTGCATCCTTTGCGCGCAGTACTGAGCCTGAATTAGCGTTTACAACCCCACTTACAAGTAAACTAGCTAAAACGTGCCTGGCTGCTGTTCACTGAAAAGCTCATTCTGGGTACATTTTTGGTATACATTTGCTTCTGGCGGGTCAGCTGAGCAGTGAATTTCTACTTAACTACCTCCTATCAGGAGAGACCTCAGGGCTGCATCTTTTGAGCGCAGTACTGAGCCTGAAAACCGTTTACAACCCCACTTACAAGTAAAACTAGCTAAAATGTGCCTGGCTGCTGTTCACTGAAAAGCTTATTCTGCATACATTTTTTTCATATATTTGCTCCTGCCGGGTCAGCTGAGCAGCAAATTTTTACTTAACTAACCCCTAATCAGGAGAGACCTCAGGGCTGCATCCTTTGAGCGCAGTACTGAGCCTGATACCCGTTTCCAACCCCACTTACAAGTAAAACTAGCTAAAATGTGCCTGGCTGCTGTTCACTGAAAAGCTCATTCTGGGTACATTTTTGGCATACATTTGCTTCTCCCGGGTCAGCTGAGCAGCGAATTTCTACTTAACTACCTCCTATCAGGAGAGACCTCAGGGCTGCATCTTTTGAGCGCAGTACTGAGCCTGAAAACCGTTTCCAACCCCACTTACAAATAAAACTAGCTAAAATGTGCCTGGCTGCTGTTCACTGAAAAGGTCATTCTGGGTACATTTTTGGTATACATTTGCTTCTGCCGGGTCAGCTGAGCAGTGAATTTCTACTTAACTACCTCCTATCAGGAGAGACCTCAGGGCTGCATCTTTTGAGCGCAGTACTGAGCCTGAAAACCATTTCCAACCCCACTTACAAGTAAAACTATCTAAAATGTGCCTGGCTGCTGTTCACTGAAAAGCTCATTCTGCATACATTTTTGGCATATATTTGCTCCTGCCGGGTCAGCTGAGCAGCGAGTTTCTACTTAACTACTTCCTATCAGAAGAGACCTCAGGGCTGCATCCTTTGAGCGCAGTACTGAGCCTGAAAACCGTTTCCAACCCCACTTACAAGTAAAGCTAGCTAAAATGTGCCTGGCTGCTGTTCACTGAAAAGGTCATTCTGCATACATTTTTGGCATATATTTGCTCCTGCCGGGTCAGCTGAGCAGCGAGTTTCTACTTAACTACCTCCTATCAGGAGAGACCTCAGGGCTGCATCCTTTGCGCGCAGTACTGAGCCTGAATTAGCGTTTACAACCCCACTTACAAGTAAACTAGCTAAAACGTGCCTGGCTGCTGTTCACTGAAAAGCTCATTCTGGGTACATTTTTGGCATAATTTGCTCTTCCCGGGTCAGCTGAGCAGCGAGTTTCTACTTAACTACCTCCTATCAGGAGAGACCGCAGGGCTGCATCTTTTGAGCGCAGTACTGAGCCTGAAAACCGTTTACAACCCCACTTACAAGTAAAACTAGCTAAAATGTGCCTGGCTGCTGTTCACTGAAAAGCTCATTCTGGGTACATTTTTGGTATACATTTGCTTCTGCCGGGTCAGCTGAGTAGTGAATTTCTACTTAACTACCTCCTAACAGGAGAGACCTCAGGGCTGCATCTTTTGAGCGCAGTACTGAGCTTGAAAACCGTTTACAACCCCACTTACAAGTAAAACTAGCTAAAATGTGCCTGGCTGCTGTTCACTGAAAAGCTAATTCTGGGTACTTTTTGGTATACATTTGCTTCTGCCGGGTCAGCTGAGCAGTGAATTTCTACTTAACTACCTCCTATCAGGAGAGAACTCAGGGCTGCATCTTTTGAGCGCAGTACTGAGCCTGAAAACCGTTTCCAACCCCACTTACAGGTAAAACTAGCTAAAATGTGCCTGGCTGCTGTTCACTGAAAAGCTCATTCTGGGTACATTTTTGGTATACATGTGCTTCTGCCGGGTCTCCTGAGCAGTGAATTTCTACATAACTACCTCCTATCAGGAGAGACCTCAGGGCTGCATCTTTTGAGCGCAGTACTGAGCCTGATACCCGTTTCCAACCCCACTTACAAGTAAAACTAGCTAAAATGTGCCTGGCTGCTGTGCACTGAAAAGCTCATTCTGGGTACATTTTTGACATACATTTGCTTCTCCCGGGTCAGCTGAGCAGCGAATTTCTACTTAACTACCTCCTATCAGGAGAGACCTCAGGGCTGCATCTTTTGAGCGCAGTACTGAGCCTGAAAACCGTTTACAACCCCACTTACAAGTAAAACTAGCTAAAATGTGCCTGGCTGCTGGTCACTGAAAAGCTCATTCTGCATACATTTTTGGCATATATTTGCTCCTGCCGGGTCAGCTGAGCAGCAAATTTTTACTTAACTACCCCCTAATCAGGAGAGACCTCAGGGCTGCATCCTTTGAGCGCAGTACTGAGCCTGAAAAGCGTTTACAACCCCACTTACAAGTAAAACTAGCTAAAATGTGCCTGGCTTCTGTTCACTGAAAAGGACATTCTGGGTACTTTTTGGTATACATTTGCTTCTGCCGGGTCAGCTGAGCAGTGAATTTCTACTTAACTACCTCCTATCAGGAGAGAACTCAGGGCTGCGTCTTTTGAGCGCAGTACTGAGCCTGAAAACCGTTTCCAACCCCACTTACAGGTAAAACTAGCTAAAATGTGCCTGGCTGCTGTTCACTGAAAAGCTCATTCTGGGTACATTTTTGGTATACATGTGCTTCTGCCGGGTCTCCTGAGCAGTGAATTTCTGCATAACTACCTCCTATCAGGAGAGACCTCAGGGCTGCATCTTTTGAGCGCAGTACTGAGCCTGATACCCGTTTACAACCCCACTTACAAGTAAAACTAGCTAAAATGTGCCTGGCTGCTGTTCACTGAAAAGCTCATTCTGCATACATTTTTGGCATATATTTGCTCCTGCCGGGTCAGCTGAGCAGCGAGTTTCTACTTAACTACCTCCTATCAGGAGAGACCTCAGGGCTGCATCCTTTGAGCGCAGTACTGAGCCTGAAAACCGTTTACAACCCCACTTACAAGTAAAACTAGCTAAAATGTGCCTGGCTGCTGTTCACTGAAAAGCTAATTCTGCATACATTTTTGGCATACATTTGTTTCTGCCGGGTCAGCTGAGCAGTGAATTTCTACTTAACTACCTCCTTTCAGGAGAGACTTCAGGGCTGCATCTTTTGAGCGCAGTACTGAGCCTGAAAACCGTTTCCAACCCCACTTACAGGTAAAACTAGCTAAAATGTGCCTGGCTGCTGTTCACTGAAAAGCTCATTCTGGGTACATTTTTGTTATACATGTGCTTCTGCCGGGTCTCCTGAGCAGTGAATTTCTACATAACTACCTCCTATCAGGAGAGACCTCAGGGCTGCATCTTTTGAGCGCAGTACTGAGCCTGATACCCGTTTCCAACCCCACTTACAAGTAAAACTAGCTAAAATGTGCCTGGCTGCTGGTCACTGAAAAGCTCATTCTGCATACATTTTTGGCATATATTTGCTCCTGCCGGGTCAGCTGAGCAGCAAATTTCTACTTAACTACCTACCTATCAGGAGAGACCTCAGGGCTGCATCTTTTGAGCGCAGTACTGAGCCTGAAAACCGTTTACAACCCCACTTACAAGTAAAACTAGCTAAAATGTGCCTGGCTGTTGTTCACTGAAATGCTCATTCTGGGTACATTTTTGGTATACATTTGCTTCTGCCGGGTCAGCTGAGCAGTGAATTTCTACTTAACTACCTCCTATCAGGAGAGACCTCAGGGCTGCATCCTTTCAGCGCAGTACTGAGCCTGAAAACCGTTTACAACCCCACTTACAAGTAAAACTAGCTAAAATGTGCCTGGCTGCTGTTCACTGAAAAGCTCATTCTGGGTACATTTTTGGTATACATTTTCTTCTGCCGGGTCAGCTGAGAGGTAAATTTCTACTTAACTACCTCCTATCAGGAGAGACCTCAGGGCTGCATCTTTTGAGCGCAGTACTGAGCCTGATACCCGTTTCCAACCCCACTTACAAGTAAAACTAGCTAAAATGTGCCTGGCTGCTGTTCACTGAAAAGCTCATGCTGGGTACATTTTTGGCATACATGTGCTTCTCCCGGGTCAGCTGAGCAGCGAATTTCTACTTAACTACCTCCTATCAGGAGAGACCTCAGGGCTGCATCTTTTGAGCGCAGTACTGAGCCTGAAAACCGTTTACAACCCCACTTACAAGTAAAACTAGCTAAAATGTGCCTGGCTGCCGGTCACTGAAAAGCTCATTCTGCATACATTTTTGGCATATATTTGCTCCTGCCGGGTCAGCTGAGCAGCAAATTTCTACTTAACTACCTCCTATCAGGAGAGACCTCAGGGCTGCATCTTTTGAGCGCAGTACTGAGCCTGAAAACCGTTTACAACCCCACTTACAAGTAAAACTAGCTAAAATGTGCCTGGCTGCTGTTCACTGAAAAGCTAATTCTGCATACATTTTTGGCATACATTTGTTTCTGCCGGGTCAGCTGAGCAGTGAATTTCTACTTAACTCCTCCTATCAGGAGAGACCTCAGGGCTGCATCCTTTGAGCGCAGTACTGAGCCTGAAAAGCGTTTCCAACCCCACTTACAAGTAAAACTAGCTAAAATGTGCCTGGCTGCTGTTCACTGAAAAGGTCATTCTGGGTACATTTTTGGTATACATTTGCTTCTGCCGGGTCAGCTGAGCAGTGAATTTCTACTTAACTACCTCCTATCAGGAGAGACCTCAGGGCTGCATCTTTTGAGCGCAGTCCTGAGCCTGAAAACCGTTTCCAACCCCACTTACAAGTAAAACTAGCTAAAATGTGCCTGGCTGCTGTTCACTGAAAAGCTCATTCTGGGTACATTTTTGGCATACATTTGCTTCTCCCGGGTCAGCTGAGCAGCGAATTTCTACTTAACTACCTCCTATCAGGAGAGACCTCAGGGCTGCATCTTTTGAACGCAGTACTGAGCCTGAAAACCATTTACAACCCCACTTACAAGTAAAACTAGCTAAAATGTGCCTTTCTGCTGTTCACTGAAAAGCTCATTCTGCATACATTTTTGGCATAATTTGCTCTTGCCGGGTCAGCTGAGCAGCGAGTTTCTACTTAACTACCTCCTATCAGGAGAGACCTCAGGGCTGCATCCTTTGCGCGCAGTACTGAGCCTGAATTAGCGTTTACAACCCCACTTACAAGTAAACTAGCTAAAACGTGCCTGGCTGCTGTGCACTGAAAAGCTCATTCTGGGTACATTTTTGGTATACATTTGCTACTGCCGGGTCAGCTGAGTAGGGAATTTCTACTTAACTACTCCTATCAGGAGAGACCTCAGGGCTGCATCTTTTGAGCCCAGTACTGAGCCTGATACCCGTTTCCAACCCCACTTACAAGTAAAACTAGCAAAAATGTGCCTGGCTGCTGTTCACTGAAAAGCTCCTTCTGCATACATTTGTGGCATATATTTGCTCCTGCCGGGTCAGCTGAGCAGCGAATTTTTACTTAACTACCCCCTAATCAGGAGAGACCTCAGGGCTGCATCCTTTGAGCGCAGTACTGAGCCTGAAAACCATTTACAACCCCACTTACAAGTAAAACTATCTAAAATGTGCCTGGCTGCTGTTCACTGAAAAGCTCATTCTGGGTACATTTTGGTATACATGTGCTTCTCCCGGGTCAGCTGAGCAGCGAATTTCTACTTAACTACCTCCTATCAGGAGAGACCTCAGGGCTGCATCCTTTGAGCGCAGTACTGAGCCTGAAAACCGTTTCCAACCCCACTTACAAGTAAAACTAGCTAAAATGTGCCTGGCTGCTGTTCACTGAAAAGCTCATTTTGCATACATTTTTGGCATATATTTGCTCCTGCCGGGTCAGCTGAGCAGCGAGTTTCTACTTAACTACCTCCTAACAGGAGAGACCTCAGGGCTGCATCCTTTGAGTGCAGTACTGAGCCTGAAAACCGTTTACAACCCCACTTACAAGTAAAACTAGCTAAAATGTGCCTGGCTGCTGTTCACTGAAAAGCTAATTCTGCATACATTTTTGGCATACATTTGTTTCTGCCGGGTCAGCTGAGCAGTGAAATTCTACTTAACTACCTCCTTTCAGGAGAGACTTCAGGGCTTCATCTTTTGAGCGCAGTACTGAGCCTGAAAACCGTTTACAACCCCACTTACAAGTAAAACTAGCTAAAATGTGCCTGGCTGCTGTTCACTGAAAAGCTAATTCTGCATACATTTTTGGCATACATTTGTTTCTGCCGGGTCAGCTGAGCAGTGAATTTCTACTTAACTACCTCCTATCAGGAGAGACCTCAGGGCTGCATCCTTTCAGCGCAGTACTGAGCCTGGAAAGCGTTTACAACCCCACTTACACGTAAAACTAGCTAAAATGTGCCTGGCTGCTGTTCACTGAAAAGGTCATTCTGGGTACATTTTTGGATACATTTGCTTCTGCCGGGTCAGCTGAGCAGTGAATTTCTACTTAACTACCTCCTATCAGGAGAGACCTCAGGGCTGCATCCTTTGCGCGCAGTACTGAGCCTGAAAAGCGTTTACAACCCCACTTATAAGTAAACTAGCTAAAACGTGCCTGGCTGCTGTTCACTGAAAAGCTCATTCTGGGTACATTTTTGGTATACATTTGCTTCTGCCGGGTCAGCTGAGCAGCGAATTTTTACTTAACTACCCCCTAATCAGGAGAGACCTCAGGGCTGCATCTTTTGAGCGCAGTACTGAGCCTGATACCCGTTTCCAACCCCACTTACAAGTAAAACTAGCTAAAATGTGCCTGGCTGCTGTTCACTGAAAAGCTCATTCTGGGTACATTTTTGGCATACATTTGCTTCTCCCGGGTCAGCTGAGCAGCGAATTTCTACTTAACTACCTCCTATCAGGAGAGACCTCAGGGCTGCATCTTTTGAGCGCAGTACTGAGCCTGAAACCATTTACAACCCCAATTACAAGTAAAACTAGCCAAAATGTGCCTGGCTGCTGTTCACTGAAAAGCTCATTTTGCATACATTTTTGGCATATATTTGCTCCTGCCGGGTCAGCTGAGCAGCGAGTTTCTACTTCACTACCTCCTATCAGGAGAGACCTCAGGGCTGCATCCTTTGAGCGCAGTACTGAGCCTGAAAAGCGTTTACAACCCCACTTATAAGTAAACTAGCTAAAACGTGCCTGGCTGCTGTTCACTGAAAAGCTCATTCTGGGTACATTTTTGGTATACATTTGCTTCTGCCGGGTCAGCTGAGCAGCGAATTTTTACTTAACTACCCCCTAATCAGGAGAGACCTCAGGGCTGCATCTGTTGAGCGCAGTACTGAGCCTGATACCCGTTTCCAACCCCACTTACAAGTAAAACTAGCTAAAATGTGCCTGGCTGCTGTTTACTGAAAAGCTCATTCTGGGTACATTTTTGGCATATATTTGCTCCTGCCGGGTCAGCTGAGCAGCGAGTTTCTACTTAACTACCTCCTATCAGGAGAGACCTCAGGGCTGCATCCTTTGAGCGCAGTACTGAGCCTGAAAAGCGTTTACAACCCCACTTACACATAATACTAGCTAAAATGTGCCTGGCTGCTGTTCACTGAAAAGGTCATTCTGGGTACATTTTTGGTATACATTTGCTACTCCCGGGTCAGCTGAGCAGTGAATTTCTACTTAACTACCTACTATCAGAAGAGACCTCATGGCTGCATCTTTTGAGCGCAGTACTGAGCCTGAAAACCGTTTCCAACCCCACTTACAAGTAAAACTAGCTAAAATGTGCCTGGCTGCTGTTCACTGAAAAGCTCATTCTGGGTACATTTTTGGCATACATTTGCTTCTCCCGGGTCAGCTGAGCAGTGAATTTCTACTTAACTACCTCCTATCAGGAGAGACCTCAGGGCTGCATCTTTTGAGCGCAGTACTGAGCCTGATACCCGTTTCCAACCCCACTTACAATTAAAACTAGCTAAAATGTGCCTGGCTGCTGTTCACTGAAAAGTTCATTCTGGGTACATTTTTGGCATACATTTGCTTCTCCCGGGTCAGCTGAGCAGCGAATTTCTACTTAACTACCTCCTATCAGGAGAGACCTCAGGGCTGCATCTTTAGAGCGCAGTACTGAGCCTGAAAACCATTTACAACCTCACTTACAAGTAAAACTGGCTAAAATGTGCCTGGCTGCTGTTCACTGAAAAGCTCATTCTGCATACATTTTTGGCAGACATTTGCTCCTGCCGGGTCAGCTGAGCAGCGAATTTCCACTTAACTACCTCCTATCAGGAGAGACCTCAGGGCTGCATCTTTTGAGCGCAGTACTGAGCCTGAAAACCATTTACAAACCCACTTACACCAGTAAAACTAGCTAAAATGTGCCTGGCTGCTGTTCACTGAAAAGCTTATTCTGCATACATTTTTGGCATATATTTGCTCCTGCCAGGTCAGCTGAGCAGCAAATTTTTACTTAACTACCCCCTAATCAGGAGAGACCTCAGGGCTGCATCCTTTGAGCGCAGTACTGAGCCTGATACCCGTTTCCAACCCCACTTACAAGTAAAACTAGCTAAAATGTGCCTGGCTGCTGTTCACTGAAAAGCTCATTCTGGGTACATTTTTGGCATACATTTGCTTCTCCCGGGTCAGCTGAGCAGCGAGTTTCTACTTAACTACCTCCTATCAGGAGAGACCTCAGGGCTGCATCCTTTGCGCGCAGTACTGAGCCTGAATTAGCGTTTACAACCCCACTTACAAGTAAACTAGCTAAAACGTGCCTGGCTGCTGTTCACTGAAAAGCTCATTCTTGGTACATTTTTGGTATACATTTGCTTCTGCCGGGTCAGCTGAGCAGTGAATTTCTACTTAACCCCTTCCAAGCTGATGACGAGCTGGGCTCGTCATGGTGTAGCCTCCTCGTACACTGATGACGAGCCCAGCTCGTCATAAAACAATGTAAAAGTAAAATCGCCAGCACCGGAGGGGAATTGCCTTAGCAGCCATGGGGTTAACTACCTCCTATCAGGAGAGACCTCAGGGCTGCATCTTTTGAGCGCAGTACTGAGCCTGAAAACCGTTTACAACCCCACTTACAAGTAAAACTAGCTAAAATGTGCCTGGCTGCTGTTCACTGAAAAGCTTATTCTGCATACATTTTTGGCATATATTTGCTCCTGCCGGGTCAGCTGAGCAGCAAATTTTTACTTAACTAACCCCTAATCAGGAGAGACCTCAGGGCTGCATCCTTTGAGCGCAGTACTGAGCCTGATACCCATTTCCAACCCCACTTACAAGTAAAACTAGCTAAAATGTGCCTGGCTGCTGTTCACTGAAAAGCTCATTCTGGGTACATTTTTGGCATACATTTGCTTCTCCCGGGTCAGCTGAGCAGCGAATTTCTACTTAACTACCTCCTATCAGGAGAGACCTCATGGCTGCATCTTTTGAGCGCAGTACTGAGCCTGAAAACTGTTTCCAACCCCACTTACAAGTAAAACTAGCTAAAACGTGCCTGGCTGCTGTTCACTGAAAAGCTCATTCTGGGTACATTTTTGGTATATATTTGCTTCTGCCGGGTCAGCTGAGCAGCGAATTTCTACTTAACTACCTCCTATCAGGAGAGACCTCAGGGCTGCATCTTTTGAACGCAGTACTGAGCCTGAAAACCATTTACAACCCCACTTACAAGTAAAACTAGCTAAAATGTGCCTGGCTGCTGTTCACTGAAAAGCTCATTCTGTGTACATTTTTGGCATACATTTGCTTCTCCCGGGTCAGCCGAGCAGCGAATTTCTACTTAACTACCTCCTATCAGGAGAGACCTCAGGGCTGCATCTTTTGAGCGCAGTACTGAGCCTGAAATACATTTACAAACCCACTTACACCAGTAAAACTAGCTAAAATGTGCCTGGCTGCTGTTCACTGAAAAGGTCATTCTGGGTACATTTTTGGTATATATTTGCTTCTGCCGGGTCAGCTGAGCAGCGAATTTCTACTTAACTACCTCCTATCAGGAGAGACCTCAGGGCTGCATCTTTTGAACGCAGTACTGAGCCTGAAAACCGTTTACAACCCCACTTACAAGTAAAACTAGCTAAAATGTGCCTGGCTGCTGTTCACTGAAAAGCTTATTCTGCATACATTTTTTTCATATATTTGCTCCTGCCGGGTCAGCTGAGCAGCAAATTTTTACTTAACTAACCCCTAATCAGGAGAGACCTCAGGGCTGCATCCTTTGAGCGCAGTACTGAGCCTGATACCCGTTTCCAACCCCACTTACAAGTAAAACTAGCTAAAATGTGCCTGGCTGCTGTTCACTGAAAAGCTCATTCTGGGTACATTTTTGGCATACATTTGCTTCTCCCGGGTCAGCTGAGCAGCGAATTTCTACTTAACTACCTCCTATCAGGAGAGACCTCAGGGCTGCATCTTTTGAGCGCAGTACTGAGCCTGAAAACCGTTTCCAACCCCACTTACAAATAAAACTAGCTAAAATGTGCCTGGCTGCTGTTCACTGAAAAGGTCATTCTGGGTACATTTTTGGTATACATTTGCTTCTGCCGGGTCAGCTGAGCAGTGAATTTCTACTTAACTACCTCCTATCAGGAGAGACCTCAGGGCTGCATCTTTTGAGCGCAGTACTGAGCCTGAAAACCATTTACAACCCCACTTTACAAGTAAAACTATCTAAAATGTGCCTGGCTGCTGTTCACTGAAAAGCTCATTCTGCATACATTTTTGGCATATATTTGCTCCTGCCGGGTCAGCTGAGCAGCGAGTTTCTACTTAACTACTTCCTATCAGAAGAGACCTCAGGACTGCATCCTTTGAGCGCAGTACTGAGCCTGAAAACCGTTTCCAACCCCACTTACAAGTAAAACTAGCTAAAATGTGCCTGGCTGCTGTTCACTGAAAAGGTCATTCTGGGTACATTTTTGGCATACATTTGCTTCTCCCGGGTCAGCTGAGCAGCGAATTTCTACTTAACTACCTCCTATCAGGAGAGACCTCAGGGCTGCATCTTTTGAACGCAGTACTGAGCCTGAAAACCATTTACAACCCCACTTACAAGTAAAACTAGCTAAAATGTGCCTGGCTGCTGTTCACTGAAAAGCTCATTCTGCATACATTTTTGGCATAATTTGCTCTTCCCGGGTCAGCTGAGCAGCGAGTTTCTACTTAACTACCTCCTATCAGGAGAGACCGCAGGGCTGCATCTTTTGAGCGCAGTACTGAGCCTGAAAACCGTTTACAACCCCACTTACAAGTAAAACTAGCTTAAATGTGCCTGGCTGCTGTTCACTGAAAAGCTCATTCTGGGTACATTTTTGGTATACATTTGCTTCTGCCGGGTCAGCTGAGTAGTGAATTTCAACTTAACTACCTCCTAACAGGAGAGACCTCAGGGCTGCATCTTTTGAGCGCAGTACTGAGCTTGAAAACCGTTTACAACCCCACTTACAAGTAAAACTAGCTAAAATGTGCCTGGCTGCTGTTCACTGAAAAGCTAATTCTGGGTACTTTTTGGTATACATTTGCTTCTGCCGGGTCAGCTGAGCAGTGAATTTCTACTTAACTACCTCCTATCAGGAGAGAACTCAGGGCTGCATCTTTTGAGCGCAGTACTGAGCCTGAAAACCGTTTCCAACCCCACTTACAGGTAAAACTAGCTAAAATGTGCCTGGCTGCTGTTCACTGAAAAGCTCATTCTGGGTACATTTTTGGTATACATGTGCTTCTGCCGGGTCTCATGAGCAGTGAATTTCTACATAACTACCTCCTATCAGGAGAGACCTCAGGGCTGCATCTTTTGAGCGCAGTACTGAGCCTGATACCCGTTTCCAACCCCACTTACAAGTAAAACTAGCTAAAATGTGCCTGGCTGCTGTGCACTGAAAAGCTCATTCTGGGTACATTTTTGGCATACATTTGCTTCTCCCGGGTCAGCTGGGCAGCGAATTTCTACTTAACTACCTCCTATCAGGAGAGACCTCAGGGCTGCATCTTTTGAGCGCAGTACTGAGCCTGAAAACCGTTTACAACCCCACTTACAAGTAAAACTAGCTAAAATGTGCCTGGCTGCTGGTCACTGAAAAGCTCATTCTGCATACATTTTTGGCATATATTTGCTCCTGCCGGGTCAGCTGAGCAGCAAATTTTTACTTAACTACCCCCTAATCAGGAGAGACCTCAGGGCTGCATCCTTTGAGCGCAGTACTGAGCCTGAAAAGCGTTTACAACCCCACTTACAAGTAAAACTAGCTAAAATGTGCCTGGCTGCTGTTCACTGAAAAGGACATTCTGGGTACTTTTTGGTATACATTTGCTTCTGCCGGGTCAGCTTGCAGTGAATTTCTACTTAACTACCTCCTATCAGGAGAGAACTCAGGGCTGCGTCTTTTGAACGCAGTACTGAGCCTGAAAACCATTTACAACCCCACTTACAAGTAAAACTAGCTAAAATGTGCCTTTCTGCTGTTCACTGAAAAGCTCATTCTGCATACATTTTTGGCATAATTTGCTCTTGCCGGGTCTCCTGAGCAGTGAATTTCTACATAACTACCTCCTATCAGGAGAGACCTCAGGGCTGCATCCTTTGCGCGCAGTACTGAGCCTGAATTAGCTTTTACAACCCCACTTACAAGTAAACTAGCTAAAACGTGCCTGGCTGCTGTGCACTGAAAAGCTCATTCTGGGTACATTTTTGGTATACATTTGCTACTGCCGGGTCAGCTGAGTAGGGAATTTCTACTTAACTACTCCTATCAGGAGAGACCTCAGGGCTGCATCTTTTGAGCGCAGTACTGAGCCTGATACCCGTTTCCAACCCCACTTACAAGTAAAACTAGCAAAAATGTGCCTGGCTGCTGTTCACTGAAAAGCTCCTTCTGCATACATTTTTGGCATATATTTGCTCCTGCCGGGTCAGCTGAGCAGCGAATTTTTACTTAACTACCCCCTAATCAGGAGAGACCTCAGGGCTGCATCCTTTGAGCGCAGTACTGAGCCTGAAAACCATTTACAACCCCACTTACAAGTAAAACTATCTAAAATGTGCCTGGCTGCTGTTCACTGAAAAGCTCATTCTGGGTACATTTTGGTATACATGTGCTTCTCCCGGGTCAGCTGAGCAGCGAATTTCTACTTAACTACCTCCTATCAGGAGAGACCTCAGGGCTGCATCCTTTGAGCGCAGTACTGAGCCTGAAAACCGTTTCCAACCCCACTTACAAGTAAAACTAGCTAAAATGTGCCTGGCTGCTGTTCACTGAAAAGCTCATTTTGCATACATTTTTGGCATATATTTGCTCCTGCCGGGTCAGCTGAACAGCGAGTTTCTACTTAACTACCTCCTAACAGGAGAGACCTCAGGGCTGCATCCTTTGAGCGCAGTACTGAGCCTGAAAACCGTTTACAACCCCACTTACAAGTAAAACTAGCTAAAATGTGCCTGGCTGCTGTTCACTGAAAAGCTAATTCTGCATACATTTTTGGCATACATTTGTTTCTGCCGGGTCAGCTGAGCAGTGAAATTCTACTTAACTACCTCCTTTCAGGAGAGACTTCAGGGCTGCATCTTTTGAGCGCAGTACTGAGCCTGAAAACCGTTTACAACCCCACTTACAAGTAAAACTAGCTAAAATGTGCCTGGCTGCTGTTCACTGAAAAGCTAATTCTGCATACATTTTTGGCATACATTTGTTTCTGCCGGGTCAGCTGAGCAGTGAATTTCTACTTAACTACCTCCTATCAGGAGAGACCTCAGGGCTGCATCCTTTCAGCGCAGTACTGAGCCTGAAAAGCGTTTACAACCCCACTTACACGTAAAACTAGCTAAAATGTGCCTGGCTGCTGTTCACTGAAAAGGTCATTCTGGGTACATTTTTGGATACATTTGCTTCTGCCGGGTCAGCTGAGCAGTGAATTTCTACTTAACTACCTCCTATCAGGAGAGACCTCAGGGCTGCATCTTTTGAGCGCAGTACTGAGCCTGAAAACCATTTACAACCCCAATTACAAGTAAAACTAGCTAAAATGTGCCTGGCTGCTGTTCACTGAAAAGCTCATTCTGCATACATTTTTGGCATATATTTGCTCCTGCCGGGTCAGCTGAGCAGCGAGTTTCTACTTAACTACCTCCTATCAGGAGAGACCTCAGGGCTGCATCCTTTGCGCGCAGTACTGAGCCTGAATTAGCGTTTACAACCCCACTTACAAGTAAACTAGCTAAAACGTGCCTGGCTGCTGTTCACTGAAAAGCTCATTCTGGGTACATTTTTGGTATACATTTGCTTCTGCCGGGTCAGCTGAGCAGTGAATTTCTACTTAACTACCTCCTATCAGGAGAGACCTCAGGGCTGCATCTTTTGAGCGCAGTACTGAGCCTGAAAACCGTTTACAACCCCACTTACAAGTAAAACTAGCTAAAATGTGCCTGGCTGCTGTTCACTTATAAGCTTATTCTGCATACATTTTTGGCATATATTTGCTCCTGCCGGGTCAGCTGAGCAGCAAATTTTTACTTAACTACCCTCTAATCAGGAGAGACCTCAGGGCTGCATCCTTTGAGGGCAGTACTGAGCCTGATACCCGTTTCCAACCCCACTTACAAGTAAAACTAGCTAAAATGTGCCTGGCTGCTGTTCACTGAAAAGCTCATTCTGCATACATTTTTGGCATACATTTGCTTCTCCCGGGTCAGCTGAGCAGCGAATTTCTACTTAACTACTTCCTATCAGGAGAGACCTCAGGGCTGCATCTTTTGAGCGCAGTACTGAGCCTGAAAACCGTTTCCAACCCCACTTACAAGTAAAACTAGCTAAAATGTGCCTGGCTGCTGTTCACTGAAAAGCTCATTCTGGGTACATTTTTGGCATACATTTGCTTCTCCCGGGTCAGCTGAGCAGCGAATTTCTACTTAACTACCTCCTATCAGGAGAGACCTCAGGGCTGCATCCTTTGAGCGCAGTACTGAGCCTGAAAAGCGTTTCCAACCCCACTTACAAGTAAAACTAGGTAAAATGTGCCTGGCTGCTGTTCACTGAAAAGGTCATTCTGGGTACATTTTTGGTATACATTTGCTTCTGCCGGGTCAGCTGAGCAGTGAATTTCTACTTAACTACCTCCTATCAGGAGAGACCTCAGGGCTGCATCTTTTGAGCGCAGTACTGAGCCTGAAAACCGTTTCCAACCCCACTTACAAGTAAAACTAGCTAAAATGTGCCTGGCTGCTGTTCACTGAAAAGCTCATTCTGGGTACATTTTTGGCATACATTTGCTTCTCCCGGGTCAGCTGAGCAGCGAATTTCTACTTAACTACCTCCTATCAGGAGAGACCTCAGGGCTGCATCTTTTGAACGCAGTACTGAGCCTGAAAACCATTTACAACCCTCTTACAAGTAAAACTAGCTAAAATGTGCCTTTCTGCTGTTCACTGAAAAGCTCATTCTGCATACATTTTTGGCATAATTTGCTCTTGCCGGGTCAGCTGAGCAGCGAGTTTCTACTTAACTACCTCCTATCAGGAGAGACCTCAGGGCTGCATCCTTTGCGCGCAGTACTGAGCCTGAATTAGCGTTTACAACCCCACTTACAGGTAAAACTAGCTAAAATGTGCCTGGCTGCTGTTCACTGAAAAGGTCATTCTGGGTACATTTTTGGTATACATTAGCTTCTGCCGGGTCAGCTGAGCAGTGAATTTCTACTTAACTACCTCCTAACAGGAGAGACCTCAGGGCTGCATCCTTTGAGCGCAGTACTGAGCCTGAAAACCGTTTACAACCCCACTTACAAGTAAAACTAGCTAAAATGTGCCTGGCTGCTGTTCACTGAAAAGCTAATTCTGCATACATTTTTGGCATACATTTGTTTCTGCCGGGTCAGCTGAGCAGTGAAATTCTACTTAACTACCTCCTTTCAGGAGAGACTTCAGGGCTGCATCTTTTGAGCGCAGTACTGAGCCTGAAAACCGTTTACAACCCCACTTACAAGTAAAACTAGCTAAAATGTGCCTGGCTGCTGTTCACTGAAAAGCTAATTCTGCATACATTTTTGGCATACATTTGTTTCTGCCGGGTCAGCTGAGCAGTGAATTTCTACTTAACTACCTCCTATCAGGAGAGACCTCAGGGCTGCATCCTTTCAGCGCAGTACTGAGCCTGAAAAGCGTTTACAACCCCACTTACACGTAAAACTAGCTAAAATGTGCCTGGCTGCTGTTCACTGAAAAGGTCATTCTGGGTACATTTTTGGATACATTTGCTTCTGCCGGGTCAGCTGAGCAGTGAATTTCTACTTAACTACCTCCTATCAGGAGAGACCTCAGGGCTGCATCTTTTGAGCGCAGTACTGAGCCTGAAAACCATTTACAACCCCAATTACAAGTAAAACTAGCTAAAATGTGCCTGGCTGCTGTTCACTGAAAAGCTCATTCTGCATACATTTTTGGCATATATTTGCTCCTGCCGGGTCAGCTGAGCAGCGAGTTTCTACTTAACTACCTCCTATCAGGAGAGACCTCAGGGCTGCATCCTTTGCGCGCAGTACTGAGCCTGAATTAGCGTTTACAACCCCACTTACAAGTAAACTAGCTAAAACGTGCCTGGCTGCTGTTCACTGAAAAGCTCATTCTGGGTACATTTTTGGTATACATTTGCTTCTGCCGGGTCAGCTGAGCAGTGAATTTCTACTTAACTACCTCCTATCAGGAGAGACCTCAGGGCTGCATCTTTTGAGCGCAGTACTGAGCCTGAAAACCGTTTACAACCCCACTTACAAGTAAAACTAGTTAAAATGTGCCTGGCTGCTGTTCACTTATAAGCTTATTCTGCATACATTTTTGGCATATATTTGGTCCTGCCGGGTCAGCTGAGCAGCAAATTTTTACTTAACTACCCTCTAATCAGGAGAGACCTCAGGGCTGCATCCTTTGAGGGCAGTACTGAGCCTGATACCCGTTTCCAACCCCACTTACAAGTAAAACTAGCTAAAATGTGCCTGGCTGCTGTTCACTGAAAAGCTCATTCTGCATACATTTTTGGCATACATTTGCTTCTCCCGGGTCAGCTGAGCAGCGAATTTCTACTTAACTACTTCCTATCAGGAGAGACCTCAGGGCTGCATCTTTTGAGCGCAGTACTGAGCCTGAAAACCGTTTCCAACCCCACTTACAAGTAAAACTAGCTAAAATGTGCCTGGCTGCTGTTCACTGAAAAGCTCATTCTGGGTACATTTTTGGCATACATTTGCTTCTCCCGGGTCAGCTGAGCAGCGAATTTCTACTTAACTACCTCCTATCAGGAGAGACCTCAGGGCTGCATCCTTTGAGAGCAGTACTGAGCCTGAAAAGCGTTTGCAACCCCACTTACAAGTAAAACTAGGTAAAATGTGCCTGGCTGCTGTTCACTGAAAAGGTCATTCTGGGTACATTTTTGGTATACATTTGCTTCTGCCGGGTCAGCTGAGCAGTGAATTTCTACTTAACTACCTCCTATCAGGAGAGACCTCAGGGCTGCATCTTTTGAGCGCAGTACTGAGCCTGAAAACCGTTTCCAACCCCACTTACAAGTAAAACTAGCTAAAATGTGCCTGGCTGCTGTTCACTGAAAAGCTCATTCTGGGTACATTTTTGGCATACATTTGCTTCTCCCGGGTCAGCTGAGCAGCGAATTTCTACTTAACTACCTCCTATCAGGAGAGACCTCAGGGCTGCATCTTTAGAGCGCAGTACTGAGCCTGAAAACCATTTACAACCTCACTTACAAGTAAAACTGGCTAAAATGTGCCTGGCTGCTGTTCACTGAAAAGCTCATTCTGCATACATTTTTGGCAGACATTTGCTCCTGCCGGGTCAGCTGAGCAGCGAATTTCCACTTAACTACCTCCTATCAGGAGAGACCTCAGGGCTGCATCTTTTGAGCGCAGTACTGAGCCTGAAAACCATTTACAAACCCACTTACACCAGTAAAACTAGCTAAAATGTGCCTGGCTGCTGTTCACTGAAAAGCTTATTCTGCATACATTTTTGGCATATATTTGCTCCTGCCAGGTCAGCTGAGCAGCAAATTTTTACTTAACTACCCCCTAATCAGGAGAGACCTCAGGGCTGCATCCTTTGAGCGCAGTACTGAGCCTGATACCCGTTTCCAACCCCACTTACAAGTAAAACTAGCTAAAATGTGCCTGGCTGCTGTTCACTGAAAAGCTCATTCTGGGTACATTTTTGGCATACATTTGCTTCTCCCGGGTCAGCTGAGCAGCGAGTTTCTACTTAACTACCTCCTATCAGGAGAGACCTCAGGGCTGCATCCTTTGCGCGCAGTACTGAGCCTGAATTAGCGTTTACAACCCCACTTACAAGTAAACTAGCTAAAACGTGCCTGGCTGCTGTTCACTGAAAAGCTCATTCTTGGTACATTTTTGGTATACATTTGCTTCTGCCGGGTCAGCTGAGCAGTGAATTTCTACTTAACTACCTCCTATCAGGAGAGACCTCAGGGCTGCATCTTTTGAGCGCAGTACTGAGCCTGAAAACCGTTTACAACCCCACTTACAAGTAAAACTAGCTAAAATGTGCCTGGCTGCTGTTCACTGAAAAGCTTATTCTGCATACATTTTTGGCATATATTTGCTCCTGCCGGGTCAGCTGAGCAGCAAATTTTTACTTAACTAACCCCTAATCAGGAGAGACCTCAGGGCTGCATCCTTTGAGCGCAGTACTGAGCCTGATACCCGTTTCCAACCCCACTTACAAGTAAAACTAGCTAAAATGTGCCTGGCTGCTGTTCACTGAAAAGCTCATTCTGGGTACATTTTTGGCATACATTTGCTTCTCCCGGGTCAGCTGAGCAGCGAATTTCTACTTAACTACCTCCTATCAGGAGAGACCTCAGGGCTGCATCTTTTGAGCGCAGTACTGAGCCTGAAAACTGTTTCCAACCCCACTTACAAGTAAAACTAGCTAAAACGTGCCTGGCTGCTGTTCACTGAAAAGCTCATTCTGGGTACATTTTTGGTATATATTTGCTTCTGCCGGGTCAGCTGAGCAGCGAATTTCTACTTAACTACCTCCTATCAGGAGAGACCTCAGGGCTGCATCTTTTGAACGCAGTACTGAGCCTGAAAACCATTTACAACCCCACTTACAAGTAAAACTAGCTAAAATGTGCCTGGCTGCTGTTCACTGAAAAGCTCATTCTGTGTACATTTTTGGCATACATTTGCTTCTCCCGGGTCAGCCGAGCAGCGAATTTCTACTTAACTACCTCCTATCAGGAGAGACCTCAGGGCTGCATCTTTTGAGCGCAGTACTGAGCCTGAAATACATTTACAAACCCACTTACACCAGTAAAACTAGCTAAAATGTGCCTGGCTGCTGTTCACTGAAAAGGTCATTCTGGGTACATTTTTGGTATATATTTGCTTCTGCCGGGTCAGCTGAGCAGCGAATTTCTACTTAACTACCTCCTATCAGGAGAGACCTCAGGGCTGCATCTTTTGAACACAGTACTGAGCCTGAAAACCGTTTACAACCCCACTTACAAGTAAAACTAGCTAAAATGTGCCTGGCTGCTGTTCACTGAAAAGCTTATTCTGCATACATTTTTTTCATATATTTGCTCCTGCCGGGTCAGCTGAGCAGCAAATTTTTACTTAACTAACCCCTAATCAGGAGAGACCTCAGGGCTGCATCCTTTGAGCGCAGTACTGAGCCTGATACCCGTTTCCAACCCCACTTACAAGTAAAACTAGCTAAAATGTGCCTGGCTGCTGTTCACTGAAAAGCTCATTCTGGGTACATTTTTGGCATACATTTGCTTCTCCCGGGTCAGCTGAGCAGCGAATTTCTACTTAACTACCTCCTATCAGGAGAGACCTCAGGGCTGCATCTTTTGAGCGCAGTACTGAGCCTGAAAACCGTTTCCAACCCCACTTACAAATAAAACTAGCTAAAATGTGCCTGGCTGCTGTTCACTGAAAAGGTCATTCTGGGTACATTTTTGGTATACATTTGCTTCTGCCGGGTCAGCTGAGCAGTGAATTTCTACTTAACTACCTCCTATCAGGAGAGACCTCAGGGCTGCATCTTTTGAGCGCAGTACTGAGCCTGAAAACCATTTACAACCCCACTTTACAAGTAAAACTATCTAAAATGTGCCTGGCTGCTGTTCACTGAAAAGCTCATTCTGCATACATTTTTGGCATATATTTGCTCCTGCCGGGTCAGCTGAGCAGCGAGTTTCTACTTAACTACTTCCTATCAGAAGAGACCTCAGGGCTGCATCCTTTGAGCGCAGTACTGAGCCTGAAAACCGTTTCCAACCCCACTTACAAGTAAAACTAGCTAAAATGTGCCTGGCTGCTGTTCACTGAAAAGGTCATTCTGGGTACATTTTTGGCATACATTTGCTTCTCCCGGGTCAGCTGAGCAGCGAATTTCTACTTAACTACCTCCTATCAGGAGAGACCTCAGGGCTGCATCTTTTGAACGCAGTACTGAGCCTGAAAACCATTTACAACCCCACTTACAAGTAAAACTAGCTAAAATGTGCCTGGCTGCTGTTCACTGAAAAGCTCATTCTGCATACATTTTTGGCATAATTTGCTCTTCCCGGGTCAGCTGAGCAGCGAGTTTCTACTTAACTACCTCCTATCAGGAGAGACCGCAGGGCTGCATCTTTTGAGCGCAGTACTGAGCCTGAAAACCGTTTACAACCCCACTTACAAGTAAAACTAGCTTAAATGTGCCTGGCTGCTGTTCACTGAAAAGCTCATTCTGGGTACATTTTTGGTATACATTTGCTTCTGCCGGGTCAGCTGAGTAGTGAATTTCAACGTAACTACCTCCTAACAGGAGAGACCTCAGGGCTGCATCTTTTGAGCGCAGTACTGAGCTTGAAAACCGTTTACAACCCCACTTACAAGTAAAACTAGCTAAAATGTGCCTGGCTGCTGTTCACTGAAAAGCTAATTCTGGGTACTTTTTGGTATACATTTGCTTCTGCCGGGTCAGCTGAGCAGTGAATTTCTACTTAACTACCTCCTATCAGGAGAGAACTCAGGGCTGCATCTTTTGAGCGCAGTACTGAGCCTGAAAACCGTTTCCAACCCCACTTACAGGTAAAACTAGCTAAAATGTGCCTGGCTGCTGTTCACTGAAAAGCTCATTCTGGGTACATTTTTGGTATACATGTGCTTCTGCCGGGTCTCATGAGCAGTGAATTTCTACATAACTACCTCCTATCAGGAGAGACCTCAGGGCTGCATCTTTTGAGCGCAGTACTGAGCCTGATACCCGTTTCCAACCCCACTTACAAGTAAAACTAGCTAAAATGTGCCTGGCTGCTGTGCACTGAAAAGCTCATTCTGGGTACATTTTTGGCATACATTTGCTTCTCCCGGGTCAGCTGGGCAGCGAATTTCTACTTAACTACCTCCTATCAGGAGAGACCTCAGGGCTGCATCTTTTGAGCGCAGTACTAAGCCTGAAAACCGTTTACAACCCCACTTACAAGTAAAACTAGCTAAAATGTGCCTGGCTGCTGGTCACTGAAAAGCTCATTCTGCATACATTTTTGGCATATATTTGCTCCTGCCGGGTCAGCTGAGCAGCAAATTTTTACTTAACTACCCCCTAATCAGGAGAGACCTCAGGGCTGCATCCTTTGAGCGCAGTACTGAGCCTGAAAAGCGTTTACAACCCCACTTACAAGTAAAACTAGCTAAAATGTGCCTGGCTGCTGTTCACTGAAAAGGACATTCTGGGTACTTTTTGGTATACATTTGCTTCTGCCGGGTCAGCTTGCAGTGAATTTCTACTTAACTACCTCCTATCAGGAGAGAACTCAGGGCTGCGTCTTTTGAACGCAGTACTGAGCCTGAAAACCATTTACAACCCCACTTACAAGTAAAACTAGCTAAAATGTGCCTTTCTGCTGTTCACTGAAAAGCTCATTCTGCATACATTTTTGGCATAATTTGCTCTTGCCGGGTCTCCTGAGCAGTGAATTTCTACATAACTACCTCCTATCAGGAGAGACCTCAGGGCTGCATCCTTTGCGCGCAGTACTGAGCCTGAATTAGCTTTTACAACCCCACTTACAAGTAAACTAGCTAAAACGTGCCTGGCTGCTGTGCACTGAAAAGCTCATTCTGGGTACATTTTTGGTATACATTTGCTACTGCCGGGTCAGCTGAGTAGGGAATTTCTACTTAACTACTCCTATCAGGAGAGACCTCAGGGCTGCATCTTTTGAGCGCAGTACTGAGCCTGATACCCGTTTCCAACCCCACTTACAAGTAAAACTAGCAAAAATGTGCCTGGCTGCTGTTCACTGAAAAGCTCCTTCTGCATACATTTTTGGCATATATTTGCTCCTGCCGGGTCAGCTGAGCAGCGAATTTTTACTTAACTACCCCCTAATCAGGAGAGACCTCAGGGCTGCATCCTTTGAGCGCAGTACTGAGCCTGAAAACCATTTACAACCCCACTTACAAGTAAAACTATCTAAAATGTGCCTGGCTGCTGTTCACTGAAAAGCTCATTCTGGGTACATTTTGGTATACATGTGCTTCTCCCGGGTCAGCTGAGCAGCGAATTTCTACTTAACTACCTCCTATCAGGAGAGACCTCAGGGCTGCATCCTTTGAGCGCAGTACTGAGCCTGAAAACCGTTTCCAACCCCACTTACAAGTAAAACTAGCTAAAATGTGCCTGGCTGCTGTTCACTGAAAAGCTCATTTTGCATACATTTTTGGCATATATTTGCTCCTGCCGGGTCAGCTGAGCAGCGAGTTTCTACTTAACTACCTCCTAACAGGAGAGACCTCAGGGCTGCATCCTTTGAGCGCAGTACTGAGCCTGAAAACCGTTTACAACCCCACTTACAAGTAAAACTAGCTAAAATGTGCCTGGCTGCTGTTCACTGAAAAGCTAATTCTGCATACATTTTTGGCATACATTTGTTTCTGCCGGGTCAGCTGAGCAGTGAAATTCTACTTAACTACCTCCTTTCAGGAGAGACTTCAGGGCTGCATCTTTTGAGCGCAGTACTGAGCCTGAAAACCGTTTACAACCCCACTTACAAGTAAAACTAGCTAAAATGTGCCTGGCTGCTGTTCACTGAAAAGCTAATTCTGCATACATTTTTGGCATACATTTGTTTCTGCCGGGTCAGCTGAGCAGTGAATTTCTACTTAACTACCTCCTATCAGGAGAGACCTCAGGGCTGCATCCTTTCAGCGCAGTACTGAGCCTGAAAAGCGTTTACAACCCCACTTACACGTAAAACTAGCTAAAATGTGCCTGGCTGCTGTTCACTGAAAAGGTCATTCTGGGTACATTTTTGGATACATTTGCTTCTGCCGGGTCAGCTGAGCAGTGAATTTCTACTTAACTACCTCCTATCAGGAGAGACCTCAGGGCTGCATCTTTTGAGCGCAGTACTGAGCCTGAAAACCATTTACAACCCCAATTACAAGTAAAACTAGCTAAAATGTGCCTGGCTGCTGTTCACTGAAAAGCTCATTCTGCATACATTTTTGGCATATATTTGCTCCTGCCGGGTCAGCTGAGCAGCGAGTTTCTACTTAACTACCTCCTATCAGGAGAGACCTCAGGGCTGCATCCTTTGCGCGCAGTACTGAGCCTGAATTAGCGTTTACAACCCCACTTACAAGTAAACTAGCTAAAACGTGCCTGGCTGCTGTTCACTGAAAAGCTCATTCTGGGTACATTTTTGGTATACATTTGCTTCTGCCGGGTCAGCTGAGCAGTGAATTTCTACTTAACTACCTCCTATCAGGAGAGACCTCAGGGCTGCATCTTTTGAGCGCAGTACTGAGCCTGAAAACCGTTTACAACCCCACTTACAAGTAAAACTAGCTAAAATGTGCCTGGCTGCTGTTCACTTATAAGCTTATTCTGCATACATTTTTGGCATATATTTGCTCCTGCCGGGTCAGCTGAGCAGCAAATTTTTACTTAACTACCCTCTAATCAGGAGAGACCTCAGGGCTGCATCCTTTGAGGGCAGTACTGAGCCTGATACCCGTTTCCAACCCCACTTACAAGTAAAACTAGCTAAAATGTGCCTGGCTGCTGTTCACTGAAAAGCTCATTCTGCATACATTTTTGGCATACATTTGCTTCTCCCGGGTCAGCTGAGCAGCGAATTTCTACTTAACTACTTCCTATCAGGAGAGACCTCAGGGCTGCATCTTTTGAGCGCAGTACTGAGCCTGAAAACCGTTTCCAACCCCACTTACAAGTAAAACTAGCTAAAATGTGCCTGGCTGCTGTTCACTGAAAAGCTCATTCTGGGTACATTTTTGGCATACATTTGCTTCTCCCGGGTCAGCTGAGCAGCGAATTTCTACTTAACTACCTCCTATCAGGAGAGACCTCAGGGCTGCATCCTTTGAGCGCAGTACTGAGCCTGAAAAGCGTTTCCAACCCCACTTACAAGTAAAACTAGGTAAAATGTGCCTGGCTGCTGTTCACTGAAAAGGTCATTCTGGGTACATTTTTGGTATACATTTGCTTCTGCCGGGTCAGCTGAGCAGTGAATTTCTACTTAACTACCTCCTATCAGGAGAGACCTCAGGGCTGCATCTTTTGAGCGCAGTACTGAGCCTGAAAACCGTTTCCAACCCCACTTACAAGTAAAACTAGCTAAAATGTGCCTGGCTGCTGTTCACTGAAAAGCTCATTCTGGGTACATTTTTGGCATACATTTGCTTCTCCCGGGTCAGCTGAGCAGCGAATTTCTACTTAACTACCTCCTATCAGGAGAGACCTCAGGGCTGCATCTTTTGAACGCAGTACTGAGCCTGAAAACCATTTACAACCCTCTTACAAGTAAAACTAGCTAAAATGTGCCTTTCTGCTGTTCACTGAAAAGCTCATTCTGCATACATTTTTGGCATAATTTGCTCTTGCCGGGTCAGCTGAGCAGCGAGTTTCTACTTAACTACCTCCTATCAGGAGAGACCTCAGGGCTGCATCCTTTGCGCGCAGTACTGAGCCTGAATTAGCGTTTACAACCCCACTTACAGGTAAAACTAGCTAAAATGTGCCTGGCTGCTGTTCACTGAAAAGGTCATTCTGGGTACATTTTTGGTATACATTAGCTTCTGCCGGGTCAGCTGAGCAGTGAATTTCTACTTAACTACCTCCTAACAGGAGAGACCTCAGGGCTGCATCCTTTGAGCGCAGTACTGAGCCTGAAAACCGTTTACAACCCCACTTACAAGTAAAACTAGCTAAAATGTGCCTGGCTGCTGTTCACTGAAAAGCTAATTCTGCATACATTTTTGGCATACATTTGTTTCTGCCGGGTCAGCTGAGCAGTGAAATTCTACTTAACTACCTCCTTTCAGGAGAGACTTCAGGGCTGCATCTTTTGAGCGCAGTACTGAGCCTGAAAACCGTTTACAACCCCACTTACAAGTAAAACTAGCTAAAATGTGCCTGGCTGCTGTTCACTGAAAAGCTCATTCTGCATACATTTTTGGCATACATTTGCTTCTCCCGGGTCAGCTGAGCAGCGAATTTCTACTTAACTACTTCCTATCAGGAGAGACCTCAGGGCTGCATCTTTTGAGCGCAGTACTGAGCCTGAAAACCGTTTCCAACCCCACTTACAAGTAAAACTAGCTAAAATGTGCCTGGCTGCTGTTCACTGAAAAGCTCATTCTGGGTACATTTTTGGCATACATTTGCTTCTCCCGGGTCAGCTGAGCAGCGAATTTCTACTTAACTACCTCCTATCAGGAGAGACCTCAGGGCTGCATCTTTTGAACGCAGTACTGAGCCTGAAAACCATTTACAACCCTCTTACAAGTAAAACTAGCTAAAATGTGCCTTTCTGCTGTTCACTGAAAAGCTCATTCTGCATACATTTTTGGCATAATTTGCTCTTGCCGGGTCAGCTGAGCAGCGAGTTTCTACTTAACTACCTCCTATCAGGAGAGACCTCAGGGCTGCATCCTTTGCGCGCAGTACTGAGCCTGAATTAGCGTTTACAACCCCACTTACAGGTAAAACTAGCTAAAATGTGCCTGGCTGCTGTTCACTGAAAAGGTCATTCTGGGTACATTTTTGGTATACATTAGCTTCTGCCGGGTCAGCTGAGCAGTGAATTTCTACTTAACTACCTCCTAACAGGAGAGACCTCAGGGCTGCATCCTTTGAGCGCAGTACTGAGCCTGAAAACCGTTTACAACCCCACTTACAAGTAAAACTAGCTAAAATGTGCCTGGCTGCTGTTCACTGAAAAGCTAATTCTGCATACATTTTTGGCATACATTTGTTTCTGCCGGGTCAGCTGAGCAGTGAAATTCTACTTAACTACCTCCTTTCAGGAGAGACTTCAGGGCTGCATCTTTTGAGCGCAGTACTGAGCCTGAAAACCGTTTACAACCCCACTTACAAGTAAAACTAGCTAAAATGTGCCTGGCTGCTGTTCACTGAAAAGCTAATTCTGCATACATTTTTGGCATACATTTGTTTCTGCCGGGTCAGCTGAGCAGTGAATTTCTACTTAACTACCTCCTATCAGGAGAGACCTCAGGGCTGCATCCTTTCAGCGCAGTACTGAGCCTGAAAAGCGTTTACAACCCCACTTACACGTAAAACTAGCTAAAATGTGCCTGGCTGCTGTTCACTGAAAAGGTCATTCTGGGTACATTTTTGGATACATTTGCTTCTGCCGGGTCAGCTGAGCAGTGAATTTCTACTTAACTACCTCCTATCAGGAGAGACCTCAGGGCTGCATCTTTTGAGCGCAGTACTGAGCCTGAAAACCATTTACAACCCCAATTACAAGTAAAACTAGCTAAAATGTGCCTGGCTGCTGTTCACTGAAAAGCTCATTCTGCATACATTTTTGGCATATATTTGCTCCTGCCGGGTCAGCTGAGCAGCGAGTTTCAACTTAACTACCTCCTATCAGGAGAGACCTCAGGGCTGCATCCTTTGCGCGCAGTACTGAGCCTGAATTAGCGTTTACAACCCCACTTACAAGTAAACTAGCTAAAACGTGCCTGGCTGCTGTTCACTGAAAAGCTCATTCTGGGTACATTTTTGGTATACATTTGCTTCTGCCGGGTCAGCTGAGCAGTGAATTTCTACTTAACTACCTCCTATCAGGAGAGACCTCAGGGCTGCATCTTTTGAGCGCAGTACTGAGCCTGAAAACCGTTTACAACCCCACTTACAAGTAAAACTAGCTAAAATGTGCCTGGCTGCTGTTCACTTATAAGCTTATTCTGCATACATTTTTGGCATATATTTGCTCCTGCCAGGTCAGCTGAGCAGCAAATTTTTACTTAACTACCCTCTAATCAGGAGAGACCTCAGGGCTGCATCCTTTGAGGGCAGTACTGAGCCTGATACCCGTTTCCAACCCCACTTACAAGTAAAACTAGCTAAAATGTGCCTGGCTGCTGTTCACTGAAAAGCTCATTCTGCATACATTTTTGGCATACATTTGCTTCTCCCGGGTCAGCTGAGCAGCGAATTTCTACTTAACTACTTCCTATCAGGAGAGACCTCAGGGCTGCATCTTTTGAGCGCAGTACTGAGCCTGAAAACCGTTTCCAACCCCACTTACAAGTAAAACTAGCTAAAATGTGCCTGGCTGCTGTTCACTGAAAAGCTCATTCTGGGTACATTTTTGGCATACATTTGCTTCTCCCGGGTCAGCTGAGCAGCGAATTTCTACTTAACTACCTCCTATCAGGAGAGACCTCAGGGCTGCATCATTTGAGCGCAGTACTGAGCCTGAAAAGCGTTTCCAACCCCACTTACAAGTAAAACTAGGTAAAATGTGCCTGGCTGCTGTTCACTGAAAAGGTCATTCTGGGTACATTTTTGGTATACATTTGCTTCTGCCGGGTCAGCTGAGCAGTGAATTTCTACTTAACTACCTCCTATCAGGAGAGACCTCAGGGCTGCATCTTTTGAGCGCAGTACTGAGCCTGAAAACCGTTTCCAACCCCACTTACAAGTAAAACTAGCTAAAATGTGCCTGGCTGCTGTTCACTGAAAAGCTCATTCTGGGTACATTTTTGGCATACATTTGCTTCTCCCGGGTCAGCTGAGCAGCGAATTTCTACTTAACTACCTCCTATCAGGAGAGACCTCAGGGCTGCATCTTTTGAACGCAGTACTGAGCCTGAAAACCATTTACAACCCTCTTACAAGTAAAACTAGCTAAAATGTGCCTTTCTGCTGTTCACTGAAAAGCTCATTCTGCATACATTTTTGGCATAATTTGCTCTTGCCGGGTCAGCTGAGCAGCGAGTTTCTACTTAACTACCTCCTATCAGGAGAGACCTCAGGGCTGCATCCTTTGCGCGCAGTACTGAGCCTGAATTAGCGTTTACAACCCCACTTACAAGTAAACTAGCTAAAACGTGCCTGGCTGCTGTGCACTGAAAAGCTCATTCTGGGTACATTTTTGGTTTACATTTGCTACTGCTGGGTCAGCTGAGTAGGGAATTTCTACTTAACTACTCCTATCAGGAGAGACCTCAGGGCTGCATCTTTTGAGCGCAGTACTGAGCCTGATACCCGTTTCCAACCCCACTTACAAGTAAAACTAGCAAAAATGTGCCTGGCTGCTGTTCACTGAAAAGCTCCTTCTGCATACATTTTTGGCATATATTTGCTCCTGCCGGGTCAGCTGAGCAGCGAATTTTTACTTAACTACCCCCTAATCAGGAGAGACCTCAGGGCTGCATCCTTTGAGCGCAGTACTGAGCCTGAAAAGCGTTTACAACCCCACTTACAAGTAAAACTAGCTAAAATGTGCCTGGCTGCTGTTAACTGAAAAGCTCATTCTGGGTACATTTTGGTATACATGTGCTTCTCCCGGGTCAGCTGAGCAGCGAATTTCTACTTAACTACCTCCTATCAGGAGAGACCTCAGGGCTGCATCTTTTGAGCGAAGTACTGAGCCTGAAAACCGTTTACAACCCCACTTACAAGTAAAACTAGCTAAAATGTGCCTGGCTGCTGTTCACTGAAAAGCTAATTCTGCATACATTTTTGGCATACATTTATTTCTGCCGGGTCAGCTGAGCAGTGAAATTCTACTTAACTACCTCCTTTCAGGAGAGACTTCAGGGCTGCATCTTTTGAGCGCAGTACTGAGCCTGAAAACCGTTTACAACCCCACTTACACGTAAAACTAGCTAAAATGTGCCTGGCTGCTGTTCACTGAAAAGGTCATTCTGGGTACATTTTTGGATACATTTGCTTCTGCCGGGTCAGCTGAGCAGTGAATTTCTACTTAACTACCTCCTATCAGGGAGAGACCTCAGGGCTGCATCTTTTGAGCGCAGTACTGAGCCTGATACCCGTTTCCAACCCCACTTACAAGTAAAACTAGCTAAAATGTGCCTGGCTGCTGTTCACTGAAAAGCTCATTCTGGGTACATTTTTTGGATACATTTGCTTCTGCCGGGTCAGCTGAGCAGTGAATTTCTACTTAACTACCTCCTATCAGGAGAGACCTCAGGGCTGCATCTTTTGAGCGCAGTACTGAGCCTGAAAACCATTTACAACCCCAATTACAAGTAAAACTAGCTAAAATGTGCCTGGCTGCTGTTCACTGAAAAGCTCATTCTGCATACATTTTTGGCATATATTTGCTCCTGCCGGGTCAGCTGAGCAGCGAGTTTCTACTTAACTACCTACCTATCAGGAGAGACCTCAGGGCTGCATCTTTTGAGCGCAGTACTGAGCCTGAAAACCGTTTACAACCCCACTTACAAGTAAAACTAGCTAAAATGTGCCTGGCTGTTGTTCACTGAAATGCTCATTCTGGGTGCATTTTTGGTATACATTTGCTTCTGCCGGGTCAGCTGAGCAGTGAATTTCTACTTAACTACCTCCTATCAGGAGAGACCTCAGGGCTGCATCCTTTCAGCGCAGTACTGAGCCTGAAAAGCGTTTACAACCCCACTTACAAGTAAAACTAGCTAAAATGTGCCTGGCTGCTGTTCACTGAAAAGCTCATTCTGGGTACATTTTTGGTATACATTTTCTTCTGCCGGGTCAGCTGAGAGGTAAATTTCTACTTAACTACCTCCTATCAGGAGAGATCTCAGGGCTGCATCTTTTGAGCGCAGTACTGAGCCTGATACCCGTTTCCAACCCCACTTACAAGTAAAACTAGCTAAAATGTGCCTGGCTGCTGGTCACTGAAAAGCTCATTCTGCATACATTTTTGGCATATATTTGCTCCTGTCGGGTCAGCTGAGCAGCAAGTTTCTACTTAACTACCTCCTATCAGGAGAGACCTCAGGGCTGCATCCTTTGAGCGCAGTACTGAGCCTGAAAACCGTTTACAACCCCACTTACAAGTAAAACTAGCTACAATGTGCCTGGCTGCTGTTCACTGAAAAGCTAATTCTGCATACATTTTTGGCATACATTTGTTTCTGCCGGGTCAGCTGAGCAGTGAATTTCTACTTAACTACCTCCTTTCAGGAGAGACTTCAGGGCTGCATCTTTTGAGCGCAGTACTGAGCCTGAAAACCGTTTACAACCCCACTTACAAGTAAAACTAGCTAAAATGTGCCTGGCTGTTGTTCACTGAAATGCTCATTCTGGGTACATTTTTGGTATACATTTGCTTCTGCCGGGTCAGCTGAGCAGTGAATTTCTACTTAACTACCTCCTATCAGGAGAGACCTCAGGGATGCATCCTTTCAGCGCAGTACTGAGCCTGAAAAGCGTTTACAACCCCACTTACAAGTAAAACTAGCTAAAATGTGCCTGGCTGCTGTTCACTGAAAAGCTCATTCTGGGTACATTTTTGGTATACATTTTCTTCTGTGGGTCAGCTGAGAGGTAAATTTCTACTTAACTACCTCCTATCAGGAGAGACCTCAGGGCTGCATCTTTTGAGCGCAGTACTGAGCCTGATACCCGTTTCCAACCCCACTTACAAGTAAAACTAGCTGAAATGTGCCTGGCTGCTGTTCACTGAAAAGCTCATTCTGGGTACATTTTTGGCATACATTTGCTTCTCCCGGGTCAGCTGAGCAGCGAATTTCTACTTAACTACCTCCTATCAGGAGAGACCTCAGGGCTGCATCTTTTGAGCGCAGTACTGAGCCTGAAAACCGTTTACAACCCCACTTACAAGTAAAACTAGCTAAAATGTGCCTGGCTGCTGGTCACTGAAAAGCTCATTCTGCATACATTTTTGGCATATATTTGCTCCTGCCGGGTCAGCTGAGCAGCGAGTTTCTACTTAACTACCTCCTATCAGGAGAGACCTCAGGGCTGCATCCTTTGAGCGCAGTACTGAGCCTGAAAACCGTTTACAACCCCACTTACAAGTAAAACTAGCTAAAATGTGCCTGGCTGCTGTTCACTGAAAAGCTCATTCTGGGTACATTTTTGGTATACATGTGCTTCTGCCGGGTCTCCTGAGCAGTGAATTTCTACATAACTACCTCCTATCAGGAGAGACCTCAGGGCTGCATCTTTTGAGCGCAGTACTGAGCCTGATACCCGTTTCCAACCCCACTTACAAGTAAAACTAGCTAAAATGTGCCTGGCTGCTGGTCACTGAAAAGCTCATTCTGCATACATTTTTGGCATATATTTGCTCCTGCCGGGTCAGCTGAGCAGCAAATTTCTACTTAACTACCTACCTATCAGGAGAGACCTCAGGGCTGCATCTTTTGAGCGCAGTACTGAGCCTGAAAACCGTTTACAACCCCACTTACAAGTAAAACTAGCTAAAATGTGCCTGGCTGCTGTTCACTGAAAAGGTCATTCTGGGTACATTTTTGGTATACATTTGCTTCTGCCGGGTCAGCTGAGCAGTGAATTTCTACTTAACTACCTCCTATCAGGAGAGACCTCAGGGCTGCATCCTTTCAGCGCAGTACTGAGCCTGAAAACCGTTTACAACCCCACTTACAAGTAAAACTAGCTAAAATGTGCCTGGCTGCTGTTCACTGAAAAGCTCATTCTGGGTACATTTTTGGTATACATTTTCTTCTGCCGGGTCAGCTGAGAGGTAAATTTCTACTTAACTACCTCCTATCAGGAGAGACCTCAGGGCTGCATCTTTTGAGCGCAGTACTGAGCCTGATACCCGTTTCCAACCCCACTTACAAGTAAAACTAGCTAAAATGTGCCTGGCTGCTGTTCACTGAAAAGCTCATTCTGGGTACATTTTTGGCATACATGTGCTTCTCCCGGGTCAGCTGAGCAGCGAATTTCTACTTAACTACCTCCTATCAGGAGAGACCTCAGGGCTGCATCTTTTGAGCGCAGTACTGAGCCTGAAAACCGTTTACAACCCCACTTACAAGTAAAACTAGCTAAAATGTGCCTGGCTGCCGGTCACTGAAAAGCTCATTCTGCATACATTTTTGGCATATATTTGCTCCTGCCGGGTCAGCTGAGCAGCAAATTTCTACTTAACTACCTCCTATCAGGAGAGACCTCAGGGCTGCATCTTTTGAGCGCAGTACTGAGCCTGAAAACCGTTTACAACCCCACTTACAAGTAAAACTAGCTAAAATGTGCCTGGCTGCTGTTCACTGAAAAGCTAATCCTGCATACATTTTTGGCATACATTTGTTTCTGCCGGGTCAGCTGAGCAGTGAATTTCTACTTAACTCCTCCTTTCAGGAGAGACTTCAGGGCTGCATCTTTTGAGCGCAGTACTGAGCCTGAAAACCGTTTACAACCCCACTTACAAGTAAAACTAGCTAAAATGTGCCTGGCTGTTGTTCACTGAAATGCTCATTCTGGGTACATTTTTGGTATACATTTGCTTCTGCCGGGTCAGCTGAGCAGTGAATTTCTACTTAACTACCTCCTATCAGGAGAGACCTCAGGGCTGCATCCTTTCAGCGCAGTACTGAGCCTGAAAAGCGTTTACAACCCCACTTACAAGTAAAACTAGCTAAAATGTGCCTGGCTGCTGTTCACTGAAAAGATCATTCTGGGTACATTATTGGTATACATTTTCTTCTGTGGGTCAGCTGAGAGGTAAATTTCTACTTAACTACCTCCTATCAGGAGAGACCTCAGGGCTGTATCTTTTGAGCGCAGTACTGAAAACCGTTTACAACCCCACTTACAAGTAAAACTAGCTAAAATGTGCCTGGCTGCTGTTCACTGAAAAGCTAATTCTGCATACATTTTTGGCATACATTTGTTTCTGCCGGGTCAGCTGAGCAGTGAATTTCTACTTAACTACCTCCTATCAGGAGAGACCTCAGGGCTGCATCCTTTCAGCGCAGTACTGAGCCTGAAAAGCGTTTACAACCCCACTTACACGTAAAACTAGCTAAAATGTGCCTGGCTGCTGTTCACTGAAAAGGTCATTCTGGGTACATTTTTGGATACATTTGCTTCTGCCGGGTCAGCTGAGCAGTGAATTTCTACTTAACTACCTCCTATCAGGAGAGACCTCAGGGCTGCATCTTTTGAGCGCAGTACTGAGCCTGAAAACCATTTACAACCCCAATTACAAGTAAAACTAGCTAAAATGTGCCTGGCTGCTGTTCACTGAAAAGCTCATTCTGCATACATTTTTGGCATATATTTGCTCCTGCCGGGTCAGCTGAGCAGCGAGTTTCTACTATCAGGAGAGACCTCAGGGCTGCATCCTTTGCGCGCAGTACTGAGCCTGAATTAGCGTTTACAACCCCACTTACAAGTAAACTAGCTAAAACGTGCCTGGCTGCTGTTCACTGAAAAGCTCATTCTGGGTACATTTTTGGTATACATTTGCTTCTGCCGGGTCAGCTGAGCAGTGAATTTCTACTTAACTACCTCCTATCAGGAGAGACCTTAAGGGCTGCATCTTTTGAGCCTGAAAAGCGTTTACAACCCCACTTACAAGTAAAACTAGCTAAAATGTGCCTGGCTGCTGTTCACTGAAAAGATCATTCTGGGTACATTATTGGTATACATTTTCTTCTGTGGGTCAGCTGAGAGGTACATTTCTACTTAACTACCTCCTATCAGGAGAGACCTCAGGGCTGCATCTTTTGAGCGCAGTACTGAAAACCGTTTACAACCCCACTTACAAGTAAAACTAGCTAAAATGTGCCTGGCTGCTGTTCACTGAAAAGCTAATTCTGCATACATTTTTGGCATACATTTGTTTCTGCCGGGTCAGCTGAGCAGTGAATTTCTACTTAACTACCTCCTATCAGGAGAGACCTCAGGGCTGCATACTTTCAGCGCAGTACTGAGCCTGAAAAGCGTTTACAACCCCACTTACACGTAAAACTAGCTAAAATGTGCCTGGCTGCTGTTCACTGAAAAGGTCATTCTGGGTACATTTTTGGATACATTTGCTCCTGCCGGGTCAGCTGAGCAGCAAATTTTTACTTAACTACCCTCTAATCAGGAGAGACCTCAGGGCTGCATCCTTTGAGGGCAGTACTGAGCCTGAAAACCGTTTACAACCCCACTTACAAGTAAAACTAGCTAAAATGTGCCTGGCTGCTGTTCACTGAAAAGCTCATTCTGGGTACGTTTTTGGCATACATTTGCTTCTCCCGGGTCAGCTGAGCAGCGAATTTCTACTTAACTACCTCCTATCAGGAGAGACCTCAGGGCTGCATCCTTTGAGCGCAGTACTGAGCCTGAAAAGCGTTTCCAACCCCACTTACAAGTAAAACTAGCTAAAATGTGCCTGGCTGCTGTTCACTGAAAAGGTCATTCTGGGTACATTTTTGGTATACATTTGCTTCTGCCGGGTCAGCTGAGCAGTGAATTTCTACTTAACTACCTCCTATCAGGAGAGACCTCAGGGCTGCATCTTTTGAGCGCAGTCCTGAGCCTGAAAACCGTTTCCAACCCCACTTACAAGTAAAACTAGCTAAAATGTGCCTGGCTGCTGTTCACTGAAAAGCTCATTCTGGGTACATTTTTGGCATACATTTGCTTCTCCCGGGTCAGCTGAGCAGCGAATTTCTACTTAACTACCTCCTATCAGAAGAGACCTCAGGGCTGCATCTTTTGAACGCAGTACTGAGCCTGAAAACCATTTACAACCCAACTTACAAGTAAAACTAGCTAAAATGTGCCTTTCTGCTGTTCACTGAAAAGCTCATTCTGCATACATTTTTGGCATAATTTGCTCTTGCCGGGTCAGCTGAGCAGCGAGTTTCTACTTAACTACCTCCTATCAGGAGAGACCTCAGGGCTGCATCCTTTGCGCGCAGTACTGAGCCTGAATTAGTGTTTACAACCCCACTTACAAGTAAACTAGCTAAAACGTGCCTGGCTGCTGTGCACTGAAAAGCTCATTCTGGGTACATTTTTGGTATACATTTGCTACTGCCGGGTCAGCTGAGTAGGGAATTTCTACTTAACTACTCCTATCAGGAGAGACCTCAGGGCTGCATCTTTTGAGCGCAGTACTGAGCCTGATACCCGTTTCCAACCCCACTTACAAGTAAAACTAGCAAAAATGTGCCTGGCTGCTGTTCACTGAATAGCTCCTTCTGCATACATTTTTGGCATATATTTGCTCCTGCCGGGTCAGCTGAGCAGCGAATTTTTACTTAACTACCCCCTAATCAGGAGAGACCTCAGGGCTGCATCCTTTGAGCGCAGTACTGAGCCTGAAAACCATTTACAACCCCACTTACAAGTAAAACTATCTAAAATGTGCCTGGCTGCTGTTCACTGAAAAGCTCATTCTGGGTACATTTTGGTATACATGTGCTTCTCCCGGGTCAGCTGAGCAGCGAATTTCTACTTAACTACCTCCTATCAGGAGAGACCTCAGGGCTGCATCCTTTGAGCGCAGTACTGAGCCTGAAAACCGTTTACAACCACACTTACAAGTAAAACTAGCTAAAATGTGCCTGGCTGCTGTTCACTGAAAAGCTAATTCTGCATACATTTTTGGCATAATTTGCTCTTGCCGGGTCAGCTGAGCAGCGAGTTTCTACTTAACTACCTCCTATCAGGAGAGACCTCAGGGCTGCATCCTTTGCGCGCAGTACTGAGCCTGAATTAGCGTTTACAACCCCACTTACAGGTAAAACTAGCTAAAATGTGCCTGGCTGCTGTTCACTGAAAAGGTCATTCTGGGTACATTTTTGGTATACATTAGCTTCTGCCGGGTCAGCTGAGCAGTGAATTTCTACTTAACTACCTCCTAACAGGAGAGACCTCAGGGCTGCATCCTTTGAGCGCAGTACTGAGCCTGAAAACCGTTTACAACCCCACTTACAAGTAAAACTAGCTAAAATGTGCCTGGCTGCTGTTCACTGAAAAGCTAATTCTGCATACATTTTTGGCATACATTTGTTTCTGCCGGGTCAGCTGAGCAGTGAAATTCTACTTAACTACCTCCTTTCAGGAGAGACTTCAGGGCTGCATCTTTTGAGCGCAGTACTGAGCCTGAAAACCGTTTACAACCCCACTTACAAGTAAAACTAGCTAAAATGTGCCTGGCTGCTGTTCACTGAAAAGCTAATTCTGCATACATTTTTGGCATACATTTGTTTCTGCCGGGTCAGCTGAGCAGTGAATTTCTACTTAACTACCTCCTATCAGGAGAGACCTCAGGGCTGCATCCTTTCAGCGCAGTACTGAGCCTGAAAAGCGTTTACAACCCCACTTACACGTAAAACTAGCTAAAATGTGCCTGGCTGCTGTTCACTGAAAAGGTCATTCTGGGTACATTTTTGGATACATTTGCTTCTGCCGGGTCAGCTGAGCAGTGAATTTCTACTTAACTACCTCCTATCAGGAGAGACCTCAGGGCTGCATCTTTTGAGCGCAGTACTGAGCCTGAAAACCATTTACAACCCCAATTACAAGTAAAACTAGCTAAAATGTGCCTGGCTGCTGTTCACTGAAAAGCTCATTCTGCATACATTTTTGGCATATATTTGCTCCTGCCGGGTCAGCTGAGCAGCGAGTTTCTACTTAACTACCTCCTATCAGGAGAGACCTCAGGGCTGCATCCTTTGCGCGCAGTACTGAGCCTGAATTAGCGTTTACAACCCCACTTACAAGTAAACTAGCTAAAACGTGCCTGGCTGCTGTTCACTGAAAAGCTCATTCTGGGTACATTTTTGGTATACATTTGCTTCTGCCGGGTCAGCTGAGCAGTGAATTTCTACTTAACTACCTCCTATCAGGAGAGACCTCAGGGCTGCATCTTTTGAGCGCAGTACTGAGCCTGAAAACCGTTTACAACCCCACTTACAAGTAAAACTAGCTAAAATGTGCCTGGCTGCTGTTCACTTATAAGCTTATTCTGCATACATTTTTGGCATATATTTGCTCCTGCCAGGTCAGCTGAGCAGCAAATTTTTACTTAACTACCCTCTAATCAGGAGAGACCTCAGGGCTGCATCCTTTGAGGGCAGTACTGAGCCTGATACCCGTTTCCAACCCCACTTACAAGTAAAACTAGCTAAAATGTGCCTGGCTGCTGTTCACTGAAAAGCTCATTCTGCATACATTTTTGGCATACATTTGCTTCTCCCGGGTCAGCTGAGCAGCGAATTTCTACTTAACTACTTCCTATCAGGAGAGACCTCAGGGCTGCATCTTTTGAGCGCAGTACTGAGCCTGAAAACCGTTTCCAACCCCACTTACAAGTAAAACTAGCTAAAATGTGCCTGGCTGCTGTTCACTGAAAAGCTCATTCTGGGTACATTTTTGGCATACATTTGCTTCTCCCGGGTCAGCTGAGCAGCGAATTTCTACTTAACTACCTCCTATCAGGAGAGACCTCAGGGCTGCATCATTTGAGCGCAGTACTGAGCCTGAAAAGCGTTTCCAACCCCACTTACAAGTAAAACTAGGTAAAATGTGCCTGGCTGCTGTTCACTGAAAAGGTCATTCTGGGTACATTTTTGGTATACATTTGCTTCTGCCGGGTCAGCTGAGCAGTGAATTTCTACTTAACTACCTCCTATCAGGAGAGACCTCAGGGCTGCATCTTTTGAGCGCAGTACTGAGCCTGAAAACCGTTTCCAACCCCACTTACAAGTAAAACTAGCTAAAATGTGCCTGGCTGCTGTTCACTGAAAAGCTCATTCTGGGTACATTTTTGGCATACATTTGCTTCTCCCGGGTCAGCTGAGCAGCGAATTTCTACTTAACTACCTCCTATCAGGAGAGACCTCAGGGCTGCATCTTTTGAACGCAGTACTGAGCCTGAAAACCATTTACAACCCTCTTACAAGTAAAACTAGCTAAAATGTGCCTTTCTGCTGTTCACTGAAAAGCTCATTCTGCATACATTTTTGGCATAATTTGCTCTTGCCGGGTCAGCTGAGCAGCGAGTTTCTACTTAACTACCTCCTATCAGGAGAGACCTCAGGGCTGCATCCTTTGCGCGCAGTACTGAGCCTGAATTAGCGTTTACAACCCCACTTACAAGTAAACTAGCTAAAATGTGCCTGGCTGCTGTGCACTGAAAAGCTCATTCTGGGTACATTTTTGGTTTACATTTGCTACTGCTGGGTCAGCTGAGTAGGGAATTTCTACTTAACTACTCCTATCAGGAGAGACCTCAGGGCTGCATCTTTTGAGCGCAGTACTGAGCCTGATACCCGTTTCCAACCCCACTTACAAGTAAAACTAGCAAAAATGTGCCTGGCTGCTGTTCACTGAAAAGCTCCTTCTGCATACATTTTTGGCATATATTTGCTCCTGCCGGGTCAGCTGAGCAGCGAATTTTTACTTAACTACCCCCTAATCAGGAGAGACCTCAGGGCTGCATCCTTTGAGCGCAGTACTGAGCCTGAAAAGCGTTTACAACCCCACCTACAAGTAAAACTAGCTAAAATGTGCCTGGCTGCTGTTAACTGAAAAGCTCATTCTGGGTACATTTTGGTATACATGTGCTTCTCCCGGGTCAGCTGAGCAGCGAATTTCTACTTAACTACCTCCTATCAGGAGAGACCTCAGGGCTGCATCTTTTGAGCGAAGTACTGAGCCTGAAAACCGTTTACAACCCCACTTACAAGTAAAACTAGCTAAAATGTGCCTGGCTGCTGTTCACTGAAAAGCTAATTCTGCATACATTTTTGGCATACATTTATTTCTGCCGGGTCAGCTGAGCAGTGAATTTCTACTTAACTACCTCCTTTCAGGAGAGACTTCAGGGCTGCATCTTTTGAGCGCAGTACTGAGCCTGAAAACCGTTTACAACCCCACTTACACGTAAAACTAGCTAAAATGTGCCTGGCTGCTGTTCACTGAAAAGGTCATTCTGGGTACATTTTTGGATACATTTGCTTCTGCCGGGTCAGCTGAGCAGTGAATTTCTACTTAACTACCTCCTATCAGGGAGAGACCTCAGGGCTGCATCTTTTGAGCGCAGTACTGAGCCTGATACCCGTTTCCAACCCCACTTACAAGTAAAACTAGCTAAAATGTGCCTGGCTGCTGTTCACTGAAAAGCTCATTCTGGGTACATTTTTTGGATACATTTGCTTCTGCCGGGTCAGCTGAGCAGTGAATTTCTACTTAACTACCTCCTATCAGGAGAGACCTCAGGGCTGCATCTTTTGAGCGCAGTACTGAGCCTGAAAACCATTTACAACCCCAATTACAAGTAAAACTAGCTAAAATGTGCCTGGCTGCTGTTCACTGAAAAGCTCATTCTGCATACATTTTTGGCATATATTTGCTCCTGCCGGGTCAGCTGAGCAGCGAGTTTCTACTTAACTACCTTCTATCAGGAGAGACCTCAGGGCTGCATCCTTTGCGCGCAGTACTGAGCCTGAAAAGCGTTTACAACCCCACTTATAAGTAAACTAGCTAAAACGTGCCTGGCTGCTGTTCACTGAAAAGCTCATTCTGGGTACATTTTTGGTATACATTTGCTTCTGCCGGGTCAGCTGAGCAGCGAATTTTTACTTAACTACCCCCTAATCAGGAGAGACCTCAGGGCTGCATCTTTTGAGCGCAGTACTGAGCCTGATACCCGTTTCCAACCCCACTTACAAGTAAAACTAGCTAAAATGTGCCTGGCTGCTGTTCACTGAAAAGCTCATTCTGGGTACATTTTTGGCATACATTTGCTTCTCCCGGGTCAGCTGAGCAGCGAATTTCTACTTAACTACCTCCTATCAGGAGAGACCTCAGGGCTGCATCTTTTGAGCGCAGTACTGAGCCTGAAAACCGTTTACAACCCCACTTACAAGTAAAACTAGCTAAAATGTGCCTGGCTGCTGGTCACTGAAAAGCTCATTCTGCATACATTTTTGGCATATATTTGCTCCTGCCGGGTCAGCTGAGCAGCAAATTTCTACTTAACTACCTACCTATCAGGAGAGACCTCAGGGCTGCATCTTTTGAGCGCAGTACTGAGCCTGAAAACCGTTTACAACCCCACTTACAAGTAAAACTAGCTAAAATGTGCCTGGCTGTTGTTCACTGAAATGCTCATTCTGGGTGCATTTTTGGTATACATTTGCTTCTGCCGGGTCAGCTGAGCAGTGAATTTCTACTTAACTACCTCCTATCAGGAGAGACCTCAGGGCTGCATCCTTTCAGCGCAGTACTGAGCCTGAAAAGCGTTTACAACCCCACTTACAAGTAAAACTAGCTAAAATGTGCCTGGCTGCTGTTCACTGAAAAGCTCATTCTGGGTACATTTTTGGTATACATTTTCTTCTGCCGGGTCAGCTGAGAGGTAAATTTCTACTTAACTACCTCCTATCAGGAGAGATCTCAGGGCTGCATCTTTTGAGCGCAGTACTGAGCCTGATACCCGTTTCCAACCCCACTTACAAGTAAAACTAGCTAAAATGTGCCTGGCTGCTGGTCACTGAAAAGCTCATTCTGCATACATTTTTGGCATATATTTGCTCCTGTCGGGTCAGCTGAGCAGCAAGTTTCTACTTAACTACCTCCTATCAGGAGAGACCTCAGGGCTGCATCCTTTGAGCGCAGTACTGAGCCTGAAAACCGTTTACAACCCCACTTACAAGTAAAACTAGCTACAATGTGCCTGGCTGCTGTTCACTGAAAAGCTAATTCTGCATACATTTTTGGCATACATTTGTTTCTGCCGGGTCAGCTGAGCAGTGAATTTCTACTTAACTACCTCCTTTCAGGAGAGACTTCAGGGCTGCATCTTTTGAGCGCAGTACTGAGCCTGAAAACCGTTTACAACCCCACTTACAAGTAAAACTAGCTAAAATGTGCCTGGCTGTTGTTCACTGAAATGCTCATTCTGGGTACATTTTTGGTATACATTTGCTTCTGCCGGGTCAGCTGAGCAGTGAATTTCTACTTAACTACCTCCTATCAGGAGAGACCTCAGGGATGCATCCTTTCAGCGCAGTACTGAGCCTGAAAAGCGTTTACAACCCCACTTACAAGTAAAACTAGCTAAAATGTGCCTGGCTGCTGTTCACTGAAAAGCTCATTCTGGGTACATTTTTGGTATACATTTTCTTCTGTGGGTCAGCTGAGAGGTAAATTTCTACTTAACTACCTCCTATCAGGAGAGACCTCAGGGCTGCATCTTTTGAGCGCAGTACTGAGCCTGATACCCGTTTCCAACCCCACTTACAAGTAAAACTAGCTGAAATGTGCCTGGCTGCTGTTCACTGAAAAGCTCATTCTGGGTACATTTTTGGCATACATTTGCTTCTCCCGGGTCAGCTGAGCAGCGAATTTCTACTTAACTACCTCCTATCAGGAGAGACCTCAGGGCTGCATCTTTTGAGCGCAGTACTGAGCCTGAAAACCGTTTACAACCCCACTTACAAGTAAAACTAGCTAAAATGTGCCTGGCTGCTGGTCACTGAAAAGCTCATTCTGCATACATTTTTGGCATATATTTGCTCCTGCCGGGTCAGCTGAGCAGCGAGTTTCTACTTAACTACCTCCTATCAGGAGAGACCTCAGGGCTGCATCCTTTGAGCGCAGTACTGAGCCTGAAAACCGTTTACAACCCCACTTACAAGTAAAACTAGCTAAAATGTGCCTGGCTGCTGTTCACTGAAAAGCTCATTCTGGGTACATTTTTGGTATACATGTGCTTCTGCCGGGTCTCCTGAGCAGTGAATTTCTACATAACTACCTCCTATCAGGAGAGACCTCAGGGCTGCATCTTTTGAGCGCAGTACTGAGCCTGATACCCGTTTCCAACCCCACTTACAAGTAAAACTAGCTAAAATGTGCCTGGCTGCTGGTCACTGAAAAGCTCATTCTGCATACATTTTTGGCATATATTTGCTCCTGCCGGGTCAGCTGAGCAGCAAATTTCTACTTAACTACCTACCTATCAGGAGAGACCTCAGGGCTGCATCTTTTGAGCGCAGTACTGAGCCTGAAAACCGTTTACAACCCCACTTACAAGTAAAACTAGCTAAAATGTGCCTGGCTGCTGTTCACTGAAAAGGTCATTCTGGGTACATTTTTGGTATACATTTGCTTCTGCCGGGTCAGCTGAGCAGTGAATTTCTACTTAACTACCTCCTATCAGGAGAGACCTCAGGGCTGCATCCTTTCAGCACAGTACTGAGCCTGAAAACCGTTTACAACCCCACTTACAAGTAAAACTAGCTAAAATGTGCCTGGCTGCTGTTCACTGAAAAGCTCATTCTGGGTACATTTTTGGTATACATTTTCTTCTGCCGGGTCAGCTGAGAGGTAAATTTCTACTTAACTACCTCCTATCAGGAGAGACCTCAGGGCTGCATCTTTTGAGCGCAGTACTGAGCCTGATACCCGTTTCCAACCCCACTTACAAGTAAAACTAGCTAAAATGTGCCTGGCTGCTGTTCACTGAAAAGCTCATTCTGGGTACATTTTTGGCATACATGTGCTTCTCCCGGGTCAGCTGAGCAGCGAATTTCTACTTAACTACCTCCTATCAGGAGAGACCTCAGGGCTGCATCTTTTGAGCGCAGTACTGAGCCTGAAAACCGTTTACAACCCCACTTACAAGTAAAACTAGCTAAAATGTGCCTGGCTGCCGGTCACTGAAAAGCTCATTCTGCATACATTTTTGGCATATATTTGCTCCTGCCGGGTCAGCTGAGCAGCAAATTTCTACTTAACTACCTCCTATCAGGAGAGACCTCAGGGCTGCATCTTTTGAGCGCAGTACTGAGCCTGAAAACCGTTTACAACCCCACTTACAAGTAAAACTAGCTAAAATGTGCCTGGCTGTTGTTCACTGAAATGCTCATTCTGGGTACATTTTTGGTATACATTTGCTTCTGCCGGGTCAGCTGAGCAGTGAATTTCTACTTAACTACCTCCTATCAGGAGAGACCTCAGGGCTGCATCCTTTCAGCGCAGTACTGAGCCTGAAAAGCGTTTACAACCCCACTTACAAGTAAAACTAGCTAAAATGTGCCTGGCTGCTGTTCACTGAAAAGATCATTCTGGGTACATTATTGGTATACATTTTCTTCTGTGGGTCAGCTGAGAGGTACATTTCTACTTAACTACCTCCTATCAGGAGAGACCTCAGGGCTGCATCTTTTGAGCGCAGTACTGAAAACCGTTTACAACCCCACTTACAAGTAAAACTAGCTAAAATGTGCCTGGCTGCTGTTCACTGAAAAGCTAATTCTGCATACATTTTTGGCATACATTTGTTTCTGCCGGGTCAGCTGAGCAGTGAATTTCTACTTAACTACCTCCTATCAGGAGAGACCTCAGGGCTGCATACTTTCAGCGCAGTACTGAGCCTGAAAAGCGTTTACAACCCCACTTACACGTAAAACTAGCTAAAATGTGCCTGGCTGCTGTTCACTGAAAAGGTCATTCTGGGTACATTTTTGGATACATTTGCTCCTGCCGGGTCAGCTGAGCAGCAAATTTTTACTTAACTACCCTCTAATCAGGAGAGACCTCAGGGCTGCATCCTTTGAGGGCAGTACTGAGCCTGAAAACCGTTTACAACCCCACTTACAAGTAAAACTAGCTAAAATGTGCCTGGCTGCTGTTCACTGAAAAGCTCATTCTGGGTACGTTTTTGGCATACATTTGCTTCTCCCGGGTCAGCTGAGCAGCGAATTTCTACTTAACTACCTCCTATCAGGAGAGACCTCAGGGCTGCATCCTTTGAGCGCAGTACTGAGCCTGAAAAGCGTTTCCAACCCCACTTACAAGTAAAACTAGCTAAAATGTGCCTGGCTGCTGTTCACTGAAAAGGTCATTCTGGGTACATTTTTGGTATACATTTGCTTCTGCCGGGTCAGCTGAGCAGTGAATTTCTACTTAACTACCTCCTATCAGGAGAGACCTCAGGGCTGCATCTTTTGAGCGCAGTCCTGAGCCTGAAAACCGTTTCCAACCCCACTTACAAGTAAAACTAGCTAAAATGTGCCTGGCTGCTGGTCACTGAAAAGCTCATTCTGGGTACATTTTTGGCATACATTTGCTTCTCCCGGGTCAGCTGAGCAGCGAATTTCTACTTAACTACCTCCTATCAGAAGAGACCTCAGGGCTGCATCTTTTGAACGCAGTACTGAGCCTGAAAACCATTTACAACCCAACTTACAAGTAAAACTAGCTAAAATGTGCCTTTCTGCTGTTCACTGAAAAGCTCATTCTGCATACATTTTTGGCATAATTTGCTCTTGCCGGGTCAGCTGAGCAGCGAGTTTCTACTTAACTACCTCCTATCAGGAGAGACCTCAGGGCTGCATCCTTTGCGCGCAGTACTGAGCCTGAATTAGTGTTTACAACCCCACTTACAAGTAAACTAGCTAAAACGTGCCTGGCTGCTGTGCACTGAAAAGCTCATTCTGGGTACATTTTTGGTATACATTTGCTTCTGCCGGGTCAGCTGAGCAGTGAATTTCTACTTAACTACCTCCTATCAGGAGAGACCTTAAGGGCTGCATCTTTTGAGCCTGAAAAGCGTTTACAACCCCACTTACAAGTAAAACTAGCTAAAATGTGCCTGGCTGCTGTTCACTGAAAAGATCATTCTGGGTACATTATTGGTATACATTTTCTTCTGTGGGTCAGCTGAGAGGTACATTTCTACTTAACTACCTCCTATCAGGAGAGACCTCAGGGCTGCATCTTTTGAGCGCAGTACTGAAAACCGTTTACAACCCCACTTACAAGTAAAACTAGCTAAAATGTGCCTGGCTGCTGTTCACTGAAAAGCTAATTCTGCATACATTTTTGGCATACATTTGTTTCTGCCGGGTCAGCTGAGCAGTGAATTTCTACTTAACTACCTCCTATCAGGAGAGACCTCAGGGCTGCATACTTTCAGCGCAGTACTGAGCCTGAAAAGCGTTTACAACCCCACTTACACGTAAAACTAGCTAAAATGTGCCTGGCTGCTGTTCACTGAAAAGGTCATTCTGGGTACATTTTTGGATACATTTGCTCCTGCCGGGTCAGCTGAGCAGCAAATTTTTACTTAACTACCCTCTAATCAGGAGAGACCTCAGGGCTGCATCCTTTGAGGGCAGTACTGAGCCTGAAAACCGTTTACAACCCCACTTACAAGTAAAACTAGCTAAAATGTGCCTGGCTGCTGTTCACTGAAAAGCTCATTCTGGGTACGTTTTTGGCATACATTTGCTTCTCCCGGGTCAGCTGAGCAGCGAATTTCTACTTAACTACCTCCTATCAGGAGAGACCTCAGGGCTGCATCCTTTGAGCGCAGTACTGAGCCTGAAAAGCGTTTCCAACCCCACTTACAAGTAAAACTAGCTAAAATGTGCCTGGCTGCTGTTCACTGAAAAGGTCATTCTGGGTACATTTTTGGTATACATTTGCTTCTGCCGGGTCAGCTGAGCAGTGAATTTCTACTTAACTACCTCCTATCAGGAGAGACCTCAGGGCTGCATCTTTTGAGCGCAGTCCTGAGCCTGAAAACCGTTTCCAACCCCACTTACAAGTAAAACTAGCTAAAATGTGCCTGGCTGCTGTTCACTGAAAAGCTCATTCTGGGTACATTTTTGGCATACATTTGCTTCTCCCGGGTCAGCTGAGCAGCGAATTTCTACTTAACTACCTCCTATCAGAAGAGACCTCAGGGCTGCATCTTTTGAACGCAGTACTGAGCCTGAAAACCATTTACAACCCAACTTACAAGTAAAACTAGCTAAAATGTGCCTTTCTGCTGTTCACTGAAAAGCTCATTCTGCATACATTTTTGGCATAATTTGCTCTTGCCGGGTCAGCTGAGCAGCGAGTTTCTACTTAACTACCTCCTATCAGGAGAGACCTCAGGGCTGCATCCTTTGCGCGCAGTACTGAGCCTGAATTAGTGTTTACAACCCCACTTACAAGTAAACTAGCTAAAACGTGCCTGGCTGCTGTGCACTGAAAAGCTCATTCTGGGTACATTTTTGGTATACATTTGCTACTGCCGGGTCAGCTGAGTAGGGAATTTCTACTTAACTACTCCTATCAGGAGAGACCTCAGGGCTGCATCTTTTGAGCGCAGTACTGAGCCTGATACCCGTTTCCAACCCCACTTACAAGTAAAACTAGCAAAAATGTGCCTGGCTGCTGTTCACTGAATAGCTCCTTCTGCATACATTTTTGGCATATATTTGCTCCTGCCGGGTCAGCTGAGCAGCGAATTTTTACTTAACTACCCCCTAATCAGGAGAGACCTCAGGGCTGCATCCTTTGAGCGCAGTACTGAGCCTGAAAACCATTTACAACCCCACTTACAAGTAAAACTATCTAAAATGTGCCTGGCTGCTGTTCACTGAAAAGCTCATTCTGGGTACATTTTGGTATACATGTGCTTCTCCCGGGTCAGCTGAGCAGCGAATTTCTACTTAACTACCTCCTATCAGGAGAGACCTCAGGGCTGCATCCTTTGAGCGCAGTACTGAGCCTGAAAACCGTTTACAACCCCACTTACAAGTAAAACTAGCTAAAATGTGCCTGGCTGCTGTTCACTGAAAAGCTAATTCTGCATACATTTTTGGCATACATTTGTTTCTGCCGGGTCAGCTGAGCAGTGAAATTCTACTTAACTACCTCCTTTCAGGAGAGACTTCAGGGCTGCATCTTTTGAGCGCAGTACTGAGCCTGAAAACCGTTTACAACCCCACTTACAAGTAAAACTAGCTAAAATGTGCCTGGCTGCTGTTCACTGAAAAGCTAATTCTGCATACATTTTTGGCATACATTTGTTTCTGCCGGGTCAGCTGAGCAGTGAATTTCTACTTAACTACCTCCTATCAGGAGAGACCTCAGGGCTGCATCCTTTCAGCGCAGTACTGAGCCTGAAAAGCGTTTACAACCCCACTTACACGTAAAACTAGCTAAAATGTGCCTGGCTGCTGTTCACTGAAAAGGTCATTCTGGGTACATTTTTGGATACATTTGCTTCTGCCGGGTCAGCTGAGCAGTGAATTTCTACTTAACTACCTCCTATCAGGAGAGACCTCAGGGCTGCATCTTTTGAGCGCAGTACTGAGCCTGAAAACCATTTACAACCCCAATTACAAGTAAAACTAGCTAAAATGTGCCTGGCTGCTGTTCACTGAAAAGCTCATTCTACATACATTTTTGGCATATATTTGCTCCTGCCGGGTCAGCTGAGCAGCGAGTTTCTACTTAACTACCTCCTATCAGGAGAGACCTCAGGGCTGCATCCTTTGCGCGCAGTACTGAGCCTGAATTAGCGTTTACAACCCCACTTACAAGTAAACTAGCTAAAACGTGCCTGGCTGCTGTTCACTGAAAAGCTCATTCTGGGTACATTTTTGGTATACATTTGCTTCTGCCGGGTCAGCTGAGCAGTGAATTTCTACTTAACTACCTCCTATCAGGAGAGACCTCAGGGCTGCATCTTTTGAGCGCAGTACTGAGCCTGAAAACCGTTTACAACCCCACTTACAAGTAAAACTAGCTAAAATGTGCCTGGCTGCTGTTCACTTATAAGCTTATTCTGCATACATTTTTGGCATATATTTGCTCCTGCCGGGTCAGCTGAGCAGCAAATTTTTACTTAACTACCCTCTAATCAGGAGAGACCTCAGGGCTGCATCCTTTGAGGGCAGTACTGAGCCTGATACCCGTTTCCAACCCCACTTACAAGTAAAACTAGCTAAAATGTGCCTGGCTGCTGTTCACTGAAAAGCTCATTCTGCATACATTTTTGGCATACATTTGCTTCTCCCGGGTCAGCTGAGCAGCGAATTTCTACTTAACTACTTCCTATCAGGAGAGACCTCAGGGCTGCATCTTTTGAGCGCAGTACTGAGCCTGAAAACCGTTTCCAACCCCACTTACAAGTAAAACTAGCTAAAATGTGCCTGGCTGCTGTTCACTGAAAAGCTCATTCTGGGTACATTTTTGGCATACATTTGCTTCTCCCGGGTCAGCTGAGCAGCGAATTTCTACTTAACTACCTCCTATCAGGAGAGACCTCAGGGCTGCATCCTTTGAGCGCAGTACTGAGCCTGAAAAGCGTTTCCAACCCCACTTACAAGTAAAACTAGCTAAAATGTGCCTTGCTGCTGTTCACTGAAAAGGTCATTCTGGGTACATTTTTGGTATACATTTGCTTCTGCCGGGTCAGCTGAGCAGTGAATTTCTACTTAACTACCTCCTATCAGGAGAGACCTCAGGGCTGCATCTTTTGAGCGCAGTACTGAGCCTGAAAACCGTTTCCAACCCCACTTACAAGTAAAACTAGCTAAAATGTGCCTGGCTGCTGTTCACTGAAAAGCTCATTCTGGGTACATTTTTGGCATACATTTGCTTCTCCCGGGTCAGCTGAGCAGCGAATTTCTACTTAACTACCTCCTATCAGGAGAGACCTCAGGGCTGCATCTTTTGAACGCAGTACTGAGCCTGAAAACCATTTACAACCCTCTTACAAGTAAAACTAGCTAAAATGTGCCTTTCTGCTGTTCACTGAAAAGCTCATTCTGCATACATTTTTGGCATAATTTGCTCTTGCCGGGTCAGCTGAGCAGCGAGTTTCTACTTAACTACCTCCTATCAGGACAGACCTCAGGGCTGCATCCTTTGCGCGCAGTACTGAGCCTGAATTAGCGTTTACAACCCCACTTACAAGTAAACTAGCTAAAACGTGCCTGGCTGCTGTGCACTGAAAAGCTCATTCTGGGTACATTTTTGGTATACATTTGCTACTGCCGGGTCAGCTGAGTAGGGAATTTCTACTTAACTACTCCTATCAGGAGAGACCTCAGGACTGCATCTTTTGAGCGCAGTACTGAGCCTGATACCCGTTTCCAACCCCACTTACAAGTAAAACTAGCAAAAATGTGCCTGGCTGCTGTTCACTGAAAAGCTCCTTCTGCATACATTTTTGGCATATATTTGCTCCTGCCGGGTCAGCTGAGCAGCGAATTTTTACTTAACTACCCCCTAATCAGGAGAGACCTCAGGGCTGCATCCTTTGAGCGCAGTACTGAGCCTGAAAAGCGTTTACAACCCCACTTACAAGTAAAACTAGCTAAAATGTGCCTGGCTGCTGTTCACTGAAAAGCTCATTCTGGGTACATTTTGGTATACATGTGCTTCTCCCGGGTCAGCTGAGCAGCGAATTTCTACTTAACTACCTCCTATCAGGAGAGACCTCAGGGCTGCATCTTTTGAGCGCAGTACTGAAAACCATTTACAACCCCACTTACAAGTAAACTAGCTAAAATGTGCCTGGCTGCTGTTCACTGAAAAGCTAATTCTGCATACATTTTTGGCATACATTTGTTTCTGCCGGGTCAGCTGAGCAGTGAATTTCTACTTAACTACCTCCTATCAGGAGAGACCTCAGGGCTGCATCCTTTCAGCGCAGTACTGAGCCTGAAAAGCGTTTACAACCCCACTTACACGTAAAACTAGCTAAAATGTGCAATGTGCCTGGCTGCTGTTCACTGAAAAGCTCATTCTGGGTACATTTTTGGTATACATTTTCTTCTGCCGGGTCAGCTGAGAGGTAAATTTCTACTTAACTACCTCCTATCAGGAGAGACCTCAGGGCTGCATCCTTTCAGCGCAGTACTGAGCCTGAAAAGCGTTTACAACCCCACTTACACGTAAAACTAGCTAAAATGTGCCTGGCTGCTGTTCACTGAAAAGGTCATTCTGGGTACATTTTTGGATACATTTGCTTCTGCCGGGTCAGCTGAGCAGTGAATTTCTACTTAACTACCTCCTATCAGGGAGAGACCTCAGGGCTGCATCTTTTGAGCGCAGTACTGAGCCTGATACCCGTTTCCAACCCCACTTACAAGTAAAACTAGCTAAAATGTGCCTGGCTGCTGTTCACTGAAAAGCTCATTCTGGGTACATTTTTTGGATACATTTGCTTCTGCCGGGTCAGCTGAGCAGTGAATTTCTACTTAACTACCTCCTATCAGGAGAGACCTCAGGGCTGCATCTTTTGAGCGCAGTACTGAGCCTGAAAACCATTTACAACCCCAATTACAAGTAAAACTAGCTAAAATGTGCCTGGCTGCTGTTCACTGAAAAGCTCATTCTGCATACATTTTTGGCATATATTTGCTCCTGCCGGGTCAGCTGAGCAGCTAGTTTCTACTTAACTACCTCCTATCAGGAGAGACCTCAGGGCTGCATCCTTTGCGCGCAGTACTGAGCCTGAAAAGCGTTTACAACCCCACTTATAAGTAAACTAGCTAAAACGTGCCTGGCTGCTGTTCACTGAAAAGCTCATTCTGGGTACATTTTTGGTATACATTTGCTTCTGCCGGGTCAGCTGAGCAGCGAATTTTTACTTAACTACCCCCTAATCAGGAGAGACCTCAGGGCTGCATCTTTTGAGCGCAGTACTGAGCCTGATACCCGTTTCCAACCCCACTTACAAGTAAAACTAGCTAAAATGTGCCTGGCTGCTGTTCACTGAAAAGCTCATTCTGGGTACATTTTTGGCATACATTTGCTTCTCCCGGGTCAGCTGAGCAGCGAATTTCTACTTAACTACCTCCTATCAGGAGAGACCTCAGGGCTGCATCTTTTGAGCGCAGTACTGAGCCTGAAACCATTTACAACCCCAATTACAAGTAAAACTAGCTAATGTGCCTGGCTGCTGTTCACTGAAAAGCTCATTTTGCATACATTTTTGGCATATATTTGCTCCTGCCGGGTCAGCTGAGCAGCGAGTTTCTACTTAACTACCTCCTATCAGGAGAGACCTCAGGGCTGCATCCTTTGAGCGCAGTACTGAGCCTGAAAAGCGTTTACAACCCCACTTATAAGTAAACTAGCTAAAACGTGCCTGGCTGCTGTTCACTGAAAAGCTCATTCTGGGTACATTTTTGGTATACATGTGCTTCTGCCGGGTCAGCTGAGCAGCGAATTTTTACTTAACTACCCCCTAATCAGGAGAGACCTCAGGGCTGCATCTTTTGAGCGCAGTACTGAGCCTGATACCCGTTTCCAACCCCACTTACAAGTAAAACTAGCTAAAATGTGCCTGGCTGCTGTTTACTGAAAAGCTCATTCTGGGTACATTTTTGGCATACATTTGCTTCTCCCGGGTCAGCTGAGCAGCGAATTTCTACTTAACTACCTCCTATCAGGAGAGACCTCAGGGCTGCATCTTTTGAGCGCAGTACTGAGCCTGAAACCATTTACAACCCCAATTACAAGTAAAACTAGCTAAAACGTGCCTGGCTGCTGTTCACTGAAAAGCTCATTCTGGGTACATTTTTGGTATACATTTGCTTCTGCCGGGTCAGCTGAGCAGCGAATTTTTACTTAACTACCCCCTAATCAGGAGAGACCTCAGGGCTGCATCTTTTGAGCGCAGTACTGAGCCTGATACCCGTTTCCAACCCCACTTACAAGTAAAACTAGCTAAAATGTGCCTGGCTGCTGTTCACTGAAAAGCTCATTCTGGGTACATTTTTGGCATACATTTGCTTCTCCCGGGTCAGCTGAGCAGTGAATTTCTACTTAACTACCTCCTATCAGGAGAGACCTCAGGGCTGCATCTTTTGAGCGCAGTACTGAGCCTGATACCCGTTTCCAACCCCACTTACAATTAAAACTAGCTAAAATGTGCCTGGCTGCTGTTCACTGAAAAGTTCATTCTGGGTACATTTTTGGCATACATTTGCTTCTCCCGGGTCAGCTGAGCAGCGAATTTCTACTTAACTACCTCCTATCAGGAGAGACCTCAGGGCTGCATCTTTAGAGCGCAGTACTGAGCCTGAAAACCATTTACAACCTCACTTACAGGTAAAACTGGCTAAAATGTGCCTGGCTGCTGTTCACTGAAAAGCTCATTCTGCATACATTTTTGGCAGACATTTGCTCCTGCCGGGTCAGCTGAGCAGCGAATTTCCACTTAACTACCTCCTATCAGGAGAGACCTCAGGGCTGCATCTTTTGAGCGCAGTACTGAGCCTGATACCCGTTTCCAACCCCACTTACAAGTAAAACTAGCTAAAATGTGCCTGGCTGCTGTTCACTAAAAAGCTCATTCTGTGTACATTTTTGGCATACATTTGCTTCTCCCGGGTCAGCTGAGCAGCGAATTTCTACTTAACTACCTCCTATCAGGAGAGACCTCAGGGCTGCATCTTTTGAGCGCAGTACTGAGCCTGAAAACCATTTACAAACCCACTTACACCAGTAAAACTAGCTAAAATGTGCCTGGCTGCTGTTCACTGAAAAGCTTATTCTGCATACATTTTTGGCATATATTTGCTCCTACCGGGTCAGCTGAGCAGCAAATTTTTACTTAACTACCCCCTAATCAGGAGAGACCTCAGGGCTGCATCCTTTGAGCGCAGTACTGAGCCTGATACCCGTTTCCAACCCCACTTACAAGTAAAACTAGCTAAAATGTGCCTGGCTGCTGTTCACTGAAAAGCTCATTCTGGGTACATTTTTGGCATACATTTGCTTCTCCCGGGTCAGCTGAGCAGCGAGTTTCTACTTAACTACCTCCTATCAGGAGAGACCTCAGGGCTGCATCCTTTGCGCGCAGTACTGAGCCTGAATTAGCGTTTACAACCCCACTTACAAGTAAACTAGCTAAAACGTGCCTGGCTGCTGTTCACTGAAAAGCTCATTCTGGGTACATTTTTGGTATACATTTGCTTCTGCCGGGTCAGCTGAGCAATGAATTTCTACTTAACTACCTCCTATCAGGAGAGACCTCAGGGCTGCATCTTTTGAGCGCAGTACTGAGCCTGAAAACCGTTTACAACCCCACTTACAAGTAAAACTAGCTAAAATGTGCCTGGCTGCTGTTCACTGAAAAGCTTATTCTGCATACATTTTTGGCATATATTTGCTCCTGCCGGGTCAGCTGAGCAGCAAATTTTTACTTAACTAACCCCTAATCAGGAGAGACCTCAGGGCTGCATCCTTTGAGCGCAGTACTGAGCCTGATACCCGTTTCCAACCCCACTTACAAGTAAAACTAGCTAAAATGTGCCTGGCTGCTGTTCACTGAAAAGCTCATTCTGGGTACATTTTTGGCATACATTTGCTTCTCCCGGGTCAGCTGAGCAGCGAATTTCTACTTAACTACCTCCTATCAGGAGAGACCTCAGGGCTGCATCTTTTGAGCGCAGTACTGAGCCTGAAAACCGTTTCCAACCCCACTTACAAGTAAAACTAGCTAAAATGTGCCTGGCTGCTGTTCACTGAAAAGGTCATTCTGGGTACATTTTTGGCATACATTTGCGTCTCCCGGGTCAGCTGAGCAGCGAATTTCTACTTAACTACCTCCTATCAGGAGAGACCTCAGGGCTGCATCTTTTGAGCGCAGTACTGAGCCTGAAATACATTTACAAACCCACTTACACCAGTAAAACTAGCTAAAATGTGCCTGGCTGCTGTTCACTGAAAAGCTTATTCTGCATACATTTTTGGCATATATTTGCTCCTGCCGGGTCAGCTGAGCAGCAAATTTTTACTTAACTACCCCCTAATCAGGAGAGACCTCAGGGCTGCATCCTTTGAGCGCAGTACTGAGCCTGATACTCGTTTCCAACCCCACTTACAAGTAAAACTAGCTAAAATGTGCCTGGCTGCTGTTCACTGAAAAGCTCATTCTGGGTACATTTTTGGCATACATTTGCTTCTCCCGGGTCAGCTGAGCAGCGAGTTTCTACTTAACTACCTCCTATCAGGAGAGACCTCAGGGCTGCATCCTTTGCGCGCAGTACTGAGCCTGAATTAGCGTTTACAACCCCACTTACAAGTAAACTAGCTAAAACGTGCCTGGCTGCTGTTCACTGAAAAGCTCATTCTGGGTACATTTTTGGTATACATTTGCTTCTGGCGGGTCAGCTGAGCAGTGAATTTCTACTTAACTACCTCCTATCAGGAGAGACCTCAGGGCTGCATCTTTTGAGCGCAGTACTGAGCCTGAAAACCGTTTACAACCCCACTTACAAGTAAAACTAGCTAAAATGTGCCTGGCTGCTGTTCACTGAAAAGCTTATTCTGCATACATTTTTGGCATATATTTGCTCCTGCCGGGTCAGCTGAGCAGCAAATTTTTACTTAACTAACCCCTAATCAGGAGAGACCTCAGGGCTGCATCCTTTGAGCGCAGTACTGAGCCTGATACCCGTTTCCAACCCCACTTACAAGTAAAACTAGCTAAAATGTGCCTGGCTGCTGTTCACTGAAAAGCTCATTCTGGGTACATTTTTGGCATACATTTGCTTCTCCCGGGTCAGCTGAGCAGTGAATTTCTACTTAACTACCTCCTATCAGGAGAGACCTCAGGGCTGCATCTTTTGAGCGCAGTACTGAGCCTGATACCCGTTTCCAACCCCACTTACAATTAAAACTAGCTAAAATGTGCCTGGCTGCTGTTCACTGAAAAGTTCATTCTGGGTACATTTTTGGCATACATTTGCTTCTCCCGGGTCGGCTGAGCAGCGAATTTCTACTTAACTACCTCCTATCAGGAGAGACCTCAGGGCTGCATCTTTAGAGCGCAGTACTGAGCCTGAAAACCATTTACAACCTCACTTACAGGTAAAACTGGCTAAAATGTGCCTGGCTGCTGTTCACTGAAAAGCTCATTCTGCATACATTTTTGGCAGACATTTGCTCCTGCCGGGTCAGCTGAGCAGCGAATTTCCACTTAACTACCTCCTATCAGGAGAGACCTCAGGGCTGCATCTTTTGAGCGCAGTACTGAGCCTGATACCCGTTTCCAACCCCACTTACAAGTAAAACTAGCTAAAATGTGCCTGGCTGCTGTTCACTAAAAAGCTCATTCTGTGTACATTTTTGGCATACATTTGCTTCTCCCGGGTCAGCTGAGCAGCGAATTTCTACTTAACTACCTCCTATCAGGAGAGACCTCAGGGCTGCATCTTTTGAGCGCAGTACTGAGCCTGAAAACCATTTACAAACCCACTTATACCAGTAAAACTAGCTAAAATGTGCCTGGCTGCTGTTCACTGAAAAGCTTATTCTGCATACATTTTTGGCATATATTTGCTCCTACCGGGTCAGCTGAGCAGCAAATTTTTACTTAACTACCCCCTAATCAGGAGAGACCTCAGGGCTGCATCCTTTGAGCGCAGTACTGAGCCTGATACCCGTTTCCAACCCCACTTACAAGTAAAACTAGCTAAAATGTGCCTGGCTGCTGTTCACTGAAAAGCTCATTCTGGGTACATTTTTGGCATACATTTGCCTCTCCCGGGTCAGCTGAGCAGCGAGTTTCTACTTAACTACCTCCTATCAGGAGAGACCTCAGGGCTGCATCCTTTGCGCGCAGTACTGAGCCTGAATTAGCGTTTACAACCCCACTTACAAGTAAACTAGCTAAAACGTGCCTGGCTGCTGTTCACTGAAAAGCTCATTCTGGGTACATTTTTGGTATACATTTGCTTCTGCCGGGTCAGCTGAGCAGTGAATTTCTACTTAACTACCTCCTATCAGGAGAGACCTCAGGGCTGCATCTTTTGAGCGCAGTACTGAGCCTGAAAACCGTTTACAACCCCACTTACAAGTAAAACTAGCTAAAATGTGCCTGGCTGCTGTTCACTGAAAAGCTTATTCTGCATACATTTTTGGCATATATTTGCTCCTGCCGGGTCAGCTGAGCAGCAAATTTTTACTTAACTAACCCCTAATCAGGAGAGACCTCAGGGCTGCATCCTTTGAGCGCAGTACTGAGCCTGATACCCGTTTCCAACCCCACTTACAAGTAAAACTAGCTAAAATGTGCCTGGCTGCTGTTCACTGAAAAGCTCATTCTGGGTACATTTTTGGCATACATTTGCTTCTCCCGGGTCAGCTGAGCAGCGAATTTCTACTTAACTACCTCCTATCAGGAGAGACCTCAGGGCTGCATCTTTTGAGCGCAGTACTGAGCCTGAAAACCGTTTCCAACCCCACTTACAAGTAAAACTAGCTAAAATGTGCCTGGCTGCTGTTCACTGAAAAGGTCATTCTGGGTACATTTTTGGTATACATTTGCTTCTGCCGGGTCAGCTGAGCAGTGAATTTCTACTTAACTACCTCCTATCAGGAGAGACCTCAGGGCTGCATCTTTTGAGCGCAGTACTGAGCCTGAAAACCATTTACAACCCCACTTACAAGTAAAACTATCTAAAATGTGCCTGGCTGCTGTTCACTGAAAAGCTCATTCTGCATACATTTTTGGCATATATTTGCTCCTGCCGGGTCAGCTGAGCAGCGAGTTTCTACTTAACTACTTCCTATCAGAAGAGACCTCAGGGCTGCATCCTTTGAGCGCAGTACTGAGCCTGAAAACCGTTTCCAACCCCACTTACAAGTAAAACTAGCTAAAATGTGCCTGGCTGCTGTTCACTGAAAAGGTCATTCTGGGTACATTTTTGGTATATATTTGCTTCTGCCGGGTCAGCTGAGCAGTGAATTTCTACTTAACTACCTCCTATCAGAAGAGACCTCATGGCTGCATCTTTTGAGCGCAGTACTGAGCCTGATACCCGTTTCCAACCCCACTTACAAGTAAAACTAGCTAAAAATGTGCCTGGCTACTGTTCACTAAAAAGCTCATTCTGTGTACATTTTTGGCATACATTTGCTTCTCCCGGGTCAGCTGAGCAGCGAATTTCTACTTAACTACCTCCTATCAGGAGAGACCTCAGGGCTGCATCTTTTGAGCGCAGTACTGAGCCTGAAAACCATTTACAAACCCACTTACACCAGTAAAACTAGCTAAAATGTGCCTGGCTGCTGTTCACTGAAAAGCTTATTCTGCATACAATTTTGGCATATATTTGCTCCTGCCGGGTCAGCTGAGCAGCAAATTTTTACTTAACTACCCCCTAATCAGGAGAGACCTCAGGGCTGCATCCTTTGAGCGCAGTACTGAGCCTGATACTTGTTTCCAACCCCACTTACAAGTAAAACTAGCTAAAATGTGCCTGGCTGCTGTTCACTGAAAAGCTCATTCTGGGTACATTTTTGGCATACATTTGCTTCTCCCGGGTCAGCTGAGCAGCGAGTTTCTACTTAACTACCTCCTATCAGGAGAGACCTCAGGGCTGCATCCTTTGCGCGCAGTACTGAGCCTGAATTAGCGTTTACAACCCCACTTACAAGTAAACTAGCTAAAACGTGCCTGGCTGCTGTTCACTGAAAAGCTCATTCTTGGTACATTTTTGGTATACATTTGCTTCTGCCGGGTCAGCTGAGCAGTGAATTTCTACTTAACTACCTCCTATCAGGAGAGACCTCAGGGCTGCATCTTTTGAGCGCAGTACTGAGCCTGAAAACCGTTTACAACCCCACTTACAAGTAAAACTAGCTAAAATGTGCCTGGCTGCTGTTCACTGAAAAGCTTATTCTGCATACATTTTTGGCATATATTTGCTCCTGCCGGGTCAGCTGAGCAGCAAATTTTTACTTAACTAACCCCTAATCAGGAGAGACCTCAGGGCTGCATCCTTTGAGCGCAGTACTGAGCCTGATACCCGTTTCCAACCCCACTTACAAGTAAAACTAGCTAAAATGTGCCTGGCTGCTGTTCACTGAAAAGCTCATTCTGGGTACATTTTTGGCATACATTTGCTTCTCCCGGGTCAGCTGAGCAGCGAATTTATACTTAACTACCTCCTATCAGGAGAGACCTCAGGGCTGCATCTTTTGAGCGCAGTACTGAGCCTGAAAACCGTTTCCAACCCCACTTACAAGTAAAACTAGCTAAAATGTGCCTGGCTGCTGTTCACTGAAAAGGTCATTCTGGGTACATTTTTTGTATACATTTGCTTCTGCCGGGTCAGCTGAGCAGCGAATTTCTACTTAACTACCTCCTATCAGGAGAGACCTCAGGGCTGCATCTTTTGAACGCAGTACTGAGCCTGAAAACCATTTACAACCCCACTTACAAGTAAAACTAGCTAAAATGTGCCTGGCTGCTGTTCACTGAAAAGCTCATTCTGTGTACATTTTTGGCATACATTTGCTTCTCCCGGGTCAGCTGAGCAGCGAATTTCTACTTAACTACCTCCTATCAGGAGAGACCTCAGGGCTGCATCTTTTGAGCGCAGTACTGAGCCTCAAATACATTTACAAACCCACTTACACCAGTAAAACTAGCTAAAATGTGCCTGGCTGCTGTTCACTGAAAATCTTATTCTGCATACATTTTTGGCATATATTTGCTCCTGCCGGGTCAGCTGAGCAGCAAATTTTTACTTAACTACCCCCTAATCAGGAGAGACCTCAGGGCTGCATCCTTTGAGCGCAGTACTGAGCCTGATACTCGTTTCCAACCCCACTTACAAGTAAAACTAGCTAAAATGTGCCTGGCTGCTGTTCACTGAAAAGCTCATTCTGGGTACATTTTTGGCATACATTTGCTTCTCCCGGGTCAGCTGAGCAGCGAGTTTCTACTTAACTACCTCCTATCAGGAGAGACCTCAGGGCTGCATCCTTTGCGCGCAGTACTGAGCCTGAATTAGCGTTTACAACCCCACTTACAAGTAAACTAGCTAAAACGTGCCTGGCTGCTGTTCACTGAAAAGCTCATTCTGAGTACATTTTTGGTATACATTTGCTTCTGGCGGGTCAGCTGAGCAGTGAATTTCTACTTAACTACCTCCTATCAGGAGAGACCTCAGGGCTGCATCTTTTGAGCGCAGTACTGAGCCTGAAAACCGTTTACAACCCCACTTACAAGTAAAACTAGCTAAAATGTGCCTGGCTGCTGTTCACTGAAAAGCTTATTCTGCATACATTTTTGGCATATATTTGCTCCTGCCGGGTCAGCTGAGCAGCAAATTTTTACTTAACTAACCCCTAATCAGGAGAGACCTCAGGGCTGCATCCTTTGAGCGCAGTACTGAGCCTGATACCCGTTTCCAACCCCACTTACAAGTAAAACTAGCTAAAATGTGCCTGGCTGCTGTTCACTGAAAAGCTCATTCTGGGTACATTTTTGGCATACATTTGCTTCTCCCGGGTCAGCTGAGCAGCGAATTTATACTTAACTACCTCCTATCAGGAGAGACCTCAGGGCTGCATCTTTTGAGCGCAGTACTGAGCCTGAAAACCGTTTCCAACCCCACTTACAAATAAAACTAGCTAAAATGTGCCTGGCTGCTGTTCACTGAAAAGGTCATTCTGGGTACATTTTTGGTATACATTTGCTTCTGCCGGGTCAGCTGAGCAGTGAATTTCTACTTAACTACCTCCTATCAGGAGAGACCTCAGGGCTGCATCTTTTGAGCGCAGTACTGAGCCTGAAAACCATTTACAACCCCACTTACAAGTAAAACTATCTAAAATGTGCCTGGCTGCTGTTCACTGAAAAGCTCATTCTGCATACATTTTTGGCATATATTTGCTCCTGCCGGGTCAGCTGAGCAGCGAGTTTCTACTTAACTACTTCCTATCAGAAGAGACCTCAGGGCTGCATCCTTTGAGCACAGTACTGAGCCTGAAAACCGTTTCCAACCCCACTTACAAGTAAAACTAGCTAAAATGTGCCTGGCTGCTGTTCACTGAAAAGCTCATTTTGCATACATTTTTGGCATATATTTGCTCCTGCCGGGTCAGCTGAGCAGCGAGTTTCTACTTAACTACCTCCTATCAGGAGAGACCTCAGGGCTGCATCCTTTGAGCGCAGTACTGAGCCTGAAAACCGTTTACAACCCCACTTACAAGTAAAACTAGCTAAAATGTGCCTGGCTGCTGTTCACTGAAAAGCTAATTCTGCATACATTTTTGGCATACATTTGTTTCTGCCGGGTCAGCTGAGCAGTGAAATTCTACTTAACTACCTCCTTTCAGGAGAGACTTCAGGGCTGCATCTTTTGAGCGCAGTACTGAGCCTGAAAACCGTTTACAACCCCACTTACAAGTAAAACTAGCTAAAATGTGCCTGGCTGCTGTTCACTGAAAAGCTAATTCTGCATACATTTTTGGCATACATTTGTTTCTGCTGGGTCAGCTGAGCAGTGAATTTCTACTTAACTACCTCCTATCAGGAGAGACCTCAGGGCTGCATCCTTTCAGCGCAGTACTGAGCCTGAAAAGCGTTTACAACCCCACTTACACGTAAAACTAGCTAAAATGTGCCTGGCTGCTGTTCACTGAAAAGGTCATTCTGGGTACATTTTTGGATACATTTGCTTCTGCCGGGTCAGCTGAGCAGTGAATTTCTACTTAACTACCTCCTATCAGGAGAGACCTCAGGGCTGCATCTTTTGAGCGCAGTACTGAGCCTGAAAACCATTTACAACCCCAATTACAAGTAAAACTAGCTAAAATGTGCCTGGCTGCTGTTCACTGAAAAGCTCATTCTGCATACATTTTTGGCATATATTTGCTCCTGCCGGGTCAGCTGAGCAGCGAGTTTCTACTTAACTACCTCCTATCAGGAGAGACCTCAGGGCTGCATCCTTTGCGCGCAGTACTGAGCCTGAATTAGCGTTTACAACCCCACTTACAAGTAAACTAGCTAAAACGTGCCTGGCTGCTGTTCACTGAAAAGCTCATTCTGGGTACATTTTTGGTATACATTTGCTTCTGCCGGGTCAGCTGAGCAGTGAATTTCTACTTAACTACCTCCTATCAGGAGAGACCTCAGGGCTGCATCTTTTGAGCGCAGTACTGAGCCTGAAAACCGTTTACAACCCCACTTACAAGTAAAACTAGCTAAAATGTGCCTGGCTGCTGTTCACTTATAAGCTTATTCTGCATACATTTTTGGCATATATTTGCTCCTGCCGGGTCAGCTGAGCAGCAAATTTTTACTTAACTACCCTCTAATCAGGAGAGACCTCAGGGCTGCATCCTTTGAGGGCAGTACTGAGCCTGATACCCGTTTCCAACCCCACTTACAAGTAAAACTAGCTAAAATGTGCCTGGCTGCTGTTCACTGAAAAGCTCATTCTGCATACATTTTTGGCATACATTTGCTTCTCCCGGGTCAGCTGAGCAGCGAATTTCTACTTAACTACTTCCTATCAGGAGAGACCTCAGGGCTGCATCTTTTGAGCGCAGTACTGTGCCTGATACCCGTTTCCAACCCCACTTACAAGTAAAACTAGCTAAAATGTGCCTGGCTGCTGTTCACTGAAAAGCTCATTCTGGGTACATTTTTGGCATACATTTGCTTCTCCCGGGTCAGCTGAGCAGCGAATTTCTACTTAACTACCTCCTATCAGGAGAGACCTCAGGGCTGCATCTTTTGAGCGCAGTACTGAGCCTGAAAACCGTTTCCAACCCCACTTACAAGTAAAACTAGCTAAAATGTGCCTGGCTGCTGTTCACTGAAAAGGTCATTCTGGGTACATTTTTGGTATACATTTGCTTCTGCCGGGTCAGCTGAGCAGTGAATTTCTACTTAACTACCTCCTATCAGGAGAGACCTCAGGGCTGCATCTTTTGAGCGCAGTACTGAGCCTGAAAACCATTTACAACCCCACTTACAAGTAAAACTATCTAAAATGTGCCTGGCTGCTGTTCACTGAAAAGCTCATTCTGCATACATTTTTGGCATATATTTGCTCCTGCCGGGTCAGCTGAGCAGCGAGTTTCTACTTAACTACTTCCTATCAGAAGAGACCTCAGGGCTGCATCCTTTGAGCGCAGTACTGAGCCTGAAAACCGTTTCCAACCCCACTTACAAGTAAAACTAGCTAAAATGTGCCTGGCTGCTGTTCACTGAAAAGGTCATTCTGGGTACATTTTTGGTATATATTTGCTTCTGCCGGGTCAGCTGAGCAGTGAATTTCTACTTAACTACCTCCTATCAGAAGAGACCTCATGGCTGCATCTTTTGAGCGCAGTACTGAGCCTGATACCCGTTTCCAACCCCACTTACAAGTAAAACTAGCTAAAAATGTGCCTGGCTACTGTTCACTAAAAAGCTCATTCTGTGTACATTTTTGGCATACATTTGCTTCTCCCAGGTCAGCTGAGCAGCGAATTTCTACTTAACTACCTCCTATCAGGAGAGACCTCAGGGCTGCATCTTTTGAGCGCAGTACTGAGCCTGAAAACCATTTACAAACCCACTTACACCAGTAAAACTAGCTAAAATGTGCCTGGCTGCTGTTCACTGAAAAGCTTATTCTGCATACAATTTTGGCATATATTTGCTCCTGCCGGGTCAGCTGAGCAGCAAATTTTTACTTAACTACCCCCTAATCAGGAGAGACCTCAGGGCTGCATCCTTTGAGCGCAGTACTGAGCCTGATACTTGTTTCCAACCCCACTTACAAGTAAAACTAGCTAAAATGTGCCTGGCTGCTGTTCACTGAAAAGCTCATTCTGGGTACATTTTTGGCATACATTTGCTTCTCCCGGGTCAGCTGAGCAGCGAGTTTCTACTTAACTACCTCCTATCAGGAGAGACCTCAGGGCTGCATCCTTTGCGCGCAGTACTGAGCCTGAATTAGCGTTTACAACCCCACTTACAAGTAAACTAGCTAAAACGTGCCTGGCTGCTGTTCACTGAAAAGCTCATTCTTGGTACATTTTTGGTATACATTTGCTTCTGCCGGGTCAGCTGAGCAGTGAATTTCTACTTAACTACCTCCTATCAGGAGAGACCTCAGGGCTGCATCTTTTGAGCGCAGTACTGAGCCTGAAAACCGTTTACAACCCCACTTACAAGTAAAACTAGCTAAAATGTGCCTGGCTGCTGTTCACTGAAAAGCTTATTCTGCATACATTTTTGGCATATATTTGCTCCTGCCGGGTCAGCTGAGCAGCAAATTTTTACTTAACTAACCCCTAATCAGGAGAGACCTCAGGGCTGCATCCTTTGAGCGCAGTACTGAGCCTGATACCCGTTTCCAACCCCACTTACAAGTAAAACTAGCTAAAATGTGCCTGGCTGCTGTTCACTGAAAAGCTCATTCTGGGTACATTTTTGGCATACATTTGCTTCTCCCGGGTCAGCTGAGCAGCGAATTTATACTTAACTACCTCCTATCAGGAGAGACCTCAGGGCTGCATCTTTTGAGCGCAGTACTGAGCCTGAAAACCGTTTCCAACCCCACTTACAAGTAAAACTAGCTAAAATGTGCCTGGCTGCTGTTCACTGAAAAGGTCATTCTGGGTACATTTTTTGTATACATTTGCTTCTGCCGGGTCAGCTGAGCAGCGAATTTCTACTTAACTACCTCCTATCAGGAGAGACCTCAGGGCTGCATCTTTTGAACGCAGTACTGAGCCTGAAAACCATTTACAACCCCACTTACAAGTAAAACTAGCTAAAATGTGCCTGGCTGCTGTTCACTGAAAAGCTCATTCTGTGTACATTTTTGGCATACATTTGCTTCTCCCGGGTCAGCTGAGCAGCGAATTTCTACTTAACTACCTCCTATCAGGAGAGACCTCAGGGCTGCATCTTTTGAGCGCAGTACTGAGCCTCAAATACATTTACAAACCCACTTACACCAGTAAAACTAGCTAAAATGTGCCTGGCTGCTGTTCACTGAAAAGCTTATTCTGCATACATTTTTGGCATATATTTGCTCCTGCCGGGTCAGCTGAGCAGCAAATTTTTACTTAACTACCCCCTAATCAGGAGAGACCTCAGGGCTGCATCCTTTGAGCGCAGTACTGAGCCTGATACTCGTTTCCAACCCCACTTACAAGTAAAACTAGCTAAAATGTGCCTGGCTGCTGTTCACTGAAAAGCTCATTCTGGGTACATTTTTGGCATACATTTGCTTCTCCCGGGTCAGCTGAGCAGCGAGTTTCTACTTAACTACCTCCTATCAGGAGAGACCTCAGGGCTGCATCCTTTGCGCGCAGTACTGAGCCTGAATTAGCGTTTACAACCCCACTTACAAGTAAACTAGCTAAAACGTGCCTGGCTGCTGTTCACTGAAAAGCTCATTCTGAGTACATTTTTGGTATACATTTGCTTCTGGCGGGTCAGCTGAGCAGTGAATTTCTACTTAACTACCTCCTATCAGGAGAGACCTCAGGGTTGCATCTTTTGAGCGCAGTACTGAGCCTGAAAACCGTTTACAACCCCACTTACAAGTAAAACTAGCTAAAATGTGCCTGGCTGCTGTTCACTGAAAAGCTTATTCTGCATACATTTTTGGCACATATTTGCTCCTGCCGGGTCAGCTGAGCAGCAAATTTTTACTTAACTAACCCCTAATCAGGAGAGACCTCAGGGCTGCATCCTTTGAGCGCAGTACTGAGCCTGATACCCGTTTCCAACCCCACTTACAAGTAAAACTAGCTAAAATGTGCCTGGCTGCTGTTCACTGAAAAGCTCATTCTGGGTACATTTTTGGCATACATTTGCTTCTCCCGGGTCAGCTGAGCAGCGAATTTATACTTAACTACCTCCTATCAGGAGAGACCTCAGGGCTGCATCTTTTAAGCGCAGTACTGAGCCTGAAAACCGTTTCCAACCCCACTTACAAATAAAACTAGCTAAAATGTGCCTGGCTGCTGTTCACTGAAAAGGTCATTCTGGGTACATTTTTGGTATACATTTGCTTCTGCCGGGTCAGCTGAGCAGTGAATTTCTACTTAACTACCTCCTATCAGGAGAGACCTCAGGGCTGCATCTTTTGAGCGCAGTACTGAGCCTGAAAACCATTTACAACCCCACTTACAAGTAAAACTATCTAAAATGTGCCTGGCTGCTGTTCACTGAAAAGCTCATTCTGCATACATTTTTGGCATACATTTGCTCCTGCCGGGTCAGCTGAGCAGCGAGTTTCTACTTAACTACTTCCTATCAGAAGAGACCTCAGGGCTGCATCCTTTGAGCACAGTACTGAGCCTGAAAACCGTTTCCAACCCCACTTACAAGTAAAACTAGCTAAAATGTGCCTGGCTGCTGTTCACTGAAAAGCTCATTTTGCATACATTTTTGGCATATATTTGCTCCTGCCGGGTCAGCTGAGCAGCGAGTTTCTACTTAACTACCTCCTATCAGGAGAGACCTCAGGGCTGCATCCTTTGAGCGCAGTACTGAGCCTGAAAACCGTTTACAACCCCACTTACAAGTAAAACTAGCTAAAATGTGCCTGGCTGCTGTTCACTGAAAAGCTAATTCTGCATACATTTTTGGCATACATTTGTTTCTGCCGGGTCAGCTGAGCAGTGAAATTCTACTTAACTACCTCCTTTCAGGAGAGACTTCAGGGCTGCATCTTTTGAGCGCAGTACTGAGCCTGAAAACCGTTTCCAACCCCACTTACAAGTAAAACTAGCTAAAAATGTGCCTGGCTACTGTTCACTAAAAAGCTCATTCTGTGTACATTTTTGGCATACATTTGCTTCTCCCAGGTCAGCTGAGCAGCGAATTTCTACTTAACTACCTCCTATCAGGAGAGACCTCAGGGCTGCATCTTTTGAGCGCAGTACTGAGCCTGAAAACCATTTACAAACCCACTTACACCAGTAAAACTAGCTAAAATGTGCCTGGCTGCTGTTCACTGAAAAGCTTATTCTGCATACAATTTTGGCATATATTTGCTCCTGCCGGGTCAGCTGAGCAGCAAATTTTTACTTAACTACCCCCTAATCAGGAGAGACCTCAGGGCTGCATCCTTTGAGCGCAGTACTGAGCCTGATACTTGTTTCCAACCCCACTTACAAGTAAAACTAGCTAAAATGTGCCTGGCTGCTGTTCACTGAAAAGCTCATTCTGGGTACATTTTTGGCATACATTTGCTTCTCCCGGGTCAGCTGAGCAGCGAGTTTCTACTTAACTACCTCCTATCAGGAGAGACCTCAGGGCTGCATCCTTTGCGCGCAGTACTGAGCCTGAATTAGCGTTTACAACCCCACTTACAAGTAAACTAGCTAAAACGTGCCTGGCTGCTGTTCACTGAAAAGCTCATTCTTGGTACATTTTTGGTATACATTTGCTTCTGCCGGGTCAGCTGAGCAGTGAATTTCTACTTAACTACCTCCTATCAGGAGAGACCTCAGGGCTGCATCTTTTGAGCGCAGTACTGAGCCTGAAAACCGTTTACAACCCCACTTACAAGTAAAACTAGCTAAAATGTGCCTGGCTGCTGTTCACTGAAAAGCTTATTCTGCATACATTTTTGGCATATATTTGCTCCTGCCGGGTCAGCTGAGCAGCAAATTTTTACTTAACTAACCCCTAATCAGGAGAGACCTCAGGGCTGCATCCTTTGAGCGCAGTACTGAGCCTGATACCCGTTTCCAACCCCACTTACAAGTAAAACTAGCTAAAATGTGCCTGGCTGCTGTTCACTGAAAAGCTCATTCTGGGTACATTTTTGGCATACATTTGCTTCTCCCGGGTCAGCTGAGCAGCGAATTTATACTTAACTACCTCCTATCAGGAGAGACCTCAGGGCTGCATCTTTTGAGCGCAGTACTGAGCCTGAAAACCGTTTCCAACCCCACTTACAAGTAAAACTAGCTAAAATGTGCCTGGCTGCTGTTCACTGAAAAGGTCATTCTGGGTACATTTTTTGTATACATTTGCTTCTGCCGGGTCAGCTGAGCAGCGAATTTCTACTTAACTACCTCCTATCAGGAGAGACCTCAGGGCTGCATCTTTTGAACGCAGTACTGAGCCTGAAAACCATTTACAACCCCACTTACAAGTAAAACTAGCTAAAATGTGCCTGGCTGCTGTTCACTGAAAAGCTCATTCTGTGTACATTTTTGGCATACATTTGCTTCTCCCGGGTCAGCTGAGCAGCGAATTTCTACTTAACTACCTCCTATCAGGAGAGACCTCAGGGCTGCATCTTTTGAGCGCAGTACTGAGCCTCAAATACATTTACAAACCCACTTACACCAGTAAAACTAGCTAAAATGTGCCTGGCTGCTGTTCACTGAAAAGCTTATTCTGCATACATTTTTGGCATATATTTGCTCCTGCCGGGTCAGCTGAGCAGCAAATTTTTACTTAACTACCCCCTAATCAGGAGAGACCTCAGGGCTGCATCCTTTGAGCGCAGTACTGAGCCTGATACTCGTTTCCAACCCCACTTACAAGTAAAACTAGCTAAAATGTGCCTGGCTGCTGTTCACTGAAAAGCTCATTCTGGGTACATTTTTGGCATACATTTGCTTCTCCCGGGTCAGCTGAGCAGCGAGTTTCTACTTAACTACCTCCTATCAGGAGAGACCTCAGGGCTGCATCCTTTGCGCGCAGTACTGAGCCTGAATTAGCGTTTACAACCCCACTTACAAGTAAACTAGCTAAAACGTGCCTGGCTGCTGTTCACTGAAAAGCTCATTCTGAGTACATTTTTGGTATACATTTGCTTCTGGCGGGTCAGCTGAGCAGTGAATTTCTACTTAACTACCTCCTATCAGGAGAGACCTCAGGGCTGCATCTTTTGAGCGCAGTACTGAGCCTGAAAACCGTTTACAACCCCACTTACAAGTAAAACTAGCTAAAATGTGCCTGGCTGCTGTTCACTGAAAAGCTTATTCTGCATACATTTTTGGCACATATTTGCTCCTGCCGGGTCAGCTGAGCAGCAAATTTTTACTTAACTAACCCCTAATCAGGAGAGACCTCAGGGCTGCATCCTTTGAGCGCAGTACTGAGCCTGATACCCGTTTCCAACCCCACTTACAAGTAAAACTAGCTAAAATGTGCCTGGCTGCTGTTCACTGAAAAGCTCATTCTGGGTACATTTTTGGCATACATTTGCTTCTCCCGGGTCAGCTGAGCAGCGAATTTATACTTAACTACCTCCTATCAGGAGAGACCTCAGGGCTGCATCTTTTAAGCGCAGTACTGAGCCTGAAAACCGTTTCCAACCCCACTTACAAATAAAACTAGCTAAAATGTGCCTGGCTGCTGTTCACTGAAAAGGTCATTCTGGGTACATTTTTGGTATACATTTGCTTCTGCCGGGTCAGCTGAGCAGTGAATTTCTACTTAACTACCTCCTATCAGGAGAGACCTCAGGGCTGCATCTTTTGAGCGCAGTACTGAGCCTGAAAACCATTTACAACCCCACTTACAAGTAAAACTATCTAAAATGTGCCTGGCTGCTGTTCACTGAAAAGCTCATTCTGCATACATTTTTGGCATACATTTGCTCCTGCCGGGTCAGCTGAGCAGCGAGTTTCTACTTAACTACTTCCTATCAGAAGAGACCTCAGGGCTGCATCCTTTGAGCACAGTACTGAGCCTGAAAACCGTTTCCAACCCCACTTACAAGTAAAACTAGCTAAAATGTGCCTGGCTGCTGTTCACTGAAAAGCTCATTTTGCATACATTTTTGGCATATATTTGCTCCTGCCGGGTCAGCTGAGCAGCGAGTTTCTACTTAACTACCTCCTATCAGGAGAGACCTCAGGGCTGCATCCTTTGAGCGCAGTACTGAGCCTGAAAACCGTTTACAACCCCACTTACAAGTAAAACTAGCTAAAATGTGCCTGGCTGCTGTTCACTGAAAAGCTAATTCTGCATACATTTTTGGCATACATTTGTTTCTGCCGGGTCAGCTGAGCAGTGAAATTCTACTTAACTACCTCCTTTCAGGAGAGACTTCAGGGCTGCATCTTTTGAGCGCAGTACTGAGCCTGAAAACCGTTTACAACCCCACTTACAAGTAAAACTAGCTAAAATGTGCCTGGCTGCTGTTCACTGAAAAGCTAATTCTGCATACATTTTTGGCATACATTTGTTTCTGCTGGGTCAGCTGAGCAGTGAATTTCTACTTAACTACCTCCTATCAGGAGAGACCTCAGGGCTGCATCCTTTCAGCGCAGTACTGAGCCTGAAAAGCGTTTACAACCCCACTTACACGTAAAACTAGCTAAAATGTGCCTGGCTGCTGTTCACTGAAAAGGTCATTCTGGGTACATTTTTGGATACATTTGCTTCTGCCGGGTCAGCTGAGCAGTGAATTTCTACTTAACTACCTCCTATCAGGAGAGACCTCAGGGCTGCATCTTTTGAGCGCAGTACTGAGCCTGAAAACCATTTACAACCCCAATTACAAGTAAAACTAGCTAAAATGTGCCTGGCTGCTGTTCACTGAAAAGCTCATTCTGCATACATTTTTGGCATATATTTGCTCCTGCCGGGTCAGCTGAGCAGCGAGTTTCTACTTAACTACCTCCTATCAGGAGAGACCTCAGGGCTGCATCCTTTGCGCGCAGTACTGAGCCTGAATTAGCGTTTACAACCCCACTTACAAGTAAACTAGCTAAAACGTGCCTGGCTGCTGTTCACTGAAAAGCTCATTCTGGGTACATTTTTGGTATACATTTGCTTCTGCCGGGTCAGCTGAGCAGTGAATTTCTACTTAACTACCTCCTATCAGGAGAGACCTCAGGGCTGCATCTTTTGAGCGCAGTACTGAGCCTGAAAACCGTTTACAACCCCACTTACAAGTAAAACTAGCTAAAATGTGCCTGGCTGCTGTTCACTTATAAGCTTATTCTGCATACATTTTTGGCATATATTTGCTCCTGCCGGGTCAGCTGAGCAGCAAATTTTTACTTAACTACCCTCTAATCAGGAGAGACCTCAGGGCTGCATCCTTTGAGGGCAGTACTGAGCCTGATACCCGTTTCCAACCCCACTTACAAGTAAAACTAGCTAAAATGTGCCTGGCTGCTGTTCACTGAAAAGCTCATTCTGCATACATTTTTGGCATACATTTGCTTCTCCCGGGTCAGCTGAGCAGCGAATTTCTACTTAACTACTTCCTATCAGGAGAGACCTCAGGGCTGCATCTTTTGAGCGCAGTACTGTGCCTGAAAACCGTTTCCAACCCCACTTACAAGTAAAACTAGCTAAAATGTGCCTGGCTGCTGTTCACTGAAAAGGTCATTCTGGGTACATTTTTTGTATACATTTGCTTCTGCCGGGTCAGCTGAGCAGCGAGTTTCTACTTAACTACCTCCTATCAGGAGAGACCTCAGGGCTGCATCCTTTGCGCGCAGTACTGAGCCTGAATTAGCGTTTACAACCCCACTTACAAGTAAACTAGCTAAAACGTGCCTGGCTGCTGTTCACTGAAAAGCTCATTCTGAGTACATTTTTGGTATACATTTGCTTCTGGCGGGTCAGCTGAGCAGTGAATTTCTACTTAACTACCTCCTATCAGGAGAGACCTCAGGGCTGCATCTTTTGAACGCAGTACTGAGCCTGAAAACCATTTACAACCCCACTTACAAGTAAAACTAGCTAAAATGTGCCTTTCTGCTGTTCACTGAAAAGCTCATTCTGCATACATTTTTGGCATAATTTGCTCTTGCCGGGTCAGCTGAGCAGCGAGTTTCTACTTAACTACCTCCTATCAGGAGAGACCTCAGGGCTGCATCCTTTGCGCGTAGTACTGAGCCTGAATTAGCGTTTACAACCCCACTTACAAGTAAACTAGCTAAAACGTGCCTGGCTGCTGTGCACTGAAAAGCTCATTCTGGGTACATTTTTGGTATACATTTGCTACTGCCGGGTCAGCTGAGTAGGGAATTTCTACTTAACTACTCCTATCAGGAGAGACCTCAGGGCTGCATCTTTTGAGCGCAGTACTGAGCCTGAAACCCGTTTCCAACCCCACTTACAAGTAAAACTAGCAAAAATGTGCCTGGCTGCTGTTCACTGAAAAGCTCCTTCTGCATACATTTTTGGCATATATTTGCTCCTGCCGGGTCAGCTGAGCAGCGAATTTTTACTTAACTACCCCCTAATCAGGAGAGACCTCAGGGCTGCATCCTTTGAGCGCAGTACTGAGCCTGAAAAGCGTTTACAACCCCACTTACAAGTAAAACTAGCTAAAATGTGCCTGGCTGCTGTTCACTGAAAAGCTCATTCTGGGTACATTTTGGTATACATGTGCTTCTCCCGGGTCAGCTGAGCAGCGAATTTCTACTTAACTACCTCCTATCAGGAGAGACCTCAGGGCTGCATCTTTTGAGCGAAGTACTGAGCCTGAAAACCGTTTACAACCCCACTTACAAGTAAAACTAGCTAAAATGTGCCTGGCTGCTGTTCACTGAAAAGCTAATTCTGCATACATTTTTGGCATACATTTATTTCTGCCGGGTCAGCTGAGCAGTGAATTTCTCCTTAACTACCTCCTTTCAGGAGAGACTTCAGGGCTGCATCTTTTGAGCGCAGTACTGAGCCTGAAAACCGTTTACAACCCCACTTACAAGTAAAACTAGCTAAAATGTGCCTGGCTGCTGTTCACTGAAAAGCTCATTCTGGGTACATTTTTGGTATACATTTTCTTCTGCCGGGTCAGCTGAGAGGTAAATTTCTACTTAACTACCTCCTATCAGGAGAGACCTCAGGGCTGCATCCTTTCAGCGCAGTACTGAGCCTGAAAAGCGTTTACAACCCCACTTACACAAAACTAGCTAAAATGTGCCTGGCTGCTGTTCACTGAAAAGGTCATTCTGGGTACATTTTTGGATACATTTGCTTCTGCCGGGTCAGCTGAGCAGTGAATTTCTACTTAACTACCTCCTATCAGGGAGAGACCTCAGGGCTGCATCTTTTGAGCGCAGTACTGAGCCTGATACCCGTTTCCAACCCCACTTACAAGTAAAACTAGCTAAAATGTGCCTGGCTGCTGTTCACTGAAAAGCTCATTCTGGGTACATTTTTTGGATACATTTGCTTCTGCCGGGTCAGCTGAGCAGTGAATTTCTACTTAACTACCTCCTATCAGGAGAGACCTCAGGGCTGCATCTTTTGAGCGCAGTACTGAGCCTGAAAACCATTTACAACCCCAATTACAAGTAAAACTAGCTAAAATGTGCCTGGCTGCTGTTCACTGAAAAGCTCATTCTGCATACATTTTTGGCATATATTTGCTCCTGCCGGGTCAGCTGAGCAGCGAGTTTCTACTTAACTACCTCCTATCAGGAGAGACCTCAGGGCTGCATCCTTTGCGCGCAGTACTGAGCCTGAAAAGCGTTTACAACCCCACTTATAAGTAAACTAGCTAAAACGTGCCTGGCTGCTGTTCACTGAAAAGCTCATTCTGGGTACATTTTTGGTATACATTTGCTTCTGCCGGGTCAGCTGAGCAGCGAATTTTTACTTAACTACCCCCTAATCAGGAGAGACCTCAGGGCTGCATCTTTTGAGCGCAGTACTGAGCCTGAAACCATTTACAACCCCAATTACAAGTAAAACTAGCTAAAATGTGCCTGGCTGCTGTTCACTGAAAAGCTCATTTTGCATACATTTTTGGCATATATTTGCTCCTGCCGGGTCAGCTGAGCAGCGAGTTTCTACTTAACTACCTCCTATCAGGAGAGACCTCAGGGCTGCATCCTTTGAGCGCAGTACTGAGCCTGAAAAGCGTTTACAACCCCACTTACAAGTAAAACTAGCTAAAATGTGCCTGGCTGCTGTTCACTGAAAAGCTCATTCTGGGTACATTTTGGTATACATGTGCTTCTCCCGGGTCAGCTGAGCAGCGAATTTCTACTTAACTACCTCCTATCAGGAGAGACCTCAGGGCTGCATCTTTTGAGCGAAGTACTGAGCCTGAAAACCGTTTACAACCCCACTTACAAGTAAAACTAGCTAAAATGTGCCTGGCTGCTGTTCACTGAAAAGCTAATTCTGCATACATTTTTGGCATACATTTATTTCTGCCGGGTCAGCTGAGCAGTGAATTTCTACTTAACTACCTCCTTTTTAGGAGAGACTTCAGGGCTGCATCTTTTGAGCGCAGTACTGAGCCTGAAAACCGTTTACAACCCCACTTACAAGTAAAACTAGCTAAAATGTGCCTGGCTGCTGTTCACTGAAAAGCTCATTCTGGGTACATTTTTGGTATACATTTTCTTCTGCCGGGTCAGCTGAGAGGTAAATTTCTACTTAACTACCTCCTATCAGGAGAGACCTCAGGGCTGCATCCTTTCAGCGCAGTACTGAGCCTGAAAAGCGTTTACAACCCCACTTACACGTAAAACTAGCTAAAATGTGCCTGGCTGCTGTTCACTGAAAAGCTCATTCTGCATACATTTTTGGCATATATTTGCTCCTGCCGGGTCAGCTGAGCAGCGAGTTTCTACTTAACTACCTCCTATCAGGAGAGACCTCAGGGCTGCATCCTTTGCGCGCAGTACTGAGCCTGAAAAGCGTTTACAACCCCACTTATAAGTAAAACTAGCTAAAATGTGCCTGGCTGCTGTTCACTGAAAAGCTTATTCTGCATACATTTTTGGCATATATTTGCTCCTGCCGGGTCAGCTGAGCAGCAAATTTTTACTTAACTAACCCCTAATCAGGAGAGACCTCAGGGCTGCATCCTTTGAGCGCAGTACTGAGCCTGATACCCGTTTCCAACCCCACTTACAAGTAAAACTAGCTAAAATGTGCCTGGCTGCTGTTCACTGAAAAGCTCATTCTGGGTACATTTTTGGCATACATTTGCTTCTCCCGGGTCAGCTGAGCAGCGAATTTATACTTAACTACCTCCTATCAGGAGAGACCTCAGGGCTGCATCTTTTGAGCGCAGTACTGAGCCTGAAAACCGTTTCCAACCCCACTTACAAGTAAAACTAGCTAAAATGTGCCTGGCTGCTGTTCACTGAAAAGGTCATTCTGGGTACATTTTTTGTATACATTTGCTTCTGCCGGGTCAGCTGAGCAGCGAATTTCTACTTAACTACCTCCTATCAGGAGAGACCTCAGGGCTGCATCTTTTGAACGCAGTACTGAGCCTGAAAACCATTTACAACCCCACTTACAAGTAAAACTAGCTAAAATGTGCCTGGCTGCTGTTCACTGAAAAGCTCATTCTGTGTACATTTTTGGCATACATTTGCTTCTCCCGGGTCAGCTGAGCAGCGAATTTCTACTTAACTACCTCCTATCAGGAGAGACCTCAGGGCTGCATCTTTTGAGCGCAGTACTGAGCCTCAAATACATTTACAAACCCACTTACACCAGTAAAACTAGCTAAAATGTGCCTGGCTGCTGTTCACTGAAAAGCTTATTCTGCATACATTTTTGGCATATATTTGCTCCTGCCGGGTCAGCTGAGCAGCAAATTTTTACTTAACTACCCCCTAATCAGGAGAGACCTCAGGGCTGCATCCTTTGAGCGCAGTACTGAGCCTGATACTCGTTTCCAACCCCACTTACAAGTAAAACTAGCTAAAATGTGCCTGGCTGCTGTTCACTGAAAAGCTCATTCTGGGTACATTTTTGGCATACATTTGCTTCTCCCGGGTCAGCTGAGCAGCGAGTTTCTACTTAACTACCTCCTATCAGGAGAGACCTCAGGGCTGCATCCTTTGCGCGCAGTACTGAGCCTGAATTAGCGTTTACAACCCCACTTACAAGTAAACTAGCTAAAACGTGCCTGGCTGCTGTTCACTGAAAAGCTCATTCTGAGTACATTTTTGGTATACATTTGCTTCTGGCGGGTCAGCTGAGCAGTGAATTTCTACTTAACTACCTCCTATCAGGAGAGACCTCAGGGCTGCATCTTTTGAGCGCAGTACTGAGCCTGAAAACCGTTTACAACCCCACTTACAAGTAAAACTAGCTAAAATGTGCCTGGCTGCTGTTCACTGAAAAGCTTATTCTGCATACATTTTTGGCATATATTTGCTCCTGCCGGGTCAGCTGAGCAGCAAATTTTTACTTAACTAACCCCTAATCAGGAGAGACCTCAGGGCTGCATCCTTTGAGCGCAGTACTGAGCCTGATACCCGTTTCCAACCCCACTTACAAGTAAAACTAGCTAAAATGTGCCTGGCTGCTGTTCACTGAAAAGCTCATTCTGGGTACATTTTTGGCATACATTTGCTTCTCCCGGGTCAGCTGAGCAGCGAATTTATACTTAACTACCTCCTATCAGGAGAGACCTCAGGGCTGCATCTTTTGAGCGCAGTACTGAGCCTGAAAACCGTTTCCAACCCCACTTACAAATAAAACTAGCTAAAATGTGCCTGGCTGCTGTTCACTGAAAAGGTCATTCTGGGTACATTTTTGGTATACATTTGCTTCTGCCGGGTCAGCTGAGCAGTGAATTTCTACTTAACTACCTCCTATCAGGAGAGACCTCAGGGCTGCATCTTTTGAGCGCAGTACTGAGCCTGAAAACCATTTACAACCCCACTTACAAGTAAAACTATCTAAAATGTGCCTGGCTGCTGTTCACTGAAAAGCTCATTCTGCATACATTTTTGGCATATATTTGCTCCTGCCGGGTCAGCTGAGCAGCGAGTTTCTACTTAACTACTTCCTATCAGAAGAGACCTCAGGGCTGCATCCTTTGAGCACAGTACTGAGCCTGAAAACCGTTTCCAACCCCACTTACAAGTAAAACTAGCTAAAATGTGCCTGGCTGCTGTTCACTGAAAAGCTCATTTTGCATACATTTTTGGCATATATTTGCTCCTGCCGGGTCAGCTGAGCAGCGAGTTTCTACTTAACTACCTCCTATCAGGAGAGACCTCAGGGCTGCATCCTTTGAGCGCAGTACTGAGCCTGAAAACCGTTTACAACCCCACTTACAAGTAAAACTAGCTAAAATGTGCCTGGCTGCTGTTCACTGAAAAGCTAATTCTGCATACATTTTTGGCATACATTTGTTTCTGCCGGGTCAGCTGAGCAGTGAAATTCTACTTAACTACCTCCTTTCAGGAGAGACTTCAGGGCTGCATCTTTTGAGCGCAGTACTGAGCCTGAAAACCGTTTACAACCCCACTTACAAGTAAAACTAGCTAAAATGTGCCTGGCTGCTGTTCACTGAAAAGCTAATTCTGCATACATTTTTGGCATACATTTGTTTCTGCTGGGTCAGCTGAGCAGTGAATTTCTACTTAACTACCTCCTATCAGGAGAGACCTCAGGGCTGCATCCTTTCAGCGCAGTACTGAGCCTGAAAAGCGTTTACAACCCCACTTACACGTAAAACTAGCTAAAATGTGCCTGGCTGCTGTTCACTGAAAAGGTCATTCTGGGTACATTTTTGGATACATTTGCTTCTGCCGGGTCAGCTGAGCAGTGAATTTCTACTTAACTACCTCCTATCAGGAGAGACCTCAGGGCTGCATCTTTTGAGCGCAGTACTGAGCCTGAAAACCATTTACAACCCCAATTACAAGTAAAACTAGCTAAAATGTGCCTGGCTGCTGTTCACTGAAAAGCTCATTCTGCATACATTTTTGGCATATATTTGCTCCTGCCGGGTCAGCTGAGCAGCGAGTTTCTACTTAACTACCTCCTATCAGGAGAGACCTCAGGGCTGCATCCTTTGCGCGCAGTACTGAGCCTGAATTAGCGTTTACAACCCCACTTACAAGTAAACTAGCTAAAACGTGCCTGGCTGCTGTTCACTGAAAAGCTCATTCTGGGTACATTTTTGGTATACATTTGCTTCTGCCGGGTCAGCTGAGCAGTGAATTTCTACTTAACTACCTCCTATCAGGAGAGACCTCAGGGCTGCATCTTTTGAGCGCAGTACTGAGCCTGAAAACCGTTTACAACCCCACTTACAAGTAAAACTAGCTAAAATGTGCCTGGCTGCTGTTCACTTATAAGCTTATTCTGCATACATTTTTGGCATATATTTGCTCCTGCCGGGTCAGCTGAGCAGCAAATTTTTACTTAACTACCCTCTAATCAGGAGAGACCTCAGGGCTGCATCCTTTGAGGGCAGTACTGAGCCTGATACCCGTTTCCAACCCCACTTACAAGTAAAACTAGCTAAAATGTGCCTGGCTGCTGTTCACTGAAAAGCTCATTCTGCATACATTTTTGGCATACATTTGCTTCTCCCGGGTCAGCTGAGCAGCGAATTTCTACTTAACTACTTCCTATCAGGAGAGACCTCAGGGCTGCATCTTTTGAGCGCAGTACTGAGCCTGAAAACCGTTTCCAACCCCCACTTACAAGTAAAACTAGCTAAAATGTGCCTGGCTGCTGTTCACTGAAAAGCTCATTCTGGGTACATTTTTGGCATACATTTGCTTCTCCCGGGTCAGCTGAGCAGCGAATTTCTACTTAACTACCTCCTATCAGGAGAGACCTCAGGGCTGCATCCTTTGAGCGCAGTACTGAGCCTGAAAAGCGTTTCCAACCCCACTTACAAGTAAAACTAGCTAAAATGTGCCTGGCTGCTGTTCACTGAAAAGGTCATTCTGGGTACATTTTTGGTATACATTTGCTTCTGCCGGGTCAGCTGAGCAGTGAATTTCTACTTAACTACCTCCTATCAGGAGAGACCTCAGGGCTGCATCTTTTGAGCGCAGTACTGAGCCTGAAAACCGTTTCCAACCCCACTTACAAGTAAAACTAGCTAAAATGTGCCTGGCTGCTGTTCACTGAAAAGCTCATTCTGGGTACATTTTTGGCATACATTTGCTTCTCCCGGGTCAGCTGAGCAGCGAATTTCTACTTAACTACCTCCTATCAGGAGAGACCTCAGGGCTGCATCTTTTGAACGCAGTACTGAGCCTGAAAACCATTTACAACCCCACTTACAAGTAAAACTAGCTAAAATGTGCCTTTCTGCTGTTCACTGAAAAGCTCATTCTGCATACATTTTTGGCATAATTTGCTCTTGCCGGGTCAGCTGAGCAGCGAGTTTCTACTTAACTACCTCCTATCAGGAGAGACCTCAGGGCTGCATCCTTTGCGCGTAGTACTGAGCCTGAATTAGCGTTTACAACCCCACTTACAAGTAAACTAGCTAAAACGTGCCTGGCTGCTGTGCACTGAAAAGCTCATTCTGGGTACATTTTTGGTATACATTTGCTACTGCCGGGTCAGCTGAGTAGGGAATTTCTACTTAACTACTCCTATCAGGAGAGACCTCAGGGCTGCATCTTTTGAGCGCAGTACTGAGCCTGAAACCCGTTTCCAACCCCACTTACAAGTAAAACTAGCAAAAATGTGCCTGGCTGCTGTTCACTGAAAAGCTCCTTCTGCATACATTTTTGGCATATATTTGCTCCTGCCGGGTCAGCTGAGCAGCGAATTTTTACTTAACTACCCCCTAATCAGGAGAGACCTCAGGGCTGCATCCTTTGAGCGCAGTACTGAGCCTGAAAAGCGTTTACAACCCCACTTACAAGTAAAACTAGCTAAAATGTGCCTGGCTGCTGTTCACTGAAAAGCTCATTCTGGGTACATTTTGGTATACATGTGCTTCTCCCGGGTCAGCTGAGCAGCGAATTTCTACTTAACTACCTCCTATCAGGAGAGACCTCAGGGCTGCATCTTTTGAGCGAAGTACTGAGCCTGAAAACCGTTTACAACCCCACTTACAAGTAAAACTAGCTAAAATGTGCCTGGCTGCTGTTCACTGAAAAGCTAATTCTGCATACATTTTTGGCATACATTTATTTCTGCCGGGTCAGCTGAGCAGTGAATTTCTCCTTAACTACCTCCTTTCAGGAGAGACTTCAGGGCTGCATCTTTTGAGCGCAGTACTGAGCCTGAAAACCGTTTACAACCCCACTTACAAGTAAAACTAGCTAAAATGTGCCTGGCTGCTGTTCACTGAAAAGCTCATTCTGGGTACATTTTTGGTATACATTTTCTTCTGCCGGGTCAGCTGAGAGGTAAATTTCTACTTAACTACCTCCTATCAGGAGAGACCTCAGGGCTGCATCCTTTCAGCGCAGTACTGAGCCTGAAAAGCGTTTACAACCCCACTTACACAAAACTAGCTAAAATGTGCCTGGCTGCTGTTCACTGAAAAGGTCATTCTGGGTACATTTTTGGATACATTTGCTTCTGCCGGGTCAGCTGAGCAGTGAATTTCTACTTAACTACCTCCTATCAGGGAGAGACCTCAGGGCTGCATCTTTTGAGCGCAGTACTGAGCCTGATACCCGTTTCCAACCCCACTTACAAGTAAAACTAGCTAAAATGTGCCTGGCTGCTGTTCACTGAAAAGCTCATTCTGGGTACATTTTTTGGATACATTTGCTTCTGCCGGGTCAGCTGAGCAGTGAATTTCTACTTAACTACCTCCTATCAGGAGAGACCTCAGGGCTGCATCTTTTGAGCGCAGTACTGAGCCTGAAAACCATTTACAACCCCAATTACAAGTAAAACTAGCTAAAATGTGCCTGGCTGCTGTTCACTGAAAAGCTCATTCTGCATACATTTTTGGCATATATTTGCTCCTGCCGGGTCAGCTGAGCAGCGAGTTTCTACTTAACTACCTCCTATCAGGAGAGACCTCAGGGCTGCATCCTTTGCGCGCAGTACTGAGCCTGAAAAGCGTTTACAACCCCACTTATAAGTAAACTAGCTAAAACGTGCCTGGCTGCTGTTCACTGAAAAGCTCATTCTGGGTACATTTTTGGTATACATTTGCTTCTGCCGGGTCAGCTGAGCAGCGAATTTTTACTTAACTACCCCCTAATCAGGAGAGACCTCAGGGCTGCATCTTTTGAGCGCAGTACTGAGCCTGAAACCATTTACAACCCCAATTACAAGTAAAACTAGCTAAAATGTGCCTGGCTGCTGTTCACTGAAAAGCTCATTTTGCATACATTTTTGGCATATATTTGCTCCTGCCGGGTCAGCTGAGCAGCGAGTTTCTACTTAACTACCTCCTATCAGGAGAGACCTCAGGGCTGCATCCTTTGAGCGCAGTACTGAGCCTGAAAAGCGTTTACAACCCCACTTACAAGTAAAACTAGCTAAAATGTGCCTGGCTGCTGTTCACTGAAAAGCTCATTCTGGGTACATTTTGGTATACATGTGCTTCTCCCGGGTCAGCTGAGCAGCGAATTTCTACTTAACTACCTCCTATCAGGAGAGACCTCAGGGCTGCATCTTTTGAGCGAAGTACTGAGCCTGAAAACCGTTTACAACCCCACTTACAAGTAAAACTAGCTAAAATGTGCCTGGCTGCTGTTCACTGAAAAGCTAATTCTGCATACATTTTTGGCATACATTTATTTCTGCCGGGTCAGCTGAGCAGTGAATTTCTACTTAACTACCTCCTTTCAGGAGAGACTTCAGGGCTGCATCTTTTGAGCGCAGTACTGAGCCTGAAAACCGTTTACAACCCCACTTACAAGTAAAACTAGCTAAAATGTGCCTGGCTGCTGTTCACTGAAAAGCTCATTCTGGGTACATTTTTGGTATACATTTTCTTCTGCCGGGTCAGCTGAGAGGTAAATTTCTACTTAACTACCTCCTATCAGGAGAGACCTCAGGGCTGCATCCTTTCAGCGCAGTACTGAGCCTGAAAAGCGTTTACAACCCCACTTACACGTAAAACTAGCTAAAATGTGCCTGGCTGCTGTTCACTGAAAAGCTCATTCTGCATACATTTTTGGCATATATTTGCTCCTGCCGGGTCAGCTGAGCAGCGAGTTTCTACTTAACTACCTCCTATCAGGAGAGACCTCAGGGCTGCATCCTTTGCGCGCAGTACTGAGCCTGAAAAGCGTTTACAACCCCACTTATAAGTAAAACTAGCTAAAATGTGCCTGGCTGCTGTTCACTGAAAAGCTTATTCTGCATACATTTTTGGCATATATTTGCTCCTGCCGGGTCAGCTGAGCAGCAAATTTTTACTTAACTAACCCCTAATCAGGAGAGACCTCAGGGCTGCATCCTTTGAGCGCAGTACTGAGCCTGATACCCGTTTCCAACCCCACTTACAAGTAAAACTAGCTAAAATGTGCCTGGCTGCTGTTCACTGAAAAGCTCATTCTGGGTACATTTTTGGCATACATTTGCTTCTCCCGGGTCAGCTGAGCAGCGAATTTATACTTAACTACCTCCTATCAGGAGAGACCTCAGGGCTGCATCTTTTGAGCGCAGTACTGAGCCTGAAAACCGTTTCCAACCCCACTTACAAGTAAAACTAGCTAAAATGTGCCTGGCTGCTGTTCACTGAAAAGGTCATTCTGGGTACATTTTTTGTATACATTTGCTTCTGCCGGGTCAGCTGAGCAGCGAATTTCTACTTAACTACCTCCTATCAGGAGAGACCTCAGGGCTGCATCTTTTGAACGCAGTACTGAGCCTGAAAACCATTTACAACCCCACTTACAAGTAAAACTAGCTAAAATGTGCCTGGCTGCTGTTCACTGAAAAGCTCATTCTGTGTACATTTTTGGCATACATTTGCTTCTCCCGGGTCAGCTGAGCAGCGAATTTCTACTTAACTACCTCCTATCAGGAGAGACCTCAGGGCTGCATCTTTTGAGCGCAGTACTGAGCCTCAAATACATTTACAAACCCACTTACACCAGTAAAACTAGCTAAAATGTGCCTGGCTGCTGTTCACTGAAAAGCTTATTCTGCATACATTTTTGGCATATATTTGCTCCTGCCGGGTCAGCTGAGCAGCAAATTTTTACTTAACTACCCCCTAATCAGGAGAGACCTCAGGGCTGCATCCTTTGAGCGCAGTACTGAGCCTGATACTCGTTTCCAACCCCACTTACAAGTAAAACTAGCTAAAATGTGCCTGGCTGCTGTTCACTGAAAAGCTCATTCTGGGTACATTTTTGGCATACATTTGCTTCTCCCGGGTCAGCTGAGCAGCGAGTTTCTACTTAACTACCTCCTATCAGGAGAGACCTCAGGGCTGCATCCTTTGCGCGCAGTACTGAGCCTGAATTAGCGTTTACAACCCCACTTACAAGTAAACTAGCTAAAACGTGCCTGGCTGCTGTTCACTGAAAAGCTCATTCTGAGTACATTTTTGGTATACATTTGCTTCTGGCGGGTCAGCTGAGCAGTGAATTTCTACTTAACTACCTCCTATCAGGAGAGACCTCAGGGCTGCATCTTTTGAGCGCAGTACTGAGCCTGAAAACCGTTTACAACCCCACTTACAAGTAAAACTAGCTAAAATGTGCCTGGCTGCTGTTCACTGAAAAGCTTATTCTGCATACATTTTTGGCATATATTTGCTCCTGCCGGGTCAGCTGAGCAGCAAATTTTTACTTAACTAACCCCTAATCAGGAGAGACCTCAGGGCTGCATCCTTTGAGCGCAGTACTGAGCCTGATACCCGTTTCCAACCCCACTTACAAGTAAAACTAGCTAAAATGTGCCTGGCTGCTGTTCACTGAAAAGCTCATTCTGGGTACATTTTTGGCATACATTTGCTTCTCCCGGGTCAGCTGAGCAGCGAATTTATACTTAACTACCTCCTATCAGGAGAGACCTCAGGGCTGCATCTTTTGAGCGCAGTACTGAGCCTGAAAACCGTTTCCAACCCCACTTACAAATAAAACTAGCTAAAATGTGCCTGGCTGCTGTTCACTGAAAAGGTCATTCTGGGTACATTTTTGGTATACATTTGCTTCTGCCGGGTCAGCTGAGCAGTGAATTTCTACTTAACTACCTCCTATCAGGAGAGACCTCAGGGCTGCATCTTTTGAGCGCAGTACTGAGCCTGAAAACCATTTACAACCCCACTTACAAGTAAAACTATCTAAAATGTGCCTGGCTGCTGTTCACTGAAAAGCTCATTCTGCATACATTTTTGGCATATATTTGCTCCTGCCGGGTCAGCTGAGCAGCGAGTTTCTACTTAACTACTTCCTATCAGAAGAGACCTCAGGGCTGCATCCTTTGAGCACAGTACTGAGCCTGAAAACCGTTTCCAACCCCACTTACAAGTAAAACTAGCTAAAATGTGCCTGGCTGCTGTTCACTGAAAAGCTCATTTTGCATACATTTTTGGCATATATTTGCTCCTGCCGGGTCAGCTGAGCAGCGAGTTTCTACTTAACTACCTCCTATCAGGAGAGACCTCAGGGCTGCATCCTTTGAGCGCAGTACTGAGCCTGAAAACCGTTTACAACCCCACTTACAAGTAAAACTAGCTAAAATGTGCCTGGCTGCTGTTCACTGAAAAGCTAATTCTGCATACATTTTTGGCATACATTTGTTTCTGCCGGGTCAGCTGAGCAGTGAAATTCTACTTAACTACCTCCTTTCAGGAGAGACTTCAGGGCTGCATCTTTTGAGCGCAGTACTGAGCCTGAAAACCGTTTACAACCCCACTTACAAGTAAAACTAGCTAAAATGTGCCTGGCTGCTGTTCACTGAAAAGCTAATTCTGCATACATTTTTGGCATACATTTGTTTCTGCTGGGTCAGCTGAGCAGTGAATTTCTACTTAACTACCTCCTATCAGGAGAGACCTCAGGGCTGCATCCTTTCAGCGCAGTACTGAGCCTGAAAAGCGTTTACAACCCCACTTACACGTAAAACTAGCTAAAATGTGCCTGGCTGCTGTTCACTGAAAAGGTCATTCTGGGTACATTTTTGGATACATTTGCTTCTGCCGGGTCAGCTGAGCAGTGAATTTCTACTTAACTACCTCCTATCAGGAGAGACCTCAGGGCTGCATCTTTTGAGCGCAGTACTGAGCCTGAAAACCATTTACAACCCCAATTACAAGTAAAACTAGCTAAAATGTGCCTGGCTGCTGTTCACTGAAAAGCTCATTCTGCATACATTTTTGGCATATATTTGCTCCTGCCGGGTCAGCTGAGCAGCGAGTTTCTACTTAACTACCTCCTATCAGGAGAGACCTCAGGGCTGCATCCTTTGCGCGCAGTACTGAGCCTGAATTAGCGTTTACAACCCCACTTACAAGTAAACTAGCTAAAACGTGCCTGGCTGCTGTTCACTGAAAAGCTCATTCTGGGTACATTTTTGGTATACATTTGCTTCTGCCGGGTCAGCTGAGCAGTGAATTTCTACTTAACTACCTCCTATCAGGAGAGACCTCAGGGCTGCATCTTTTGAGCGCAGTACTGAGCCTGAAAACCGTTTACAACCCCACTTACAAGTAAAACTAGCTAAAATGTGCCTGGCTGCTGTTCACTTATAAGCTTATTCTGCATACATTTTTGGCATATATTTGCTCCTGCCGGGTCAGCTGAGCAGCAAATTTTTACTTAACTACCCTCTAATCAGGAGAGACCTCAGGGCTGCATCCTTTGAGGGCAGTACTGAGCCTGATACCCGTTTCCAACCCCACTTACAAGTAAAACTAGCTAAAATGTGCCTGGCTGCTGTTCACTGAAAAGCTCATTCTGCATACATTTTTGGCATACATTTGCTTCTCCCGGGTCAGCTGAGCAGCGAATTTCTACTTAACTACTTCCTATCAGGAGAGACCTCAGGGCTGCATCTTTTGAGCGCAGTACTGTGCCTGAAAACCGTTTCCAACCCCACTTACAAGTAAAACTAGCTAAAATGTGCCTGGCTGCTGTTCACTGAAAAGCTCATTCTGGGTACATTTTTGGCATACATTTGCTTCTCCCGGGTCAGCTGAGCAGCGAACTTCTACTTAACTACCTCCTATCAGGAGAGACCTCAGGGCTGCATCCTTTGAGCGCAGTACTGAGCCTGAAAAGCGTTTCCAACCCCACTTACAAGTAAAACTAGCTAAAATGTGCCTGGCTGCTGTTCACTGAAAAGGTCATTCTGGGTACATTTTTGGTATACATTTGCTTCTGCCGGGTCAGCTGAGCAGTGAATTTCTACTTAACTACCTCCTATCAGGAGAGACCTCAGGGCTGCATCTTTTGAGCGCAGTACTGAGCCTGAAAACCGTTTCCAACCCCACTTACAAGTAAAACTAGCTAAAATGTGCCTGGCTGCTGTCCACTGAAAAGCTCATTCTGGGTACATTTTTGGCATACATTTGCTTCTCCCGGGTCAGCTGAGCAGCGAATTTCTACTTAACTACCTCCTATCAGGAGAGACCTCAGGGCTGCATCTTTTGAACGCAGTACTGAGCCTGAAAACCATTTACAACCCCACTTACAAGTAAAACTAGCTAAAATGTGCCTTTCTGCTGTTCACTGAAAAGCTCATTCTGCATACATTTTTGGCATAATTTGCTCTTGCCGGGTCAGCTGAGCAGCGAGTTTCTACTTAACTACCTCCTATCAGGAGAGACCTCAGGGCTGCATCCTTTGCGCGCAGTACTGAGCCTGAATTAGCGTTTACAACCCCACTTACAAGTAAACTAGCTAAAACGTGCCTGGCTGCTGTGCACTGAAAAGCTCATTCTGGGTACATTTTTGGTATACATTTGCTACTGCCGGGTCAGCTGAGTAGGGAATTTCTACTTAACTACTCCTATCAGGAGAGACCTCAGGGCTGCATCTTTTGAGCGCAGTACTGAGCCTGATACCCGTTTCCAACCCCACTTACAAGTAAAACTAGCAAAAATGTGCCTGGCTGCTGTTCACTGAAAAGCTCCTTCTGCGTACATTTTTGGCATATATTTGCTCCTGCCGGGTCAGCTGAGCAGCGAATTTTTACTTAACTACCCCCTAATCAGGAGAGACCTCAGGGCTGCATCCTTTGAGCGCAGTACTGAGCCTGAAAAGCGTTTACAACCCCACTTACAAGTAAAACTAGCTAAAATGTGCCTGGCTGCTGTTCACTGAAAAGCTCATTCTGGGTACATTTTTGGCATACATTTGCTTCTCCCGGGTCAGCTGAGCAGCGAATTTCTACTTAACTACCTCCTATCAGGAGAGACCTCAGGGCTGCATCTTTTGAGCGAAGTACTGAGCCTGAAAACCATTTACAACCCCACTTACAAGTAAAACTATCTAAAATGTGCCTGGCTGCTGTTCACTGAAAAGCTCATTCTGCATACATTTTTGGCATATATTTGCTCCTGCCGGGTCAGCTGAGCAGCGAGTTTCTACTTAACTACTTCCTATCAGAAGAGACCTCAGGGCTGCATCCTTTGAGCGCAGTACTGAGCCTGAAAACCGTTTCCAACCCCACTTACAAGTAAAACTAGCTAAAATGTGCCTGGCTGCTGTTCACTGAAAAGCTCATTTTGCATACATTTTTGGCATATATTTGCTCCTGCCGGGTCAGCTGAGCAGCGAGTTTCTACTTAACTACCTCCTAACAGGAGAGACCTCAGGGCTGCATCCTTTGAGCGCAGTACTGAGCCTGAAAACCGTTTACAACCCCACTTACAAGTAAAACTAGCTAAAATGTGCCTGGCTGCTGTTCACTGAAAAGCTAATTCTGCATACATTTTTGGCATACATTTGTTTCTGCCGGGTCAGCTGAGCAGTGAAATTCTACTTAACTACCTCCTTTCAGGAGAGACTTCAGGGCTGCATCTTTTGAGCGCAGTACTGAGCCTGAAAACCGTTTACAACCCCACTTACAAGTAAAACTAGCTAAAATGTGCCTGGCTGCTGTTCACTGAAAAGCTAATTCTGCATACATTTTTGGCATACATTTGTTTCTGCCGGGTCAGCTGAGCAGTGAATTTCTACTTAACTACCTCCTATCAGGAGAGACCTCAGGGCTGCATCCTTTCAGCGCAGTACTGAGCCTGAAAAGCGTTTACAACCCCACTTACACGTAAAACTAGCTAAAATGTGCCTGGCTGCTGTTCACTGAAAAGGTCATTCTGGGTACATTTTTGGATACATTTGCTTCTGCCGGGTCAGCTGAGCAGTGAATTTCTACTTAACTACCTCCTATCAGGAGAGACCTCAGGGCTGCATCTTTTGAGCGCAGTACTGAGCCTGAAAACCATTTACAACCCCAATTACAAGTAAAACTAGCTAAAATGTGCCTGGCTGCTGTTCACTGAAAAGCTCATTCTGCATACATTTTTGGCATATATTTGCTCCTGCCGGGTCAGCTGAGCAGCGAGTTTCTACTTAACTACCTCCTATCAGGAGAGACCTCAGGGCTGCATCCTTTGCGCGCAGTACTGAGCCTGAATTAGCGTTTACAACCCCACTTACAAGTAAACTAGCTAAAACGTGCCTGGCTGCTGTTCACTGAAAAGCTCATTCTGGGTACATTTTTGGTATACATTTGCTTCTGCCGGGTCAGCTGAGCAGTGAATTTCTACTTAACTACCTCCTATCAGGAGAGACCTCAGGGCTGCATCTTTTGAGCGCAGTACTGAGCCTGAAAACCGTTTACAACCCCACTTACAAGTAAAACTAGCTAAAATGTGCCTGGCTGCTGTTCACTTATAAGCTTATTCTGCATACATTTTTGGCATATATTTGCTCCTGCCGGGTCAGCTGAGCAGCAAATTTTTACTTAACTACCCTCTAATCAGGAGAGACCTCAGGGCTGCATCCTTTGAGGGCAGTACTGAGCCTGATACCCGTTTCCAACCCCACTTACAAGTAAAACTAGCTAAAATGTGCCTGGCTGCTGTTCACTGAAAAGCTCATTCTGCATACATTTTTGGCATACATTTGCTTCTCCCGGGTCAGCTGAGCAGCGAATTTCTACTTAACTACTTCCTATCAGGAGAGACCTCAGGGCTGCATCTTTTGAGCGCAGTACTGAGCCTGAAAACCGTTTCCAACCCCCACTTACAAGTAAAACTAGCTAAAATGTGCCTGGCTGCTGTTCACTGAAAAGCTCATTCTGGGTACATTTTTGGCATACATTTGCTTCTCCCGGGTCAGCTGAGCAGCGAATTTCTACTTAACTACCTCCTATCAGGAGAGACCTCAGGGCTGCATCCTTTGAGCGCAGTACTGAGCCTGAAAAGCGTTTCCAACCCCACTTACAAGTAAAACTAGCTAAAATGTGCCTGGCTGCTGTTCACTGAAAAGGTCATTCTGGGTACATTTTTGGTATACATTTGCTTCTGCCGGGTCAGCTGAGCAGTGAATTTCTACTTAACTACCTCCTATCAGGAGAGACCTCAGAGCTGCATCTTTTGAGCGCAGTACTGAGCCTGAAAACCGTTTCCAACCCCACTTACAAGTAAAACTAGCTAAAATGTGCCTGGCTGCTGTTCACTGAAAAGCTCATTCTGGGTACATTTTTGGCATACATTTGCTTCTCCCGGGTCAGCTGAGCAGCGAATTTCTACTTAACTACCTCCTATCAGGAGAGACCTCAGGGCTGCATCTTTTGAACGCAGTACTGAGCCTGAAAACCATTTACAACCCCACTTACAAGTAAAACTAGCTAAAATGTGCCTTTCTGCTGTTCACTGAAAAGCTCATTCTGCATACATTTTTGGCATAATTTGCTCTTGCCGGGTCAGCTGAGCAGCGAGTTTCTACTTAACTACCTCCTATCAGGAGAGACCTCAGGGCTGCATCCTTTGCGCGCAGTACTGAGCCTGAATTAGCGTTTACAACCCCACTTACAAGTAAACTAGCTAAAACGTGCCTGGCTGCTGTGCACTGAAAAGCTCATTCTGGGTACATTTTTGGTATACATTTGCTACTGCCGGGTCAGCTGAGTAGGGAATTTCTACTTAACTACTCCTATCAGGAGAGACCTCAGGGCTGCATCTTTTGAGCGCAGTACTGAGCCTGAAACCCGTTTCCAACCCCACTTACAAGTAAAACTAGCAAAAATGTGCCTGGCTGCTGTTCACTGAAAAGCTCCTTCTGCATACATTTTTGGCATATATTTGCTCCTGCCGGGTCAGCTGAGCAGCGAATTTTTACTTAACTACCCCCTAATCAGGAGAGACCTCAGGGCTGCATCCTTTGAGCGCAGTACTGAGCCTGAAAAGCGTTTACAACCCCACTTACAAGTAAAACTAGCTAAAATGTGCCTGGCTGCTGTTCACTGAAAAGCTCATTCTGGGTACATTTTGGTATACATGTGCTTCTCCCGGGTCAGCTGAGCAGCGAATTTCTACTTAACTACCTCCTATCAGGAGAGACCTCAGGGCTGCATCTTTTGAGCGAAGTACTGAGCCTGAAAACCGTTTACAACCCCACTTACAAGTAAAACTAGCTAAAATGTGCCTGGCTGCTGTTCACTGAAAAGCTAATTCTGCATACATTTTTGGCATACATTTATTTCTGCCGGGTCAGCTGAGCAGTGAATTTCTCCTTAACTACCTCCTTTCAGGAGAGACTTCAGGGCTGCATCTTTTGAGCGCAGTACTGAGCCTGAAAACCGTTTACAACCCCACTTACAAGTAAAACTAGCTAAAATGTGCCTGGCTGCTGTTCACTGAAAAGCTCATTCTGGGTACATTTTTGGTATACATTTTCTTCTGCCGGGTCAGCTGAGAGGTAAATTTCTACTTAACTACCTCCTATCAGGAGAGACCTCAGGGCTGCATCCTTTCAGCGCAGTACTGAGCCTGAAAAGCGTTTACAACCCCACTTACACAAAACTAGCTAAAATGTGCCTGGCTGCTGTTCACTGAAAAGGTCATTCTGGGTACATTTTTGGATACATTTGCTTCTGCCGGGTCAGCTGAGCAGTGAATTTCTACTTAACTACCTCCTATCAGGGAGAGACCTCAGGGCTGCATCTTTTGAGCGCAGTACTGAGCCTGATACCCGTTTCCAACCCCACTTACAAGTAAAACTAGCTAAAATGTGCCTGGCTGCTGTTCACTGAAAAGCTCATTCTGGGTACATTTTTTGGATACATTTGCTTCTGCCGGGTCAGCTGAGCAGTGAATTTCTACTTAACTACCTCCTATCAGGAGAGACCTCAGGGCTGCATCTTTTGAGCGCAGTACTGAGCCTGAAAACCATTTACAACCCCAATTACAAGTAAAACTAGCTAAAATGTGCCTGGCTGCTGTTCACTGAAAAGCTCATTCTGCATACATTTTTGGCATATATTTGCTCCTGCCGGGTCAGCTGAGCAGCGAGTTTCTACTTAACTACCTCCTATCAGGAGAGACCTCAGGGCTGCATCCTTTGCGCGCAGTACTGAGCCTGAAAAGCGTTTACAACCCCACTTATAAGTAAACTAGCTAAAACGTGCCTGGCTGCTGTTCACTGAAAAGCTCATTCTGGGTACATTTTTGGTATACATTTGCTTCTGCCGGGTCAGCTGAGCAGCAAATTTTTACTTAACTACCCCCTAATCAGGAGAGACCTCAGGGCTGCATCTTTTGAGCGCAGTACTGAGCCTGATACCCGTTTCCAACCCCACTTACAAGTAAAACTAGCTAAAATGTGCCTGGCTGCTGTTCACTGAAAAGCTCATTCTGGGTACATTTTTGGCATACATTTGCTTCTCCCGGGTCAGCTGAGCAGCGAATTTCTACTTAACTACCTCCTATCAGGAGAGACCTCAGGGCTGCATCTTTTGAGCGCAGTACTGAGCCTGAAACCATTTACAACCCCAATTACAAGTAAAACTAGCTAAAATGTGCCTGGCTGCTGTTCACTGAAAAGCTCATTTTGCATACATTTTTGGCATATATTTGCTCCTGCCGGGTCAGCTGAGCAGCGAGTTTCTACTTAACTACCTCCTATCAGGAGAGACCTCAGGGCTGCATCCTTTGAGCGCAGTACTGAGCCTGAAAAGCGTTTACAACCCCACTTACAAGTAAAACTAGCTAAAATGTGCCTGGCTGCTGTTCACTGAAAAGCTCATTCTGGGTACATTTTGGTATACATGTGCTTCTCCCGGGTCAGCTGAGCAGCGAATTTCTACTTAACTACCTCCTATCAGGAGAGACCTCAGGGCTGCATCTTTTGAGCGAAGTACTGAGCCTGAAAACCGTTTACAACCCCACTTACAAGTAAAACTAGCTAAAATGTGCCTGGCTGCTGTTCACTGAAAAGCTAATTCTGCATACATTTTTGGCATACATTTATTTCTGCCGGGTCAGCTGAGCAGTGAATTTCTACTTAACTACCTCCTTTCAGGAGAGACTTCAGGGCTGCATCTTTTGAGCGCAGTACTGAGCCTGAAAACCGTTTACAACCCCACTTACAAGTAAAACTAGCTAAAATGTGCCTGGCTGCTGTTCACTGAAAAGCTCATTCTGGGTACATTTTTGGTATACATTTTCTTCTGCCGGGTCAGCTGAGAGGTAAATTTCTACTTAACTACCTCCTATCAGGAGAGACCTCAGGGCTGCATCCTTTCAGCGCAGTACTGAGCCTGAAAAGCGTTTACAACCCCACTTACACGTAAAACTAGCTAAAATGTGCCTGGCTGCTGTTCACTGAAAAGCTCATTCTGCATACATTTTTGGCATATATTTGCTCCTGCCGGGTCAGCTGAGCAGCGAGTTTCTACTTAACTACCTCCTATCAGGAGAGACCTCAGGGCTGCATCCTTTGCGCGCAGTACTGAGCCTGAAAAGCGTTTACAACCCCACTTATAAGTAAACTAGCTAAAACGTGCCTGGCTGCTGTTCACTGAAAAGCTCATTCTGGGTACATTTTTGGTATACATTTTCTTCTGCCGGGTCAGCTGAGCAGCGAATTTTTACTTAACTACCCCCTAATCAGGAGAGACCTCAGGGCTGCATCTTTTGAGCGCAGTACTGAGCCTGATACCCGTTTCCAACCCCACTTACAAGTAAAACTAGCTAAAATGTGCCTGGCTGCTGTTGACTGAAAAGCTCATTCTGGGTACATTTTTGGCATACATTTGCTTCTCCCGGGTCAGCTGAGCAGCGAATTTCTACTTAACTACCTCCTATCAGGAGAGACCTCAGGGCTGCATCTTTTGAGCGCAGTACTGAGCCTGAAACCATTTACAACCCCAATTACAAGTAAAACTAGCTAAAATGTGCCTGGCTGCTGTTCACTGAAAAGCTCATTTTGCATACATTTTTGGCATATATTTGCTCCTGCCGGGTCAGCTGAGCAGCGAGTTTCTACTTAACTACCTCCTATCAGGAGAGACCTCAGGGCTGCATCCTTTGAGCGCATTACTGAGCCTGAAAAGCGTTTACAACCCCACTTATAAGTAAACTAGCTAAAACGTGCCTGGCTGCTGTTCACTGAAAAGCTCATTCTGGGTACATTTTTGGTATACATTTGCTTCTGCCGGGTCAGCTGAGCAGCGAATTTTTACTTAACTACCCCCTAATCAGGAGAGACCTCAGGGCTGCATCTTTTGAGCGCAGTACTGAGCCTGATACCCGTTTCCAATCCCACTTACAAGTAAAACTAGCTAAAATGTGCCTGGCTGCTGTTTACTGAAAAGCTCATTCTGGGTACATTTTTGGCATACATTTGCTTCTCCCGGGTCAGCTGAGCAGCAAATTTCTACTTAACTACCTCCTATCAGGAGAGACCTCAGGGCTGCATCTTTTGAGCACAGTACTGAGCCTGAAACCATTTACAACCCCAATTACAAGTAAAACTAGCTAAAATGTGCCTGGCTGCTGTTCACTGAAAAGCTCATTTTGCATACATTTTTGGCATATATTTGCTCCTGCCGGGTCAGCTGAGCAGCGAGTTTCTACTTAACTACCTCCTATCAGGAGAGACTTCAGGGCTGCATCCTTTGAGGGCAGTACTGAGCCTGAAAAGCGTTTACAACCCCACTTACACATAATACTAGCTAAAATGTGCCTGGCTGCTGTTCACTGAAAAGGTCATTCTGGGTACATTTTTGGTATACATTTGCTACTCCCGGGTCAGCTGAGCAGTGAATTTCTACTTAACTACCTACTATCAGAAGAGACCTCATGGCTGCATCTTTTGAGCGCAGTACTGAGCCTGAAAACCGTTTCCAACCCCACTTACAAGTAAAACTAGCTAAAATGTGCCTGGCTGCTGTTCACTGAAAAGCTCATTCTGGGTACATTTTTGGCATACATTTGCTTCTCCCGGGTCAGCTGAGCAGTGAATTTCTACTTAACTACCTCCTATCAGGAGAGACCTCAGGGCTGCATCTTTTGAGCGCAGTACTGAGCCTGATACCCGTTTCCAACCCCACTTACAATTAAAACTAGCTAAAATGTGCCTGGCTGCTGTTCACTGAAAAGTTCATTCTGGGTAAATTTTTGGCATACATTTGCTTCTCCCGGGTCAGCTGAGCAGCGAATTTCTACTTAACTACCTCCTATCAGGAGAGACCTCAGGGCTGCATCTTTAGAGCGCAGTACTGAGCCTGAAAACCATTTACAACCTCACTTACAAGTAAAACCGGCTAAAATGTGCCTGGCTGCTGTTCACTGAAAAGCTCATTCTGCATACATTTTTGGCAGACATTTGCTCCTGCCGGGTCAGCTGAGCAGCGAATTTCCACTTAACTACCTCCTATCAGGAGAGACCTCAGGGCTGCATCTTTTGAGCGCAGTACTGAGCCTAATACCCGTTTCCAACCCCACTTACAAGTAAAACTAGCTAAAATGTGCCTGGCTGCTGTTCACTAAAAAGCTCATTCTGTGTACATTTTTGGCATACATTTGCTTCTCCCGGGTCAGCTGAGCAGCGAATTTCTACTTAACTACCTCCTATCAGGAGAGACCTCAGGGCTGCATCTTTTGAGCGCAGTACTGAGCCTGAAAACCATTTACAAACCCACTTACACCAGTAAAACTAGCTAAAATGTGCCTGGCTGCTGTTCACTGAAAAGCTTATTCTGCATACATTTTTGGCATATATTTGCTCCTGCCGGGTCAGCTGAGCAGCAAATTTTTACTTAACTACCCCCTAATCAGGAGAGACCTCAGGGCTGCATCCTTTGCGCGCAGTACTGAGCCTGAATTAGCGTTTACAACCCCACTTACAAGTAAACTAGCTAAAACGTGCCTGGCTGCTGTTCACTGAAAAGCTCATTCTGGGTACATTTTTGGTATACATTTGCTTCTGCCGGGTCAGCTGAGCAGTGAATTTCTACTTAACTACCTCCTATCAGGAGAGACCTCAGGGCTGCATCTTTTGAGCGCAGTACTGAGCCTGAAAACCGTTTACAACCCCATTTCCAAGTAAAACTAGCTAAAATGTGCCTGGCTGCTGTTCACTGAAAAGCTTATTCTGCATACATTTTTGGCATATATTTGCTCCTGCCGGGTCAGCTGAGCAGCAAATTTTTACTTAACTACCTCCTATCAGGAGAGACCTCAGGGCTGCATCTTTTGAGCGCAGTACTGAGCCTGATACCCGTTTCCAACCCCACTTACAAGTAAAACTAGCTAAAATGTGCCTGGCTGCTGTTCACTAAAAAGCTCATTCTGTGTACATTTTTGGCATACATTTGCTTCTCCCGGGTCAGCTGAGCAGCAAATTTCTACTTAACTACCTCCTATCAGGAGAGACCTCAGGGCTGCATCTTTTGAGCGCAGTACTGAGCCTGAAACCATTTACAACCCCAATTACAAGTAAAACTAGCTAAAATGTGCCTGGCTGCTGTTCACTGAAAAGCTCATTTTGCATACATTTTTGGCATATATTTGCTCCTGCCGGGTCAGCTGAGCAGCGAGTTTCTACTTAACTACCTCCTATCAGGAGAGACCTCAGGGCTGCATCCTTTGAGCGCAGTACTGAGCCTGAAAAGCGTTTACAACCCCACTTATAAGTAAACTAGCTAAAACGTGCCTGGCTGCTGTTCACTGAAAAGCTCATTCTGGGTACATTTTTGGTATACATTTGCTTCTGCCGGGTCAGCTGAGCAGCGAATTTTTACTTAACTACCCCCTAATCAGGAGAGACCTCAGGGCTGCATCTTTTGAGCGCAGTACTGAGCCTGATACCCGTTTCCAACCCCACTTACAAGTAAAACTAGCTAAAATGTGCCTGGCTGCTGTTTACTGAAAAGCTCATTCTGGGTACATTTTTGGCATACATTTGCTTCTCCCGGGTCAGCTGAGCAGCAAATTTCTACTTAACTACCTCCTATCAGGAGAGACCTCAGGGCTGCATCTTTTGAGCGCAGTACTGAGCCTGAAACCATTTACAACCCCAATTACAAGTAAAACTAGCTAAAATGTGCCTGGCTGCTGTTCACTGAAAAGCTCATTTTGCATACATTTTTGGCATATATTTGCTCCTGCCGGGTCAGCTGAGCAGCGAGTTTCTACTTAACTACCTCCTATCAGGAGAGACCTCAGGGCTGCATCCTTTGAGCGCAGTACTGAGCCTGAAAAGCGTTTACAACCCCACCTACACATAATACTAGCTAAAATGTGCCTGGCTGCTGTTCACTGAAAAGGTCATTCTGGGTACATTTTTGGTATACATTTGCTACTCCCGGGTCAGCTGAGCAGTGAATTTCTACTTAACTACCTACTATCAGAAGAGACCTCATGGCTGCATCTTTTGAGCGCAGTACTGAGCCTGAAAACCGTTTCCAACCCCACTTACAAGTAAAACTAGCTAAAATGTGCCTGGCTGCTGTTCACTGAAAAGCTCATTCTGGGTACATTTTTGGCATACATTTGCTTCTCCCGGGTCAGCTGAGCAGTGAATTTCTACTTAACTACCTCCTATCAGGAGAGACCTCAGGGCTGCATCTTTTGAGCGCAGTTCTGAGCCTGAAAACCATTTACAACCTCACTTACAAGTAAAACTGGCTAAAATGTGCCTGGCTGCTGTTCACTGAAAAGCTCATTCTGCATACATTTTTGGCAGACATTTGCTCCTGCCGGGTCAGCTGAGCAGCGAATTTCCACTTAACTACCTCCTATCAGGAGAGACCTCAGGGCTGCATCTTTTGAGCGCAGTACTGAGCCTGATACCCGTTTCCAACCCCACTTACAAGTAAAACTAGCTAAAATGTGCCTGGCTGCTGTTCACTAAAAAGCTCATTCTGTGTACATTTTTGGCATACATTTGCTTCTCCCGGGTCAGCTGAGCAGCGAATTTCTACTTAACTACCTCCTATCAGGAGAGACCTCAGGGCTGCATCTTTTGAGCGCAGTACTGAGCCTGAAAACCGTTTACAACCCCATTTACAAGTAAAACTAGCTAAAATGTGCCTGGCTGCTGTTCACTGAAAAGCTTATTCTGCATACATTTTTGGCATATATTTGCTCCTGCCGGGTCAGCTGAGCAGCACATTTTTACTTAACTACCCCCTAATCAGGAGAGACCTCAGGGCTGCATCCTTTGAGCGCAGTACTGAGCCTGATACTCGTTTCCAACCCCACTTACAAGTAAAACTAGCTAAAACGTGCCTGGCTGCTGTTCACTGAAAAGCTCATTCTTGGTACATTTTTGGTATACATTTGCTTCTCCCGGGTCAGCTGAGCAGCGAGTTTCTACTTAACTACCTCCTATCAGGAGAGACCTCAGGGCTGCATCCTTTGCGCGCAGTACTGAGCCTGAATTAGCGTTTACAACCCCACTTACAAGTAAACTAGCTAAAACGTGCCTGGCTGCTGTTCACTGAAAAGCTCATTCTTGGTACATTTTTGGTATACATTTGCTTCTGCCGGGTCAGCTGAGCAGTGAATTTCTACTTAACTACCTCCTATCAGGAGAGACCTCAGGGCTGCATCTTTTGAGCGCAGTACTGAGCCTGAAAACCGTTTACAACCCGACTTACAAGTAAAACTAGCTAAAATGTGCCTGGCTGCTGTTCACTGAAAAGCTTATTCTGCATACATTTTTGGCATATATTTGCTCCTGCCGGGTCAGCTGAGCAGCAAATTTTTACTTAACTAACCCCTAATCTGGAGAGACCTCAGGGCTGCATCCTTTGAGCGCAGTACTGAGCCTGATACCCGTTTCCAACCCCACTTACAAGTAAAACTAGTTAAATGTGCCTGGCTGCTGTTCACTGAAAAGCTCATTCTGGGTACATTTTTGGCATACATTTGCTTCTCCCGGGTCAGCTGAGCAGCGAATTTCTACTTAACTACCTCCTATAAGGAGAGACCTCAGGGCTGCATCTTTTGAGCGCAGTACTGAGCCTGAAAACCGTTTCCAACCCCACTTACAAGTAAAACTAGCTAAAATGTGCCTGGCTGCTGTTCACTGAAAAGGTCATTCTGGGTACATTTTTGGCATACATTTGCTTCTCCCGGGTCAGCTGAGCAGCGAATTTCTACTTAACTACCTCCTATCAGGAGAGACCTCAGGGCTGCATCTTTTGAGCGCAGTACTGAGCCTGAAATACATTTACAAACCCACTTACACCAGTAAAACTAGCTAAAATGTGCCTGGCTGCTGTTCACTGAAAAGCTTATTCTGCATACATTTTTGGCATATATTTGCTCCTGCCGGGTCAGCTGAGCAGCAAATTTTTACTTAACTAACCCCTAATCAGGAGAGACCTCAGGGCTGCATCCTTTGAGCGCAGTACTGAGCCTGATACCCGTTTCCAACCCCACTTACAAGTAAAACTAGCTAAAATGTGCCTGGCTGCTGTTCACTGAAAAGCTCATTCTGGGTACATTTTTGGCATACATTTGCTTCTCCCGGGTCAGCTGAGCAGCGAATTTCTACTTAACTACCTCCTATAAGGAGAGACCTCAGGGCTGCATCTTTTGAGCGCAGTACTGAGCCTGAAAACCGTTTCCAACCCCACTTACAAGTAAAACTAGCTAAAATGTGCCTGGCTGCTGTTCACTGAAAAGCTCATTCTGGGTACATTTTTGGTATACATTTGCTTCTGCCGGGTCAGCTGAGCAGTGAATTTCTACTTAACTACCTCCTATCAGGAGAGACCTCAGGGCTGCATCTTTTGAGCGCAGTACTGAGCCTGAAAACCATTTACAACCCCACTTACAAGTAAAACTATCTAAAATGTGCCTGGCTGCTGTTCACTGAAAAGCTCATTCTGCATACATTTTTGGCATATATTTGCTCCTGCCGGGTCAGCTGAGCAGCGAGTTTCTACTTAACTACTTCCTATCAGAAGAGACCTCAGGGCTGCATCCTTTGAGCGCAGTACTGAGCCTGAAAACCGTTTCCAACCCCACTTACAAGTAAAACTAGCTAAAATGTGCCTGGCTGCTGTTCACTGAAAAGGTCATTCTGGGTACATTTTTGGAATACATTTGCTTCTGCCGGGTCAGCTGAGCAGTGAATTTCTACTTAACTACCTCCTATCAGAAGAGACCTCATGGCTGCATCTTTTGAGCGCAGTACTGAGCCTGATACCCGTTTCCAACCCCACTTACAAGTAAAACTAGCTAAAAATGTGCCTGGCTGCTGTTCACTAAAAAGCTCATTCTGTGTACATTTTTGGCATACATTTGCTTCTCCCGGGTCAGCTGAGCAGTGAATTTCTACTTAACTACCTCCTATCAGAAGAGACCTCATGGCTGCATCTTTTGAGCGCAGTACTGAGCCTGATACCCGTTTCCAACCCCACTTACAAGTAAAACTAGCTAAAATGTGCCTGGCTGCTGTTCACTGAAAAGCTTATTCTGCATACATTTTTGGCATATATTTGCTCCTGCCGGGTCAGCTGAGCAGCAAATTTTTACTTAACTAACCCCTAATCAGGAGAGACCTCAGGGCTGCATCCTTTGAGCGCAGTACTGAGCCTGATACCCGTTTCCAACCCCACTTACAAGTAAAACTAGCTAAAATGTGCCTGGCTGCTGTCACTGAAAAGCTCATTCTGGGTACATTTTTGGCATACATTTGCTTCTCCCGGGTCAGCTGAGCAGCGAATTTATACTTAACTACCTCCTATCAGGAGAGACCTCAGGGCTGCATCTTTTGAGCGCAGTACTGAGCCTGAAAACCGTTTCCAACCCCACTTACAAATAAAACTAGCTAAAATGTGCCTGGCTGCTGTTCACTGAAAAGGTCATTCTGGGTACATTTTTGGTATACATTTGCTTCTGCCGGGTCAGCTGAGCAGTGAATTTCTACTTAACTACCTCCTATCAGGAGAGACCTCAGGGCTGCATCTTTTGAGCGCAGTACTGAGCCTGAAAACCATTTACAACCCCACTTACAAGTAAAACTATCTAAAATGTGCCTGGCTGCTGTTCACTGAAAAGCTCATTCTGCATACATTTTTGGCATATATTTGCTCCTGCCGGGTCAGCTGAGCAGCGAGTTTCTACTTAACTACTTCCTATCAGAAGAGACCTCAGGGCTGCATCCTTTGAGCGCAGTACTGAGCCTGAAAACCGTTTCCAACCCCACTTACAAGTAAAACTAGCTAAAATGTGCCTGGCTGCTGTTCACTGAAAAGCTCATTTTGCATACATTTTTGGCATATATTTGCTCCTGCCGGGTCAGCTGAGCAGCGAGTTTCTACTTAACTACCTCCTTTCAGGAGAGACCTCAGGGCTGCATCCTTTGAGCGCAGTACTGAGCCTGAAAACCGTTTACAACCCCACTTACAAGTAAAACTAGCTAAAATGTGCCTGGCTGCTGTTCACTGAAAAGCTAATTCTGCATACATTTTTGGCATACATTTGTTTCTGCCGGGTCAGCTGAGCAGTGAAATTCTACTTAACTACCTCCTTTCAGGAGAGACTTCAGGGCTGCATCTTTTGAGCGCAGTACTGAGCCTGAAAACCGTTTACAACCCCACTTACAAGTAAAACTAGCTAAAATGTGCCTGGCTGCTGTTCACTGAAAAGCTGATTCTGCATACATTTTTGGCATACATTTGTTTCTGCTGGGTCAGCTGAGCAGTGAATTTCTACTAAACTACCTCCTATCAGGAGAGACCTCAGGGCTGCATCCTTTCAGCGCAGTACTGAGCCTGAAAAGCGTTTACAACCCCACTTACACGTAAAACTAGCTAAAATGTGCCTGGCTGCTGTTCACTGAAAAGGTCATTCTGGGTACATTTTTGGATACATTTGCTTCTGCCGGGTCAGCTGAGCAGTGAATTTCTTTAACTACCTCCTATCAGGAGAGACCTCAGGGCTGCATCTTTTGAGCGCAGTACTGAGCCTGAAAACCATTTACAACCCCAATTACAAGTAAAACTAGCTAAAATGTGCCTGGCTGCTGTTCACTGAAAAGCTCATTCTGCATACATTTTTGGCATATATTTGCTCCTGCCGGGTCAGCTGAGCAGCGAGTTTCTACTTAACTACCTCCTATCAGGAGAGACCTCAGGGCTGCATCCTTTGCGCGCAGTACTGAGCCTGAATTAGCGTTTACAACCCCACTTACAAGTAAACTAGCTAAAACGTGCCTGGCTGCTGTTCACTGAAAAGCTCATTCTGGGTACATTTTTGGTATACATTTGCTTCTGCCGGGTCAGCTGAGCAGTGAATTTCTACTTAACTACCTCCTATCAGGAGAGACCTCAGGGCTGCATCTTTTGAGCGCAGTACTGAGCCTGAAAACCGTTTACAACCCCACTTACAAGTAAAACTAGCTAAAATGTGCCTGGCTGCTGTTCACTTATAAGCTTATTCTGCATACATTTTTGGCATATATTTGCTCCTGCCGGGTCAGCTGAGCAGCAAATTTTTACTTAACTACCCTCTAATCAGGAGAGACCTCAGGGCTGCATCCTTTGAGGGCAGTACTGAGCCTGATACCCGTTTCCAACCCCACTTACAAGTAAAACTAGCTAAAATGTGCCTGGCTGCTGTTCACTGAAAAGCTCATTCTGCATACATTTTTGGCATACATTTGCTTCTCCCGGGTCAGCTGAGCAGCGAATTTCTACTTAACTACTTCCTATCAGGAGAGACCTCAGGGCTGCATCTTTTGAGCGCAGTACTGTGCCTGAAAACCGTTTCCAACCCCACTTACAAGTAAAACTAGCTAAAATGTGCCTGGTTGCTGTTCACTGAAAAGCTCATTCTGGGTACATTTTTGGCATACATTTGCTTCTCCCGGGTCAGCTGAGCAGCGAATTTCTACTTAACTACCTCCTATCAGGAGAGACCTCAGGGCTGCATCCTTTGAGCGCAGTACTGAGCCTGAAAAGCGTTTCCAACCCCACTTACAAGTAAAACTAGCTAAAATGTGCCTGGCTGCTGTTCACTGAAAAGGTCATTCTGGGTACATTTTTGGTATACATTTGCTTCTGCCGGGTCAGCTGAGCAGTGAATTTCTACTTAACTACCTCCTATCAGGAGAGACCTCAGGGCTGCATCTTTTGAGCGCAGTACTGAGCCTGAAAACCGTTTCCAACCCCACTTACAAGTAAAACTAGCTAAAATGTGCCTGGCTGCTGTCCACTGAAAAGCTCATTCTGGGTACATTTTTGGCATACATTTGCTTCTCCCGGGTCAGCTGAGCAGCGAATTTCTACTTAACTACCTCCTATCAGGAGAGACCTCAGGGCTGCATCTTTTGAACGCAGTACTGAGCCTGAAAACCATTTACAACCCCACTTACAAGTAAAACTAGCTAAAATGTGCCTTTCTGCTGTTCACTGAAAAGCTCATTCTGCATAAATTTTTGGCATAATTTGCTCTTGCCGGGTCAGCTGAGCAGCGAGTTTCTACTTAACTACCTCCTATCAGGAGAGACCTCAGGGCTGCATCCTTTGCGTGCAGTACTGAGCCTGAATTAGCGTTTACAACCCCACTTACAAGTAAACTAGCTAAAACGTGCCTGGCTGCTGTGCACTGAAAAGCTCATTCTGGGTACATTTTTGGTATACATTTGCTACTGCCGGGTCAGCTGAGTAGGGAATTTCTACTTAACTACTCCTATCAGGAGAGACCTCAGGGCTGCATCTTTTGAGCGCAGTACTGAGCCTGATACCCGTTTCCAACCCCACTTACAAGTAAAACTAGCAAAAATGTGCCTGGCTGCTGTTCACTGAAAAGCTCCTTCTGCGTACATTTTTGGCATATATTTGCTCCTGCCGGGTCAGCTGAGCAGCGAATTTTTACTTAACTACCCCCTAATCAGGAGAGACCTCAGGGCTGCATCCTTTGAGCGCAGTACTGAGCCTGAAAAGCGTTTACAACCCCACTTACAAGTAAAACTAGCTAAAATGTGCCTGGCTGCTGTTCACTGAAAAGCTCATTCTGGGTACATTTTTGGCATACATTTGCTTCTCCCGGGTCAGCTGAGCAGCGAATTTCTACTTAACTACCTCCTATCAGGAGAGACCTCAGGGCTGCATCTTTTGAGCGAAGTACTGAGCCTGAAAACCATTTACAACCCCACTTACAAGTAAAACTATCTAAAATGTGCCTGGCTGCTGTTCACTGAAAAGCTCATTCTGCATACATTTTTGGCATATATTTGCTCCTGCCGGGTCAGCTGAGCAGCGAGTTTCTACTTAACTACTTCCTATCAGAAGAGACCTCAGGGCTGCATCCTTTGAGCGCAGTACTGAGCCTGAAAACCGTTTCCAACCCCACTTACAAGTAAAACTAGCTAAAATGTGCCTGGCTGCTGTTCACTGAAAAGCTCATTTTGCATACATTTTTGGCATATATTTGCTCCTGCCGGGTCAGCTGAGCAGCGAGTTTCTACTTAACTACCTCCTAACAGGAGAGACCTCAGGGCTGCATCCTTTGAGCGCAGTACTGAGCCTGAAAACCGTTTACAACCCCACTTACAAGTAAAACTAGCTAAAATGTGCCTGGCTGCTGTTCACTGAAAAGCTAATTCTGCATACATTTTTGGCATACATTTGTTTCTGCCGGGTCAGCTGAGCAGTGAAATTCTACTTAACTACCTCCTTTCAGGAGAGACTTCAGGGCTGCATCTTTTGAGCGCAGTACTGAGCCTGAAAACCGTTTACAACCCCACTTACAAGTAAAACTAGCTAAAATGTGCCTGGCTGCTGTTCACTGAAAAGCTAATTCTGCATACATTTTTGGCATACATTTGTTTCTGCCGGGTCAGCTGAGCAGTGAATTTCTACTTAACTACCTCCTATCAGGAGAGACCTCAGGGCTGCATCCTTTCAGCGCAGTACTGAGCCTGAAAAGCGTTTACAACCCCACTTACACGTAAAACTAGCTAAAATGTGCCTGGCTGCTGTTCACTGAAAAGGTCATTCTGGGTACATTTTTGGATACATTTGCTTCTGCCGGGTCAGCTGAGCAGTGAATTTCTACTTAACTACCTCCTATCAGGAGAGACCTCAGGGCTGCATCTTTTGAGCGCAGTACTGAGCCTGAAAACCATTTACAACCCCAATTACAAGTAAAACTAGCTAAAATGTGCCTGGCTGCTGTTCACTGAAAAGCTCATTCTGCATACATTTTTGGCATATATTTGCTCCTGCCGGGTCAGCTGAGCAGCGAGTTTCTACTTAACTACCTCCTATCAGGAGAGACCTCAGGGCTGCATCCTTTGCGCGCAGTACTGAGCCTGAATTAGCGTTTACAACCCCACTTACAAGTAAACTAGCTAAAACGTGCCTGGCTGCTGTTCACTGAAAAGCTCATTCTGGGTACATTTTTGGTATACATTTGCTTCTGCCGGGTCAGCTGAGCAGTGAATTTCTACTTAACTACCTCCTATCAGGAGAGACCTCAGGGCTGCATCTTTTGAGCGCAGTACTGAGCCTGAAAACCGTTTACAACCCCACTTACAAGTAAAACTAGCTAAAATGTGCCTGGCTGCTGTTCACTTATAAGCTTATTCTGCATACATTTTTGGCATATATTTGCTCCTGCCGGGTCAGCTGAGCAGCAAATTTTTACTTAACTACCCTCTAATCAGGAGAGACCTCAGGGCTGCATCCTTTGAGGGCAGTACTGAGCCTGATACCCGTTTCCAACCCCACTTACAAGTAAAACTAGCTAAAATGTGCCTGGCTGCTGTTCACTGAAAAGCTCATTCTGCATACATTTTTGGCATACATTTGCTTCTCCCGGGTCAGCTGAGCAGCGAATTTCTACTTAACTACTTCCTATCAGGAGAGACCTCAGGGCTGCATCTTTTGAGCGCAGTACTGAGCCTGAAAACCGTTTCCAACCCCACTTACAAGTAAAACTAGCTAAAATGTGCCTGGCTGCTGTTCACTGAAAAGCTCATTCTGGGTACATTTTTGGCATACATTTGCTTCTCCCGGGTCAGCTGAGCAGCGAATTTCTACTTAACTACCTACTATCAGGAGAGACCTCAGGGCTGCATCCTTTGAGCGCAGTACTGAGCCTGAAAAGCGTTTCCAACCCCACTTACAAGTAAAACTAGCTAAAATGTGCCTGGCTGCTGTTCACTGAAAAGGTCATTCTGGGTACATTTTTGGTATACATTTGCTTCTGCCGGGTCAGCTGAGCAGTGAATTTCTACTTAACTACCTCCTATCAGGAGAGACCTCAGGGCTGCATCTTTTGAGCGCAGTACTGAGCCTGAAAACCGTTTCCAACCCCACTTACAAGTAAAACTAGCTAAAATGTGCCTGGCTGCTGTTCACTGAAAAGCTCATTCTGGGTACATTTTTGGCATACATTTGCTTCTCCCGGGTCAGCTGAGCAGCGAATTTCTACTTAACTACCTCCTATCAGGAGAGACCTCAGGGCTGCATCTTTTGAACACAGTACTGAGCCTGAAAACCATTTACAACCCCACTTACAAGTAAAACTAGCTAAAATGTGCCTTTCTGCTGTTCACTGAAAAGCTCATTCTGCATACATTTTTGGCATAATTTGCTCTTGCCGGGTCAGCTGAGCAGCGAGTTTCTACTTAACTACCTCCTATTAGGAGAGACCTCAGGGCTGCATCCTTTGCGCGCAGTACTGAGCCTGAATTAGCGTTTACAACCCCACTTACAAGTAAACTAGCTAAAACGTGCCTGGCTGCTGTGCACTGAAAAGCTCATTCTGGGTACATTTTTGGTATACATTTGCTACTGCCGGGTCAGCTGAGTAGGGAATTTCTACTTAACTACTCCTATCAGGAGAGACCTCAGGGCTGCATCTTTTGAGCGCAGTACTGAGCCTGAAACCCGTTTCCAACCCCACTTACAAGTAAAACTAGCAAAAATGTGCCTGGCTGCTGTTCACTGAAAAGCTCCTTCTGCATACATTTTTGGCATATATTTGCTCCTGCCGGGTCAGCTGAGCAGCGAATTTTTACTTAACTACCCCCTAATCAGGAGAGACCTCAGGGCTGCATCCTTTGAGCGCAGTACTGAGCCTGAAAAGCGTTTACAACCCCACTTACAAGTAAAACTAGCTAAAATGTGCCTGGCTGCTGTTCACTGAAAAGCTCATTCTGGGTACATTTTGGTATACATGTGCTTCTCCCGGGTCAGCTGAGCAGCGAATTTCTACTTAACTACCTCCTATCAGGAGAGACCTCAGGGCTGCATCTTTTGAGCGAAGTACTGAGCCTGAAAACCGTTTACAACCCCACTTACAAGTAAAACTAGCTAAAATGTGCCTGGCTGCTGTTCACTGAAAAGCTAATTCTGCATACATTTTTGGCATACATTTATTTCTGCCGGGTCAGCTGAGCAGTGAATTTCTCCTTAACTACCTCCTTTCAGGAGAGACTTCAGGGCTGCATCTTTTGAGCGCAGTACTGAGCCTGAAAACCGTTTACAACCCCACTTACAAGTAAAACTAGCTAAAATGTGCCTGGCTGCTGTTCACTGAAAAGCTCATTCTGGGTACATTTTTGGTATACATTTTCTTCTGCCGGGTCAGCTGAGAGGTAAATTTCTACTTAACTACCTCCTATCAGGAGAGACCTCAGGGCTGCATCCTTTCAGCGCAGTACTGAGCCTGAAAAGCGTTTACAACCCCACTTACACAAAACTAGCTAAAATGTGCCTGGCTGCTGTTCACTGAAAAGGTCATTCTGGGTACATTTTTGGATACATTTGCTTCTGCCGGGTCAGCTGAGCAGTGAATTTCTACTTAACTACCTCCTATCAGGGAGAGACCTCAGGGCTGCATCTTTTGAGCGCAGTACTGAGCCTGATACCCGTTTCCAACCCCACTTACAAGTAAAACTAGCTAAAATGTGCCTGGCTGCTGTTCACTGAAAAGCTCATTCTGGGTACATTTTTTGGATACATTTGCTTCTGCCGGGTCAGCTGAGCAGTGAATTTCTACTTAACTACCTCCTATCAGGAGAGACCTCAGGGCTGCATCTTTTGAGCGCAGTACTGAGCCTGAAAACCATTTACAACCCCAATTACAAGTAAAACTAGCTAAAATGTGCCTGGCTGCTGTTCACTGAAAAGCTCATTCTGCATACATTTTTGGCATATATTTGCTCCTGCCGGGTCAGCTGAGCAGCGAGTTTCTACTTAACTACCTCCTATCAGGAGAGACCTCAGGGCTGCATCCTTTGCGCGCAGTACTGAGCCTGAAAAGCGTTTACAACCCCACTTATAAGTAAACTAGCTAAAACGTGCCTGGCTGCTGTTCACTGAAAAGCTCATTCTGGGTACATTTTTGGTATACATTTGCTTCTGCCGGGTCAGCTGAGCAGCGAATTTTTACTTAACTACCCCCTAATCAGGAGAGACCTCAGGGCTGCATCTTTTGAGCGCAGTACTGAGCCTGATACCCGTTTCCAACCCCACTTACAAGTAAAACTAGCTAAAATGTGCCTGGCTGCTGTTCACTGAAAAGCTCATTCTGGGTACATTTTTGGCATACATTTGCTTCTCCCGGGTCAGCTGAGCAGCGAATTTCTACTTAACTACCTCCTATCAGGAGAGACCTCAGGGCTGCATCTTTTGAGCGCAGTACTGAGCCTGAAACCATTTACAACCCCAATTACAAGTAAAACTAGCTAAAATGTGCCTGGCTGCTGTTCACTGAAAAGCTCATTTTGCATACATTTTTGGCATATATTTGCTCCTGCCGGGTCAGCTGAGCAGCGAGTTTCTACTTAACTACCTCCTATCAGGAGAGACCTCAGGGCTGCATCCTTTGAGCGCAGTACTGAGCCTGAATAGCGTTTACAACCCCACTTACAAGTAAAACTAGCTAAAATGTGCCTGGCTGCTGTTCACTGAAAAGCTCATTCTGGGTACATTTTGGTATACATGTGCTTCTCCCGGGTCAGCTGAGCAGCGAATTTCTACTTAACTACCTCCTATCAGGAGAGACCTCAGGGCTGCATCTTTTGAGTGAAGTACTGAGCCTGAAAACCGTTTACAACCCCACTTACAAGTAAAACTAGCTAAAATGTGCCTGGCTGCTGTTCACTGAAAAGCTAATTCTGCATACATTTTTGGCATACATTTATTTCTGCCGGGTCAGCTGAGCAGTGAATTTCTACTTAACTACCTCCTTTCAGGAGAGACTTCAGGGCTGCATCTTTTGAGCGCAGTACTGAGCCTGAAAACCGTTTACAACCCCACTTACAAGTAAAACTAGCTAAAATGTGCCTGGCTGCTGTTCACTGAAAAGCTCATTCTGGGTACATTTTTGGTATACATTTTCTTCTGCCGGGTCAGCTGAGAGGTAAATTTCTACTTAACTACCTCCTATCAGGAGAGACCTCAGGGCTGCATCCTTTCAGCGCAGTACTGAGCCTGAAAAGCGTTTACAACCCCACTTACACGTAAAACTAGCTAAAATGTGCCTGGCTGCTGTTCACTGAAAAGCTCATTCTGCATACATTTTTGGCATATATTTGCTCCTGCCGGGTCAGCTGAGCAGCGAGTTTCTACTTAACTACCTCCTATCAGGAGAGACCTCAGGGCTGCATCCTTTGCGCGCAGTACTGAGCCTGAAAAGCGTTTACAACCCCACTTATAAGTAAACTAGCTAAAACGTGCCTGGCTGCTGTTCACTGAAAAGCTCATTCTGGGTACATTTTTGGTATACATTTGCTTCTGCCGGGTCAGCTGAGCAGCAAATTTTTACTTAACTACCCCCTAATCAGGAGAGACCTCAGGGCTGCATCTTTTGAGCGCAGTACTGAGCCTGATACCCGTTTCCAACCCCACTTACAAGTAAAACTAGCTAAAATGTGCCTGGCTGCTGTTGACTGAAAAGCTCATTCTGGGTACATTTTTGGCATACATTTGCTTCTCCCGGGTCAGCTGAGCAGCGAATTTCTACATAACTACCTCCTATCAGGAGAGACCTCAGGGCTGCATCTTTTGAGCGCAGTACTGAGCCTGAAACCATTTACAACCCCAATTACAAGTAAAACTAGCTAAAATGTGCCTGGCTGCTGTTCACTGAAAAGCTCATTTTGCATACATTTTTGGCATATATTTGCTCCTGCCGGGTCAGCTGAGCAGCGAGTTTCTACTTAACTACCTCCTATCAGGAGAGACCTCAGGGCTGCATCCTTTGAGCGCAGTACTGAGCCTGAAAAGCGTTTACAACCCCACTTACAAGTAAAACTAGCTAAAATGTGCCTGGCTGCTGTTCACTGAAAAGCTCATTCTGGGTACATTTTGGTATACATGTGCTTCTCCCGGGTCAGCTGAGCAGCGAATTTCTACTTAACTACCTCCTATCAGGAGAGACCTCAGGGCTGCATCTTTTGAGCGAAGTACTGAGCCTGAAAACCGTTTACAACCCCACTTACAAGTAAAACTAGCTAAAATGTGCCTGGCTGCTGTTCACTGAAAAGCTAATTCTGCATACATTTTTGGCATACATTTATTTCTGCCGGGTCAGCTGAGCAGTGAATTTCTACTTAACTACCTCCTTTCAGGAGAGACTTCAGGGCTGCATCTTTTGAGCGCAGTACTGAGCCTGAAAACCGTTTACAACCCCACTTACAAGTAAAACTAGCTAAAATGTGCCTGGCTGCTGTTCACTGAAAAGCTCATTCTGGGTACATTTTTGGTATACATTTTCTTCTGCCGGGTCAGCTGAGAGGTAAATTTCTACTTAACTACCTCCTATCAGGAGAGACCTCAGGGCTGCATCCTTTCAGCGCAGTACTGAGCCTGAAAAGCGTTTACAACCCCACTTACACGTAAAACTAGCTAAAATGTGCCTGGCTGCTGTTCACTGAAAAGCTCATTCTGCATACATTTTTGGCATATATTTGCTCCTGCCGGGTCAGCTGAGCAGCGAGTTTCTACTTAACTACCTCCTATCAGGAGAGACCTCAGGGCTGCATCCTTTGCGCGCAGTACTGAGCCTGAAAAGCGTTTACAACCCCACTTATAAGTAAACTAGCTAAAACGTGCCTGGCTGCTGTTCACTGAAAAGCTCATTCTGGGTACATTTTTGGTATACATTTGCTTCTGCCGGGTCAGCTGAGCAGCGAATTTTTACTTAACTACCCCCTAATCAGGAGAGACCTCAGGGCTGCATCTTTTGAGCGCAGTACTGAGCCTGATACCCGTTTCCAACCCCACTTACAAGTAAAACTAGCTAAAATGTGCCTGGCTGCTGTTCACTGAAAAGCTCATTCTGGGTACATTTTTGGCATACATTTGCTTCTCCCGGGTCAGCTGAGCAGCGAATTTCTACTTAACTACCTCCTATCAGGAGAGACCTCAGGGCTGCATCTTTTGAGCGCAGTACTGAGCCTGAAACCATTTACAACCCCAATTACAAGTAAAACTAGCTAAAATGTGCCTGGCTGCTGTTCACTGAAAAGCTCATTTTGCATACATTTTTGGCATATATTTGCTCCTGCCGGGTCAGCTGAGCAGCGAGTTTCTACTTAACTACCTCCTATCAGGAGAGACCTCAGGGCTGCATCCTTTGAGCGCAGTACTGAGCCTGAAAAGCGTTTACAACCCCACTTACAAGTAAAACTAGCTAAAATGTGCCTGGCTGCTGTTCACTGAAAAGCTCATTCTGGGTACATTTTGGTATACATGTGCTTCTCCCGGGTCAGCTGAGCAGCGAATTTCTACTTAACTACCTCCTATCAGGAGAGACCTCAGGGCTGCATCTTTTGAGCGAAGTACTGAGCCTGAAAACCGTTTACAACCCCACTTACAAGTAAAACTAGCTAAAATGTGCCTGGCTGCTGTTCACTGAAAAGCTAATTCTGCATACATTTTTGGCATACATTTATTTCTGCCGGGTCAGCTGAGCAGTGAATTTCTACTTAACTACCTCCTTTCAGGAGAGACTTCAGGGCTGCATCTTTTGAGCGCAGTACTGAGCCTGAAAACCGTTTACAACCCCACTTACAAGTAAAACTAGCTAAAATGTGCCTGGCTGCTGTTCACTGAAAAGCTCATTCTGGGTACATTTTTGGTATACATTTTCTTCTGCCGGGTCAGCTGAGAGGTAAATTTCTACTTAACTACCTCCTATCAGGAGAGACCTCAGGGCTGCATCCTTTCAGCGCAGTACTGAGCCTGAAAAGCGTTTACAACCCCACTTACACGTAAAACTAGCTAAAATGTGCCTGGCTGCTGTTCACTGAAAAGCTCATTCTGCATACATTTTTGGCATATATTTGCTCCTGCCGGGTCAGCTGAGCAGCGAGTTTCTACTTAACTACCTCCTATCAGGAGAGACCTCAGGGCTGCATCCTTTGCGCGCAGTACTGAGCCTGAAAAGCGTTTACAACCCCACTTATAAGTAAACTAGCTAAAACGTGCCTGGCTGCTGTTCACTGAAAAGCTCATTCTGGGTACATTTTTGGTATACATTTGCTTCTGCCGGGTCAGCTGAGCAGCGAATTTTTACTTAACTACCCCCTAATCAGGAGAGACCTCAGGGCTGCATCTTTTGAGCGCAGTACTGAGCCTGATACCCGTTTCCAACCCCACTTACAAGTAAAACTAGCTAAAATATGCCTGGCTGCTGTTGACTGAAAAGCTCATTCTGGGTACATTTTTGGCATACATTTGCTTCTCCCGGGTCAGCTGAGCAGCGAATTTCTACTTAACTACCTCCTATCAGGAGAGACCTCAGGGCTGCATCTTTTGAGCGCAGTACTGAGCCTGAAACCATTTACAACCCCAATTACAAGTAAAACTAGCTAAAATGTGCCTGGCTGCTGTTCACTGAAAAGCTCATTTTGCATACATTTTTGGCATATATTTGCTCCTGCCGGGTCAGCTGAGCAGCGAGTTTCTACTTAACTACCTCCTATCAGGAGAGACCTCAGGGCTGCATCCTTTGAGCGCAGTACTGAGCCTGAAAAGCGTTTACAACCCCACTTACAAGTAAAACTAGCTAAAATGTGCCTGGCTGCTGTTCACTGAAAAGCTCATTCTGGGTACATTTTGGTATACATGTGCTTCTCCCGGGTCAGCTGAGCAGCGAATTTCTACTTAACTACCTCCTATCAGGAGAGACCTCAGGGCTGCATCTTTTGAGCGAAGTACTGAGCCTGAAAACCGTTTACAACCCCACTTACAAGTAAAACTAGCTAAAATGTGCCTGGCTGCTGTTCACTGAAAAGCTAATTCTGCATACATTTTTGGCATACATTTATTTCTGCCGGGTCAGCTGAGCAGTGAATTTCTACTTAACTACCTCCTTTCAGGAGAGACTTCAGGGCTGCATCTTTTGAGCGCAGTACTGAGCCTGAAAACCGTTTACAACCCCACTTACAAGTAAAACTAGCTAAAATGTGCCTGGCTGCTGTTCACTGAAAAGCTCATTCTGGGTACATTTTTGGTATACATTTTCTTCTGCCGGGTCAGCTGAGAGGTAAATTTCTACTTAACTACCTCCTATCAGGAGAGACCTCAGGGCTGCATCCTTTCAGCGCAGTACTGAGCCTGAAAAGCGTTTACAACCCCACTTACACGTAAAACTAGCTAAAATGTGCCTGGCTGCTGTTCACTGAAAAGCTCATTCTGCATACATTTTTGGCATATATTTGCTCCTGCCGGGTCAGCTGAGCAGCGAGTTTCTACTTAACTACCTCCTATCAGGAGAGACCTCAGGGCTGCATCCTTTGCGCGCAGTACTGAGCCTGAAAAGCGTTTACAACCCCACTTATAAGTAAACTAGCTAAAACGTGCCTGGCTGCTGTTCACTGAAAAGCTCATTCTGGGTACATTTTTGGTATACATTTGCTTCTGCCGGGTCAGCTGAGCAGCAAATTTTTACTTAACTACCCCCTAATCAGGAGAGACCTCAGGGCTGCATCTTTTGAGCGCAGTACTGAGCCTGATACCCGTTTCCAACCCCACTTACAAGTAAAACTAGCTAAAATGTGCCTGGCTGCTGTTGACTGAAAAGCTCATTCTGGGTACATTTTTGGCATACATTTGCTTCTCCCGGGTCAGCTGAGCAGCGAATTTCTACTTAACTACCTCCTATCAGGAGAGACCTCAGGGCTGCATCTTTTGAGCGCAGTACTGAGCCTGAAACCATTTACAACCCCAATTACAAGTAAAACTAGCTAAAATGTGCCTGGCTGCTGTTCACTGAAAAGCTCATTTTGCATACATTTTTGGCATATATTTGCTCCTGCCGGGTCAGCTGAGCAGCGAGTTTCTACTTAACTACCTCCTATCAGGAGAGACCTCAGGGCTGCATCCTTTGAGCGCAGTACTGAGCCTGAAAAGCGTTTACAACCCCACTTATAAGTATACTAGCTAAAACGTGCCTGGCTGCTGTTCACTGAAAAGCTCATTCTGGGTACATTTTTGGTATACATTTGCTTCTGCCGGGTCAGCTGAGCAGCGAATTTTTACTTAACTACCCCCTAATCAGGAGAGACCTCAGGGCTGCATCTTTTGAGCGCAGTACTGAGCCTGATACCCGTTTCCAACCCCACTTACAAGTAAAACTAGCTAAAATGTGCCTGGCTGCTGTTTACTGAAAAGCTCATTCTGGGTACATTTTTGGCATACATTTGCTTCTCCCGGGTCAGCTGAGCAGCAAATTTCTACTTAACTACCTCCTATCAGGAGAGACCTCAGGGCTGCATCTTTTGAGCGCAGTACTGAGCCTGAAACCATTTACAACCCCAATTACAAGTAAAACTAGCTAAAATGTGCCTGGCTGCTGTTCACTGAAAAGCTCATTTTGCATACATTTTTGGCATATATTTGCTCCTGCCGGGTCAGCTGAGCAGCGAATTTCCACTTAACTACCTCCTATCAGGAGAGACCTCAGGGCTGCATCTTTTGAGCGCAGTACTGAGCCTGATACCCGTTTCCAACCCCACTTACAAGTAAAACTAGCTAAAATGTGCCTGGCTGCTGTTCACTAAAAAGCTCATTCTGTGTACATTTTTGGCATACATTTGCTTCTCCCGGGTCAGCTGAGCAGCGAATTTCTACTTAACTACCTCCTATCAGGAGAGACCTCAGGGCTGCATCTTTTGAGCGCAGTACTGAGCCTGAAAACCATTTACAAACCCACTTACACCAGTAAAACTAGCTAAAATGTGCCTGGCTGCTGTTCACTGAAAAGCTTATTCTGCATACATTTTTGGCATATATTTGCTCCTGCCGGGTCAGCTGAGCAGCAAATTTTTACTTAACTACCCCCTAATCAGGAGAGACCTCAGGGCTGCATCCTTTGAGCGCAGTACTGAGCCTGATACCCGTTTCCAACCCCACTTACAAGTAAAACTAGCTAAAATGTGCCTGGCTGCTGTTCACTGAAAAGCTCATTCTGGGTACATTTTTGGCATACATTTGCTTCTCCCGGGTCAGCTGAGCAGCGAGTTTCTACTTAACTACCTCCTATCAGGAGAGACCTCAGGGCTGCATCCTTTGCGCGCAGTACTGAGCCTGAATTAGCTTTTACAACCCCACTTACAAGTAAACTAGCTAAAACGTGCCTGGCTGCTGTTCACTGAAAAGCTCATTCTGGGTACATTTTTGGTATACATTTGCTTCTGCCGGGTCAGCTGAGCAGTGAATTTCTACTTAACTACCTCCTATCAGGAGAGACCTCAGGGCTGCATCTTTTGAGCGCAGTACTGAGCCTGAAAACCGTTTACAACCCCATTTCCAAGTAAAACTAGCTAAAATGTGCCTGGCTGCTGTTCACTGAAAAGCTTATTCTGCATACATTTTTGGCATATATTTGCTCCTGCCGGGTCAGCTGAGCAGCAAATTTTTACTTAACTACCTCCTATCAGGAGAGACCTCAGGGCTGCATCTTTTGAGCGCAGTACTGAGCCTGATACCCGTTTCCAACCCCACTTACAAGTAAAACTAGCTAAAATGTGCCTGGCTGCTGTTCACTAAAAAGCTCATTCTGTGTACATTTTTGGCATACATTTGCTTCTCCCGGGTCAGCTGAGCAGCGAATTTCTACTTAACTACCTCCTATCAGGAGAGACCTCAGGGCTGCATCTTTTGAGCGCAGTACTGAGCCTGAAACCATTTACAACCCCAATTACAAGTAAAACTAGCTAAAATGTGCCTGGCTGCTGTTCACTGAAAAGCTCATTTTGCATACATTTTTGGCATATATTTGCTCCTGCCGGGTCAGCTGAGCAGCGAGTTTCTACTTAACTACCTCCTATCAGGAGAGACCTCAGGGCTGCATCCTTTGAGCGCAGTACTGAGCCTGAAAAGCGTTTACAACCCCACTTATAAGTAAACTAGCTAAAACGTGCCTGGCTGCTGTTCACTGAAAAGCTCATTCTGGGTACATTTTTGGTATACATTTGCTTCTGCCGGGTCAGCTGAGCAGCGAATTTTTACTTAACTACCCCCTAATCAGGAGAGACCTCAGGGCTGCATCTTTTGAGCGCAGTACTGAGCCTGATACCCGTTTCCAACCCCACTTACAAGTAAAACTAGCTAAAATGTGCCTGGCTGCTGTTTACTGAAAAGCTCATTCTGGGTACATTTTTGGCATACATTTGCTTCTCCCGGGTCAGCTGAGCAGCAAATTTCTACTTAACTACCTCCTATCAGGAGAGACCTCAGGGCTGCATCTTTTGAGCGCAGTACTGAGCCTGAAACCATTTACAACCCCAATTACAAGTAAAACTAGCTAAAATGTGCCTGGCTGCTGTTCACTGAAAAGCTCATTTTGCATACATTTTTGGCATATATTTGCTCCTGCCGGGTCAGCTGAGCAGCGAGTTTCTACTTAACTACCTCCTATCAGGAGAGACCTCAGGGCTGCATCCTTTGAGCGCAGTACTGAGCCTGAAAAGCGTTTACAACCCCACTTACACATAATACTAGCTAAAATGTGCCTGGCTGCTGTTCACTGAAAAGGTCATTCTGGGTACATTTTTGGTATACATTTGCTACTCCCGGGTCAGCTGAGCAGTGAATTTCTACTTAACTACCTACTATCAGAAGAGACCTCATGGCTGCATCTTTTGAGCGCAGTACTGAGCCTGAAAACCGTTTCCAACCCCACTTACAAGTAAAACTAGCTAAAATGTGCCTGGCTGCTGTTCACTGAAAAGCTCATTCTGGGTACATTTTTGGCATACATTTGCTTCTCCCGGGTCAGCTGAGCAGTGAATTTCTACTTAACTACCTCCTATCAGGAGAGACCTCAGGGCTGCATCTTTTGAGCGCAGTACTGAGCCTGATACCCGTTTCCAACCCCACTTACAATTAAAACTAGCTAAAATGTGCCTGGCTGCTGTTCACTGAAAAGTTCATTCTGGGTACATTTTTGGCATACATTTGCTTCTCCCGGGTCAGCTGAGCAGCGAATTTCTACTTAACTACCTCCTATCAGGAGAGACCTCAGGGCTGCATCTTTAGAGCGCAGTACTGAGCCTGAAAACCATTTACAACCTCACTTACAAGTAAAACTGGCTAAAATGTGCCTGGCTGCTGTTCACTGAAAAGCTCATTCTGCATACATTTTTGGCAGACATTTGCTCCTGCCGGGTCAGCTGAGCAGCGAATTTCCACTTAACTACCTCCTATCAGGAGAGACCTCAGGGCTGCATCTTTTGAGCGCAGTACTGAGCCTGATACCCGTTTCCAACCCCACTTACAAGTAAAACTAGCTAAAATGTGCCTGGCTGCTGTTCACTAAAAAGCTCATTCTGTGTACATTTTTGGCATACATTTGCTTCTCCCGGGTCAGCTGAGCAGCGAATTTCTACTTAACTACCTCCTATCAGGAGAGACCTCAGGGCTGCATCTTTTGAGCGCAGTACTGAGCCTGAAAACCGTTTACAACCCCATTTACAAGTAAAACTAGCTAAAATGTGCCTGGCTGCTGTTCACTGAAAAGCTTATTCTGCATACATTTTTGGCATATATTTGCTCCTGCCGGGTCAGCTGAGCAGCACATTTTTACTTAACTACCCCCTAATCAGGAGAGACCTCAGGGCTGCATCCTTTGAGCGCAGTACTGAGCCTGATACTCGTTTCCAACCCCACTTACAAGTAAAACTAGCTAAAACGTGCCTGGCTGCTGTTCACTGAAAAGCTCATTCTTGGTACATTTTTGGTATACATTTTGCTTCTCCCGGGTCAGCTGAGCAGCGAGTTTCTACTTAACTACCTCCTATCAGGAGAGACCTCAGGGCTGCATCCTTTGCGCGCAGTACTGAGCCTGAATTAGCGTTTACAACCCCACTTACAAGTAAACTAGCTAAAACGTGCCTGGCTGCTGTTCACTGAAAAGCTCATTCTTGGTACATTTTTGGTATACATTTGCTTCTGCCGGGTCAGCTGAGCAGTGAATTTCTACTTAACTACCTCCTATCAGGAGAGACCTCAGGGCTGCATCTTTTGAGCGCAGTACTGAGCCTGAAAACCGTTTACAACCCCACTTACAAGTAAAACTAGCAAAAATGTGCCTGGCTGCTGTTCACTGAAAAGCTTATTCTGCATACATTTTTGGCATATATTTGCTCCTGCCGGGTCAGCTGAGCAGCAAATTTTTACTTAACTAACCCCTAATCAGGAGAGACCTCAGGGCTGCATCCTTTGAGCGCAGTACTGAGCCTGATACCGGTTTCCAACCCCACTTACAAGTAAAACTAGTTAAATGTGCCTGGCTGCTGTTCACTGAAAAGCTCATTCTGGGTACATTTTTGGCATACATTTGCTTCTCCCGGGTCAGCTGAGCAGCGAATTTCTACTTAACTACCTCCTATAAGGAGAGACCTCAGGGCTGCATCTTTTGAGCGCAGTACTGAGCCTGAAAACCGTTTCCAACCCCACTTACAAGTAAAACTAGCTAAAATGTGCCTGGCTGCTGTTCACTGAAAAGGTCATTCTGGGTACATTTTTGGCATACATTTGCTTCTCCCGGGTCAGCTGAGCAGCGAATTTCTACTTAACTACCTCCTATCAGGAGAGACCTCAGGGCTGCATCTTTTGAGCGCAGTACTGAGCCTGAAATACATTTACAAACCCACTTACACCAGTAAAACTAGCTAAAATGTGCCTGGCTGCTGTTCACTGAAAAGCTTATTCTGCATACATTTTTGGCATATATTTGCTCCTGCCGGGTCAGCTGAGCAGCAAATTTTTACTTAACTAACCCCTAATCAGGAGAGACCTCAGGGCTGCATCCTTTGAGCGCAGTACTGAGCCTGATACCCGTTTCCAACCCCACTTACAAGTAAAACTAGCTAAAATGTGCCTGGCTGCTGTTCACTGAAAAGCTCATTCTGGGTACATTTTTGGCATACATTTGCTTCTCCCGGGTCAGCTGAGCAGCGAATTTCTACTTAACTACCTCCTATAAGGAGAGACCTCAGGGCTGCATCTTTTGAGCGCAGTACTGAGCCTGAAAACCGTTTCCAACCCCACTTACAAGTAAAACTAGCTAAAATGTGCCTGGCTGCTGTTCACTGAAAAGCTCATTCTGGGTACATTTTTGGTATACATTTGCTTCTGCCGGGTCAGCTGAGCAGTGAATTTCTACTTAACTACCTCCTATCAGGAGAGACCTCAGGGCTGCATCTTTTGAGCGCAGTACTGAGCCTGAAAACCATTTACAACCCCACTTACAAGTAAAACTATCTAAAATGTGCCTGGCTGCTGTTCACTGAAAAGCTCATTCTGCATACATTTTTGGCATATATTTGCTCCTGCCGGGTCAGCTGAGCAGCGAGTTTCTACTTAACTACTTCCTATCAGAAGAGACCTCAGGGCTGCATCCTTTGAGCGCAGTACTGAGCCTGAAAACCGTTTCCAACCCCACTTACAAGTAAAACTAGCTAAAATGTGCCTGGCTGCTGTTCACTGAAAAGGTCATTCTGGGTACATTTTTGGTATACATTTGCTTCTGCCGGGTCAGCTGAGCAGTGAATTTCTACTTAACTACCTCCTATCAGAAGAGACCTCATGGCTGCATCTTTTGAGCGCAGTACTGAGCCTGATACCCGTTTCCAACCCCACTTACAAGTAAAACTAGCTAAAAGTATGCCTGGCTGCTTTTCACTAAAAAGCTCATTCTGTGTACATTTTTGGCATACATTTGCTTCTCCCGGGTCAGCTGAGCAGCGAATTTCTACTTAACTACCTCCTATCAGGAGAGACCTCAGGGCTGCATCTTTTGAGCGCAGTACTGAGCCTGAAAACCATTTACAAACCCACTTACACCAGTAAAACTAGCTAAAATGTGCCTGGCTGCTGTTCACTGAAAAGCTTATTCTGCATACATTTTTGGCATATATTTGCTCCTGCCGGGTCAGCTGAGCAGCAAATTTTTACTTAACTACCCCCTAATCAGGAGAGACCTCAGGGCTGCATCCTTTGAGCGCAGTACTGAGCCTGATACTCGTTTCCAACCCCACTTACAAGTAAAACTAGCTAAAATGTGCCTGGCTGCTGTTCACTGAAAAGCTCATTCTGGGTACATTTTTGGCATACATTTGCTTCTCCCGGGTCAGCTGAGCAGCGAGTTTCTACTTAACTACCTCCTATCAGGAGAGACCTCAGGGCTGCATCCTTTGCGCGCAGTACTGAGCCTGAATTAGCGTTTACAACCCCACTTACAAGTAAACTAGCTAAAACGTGCCTGGCTGCTGTTCACTGAAAAGCTCATTCTTGGTACATTTTTGGTATACATTTGCTTCTGCCGGGTCAGCTGAGCAGTGAATTTCTACTTAACTACCTCCTATCAGGAGAGACCTCAGGGCTGCATCTTTTGAGCGCAGTACTGAGCCTGAAAACCGTTTACAACCCCACTTACAAGTAAAACTAGCTAAAATGTGCCTGGCTGCTGTTCACTGAAAAGCTTATTCTGCATACATTTTTGGCATATATTTGATCCTGCCGGGTCAGCTGAGCAGCAAATTTTTACTTAACTAACCCCTAATCAGGAGAGACCTCAGGGCTGCATCCTTTGAGCGTTGTACTGAGCCTGATACCCGTTTCCAACCCCACTTACAAGTAAAACTAGCTAAAATGTGCCTGGCTGCTGTTCACTGAAAAGCTCATTCTGGGTACATTTTTGGCATACATTTGCTTCTCCCGGGTCAGCTGAGCAGCGAATTTCTACTTAACTACCTCCTATCAGGAGAGACCTCAGGGCTGCATCTTTTGAGCGCAGTACTGAGCCTGAAAACCGTTTCCAACCCCACTTACAAGTAAAACTAGCTAAAATGTGCCTGGCTGCTGTTCACTGAAAAGGTCATTCTGGGTACATTTTTTGTATACATTTGCTTCTGCCGGGTCAGCTGAGCAGCGAATTTCTACTTAACTACCTCCTATCAGGAGAGACCTCAGGGCTGCATCTTTTGAACGCAGTACTGAGCCTGAAAACCATTTACAACCCCACTTACAAGTAAAACTAGCTAAAATGTGCCTGGCTGCTGTTCACTGAAAAGGTCATTCTGGGTACATTTTTTGTATACATTTGCTTCTGCCGGGTCAGCTGAGCAGCGAATTTCTACTTAACTACCTCCTATCAGGAGAGACCTCAGGGCTGCATCTTTTGAACGCAGTACTGAGCCTGAAAACCATTTACAACCCCACTTACAAGTAAAACTATCTAAAATGTGCCTGGCTGCTGTTCACTGAAAAGCTCATTCTGTGTACATTTTTGGCATACATTTGCTTCTCCCGGGTCAGCTGAGCAGCGAATTTCTACTTAACTACCTCCTATCAGGAGAGACCTCAGGGCTGCATCTTTTGAGCGCAGTACTGAGCCTGAAATACATTTACAAACCCACTTACACCAGTAAAACTAGCTAAAATGTGCCTGGCTGCTGTTCACTGAAAAGCTTATTCTGCATACATTTTTGGCATATATTTGCTCCTGCCGGGTCAGCTGAGCAGCAAATTTTTACTTAACTACCCCCTAATCAGGAGAGACCTCAGGGCTGCATCCTTTGAGCGCAGTACTGAGCCTGATACTCGTTTCCAACCCCACTTACAAGTAAAACTAGCTAAAATGTGCCTGGCTGCTGTTCACTGAAAAGCTCATTCTGGGTACATTTTTGGCATACATTTGCTTCTCCCGGGTCAGCTGAGCAGCGAGTTTCTACTTAACTACCTCCTATCAGGAGAGACCTCAGGGCTGCATCCTTTGCGCGCAGTACTGAGCCTGAATTAGCGTTTACAACCCCACTTACAAGTAAACTAGCTAAAACGTGCCTGGCTGCTGTTCACTGAAAAGCTCATTCTGGGTACATTTTTGGTATACATTTGCTTCTGGCGGGTCAGCTGAGCAGTGAATTTGTACTTAACTACCTCCTATCAGGAGAGACCTCAGGGCTGCATCTTTTGAGCGCAGTACTGAGCCTGAAAACCGTTTACAACCCCACTTACAAGTAAAACTAGCTAAAATGTGCCTGGCTGCTGTTCACTGAAAAGCTTATTCTGCATACATTTTTGGCATATATTTGCTCCTGCCGGGTCAGCTGAGCAGCAAATTTTTACTTAACTAACCCCTAATCAGGAGAGACCTCAGGGCTGCATCCTTTGAGCGCAGTACTGAGCCTGATACCCGTTTCCAACCCCACTTACAAGTAAAACTAGCTAAAATGTGCCTGGCTGCTGTTCACTGAAAAGCTCATTCTGGGTACATTTTTGGCATACATTTGCTTCTCCCGGGTCAGCTGAGCAGCGAATTTCTACTTAACTACCTCCTATCAGGAGAGACCTCAGGGCTGCATCTTTTGAGCGCAGTACTGAGCCTGAAAACCGTTTCCAACCCCACTTACAAATAAAACTAGCTAAAATGTGCCTGGCTGCTGTTCACTGAAAAGGTCATTCTGGGTACATTTTTGGTATACATTTGCTTCTGCCGGGTCAGCTGAGCAGTGAATTTCTACTTAACTACCTCCTATCAGGAGAGACCTCAGGGCTGCATCTTTTGAGCGCAGTACTGAGCCTGAAAACCATTTACAACCCCACTTACAAGTAAAACTATCTAAAATGTGCCTGGCTGCTGTTCACTGAAAAGCTCATTCTGCATACATTTTTGGCATATATTTGCTCCTGCCGGGTCAGCTGAGCAGCGAGTTTCTACTTAACTACTTCCTATCAGAAGAGACCTCAGGGCTGCATCCTTTGAGCGCAGTACTGAGCCTGAAAACCGTTTACAACCCCACTTACAAGTAAAACTAGCTAAAATGTGCCTGGCTGCTGTTCACTGAAAAGCTAATTCTGCATACATTTTTGGCATACATTTGTTTCTGCCGGGTCAGCTGAGCAGTGAAATTCTACTTAACTACCTCCTTCCAGGAGAGACTTCAGGGCTGCATCTTTTGAGCGCAGTAATGAACCTGAAAACCGATTACAACCCCACTTACAAGTAAAACTAGCTAAAATGTGCCTGGCTGCTGTTCACTGAAAAGCTAATTCTGCATACATTTTTGGCATACATTTGTTTCTGCCGGGTCAGCTGAGCAGTGAATTTCTACTTAACTACCTCCTATCAGGAGAGACCTCAGGGCTGCATCCTTTCAGCTCAGTACAGAGCCTGAAAAGCGTTTACAACCCCACTTACACGTAAAACTAGCTAAAATGTGCCTGGCTGCTGTTCACTGAAAAGGTCATTCTGGGTACATTTTTGGATACATTTGCTTCTGCCGGGTCAGCTGAGCAGTGAATTTCTACTTAACTACCTCCTATCAGGAGAGACCTCAGGGCTGCATCTTTTGAGCGCAGTACTGAGCCTGAAAACCATTTACAACCCCAATTACAAGTAAAACTAGCTAAAATGTGCCTGGCTGCTGTTCACTGAAAAGCTCATTCTGCATACATTTTTGGCATATATTTGCTATTGCCGGGTCAGCTGAGCAGCGAGTTTCTACTTAACTACCTCCTATCAGGAGAGACCTCAGGGCTGCATCCTTTGCGCGCAGTACTGAGCCTGAATTAGCGTTTACAACCCCACTTACAAGTAAACTAGCTAAAACGTGCCTGGCTGCTGTTCACTGAAAAGCTCATTCTGGGTACATTTTTGGTATACATTTGCTTCTGCCGGGTCAGCTGAGCAGTGAATTTCTACTTAACTACCTCCTATCAGGAGAGACCTCAGGGCTGCATCTTTTGAGCGCAGTACTGAGCCTGAAAACCGTTTACAACCCCACTTACAAGTAAAACTAGCTAAAATGTGCCTGGCTGCTGTTCACTTATAAGCTTATTCTGCATACATTTTTGGCATATATTTGCTCCTGCCGGGTCAGCTGAGCAGCAAATTTTTACTTAACTACCCTCTAATCAGGAGAGACCTCAGGGCTGCATCCTTTGAGGGCAGTACTGAGCCTGATACCCGTTTCCAACCCCACTTACAAGTAAAACTAGCTAAAATGTGCCTGGCTGCTGTTCACTGAAAAGCTCATTCTGCATACATTTTTGGCATACATTTGCTTCTCCCGGGTCAGCTGAGCAGCGAATTTCTACTTAACTACTTCCTATCAGGAGAGACCTCAGGGCTGCATCTTTTGAGCGCAGTACTGAGCCTGAAAACCGTTTCCAACCCCACTTACAAGTAAAACTAGCTAAAATGTGCCTGGCTGCTGTTCACTGAAAAGCTCATTCTGGGTACATTTTTGGCATACATTTGCTTCTCCCGGGTCAGCTGAGCAGCGAATTTCTACTTAACTACCTCCTATCAGGAGAGACCTCAGGGCTGCATCCTTTGAGCGAAGTACTGAGCCTGAAAAGCGTTTCCAACCCCACTTACAAGTAAAACTAGCTAAAAATGTGCCTGGCTGCTGTTCACTGAAAAGGTCATTCTGGGTACATTTTTGGTATACATTTGCTTCTGCCGGGTCAGCTGAGCAGTGAATTTCTACTTAACTACCTCCTATCAGGAGAGACCTCAGGGCTGCATCTTTTGAGCGCAGTACTGAGCCTGAAAACCGTTTCCAACCCCACTTACAAGTAAAACTAGCTAAAATGTGCCTGGCTGCTGTTCACTGAAAAGCTCATTCTGGGTACATTTTTGGCATACATTTGCTTCTCCCGGGTCAGCTGAGCAGCGAATTTCTACTTAACTACCTCCTATCAGGAGAGACCTCAGGGCTGCATCTTTTGAACGCAGTACTGAGCCTGAAAACCATTTACAACCCCACTTACAAGTAAAACTAGCTAAAATGTGCCTTTCTGCTGTTCACTGAAAAGCTCATTCTGCATACATTTTTGGCATAATTTGCTCTTGCCGGGTCAGCTGAGCAGCGAGTTTCTACTTAACTACCTCCTATCAGGAGAGACCTCAGGGCTGCATCCTTTGCGCGCAGTACTGAGCCTGAATTAGCGTTTACAACCCCACTTACAAGTAAACTAGCTAAAACGTGCCTGGCTGCTGTGCACTGAAAAGCTCATTCTGGGTACATTTTTGGTATACATTTGCTACTGCCGGGTCAGCTGAGCAGCGAATTTCTACTTAACTACCTCCTATCAGGAGAGACCTCAGGGCTGCATCTTTTGAACGCAGTACTGAGCCTGAAAACCATTTACAACCCCACTTACAAGTAAAACTAGCTAAAATGTGCCTTTCTGCTGTTCACTGAAAAGCTCATTCTGCATACATTTTTGGCATAATTTGCTCTTGCCGGGTCAGCTGAGCAGCGAGTTTCTACTTAACTACCTCCTATCAGGAGAGACCTCAGGGCTGCATCTTTTGAGCGCAGTACTGAGCCTGATACCCGTTTCCAACCCCACTTACAAGTAAAACTAGCAAAAATGTGCCTGGCTGCTGTTCACTGAAAAGCTCCTTCTGCATACATTTTTGGCATATATTTGCTCCTGACGGGTCAGCTGAGCAGCGAATTTTTACTTAACTACCCCCTAATCAGGAGAGACCTCAGGGCTGCATCCTTTGAGCGCAGTACTGCGCCTGAAAAGCGTTTACAACTCCACTTACAAGTAAAACTAGCTAAAATGTGCCTGGCTGCTGTTCACTGAAAAGGACATTCTGGGTACTTTTTGGTATACATTTGCTTCTGCCGGGTCAGCTGAGCAGTGAATTTCTACTTAACTACCTCCTATCAGGAGAGAACTCAGGGCTGCGTCTTTTGAGCGCAGTACTGAGCCTGAAAACCGTTTCCAACCCCACTTACAGGTAAAACTAGCTAAAATGTGCCTGGCTGCTGTTCACTGAAAAGCTCATTCTGGGTACATTTTGGTATACATGTGCTTCTCCCGGGTCAGCTGAGCAGCGAATTTCTACTTAACTACCTCCTATCAGGAGAGACCTCAGGGCTGCATCTTTTGAGCGAAGTACTGAGCCTGAAAACCGTTTACAACCCCACTTACAAGTAAAACTAGCTAAAATGTGCCTGGCTGCTGTTCACTGAAAAGCTAATTCTGCATACATTTTTGGCATACATTTATTTCTGCCGGGTCAGCTGAGCAGTGAATTTCTACTTAACTACCTCCTTTCAGGAGAGACTTCAGGGCTGCATCTTTTGAGCGCAGTACTGAGCCTGAAAACCGTTTACAACCCCACTTACAAGTAAAACTAGCTAAAATGTGCCTGGCTGCTGTTCACTGAAAAGCTCATTCTGGGTACATTTTTGGTATACATTTTTTTCTGCCGGGTCAGCTGAGAGGTAAATTTCTACTTAACTACCTCCTATCAGGAGAGACCTCAGGGCTGCATCCTTTCAGCGCAGTACTGAGCCTGAAAAGCGTTTACAACCCCACTTACACGTAAAACTAGCTAAAATGTGCCTGGCTGCTGTTCACTGAAAAGGTCATTCTGGGTACATTTTTGGATACATTTGCTTCTGCCGGGTCAGCTGAGCAGTGAATTTCTACTTAACTACCTCCTATCAGGGAGAGACCTCAGGGCTGCATCTTTTGAGCGCAGTACTGAGCCTGATACCCGTTTCCAACCCCACTTACAAGTAAAACTAGTTAAAATGTGCCTGGCTGCTGTTCACTGAAAAGCTCATTCTGGGTACATTTTTTGGATACATTTGCTTCTGCCGGGTCAGCTGAGCAGTGAATTTCTACTTAACTACCTCCTATCAGGAGAGACCTCAGGGCTGCATCTTTTGAGCGCAGTACTGAGCCTGAAAACCATTTACAACCCCAATTACAAGTAAAACTAGCTAAAATGTGCCTTGCTGCTGTTCACTGAAAAGCTCATTCTGCATACATTTTTGGCATATATTTGCTCCTGCCGGGTCAGCTGAGCAGCGAGTTTCTACTTAACTACCTCCTATCAGGAGAGACCTCAGGGCTGCATCCTTTGCGCGCAGTACTGAGCCTGAAAAGCGTTTACAACCCCACTTATAAGTAAACTAGCTAAAACGTGCCTGGCTGCTGTTCACTGAAAAGCTCATTCTGGGTACATTTTTGGTATACATTTGCTTCTGCCGGGTCAGCTGAGCAGCGAATTTTTACTTAACTACCCCCTAATCAGGAGAGACCTCAGGGCTGCATCTTTTGAGCGCAGTACTGAGCCTGATACCCGTTTCCAACCCCACTTACAAGTAAAACTAGCTAAAATGTGCCTGGCTGCTGTTCACTGAAAAGCTCATTCTGGGTACATTTTTGGCATACATTTGCTTCTCCCGGGTCAGCTGAGCAGCGAATTTCTACTTAACTACCTCCTATCAGGAGAGACCTCAGGGCTGCATCTTTTGAGCGCAGTACTGAGCCTGAAACCATTTACAACCCCAATTACAAGTAAAACTAGCTAAAATGTGCCTGGCTGCTGTTCACTGAAAAGCTCATTTTGCATACATTTTTGGCATATATTTGCTCCTGCCGGGTCAGCTGAGCAGCGAGTTTCTACTTAACTACCTCCTATCAGGAGAGACCTCAGGGCTGCATCCTTTGAGCGCAGTACTGAGCCTGAAAAGCGTTTACAACCCCACTTACACATAATACTAGCTAAAATGTGCCTGGCTGCTGTTGACTGAAAAGGTCATTCTGGGTACATTTTTGGTATACATTTGCTACTCCCGGGTCAGCTGAGCAGTGAATTTCTACTTAACTACCTACTATCAGAAGAGACCTCATGGCTGCATCTTTTGAGCGCAGTACTGAGCCTGAAAACCATTTACAACCCCACTTACAAGTAAAACTAGCTAAAATGTGCCTGGCTGCTGTTCACTGAAAAGCTCATTCTGTGTACATTTTTGGCATACATTTGCTTCTCCCGGGTCAGCTGAGCAGCGAATTTCTACTTAACTACCTCCTATCAGGAGAGACCTCAGGGCTGCATCTTTAGAGCGCAGTACTGAGCCTGAAAACCATTTACAACCCCACTTACAAGTAAAACTGGCTAAAATGTGCCTGGCTGCTGTTCACTGAAAAGCTCATTCTGCATACATTTTTGGCATACATTTGCTTCTCCCGGGTCAGCTGAGCAGCGAATTTCTACTTAACTACTTCCTATCAGGAGAGACCTCAGGGCTGCATCTTTTGAGCGCAGTACTGAGCCTGAAAACCGTTTCCAACCCCACTTACAAGTAAAACTAGCTAAAATGTGCCTGGCTGCTGTTCACTGAAAAGCTCATTCTGGGTACATTTTTGGCATACATTTGCTTCTCCCGGGTCAGCTGAGCAGCGAATTTCTACTTAACTACCTCCTATCAGGAGAGACCTCAGGGCTGCATCCTTTGAGCGAAGTACTGAGCCTGAAAAGCGTTTCCAACCCCACTTACAAGTAAAACTAGCTAAAAATGTGCCTGGCTGCTGTTCACTGAAAAGGTCATTCTGGGTACATTTTTGGTATACATTTGCTTCTGCCGGGTCAGCTGAGCAGTGAATTTCTACTTAACTACCTCCTATCAGGAGAGACCTCAGGGCTGCATCTTTTGAGCGCAGTACTGAGCCTGAAAACCGTTTCCAACCCCACTTACAAGTAAAACTAGCTAAAATGTGCCTGGCTGCTGTTCACTGAAAAGCTCATTCTGGGTACATTTTTGGCATACATTTGCTTCTCCCGGGTCAGCTGAGCAGCGAATTTCTACTTAACTACCTCCTATCAGGAGAGACCTCAGGGCTGCATCTTTTGAACGCAGTACTGAGCCTGAAAACCATTTACAACCCCACTTACAAGTAAAACTAGCTAAAATGTGCCTTTCTGCTGTTCACTGAAAAGCTCATTCTGCATACATTTTTGGCATAATTTGCTCTTGCCGGGTCAGCTGAGCAGCGAGTTTCTACTTAACTACCTCCTATCAGGAGAGACCTCAGGGCTGCATCCTTTGCGCGCAGTACTGAGCCTGAATTAGCGTTTACAACCCCACTTACAAGTAAACTAGCTAAAACGTGCCTGGCTGCTGTGCACTGAAAAGCTCATTCTGGGTACATTTTTGGTATACATTTGCTACTGCCGGGTCAGCTGAGCAGCGAATTTCTACTTAACTACCTCCTATCAGGAGAGACCTCAGGGCTGCATCTTTTGAACGCAGTACTGAGCCTGAAAACCATTTACAACCCCACTTACAAGTAAAACTAGCTAAAATGTGCCTTTCTGCTGTTCACTGAAAAGCTCATTCTGCATACATTTTTGGCATAATTTGCTCTTGCCGGGTCAGCTGAGCAGCGAGTTTCTACTTAACTACCTCCTATCAGGAGAGACCTCAGGGCTGCATCTTTTGAGCGCAGTACTGAGCCTGATACCCGTTTCCAACCCCACTTACAAGTAAAACTAGCAAAAATGTGCCTGGCTGCTGTTCACTGAAAAGCTCCTTCTGCATACATTTTTGGCATATATTTGCTCCTGACGGGTCAGCTGAGCAGCGAATTTTTACTTAACTACCCCCTAATCAGGAGAGACCTCAGGGCTGCATCCTTTGAGCGCAGTACTGCGCCTGAAAAGCGTTTACAACTCCACTTACAAGTAAAACTAGCTAAAATGTGCCTGGCTGCTGTTCACTGAAAAGGACATTCTGGGTACTTTTTGGTATACATTTGCTTCTGCCGGGTCAGCTGAGCAGTGAATTTCTACTTAACTACCTCCTATCAGGAGAGAACTCAGGGCTGCGTCTTTTGAGCGCAGTACTGAGCCTGAAAACCGTTTCCAACCCCACTTACAGGTAAAACTAGCTAAAATGTGCCTGGCTGCTGTTCACTGAAAAGCTCATTCTGGGTACATTTTGGTATACATGTGCTTCTCCCGGGTCAGCTGAGCAGCGAATTTCTACTTAACTACCTCCTATCAGGAGAGACCTCAGGGCTGCATCTTTTGAGCGAAGTACTGAGCCTGAAAACCGTTTACAACCCCACTTACAAGTAAAACTAGCTAAAATGTGCCTGGCTGCTGTTCACTGAAAAGCTAATTCTGCATACATTTTTGGCATACATTTATTTCTGCCGGGTCAGCTGAGCAGTGAATTTCTACTTAACTACCTCCTTTCAGGAGAGACTTCAGGGCTGCATCTTTTGAGCGCAGTACTGAGCCTGAAAACCGTTTACAACCCCACTTACAAGTAAAACTAGCTAAAATGTGCCTGGCTGCTGTTCACTGAAAAGCTCATTCTGGGTACATTTTTGGTATACATTTTTTTCTGCCGGGTCAGCTGAGAGGTAAATTTCTACTTAACTACCTCCTATCAGGAGAGACCTCAGGGCTGCATCCTTTCAGCGCAGTACTGAGCCTGAAAAGCGTTTACAACCCCACTTACACGTAAAACTAGCTAAAATGTGCCTGGCTGCTGTTCACTGAAAAGGTCATTCTGGGTACATTTTTGGATACATTTGCTTCTGCCGGGTCAGCTGAGCAGTGAATTTCTACTTAACTACCTCCTATCAGGGAGAGACCTCAGGGCTGCATCTTTTGAGCGCAGTACTGAGCCTGATACCCGTTTCCAACCCCACTTACAAGTAAAACTAGTTAAAATGTGCCTGGCTGCTGTTCACTGAAAAGCTCATTCTGGGTACATTTTTTGGATACATTTGCTTCTGCCGGGTCAGCTGAGCAGTGAATTTCTACTTAACTACCTCCTATCAGGAGAGACCTCAGGGCTGCATCTTTTGAGCGCAGTACTGAGCCTGAAAACCATTTACAACCCCAATTACAAGTAAAACTAGCTAAAATGTGCCTTGCTGCTGTTCACTGAAAAGCTCATTCTGCATACATTTTTGGCATATATTTGCTCCTGCCGGGTCAGCTGAGCAGCGAGTTTCTACTTAACTACCTCCTATCAGGAGAGACCTCAGGGCTGCATCCTTTGCGCGCAGTACTGAGCCTGAAAAGCGTTTACAACCCCACTTATAAGTAAACTAGCTAAAACGTGCCTGGCTGCTGTTCACTGAAAAGCTCATTCTGGGTACATTTTTGGTATACATTTGCTTCTGCCGGGTCAGCTGAGCAGCGAATTTTTACTTAACTACCCCCTAATCAGGAGAGACCTCAGGGCTGCATCTTTTGAGCGCAGTACTGAGCCTGATACCCGTTTCCAACCCCACTTACAAGTAAAACTAGCTAAAATGTGCCTGGCTGCTGTTCACTGAAAAGCTCATTCTGGGTACATTTTTGGCATACATTTGCTTCTCCCGGGTCAGCTGAGCAGCGAATTTCTACTTAACTACCTCCTATCAGGAGAGACCTCAGGGCTGCATCTTTTGAGCGCAGTACTGAGCCTGAAACCATTTACAACCCCAATTACAAGTAAAACTAGCTAAAATGTGCCTGGCTGCTGTTCACTGAAAAGCTCATTTTGCATACATTTTTGGCATATATTTGCTCCTGCCGGGTCAGCTGAGCAGCGAGTTTCTACTTAACTACCTCCTATCAGGAGAGACCTCAGGGCTGCATCCTTTGAGCGCAGTACTGAGCCTGAAAAGCGTTTACAACCCCACTTACACATAATACTAGCTAAAATGTGCCTGGCTGCTGTTGACTGAAAAGGTCATTCTGGGTACATTTTTGGTATACATTTGCTACTCCCGGGTCAGCTGAGCAGTGAATTTCTACTTAACTACCTACTATCAGAAGAGACCTCATGGCTGCATCTTTTGAGCGCAGTACTGAGCCTGAAAACCATTTACAACCCCACTTACAAGTAAAACTAGCTAAAATGTGCCTGGCTGCTGTTCACTGAAAAGCTCATTCTGTGTACATTTTTGGCATACATTTGCTTCTCCCGGGTCAGCTGAGCAGCGAATTTCTACTTAACTACCTCCTATCAGGAGAGACCTCAGGGCTGCATCTTTAGAGCGCAGTACTGAGCCTGAAAACCATTTACAACCCCACTTACAAGTAAAACTGGCTAAAATGTGCCTGGCTGCTGTTCACTGAAAAGCTCATTCTGCATACATTTTTGGCAGACATTTGCTCCTGCCGGGTCAGCTGAGCAGCGAATTTCCACTTAACTACCTCCTATCAGGAGAGACCTCAGGGCTGCATCTTTTGAGCGCAGTACTGAGCCTGATACCCGTTTCCAACCCCACTTACAAGTAAAACTAGCTAAAATGTGCCTGGCTGCTGTTCACTAAAAAGCTCATTCTGTGTACATTTTTGGCATACATTTGCTTCTCCCGGGTCAGCTGAGCAGCGAATTTCTACTTAACTACCTCCTATCAGGAGAGACCTCAGGGCTGCATTTTTGAGCGCAGTACTGAGCCTGAAAACCATTTACAAACCTACTTACACCAGTAAAACTAGCTAAAATGTGCCTGGCTGCTGTTCACTGAAAAGCTTATTCTGCATACATTTTTGGCATATATTTGCTCCTGCCGGGTCAGCTGAGCAGCAAATTTTTACTTAACTACCCCCTAATCAGGAGAGACCTCAGGGCTGCATCCTTTGAGCGCAGTACCGAGCCTGATACCCGTTTCCAACCCCACTTACAAGTAAAACTAGCTAAAATGTGCCTGGCTGCTGTTCACTGAAAAGCTCATTCTGGGTACATTTTTGGCATACATTTGCTTCTCCCGGGTCAGCTGAGCAGCGAGTTTCTACTTAACTACCTCCTATCAGGAGAGACCTCAGGGCTGCATCCTTTGCGCGCAGTACTGAGCCTGAATTAGCGTTTACAACCCCACTTACAAGTAAACTAGCTAAAACGTGCCTGGCTGCTGTTCACTGAAAAGCTCATTCTGGGTACATTTTTGGTATACATTTGCTTCTGCCGGGTCAGCTGAGCAGTGAATTTCTACTTAACTACCTCCTATCAGGAGACCTCAGGGCTGCATCTTTTGAGCGCAGTACTGAGCCTGAAAACCGTTTACAACCCCATTTACAAGTAAAACTAGCTAAAATGTGCCTGGCTGCTGTTCACTGAAAAGCTTATTCTGCATACATTTTTGGCATATATTTGCTCCTGCCGGGTCAGCTGAGCAGCAAATTTTTACTTAACTACCTCCTATCAGGAGAGACCTCAGGGCTGCATCTTTTGAGCGCAGTACTGAGCCTGATACCCGTTTCCAACCCCACTTACAAGTAAAACTAGCTAAAATGTGCCTGGCTGCTGTTCACTAAAAAGCTCATTCTGTGTACATTTTTGGCATACATTTGCTTCTCCCGGGTCAGCTGAGCAGCGAATTTCTACTTAACTACCTCCTATCAGGAGAGACCTCAGGGCTGCATCTTTTGAGCGCAGTACTGAGCCTGAAAACCATTTACAAACCCACTTACACCAGTAAAACTAGCTAAAATGTGCCTGGCTGCTGTTCACTGAAAAGCTTATTCTGCATACATTTTTGGCATATATTTGCTCCTGCCGGGTCAGCTGAGCAGCAAATTTTAACTTAACTACCCCCTAATCAGGAGAGACCTCAGGGCTGCATCCTTTGAGCGCAGTACTGAGCCTGATACTCGTTTCCAACCCCACTTACAAGTAAAACTAGCTAAAACGTGCCTGGCTGCTGTTCACTGAAAAGCTCACTCTTGGTACATTTTTGGTATACATTTGCTTCTCCCGGGTCAGCTGAGCAGCGAGTTTCTACTTAACTACCTCCTATCAGGAGAGACCTCAGGGCTGCATCCTTTGCGCGCAGTACTGAGCCTGAATTAGCGTTTACAACCCCACTTACAAGTAAACTAGCTAAAATGTGCCTGGCTGCTGTTCACTGAAAAGCTCATTCTTGGTACATTTTTGGTATACATTTGCTTCTGCCGGGTCAGCTGAGCAGTGAATTTCTACTTAACTACCTCCTATCAGGAGAGACCTCAGGGCTGCATCTTTTGAGCGCAGTACTGAGCCTGAAAACCGTTTACAACCCCACTTACAAGTAAAACTAGCTAAAATGTGCCTGGCTGCTGTTCACTGAAAAGCTTATTCTGCATACATTTTTGGCATATATTTGCTCCTGCCGGGTCAGCTGAGCAGCAAATTTTTACTTAACTAACCCCTAATCAGGAGAGACCTCAGGGCTGCATCCTTTGAGCGCAGTACTGAGCCTGATACCCGTTTCCAACCCCACTTACAAGTAAAACTAGCTAAAATGTGCCTGGCTGCTGTTCACTGAAAAGCTCATTCTGGGTACATTTTTGGCATACATTTGCTTCTCCCGGGTCAGCTGAGCAGCGAATTTCTACTTAACTACCTCCTATCAGGAGAGACCTCAGGGCTGCATCTTTTGAGCGCAGTACTGAGCCTGAAAACCGTTTCCAACCCCACTTACAAGTAAAACTAGCTAAAATGTGCCTGGCTGCTGTTCACTGAAAAGGTCATTCTGGGTACATTTTTTGTATACATTTGCTTCTGCCGGGTCAGCTGAGCAGCGAATTTCTACTTAACTACCTCCTATCAGGAGAGACCTCAGGGCTGCATCTTTTGAACGCAGTACTGAGCCTGAAAACCATTTACAACCCCACTTACAAGTAAAACTAGCTAAAATGTGCCTGGCTGCTGTTCACTGAAAAGCTCATTCTGTGTACATTTTTGGCATACATTTGCTTCTCCCGGGTCAGCTGAGCAGCGAATTTCTACTTAACTACCTCCTATCAGGAGAGACCTCAGGGCTGCATCCTTTGAGCGCAGTACTGAGCCTGAAATACATTTACAAACCCACTTACACCAGTAAAACTAGCTAAAATGTGCCTGGCTGCTGTTCACTGAAAAGCTTATTCTGCATACATTTTTGGCTGCTCCTGCCGGGTCAGCTGAGCAGCAAATTTTTACTTAACTACCCCCTAATCAGGAGAGACCTCAGGGCTGCATCCTTTGAGCGCAGTACTGAGCCTGATACTCGTTTCCAACCCCACTTACAAGTAAAACTAGCTAAAATGTGCCTGGCTGCTGTTCACTGAAAAGCTCATTCTGGGTACATTTTTGGCATACATTTGCTTCTCCCGGGTCAGCTGAGCAGCGAGTTTCTACTTAACTACCTCCTATCAGGAGAGACCTCAGGGCTGCATCCTTTGCGCGCAGTACTGAGCCTGAATTAGCGTTTACAACCCCACTTACAAGTAAACTAGCTAAAACGTGCCTGGCTGCTGTTCACTGAAAAGCTCATTCTGGGTACATTTTTGGTATACATTTGCTTCTGGCGGGTCAGCTGAGTAGGGAATTTCTACTTAACTACTCCTATCAGGAGAGACCTCAGGGCTGCATCTTTTGAGCGCAGTACTGAGCCTGATACCCGTTTCCAACCCCACTTACAAGTAAAACTAGCAAAAATGTGCCTGGCTGCTGTTCACTGAAAAGCTCCTTCTGCATACATTTTTGGCATATATTTGCTCCTGCCGGGTCAGCTGAGCAGCGAATTTTTACTTAACTACCCCCTAATCAGGAGAGACCTCAGGGCTGCATCCTTTGAGCGCAGTACTGAGCCTGAAAAGCGTTTACAACCCCACTTACAAGTAAAACTAGCTAAAATGTGCCTGGCTGCTGTTCACTGAAAAGGACATTCTGGGTACTTTTTGGTATACATTTGCTTCTGCCGGGTCAGCTGAGCAGTGAATTTCTACTTAACTACCTCCTATCAGGAGAGAACTCAGGGCTGCGTCTTTTGAGCGCAGTACTGAGCCTGAAAACCGTTTCCAACCCCACTTACAGGTAAAACTAGCTAAAATGTGCCTGGCTGCTGTTCACTGAAAAGCTCATTCTGGGTACATTTTGGTATACATGTGCTTCTCCCGGGTCAGCTGAGCAGCGAATTTCTACTTAACTACCTCCTATCAGGAGAGACCTCAGGGCTGCATCTTTTGAGCGAAGTACTGAGCCTGAAAACCGTTTACAACCCCACTTACAAGTAAAACTAGCTAAAATGTGCCTGGCTGCTGTTCACTGAAAAGCTAATTCTGCATACATTTTTGGCATACATTTATTTCTGCCGGGTCAGCTGAGCAGTGAATTTCTACTTAACTACCTCCTTTCAGGAGAGACTTCAGGGCTGCATCTTTTGAGCGCAGTACTGAGCCTGAAAACCGTTTACAACCCCACTTACAAGTAAAACTAGCTAAAATGTGCCTGGCTGCTGTTCACTGAAAAGCTCATTTTGGGTACATTTTTGGTATACATTTTCTTCTGCCGGGTCAGCTGAGAGGTAAATTTCTACTTAACTACCTCCTATCAGGAGAGACCTCAGGGCTGCATCCTTTCAGCGCAGTACTGAGCCTGAAAAGCGTTTACAACCCCACTTACACGTAAAACTAGCTAAAATGTGCCTGGCTGCTGTTCACTGAAAAGGTCATTCTGGGTACATTTTTGGATACATTTGCTTCTGCCGGGTCAGCTGAGCAGTGAATTTCTACTTAACTACCTCCTATCAGGGAGAGACCTCAGGGCTGCATCTTTTGAGCGCAGTACTGAGCCTGATACCCGTTTCCAACCCCACTTACAAGTAAAACTAGCTAAAATGTGCCTGGCTGCTGTTCACTGAAAAGCTCATTCTGGGTACATTTTTTGGATACATTTGCTTCTGCCGGGTCAGCTGAGCAGTGAATTTCTACTTAACTACCTCCTATCAGGAGAGACCTCAGGGCTGCATCTTTTGAGCGCAGTACTGAGCCTGAAAACCATTTACAACCCCAATTACAAGTAAAACTAGCTAAAATGTGCCTTGCTGCTGTTCACTGAAAAGCTCATTCTGCATACATTTTTGGCATATATTTGCTCCTGCCGGGTCAGCTGAGCAGCGAGTTTCTACTTAACTACCTCCTATCAGGAGAGACCTCAGGGCTGCATCCTTTGCGCGCAGTACTGAGCCTGAAAAGCGTTTACAACCCCACTTATAAGTAAACTAGCTAAAACGTGCCTGGCTGCTGTTCACTGAAAAGCTCATTCTGGGTACATTTTTGGTATACATTTGCTTCTGCCGGGTCAGCTGAGCAGCGAATTTTTACTTAACTACCCCCTAATCAGGAGAGACCTCAGGGCTGCATCTTTTGAGCGCAGTACTGAGCCTGATACCCGTTTCCAACCCCACTTACAAGTAAAACTAGCTAAAATGTGCCTGGCTGCTGTTCACTGAAAAGCTCATTCTGGGTACATTTTTGGCATACATTTGCTTCTCCCGGGTCAGCTGAGCAGCGAATTTCTACTTAACTACCTCCTATCAGGAGAGACCTCAGGGCTGCATCTTTTGAGCGCAGTACTGAGCCTGAAACCATTTACAACCCCAATTACAAGTAAAACTAGCTAAAATGTGCCTGGCTGCTGTTCACTGAAAAGCTCATTTTGCATACATTTTTGGCATATATTTGCTCCTGCCGGGTCAGCTGAGCAGCGAGTTTCTACTTAACTACCTCCTATCAGGAGAGACCTCAGGGCTGCATCCTTTGAGCGCAGTACTGAGCCTGAAAAGCGTTTACAACCCCACTTACACATAATACTAGCTAAAATGTGCCTGGCTGCTGTTGACTGAAAAGGTCATTCTGGGTACATTTTTGGTATACATTTGCTACTCCCGGGTCAGCTGAGCAGTGAATTTCTACTTAACTACCTACTATCAGAAGAGACCTCATGGCTGCATCTTTTGAGCGCAGTACTGAGCCTGAAAACCATTTACAACCCCACTTACAAGTAAAACTAGCTAAAATGTGCCTGGCTGCTGTTCACTGAAAAGCTCATTCTGTGTACATTTTTGGCATACATTTGCTTCTCCCGGGTCAGCTGAGCAGCGAATTTCTACTTAACTACCTCCTATCAGGAGAGACCTCAGGGCTGCATCTTTAGAGCGCAGTACTGAGCCTGAAAACCATTTACAACCCCACTTACAAGTAAAACTGGCTAAAATGTGCCTGGCTGCTGTTCACTGAAAAGCTCATTCTGCATACATTTTTGGCAGACATTTGCTCCTGCCGGGTCAGCTGAGCAGCGAATTTCCACTTAACTACCTCCTATCAGGAGAGACCTCAGGGCTGCATCTTTTGAGCGCAGTACTGAGCCTGATACCCGTTTCCAACCCCACTTACAAGTAAAACTAGCTAAAATGTGCCTGGCTGCTGTTCACTAAAAAGCTCATTCTGTGTACATTTTTGGCATACATTTGCTTCTCCCGGGTCAGCTGAGCAGCGAATTTCTACTTAACTACCTCCTATCAGGAGAGACCTCAGGGCTGCATTTTTGAGCGCAGTACTGAGCCTGAAAACCATTTACAAACCTACTTACACCAGTAAAACTAGCTAAAATGTGCCTGGCTGCTGTTCACTGAAAAGCTTATTCTGCATACATTTTTGGCATATATTTGCTCCTGCCGGGTCAGCTGAGCAGCAAATTTTTACTTAACTACCCCCTAATCAGGAGAGACCTCAGGGCTGCATCCTTTGAGCGCAGTACCGAGCCTGATACCCGTTTCCAACCCCACTTACAAGTAAAACTAGCTAAAATGTGCCTGGCTGCTGTTCACTGAAAAGCTCATTCTGGGTACATTTTTGGCATACATTTGCTTCTCCCGGGTCAGCTGAGCAGCGAGTTTCTACTTAACTACCTCCTATCAGGAGAGACCTCAGGGCTGCATCCTTTGCGCGCAGTACTGAGCCTGAATTAGCGTTTACAACCCCACTTACAAGTAAACTAGCTAAAACGTGCCTGGCTGCTGTTCACTGAAAAGCTCATTCTGGGTACATTTTTGGTATACATTTGCTTCTGCCGGGTCAGCTGAGCAGTGAATTTCTACTTAACTACCTCCTATCAGGAGACCTCAGGGCTGCATCTTTTGAGCGCAGTACTGAGCCTGAAAACCGTTTACAACCCCATTTACAAGTAAAACTAGCTAAAATGTGCCTGGCTGCTGTTCACTGAAAAGCTTATTCTGCATACATTTTTGGCATATATTTGCTCCTGCCGGGTCAGCTGAGCAGCAAATTTTTACTTAACTACCTCCTATCAGGAGAGACCTCAGGGCTGCATCTTTTGAGCGCAGTACTGAGCCTGATACCCGTTTCCAACCCCACTTACAAGTAAAACTAGCTAAAATGTGCCTGGCTGCTGTTCACTAAAAAGCTCATTCTGTGTACATTTTTGGCATACATTTGCTTCTCCCGGGTCAGCTGAGCAGCGAATTTCTACTTAACTACCTCCTATCAGGAGAGACCTCAGGGCTGCATCTTTTGAGCGCAGTACTGAGCCTGAAAACCATTTACAAACCCACTTACACCAGTAAAACTAGCTAAAATGTGCCTGGCTGCTGTTCACTGAAAAGCTTATTCTGCATACATTTTTGGCATATATTTGCTCCTGCCGGGTCAGCTGAGCAGCAAATTTTTACTTAACTACCCCTAATCAGGAGAGACCTCAGGGCTGCATCCTTTGAGCGCAGTACTGAGCCTGATACTCGTTTCCAACCCCACTTACAAGTAAAACTAGCTAAAACGTGCCTGGCTGCTGTTCACTGAAAAGCTCACTCTTGGTACATTTTTGGTATACATTTGCTTCTCCCGGGTCAGCTGAGCAGCGAGTTTCTACTTAACTACCTCCTATCAGGAGAGACCTCAGGGCTGCATCCTTTGCGCGCAGTACTGAGCCTGAATTAGCGTTTACAACCCCACTTACAAGTAAACTAGCTAAAATGTGCCTGGCTGCTGTTCACTGAAAAGCTCATTCTTGGTACATTTTTGGTATACATTTGCTTCTGCCGGGTCAGCTGAGCAGTGAATTTCTACTTAACTACCTCCTATCAGGAGAGACCTCAGGGCTGCATCTTTTGAGCGCAGTACTGAGCCTGAAAACCGTTTACAACCCCACTTACAAGTAAAACTAGCTAAAATGTGCCTGGCTGCTGTTCACTGAAAAGCTTATTCTGCATACATTTTTGGCATATATTTGCTCCTGCCGGGTCAGCTGAGCAGCAAATTTTTACTTAACTAACCCCTAATCAGGAGAGACCTCAGGGCTGCATCCTTTGAGCGCAGTACTGAGCCTGATACCCGTTTCCAACCCCACTTACAAGTAAAACTAGCTAAAATGTGCCTGGCTGCTGTTCACTGAAAAGCTCATTCTGGGTACATTTTTGGCATACATTTGCTTCTCCCGGGTCAGCTGAGCAGCGAATTTCTACTTAACTACCTCCTATCAGGAGAGACCTCAGGGCTGCATCTTTTGAGCGCAGTACTGAGCCTGAAAACCGTTTCCAACCCCACTTACAAGTAAAACTAGCTAAAATGTGCCTGGCTGCTGTTCACTGAAAAGGTCATTCTGGGTACATTTTTTGTATACATTTGCTTCTGCCGGGTCAGCTGAGCAGCGAATTTCTACTTAACTACCTCCTATCAGGAGAGACCTCAGGGCTGCATCTTTTGAACGCAGTACTGAGCCTGAAAACCATTTACAACCCCACTTACAAGTAAAACTAGCTAAAATGTGCCTGGCTGCTGTTCACTGAAAAGCTCATTCTGTGTACATTTTTGGCATACATTTGCTTCTCCCGGGTCAGCTGAGCAGCGAATTTCTACTTAACTACCTCCTATCAGGAGAGACCTCAGGGCTGCATCTTTTGAGCGCAGTACTGAGCCTGAAATACATTTACAAACCCACTTACACCAGTAAAACTAGCTAAAATGTGCCTGGCTGCTGTTCACTGAAAAGCTCATTCTGCATACATTTTTGGCATATATTTGCTCCTGCCGGGTCAGCTGAGCAGCGAGTTTCTACTTAACTACTTCCTATCAGAAGAGACCTCAGGGCTGCATCCTTTGAGCGCAGTACTGAGCCTGAAAACCGTTTCCAACCCCACTTACAAGTAAAACTAGCTAAAATGTGCCTGGCTGCTGTTCACTGAAAAGGTCATTCTGGGTACATTTTTGGTATACATTTGCTTCTGCCGGGTCAGCTGAGCAGTGAATTTCTACTTAACTACCTCCTATCAGAAGAGACCTCATGGCTGCATCTTTTGAGCGCAGTACTGAGCCTGATACCCGTTTCCAACCCCACTTACAAGTAAAACTAGCTAAAATGTGCCTGGCTGCTGTTCACTAAAAAGCTCATTCTGTGTACATTTTTGGCATACATTTGCTTCTCCCGGGTCAGCTGAGCAGCGAATTTCTACTTAACTACCTCCTATCAGGAGAGACCTCAGGGCTGCATCTTTTGAGCGCAGTACTGAGCCTGAAAACCATTTACAAACCCACTTACACCAGTAAAACTAGCTAAAATGTGCCTGGCTGCTGTTCACTGAAAAGCTTATTCTGCATACATTTTTGGCATATATTTGCTCCTGCCGGGTCAGCTGAGCAGCAAATTTTTACTTAACTACCCCCTAATCAGGAGAGACCTCAGGGCTGCATCCTTTGAGCGCAGTACTGAGCCTGATACTCGTTTCCAACCCCACTTACAAGTAAAACTAGCTAAAATGTGCCTGGCTGCTGTTCACTGAAAAGCTCATTCTGGGTACATTTTTGGCATACATTTGCTTCTCCCGGGTCAGCTGAGCAGCGAGTTTCTACTTAACTACCTCCTATCAGGAGAGACCTCAGGGCTGCATCCTTTGCGCGCAGTACTGAGCCTGAATTAGCGTTTACAACCCCACTTACAAGTAAACTAGCTAAAACGTGCCTGGCTGTTGTTCACTGAAAAGCTCATTCATGGTACATTTTTGGTATACATTTGCTTCTGCCGGGTCAGCTGAGCAGTGAATTTCTACTTAACTACCTCCTATCAGGAGAGACCTCAGGGCTGCATCCTTTGAGCGCAGTACTGAGCCTGAAAACCGTTTACAACCCCACTTACAAGTAAAACTAGCTAAAATGTGCCTGGCTGCTGTTCACTGAAAAGCTTATTCTGCATACATTTTTGGCATATATTTGCTCCTGCCGGGTCAGCTGAGCAGCAAATTTTTACTTAACTAACCCCTAATCAGGCTGCATCCTTTGAGCGCAGTACTGAGCCTGATACCCGTTTCCAACCCCACTTACAAGTAAAACTAGCTAAAATGTGCCTGGCTGCTGTTCACTGAAAAGCTCATTCTGGGTACATTTTTGGCATACATTTGCTTCTCCCGGCTCAGCTGAGCAGCGAATTTCTACTTAACTACCTCCTATCAGGAGAGACCTCAGGGCTGCATCTTTTGAGCGCAGTACTGAGCCTGAAAACCGTTTCCAACCCCACTTACAAGTAAAACTAGCTAAAATGTGCCTGGCTGCTGTTCACTGAAAAGGTCATTCTGGGTACATTTTTTGTATACATTTGCTTCTGCCGGGTCAGCTGAGCAGCGAATTTCTACTTAACTACCTCCTATCAGGAGAGACCTCAGGGCTGCATCTTTTGAACGCAGTACTGAGCCTGAAAACCATTTACAACCCCACTTACAAGTAAAACTAGCTAAAATGTGCCTGGCTGCTGTTCACTGAAAAGCTCATTCTGTGTACATTTTTGGCATACATTTGCTTCTCCCGGGTCAGCTGAGCAGCGAATTTCTACTTAACTACCTCCTATCAGGAGAGACCTCAGGGCTGCATCTTTTGAGCGCAGTACTGAGCCTGAAATACATTTACAAACCCACTTACACCAGTAAAACTAGCTAAAATGTGCCTGGCTGCTGTTCACTGAAAAGCTTATTCTGCATACATTTTTGGCATATATTTGCTCCTGCCGGGTCAGCTGAGCAGCACATTTTTACTTAACTACCACCTAATCAGGAGAGACCTCAGGGCTGCATCCTTTGAGCGCAGTACTGAGCCTGATACTCGTTTCCAACCCCACTTACAAGTAAAACTAGCTAAAATGTGCCTGGCTGCTGTTCACTGAAAAGCTCATTCTGGGTACATTTTTGGCATACATTTGCTTCTCCCGGGTCAGCTGAGCAGCGAGTTTCTACTTAACTACCTCCTATCAGGAGAGACCTCAGGGCTGCATCCTTTGCGCGCAGTACTGAGCCTGAATTAGCGTTTACAACCCCACTTACAAGTAAACTAGCTAAAACGTGCCTGGCTGCTGTTCACTGAAAAGCTCATTCTGGGTACATTTTTGGTATACATTTGCTTCTGGCGGGTCAGCTGAGCAGTGAATTTCTACTTAACTACCTCCTATCAGGAGACCTCAGGGCTGCATCTTTTGAGCGCAGTACTGAGCCTGAAAACCATTTACAACCCCACTTACAAGTAAAACTAGCTAAAATGTGCCTGGCTGCTGTTCACTGAAAAGCTCATTCTGTGTACATTTTTGGCATACATTTGCTTCTCCCGGGTCAGCTGAGCAGCGAATTTCTACTTAACTACCTCCTATCAGGAGAGACCTCAGGGCTGCATCTTTTGAGCGCAGTACTGAGCCTGAAATACATTTACAAACCCACTTACACCAGTAAAACTAGCTAAAATGTGCCTGGCTGCTGTTCACTGAAAAGCTTATTCTGCATACATTTTTGGCATATATTTGCTCCTGCCGGGTCAGCTGAGCAGCAAATTTTTACTTAACTACCACCTAATCAGGAGAGACCTCAGGGCTGCATCCTTTGAGCGCAGTACTGAGCCTGATACTCGTTTCCAACCCCACTTACAAGTAAAACTAGCTAAAATGTGCCTGGCTGCTGTTCACTGAAAAGCTCATTCTGGGTACATTTTTGGCATACATTTGCTTCTCCCGGGTCAGCTGAGCAGCGAGTTTCTACTTAACTACCTCCTATCAGGAGAGACCTCAGGGCTGCATCCTTTGCGCGCAGTACTGAGCCTGAATTAGCGTTTACAACCCCACTTACAAGTAAACTAGATAAAACGTGCCTGGCTGCTGTTCACTGAAAAGCTCATTCTGGGTACATTTTTGGTATACATTTGCTTCTGGCGGGTCAGCTGAGCAGTGAATTTCTACTTAACTACCTCCTATCAGGAGAGACCTCAGGGCTGCATCTTTTGAGCGCAGTACTGAGCCTGAAAACCGTTTACAACCCCACTTACAAGTAAAACTAGCTAAAATGTGCCTGGCTGCTGTTCACTGAAAAGCTTATTCTGCATACATTTTTGGCATATATTTGCTCCTGCCGGGTCAGCTGAGCAGCAAATTTTTACTTAACTAACCCCTAATGAGGAGAGACCTCAGGGCTGCATCCTTTGAGCGCAGTACTGAGCCTGATACCCGTTTCCAACCCCACTTACAAGTAAAACTAGCTAAAATGTGCCTGGCTGCTGTTCACTGAAAAGCTCATTCTGGGTACATTTTTGGCATACATTTGCTTCTCCCGGGTCAGCTGAGCAGCGAATTTATACTTAACTACCTCCTATCAGGAGAGACCTCAGGGCTGCATCTTTTGAGCGCAGTACTGAGCCTGAAAACCGTTTCCAACCCCACTTACAAATAAAACTAGCTAAAATGTGCCTGGCTGCTGTTCACTGAAAAGGTCATTCTGGGTACATTTTTGGTATACATTTGCTTCTGCCGGGTCAGCTGAGCAGTGAATTTCTACTTAACTACCTCCTATCAGGAGAGACCTCAGGGCTGCATCTTTTGAGCGCAGTACTGAGCCTGAAAACCATTTACAACCCCACTTACAAGTAAAACTATCTAAAATGTGCCTGGCTGCTGTTCACTGAAAAGCTCATTCTGCATACATTTTTGGCATATATTTGCTCCTGCCGGGTCAGCTGAGCAGCGAGTTTCTACTTAACTACTTCCTATCAGGAGAGACCTCAGGGCTGCATCCTTTGAGCGCAGTACTGAGCCTGAAAACCGTTTCCAACCCCACTTACAAGTAAAACTAGCTAAAATGTGCCTGGCTGCTGTTCACTGAAAAGCTCATTTTGCATACATTTTTGGCATATATTTGCTCCTGCCGGGTCAGCTGAGCAGCGAGTTTCTACTTAACTACCTCCTATCAGGAGAGACCTCAGGGCTGCATCCTTTGAGCGCAGTACTGAGCCTGAAAACCGTTTACAACCCCACTTACAAGTAAAACTAGCTAAAATGTGCCTGGCTGCTGTTCACTGAAAAGCTAATTCTGCATACATTTTTGGCATACATTTGTTTCTGCCGGGTCAGCTGAGCAGTGAAATTCTACTTAACTACCTCCTTTCAGGAGAGACTTCAGGGCTGCATCTTTTGAGCGCAGTACTGAGCCTGAAAACCGTTTACAACCCCACTTACAAGTAAAACTAGCTAAAATGTGCCTGGCTGCTGTTCACTGAAAAGCTAATTCTGCATACATTTTTGGCATACATTTGTTTCTGCCGGGTCAGCTGAGCAGTGAATTTCTACTTAACTACCTCCTATCAGGAGAGACCTCAGGGCTGCATCCTTTCAGCGCAGTACTGAGCCTGAAAAGCGTTTACAACCCCACTTACACGTAAAACTAGCTAAAATGTGCCTGGCTGCTGTTCACTGAAAAGGTCATTCTGGGTACATTTTTGGATACATTTGCTTCTGCCGGGTCAGCTGAGCAGTGAATTTCTACTTAACTACCTCCTATCAGGAGAGACCTCAGGGCTGCATCTTTTGAGCGCAGTACTGAGCCTGAAAACCATTTACAACCCCAATTACAAGTAAAACTAGCTAAAATGTGCCTGGCTGCTGTTCACTGAAAAGCTCATTCTGCATACATTTTTGGCATATATTTGCTCCTGCCGGGTCAGCTGAGCAGCGAGTTTCTACTTAACTACCTCCTATCAGGAGAGACCTCAGGGCTGCATCCTTTGCGCGCAGTACTGAGCCTGAATTAGCGTTTACAACCCCACTTACAAGTAAACTAGCTAAAACGTGCCTGGCTGCTGTTCACTGAAAAGCTCATTCTGGGTACATTTTTGGTATACATTTGCTTCTGCCGGGTCAGCTGAGCAGTGAATTTCTACTTAACTACCTCCTATCAGGAGAGACCTCAGGGCTGCATCTTTTGAGCGCAGTACTGAGCCTGAAAACCGTTTACAACCCCACTTACAAGTAAAACTAGCTAAAATGTGCCTGGCTGCTGTTCACTTATAAGCTTATTCTGCATACATTTTTGGCATATATTTGCTCCTGCCGGGTCAGCTGAGCAGCAAATTTTTACTTAACTACCCTCTAATCAGGAGAGACCTCAGGGCTGCATCCTTTGAGGGCAGTACTGAGCCTGATACCCGTTTCCAACCCCACTTACAAGTAAAACTAGCTAAAATGTGCCTGGCTGCTGTTCACTGAAAAGCTTATTCTGCATACATTTTTGGCATATATTTGCTCCTGCCGGGTCAGCTGAGCAGCAAATTTTTACTTAACTAACCCCTAATCAGGCTGCATCCTTTGAGCGCAGTACTGAGCCTGATACCCGTTTCCAACCCCACTTACAAGTAAAACTAGCTAAAATGTGCCTGGCTGCTGTTCACTGAAAAGCTCATTCTGGGTACATTTTTGGCATACATTTGCTTCTCCCGGCTCAGCTGAGCAGCGAGTTTCTACTTAACTACCTCCTATCAGGAGAGACCTCAGGGCTGCATCCTTTGCGCGCAGTACTGAGCCTGAATTAGCGTTTACAACCCCACTTACAAGTAAACTAGCTAAAACGTGCCTGGCTGCTGTTCACTGAAAAGCTCATTCTGGGTACATTTTTGGTATACATTTGCTTCTGGCGGGTCAGCTGAGCAGTGAATTTCTACTTAACTACCTCCTATCAGGAGAGACCTCAGGGCTGCATCTTTTGAGAGCAGTACTGAGCCTGAAAACCGTTTACAACCCCACTTACAAGTAAAACTAGCTAAAATGTGCCTGGCTGCTGTTCACTGAAAAGCTTATTCTGCATACATTTTTGGCATATATTTGCTCCTGCCGGGTCAGCTGAGCAGCAAATTTTTACTTAACTGACCCCTAATGAGGAGAGACCTCAGGGCTGCATCCTTTGAGCGCAGTACTGAGCCTGATACCCGTTTCCAACCCCACTTACAAGTAAAACTAGCTAAAATGTGCCTGGCTGCTGTTCACTGAAAAGCTCATTCTGGGTACATTTTTGGCATACATTTGCTTCTCCCGGGTCAGCTGAGCAGCGAATTTATACTTAACTACCTCCTATCAGGAGAGACCTCAGGGCTGCATCTTTTGAGCGCAGTACTGAGCCTGAAAACCGTTTCCAACCCCACTTACAAATAAAACTAGCTAAAATGTGCCTGGCTGCTGTTCACTGAAAAGGTCATTCTGGGTACATTTTTGGTATACATTTGCTTCTGCCGGGTCAGCTGAGCAGTGAATTTCTACTTAACTACCTCCTATCAGGAGAGACCTCAGGGCTGCATCTTTTGAGCGCAGTACTGAGCCTGAAAACCATTTACAACCCCACTTACAAGTAAAACTATCTAAAATGTGCCTGGCTGCTGTTCACTGAAAAGCTCATTCTGCATACATTTTTGGCATATATTTGCTCCTGCCGGGTCAGCTGAGCAGCGAGTTTCTACTTAACTACTTCCTATCAGAAGAGACCTCAGGGCTGCATCCTTTGAGCGCAGTACTGAGCCTGAAAACCGTTTCCAACCCCACTTACAAGTAAAACTAGCTAAAATGTGCCTGGCTGCTGTTCACTGAAAAGCTCATTCTGGGTACATTTTTGGTATACATTTGCTTCTGCCGGGTCAGCTGAGCAGTGAATTTCTACTCAACTACCTCCTATCAGGAGAGACCTCAGGGCTGCATCTTTTGAGCGCAGTACTGAGCCTGAAAACCGTTTACAACCCCACTTACAAGTAAAACTAGCTAAAATGTGCCTGGCTGCTGTTCACTTATAAGCTTATTCTGCATACATTTTTGGCATATATTTGCTCCTGCCGGGTCAGCTGAGCAGCAAATTTTTACTTAACTACCCTCTAATCAGGAGAGACCTCAGGGCTGCATCCTTTGAGGGCAGTACTGAGCCTGATACCCGTTTCCAACCCCACTTACAAGTAAAACTAGCTAAAATGTGCCTGGCTGCTGTTCACTGAAAAGCTCATTCTGCATACATTTTTGGCATACATTTGCTTCTCCCGGGTCAGCTGAGCAGCGAATTTCTACTTAACTACTTCCTATCAGGAGAGACCTCAGGGCTGCATCTTTTGAGCGCAGTACTGAGCCTGAAAACCGTTTCCAACCCCACTTACAAGTAAAACTAGCTAAAATGTGCCTGGCTGCTGTTCACTGAAAAGCTCATTCTGGGTACATTTTTGGCATACATTTGCTTCTCCCGGGTCAGCTGAGCAGCGAATTTCTACTTAACTACCTCCTATCAGGAGAGACCTCAGGGCTGCATCCTTTGAGCGCAGTACTGAGCCTGAAAAGCGTTTCCAACCCCACTTACAAGTAAAACTAGCTAAAATGTGCCTGGCTGCTGTTCACTGAAAAGGTCATTCTGGGTACATTTTTGGTATACATTTGCTTCTGCCGGGTCAGCTGAGCAGTGAATTTCTACTTAACTACCTCCTATCAGGAGAGACCTCAGGGCTGCATCTTTTGAGCGCAGTACTGAGCCCGAAAACCGTTTCCAACCCCACTTACAAGTAAAACTAGCTAAAATGTGCCTGGCTGCTGTTCACTGAAAAGCTCATTCTGGGTACATTTTTGGCATACATTTGCTTCTCCCGGGTCAGCTGAGCAGCGAATTTCTACTTAACTACCTCCTATCAGGAGAGACCTCAGGGCTGCATCTTTTGAACGCAGTACTGAGCCTGAAAACCATTTACAACCCCACTTACAAGTAAAACTAGCTAAAATGTGCCTTTCTGCTGTTCACTGAAAAGCTCATTCTGCATACATTTTTGGCATAATTTGCTCTTGCCGGGTCAGCTGAGCAGCGAGTTTCTACTTAACTACCTCCTATCAGGAGAGACCTCAGGGCTGCATCCTTTGCGCGCAGTACTGAGCCTGAATTAGCGTTTACAACCCCACTTACAAGTAAACTAGCTAAAACGTGCCTGGCTGCTGTGCACTGAAAAGCTAATTCTGCATACATTTTTGGCATACATTTGTTTCTGCCGGGTCAGCTGAGCAGTGAATTTCTACTTAACTACCTCCTATCAGGAGAGACCTCAGGGCTGCATCCTTTCAGCGCAGTACTGAGCCTGAAAAGCGTTTACAACCCCACTTACAAGTAAAACTAGCTAAAATGTGCCTTTCTGCTGTTCACTGAAAAGCTCATTCTGCATACATTTTTGGCATAATTTGCTCTTGCCGGGTCAGCTGAGCAGCGAGTTTCTACTTAACTACCTCCTATCAGGAGAGACCTCAGGGCTGCATCCTTTGCGCGCAGTACTGAGCCTGAATTAGCGTTTACAACCCCACTTACAAGTAAACTAGCTAAAACGTGCCTGGCTGCTGTTCACTGAAAAGCTAATTCTGCATACATTTTTGGCATACATTTGTTTCTGCCGGGTCAGCTGAGCAGTGAATTTCTACTTAACTACCTCCTATCAGGAGAGACCTCAGGGCTGCATCCTTTCAGCGCAGTACTGAGCCTGAAAAGCGTTTACAACCCCACTTACACGTAAAACTAGCTAAAATGTGCCTGGCTGCTGTTCACTGAAAAGCTCATTCTGGGTACATTTTTGGATACATTTGCTTCTGCCGGGTCAGCTGAGCAGTGAATTTCTACTTAACTACCTCCTATCAGGAGAGACCTCAGGGCTGCATCTTTTGAGCGCAGTACTGAGCCTAAAACCATTTACAACCCCAATTACAAGTAAAACTAGCTAAAATGTGCCTGGCTGCTGTTCACTGAAAAGCTCATTCTGCATACATTTTTGGCATATATTTGCTCCTGCCGGGTCAGCTGAGCAGCGAGTTTCTACTTAACTACCTCCTATCAGGAGAGACCTCAGGGCTGCATCCTTTGCGCGCAGTACTGAGCCTGAATTAGCGTTTACAACCCCACTTACAAGTAAACTAGCTAAAACGTGCCTGGCTGCTGTTCACTGAAAAGCTCATTCTGGGTACATTTTTGGTATACATTTGCTTCTGCCGGGTCAGCTGAGCAGTGAATTTCTACTTAACTACCTCCTATCAGGAGAGACCTCAGGGCTGCATCTTTTGAGCGCAGTACTGAGCCTGAAAACCGTTTACAACCCCACTTACAAGTAAAACTAGCTAAAATGTGCCTGGCTGCTGTTCACTTATAAGCTTATTCTGCATACATTTTTGGCATATATTTGCTCCTGCCGGGTCAGCTGAGCAGTGAATTTTTACTTAACTACCCCCTAATCATGAGAGACCTCAGGGCTGCATCCTTTGAGCGCAGTACTGAGCCTGAAAAGCGTTTACAACCCCACTTACAAGTAAAACTAGCTAAAATGTGCCTGGCTGCTGTTCACTGAAAAGCTCATTCTGGGTACATTTTGGTATACATGTGCTTCTCCCGGGTCAGCTGAGCAGCGAATTTCTACTTAACTACATCCTATCAGGAGAGACCTCAGGGCTGCATCTTTTGAGCGAAGTACTGAGCCTGAAAACCGTTTACAACCCCACTTACAAGTAAAACTAGCTAAAATGTGCCTGGCTGCTGTTCACTGAAAAGCTAATTCTGCATACATTTTTGGCATACATTTGTTTCTGCCGGGTCAGCTGAGCAGTGAATTTCTACGTAACTACCTCCTATCAGGAGAGACCTCAGGGCTGCATCCTTTCAGCGCAGTACTGAGCCTGAAAAGCGTTTACAACCCCACTTACACGTAAAACTAGCTAAAATGTGCCTGGCTGCTGTTCACTGAAAAGCTCATTCTGGGTACATTTTTGGATACATTTGCTTCTGCCGGGTCAGCTGAGCAGTGAATTTCTACTTAACTACCTCCTATCAGGAGAGACCTCAGGGCTGCATCTTTTGAGCGCAGTACTGAGCCTAAAACCATTTACAACCCCAATTACAAGTAAAACTAGCTAAAATGTGCCTGGCTGCTGTTCACTGAAAAGCTCATTCTGCATACATTTTTGGCATATATTTGCTCCTGCCGGGTCAGCTGAGCAGCGAGTTTCTACTTCACTACCTCCTATCAGGAGAGACCTCAGGGCTGCATCCTTTGCGCGCAGTACTGAGCCTGAATTAGCGTTTACAACCCCACTTACAAGTAAACTAGCTAAAACGTGCCTGGCTGCTGTTCACTGAAAAGCTCATTCTGGGTACATTTTTGGTATACATTTGCTTCTGCCGGGTCAGCTGAGCAGTGAATTTCTACTTAACTACCTCCTATCAGGAGAGACCTCAGGGCTGCATCTTTTGAGCGCAGTACTGAGCCTGAAAACCGTTTACAACCCCACTTACAAGTAAAACTAGCTAAAATGTGCCTGGCTGCTGTTCACTTATAAGCTTATTCTGCATACATTTTTGGCATATATTTGCTCCTGCCGGGTCAGCTGAGCAGCAAATTTTTACTTAACTACCCTCTAATCAGGAGAGACCTCAGGGCTGCATCCTTTGAGGGCAGTACTGAGCCTGATACCCGTTTCCAACCCCACTTACAAGTAAAACTAGCTAAAATGTGCCTGGCTGCTGTTCACTGAAAAGCTCATTCTGGGTACATTTTTGGCATACATTTGCTTCTCCCGGGTCAGCTGAGCAGCGAGTTTCTACTTAACTACCTCCTATCAGGAGAGACCTCAGGGCTGCATCCTTTGCGCGCAGTACTGAGCCTGAATTAGCGTTTACAACCCCACTTACAAGTAAACTAGCTAAAACGTGCCTGGCTGTTGTTCACTGAAAAGCTCATTCATGGTACATTTTTGGTATACATTTGCTTCTGCCGGGTCAGCTGAGCAGTGAATTTCTACTTAACTACCTCCTATCAGGAGAGACCTCAGGGCTGCATCCTTTGAGCGCAGTACTGAGCCTGAAAACCGTTTACAACCCCACTTACAAGTAAAACTAGCTAAAATGTGCCTGGCTGCTGTTCACTGAAAAGCTTATTCTGCATACATTTTTGGCATATATTTGCTCCTGCCGGGTCAGCTGAGCAGCAAATTTTTACTTAACTAACCCCTAATCAGGCTGCATCCTTTGAGCGCAGTACTGAGCCTGATACCCGTTTCCAACCCCACTTACAAGTAAAACTAGCTAAAATGTGCCTGGCTGCTGTTCACTGAAAAGCTCATTCTGGGTACATTTTTGGCATACATTTGCTTCTCCCGGCTCAGCTGAGCAGCGAATTTCTACTTAACTACCTCCTATCAGGAGAGACCTCAGGGCTGCATCTTTTGAGCGCAGTACTGAGCCTGAAAACCGTTTCCAACCCCACTTACAAGTAAAACTAGCTAAAATGTGCCTGGCTGCTGTTCACTGAAAAGGTCATTCAGGGTACATTTTTTGTATACATTTGCTTCTGCCGGGTCAGCTGAGCAGCGAATTTCTACTTAACTACCTCCTATCAGGAGAGACCTCAGGGCTGCATCTTTTGAACGCAGTACTGAGCCTGAAAACCATTTACAACCCCACTTACAAGTAAAACTAGCTAAAATGTGCCTGGCTGCTGTTCACTGAAAAGCTCATTCTGTGTACATTTTTGGCATACATTTGCTTCTCCCGGGTCAGCTGAGCAGCGAATTTCTACTTAACTACCTCCTATCAGGAGAGACCTCAGGGCTGCATCTTTTGAGCGCAGTACTGAGCCTGAAATACATTTACAAACCCACTTACACCAGTAAAACTAGCTAAAATGTGCCTGGCTGCTGTTCACTGAAAAGCTTATTCTGCATACATTTTTGGCATATATTTGCTCCTGCCAGGTCAGCTGAGCAGCAAATTTTTACTTAACTAACCCCTAATCAGGCTGCATCCTTTGAGCGCAGTACTGAGCCTGATACCCGTTTCCAACCCCACTTACAAGTAAAACTAGCTAAAATGTGCCTGGCTGCTGTTCACTGAAAAGCTCATTCTGGGTACATTTTTGGCATACATTTGCTTCTCCCGGCTCAGCTGAGCAGCGAGTTTCTACTTAACTACCTCCTATCAGGAGAGACCTCAGGGCTGCATCCTTTGCGCGCAGTACTGAGCCTGAATTAGCGTTTACAACCCCACTTACAAGTAAACTAGCTAAAACGTGCCTGGCTGCTGTTCACTGAAAAGCTCATTCTGGGTACATTTTTGGTATACATTTGCTTCTGGCGGGTCAGCTGAGCAGTGAATTTCTACTTAACTACCTCCTATCAGGAGAGACCTCAGGGCTGCATCTTTTGAGAGCAGTACTGAGCCTGAAAACCGTTTACAACCCCACTTACAAGTAAAACTAGCTAAAATGTGCCTGGCTGCTGTTCACTGAAAAGCTTATTCTGCATACATTTTTGGCATATATTTGCTCCTGCCGGGTCAGCTGAGCAGCAAATTTTTACTTAACTGACCCCTAATAAGGAGAGACCTCAGGGCTGCATCCTTTGAGCGCAGTACTGAGCCTGATACCCGTTTCCAACCCCACTTACAAGTAAAACTAGCTAAAATGTGCCTGGCTGCTGTTCACTGAAAAGCTCATTCTGGGTACATTTTTGGCATACATTTGCTTCTCCCGGGTCAGCTGAGCAGCGAATTTATACTTAACTACCTCCTATCAGGAGAGACCTCAGGGCTGCATCTTTTGAGCGCAGTACTGAGCCTGAAAACCGTTTCCAACCCCACTTACAAATAAAACTAGCTAAAATGTGCCTGGCTGCTGTTCACTGAAAAGGTCATTCTGGGTACATTTTTGGTATACATTTGCTTCTGCCGGGTCAGCTGAGCAGTGAATTTCTACTTAACTACCTCCTATCAGGAGAGACCTCAGGGCTGCATCTTTTGAGCGCAGTACTGAGCCTGAAAACCATTTACAACCCCACTTACAAGTAAAACTATCTAAAATGTGCCTGGCTGCTGTTCACTGAAAAGCTCATTCTGCATACATTTTTGGCATATATTTGCTCCTGCCGGGTCAGCTGAGCAGCGAGTTTCTACTTAACTACTTCCTATCAGAAGAGACCTCAGGGCTGCATCCTTTGAGCGCAGTACTGAGCCTGAAAACCGTTTCCAACCCCACTTACAAGTAAAACTAGCTAAAATGTGCCTGGCTGCTGTTCACTGAAAAGCTCATTCTGGGTACATTTTTGGTATACATTTGCTTCTGCCGGGTCAGCTGAGCAGTGAATTTCTACTCAACTACCTCCTATCAGGAGAGACCTCAGGGCTGCATCTTTTGAGCGCAGTACTGAGCCTGAAAACCGTTTACAACCCCACTTACAAGTAAAACTAGCTAAAATGTGCCTGGCTGCTGTTCACTTATAAGCTTATTCTGCATACATTTTTGGCATATATTTGCTCCTGCCGGGTCAGCTGAGCAGCAAATTTTTACTTAACTACCCTCTAATCAGGAGAGACCTCAGGGCTGCATCCTTTGAGGGCAGTACTGAGCCTGATACCCGTTTCCAACCCCACTTACAAGTAAAACTAGCTAAAATGTGCCTGGCTGCTGTTCACTGAAAAGCTCATTCTGCATACATTTTTGGCATACATTTGCTTCTCCCGGGTCAGCTGAGCAGCGAATTTCTACTTAACTACTTCCTATCAGGAGAGACCTCAGGGCTGCATCTTTTGAGCGCAGTACTGAGCCTGAAAACCGTTTCCAACCCCACTTACAAGTAAAACTAGCTAAAATGTGCCTGGCTGCTGTTCACTGAAAAGCTCATTCTGGGTACATTTTTGGCATACATTTGCTTCTCCCGGGTCAGCTGAGCAGCGAATTTCTACTTAACTACCTCCTATCAGGAGAGACCTCAGGGCTGCATCCTTTGAGCGCAGTACTGAGCCTGAAAAGCGTTTCCAACCCCACTTACAAGTAAAACTAGCTAAAATGTGCCTGGCTGCTGTTCACTGAAAAGGTCATTCTGGGTACATTTTTGGTATACATTTGCTTCTGCCGGGTCAGCTGAGCAGTGAATTTCTACTTAACTACCTCCTATCAGGAGAGACCTCAGGGCTGCATCTTTTGAGCGCAGTACTGAGCCCGAAAACCGTTTCCAACCCCACTTACAAGTAAAACTAGCTAAAATGTGCCTGGCTGCTGTTCACTGAAAAGCTCATTCTGGGTACATTTTTGGCATACATTTGCTTCTCCCGGGTCAGCTGAGCAGCGAATTTCTACTTAACTACCTCCTATCAGGAGAGACCTCAGGGCTGCATCTTTTGAACGCAGTACTGAGCCTGAAAACCATTTACAACCCCACTTACAAGTAAAACTAGCTAAAATGTGCCTTTCTGCTGTTCACTGAAAAGCTCATTCTGCATACATTTTTGGCATAATTTGCTCTTGCCGGGTCAGCTGAGCAGCGAGTTTCTACTTAACTACCTCCTATCAGGAGAGACCTCAGGGCTGCATCCTTTGCGCGCAGTACTGAGCCTGAATTAGCGTTTACAACCCCACTTACAAGTAAACTAGCTAAAACGTGCCTGGCTGCTGTGCACTGAAAAGCTAATTCTGCATACATTTTTGGCATACATTTGTTTCTGCCGGGTCAGCTGAGCAGTGAATTTCTACTTAACTACCTCCTATCAGGAGAGACCTCAGGGCTGCATCCTTTCAGCGCAGTACTGAGCCTGAAAAGCGTTTACAACCCCACTTACAAGTAAAACTAGCTAAAATGTGCCTTTCTGCTGTTCACTGAAAAGCTCATTCTGCATACATTTTTGGCATAATTTGCTCTTGCCGGGTCAGCTGAGCAGCGAGTTTCTACTTAACTACCTCCTATCAGGAGAGACCTCAGGGCTGCATCCTTTGCGCGCAGTACTGAGCCTGAATTAGCGTTTACAACCCCACTTACAAGTAAACTAGCTAAAACGTGCCTGGCTGCTGTTCACTGAAAAGCTAATTCTGCATACATTTTTGGCATACATTTGTTTCTGCCGGGTCAGCTGAGCAGTGAATTTCTACTTAACTACCTCCTATCAGGAGAGACCTCAGGGCTGCATCCTTTCAGCGCAGTACTGAGCCTGAAAAGCGTTTACAACCCCACTTACACGTAAAACTAGCTAAAATGTGCCTGGCTGCTGTTCACTGAAAAGCTCATTCTGGGTACATTTTTGGATACATTTGCTTCTGCCGGGTCAGCTGAGCAGTGAATTTCTACTTAACTACCTCCTATCAGGAGAGACCTCAGGGCTGCATCTTTTGAGCGCAGTACTGAGCCTAAAACCATTTACAACCCCAATTACAAGTAAAACTAGCTAAAATGTGCCTGGCTGCTGTTCACTGAAAAGCTCATTCTGCATACATTTTTGGCATATATTTGCTCCTGCCGGGTCAGCTGAGCAGCGAGTTTCTACTTAACTACCTCCTATCAGGAGAGACCTCAGGGCTGCATCCTTTGCGCGCAGTACTGAGCCTGAATTAGCGTTTACAACCCCACTTACAAGTAAACTAGCTAAAACGTGCCTGGCTGCTGTTCACTGAAAAGCTCATTCTGGGTACATTTTTGGTATACATTTGCTTCTGCCGGGTCAGCTGAGCAGTGAATTTCTACTTAACTACCTCCTATCAGGAGAGACCTCAGGGCTGCATCTTTTGAGCGCAGTACTGAGCCTGAAAACCGTTTACAACCCCACTTACAAGTAAAACTAGCTAAAATGTGCCTGGCTGCTGTTCACTTATAAGCTTATTCTGCATACATTTTTGGCATATATTTGCTCCTGCCGGGTCAGCTGAGCAGCGAATTTTTACTTAACTACCCCCTAATCATGAGAGACCTCAGGGCTGCATCCTTTGAGCGCAGTACTGAGCCTGAAAAGCGTTTACAACCCCACTTACAAGTAAAACTAGCTAAAATGTGCCTGGCTGCTGTTCACTGAAAAGCTCATTCTGGGTACATTTTGGTATACATGTGCTTCTCCCGGGTCAGCTGAGCAGCGAATTTCTACTTAACTACATCCTATCAGGAGAGACCTCAGGGCTGCATCTTTTGAGCGAAGTACTGAGCCTGAAAACCGTTTACAACCCCACTTACAAGTAAAACTAGCTAAAATGTGCCTGGCTGCTGTTCACTGAAAAGCTAATTCTGCATACATTTTTGGCATACATTTGTTTCTGCCGGGTCAGCTGAGCAGTGAATTTCTACGTAACTACCTCCTATCAGGAGAGACCTCAGGGCTGCATCCTTTCAGCGCAGTACTGAGCCTGAAAAGCGTTTACAACCCCACTTACACGTAAAACTAGCTAAAATGTGCCTGGCTGCTGTTCACTGAAAAGCTCATTCTGGGTACATTTTTGGATACATTTGCTTCTGCCGGGTCAGCTGAGCAGTGAATTTCTACTTAACTACCTCCTATCAGGAGAGACCTCAGGGCTGCATCTTTTGAGCGCAGTACTGAGCCTAAAACCATTTACAACCCCAATTACAAGTAAAACTAGCTAAAATGTGCCTGGCTGCTGTTCACTGAAAAGCTCATTCTGCATACATTTTTGGCATATATTTGCTCCTGCCGGGTCAGCTGAGCAGCGAGTTTCTACTTCACTACCTCCTATCAGGAGAGACCTCAGGGCTGCATCCTTTGCGCGCAGTACTGAGCCTGAATTAGCGTTTACAACCCCACTTACAAGTAAACTAGCTAAAACGTGCCTGGCTGCTGTTCACTGAAAAGCTCATTCTGGGTACATTTTTGGTATACATTTGCTTCTGCCGGGTCAGCTGAGCAGTGAATTTCTACTTAACTACCTCCTATCAGGAGAGACCTCAGGGCTGCATCTTTTGAGCGCAGTACTGAGCCTGAAAACCGTTTACAACCCCACTTACAAGTAAAACTAGCTAAAATGTGCCTGGCTGCTGTTCACTTATAAGCTTATTCTGCATACATTTTTGGCATATATTTGCTCCTGCCGGGTCAGCTGAGCAGCAAATTTTTACTTAACTACCCTCTAATCAGGAGAGACCTCAGGGCTGCATCCTTTGAGGGCAGTACTGAGCCTGATACCCGTTTCCAACCCCACTTACAAGTAAAACTAGCTAAAATGTGCCTGGCTGCTGTTCACTGAAAAGCTCATTCTGGGTACATTTTTGGCATACATTTGCTTCTCCCGGGTCAGCTGAGCAGCGAGTTTCTACTTAACTACCTCCTATCAGGAGAGACCTCAGGGCTGCATCCTTTGCGCGCAGTACTGAGCCTGAATTAGCGTTTACAACCCCACTTACAAGTAAACTAGCTAAAACGTGCCTGGCTGTTGTTCACTGAAAAGCTCATTCATGGTACATTTTTGGTATACATTTGCTTCTGCCGGGTCAGCTGAGCAGTGAATTTCTACTTAACTACCTCCTATCAGGAGAGACCTCAGGGCTGCATCCTTTGAGCGCAGTACTGAGCCTGAAAACCGTTTACAACCCCACTTACAAGTAAAACTAGCTAAAATGTGCCTGGCTGCTGTTCACTGAAAAGCTTATTCTGCATACATTTTTGGCATATATTTGCTCCTGCCGGGTCAGCTGAGCAGCAAATTTTTACTTAACTAACCCCTAATCAGGCTGCATCCTTTGAGCGCAGTACTGAGCCTGATACCCGTTTCCAACCCCACTTACAAGTAAAACTAGCTAAAATGTGCCTGGCTGCTGTTCACTGAAAAGCTCATTCTGGGTACATTTTTGGCATACATTTGCTTCTCCCGGCTCAGCTGAGCAGCGAATTTCTACTTAACTACCTCCTATCAGGAGAGACCTCAGGGCTGCATCTTTTGAGCGCAGTACTGAGCCTGAAAACCGTTTCCAACCCCACTTACAAGTAAAACTAGCTAAAATGTGCCTGGCTGCTGTTCACTGAAAAGGTCATTCAGGGTACATTTTTTGTATACATTTGCTTCTGCCGGGTCAGCTGAGCAGCGAATTTCTACTTAACTACCTCCTATCAGGAGAGACCTCAGGGCTGCATCTTTTGAACGCAGTACTGAGCCTGAAAACCATTTACAACCCCACTTACAAGTAAAACTAGCTAAAATGTGCCTGGCTGCTGTTCACTGAAAAGCTCATTCTGTGTACATTTTTGGCATACATTTGCTTCTCCCGGGTCAGCTGAGCAGCGAATTTCTACTTAACTACCTCCTATCAGGAGAGACCTCAGGGCTGCATCTTTTGAGCGCAGTACTGAGCCTGAAATACATTTACAAACCCACTTACACCAGTAAAACTAGCTAAAATGTGCCTGGCTGCTGTTCACTGAAAAGCTTATTCTGCATACATTTTTGGCATATATTTGCTCCTGCCAGGTCAGCTGAGCAGCAAATTTTTACTTAACTACCACCTAATCAGGAGAGACCTCAGGGCTGCATCCTTTGAGCGCAGTACTGAGCCTGATACTCGTTTCCAACCCCACTTACAAGTAAAACTAGCTAAAATGTGCCTGGCTGCTGTTCACTGAAAAGCTCATTCTGGGTACATTTTTGGCATACATTTGCTTCTCCCGGGTCAGCTGAGCAGCGAGTTTCTACTTAACTACCTCCTATCAGGAGAGACCTCAGGGCTGCATCCTTTGCGCGCAGTACTGAGCCTGAATTAGCGTTTACAACCCCACTTACAAGTAAACTAGCTAAAACGTGCCTGGCTGCTGTTCACTGAAAAGCTCATTCTGGGTACATTTTTGGTATACATTTGCTTCTGGCGGGTCAGCTGAGCAGTGAATTTCTACTTAACTACCTCCTATCAGGAGAGACCTCAGGGCTGCATCTTTTGAGAGCAGTACTGAGCCTGAAAACCGTTTACAACCCCACTTACAAGTAAAACTAGCTAAAATGTGCCTGGCTGCTGTTCACTGAAAAGCTTATTCTGCATACATTTTTGGCATATATTTGCTCCTGCCGGGTCAGCTGAGCAGCAAATTTTTACTTAACTAACCCCTAATGAGGAGAGACCTCAGGGCTGCATCCTTTGAGCGCAGTACTGAGCCTGATACCCGTTTCCAACCCCACTTACAAGTAAAACTAGCTAAAATGTGCCTGGCTGCTGTTCACTGAAAAGCTCATTCTGGGTACATTTTTGGCATACATTTGCTTCTCCCGGGTCAGCTGAGCAGCGAATTTATACTTAACTACCTCCTATCAGGAGAGACCTCAGGGCTGCATCTTTTGAGCTCAGTACTGAGCCTGAAAACCGTTTCCAACCCCACTTACAAATAAAACTAGCTAAAATGTGCCTGGCTGCTGTTCACTGAAAAGGTCATTCTGGGTACATTTTTGGTATACATTTGCTTCTGCCGGGTCAGCTGAGCAGTGAATTTCTACTTAACTACCTCCTATCAGGAGAGACCTCAGGGCTGCATCTTTTGAGCGCAGTACTGAGCCTGAAAACCATTTACAACCCCACTTACAAGTAAAACTATCTAAAATGTGCCTGGCTGCTGTTCACTGAAAAGCTCATTCTGCATACATTTTTGGCATATATTTGCTCCTGCCGGGTCAGCTGAGCAGCGAGTTTCTACTTAACTACCTCCTATCAGGAGAGACCTCAGGGCTGCATCCTTTGAGCGCAGTACTGAGCCTGAAAACCGTTTACAACCCCACTTACAAGTAAAACTAGCTAAAATGTGCCTGGCTGCTGTTCACTGAAAAGCTAATTCTGCATACATTTTTGGCATACATTTGTTTCTGCCGGGTCAGCTGAGCAGTGAAATTCTACTTAACTACCTCCTTTCAGGAGAGACTTCAGGGCTGCATCTTTTGAGCGCAGTACTGAGCCTGAAAACCGTTTACAACCCCACTTACAAGTAAAACTAGCTAAAATGTGCCTGGCTGCTGTTCACTGAAAAGCTAATTCTGCATACATTTTTGGCATACATTTGTTTCTGCCGGGTCAGCTGAGCAGTGAATTTCTACTTAACTACCTCCTATCAGGAGAGACCTCAGGGCTGCATCCTTTCAGCGCAGTACTGAGCCTGAAAAGCGTTTACAACCCCACTTACACGTAAAACTAGCTAAAATGTGCCTGGCTGCTGTTCACTGAAAAGGTCATTCTGGGTACATTTTTGGATACATTTGCTCCTGCCGGGTCAGCTGAGCAGCGAGTTTCTACTTAACTACCTCCTATCAGGAGAGACCTCAGGGCTGCATCTTTTGAGCGCAGTACTGAGCCTGAAAACCATTTACAACCCCAATTACAAGTAAAACTAGCTAAAATGTGCCTGGCTGCTGTTCACTGAAAAGCTCATTCTGGGTACATTTTTGGTATACATTTGCTTCTGCCGGGTCAGCTGAGCAGTGAATTTCTACTTAACTACCTCCTATCAGGAGAGACCTCAGGGCTGCATCTTTTGAGCGCAGTACTGAGCCTGAAAACCGTTTACAACCCCACTTACAAGTAAAACTAGCTAAAATGTGCCTGGCTGCTGTTCACTTATAAGCTTATTCTGCATACATTTTTGGCATATATTTGCTCCTGCCGGGTCAGCTGAGCAGCAAATTTTTACTTAACTACCCTCTAATCAGGAGAGACCTCAGGGCTGCATCCTTTGAGGGCAGTACTGAGCCTGATACCCGTTTCCAACCCCACTTACAAGTAAAACTAGCTAAAATGTGCCTGGCTGCTGTTCACTGAAAAGCTCATTCTGCATACATTTTTGGCATACATTTGCTTCTCCCGGGTCAGCTGAGCAGCGAATTTCTACTTAACTACTTCCTATCAGGAGAGACCTCAGGGCTGCATCTTTTGAGCGCAGTACTGAGCCTGAAAACCGTTTCCAACCCCACTTACAAGTAAAACTAGCTAAAATGTGCCTGGCTGCTGTTCACTGAAAGGCTCATTCTGGGTACATTTTTGGCATACATTTGCTTCTCCCGGGTCAGCTGAGCAGCGAATTTCTACTTAACTACCTCCTATCAGGAGAGACCTCATGGCTGCATCCTTTGAGCGCAGTACTGAGCCTGAAAAGCGTTTCCAACCCCACTTACAAGTAAAACTAGCTAAAATGTGCCTGGCCGCTGTTCACTGAAAAGGTCATTCTGGGTACATTTTTGGTATACATTTGCTTCTGCCGGGTCAGCTGAGCAGTGAATTTCTACTTAACTACCTCCTATCAGGAGAGACCTCAGGGCTGCATCTTTTGAGCGCAGTACTGAGCCTGAAAACCGTTTCCAACCCCACTTACAAGTAAAACTAGCTAAAATGTGCCTGGCTGCTGTTCACTGAAAAGCTCATTCTGGGTACATTTTTGGTATACATTTGCTTCTGCCGGGTCAGCTGAGCAGTGAATTTCTACTTAACTACCTCCTATCAGGAGAGACCTCAGGGCTGCATCTTTTGAGCGCAGTACTGAGCCTGAAAACCGTTTACAACCCCACTTACAAGTAAAACTAGCTAAAATGTGCCTGGCTGCTGTTCACTTATAAGCTTATTCTGCATACATTTTTGGCATATATTTGCTCCTGCCGGGTCAGCTGAGCAGCAAATCTTTACTTAACTACCCTCTAATCAGGAGAGACCTCAGGGCTGCATCCTTTGAGGGCAGTACTGAGCCTGATACCCGTTTCCAACCCCACTTACAAGTAAAACTAGCTAAAATGTGCCTGGCTGCTGTTCACTGAAAAGCTCATTCTGCATACATTTTTGGCATACATTTGCTTCTCCCGGGTCAGCTGAGCAGCGAATTTCTACTTAACTACTTCCTATCAGGAGAGACCTCAGGGCTGCATCTTTTGAGCGCAGTACTGAGCCTGAAAACCGTTTCCAACCCCACTTACAAGTAAAACAAGCTAAAATGTGCCTGGCTGCTGTTCACTGAAAAGCTCATTCTGGGTACATTTTTGGCATACATTTGCTTCTCCCGGGTCAGCTGAGCAGCGAATTTCTACTTAACTACCTCCTATCAGGAGAGACCTCAGGGCTGCATCCTTTGAGCGCAGTACTGAGCCTGAAAAGCGTTTCCAACCCCACTTACAAGTAAAACTAGCTAAAATGTGCCTGGCTGCTGTTCACTGAAAAGGTCATTCTGGGTACATTTTTGGTATACATTTGCTTCTGCCGGGTCAGCTGAGCAGTGAATTTCTACTTAACTACCTCCTATCAGGAGAGACCTCAGGGCTGCATCTTTTGAGCGCAGTACTGAGCCTGAAAACCGTTTCCAACCCCACTTACAAGTAAAACTAGCTAAAATGTGCCTGGCTGCTGTTCACTGAAAAGCTCATTCTGGGTACATTTTTGGCATACATTTGCTTCTCCCGGGTCAGCTGAGCAGCGAATTTCTACTTAACTACCTCCTATCAGGAGAGACCTCAGGGCTGCATCTTTTGAACGCAGTACTGAGCCTGAAAACCATTTACAACCCCACTTACAAGTAAAACTAGCTAAAATGTGCCTTTCTGCTGTTCACTGAAAAGCTCATTCTGCATACATTTTTGGCATAATTTGCTCTTGCCGGGTCAGCTGAGCAGCGAGTTTCTACTTAACTACCTCCTATCAGGAGAGACCTCAGGGCTGCATCCTTTGCGCGCAGTACTGAGCCTGAATTAGCGTTTACAACCCCACTTACAAGTAAACTAGCTAAAACGTGCCTGGCTGCTGTGCACTGAAAAGCTCATTCTGGGTACATTTTTGGTATACATTTGCTACTGCCGGGTCAGCTGAGTAGGGAATTTCTACTTAACTACTCCTATCAGGAGAGACCTCAGGGCTGCATCTTTTGAGCGCAGTACTGAGCCTGATACCCGTTTCCAACCCCACTTACAAGTAAAACTAGCAAAAATGTGCCTGGCTGCTGTTCACTGAAAAGCTCCTTCTGCATACATTTTTGGCATATATTTGCTCCTGCCGGGTCAGCTGAGCAGCGAATTTTTACTTAACTACCCCCTAATCAGGAGAGACCTCAGGGCTGCATCCTTTGAGCGCAGTACTGAGCCTGAAAAGCGTTTACAACCCCACTTACAAGTAAAACTAGCTAAAATGTGCCTGGCTGCTGTTCACTGAAAAGCTCATTCTGGGTACATTTTGGTATACATGTGCTTCTCCCGGGTCAGCTGAGCAGCGAATTTCTACTTAACTACATCCTATCAGGAGAGACCTCAGGGCTGCATCTTTTGAGCGAAGTACTGAGCCTGAAAACCGTTTACAACCCCACTTACAAGTAAAACTAGCTAAAATGTGCCTGGCTGCTGTTCACTGAAAAGCTAATTCTGCATACATTTTTGGCATACATTTATTTCTGCCGGGTCAGCTGAGCAGTGAATTTCTACTTAACTACCTCCTTTCAGGAGAGACTTCAGGGCTGCATCTTTTGAGCGCAGTACTGAGCCTGAAAACCGTTTACAACCCCACTTACAAGTAAAACTAGCTAAAATGTGCCTGGCTGCTGTTCACTGAAAAGCTCATTCTGGGTACATTTTTGGTATACATTTTCTTCTGCCGGGTCAGCTGAGAGGTAAATTTCTACTTAACTACCTCCTATCAGGAGAGACCTCAGGGCTGCATCCTTTCAGCGCAGTACTGAGCCTGAAAAGCGTTTACAACCCCACTTACACGTAAAACTAGCTAAAATGTGCCTGGCTGCTGTTCACTGAAAAGGTCATTCTGGGTACATTTTTGGATACATTTGCTTCTGCCGGGTCAGCTGAGCAGTGAATTTCTACTTAACTACCTCCTATCAGGGAGAGACCTCAGGGCTGCATCTTTTGAGCGCAGTACTGAGCCTGATACCCGTTTCCAACCCCACTTACAAGTAAAACTAGCTAAAATGTGCCTGGCTGCTGTTCACTGAAAAGCTCATTCTGGGTTCATTTTTTGGATACATTTGCTTCTGCCGGGTCAGCTGAGCAGTGAATTTCTACTTAACTACCTCCTATCAGGAGAGACCTCAGGGCTGCATCTTTTGAGCGCAGTACTGAGCCTGAAAACCATTTACAACCCCAATTACAAGTAAAACTAGCTAAAATGTGCCTGGCTGCTGTTCACTGAAAAGCTCATTCTGCATACATTTTTGGCATATATTTGCTCCTGCCGGGTCAGCTGAGCAGCGAGTTTCTACTTAACTACCTCCTATCAGGAGAGACCTCAGGGCTGCATCCTTTGCGCGCAGTACTGAGCCTGAAAAGCGTTTACAACCCCACTTATAAGTAAACTAGCTAAAACGTGCCTGGCTGCTGTTCACTGAAAAGCTCATTCTGGGTACATTTTTGGTATACATTTGCTTCTGCCGGGTCAGCTGAGCAGCGAATTTTTACTTAACTACCCCCTAATCAGGAGAGACCTCAGGGCTGCATCTTTTGAGCGCAGTACTGAGCCTGATACCCGTTTCCAACCCCACTTACAAGTAAAACTAGCTAAAATGTGCCTGGCTGCTGTTCACTGAAAAGCTCATTCTGGGTACATTTTTGGCATACATTTGCTTCTCCCGGGTCAGCTAAGCAGCGAATTTCTACTTAACTACCTCCTATCAGGAGAGACCTCAGGGCTGCATCTTTTGAGCGCAGTACTGAGCCTGAAACCATTTACAACCCCAATTACAAGTAAAACTAGCTAAAATGTGCCTGGCTGCTGTTCACTGAAAAGCTCATTTTGCATACATTTTTGGCATATATTTGCTCCTGCCGGGTCAGCTGAGCAGCGAGTTTCTACTTAACTACCTCCTATCAGGAGAGACCTCAGGGCTGCATCCTTTGAGCGCAGTACTGAGCCTGAAAAGCGTTTACAACCCCACTTATAAGTAAACTAGCTAAAACGTGCCTGGCTGCTGTTCACTGAAAAGCTCATTCTGGGTACATTTTTGGTATACATTTGCTTCTGCCGGGTCAGCTGAGCAGCGAATTTTTACTTAACTACCCCCTAATCAGGAGAGACCTCAGGGCTGCATCTTTTGAGCGCAGTACTGAGCCTGAAAACCGTTTCCAACCCCACTTACAAGTAAAACTAGCTAAAATGTGCCTGGCTGCTGTTCACTGAAAAGCTCATTCTGGGTACATTTTTGGCATACATTTGCTTCTCCCGGGTCAGCTGAGCAGTGAATTTCTACTTAACTACCTCCTATCAGGAGAGACCTCAGGGCTGCATCTTTTGAGCGCAGTACTGAGCCTGATACCCGTTTCCAACCCCACTTACAATTAAAACTAGCTAAAATGTGCCTGGCTGCTGTTCACTGAAAAGTTCATTCTGGGTACATTTTTGGCATACATTTGCTTCTCCCGGGTCAGCTGAGCAGCGAATTTCTACTTAACTACCTCCTATCAGGAGAGACCTCAGGGCTGCATCTTTAGAGCGCAGTACTGAGCCTGAAAACCATTTACAACCCCACTTACAAGTAAAACTGGCTAAAATGTGCCTGGCTGCTGTTCACTGAAAAGCTCATTCTGCATACATTTTTGGCAGACATTTGCTCCTGCCGGGTCAGCTGAGCAGCGAATTTCCACTTAACTACCTCCTATCAGGAGAGACCTCAGGGCTGCATCTTTTGAGCGCAGTACTGAGCCTGATACCCGTTTCCAACCCCACTTACAAGTAAAACTAGCTAAAATGTGCCTGGCTGCTGTTCACTAAAAAGCTCATTCTGTGTACATTTTTGGCATACATTTGCTTCTCCCGGGTCAGCTGAGCAGCGAATTTCTACTTAACTACCTCCTATCAGGAGAGACCTCAGGGCTGCATCTTTTGAGCGCAGTACTGAGCCTGAAAACCATTTACAAACCCACTTACACCAGTAAAACTAGCTAAAATGTGCCTGGCTGCTGTTCACTGAAAAGCTTATTCTGCATACATTTTTGGCATATATTTGCTCCTGCCGGGTCAGCTGAGCAGCAAATTTTTACTTAACTACCCCCTAATCAGGAGAGACCTCAGGGCTGCATCCTTTGAGCGCAGTACTGAGCCTGATACCCGTTTCCAACCCCACTTACAAGTAAAACTAGCTAAAATGTGCCTGGCTGCTGTTCACTGAAAAGCTCATTCTGGGTACATTTTTGGCATACATTTGCTTCTCCCGGGTCAGCTGAGCAGCGAGTTTCTACTTAACTACCTCCTATCAGGAGAGACCTCAGGGCTGCATCCTTTGCGCGCAGTACTGAGCCTGAATTAGCGTTTACAACCCCACTTACAAGTAAACTAGCTAAAACGTGCCTGGCTGCTGTTCACTGAAAAGCTCATTCTGGGTACATTTTTGGTATACATTTGCTTCTGCCGGGTCAGCTGAGCAGTGAATTTCTACTTAACTACCTCCTATCAGGAGAGACCTCAGGGCTGCATCTTTTGAGCGCAGTACTGAGCCTGAAAACCGTTTACAACCCATTTACAAGTAAAACTAGCTAAAATGTGCCTGGCTGCTGTTCACTGAAAAGCTTATTCTGCATACATTTTTGGCATATATTTGCTCCTGCCGGGTCAGCTGAGCAGCAAATTTTTACTTAACTACCTCCTATCAGGAGAGACCTCAGGGCTGCATCTTTTGAGCGCAGTACTGAGCCTGATACCCGTTTCCAACCCCACTTACAAGTAAATCTAGCTAAAATGTGCCTGGCTGCTGTTCACTAAAAAGCTCATTCTGTGTACATTTTTGGCATACATTTGCTTCTCCCGGGTCAGCTGAGCAGCGAATTTCTACTTAACTACCTCCTATCAGGAGAGACCTCAGGGCTGCATCTTTTGAGCGCAGTACTGAGCCTGAAAACCATTTACAAACCCACTTACACCAGTAAAACTAGCTAAAATGTGCCTGGCTGCTGTTCACTGAAAAGCTTATTCTGCATACATTTTTGGCATATATTTGCTCCTGCCGGGTCAGCTGAGCAGCAAATTTTTACTTAACTACCCCCTAATCAGGAGAGACCTCGGGGCTGCATCCTTTGAGCGCAGTACTGAGCCTGATACTCGTTTCCAACCCCACTTACAAGTAAAACTAGCTAAAACGTGCCTGGCTGCTGTTCACTGAAAAGCTCATTCTTGGTACATTTTTGGTATACATTTGCTTCTCCCGGGTCAGCTGAGCAGCGAGTTTCTACTTAACTACCTCCTATCAGGAGAGACCTCAGGGCTGCATCCTTTGCGCGCAGTACTGAGCCTGAATTAGCGTTTACAACCCCACTTACAAGTAAACTAGCTAAAATGTGCCTGGCTGCTGTTCACTGAAAAGCTCATTCTTGGTACATTTTTGGTATACATTTGCTTCTGCCGGGTCAGCTGAGCAGTGAATTTCTACTTAACTACCTCCTATCAGGAGAGACCTCAGGGCTGCATCTTTTGAGCGCAGTACTGAGCCTGAAAACCGTTTACAACCCCACTTACAAGTAAAACTAGCTAAAATGTGCCTGGCTGCTGTTCACTGAAAAGCTTATTCTGCATACATTTTTGGCATATATTTGCTCCTGCCGGGTCAGCTGAGCAGCAAATTTTTACTTAACTAACCCCTAATCAGGAGAGACCTCAGGGCTGCATCCTTTGAGCGCAGTACTGAGCCTGATACCCGTTTCCAACCCCACTTACAAGTAAAACTAGCTAAAATGTGCCTGGCTGCTGTTCACTGAAAAGCTCATTCTGGGTACATTTTTGGCATACATTTGCTTCTCCCGGGTCAGCTGAGCAGCGAATTTCTACTTAACTACCTCCTATCAGGAGAGACCTCAGGGCTGCATCTTTTGAGCGCAGTACTGAGCCTGAAAACCGTTTCCAACCCCACTTACAAGTAAAACTAGCTAAAATGTGCCTGGCTGCTGTTCACTGAAAAGGTCATTCTGGGTACATTTTTGGTATACATTTGCTTCTGCCGGGTCAGCTGAGCAGTGAATTTCTACTTAACTACCTCCTATCAGGAGAGACCTCAGGGCTGCATCTTTTGAACGCAGTACTGAGCCTGAAAACCATTTACAACCCCACTTACAAGTAAAACTAGCTAAAATGTGCCTGGCTGCTGTTCACTGAAAAGCTCATTCTGTGTACATTTTTGGCATACATTTGCTTCTCCCGGGTCAGCTGAGCAGCGAATTTCTACTTAACTACTTCCTATCAGGAGAGACCTCAGGGCTGCATCTTTTGAGCGCAGTACTGAGCCTGAAATACATTTACAAACCCACTTACACCAGTAAAACTAGCTAAAATGTGCCTGGCTGCTGTTCACTGAAAAGCTTATTCTGCATACATTTTTGGCATACATTTGCTCCTGCCGGGTCAGCTGAGCAGCAAATTTTTACTTAACTACCCCCTAATCAGGAGAGACCTCAGGGCTGCATCCCTTGAGCGCAGTACTGAGCCTGATACTCGTTTCCAACCCCACTTACAAGTAAAACTAGCTAAAATGTGCCTGGCTGCTGTTCACTGAAAAGCTCATTCTGGGTACATTTTTGGCATACATTTTCTTCTGCCGGGTCAGCTGAGAGGTAAATTTCTACTTAACTACCTCCTATCAGGAGAGACCTCAGGGCTGCATCCTTTCAGCGCAGTACTGAGCCTGAAAAGCGTTTACAACCCCACTTACACGTAAAACTAGCTAAAATGTGCCTGGCTGCTGTTCACTGAAAAGGTCATTCTGGGTACATTTTTGGATACATTTGCTTCTGCCGGGTCAGCTGAGCAGTGAATTTCTACTTAACTACCTCCTATCAGGGAGAGACCTCAGGGCTGCATCTTTTGAGCGCAGTACTGAGCCTGATACCCGTTTCCAACCCCACTTACAAGTAAAACTAGCTAAAATGTGCCTGGCTGCTGTTCACTGAAAAGCTCATTCTGGGTTCATTTTTTGGATACATTTGCTTCTGCCGGGTCAGCTGAGCAGTGAATTTCTACTTAACTACCTCCTATCAGGAGAGACCTCAGGGCTGCATCTTTTGAGCGCAGTACTGAGCCTGAAAACCATTTACAACCCCAATTACAAGTAAAACTAGCTAAAATGTGCCTGGCTGCTGTTCACTGAAAAGCTCATTCTGCATACATTTTTGGCATATATTTGCTCCTGCCGGGTCAGCTGAGCAGCGAGTTTCTACTTAACTACCTCCTATCAGGAGAGACCTCAGGGCTGCATCCTTTGCGCGCAGTACTGAGCCTGAAAAGCGTTTACAACCCCACTTATAAGTAAACTAGCTAAAACGTGCCTGGCTGCTGTTCACTGAAAAGCTCATTCTGGGTACATTTTTGGTATACATTTGCTTCTGCCGGGTCAGCTGAGCAGCGAATTTTTACTTAACTACCCCCTAATCAGGAGAGACCTCAGGGCTGCATCTTTTGAGCGCAGTACTGAGCCTGATACCCGTTTCCAACCCCACTTACAAGTAAAACTAGCTAAAATGTGCCTGGCTGCTGTTCACTGAAAAGCTCATTCTGGGTACATTTTTGGCATACATTTGCTTCTCCCGGGTCAGCTGAGCAGCGAATTTCTACTTAACTACCTCCTATCAGGAGAGACCTCAGGGCTGCATCTTTTGAGCGCAGTACTGAGCCTGAAACCATTTACAACCCCAATTACAAGTAAAACTAGCTAAAATGTGCCTGGCTGCTGTTCACTGAAAAGCTCATTTTGCATACATTTTTGGCATATATTTGCTCCTGCCGGGTCAGCTGAGCAGCGAGTTTCTACTTAACTACCTCCTATCAGGAGAGACCTCAGGGCTGCATCCTTTGAGCGCAGTACTGAGCCTGAAAAGCGTTTACAACCCCACTTATAAGTAAACTAGCTAAAACGTGCCTGGCTGCTGTTCACTGAAAAGCTCATTCTGGGTACATTTTTGGTATACATTTGCTTCTGCCGGGTCAGCTGAGCAGCGAATTTTTACTTAACTACCCCCTAATCAGGAGAGACCTCAGGGCTGCATCTTTTGAGCGCAGGACTGAGCCTGAAAACCGTTTCCAACCCCACTTACAAGTAAAACTAGCTAAAATGTGCCTGGCTGCTGTTCACTGAAAAGCTCATTCTGGGTACATTTTTGGCATACATTTGCTTCTCCCGGGTCAGCTGAGCAGTGAATTTCTACTTAACTACCTCCTATCAGGAGAGACCTCAGGGCTGCATCTTTTGAGCGCAGTACTGAGCCTGATACCCGTTTCCAACCCCACTTACAATTAAAACTAGCTAAAATGTGCCTGGCTGCTGTTCACTGAAAAGTTCATTCTGGGTACATTTTTGGCATACATTTGCTTCTCCCGGGTCAGCTGAGCAGCGAATTTCTACTTAACTACCTCCTATCAGGAGAGACCTCAGGGCTGCATCTTTAGAGCGCAGTACTGAGCCTGAAAACCATTTACAACCCCACTTACAAGTAAAACTGGCTAAAATGTGCCTGGCTGCTGTTCACTGAAAAGCTCATTCTGCATACATTTTTGGCAGACATTTGCTCCTGCCGGGTCAGCTGAGCAGCGAATTTCCACTTAACTACCTCCTATCAGGAGAGACCTCAGGGCTGCATCTTTTGAGCGCAGTACTGAGCCTGATACCCGTTTCCAACCCCACTTACAAGTAAAACTAGCTAAAATGTGCCTGGCTGCTGTTCACTAAAAAGCTCATTCTGTGTACATTTTTGGCATACATTTGCTTCTCCCGGGTCAGCTGAGCAGCGAATTTCTACTTAACTACCTCCTATCAGGAGAGACCTCAGGGCTGCATCTTTTGAGCGCAGTACTGAGCCTGAAAACCATTTACAAACCCACTTACACCAGTAAAACTAGCTAAAATGTGCCTGGCTGCTGTTCACTGAAAAGCTTATTCTGCATACATTTTTGGCATATATTTGCTCCTGCCGGGTCAGCTGAGCAGCAAATTTTTACTTAACTACCCCCTAATCAGGAGAGACCTCAGGGCTGCATCCTTTGAGCGCAGTACTGAGCCTGATACCCGTTTCCAACCCCACTTACAAGTAAAACTAGCTAAAATGTGCCTGGCTGCTGTTCACTGAAAAGCTCATTCTGGGTACATTTTTGGCATACATTTGCTTCTCCCGGGTCAGCTGAGCAGCGAGTTTCTACTTAACTACCTCCTATCAGGAGAGACCTCAGGGCTGCATCCTTTGAGCGCAGTACTGAGCCTGAATTAGCGTTTACAACCCCACTTACAAGTAAACTAGCTAAAACGTGCCTGGCTGCTGTTCACTGAAAAGCTCATTCTGGGTACATTTTTGGTATACATTTGCTTCTGCCGGGTCAGCTGAGCAGTGAATTTCTACTTAACTACCTCCTATCAGGAGAGACCTCAGGGCTGCATCTTTTGAGCGCAGTACTGAGCCTGAAAACCGTTTACAACCCATTTACAAGTAAAACTAGCTAAAATGTGCCTGGCTGCTGTTCACTGAAAAGCTTATTCTGCATACATTTTTGGCATATATTTGCTCCTGCCGGGTCAGCTGAGCAGCAAATTTTTACTTAACTACCTCCTATCAGGAGAGACCTCAGGGCTGCATCTTTTGAGCGCAGTACTGAGCCTGATACCCGTTTCCAACCCCACTTACAAGTAAAACTAGCTAAAATGTGCCTGGCTGCTGTTCACTAAAAAGCTCATTCTGTGTACATTTTTGGCATACATTTGCTTCTCCCGGGTCAGCTGAGCAGCGAATTTCTACTTAACTACCTCCTATCAGGAGAGACCTCAGGGCTGCATCTTTTGAGCGCAGTACTGAGCCTGAAAACCATTTACAAACCCACTTACACCAGTAAAACTAGCTAAAATGTGCCTGGCTGCTGTTCACTGAAAAGCTTATTCTGCATACATTTTTGGCATATATTTGCTCCTGCCGGGTCAGCTGAGCAGCAAATTTTTACTTAACTACCCCCTAATCAGGAGAGACCTCGGGGCTGCATCCTTTGAGCGCAGTACTGAGCCTGATACTCGTTTCCAACCCCACTTACAAGTAAAACTAGCTAAAACGTGCCTGGCTGCTGTTCACTGAAAAGCTCATTCTTGGTACATTTTTGGTATACATTTGCTTCTCCCGGGTCAGCTGAGCAGCGAGTTTCTACTTAACTACCTCCTATCAGGAGAGACCTCAGGGCTGCATCCTTTGCGCGCAGTACTGAGCCTGAATTAGCGTTTACAACCCCACTTACAAGTAAACTAGCTAAAATGTGCCTGGCTGCTGTTCACTGAAAAGCTCATTCTTGGTACATTTTTGGTATACATTTGCTTCTGCCGGGTCAGCTGAGCAGTGAATTTCTACTTAACTACCTCCTATCAGGAGAGACCTCAGGGCTGCATCTTTTGAGCGCAGTACTGAGCCTGAAAACCGTTTACAACCCCACTTACAAGTAAAACTAGCTAAAATGTGCCTGGCTGCTGTTCACTGAAAAGCTTATTCTGCATACATTTTTGGCATATATTTGCTCCTGCCGGGTCAGCTGAGCAGCAAATTTTTACTTAACTAACCCCTAATCAGGAGAGACCTCAGGGCTGCATCCTTTGAGCGCAGTACTGAGCCTGATACCCGTTTCCAACCCCACTTACAAGTAAAACTAGCTAAAATGTGCCTGGCTGCTGTTCACTGAAAAGCTCATTCTGGGTACATTTTTGGCATACATTTGCTTCTCCCGGGTCAGCTGAGCAGCGAATTTCTACTTAACTACCTCCTATCAGGAGAGACCTCAGGGCTGCATCTTTTGAGCGCAGTACTGAGCCTGAAAACCGTTTCCAACCCCACTTACAAGTAAAACTAGCTAAAATGTGCCTGGCTGCTGTTCACTGAAAAGGTCATTCTGGGTACATTTTTGGTATACATTTGCTTCTGCCGGGTCAGCTGAGCAGTGAATTTCTACTTAACTACCTCCTATCAGGAGAGACCTCAGGGCTGCATCTTTTGAACGCAGTACTGAGCCTGAAAACCATTTACAACCCCACTTACAAGTAAAACTAGCTAAAATGTGCCTGGCTGCTGTTCACTGAAAAGCTCATTCTGTGTACATTTTTGGCATACATTTGCTTCTCCCGGGTCAGCTGAGCAGCGAATTTCTACTTAACTACTTCCTATCAGGAGAGACCTCAGGGCTGCATCTTTTGAGCGCAGTACTGAGCCTGAAATACATTTACAAACCCACTTACACCAGTAAAACTAGCTAAAATGTGCCTGGCTGCTGTTCACTGAAAAGCTTATTCTGCATACATTTTTGGCATATATTTGCTCCTGCCGGGTCAGCTGAGCAGCAAATTTTTACTTAACTACCCCCTAATCAGGAGAGACCTCAGGGCTGCATCCCTTGGGCGCAGTACTGAGCCTGATACTCGTTTCCAACCCCACTTACAAGTAAAACTAGCTAAAATGTGCCTGGCTGCTGTTCACTGAAAAGCTCATTCTGGGTACATTTTTGGCATACATTTGCTTCTCCCGGGTCAACTGAGCAGCGAGTTTCTACTTAACTACCTCCTATCAGGAGAGACCTCAGGGCTGCATCCTTTGCGCGCAGTACTGAGCCTGAATTAGCGTTTACAACCCCACTTACAAGTAAACTAGCTAAAACGTGCCTGGCTGCTGTTCACTGAAAAGCTCATTCTGGGTACATTTTTGGTATACATTTGCTTCTGGCGGGTCAGCTGAGCAGTGAATTTCTACTTAACTACCTCCTATCAGGAGAGACCTCAGGGCTGCATCTTTTGAGCGCAGTACTGAGCCTGAAAACCGTTTACAACCCCACTTACAAGTAAAACTAGCTAAAATGTGCCTGGCTGCTGTTCACTGAAAAGCTTATTCTGCATACATTTTTGGCATATATTTGCTCCTGCCGGGTCAGCTGAGCAGCAAATTTTTACTTAACTAACCCCTAATCAGGAGAGACCTCAGGGCTGCATCCTTTGAGCGCAGTACTGAGCCTGATACCCGTTTCCAACCCCACTTACAAGTAAAACTAGCTAAAATGTGCCTGGCTGCTGTTCACTGAAAAGCTCATTCTGGGTACATTTTTGGCATACATTTGCTTCTCCCGGGTCAGCTGAGCAGCGAATTTCTACTTAACTACCTCCTATCAGGAGAGACCTCAGGGCTGCATCTTTTGAGCGCAGTACTGAGCCTGAAAACCGTTTCCAACCCCACTTACAAATAAAATTAGCTAAAATGTGCCTGGCTGCTGTTCACTGAAAAGGTCATTCTGGGTACATTTTTGGTATACATTTGCTTCTGCCGGGTCAGCTGAGCAGTGAATTTCTACTTAACTACCTCCTATCAGGAGAGACCTCAGGGCTGCATCTTTTGAGCGCAGTACTGAGCCTGAAAACCATTTACAACCCCACTTACAAGTAAAACTATCTAAAATGTGCCTGGCTGCTGTTCACTGAAAAGCTCATTCTGCATACATTTTTGGCATATATTTGCTCCTGCCGGGTCAGCTGAGCAGCGAGTTTCTACTTAACTACTTCCTATCAGAAGAGACCTCAGGGCTGCATCCTTTGAGCGCAGTACTGAGCCTGAAAACCGTTTCCAACCCCACTTACAAGTAAAACTAGCTAAAATGTGCCTGGCTGCTGTTCACTGAAAAGGTCATTCTGGGTACATTTTTGGTATACATTTGCTTCTGCCGGGTCAGCTGAGCAGTGAATTTCTACTTAACTACCTCCTATCAGAAGAGACCTCATGGCTGCATCTTTTGAGCGCAGTACTGAGCCTGATACCCGTTTCCAACCCCACTTACAAGTAAAACTAGCTAAAATGTGCCTGGCTGCTGTTCACTAAAAAGCTCATTCTGTGTACATTTTTGGCATACATTTGCTTCTCCCGGGTCAGCTGAGCAGCGAATTTCTACTTAACTACCTCCTATCAGGAGAGACCTCAGGGCTGCATCTTTTGAGCGCAGTACTGAGCCTGAAAACCATTTACAAACCCACTTACACCAGTAAAACTAGCTAAAATGTGCCTGGCTGCTGTTCACTGAAAAGCTTATTCTGCATACATTTTTGGCATATATTTGCTCCTGCCGGGTCAGCTGAGCAGCAAATTTTTACTTAACTACCCCCTAATCAGGAGAGACCTCAGGGCTGCATCCTTTGAGCGCAGTACTGAGCCTGATACTCGTTTCCAACCCCACTTACAAGTAAAACTAGCTAAAATGTGCCTGGCTGCTGTTCACTGAAAAGCTCATTCTGGGTACATTTTTGGCATACATTTGCTTCTCCCGGGTCAGCTGAGCAGCGAGTTTCTACTTAACTACCTCCTATCAGGAGAGACCTCAGGGCTGCATCCTTTGCGCGCAGTACTGAGCCTGAATTAGTGTTTACAACCCCACTTACAAGTAAACTAGCTAAAACGTGCCTGGCTGCTGTTCACTGAAAAGCTCATTCTTGGTACATTTTTGGTATACATTTGCTTCTGCCGGGTCAGCTGAGCAGTGAATTTCTACTTAACTACCTCCTATCAGGAGAGACCTCAGGGCTGCATCTTTTGAGCGCAGTACTGAGCCTGAAAACCGTTTACAACCCCACTTACAAGTAAAACTAGCTAAAATGTGCCTGGCTGCTGTTCACTGAAAAGCTTATTCTGCATACATTTTTGGCATATATTTGCTCCTGCCGGGTCAGCTGAGCAGCAAAGTTTTACTTAACTAACCCCTAATCAGGAGAGACCTCAGGGCTGCATCCTTTGAGCGCAGTACTGAGCCTGATACCCGTTTCCAACCCCACTTACAAGTAAAACTAGCTAAAATGTGCCTGGCTGCTGTTCACTGAAAAGCTCATTCTGGGTACATTTTTGGCATACATTTGCTTCTCCCGGGTCAGCTGAGCAGCGAATTTCTACTTAACTACCTCCTATCAGGAGAGACCTCAGGGCTGCATCTTTTGAGCGCAGTACTGAGCCTGAAAACCGTTTCCAACCCCACTTACAAGTAAAACTAGCTAAAATGTGCCTGGCTGCTGTTCACTGAAAAGGTCATTCTGGGTACATTTTTTGTATACATTTGCTTCTGCCGGGTCAGCTGAGCAGCGAATTTCTACTTAACTACCTCCTATCAGGAGAGACCTCAGGGCTGCATCTTTTGAACGCAGTACTGAGCCTGAAAACCATTTACAACCCCACTTACAAGTAAAACTAGCTAAAATGTGCCTGGCTGCTGTTCACTGAAAAGCTCCTTCTGTGTACATTTTTGGCATACATTTGCTTCTCCCGGGTCAGCTGAGCAGCGAATTTCTACTTAACTACCTCCTATCAGGAGAGACCTCAGGGCTGCATCTTTGAGCGCAGTACTGAGCCTGAAATACATTTACAAACCCACTTACACCAGTAAAACTAGCTAAAATGTGCCTGGCTGCTGTTCACTGAAAAGCTTATTCTGCATACATTTTTGGCATATATTTGCTCCTGCCGGGTAGCTGAGCAGCAAATTTTTACTTAACTACCCCCTAATCAGGAGAGACCTCAGGGCTGCATCCTTTGAGCGCAGTACTGAGCCTGATACTCGTTTCCAACCCCACTTACAAGTAAAACTAGCTAAAATGTGCCTGGCTGCTGTTCACTGAAAAGCTCATTCTGGGTACATTTTTGGCATACATTTGCTTCTCCCGGGTCAGCTGAGCAGCGAGTTTCTACTTAACTACCTCCTATCAGGAGAGACCTCAGGGCTGCATCCTTTGCGCGCAGTACTGAGCCTGAATTAGCGTTTACAACCCCACTTACAAGTAAACTAGCTAAAACGTGCCTGGCTGCTGTTCACTGAAAAGCTCATTCTGGGTACATTTTTGGTATACATTTGCTTCTGGCGGGTCAGCTGAGCAGTGAATTTCTACTTAACTACCTCCTATCAGGAGAGACCTCAGGGCTGCATCTTTTGAGCGCAGTACTGAGCCTGAAAACCGTTTACAACCCCACTTACAAGTAAAACTAGCTAAAATGTGCCTGGCTGCTGTTCACTGAAAAGCTTATTCTGCATACATTTTTGGCATATATTTGCTCCTGCCGGGTCAGCTGAGCAGCAAATTTTTACTTAACTAACCCCTAATCAGGAGAGACCTCAGGGCTGCATCCTTTGAGCGCAGTACTGAGCCTGATACCCGTTTCCAACCCCACTTACAAGTAAAACTAGCTAAAATGTGCCTGGCTGCTGTTCACTGAAAAGCTCATTCTGGGTACATTTTTGGCACACATTTGCTTCTCCCGGGTCAGCTGAGCAGCGAATTTCTACTTAACTACCTCCTATCAGGAGAGACCTCAGGGCTGCATCTTTTGAGCGCAGTACTGAGCCTGAAAACCGTTTCCAACCCCACTTACAAATAAAACTAGCTAAAATGTGCCTGGCTGCTGTTCACTGAAAAGGTCATTCTGGGTACATTTTTGGTATACATTTGCTTCTGCCGGGTCAGCTGAGCAGTGAATTTCTACTTAACTACCTCCTATCAGGAGAGACCTCAGGGCTGCATCTTTTGAGCGCAGTACTGAGCCTGAAAACCATTTACAACCCCACTTACAAGTAAAACTATCTAAAATGTGCCTGGCTGCTGTTCACTGAAAAGCTCATTCTGCATACATTTTTGGCATATATTTGCTCCTGCCGGGTCAGCTGAGCAGCGAGTTTCTACTTAACTACTTCCTATCAGAAGAGACCTCAGGGCTGCATCCTTTGAGCGCAGTACTGAGCCTGAAAACCGTTTCCAACCCCACTTACAAGTAAAACTAGCTAAAATGTGCCTGGCTGCTGTTCACTGAAAAGCTCATTTTGCATACATTTTTGGCATATATTTGCTCCTGCCGGGTCAGCTGAGCAGCGAGTTTCTACTTAACTACCTCCTATCAGGAGAGACCTCAGGGCTGCATCCTTTGAGCGCAGTACTGAGCCTGAAAACCGTTTACAACCCCACTTACAGTAAAACTAGCTAAAATGTGCCTGGCTGCTGTTCACTGAAAAGCTAATTCTGCATACATTTTTGGCATACATTTGTTTCTGCCGGGTCAGCTGAGCAGTGAAATTCTACTTAACTACCTCCTTTCAGGAGAGACTTCAGGGCTGCATCTTTTGAGCGCAGTACTGAGCCTGAAAACCGTTTACAACCCCACTTACAAGTAAAACTAGCTAAAATGTGCCTGGCTGCTGTTCACTGAAAAGCTAATTCTGCATACATTTTTGGCATACATTTGTTTCTGCAGGGTCAGCTGAATAGTGAATTTCTACTTAACTACCTCCTATCAGGAGAGACCTCAGGGCTGCATCCTTTCAGCGCAGTACTGAGCCTGAAAAGCGTTTACAACCCCACTTACACGTAAAACTAGCTAAAATGTGCCTGGCTGCTGTTCACTGAAAACGTCATTCTGGGTACATTTTTGGATACATTTGCTTCTGCCGGGTCAGCTGAGCAGTGAATTTCTACTTAACTACCTCCTATCAGGAGAGACCTCAGGGCTGCATCTTTTGAGCGCAGTACTGAGCCTGAAAACCATTTACAACCCCAATTACAAGTAAAACTAGCTAAAATGTGCCTGGCTGCTGTTCACTGAAAAGCTCATTCTGCATACATTTTTGGCATATATTTGCTCCTGCCGGGTCAGCTGAGCAGCGAGTTTCTACTTAACTACCTCCTATCAGGAGAGACCTCAGGGCTGCATCCTTTGCGCGCAGTACTGAGCCTGAATTAGCGTTTACAACCCCACTTACAAGTAAACTGGCTAAAACGTGCCTGGCTGCTGTTCACTGAAAAGCTAATTCTGGGTACATTTTTGGTATACATTTGCTTCTGCCGGGTCAGCTGAGCAGTGAATTTCTACTTAACTACCTCCTATCAGGAGAGACCTCAGGGCTGCATCTTTTGAGCGCAGTACTGAGCCTGAAAACCGTTTACAACCCCACTTACAAGTAAAACTAGCTAAAATGTGCCTGGCTGCTGTTCACTTATAAGCTTATTCTGCATACATTTTTGGCATATATTTGCTCCTGCCGGGTCAGCTGAGCAGCAAATTTTTACTTAACTAACCCCTAATCAGGAGAGACCTCAGGGCTGCATCCTTTGAGCGCAGTACTGAGCCTGATACCCGTTTCCAACCCCACTTACAAGTAAAACTAGCTAAAATGTGCCTGGCTGCTGTTCACTGAAAAGCTCATTCTGGGTACATTTTTGGCATACATTTGCTTCTCCCGGGTCAGCTGAGCAGCGAATTTCTACTTAACTACCTCCTATCAGGAGAGACCTCAGGGCTGCATCTTTTGAGCGCAGTACTGAGCCTGAAAACCGTTCCCAACCCCACTTACAAATAAAACTAGCTAAAATGTGCCTGGCTGCTGTTCACTGAAAAGGTCATTCTGGGTACATTTTTGGTATACATTTGCTTCTGCCGGGTCAGCTGAGCAGTGAATTTCTACTTAACTACCTCCTATCAGGAGAGACCTCAGGGCTGCATCTTTTGAGCGCAGTACTGAGCCTGAGAACCATTTACAACCCCACTTACAAGTAAAACTATCTAAAATGTGCCTGGCTGCTGTTCACTGAAAAGCTCATTCTGCATACATTTTTGGCATATATTTGCTCCTGCCGGGTCAGCTGAGCAGCGAGTTTCTACTTAACTACTTCCTATCAGAAGAGACCTCAGGGCTGCATCCTTTGAGCGCAGTACTGAGCCTGAAAACCGTTTCCAACCCCACTTACAAGTAAAACTAGCTAAAATGTGCCTGGCTGCTGTTCACTGAAAAGCTCATTTTGCATACATTTTTGGCATATATTTGCTCCTGCCGGGTCAGCTGAGCAGCGAGTTTCTACTTAACTACCTCCTATCAGGAGAGACCTCAGGGCTGCATCCTTTGAGCGCAGTACTGAGCCTGAAAACCGTTTACAACCCCACTTACAAGTAAAACTAGCTAAAATGTGCCTGGCTGCTGTTCACTGAAAAGCTCATTTTGCATACATTTTTGGCATATATTTGCTCCTGCCGGGTCAGCTGAGCAGCGAGTTTCTACTTAACTACCTCCTATCAGGAGAGACCTCAGGGCTGCATCCTTTGAGCGCAGTACTGAGCCTGAAAACCGTTTACAACCCCACTTACAAGTAAAACTAGCTAAAATGTGCCTGGCTGCTGTTCACTGAAAAGCTAATTCTGCATACATTTTTGGCATACATTTGTTTCTGCCGGGTCAGCTGAGCAGTGAAATTCTACTTAACTACCTCCTTTCAGGAGAGACTTCAGGGCTGCATCTTTTGAGCGCAGTACTGAGCCTGAAAACCGTTTACAACCCCACTTACAAGTAAAACTAGCTAAAATGTGCCTGGCTGCTGTTCACTGAAAAGCTAATTCTGCATACATTTTTGGCATACATTTGTTTCTGCAGGGTCAGCTGAATAGTGAATTTCTACTTAACTACCTCCTATCAGGAGAGACCTCAGGGCTGCATCCTTTCAGCGCAGTACTGAGCCTGAAAAGCGTTTACAACCCCACTTACACGTAAAACTAGCTAAAATGTGCCTGGCTGCTGTTCACTGAAAACGTCATTCTGGGTACATTTTTGGATACATTTGCTTCTGCCGGGTCAGCTGAGCAGTGAATTTCTACTTAACTACCTCCTATCAGGAGAGACCTCAGGGCTGCATCTTTTGAGCGCAGTACTGAAACTGAAAACCATTTACAACCCCAATTACAAGTAAAACTAGCTAAAATGTGCCTGGCTGCTGTTCACTGAAAAGCTCATTCTGCATACATTTTTGGCATATATTTGCTCCTGCCGGGTCAGCTGAGCAGCAAGTTTCTACTTAACTACCTCCTATCAGGAGAGACCTCAGGGCTGCATCCTTTGCGCGCAGTACTGAGCCTGAATTAGCGTTTACAACCCCACTTACAAGTAAACTGGCTAAAACGTGCCTGGCTGCTGTTCACTGAAAAGCTAATTCTGGGTACATTTTTGGTATACATTTGCTTCTGCCGGGTCAGCTGAGCAGTGAATTTCTACTTAACTACCTCCTATCAGGAGAGACCTCAGGGCTGCATCTTTTGAGCGCAGTACTGAGCCTGAAAACCGTTTACAACCCCACTTACAAGTAAAACTAGCTAAAATGTGCCTGGCTGCTGTTCACTTATAAGCTTATTCTGCATACATTTTTGGCATATATTTGCTCCTGCCGGGTCAGCTGAGCAGCAAATTTTTACTTAACTAACCCCTAATCAGGAGAGACCTCAGGGCTGCATCCTTTGAGCGCAGTACTGAGCCTGATACCCGTTTCCAACCCCACTTACAAGTAAAACTAGCTAAAATGTGCCTGGCTGCTGTTCACTGAAAAGCTCATTCTGGGTACATTTTTGGCATACATTTGCTTCTCCCGGGTCAGCTGAGCAGCGAATTTCTACTTAACTACCTCCTATCAGGAGAGACCTCAGGGCTGCATCTTTTGAGCGCAGAACTGAGCCTGAAAACCGTTCCCAACCCCACTTACAAATAAAACTAGCTAAAATGTGCCTGGCTGCTGTTCACTGAAAAGGTCATTCTGGGTACATTTTTGGTATACATTTGCTTCTGCCGGGTCAGCTGAGCAGTGAATTTCTACTTAACTACCTCCTATCAGGAGAGACCTCAGGGCTGCATCTTTTGAGCGCAGTACTGAGCCTGAGAACCATTTACAACCCCACTTACAAGTAAAACTATCTAAAATGTGCCTGGCTGCTGTTCACTGAAAAGCTCATTCTGCATACATTTTTGGCATATATTTGCTCCTGCCGGGTCAGCTGAGCAGCGAGTTTCTACTTAACTACTTCCTATCAGAAGAGACCTCAGGGCTGCATCCTTTGAGCGCAGTACTGAGCCTGAAAACCGTTTCCAACCCCACTTACAAGTAAAACTAGCTAAAATGTGCCTGGCTGCTGTTCACTGAAAAGCTCATTTTGCATACATTTTTGGCATATATTTGCTCCTGCCGGGTCAGCTGAGCAGCGAGTTTCTACTTAACTACCTCCTATCAGGAGAGACCTCAGGGCTGCATCCTTTGAGCGCAGTACTGAGCCTGAAAACCGTTTACAACCCCACTTACAAGTAAAACTAGCTAAAATGTGCCTGGCTGCTGTTCACTGAAAAGCTAATTCTGCATACATTTTTGGCATACATTTGTTTCTGCCGGGTCAGCTGAGCAGTGAAATTCTACTTAACTACCTCCTTTCAGGAGAGACTTCAGGGCTGCATCTTTTGAGCGCAGTACTGAGCCTGAAAACCGTTTACAACCCCACTTACAAGTAAAACTAGCTAAAATGTGCCTGGCTGCTGTTCACTGAAAAGCTAATTCTGCATACATTTTTGGCATACATTTGTTTCTGCCGGGTCAGCTGAGCAGTGAATTTCTACTTAACTACCTCCTATCAGGAGAGACCTCAGGGCTGCATCCTTTCAGCGCAGTACTGAGCCTGAAAAGCGTTTACAACCCCACTTACACGTAAAACTAGCTAAAATGTGCCTGGCTGCTGTTCACTGAAAAGGTCATTCTGGGTACATTTTTGGATACATTTGCTTCTGCCGGGTCAGCTGAGCAGTGAATTTCTACTTAACTACCTCCTATCAGGAGAGACCTCAGGGCTGCATCTTTTGAGCGCAGTACTGAGCCTGAAAACCATTTACAACCCCAATTACAAGTAAAACTAGCTAAAATGTGCCTGGCTGCTGTTCACTGAAAAGCTCATTCTGCATACATTTTTGGCATATATTTGCTCCTGCCGGGTCAGCTGAGCAGCGAGTTTCTACTTAACTACCTTCTATCAGGAGAGACCTCAGGGCTGCATCCTTTGCACGCAGTACTGAGCCTGAATTAGCGTTTACAACCCCACTTACAAGTAAACTAGCTAAAACGTGCCTGGCTGCTGTTCACTGAAAAGCTCATTCTGGGTACATTTTTGGTATACATTTGCTTCTGCCGGGTCAGCTGAGCAGTGAATTTCTACTTAACTACCTCCTATCAGGAGAGACCTCAGGGCTGCATCTTTTGAGCGCAGTACTGAGCCTGAAAACCGTTTACAACCCCACTTACAAGTAAAAGTAGCTAAAATGTGCCTGGCTGCTGTTCACTTATAAGCTTATTCTGCATACATTTTTGGCATATATTTGCTCCTGCCGGGTCAGCTGAGCAGCAAATTTTTACTTAACTACCCTCTAATCAGGAGAGACCTCAGGGCTGCATCCTTTGAGGGCAGTACTGAGCCTGATACCCGTTTCCAACCCCACTTACAAGTAAAACTAGCTAAAATGTGCCTGGCTGCTGTTCACTGAAAAGCTCATTCTGGGAACATTTTTGGCATACATTTGCTTCTCCCGGGTCAGCTGAGCAGCGAATTTCTACTTAACTACCTCCTATCAGGAGAGACCTCAGGGCTGCATCTTTTGAGCGCAGTACTGAGCCTGAAAACCGTTTCCAACCCCACTTACAAGTAAAACTAGCTAAAATGTGCCTGGCTGCTGTTCACTGAAAAGCTCATTCTGGGAACATTTTTGGCATACATTTGCTTCTCCCGGGTCAGCTGAGCAGCGAATTTCTACTTAACTACCTCCTATCAGGAGAGACCTCAGGGCTGCATCCTTTGAGCGCAGTACTGAGCCTGAAAAGCGTTTCCAACCCCACTTACAAGTAAAACTAGCTAAAATGTGCCTGGCTGCTGTTCACTGAAAAGGTCATTCTGGTTACATTTTTGGTATACATTTGCTTCTGCCGGGTCAGCTGAGCAGTGAATTTCTACTTAACTACCTCCTATCAGGAGAGACCTCAGGGCTGCATCTTTTGAGCGCAGTACTGAGCCTGAAAACCGTTTCCAACCCCACTTACAAGTAAAACTAGCTAAAATGTGCCTGGCTGCTGTTCACTGAAAAGCTCATTCTGGGTACATTTTTGGCATACATTTGCTTCTCCCGGGTCAGCTGAGCAGCGAATTTCTACTTAACTACCTCCTATCAGGAGAGACCTCAGGGCTGCATCCTTTGAGCGCAGTACTGAGCCTGAAAAGCGTTTACAACCCCACTTACACATAATACTAGCTAAAATGTGCCTGGCTGCTGTTCACTGAAAAGGTCATTCTGGGTACATTTTTGGTATACATTTGCTACTCCCGGGTCAGCTGAGCAGTGAATTTCTACTTAACTACCTACTATCAGAAGAGACCTCATGGCTGCATCTTTTGAGCGCAGTACTGAGCCTGAAAACCGTTTCCAACCCCACTTACGAGTAAAACTAGCTAAAATGTGCCTGGCTGCTGTTCACTGAAAAGCTCATTTTGCATACATTTTTGGCATATATTTGCTCCTGCCGGGTCAGCTGAGCAGCGAGTTTCTACTTAACTACCTCCTATCAGGAGAGACCTCAGGGCTGCATCCTTTGAGCGCAGTACTGAGCCTGAAAACCGTTTACAACCCCACTTACAAGTAAAACTAGCTAAAATGTGCCTGGCTGCTGTTCACTGAAAAGCTAATTCTGCATACATTTTTGGCATACATTTGTTTCTGCCGGGTCAGCTGAGCAGTGAAATTCTACTTAACTACCTCCTTTCAGGAGAGACTTCAGGGCTGCATCTTTTGAGCGCAGTACTGAGCCTGAAAACCGTTTACAACCCCACTTACAAGTAAAACTAGCTAAAATGTGCCTGGCTGCTGTTCACTGAAAAGCTAATTCTGCATACATTTTTGGCATACATTTGTTTCTGCCGGGTCAGCTGAGCAGTGAATTTCTACTTAACTACCTCCTATCAGGAGAGACCTCAGGGCTGCATCCTTTCAGCGCAGTACTGAGCCTGAAAAGCGTTTACAACCCCACTTACACGTAAAACTAGCTAAAATGTGCCTGGCTGCTGTTCACTGAAAAGGTCATTCTGGGTACATTTTTGGATACATTTGCTTCTGCCGGGTCAGCTGAGCAGTGAATTTCTACTTAACTACCTCCTATCAGGAGAGACCTCAGGGCTGCATCTTTTGAGCGCAGTACTGAGCCTGAAAACCATTTACAACCCCAATTACAAGTAAAACTAGCTAAAATGTGCCTGGCTGCTGTTCACTGAAAAGCTCATTCTGCATACATTTTTGGCATATATTTGCTCCTGCCGGGTCAGCTGAGCAGCGAGTTTCTACTTAACTACCTTCTATCAGGAGAGACCTCAGGGCTGCATCCTTTGCGCGCAGTACTGAGCCTGAATTAGCGTTTACAACCCCACTTACAAGTAAACTAGCTAAAACGTGCCTGGCTGCTGTTCACTGAAAAGCTCATTCTGGGTACATTTTTGGTATACATTTGCTTCTGCCGGGTCAGCTGAGCAGTGAATTTCTACTTAACTACCTCCTATCAGGAGAGACCTCAGGGCTGCATCTTTTGAGCGCAGTACTGAGCCTGAAAACCGTTTACAACCCCACTTACAAGTAAAACTAGCTAAAATGTGCCTGGCTGCTGTTCACTTATAAGCTTATTCTGCATACATTTTTGGCATATATTTGCTCCTGCCGGGTCAGCTGAGCAGCAAATTTTTACTTAACTACCCTCTAATCAGGAGAGACCTCAGGGCTGCATCCTTTGAGGGCAGTACTGAGCCTGATACCCGTTTCCAACCCCACTTACAAGTAAAACTAGCTAAAATGTGCCTGGCTGCTGTTCACTGAAAAGCTCATTCTGCATACATTTTTGGCATACATTTGCTTCTCCCGGGTCAGCTGAGCAGCGAATTTCTACTTAACTACTTCCTATCAGGAGAGACCTCAGGGCTGCATCTTTTGAGCGCAGTACTGAGCCTGAAAACCGTTTCCAACCCCACTTACAAGTAAAACTAGCTAAAATGTGCCTGGCTGCTGTTCACTGAAAAGCTCATTCTGGGAACATTTTTGGCATACATTTGCTTCTCCCGGGTCAGCTGAGCAGCGAATTTCTACTTAACTACCTCCTATCAGGAGAGACCTCAGGGCTGCATCCTTTGAGCGCAGTACTGAGCCTGAAAAGCGTTTCCAACCCCACTTACAAGTAAAACTAGCTAAAATGTGCCTGGCTGCTGTTCACTGAAAAGGTCATTCTGGTTACATTTTTGGTATACATTTGCTTCTGCCGGGTCAGCTGAGCAGTGAATTTCTACTTAACTACCTCCTATCAGGAGAGACCTCAGGGCTGCATCTTTTGAGCGCAGTACTGAGCCTGAAAACCGTTTCCAACCCCACTTACAAGTAAAACTAGCTAAAATGTGCCTGGCTGCTGTTCACTGAAAAGCTCATTCTGGGTACATTTTTGGCATACATTTGCTTCTCCCGGGTCAGCTGAGCAGCGAATTTCTACTTAACTACCTGCTATCAGGAGAGACCTCAGGGCTGCATCCTTTGAGCGCAGTACTGAGCCTGAAAAGCGTTTACAACCCCACTTACACATAATACTAGCTAAAATGTGCCTGGCTGCTGTTCACTGAAAAGGTCATTCTGGGTACATTTTTGGTATACATTTGCTACTCCCGGGTCAGCTGAGCAGTGAATTTCTACTTAACTACCTACTATCAGAAGAGACCTCATGGCTGCATCTTTTGAGCGCAGTACTGAGCCTGAAAACCGTTTCCAACCCCACTTACAAGTAAAACTAGCTAAAATGTGCCTGGCTGCTGTTCACTGAAAAGCTCATTCTGGGTACATTTTTGGCATACATTTGCTTCTCCCGGGTCAGCTGAGCAGTGAATTTCTACCTAACTACCTCCTATCAGGAGAGACCTCAGGGCTGCATCTTTTGAGCGCAGTACTGAGCCTGATACCCGTTTCCAACCCCACTTACAAGTAAAACTAGCTAAAATGTGCCTGGCTGCTGTTCACTGAAAAGCTTATTCTGCATACATTTTTGGCATATATTTGCTCCTGCCGGGTCAGCTGAGCAGCAAATTTTTACTTAACTACCTCCTATCAGGAGAGACCTCAGGGCTGCATCTTTTGAGCGCAGTACTGAGCCTGATACCCGTTTCCAACCCCACTTACAAGTAAAACTAGCTAAAATGTGCCTGGCTGCTGTTCACTAAAAAGCTAATTCTGTGTACATTTTTGGCATACATTTGCTTCTCCCGGGTCAGCTGAGCAGCGAATTTCTACCTAACTACCTCCTATCAGGAGAGACCTCAGGGCTGCATCTTTTGAGCGCAGTACTGAGCCTGAAAACCATTTACAAACCCACTTACACCAGTAAAACTAGCTAAAATGTGCCTGGCTGCTGTTCACTGAAAAGCTTATTCTGCATACATTTTTGGCATATATTTGCTCCTGCCGGGTCAGCTGAGCAGCAAATTTTTACTTAACTACCCCCTAATCAGGAGAGACCTCAGGGCTGCATCCTTTGAGCGCAGTACTGAGCCTGATACTCGTTTCCAACCCCACTTACAAGTAAAACTAGCTAAAATGTGCCTGGCTGCTGTTCACTGAAAAGCTCATTCTGGGTACATTTTTGGCATACATTTGCTTCTCCCGGGTCAGCTGAGCAGCGAGTTTCTACTTAACTACCTCCTATCAGGAGAGACCTCAGGGCTGCATCCTTTGCGCGCAGTACTGAGCCTGAATTAGCGTTTACAACCCCACTTACAAGTAAAGTAGCTAAAACGTGCCTGGCTGCTGTTCACTGAAAAGCTCATTCTTGGTACATTTTTGGTATACATTTGCTTCTGCCGGGTCAGCTGAGCAGTGAATTTCTACTTAACTACCTCCTATCAGGAGAGACCTCAGGGCTGCATCTTTTGAGCGCAGTACTGAGCCTGAAACCCGTTTACAACCCCACTTACAAGTAAAACTAGCTAAAATGTGCCTGGCTGCTGTTCACTGAAAAGCTCATTCTGGGTACATTTTTGGCATACATTTGCTTCTCCCGGGTCAGCTGAGCAGCGAATTTCTACTTAACTACCTCCTATCAGGAGAGACCTCAGGGCTGCATCTTTTGAGCGCAGTACTGAGCCTGAAAACCGTTTCCAACCCCACTTACAAGTAAAACTAGCTAAAATGTGCCTGGCTGCTGTTCACTGAAAAGGTCATTCTGGGTACATTTTTTGTATACATTTGCTTCTGCCGGGTCAGCTGAGCAGTGAATTTCTACTTAACTACCTCCTATCAGGAGAGACCTCAGGGCTGCATCTTTTGAGCGCAGTACTGAGCCTGAAAACCGTTTCCAACCCCACTTACAAGTAAAACTAGCTAAAATGTGCCTGGCTGCTGTTCACTGAAAAGCTAATTCTGCATACATTTTTGGCATACATTTATTTCTGCCGGGTCAGCAGAGCAGCGAATTTCTACTTAACTACATCCTATCAGGAGAGACCTCAGGGCTGCATCTTTTGAGCGCAGTACTGAGCCTGAAATACATTTACAAACCCACTTACACCAGTAAAACTAGCTAAAATGTGCCTGGCTGCTGTTCACTGAAAAGCTTATTCTGCATACATTTTTGGCATATATTTGCTCCTGCCGGGTCAGCTGAGCAGCAAATTTTTACTTAACTACCCCCTAATCAGGAGAGACCTCAGGGCTGCATCCTTTGAGCGCAGTACTGAGCCTGATACTCGTTTCCAACCCCACTTACAAGTAAAACTAGCTAAAATGTGCCTGGCTGCTGTTCACTGAAAAGCTCATTCTGGGTACATTTTTGGCATACATTTGCTTCTCCCGGGTCAGCTGAGCAGCGAGTTTCTACTTAACTACCTCCTATCAGGAGAGACCTCAGGGCTGCATCCTTTGCGCGCAGTACTGAGCCTGAATTAGCGTTTACAACCCCACTTACAAGTAAACTAGCTAAAACGTGCCTGGCTTCTGTTCACTGAAAAGCTCATTCTGGGTACATTTTTGGTATACATTTGCTTCTGGCGGGTCAGCTGAGCAGTGAATTTCTACTTAACTACCTCCTATCAGGAGAGACCTCAGGGCTGCATCTTTTGAGCGCAGTACTGAGCCTGAAAACCGTTTACAACCCCACTTACAAGTAAAACTAGCTAAAATGTGCCTGGCTGCTGTTCACTGAAAAGCTTATTCTGCATACATTTTTGGCATATATTTGCTCCGGCCGGGTCAGCTGAGCAGCAAATTTTTACTTAACTAACCCCTAATCAGGAGAGACCTCAGGGCTGCATCCTTTGAGCGCAGTACTGAGCCTGATACCCGTTTCCAACCCCACTTACAAGTAAAACTAGCTAAAATGTGCCTGGCTGCTGTTCACTGAAAAGCTCATTCTGGGTACATTTTTGGCATACATTTGCTTCTCCCGGGTCAGCTGAGCAGCGAATTTCTACTTAACTACCTCCTATCAGGAGAGACCTCAGGGCTGCATCTTTTGAGCGCAGTACTGAGCCTGAAAACCGTTTCCAACCCCACTTACAAATAAAACTAGCTAAAATGTGCCTGGCTGCTGTTCACTGAAAAGGTCATTCTGGGTACATTTTTGGTATACATTTGCTTCTGCCGGGTCAGCTGAGCAGTGAATTTCTACTTAACTACCTCCTATCAGGAGAGACCTCAGGGCTGCATCTTTTGAGCGCAGTACTGAGCCTTAAAACCATTTACAACCCCACTTACAAGTAAAACTATCTAAAATGTGCCTGGCTGCTGTTCACGAAAAGCTCATTCTGCATACATTTTTGGCATATATTTGCTCCTGCCGGGTCAGCTGAGCAGCGAGTTTCTACTTAACTACTTCCTATCAGAAGAGACCTCAGGGCTGCATCCTTTGAGCGCAGTACTGAGCCTGAAAACCGTTTCCAACCCCACTTACAAGTAAAACTAGCTAAAATGTGCCTGGCTGCTGTTCACTGAAAAGCTCATTTTGCATACATTTTTGGCATATATTTGCTCCTGCCGGGTCAGCTGAGCAGCGAGTTTCTACTTAACTACCTCCTATCAGGAGAGACCTCAGGGCTGCATCCTTTGAGCGCAGTAATGAGCCTGAAAACCGTTTACAACCCCACTTACAAGTAAAACTAGCTAAAATGTGCCTGGCTGCTGTTCACTGAAAAGCTAATTCTGCATACATTTTTGGCATACATTTGTTTCTGCCGGGTCAGCTGAGCAGTGAAATTCTACTTAACTACCTCCTTTCAGGAGAGACTTCAGGGCTGCATCTTTTGAGCGCAGTACTGAGCCTGAAAACCGTTTACAACCCCACTTACAAGTAAAACTAGCTAAAATGTGCCTGGCTGCTGTTCACTGAAAAGCTAATTCTGCATACATTTTTGGCATACATTTGTTTCTGCCGGGTCAGCTGAGCAGTGAATTTCTACTTAACTACCTCCTATCAGGAGAGACCTCAGGGCTGCATCCTTTCAGCGCAGTACTGAGCCTGAAAAGCGTTTACAACCCCACTTACACGTAAAACTAGCTAAAATGTGCCTGGCTGCTGTTCACTGAAAAGGTCATTCTGGGTACATTTTTGGATACATTTGCTTCTGCCGGGTCAGCTGAGCAGTGAATTTCTACTTAACTACCTCCTATCAGGAGAGACCTCAGGGCTGCATCTTTTGAGCGCAGTACTGAGCCTGAAAACCATTTACAACCCCAATTACAAGTAAAACTAGCTAAAATGTGCCTGGCTGCTGTTCACTGAAAAGCTCATTCTGCATACATTTTTGGCATATATTTGCTCCTGCCGGGTCAGCTGAGCAGCGAGTTTCTACCTAACTACCTCCTATCAGGAGAGACCTCAGGGCTGCATCCTTTGCGCGCAGTACTGAGCCTGAATTAGCGTTTACAACCCCACTTACAAGTAAACTAGCTAAAACGTGCCTGGCTGCTGTTCACTGAAAAGCTCATTCTGGGTACATTTTTGGTATACATTTGCTTCTGCCGGGTCAGCTGAGCAGTGAATTTCTACTTAACTACCTCCTATCAGGAGAGACCTCAGGGCTGCATCTTTTGAGCGCAGTACTGAGCCTGAAAACCGTTTACAACCCCACTTACAAGTAAAACTAGCTAAAATGTGCCTGGCTGCTGTTCACTTATAAGCTTATTCTGCATACATTTTTGGCATATATTTGCTCCTGCCGGGTCAGCTGAGCAGCACATTTTTACTTAACTACCCTCTAATCAGGAGAGACCTCAGGGCTGCATCCTTTGAGGGCAGTACTGAGCCTGATACCCGTTTCAAACCCCACTTACAAGTAAAACTAGCTAAAATGTGCCTGGCTGCTGTTCACTGAAAAGCTCATTCTGCATACATTTTTGGCATACATTTGCTTCTCCCGGGTCAGCTGAGCAGCGAATTTCTACTTAACTACTTCCTATCAGGAGAGACCTCAGGGCTGCATCTTTTGAGCGCAGTACTGAGCCTGAAAACCGTTTCCAACCCCACTTACAAGTAAAACTAGCTAAAATGTGCCTGGCTGCTGTTCACTGAAAAGCTCATTCTGGGTACATTTTTGGCATACATTTGCTTCTCCCGGGTCAGCTGAGCAGCGAATTTCTACTTAACTACCTCCTATCAGGAGAGACCTCAGGGCTGCATCCTTTGAGCGCAGTACTGAGCCTGAAAAGCGTTTCCAACCCCACTTACAAGTAAAACTAGCTAAAATGTGCCTGGCTGCTGTTCACTGAAAAGGTCATTCTGGGTACATTTTTGGTATACATTTGCTTCTGCCGGGTCAGCTGAGCAGTGAATTTCTACTTAACTACCTCCTATCAGGAGAGACCTCAGGGCTGCATCTTTTGAGCGCAGTACTGAGCCTGAAAACCGTTTCCAACCCCACTTACAAGTAAAACTAGCTAAAATGTGCCTGGCTGCTGTTCACTCAAAAGCTCATTCTGGGTACATTTTTGGCATACATTTGCTTCTCCCGGGTCAGCTGAGCAGCGAATTTCTACTTAACTACCTCCTATCAGGAGAGACCTCAGGGCTGCATCCTTTGAGCGCAGTACTGAGCCTGAAAAGCGTTTACAACCCCACTTACACATAATACTAGCTAAAATGTGCCTGGCTGCTGTTCACTGAAAAGCTCATTCTGGGTACATTTTTGGTATACATTTGCTACTCCCGGGTCAGCTGAGCAGTGAATTTCTACTTAACTACCTACTATCAGAAGAGACCTCATGGCTGCATCTTTTGAGCGCAGTACTGAGCCTGAAAACCGTTTCCAACCCCACTTACAAGTAAAACTAGCTAAAATGTGCCTGGCTGCTGTTCACTGAAAAGCTCGTTCTGGGTACATTTTTGGCATACATTTGCTTCTCCCGGGTCAGCTGAGCAGTGAATTTCTACTTAACTACCTCCTATCAGGAGAGACCTCAGGGCTGCATCTTTTGAGCGCAGTACTGAGCCTGATACCCGTTTCCAACCCCACTTACAAGTAAAACTAGCTAAAATGTGCCTGGCTGCTGTTCACTGAAAAGCTTATTCTGCATACATTTTTGGCATATATTTGCTCCTGCCGGGTCAGCTGAGCAGCACATTTTTACTTAACTACCCCCTAATCAGGAGAGACCTCAGGGCTGCATCCTTTGAGCGCAGTACTGAGCCTGATACTCGTTTCCAACCCCACGTACAAGTAAAACTAGCTAAAATGTGCCTGGCTGCTGTTCACTGAAAAGCTCATTCTGGGTACATTTTTGGCATACATTTGCTTCTCCCGGGTCAGCTGAGCAGCGAGTTTCTACTTATCTACCTCCTATCAGGAGAGACCTCAGGGCTGCATCCTTTGCGCGCAGTACTGAGCCTGAATTAGCGTTTACAACCCCACTTACAAGTAAACTAGCTAAAACGTGCCTGGCTGCTGTTCACTGAAAAGCTCATTCTTGGTACATTTTTGGTATACATTTGCTTCTGCCGGGTCAGCTGAGCAGTGAATTTCTACTTAACTACCTCCTATGAGGAGAGACCTCAGGGCTGCATCTTTTGAGCGCAGTACTGAGCCTGAAAACCGTTTACAACCCCACTTACAAGTAAAACTAGCTAAAATGTGCCTGGCTGCTGTTCACTGAAAAGCTTATTCTGCATACATTTTTGGCATATATTTGCTCCTGCCGGGTCAGCTGAGCAGCAAATTTTTACTTAACTAACCCCTAATCAGGAGAGACCTCAGGGCTGCATCCTTTGAGCGCAGTACTGAGCCTGATACCCGTTTCCAACCCCACTTACAAGTAAAACTAGCTAAAATGTGCCTGGCTGCTGTTCACTGAAAAGCTCATTCTGGGTACATTTTTGGCATACATTTGCTTCTCCCGGGTCAGCTGAGCAGCGAATTTCTACTTAACTACCTCCTATCAGGAGAGACCTCAGGGCTGCATCTTTTGAGCGCAGTACTGAGCCTGAAAACCGTTTCCAACCCCACTTACAAGTAAAACTAGGTAAAATGTGCCTGGCTGCTGTTCACTGAAAAGGTCATTCTGGGTACATTTTCTGTATACATTTGCATCTGCCGGGTCAGCTGAGCAGCGAATTTCTACTTAACTACCTCCTATCAGGAGAGACCTCAGGGCTGCATCTTTTGAACGCAGTACTGAGCCTGAAAACCATTTACAACCCCACTTACAAGTAAAACTAGCTAAAATGTGCCTGGCTGCTGTTCACTGAAAAGCTCATTCTGTGTACATTTTTGGCATATATTTGCTCCTGCCGGGTCAGCTGAGCAGCAAATTTTTACTTAACTACCCCCTAATCAGGAGAGACCTCAGGGCTGCATCCTTTGAGCGCAGTACTGAGCCTGATACTCGTTTCCAACCCCACTTACAAGTAAAACTAGCTAAAATGTGCCTGGCTGCTGTTCACTGAAAAGCTCATTCTGGGTACATTTTTGGCATACATTTGCTTCTCCCGGTTCAGCTGAGCAGCGAGTTTCTACTTAACTACCTCCTATCAGGAGAGACCTTAGGGCTGCATCCTTTGCGCGCAGTACTGAGCCTGAATTAGCGTTTACAACCCCACTTACAAGTAAACTAGCTAAAACGTGCCTGGCTGCTGTTCACTGAAAAGCTCATTCTGGGTACATTTTTGGTATACATTTGCTTCTGGCGGGTCAGCTGAGCAGTGAATTTCTACTTAACTACCTCCTATCAGGAGAGACCTCAGGGCTGCATCTTTTGAGCGCAGTACTGAGCCTGAAAACCGTTTACAACCCCACTTACAAGTAAAACTAGCTAAAATGTGCCTGGCTGCTGTTCACTGAAAAGCTTATTCTGCATACATTTTTGGCATATATTTGCTCCTGCCGGGTCAGCTGAGCAGCAAATTTTTACTTAACTAACCCCTAATCAGGAGAGACCTCAGGGCTGCATCCTTTGAGCGCAGTACTGAGCCTGATACCCGTTTCCAACCCCACTTACAAGTAAAACTAGCTAAAATGTGCCTGGCTGCTGTTCACTGAAAAGCTCATTCTGGGTACATTTTTGGCATACATTTGCTTCTCCCGGGTCAGCTGAGCAGCGAATTTCTACTTAACTACCTCCTATCAGGAGAGACCTCAGGGCTGCATCTTTTGAGCGCAGTACTGAGCCTGAAAACCGTTTCCAACCCCACTTACAAATAAAACTAGCTAAAATGTGCCTGGCTGCTGTTCACTGAAAAGGTCATTCTGGGTACATTTTTGGTATACATTTGCTTCTGCCGGGTCAGCTGAGCAGTGAATTTCTACTTAACTACCTCCTATCAGGAGAGACCTCAGGGCTGCATCTTTTGAGCGCAGTACTGAGCCTGAAAACCATTTACAACCCCACTTACAAGTAAAACTATCTAAAATGTGCCTGGCTGCTGTTCACTGAAAAGCTCATTCTGCATACATTTTTGGCATATATTTGCTCCTGCCGGGTCAGCTGAGCAGCGAGTTTCTACTTAACTACTTCCTATCAGAAGAGACCTCAGGGCTGCATCCTTTGAGCGCAGTACTGAGCCTGAAAACCGTTTCCAACCCCACTTACAAGTAAAACTAGCTAAAATGTGCCTGTCTGCTGTTCACTGAAAAGCTCATTTTGCATACATTTTTGGCATATATTTGCTCCTGCCGGGTCAGCTGAGCAGCGAGTTTCTACTTAACTACCTCCTATCAGGAGAGACCTCAGGGCTGCATCCTTTGAGCGCAGTACTGAGCCTGAAAACCGTTTACAACCCCACTTACAAGTAAAACTAGCTAAAATGTGCCTGGCTGCTGTTCACTGAAAAGCTAATTCTGCATACATTTTTGGCATACATTTGTTTCTGCCGGGTCAGCTGAGCAGTGAAATTCTACTTAACTACCTCCTTTCAGGAGAGACTTCAGGGCTGCATCTTTTGAGCGCAGTACTGAGCCTGAAAACCGTTTACAACCCCACTTACAAGTAAAACTAGCTAAAATGAGCCTGGCTGCTGTTCAATGAAAAGCTAATTCTGCATACATTTTTGGCATACATTTGTTTCTGCCGGGTCAGCTGAGCAGTGAATTTCTACTTAACTACCTCCTATCAGGAGAGACCTCAGGGCTGCATCCTTTCAGCGCAGTACTGAGCCTGAAAAGCGTTTACAACCCCACTTACACGTAAAACTAGCTAAAATGTGCCTGGCTGCTGTTCACTGAAAAGGTCATTCTGGGTACATTTTTGGATACATTTGCTTCTGCCGGGTCAGCTGAGCAGTGAATTTCTACTTAACTACCTCCTATCAGGAGAGACCTCAGGGCTGCACCTTTTGAGCGCAGTACTGAGCCTGAAAACCATTTACAACCCCAATTACAAGTAAAACTAGCTAAAATGTGCCTGGCTGCTGTTCACTGAAAAGCTCATTCTGCATACATTTTTGGCATATATTTGCTCCTGCCGGGTCAGCTGAGCAGCGAGTTTCTACTTAACTACCTCCTATCAGGAGAGACCTCAGGGCTGCATCCTTTGCGCGCAGTACTGAGCCTGAATTAGCGTTTACAACCCCACTTACAAGTAAACTAGCTAAAACGTGCCTGGCTGCTGTTCACTGAAAAGCTCATTCTGGGTACATTTTTGGTATACATTTGCTTCTGCCGGGTCAGCTGAGCAGTGAATTTCTACTTAACTACCTCCTATCAGGAGAGACCTCAGGGCTGCATCTTTTGAGCGCAGTACTGAGCCTGAAAACCGTTTACAACCCCACTTACAAGTAAAACTAGCTAAAATGTGCCTGGCTGCTGTTCACTTATAAGCTTATTCTGCATACATTTTTGGCATATATTTGCTCCTGCCGGGTCAGCTGAGCAGCAAATTTTTACTTAACTACCCTCTAATCAGGAGAGACCTCAGGGCTGCATCCTTTGAGGGCAGTACTGAGCCTGATACCCGTTTCCAACCCCACTTACAAGTAAAACTAGCTAAAATGTGCCTGGCTGCTGTTCACTGAAAAGCTCACTCTGCATACATTTTTGGCATACATTTGCTTCTCCCGGGTCAGCTGAGCAGCGAATTTCTACTTAACTACTTCCTATCAGGAGAGACCTCAGGGCTGCATCTTTTGAGCGCAGTACTGAGCCTGAAAACCGTTTCCAACCCCACTTACAAGTAAAACTAGCTAAAATGTGCCTGGCTGCTGTTCACTGAAAAGCTCATTCTGGGTACATTTTTGGCATGCATTTGCTTCTCCCGGGTCAGCTGAGCAGCGAATTGCTACTTAACTACCTCCTATCAGGAGAGACCTCAGGGCTGCATCCTTTGAGCGCAGTACTGAGCCTGAAAAGCGTTTCCAACCCCACTTACAAGTAAAACTAGCTAAAATGTGCCTGGCTGCTGTTCACTGAAAAGGTCATTCTGGGTACATTTTTGGTATACATTTGCTTCTGCCGGGTCAGCTGAGCAGTGAATTTCTACTTAACTACCTCCTATCAGGAGAGACCTCAGGGCTGCATCTTTTGAGCGCAGTACTGAGCCTGAAAACCGTTTCCAACCCCACTTACAAGTAAAACTAGCTAAAATGTGCCTGGCTGCTGTTCACTGAAAAGCTCATTCTGGGTACATTTTTGGCATACATTTGCTTCTCCCGGGTCAGCTGAGCAGCGAATTTCTACTTAACTACCTCCTATCAGGAGAGACCTCAGGGCTGCATCTTTTGAACGCAGTACTGAGCCTGAAAACCATTTACAACCCCACTTACAAGTAAAACTAGCTAAAATGTGCCTTTCTGCTGTTCACTGAAAAGCTCATTCTGCATACATTTTTGGCATAATTTGCTCTTGCCGGGTCAGCTGAGCAGCGAGTTTCTACTTAACTACCTCCTATCAGGAGAGACCTCAGGGCTGCATCCTTTGCGCGCAGTACTGAGCCTGAATTAGCGTTTACAACCCTACTTACAAGTAAACTAGCTAAAACGTGCCTGGCTGCTGTGCACTGAAAAGCTCATTCTGGGTACATTTTTGGTATACATTTGCTACTGCCGGGTCAGCTGAGTAGGGAATTTCTACTTAACTACTCCTATCAGGAGAGACCTCAGGGCTGCATCTTTTGAGCGCAGTACTGAGCCTGATACCCGTTTCCAACCCCACTTACAAGTAAAACTAGCAAAAATGTGCCTGGCTGCTGTTCACTGAAAAGCTCCTTCTGCATACATTTTTGGCATATAGTTGCTCCTGCCGGGTCAGCTGAGCAGCGAATTTTTACTTAACTACCCCCTAATCAGGAGAGACCTCAGGGCTGCATCCTTTGAGCGCAGTACTGAGCCTGAAAAGCGTTTACAACCCCACTTACAAGTAAAACTAGCTAAAATGTGCCTGGCTGCTGTTCACTGAAAAGGACATTCTGGGTACTTTTTGGTATACATTTGCTTCTGCCGGGTCAGCTGAGCAGTGAATTTCTACTTAACTACCTCCTATCAGGAGAGAACTCAGGGCTGCGTCTTTTGAGCGCAGTACTGAGCCTGAAAACAGTTTCCAACCCCACTTACAGGTAAAACTAGCTAAAATGTGCCTGGCTGCTGTTCACTGAAAAGCTAATTCTGCATACATTTTTGGCATACATTTATTTCTGCCGGGTCAGCTGAGCAGTGAATTTCTACTTAACTACCTCCTTTCAGGAGAGACTTCAGGGCTGCATCTTTTGAGCGCAGTACTGAGCCTGAAAACCGTTTACAACCCCACTTACAAGTAAAACTAGCTAAAATGTGCCTGGCTGCTGTTCACTGAAAAGCTCATTCTGCATACATTTTTGGCATACATTTGCTTCTCCCGGGTCAGCTGAGCAGCGAATTTCTACTTAACTACCTCCTTTCAGGAGAGACTTCAGGGCTGCATCTTTTGAGCGCAGTACTGAGCCTGAAAACCGTTTCCAACCCCACTTACAGGTAAAACTAGCTAAAATGTGCCTGGCTGCTGTTCACTGAAAAGCTCATTCTGGGTACATTTTGGTATACATGTGCTTCTCCCAGGTCAGCTGAGCAGCGAATTTCTACTTAACTACCTCCTATCAGGAGAGACCTCAGGGCTGCATCTTTTGAGCGAAGTACTGAGCCTGAAAACGGTTTACAACCCCACTTACAAGTAAAACTAGCTAAAATGTGCCTGGCTGCTGTTCACTGAAAAGCTAATTCTGCATACATTTTTGGCATACATTTATTTCTGCCGGGTCAGCTGAGCAGTGAATTTCTACTTAACTACCTCCTATCAGGAGAGACCTCAAGGCTGCATCTTTTGAACGCAGTACTGAGCCTGAAAACCATTTACAACCCCACTTACAAGTAAAACTAGCTAAAATGTGCCTTTCTGCTGTTCACTGAAAAGCTCATTCTGCATACATTTTTGGCATAATTTGCTCTTGCCGGGTCAGCTGAGCAGCGAGTTTCTACTTAACTACCTCCTATCAGGAGAGACCTCAGGGCTGCATCCTTTGCGCGCAGTACTGAGCCTGAATTAGCGTTTACAACCCTACTTACAAGTAAACTAGCTAAAACGTGCCTGGCTGCTGTGCACTGAAAAGCTCATTCTGGGTACATTTTTGGTATACATTTGCTACTGCCGGGTCAGCTGAGTAGGGAATTTCTACTTAACTACTCCTATCAGGAGAGACCTCAGGGCTGCATCTTTTGAGCGCAGTACTGAGCCTGATACCCGTTTCCAACCCCACTTACAAGTAAAACTAGCAAAAATGTGCCTGGCTGCTGTTCACTGAAAAGCTCCTTCTGCATACATTTTTGGCATATAGTTGCTCCTGCCGGGTCAGCTGAGCAGCGAATTTTTACTTAACTACCCCCTAATCAGGAGAGACCTCAGGGCTGCATCCTTTGCGCGCAGTACTGAGCCTGAATTAGCGTTTACAACCCTACTTACAAGTAAACTAGCTAAAACGTGCCTGGCTGCTGTGCACTGAAAAGCTCATTCTGGGTACATTTTTGGTATACATTTGCTACTGCCGGGTCAGCTGAGTAGGGAATTTCTACTTAACTACTCCTATCAGGAGAGACCTCAGGGCTGCATCTTTTGAGCGCAGTACTGAGCCTGATACCCGTTTCCAACCCCACTTACAAGTAAAACTAGCAAAAATGTGCCTGGCTGCTGTTCACTGAAAAGCTCCTTCTGCATACATTTTTGGCATATAGTTGCTCCTGCCGGGTCAGCTGAGCAGCGAATTTTTACTTAACTACCCCCTAATCAGGAGAGACCTCAGGGCTGCATCCTTTGAGCGCAGTACTGAGCCTGAAAAGCGTTTACAACCCCACTTACAAGTAAAACTAGCTAAAATGTGCCTGGCTGCTGTTCACTGAAAAGGACATTCTGGGTACTTTTTGGTATACATTTGCTTCTGCCGGGTCAGCTGAGCAGTGAATTTCTACTTAACTACCTCCTATCAGGAGAGAACTCAGGGCTGCGTCTTTTGAGCGCAGTACTGAGCCTGAAAACCGTTTCCAACCCCACTTACAGGTAAAACTAGCTAAAATGTGCCTGGCTGCTGTTCACTGAAAAGCTCATTCTGGGTACATTTTGGTATACATGTGCTTCTCCCGGGTCAGCTGAGCAGCGAATTTCTACTTAACTACCTCCTATCAGGAGAGACCTCAGGGCTGCATCTTTTGAGCGAAGTACTGAGCCTGAAAACGGTTTACAACCCCACTTACAAGTAAAACTAGCTAAAATGTGCCTGGCTGCTGTTCACTGAAAAGCTAATTCTGCATACATTTTTGGCATACATTTATTTCTGCCGGGTCAGCTGAGCAGTGAATTTCTACTTAACTACCTCCTTTCAGGAGAGACTTCAGGGCTGCATCTTTTGAGCGCAGTACTGAGCCTGAAAACCGTTTACAACCCCACTTACAAGTAAAACTAGCTAAAATGTGCCTGGCTGCTGTTCACTGAAAAGCTCATTCTGCATACATTTTTGGCATACATTTGCTTCTCCCGGGTCAGCTGAGCAGCGAATTTCTACTTAACTACTTCCTATCAGGAGAGACCTCAGGGCTGCATCTTTTGAGCGCAGTACTGAGCCTGAAAACCGTTTCCAACCCCACTTACAAGTAAAACTAGCTAAAATGTGCCTGGCTGCTGTTCACTGAAAAGGTCATTCTGGGTACATTTTTGGTATACATTTGCTTCTGCCGGGTCAGCTGAGCAGTGAATTTCTACTTAACTACCTCCTATCAGGAGAGACCTCAGGGCTGCATCTTTTGAGCGCAGTACTGAGCCTGAAAACCGTTTCCAACCCCACTTACAAGTAAAACTAGCTAAAATGTGCCTGGCTGCTGTTCACTGAAAAGCTCATTCTGGGTACATTTTTGGCATACATTTGCTTCTCCCGGGTCAGCTGAGCAGCGAATTTCTACTTAACTACCTCCTATCAGGAGAGACCTCAGGGCTGCATCTTTTGAACGCAGTACTGAGCCTGAAAACCATTTACAACCCCACTTACAAGTAAAACTAGCTAAAATGTGCCTTTCTGCTGTTCACTGAAAAGCTCATTCTGCATACATTTTTGGCATAATTTGCTCTTGCCGGGTCAGCTGAGCAGCGAGTTTCTACTTAACTACCTCCTATCAGGAGAGACCTCAGGGCTGCATCCTTTGCGCGCAGTACTGAGCCTGAATTAGCGTTTACAACCCCACTTACAAGTAAACTAGCTAAAACGTGCCTGGCTGCTGTGCACTGAAAAGCTCATTCTGGGGACATTTTTGGTATACATTTGCTACTGCCGGGTCAGCTGAGTAGGGAATTTCTACTTAACTACTCCTATCAGGAGAGACCTCAGGGCTGCATCTTTTGAGCGCAGTACTGAGCCTGATACCCGTTTCCAACCCCACTTACAAGTAAAACTAGCAAAAATGTGCCTGGCTGCTGTTTCCCTGAAAAGCTCCTTCTGCATACATTTTTGGCATATATTTGCTCCTGCCGGGTCAGCTGAGCAGCGAATTTTTACTTAACTACCCCCTAATCAGGAGAGACCTCAGGGCTGCATCCTTTGAGCGCAGTACTGAGCCTGAAAAGCGTTTACAACCCCACTTACAAGTAAAACTAGCTAAAATGTGCCTGGCTGCTGTTCTCTGAAAAGGACATTCTGGGTACTTTTTGGTATACATTTGCTTCTGCCGGGTCAGCTGAGCAGTGAATTTCTACTTAACTACCTCCTATCAGGAGAGAACTCAGGGCTGCGTCTTTTGAGCGCAGTACTGAGCCTGAAAACCGTTTCCAACCCCACTTACAGGTAAAACTAGCTAAAATGTGCCTGGCTGCTGTTCACTGAAAAGCTCATTCTGGGTACATTTTGGTATACATGTGCTTCTCCCGGGTCAGCTGAGCAGCGAATTTCTACTTAACTACCTCCTATCAGGAGAGACCTCAGGGCTGCATCTTTTGAGCGAAGTACTGAGCCTGAAAACCGTTTACAACCCCACTTACAAGTAAAACTAGCTAAAATGTGCCTGGCTGCTGTTCACTGAAAAGCTAATTCTGCATACATTTTTGGCATACATTCATTTCTGCCGGGTCAGCTGAGCAGTGAATTTCTACTTAACTACCTCCTGTCAGGAGAGACTTCAGGGCTGCATCTTTTGAGCGCAGTACTGAGCCTGAAAACCGTTTACAACCCCACTTACAAGTAAAACTAGCAAAAATGTGCCTGGCTGCTGTTCACTGAAAAGCTCCTTCTGCATACATTTTTGGCATATAGTTGCTCCTGCCGGGTCAGCTGAGCAGCGAATTTTTACTTAACTACCCCCTAATCAGGAGAGACCTCAGGGCTGCATCCTTTGAGCGCAGTACTGAGCCTGAAAAGCGTTTACAACCCCACTTACAAGTAAAACTAGCTAAAATGTGCCTGGCTGCTGTTCACTGAAAAGGACATTCTGGGTACTTTTTGGTATACATTTGCTTCTGCCGGGTCAGCTGAGCAGTGAATTTCTACTTAACTACCTCCTATCAGGAGAGAACTCAGGGCTGCGTCTTTTGAGCGCAGTACTGAGCCTGAAAACAGTTTCCAACCCCACTTACAGGTAAAACTAGCTAAAATGTGCCTGGCTGCTGTTCACTGAAAAGCTAATTCTGCATACATTTTTGGCATACATTTATTTCTGCCGGGTCAGCTGAGCAGTGAATTTCTACTTAACTACCTCCTTTCAGGAGAGACTTCAGGGCTGCATCTTTTGAGCGCAGTACTGAGCCTGAAAACCGTTTACAACCCCACTTACAAGTAAAACTAGCTAAAATGTGCCTGGCTGCTGTTCACTGAAAAGCTCATTCTGCATACATTTTTGGTATACATTTGCTTCTCCCGGGTCAGCTGAGCAGCGAATTTCTACTTAACTACCTCCTTTCAGGAGAGACTTCAGGGCTGCATCTTTTGAGCGCAGTACTGAGCCTGAAAACCGTTTCCAACCCCACTTACAGGTAAAACTAGCTAAAATGTGCCTGGCTGCTGTTCACTGAAAAGCTCATTCTGGGTACATTTTGGTATATATGTGCTTCTCCCGGGTCAGCTGAGCAGCGAATTTCTACTTAACTACCTCCTATCAGGAGAGACCTCAGGGCTGCATCTTTTGAGCGAAGTACTGAGCCTGAAAACGGTTTACAACCCCACTTACAAGTAAAACTAGCTAAAATGTGCCTGGCTGCTGTTCACTGAAAAGCTAATTCTGCATACATTTTTGGCATACATTTATTTCTGCCGGGTCAGCTGAGCAGTGAATTTCTACTTAACTACCTCCTATCAGGAGAGACCTCAGGGCTGCATCTTTTGAACGCAGTACTGAGCCTGAAAACCATTTACAACCCCACTTACAAGTAAAACTAGCTAAAATGTGCCTTTCTGCTGTTCACTGAAAAGCTCATTCTGCATACATTTTTGGCATAATTTGCTCTTGCCGGGTCAGCTGAGCAGCGAGTTTCTACTTAACTACCTCCTATCAGGAGAGACCTCAGGGCTGCATCCTTTGCGCGCAGTACTGAGCCTGAATTAGCGTTTACAACCCTACTTACAAGTAAACTAGCTAAAACGTGCCTGGCTGCTGTGCACTGAAAAGCTCATTCTGGGTACATTTTTGGTATACATTTGCTACTGCCGGGTCAGCTGAGTAGGGAATTTCTACTTAACTACTCCTATCAGGAGAGACCTCAGGGCTGCATCTTTTGAGCGCAGTACTGAGCCTGATACCCGTTTCCAACCCCACTTACAAGTAAAACTAGCAAAAATGTGCCTGGCTGCTGTTCACTGAAAAGCTCCTTCTGCATACATTTTTGGCATATAGTTGCTCCTGCCGGGTCAGCTGAGCAGCGAATTTTTACTTAACTACCCCCTAATCAGGAGAGACCTCAGGGCTGCATCCTTTGAGCGCAGTACTGAGCATGAAAAGCGTTTACAACCCCACTTACAAGTAAAACTAGCTAAAATGTGCCTGGCTGCTGTTCACTGAAAAGGACATTCTGGGTACTTTTTGGTATACATTTGCTTCTGCCGGGTCAGCTGAGCAGTGAATTTCTACTTAACTACCTCCTATCAGGAGAGAACTCAGGGCTGCGTCTTTTGAGCGCAGTACTGAGCCTGAAAACCGTTTCCAACCCCACTTACAGGTAAAACTAGCTAAAATGTGCCTGGCTGCTGTTCACTGAAAAGCTCATTCTGGGTACATTTTGGTATACATGTGCTTCTCCCGGGTCAGCTGAGCAGCGAATTTCTACTTAACTACCTCCTATCAGGAGAGACCTCAGGGCTGCATCTTTTGAGCGAAGTACTGAGCCTGAAAACGGTTTACAACCCCACTTACAAGTAAAACTAGCTAAAATGTGCCTGGCTGCTGTTCACTGAAAAGCTAATTCTGCATACATTTTTGGCATACATTTATTTCTGCCGGGTCAGCTGAGCAGTGAATTTCTACTTAACTACCTCCTTTCAGGAGAGACTTCAGGGCTGCATCTTTTGAGCGCAGTACTGAGCCTGAAAACCGTTTACAACCCCACTTACAAGTAAAACTAGCTAAAATGTGCCTGGCTGCTGTTCACTGAAAAGCTCATTCTGCATACATTTTTGGCATACATTTGCTTCTCCCGGGTCAGCTGAGCAGCGAATTTCTACTTAACTACTTCCTATCAGGAGAGACCTCAGGGCTGCATCTTTTGAGCGCAGTACTGAGCCTGAAAACCGTTTCCAACCCCACTTACAAGTAAAACTAGCTAAAATGTGCCTGGCTGCTGTTCACTGAAAAGCTCATTCTGGGTACATTTTTGGCATACATTTGCTTCTCCCGGGTCAGCTGAGCAGCGAATTTCTACTTAACTACCTCCTATCAGGAGAGACCTCAGGGCTGCATCCTTTGAGCGCAGTACTGAGCCTGAAAAGCGTTTCCAACCCCACTTACAAGTAAAACTAGCTAAAATGTGCCTGGCTGCTGTTCACTGAAAAGGTCATTCTGGGTACATTTTTGGTATACATTTGCTTCTGCCGGGTCAGCTGAGCAGTGAATTTCTACTTAACTACCTCCTATCAGGAGAGACCTCAGGGCTGCATCTTTTGAGCGCAGTACTGAGCCTGAAAACCGTTTCCAACCCCACTTACAAGTAAAACTAGCTAAAATGTGCCTGGCTGCTGTTCACTGAAAAGCTCATTCTGGGTACATTTTTGGCATACATTTGCTTCTCCCGGGTCAGCTGAGCAGCGAATTTCTACTTAACTACCTCCTATCAGGAGAGACCTCAGGGCTGCATCTTTTGAACGCAGTACTGAGCCTGAAAACCATTTACAACCCCACTTACAAGTAAAACTAGCTAAAATGTGCCTTTCTGCTGTTCACTGAAAAGCTCATTCTGCATACATTTTTGGCATAATTTGCTCTTGCCGGGTCAGCTGAGCAGCGAGTTTCTACTTAACTACCTCCTATCAGGAGAGACCTCAGGGCTGCATCCTTTGCGCGCAGTACTGAGCCTGAATTAGCGTTTACAACCCCACTTACAAGTAAACTAGCTAAAACGTGCCTGGCTGCTGTGCACTGAAAAGCTCATTCTGGGTACATTTTTGGTATACATTTGCTACTGCCGGGTCAGCTGAGTAGGGAATTTCTACTTAACTACTCCTATCAGGAGAGACCTCAGGGCTGCATCTTTTGAGCGCAGTACTGAGCCTGATACCCGTTTCCAACCCCACTTACAAGTAAAACTAGCAAAAATGTGCCTGGCTGCTGTTTCCCTGAAAAGCTCCTTCTGCATACATTTTTGGCATATATTTGCTCCTGCCGGGTCAGCTGAGCAGCAAATTTTTACTTAACTACCCCCTAATCAGGAGAGACCTCAGGGCTGCATCCTTTGAGCGCAGTACTGAGCCTGAAAAGCGTTTACAACCCCACTTACAAGTAAAACTAGCTAAAATGTGCCTGGCTGCTGTTCTCTGAAAAGGACATTCTGGGTACTTTTTGGTATACATTTGCTTCTGCCGGGTCAGCTGAGCAGTGAATTTCTACTTAACTACCTCCTATCAGGAGAGAACTCAGGGCTGCGTCTTTTGAGCGCAGTACTGAGCCTGAAAACCGTTTCCAACCCCACTTACAAGTAAAACTAGCTAAAATGTGCCTGGCTGCTGTTCACTGAAAAGCTCATTCTGGGTACATTTTGGTATACATGTGCTTCTCCCGGGTCAGCTGAGCAGCGAATTTCTACTTAACTACCTCCTATCAGGAGAGACCTCAGGGCTGCATCTTTTGAGCGAAGTACTGAGCCTGAAAACCGTTTACAACCCCACTTACAAGTAAAACTAGCTAAAATGTGCCTGGCTGCTGTTAACTGAAAAGCTAATTCTGCATACATTTTTGGCATACATTCATTTCTGCCGGGTCAGCTGAGCAGTGAATTTCTACTTAACTACCTCCTGTCAGGAGAGACTTCAGGGCTGCATCTTTTGAGCGCAGTACTGAGCCTGAAAACCGTTTACAACCCCACTTACAAGTAAAACTAGCTAAAATGTGCCTGGCTGCTGTTCACTGAAAAGCTCATTCTGGGTACATTTTTGGTATACATTTTCTTCTGCCGGGTCAGCTGAGAGGTAAATTTCTACTTAACTACCTCCTATCAGGAGAGACCTCAGGGCTGCATCCTTTCAGCACAGTACTGAGCCTGAAAAGCGTTTACAACCCCACTTACACGTAAAACTAGCTAAAATGTGCCTGGCTGTTGTTCACTGAAATGCTCATTCTGGGTACATTTTTGGCATACATTTGCTTCTCCCGGGTCAGCTGAGCAGCGAATTTCTACTTAACTACCTCCTATCAGGAGAGACCTCAGGGCTGCATCCTTTGAGCGCAGTACTGAGCCTGAAAAGCGTTTACAACCCCACTTACACATAATACTAGCTAAAATGTGCCTGGCTGCTGTTCACTGAAAAGCTCATTCTGGGTACATTTTTGGTATACATTTGCTACTCCCGGGTCAGCTGAGCAGTGAATTTCTACTTAACTACCTACTATCAGAAGAGACCTCATGGCTGCATCTTTTGAGCGCAGTACTGAGCCTGAAAACCGTTTCCAACCCCACTTACAAGTAAAACTAGCTAAAATGTGCCTGGCTGCTGTTCACTGAAAAGCTCGTTCTGGGTACATTTTTGGCATACATTTGCTTCTCCCGGGTCAGCTGAGCAGTGAATTTCTACTTAACTACCTCCTATCAGGAGAGACCTCAGGGCTGCATCTTTTGAGCGCAGTACTGAGCCTGATACCCGTTTCCAACCCCACTTACAAGTAAAACTAGCTAAAATGTGCCTGGCTGCTGTTCACTGAAAAGCTTATTCTGCATACATTTTTGGCATATATTTGCTCCTGCCGGGTCAGCTGAGCAGCACATTTTTACTTAACTACCCCCTAATCAGGAGAGACCTCAGGGCTGCATCCTTTGAGCGCAGTACTGAGCCTGATACTCGTTTCCAACCCCACGTACAAGTAAAACTAGCTAAAATGTGCCTGGCTGCTGTTCACTGAAAAGCTCATTCTGGGTACATTTTTGGCATACATTTGCTTCTCCCGGGTCAGCTGAGCAGCGAGTTTCTACTTATCTACCTCCTATCAGGAGAGACCTCAGGGCTGCATCCTTTGCGCGCAGTACTGAGCCTGAATTAGCGTTTACAACCCCACTTACAAGTAAACTAGCTAAAACGTGCCTGGCTGCTGTTCACTGAAAAGCTCATTCTTGGTACATTTTTGGTATACATTTGCTTCTGCCGGGTCAGCTGAGCAGTGAATTTCTACTTAACTACCTCCTATCAGGAGAGACCTCAGGGCTGCATCTTTTGAGCGCAGTACTGAGCCTGAAAACCGTTTACAACCCCACTTACAAGTAAAACTAGCTAAAATGTGCCTGGCTGCTGTTCACTGAAAAGCTTATTCTGCATACATTTTTGGCATATATTTGCTCCTGCCGGGTCAGCTGAGCAGCAAATTTTTACTTAACTAACCCCTAATCAGGAGAGACCTCAGGGCTGCATCCTTTGAGCGCAGTACTGAGCCTGATACCCGTTTCCAACCCCACTTACAAGTAAAACTAGCTAAAATGTGCCTGGCTGCTGTTCACTGAAAAGCTCATTCTGGGTACATTTTTGGCATACATTTGCTTCTCCCGGGTCAGCTGAGCAGCGAATTTCTACTTAACTACCTCCTATCAGGAGAGACCTCAGGGCTGCATCTTTTGAGCGCAGTACTGAGCCTGAAAACCGTTTCCAACCCCACTTACAAGTAAAACTAGGTAAAATGTGCCTGGCTGCTGTTCACTGAAAAGGTCATTCTGGGTACATTTTCTGTATACATTTGCATCTGCCGGGTCAGCTGAGCAGCGAATTTCTACTTAACTACCTCCTATCAGGAGAGACCTCAGGGCTGCATCTTTTGAACGCAGTACTGAGCCTGAAAACCATTTACAACCCCACTTACAAGTAAAACTAGCTAAAATGTGCCTGGCTGCTGTTCACTGAAAAGCTCATTCTGTGTACATTTTTGGCATATATTTGCTCCTGCCGGGTCAGCTGAGCAGCAAATTTTTACTTAACTACCCCCTAATCAGGAGAGACCTCAGGGCTGCATCCTTTGAGCGCAGTACTGAGCCTGATACTCGTTTCCAACCCCACTTACAAGTAAAACTAGCTAAAATGTGCCTGGCTGCTGTTCACTGAAAAGCTCATTCTGGGTACATTTTTGGCATACATTTGCTTCTCCCGGTTCAGCTGAGCAGCGAGTTTCTACTTAACTACCTCCTATCAGGAGAGACCTTAGGGCTGCATCCTTTGCGCGCAGTACTGAGCCTGAATTAGCGTTTACAACCCCACTTACAAGTAAACTAGCTAAAACGTGCCTGGCTGCTGTTCACTGAAAAGCTCATTCTGGGTACATTTTTGGTATACATTTGCTTCTGGCGGGTCAGCTGAGCAGTGAATTTCTACTTAACTACCTCCTATCAGGAGAGACCTCAGGGCTGCATCTTTTGAGCGCAGTACTGAGCCTGAAAACCGTTTACAACCCCACTTACAAGTAAAACTAGCTAAAATGTGCCTGGCTGCTGTTCACTGAAAAGCTTATTCTGCATACATTTTTGGCATATATTTGCTCCTGCCGGGTCAGCTGAGCAGCAAATTTTTACTTAACTAACCCCTAATCAGGAGAGACCTCAGGGCTGCATCCTTTGAGCGCAGTACTGAGCCTGATACCCGTTTCCAACCCCACTTACAAGTAAAACTAGCTAAAATGTGCCTGGCTGCTGTTCACTGAAAAGCTCATTCTGGGTACATTTTTGGCATACATTTGCTTCTCCCGGGTCAGCTGAGCAGCGAATTTCTACTTAACTACCTCCTATCAGGAGAGACCTCAGGGCTGCATCTTTTGAGCGCAGTACTGAGCCTGAAAACCGTTTCCAACCCCACTTACAAATAAAACTAGCTAAAATGTGCCTGGCTGCTGTTCACTGAAAAGGTCATTCTGGGTACATTTTTGGTATACATTTGCTTCTGCCGGGTCAGCTGAGCAGTGAATTTCTACTTAACTACCTCCTATCAGGAGAGACCTCAGGGCTGCATCTTTTGAGCGCAGTACTGAGCCTGAAAACCATTTACAACCCCACTTACAAGTAAAACTATCTAAAATGTGCCTGGCTGCTGTTCACTGAAAAGCTCATTCTGCATACATTTTTGGCATATATTTGCTCCTGCCGGGTCAGCTGAGCAGCGAGTTTCTACTTAACTACTTCCTATCAGAAGAGACCTCAGGGCTGCATCCTTTGAGCGCAGTACTGAGCCTGAAAACCGTTTCCAACCCCACTTACAAGTAAAACTAGCTAAAATGTGCCTGTCTGCTGTTCACTGAAAAGCTCATTTTGCATACATTTTTGGCATATATTTGCTCCTGCCGGGTCAGCTGAGCAGCGAGTTTCTACTTAACTACCTCCTATCAGGAGAGACCTCAGGGCTGCATCCTTTGAGCGCAGTACTGAGCCTGAAAACCGTTTACAACCCCACTTACAAGTAAAACTAGCTAAAATGTGCCTGGCTGCTGTTCACTGAAAAGCTAATTCTGCATACATTTTTGGCATACATTTGTTTCTGCCGGGTCAGCTGAGCAGTGAAATTCTACTTAACTACCTCCTTTCAGGAGAGACTTCAGGGCTGCATCTTTTGAGCGCAGTACTGAGCCTGAAAACCGTTTACAACCCCACTTACAAGTAAAACTAGCTAAAATGAGCCTGGCTGCTGTTCAATGAAAAGCTAATTCTGCATACATTTTTGGCATACATTTGTTTCTGCCGGGTCAGCTGAGCAGTGAATTTCTACTTAACTACCTCCTATCAGGAGAGACCTCAGGGCTGCATCCTTTCAGCGCAGTACTGAGCCTGAAAAGCGTTTACAACCCCACTTACACGTAAAACTAGCTAAAATGTGCCTGGCTGCTGTTCACTGAAAAGGTCATTCTGGGTACATTTTTGGATACATTTGCTTCTGCCGGGTCAGCTGAGCAGTGAATTTCTACTTAACTACCTCCTATCAGGAGAGACCTCAGGGCTGCACCTTTTGAGCGCAGTACTGAGCCTGAAAACCATTTACAACCCCAATTACAAGTAAAACTAGCTAAAATGTGCCTGGCTGCTGTTCACTGAAAAGCTCATTCTGCATACATTTTTGGCATATATTTGCTCCTGCCGGGTCAGCTGAGCAGCGAGTTTCTACTTAACTACCTCCTATCAGGAGAGACCTCAGGGCTGCATCCTTTGCGCGCAGTACTGAGCCTGAATTAGCGTTTACAACCCCACTTACAAGTAAACTAGCTAAAACGTGCCTGGCTGCTGTTCACTGAAAAGCTCATTCTGGGTACATTTTTGGTATACATTTGCTTCTGCCGGGTCAGCTGAGCAGTGAATTTCTACTTAACTACCTCCTATCAGGAGAGACCTCAGGGCTGCATCTTTTGAGCGCAGTACTGAGCCTGAAAACCGTTTACAACCCCACTTACAAGTAAAACTAGCTAAAATGTGCCTGGCTGCTGTTCACTTATAAGCTTATTCTGCATACATTTTTGGCATATATTTGCTCCTGCCGGGTCAGCTGAGCAGCAAATTTTTACTTAACTACCCTCTAATCAGGAGAGACCTCAGGGCTGCATCCTTTGAGGGCAGTACTGAGCCTGATACCCGTTTCCAACCCCACTTACAAGTAAAACTAGCTAAAATGTGCCTGGCTGCTGTTCACTGAAAAGCTCACTCTGCATACATTTTTGGCATACATTTGCTTCTCCCGGGTCAGCTGAGCAGCGAATTTCTACTTAACTACTTCCTATCAGGAGAGACCTCAGGGCTGCATCTTTTGAGCGCAGTACTGAGCCTGAAAACCGTTTCCAACCCCACTTACAAGTAAAACTAGCTAAAATGTGCCTGGCTGCTGTTCACTGAAAAGCTCATTCTGGGTACATTTTTGGCATGCATTTGCTTCTCCCGGGTCAGCTGAGCAGCGAATTTCTACTTAACTACCTCCTATCAGGAGAGACCTCAGGGCTGCATCCTTTGAGCGCAGTACTGAGCCTGAAAAGCGTTTCCAACCCCACTTACAAGTAAAACTAGCTAAAATGTGCCTGGCTGCTGTTCACTGAAAAGGTCATTCTGGGTACATTTTTGGTATACATTTGCTTCTGCCGGGTCAGCTGAGCAGTGAATTTCTACTTAACTACCTCCTATCAGGAGAGACCTCAGGGCTGCATCTTTTGAGCGCAGTACTGAGCCTGAAAACCGTTTCCAACCCCACTTACAAGTAAAACTAGCTAAAATGTGCCTGGCTGCTGTTCACTGAAAAGCTCATTCTGGGTACATTTTTGGCATACATTTGCTTCTCCCGGGTCAGCTGAGCAGCGAATTTCTACTTAACTACCTCCTATCAGGAGAGACCTCAGGGCTGCATCTTTTGAACGCAGTACTGAGCCTGAAAACCATTTACAACCCCACTTACAAGTAAAACTAGCTAAAATGTGCCTTTCTGCTGTTCACTGAAAAGCTCATTCTGCATACATTTTTGGCATAATTTGCTCTTGCCGGGTCAGCTGAGCAGCGAGTTTCTACTTAACTACCTCCTATCAGGAGAGACCTCAGGGCTGCATCCTTTGCGCGCAGTACTGAGCCTGAATTAGCGTTTACAACCCTACTTACAAGTAAACTAGCTAAAAGTGCCTGGCTGCTGTGCACTGAAAAGCTCATTCTGGGTACATTTTTGGTATACATTTGCTACTGCCGGGTCAGCTGAGTAGGGAATTTCTACTTAACTACTCCTATCAGGAGAGACCTCAGGGCTGCATCTTTTGAGCGCAGTACTGAGCCTGATACCCGTTTCCAACCCCACTTACAAGTAAAACTAGCAAAAATGTGCCTGGCTGCTGTTCACTGAAAAGCTCCTTCTGCATACATTTTTGGCATATAGTTGCTCCTGCCGGGTCAGCTGAGCAGCGAATTTTTACTTAACTACCCCCTAATCAGGAGAGACCTCAGGGCTGCATCCTTTGAGCGCAGTACTGAGCCTGAAAAGCGTTTACAACCCCACTTACAAGTAAAACTAGCTAAAATGTGCCTGGCTGCTGTTCACTGAAAAGGACATTCTGGGTACTTTTTGGTATACATTTGCTTCTGCCGGGTCAGCTGAGCAGTGAATTTCTACTTAACTACCTCCTATCAGGAGAGAACTCAGGGCTGCGTCTTTTGAGCGCAGTACTGAGCCTGAAAACAGTTTCCAACCCCACTTACAGGTAAAACTAGCTAAAATGTGCCTGGCTGCTGTTCACTGAAAAGCTAATTCTGCATACATTTTTGGCATACATTTATTTCTGCCGGGTCAGCTGAGCAGTGAATTTCTACTTAACTACCTCCTTTCAGGAGAGACTTCAGGGCTGCATCTTTTGAGCGCAGTACTGAGCCTGAAAACCGTTTACAACCCCACTTACAAGTAAAACTAGCTAAAATGTGCCTGGCTGCTGTTCACTGAAAAGCTCATTCTGCATACATTTTTGGCATACATTTGCTTCTCCCGGGTCAGCTGAGCAGCGAATTTCTACTTAACTACCTCCTTTCAGGAGAGACTTCAGGGCTGCATCTTTTGAGCGCAGTACTGAGCCTGAAAACCGTTTCCAACCCCACTTACAGGTAAAACTAGCTAAAATGTGCCTGGCTGCTGTTCACTGAAAAGCTCATTCTGGGTACATTTTGGTATACATGTGCTTCTCCCGGGTCAGCTGAGCAGCGAATTTCTACTTAACTACCTCCTATCAGGAGAGACCTCAGGGCTGCATCTTTTGAGCGAAGTACTGAGCCTGAAAACGGTTTACAACCCCACTTACAAGTAAAACTAGCTAAAATGTGCCTGGCTGCTGTTCACTGAAAAGCTAATTCTGCATACATTTTTGGCATACATTTATTTCTGCCGGGTCAGCTGAGCAGTGAATTTCTACTTAACTACCTCCTATCAGGAGAGACCTCAGGGCTGCATCTTTTGAACGCAGTACTGAGCCTGAAAACCATTTACAACCCCACTTACAAGTAAAACTAGCTAAAATGTGCCTTTCTGCTGTTCACTGAAAAGCTCATTCTGCATACATTTTTGGCATAATTTGCTCTTGCCGGGTCAGCTGAGCAGCGAGTTTCTACTTAACTACCTCCTATCAGGAGAGACCTCAGGGCTGCATCCTTTGCGCGCAGTACTGAGCCTGAATTAGCGTTTACAACCCTACTTACAAGTAAACTAGCTAAAACGTGCCTGGCTGCTGTGCACTGAAAAGCTCATTCTGGGTACATTTTTGGTATACATTTGCTACTGCCGGGTCAGCTGAGTAGGGAATTTCTACTTAACTACTCCTATCAGGAGAGACCTCAGGGCTGCATCTTTTGAGCGCAGTACTGAGCCTGATACCCGTTTCCAACCCCACTTACAAGTAAAACTAGCAAAAATGTGCCTGGCTGCTGTTCACTGAAAAGCTCCTTCTGCATACATTTTTGGCATATAGTTGCTCCTGCCGGGTCAGCTGAGCAGCGAATTTTTACTTAACTACCCCCTAATCAGGAGAGACCTCAGGGCTGCATCCTTTGAGCGCAGTACTGAGCCTGAAAAGCGTTTACAACCCCACTTACAAGTAAAACTAGCTAAAATGTGCCTGGCTGCTGTTCACTGAAAAGGACATTCTGGGTACTTTTTGGTATACATTTGCTTCTGCCGGGTCAGCTGAGCAGTGAATTTCTACTTAACTACCTCCTATCAGGAGAGAACTCAGGGCTGCGTCTTTTGAGCGCAGTACTGAGCCTGAAAACCGTTTCCAACCCCACTTACAGGTAAAACTAGCTAAAATGTGCCTGGCTGCTGTTCACTGAAAAGCTCATTCTGGGTACATTTTGGTATACATGTGCTTCTCCCGGGTCAGCTGAGCAGCGAATTTCTACTTAACTACCTCCTATCAGGAGAGACCTCAGGGCTGCATCTTTTGAGCGCAGTACTGAGCCTGAAAACCGTTCCAACCCCACTTACAAGTAAAACTAGCTAAAATGTGCCTGGCTGCTGTTCACTGAAAAGCTAATTCTGCATACATTTTTGGCATACATTTATTTCTGCCGGGTCAGCTGAGCAGTGAATTTCTACTTAACTACCTCCTTTCAGGAGAGACTTCAGGGCTGCATCTTTTGAGCGCAGTACTGAGCCTGAAAACCGTTTACAACCCCACTTACAAGTAAAACTAGCTAAAATGTGCCTGGCTGCTGTTCACTGAAAAGCTCATTCTGCATACATTTTTGGCATACATTTGCTTCTCCCGGGTCAGCTGAGCAGCGAATTTCTACTTAACTACTTCCTATCAGGAGAGACCTCAGGGCTGCATCTTTTGAGCGCAGTACTGAGCCTGAAAACCGTTTCCAACCCCACTTACAAGTAACACTAGCTAAAATGTGCCTGGCTGCTGTTCACTGAAAAGGTCATTCTGGGTACATTTTTGGTATACATTTGCTTCTGCCGGGTCAGCTGAGCAGTGAATTTCTACTTAACTACCTCCTATCAGGAGAGACCTCAGGGCTGCATCTTTTGAGCGCAGTACTGAGCCTGAAAACCGTTTCCAACCCCACTTACAAGTAAAACTAGCTAAAATGTGCCTGGCTGCTGTTCACTGAAAAGCTCATTCTGGGTACATTTTTGGCATACATTTGCTTCTCCCGGGTCAGCTGAGCAGCGAATTTCTACTTAACTACCTCCTATCAGGAGAGACCTCAGGGCTGCATCTTTTGAACGCAGTACTGAGCCTGAAAACCATTTACAACCCCACTTACAAGTAAAACTAGCTAAAATGTGCCTTTCTGCTGTTCACTGAAAAGCTCATTCTGCATACATTTTTGGCATAATTTGCTCTTGCCGGGTCAGCTGAGCAGCGAGTTTCTACTTAACTACCTCCTATCAGGAGAGACCTCAGGGCTGCATCCTTTGCGCGCAGTACTGAGCCTGAATTAGCGTTTACAACCCCACTTACAAGTAAACTAGCTAAAACGTGCCTGGCTGCTGTGCACTGAAAAGCTCATTCTGGGGACATTTTTGGTATACATTTGCTACTGCCGGGTCAGCTGAGTAGGGAATTTCTACTTAACTACTCCTATCAGGAGAGACCTCAGGGCTGCATCTTTTGAGCGCAGTACTGAGCCTGATACCCGTTTCCAACCCCACTTACAAGTAAAACTAGCAAAAATGTGCCTGGCTGCTGTTTCCCTGAAAAGCTCCTTCTGCATACATTTTTGGCATATATTTGCTCCTGCCGGGTCAGCTGAGCAGCGAATTTTTACTTAACTACCCCCTAATCAGGAGAGACCTCAGGGCTGCATCCTTTGAGCGCAGTACTGAGCCTGAAAAGCGTTTACAACCCCACTTACAAGTAAAACTAGCTAAAATGTGCCTGGCTGCTGTTCTCTGAAAAGGACATTCTGGGTACTTTTTGGTATACATTTGCTTCTGCCGGGTCAGCTGAGCAGTGAATTTCTACTTAACTACCTCCTATCAGGAGAGAACTCAGGGCTGCGTCTTTTGAGCGCAGTACTGAGCCTGAAAACCGTTTCCAACCCCACTTACAGGTAAAACTAGCTAAAATGTGCCTGGCTGCTGTTCACTGAAAAGCTCATTCTGGGTACATTTTGGTATACATGTGCTTCTCCCGGGTCAGCTGAGCAGCGAATTTCTACTTAACTACCTCCTATCAGGAGAGACCTCAGGGCTGCATCTTTTGAGCGAAGTACTGAGCCTGAAAACCGTTTACAACCCCACTTACAAGTAAAACTAGCTAAAATGTGCCTGGCTGCTGTTCACTGAAAAGCTAATTCTGCATACATTTTTGGCATACATTCATTTCTGCCGGGTCAGCTGAGCAGTGAATTTCTACTTAACTACCTCCTGTCAGGAGAGACTTCAGGGCTGCATCTTTTGAGCGCAGTACTGAGCCTGAAAACCGTTTACAACCCCACTTACAAGTAAAACTAGCAAAAATGTGCCTGGCTGCTGTTCACTGAAAAGCTCCTTCTGCATACATTTTTGGCATATAGTTGCTCCTGCCGGGTCAGCTGAGCAGCGAATTTTTACTTAACTACCCCCTAATCAGGAGAGACCTCAGGGCTGCATCCTTTGAGCGCAGTACTGAGCCTGAAAAGCGTTTACAACCCCACTTACAAGTAAAACTAGCTAAAATGTGCCTGGCTGCTGTTCACTGAAAAGGACATTCTGGGTACTTTTTGGTATACATTTGCTTCTGCCGGGTCAGCTGAGCAGTGAATTTCTACTTAACTACCTCCTATCAGGAGAGAACTCAGGGCTGCGTCTTTTGAGCGCAGTACTGAGCCTGAAAACAGTTTCCAACCCCACTTACAGGTAAAACTAGCTAAAATGTGCCTGGCTGCTGTTCACTGAAAAGCTAATTCTGCATACATTTTTGGCATACATTTATTTCTGCCGGGTCAGCTGAGCAGTGAATTTCTACTTAACTACCTCCTTTCAGGAGAGACTTCAGGGCTGCATCTTTTGAGCGCAGTACTGAGCCTGAAAACCGTTTACAACCCCACTTACAAGTAAAACTAGCTAAAATGTGCCTGGCTGCTGTTCACTGAAAAGCTCATTCTGCATACATTTTTGGTATACATTTGCTTCTCCCGGGTCAGCTGAGCAGCGAATTTCTACTTAACTACCTCCTTTCAGGAGAGACTTCAGGGCTGCATCTTTTGAGCGCAGTACTGAGCCTGAAAACCGTTTCCAACCCCACTTACAGGTAAAACTAGCTAAAATGTGCCTGGCTGCTGTTCACTGAAAAGCTCATTCTGGGTACATTTTGGTATACATGTGCTTCCCCCGGGTCAGCTGAGCAGCGAATTTCTACTTAACTACCTCCTATCAGGAGAGACCTCAGGGCTGCATCTTTTGAGCGAAGTACTGAGCCTGAAAACGGTTTACAACCCCACTTACAAGTAAAACTAGCTAAAATGTGCCTGGCTGCTGTTCACTGAAAAGCTAATTCTGCATACATTTTTGGCATACATTTATTTCTGCCGGGTCAGCTGAGCAGTGAATTTCTACTTAACTACCTCCTATCAGGAGAGACCTCAGGGCTGCATCTTTTGAACGCAGTACTGAGCCTGAAAACCATTTACAACCCCACTTACAAGTAAAACTAGCTAAAATGTGCCTTTCTGCTGTTCACTGAAAAGCTCATTCTGCATACATTTTTGGCATAATTTGCTCTTGCCGGGTCAGCTGAGCAGCGAGTTTCTACTTAACTACCTCCTATCAGGAGAGACCTCAGGGCTGCATCCTTTGCGCGCAGTACTGAGCCTGAATTAGCGTTTACAACCCTACTTACAAGTAAACTAGCTAAAACGTGCCTGGCTGCTGTGCACTGAAAAGCTCATTCTGGGTACATTTTTGGTATACATTTGCTACTGCCGGGTCAGCTGAGTAGGGAATTTCTACTTAACTACTCCTATCAGGAGAGACCTCAGGGCTGCATCTTTTGAGCGCAGTACTGAGCCTGATACCCGTTTCCAACCCCACTTACAAGTAAAACTAGCAAAAATGTGCCTGGCTGCTGTTCACTGAAAAGCTCCTTCTGCATACATTTTTGGCATATAGTTGCTCCTGCCGGGTCAGCTGAGCAGCGAATTTTTACTTAACTACCCCCTAATCAGGAGAGACCTCAGGGCTGCATCCTTTGAGCGCAGTACTGAGCATGAAAAGCGTTTACAACCCCACTTACAAGTAAAACTAGCTAAAATGTGCCTGGCTGCTGTTCACTGAAAAGGACATTCTGGGTACTTTTTGGTATACATTTGCTTCTGCCGGGTCAGCTGAGCAGTGAATTTCTACTTAACTACCTCCTATCAGGAGAGAACTCAGGGCTGCGTCTTTTGAGCGCAGTACTGAGCCTGAAAACCGTTTCCAACCCCACTTACAGGTAAAACTAGCTAAAATGTGCCTGGCTGCTGTTCACTGAAAAGCTCATTCTGGGTACATTTTGGTATACATGTGCTTCTCCCGGGTCAGCTGAGCAGCGAATTTCTACTTAACTACCTCCTATCAGGAGAGACCTCAGGGCTGCATCTTTTGAGCGAAGTACTGAGCCTGAAAACGGTTTACAACCCCACTTACAAGTAAAACTAGCTAAAATGTGCCTGGCTGCTGTTCACTGAAAAGCTAATTCTGCATACATTTTTGGCATACATTTATTTCTGCCGGGTCAGCTGAGCAGTGAATTTCTACTTAACTACCTCCTTTCAGGAGAGACTTCAGGGCTGCATCTTTTGAGCGCAGTACTGAGCCTGAAAACCGTTTACAACCCCACTTACAAGTAAAACTAGCTAAAATGTGCCTGGCTGCTGTTCACTGAAAAGCTCATTCTGCATACATTTTTGGCATACATTTGCTTCTCCCGGGTCAGCTGAGCAGCGAATTTCTACTTAACTACTTCCTATCAGGAGAGACCTCAGGGCTGCATCTTTTGAGCGCAGTACTGAGCCTGAAAACCGTTTCCAACCCCACTTACAAGTAAAACTAGCTAAAATGTGCCTGGCTGCTGTTCACTGAAAAGCTCATTCTGGGTACATTTTTGGCATACATTTGCTTCTCCCGGGTCAGCTGAGCAGCGAATTTCTACTTAACTACCTCCTATCAGGAGAGACCTCAGGGCTGCATCCTTTGAGCGCAGTACTGAGCCTGAAAAGCGTTTCCAACCCCACTTACAAGTAAAACTAGCTAAAATGTGCCTGGCTGCTGTTCACTGAAAAGGTCATTCTGGGTACATTTTTGGTATACATTTGCTTCTGCCGGGTCAGCTGAGCAGTGAATTTCTACTTAACTACCTCCTATCAGGAGAGACCTCAGGGCTGCATCTTTTGAGCGCAGTACTGAGCCTGAAAACCGTTTCCAACCCCACTTACAAGTAAAACTAGCTAAAATGTGCCTGGCTGCTGTTCACTGAAAAGCTCATTCTGGGTACATTTTTGGCATACATTTGCTTCTCCCGGGTCAGCTGAGCAGCGAATTTCTACTTAACTACCTCCTATCAGGAGAGACCTCAGGGCTGCATCTTTTGAACGCAGTACTGAGCCTGAAAACCATTTACAACCCCACTTACAAGTAAAACTAGCTAAAATGTGCCTTTCTGCTGTTCACTGAAAAGCTCATTCTGCATACATTTTTGGCATAATTTGCTCTTGCCGGGTCAGCTGAGCAGCGAGTTTCTACTTAACTACCTCCTATCAGGAGAGACCTCAGGGCTGCATCCTTTGCGCGCAGTACTGAGCCTGAATTAGCGTTTACAACCCCACTTACAAGTAAACTAGCTAAAACGTGCCTGGCTGCTGTGCACTGAAAAGCTCATTCTGGGTACATTTTTGGTATACATTTGCTACTGCCGGGTCAGCTGAGTAGGGAATTTCTACTTAACTACTCCTATCAGGAGAGACCTCAGGGCTGCATCTTTTGAGCGCAGTACTGAGCCTGATACCCGTTTCCAACCCCACTTACAAGTAAAACTAGCAAAAATGTGCCTGGCTGCTGTTTCCCTGAAAAGCTCCTTCTGCATACATTTTTGGCATATATTTGCTCCTGCCGGGTCAGCTGAGCAGCAAATTTTTACTTAACTACCCCCTAATCAGGAGAGACCTCAGGGCTGCATCCTTTGAGCGCAGTACTGAGCCTGAAAAGCGTTTACAACCCCACTTACAAGTAAAACTAGCTAAAATGTGCCTGGCTGCTGTTCTCTGAAAAGGACATTCTGGGTACTTTTTGGTATACATTTGCTTCTGCCGGGTCAGCTGAGCAGTGAATTTCTACTTAACTACCTCCTATCAGGAGAGAACTCAGGGCTGCGTCTTTTGAGCGCAGTACTGAGCCTGAAAACCGTTTCCAACCCCACTTACAAGTAAAACTAGCTAAAATGTGCCTGGCTGCTGTTCACTGAAAAGCTCATTCTGGGTACATTTTGGTATACATGTGCTTCTCCCGGGTCAGCTGAGCAGCGAATTTCTACTTAACTACCTCCTATCAGGAGAGACCTCAGGGCTGCATCTTTTGAGCGAAGTACTGAGCCTGAAAACCGTTTACAACCCCACTTACAAGTAAAACTAGCTAAAATGTGCCTGGCTGCTGTTCACTGAAAAGCTAATTCTGCATACATTTTTGGCATACATTCATTTCTGCCGGGTCAGCTGAGCAGTGAATTTCTACTTAACTACCTCCTGTCAGGAGAGACTTCAGGGCTGCATCTTTTGAGCGCAGTACTGAGCCTGAAAACCGTTTACAACCCCACTTACAAGTAAAACTAGCTAAAATGTGCCTGGCTGCTGTTCACTGAAAAGCTCATTCTGGGTACATTTTTGGTATACATTTTCTTCTGCCGGGTCAGCTGAGAGGTAAATTTCTACTTAACTACCTCCTATCAGGAGAGACCTCAGGGCTGCATCCTTTCAGCACAGTACTGAGCCTGAAAAGCGTTTACAACCCCACTTACACGTAAAACTAGCTAAAATGTGCCTGGCTGCTGTTCACTGAAAAGGTCATTCTGGGTACATTTTTGGATACATTTGCTTCTGCCGGGTCAGCTGAGCAGTGAATTTCTACTTAACTACCTCCTATCAGGGAGAGACCTCAGGGCTGCATCTTTTGAGCGCAGTACTGAGCCTGATACCCGTTTCCAACCCCATTTACAAGTAAAACTAGCTAAAATGTGCCTGGCTGCTGTTCACTGAAAAGCTCATTCTGGGTACATTTTTTGGATACATTTGCTTCTGCCGGGTCAGCTGAGCAGTGAATTTCTACTTAACTACCTCCTATCAGGAGAGACCTCAGGGCTGCATCTTTTGAGCGCAGTACTGAGACTGAAAACCATTTACAACCCCAATTATAAGTAAAACTAGCTAAAATGTGCCTGGCTGCTGTTCACTGAAAAGCTCATTCTGCATACATTTTTGGCATATATTTGCTCCTGCCGGGTCAGCTGAGCAGCGAGTTTCTACTTAACTACCTCCTATCAGGAGAGACCTCAGGGCTGCATCCTTTGCGCGCAGTACTGAGCCTGAAAAGCGTTTACAACCCCACTTATAAGTAAACTAGCTAAAACGTGCCTGGCTGCTGTTCACTGAAAAGCTCATTCTGGGTACATTTTTGGTATACATTTGCTTCTGCCGGGTCAGCTGAGCAGCGAATTTTTACTTAACTACCCCCTAATCAGGAGAGACCTCAGGGCTGCATCTTTTGAGCGCAGTACTGAGCCTGAAAACCGTTTACAACCCCACTTACAAGTAAAACTAGCTAAAATGTGCCTGGCTGCTGTTCACTGAAAAGCTCATTCTGCATACATTTTTGGCATACATTTGCTTCTCCTGGGTCAGCTGAGCAGCGAATTTCTACTTAACTACTTCCTATCAGGAGAGACCTCAGGGCTGCATCTTTTGAGCGCAGTACTGAGCCTGAAAACCGTTTCCAACCCCACTTACAAGTAAAACTAGCTAAAATGTGCCTGGCTGCTGTTCACTGAAAAGCTCATTCTGGGTACATTTTTGGCATACATTTGCTTCTCCCGGGTCAGCTGAGCAGCGAATTTCTACTTAACTACCTCCTATCAGGAGAGACCTCAGGGCTGCATCCTTTGAGCGCAGTACTGAGCCTGAAAAGCGTTTCCAACCCCACTTACAAGTAAAACTAGCTAAAATGTGCCTGGCTGCTGTTCACTGAAAAGGTCATTCTGGGTACATTTTTGGTATACATTTGCTTCTGCCGGGTCAGCTGAGCAGTGAATTTCTACTTAACTACCTCCTATCAGGAGAGACCTCAGGGCTGCATCTTTTGAGCGCAGTACTGAGCCTGAAAACCGTTTCCAACCCCACTTACAAGTAAAACTAGCTAAAATGTGCCTGGCTGCTGTTCACTGAAAAGCTCATTCTGGGTACATTTTTGGCATACATTTGCTTCTCCCGGGTCAGCTGAGCAGCGAATTTCTACTTAACTACCTCCTATCAGGAGAGACCTCAGGGCTGCATCTTTTGAACGCAGTACTGAGCCTGAAAACCATTTACAACCCCACTTACAAGTAAAACTAGCTAAAATGTGCCTTTCTGCTGTTCACTGAAAAGCTCATTCTGCATACATTTTTGGCATAATTTGCTCTTGCCGGGTCAGCTGAGCAGCGAGTTTCTACTTAACTACCTCCTATCAGGAGAGACCTCAGGGCTGCATCCTTTGCGCTCAGTACTGAGCCTGAATTAGCGTTTACAACCCCACTTACAAGTAAACTAGCTAAAACGTGCCTGGCTGCTGTGCACTGAAAAGCTCATTCTGGGTACATTTTTGGTATACATTTGCTACTGCCGGGTCAGCTGAGTAGGGAATTTCTACTTAACTACTCCTATCAGGAGAGACCTCAGGGCTGCATCTTTTGAGCGCAGTACTGAGCCTGATACCCGTTTCCAACCCCACTTACAAGTAAAACTAGCAAAAATGTGCCTGGCTGCTGTTCACTGAAAAGCTCCTTCTGCATACATTTTTGGCATATATTTGCTCCTGCCGGGTCAGCTGAGCAGCGAATTTTTACTTAACTACCCCCTAATCAGGAGAGACCTCAGGGCTGCATCCTTTGAGCGCAGTACTGAGCCTGAAAAGCGTTTACAACCCCACTTACAATTAAAACTAGCTAAAATGTGCCTGGCTGCTGTTCACTGAAAAGTACATTCTGGGTACTTTTTGGTATACATTTGCTTCTGCCGGGTCAGCTGAGCAGTGAATTTCTACTTAACTACCTCCTATCAGGAGAGAACTCAGGGCTGCGTCTTTTGAGCGCAGTACTGAGCCTGAAAACCGTTTCCAACCCCACTTACAGGTAAAACTAGCTAAAATGTGCCTGGCTGCTGTTCACTGAAAAGCTCATTCTGGGTACATTTTGGTATACATGTGCTTCTCCCGGGTCAGCTGAGCAGCGAATTTCTACTTAACTACCTCCTATCAGGAGAGACCTCAGGGCTGCATCTTTTGAGCGAAGTACTGAGCCTGAAAACCGTTTACAACCCCACTTACAAGTAAAACTAGCTAAAATGTGCCTGGCTGCTGTTCACTGAAAAGCTAATTCTGCATACATTTTTGGCATACATTTATTTCTGCCGGGTCAGCTGAGCAGTGAATTTCTACTTAACTACCTCCTGTCAGGAGAGACTTCAGGGCTGCATCTTTTGAGCGCAGTACTGAGCCTGAAAACCGTTTACAACCCCACTTACAAGTAAAACTAGCTAAAATGTGCCTGGCTGCTGTTCACTGAAAAGGTCATTCTGGGTACATTTTTGGATACATTTGCTTCTGCCGGGTCAGCTGAGCAGTGAATTTCTACTTAACTACCTCCTATCAGGGAGAGACCTCAGGGCTGCATCTTTTGAGCGCAGTACTGAGCCTGATACCCGTTTCCAACCCCACTTACAAGTAAAACTAGCTAAAATGTGCCTGGCTGCTGTTCACTGAAAAGCTCATTCTGGGTACATTTTTTGGATACATTTGCTTCTGCCGGGTCAGCTGAGCAGTGAATTTCTACTTAACTACCTCCTATCAGGAGAGACCTCAGGGCTGCATCTTTTGAGCGCAGTACTGAGACTGAAAACCATTTACAACCCCAATTACAAGTAAAACTAGCTAAAATGTGCCTGGCTGCTGTTCACTGAAAAGCTCATTCTGCATACATTTTTGGCATATATTTGCTCCTGCCGGGTCAGCTGAGCAGCGAGTTTCTACTTAACTACCTCCTATCAGGAGAGACCTCAGGGCTGCATCCTTTGCGCGCAGTACTGAGCCTGAAAAGCGTTTACAACCCCACTTATAAGTAAACTAGCTAAAACGTGCCTGGCTGCTGTTCACTGAAAAGCTCATTCTGGGTACATTTTTGGTATACATTTGCTTCTGCCGGGTCAGCTGAGCAGCGAATTTTTACTTAACTACCCCCTAATCAGGAGAGACCTCAGGGCTGCATCTTTTGAGCGCAGTACTGAGCCTGATACCCGTTTCCAACCCCACTTACAAGTAAAACTAGCTAAAATGTGCCTGGCTGCTGTTCACTGAAAAGCTCATTCTGGGTACATTTTTGGCATACATTTGCTTCTCCCGGGTCAGCTGAGCAGCGAATTTCTACTTAACTACCTCCTATCAGGAGAGACCTCAGGGCTGCATCTTTTGAGCGCAGTACTGAGCCTGAAACCATTTACAACCCCAATTACAAGTAAAACTAGCTAAAATGTGCCTGGCTGCTGTTCACTGAAAAGCTCATTTTGCATACATTTTTGGCATATATTTGCTCCTGCCGGGTCAGCTGAGCAGCGAGTTTCTACTTAACTACCTCCTATCAGGAGAGACCTCAGGGCTGCATCCTTTGAGCGCAGTACTGAGCCTGAAAAGCGTTTACAACCCCACTTACACATAATACTAGCTAAAATGTGCCTGGCTGCTGTTCACTGAAAAGGTCATTCTGGGTACATTTTTGGTATACATTTGCTACTCCCGGGTCAGCTGAGCAGCAAATTTTTACTTAACTACCCCCTAATCAGGAGAGACCTCAGGGCTGCATCCTTTGAGCGCAGTACTGAGCCTGATACTCGTTTCCAACCCCACTTACAAGTAAAACTAGCTAAAATGTGCCTGACTGCTGTTCACTGAAAAGCTCATTCTGGGTACATTTTTGGCATACATTTGCTTCTCCCGGGTCAGCTGAGCAGCGAGTTTCTACTTAACTACCTCCTATCAGGAGAGACCTCAGGGCTGCATCCTTTGCGCGCAGTACTGAGCCTGAATTAGCGTTTACAACCCCACTTACAAGTAAACTAGCTAAAACGTGCCTGGCTGCTGTTCACTGAAAAGCTCATTCTTGGTACATTTTTGGTATACATTTGCTTCTGCCGGGTCAGCTGAGCAGTGAATTTCTACTTAACTACCTCCTATCAGGAGAGACCTCAGGGCTGCATCTTTTGAGCGCAGTACTGAGCCTGAAAACCGTTTACAACCCCACTTACAAGTAAAACTAGCTAAAATGTGCCTGGCTGCTGTTCACTGAAAAGCTTATTCTGCATACATTTTTGGCATATATTTGCTCCTGCCGGGTCAGCTGAGCAGCAAATTTTTACTTAACTAACCCCTAATCAGGAGAGACCTCAGGGCTGCATCCTTTGAGCGCAGTACTGAGCCTGATACCCGTTTCCAACCCCACTTACAAGTAAAACTAGCTAAAATGTACCTGGCTGCTGTTCACTGAAAAGCTCATTCTGGGTACATTTTTGGCATACATTTGCTTCTCCCGGGTCAGCTGAGCAGCGAATTTCTACTTAACTACCTCCTATCAGGAGAGACCTCAGGGCTGCATCTTTTGAGCGCAGTACTGAGCCTGAAAACCGTTTCCAACCCCACTTACAAGTAAAACTAGCTAAAATGTGCCTGGCTGCTGTTCACTGAAAAGCTCATTTTGCATACATTTTTGGCATATATTTGCTCCTGCCGGGTCAGCTGAGCAGCGAGTTTCTACTTAACTACCTCCTATCAGGAGAGACCTCAGGGCTGCATCCTTTGAGCGCAGTACTGAGCCTGAAAACCGTTTACAACCCCACTTACAAGTAAAACTAGCTAAAATGTGCCTGGCTGCTGTTCACTGAAAAGCTAATTCTGCATACATTTTTGGCATATATTTGCTCCTGCCGGGTCAGCTGAGCAGCGAGTTTCTACTTAACTACTTCCTATCAGAAAAAACCTCAGGGCTGCATCCTTTGAGCGCAGTACTGAGCCTGAAAACCGTTTCCAACCCCACTTACAAGTAAAACTAGCTAAAATGTGCCTGGCTGCTGTTCACTGAAAAGCTCATTTTGCATACATTTTTGGCATATATTTGCTCCTGCCGGGTCAGCTGAGCAGCGAGTTTCTACTTAACTACCTCCTATCAGGAGAGACCTCAGGGCTGCATCCTTTGAGCGCAGTACTGAGCCTGAAAACCGTTTACAACCCCACTTACAAGTAAAACTAGCTAAAATGTGCCTGGCTGCTGTTCACTGAAAAGCTAATTCTGCATACATTTTTGGCATACATTTGTTTCTGCCGGGTCAGCTGAGCAGTGAAATTCTACTTAACTACCTCCTTTCAGGAGAGACTTCAGGGCTGCATCTTTTGAGCGCAGTACTGAGCCTGAAAACCGTTTACAACCCCACTTACAAGTAAAACTAGCTAAAATGTGCCTGGCTGCTGTTCACTGAAAAGCTAATTCTGCATACATTTTTGGCATACATTTGTTTCTGCCGGGTCAGCTGAGCAGTGAATTTCTACTTAACTACCTCCTATCAGGAGAGACCTCAGGGCTGCATCCTTTCAGCGCAGTACTGAGCCTGAAAAGCGTTTACAACCCCACTTACACGTAAAACTAGCTAAAATGTGCCTGGCTGCTGTTCACTGAAAAGGTCATTCTGGGTACATTTTTGGATACATTTGCTTCTGCCGGGTCAGCTGAGCAGTGAATTTCTACTTAACTACCTCCTATCAGGAGAGACCTCAGGGCTGCATCTTTTGAGCGCAGTACTGAGCCTGAAAACCATTTACAACCCCAATTACAAGTAAAACTAGCTAAAATGTGCCTGGCTGCTGTTCACTGAAAAGCTCATTCTGCAAACATTTTTGGCATATATTTGCTCCTGCCGGGTCAGCTGAGCAGCGAGTTTCTACTTAACTACCTCCTATCAGGAGAGACCTCAGGGCTGCATCCTTTGCGCGCAGTACTGAGCCTGAATTAGCGTTTACAACCCCACTTACAAGTAAACTAGCTAAAACGTGCCTGGCTGCTGTTCACTGAAAAGCTCATTCTGGGTACATTTTTGGTATACATTTGCTTCTGCCGGGTCAGCTGAGCAGTGAATTTCTACTTAACTACCTCCTATCAGGAGAGACCTCAGGGCTGCATCTTTTGAGCGCAGTACTGAGCCTGAAAACCGTTTACAACCCCACTTACAAGTAAAACTAGCTAAAATGTGCCTGGCTGCTGTTCACTTATAAGCTTATTCTGCATACATTTTTGGCATATATTTGCTCCTGCCGGGTCAGCTGAGCAGCAAATTTTTACTTAACTACCCTCTAATCAGGAGAGACCTCAGGGCTGCATCCTTTGAGCGCAGTACTGAGCCTGAAAAGCGTTTCCAACCCCACTTACAAGTAAAACTAGCTAAAATGTGCCTGGCTGCTGTTCACTGAAAAGGTCATTCTGGGTACATTTTTGGTATACATTTGCTTCTGCCGGGTCAGCTGAGCAGTGAATTTCTTTAACTACCTCCTATCAGGAGAGACCTCAGGGCTGCATCTTTTGAGCGCAGTACTGAGCCTGAAAACCGTTTCCAACCCCACTTACAAGTAAAACTAGCTAAAATGTGCCTGGCTGCTGTTCACTGAAAAGCTCATTCTGGGTACATTTTTGGCATACATTTGCTTCTCCCGGGTCAGCTGAGCAGCGAATTTCTACTTAACTACCTCCTATCAGGAGAGACCTCAGGGCTGCATCCTTTGAGCGCAGTACTGAGCCTGAAAAGCGTTTCCAACCCCACTTACAAGTAAAACTAGCTAAAATGTGCCTGGCTGCTGTTCACTGAAAAGCTCATTCTGGGTACATTTTTGGCATACATTTGCTTCTCCCGGGTCAGCTGAGCAGCGAATTTCTACTTAACTACCTCCTATCAGGAGAGACCTCAGGGCTGCATCTTTTGAACGCAGTACTGAGCCTGAAAACCATTTACAACCCCACTTACAAGTAAAACTAGCTAAAATGTGCCTTTCTGCTGTTCACTGAAAAGCTCATTCTGCATACATTTTTGGCATAATTTGCTCTTGCCGGGTCAGCTGAGCAGCGAGTTTCTACTTAACTACCTCCTATCAGGAGAGACCTCAGGGCTGCATCCTTTGCGCGCAGTACTGAGCCTGAAAAGCGTTTACAACCCCACTTACAAGTAAAACTAGCTAAAATGTGCCTGGCTGCTGTTCACTGAAAAGGACATTCTGGGTACTTTTTGGTATACATTTGCTTCTGCCGGGTCAGCTGAGCAGTGAATTTCTACTTAACTACCTCCTATCAGGAGAGAACTCAGGGCTGCGTCTTTTGAGCGCAGTACTGAGCCTGAAAACCGTTTCCAACCCCACTTACAGGTAAAACTAGCTAAAATGTGCCTGGCTGCTGTTCACTGAAAAGCTCATTCTGGGTACATTTTGGTATACATGTGCTTCTCCCGGGTCAGCTGAGCAGCGAATTTCTACTTAACTACCTCCTATCAGGAGAGACCTCAGGGCTGCATCTTTTGAGCGCAGTACTGAGCCTGAAACCATTTACAACCCCAATTACAAGTAAAACTAGCTAAAATGTGCCTGGCTGCTGTTCACTGAAAAGCTCATTTTGCATACATTTTTGGCATATATTTGCTCCTGCCGGGTCAGCTGAGCAGCGAGTTTCTACTTAACTACCTCCTATCAGGAGAACCTCAGGGCTGCATCCTTTGAGCGCAGTACTGAGCCTGAAAAGCGTTTACAACCCCACTTACACATAATACTAGCTAAAATGTGCCTGGCTGCTGTTCACTGAAAAGGTCATTCTGGGTACATTTTTGGTATACATTTGCTACTCCCGGGTCAGCTGAGCAGTGAATTTCTACTTAACTACCTACTATCAGAAGAGACCTCATGGCTGCATCTTTTGAGCGCAGTACTGAGCCTGAAAACCGTTTCCAACCCCACTTACAAGTAAAACTAGCTAAAATGTGCCTGGCTGCTGTTCACTGAAAAGCTCATTCTGGGTACATTTTTGGCATACATTTGCTTCTCCCGGGTCAGCTGAGCAGTGAATTTCTAATTAACTACCTCCTATCAGGAGAGACCTCAGGGCTGCATCTTTTGAGCGCAGTACTGAGCCTGATACCCGTTTCCAACCCCACTTACAAGTAAAACTAGCTAAAATGTGCCTGGCTGCTGTTCACTGAAAAGCTTATTCTGCATACATTTTTGGCATATATTTGCTCCTGCCGGGTCAGCTGAGCAGCAAATTTTTACTTAACTACCTCCTATCAGGAGAGACCTCAGGGCTGCATCTTTTGAGCGCAGTACTGAGCCTGATACCCGTTTCCAACCCCACTTACAAGTAAAACTAGCTAAAATGTGCCTGGCTGCTGTTTACTAAAAAGCTCATTCTGTGTACATTTTTGGCATACATTTGCTTCTCCCGGGTCAGCTGAGCAGCGAATTTCTACTTAACTACCTCCTATCAGGAGAGACCTCAGGGCTGCATCTTTTGAGCGCAGTACTGAGCCTGAAAACCATTTACAAACCCACTTACACCAGTAAAACTAGCTAAAATGTGCCTGGCTGCTGTTCACTGAAAAGCTTATTCTGCATACATTTTTGGCATATATTTGCTCCTGCCGGGTCAGCTGAGCAGCAAATTTTTACTTAACTACCCCCTAATCAGGAGAGACCTCAGGGCTGCATCCTTTGAGCGCAGTACTGAGCCTGATACTCGTTTCCAACCCCACTTACAAGTAAAACTAGCTAAAATGTGCCTGGCTGCTGTTCACTGAAAAGCTCATTCTGGGTACATTTTTGGCATACATTTGCTTCTCCCGGGTCAGCTGAGCAGCGAGTTTCTACTTAACTACCTCCTATCAGGAGCGACCTCAGGGCTGCATCCTTTGCGCGCAGTACTGAGCCTGAATTAGCGTTTACAACCCCACTTACAAGTAAACTAGCTAAAACGTGCCTGGCTGCTGTTCACTGAAAAGCTCATTCTTGGTACATTTTTGGTATACATTTGCTTCTGCCGGGTCAGCTGAGCAGTGAATTTCTACTTAACTACCTCCTATCAGGAGAGACCTCAGGGCTGCATCTTTTGAGCGCAGTACTGAGCCTGAAAACCGTTTACAACCCCAATTACAAGTAAAACTAGCTAAAATGTGCCTGGCTGCTGTTCACTGAAAAGCTTGTTCTGCATACATTTTTGGCATATATTTGCTCCTGCCGGGTCAGCTGAGCAGCAAATTTTTACTTAACTAACACCTAATCAGGAGAGACCTCAGGGCTGCATCTTTTGAGCGCAGTACTGAGCCTGAAAACCGTTTCCAACCCCACTTACAAGTAAAACTAGCTAAAATGTGCCTGGCTGCTGTTCACTGAAAAGGTCATTCTGGGTACATTTTTTGTATACATTTGCTTCTGCCGGGTCAGCTGAGCAGCGAATTTCTACTTAACTACCTCCTATCAGGAGAGACCTCAGGGCTGCATCTTTTGAACGCAGTACTGAGCCTGAAAACCATTTACAACCCCACTTACAAGTAAAACTAGCTAAAATGTGCCTGGCTGCTGTTCACTGAAAAGCTCATTCTGTGTACATTTTTGGCATACATTTGCTTCTCCCGGGTCAGCTGAGCAGCGAATTTCTACTTAACTACCTCCTATCAGGAGAGACCTCAGGGCTGCATCTTTTGAGCGCAGTACTGAGCCTGAAATACATTTACAAACCCACTTACACCAGTAAAACTAGCTAAAATGTGCCTGGCTGCTGTCCACTGAAAAGCTTATTCTGCATACATTTTTGGCATATATTTGCTCCTGCCGGGTCAGCTGAGCAGCAAATTTTTACTTAACTACCCCCTAATCAGGAGAGACCTCAGGGCTGCATCCTTTGAGCGCAGTACTGAGCCTGATACTCGTTTCCAACCCCACTTACAAGTAAAACTAGCTAAAATGTGCCTGGCTGCTGTTCACTGAAAAGCTCATTCTGGGTACATTTTTGGCATACATTTGCTTCTCCCGGGTCAGCTGAGCAGCGAGTTTCTACTTAACTACCTCCTATCAGGAGAGACCTCAGGGCTGCATCCTTTGCGCGCAGTACTGAGCCTGAATTATCGTTTACAACCCCACTTACAAGTAAACTAGCTAAAACGTGCCTGGCTGCTGTTCACTGAAAAGCTCATTCTGGGTACATTTTTGGTATACATTTGCTTCTGGCGGGTCAGCTGAGCAGTGAATTTCTACTTAACTACCTCCTATCAGGAGAGACCTCAGGGCTGCATCTTTTGAGCGCAGTACTGAGCCTGATACCCGTTTCCAACCCCACTTACAAGTAAAACTAGCTAAAATGTGCCTGGCTGCTGTTCACTGAAAAGCTCATTCTGGGTACATTTTTGGTATACATGTGCTTCTGCCGGGTCTCCTGAGCAGTGAATTTCTACATAACTACCTCCTATCAGGAGAGACCTCAGGGCTGCATCCTTTGAGCGCAGTACTGAGCCTGAAAACCGTTTCCAACCCCACTTACAAGTAAAACTAGCTAAAATGTGCCTGGCTGCTGTTCACTGAAAAGCTCATTTTGCATACATTTTTGGCATATATTTGCTCCTGCCGGGTCAGCTGAGCAGCGAGTTTCTACTTAACTACCTCCTATCAGGAGAGACCTCAGGGCTGCATCCTTTGAGCGCAGTACTGAGCCTGAAAACCGTTTACAACCCCACTTACAAGTAAAACTAGCTAAAATGTGCCTGGCTGCTGTTCACTGAAAAGCTAATTCTGCATACATTTTTGGCATACATTTGTTTCTGCCGGGTCAGCTGAGCAGTGAAATTCTACTTAACTACCTCCTTTCAGGAGAGACTTCAGGGCTGCATCTTTTGAGCGCAGTACTGAGCCTGAAAACCGTTTACAACCCCACTTACAAGTAAAACTAGCTAAAATGTGCCTGGCTGCTGTTCACTGAAAAGCTAATTCTGCATACATTTTTGGCATACATTTGTTTCTGCCGGGTCAGCTGAGCAGTGAATTTCTACTTAACTACCTCCTATCAGGAGAGACCTCAGGGCTGCATCCTTTCAGCGCAGTACTGAGCCTGAAAAGCGTTTACAACCCCACTTACACGTAAAACTAGCTAAAATGTGCCTGGCTGCTGTTCACTGAAAAGGTCATTCTGGGTACATTTTTGGATACATTTGCTTCTGCCGGGTCAGCTGAGCAGTGAATTTCTACTTAACTACCTCCTATCAGGAGAGACCTCAGGGCTGCATCTTTTGAGCGCAGTACTGAGCCTGAAAACCATTTACAACCCCAATTACAAGTAAAACTAGCTAAAATGTGCCTGGCTGCTGTTCACTGAAAAGCTCATTCTGCATACATTTTTGGCATATATTTGCTCCTGCCGGGTCAGCTGAGCAGCGAGTTTCTACTTAACTACCTCCTATCAGGAGAGACCTCAGGGCTGCATCCTTTGCGCGCAGTACTGAGCCTGAATTAGCGTTTACAACCCCACTTACAAGTAAACTAGCTAAAACGTGCCTGGCTGCTGTTCACTGAAAAGCTCATTCTGGGTACATTTTTGGTATACATTTGCTTCTGCCGGGTCAGCTGAGCAGTGAATTTCTACTTAACTACCTCCTATCAGGAGAGACCTCAGGGCTGCATCTTTTGAGCGCAGTACTGAGCCTGAAAACCGTTTACAACCCCACTTACAAGTAAAACTAGCTAAAATGTGCCTGGCTGCTGTTCACTTATAAGCTTATTCTGCATACATTTTTGGCATATATTTGCTCCTGCCGGGTCAGCTGAGCAGCAAATTTTTACTTAACTACCCTCTAATCAGGAGAGACCTCAGGGCTGCATCCTTTGAGCGCAGTACTGAGCCTGAAAAGCGTTTCCAACCCCACTTACAAGTAAAACTAGCTAAAATGTGCCTGGCTGCTGTTCACTGAAAAGGTCATTCTGGGTACATTTTTGGTATACATTTGCTTCTGCCGGGTCAGCTGAGCAGTGAATTTCTTTAACTACCTCCTATCAGGAGAGACCTCAGGGCTGCATCTTTTGAGCGCAGTACTGAGCCTGAAAACCGTTTCCAACCCCACTTACAAGTAAAACTAGCTAAAATGTGCCTGGCTGCTGTTCACTGAAAAGCTCATTCTGGGTACATTTTTGGCATACATTTGCTTCTCCCGGGTCAGCTGAGCAGCGAATTTCTACTTAACTACCTCCTATCAGGAGAGACCTCAGGGCTGCATCCTTTGAGCGCAGTACTGAGCCTGAAAAGCGTTTCCAACCCCACTTACAAGTAAAACTAGCTAAAATGTGCCTGGCTGCTGTTCACTGAAAAGCTCATTCTGGGTACATTTTTGGCATACATTTGCTTCTCCCGGGTCAGCTGAGCAGCGAATTTCTACTTAACTACCTCCTATCAGGAGAGACCTCAGGGCTGCATCTTTTGAACGCAGTACTGAGCCTGAAAACCATTTACAACCCCACTTACAAGTAAAACTAGCTAAAATGTGCCTTTCTGCTGTTCACTGAAAAGCTCATTCTGCATACATTTTTGGCATAATTTGCTCTTGCCGGGTCAGCTGAGCAGCGAGTTTCTACTTAACTACCTCCTATCAGGAGAGACCTCAGGGCTGCATCCTTTGCGCGCAGTACTGAGCCTGAAAAGCGTTTACAACCCCACTTACAAGTAAAACTAGCTAAAATGTGCCTGGCTGCTGTTCACTGAAAAGGACATTCTGGGTACTTTTTGGTATACATTTGCTTCTGCCGGGTCAGCTGAGCAGTGAATTTCTACTTAACTACCTCCTATCAGGAGAGAACTCAGGGCTGCGTCTTTTGAGCGCAGTACTGAGCCTGAAAACCGTTTCCAAACCCACTTACAGGTAAAACTAGCTAAAATGTGCCTGGCTGCTGTTCACTGAAAAGCTCATTCTGGGTACATTTTGGTATACATGTGCTTCTCCCGGGTCAGCTGAGCAGCGAATTTCTACTTAACTACCTCCTATCAGGAGAGACCTCAGGGCTGCATCTTTTGAGCGCAGTACTGAGCCTGAAACCATTTACAACCCCAATTACAAGTAAAACTAGCTAAAATGTGCCTGGCTGCTGTTCACTGAAAAGCTCATTTTGCATACATTTTTGGCATATATTTGCTCCTGCCGGGTCAGCTGAGCAGCGAGTTTCTACTTAACTACCTCCTATCAGGAGAACCTCAGGGCTGCATCCTTTGAGCGCAGTACTGAGCCTGAAAAGCGTTTACAACCCCACTTACACATAATACTAGCTAAAATGTGCCTGGCTGCTGTTCACTGAAAAGGTCATTCTGGGTACATTTTTGGTATACATTTGCTACTCCCGGGTCAGCTGAGCAGTGAATTTCTACTTAACTACCTACTATCAGAAGAGACCTCATGGCTGCATCTTTTGAGCGCAGTACTGAGCCTGAAAACCGTTTCCAACCCCACTTACAAGTAAAACTAGCTAAAATGTGCCTGGCTGCTGTTCACTGAAAAGCTCATTCTGGGTACATTTTTGGCATACATTTGCTTCTCCCGGGTCAGCTGAGCAGTGAATTTCTAATTAACTACCTCCTATCAGGAGAGACCTCAGGGCTGCATCTTTTGAGCGCAGTACTGAGCCTGATACCCGTTTCCAACCCCACTTACAAGTAAAACTAGCTAAAATGTGCCTGGCTGCTGTTCACTGAAAAGCTTATTCTGCATACATTTTTGGCATATATTTGCTCCTGCCGGGTCAGCTGAGCAGCAAATTTTTACTTAACTACCTCCTATCAGGAGAGACCTCAGGGCTGCATCTTTTGAGCGCAGTACTGAGCCTGATACCCGTTTCCAACCCCACTTACAAGTAAAACTAGCTAAAATGTGCCTGGCTGCTGTTTACTAAAAAGCTCATTCTGTGTACATTTTTGGCATACATTTGCTTCTCCCGGGTCAGCTGAGCAGCGAATTTCTACTTAACTACCTCCTATCAGGAGAGACCTCAGGGCTGCATCTTTTGAGCGCAGTACTGAGCCTGAAAACCATTTACAAACCCACTTACACCAGTAAAACTAGCTAAAATGTGCCTGGCTGCTGTTCACTGAAAAGCTTATTCTGCATACATTTTTGGCATATATTTGCTCCTGCCGGGTCAGCTGAGCAGCAAATTTTTACTTAACTACCCCCTAATCAGGAGAGACCTCAGGGCTGCATCCTTTGAGCGCAGTACTGAGCCTGATACTCGTTTCCAACCCCACTTACAAGTAAAACTAGCTAAAATGTGCCTGGCTGCTGTTCACTGAAAAGCTCATTCTGGGTACATTTTTGGCATACATTTGCTTCTCCCGGGTCAGCTGAGCAGCGAGTTTCTACTTAACTACCTCCTATCAGGAGCGACCTCAGGGCTGCATCCTTTGCGCGCAGTACTGAGCCTGAATTAGCGTTTACAACCCTACTTACAAGTAAACTAGCTAAAACGTGCCTGGCTGCTGTTCACTGAAAAGCTCATTCTTGGTACATTTTTGGTATACATTTGCTTCTGCCGGGTCAGCTGAGCAGTGAATTTCTACTTAACTACCTCCTATCAGGAGAGACCTCAGGGCTGCATCTTTTGAGCGCAGTACTGAGCCTGAAAACCGTTTACAACCCCAATTACAAGTAAAACTAGCTAAAATGTGCCTGGCTGCTGTTCACTGAAAAGCTTATTCTGCATACATTTTTGGCATATATTTGCTCCTGCCGGGTCAGCTGAGCAGCAAATTTTTACTTAACTAACCCCTAATCAGGAGAGACCTCAGGGCTGCATCTTTTGAGCGCAGTACTGAGCCTGAAAACCGTTTCCAACCCCACTTACAAGTAAAACTAGCTAAAATGTGCCTGGCTGCTGTTCACTGAAAAGGTCATTCTGGGTACATTTTTTGTATACATTTGCTTCTGCCGGGTCAGCTGAGCAGCGAATTTCTACTTAACTACCTCCTATCAGGAGAGACCTCAGGGCTGCATCTTTTGAACGCAGTACTGAGCCTGAAAACCATTTACAACCCCACTTACAAGTAAAACTAGCTAAAATGTGCCTGGCTGCTGTTCACTGAAAAGCTCATTCTGTGTACATTTTTGGCATACATTTGCTTCTCCCGGGTCAGCTGAGCAGCGAATTTCTACTTAACTACCTCCTATCAGGAGAGACCTCAGGGCTGCATCTTTTGAGCGCAGTACTGAGCCTGAAATACATTTACAAACCCACTTACACCAGTAAAACTAGCTAAAATGTGCCTGGCTGCTGTCCACTGAAAAGCTTATTCTGCATACATTTTTGGCATATATTTGCTCCTGCCGGGTCAGCTGAGCAGCAAATTTTTACTTAACTACCCCCTAATCAGGAGAGACCTCAGGGCTGCATCCTTTGAGCGCAGTACTGAGCCTGATACTCGTTTCCAACCCCACTTACAAGTAAAACTAGCTAAAATGTGCCTGGCTGCTGTTCACTGAAAAGCTCATTCTGGGTACATTTTTGGCATACATTTGCTTCTCCCGGGTCAGCTGAGCAGCGAGTTTCTACTTAACTACCTCCTATCAGGAGAGACCTCAGGGCTGCATCCTTTGCGCGCAGTACTGAGCCTGAATTATCGTTTACAACCCCACTTACAAGTAAACTAGCTAAAACGTGCCTGGCTGCTGTTCACTGAAAAGCTCATTCTGGGTACATTTTTGGTATACATTTGCTTCTGGCGGGTCAGCTGAGCAGTGAATTTCTACTTAACTACCTCCTATCAGGAGAGACCTCAGGGCTGCATCTTTTGAGCGCAGTACTGAGCCTGATACCCGTTTCCAACCCCACTTACAAGTAAAACTAGCTAAAATGTGCCTGGCTGCTGTTCACTGAAAAGCTCATTCTGGGTACATTTTTGGTATACATGTGCTTCTGCCGGGTCTCCTGAGCAGTGAATTTCTACATAACTACCTCCTATCAGGAGAGACCTCAGGGCTGCATCTTTTGAGCGCAGTACTAAGCCTGATACCCGTTTCCAACCCCACTTACAAGTAAAACTAGCTAAAATGTGCCTGGCTGCTGTGCACTGAAAAGCTCATTCTGGGTACATTTTTGGCATACATTTGCTTCTCCCGGGTCAGCTGAGCAGCGAATTTCTACTTAACTACCTCCTATCAGGAGAGACCTCAGGGCTGCATCTTTTGAGCGCAGTACTGAGCCTGAAAACCGTTTACAACCCCACTTACAAGTAAAACTAGCTAAAATGTGCCTGGCTGCTGGTCACTGAAAAGCTCATTCTGCATACATTTTTGGCATATATTTGCTCCTGCCGGGTCAGCTGAGCAGCAAATTTTTACTTAACTACCCCCTAATCAGGAGAGACCTCAGGGCTGCATCCTTTGAGCGCAGTACTGAGCCTGAAAAGCGTTTACAACCCCACTTACAAGTAAAACTAGCTAAAATGTGCCTGGCTGCTGTTCACTGAAAAGGACATTCTGGGTACTTTTTGGTATACATTTGCTTCTGCCGGGTCAGCTGAGCAGTGAATTTCTACTTAACTACCTCCTATCAGGAGAGACCTCAGGGCTGCATCTTTTGAGCGCAGTACTGAGCCTGATACCCATTTCCAACCCCACTTACAAGTAAAACTAGCTAAAATGTGCCTGGCTGCTGTTCACTGAAAAGCTCATTCTGGGTACATTTTTGGCATACATTTGCTTCTCCCGGGTCAGCTGAGCAGCGAGTTTCTACTTAACTACCTCCTATCAGGAGCGACCTCAGGGCTGCATCCTTTGCGCGCAGTACTGAGCCTGAATTAGCGTTTACAACCCCACTTACAAGTAAACTAGCTCAGCTGACCCGGCAGAAACAAATGTATGCCAAAAATGTATGCAGAATTAGCTTTTCAGTGAACAGCAGCCAGGCACATTTTAGCTAGTTTTGCTTGTAAGTGGGGTTGTAAACGGTTTTCAGGCTCAGTACTGCGCTCAAAAGATGCAGCCCTGAGGTCTCTCCTGATAGGAGGTAGTTAAGTAGAAATTCGCTGCTCAGCTGACCCGGGAGAAGCACATGTATGCCAAAAATGTACCCAGAATGAGCTTTTCAGTGAACAGCAGCCAGGCACATTTTAGCTAGTTTTACTTGTAAGTGGGGTTGGAAACGGGTATCAGGCTCAGTACTGCGCTCAAAAGATGCAGCCCTGAGGTCTCTCCTGATAGGAGGTAGTTAAGTAGAAATTTACCTCTCAGCTGACCCGGCAGAAGAAAATGAAAGGAGGTAGTTAAGTAGAAATTCACTGCTCAGCTGACCCGGCAGAAACAAATGTATGCCAAAAATGTATGCAGAATTAGCTTTTCAGTGAACAGCAGCCAGGCACATTGTAGCTAGTTTTACTTGTAAGTGGGGTTGTAAACGGTTTTCAGGCTCAGTACTGCGCTCAAAGGATGCAGCCCTGAGGTCTCTCCTGATAGGAGGTAGTTAAGTAGAAACTTGCTGCTCAGCTGACCCGACAGGAGCAAATATATGCCAAAAATGTATGCAGAATGAGCTTTTCAGTGAACAGCAGCCAGGCACATTTTAGCTAGTTTTACTTGTAATTGGGGTTGTAAATGGTTTTCAGGCTCAGTACTGCGCTCAAAAGATGCAGCCCTGAGGTCTCTCCTGATAGGAGGTAGTTAAGTAGAAATTCACTGCTCAGCTGACCCGGCAGAAGCAAATGTATACAAAAAATGTACCCAGAATGAGCTTTTCAGTGAACAGCAGCCAGGCACATTTTAGCTAGTTTTACTTGTAAGTGGGGTTGGAAACGTGTATCAGGCTCAGTACTGCGCTCAAAAGATGCAGCCCTGAGGTCTCTCCCTGATAGGAGGTAGTTAAGTAGAAATTCACTGCTCAGCTGACCCGGCAGAAGCAAATGTATACCAAAAATGTACCCAGAATGACCTTTTCAGTGAACAGCAGCCAGGCACATTTTAGCTAGTTTTACGTGTAAGTGGGGTTGTAAACGCTTTTCAGGCTCAGTACTGCGCTGAAAGGATGCAGCCCTGAAGTCTCTCCTGAAAGGAGGTAGTTAAGTAGAAATTCACTGCTCAGCTGACCCGGCAGAAACAAATGTATGCCAAAAATGTATGCAGAATTAGCTTTTCAGTGAACAGCAGCCAGGCACATTTTAGCTAGTTTTGCTTGTAAGTGGGGTTGTAAACGGTTTTCAGGCTCAGTACTGCGCTCAAAAGATGCAGCCCTGAGGTCTCTCCTGATAGGAGGTAGTTAAGTAGAAATTCGCTGCTCAGCTGACCCGGGAGAAGCACATGTATGCCAAAAATGTACCCAGAATGAGCTTTTCAGTGAACAGCAGCCAGGCACATTTTAGCTAGTTTTACTTGTAAGTGGGGTTGGAAACGGGTATCAGGCTCAGTACTGCGCTCAAAAGATGCAGCCCTGAGGTCTCTCCTGATAGGAGGTAGTTAAGTAGAAATTTACCTCTCAGCTGACCCGGCAGAAGAAAATGTATACCAAAAATGTACCCAGAATGAGCTTTTCAGTGAACAGCAGCCAGGCACATTTTAGCTAGTTTTACTTGTAAGTGGGGTTGTAAACGCTTTTCAGGCTCAGTACTGCGCTGAAAGGATGCAGCCCTGAGGTCCCTCCTGATAGGAGGTAGTGAAGTAGAAATTCACTGCTCAGCTGACCCGGCAGAAGCAAATGTATACCAAAAATGTACCCAGAATGAGCATTTCAGTGAACAACAGCCAGGCACATTTTAGCTAGTTTTACTTGTAAGTGGGGTTGTAAACGGTTTTCAGGCTCAGTACTGCGCTCAAAAGATGCGGCCCTGAAGTCTCTCCTGAAAGGAGGTAGTTAAGTAGAAATTCACTGCTCAGCTGACCCTGCAGAAACAAATGTATGCCAAAAATGTATGCAGAATTAGCTTTTCAGTGAACAGCAGCCAGGCACATTGTAGCTAGTTTTACTTGTAAGTGGGGTTGTAAACGGTTTTCAGGCTCAGTACTGCGCTCAAAAGATGCAGCCCTGAGGTCTCTCCTGATAGGAGGTAGTTAAGTAGAAATTCACTGCTCAGCTGACCCGGCAGAAGCAAATGTATACAAAAAATGTACCCAGAATGAGCTTTTCAGTGAACAGCAGCCAGGCACATTTTAGCTAGTTTTACTTGTAAGTGGGGTTGGAAACGGGTATCAGGCTCAGTACTGCGCTCAAAAGATGCAGCCCTGAGGTCTCTCCCTGATAGGAGGTAGTTAAGTAGAAATTCACTGCTCAGCTGACCCGGCAGAAGCAAATGTATACCAAAAATGTACCCAGAATGACCTTTTCAGTGAACAGCAGCCAGGCACATTTTAGCTAGTTTTACGTGTAAGTGGGGTTGTAAACGCTTTTCAGGCTCAGTACTGCGCTGAAAGGATGCAGCCCTGAAGTCTCTCCTGAAAGGAGGTAGTTAAGTAGAAATTCACTGCTCAGCTGACCCGGCAGAAACAAATGTATGCCAAAAATGTATGCAGAATTAGCTTTTCAGTGAACAGCAGCCAGGCACATTTTAGCTAGTTTTACTTGTAAGTGGGGTTGTAAACGGTTTTCAGGCTCAGTACTGCGCTCAAAAGATGCAGCCCTGAGGTCTCTCCTGATAGGAGGTAGTTAAGTAGAAATTCGCTGCTCAGCTGACCCGGGAGAAGCACATGTATGCCAAAAATGTACCCAGAATGAGCTTTTCAGTGAACAGCAGCCAGGCACATTTTAGCTAGTTTTACTTGTAAGTGGGGTTGTAAACGGTTTTCAGGCTCAGTACTGCGCTCAAAAGATGCAGCCCTGAGGTCTCTCCTGATAGGTAGGTAGTTAAGTAGAAATTTGCTGCTCAGCTGACCCGGCAGGAGCAAATATATGCCAAAAATGTATGCAGAATGAGCTTTTCAGTGACCAGCAGCCAGGCACATTTTAGCTAGTTTTACTTGTAAGTGGGGTTGTAAACGGTTTTCAGGCTCAGTACTGCGCTCAAAAGATGCAGCCCTGAGGTCTCTCCTGATAGGAGGTAGTTAAGTAGAAATTCGCTGCTCAGCTGACCCGGGAGAAGCAAATGTATGCCAAAATTTACCCAGAATGAGCTTTTCAGTGAACAGCAGCCAGGCACATTTTAGCTAGTTTTACTTGTAAGTGGGGTTGGAAACGGGTATCAGGCTCAGTACTGCGCTCAAAAGATGCAGCCCTGAGGTCTCTCCTGATAGGAGGTAGTTATGTAGAAATTCACTGCTCAGGAGACCCGGCAGAAGCACATGTATACCAAAAATGTACCCAGAATGAGCTTTTCAGTGAACAGCAGCCAGGCACATTTTAGCTAGTTTTACCTGTAAGTGGGGTTGGAAACGGTTTTCAGGCTCAGTACTGCGCTCAAAAGACGCAGCCCTGAGTTCTCTCCTGATAGGAGGTAGTTAAGTAGAAATTCACTGCTCAGCTGACCCGGCAGAAGCAAATGTATACCAAAAAGTACCCAGAATGTCCTTTTCAGTGAACAGCAGCCAGGCACATTTTAGCTAGTTTTACTTGTAAGTGGGTTTGTAAACGCTTTTCAGGCTCAGTACTGCGCTCAAAGGATGCAGCCCTGAGGTCTCTCCTGATTAGGGGGTAGTTAAGTAAAAATTCGCTGCTCAGCTGACCCGGCAGGAGCAAATATATGCCAAAAATGTATGCAGAATGAGCTTTTCAGTGACCAGCAGCCAGGCACATTTTAGCTAGTTTTACTTGTAAGTTGGGTTGTAAACGGTTTTCAGGCTCAGTACTGCGCTCAAAAGATGCAGCCCTGAGGTCTCTCCTGATAGGAGGTAGTTAAGTAGAAATTTACCTCTCAGCTGACCCACAGAAGAAAATGTATACCAAAAATGTACCCAGAATGAGCTTTTCAGTGAACAGCAGCCAGGCACATTTTAGCTCGTTTTACTTGTAAGTGGGGTTCTAAACGCTTTTCAGGCTCAGTACTGCGCTGAAAGGATGCATCCCTGAGGTCTCTCCTGATAGGAGGTAGTTAAGTAGAAATTCACTGCTCAGCTGACCCGGCAGAAGCAAATGTATACCAAAAATGTACCCAGAATGAGCATTTCAGTGAACAACAGCCAGGCACATTTTAGCTAGTTTTACTTGTAAGTGGGGTTGTAAACGGTTTTCAGGCTCAGTACTGCGCTCAAAAGATGCAGCCCTGAAGTCTATCCTGAAAGGAGGTAGTTAAGTAGAAATTCACTGCTCAGCTGACCCGGCAGAAACAAATGTATGCCAAAAATGTGTGCAGAATTAGCTTTTCAGTGAACAGCAGCCAGGCACATTGTAGCTAGTTTTACTTGTAAGTGGGGTTGTAAACGGTTTTCAGGCTCAGTACTGCGCTCAAAAGATGCAGCCCTGAGGTCTCTCCTGATAGGAGGTAGTTAAGTAGAAATTCACTGCTCAGCTGACCCGGCAGAAGCAAATGTATACAAAAAATGTACCCAGAATGAGCTTTTCAGTGAACAGCAGCCAGGCACATTTTAGCTAGTTTTACTTGTAAGTGGGGTTGGAAACGGGTATCAGGCTCAGTACTGCGCTCAAAAGATGCAGCCCTGAGGTCTCTCCCTGATAGGAGGTAGTTAAGTAGAAATTCACTGCTCAGCTGACCCGGCAGAAGCAAATGTATACCAAAAAATGTACCCAGAATGACCTTTTCAGTGAACAGCAGCCAGGCACATTTTAGCTAGTTTTACGTGTAAGTGGGGTTGTAAACGCTTTTCAGGCTCAGTACTGCGCTGAAAGGATGCAGCCCTGAAGTCTCTCCTGAAAGGAGGTAGTTAAGTAGAAATTCACTGCTCAGCTGACCCGGCAGAAACAAATGTATGCCAAAAATGTATGCAGAATTAGCTTTTCAGTGAACAGCAGCCAGGCACATTTTAGCTAGTTTTACTTGTAAGTGGGGTTGTAAACGGTTTTCAGGCTCAGTACTGCGCTCAAAAGATGCAGCCCTGAGGTCTCTCCTGATAGGAGGTAGTTAAGTAGAAATTCGCTGCTCAGCTGACCCGGGAGAAGTGCATGTATGCCAAAAATGTACCCAGAATGAGCTTTTCAGTGAACAGCAGCCAGGCACATTTTAGCTAGTTTTACTTGTAAGTGGGGTTGGAAACGGGTATCAGGCTCAGTACTGCGCTCAAAAGATGCAGCCCTGAGGTCTCTCCTGATAGGAGGTAGTTAAGTAGAAATTTACCTCTCAGCTGACCCGGCAGAAGAAAATGTATACCAAAAATGTACCCAGAATGAGCTTTTCAGTGAACAGCAGCCAGGCACATTTTAGCTAGTTTTACTTGTAAGTGGGGTTGTAAACGCTTTTCAGGCTCAGTACTGCGCTGAAAGGATGCAGCCCTGAGGTCTCTCCTGATAGGAGGTAGTTAAGTAGAAATTCACTGCTCAGCTGACCCGGCAGAAGCAAATGTATACCAAAAATGTACCCAGAATGAGCATTTCAGTGAACAACAGCCAGGCACATTTTAGCTAGTTTTACTTGTAAGTGGGGTTGTAAACGGTTTTCAGGCTCAGTACTGCGCTCAAAAGATGCAGCCCTGAGGTCTCTCCTGATAGGTAGGTAGTTAAGTAGAAATTTGCTGCTCAGCTGACCCGGCAGGAGCAAATATATGCCAAAAATGTATGCAGAATGAGCTTTTCAGTGACCAGCAGCCAGGCACATTTTAGCTAGTTTTACTTGTAAGTGGGGTTGTAAACGGTTTTCAGGCTCAGTACTGCGCTCAAAAGATGCAGCCCTGAGGTCTCTCCTGATAGGAGGTAGTTAAGTAGAAATTTGCTGCTCAGCTGACCCGGGAGAAGCAAATGTATGCCAAAAATGTACCCAGAATGAGCTTTTCAGTGAACAGCAGCCAGGCACATTTTAGCTAGTTTTACTTGTAAGTGGGGTTGGAAACGGGTATCAGGCTCAGTACTGCGCTCAAAAGATGCAGCCCTGAGGTCTCTCCTGATAGGAGGTAGTTATGTAGAAATTCACTGCTCAGGAGACCCGGCAGAAGCACATGTATACCAAAAATGTACCCAGAATGAGCTTTTCAGTGAACAGCAGCCAGGCACATTTTAGCTAGTTTTACCTGTAAGTGGGGTTGTAAACGCTTTTCAGGCTCAGTACTGCGCTCAAAGGATGCAGCCTTGAGGTCTCTCCTGATTAGGGGGTAGTTAAGTAAAAATTCGCTGCTCAGCTGACCCGGCAGGAGCAAATATATGCCAAAAATGTATGCAGAATGAGCTTTTCAGTGACCAGCAGCCAGGCACATTTTAGCTAGTTTTACTTGTAAGTGGGGTTGTAAACGGTTTTCAGGCTCAGTACTGCGCTCAAAAGATGCAGCCCTGAGGTCTCTCCTGATAGGAGGTAGTTAAGTAGAAATTCGCTGCTCAGCTGACCCGGGAGAAGCAAATGTATGCCAAAAATGTACCCAGAATGAGCTTTTCAGTGAACAGCAGCCAGGCACATTTTAGCTAGTTTTACTTGTAAGTGGGGTTGGAAACGGGTATCAGGCTCAGTACTGCGCTCAAAAAATGCAGCCCTGAGGTCTCTCCTGATAGGAGGTAGTTAAGTAGAAATTTACCTCTCAGCTGACCCACAGAAGAAAATGTATACCAATAATGTACCCAGAATGATCTTTTCAGTGAACAGCAGCCAGGCACATTTTAGCTAGTTTTACTTGTAAGTGGGGTTGTAAACGCTTTTCAGGCTCAGTACTGCGCTGAAAGGATGCAGCCCTGAGGTCTCTCCTGATAGGAGGTAGTTAAGTAGAAATTCACTGCTCAGCTGACCCGGCAGAAGCAAATGTATACCAAAAATGTACCCAGAATGAGCATTTCAGTGAACAACAGCCAGGCACATTTTAGCTAGTTTTACTTGTAAGTGGGGTTGTAAACGGTTTTCAGGCTCAGTACTGCGCTCAAAAGATGCAGCCCTGAAGTCTCTCGTGAAAGGAGGAGTTAAGTAGAAATTCACTGCTCAGCTGACCCGGCAGAAACAAATGTATGCCAAAAATGTATGCAGAATTAGCTTTTCAGCGAACAGCAGCCAGGCACATTTTAGCTAGTTTACTTGTAAGTGGGGTTGTAAACGGTTTTCAGGCTCAGTACTGCGCTCAAAAGATGCAGCCCTGAGGTCTCTCCTGATTGGAGGTAGTTAAGTAGAAATTCGCTGCTCAGCTGACCCGGGAGAAGCACATGTATGCCAAAAATGTACCCAGAATGAGCTTTTCAGTGAACAGCAGCCAGGCACATTTTAGCTAGTTTTACTTGTAAGTGGGGTTGGAAACGGGTATCAGGCTCAGTACTGCGCTCAAAAGATGCAGCCCTGAGGTCTCTCCTGATAGGAGGTAGTTAAGTAGAAATTTACCTCTCAGCTGACCCGGCAGAAGAAAATGTATACCAAAAATGTACCCAGAATTAGCTTTTCAGTGAACAGCAGCCAGGCACATTTTAGCTAGTTTTACTTGTAAGTGGGGTTGTAAACGGTTTTCAGGCTCAGTACTGCGCTGAAAGGATGCAGCCCTGAGGTCTCTCCTGATAGGAGGTAGTTAGGCTGCATCTTTTGAGCGCAGTACTGAGCCTGAAAACCGTTTACAACCCCACTTACAAGTAAAACTAGCTAAAATGTGCCTGGCTGTTGTTCACTGAAATGCTCATTCTGGGTACATTTTTGGTATACATTTGCTTCTGCCGGGTCAGCTGAGCAGTGAATTTCTACTTAACTACCTCCTATCAGGAGAGACCTCAGGGATGCATCCTTTCAGCGCAGTACTGAGCCTGAAAAGCGTTTACAACCCCACTTACAAGTAAAACTAGCTAAAATGTGCCTGGCTGCTGTTCACTAAAAAGCTCATTCTGGGTACATTTTTGGTATACATTTTCTTCTGTGGGTCAGCTGAGAGGTAAATTTCTACTTAACTACCTCCTATCAGGAGAGACCTCAGGGCTGCATCTTTTGAGCGCAGTACTGAGCCTGATACCCGTTTCCAACCCCACTTACAAGTAAAACTAGCTAAAATGTGCCTGGCTGCTGTTCACTGAAAAGCTCATTCTGGGTACATTTTTGGCATACATTTGCTTCTCCCGGGTCAGCTGAGCAGCGAATTTCTACTTAACTACCTCCTATCAGGAGAGACCTCAGGGCTGCATCTTTTGAGCGCAGTACTGAGCCTGAAAACCGTTTACAACCCCACTTACAAGTAAAACTAGCTAAAATGTGCCTGGCTGCTGGTCACTGAAAAGCTCATTCTGCATACATTTTTGGCATATATTTGCTCCTGCCGGGTCAGCTGAGCAGCGAGTTTCTACTTAACTACCTCCTATCAGGAGAGACCTCAGGGCTGCATCCTTTGAGCGCAGTACTGAGCCTGAAAACCGTTTACAACCCCACTTACAAGTAAAACTAGCTAAAATGTGCCTGGCTGCTGTTCACTGAAAAGCTAATTCTGCATACATTTTTGGCATACATTTGTTTCTGCCGGGTCAGCTGAGCAGTGAATTTCTACTTAACTACCTCCTTTCAGGAGAGACTTCAGGGCTGCATCTTTTGAGCGCAGTACTGAGCCTGAGAACCGTTTCCAACCCCACTTACAGGTAAAACTAGCTAAAATGTGCCTGGCTGCTGTTCACTGAAAAGCTCATTCTGGGTACATTTTTGGTATACATGTGCTTCTGCCGGGTCTCCTGAGCAGTGAATTTCTACATAACTACCTCCTATCAGGAGAGACCTCAGGGCTGCATCTTTTGAGCGCAGTACTGAGCCTGATACCCGTTTCCAACCCCACTTACAAGTAAAACTAGCTAAAATGTGCCTGGCTGCTGGTCACTGAAAAGCTCATTCTGCATACATTTTTGGCATATATTTGCTCCTGCCGGGTCAGCTGAGCAGCAAATTTCTACTTAACTACCTACCTATCAGGAGAGACCTCAGGGCTGCATCTTTTGAGCGCAGTACTGAGCCTGAAAACCGTTTACAACCCCACTTACAAGTAAAACTAGCTAAAATGTGCCTGGCTGTTGTTCACTGAAATGCTCATTCTGGGTACATTTTTGGTATACATTTGCTTCTGCCGGGTCAGCTGAGCAGTGAATTTCTACTTAACTACCTCCTATCAGGAGAGACCTCAGGGCTGCATCCTTTCAGCGCAGTACTGAGCCTGAAAACCGTTTACAACCCCACTTACAAGTAAAACTAGCTAAAATGTGCCTGGCTGCTGTTCACTGAAAAGCTAATTCTGGGTACATTTTTGGTATACATTTTCTTCTGCCGGGTCAGCTGAGAGGTAAATTTCTACTTAACTACCTCCTATCAGGAGAGACCTCAGGGCTGCATCTTTTGAGCGCAGTACTGAGCCTGAAAACCGTTTACAACCCCACTTACAAGTAAAACTAGCTAAAATGTGCCTGGCTGCTGTTCACTGAAAAGCTAATTCTGCATACATTTTTGGCATACATTTGTTTCTGCCGGGTCAGCTGAGCAGTGAATTTCTACTTAACTCCTCCTTTCAGGAGAGACTTCAGGGCTGCATCTTTTGAGCGCAGTACTGAGCCTGAAAACCGTTTACAACCCCACTTACAAGTAAAACTAGCTAAAATGTGCCTGGCTGTTGTTCACTGAAATGCTCATTCTGGGTACATTTTTGGTATACATTTGCTTCTGCCGGGTCAGCTGAGCAGTGAATTTCTACTTAACTACCTCCTATCAGGAGAGACCTCAGGGCTGCATCCTTTCAGCGCAGTACTGAGCCTGAAAAGCGTTTACAACCCCACTTACAAGTAAAACTAGCTAAAATGTGCCTGGCTGCTGTTCACTGAAAAGATCATTCTGGGTACATTATTGGTATACATTTTCTTCTGTGGGTCAGCTGAGAGGTAAATTTCTACTTAACTACCTCCTATCAGGAGAGACCTCAGGGCTGCATCTTTTGAGCGCAGTACTGAGCCTGATACCCGTTTCCAACCCCACTTACAAGTAAAACTAGCTAAAATGTGCCTGGCTGCTGTTCACTGAAAAGCTCATTCTGGGTACATTTTTGGCATACATTTGCTTCTCCCGGGTCAGCTGAGCAGCGAATTTCTACTTAACTACCTCCTATCAGGAGAGACCTCAGGGCTGCATCTTTTGAGCGCAGTACTGAACCTGAAAACCGTTTACAACCCCACTTACAAGTAAAACTAGCTAAAATGTGCCTGGCTGCTGGTCACTGAAAAGCTCATTCTGCATACATTTTTGGCATATATTTGCTCCTGCCGGGTCAGCTGAGCAGCGAATTTTTACTTAACTACCCCCTAATCAGGAGAGACCTCAGGGCTGCATCCTTTGAGCGCAGTACTGAGCCTGAAAAGCGTTTACAACCCCACTTACAGGTAAAACTAGCTAAAATGTGCCTGGCTGCTGTTCACTGAAAAGCTCATTCTGGGTACATTTTTGGTATACATGTGCTTCTGCCGGGTCTCCTGAGCAGTGAATTTCTACATAACTACCTCCTATCAGGAGAGACCTCAGGGCTGCATCTTTTGAGCGCAGTACTGAGCCTGATACCCGTTTCCAACCCCACTTACAAGTAAAACTAGCTAAAATGTGCCTGGCTGCTGTTCACTGAAAAGCTCATTCTGGGTACATTTTTGGCATACATTTGCTTCTCCCGGGTCAGCTGAGCAGCGAATTTCTACTTAACTACCTCCTATCAGGAGAGACCTCAGGGCTGCATCTTTTGAGCGCAGTACTGAGCCTGAAAACCGTTTACAACCCCACTTACAAGTAAAACTAGCTAAAATGTGCCTGGCTGCTGGTCACTGAAAAGCTCATTCTGCATACATTTTTGGCATATATTTGCTCCTGCCGGGTCAGCTGAGCAGCAAATTTCTACTTAACTACCTACCTATCAGGAGAGACCTCAGGGCTGCATCTTTTGAGCGCAGTACCGAGCCTGAAAACCGTTTACAACCCCACTTACAAGTAAAACTAGCTAAAATGTGCCTGGCTGTTGTTCACTGAAATGCTCATTCTGGGTACATTTTTGGTATACATTTGCTTCTGCCGGGTCAGCTGAGCAGTGAATTTCTACTTAACTACCTCCTATCAGGAGAGACCTCAGGGCTGCATCCTTTCAGCGCAGTACTGAGCCTGAAAAGCGTTTACAACCCCACTTACAAGTAAAACTAGCTAAAATGTGCCTGGCTGCTGTTCACTGAAAAGCTCATTCTGGGTACATTTTTGGTATACATTTTCTTCTGCCGGGTCAGCTGAGAGGTAAATTTCTACTTAACTACCTCCTATCAGGAGAGACCTCAGGGCTGCATCTTTTGAGCGCAGTACTGAGCCTGATACCCGTTTCCAACCCCACTTAAAAGTAAAACTAGCTAAAATGTGCCTGGCTGCTGTTCACTGAAAAGCTCATTCTGGGTACATTTTTGGCATACATGTGCTTCTCCCGGGTCAGCTGAGCAGCGAATTTCTACTTAACTACCTCCTATCAGGAGAGACCTCAGGGCTGCATCTTTTGAGCGCAGTACTGAGCCTGAAAACCGTTTACAACCCCACTTACAAGTAAAACTAGCTAAAATGTGCCTGGCTGCTGTTCACTGAAAAGCTAATTCTGCATACATTTTTGGCATACATTTGTTTCTGCCGGGTCAGCTGAGCAGTGAATTTCTACTTAACTACCTCCTTTCAGGAGAGACTTCAGGGCTGCATCCTTTCAGCGCAGTACTGAGCCTGAAAAGCGTTTACAACCCCACTTACACGTAAAACTAGCTAAAATGTGCCTGGCTGCTGTTCACTGAAAAGGTCATTCTGGGTACATTTTTGGTATACATTTGCTTCTGCCGGGTCAGCTGAGCAGTGAATTTCTACTTAACTACCTCCTATCAGGGAGAGACCTCAGGGCTGCATCTTTTGAGCGCAGTACTGAGCCTGATACCCGTTTCCAACCCCACTTACAAGTAAAACTAGCTAAAATGTGCCTGGCTGCTGTTCACTGAAAAGCTCATTCTGGGTACATTTTTTGTATACATTTGCTTCTGCCGGGTCAGCTGAGCAGTGAATTTCTACTTAACTACCTCCTATCAGGAGAGACCTCAGGGCTGCATCTTTTGAGCGCAGTACTGAGCCTGAAAACCATTTACAACCCCAATTACAAGTAAAACTAGCTAAAATGTGCCTGGCTGCTGTTCACTGAAAAGCTAATTCTGCATAAATTTTTGGCATACATTTGTTTCTGCCGGGTCAGCTGAGCAGTGAATTTCTACTTAACTACCTCCTTTCAGGAGAGACTTCAGGGCTGCATCTTTTGAGCGCAGTACTGAGCCTGAAAACCGTTTACAACCCCACTTACAAGTAAAACTAGCTAAAATGTGCCTGGCTGTTGTTCACTGAAATGCTCATTCTGGGTACATTTTTGGTATACATTTGCTTCTGCCGGGTCAGCTGAGCAGTGAATTTCTACTTCACTACCTCCTATCAGGAGGGACCTCAGTGCTGCATCCTTTCAGCGCAGTACTGAGCCTGAAAAGCGTTTACAACCCCACTTACAAGTAAAACTAGCTAAAATGTGCCTGGCTGCTGTTCACTGAAAAGCTCATTCTGGGTACATTTTTGGTATACATTTTCTTCTGCCGGGTCAGCTGAGAGGTAAATTTCTACTTAACTACCTCCTATCAGGAGAGACCTCAGGGCTGCATCTTTTGAGCGCAGTACTGAGCCTGATACCCGTTTCCAACCCCACTTACAAGTAAAACTAGCTAAAATGTGCCTGGCTGCTGTTCACTGAAAAGCTCATTCTGGGTACATTTTTGGCATACATGTGCTTCTCCCGGGTCAGCTGAGCAGCGAATTTCTACTTAACTACCTCCTATCAGGAGAGACCTCAGGGCTGCATCTTTTGAGCGCAGTACTGAGCCTGAAAACCGTTTACAACCCCACTTACAAGTAAAACTAGCTAAAATGTGCCTGGCTGCTGTTCACTGAAAAGCTAATTCTGCATACATTTTTGGCATACATTTGTTTCTGCCGGGTCAGCTGAGCAGTGAATTTCTACTTAACTACCTCCTTTCAGGAGAGACTTCAGGGCTGCATCCTTTCAGCGCAGTACTGAGCCTGAAAAGCGTTTACAACCCCACTTACACGTAAAACTAGCTAAAATGTGCCTGGCTGCTGTTCACTGAAAAGGTCATTCTGGGTACATTTTTGGTATACATTTGCTTCTGCCGGGTCAGCTGAGCAGTGAATTTCTACTTAACTACCTCCTATCAGGGAGAGACCTCAGGGCTGCATCTTTTGAGCGCAGTACTGAGCCTGATACCCGTTTCCAACCCCACTTACAAGTAAAACTAGCTAAAATGTGCCTGGCTGCTGTTCACTGAAAAGCTCATTCTGGGTACATTTTTTGTATACATTTGCTTCTGCCGGGTCAGCTGAGCAGTGAATTTCTACTTAACTACCTCCTATCAGGAGAGACCTCAGGGCTGCATCTTTTGAGCGCAGTACTGAGCCTGAAAACCATTTACAACCCCAATTACAAGTACAACTAGCTAAAATGTGCCTGGCTGCTGTTCACTGAAAAGCTCATTCTGCATACATTTTTGGCATATATTTGCTCCTGTCGGGTCAGCTGAGCAGCAAGTTTCTACTTAACTACCTCCTATCAGGAGAGACCTCAGGGCTGCATCCTTTGAGCGCAGTACTGAGCCTGAAAACCGTTTACAACCCCACTTACAAGTAAAACTAGCTACAATGTGCCTGGCTGCTGTTCACTGAAAAGCTAATTCTGCATACATTTTTGGCATACATTTGTTTCTGCCGGGTCAGCTGAGCAGTGAATTTCTACTTAACTACCTCCTTTCAGGAGAGACTTCAGGGCTGCATCTTTTGAGCGCAGTACTGAGCCTGAAAACCGTTTACAACCCCACTTACAAGTAAAACTAGCTAAAATGTGCCTGGCTGTTGTTCACTGAAATGCTCATTCTGGGTACATTTTTGGTATACATTTGCTTCTGCCGGGTCAGCTGAGCAGTGAATTTCTACTTAACTACCTCCTATCAGGAGAGACCTCAGGGATGCATCCTTTCAGCGCAGTACTGAGCCTGAAAAGCGTTTACAACCCCACTTACAAGTAAAACTAGCTAAAATGTGCCTGGCTGCTGTTCACTAAAAAGCTCATTCTGGGTACATTTTTGGTATACATTTTCTTCTGTGGGTCAGCTGAGAGGTAAATTTCTACTTAACTACCTCCTATCAGGAGAGACCTCAGGGCTGCATCTTTTGAGCGCAGTACTGAGCCTGATACCCGTTTCCAACCCCACTTACAAGTAAAACTAGCTAAAATGTGCCTGGCTGCTGTTCACTGAAAAGCTCATTCTGGGTACATTTTTGGCATACATTTGCTTCTCCCGGGTCAGCTGAGCAGCGAATTTCTACTTAACTACCTCCTATCAGGAGAGACCTCAGGGCTGCATCTTTTGAGCGCAGTACTGAGCCTGAAAACCGTTTACAACCCCACTTACAAGTAAAACTAGCTAAAATGTGCCTGGCTGCTGGTCACTGAAAAGCTCATTCTGCATACATTTTTGGCATATATTTGCTCCTGCCGGGTCAGCTGAGCAGCGAGTTTCTACTTAACTACCTCCTATCAGGAGAGACCTCAGGGCTGCATCCTTTGAGCGCAGTACTGAGCCTGAAAACCGTTTACAACCCCACTTACAAGTAAAACTAGCTAAAATGTGCCTGGCTGCTGTTCACTGAAAAGCTAATTCTGCATACATTTTTGGCATACATTTGTTTCTGCCGGGTCAGCTGAGCAGTGAATTTCTACTTAACTACCTCCTTTCAGGAGAGACTTCAGGGCTGCATCTTTTGAGCGCAGTACTGAGCCTGAGAACCGTTTCCAACCCCACTTACAGGTAAAACTAGCTAAAATGTGCCTGGCTGCTGTTCACTGAAAAGCTCATTCTGGGTACATTTTTGGTATACATGTGCTTCTGCCGGGTCTCCTGAGCAGTGAATTTCTACATAACTACCTCCTATCAGGAGAGACCTCAGGGCTGCATCTTTTGAGCGCAGTACTGAGCCTGATACCCGTTTCCAACCCCACTTACAAGTAAAACTAGCTAAAATGTGCCTGGCTGCTGGTCACTGAAAAGCTCATTCTGCATACATTTTTGGCATATATTTGCTCCTGCCGGGTCAGCTGAGCAGCAAATTTCTACTTAACTACCTACCTATCAGGAGAGACCTCAGGGCTGCATCTTTTGAGCGCAGTACTGAGCCTGAAAACCGTTTACAACCCCACTTACAAGTAAAACTAGCTAAAATGTGCCTGGCTGTTGTTCACTGAAATGCTCATTCTGGGTACATTTTTGGTATACATTTGCTTCTGCCGGGTCAGCTGAGCAGTGAATTTCTACTTAACTACCTCCTATCAGGAGAGACCTCAGGGCTGCATCCTTTCAGCGCAGTACTGAGCCTGAAAACCGTTTACAACCCCACTTACAAGTAAAACTAGCTAAAATGTGCCTGGCTGCTGTTCACTGAAAAGCTAATTCTGGGTACATTTTTGGTATACATTTTCTTCTGCCGGGTCAGCTGAGAGGTAAATTTCTACTTAAATACCTCCTATCAGGAGAGACCTCAGGGCTGCATCTTTTGAGCGCAGTACTGAGCCTGAAAACCGTTTACAACCCCACTTACAAGTAAAACTAGCTAAAATGTGCCTGGCTGCTGTTCACTGAAAAGCTAATTCTGCATACATTTTTGGCATACATTTGTTTCTGCCGGGTCAGCTGAGCAGTGAATTTCTACTTAACTCCTCCTTTCAGGAGAGACTTCAGGGCTGCATCTTTTGAGCGCAGTACTGAGCCTGAAAACCGTTTACAACCCCACTTACAAGTAAAACTAGCTAAAATGTGCCTGGCTGTTGTTCACTGAAATGCTCATTCTGGGTACATTTTTGGTATACATTTGCTTCTGCCGGGTCAGCTGAGCAGTGAATTTCTACTTAACTACCTCCTATCAGGAGAGACCTCAGGGCTGCATCCTTTCAGCGCAGTACTGAGCCTGAAAAGCGTTTACAACCCCACTTACAAGTAAAACTAGCTAAAATGTGCCTGGCTGCTGTTCACTGAAAAGATCATTCTGGGTACATTATTGGTATACATTTTCTTCTGTGGGTCAGCTGAGAGGTAAATTTCTACTTAACTACCTCCTATCAGGAGAGACCTCAGGGCTGCATCTTTTGAGCGCAGTACTGAGCCTGATACCCGTTTCCAACCCCACTTACAAGTAAAACTAGCTAAAATGTGCCTGGCTGCTGTTCACTGAAAAGCTCATTCTGGGTACATTTTTGGCATACATTTGCTTCTCCCGGGTCAGCTGAGCAGCGAATTTCTACTTAACTACCTCCTATCAGGAGAGACCTCAGGGCTGCATCTTTTGAGCGCAGTACTGAACCTGAAAACCGTTTACAACCCCACTTACAAGTAAAACTAGCTAAAATATGCCTGGCTGCTGGTCACTGAAAAGCTCATTCTGCATACATTTTTGGCATATATTTGCTCCTGCCGGGTCAGCTGAGCAGCGAATTTTTACTTAACTACCCCCTAATCAGGAGAGACCTCAGGGCTGCATCCTTTGAGCGCAGTACTGAGCCTGAAAAGCGTTTACAACCCCACTTACAGGTAAAACTAGCTAAAATGTGCCTGGCTGCTGTTCACTGAAAAGCTCATTCTGGGTACATTTTTGGTATACATGTGCTTCTGCCGGGTCTCCTGAGCAGTGAATTTCTACATAACTACCTCCTATCAGGAGAGACCTCAGGGCTGCATCTTTTGAGCGCAGTACTGAGCCTGATACCCGTTTCCAACCCCACTTACAAGTAAAACTAGCTAAAATGTGCCTGGCTGCTGTTCACTGAAAAGCTCATTCTGGGTACATTTTTGGCATACATTTGCTTCTCCCGGGTCAGCTGAGCAGCGAATTTCTACTTAACTACCTCCTATCAGGAGAGACCTCAGGGCTGCATCTTTTGAGCGCAGTACTGAGCCTGAAAACCGTTTACAACCCCACTTACAAGTAAAACTAGCTAAAATGTGCCTGGCTGCTGGTCACTGAAAAGCTCATTCTGCATACATTTTTGGCATATATTTGCTCCTGCCGGGTCAGCTGAGCAGCAAATTTCTACTTAACTACCTACCTATCAGGAGAGACCTCAGGGCTGCATCTTTTGAGCGCAGTACCGAGCCTGAAAACCGTTTACAACCCCACTTACAAGTAAAACTAGCTAAAATGTGCCTGGCTGTTGTTCACTGAAATGCTCATTCTGGGTACATTTTTGGTATACATTTGCTTCTGCCGGGTCAGCTGAGCAGTGAATTTCTACTTAACTACCTCCTATCAGGAGAGACCTCAGGGCTGCATCCTTTCAGCGCAGTACTGAGCCTGAAAAGCGTTTACAACCCCACTTACAAGTAAAACTAGCTAAAATGTGCCTGGCTGCTGTTCACTGAAAAGCTCATTCTGGGTACATTTTTGGTATACATTTTCTTCTGCCGGGTCAGCTGAGAGGTAAATTTCTACTTAACTACCTCCTATCAGGAGAGACCTCAGGGCTGCATCTTTTGAGCGCAGTACTGAGCCTGATACCCGTTTCCAACCCCACTTAAAAGTAAAACTAGCTAAAATGTGCCTGGCTGCTGTTCACTGAAAAGCTCATTCTGGGTACATTTTTGGCATACATGTGCTTCTCCCGGGTCAGCTGAGCAGCGAATTTCTACTTAACTACCTCCTATCAGGAGAGACCTCAGGGCTGCATCTTTTGAGCGCAGTACTGAGCCTGAAAACCGTTTACAACCCCACTTACAAGTAAAACTAGCTAAAATGTGCCTGGCTGCTGTTCACTGAAAAGCTAATTCTGCATACATTTTTGGCATACATTTGTTTCTGCCGGGTCAGCTGAGCAGTGAATTTCTACTTAACTACCTCCTTTCAGGAGAGACTTCAGGGCTGCATCCTTTCAGCGCAGTACTGAGCCTGAAAAGCGTTTACAACCCCACTTACACGTAAAACTAGCTAAAATGTGCCTGGCTGCTGTTCACTGAAAAGGTCATTCTGGGTACATTTTTGGTATACATTTGCTTCTGCCGGGTCAGCTGAGCAGTGAATTTCTACTTAACTACCTCCTATCAGGGAGAGACCTCAGGGCTGCATCTTTTGAGCGCAGTACTGAGCCTGATACCCGTTTCCAACCCCACTTACAAGTAAAACTAGCTAAAATGTGCCTGGCTGCTGTTCACTGAAAAGCTCATTCTGGGTACATTTTTTGTATACATTTGCTTCTGCCGGGTCAGCTGAGCAGTGAATTTCTACTTAACTACCTCCTATCAGGAGAGACCTCAGGGCTGCATCTTTTGAGCGCAGTACTGAGCCTGAAAACCGTTTACAACCCCACTTACAAGTAAAACTAGCTACAATGTGCCTGGCTGCTGTTCACTGAAAAGCTAATTCTGCATACATTTTTGGCATACATTTGTTTCTGCCGGGTCAGCTGAGCAGTGAATTTCTACTTAACTACCTCCTTTCAGGAGAGACTTCAGGGCTGCATCTTTTGAGCGCAGTACTGAGCCTGAAAACCGTTTACAACCCCACTTACAAGTAAAACTAGCTAAAATGTGCCTGGCTGTTGTTCACTGAAATGCTCATTCTGGGTACATTTTTGGTATACATTTGCTTCTGCCGGGTCAGCTGAGCAGTGAATTTCTACTTAACTACCTCCTATCAGGAGAGACCTCAGGGATGCATCCTTTCAGCGCAGTACTGAGCCTGAAAAGCGTTTACAACCCCACTTACAAGTAAAACTAGCTAAAATGTGCCTGGCTGCTGTTCACTGAAAAGCTCATACTGGGTACATTTTTGGTATACATTTTCTTCTGTGGGTCAGCTGAGAGGTAAATTTCTACTTAACTACCTCCTATCAGGAGAGACCTCAGGGCTGCATCTTTTGAGCGCAGTACTGAGCCTGAAAACCGTTTACAACCCCACTTACAAGTAAAACTAGCTAAAATGTGCCTGGCTGCTGGTCACTGAAAAGCTCATTCTGCATACATTTTTGGCATATATTTGCTCCTGCCGGGTCAGCTGAGCAGCGAATTTTTACTTAACTACCCCCTAATCAGGAGAGACCTCAGGGCTGCATCCTTTGAGCGCAGTACTGAGCCTGAAAAGCGTTTACAACCCCACTTACAAGTAAAACTAGCTAAAATGTGCCTGGCTGCTGTTCACTGAAAAGGACATTCTGGGTACTTTTTGGTATACATTTGCTTCTGCCGGGTCAGCTGAGCAGTGAATTTCTACTTAACTACCTCCTATCAGGAGAGAACTCAGGGCTGCGTCTTTTGAGCGCAGTACTGAGCCTGATACCCGTTTCCAACCCCACTTACAAGTAAAACTAGCTGAAATGTGCCTGGCTGCTGTTCACTGAAAAGCTCATTCTGGGTACATTTTTGGCATACATTTGCTTCTCCCGGGTCAGCTGAGCAGCGAATTTCTACTTAACTACCTCCTATCAGGAGAGACCTCAGGGCTGCATCTTTTGAGCGCAGTACTGAGCCTGAAAACCGTTTACAACCCCACTTACAAGTAAAACTAGCTAAAATGTGCCTGGCTGCTGGTCACTGAAAAGCTCATTCTGCATACATTTTTGGCATATATTTGCTCCTGCCGGGTCAGCTGAGCAGCGAGTTTCTACTTAACTACCTCCTATCAGGAGAGACCTCAGGGCTGCATCCTTTGAGCGCAGTACTGAGCCTGAAAACCGTTTACAACCCCACTTACAAGTAAAACTAGCTAAAATGTGCCTGGCTGCTGTTCACTGAAAAGCTAATTCTGCATACATTTTTGGCATACATTTGTTTCTGCCGGGTCAGCTGAGCAGTGAATTTCTACTTAACTACCTCCTTTCAGGAGAGACTTCAGGGCTGCATCTTTTGAGCGCAGTACTGAGCCTGAGAACCGTTTCCAACCCCACTTACAGGTAAAACTAGCTAAAATGTGCCTGGCTGCTGTTCACTGAAAAGCTCATTCTGGGTACATTTTTGGTATACATGTGCTTCTGCCGGGTCTCCTGAGCAGTGAATTTCTACATAACTACCTCCTATCAGGAGAGACCTCAGGGCTGCATCTTTTGAGCGCAGTACTGAGCCTGATACCCGTTTCCAACCCCACTTACAAGTAAAACTAGCTAAAATGTGCCTGGCTGCTGGTCACTGAAAAGCTCATTCTGCATACATTTTTGGCATATATTTGCTCCTGCCGGGTCAGCTGAGCAGCACATTTCTACTTAACTACCTACCTATCAGGAGAGACCTCAGGGCTGCATCTTTTGATCGCAGTACTGAGCCTGAAAACCGTTTACAACCCCACTTACAAGTAAAACTAGCTAAAATGTGCCTGGCTGTTGTTCACTGAAATGCTCATTCTGGGTTCATTTTTGGTATACATTTGCTTCTGCCGGGTCAGCTGAGCAGTGAATTTCTACTTAACTACCTCCTATCAGGAGAGACCTCAGGGCTGCATCCTTTCAGCGCAGTACTGAGCCTGAAAACCGTTTACAACCCCACTTACAAGTAAAACTAGCTAAAATGTGCCTGGCTGCTGTTCACTGAAAAGCTAATTCTGGGTACATTTTTGGTATACATTTTCTTCTGCCGGGTCAGCTGAGAGGTAAATTTCTACTTAACTACCTCCTATCAGGAGAGACCTCAGGGCTGCATCTTTTGAGCGCAGTACTGAGCCTGATACCCGTTTCCAACCCCACTTACAAGTAAAACTAGCTAAAATGTGCCTGGCTGCTGTTCACTGAAAAGCTCATTCTGGGTACATTTTTGGCATACATGTGCTTCTCCCGGGTCAGCTGAGCAGCGAATTTCTACTTAACTACCTCCAATCAGGAGAGACCTCAGGGCTGCATCTTTTGAGCGCAGTACTGAGCCTGAAAACCGTTTACAACCCCACTTACAAGTAAAACTAGCTAAAATGTGCCTGGCTGCTGTTCACTGAAAAGCTAATTCTGCATACATTTTTGGCATACATTTGTTTCTGCCGGGTCAGCTGAGCAGTGAATTTCTACTTAACTCCTCCTTTCACGAGAGACTTCAGGGCTGCATCTTTTGAGCGCAGTACTGAGCCTGAAAACCGTTTACAACCCCACTTACAAGTAAAACTAGCTAAAATGTGCCTGGCTGTTGTTCACTGAAATGCTCATTCTGGGTACATTTTTGGTATACATTTGCTTCTGCCGGGTCAGCTGAGCAGTGAATTTCTACTTAACTACCTCCTATCAGGAGAGACCTCAGGGCTGCATCCTTTCAGCGCAGTACTGAGCCTGAAAAGCGTTTACAACCCCACTTACAAGTAAAACTAGCTAAAATGTGCCTGGCTGCTGTTCACTGAAAAGATCATTCTGGGTACATTATTGGTATACATTTTCTTCTGTGGGTCAGCTGAGAGGTAAATTTCTACTTAACTACCTCCTATCAGGAGAGACCTCAGGGCTGCATCTTTTGAGCGCAGTACTGAGCCTGATACCCGTTTCCAACCCCACTTACAAGTAAAACTAGCTAAAATGTGCCTGGCTGCTGTTCACTGAAAAGCTCATTCTGGGTACATTTTTGGCATACATTTGCTTCTCCCGGGTCAGCTGAGCAGCGAATTTCTACTTAACTACCTCCTATCAGGAGAGACCTCAGGGCTGCATCTTTTGAGCGCAGTACTGAGCCTGAAAACCGTTTACAACCCCACTTACAAGTAAAACTAGCTAAAATGTGCCTGGCTGCTGGTCACTGAAAAGCTCATTCTGCATACATTTTTGGCATATATTTGCTCCTGCCGGGTCAGCTGAGCAGCGAATTTTTACTTAACTACCCCCTAATCAGGAGAGACCTCAAGGCTGCATCCTTTGAGCGCAGTACTGAGCCTGAAAAGCGTTTACAACCCCACTTACAGGTAAAACTAGCTAAAATGTGCCTGGCTGCTGTTCACTGAAAAGCTCATTCTGGGTACATTTTTGGTATACATGTGCTTCTGCCGGGTCTCCTGAGCAGTGAATTTCTACATAACTACCTCCTATCAGGAGAGACCTCAGGGCTGCATCTTTTGAGCGCAGTACTGAGCCTGATACCCGTTTCCAACCCCACTTACAAGTAAAACTAGCTAAAATGTGCCTGGCTGCTGTTCACTGAAAAGCTCATTCTGGGTACATTTTTGGCATACATTTGCTTCTCCCGGGTCAGCTGAGCAGCGAATTTCTACTTAACTACCTCCTATCAGGAGAGACCTCAGGGCTGCATCTTTTGAGCGCAGTACTGAGCCTGAAAACCGTTTACAACCCCACTTACAAGTAAAACTAGCTAAAATGTGCCTGGCTGCTGGTCACTGAAAAGCTCATTCTGCATACATTTTTGGCATATATTTGCTCCTGCCGGGTCAGCTGAGCAGCAAATTTCTACTTAACTACCTACCTATCAGGAGAGACCTCAGGGCTGCATCTTTTGAGCGCAGTACTGAGCCTGAAAACCGTTTACAACCCCACTTACAAGTAAAACTAGCTAAAATGTGCCTGGCTGTTGTTCACTGAAATGCTCATTCTGGGTACATTTTTGGTATACATTTGCTTCTGCCGGGTCAGCTGAGCAGTGAATTTCTACTTAACTACCTCCTATCAGGAGAGACCTCAGGGCTGCATCCTTTCAGCGCAGTACTGAGCCTGAAAAGCGTTTACAACCCCACTTACAAGTAAAACTAGCTAAAATGTGCCTGGCTGCTGTTCACTGAAAAGCTCATTCTGGGTACATTTTTGGTATACATTTTCTTCTGCCGGGTCAGCTGAGAGGTAAATTTCTACTTAACTACCTCCTATCAGGAGAGACCTCAGGGCTGCATCTTTTGAGCGCAGTACTGAGCCTGATACCCGTTTCCAACCCCACTTACAAGTAAAACTAGCTAAAATGTGCCTGGCTGCTGTTCACTGAAAAGCTCATTCTGGGTACATTTTTGGCATACATGTGCTTCTCCCGGGTCAGCTGAGCAGCGAATTTCTACTTAACTACCTCCTATCAGGAGAGACCTCAGGGCTGCATCTTTTGAGCGCAGTACTGAGCCTGAAAACCGTTTACAACCCCACTTACAAGTAAAACTAGCTAAAATGTGCCTGGCTGCTGTTCACTGAAAAGCTAATTCTGCATACATTTTTGGCATACATTTGTTTCTGCCGGGTCAGCTGAGCAGTGAATTTCTACTTAACTACCTCCTTTCAGGAGAGACTTCAGGGCTGCATCCTTTCAGCGCAGTACTGAGCCTGAAAAGCGTTTACAACCCCACTTACACGTAAAACTAGCTAAAATGTGCCTGGCTGCTGTTCACTGAAAAGGTCATTCTGGGTACATTTTTTGGTATACATTTGCTTCTGCCGGGTCAGCTGAGCAGTGAATTTCTACTTAACTACCTCCTATCAGGGAGAGACCTCAGGGCTGCATCTTTTGAGCGCAGTACTGAGCCTGATACCCGTTTCCAACCCCACTTACAAGTAAAACTAGCTAAAATGTGCCTGGCTGCTGTTCACTGAAAAGCTCATTCTGGGTACATTTTTTGTATACATTTGCTTCTGCCGGGTCAGCTGAGCAGTGAATTTCTACTTAACTACCTCCTATCAGGAGAGACCTCAGGGCTGCATCTTTTGAGCGCAGTACTGAGCCTGAAAACCGTTTACAACCCCACTTACAAGTAAAACTAGCTACAATGTGCCTGGCTGCTGTTCACTGAAAAGCTAATTCTGCACACATTTTTGGCATACATTTGTTTCTGCCGGGTCAGCTGAGCAGTGAATTTCTACTTAACTACCTCCTTTCAGGAGAGACTTCAGGGCTGCATCTTTTGAGCGCAGTACTGAGCCTGAAAACCGTTTACAACCCCACTTACAAGTAAAACTAGCTAAAATGTGCCTGGCTGTTGTTCACTGAAATGCTCATTCTGGGTACATTTTTGGTATACATTTGCTTCTGCCGGGTCAGCTGAGCAGTGAATTTCTACTTAACTACCTCCTATCAGGAGAGACCTCAGGGATGCATCCTTTCAGCGCAGTACTGAGCCTGAAAAGCGTTTAGAACCCCACTTACAAGTAAAACGAGCTAAAATGTGCCTGGCTGCTGTTCACTGAAAAGCTCATTCTGGGTACATTTTTGGTATACATTTTCTTCTGTGGGTCAGCTGAGAGGTAAATTTCTACTTAACTACCTCCTATCAGGAGAGACCTCAGGGCTGCATCTTTTGAGCGCAGTACTGAGCCTGAAAACCGTTTACAACCCCACTTACAAGTAAAACTAGCTAAAATGTGCCTGGCTGCTGGTCACTGAAAAGCTCATTCTGCATACATTTTTGGCATATATTTGCTCCTGCCGGGTCAGCTGAGCAGCGAATTTTTACTTAACTACCCCCTAATCAGGAGAGACCTCAGGGCTGCATCCTTTGAGCGCAGTACTGAGCCTGAAAAGCGTTTACAAACCCACTTACAAGTAAAACTAGCTAAAATGTGCCTGGCTGCTGTTCACTGAAAAGGACATTCTGGGTACTTTTTGGTATACATTTGCTTCTGCCGGGTCAGCTGAGCAGTGAATTTCTACTTAACTACCTCCTATCAGGAGAGAACTCAGGGCTGCGTCTTTTGAGCGCAGTACTGAGCCTGAAAACCGTTTCCAACCCCACTTACAGGTAAAACTAGCTAAAATGTGCCTGGCTGCTGTTCACTGAAAAGCTCATTCTGGGTACATTTTTGGTATACATGTGCTTCTGCCGGGTCTCCTGAGCAGTGAATTTCTACATAACTACCTCCTATCAGGAGAGACCTCAGGGCTGCATCTTTTGAGCGCAGTACTGAGCCTGATACCCGTTTCCAACCCCACTTACAAGTAAAACTAGCTAAAATGTGCCTGGCTGCTGTTCACTGAAAAGCTCATTCTGGGTACATTTTTGGCATACATTTGCTTCTCCCGGGTCAGCTGAGCAGCGAATTTCTACTTAACTACCTCCTATCAGGAGAGACCTCAGGGCTGCATCTTTTGAGCGCAGTACTGAGCCTGAAAACCGTTTACAACCCCACTTACAAGTAAAACTAGCTAAAATGTGCCTGGCTGTTGTTCACTGAAATGCTCATTCTGGGTACATTTTTGGTATACATTTGCTTCTGTCGGGTCAGCTGAGCAGTGAATTTCTACTTAACTACCTCCTATCAGGAGGGACCTCAGGGCTGCATCCTTTCAGCGCAGTACTGAGCCTGAAAAGCGTTTACAACCCCACTTACAAGTAAAACTAGCTAAAATGTGCCTGGCTGCTGTTCACTGAAAAGCTCATTCTGGGTACATTTTTGGTATACATTTTCTTCTGCCGGGTCAGCTGAGAGGTAAATTTCTACTTAACTACCTCCTATCAGGAGAGACCTCAGGGCTGCATCTTTTGAGCGCAGTACTGAGCCTGATACCCGTTTCCAACCCCACTTACAAGTAAAACTAGCTAAAATGTGCCTGGCTGCTGTTCACTGAAAAGCTCATTCTGGGTACATTTTTGGCATACATGTGCTTCTCCTGGGTCAGCTGAGCAGCGAATTTCTACTTAACTACCTCCTATCAGGAGAGACCTCAGGGCTGCATCTTTTGAGCGCAGTACTGAGCCTGAAAACCGTTTACAACCCCACTTACAAGTAAAACTAGCTAAAATGTGCCTGGCTGCTGTTCACTGAAAAGCTAATTCTGCATACATTTTTGGCATACATTTGTTTCTGCCGGGTCAGCTGAGCAGTGAATTTCTACTTAACTACCTCCTTTCAGGAGAGACTTCAGGGCTGCATCCTTTCAGCGCAGTACTGAGCCTGAAAAGCGTTTACAACCCCACTTACACGTAAAACTAGCTAAAATGTGCCTGGCTGCTGTTCACTGAAAAGGTCATTCTGGGTACATTTTTGGTATACATTTGCTTCTGCCGGGTCAGCTGAGCAGTGAATTTCTACTTAACTACCTCCTATCAGGGAGAGACCTCAGGGCTGCATCTTTTGAGCGCAGTACTGAGCCTGATACCCGTTTCCAACCCCACTTACAAGTAAAACTAGCTAAAATGTGCCTGGCTGCTGTTCACTGAAAAGCTCATTCTGGGTACATTTTTTGTATACATTTGCTTCTGCCGGGTCAGCTGAGCAGTGAATTTCTACTTAACTACCTCCTATCAGGAGAGACCTCAGGGCTGCATCTTTTGAGCGCAGTACTGAGCCTGAAAACCATTTACAACCCCAATTACAAGTAAAACTAGCTAAAATGTGCCTGGCTGCTGTTCACTGAAAAGCTCATTCTGCATACATTTTTGGCATATATTTGCTCCTGTCGGGTCAGCTGAGCAGCAAGTTTCTACTTAACTACCTCCTATCAGGAGAGACCTCAGGGCTGCATCCTTTGAGCGCAGTACTGAGCCTGAAAACCGTTTACAACCCCACTTACAAGTAAAACTAGCTACAATGTGCCTGGCTGCTGTTCACTGAAAAGCTAATTCTGCATACATTTTTGGCATACATTTGTTTCTGCCGGGTCAGCTGAGCAGTGAATTTCTACTTAACTACCTCCTTTCAGGAGAGACTTCAGGGCTGCATCTTTTGAGCGCAGTACTGAGCCTGAAAACCGTTTACAACCCCACTTACAAGTAAAACTAGCTAAAATGTGCCTGGCTGTTGTTCACTGAAATGCTCATTCTGGGTACATTTTTGGTATACATTTGCTTCTGCCGGGTCAGCTGAGCAGTGAATTTCTACTTAACTACCTCCTATCAGGAGAGACCTCAGGGATGCATCCTTTCAGCGCAGTACTGAGCCTGAAAAGCGTTTACAACCCCACTTACAAGTAAAACTAGCTAAAATGTGCCTGGCTGCTGTTCACTAAAAAGCTCATTCTGGGTACATTTTTGGTATACATTTTCTTCTGTGGGTCAGCTGAGAGGTAAATTTCTACTTAACTACCTCCTATCAGGAGAGACCTCAGGGCTGCATCTTTTGAGCGCAGTACTGAGCCTGATACCCGTTTCCAACCCCACTTACAAGTAAAACTAGCTGAAATGTGCCTGGCTGCTGTTCACTGAAAAGCTCATTCTGGGTACATTTTTGGCATACATTTGCTTCTCCCGGGTCAGCTGAGCAGCGAATTTCTACTTAACTACCTCCTATCAGGAGAGACCTCAGGGCTGCATCTTTTGAGCGCAGTACTGAGCCTGAAAACCGTTTACAACCCCACTTACAAGTAAAACTAGCTAAAATGTGCCTGGCTGCTGGTCACTGAAAAGCTCATTCTGCATACATTTTTGGCATATATTTGCTCCTGCCGGGTCAGCTGAGCAGCGAGTTTCTACTTAACTACCTCCTATCAGGAGAGACCTCAGGGCTGCATCCTTTGAGCGCAGTACTGAGCCTGAAAACCGTTTACAACCCCACTTACAAGTAAAACTAGCTAAAATGTGCCTGGCTGCTGTTCACTGAAAAGCTAATTCTGCATACATTTTTGGCATACATTTGTTTCTGCCGGGTCAGCTGAGCAGTGAATTTCTACTTAACTACCTCCTTTCAGGAGAGACTTCAGGGCTGCATCTTTTGAGCGCAGTACTGAGCCTGAGAACCGTTTCCAACCCCACTTACAGGTAAAACTAGCTAAAATGTGCCTGGCTGCTGTTCACTGAAAAGCTCATTCTGGGTACATTTTTGGTATACATGTGCTTCTGCCGGGTCTCCTGAGCAGTGAATTTCTACATAACTACCTCCTATCAGGAGAGACCTCAGGGCTGCATCTTTTGAGCGCAGTACTGAGCCTGATACCCGTTTCCAACCCCACTTACAAGTAAAACTAGCTAAAATGTGCCTGGCTGCTGTTCACTGAAAAGCTCATTCTGGGTACATTTTTGGCATACATGTGCTTCTCCCGGGTCAGCTGAGCAGCGAATTTCTACTTAACTACCTCCTATCAGGAGAGACCTCAGGGCTGCATCTTTTGAGCGCAGTATTGAGCCTGAAAACCGTTTACAACCCCACTTACAAGTAAAACTAGCTAAAATGTGCCTGGCTGTTGTTCACTGAAATGCTCATTCTGGGTACATTTTTGGTATACATTTGCTTCTGCCGGGTCAGCTGAGCAGTGAATTTCTACTTAACTACCTCCTATCAGGAGAGACCTCAGGGCTGCATCCTTTCAGCGCAGTACTGAGCCTGAAAAGCGTTTACAACCCCACTTACAAGTAAAACTAGCTAAAATGTGCCTGGCTGCTGTTCACTGAAAAGATCATTCTGGGTACATTATTGGTATACATTTTCTTCTGTGGGTCAGCTGAGAGGTAAATTTCTACTTAACTACCTCCTATCAGGAGAGACCTCAGGGCTGCATCTTTTGAGCGCAGTACTGAGCCTGATACCCGTTTCCAACCCCACTTACAAGTAAAACTAGCTAAAATGTGCCTGGCTGCTGTTCACTGAAAAGCTCATTCTGGGTACATTTTTGGCATACATTTGCTTCTCCCGGGTCAGCTGAGCAGCGAATTTCTACTTAACTACCTCCTATCAGGAGAGACCTCAGGGCTGCATCTTTTGAGCGCAGTACTGAGCCTGAAAACCGTTTACAACCCCACTTACAAGTAAAACTAGCTAAAATGTGCCTGGCTGCTGGTCACTGAAAAGCTCATTCTGCATACATTTTTGGCATATATTTGCTCCTGCCGGGTCAGCTGAGCAGCGAATTTTTACTTAACTACCCCCTAATCAGGAGAGACCTCAGGGCTGCATCCTTTGAGCGCAGTACTGAGCCTGAAAAGCGTTTACAACCCCACTTACAAGTAAAACTAGCTAAAATGTGCCTGGCTGCTGTTCACTGAAAAGGACATTCTGGGTACTTTTTGGTATACATTTGCTTCTGCCGGGTCAGCTGAGCAGTGAATTTCTACTTAACTACCTTCTATCAGGAGAGAACTCAGGGCTGCGTCTTTTGAGCGCAGTACTGAGCCTGAAAACCGTTTCCAACCCCACTTACAGGTAAAACTAGCTAAAATGTGCCTGGCTGCTGTTCACTGAAAAGCTCATTCTGGGTACATTTTTGGTATACATGTGCTTCTGCCGGGTCTCCTGAGCAGTGAATTTCTACATAACTACCTCCTATCAGGAGAGACCTCAGGGCTGCATCTTTTGAGCGCAGTACTGAGCCTGATACCCGTTTCCAACCCCACTTACAAGTAAAACTAGCTAAAATGTGCCTGGCTGCTGTTCACTGAAAAGCTCATTCTGGGTACATTTTTGGCATACATTTGCTTCTCCCGGGTCAGCTGAGCAGCGAATTTCTACTTAACTACCTCCTATCAGGAGAGACCTCAGGGCTGCATCTTTTGAGCGCAGTACTGAGCCTGAAAACCGTTTACAACCCCACTTACAAGTAAAACTAGCTAAAATGTGCCTGGCTGCTGGTCACTGAAAAGCTCATTCTGCATACATTTTTGGCATATATTTGCTCCTGCCGGGTCAGCTGAGCAGCAAATTTCTACTTAACTACCTACCTATCAGGAGAGACCTCAGGGCTGCATCTTTTGAGCGCAGTACTGAGCCTGAAAACCGTTTACAACCCCACTTACAAGTAAAACTAGCTAAAATGTGCCTGGCTGTTGTTCACTGAAATGCTCATTCTGGGTACATTTTTGGTATACATTTGCTTCTGCCGGGTCAGCTGAGCAGTGAATTTCTACTTAACTACCTCCTATCAGGAGAGACCTCAGGGCTGCATCCTTTCAGCGCAGTACTGAGCCTGAAAAGCGTTTACAACCCCACTTACAAGTAAAACTAGCTAAAATGTGCCTGGCTGCTGTTCACTGAAAAGCTCATTCTGGGTACATTTTTGGTATACATTTTCTTCTGCCGGGTCAGCTGAGAGGTAAATTTCTACTTAACTACCTCCTATCAGGAGAGACCTCAGGGCTGCATCTTTTGAGCGCAGTACTGAGCCTGATACCCGTTTCCAACCCCACTTACAAGTGAAACTAGCTAAAATGTGCCTGGCTGCTGTTCACTGAAAAGCTCATTCTGGGTACATTTTTGGCATACATGTGCTTCTCCCGGGTCAGCTGAGCAGCGAATTTCTACTTAACTACCTCCTATCAGGAGAGACCTCAGGGCTGCATCTTTTGAGCGCAGTACTGAGCCTGAAAACCGTTTACAACCCCACTTACAAGTAAAACTAGCTAAAATGTGCCTGGCTGCTGTTCACTGAAAAGCTAATTCTGCATACATTTTTGGCATACATTTGTTTCTGCCGGGTCAGCTGAGCAGTGAATTTCTACTTAACTACCTCCTTTCAGGAGAGACTTCAGGGCTGCATCCTTTCAGCGCAGTACTGAGCCTGAAAAGCGTTTACAACCCCACTTACACGTAAAACTAGCTAAAATGTGCCTGGCTGCTGTTCACTGAAAAGGTCATTCTGGGTACATTTTTGGTATACATTTGCTTCTGCCGGGTCAGCTGAGCAGTGAATTTCTACTTAACTACCTCCTATCAGGGAGAGACCTCAGGGCTGCATCTTTTCAGCGCAGTACTGAGCCTGATACCAGTTTCCAACCCCACTTACAAGTAAAACTAGCTAAAATGTGCCTGGCTGCTGTTCACTGAAAAGCTCATTCTGGGTACATTTTTTGTATACATTTGCTTCTGCCGGGTCAGCTGAGCAGTGAATTTCTACTTAACTACCTCCTATCAGGAGAGACCTCAGGGCTGCATCTTTTGAGCGCAGTACTGAGCCTGAAAACCATTTACAACCCCAATTACAAGTAAAACTAGCTAAAATGTGCCTGGCTGCTGTTCACTGAAAAGCTCATTCTGCATACATTTTTGGCATATATTTGCTCTGTCGGGTCAGCTGAGCAGCAAGTTTCTACTTAACTACCTCCTATCAGGAGAGACCTCAGGGCTGCATCCTTTGAGCGCAGTACTGAGCCTGAAAACCGTTTACAACCCCACTTACAAGTAAAACTAGCTAAAATGTGCCTGGCTGCTGTTCACTGAAAAGCTAATTCTGCATACATTTTTGGCATACATTTGTTTCTGCCGGGTCAGCTGAGCAGTGAATTTCTACTTAACTACCTCCTTTCAGGAGAGACTTCAGGGCTGCATCTTTTGAGCGCAGTACTGAGCCTGAAAACCGTTTCCAACCCCACTTACAGGTAAAACTAGATAAAATGTGCCTGGCTGCTGTTCACTGAAAAGCTCATTCTGGGTACATTTTTGGTATACATGTGCTTCTGCCGGGTCTCCTGAGCAGTGAATTTCTACATAACTACCTCCTATCAGGAGAGACCTCAGGGCTGCATCTTTTGAGCGCAGTACTGAGCCTGATACCCGTTTCCAACCCCACTTACAAGTAAAACTAGCTAAAATGTGCCTGGCTGCTGGTCACTGAAAAGCTCATTCTGCATACATTTTTGGCATATATTTGCTCCTGCCGGGTCAGCTGAGCAGCAAATTTCTACTTAACTACCTACCTATCAGGAGAGACCTCAGGGCTGCATCTTTTGAGCGCAGTACTGAGCCTGAAAACCGTTTACAACCCCACTTACAAGTAAAACTAGCTAAAATGTGCCTGGCTGTTGTTCACTGAAATGCTCATTCTGGGTACATTTTTGGTATACATTTGCTTCTGCCGGGTCAGCTGAGCAGTGAATTTCTACTTAACTACCTCCGATCAGGAGAGACCTCAGGGCTGCATCCTTTCAGCGCAGTACTGAGCCTGAAAACCGTTTACAACCCCACTTACAAGTAAAACTAGCTAAAATGTGCCTGGCTGCTGTTCACTGAAAAGCTCATTCTGGGTACATTTTTGGTATAGATTTTCTTCTGCCGGGTCAGCTGAGAGGTAAATTTCTACTTAACTACCTCCTATCAGGAGAGACCTCAGGGCTTCATCTTTTGAGCGCAGTACTAGCCTGATACCCGTTTCCAACCCCACTTACAAGTAAAACTAGCTAAAATGTGCCTGGCTGCTGTTCACTGAAAAGCTCATTCTGGGTACATTTTTGGCATACATGTGCTTCTCCCGGGTCAGCTGAGCAGCGAATTTCTACTTAACTACCTCCTATCAGGAGAGACCTCAGGGCTGCATCTTTTGAGCGCAGTACTGAGCCTGAAAACCGTTTACAACCCCACTTACAAGTAAAACTAGCTAAAATGTGCCTGGCTGCCGGTCACTGAAAAGCTCATTCTGCATACATTTTTGGCATATATTTGCTCCTGCCGGGTCAGCTGAGCAGCAAATTTCTACTTAACTACCTCCTATCAGGAGAGACCTCAGGGCTGCATCTTTTGAGCGCAGTACTGAGCCTGAAAACCGTTTACAACCCCACTTACAAGTAAAACTAGCTAAAATGTGCCTGGCTGCTGGTCACTGAAAAGCTCATTCTGCATACATTTTTGGCATATATTTGCTCCTGCCGGGTCAGCTGAGCAGCGAATTTTTACTTAACTACCCCCTAATCAGGAGAGACCTCAGGGCTGCATCCTTTGAGCGCAGTACTAAGCCTGAAAACCGTTTACAACCCCACTTACAAGTAAAACTAGCTAAAATGTGCCTGGCTGTTGTTCACTGAAAAGCTCATTCTGGGTAAATTTTTGGTATACATTTTCTTCTGCCGGGTCAGCTGATAGGTAAATTTCTACTTAACTACCTCCTATCAGGAGAGACCTCAGGGCTGCATCCTTTCAGCGCAGTACTGAGCCTGAAAAGCGTTTACAACCCCACTTACACGTAAAACTAGCTAAAATGTGCCTGGCTGCTGGTCACTGAAAAGGTCATTCTGGGTACATTTTTGGTATACATTTGCTTCTGCCGGGTCAGCTGAGCAGTGAATTTCTACTTAACTACCTCCTATCAGGGAGAGACCTCAGGGCTGCATCTTTTGAGCGCAGTACTGAGCCTGATACCCGTTTACAACCCCACTTACAAGTAAAACTAGCTAAAATGTGCCTGGCTGCTGGTCACTGAAAAGCTCATTCTGGGTACATTTTTGGTATACATTTGCTCCTGCCGGGTCAGCTGAGCAGCAAGTTTCTACTTAACTACCTCCTATCAGGAGAGACCTCAGGGCTGCATCCTTTGAGCGCAGTACTGAGCCTGAAAACCGTTTACAACCCCACTTACAAGTAAAACTAGCTAAAATGTGCCTGGCTGCTGTTCACTGAAAAGCTCATTCTGGGTACATTTTTGGCATACATTTGCTTCTCCCGGGTCAGCTGAGCAGCGAATTTCTACTTAACTACCTCCTATCAGGAGAGACCTCAGGGCTGCATCTTTTGAGCGCCGTACTGAGCCTGAAAACCGTTTACAACCCCACTTACAAGTAAAACTAGCTAAAATGTGCCTGGCTGCTGGTCACTGAAAAGCTCATTCTGCATACATTTTTGGCATATATTTGCTCCTGCCGGGTCAGCTGAGCAGCGAATTTTTACTTAACCACCCCCTAATCAGGAGAGACCTCAGGGCTGCATCCTTTGAGCGCAGTACTAAGCCTGAAAACCGTTTACAACCCCACTTACAAGTAAAACTAGCTAAAATGTGCCTGGCTGCTGGTCACTGAAAACCTCATTCTGCATACATTTTTGGCATATATTTGCTCCTGCCGGGTCAGTTGAGCAGCAAATTTCTACTTAACTACCTCCTATCAGGAGAGACCTCAGGGCTGCATCTTTTGAGCGCAGTACTGAGCCTGAAAACCGTTTACAACCCCACTTACAAGTAAAACTAGCTAAAATATGCCTGGCTGCTGTTCACTGAAAAGCTAATTCTGCATACATTTTTGGCATACATTTGTTTCTGCCGGGTCAGCTGAGCAGTGAATTTCTACTTAACTACCTCCTTTCAGGAGAGACTTCAAGGCTGCATCCTTTCAGCGCAGTACTGAGCCTGAAAAGCGTTTACAACCCCACTTACACGTAAAACTATCTAAAATGTGCCTGGCTGCTGTTCACTGAAAAGGTCATTCTGGGTACATTTTTGGTATACATTTGCTTCTGCCGGGTCAGCTGAGCAGTGAATTTCTACTTAACTACCTCCTATCAGGGAGAGACCTCAGGGCTGCATCTTTTGAGCGCAGTACTGAGCCTGATACCCGTTTCCAACCCCACTTACAAGTAAAACTAGCTAAAATGTGCCTGGCTGCTGTTCACTGAAAAGCTCATTCTGGGTACATTTTTGGTATACATTTTCTTCTGTGGGTCAGCTGAGAGGTAAATTTCTACTTAACTACCTCCTATCAGGAGAGACCTCAGGGCTGCATCTTTTGAGCGCAGTACTGAGCCTGATACCCGTTTCCAACCCCACTTACAAGTAAAACTAGCTAAAATGTGCCTGGCTGCTGTTCACTGAAAAGCTCATTCTGGGTACATTTTTGGCATACATTTGCTTCTCCCGGGTCAGCTGAGCAGCGAATTTCTACTTAACTACCTCCTATCAGGAGAGACCTCAGGGCTGCATCTTTTGAGCGCAGTACTGAGCCTGAAAACCGTTTACAACCCCACTTACAAGTAAAACTAGCTAAAATGTGCCTGGCTGCTGGTCACTGAAAAGCTCATTCTGCATACATTTTTGGCATATATTTGCTCCTGCCGGGTCAGCTGAGCAGCGAATTTTTACTTAACTACCCCCTAATCAGGAGAGACCTCAGGGCTGCATCCTTTGAGCGCAGTACTAAGCCTGAAAACCGTTTACAACCCCACTTACAAGTAAAACTAGCTAAAATGTGCCTGGCTGTTGTTCACTGAAAAGCTCATTCTGGGTAAATTTTTGGTATACATTTTCTTCTGCCGGGTCAGCTGATAGGTAAATTTCTACTTAACTACCTCCTATCAGGAGAGACCTCAGGGCTGCATCCTTTCAGCGCAGTACTGAGCCTGAAAAGCGTTTACAACCCCACTTACACGTAAAACTAGCTAAAATGTGCCTGGCTGCTGGTCACTGAAAAGGTCATTCTGGGTACATTTTTGGTATACATTTGCTTCTGCCGGGTCAGCTGAGCAGTGAATTTCTACTTAACTACCTCCTATCAGGGAGAGACCTCAGGGCTGCATCTTTTGAGCGCAGTACTGAGCCTGATACCCGTTTACAACCCCACTTACAAGTAAAACTAGCTAAAATGTGCCTGGCTGCTGGTCACTGAAAAGCTCATTCTGGGTACATTTTTGGTATACATTTGCTCCTGCCGGGTCAGCTGAGCAGCAAGTTTCTACTTAACTACCTCCTATCAGGAGAGACCTCAGGGCTGCATCCTTTGAGCGCAGTACTGAGCCTGAAAACCGTTTACAACCCCACTTACAAGTAAAACTAGCTAAAATGTGCCTGGCTGCTGTTCACTGAAAAGCTAATTCTGCATTCATTTTTGGCATACATTTGTTTCTGCCGGGTCAGCTGAGCAGTGAAATTCTACTTAACTACCTCATTTCAGGAGAGACTTCAGGGCTGCATCTTTTGAGCGCAGTACTGAGCCTGAAAACCGTTTACAACCCCACTTACAAGTAAAACGAGCTAAAATGTGCCTGGCTGCTGTTCACTGAAAAGCTAATTCTGCATACATTTTTGGCATACATTTGTTTCTGCCGGGTCAGCTGAGCAGTGAATTTCTACTTAACTACCTCCTTTCAGGAGAGACTTCAGGGCTGCATCTTTTGAGCGCAGTACTGAGCCTGAAAACCGTTTCCAACCCCACTTACAGGTAAAACTAGCTAAAATGTGCCTGGCTGCTGTTCACTGAAAAGCTCATTCTGGGTACATTTTTGGTATACATGTGCTTCTGCCGGGTCTCCTGAGCAGTGAATTTCTACATAACTACCTCCTATCAGGAGAGACCTCAGGGCTGCATCTTTTGAGCGCAGTACTGAGCCTGATACCCGTTTCCAACCCCACTTACAAGTAAAACTAGCTAAAATGTGCCTGGCTGCTGTTCACTGAAAAGCTCATTCTGGGTACATTTTTGGCATACATTTGCTTCTCCCGGGTCAGCTGAGCAGCGAATTTCTACTTAACTACCTCCTATCAGGAGAGACCTCAGGGCTGCATCTTTTGAGCGCAGTACTGAGCCTGAAAACCGTTTACAACCCCACTTACAAGTAAAACTAGCTAAAATGTGCCTGGCTGCTGGTCACTGAAAAGCTCATTCTGCATACATTTTTGGCATATATTTGCTCCTGCCGGGTCAGCTGAGCAGCAAATTTCTACTTAACTACCTACCTATCAGGAGAGACCTCAGGGCTGCATCTTTTGAGCGCAGTACTGAGCCTCAAAACCGTTTACAACCCCACTTACAAGTAAAACTAGCTAAAATGTGCCTGGCTGTTGTTCACTGAAATGCTCATTCTGGGTACATTTTTGGTATACATTTGCTTCTGCCGGGTCAGCTGAGCAGTGAATTTCTACTTAACTACCTCCTATCAGGAGAGACCTCAGGGCTGCATCCTTTCAGCGCAGTACTGAGCCTGAAAAGCGTTTACAACCCCACTTACAAGTAAAACTAGCTAAAATGTGCCTGGCTGCTGTTCACTGAAAAGCTCATTCTGGGTACATTTTTGGTAAACATTTTCTTCTGCCGGGTCAGCTGAGAGGTAAATTTCTACTTAACTACCTCCTATCAGGAGAGACCTCAGGGCTAGATCTTTTGAGCGCAGTACTGAGCCTGATACCCGTTTCCAACCCCACTTACAAGTAAAACTAGCTAAAATGTGCCTGGCTGCTGTTCACTGAAAAGCTCATTCTGGGTACATTTTTGGCATACATGTGCTTCTCCCGGGTCAGCTGAGCAGCGAATTTCTACTTAACTACCTCCTATCAGGAGAGACCTCAGGGCTGCATCCTTTCAGCGCAGTACTGAGCCTGAAAAGCGTTTACAACCCCACTTACAAGTAAAACTAGCTAAAATGTGCCTGGTCACTGAAAAGCTCATTCTGCATACATTTTTGGCATATATTTGCTCCTGCCGGGTCAGCTGAGAGGCAAATTTCTACTTAACTACCTCCTATCAGGAGAGACCTCAGGGCTGCATCTTTTGAGCGCAGTACTGAGCCTGAAAACCGTTTACAACCCCACTTACAAGTAAAACTAGTTAAAATGTGCCTGGCTGCTGTTCACTGAAAAGCTAATTCTGCATACATTTTTGGCATACATTTGTTTCTGCCGAGTCAGCTGAGCAGTGAATTTCTACTTAACTACCTCCTTTCTGGAGAGACTTCAGGGCTGCATCTTTTGAGCGCAGTACTGAGCCTGAAAACCGTTTCCAACCCCACTTACAAGTAAAACTAGCTAAAATGTGCCTGGCTGCTGTTCACTGAAAAGCTCATTCTGGGTACATTTTTGGCATACATTTGCTTCTCCCGGGTCAGCTGAGCAGCGAATTTCTACTTAACTACCTCCTATCAGGAGAGACCTCAGGGCTGCATCTTTTGAGCGCCGTACTGAGCCTGAAAACCGTTTACAACCCCACTTACAAGTAAAACTAGCTAAAATGTGCCTGGCTGCTGGTCACTGAAAAGCTCATTCTGCATACATTTTTGGCATATATTTGCTCCTGCCGGGTCAGCTGAGCAGCGAATTTTTACTTAACTACCCCCTAATCAGGAGAGACCTCAGGGCTGCATCCTTTGAGCGCAGTACTAAGCCTGAAAACCGTTTACAACCCCACTTACAAGTAAAACTAGCTAAAATGTGCCTGGCTGCTGGTCACTGAAAACCTCATTCTGCATACATTTTTGGCATATATTTGCTCCTGCCGGGTCAGCTGAGCAGCAAATTTCTACTTAACTACCTCCTATCAAGAGAGACCTCAGGGCTGCATCTTTTGAGCGCAGTACTGAGCCTGAAAACCGTTTACAACCCCACTTACAAGTAAAACTAGCTAAAATGTGCCTGGCTGCTGTTCACTGAAAAGCTAATTCTGCATACATTTTTGGCATACATTTGTTTCTGCCGGGTCAGCTGAGCAGTGAATTTCTACTTAACTACCTCCTTTCAGGAGAGACTTCAAGGCTGCATCCTTTCAGCGCAGTACTGAGCCTGAAAAGCGTTTACAACCCCACTTACACGTAAAACTAGCTAAAATGTGCCTGGCTGCTGTTCACTGAAAAGGTCATTCTGGGTACATTTTTGGTATACATTTGCTTCTGCCGGGTCAGCTGAGCAGTGAATTTCTACTTAACTACCTCCTATCAGGGAGAGACCTCAGGGCTGCATCTTTTGAGCGCAGTATTGAGCCTGATACCCGTTTCCAACCCCACTTACAAGTAAAACTAGCTAAAATGTGCCTGGCTGCTGTTCACTGAAAAGCTCATTCTGGGTACATTTTTTGTATACATTTGCTTCTGCCGGGTCAGCTGAGCAGTGAATTTCTACTGAACTACCTCCTATCAGGAGAGACCTCAGGGCTGCATCTTTTGAGCACAGTACTGAGCCTGAAAACCATTTACAACCCCAATTACAAGTAAAACTAGCTAAAATGTGCCTGGCTGCTGTTCACTGAAAAGCTAATTCTGCATACATTTTTGGCATACATTTGTTTCTGCCGGGTCAGCTGAGCAGTGAATTTCTACTTAACTACCTCCTTTCAGGAGAGACTTCAGGGCTGCATCTTTTGAGCGCAGTACTGAGCCTGAAAACCGTTTACAACCCCACTTACAAGTAAAACTAGCTAAAATGTGCCTGGCTGCTGTTCACTGAAAAGGTCATTCTGGGTACATTTTTGGTATACATTTGCTTCTGCCGGGTCAGCTGAGCAGTAAATTTCTACTTAACTACCTCCTATCAGGGAGAGACCTCAGGGCTGCATCTTTTGAGCGCAGTACTGAGCCTGAAAACCGTTTCCAACCCCACTTACAAGTAAAACTAGCTAAAATGTGCCTGGCTGCTGTTCACTGAAAAGGTCATTCTGGGTACATTTTTGGTATACATTTGCTTCTGCCGGGTCAGCTGAGCAGTGAATTTCTACTTAAGTACCTCCTATCAGGAGAGACCTCAGGGCTGCATCTTTTGAGCGCAGTACTGAGCTTGAAAACCATTTACAACCCCACTTACAAGTAAAACTAGCTAAAATGTGCCTGGCTGCTGTTCACTGAAAAGCTCATTCTGCATACATTTTTGGCATATATTTGCTCCTGCCGGGTCAGCTGAGCAGCGAGTTTCTACTTAACTACTTCCTATCAGGAGAGACCTCAGGGCTGCATCCTTTGAGCGCAGTACTGAGCCTGAAAAGCGTTTACAACCCCACTTACACGTAAAACTAGCTAAAATGTGCCTGGCTGCTGTTCACTGAAAAGCTCATTCTGGGTACATTTTTGGCATACATTTGCTTCTCCCGGGTCAGCTGAGCAGCGAATTTCTACTTAACTACCTCCTATCAGGAGAGACCTCAGGGCTGCATCTTTTGAACGCAGTACTGAGCCTGAAAACCATTTACAACCCCACTTACAAGTAAAACTAGCTAAAATGTGCCTGGCTGTTGTTCACTGAAATGCTCATTCTGGGTACATTTTTGGTATACATTTGCTTCTGCCGGGTCAGCTGAGCAGTGAATTTCTACTTAACTACCTCCTATCAGGAGAGACCTCAGGGCTGCATCCTTTCAGCGCAGTACTGAGCCTGAAAAGCGTTTACAACCCCACTTACAAGTAAAACTAGCTAAAATGTGCCTGGCTGCTGTTCACTGAAAAGCTCATTCTGGGTACATTTTTGGTAAACATTTTCTTCTGCCGGGTCAGCTGAGAGGTAAATTTCTACTTAACTACCTCCTATCAGGAGAGACCTCAGGGCTAGATCTTTTGAGCGCAGTACTGAGCCTGATACCCGTTTCCAACCCCACTTACAAGTAAAACCAGCTAAAATGTGCCTGGCTGCTGTTCACTGAAAAGCTCATTCTGGGTACATTTTTGGCATACATGTGCTTCTCCCGGGTCAGCTGAGCAGCGAATTTCTACTTAACTACCTCCTATCAGGAGAGACCTCAGGGCTGCATCCTTTCAGCGCAGTACTGAGCCTGAAAAGCGTTTACAACCCCACTTACAAGTAAAACTAGCTAAAATGTGCCTGGTCACTGAAAAGCTCATTCTGCATACATTTTTGGCATATATTTGCTCCTGCCGGGTCAGCTGAGAGGCAAATTTCTACTTAACTACCTCCTATCAGGAGAGACCTCAGGGCTGCATCTTTTGAGCGCAGTACTGAGCCTGAAAACCGTTTACAACCCCACTTACAAGTAAAACTAGTTAAAATGTGCCTGGCTGCTGTTCACTGAAAAGCTAATTCTGCATACATTTTTGGCATACATTTGTTTCTGCCGGGTCAGCTGAGCAGTGAATTTCTACTTAACTACCTCCTTTCTGGAGAGACTTCAGGGCTGCATCTTTTGAGCGCAGTACTGAGCCTGAAAACCGTTTCCAACCCCACTTACAAGTAAAACTAGCTAAAATGTGCCTGGCTGCTGTTCACTGAAAAGCTCATTCTGGGTACATTTTTGGCATACATTTGCTTCTCCCGGGTCAGCTGAGCAGCGAATTTCTACTTAACTACCTCCTATCAGGAGACACCTCAGGGCTGCATCTTTTGAGCGCCGTACTGAGCCTGAAAACCGTTTACAACCCCACTTACAAGTAAAACTAGCTAAAATGTGCCTGGCTGCTGGTCACTGAAAAGCTCATTCTGCATACATTTTTGGCATATATTTGCTCCTGCCGGGTCAGCTGAGCAGCGAATTTTTACTTAACTACCCCCTAATCAGGAGAGACCTCAGGGCTGCATCCTTTGAGCGCAGTACTAAGCCTGAAAACCGTTTACAACCCCACTTACAAGTAAAACTAGCTAAAATGTGCCTGGCTGCTGGTCACTGAAAACCTCATTCTGCATACATTTTTGGCATATATTTGCTCCTGCCGGGTCAGCTGAGCAGCAAATTTCTACTTAACTACCTCCTATCAGGAGAGACCTCAGGGCTGCATCTTTTGAGCGCAGTACTGAGCCTGAAAACCGTTTACAACCCCACTTACAAGTAAAACTAGCTAAAATGTGCCTGGCTGCTGTTCACTGAAAAGCTAATTCTGCATACATTTTTGGCATACATTTGTTTCTGCCGGGTCAGCTGAGCAGTGAATTTCTACTTAACTACCTCCTTTCAGGAGAGACTTCAAGGCTGCATCCTTTCAGCGCAGTACTGAGCCTGAAAAGCGTTTACAACCCCACTTACACGTAAAACTAGCTAAAATGTGCCTGGCTGCTGTTCACTGAAAAGGTCATTCTGGGTACATTTTTGGTATACATTTGCTTCTGCCGGGTCAGCTGAGCAGTGAATTTCTACTTAACTACCTCCTATCAGGGAGAGACCTCAGGGCTGCATCTTTTGAGCGCAGTACTGAGCCTGATACCCGTTTCCAACCCCACTTACAAGTAAAACTAGCTAAAATGTGCCTGGCTGCTGTTCACTGAAAAGCTCATTCTGGGTACATTTTTTGTATACATTTGCTTCTGCCGGGTCAGCTGAGCAGTGAATTTCTACTGAACTACCTCCTATCAGGAGAGACCTCAGGGCTGCATCTTTTGAGCACAGTACTGAGCCTGAAAACCATTTACAACCCCAATTACAAGTAAAACTAGCTAAAATGTGCCTGGCTGCTGTTCACTGAAAAGCTAATTCTGCATACATTTTTGGCATACATTTGTTTCTGCCGGGTCAGCTGAGCAGTGAATTTCTACTTAACTACCTCCTTTCAGGAGAGACTTCAGGGCTGCATCTTTTGAGCGCAGTACTGAGCCTGAAAACCGTTTACAACCCCACTTACAAGTAAAACTAGCTAAAATGTGCCTGGCTGCTGTTCACTGAAAAGGTCATTCTGGGTACATTTTTGGTATACATTTGCTTCTGCCGGGTCAGCTGAGCAGTAAATTTCTACTTAACTACCTCCTATCAGGGAGAGACCTCAGGGCTGCATCTTTTGAGCGCAGTACTGAGCCTGAAAACCGTTTCCAACCCCACTTACAAGTAAAACTAGCTAAAATGTGCCTGGCTGCTGTTCACTGAAAAGGTCATTCTGGGTACATTTTTGGTATACATTTGCTTCTGCCGGGTCAGCTGAGCAGTGAATTTCTACTTAAGTACCTCCTATCAGGAGAGACCTCAGGGCTGCATCTTTTGAGCGCAGTACTGAGCTTGAAAACCATTTACAACCCCACTTACAAGTAAAACTAGCTAAAATGTGCCTGGCTGCTGTTCACTGAAAAGCTCATTCTGCATACATTTTTGGCATATATTTGCTCCTGCCGGGTCAGCTGAGCAGCGAGTTTCTACTTAACTACTTCCTATCAGGAGAGACCTCAGGGCTGCATCCTTTGAGCGCAGTACTGAGCCTGAAAAGCGTTTACAACCCCACTTACACGTAAAACTAGCTAAAATGTGCCTGGCTGCTGTTCACTGAAAAGCTCATTCTGGGTACATTTTTGGCATACATTTGCTTCTCCCGGGTCAGCTGAGCAGCGAATTTCTACTTAACTACCTCCTATCAGGAGAGACCTCAGGGCTGCATCTTTTGAACGCAGTACTGAGCCTGAAAACCATTTACAACCCCACTTACAAGTAAAACTAGGTAAAATGTGCCTGGCTGCTGTTCACTGAAAAGCTCATTCTGCATACATTTTTGGCATAATTTGCTCTTGCCGGGTCAGCTGAGCAGCGAGTTTCTACTTAACTACCTCCTTTCAGGAGAGACTTCAGGGCTGCATCTTTTGAGCGCAGTACTGAGCCTGAAAACCGTTTACAACCCCACTTACAAGTAAAACTAGCTAAAATGTGCCTGGCTGCTGTTCACTGAAAAGCTCATTCTGGGTACATTTTTGGTATACATTTTCTTCTGCCGGGTCAGCTGAGAGGTAAATTTCTACTTAACTACCTCCTATCAGGAGAGACCTCAGGGCTGCATCCTTTCAGCGCAGTACTGAGCCTGAAAAGCGTTTACAACCCCACTTACACGTAAAACTAGCTAAAATGTGCCTGGCTGCTGTTCACTGAAAAGGTCATTCTGGGTACATTTTTGGTATACATTTGCTTCTGCCGGGTCAGCTGAGCAGCAAATTTTTACTTAACTACCCCCTAATCAGGAGAGACCTCAGGGCTGCATCCTTTGAGCGCAGTACTGAGCCTGATACCCGTTTCCAACCCCACTTACAAGTAAAACTAGCTAAAATGTGCCTGGCTGCTGTTCACTGAAAAGCTCATTCTGGGTACATTTTTGGCATACATTTGCTTCTCCCGGGTCAGCTGAGCAGCGAGTTTCTACTTAACTACCTCCTATCAGGAGAGACCTCAGGGCTGCATCCTTTGCGCGCAGTACTGAGCCTGAATTAGCGTTTACAACCCCACTTACAAGTAAACTAGCTAAAACGTGCCTGGCTGCTGTTCACTGAAAAGCTCATTCTGGGTACATTTTTGGTATACATTTGCTTCTGCCTGGTTCAGCTGAGCAGTGAATTTCTACTTAACTACACCCTATCAGGAGAGACCTCAGGGCTGCATCTTTTGAGCGCAGTACTGAGCCTGAAAACCGTTTACAACCCCACTTACAAGTAAAACTAGCTAAAATGTGCCTGGCTGCTGTTCACTGATAAGCTTATTGTGCATACATTTTTGGCATATATTTGCTCCTGCCGGGTCAGCTGAGCAGCAAATTTTTACTTAACTACCCTCTAATCAGGAGAGACCTCAGGGCTGCATCCTTTGAGGGCAGTACTGAGCCTGATACCCGTTTCCAACCCCACTTACAAGTAAAACTAGCTAAAATGTGCCTGGCTGCTGTTCACTGATAAGCTTATTCTGGGTACATTTTTGGCAGACATTTGCTTCTCCCGGGTCAGCTGAGCAGCGAATTTCTACTTAACTACTTCCTATCAGGAGAGACCTCAGGGCTGCATCTTTTGAGCGCAGTACTGAGCCTGAAAACCGTTTCCAACCCCACTTACAAGTAAAACTAGCTAAAATGTGCCTGGCTGCTGTTCACTGAAAAGCTCATTCTGGGTACATTTTTGGCAGACATTTGCTTCTCCCGGGTCAGCTGAGCAGCGAATTTCTACTTAACTACCTCCTATCAAGAGAGACCTCAGGGCTGCATCCTTTGAGCGCAGTACTGAGCCTGAAAAGCGTTTCCAACCCCACTTACAAGTAAAACTAGCTAAAATGTGCCTGGCTGCTGTTCACTGAAAAGCTCATTCTGGGTACATTTTTGGCATACATTTGCTTCTCCCGGGTCAGCTGAGCAGTGAATTTCTACTTAACTACCTCCTATCAGAAGAGACCTCATGGCTGCATCTTTTGAGCGCAGTACTGAGCCTGAAAACCGTTTCCAACCCCACTTACAAGTAAAACTAGCTAAAATGTGCCTGGCTGCTGTTCACTGAAAAGGTCATTCTGGGTACATTTTTGGTATACATTTGCTTCTCCCGGGTCAGCTGAGCAGTGAATTTCTACTTAACTACCTCCTATCAGGAGAGACCTCAGGGCTGCAACTTTTGAGCGCAGTACTGAGCCTGATACCCGTTTCCAACCCCACTTACAAGTAAAACTAGCTAAAATGTGCCTGGCTGCTGTTCACTGAAAAGTTCATTCTGGGTACATTTTTGGCATACATTTGCTTCTCCCGGGTCAGCTGAGCAGTGAATTTCTACTTAACTACCTCCTATCAGGAGAGACCTCAGGGCTGCATCTTTAGAGCGCAGTACTGAGCCTGAAAACCATTTACAACCCCACTTACAAGTAAAACTGGCTAAAATGTGCCTGGCTGCTGTTCACTGAAAAGCTCATTCTGCATACATTTTTGGCAGACATTTGCTCCTGCCGGGTCAGCTGAGCAGCGAATTTCCACTTAACTACCTCCTATCAGGAGAGACCTCAGGGCTGCATCTTTTGAGCGCAGTACTGAGCCTGAAAACCATTTACAAACCCACTTACACAAGTAAAACTAGCTAAAATGTGCCTGGCTGCTGTTCACTGAAAAGCTTATTCTGCATACATTTTTGGCATATATTTGCTCCTGCCGGGTCAGCTGAGCAGCAAATTTTTACTTAACTACCCCCTAATCAGGAGAGACCTCAGGGCTGCATCCTTTGAGCGCAGTACTGAGCCTGATACCCGTTTCCAACCCCACTTACACGTAAAACTAGCTAAAATGTGCCTGGCTGCTGTTCACTGAAAAGGTCATTCTGGGTACATTTTTGGTATACATTTGCTTCTGCCGGGTCAGCTGAGCAGCAAATTTTTACTTAACTACCCCCTAATCAGGAGAGACCTCAGGGCTGCATCCTTTGAGCGCAGTACTGAGCCTGATACCCGTTTCCAACCCCACTTACAAGTAAAACTAGCTAAAATGTGCCTGGCTGCTGTTCACTGAAAAGCTCATTCTGGGTACATTTTTGGCATACATTTGCTTCTCCCGGGTCAGCTGAGCAGCGAGTTTCTACTTAACTACCTCCTATCAGGAGAGACCTCAGGGCTGCATCCTTTGCGCGCAGTACTGAGCCTGAATTAGCGTTTACAACCCCACTTACAAGTAAACTAGCTAAAACGTGCCTGGCTGCTGTTCACTGAAAAGCTCATTCTGGGTACATTTTTGGTATACATTTGCTTCTGCCGGGTCAGCTGAGCAGTGAATTTCTACTTAACTACACCCTATCAGGAGAGACCTCAGGGCTGCATCTTTTGAGCGCAGTACTGAGCCTGAAAACCGTTTACAACCCCACTTACAAGTAAAACTAGCTAAAATGTGCCTGGCTGCTGTTCACTGATAAGCTTATTGTGCATACATTTTTGGCATATATTTGCTCCTGCCGGGTCAGCTGAGCAGCAAATTTTTACTTAACTACCCTCTAATCAGGAGAGACCTCAGGGCTGCATCCTTTGAGGGCAGTACTGAGCCTGATACCCGTTTCCAACCCCACTTACAAGTAAAACTAGCTAAAATGTGCCTGGCTGCTGTTCACTGATAAGCTTATTCTGGGTACATTTTTGGCAGACATTTGCTTCTCCCGGGTCAGCTGAGCAGCGAATTTCTACTTAACTACTTCCTATCAGGAGAGACCTCAGGGCTGCATCTTTTGAGCGCAGTACTGAGCCTGAAAACCGTTTCCAACCCCACTTACAAGTAAAACTAGCTAAAATGTGCCTGGCTGCTGTTCACTGAAAAGCTCATTCTGGGTACATTTTTGGCAGACATTTGCTTCTCCCGGGTCAGCTGAGCAGCGAATTTCTACTTAACTACCTCCTATCAAGAGAGACCTCAGGGCTGCATCCTTTGAGCGCAGTACTGAGCCTGAAAAGCGTTTCCAACCCCACTTACAAGTAAAACTAGCTAAAATGTGCCTGGCTGCTGTTCACTGAAAAGCTCATTCTGGGTACATTTTTGGCATACATTTGCTTCTCCCGGGTCAGCTGAGCAGTGAATTTCTACTTAACTACCTCCTATCAGAAGAGACCCCATGGCTGCATCTTTTGAGCGCAGTACTGAGCCTGAAAACCGTTTCCAACCCCACTTACAAGTAAAACTAGCTAAAATGTGCCTGGCTGCTGTTCACTGAAAAGGTCATTCTGGGTACATTTTTGGTATACATTTGCTTCTCCCGGGTCAGCTGAGCAGTGAATTTCTACTTAACTACCTCCTATCAGGAGAGACCTCAGGGCTGCAACTTTTGAGCGCAGTACTGAGCCTGATACCCGTTTCCAACCCCACTTACAAGTAAAACTAGCTAAAATGTGCCTGGCTGCTGTTCACTGAAAAGTTCATTCTGGGTACATTTTTGGCATACATTTGCTTCTCCCGGGTCAGCTGAGCAGTGAATTTCTACTTAACTACCTCCTATCAGGAGAGACCTCAGGGCTGCATCTTTAGAGCGCAGTACTGAGCCTGAAAACCATTTACAACCCCACTTACAAGTAAAACTGGCTAAAATGTGCCTGGCTGCTGTTCACTGAAAAGCTCATTCTGCATACATTTTTGGCAGACATTTGCTCCTGCCGGGTCAGCTGAGCAGCGAATTTCCACTTAACTACCTCCTATCAGGAGAGACCTCAGGGCTGCATCTTTTGAGCGCAGTACTGAGCCTGAAAACCATTTACAAACCCACTTACACAAGTAAAACTAGCTAAAATGTGCCTGGCTGCTGTTCACTGAAAAGCTTATTCTGCATACATTTTTGGCATATATTTGCTCCTGCCGGGTCAGCTGAGCAGCAAATTTTTACTTAACTACCCCCTAATCAGGAGAGACCTCAGGGCTGCATCCTTTGAGCGCAGTACTGAGCCTGATACCCGTTTCCAACCCCACTTACAAGTAAAACTAGCTAAAATGTGCCTGGCTGCTGTTCACTGAAAAGCTCATTCTGGGTACATTTTTGGCATACATTTGCTTCTCCCGGGTCAGCTGAGCAGCGAGTTTCTACTTAACTACCTCCTATCAGGAGAGACCTCAGGGCTGCATCCTTTGCGCGCAGTACTGAGCCTGAATTAGCGTTTACAGCCCCACTTACAAGTAAACTAGCTAAATCGTGCCTGGCTGCTGTTCACTGAAAAGCTCATTCTGGGTACATTATTGGTATACATTTGCTTCTGCCGGGTCAGCTGAGCAGTGAATTTCTACTTAACTACCTCCTATCAGGAGAGACCTCAGGGCTGCATCTTTTGAGCGCAGTACTGAGCCTGAAAACCGTTTACAACCCCGCTTACAAGTAAAACTAGCTAAAATGTGCCTGGCTGCTGTTCACTGATAAGCTTATTCTGCATACATTTTTGGCATATATTTGCTCCTGCCGGGTCAGCTGAGCAGCAAATTTTTACTTAACTACCCTCTAATCAGGAGAGACCTCAGGGCTGCATCCTTTGAGGGCAGTACTGAGCCTGATACCCGTTTCCAACCCCACTTACAAGTAAAACTAGCTAAAATGTGCCTGGCTGCTGTTCACTGAAAAGCTCATTCTGCATACATTTTTGGCATACATTTGCTTCTCCCGGGTCAGCTGAGCAGCGAATTTCTACTTAACTACTTCCTATCAGGAGAGACCTCAGGGCTGCATCTTTTGAGCGCAGTACTGAGCCTGAAAACCGTTTCCAACCCCACTTACAAGTAAAACTAGCTAAAATGTGCCTGGCTGCTGTTCACTGAAAAGCTCATTCTGGGTACATTTTTGGCATACATTTGCTTCTCCCGGGTCAGCTGAGCAGCGAATTTCTACTTAACTACCTCCTATCAGGAGAGACCTCAGGGCTGCATCCTTTGAGCGCAGTACTGAGCCTGAAAAGCGTTTCCAACCCCACTTACAAGTAAAACTAGCTAAAATGTGCCTGGCTGCTGTTCACTGAAAAGGACATTCTGGGTACTTTTTGGTATACATTTGCTTCTGCCGGGTCAGCTGAGCAGTGAATTTCTACTTAACTACCTCCTATCAAGAGAGAACTCAGGGCTGCGTCTTTTGAGCGCAGTACTGAGCCTGAAAACCGTTTCCAACCCCACTTACAGGTAAAACTAGCTAAAATGTGCCTGGCTGCTGTTCACTGAAAAGCTCATTCTGGGTACATTTTTGGCAGACATTTGCTTCTCCCGGGTCAGCTGAGCAGCGAATTTCTACTTAACTACCTCCTATCAGGAGAGACCTCAGGGCTGCATCCTTTGAGCGCAGTACTGAGCCTGAAAAGCGTTTCCAACCCCACTTTCAAGTAAAACTAGCTAAAATGTGCCTGGCTGCTGTTCACTGAAAAGCTCATTCTGGGTACATTTTTGGCATACATTTGCTTCTCCCGGGTCAGCTGAGCAGCGAATTTCTACTTAACTACCTCCTATCAGGAGAGACCTCAGGGCTGCATCTTTTGAGCGAAGTACTGAGCCTGAAAACCGTTTACAACCCCACTTACAAGTAAAACTAGCTAAAATGTGCCTGGCTGCTGTTCACTGAAAAGCTAATTCTGCATACATTTTTGGCATACATTTGTTTCTGCCGGGTCAGCTGAGCAGTGAATTTCTACTTAACTACCTCCTTTCAGGAGAGACTTCAGGGCTGCATCTTTTGAGCGCAGTACTGAGCCTGAAAACCGTTTACAACCCCACTTACACGTAAAACTAGCTAAAATGTGCCTGGCTGCTGTTCACTGAAAAGCTCATTCTGGGTACATTTTTGGTATACATTTTCTTCTGCCGGGTCAGCTGAGAGGTAAATTTCTACTTAACTACCTCCTATCAGGAGAGACCTCAGGGCTGCATCTTTTGAGCGCAGTACTGAGCCTGAAAACCATTTACAACCCCAATTACAAGTAAAACTAGCTAAAATGTGCCTGGCTGCTGTTCACTGAAAAGCTCATTCTGCATACATTTTTGGCATATATTTGCTCCTGCCGGGTCAGCTGAGCAGCGAGTTTCTACTTAACTACCTCCTATCAGGAGAGACCTCAGGGCTGCATCCTTTGCGCGCAGTACTGAGCCTGAAAAGCGTTTACAACCCCACTTACACGTAAAACTAGCTAAAATGTGCCTGGCTGCTGTTCACTGAAAAGGTCATTCTGGGTACATTTTTGGATACATTTGCTTCTGCCGGGTCAGCTGAGCAGTGAATTTCTACTTAACTACCTCCTATCAGGGAGAGACCTCAGGGCTGCATCCTTTGCGCGCAGTACTGAGCCTGAAAAGCGTTTACAACCCCACTTATAAGTAAACTAGCTAAAACGTGCCTGGCTGCTGTTCACTGAAAAGCTCATTCTGGGTACATTTTTGGTATACATTTGCTTCTGCCGGGTCAGCTGAGCAGCGAATTTTTACTTAACTACCCCCTAATCAGGAGAGACCTCAGGGCTGCATCTTTTGAGCGCAGTACTGAGCCTGATACCCGTTTCCAACCCCACTTACAAGTAAAACTAGCTAAAATGTGCCTGGCTGCTGTTCACTGAAAAGCTCATTCTGGGTACATTTTTGGCATACATTTGCTTCTCCCGGGTCAGCTGAGCAGCGAATTTCTACTTAACTACCTCCTATCAGGAGAGACCTCAGGGCTGCATCTTTTGAGCGCAGTACTGAGCCTGAAACCATTTACAACCCCAATTACAAGTAAAACTAGCTAAAATGTGCCTGGCTGCTGTTCACTGAAAAGCTCATTCTGCATACATTTTTGGCATATATTTGCTCCTGCCGGGTCAGCTGAGCAGCGAGTTTCTACTTAACTACCTCCTATCAGGAGAGACCTCAGGGCTGCATCCTTTGAGCGCAGTACTGAGCCTGAAAAGCGTTTACAACCCCACTTACACATAATACTAGCTAAAATGTGCCTGGCTGCTGTTCACTGAAAAGCTCATTCTGGGTACATTTTTGGCATACATTTGCTTCTCCCGGGTCAGCTGAGCAGTGAATTTCTACTTAACTACCTCCTATCAGGAGAGACCTCAGGGCTGCATCTTTTGAGCGCAGTACTGAGCCTGATACCCGTTTCCAACCCCACTTACAATTAAAACTAGCTAAAATGTGCCTGGCTGCTGTTCACTGAAAAGTTCATTCTGGGTACATTTTTGGCATACATTTGCTTCTCCCGGGTCAGCTGAGCAGCGAATTTCTACTTAACTACCTCCTATCAGGAGAGACCTCAGGGCTGCATCTTTAGAGCGCAGTACTGAGCCTGATACCCGTTTCCAACCCCACTTACAAGTAAAACTAGCTAAAATGTGCCTGGCTGCTGTTCACTGAAAAGCTCATTCTGGGTACATTTTTTGTATACATTTGCTTCTGCCGGGTCAGCTGAGCAGTGAATTTCTACTTAACTACCTCCTATCAGGAGAGACCTCAGGGCTGCATCTTTTGAGCACAGTACTGAGCCTGAAAACCATTTACAACCCCAATTACAAGTAAAACTAGCTAAAATGTGCCTGGCTGCTGTTCACTGAAAAGCTAATTCTGCATACATTTTTGGCATACATTTGTTTCTGCCGGGTCAGCTGAGCAGTGAATTTCTACTTAACTACCTCCTTTCAGGAGAGACTTCAGGGCTGCATCTTTTGAGCACAGTACTGAGCCTGAAAACCGTTTACAACCCCACTTACAAGTAAAACTAGCTAAAATGTGCCTGGCTGCTGTTCACTGAAAAGGTCATTCTGGGTACATTTTTGGTATACATTTGCTTCTGCCGGGTCAGCTGAGCAGTGAATTTCTACTTAACTACCTCCTATCAGGGAGAGACCTCAGGGCTGCATCTTTTGAGCGCAGTACTGAGCCTGAAAACCGTTTCCAACCCCACTTACAAGTAAAACTAGCTAAAATGTGCCTGGCTGCTGTTCACTGAAAAGGTCATTCTGGGTACATTTTTGGTATACATTTGCTTCTGCCGGGTCAGCTGAGCAGTGAATTTCTACTTAAGTACCTCCTATCAGGAGAGACCTCAGGGCTGCATCTTTTGAGTGCAGTACTGAGCTTGAAAACCATTTACAACCCCACTTACAAGTAAAACTAGCTAAAATGTGCCTGGCTGCTGTTCACTGAAAAGCTCATTCTGCATACATTTTTGGCATATATTTGCTCCTGCCGGGTCAGCTGAGCAGCGAGTTTCTACTAAACTACTTCCTATCAGGAGAGACCTCAGGGCTGCATCCTTTGAGCGCAGTACTGAGCCTGAAAAGCGTTTACAACCCCACTTACACGTAAAACTAGCTAAAATGTGCCTGGCTGCTGTTCACTGAAAAGGTCATTCTGGGTACATTTTTGTTATACATTTGCTTCTGCCGCGTCAGCTGAGCAGTGAATTTCTACTTAACTACCTCCTATCAGAAGAGACCTCATGGCTGCATCTTTTGAGCGCAGTACTGAGCCTGAAAACCGTTTACAACCCCACTTACAAGTAAAACTAGCTAAAATGTGCCTGGCTGCTGTTCACTGAAAAGCTCATTCTGGGTACATTTTTGGCATACATTTGCTTCTCCCGGGTCAGCTGAGCAGCGAGTTTCTACTTAACTACCTCCTATCAGGAGAGACCTCAGGGCTGCATCCTTTGCGCGCAGTACTGAGCCTGAATTAGCGTTTACAACCCCACTTACAAGTAAACTAGCTAAAACGTGCCTGGCTGCTGTTCACTGAAAAGCTCATTCTGGGTACATTTTTGGTATACATTTGCTTCTGCCGGGTCAGCTGAGCAGTGAATTTCTACTTAACTACCCCCTATCAGGAGAGACCTCAGGGCTGCATCTTTTGAGCGCAGTACTGAGCCTGAAAACCGTTTACAACCCCACTTACAAGTAAAACTAGCTAAAATGTGCCTGGCTGCTGTTCACTGATATGCTTATTCTGCATATATTTGCTCCTGCCGGGTCAGCTGAGCAGCAAATTTTTACTTAACTACCCTCTAATCAGGAGAGACCTCAGGGCTGCATCCTTTGAGGGCAGTACTGAGCCTGATACCCGTTTCCAACCCCACTTACAAGTAAAACTAGCTACAATGTGCCTGGCTGCTGTTCACTGAAAAGCTCATTCTGCATACATTTTTGGCATACATTTGCTTCTCCCGGGTCAGCTGAGCAGCGAATTTCTACTTAACTACTTCCTATCAGGAGAGACCTCAGGGCTGCATCTTTTGAGCGCAGTACTGAGCCTGAAAACCGTTTCCAACCCCACTTACAAGTAAAACTAGCTAAAATGTGCCTGGCTGCTGTTCACTGAAAAGCTCATTCTGGGTACATTTTTGGCAGACATTTGATTCTCCCGGGTCAGCTGAGCAGCGAATTTCTACTTAACTACCTCCTATCAGGAGAGACCTCAGGGCTGCATCCTTTGAGCGCAGTACTGAGCCTGAAAAGCGTTTCCAACCCCACTTACAAGTAAAACTAGCTAAAATGTGCTTGGCTGCTGTTCACTGAAAAGGTCATTCTGGGTACATTTTTGGTATACATTTGCTTCTGCCGGGTCAGCTGAGCAGTGAATTTCTACTTAACTACCTCCTATCAGGAGAGACCTCAGGGCTGCATCTTTTGAGCGCAGTACTGAGCCTGAAAACCGTTTCCAACCCCACTTACAAGTAAAACTAGCTAAAATGTGCCTGGCTGCTGTTCACTGAAAAGCTCATTCTGGGTACATTTTTGGCATACATTTGCTTCTCCCGGGTCAGCTGAGCAGCGAATTTCTACTTAACTACCTCCTATCAGGAGAGACCTCAGGGCTGCATCCTTTGAGCGCAGTACTGAGCCTGAAAAGCGTTTCCAACCCCACTTACAAGTAAAACTAGCTAAAATGTGCCTGGCTGCTGTTCACTGAAAAGGTCATTCTGGGTACATTTTTGGTATACATTTGCTTCTGCCGGGTCAGCTGAGCAGTGAATTTCTACTTAACTACCTCCTATCAGAAGAGACCTCATGGCTGCATCTTTTGAGCGCAGTACTGAGCCTGAAAACCGTTTCCAACCCCACTTACAAGTAAAACTAGCTAAAATGTGCCTGGCTGCTGTTCACTGAAAAGCTCATTCTGGGTACATTTTTGGCATACATTTGCTTCTCCCGGGTCAGCTGAGCAGTGAATTTCTACTTAACTACCTCCTATCAGGAGAGACCTCAGGGCTGCAACTTTTGAGCGCAGTACTGAGCCTGATACCCGTTTCCAACCCCACTTACAAGTAAAACTAGCTAAAATGTGCCTGGCTGCTGTTCACTGAAAAGTTCATTCTGGGTACATTTTTGGCATACATTTGCTTCTCCCGGGTCAGCTGAGCAGCGAATTTCTACTTAACTACCTCCTATCAGGAGAGACCTCAGGGCTGCATCTTTAGAGCGCAGTACTGAGCCTGAAAACCATTTACAACCCCACTTACAAGTAAAACTGGCTAAAATGTGCCTGGCTGCTGTTCACTGAAAAGCTCATTCTGCATACATTTTTGGCAGACATTTGCTCCTGCCGGGTCAGCTGAGCAGCGAATTTCCACTTAACTACCTCCTATCAGGAGAGACCTCAGGGCTGCATCCTTTCAGCGCAGTACTGAGCCTGAAAAGCGTTTACAACCCCACTTACAAGTAAAACTAGCTAAAATGTGCCTGGCTGCTGTTCACTGAAAAGGTCATTCTGGGTACATTTTTGGTATACATTTGCTTCTGCCGGGTCAGCTGAGCAGTGAATTTCTACTTAACTACCTCCTATCAGGGAGAGACCTCAGGGCTGCATCTTTTGAGCGCAGTACTGAGCCTGATACCCGATTCCAACCCCACTTACAAGTAAAACTAGCTAAAATGTGCCTGGCTGCTGTTCACTGAAAAGCTCATTCTGGGTACATTTTTTGTATACATTTGCTTCTGCCGGGTCAGCTGAGCAGTGAATTTCTACTTAACTACCTCCTATCAGGAGAGACCTCAGGGCTGCATCTTTTGAGCGCAGTACTGAGCCTGAAAACCATTTACACCCCCAATTACAAGTAAAACTAGCTAAAATGTGCCTGGCTGCTGTTCACTGAAAAGCTCATTCTGCATACATTTTTGGCATATATTTGCTCCTGCCGGGTCAGCTGAGCAGCGAGTTTCTACTTAACTACCTCCTATCAGGAGAGACCTCAGGGCTGCATCCTTTGAGCGCAGTACTGAGCCTGAAAAGCGTTTACAACCCCACTTACACGTAATACTAGCTAAAATGTGCCTGGCTGCTGTTCACTGAAAAGGTCATTCTGGGTACATTTTTGGTATACATTTGCTACTCCCGGGTCAGCTGAGCAGTGAATTTCTACTTAACTACCTCCTATCAGAAGAGACCTCATGGCTGCATCTTTTGAGCGCAGTACTGAGCCTGAAAACCGTTTCCAACCCCACTTACAAGTAAAACTAGCTAAAATGTGCCTGGCTGCTGTTCACTGAAAAGCTCATTCTGGGTACATTTTTGGCATACATTTGCTTCTCCCGGGTCAGCTGAGCAGTGAATTTCTACTTAACTACCTCCTATCAGGAGAGACCTCAGGGCTGCAACTTTTGAGCGCAGTACTGAGCCTGATACCCGTTTCCAACCCCACTTACAAGTAAAACTAGCTAAAATGTGCCTGGCTGCTGTTCACTGAAAAGTTCATTCTGGGTACATTTTTGGCATACATTTGCTTCTCCCGGGTCAGCTGAGCAGCGAATTTCTACTTAACTACCTCCTATCAGGAGAGACCTCAGGGCTGCATCTTTAGAGCGCAGTACTGAGCCTGAAAACCATTTACAACCCCACTTACAAGTAAAACTGGCTAAAATGTGCCTGGCTGCTGTTCACTGAAAAGCTCATTCTGCATACATTTTTGGCAGACATTTGCTCCTGCCGGGTCAGCTGAGGAGCGAATTTCCACTTAACTACCTCCTATCAGGAGAGACCTCAGGGCTGCATCTTTTGAGCGCAGTACTGAGCCTGAAAACCATTTACAAACCCACTTACACAAGTAAAACTAGCTAAAATGTGCCTGGCTGCTGTTCACTGAAAAGCTTATTCTGCATACATTTTTGGCATATATTTGCTCCTGCCGGGTCAGCTGAGCAGCAAATTTTTACTTAACTACCCCCTAATCAGGAGAGACCTCAGGGCTGCATCCTTTGAGCGCAGTACTGAGCCTGATACCCGTTTCCAACCCCACTTACAAGTAAAACTAGCTAAAATGTGCCTGGCTGCTGTTCACTGAAAAGCTCATTATGGGTACATTTTTGGCATACATTTGCTTCTCCCGGGTCAGCTGAGCAGCGAGTTTCTACTTAACTACCTCCTATCAGGAGAGACCTCAGGGCTGCATCCTTTGCGCGCAGTACTGAGCCTGAATTAGCGTTTACAACCCCACTTACAAGTAAACTAGCTAAAACGTGCCTGGCTGCTGTTCCCTGAAAAGCTCATTCTGGGTACATTTTTGGTATACATTTGCTTCTGCCGGGTCAGCTGAGCAGTGAATTTCTACTTAACTACCTCCTATCAGGGAGAGACCTCAGGGCTGCATCTTTTGAGCACAGTACTGAGCCTGATACCCGATTCCAACCCCACTTACAAGTAAAACTAGCTAAAATGTGCCTGGCTGCTGTTCACTGAAAAGCTCATTCTGGGTACATTTTTTGTATACATTTGCTTCTGCCGGGTCAGCTGAGCAGTGAATTTCTACTTAACTACCTCCTATCAGGAGAGACCTCAGGGCTGCATCTTTTGAGCGCAGTACTGAGCCTGAAAACCATTTACACCCCCAATTACAAGTAAAACTAGCTAAAATGTGCCTGGCTGCTGTTCACTGAAAAGCTCATTCTGCATACATTTTTGGCATATATTTGCTCCTGCCGGGTCAGCTGAGCAGCGAGTTTCTACTTAACTACCTCCTATCAGGAGAGACCTCAGGGCTGCATCCTTTGAGCGCAGTACTGAGCCTGAAAAGCGTTTACAACTCCACTTACACGTAATACTAGCTAAAATGTGCCTGGCTGCTATTCACTGAAAAGGTCATTCTGGGTACATTTTTGGTATACATTTGCTACTCCCGGGTCAGCTGAGCAGTGAATTTCTACTTAACTACCTCCTATCAGAAGAGACCTCATGGCTGCATCTTTTGAGCGCAGTACTGAGCCTGAAAACCGTTTCCAACCCCACTTACAAGTAAAACTAGCTAAAATGTGCCTGGCTGCTGTTCACTGAAAAGCTCATTCTGGGTACATTTTTGGCATACATTTGCTTCTCCCGGGTCAGCTGAGCAGTGAATTTCTACTTAACTACCTCCTATCAGGAGAGACCTCAGGGCTGCAACTTTTGAGCGCAGTACTGAGCCTGATACCCGTTTCCAACCCCACTTACAAGTAAAACTAGCTAAAATGTGCCTGGCTGCTGTTCACTGAAAAGTTCATTCTGGGTACATTTTTGGCATACATTTGCTTCTCCCGGGTCAGCTGAGCAGCGAATTTCTACTTAACTACCTCCTATCAGGAGAGACCTCAGGGCTGCATCTTTAGAGCGCAGTACTGAGCCTGAAAACCATTTACAACCCCACTTACAAGTAAAACTGGCTAAAATGTGCCTGGCTGCTGTTCACTGAAAAGCTCATTCTGGGTACATTTTTGGCATACATTTGCTTCTCCCGGGTCAGCTGAGCAGCGAGTTTCTACTTAACTACCTCCTATCAGGAGAGACCTCAGGGCTGCATCCTTTGCGCGCAGTACTGAGCCTGAATTAGCGTTTACAACCCCACTTACAAGTAAACTAGCTAAAACGTGCCTGGCTGCTGTTCACTGAAAAGCTCATTCTGGGTACATTTTTGGTATACATTTGCTTCTGCCGGGTCAGCTGAGCAGTGAATTTCTACTTAACTACCTCCTATCAGGGAGAGACCTCAGGGCTGCATCTTTTGAGCGCAGTACTGAGCCTGATACCCGATTCCAACCCCACTTACAAGTAAAACTAGCTAAAATGTGCCTGGCTGCTGTTCACTGAAAAGCTCATTCTGGGTACATTTTTTGTATACATTTGCTTCTGCCGGGTCAGCTGAGCAGTGAATTTCTACTTAACTACCTCCTATCAGGAGAGACCTCAGGGCTGCATCTTTTGAGCGCAGTACTGAGCCTGAAAACCATTTACACCCCCAATTACAAGTAAAACTAGCTAAAATGTGCCTGGCTGCTGTTCACTGAAAAGCTCATTCTGCATACATTTTTGGCATATATTTGCTCCTGCCGGGTCAGCTGAGCAGCGAGTTTCTACTTAACTACCTCCTATCAGGAGAGACCTCAGGGCTGCATCCTTTGAGCGCAGTACTGAGCCTGAAAAGCGTTTACAACCCCACTTACACGTAATACTAGCTAAAATGTGCCTGGCTGCTGTTCACTGAAAAGGTCATTCTGGGTACATTTTTGGTATACATTTGCTACTCCCGGGTCAGCTGAGCAGTGAATTTCTACTTAACTACCTCCTATCAGAAGAGACCTCATGGCTGCATCTTTTGAGCGCAGTACTGAGCCTGAAAACCGTTTCCAACCCCACTTACAAGTAAAACTAGCTAAAATGTGCCTGGCTGCTGTTCACTGAAAAGCTCATTCTGGGTACATTTTTGGCATACATTTGCTTCTCCCGGGTCAGCTGAGCAGTGAATTTCTACTTAACTACCTCCTATCAGGAGAGACCTCAGGGCTGCAACTTTTGAGCACAGTACTGAGCCTGATACCCGTTTCCAACCCCACTTACAAGTAAAACTAGCTAAAATGTGCCTGGCTGCTGTTCACTGAAAAGTTCATTCTGGGTACATTTTTGGCATACATTTGCTTCTCCCGGGTCAGCTGAGCAGCGAATTTCTACTTAACTACCTCCTATCAGGAGAGACCTCAGGGCTGCATCTTTAGAGCGCAGTACTGAGCCTGAAAACCATTTACAACCCCACTTACAAGTAAAACTGGCTAAAATGTGCCTGGCTGCTGTTCACTGAAAAGGTCATTCTGGGTACATTTTTGGTATACATTTGCTACTCCCGGGTCAGCTGAGCAGTGAATTTCTACTTAACTACCTCCTATCAGAAGAGACCTCATGGCTGCATCTTTTGAGCGCAGTACTGAGCCTGAAAACCGTTTCCAACCCCACTTACAAGTAAAACTAGCTAAAATGTGCCTGGCTGCTGTTCACTGAAAAGGACATTCTGGGTACTTTTTGGTATACATTTGCTTCTGCCGGGTCAGCTGAGCAGTGAATTTCTACTTAACTACCTCCTATCAAGAGAGAACTCAGGGCTGCGTCTTTTGAGCGCAGTACTGAGCCTGAAAACCATTTCCAACCCCACTTACAGGTAAAACTAGCTAAAATGTGCCTGGCTGCTGTTCACTGAAAAGCTCATTCTGGGTACATTTTTGGCAGACATTTGCTTCTCCCGGGTCAGCTGAGCAGCGAATTTCTACTTAACTACCTCCTATCAGGAGAGACCTCAGGGCTGCATCCTTTGAGCGCAGTACTGAGCCTGAAAAGCGTTTCCAACCCCACTTTCAAGTAAAACTAGCTAAAATGTGCCTGGCTGCTGTTCACTGAAAAGCTCATTCTGGGTACATTTTTGGCATACATTTGCTTCTCCCGGGTCAGCTGAGCAGCGAATTTCTACTTAACTACCTCCTATCAGGAGAGACCTCAGGGCTGCATCTTTTGAGCGAAGTACTGAGCCTGAAAACCGTTTACAACCCCACTTACAAGTAAAACTAGCTAAAATGTGCCTGGCTGCTGTTCACTGAAAAGCTAATTCTGCATACATTTTTGGCATACATTTGTTTCTGCCGGGTCAGCTGAGCAGTGAATTTCTACTTAACTACCTCCTTTCAGGAGAGACTTCAGGGCTGCATCTTTTGAGCGCAGTACTGAGCCTGAAAACCGTTTACAACCCCACTTACACGTAAAACTAGCTAAAATGTGCCTGGCTGCTGTTCACTGAAAAGCTCATTCTGGGTACATTTTTGGTATACATTTTCCTCTGCCGGGTCAGCTGAGAGGTAAATTTCTACTTAACTACCTCCTATCAGGAGAGACCTCAGGGCTGCATCTTTTGAGCGCAGTACTGAGCCTGAAAACCATTTACAACCCCAATTACAAGTAAAACTAGCTAAAATGTGCCTGGCTGCTGTTCACTGAAAAGCTCATTCTGCATACATTTTTGGCATATATTTGCTCCTGCCGGGTCAGCTGAGCAGCGAGTTTCTACTTAACTACCTCCTATCAGGAGAGACCTCAGGGCTGCATCCTTTGCGCGCAGTACTGAGCCTGAAAAGCGTTTACAACCCCACTTACACGTAAAACTAGCTAAAATGTGCCTGGCTGCTGTTCACTGAAAAGGTCATTCTGGGTACATTTTTGGATACATTTGCTTCTGCCGGGTCAGCTGAGCAGTGAATTTCTACTTAACTACCTCCTATCAGGGAGAGACCTCAGGGCTGCATCCTTTGCGCGCAGTACTGAGCCTGAAAAGCGTTTACAACCCCACTTATAAGTAAACTAGCTAAAACGTGCCTGGCTGCTGTTCACTGAAAAGCTCATTCTGGGTACATTTTTGGTATACATTTGCTTCTGCCGGGTCAGCTGAGCAGCGAATTTTTACTTAACTACCCCCTAATCAGGAGAGACCTCAGGGCTGCATCTTTTGAGCGCAGTACTGAGCCTGATACCCGTTTCCAACCCCACTTACAAGTAAAACTAGCTAAAATGTGCCTGGCTGCTGTTCACTGAAAAGCTCATTCTGGGTACATTTTTGGCATACATTTGCTTCTCCCGGGTCAGCTGAGCAGCGAATTTCTACTTAACTACCTCCTATCAGGAGAGACCTCAGGGCTGCATCTTTTGAGCGCAGTACTGAGCCTGAAACCATTTACAACCCCAATTACAAGTAAAACTAGCTAAAATGTGCCTGGCTGCTGTCCACTGAAAAGCTCATTCTGCATACATTTTTGGCATATATTTGCTCCTGCCGGGTCAGCTGAGCAGCGAGTTTCTACTTAACTACCTCCTATCAGGAGAGACCTCAGGGCTGCATCCTTTGAGCGCAGTACTGAGCCTGAAAAGCGTTTACAACCCCACTTACACATAATACTAGCTAAAATGTGCCTGGCTGCTGTTCACTGAAAAGCTCATTCTGGGTACATTTTTGGCATACATTTGCTTCTCCCGGGTCAGCTGAGCAGTGAATTTCTACTTAACTACCTCCTATCAGGAGAGACCTCAGGGCTGCATCTTTTGAGCGCAGTACTGAGCCTGATACCCGTTTCCAACCCCACTTACAATTAAAACTAGCTAAAATGTGCCTGGCTGCTGTTCACTGAAAAGTTCATTCTGGGTACATTTTTGGCATACATTTGCTTCTCCCGGGTCAGCTGAGCAGCGAATTTCTACTTAACTACCTCCTATCAGGAGAGACCTCAGGGCTGCATCTTTAGAGCGCAGTACTGAGCCTGATACCCGTTTCCAACCCCACTTACAAGTAAAACTAGCTAAAATGTGCCTGGCTGCTGTTCACTGAAAAGCTCATTCTGGGTACATTTTTTGTATACATTTGCTTCTGCCGGGTCAGCTGAGCAGTGAATTTCTACTTAACTACCTCCTATCAGGAGAGACCTCAGGGCTGCATCTTTTGAGCACAGTACTGAGCCTGAAAACCATTTACAACCCCAATTACAAGTAAAACTAGCTAAAATGTGCCTGGCTGCTGTTCACTGAAAAGCTAATTCTGCATACATTTTTGGCATACATTTGTTTCTGCCGGGTCAGCTGAGCAGTGAATTTCTACTTAACTACCTCCTTTCAGGAGAGACTTCAGGGCTGCATCTTTTGAGCGCAGTACTGAGCCTGAAAACCGTTTACAACCCCACTTACAAGTAAAACTAGCTAAAATGTGCCTGGCTGCTGTTCACTGAAAAGGTCATTCTGGGTACATTTTTGGTATACATTTGCTTCTGCCGGGTCAGCTGAGCAGTGAATTTCTACTTAACTACCTCCTATCAGGGAGAGACCTCAGGGCTGCATCTTTTGAGCGCAGTACTGAGCCTGAAAACCGTTTCCAACCCCACTTACAAGTAAAACTAGCTAAAATGTGCCTGGCTGCTGTTCACTGAAAAGGTCATTCTGGGTACATTTTTGGTATACATTTGCTTCTGCCGGGTCAGCTGAGCAGTGAATTTCTACTTAAGTACCTCCTATCAGGAGAGACCTCAGGGCTGCATCTTTTGAGTGCAGTACTGAGCTTGAAAACCATTTACAACCCCACTTACAAGTAAAACTAGCTAAAATGTGCCTGGCTGCTGTTCACTGAAAAGCTCATTCTGCATACATTTTTGGCATATATTTGCTCCTGCCGGGTCAGCTGAGCAGCGAGTTTCTACTTAACTACTTCCTATCAGGAGAGACCTCAGGGATGCATCCTTTGAGCGCAGTACTGAGCCTGAAAAGCGTTTACAACCCCACTTACACGTAAAACTAGCTAAAATGTGCCTGGCTGCTGTTCACTGAAAAGGTCATTCTGGGTACATTTTTGTTATACATTTGCTTCTGCCGCGTCAGCTGAGCAGTGAATTTCTACTTAACTACCTCCTATCAGAAGAGACCTCATGGCTGCATCTTTTGAGCGCAGTACTGAGCCTGAAAACCGTTTACAACCCCACTTACAAGTAAAACTAGCTAAAATGTGCCTGGCTGCTGTTCACTGAAAAGCTCATTCTGGGTACATTTTTGGCATACATTTGCTTCTCCCGGGTCAGCTGAGCAGCGAGTTTCTACTTAACTACCTCCTATCAGGAGAGACCTCAGGGCTGCATCCTTTGCGCGCAGTACTGAGCCTGAATTAGCGTTTACAACCCCACTTACAAGTAAACTAGCTAAAACGTGCCTGGCTGCTGTTCACTGAAAAGCTCATTCTGGGTACATTTTTGGTATACATTTGCTTCTGCCGGGTCAGCTGAGCAGTGAATTTCTACTTAACTACCCCCTATCAGGAGAGACCTCAGGGCTGCATCTTTTGAGCGCAGTACTGAGCCTGAAAACCGTTTACAACCCCACTTACAAGTAAAACTAGCTAAAATGTGCCTGGCTGCTGTTCACTGATATGCTTATTCTGCATATATTTGCTCCTGCCGGGTCAGCTGAGCAGCAAATTTTTACTTAACTACCCTCTAATCAGGAGAGACCTCAGGGCTGCATCCTTTGAGGGCAGTACTGAGCCTGATACCCGTTTCCAACCCCACTTACAAGTAAAACTAGCTAAAATGTGCCTGGCTGCTGTTCACTGAAAAGCTCATTCTGCATACATTTTTGGCATACATTTGCTTCTCCCGGGTCAGCTGAGCAGCGAATTTCTACTTAACTACTTCCTATCAGGAGAGACCTCAGGGCTGCATCTTTTGAGCGCAGTACTGAGCCTGAAAACCGTTTCCAACCCCACTTACAAGTAAAACTAGCTAAAATGTGCCTGGCTGCTGTTCACTGAAAAGCTCATTCTGGGTACATTTTTGGCAGACATTTGCTTCTCCCGGGTCAGCTGAGCAGCGAATTTCTACTTAACTACCTCCTATCAGGAGAGACCTCAGGGCTGCATCCTTTGAGCGCAGTACTGAGCCTGAAAAGCGTTTCCAACCCCACTTACAAGTAAAACTCGCTAAAATGTGCTTGGCTGCTGTTCACTGAAAAGGTCATTCTGGGTACATTTTTGGTATACATTTGCTTCTGCCGGGTCAGCTGAGCAGTGAATTTCTACTTAACTACCTCCTATCAGGAGAGACCTCAGGGCTGCATCTTTTGAGCGCAGTACTGAGCCTGAAAACCGTTTCCAACCCCACTTACAAGTAAAACTAGCTAAAATGTGCCTGGCTGCTGTTCACTGAAAAGCTCATTCTGGGTACATTTTTGGCATACATTTGCTTCTCCCGGGTCAGCTGAGCAGCGAATTTCTACTTAACTACCTCCTATCAGGAGAGACCTCAGGGCTGCATCCTTTGAGCGCAGTACTGAGCCTGAAAAGCGTTTCCAACCCCACTTACAAGTAAAACTAGCTAAAATGTGCCTGGCTGCTGTTCACTGAAAAGGTCATTCTGGGTACATTTTTGGTATACATTTGCTTCTGCCGGGTCAGCTGAGCAGTGAATTTCTACTTAACTACCTCCTATCAGAAGAGACCTCATGGCTGCATCTTTTGAGCGCAGTACTGAGCCTGAAAACCGTTTCCAACCCCACTTACAAGTAAAACTAGCTAAAATGTGCCTGGCTGCTGTTCACTGAAAAGCTCATTCTGGGTACATTTTTGGCATACATTTGCTTCTCCCGGGTCAGCTGAGCAGTGAATTTCTACTTAACTACCTCCTATCAGGAGAGACCTCAGGGCTGCAACTTTTGAGCGCAGTACTGAGCCTGATACCCGTTTCCAACCCCACTTACAAGTAAAACTAGCTAAAATGTGCCTGGCTGCTGTTCACTGAAAAGTTCATTCTGGGTACATTTTTGGCATACATTTGCTTCTCCCGGGTCAGCTGAGCAGCGAATTTCTACTTAACTACCTCCTATCAGGAGAGACCTCAGGGCTGCATCTTTAGAGCGCAGTACTGAGCCTGAAAACCATTTACAACCCCACTTACAAGTAAAACTGGCTAAAATGTGCCTGGCTGCTGTTCACTGAAAAGCTCATTCTGCATACATTTTTGGCAGACATTTGCTCCTGCCGGGTCAGCTGAGCAGCGAATTTCCACTTAACTACCTCCTATCAGGAGAGACCTCAGGGCTGCATCCTTTCAGCGCAGTACTGAGCCTGAAAAGCGTTTACAACCCCACTTACAAGTAAAACTAGCTAAAATGTGCCTGGCTGCTGTTCACTGAAAAGGTCATTCTGGGTACATTTTTGGTATACATTTGCTTCTGCCGGGTCAGCTGAGCAGTGAATTTCTACTTAACTACCTCCTATCAGGGAGAGACCTCAGGGCTGCATCTTTTGAGCGCAGTACTGAGCCTGATACCCGATTCCAACCCCACTTACAAGTAAAACTAGCTAAAATGTGCCTGGCTGCTGTTCACTGAAATGCTCATTCTGGGTACATTTTTGGTATACATTTGCTTCTGCCGGGTCAGCTGAGCAGTGAATTTCTACTTAACTACCTCCTATCAGAAGAGACCTCATGGCTGCATCTTTTGAGTGCAGTACTGAGCCTGAAAACCGTTTACAACCCCACTTACAAGTAAAACTAGCTAAAATGTGCCTGGCTGCTGTTCACTGAAAAGCTCATTCTGGGTACATTTTTGGCATACATTTGCTTCTCCCGGGTCAGCTGAGCAGCGAGTTTCTACTTAACTACCTCCTATCAGGAGAGACCTCAGGGCTGCATCCTTTGCGCGCAGTACTGAGCCTGAATTAGCGTTTACAACCCCACTTACAAGTAAACTAGCTAAAACGTGCCTGGCTGCTGTTCACTGAAAAGCTCATTCTGGGTACATTTTTGGTATACATTTGCTTCTGCCGGGTCAGCTGAGCAGTGAATTTCTACTTAACTACCCCCTATCAGGAGAGACCTCAGGGCTGCATCTTTTGAGCGCAGTACTGAGCCTGAAAACCGTTTACAACCCCACTTACAAGTAAAACTAGCTAAAATGTGCCTGGCTGCTGTTCACTGATATGCTTATTCTGCATATATTTGCTCCTGCCGGGTCAGCTGAGCAGCAAATTTTTACTTAACTACCCTCTAATCAGGAGAGACCTCAGGGCTGCATCCTTTGAGGGCAGTACTGAGCCTGATACCCGTTTCCAACCCCACTTACAAGTAAAACTAGCTAAAATGTGCCTGGCTGCTGTTCACTGAAAAGCTCATTCTGCATACATTCTTGGCATACATTTGCTTCTCCCGGGTCAGCTGAGCAGCGAATTTCTACTTAACTACTTCCTATCAGGAGAGACCTCAGGGCTGCATCTTTTGAGCGCAGTACTGAGCCTGAAAACCGTTTCCAACCCCACTTACAAGTAAAACTAGCTAAAATGTGCCTGGCTGCTGTTCACTGAAAAGCTCATTCTGGGTACATTTTTGGCAGACATTTGCTTCTCCCGGGTCAGCTGAGCAGCGAATTTCTACTTAACTACCTCCTATCAGGAGAGACCTCAGGGCTGCATCCTTTGAGCGCAGTACTGAGCCTGAAAAGCGTTTCCAACCCCACTTACAAGTAAAACTAGCTAAAATGTGCTTGGCTGCTGTTCACTGAAAAGGTCATTCTGGGTACATTTTTGGTATACATTTGCTTCTGCCGGGTCAGCTGAGCAGTGAATTTCTACTTAACTACCTCCTATCAGGAGAGACCTCAGGGCTGCATCTTTTGAGCGCAGTACTGAGCCTGAAAACCGTTTCCAACCCCACTTACAAGTAAAACTAGCTAAAATGTGCCTGGCTGCTGTTCACTGAAAAGCTCATTCTGGGTACATTTTTGGCATACATTTGCTTCTCCCGGGTCAGCTGAGCAGCGAATTTCTACTTAACTACCTCCTATCAGGAGAGACCTCAGGGCTGCATCCTTTGAGCGCAGTACTGAGCCTGAAAAGCGTTTCCAACCCCACTTACAAGTAAAACTAGCTAAAATGTGCCTGGCTGCTGTTCACTGAAAAGGTCATTCTGGGTACATTTTTGGTATACATTTGCTTCTGCCGGGTCAGCTGAGCAGTGAATTTCTACTTAACTACCTCCTATCAGAAGAGACCTCATGGCTGCATCTTTTGAGCGCAGTACTGAGCCTGAAAACCGTTTCCAACCCCACTTACAAGTAAAACTAGCTAAAATGTGCCTGGCTGCTGTTCACTGAAAAGCTCATTCTGGGTACATTTTTGGCATACATTTGCTTCTCCCGGGTCAGCTGAGCAGTGAATTTCTACTTAACTACCTCCTATCAGGAGAGACCTCAGGGCTGCAACTTTTGAGCGCAGTACTGAGCCTGATACCCGTTTCCAACCCCACTTACAAGTAAAACTAGCTAAAATGTGCCTGGCTGCTGTTCACTGAAAAGTTCATTCTGGGTACATTTTTGGCATACATTTGCTTCTCCCGGGTCAGCTGAGCAGCGAATTTCTACTTAACTACCTCCTATCAGGAGAGACCTCAGGGCTGCATCTTTAGAGCGCAGTACTGAGCCTGAAAACCATTTACAACCCCACTTACAAGTAAAACTGGCTAAAATGTGCCTGGCTGCTGTTCACTGAAAAGCTCATTCTGCATACATTTTTGGCAGACATTTGCTCCTGCCGGGTCAGCTGAGCAGCGAATTTCCACTTAACTACCTCCTATCAGGAGAGACCTCAGGGCTGCATCCTTTCAGCGCAGTACTGAGCCTGAAAAGCGTTTACAACCCCACTTACAAGTAAAACTAGCTAAAATGTGCCTGGCTGCTGTTCACTGAAAAGGTCATTCTGGGTACATTTTTGGTATACATTTGCTTCTGCCGGGTCAGCTGAGCAGTGAATTTCTACTTAACTACCTCCTATCAGGGAGAGACCTCAGGGCTGCATCTTTTGAGCGCAGTACTGAGCCTGATACCCGATTCCAACCCCACTTACAAGTAAAACTAGCTAAAATGTGCCTGGCTGCTGTTCACTGAAAAGCTCATTCTGGGTACATTTTTTGTATACATTTGCTTCTGCCGGGTCAGCTGAGCAGTGAATTTCTACTTAACTACCTCCTATCAGGAGAGACCTCAGGGCTGCATCTTTTGAGCGCAGTACTGAGCCTGAAAACCATTTACACCCCCAATTACAAGTAAAACTAGCTAAAATGTGCCTGGCTGCTGTTCACTGAAAAGCTCATTCTGCATACATTTTTGGCATATATTTGCTCCTGCCGGGTCAGCTGAGCAGCGAGTTTCTACTTAACTACCTCCTATCAGGAGAGACCTCAGGGCTGCATCCTTTGAGCGCAGTACTGAGCCTGAAAAGCGTTTACAACCCCACTTACACGTAATACTAGCTAAAATGTGCCTGGCTGCTGTTCACTGAAAAGGTCATTCTGGGTACATTTTTGGTATACATTTGCTACTCCCGGGTCAGCTGAGCAGTGAATTTCTACTTAACTACCTCCTATCAGAAGAGACCTCATGGCTGCATCTTTTGAGCGCAGTACTGAGCCTGAAAACCGTTTCCAACCCCACTTACAAGTAAAACTAGCTAAAATGTGCCTGGCTGCTGTTCACTGAAAAGCTCATTCTGGGTACATTTTTGGCATACATTTGCTTCTCCCGGGTCAGCTGAGCAGTGAATTTCTACTTAACTACCTCCTATCAGGAGAGACCTCGGGGCTGCAACTTTTGAGCGCAGTACTGAGCCTGATACCCGTTTCCAACCCCACTTACAAGTAAAACTAGCTAAAATGTGCCTGGCTGCTGTTCACTGAAAAGTTCATTCTGGGTACATTTTTGGCATACATTTGCTTCTCCCGGGTCAGCTGAGCAGCGAATTTCTACTTAACTACCTCCTATCAGGAGAGACCTCAGGGCTGCATCTTTAGAGCGCAGTACTGAGCCTGAAAACCATTTACAACCCCACTTACAAGTAAAACTGGCTAAAATGTGCCTGGCTGCTGTTCACTGAAAAGCTCATTCTGCATACATTTTTGGCAGACATTTGCTCCTGCCGGGTCAGCTGAGCAGCGAATTTCCACTTAACTACCTCCTATCAGGAGAGACCTCAGGGCTGCATCTTTTGAGCGCAGTACTGAGCCTGAAAACCATTTACAAACCCACTTACACAAGTAAAACTAGCTAAAATGTGCCTGGCTGCTGTTCACTGAAAAGCTTATTCTGCATACATTTTTGGCATATATTTGCTCCTGCCGGGTCAGCTGAGCAGCAAATTTTTACTTAACTACCCCCTAATCAGGAGAGACCTCAGGGCTGCATCCTTTGAGCGCAGTACTGAGCCTGATACCCGTTTCCAACCCCACTTACAAGTAAAACTAGCTAAAATGTGCCTGGCTGCTGTTCACTGAAAAGCTCATTCTGGGTACATTTTTGGCATACATTTGCTTCTCCCGGGTCAGCTGAGCAGCGAGTTTCTACTTAACTACCTCCTATCAGGAGAGACCTCAGGGCTGCATCCTTTGCGCGCAGTACTGAGCCTGAATTAGCGTTTACAACCCCACTTACAAGTAAACTAGCTAAAACGTGCCTGGCTGCTGTTCACTGAAAAGCTCATTCTGGGTACATTTTTGGTATACATTTGCTTCTGCCGGGTCAGCTGAGCAGTGAATTTCTACTTAACTACCTCCTATCAGGGAGAGACCTCAGGGCTGCATCTTTTGAGCACAGTACTGAGCCTGATACCCGATTCCAACCCCACTTACAAGTAAAACTAGCTAAAATGTGCCTGGCTGCTGTTCACTGAAAAGCTCATTCTGGGTACATTTTTTGTATACATTTGCTTCTGCCGGGTCAGCTGAGCAGTGAATTTCTACTTAACTACCTCCTATCAGGAGAGACCTCAGGGCTGCATCTTTTGAGCGCAGTACTGAGCCTGAAAACCATTTATACCCCCAATTACAAGTAAAACTAGCTAAAATGTGCCTGGCTGCTGTTCGCTGAAAAGCTCATTCTGCATACATTTTTGGCATATATTTGCTCCTGCCGGGTCAGCTGAGCAGCGAGTTTCTACTTAACTACCTCCTATCAGGAGAGACCTCAGGGCTGCATCCTTTGAGCGCAGTACTGAGCCTGAAAAGCGTTTACAACTCCACTTACACGTAATACTAGCTAAAATGTGCCTGGCTGCTGTTCACTGAAAAGGTCATTCTGGGTACATTTTTGGTATACATTTGCTACTCCCGGGTCAGCTGAGCAGTGAATTTCTACTTAACTACCTCCTATCAGAAGAGACCTCATGGCTGCATCTTTTGAGCGCAGTACTGAGCCTGAAAACCGTTTCCAACCCCACTTACAAGTAAAACTAGCTAAAATGTGCCTGGCTGCTGTTCACTGAAAAGCTCATTCTGGGTACATTTTTGGCATACATTTGCTTCTCCCGGGTCAGCTGAGCAGTGAATTTCTACTTAACTACCTCCTATCAGGAGAGACCTCAGGGCTGCAACTTTTGAGCGCAGTACTGAGCCTGATACCCGTTTCCAACCCCACTTACAAGTAAAACTAGCTAAAATGTGCCTGGCTGCTGTTCACTGAAAAGTTCATTCTGGGTACATTTTTGGCATACATTTGCTTCTCCCGGGTCAGCTGAGCAGCGAATTTCTACTTAACTACCTCCTATCAGGAGAGACCTCAGGGCTGCATCTTTAGAGCGCAGTACTGAGCCTGAAAACCATTTACAACCCCACTTACAAGTAAAACTGGCTAAAATGTGCCTGGCTGCTGTTCACTGAAAAGCTCATTCTGGGTACATTTTTGGCATACATTTGCTTCTCCCGGGTCAGCTGAGCAGCGAGTTTCTACTTAACTACCTCCTATCAGGAGAGACCTCAGGGCTGCATCCTTTGAGCGCAGTACTGAGCCTGAAAAGCGTTTCCAACCCCACTTACAAGTAAAACTCGCTAAAATGTGCTTGGCTGCTGTTCACTGAAAAGGTCATTCTGGGTACATTTTTGGTATACATTTGCTTCTGCCGGGTCAGCTGAGCAGTGAATTTCTACTTAACTACCTCCTATCAGGAGAGACCTCAGGGCTGCATCCTTTGAGCGCAGTACTGAGCCTGAAAACCGTTTCCAACCCCACTTACAAGTAAAACTAGCTAAAATGTGCCTGGCTGCTGTTCACTGAAAAGGTCATTCTGGGTACATTTTTGGTATACATTTGCTTCTGCCGGGTCAGCTGAGCAGTGAATTTCTACTTAACTACCTCCTATCAGAAGAGACCTCATGGCTGCATCTTTTGAGCGCAGTACTGAGCCTGAAAACCGTTTCCAACCCCACTTACAAGTAAAACTAGCTAAAATGTGCCTGGCTGCTGTTCACTGAAAAGCTCATTCTGGGTACATTTTTGGCATACATTTGCTTCTCCCGGGTCAGCTGAGCAGTGAATTTCTACTTAACTACCTCCTATCAGGAGAGACCTCAGGGCTGCAACTTTTGAGCGCAGTACTGAGCCTGATACCCGTTTCCAACCCCACTTACAAGTAAAACTAGCTAAAATGTGCCTGGCTGCTGTTCACTGAAAAGTTCATTCTGGGTACATTTTTGGCATACATTTGCTTCTCCCGGGTCAGCTGAGCAGCGAATTTCTACTTAACTACCTCCTATCAGGAGAGACCTCAGGGCTGCATCTTTAGAGCGCAGTACTGAGCCTGAAAACCATTTACAACCCCACTTACAAGTAAAACTGGCTAAAATGTGCCTGGCTGCTGTTCACTGAAAAGCTCATTCTGCATACATTTTTGGCAGACATTTGCTCCTGCCGGGTCAGCTGAGCAGCGAATTTCCACTTAACTACCTCCTATCAGGAGAGACCTCAGGGCTGCATCCTTTCAGCGCAGTACTGAGCCTGAAAAGCGTTTACAACCCCACTTACAAGTAAAACTAGCTAAAATGTGCCTGGCTGCTGTTCACTGAAAAGGTCATTCTGGGTACATTTTTGGTATACATTTGCTTCTGCCGGGTCAGCTGAGCAGTGAATTTCTACTTAACTACCTCCTATCAGGGAGAGACCTCAGGGCTGCATCTTTTGAGCGCAGTACTGAGCCTGATACCCGATTCCAACCCCACTTACAAGTAAAACTAGCTAAAATGTGCCTGGCTGCTGTTCACTGAAATGCTCATTCTGGGTACATTTTTGGTATACATTTGCTTCTGCCGGGTCAGCTGAGCAGTGAATTTCTACTTAACTACCTCCTATCAGAAGAGACCTCATGGCTGCATCTTTTGAGTGCAGTACTGAGCCTGAAAACCGTTTACAACCCCACTTACAAGTAAAACTAGCTAAAATGTGCCTGGCTGCTGTTCACTGAAAAGCTCATTCTGGGTACATTTTTGGCATACATTTGCTTCTCCCGGGTCAGCTGAGCAGCGAGTTTCTACTTAACTACCTCCTATCAGGAGAGACCTCAGGGCTGCATCCTTTGCGCGCAGTACTGAGCCTGAATTAGCGTTTACAACCCCACTTACAAGTAAACTAGCTAAAACGTGCCTGGCTGCTGTTCACTGAAAAGCTCATTCTGGGTACATTTTTGGTATACATTTGCTTCTGCCGGGTCAGCTGAGCAGTGAATTTCTACTTAACTACCCCCTATCAGGAGAGACCTCAGGGCTGCATCTTTTGAGCGCAGTACTGAGCCTGAAAACCGTTTACAACCCCACTTACAAGTAAAACTAGCTAAAATGTGCCTGGCTGCTGTTCACTGATATGCTTATTCTGCATATATTTGCTCCTGCCGGGTCAGCTGAGCAGCAAATTTTTACTTAACTACCCTCTAATCAGGAGAGACCTCAGGGCTGCATCCTTTGAGGGCAGTACTGAGCCTGATACCCGTTTCCAACCCCACTTACAAGTAAAACTAGCTAAAATGTGCCTGGCTGCTGTTCACTGAAAAGCTCATTCTGCATACATTTTTGGCATACATTTGCTTCTCCCGGGTCAGCTGAGCAGCGAATTTCTACTTAACTACTTCCTATCAGGAGAGACCTCAGGGCTGCATCTTTTGAGCGCAGTACTGAGCCTGAAAACCGTTTCCAACCCCACTTACAAGTAAAACTAGCTAAAATGTGCCTGGCTGCTGTTCACTGAAAAGCTCATTCTGGGTACATTTTTGGCAGACATTTGCTTCTCCCGGGTCAGCTGAGCAGCGAATTTCTACTTAACTACCTCCTATCAGGAGAGACCTCAGGGCTGCATCCTTTGAGCGCAGTACTGAGCCTGAAAAGCGTTTCCAACCCCACTTACAAGTAAAACTAGCTAAAATGTGCTTGGCTGCTGTTCACTGAAAAGGTCATTCTGGGTATATTTTTGGTATACATTTGCTTCTGCCGGGTCAGCTGAGCAGTGAATTTCTACTTAACTACCTCCTATCAGGAGAGACCTCAGGGCTGCATCTTTTGAGCGCAGTACTGAGCCTGAAAACCGTTTCCAACCCCACTTACAAGTAAAACTAGCTAAAATGTGCCTGGCTGCTGTTCACTGAAAAGCTCATTCTGGGTACATTTTTGGCATACATTTGCTTCTCCCGGGTCAGCTGAGCAGCGAATTTCTACTTAACTACCTCCTATCAGGAGAGACCTCAGGGCTGCATCCTTTGAGCGCAGTACTGAGCCTGAAAAGCGTTTCCAACCCCACTTACAAGTAAAACTAGCTAAAATGTGCCTGGCTGCTGTTCACTGAAAAGGTCATTCTGGGTACATTTTTGGTATACATTTGCTTCTGCCGGGTCAGCTGAGCAGTGAATTTCTACTTAACTACCTCCTATCAGAAGAGACCTCATGGCTGCATCTTTTGAGCGCAGTACTGAGCCTGAAAACCGTTTCCAACCCCACTTACAAGTAAAACTAGCTAAAATGTGCCTGGCTGCTGTTCACTGAAAAGCTCATTCTGGGTACATTTTTGGCATACATTTGCTTCTCCCGGGTCAGCTGAGCAGTGAATTTCTACTTAACTACCTCCTATCAGGAGAGACCTCAGGGCTGCAACTTTTGAGCGCAGTACTGAGCCTGATACCCGTTTCCAACCCCACTTACAAGTAAAACTAGCTAAAATGTGCCTGGCTGCTGTTCACTGAAAAGTTCATTCTGGGTACATTTTTGGCATACATTTGCTTCTCCCGGGTCAGCTGAGCAGCGAATTTCTACTTAACTACCTCCTATCAGGAGAGACCTCAGGGCTGCATCTTTAGAGCGCAGTACTGAGCCTGAAAACCATTTACAACCCCACTTACAAGTAAAACTGGCTAAAATGTGCCTGGCTGCTGTTCACTGAAAAGCTCATTCTGCATACATTTTTGGCAGACATTTGCTCCTGCCGGGTCAGCTGAGCAGCGAATTTCCACTTAACTACCTCCTATCAGGAGAGACCTCAGGGCTGCATCCTTTCAGCGCAGTACTGAGCCTGAAAAGCGTTTACAACCCCACTTACAAGTAAAACTAGCTAAAATGTGCCTGGCTGCTGTTCACTGAAAAGGTCATTCTGGGTACATTTTTGGTATACATTTGCTTCTGCCGGGTCAGCTGAGCAGTGAATTTCTACTTAACTACCTCCTATCAGGGAGAGACCTCAGGGCTGCATCTTTTGAGCGCAGTACTGAGCCTGATACCCGATTCCAACCCCACTTACAAGTAAAACTAGCTAAAATGTGCCTGGCTGCTGTTCACTGAAAAGCTCATTCTGGGTACATTTTTTGTATACATTTGCTTCTGCCGGGTCAGCTGAGCAGTGAATTTCTACTTAACTACCTCCTATCAGGAGAGACCTCAGGGCTGCATCTTTTGAGCGCAGTACTGAGCCTGAAAACCATTTACACCCCCAATTACAAGTAAAACTAGCTAAAATGTGCCTGGCTGCTGTTCACTGAAAAGCTCATTCTGCATACATTTTTGGCATATATTTGCTCCTGCCGGGTCAGCTGAGCAGCGAGTTTCTACTTAACTACCTCCTATCAGGAGAGACCTCAGGGCTGCATCCTTTGAGCGCAGTACTGAGCCTGAAAAGCGTTTACAACCCCACTTACACGTAATACTAGCTAAAATGTGCCTGGCTGCTGTTCACTGAAAAGGTCATTCTGGGTACATTTTTGGTATACATTTGCTACTCCCGGGTCAGCTGAGCAGTGAATTTCTACTTAACTACCTCCTATCAGAAGAGACCTCATGGCTGCATCTTTTGAGCGCAGTACTGAGCCTGAAAACCGTTTCCAACCCCACTTACAAGTAAAACTAGCTAAAATGTGCCTGGCTGCTGTTCACTGAAAAGCTCATTCTGGGTACATTTTTGGCATACATTTGCTTCTCCCGGGTCAGCTGAGCAGTGAATTTCTACTTAACTACCTCCTATCAGGAGAGACCTCGGGGCTGCAACTTTTGAGCGCAGTACTGAGCCTGATACCCGTTTCCAACCCCACTTACAAGTAAAACTAGCTAAAATGTGCCTGGCTGCTGTTCACTGAAAAGTTCATTCTGGGTACATTTTTGGCATACATTTGCTTCTCCCGGGTCAGCTGAGCAGCGAATTTCTACTTAACTACCTCCTATCAGGAGAGACCTCAGGGCTGCATCTTTAGAGCGCAGTACTGAGCCTGAAAACCATTTACAACCCCACTTACAAGTAAAACTGGCTAAAATGTGCCTGGCTGCTGTTCACTGAAAAGCTCATTCTGCATACATTTTTGGCAGACATTTGCTCCTGCCGGGTCAGCTGAGCAGCGAATTTCCACTTAACTACCTCCTATCAGGAGAGACCTCAGGGCTGCATCTTTTGAGCGCAGTACTGAGCCTGAAAACCATTTACAAACCCACTTACACAAGTAAAACTAGCTAAAATGTGCCTGGCTGCTGTTCACTGAAAAGCTTATTCTGCATACATTTTTGGCATATATTTGCTCCTGCCGGGTCAGCTGAGCAGCAAATTTTTACTTAACTACCCCCTAATCAGGAGAGACCTCAGGGCTGCATCCTTTGAGCGCAGTACTGAGCCTGATACCCGTTTCCAACCCCACTTACAAGTAAAACTAGCTAAAATGTGCCTGGCTGCTGTTCACTGAAAAGCTCATTCTGGGTACATTTTTGGCATACATTTGCTTCTCCCGGGTCAGCTGAGCAGCGAGTTTCTACTTAACTACCTCCTATCAGGAGAGACCTCAGGGCTGCATCCTTTGCGCGCAGTACTGAGCCTGAATTAGCGTTTACAACCCCACTTACAAGTAAACTAGCTAAAACGTGCCTGGCTGCTGTTCACTGAAAAGCTCATTCTGGGTACATTTTTGGTATACATTTGCTTCTGCCGGGTCAGCTGAGCAGTGAATTTCTACTTAACTACCTCCTATCAGGGAGAGACCTCAGGGCTGCATCTTTTGAGCACAGTACTGAGCCTGATACCCGATTCCAACCCCACTTACAAGTAAAACTAGCTAAAATGTGCCGGGCTGCTGTTCACTGAAAAGCTCATTCTGGGTACATTTTTTGTATACATTTGCTTCTGCCGGGTCAGCTGAGCAGTGAATTTCTACTTAACTACCTCCTATCAGGAGAGACCTCAGGGCTGCATCTTTTGAGCGCAGTACTGAGCCTGAAAACCATTTATACCCCCAATTACAAGTAAAACTAGCTAAAATGTGCCTGGCTGCTGTTCGCTGAAAAGCTCATTCTGCATACATTTTTGGCATATATTTGCTCCTGCCGGGTCAGCTGAGCAGCGAGTTTCTACTTAACTACCTCCTATCAGGAGAGACCTCAGGGCTGCATCCTTTGAGCGCAGTACTGAGCCTGAAAAGCGTTTACAACTCCACTTACACGTAATACTAGCTAAAATGTGCCTGGCTGCTGTTCACTGAAAAGGTCATTCTGGGTACATTTTTGGTATACATTTGCTACTCCCGGGTCAGCTGAGCAGTGAATTTCTACTTAACTACCTCCTATCAGAAGAGACCTCATGGCTGCATCTTTTGAGCGCAGTACTGAGCCTGAAAACCGTTTCCAACCCCACTTACAAGTAAAACTAGCTAAAATGTGCCTGGCTGCTGTTCACTGAAAAGCTCATTCTGGGTACATTTTTGGCATACATTTGCTTCTCCCGGGTCAGCTGAGCAGTGAATTTCTACTTAACTACCTCCTATCAGGAGAGACCTCAGGGCTGCAACTTTTGAGCGCAGTACTGAGCCTGATACCCGTTTCCAACCCCACTTACAAGTAAAACTAGCTAAAATGTGCCTGGCTGCTGTTCACTGAAAAGTTCATTCTGGGTACATTTTTGGCATACATTTGCTTCTCCCGGGTCAGCTGAGCAGCGAATTTCTACTTAACTACCTCCTATCAGGAGAGACCTCAGGGCTGCATCTTTAGAGCGCAGTACTGAGCCTGAAAACCATTTACAACCCCACTTACAAGTAAAACTGGCTAAAATGTGCCTGGCTGCTGTTCACTGAAAAGCTCATTCTGGGTACATTTTTGGCATACATTTGCTTCTCCCGGGTCAGCTGAGCAGCGAGTTTCTACTTAACTACCTCCTATCAGGAGAGACCTCAGGGCTGCATCCTTTGCGCGCAGTACTGAGCCTGAATTAGCGTTTACAACCCCACTTACAAGTAAACTAGCTAAAACGTGCCTGGCTGCTGTTCACTGAAAAGCTCATTCTGGGTACATTTTTGGTATACATTTGCTTCTGCCGGGTCAGCTGAGCAGTGAATTTCTACTTAACTACCTCCTATCAGGGAGAGACCTCAGGGCTGCATCTTTTGAGCGCAGTACTGAGCCTGATACCCGATTCCAACCCCACTTACAAGTAAAACTAGCTAAAATGTGCCTGGCTGCTGTTCACTGAAAAGCTCATTCTGGGTACATTTTTTGTATACATTTGCTTCTGCCGGGTCAGCTGAGCAGTGAATTTCTACTTAACTACCTCCTATCAGGAGAGACCTCAGGGCTGCATCTTTTGAGCGCAGTACTGAGCCTGAAAACCATTTACACCCCCAATTACAAGTAAAACTAGCTAAAATGTGCCTGGCTGCTGTTCACTGAAAAGCTCATTCTGCATACATTTTTGGCATATATTTGCTCCTGCCGGGTCAGCTGAGCAGCGAGTTTCTACTTAACTACCTCCTATCAGGAGAGACCTCAGGGCTGCATCCTTTGAGCACAGTACTGAGCCTGAAAAGCGTTTACAACCCCACTTACACGTAATACTAGCTAAAATGTGCCTGGCTGCTGTTCACTGAAAAGGTCATTCTGGGTACATTTTTGGTATACATTTGCTACTCCCGGGTCAGCTGAGCAGTGAATTTCTACTTAACTACCTCCTATCAGAAGAGACCTCATGGCTGCATCTTTTGAGCGCAGTACTGAGCCTGAAAACCGTTTCCAACCCCACTTACAAGTAAAACTAGCTAAAATGTGCCTGGCTGCTGTTCACTGAAAAGCTCATTCTGGGTACATTTTTGGCATACATTTGCTTCTCCCGGGTCAGCTGAGCAGTGAATTTCTACTTAACTACCTCCTATCAGGAGAGACCTCAGGGCTGCAACTTTTGAGCGCAGTACTGAGCCTGATACCCGTTTCCAACCCCACTTACAAGTAAAACTAGCTAAAATGTGCCTGGCTGCTGTTCACTGAAAAGTTCATTCTGGGTACATTTTTGGCATACATTTGCTTCTCCCGGGTCAGCTGAGCAGCGAATTTCTACTTAACTACCTCCTATCAGGAGAGACCTCAGGGCTGCATCTTTAGAGCGCAGTACTGAGCCTGAAAACCATTTACAACCCCACTTACAAGTAAAACTGGCTAAAATGTGCCTGGCTGCTGTTCACTGAAAAGCTCATTCTGCATACTTTTTTGGCAGACATTTGCTCCTGCCGGGTCAGCTGAGCAGCGAATTTCCACTTAACTACCTCCTATCAGGAGAGACCTCAGGGCTGCATCTTTTGAGCGCAGTACTGAGCCTGAAAACCATTTACAAACCCACTTACACAAGTAAAACTAGCTAAAATGTGCCTGGCTGCTGTTCACTGAAAAGCTTATTCTGCATACATTTTTGGCATATATTTGCTCCTGCCGGGTCAGCTGAGCAGCAAATTTTTACTTAACTACCCCCTAATCAGGAGAGACCTCAGGGCTGCATCCTTTGAGCGCAGTACTGAGCCTGATACCCGTTTCCAACCCCACTTACAAGTAAAACTAGCTAAAATGTGCCTGGCTGCTGTTCACTGAAAAGCTCATTCTGGGTACATTTTTGGCATACATTTGCTTCTCCCGGGTCAGCTGAGCAGCGAGTTTCTACTTAACTACCTCCTATCAGGAGAGACCTCAGGGCTGCATCCTTTGCGCGCAGTACTGAGCCTGAATTAGCGTTTACAACCCCACTTACAAGTAAACTAGCTAAAACGTGCCTGGCTGCTGTTCACTGAAAAGCTCATTCTGGGTACATTTTTGGTATACATTTGCTTCTGCCGGGTCAGCTGAGCAGTGAATTTCTACTTAACTACCCCCTATCAGGAGAGACCTCAGGGCTGCATCTTTTGAGCGCAGTACTGAGCCTGATACCCGATTCCAACCCCACTTACAAGTAAAACTAGCTAAAATGTGCCTGGCTGCTGTTCACTGAAAAGCTCATTCTGGGTACATTTTTTGTATACATTTGCTTCTGCCGGGTCAGCTGAGCAGTGAATTTCTACTTAACTACCTCCTATCAGGAGAGACCTCAGGGCTGCATCTTTTGAGCGCAGTACTGAGCCTGAAAACCATTTACACCCCCAATTACAAGTAAAACTAGCTAAAATGTGCCTGGCTGCTGTTCACTGAAAAGCTCATTCTGCATACATTTTTGGCATATATTTGCTCCTGCCGGGTCAGCTGAGCAGCGAGTTTCTACTTAACTACCTCCTATCAGGAGAGACCTCAGGGCTGCATCCTTTGAGCGCAGTACTGAGCCTGAAAAGCGTTTACAACTCCACTTACACGTAATACTAGCTAAAATGTGCCTGGCTGCTGTTCACTGAAAAGGTCATTCTGGGTACATTTTTGGTATACATTTGCTACTCCCGGGTCAGCTGAGCAGTGAATTTCTACTTAACTACCTCCTATCAGAAGAGACCTCATGGCTGCATCTTTTGAGCGCAGTACTGAGCCTGAAAACCGTTTCCAACCCCACTTACAAGTAAAACTAGCTAAAATGTGCCTGGCTGCTGTTCACTGAAAAGCTCATTCTGGGTACATTTTTGGCATACATTTGCTTCTCCCGGGTCAGCTGAGCAGTGAATTTCTACTTAACTACCTCCTATCAGGAGAGACCTCAGGGCTGCAACTTTTGAGCGCAGTACTGAGCCTGATACCCGTTTCCAACCCCACTTACAAGTAAAACTAGCTAAAATGTGCCTGGCTGCTGTTCACTGAAAAGTTCATTCTGGGTACATTTTTGGCATACATTTGCTTCTCCCGGGTCAGCTGAGCAGCGAATTTCTACTTAACTACCTCCTATCAGGAGAGACCTCAGGGCTGCATCTTTAGAGCGCAGTACTGAGCCTGAAAACCATTTACAACCCCACTTACAAGTAAAACTGGCTAAAATGTGCCTGGCTGCTGTTCACTGAAAAGCTCATTCTGGGTACATTTTTGGCATACATTTGCTTCTCCCGGGTCAGCTGAGCAGCGAGTTTCTACTTAACTACCTCCTATCAGGAGAGACCTCAGGGCTGCATCCTTTGCGCGCAGTACTGAGCCTGAATTAGCGTTTACAACCCCACTTACAAGTAAACTAGCTAAAACGTGCCTGGCTGCTGTTCACTGAAAAGCTCATTCTGGGTACATTTTTGGTATACATTTGCTTCTGCCGGGTCAGCTGAGCAGTGAATTTCTACTTAACTACCTCCTATCAGGGAGAGACCTCAGGGCTGCATCTTTTGAGCGCAGTACTGAGCCTGATACCCGATTCCAACCCCACTTACAAGTAAAACTAGCTAAAATGTGCCTGGCTGCTGTTCACTGAAAAGCTCATTCTGGGTACATTTTTTGTATACATTTGCTTCTGCCGGGTCAGCTGAGCAGTGAATTTCTACTTAACTACCTCCTATCAGGAGAGACCTCAGGGCTGCATCTTTTGAGCGCAGTACTGAGCCTGAAAACCATTTACACCCCCAATTACAAGTAAAACTAGCTAAAATGTGCCTGGCTGCTGTTCACTGAAAAGCTCATTCTGCATACATTTTTGGCATATATTTGCTCCTGCCGGGTCAGCTGAGCAGCGAGTTTCTACTTAACTACCTCCTATCAGGAGAGACCTCAGGGCTGCATCCTTTGAGCGCAGTACTGAGCCTGAAAAGCGTTTACAACCCCACTTACACGTAATACCAGCTAAAATGTGCCTGGCTGCTGTTCACTGAAAAGGTCATTCTGGGTACATTTTTGGTATACATTTGCTACTCCCGGGTCAGCTGAGCAGTGAATTTCTACTTAACTACCTCCTATCAGAAGAGACCTCATGGCTGCATCTTTTGAGCGCAGTACTGAGCCTGAAAACCGTTTCCAACCCCACTTACAAGTAAAACTAGCTAAAATGTGCCTGGCTGCTGTTCACTGAAAAGCTCATTCTGGGTACATTTTTGGCATACATTTGCTTCTCCCGGGTCAGCTGAGCAGTGAATTTCTACTTAACTACCTCCTATCAGGAGAGACCTCAGGGCTGCAACTTTTGAGCGCAGTACTGAGCCTGATACCCGTTTCCAACCCCACTTACAAGTAAAACTAGCTAAAATGTGCCTGGCTGCTGTTCACTGAAAAGTTCATTCTGGGTACATTTTTGGCATACATTTGCTTCTCCCGGGTCAGCTGAGCAGCGAATTTCTACTTAACTACCTCCTATCAGGAGAGACCTCAGGGCTGCATCTTTAGAGCGCAGTACTGAGCCTGAAAACCATTTACAACCCCACTTACAAGTAAAACTGGCTAAAATGTGCCTGGCTGCTGTTCACTGAAAAGCTCATTCTGCATACTTTTTTGGCAGACATTTGCTCCTGCCGGGTCAGCTGAGCAGCGAATTTCCACTTAACTACCTCCTATCAGGAGAGACCTCAGGGCTGCATCTTTTGAGCGCAGTACTGAGCCTGAAAACCATTTACAAACCCACTTACACAAGTAAAACTAGCTAAAATGTGCCTGGCTGCTGTTCACTGAAAAGCTTATTCTGCATACATTTTTGGCATATATTTGCTCCTGCCGGGTCAGCTGAGCAGCAAATTTTTACTTAACTACCCCCTAATCAGGAGAGACCTCAGGGCTGCATCCTTTGAGCGCAGTACTGAGCCTGATACCCGTTTCCAACCCCACTTACAAGTAAAACTAGCTAAAATGTGCCTGGCTGCTGTTCACTGAAAAGCTCATTCTGGGTACATTTTTGGCATACATTTGCTTCTCCCGGGTCAGCTGAGCAGCGAGTTTCTACTTAACTACCTCCTATCAGGAGAGACCTCAGGGCTGCATCCTTTGCGCGCAGTACTGAGCCTGAATTAGCGTTTACAACCCCACTTACAAGTAAACTAGCTAAAACGTGCCTGGCTGCTGTTCACTGAAAAGCTCATTCTGGGTACATTTTTGGTATACATTTGCTTCTGCCGGGTCAGCTGAGCAGTGAATTTCTACTTAACTACCCCCTATCAGGAGAGACCTCAGGGCTGCATCTTTTGAGCGCGGTACTGAGCCTGAAAACCGTTTACAACCCCACTTACAAGTAAAACTAGCTAAAATGTGCCTGGCTGCTGTTCACTGATAAGCTTATTCTGCATACATTTTTGGCATATATTTGCTCCTGCCGGGTCAGCTGAGCAGCAAATTTTTACTTAACTACCCTCTAATCAGGAGAGACCTCAGGGCTGCATCCTTTGAGGGCAGTACTGAGCCTGATACCCGTTTCCAACCCCACTTACAAGTAAAACTAGCTAAAATGTGCCTGGCTGCTGTTCACTGAAAAGCTCATTCTGCATACATTTTTGGCATACATTTGCTTCTCCCGGGTCAGCTGAGCAGCGAATTTCTACTTAACTACTTCATATCAGGAGAGACCTCAGGGCTGCATCTTTTGAGCGCAGTACTGAGCCTGAAAACCGTTTCCAACCCCACTTACAAGTAAAACTAGCTAAAATGTGCCTGGCTGCTGTTCACTGAAAAGCTCATTCTGGGTACATTTTTGGCATACATTTGCTTCTCCCGGGTCAGCTGAGCAGCGAATTTCTACTTAACTACCTCCTATCAGGAGAGACCTCAGGGCTGCATCCTTTGAGCGCAGTACTGAGCCTGAAAAGCGTTTCCAACCCCACTTACAAGTAAAACTAGCTAAAATGTGCCTGGCTGCTGTTCACTGAAAAGGTCATTCTGGGTACATTTTTGGTATACATTTGCTTCTGCCGGGTCAGCTGAGCAGTGAATTTCTACTTAACTACCTCCTATCAGAAGAGACCTCATGGCTGCATCTTTTGAGCGCAGTACTGAGCCTGAAAACCGTTTCCAACCCCACTTACAAGTAAAACTAGCTAAAATGTGCCTGGCTGCTGTTCACTGAAAAGCTCATTCTGGGTACATTTTTGGCATACATTTGCTTCTCCCGGGTCAGCTGAGCAGTGAATTTCTACTTAACTACCTCCTATCAGGAGAGACCTCAGGGCTGCAACTTTTGAGCGCAGTACTGAGCCTGATACCCGTTTCCAACCCCACTTACAAGTAAAACTAGCTAAAATGTGCCTGGCTGCTGTTCACTGAAAAGTTCATTCTGGGTACATTTTTGGCATACATTTGCTTCTCCCGGGTCAGCTGAGCAGCGAATTTCTACTTAACTACCTCCTATCAGGAGAGACCTCAGGGCTGCATCTTTAGAGCGCAGTACTGAGCCTGAAAACCATTTACAACCCCACTTACAAGTAAAACTGGCTAAAATGTGCCTGGCTGCTGTTCACTGAAAAGCTCATTCTGCATACATTTTTGGCAGACATTTGCTCCTGCCGGGTCAGCTGAGCAGCGAATTTCCACTTAACTACCTCCTATCAGGAGAGACCTCAGGGCTGCATCCTTTCAGCGCAGTACTGAGCCTGAAAAGCGTTTACAACCCCACTTACAAGTAAAACTAGCTAAAATGTGCCTGGCTGCTGTTCACTGAAAAGGTCATTCTGGGTACATTTTTGGTATACATTTGCTTCTGCCGGGTCAGCTGAGCAGTGAATTTCTACTTAACTACCTCCTATCAGGGAGAGACCTCAGGGCTGCATCTTTTGAGCGCAGTACTGAGCCTGATACCCGATTCCAACCCCACTTACAAGTAAAACTAGCTAAAATGTGCCTGGCTGCTGTTCACTGAAATGCTCATTCTGGGTACATTTTTGGTATACATTTGCTTCTGCCGGGTCAGCTGAGCAGTGAATTTCTACTTAACTACCTCCTATCAGAAGAGACCTCATGGCTGCATCTTTTGAGTGCAGTACTGAGCCTGAAAACCGTTTACAACCCCACTTACAAGTAAAACTAGCTAAAATGTGCCTGGCTGCTGTTCACTGAAAAGCTCATTCTGGGTACATTTTTGGCATACATTTGCTTCTCCCGGGTCAGCTGAGCAGCGAGTTTCTACTTAACTACCTCCTATCAGGAGAGACCTCAGGGCTGCATCCTTTGCGCGCAGTACTGAGCCTGAATTAGCGTTTACAACCCCACTTACAAGTAAACTAGCTAAAACGTGCCTGGCTGCTGTTCACTGAAAAGCTCATTCTGGGTACATTTTTGGTATACATTTGCTTCTGCCGGGTCAGCTGAGCAGTGAATTTCTACTTAACTACCCCCTATCAGGAGAGACCTCAGGGCTGCATCTTTTGAGCGCAGTACTGAGCCTGAAAACCGTTTACAACCCCACTTACAAGTAAAACTAGCTAAAATGTGCCTGGCTGCTGTTCACTGATATGCTTATTCTGCATATATTTGCTCCTGCCGGGTCAGCTGAGCAGCAAATTTTTACTTAACTACCCTCTAATCAGGAGAGACCTCAGGGCTGCATCCTTTGAGGGCAGTACTGAGCCTGATACCCGTTTCAAACCCCACTTACAAGTAAAACTAGCTAAAATGTGCCTGGCTGCTGTTCACTGAAAAGCTCATTCTGCATACATTTTTGGCATACATTTGCTTCTCCCGGGTCAGCTGAGCAGCGAATTTCTACTTAACTACTTCCTATCAGGAGAGACCTCAGGGCTGCATCTTTTGAGCGCAGTACTGAGCCTGAAAACCGTTTCCAACCCCACTTACAAGTAAAACTAGCTAAAATGTGCCTGGCTGCTGTTCACTGAAAAGCTCATTCTGGGTACATTTTTGGCAGACATTTGCTTCTCCCGGGTCAGCTGAGCAGCGAATTTCTACTTAACTACCTCCTATCAGGAGAGACCTCAGGGCTGCATCCTTTGAGCGCAGTACTGAGCCTGAAAAGCGTTTCCAACCCCACTTACAAGTAAAACTAGCTAAAATGTGCTTGGCTGCTGTTCACTGAAAAGGTCATTCTGGGTACATTTTTGGTATACATTTGCTTCTGCCGGGTCAGCTGAGCAGTGAATTTCTACTTAACTACCTCCTATCAGGAGAGACCTCAGGGCTGCATCTTTTGAGCGCAGTACTGAGCCTGAAAACCGTTTCCAACCCCACTTACAAGTAAAACTAGCTAAAATGTGCCTGGCTGCTGTTCACTGAAAAGCTCATTCTGGGTACATTTTTGGCATACATTTGCTTCTCCCGGGTCAGCTGAGCAGCGAATTTCTACTTAACTACCTCCTATCAGGAGAGACCTCAGGGCTGCATCCTTTGAGCGCAGTACTGAGCCTGAAAAGCGTTTCCAACCCCACTTACAAGTAAAACTAGCTAAAATGTGCCTGGCTGCTGTTCACTGAAAAGGTCATTCTGGGTACATTTTTGGTATACATTTGCTTCTGCCGGGTCAGCTGAGCAGTGAATTTCTACTTAACTACCTCCTATCAGAAGAGACCTCATGGCTGCATCTTTTGAGCGCAGTACTGAGCCTGAAAACCGTTTCCAACCCCACTTACAAGTAAAACTAGCTAAAATGTGCCTGGCTGCTGTTCACTGAAAAGCTCATTCTGGGTACATTTTTGGCATACATTTGCTTCTCCCGGGTCAGCTGAGCAGTGAATTTCTACTTAACTACCTCCTATCAGGAGAGACCTCAGGGCTGCAACTTTTGAGCGCAGTACTGAGCCTGATACCCGTTTCCAACCCCACTTACAAGTAAAACTAGCTAAAATGTGCCTGGCTGCTGTTCACTGAAAAGTTCATTCTGGGTACATTTTTGGCATACATTTGCTTCTCCCGGGTCAGCTGAGCAGCGAATTTCTACTTAACTACCTCCTATCAGGAGAGACCTCAGGGCTGCATCTTTAGAGCGCAGTACTGAGCCTGAAAACCATTTACAACCCCACTTACAAGTAAAACTGGCTAAAATGTGCCTGGCTGCTGTTCACTGAAAAGCTCATTCTGCATACATTTTTGGCAGACATTTGCTCCTGCCGGGTCAGCTGAGCAGCGAATTTCCACTTAACTACCTCCTATCAGGAGAGACCTCAGGGCTGCATCCTTTCAGCGCAGTACTGAGCCTGAAAAGCGTTTACAACCCCACTTACAAGTAAAACTAGCTAAAATGTGCCTGGCTGCTGTTCACTGAAAAGGTCATTCTGGGTACATTTTTGGTATACATTTGCTTCTGCCGGGTCAGCTGAGCAGTGAATTTCTACTTAACTACCTCCTATCAGGGAGAGACCTCAGGGCTGCATCTTTTGAGCGCAGTACTGAGCCTGATACCCGATTCCAACCCCACTTACAAGTAAAACTAGCTAAAATGTGCCTGGCTGCTGTTCACTGAAAAGCTCATTCTGGGTACATTTTTTGTATACATTTGCTTCTGCCGGGTCAGCTGAGCAGTGAATTTCTACTTAACTACCTCCTATCAGGAGAGACCTCAGGGCTGCATCTTTTGAGCGCAGTACTGAGCCTGAAAACCATTTACACCCCCAATTACAAGTAAAACTAGCTAAAATGTGCCTGGCTGCTGTTCACTGAAAAGCTCATTCTGCATACATTTTTGGCATATATTTGCTCCTGCCGGGTCAGCTGAGCAGCGAGTTTCTACTTAACTACCTCCTATCAGGAGAGACCTCAGGGCTGCATCCTTTGAGCGCAGTACTGAGCCTGAAAAGCGTTTACAACCCCACTTACACGTAATACTAGCTAAAATGTGCCTGGCTGCTGTTCACTGAAAAGGTCATTCTGGGTACATTTTTGGTATACATTTGCTACTCCCGGGTCAGCTGAGCAGTGAATTTCTACTTAACTACCTCCTATCAGAAGAGACCTCATGGCTGCATCTTTTGAGCGCAGTACTGAGCCTGAAAACCGTTTCCAACCCCACTTACAAGTAAAACTAGCTAAAATGTGCCTGGCTGCTGTTCACTGAAAAGCTCATTCTGGGTACATTTTTGGCATACATTTGCTTCTCCCGGGTCAGCTGAGCAGTGAATTTCTACTTAACTACCTCCTATCAGGAGAGACCTCGGGGCTGCAACTTTTGAGCGCAGTACTGAGCCTGATACCCGTTTCCAACCCCACTTACAAGTAAAACTAGCTAAAATGTGCCTGGCTGCTGTTCACTGAAAAGTTCATTCTGGGTACATTTTTGGCATACATTTGCTTCTCCCGGGTCAGCTGAGCAGCGAATTTCTACTTAACTACCTCCTATCAGGAGAGACCTCAGGGCTGCATCTTTAGAGCGCAGTACTGAGCCTGAAAACCATTTACAACCCCACTTACAAGTAAAACTGGCTAAAATGTGCCTGGCTGCTGTTCACTGAAAAGCTCATTCTGCATACATTTTTGGCAGACATTTGCTCCTGCCGGGTCAGCTGAGCAGCGAATTTCCACTTAACTACCTCCTATCAGGAGAGACCTCAGGGCTGCATCTTTTGAGCGCAGTACTGAGCCTGAAAACCATTTACAAACCCACTTACACAAGTAAAACTAGCTAAAATGTGCCTGGCTGCTGTTCACTGAAAAGCTTATTCTGCATACATTTTTGGCATATATTTGCTCCTGCCGGGTCAGCTGAGCAGCAAATTTTTACTTAACTACCCCCTAATCAGGAGAGACCTCAGGGCTGCATCCTTTGAGCGCAGTACTGAGCCTGATACCCGTTTCCAACCCCACTTACAAGTAAAACTAGCTAAAATGTGCCTGGCTGCTGTTCACTGAAAAGCTCATTCTGGGTACATTTTTGGCATACATTTGCTTCTCCCGGGTCAGCTGAGCAGCGAGTTTCTACTTAACTACCTCCTATCAGGAGAGACCTCAGGGCTGCATCCTTTGCGCGCAGTACTGAGCCTGAATTAGCGTTTACAACCCCACTTACAAGTAAACTAGCTAAAACGTGCCTGGCTGCTGTTCACTGAAAAGCTCATTCTGGGTACATTTTTGGTATACATTTGCTTCTGCCGGGTCAGCTGAGCAGTGAATTTCTACTTAACTACCTCCTATCAGGGAGAGACCTCAGGGCTGCATCTTTTGAGCACAGTACTGAGCCTGATACCCGATTCCAACCCCACTTACAAGTAAAACTAGCTAAAATGTGCCGGGCTGCTGTTCACTGAAAAGCTCATTCTGGGTACATTTTTTGTATACATTTGCTTCTGCCGGGTCAGCTGAGCAGTGAATTTCTACTTAACTACCTCCTATCAGGAGAGACCTCAGGGCTGCATCTTTTGAGCGCAGTACTGAGCCTGAAAACCATTTATACCCCCAATTACAAGTAAAACTAGCTAAAATGTGCCTGGCTGCTGTTCGCTGAAAAGCTCATTCTGCATACATTTTTGGCATATATTTGCTCCTGCCGGGTCAGCTGAGCAGCGAGTTTCTACTTAACTACCTCCTATCAGGAGAGACCTCAGGGCTGCATCCTTTGAGCGCAGTACTGAGCCTGAAAAGCGTTTACAACTCCACTTACACGTAATACTAGCTAAAATGTGCCTGGCTGCTGTTCACTGAAAAGGTCATTCTGGGTACATTTTTGGTATACATTTGCTACTCCCGGGTCAGCTGAGCAGTGAATTTCTACTTAACTACCTCCTATCAGAAGAGACCTCATGGCTGCATCTTTTGAGCGCAGTACTGAGCCTGAAAACCGTTTCCAACCCCACTTACAAGTAAAACTAGCTAAAATGTGCCTGGCTGCTGTTCACTGAAAAGCTCATTCTGGGTACATTTTTGGCATACATTTGCTTCTCCCGGGTCAGCTGAGCAGTGAATTTCTACTTAACTACCTCCTATCAGGAGAGACCTCAGGGCTGCAACTTTTGAGCGCAGTACTGAGCCTGATACCCGTTTCCAACCCCACTTACAAGTAAAACTAGCTAAAATGTGCCTGGCTGCTGTTCACTGAAAAGTTCATTCTGGGTACATTTTTGGCATACATTTGCTTCTCCCGGGTCAGCTGAGCAGCGAATTTCTACTTAACTACCTCCTATCAGGAGAGACCTCAGGGCTGCATCTTTAGAGCGCAGTACTGAGCCTGAAAACCATTTACAACCCCACTTACAAGTAAAACTGGCTAAAATGTGCCTGGCTGCTGTTCACTGAAAAGCTCATTCTGGGTACATTTTTGGCATACATTTGCTTCTCCCGGGTCAGCTGAGCAGCGAGTTTCTACTTAACTACCTCCTATCAGGAGAGACCTCAGGGCTGCATCCTTTGCGCGCAGTACTGAGCCTGAATTAGCGTTTACAACCCCACTTACAAGTAAACTAGCTAAAACGTGCCTGGCTGCTGTTCACTGAAAAGCTCATTCTGGGTACATTTTTGGTATACATTTGCTTCTGCCGGGTCAGCTGAGCAGTGAATTTCTACTTAACTACCTCCTATCAGGGAGAGACCTCAGGGCTGCATCTTTTGAGCGCAGTACTGAGCCTGATACCCGATTCCAACCCCACTTACAAGTAAAACTAGCTAAAATGTGCCTGGCTGCTGTTCACTGAAAAGCTCATTCTGGGTACATTTTTTGTATACATTTGCTTCTGCCGGGTCAGCTGAGCAGTGAATTTCTACTTAACTACCTCCTATCAGGAGAGACCTCAGGGCTGCATCTTTTGAGCGCAGTACTGAGCCTGAAAACCATTTACACCCCCAATTACAAGTAAAACTAGCTAAAATGTGCCTGGCTGCTGTTCACTGAAAAGCTCATTCTGCATACATTTTTGGCATATATTTGCTCCTGCCGGGTCAGCTGAGCAGCGAGTTTCTACTTAACTACCTCCTATCAGGAGAGACCTCAGGGCTGCATCCTTTGAGCACAGTACTGAGCCTGAAAAGCGTTTACAACCCCACTTACACGTAATACTAGCTAAAATGTGCCTGGCTGCTGTTCACTGAAAAGGTCATTCTGGGTACATTTTTGGTATACATTTGCTACTCCCGGGTCAGCTGAGCAGTGAATTTCTACTTAACTACCTCCTATCAGAAGAGACCTCATGGCTGCATCTTTTGAGCGCAGTACTGAGCCTGAAAACCGTTTCCAACCCCACTTACAAGTAAAACTAGCTAAAATGTGCCTGGCTGCTGTTCACTGAAAAGCTCATTCTGGGTACATTTTTGGCATACATTTGCTTCTCCCGGGTCAGCTGAGCAGTGAATTTCTACTTAACTACCTCCTATCAGGAGAGACCTCAGGGCTGCAACTTTTGAGCGCAGTACTGAGCCTGATACCCGTTTCCAACCCCACTTACAAGTAAAACTAGCTAAAATGTGCCTGGCTGCTGTTCACTGAAAAGTTCATTCTGGGTACATTTTTGGCATACATTTGCTTCTCCCGGGTCAGCTGAGCAGCGAATTTCTACTTAACTACCTCCTATCAGGAGAGACCTCAGGGCTGCATCTTTAGAGCGCAGTACTGAGCCTGAAAACCATTTACAACCCCACTTACAAGTAAAACTGGCTAAAATGTGCCTGGCTGCTGTTCACTGAAAAGCTCATTCTGCATACTTTTTTGGCAGACATTTGCTCCTGCCGGGTCAGCTGAGCAGCGAATTTCCACTTAACTACCTCCTATCAGGAGAGACCTCAGGGCTGCATCTTTTGAGCGCAGTACTGAGCCTGAAAACCATTTACAAACCCACTTACACAAGTAAAACTAGCTAAAATGTGCCTGGCTGCTGTTCACTGAAAAGCTTATTCTGCATACATTTTTGGCATATATTTGCTCCTGCCGGGTCAGCTGAGCAGCAAATTTTTACTTAACTACCCCCTAATCAGGAGAGACCTCAGGGCTGCATCCTTTGAGCGCAGTACTGAGCCTGATACCCGTTTCCAACCCCACTTACAAGTAAAACTAGCTAAAATGTGCCTGGCTGCTGTTCACTGAAAAGCTCATTCTGGGTACATTTTTGGCATACATTTGCTTCTCCCGGGTCAGCTGAGCAGCGAGTTTCTACTTAACTACCTCCTATCAGGAGAGACCTCAGGGCTGCATCCTTTGCGCGCAGTACTGAGCCTGAATTAGCGTTTACAACCCCACTTACAAGTAAACTAGCTAAAACGTGCCTGGCTGCTGTTCACTGAAAAGCTCATTCTGGGTACATTTTTGGTATACATTTGCTTCTGCCGGGTCAGCTGAGCAGTGAATTTCTACTTAACTACCCCCTATCAGGAGAGACCTCAGGGCTGCATCTTTTGAGCGCAGTACTGAGCCTGATACCCGATTCCAACCCCACTTACAAGTAAAACTAGCTAAAATGTGCCTGGCTGCTGTTCACTGAAAAGCTCATTCTGGGTACATTTTTTGTATACATTTGCTTCTGCCGGGTCAGCTGAGCAGTGAATTTCTACTTAACTACCTCCTATCAGGAGAGACCTCAGGGCTGCATCTTTTGAGCGCAGTACTGAGCCTGAAAACCATTTACACCCCCAATTACAAGTAAAACTAGCTAAAATGTGCCTGGCTGCTGTTCACTGAAAAGCTCATTCTGCATACATTTTTGGCATATATTTGCTCCTGCCGGGTCAGCTGAGCAGCGAGTTTCTACTTAACTACCTCCTATCAGGAGAGACCTCAGGGCTGCATCCTTTGAGCGCAGTACTGAGCCTGAAAAGCGTTTACAACTCCACTTACACGTAATACTAGCTAAAATGTGCCTGGCTGCTGTTCACTGAAAAGGTCATTCTGGGTACATTTTTGGTATACATTTGCTACTCCCGGGTCAGCTGAGCAGTGAATTTCTACTTAACTACCTCCTATCAGAAGAGACCTCATGGCTGCATCTTTTGAGCGCAGTACTGAGCCTGAAAACCGTTTCCAACCCCACTTACAAGTAAAACTAGCTAAAATGTGCCTGGCTGCTGTTCACTGAAAAGCTCATTCTGGGTACATTTTTGGCATACATTTGCTTCTCCCGGGTCAGCTGAGCAGTGAATTTCTACTTAACTACCTCCTATCAGGAGAGACCTCAGGGCTGCAACTTTTGAGCGCAGTACTGAGCCTGATACCCGTTTCCAACCCCACTTACAAGTAAAACTAGCTAAAATGTGCCTGGCTGCTGTTCACTGAAAAGTTCATTCTGGGTACATTTTTGGCATACATTTGCTTCTCCCGGGTCAGCTGAGCAGCGAATTTCTACTTAACTACCTCCTATCAGGAGAGACCTCAGGGCTGCATCTTTAGAGCGCAGTACTGAGCCTGAAAACCATTTACAACCCCACTTACAAGTAAAACTGGCTAAAATGTGCCTGGCTGCTGTTCACTGAAAAGCTCATTCTGGGTACATTTTTGGCATACATTTGCTTCTCCCGGGTCAGCTGAGCAGCGAGTTTCTACTTAACTACCTCCTATCAGGAGAGACCTCAGGGCTGCATCCTTTGCGCGCAGTACTGAGCCTGAATTAGCGTTTACAACCCCACTTACAAGTAAACTAGCTAAAACGTGCCTGGCTGCTGTTCACTGAAAAGCTCATTCTGGGTACATTTTTGGTATACATTTGCTTCTGCCGGGTCAGCTGAGCAGTGAATTTCTACTTAACTACCTCCTATCAGGGAGAGACCTCAGGGCTGCATCTTTTGAGCGCAGTACTGAGCCTGATACCCGATTCCAACCCCACTTACAAGTAAAACTAGCTAAAATGTGCCTGGCTGCTGTTCACTGAAAAGCTCATTCTGGGTACATTTTTTGTATACATTTGCTTCTGCCGGGTCAGCTGAGCAGTGAATTTCTACTTAACTACCTCCTATCAGGAGAGACCTCAGGGCTGCATCTTTTGAGCGCAGTACTGAGCCTGAAAACCATTTACACCCCCAATTACAAGTAAAACTAGCTAAAATGTGCCTGGCTGCTGTTCACTGAAAAGCTCATTCTGCATAAATTTTTGGCATATATTTGCTCCTGCCGGGTCAGCTGAGCAGCGAGTTTCTACTTAACTACCTCCTATCAGGAGAGACCTCAGGGCTGCATCCTTTGAGCGCAGTACTGAGCCTGAAAAGCGTTTACAACCCCACTTACACGTAATACCAGCTAAAATGTGCCTGGCTGCTGTTCACTGAAAAGGTCATTCTGGGTACATTTTTGGTATACATTTGCTACTCCCGGGTCAGCTGAGCAGTGAATTTCTACTTAACTACCTCCTATCAGAAGAGACCTCATGGCTGCATCTTTTGAGCGCAGTACTGAGCCTGAAAACCGTTTCCAACCCCACTTACAAGTAAAACTAGCTAAAATGTGCCTGGCTGCTGTTCACTGAAAAGCTCATTCTGGGTACATTTTTGGCATACATTTGCTTCTCCCGGGTCAGCTGAGCAGTGAATTTCTACTTAACTACCTCCTATCAGGAGAGACCTCAGGGCTGCAACTTTTGAGCGCAGTACTGAGCCTGATACCCGTTTCCAACCCCACTTACAAGTAAAACTAGCTAAAATGTGCCTGGCTGCTGTTCACTGAAAAGTTCATTCTGGGTACATTTTTGGCATACATTTGCTTCTCCCGGGTCAGCTGAGCAGCGAATTTCTACTTAACTACCTCCTATCAGGAGAGACCTCAGGGCTGCATCTTTAGAGCGCAGTACTGAGCCTGAAAACCATTTACAACCCCACTTACAAGTAAAACTGGCTAAAATGTGCCTGGCTGCTGTTCACTGAAAAGCTCATTCTGCATACTTTTTTGGCAGACATTTGCTCCTGCCGGGTCAGCTGAGCAGCGAATTTCCACTTAACTACCTCCTATCAGGAGAGACCTCAGGGCTGCATCTTTTGAGCGCAGTACTGAGCCTGAAAACCATTTACAAACCCACTTACACAAGTAAAACTAGCTAAAATGTGCCTGGCTGCTGTTCACTGAAAAGCTTATTCTGCATACATTTTTGGCATATATTTGCTCCTGCCGGGTCAGCTGAGCAGCAAATTTTTACTTAACTACCCCCTAATCAGGAGAGACCTCAGGGCTGCATCCTTTGAGCGCAGTACTGAGCCTGATACCCGTTTCCAACCCCACTTACAAGTAAAACTAGCTAAAATGTGCCTGGCTGCTGTTCACTGAAAAGCTCATTCTGGGTACATTTTTGGCATACATTTGCTTCTCCCGGGTCAGCTGAGCAGCGAGTTTCTACTTAACTACCTCCTATCAGGAGAGACCTCAGGGCTGCATCCTTTGCGCGCAGTACTGAGCCTGAATTAGCGTTTACAACCCCACTTACAAGTAAACTAGCTAAAACGTGCCTGGCTGCTGTTCACTGAAAAGCTCATTCTGGGTACATTTTTGGTATACATTTGCTTCTGCCGGGTCAGCTGAGCAGTGAATTTCTACTTAACTACCCCCTATCAGGAGAGACCTCAGGGCTGCATCTTTTGAGCGCGGTACTGAGCCTGAAAACCGTTTACAACCCCATTTACAAGTAAAACTAGCTAAAATGTGCCTGGCTGCTGTTCACTGATAAGCTTATTCTGCATACATTTTTGGCATATATTTGCTCCTGCCGGGTCAGCTGAGCAGCAAATTTTTACTTAACTACCCTCTAATCAGGAGAGACTTCAGGGCTGCATCCTTTGAGGGCAGTACTGAGCCTGATACCCGTTTCCAACCCCACTTACAAGTAAAACTAGCTAAAATGTGCCTGGCTGCTGTTCACTGAAAAGCTCATTCTGCATACATTTTTGGCATACATTTGCTTCTCCCGGGTCAGCTGAGCAGCGAATTTCTACTTAACTACTTCCTATCAGGAGAGACCTCAGGGCTGCATCTTTTGAGCGCAGTACTGAGCCTGAAAACCGTTTCCAACCCCACTTACAAGTAAAACTAGCTAAAATGTGCCTGGCTGCTGTTCACTGAAAAGCTCATTCTGGGTACATTTTTGGCAGACATTTGCTTCTCCCGGGTCAGCTGAGCAGCGAATTTCTACTTAACTACCTCCTATCAGGAGAGACCTCAGGGCTGCATCCTTTGAGCGCAGTACTGAGCCTGAAAAGCGTTTCCAACCCCACTTACAAGTAAAACTAGCTAAAATGTGCCTGGCTGCTGTTCACTGAAAAGGTCATTCTGGGTACATTTTTGGTATACATTTGCTTCTGCCGGGTCAGCTGAGCAGTGAGTTTCTACTTAACTACCTCCTATCAGGAGAGACCTCATGGCTGCATCTTTTGAGCGCAGTACTGAGCCTGAAAACCGTTTCCAACCCCACTTACAAGTAAAACTAGCTAAAATGTGCCTGGCTGCTGTTCACTGAAAAGCTCATTCTGGGTACATTTTTGGCATACATTTGCTTCTCCCGGGTCAGCTGAGCAGTGAATTTCTACTTAACTACCTCCTATCAGGAGAGACCTCAGGGCTGCAACTTTTGAGCGCAGTACTGAGCCTGATACCCGTTTCCAACCCCACTTACAAGTAAAACTAGCTAAAATGTGCCTGGCTGCTGTTCACTGAAAAGTTCATTCTGGGTACATTTTTGGCATACATTTGCTTCTCCCGGGTCAGCTGAGCAGCGAATTTCTACTTAACTACCTCCTATCAGGAGAGACCTCAGGGCTGCATCTTTAGAGCGCAGTACTGAGCCTGAAAACCATTTACAACCCCACTTACAAGTAAAACTGGCTAAAATGTGCCTGGCTGCTGTTCACTGAAAAGCTCATTCTGGGTACATTTTTGGCATACATTTGCTTCTCCCGGGTCAGCTGAGCAGCGAGTTTCTACTTAACTACCTCCTATCAGGAGAGACCTCAGGGCTGCATCCTTTGCGCGCAGTACTGAGCCTGAATTAGCGTTTACAACCCCACTTACAAGTAAACTAGCTAAAACGTGCCTGGCTGCTGTTCACTGAAAAGCTCATTCTGGGTACATTTTTGGTATACATTTGCTTCTGCCGGGTCAGCTGAGCAGTGAATTTCTACTTAACTACCTCCTATCAGGGAGAGACCTCAGGGCTGCATCTTTTGAGCGCAGTACTGAGCCTGATACCCGATTCCAACCCCACTTACAAGTAAAACTAGCTAAAATGTGCCTGGCTGCTGTTCACTGAAAAGCTCATTCTGGGTACATTTTTTGTATACATTTGCTTCTGCCGGGTCAGCTGAGCAGTGAATTTCTACTTAACTACCTCCTATCAGGAGAGACCTCAGGGCTGCATCTTTTGAGCGCAGTACTGAGCCTGAAAACCATTTACACCCCCAATTACAAGTAAAACTAGCTAAAATGTGCCTGGCTGCTGTTCACTGAAAAGCTCATTCTGCATACATTTTTGGCATATATTTGCTCCTGCCGGGTCAGCTGAGCAGCGAGTTTCTACTTAACTACCTCCTATCAGGAGAGACCTCAGGGCTGCATCCTTTGAGCGCAGTACTGAGCCTGAAAAGCGTTTACAACCCCACTTACACGTAATACCAGCTAAAATGTGCCTGGCTGCTGTTCACTGAAAAGGTCATTCTGGGTACATTTTTGGTATACATTTGCTACTCCCGGGTCAGCTGAGCAGTGAATTTCTACTTAACTACCTCCTATCAGAAGAGACCTCATGGCTGCATCTTTTGAGCGCAGTACTGAGCCTGAAAACCGTTTCCAACCCCACTTACAAGTAAAACTAGCTAAAATGTGCCTGGCTGCTGTTCACTGAAAAGCTCATTCTGGGTACATTTTTGGCATACATTTGCTTCTCCCGGGTCAGCTGAGCAGTGAATTTCTACTTAACTACCTCCTATCAGGAGAGACCTCAGGGCTGCAACTTTTGAGCGCAGTACTGAGCCTGATACCCGTTTCCAACCCCACTTACAAGTAAAACTAGCTAAAATGTGCCTGGCTGCTGTTCACTGAAAAGTTCATTCTGGGTACATTTTTGGCATACATTTGCTTCTCCCGGGTCAGCTGAGCAGCGAATTTCTACTTAACTACCTCCTATCAGGAGAGACCTCAGGGCTGCATCTTTAGAGCGCAGTACTGAGCCTGAAAACCATTTACAACCCCACTTACAAGTAAAACTGGCTAAAATGTGCCTGGCTGCTGTTCACTGAAAAGCTCATTCTGCATACTTTTTTGGCAGACATTTGCTCCTGCCGGGTCAGCTGAGCAGCGAATTTCCACTTAACTACCTCCTATCAGGAGAGACCTCAGGGCTGCATCTTTTGAGCGCAGTACTGAGCCTGAAAACCATTTACAAACCCACTTACACAAGTAAAACTAGCTAAAATGTGCCTGGCTGCTGTTCACTGAAAAGCTTATTCTGCATACATTTTTGGCATATATTTGCTCCTGCCGGGTCAGCTGAGCAGCAAATTTTTACTTAACTACCCCCTAATCAGGAGAGACCTCAGGGCTGCATCCTTTGAGCGCAGTACTGAGCCTGATACCCGTTTCCAACCCCACTTACAAGTAAAACTAGCTAAAATGTGCCTGGCTGCTGTTCACTGAAAAGCTCATTCTGGGTACATTTTTGGCATACATTTGCTTCTCCCGGGTCAGCTGAGCAGCGAGTTTCTACTTAACTACCTCCTATCAGGAGAGACCTCAGGGCTGCATCCTTTGCGCGCAGTACTGAGCCTGAATTAGCGTTTACAACCCCACTTACAAGTAAACTAGCTAAAACGTGCCTGGCTGCTGTTCACTGAAAAGCTCATTCTGGGTACATTTTTGGTATACATTTGCTTCTGCCGGGTCAGCTGAGCAGTGAATTTCTACTTAACTACCCCCTATCAGGAGAGACCTCAGGGCTGCATCTTTTGAGCGCGGTACTGAGCCTGAAAACCGTTTACAACCCCATTTACAAGTAAAACTAGCTAAAATGTGCCTGGCTGCTGTTCACTGATAAGCTTATTCTGCATACATTTTTGGCATATATTTGCTCCTGCCGGGTCAGCTGAGCAGCAAATTTTTACTTAACTACCCTCTAATCAGGAGAGACTTCAGGGCTGCATCCTTTGAGGGCAGTACTGAGCCTGATACCCGTTTCCAACCCCACTTACAAGTAAAACTAGCTAAAATGTGCCTGGCTGCTGTTCACTGAAAAGCTCATTCTGCATACATTTTTGGCATACATTTGCTTCTCCCGGGTCAGCTGAGCAGCGAATTTCTACTTAACTACTTCCTATCAGGAGAGACCTCAGGGCTGCATCTTTTGAGCGCAGTACTGAGCCTGAAAACCGTTTCCAACCCCACTTACAAGTAAAACTAGCTAAAATGTGCCTGGCTGCTGTTCACTGAAAAGCTCATTCTGGGTACATTTTTGGCAGACATTTGCTTCTCCCGGGTCAGCTGAGCAGCGAATTTCTACTTAACTACCTCCTATCAGGAGAGACCTCAGGGCTGCATCCTTTGAGCGCAGTACTGAGCCTGAAAAGCGTTTCCAACCCCACTTACAAGTAAAACTAGCTAAAATGTGCCTGGCTGCTGTTCACTGAAAAGGTCATTCTGGGTACATTTTTGGTATACATTTGCTTCTGCCGGGTCAGCTGAGCAGTGAGTTTCTACTTAACTACCTCCTATCAGGAGAGACCTCAGGGCTGCATCTTTTGAGCGCAGTACTGAGCCTGAAAACCGTTTCCAACCCCACTTACAAGTAAAACTAGCTAAAATGTGCCTGGCTGCTGTTCACTGAAAAGCTCATTCTGGGTACATTTTTGGCATACATTTGCTTCTCCCGGGTCAGCTGAGCAGCGAATTTCTACTTAACTACCTCCTATCAGGAGAGACCTCAGGGCTGCATCTTTTGAGCGCAGTACTGAGCCTGAAAAGCGTTTCCAACCCCACTTACAAGTAAAACTAGCTAAAATGTGCCTGGCTGCTGTTCACTGAAAAGGTCATTCTGGGTACATTTTTGGTATACATTTGCTTCTGCCGGGTCAGCTGAGCAGTGAATTTCTACTTAACTACCTCCTATCAGAAGAGACCTCATGGCTGCATCTTTTGAGCGCAGTACTGAGCCTGAAAACCGTTTCCAACCCCACTTACAAGTAAAACTAGCTAAAATGTGCCTGGCTGCTGTTCACTGAAAAGCTCATTCTGGGTACATTTTTGGCATACATTTGCTTCTCCCGGGTCAGCTGAGCAGTGAATTTCTACTTAACTACCTCCTATCAGGAGAGACCTCAGGGCTGCAACTTTTGAGCGCAGTACTGAGCCTGATACCCGTTTCCAACCCCACTTACAAGTAAAACTAGCTAAAATGTGCCTGGCTGCTGTTCACTGAAAAGTTCATTCTGGGTACATTTTTGGCATACATTTGCTTCTCCCGGGTCAGCTGAGCAGCGAATTTCTACTTAACTACCTCCTATCAGGAGAGACCTCAGGGCTGCATCTTTAGAGCGCAGTACTGAGCCTGAAAACCATTTACAACCCTACTTACAAGTAAAACTGGCTAAAATGTGCCTGGCTGCTGTTCACTGAAAAGCTCATTCTGCATACATTTTTGGCAGACATTTGCTCCTGCCGGGTCAGCTGAGCAGCAAATTTCCACTTAACTACCTCCTATCAGGAGAGACCTCAGGGCTGCATCTTTTGAGCGCAGTACTGAGCCTGAAAACCATTTACAAACCCACTTACACAAGTAAAACTAGCTAAAATGTGCCTGGCTGCTGTTCACTGAAAAGCTTATTCTGCATACATTTTTGGCATATATTTGCTCCTGCCGGGTCAGCTGAGCAGCAAATTTTTACTTAACTACCCCCTAATCAGGAGAGACCTCAGGGCTGCATCCTTTGAGCGCAGTACTGAGCCTGATACCCGTTTCCAACCCCACTTACAAGTAAAACTAGCTAAAATGTGCCTGGCTGCTGTTCACTGAAAAGCTCATTCTGGGTACATTTTTGGCATACATTTGCTTCTCCCGGGTCAGCTGAGCAGCGAGTTTCTACTTAACTACCTCCTATCAGGAGAGACCTCAGGGCTGCATCCTTTGCGCGCAGTACTGAGCCTGAATTAGCGTTTACAACCCCACTTACAAGTAAACTAGCTAAAACGTGCCTGGCTGCTGTTCACTGAAAAGCTCATTCTGGGTACATTTTTGGTATACATTTGCTTCTGCCGGGTCAGCTGAGCAGTGAATTTCTACTTAACTACCTCCTATCAGGAGAGACCTCAGGGCTGCATCTTTTGAGCGCAGTACTGAGCCTGAAAACCGTTTACAACCCCACTTACAAGTAAAACTAGCTAAAATGTGCCTGGCTGCTGTTCACTGATAAGCTTATTCTGCATACATTTTTGGCATATATTTGCTCCTGCCGGGTCAGCTGAGCAGCAAATTTTTACTTAACTACCCTCTAATCAGGAGAGACCTCAGGGCTGCATCCTTTGAGGGCAGTACTGAGCCTGATACCCGTTTCCAACCCCACTTACAAGTAAAACTAGCTAAAATGTGCCTGGCTGCTGTTCACTGAAAAGCTCATTCTGCATACATTTTTGGCATACATTTGCTTCTCCCGGGTCAGCTGAGCAGCGAATTTCTACTTAACTACTTCCTATCAGGAGAGACCTCAGGGCTGCATCTTTTGAGCGCAGTACTGAGCCTGAAAACCGTTTCCAACCCCACTTACAAGTAAAACTAGCTAAAATGTGCCTGGCTGCAGTTCACTGAAAAGCTCATTCTGGGTACATTTTTGGCATACATTTGCTTCTCCCGGGTCAGCTGAGCAGCGAATTTCTACTTAACTACCTCCTATCAGGAGAGACCTCAGGGCTGCATCCTTTGAGCGCAGTACTGAGCCTGAAAAGCGTTTCCAACCCCACTTACAAGTAAAACTAGCTAAAATGTGCCTGGCTGCTGTTCACTGAAAAGGTCATTCTGGGTACATTTTTGGTATACATTTGCTTCTGCCGGGTCAGCTGAGCAGTGAATTTCTACTTAACTACCTCCTATCAGGAGAGACCTCAGGGCTGCATCTTTTGAGCGCAGTACTGAGCCTGAAAACCGTTTCCAACCCCACTTACAAGTAAAACTAGCTAAAATGTGCCTGGCTGCTGTTCACTGAAAAGCTCATTCTGGGTACATTTTTGGCATACATTTGCTTCTCCCGGGTCAGCTGAGCAGCGAATTTCTACTTAACTACCTCCTATCAGGAGAGACCTCAGGGCTGCATCTTTTGAACGCAGTACTGAGCCTGAAAACCATTTACAACCCCACTTACAAGTAAAACTAGCTAAAATGTGCCTTTCTGCTGTTCACTGAAAAGCTCATTCTGCATACATTTTTGGCATAATTTGCTCTTGCCGGGTCAGCTGAGCAGCGAGTTTCTACTTAACTACCTCCTATCAGGAGAGACCTCAGGGCTGCATCCTTTGCGCGCAGTACTGAGCCTGAATTAGCGTTTACAACCCCACTTACAAGTAAACTAGCTAAAACGTGCCTGGCTGCTGTGCACTGAAAAGCTCATTCTGGGTACATTTTTGGTATACATTTGCTACTGCCGGGTCAGCTGAGTAGGGAATTTCTACTTAACTACTCCTATCAGGAGAGACCTCAGGGCTGCATCTTTTGAGCGCAGTACTGAGCCTGATACCCGTTTCCAACCCCACTTACAAGTAAAACTAGCAAAAATGTGCCTGGCTGCTGTTCACTGAAAAGCTCCTTCTGCATACATTTTTGGCATATATTTGCTCCTGCCGGGTCAGCTGAGCAGCGAATTTTTACTAAACTACCCCCTAATCAGGAGAGACCTCAGGGCTGCATCCTTTGAGCGCAGTACTGAGCCTGAAAAGCGTTTACAACCCCACTTACAAGTAAAACTAGCTAAAATGTGCCTGGCTGCTGTTCACTGAAAAGGACATTCTGGGTACTTTTTGGTATACATTTGCTTCTGCCGGGTCAGCTGAGCAGTGAATTTCTACTTAACTACCTCCTATCAGGAGAGAACTCAGGGCTGCGTCTTTTGAGCGCAGTACTGAGCCTGAAAACCGTTTCCAACCCCACTTACAGGTAAAACTAGCTAAAATGTGCCTGGCTGCTGTTCACTGAAAAGCTCATTCTGGGTACATTTTGGTATACATGTGCTTCTGCCGGGTCTCCTGAGCAGTGAATTTCTACATAACTACCTCCTATCAGGAGAGACCTCAGGGCTGCATCTTTTGAGCGCAGTACTGAGCCTGATACCCGTTTCCAACCCCACTTACAAGTAAAACTAGCTAAAATGTGCCTGGCTGCTGTTCACTGAAAAGCTCATTCTGGGTACATTTTTGGCATACATTTGCTTCTCCCGGGTCAGCTGAGCAGCGAATTTCTACTTAACTACCTCTTATCAGGAGAGACCTCAGGGCTGCATCTTTTGAGCGAAGTACTGAGCCTGAAAACCGTTTACAACCCCACTTACAAGTAAAACTAGCTAAAATGTGCCTGGCTGCTGTTCACTGAAAAGCTAATTCTGCATACATTTTTGGCATACATTTGTTTCTGCCGGGTCAGCTGAGCAGTGAATTTCTACTTAACTACCTCCTTTCAGGAGAGACTTCAGGGCTGCATCTTTTGAGCGCAGTACTGAGCCTGAAAACCGTTTACAACCCCACTTACAAGTAAAACTAGCTAAAATGTGCCTGGCTGCTGTTCACTGAAAAGCTCATTCTGGGTACATTTTTGGTATACATTTTCTTCTGCCGGGTCAGCTGAGAGGTAAATTTCTACTTAACTACCTCCTATCAGGAGAGACCTCAGGGCTGCATCCTTTCAGCGCAGTACTGAGCCTGAAAAGCGTTTACAACCCCACTTACACGTAAAACTAGCTAAAATGTGCCTGGCTGCTGTTCACTGAAAAGGTCAGTTCAGTTCAGACAAGCTTTATTCGACGATTGTCATAAAAGCAAACAGTACATACATATAAAGTTTATGAGATATAAGATTACCAAGTTAAAAAATAGTAAAAAAGTTTTCCATTGGAATATACAAATATGTACACATAAAACCATAAATTCATCAAATGACTATAATAAATAAATGATCATTAAAATTTGGTTTCGGTAATGTGAATACATTTTGCATTTTAAACTTTGAGCATTCTACTTCTGATAGCCCAAGCCCAGCCCAAATATTTTGCCACAGCTATACAGACTATCATATCTGTACAGGATCGGATGATGCGAACTGCCATAGTCCCACTAACGGGGCTCATTAACCTGCACATTGGGCGGAGCCACGCTCTCCTTGGCTCACTGTACACTGGGCATTCGAATAGCAGGTGACCAATGGTCTCAGGGCGAGCCAAGCATACTGGACAATCATCCTTGGCCCCAGAAGACCATCTACTAGTGAATGCCCCAACCGGGAGGCTCCCAACCCTCAACTGAAAATATAACTTGCGATCCAGAGGTTTTAAAATAGTGTCCCAAAAGGCTTCCAGTTTTGGGACATCCTTAATATCCAAAAACATTCCGGTCAATGACCCAGGGTCAACAGACCTAAAAGTCCTTGAGGCCACAAATTGCCAGTAAAGAGTCTTTAGAATCTTTTTTGGTGGGAACCTTGAATTTGTGGGGTCATCCCACAGGTTCCCTAGACCCATACTAGTTAGGAGGCCCCGAATGTGATTTAACCACTTGACCTTGTGAAAGGTGTCACTACTAATAATATCGAGCAGGCCCCTTGCGAAGATTTGTAATTCTGGTGTAGTCCAGACTCTCCTCCAGTATAAAACAGGACGAAAGGATGCTATGAGCGCTATTGGGGATAACCCTAAGTCATAATAGAGGGGTTTCATGGGGGTACTCTGCGGTAATTTTATTAAATTCCTTAAAAAGGAATTTTCAGAGGTTGACATCCCTCTCAGACTTTCACATCCCCAAATTTCGACTCCGTACAAGGCCGAGCTGACTACTTTACCATTATAAACCCCCAGTACCGGAGCTATTGGCTTAGTAAATGACTTCTGATGTTCTGCGGTCAAGGCTCCAGTTAACTGTCTGTGTCTTAAGGTGGCCAATTCAATATGATCTTTCCAGGACAAATTACGGTCTATACAAACACCCAAATAGGTAAAAGCTTGGACTCTTTCCAGTGGACGCTGATTCATATTCAATGTACCCTTAAAAGATTTAGAAGCATTAAAAGTCATAAACTTTGATTTCTGTGCGTTTACTTCTAAACCCCGTGCGGTACAAAAATCTTCAAAGAGCTTCAGGCCCTTTTGAAGCCCGCTGGGAGTTTTTGATACTAAGAGACAATCGTCGGCAAACATTAAAATCGGAACTTTTGCTCCTGCAATGATCGGGGCGTCAATGCTAGAGTTAATTAAAATCTTTGCCACGTCATTAATGTATAAGGAAAAGAGAGTTGGCGCCAGGACGCAGCCCTGGCGTACTCCAGTTTCCACTGGGAATTGTGGCGTGACATTCCCGGGGCTCCCCCACCTAATCTGTGCATAATTATGTTCGTGGAGTTTTTTAACCAACGATAAAAGGGGCAGTGGCAGTCCCATGTCACTAAGGACACTCCATAAGGTGGGGCGGGGAACCAGATCAAATGCCGCTCTAAGATCTATAAAAGCTGCATATAAACTTCCACGTCCAATCAGCACGGTCTTCCAGTACAGCATGACAAAATGCAGCACCTGGTCCACCGTGCTGATTGAAGTTCTGAACCCTGCTTGTAAATGGGATAAGATCTTATTGTTACATTCCCAGTCAAGGATTTTATTTAAAACCAGCCTACCAAATATTTTTTGGGAAGTGTCTATCAGGCTGATTGGACGATAGTTACCTGGCAGCGACTTGTCTCCTTTTTTAAAAACGGGTATAATCTCCGCCCCATTCCAAGATATCGGTATTGGGGCTCCCCTAGCAATCAGGTTGGCCAGAAGAAGTATATAGCAACCCCAAGAGTTCTGGTCATTTAAAAAAAGATCTGCAGGTATACCATCAATACCTGGCGCTTTACCAGGGACTACCGAGTCTAAAGCATGATGAACTTCCTTCAGTGTGAAAAAATAATTAGTTTGGGGCTCAAGAGGGACTTCCACTGATGGATGGGTATCCTGCCTTTTAGCGTATTGGGGCTGGAAGTATTCTACCCACTTTTCTTGGGGAACCCAGTTTTGTGGCTTATCAGGGTTTCCCTCCACACCCCACTTATAGACATTCCAAAATCTGCGAGTGTCTTTACAGGAACCTGCTTCCTTAAGGTCTGTCCATCTTTTCTCATCCCAAATACGCTTGGCTTTTAGAACGGCGTTTCTATACCTCAGCCTGGCTGCTCTGATGTTCTCAGCGGGATCAAATTTAATTGCCCTTCCCAAATCTAGACGGGCCTTCCTGCATTCCCCTGTATACCACCGTGGCGGTTCCATTGCGTGTGGACCTTTGTGCTTACAGGGTTTAACAAATAGAGTCTTTAGTTCATCAAAAAGAATTTCGTGGATCCTAGTTCCTTCCTGCAAGCTCAAAATGTTATTTTCCCCTTCCGATAATGACAATAAATCTAACTTTGCTTGTCCAAGCTTACTAGATATAAAATCCATATTCTCTTTATGAAGGGAAACTTTAGGCCATCGGACGTGGTGTAAATCATTTGATATCAAAGTATCATGAGTGGGGGTAGGAGCCATTATAATCCCTGGGTGAACAAAAGGTTCCCAATAAGTAAGGTACATAGACAGGGGATTGTGGTCACTCTCGAGCCTGTCAATTATCGTCATGTCTTGGAGGTGTTTCCACAGGCCCAGGTTGAGCAGAATATAATCTATTCTGCTCTTGCGTGAACCACTTTTAAAGGTATGTGCCCCATTCTTATCGCCTAGGGTCCTTCCATTTGCAGCTCTTAAACCTTTATTTAAACAAATGGAATTCAGTTGGACCACTTTGTCTGACCATTTACTAACCGGATCAAGATCCAGTTTGGGAACCCCCCATTCTCTGTCCTCCTCCTCTGACACATTCCAGTTTCCCTTCATAAGAGGCTCAAAATTTACATTAAAATCCCCCCCCACAATAACATTAAAAGGTGAACAATGACTTTCCAGTAAGTCTTCCATGAGTACGAGGATCTCTGATTTTCCACCCCCCGTACTCCTCACGTATATGTTATAAACATACACTGGAGCTAAATTGGGAAACTTAAGTTTTAGGACCTGTAGATCTCTGTGATTAGTAGGAATAGTATTTACTACTACACTCAAGTCCTGTCGTAACCAGATAGTTAACCCGCCAGATGGTCTTCCCCTTCCTTCCTTAACTGCATGTACACTATAATTTAGATAGCCAGGGAAATGCACTTCCTCCAGTGCCCATGTCTCCTGAAATAGGCATAGATCATATCCTCGGATAAATGTTGCCCATTCAGGTGACTCTAGCTTAGTTTTTAAGCCGGCTACATTCCACGAAAGGACAGAACCATGACAACTATCAAAGGTTTCAGGACAAGGCTTCCCTATAAGATCTTGGTTGGTGGTGTGAGGAATAGGGTCATCAGAGGGTCTTGGACCTATAACTTGAATTATAGAAGAGTTTGCTCGAATACAACTCGGACCCCCTCCAGGTATAACTTTTTTGACATTTTTACTGGCTGAATCAGTAGGGGATAAGATAAAATCATCATTGGAACGGGCCGGTGGAGCTTGGGTTGTAACAAGTTTTGGCAGAATACTACTAGGAACCTCTCCTATAGGGCCACTATTATAAGCTTCACTAGCTAGTTCATTTTGAAATGAGAATGGTAGTCAATCGTTCTGGTCTAATCTAGAACTTTCCCCTGCTAAAATAGCATCCTGATTCCCTTCCGTAGGCTTCCAGAGGTGACGGGGAGTTGCTCTCATCTGAATCCTTGAATAGTCTGGGGAACAGGATCTAAATTCTAGGTTTAGTAATTCTCCAGCTATCGTAGGATTTCTTAGAGTCAGTTCTATACAATCGTAAGCATCACCCTGGAAAGTTAGCCTACTTGCGCTCAGGATGTCCTCCCGGATAACAGATCTACATCCCCTTACATACCTAATCCAGTGGATAGCTTTGTCCGTCAGGGAATCTGGAGATTCACGTCCCCTGCCTATAGGGAGCTTGGGGATATTAATCAAGTATACTGGTGGGGCTATGGCGGGATTAAGATTTGATGTAATGGGGCCTAAATTTGATCCTACATAGCCCCTTTGCTGTCGGCACTGAAAAGGTCATTCTGGGTACATTTTTGGATACATTTGCTTCTGCCGGGTCAGCTGAGCAGTGAATTTCTTAACTACCTCCTATCAGGGAGAGACCTCAGGGCTGCATCTTTTGAGCGCAGTACTGAGCCTGATACCCGTTTCCAACCCCACTTACAAGTAAAACTAGCTAAAATGTGCCTGGCTGCTGTTCACTGAAAAGCTCATTCTGGGTACATTTTTTGGATACATTTGCTTCTGCCGGGTCAGCTGAGCAGTGAATTTCTACTTAACTACCTCCTATCAGGAGAGACCTCAGGGCTGCATCTTTTGAGCGCAGTACTGAGCCTGAAAACCATTTACAACCCAAATTACAAGTAAAACTAGCTAAAATGTGCCTGGCTGCTGTTCACTGAAAAGCTCATTCTGCATACATTTTTGGCATATATTTGCTCCTGCCGGGTCAGCTGAGCAGCGAGTTTCTACTTAACTACCTCCTATCAGGAGAGACCTCAGGGCTGCATCCTTTACGCGCAGTACTGAGCCTGAAAAGCGTTTACAACCCCACTTACAAGTAAACTAGCTAAAACGTGCCTGGCTGCTGTTCACTGAAAAGCTCATTCTGGGTACATTTTTGGTATACATTTGCTTCTGCCGGGTCAGCTGAGCAGCGAATTTTTACTTAACTACCCCCTAATCAGGAGAGACCTCAGGGCTGCATCTTTTGAGCGCAGTACTGAGCCTGATACCCGTTTCCAACCCCACTTACAAGTAAAACTAGCTAAAATGTGCCTGGCTGCTGTTCACTGAAAAGCTCATTCTGGGTACATTTTTGGCATACATTTGCTTCTCCCGGGTCAGCTGAGCAGCGAATTTCTACTTAACTACCTCCTATCAGGAGAGACCTCAGGGCTGCATCTTTTGAGCGCAGTACTGAGCCTGAAACCATTTACAACCCCAATTACAAGTAAAACTAGCTAAAATGTGCCTGGCTGCTGTTCACTGAAAAGCTCATTCTGCATACATTTTTGGCATATATTTGCTCCTCCCGGGTCAGCTGAGCAGCGAATTTCTACTTAACTACCTCCTATCAGGAGAGACCTCAGGGCTGCATCTTTAGAGCGCAGTACTGAGCCTGAAAACCATTTACAAGTAAAACTGGCTAAAATGTGCCTGGCTGCTGTTCACTGAAAAGCTCATTCTGCATACATTTTTGGCAGACATTTGCTCCTGCCGGGTCAGCTGAGCAGCGAATTTCCACTTAACTACCTCCTATCAGGAGAGACCTCAGGGCTGCATCTTTTGAGCGCAGTACTGAGCCTGATACCCGTTTCCAACCCCACTTACAAGTAAAACTAGCTAAAATGTGCCTGGCTGCTGTTCACTAAAAAGCTCATTCTGTGTACATTTTTGGCATACATTTGCTTCTCCCGGGTCAGCTGAGCAGCGAATTTCTACTTAACTACCTCCTATCAGGAGAGACCTCAGGGCTGCATCTTTTGAGCGCAGTACTGAGCCTGAAAACCATTTACACACCCACTTACACCAGTAAAACTAGCTAAAATGTGCCTGGCTGCTGTTCACTGAAAAGCTTATTCTGCATACATTTTTGGCATATATTTGCTCCTGCCGGGTCAGCTGAGCAGCAAATTTTTACGTAACTACCCCCTAATCAGGAGAGACCTCAGGGCTGCATCCTTTGAGCGCAGTACTGATCCTGATACCCGTTTCCAACCCCACTTACAAGTAAAACTAGCTAAAATGTGCCTGGCTGCTGTTCACTGAAAAGCTCATTCTGGGTACATTTTTGGCATACATTTGCTTCTCCCGGGTCAGCTGAGCAGCGAGTTTCTACTTAACTACCTCCTATCAGGAGAGACCTCAGGGCTGCATCCTTTGAGCGCAGTACTGAGCCTGAAAAGCGTTTACAACCCCACTTACAAGTAAAAGTAGCTAAAATGTGCCTGGCTGCTGTTCACTGAAAAGGTCATTCTGGGTACATTTTTGGTATACATTTGCTTCTGCCGGGTCAGCTGAGCAGTGAATTTCTACTTAACTACCTCCTATCAGAAGAGACTTCATGGCTGCATCTTTTGAGCGCAGTACTGAGCCTGAAAATCGTTTCCAACCCCACTTACAAGTAAAACTAGCTAAAATGTGCCTGGCTGCTGTTCACTAAAAAGCTCATTCTGTGTACATTTTTGGCATACATTTGCTTCTCCCGGGTCAGCTGAGCAGCAAATTTCTACTTAACTACCTCCTATCAGGAGAGACCTCAGGGCTGCATCTTTTGAGCGCAGTACTGAGCCTGAAAACAATTTACAAACCCACTTACACCAGTAAAACTAGCTAAAATGTGCCTGGCTGCTGTTCACTGAAAAGCTTATTCTGCATACATTTTTGGCATATATTTGCTCCTGCCGGGTCAGCTGAGCAGCAAATTTTTATTTAACTACCCCCTAATCAGGAGAGACCTCAGGGCTGCATCCTTTGAGCGCAGTACTGAGCCTGATACTCGTTTCCAACCCCACTTACAAGTAAAACTAGCTAAAATGTGCCTGGCTGCTGTTCACTGAAAAGCTCATTCTGGGTACATTTTTGGCATACATTTGCTTCTCCCGGGTCAGCTGAGCAGCGAGTTTCTACTTAACTACCTCCTATCAGGAGAGACCTCAGGGCTGCATCCTTTGCGCGCAGTACTGAGCCTGAATTAGCGTTTACAACCCCACTTACAAGTAAACTAGCTAAAACGTGCCTGGCTGCTGTTCACTGAAAAGCTCATTCTGGGTACATTTTTGGTATACATTTGCTTCTGCCGGGTCAGCTGAGCAGTGAATTTCTACTTAACTACCTCCTATCAGGAGAGACCTCAGGGCTGCATCTTTTGAGCGCAGTACTGAGCCTGAAAACCGTTTACAACCCCACTTACAAGTAAAACTAGCTAAAATGTGCCTGGCTGCTGTTCACTGAAAAGCTTATTCTGCATACATTTTTGGCATATATTTGCTCCTGCCGGGTCAGCTGAGCAGCAAATTTTTACTTAACTAACCCCTAATTAGGAGAGACCTCAGGGCTGCATCCTTTGAGCGCAGTACTGAGCCTGATACCCGTTTCCAACCCCACTTACAAGTAAAACTAGCTAAAATGTGCCTGGCTGCTGTTCACTGAAAAGCTCATTCTGGGTACATTTTTGGCATACATTTGCTTCTCCCGGGTCAGCTGAGCAGCGAATTTCTACTTAACTACCTCCTATCAGGAGAGACCTCAGGGCTGCATCTTTTGAGCGCAGTACTGAGCCTGAAAACCGTTTCCAACCCCACTTACAAATAAAACTAGCTAAAATGTGCCTGGCTGCTGTTCACTGAAAAGGTCATTCTGGGTACATTTTTGGTATACATTTGCTTCTGCCGGGTCAGCTGAGCAGTGAATTTCTACTTAACTACCTCCTATCAGGAGAGACCTCAGGGCTGCATCTTTTGAGCGCAGTACTGAGCCTGAAAACCATTTACAACCCCACTTACAAGTAAAACTATCTAAAATGTGCCTGGCTGCTGTTCACTGAAAAGCTCATTCTGCATACATTTTTGGCATATATTTGCTCCTGCCGGGTCAGCTGAGCAGCGAGTTTCTAATTAACTACTTCCTATCAGAAGAGACCTCAGGGCTGCATCCTTTGAGCGCAGTACTGAGCCTGAAAACCGTTTCCAACCCCACTTACAAGTAAAACTAGCTAAAATGTGCCTGGCTGCTGTTCACTGAAAAGGTCATTCTGGGTACATTTTTGGTATACATTTGCTTCTGCCGGGTCAGCTGAGCAGTGAATTTCTACTTAACTACCTCCTATCAGAAGAGACCTCATGGCTGCATCTTTTGAGCGCAGTACTGAGCCTGAAAACCGTTTCCAACCCCACTTACAAGTAAAACTAGCTAAAATGTGCCTGGCTGCTGTTCACTGAAAAGCTCATTCTGGGTACATTTTTGGCATACATTTGCTTCTCCCGGGTCAGCTGAGCAGCGAATTTCTACTTAACTACCTCCTATCAGGAGAGACCTCAGGGCTGCATCTTTTGAACGCAGTACTGAGCCTGAAAACCATTTACAACCCCACTTACAAGTAAAACTAGCTAAAATGTGCCTGGCTGCTGTTCACTGAAAAGCTCATTCTGCATACATTTTTGGCATAATTTGCTCTTGCCGGGTCAGCTGAGCAGCGAGTTTCTACTTAACTACCTCCTATCAGGAGAGACCTCAGGGCTGCATCTTTTGAGCGCAGTACTGAGCCTGAAAACCGTTTACAACCCCACTTACAAGTAAAACTAGCTAAAATGTGCCTGGCTGCTGTTCACTGAAAAGCTCATTCTGGGTACATTTTTGGTATACATTTGCTTCTGCCGGGTCAGCTGAGTAGTGAATTTCTACTTAACTACCTCCTATCAGGAGAGACCTCAGGGCTGCATCTTTTGAGCGCAGTACTGAGCTTGAAAACCGTTTACAACCCCACTTACAAGTAAAACTAGCTAAAATGTGCCTGGCTGCTGTTCACTGAAAAGCTAATTCTGCATACATTTTTGGCATATATTTGCTCCTGCCGGGTCAGCTGAGCAGCGAATTTTTACTTAACTACCCGCTAATCAGGAGAGACCTCAGGGCTGCATCCTTTGAGCGCAGTACTGAGCCTGAAAAGCGTTTACAACCCCACTTACAAGTAAAAACTAGCTAAAATGTGCCTGGCTGCTGTTCACTGAAAAGGTCATTCTGGGTACTTTTTGGTATACATTTGCTTCTGCCGGGTCAGCTGAGCAGTGAATTTCTACTTAACTACCTCCTATCAGGAGAGAACTCAGGGCTGCATCTTTTGAGCGCAGTACTGAGCCTGAAAACCGTTTCCAACCCCACTTACAGGTAAAACTAGCTAAAATGTGCCTGGCTGCTGTTCACTGAAAAGCTCATTCTGGGTACATTTTTGGTATACATGTGCTTCTGCCGGGTCTCCTGAGCAGTGAATTTCTACATAACTACCTCCTATCAGGAGAGACCTCAGGGCTGCATCTTTTGAGCGCAGTACTGAGCCTGATACCCGTTTCCAACCCCACTTACAAGTAAAACTAGCTAAAATGTGCCTGGCTGCTGTTCACTGAAAAGCTCATTCTGCATACATTTTTGGCATACATTTGCTTCTCCCGGGTCAGCTGAGCAGCGAATTTCTACTTAACTACCTCCTATCAGGAGAGACCTCAGGGCTGCATCTTTTGAGCGCAGTACTGAGCCTGAAAACCGTTTACAACCCCACTTACAAGTAAAACTAGCTAAAATGTGCCTGGCTGCTGGTCACTGAAAAGCTCATTCTGCATACATTTTTGGCATATATTTGCTCCTGCCGGGTCAGCTGAGCAGCACATTTTTACTTAACTACCCCCTAATCAGGAGAGACCTCAGGGCTGCATCCTTTGAGCGCAGTACTGAGCCTGAAAACCGTTTACAACCCCACTTACAAGTAAAACTAGCTAAAATGTGCCTGGCTGCTGTTCACTGAAAAGGACATTCTGGGTACTTTTTGGTATACTTTTGCTTCTGCCGGGTCAGCTGAGCAGTGAATTTCTACTTAACTACCTCCTATCAGGAGAGAACTCAGGGCTGCGTCTTTTGAGCGCAGTACTGAGCCTGAAAACCGTTTCCAACCCCACTTACAGGTAAAACTAGCTAAAATGTGCCTGGCTGCTGTTCACTGAAAAGCTCATTCTGGGTACATTTTTGGTGTACATGTGCTTCTGCCGGGTCTCCTGAGCAGTGAATTTCTACATAACTACCTCCTATCAGGAGAGACCTCAGGGCTGCATCTTTTGAGCGCAGTACTGAGCCTGATACCCGTTTCCAACCCCACTTACAAGTAAAACTAGCTAAAATGTGCCTGGCTGCTGTTCACTGAAAAGCTCATTCTGGGTACATTTTTGGCATACATTTGCTTCTCCCGGGTCAGCTGAGCAGCGAATTTCTACTTAACTACCTCCTATCAGGAGAGACCTCAGGGCTGCATCTTTTGAGCGCAGTACTGAGCCTGAAAACCGTTTACAACCCCACTTACAAGTAAAACTAGCTAAAATGTGCCTGGCTGCTGGTCACTGAAAAGCTCATTCTGCATACATTTTTGGCATATATTTGCTCCTGCCGGGTCAGCTGAGCAGCAAATTTCTATTACCTACCTATCTATACCTACCTACCAGGATACCTACCTATCAGGAGAGACCTCAGGGCTGCATCTTTTGAGCGCAGTACTGAGCCTGAAAACCGTTTACAACCCCACTTACAAGTAAAACTAGCTAAAATGTGCCTGGCTGTTGTTCACTGAAATGCTCATTCTGGGTGCATTTTTGGTATACATTTGCTTCTGCCGGGTCAGCTGAGCAGTGAATTTCTACTTAACTACCTCCTATCAGGAGAGACCTCAGGGCTGCATCCTTTCAGCGCAGTACTGAGCCTGAAAAGCGTTTACAACCCCACTTACAAGTAAAACTAGCTAAAATGTGCCTGGCTGCTGTTCACTGAAAAGCTCATTCTGGGTACATTTTTGGTATACATTTTCTTCTGCCGGGTCAGCTGAGAGGTAAATTTCTACTTAACTACCTCCTATCAGGAGAGACCTCAGGGCTGCATCTTTTGAGCGCAGTACTGAGCCTGATACCCGTTTCCAACCCCACTTACAAGTAAAACTAGCTAAAATGTGCCTGGCTGCTGTTCACTGAAAAGCTCATTCTGGGTACATTTTCGGCATACATGTGCTTGTCCCGGGTCAGCTGAGCAGCGAATTTCTACTTAACTACCTCCTATCAGGAGAGACCTCAGGGCTGCATCTTTTGAGCGTAGTACTGAGCCTGAAAACCGTTTACAACCCCACTTACAAGTAAAACTAGCTAAAATGTGCCTGGCTGCTGTTCACTGAAAAGCTAATTCTGGGTACATTTTTGGTATACATTTTCTTCTGTGGGTCAGCTGAGAGGTAAATTTCTACTTAACTACCTCCTATCAGGAGAGATCTCAGGGCTGCATCTTTTGAGCGCAGTACTGAGCCTGATACCCGTTTCCAACCCCACTTACAAGTAAAACTAGCTAAAATGTGCCTGGCTGCTGTTCACTGAAAAGCTCATTCTGGGTACATTTTTGGCATACATTTGCTTCTCCCGGGTCAGCCGAGCAGCGAATTTCTACTTAACTACCTCCTATCAGGAGAGACCTCAGGGCTGCATCTTTTGAGCGCAGTACTGAGCCTGAAAAGCGTTTACAACCCCACTTACAAGTAAAACTAGCTAAAATGTGCCTGGCTGCTGTTCACTGAAAAGGACATTCTGGGTACTTTTTGGTATACATTTGCTTCTGCCGGGTCAGCTGAGCAGTGAATTTCTACTTAACTACCTCCTATCAGGAGAGAACTCAGGGCTGCATCTTTTGAGCGCAGTACTGAGCCTGAAAACCGTTTACAACCCCACTTACAAGTAAAACTAGCTAAAATGTGCCTGGCTGCTGTTCACTGAAAAGCTTATTCTGCATACATTTTTGGCATATATTTGCTCCTGCCGGGTCAGCTGAGCAGCAAATTTTTACTTAACTAACCCCTAATCAGGAGAGACCTCAGGGCTGCATCCTTTGAGCGCAGTACTGAGCCTGATACCCGTTTCCAACCCCACTTACAAGTAAAACTAGCTAAAATGTGCCTGGCTGCTGTTCACTGAAAAGCTCATTCTGGGTACATTTTTGGCATACATTTGCTTCTCCCGGGTCAGCTGAGCAGCGAATTTCTACTTAACTACCTCCTATCAGGAGAGACCTCAGGGCTGCATCTTTTGAGCGCAGTACTGAGCCTGAAAACCGTTTCCAACCCCACTTACAAATAAAACTAGCTAAAATGTGCCTGGCTGCTGTTCACTGAAAAGGTCATTCTGGGTACATTTTTGGTATACATTTGCTTCTGCCGGGTCAGCTGAGCAGTGAATTTCTACTTAACTACCTCCTATCAGGAGAGACCTCAGGGCTGCATCTTTTGAGCGCAGTACTGAGCCTGAAAACCATTTACAACCCCACTTACAAGTAAAACTATCTAAAATGTGCCTGGCTGCTGTTCACTGAAAAGCTCATTCAGCATACATTTTTGGCATATATTTGCTCCTGCCGGGTCAGCTGAGCAGCGAGTTTCTACTTAACTACTTCCTATCAGAAGAGACCTCAGGGCTGCATCCTTTGAGCGCAGTACTGAGCCTGAAAACCGTTTCCAACCCCACTTACAAGTAAAACTAGCTAAAATGTGCCTGGCTGCTGTTCACTGAAAAGGTCATTCTGGGTACATTTTTGGTATACATTTGCTTCTGCCGGGTCAGCTGAGCAGTGAATTTCTACTTAACTACCTCCTATCAGGAGAGACCTCAGGGCTGCATCTTTTGAACGCAGTACTGAGCCTGAAAACCATTTACAACCCCACTTACAAGTAAAACTAGCTAAAATGTGCCTGGCTGCTGTTCACTGAAAAGCTCATTCTGCATACATTTTTGGCATAATTTGCTCTTGCCGGGTCAGCTGAGCAGCGAGTTTCTACTTAACTACCTCCTATCAGGAGAGACCTCAGGGCTGCATCTTTTGAGCGCAGTACTGAGCCTGAAAACCGTTTACAACCCCACTTACAAGTAAAACTAGCTAAAATGTGCCTGGCTGCTGTTCACTGAAAAGCTCATTCTGGGTACATTTTTGGTATACATTTGCTTCTGCCGGGTCAGCTGAGTAGTGAATTTCTACTTAACTACCTCCTATCAGGAGAGACCTCAGGGCTGCATCTTTTGAGCGCAGTACTGAGCTTGAAAACCGTTTACAACCCCACTTACAAGTAAAACTAGCTAAAATGTGCCTGGCTGCTGTTCACTGAAAAGCTAATTCTGCATACATTTTTGGCATATATTTGCTCCTGCCGGGTCAGCTGAGCAGCGAATTTTTACTTAACTACCCCCTAATCAGGAGAGACCTCAGGGCTGCATCCTTTGAGCGCAGTACTGAGCCTGAAAAGCGTTTACAACCCCACTTACAAGTAAAAACTAGCTAAAATGTGCCTGGCTGCTGTTCACTGAAAAGGTCATTCTGGGTACTTTTTGGTATACATTTGCTTCTGCCGGGTCAGCTGAGCAGTGAATTTCTACTTAACTACCTCCTATCAGGAGAGAACTCAGGGCTGCATCTTTTGAGCGCAGTACTGAGCCTGAAAACCGTTTCCAACCCCACTTACAGGTAAAACTAGCTAAAATGTGCCTGGCTGCTGTTCACTGAAAAGCTCATTCTGGGTACATTTTTGGTATACATGTGCTTCTGCCGGGTCTCCTGAGCAGTGAATTTCTACATAACTACCTCCTATCAGGAGAGACCTCAGGGCTGCATCTTTTGAGCGCAGTACTGAGCCTGATACCCGTTTCCAACCCCACTTACAAGTAAAACTAGCTAAAATGTGCCTGGCTGCTGTTCACTGAAAAGCTCATTCTGCATACATTTTTGGCATACATTTGCTTCTCCCGGGTCAGCTGAGCAGCGAATTTCTACTTAACTACCTCCTATCAGGAGAGACCTCAGGGCTGCATCTTTTGAGCGCAGTACTGAGCCTGAGAACCGTTTACAACCCCACTTACAAGTAAAACTAGCTAAAATGTGCCTGGCTGCTGGTCACTGAAAAGCTCATTCTGCATACATTTTTGGCATATATTTGCTCCTGCCGGGTCAGCTGAGCAGCACATTTTTACTTAACTACCCCCTAATCAGGAGAGACCTCAGGGCTGCATCCTTTGAGCGCAGTACTGAGCCTGAAAAGCGTTTACAACCCCACTTACAAGTAAAACTAGCTAAAATGTGCCTGGCTGCTGTTCACTGAAAAGGACATTCTGGGTACTTTTTGGTATACATTTGCTTCTGCCGGGTCAGCTGAGCAGTGAATTTCTACTTAACTACCTCCTATCAGGAGAGAACTCAGGGCTGCGTCTTTTGAGCGCAGTACTGAGCCTGAAAACCGTTTCCAACCCCACTTACAGGTAAAACTAGCTAAAATGTGCCTGGCTGCTGTTCACTGAAAAGCTCATTCTGGGTACATTTTTGGTATACATGTGCTTCTGCCGGGTCTCCTGAGCAGTGAATTTCTACATAACTACCTCCTATCAGGAGAGACCTCAGGGCTGCATCTTTTGAGCGCAGTACTGAGCCTGATACCCGTTTCCAACCCCACTTACAAGTAAAACTAGCTAAAATGTGCCTGGCTGCTGTTCACTGAAAAGCTCATTCTGGGTACATTTTTGGCATACATTTGCTTCTCCCGGGTCAGCTGAGCAGCGAATTTCTACTTAACTACCTCCTATCAGGAGAGACCTCAGGGCTGCATCTTTTGAGCGCAGTACTGAGCCTGAAAACCGTTTACAACCCCACTTACAAGTAAAACTAGCTAAAATGTGCCTGGCTGCTGGTCACTGAAAAGCTCATTCTGCATACATTTTTGGCATATATTTGCTCCTGCCGGGTCAGCTGAGCAGCAAATTTCTATTTAACTACCTACCTATCAGGAGAGACCTCAGGGCTGCATCTTTTGAGCGCAGTACTGACCCTGAAAACTGTTTACAACCCCACTTACAAGTAAAACTAGCTAAAATGTGCCTGGCTGTTGTTCACTGAAATGCTCATTCTGGGTGCATTTTTGGTATACATTTGCTTCTGCCGGGTCAGCTGAGCAGTGAATTTCTACTTAACTACCTCCTATCAGGAGAGACCTCAGGGCTGCATCCTTTCAGCACAGTACTGAGCCTGAAAAGCGTTTACAACCCCACTTACAAGTAAAACTAGCTAAAATGTGCCTGGCTGCTGTTCACTGAAAAGCTCATTCTGGGTACATTTTTGGTATACATTTTCTTCTGCCGGGTCAGCTGAGAGGTAAATTTCTACTTAACTACCTCCTATCAGGAGAGACCTCAGGGCTGCATCTTTTGAGCGCAGTACTGAGCCTGATACCCGTTTCCAACCCCACTTACAAGTAAAACTAGCTAAAATGTGCCTGGCTGCTGTTCACTGAAAAGCTCATTCTGGGTACATTTTTGGCATACATGTGCTTCTCCCGGGTCAGCTGAGCAGCGAATTTCTACTTAACTACCTCCTATCAGGAGAGACCTCAGGGCTGCATCTTTTGAGCGTAGTACTGAGCCTGAAAACCGTTTACAACCCCACTTACAAGTAAAACTAGCTAAAATGTGCCTGGCTGCTGTTCACTGAAAAGCTCATTCTGGGTACATTTTTGGTATACATTTTCTTCTGTGGGTCAGCTGAGAGGTAAATTTCTACTTAACTACCTCCTATCAGGAGAGATCTCAGGGCTGCATCTTTTGAGCGCAGTACTGAGCCTGATACCCGTTTCCAACCCCACCTACAAGTAAAACTAGCTAAAATGTGCCTGGCTGCTGTTCACTGAAAAGCTCATTCTGCTTACATTTTTGGCATATATTTGCTCCTGCCGGGTCAGCTGAGCAGCAAATTTCTACTTAACTACCTCCTATCAGGAGAGACCTCAGGGCTGCATCTTTTGAGCGCAGTACTGAGCCTGATACCCGTTTCCAACCCCACTTACAAGTAAAACTAGCTAAAATGTGCCTGGCTGCTGTTCACTGAAAAGCTCATTCTGCATACATTTTTGGCATACATTTGCTTCTCCCGGGTCAGCTGAGCAGCGAATTTCTACTTAACTACCTCCTATCAGGAGAGACCTCAGGGCTGCATCTTTTGAGCGCAGTACTGAGCCTGAAAACCGTTTACAACCCCACTTACAAGTAAAACTAGCTAAAATGTGCCTGGCTGCTGGTCACTGAAAAGCTCATTCTGCATACATTTTTGGCATATATTTGCTCCTGCCGGGTCAGCTGAGCAGCACATTTTTACTTAACTACCCCCTAATCAGGAGAGACCTCAGGGCTGCATCCTTTGAGCGCAGTACTGAGCCTGAAAAGCGTTTACAACCCCACTTACAAGTAAAACTAGCTAAAATGTGCCTGGCTGCTGTTCACTGAAAAGGACATTCTGGGTACTTTTTGGTATACATTTGCTTCTGCCGGGTCAGCTGAGCAGTGAATTTCTACTTAACTACCTCCTATCAGGAGAGAACTCAGGGCTGCGTCTTTTGAGCGCAGTACTGAGCCTGAAAACCGTTTCCAACCCCACTTACAGGTAAAACTAGCTAAAATGTGCCTGGCTGCTGTTCACTGAAAAGCTCATTCTGGGTACATTTTTGGTATACATGTGCTTCTGCCGGGTCTCCTGAGCAGTGAATTTCTACATAACTACCTCCTATCAGGAGAGACCTCAGGGCTGCATCTTTTGAGCGCAGTACTGAGCCTGATACCCGTTTCCAAACCCACTTACAAGTAAAACTAGCTAAAATGTGCCTGGCTGCTGTTCACTGAAAAGCTCATTCTGGGTACATTTTTGGCATACATTTGCTTCTCCCGGGTCAGCTGAGCAGCGAATTTCTACTTAACTACCTCCTATCAGGAGAGACCTCAGGGCTGCATCTTTTGAGCGCAGTACTGAGCCTGAAAACCGTTTACAACCCCACTTACAAGTAAAACTAGCTAAAATGTGCCTGGCTGCTGGTCACTGAAAAGCTCATTCTGCATACATTTTTGGCATATATTTGCTCCTGCCGGGTCAGCTGAGCAGCAAATTTCTATTTAACTACCTACCTATCAGGAGAGACCTCAGGGCTGCATCTTTTGAGCGCAGTACTGAGCCTGAAAACCGTTTACAACCCCACTTACAAGTAAAACTAGCTAAAATGTGCCTGGCTGTTGTTCACTGAAATGCTCATTCTGGGTGCATTTTTGGTATACATTTGCTTCTGCCGGGTCAGCTGAGCAGTGAATTTCTACTTAACTACCTCCTATCAGGAGAGACCTCAGGGTACATTTTTGGCATACATTTGCTTCTCCCGGGTCAGCTGAGCAGCGAATTTCTACTTAACTACCTCCTATCAGGAGAGACCTCAGGGCTGCATCTTTTGAGCGCAGTACTGAGCCTGAAAACCGTTTACAACCCCACTTACAAGTAAAACTAGCTAAAATGTGCCTGGCTGCTGGTCACTGAAAAGCTCATTCTGCATACATTTTTGGCATATATTTGCTCCTGCCGGGTCAGCTGAGCAGCGAGTTTCTACTTAACTACCTCCTATCAGGAGAGACCTCAGGGCTGCATCCTTTGAGCGCAGTACTGAGCCTGAAAACCGTTTACAACCCCACTTACAAGTAAAACTAGCTAAAATGTGCCTGGATGCTGTTCACTGAAAAGCTAATTCTGCATACATTTTTGGCATACATTTGTTTCTGCCGGGTCAGCTGAGCAGTGAATTTCTACTTAACTACCTCCTATCAGGAGAGACCTCAGGGCTGCATCTTTTGAGCGCAGTACTGAGCCTGAAAACCGTTTACAACCCCACTTACAAGTAAAACTAGCTAAAATGTGCCTGGCTGCTGTTCACTGAAAAGCTAATTCTGCATACATTTTTGGCATACATTTGTTTCTGCCGGGTCAGCTGAGCAGTGAATTTCTACTTAACTACCTCCTTTCAGGAGAGACTTCAGGGCTGCATCTTTTGAGCGCAGTACTGAGCCTGAAAACCGTTTACAACCCCACTTACAAGTAAAACTAGCTAAAATGTGCCTGGCTGTTGTTCACTGAAAAGCTCATTCTGGGTACATTTTTGGTATACATTTTCTTCTGCCGGGTCAGCTGATAGGTAAATTTCTACTTAACTACCTCCTATCAGGGAGAGACCTCAGGGCTGCATCTTTTGAGCGCAGTACTGAGCCTGATACCCATTTCCAACCCCACTTACAAGTAAAACTAGCTAAAATGTGCCTGTCTGCTGTTCACTGAAAAGCTAATTCTGCATACATTTTTGGTATACATGTGCTTCTGCCGGGTCTCCTGAGCAGTGAATTTCTACTTAACTACCTCCTATCAGGAGAGACCTCAGGGCTGCATCTTTTGAGCGCAGTACTGAGCCTGATACCCGTTTCAAGTAAAACTAGCTAAAATGTGCCTGGCTGCTGTTCACTGAAAAGCTCATTCTGGGTACATTTTTGGCATACATTTGCTTCTCCCGGGTCAGCTGAGCAGCGAATTTCTACTTAACTACCTCCTATCAGGAGAGACCTCAGGGCTGCATCTTTTGAGCGCAGTACTGAGCCTGAAAACCGTTTACAACCCCACTTACAAGTAAAACTAGCTAAAATGTGCCTGGCTGCTGGTCACTGAAAAGCTCATTCTGCATACATTTTTGGCATATATTTGCTCCTGCCGGGTCAGCTGAGCAGCAAATTTCTACTTAACTACCTACCTATCAGGAGAGACCTCAGGGCTGCATCTTTTGAGCGCAGTACTGAGCCTGAAAACCGTTTACAACCCCACTTACAAGTAAAACTAGCTAAAATGTGCCTGGCTGCTGTTCACTGAAAAGCTCATTCTGGGTACTTTTTGGTATACATTTGCTTCTGCCGGGTCAGCTGAGCAGTGAATTTCTACTTAACTACCTCCTATCAGGAGAGAACTCAGGGCTGCGTCTTTTGAGCGCAGTACTGAGCCTGAAAACCATTTCCAACCCCACTTACAGGTAAAACTAGCTAAAATGTGCCTGGCTGCTGTTCACTGAAAAGCTCATTCTGGGTACATTTTTGGTATACATGTGCTTCTGCCGGGTCTCCTGAGCAGTGAATTTCTACATAACTACCTCCTATCAGGAGAGACCTCAGGGCTGCAATATTTGAGCGCAGTACTGAGCCTGATACCCGTTTCCAACCCCACTTACAAGTAAAACTAGCTAAAATGTGCCTGGCTGCTGTTCACTGAAAAGCTCATTCTGCATACATTTTTGGCATATATTTGCTCCTGCCGGGTCAGCTGAGCAGCAAATTTCTACTTAACTACCTCCTATCAGGAGAGACCTCAGGGCTGCATCTTTTGAGCGCAGTACTGAGCCTGAAAACCGTTTACAACCCCACTTACAAGTAAAACTAGCTAAAATGTGCCTGGCTGCTGGTCACTGAAAAGCTCATTCTGCATACATTTTTGGCATATATTTGCTCCTGCCGGGTCAGCTGAGCAGCAAATTTCTACTTAACTACCTACCTATCAGGAGAGACCTCAGGGCTGCATCCTTTGAGCGCAGTACTGAGCCTGAAAAGCGTTTACAACCCCACTTACAAGTAAAACTAGCTAAAATGTGCCTGGCTGCTGTTCACTGAAAAGCTCATTCTGGGTACATTTTTGGCATACATTTGCTTCTCCCGGGTCAGCTGAGCAGCGAATTTCTACTTAACTACCTCCTATCAGGAGAGACCTCAGGGCTGCATCTTTTGAGCGCAGTGCTGAGCCTGAAAACCGTTTACAACCCCACTTACAAGTAAAACTAGCTAAAATGTGCCTGGCTGCTGGTCACTGAAAAGCTCATTCTGCATACATTTTTGGCATATATTTGCTCCTGCCGGGTCAGCTGAGCAGCGAATTTTTACTTAACTACCCCCTAATTAGGAGAGACCTCAGGGCTGCATCCTTTGAGCGCAGTACTAAGCCTGAAAAGCGTTTACAACCCCACTTACAAGTAAAACTAGCTAAAATGTGCCTGGCTGCTGTTCACTGAAAAGGACATTCTGGGTACTTTTTGGTATACATTTGCTTCTGCCGGGTCAGCTGAGCAGTGAATTTCTACTTAACTACCTCCTATCAGGAGAGAACTCAGGGCTGCGTCTTTTGAGCGCAGTACTGAGCCTGAAAACCGTTTCCAACCCCACTTACAGGTAAAACTAGCTAAAATGTGCCTGGCTGCTGTTCACTGAAAAGCTCATTCTGGGTGCATTTTTGGTATACATGTGCTTCTGCCGGGTCTCCTGAGCAGTGAATTTCTACATAACTACCTCCTATCAGGAGAGACCTCAGGGCTGCATCTTTTGAGGGCAGTACTGAGCCTGATACCCGTTTCCAACCCCACTTACAAGTAAAACTAGCTAAAATGTGCCTGGCTGCTATTCACTGAAAAGCTCATTCTGGGTACATTTTTGGCATACATTTGCTTCTCCCGGGTCAGCTGAGCAGTGAATTTCTACTTAACTACCTCCTATCAGGAGAGACCTCAGGGCTGCATCTTTTGAGCGCAGTACTGAGCCTGAAAACCATTTACACACCCACTTACACCAGTAAAACTAGCTAAAATGTGCCTGGCTGCTGTTCACTGAAAAGCTTATTCTGCATACATTTTTGGCATATATTTGCTCCTGCCGGGTCAGCTGAGCAGCAAATTTTTACGTAACTACCCCATAATCAGGAGAGACCTCAGGGCTGCATCCTTTGAGCGCAGTACTGATCCTGATACCCGTTTCCAACCCCACTTACAAGTAAAACTAGCTAAAATGTGCCTGGCTGCTGTTCACTGAAAAGCTCATTCTGGGTACATTTTTGGCATACATTTGCTTCTCCCGGGTCAGCTGAGCAGCGAGTTTCTACTTAACTACCTCCTATCAGGAGATACCTCAGGGCTGCATCTTTTGAGCGCAGTACTGAGCCTGAAAACCGTTTACAACCCCATTTACAAGTAAAACTAGCTAAAATGGGCCTGGCTGCTGTTCACTGAAAAGCTTATTCTGCATACATTTTTGGCATATATTTGCTCCTGCCGGGTCAGCTGAGCAGCACATTTTTACTTAACTACCTCCTATCAGGAGAGACCTCAGGGCTGCATCTTTTGAGCGCAGTACTGAGCCTGATACCCGTTTCCAACCCCACTTACAAGTAAAACTAGCTAAAATGTGCCTGGCTGCTGTTCACTGAAAAGTTCATTCTGGGTACATTTTTGGCATACATTTGCTTCTCCCGGGTCAGCTGAGCAGCGAATTTCTACTTAACTAACTCCTATCAGGAGAGACCTCAGGGCTGCATCTTTAGAGCGCAGTACTGAGCCTGAAAACCATTTACAACCCCACTTGCAAGTAAAACTGGCTAAAATGTGCCTGGCTGCTGTTCACTGAAAAGCTCATTCTGCATACATTTTTGGCAGACATTTGCTCCTGCCGGGTCAGCTGAGCAGCGAATTTCCACTTAACTACCTCCTATCAGGAGAGACCTCAGGGCTGCATCTTTTGAGCGCAGTACTGAGCCTGATACCCGTTTCCAACCCCACTTACAAGTAAAACTAGCTAAAATGTGCCTGGCTGCTGTTCACTAAAAAGCTCATTCTGTGTACATTTTTGGCATACATTTGCTTCTCCCGGGTCAGCTGAGCAGCGAATTTCTACTTAACTACCTCCTATCAGGAGAGACCTCAGGGCTGCATCTTTTGAGCGCAGTACTGAGCCTGAAAACAATTTACAAACCCACTTACACCAGTAAAACTAGCTAAAATGTGCCTGGCTGCTGTTCACTGAAAAGCTTATTCTGCATACAATTTTGGCATATATTTGCTCCTGCCGGGTCAGCTGAGCAGCAAATTTTTACTTAACTACCCCCTAATCAGGAGAGACCTCAGGGCTGCATCCTTTGAGCGCAGTACTGAGCCTGATACTCGTTTCCAACCCCACTTACAAGTAAAACTAGCTAAAATGTGCCTGGCTGCTGTTCACTGAAAAGCTCATTCTGGGTACATTTTTGGCATACATTTGCTTCTCCCGGGTCAGCTGAGCAGCGAGTTTCTACTTAACTACCTCCTATCAGGAGAGACCTCAGGGCTGCATCCTTTGCGCGCAGTACTGAGCCTGAATTAGCGTTTACAACCCCACTTACAAGTAAACTAGCTAAAACGTGCCTGGCTGCTGTTCACTGAAAAGCTCATTCTTGGTACATTTTTGGTATACATTTGCTTCTGCCGGGTCAGCTGAGCAGTGAATTTCTACTTAACTACCTCCTATCAGGAGAGACCTCAGGGCTGCATCTTTTGAGCGCAGTACTGAGCCTGAAAACCGTTTACAACCCCACTTACAAGTAAAACTAGCTAAAATGTGCCTGGCTGCTGTTCACTGAAAAGCTTATTCTGCATACATTTTTGGCATATATTTGCTCCTGCCGGGTCAGCTGAGCAGCAAATTTTTACTTAACTAACCCCTAATCAGGAGAGACCTCAGGGCTGCATCCTTTGAGCGCAGTACTGAGCCTGATACCCGTTTCCAACCCCACTTACAAGTAAAACTAGCTAAAATGTGCCTGGCTGCTGTTCACTGAAAAGCTCATTCTGGGTACATTTTTGGCATACATTTGCTTCTCCCGGGTCAGCTGAGCAGCGAATTTCTACTTAACTACCTCCTATCAGGAGAGACCTCAGGGCTGCATCTTTTGAGCGCAGTACTGAGCCTGAAAACCGTTTCCAACCCCACTTACAAGTAAAACTAGCTAAAATGTGCCTGGCTGCTGTTCACTGAAAAGGTCATTCTGGGTACATTTTTGGTATACATTTGCTTCTGCCGGGTCAGCTGAGCAGCGAATTTCTACTTAACTACCTCCTATCAGAAGAGACCTCAGGGCTGCATCTTTTGAACGCAGTACTGAGCCTGAAAACCATTTACAACCCCACTTACAAGTAAAACTAGCTAAAATGTGCCTGGCTGCTGTTCACTGAAAAGCTCATTCTGTGTACATTTTTGGCATACATTTGCTTCTCCCGGGTCAGCTGAGCAGCGAATTTCTACTTAACTACCTCCTATCAGGAGAGACCTCAGGGCTGCATCTTTTGAGCGCAGTACTGAGCCTGAAAACCATTTACAAACCCACTTACACCAGTAAAACTAGCTAAAATGTGCCTGGCTGCTGTTCACTGAAAAGCTTATTCTGCATACATTTTTGGCATATATTTGCTCCTGCCGGGTCAGCTGAGCAGCAAATTTTTACTTAACTACCCCCTAATCAGGAGAGACCTCAGGGCTGCATCCTTTGAGCGCAGTACTGAGCCTGATACTCGTTTCCAACCCCACTTACAAGTAAAACTAGCTAAAATGTGCCTGGCTGCTGTTCACTGAAAAGCTCATTCTGGGTACATTTTTGGCATACATTTGCTTCTCCCGGGTCAGCTGAGCAGCGAGTTTCTACTTAACTACCTCCTATCAGGAGAGACCTCAGGGCTGCATCCTTTGCGCGCAGTACTGAGCCTGAATTAGCGTTTACAACCCCACTTACAAGTAAACTAGCTAAAACGTGCCTGGCTGCTGTTCACTGAAAAGCTCATTCTGGGTACATTTTTGGTATACATTTGCTTCTGCCGGGTCAGCTGAGCAGTGAATTTCTACTTAACTACCTCCTATCAGGAGAGACCTCAGGGCTGCATCTTTTGAGCGCAGTACTGAGCCTGAAAACCGTTTACAACCCCACTTACAAGTAAAACTAGCTAAAATGTGCCTGGCTGCTGTTCACTGAAAAGCTTATTCTGCATACATTTTTGGCATATATTTGCTCCTGCCGGGTCAGCTGAGCAGCAAATTTTTACTTAACTAACCCCTAATCAGGAGAGACCTCAGGGCTGCATCCTTTGAGCGCAGTACTGAGCCTGATACCCGTTTCCAACCCCACTTACAAGTAAAACTAGCTAAAATGTGCCTGGCTGCTGTTCACTGAAAAGCTCATTCTGGGTACATTTTTGGCATACATTTGCTTCTCCCGGGTCAGCTGAGCAGCGAATTTCTACTTAACTACCTCCTATCAGGAGAGACCTCAGGGCTGCATCTTTTGAGCGCAGTACTGAGCCTGAAAACCGTTTACAACCCCACTTACAAGTAAAACTAGCTAAAATGTGCCTGGCTGTTGTTCACTGAAATGCTCATTCTGGGTACATTTTTGGTATACATTTGCTTCTGCCGGGTCAGCTGAGCAGTGAATTTCTACTTAACTACCTCCTATCAGGAGAGACCTCAGGGCTGCATCCTTTCAGCGCAGTACTGAGCCTGAAAAGCGTTTACAACCCCACTTACAAGTAAAACTAGCTAAAATGTGCCTGGCTGCTGTTCACTGAAAAGCTCATTCTGGGTGCATTTTTGGTATACATTTTCTTCTGTGGGTCAGCTGAGCAGTGAATTTCTACTTAACTACCTCCTATCAGGAGAGACCTCAGGGCTGCATCTTTTGAGCGCAGTACTGAGCCTGAAAACCGTTTCCAACCCCACTTACAAGTAAAACTAGCTAAAATGTGCCTGGCTGCTGTTCACTGAAAAGGTCATTCTGGGTACATTTTTGGTATACATTTGCTTCTGCCGGGTCAGCTGAGCAGTGAATTTCTACTTAAGTACCTCCTATCAGGAGAGACCTCAGGGCTGCATCTTTTGAGCGCAGTACTGAGCTTGAAAACCATTTACAACCCCACTTACAAGTAAAACTAGCTAAAATGTGCCTGGCTGCTGTTCACTGAAAAGCTCATTCTGCATACATTTTTGGCATATATTTGCTCCTGCCGGGTCAGCTGAGCAGCAAGTTTCTACTTAACTACTTCCTATCAGAAGAGACCTCAGGGCTGCATCCTTTGAGCGCAGTACTGAGCCTGAAAACCGTTTCCAACCCCACTTACAAGTAAAACTAGCTAAAATGTGCCTGGCTGCTGTTCACTGAAAAGGTCATTCTGGGTACATTTTTGGTATACATTTGCTTCTGCCGGGTCAGCTGAGCAGTGAATTTCTACTTAACTACCTCCTATCAGAAGAGACCTCATGGCTGCATCTTTTGAGCGCAGTACTGAGCCTGAAAACCGTTTCCAACCCCACTTACAAGTAAAACTAGCTAAAATGTGCCAGGCTGCTGTTCACTGAAAAGCTCATTCTGGGTACATTTTTGGCATACATTTGCTTCTCCCGGGTCAGCTGAGCAGCGAATTTCTACTTAACTACCTCCTATCAGGAGAGACCTCAGGGCTGCATCTTTTGAACGCAGTACTGAGCCTGAAAACCATTTACAACCCCACTTACAAGTAAAACTAGCTAAAATGTGCCTGGCTGTTGTTCACTGAAATGCTCATTCTGGGTACATTTTTAGTATACATTTGCTTCTGCCGGGTCAGCTGAGCAGTGAATTTCTACTTAACTACCTCCTATCAGGAGAGACCTCAGGGCTGCATCCTTTCAGCGCAGTACTGAGCCTGAAAAGCGTTTACAACCCCACTTACAAGTAAAACTAGCTAAAATGTGCCTGGCTGCTGTTCACTGAAAAGCTCATTCTGGGTACATTTTTGGTATACATTTTCTTCTGCCGGGTCAGCTGAGAGGTAAATTTCTACTTAACTACCTCCTATCAGGAGAGACCTCAGGGCTGCATCTTTTGAGCGCAGTACTGAGCCTGATACCCGTTTCCAACCCCACTTACAAGTAAAACTAGCTAAAATGTGCCTGGCTGCTGTTCACTGAAAAGCTCATTCTGGGTACATTTTTGGCATACATGTGCTTCTCCCGGGTCAGCTGAGCAGCGAATTTCTACTTAACTACCTCCTATCAGGAGAGACCTCAGGGCTGCATCTTTTGAGCGCAGTACTGAGCCTGAAAACCGTTCACAACCCCACGTACAAGTAAAACTAGCTACAATGTGCCTGGCTGCTGTTCACTGAAAAGCTAATTCTGCATACATTTTTGGCATACATTTGTTTCTGCCGGGTCAGCTGAGCAGTGAATTTCTACTTAACTACCTCCTTTCAGGAGAGACTTCAGGGCTGCATCTTTTGAGCGCAGTACTGAGCCTGAAAACCGTTTACAACCCCACTTACAAGTAAAACTAGCTAAAATGTGCCTGGCTGTTGTTCACTGAAATGCTCATTCTGGGTACATTTTTGGTATACATTTGCTTCTGCCGGGTCAGCTGAGCAGTGAATTTCTACTTAACTACCTCCTATCAGGAGAGACCTCAGGGATGCATCCTTTCAGCGCAGTACTGAGCCTGAAAAGCGTTTACAACCCCACTTACAAGTAAAACTAGCTAAAATGTGCCTGGCTGCTGTTCACTGAAAAGCTCATTCTGGGTACATTTTTGGTATACATTTTCTTCTAGGGGTCAGCTGAGAGGTAAATTTCTACTTAACTACCTCCTATCAGGAGAGACCTCAGGGCTGCATCTTTTGAGCGCAGTACTGAGCCTGATACCCGTTTCCAACCCCACTTACAAGTAAAACTAGCTAAAATGTGCCTGGCTGCTGTTCACTGAAAAGCTCATTCTGGGTACATTTTTGGCATACATTTGCTTCTCCCGGGTCAGCTGAGCAGCGAATTTCTACTTAACTACCTCCTATCAGGAGAGACCTCAGGGCTGCATCTTTTGAGCGCAGTACTGAGCCTGAAAACCCCACTTACAAGTAAAACTAGCTAAAATGTGCCTGGCTGCTGGTCACTGAAAAGCTCATTCTGCATACATTTTTGGCATATATTTGCTCCTGCCGGGTCAGCTGAGCAGCGAGTTTCTACTTAACTACCTCCTATCAGGAGAGACCTCAGGGCTGCATCCTTTGAGCGCAGTACTGAGCCTGAAAACCGTTTACAACCCCACTTACAAGTAAAAATAGCTAAAATGTGCCTGGATGCTGTTCACTGAAAAGCTAATTCTGCATACATTTTTGGCATACATTTGTTTCTGCCGGGTCAGCTGAGCAGTGAATTTCTACTTAACTACCTCCTTTCAGGAGAGACTTCAGGGCTGCATCTTTTGAGCGCAGTACTGAGCCTGAAAACCGTTTCCAACCCCACTTACAGGTAAAACTAGCTAAAATGTGCCTGGCTGCTGTTCACTGAAAAGCTCATTCTGGGTACATTTTTGGTATACATGTGCTTCTGCCGGGTCTCCTGAGCAGTGAATTTCTACATAACTACCTCCTATCAGGAGAGACCTCAGGGCTGCATCTTTTGAGCGCAGTACTGAGCCTGATACCCGTTTCCAACCCCACTTACAAGTAAAACTAGCTAAAATGTGCCTGGCTGCTGTTCACTGAAAAGCTCATTCTGGGTGCATTTTTGGTATACATTTTCTTCTGTGGGTCAGCTGAGCAGTGAATTTCTACTTAACTACCTCCTATCAGGAGAGACCTCAGGGCTGCATCTTTTGAGCGCAGTACTGAGCCTGAAAACCGTTTCCAACCCCACTTACAAGTAAAACTAGCTAAAATGTGCCTGGCTGCTGTTCACTGAAAAGGTCATTCTGGGTACATTTTTGGTATACATTTGCTTCTGCCGGGTCAGCTGAGCAGTGAATTTCTACTTAAGTACCTCCTATCAGGAGAGACCTCAGGGCTGCATCTTTTGAGCGCAGTACTGAGCTTGAAAACCATTTACAACCCCACTTACAAGTAAAACTAGCTAAAATGTGCCTGGCTGCTGTTCACTGAAAAGCTCATTCTGCATACATTTTTGGCATATATTTGCTCCTGCCGGGTCAGCTGAGCAGCAAGTTTCTACTTAACTACTTCCTATCAGAAGAGACCTCAGGGCTGCATCCTTTGAGCGCAGTACTGAGCCTGAAAACCGTTTCCAACCCCACTTACAAGTAAAACTAGCTAAAATGTGCCTGGCTGCTGTTCACTGAAAAGGTCATTCTGGGTACATTTTTGGTATACATTTGCTTCTGCCGGGTCAGCTGAGCAGTGAATTTCTACTTAACTACCTCCTATCAGAAGAGACCTCATGGCTGCATCTTTTGAGCGCAGTACTGAGCCTGAAAACCGTTTCCAACCCCACTTACAAGTAAAACTAGCTAAAATGTGCCTGGCTGCTGTTCAGTGAAAAGCTCATTCTGGGTACATTTTTGGCATACATTTGCTTCTCCCGGGTCAGCTGAGCAGCGAATTTCTACTTAACTACCTCCTATCAGGAGAGACCTCAGGGCTGCATCTTTTGAACGCAGTACTGAGCCTGAAAACCATTTACAACCCCACTTACAAGTAAAACTAGCTAAAATGTGCCTGGCTGCTGTTCACTGAAAAGCTCATTCTGCATACATTTTTGGCATAATTTGCTCTTGCCGGGTCAGCTGAGCAGCGAGTTTCTACTTAACTACCTCCTATCAGGAGAGACCTCAGGGCTGCATCTTTTGAGCGCAGTACTGAGCCTGAAAACCGTTTACAACCCCACTTACAAGTAAAACTAGCTAAAATGTGCCTGGCTGCTGTTCACTGAAAAGCTCATTCTGGGTACATTTTTGGTATACATTTGCTTCTGCCGGGTCAGCTGAGCAGTGAATTTCTACTTAACTACCTCCTATCAGGAGAGACCTCAGGGCTGCATCTTTTGAGCGCAGTACTGAGCTTGAAAACCGTTTACAACCCCACTTACAAGTAAAACTAGCTAAAATGTGCCTGGCTGCTGTTCACTGAAAAGCTCATTCTGGGTACATTTTTGGTATACATGTGCTTCTGCCGGGTCTCCTGAGCAGTGAATTTCTACATAACTACCTCCTATCAGGAGAGACCTCAGGGCTGCATCTTTTGAGCGCAGTACTGAGCCTGATACCCGTTTCCAACCCCACTTACAAGTAAAACTAGCTAAAATGTGCCTGGCTGCTGTTCACTGAAAAGCTCATTCTGGGTACATTTTTGGCATACATTTGCTTCTCCCGGGTCAGCTGAGCAGCGAATTTCTACTTAACTACCTCCTATCAGGAGAGACCTCAGGGCTGCATCTTTTGAGCGCAGTACTGAGCCTGAAAACCGTTTACAACCCCACTTACAAGTAAAACTAGCTAAAATGTGCCTGGCTGCTGGTCACTGAAAAGCTCATTCTGCATACATTTTTGGCATATATTTGCTCCTGCCGGGTCAGCTGAGCAGCAAATTTTTACTTAACTACCCCCTAATCAGGAGAGACCTCAGGGCTGCATCCTTTGAGCGCAGTACTGAGCCTGAAAAGCGTTTACAACCCCACTTACAAGTAAAACTAGCTAAAATGTGCCTGGCTGCTGTTCACTGAAAAGGACATTCTGGGTACTTTTTGGTATACATTTGCTTCTGCCGGGTCAGCTGAGCAGTGAATTTCTACTTAACTACCTCCTATCAGGAGAGAACTCAGGGCTGCGTCTTTTGAGCGCAGTACTGAGCCTGAAAACCGTTTCCAACCCCACTTACAGGTAAAACTAGCTAAAATGTGCCTGGCTGCTGTTCACTGAAAAGCTCATTCTGGGTACATTTTTGGTATACATGTGCTTCTGCCGGGTCTCCTGAGCAGTGAATTTCTACATAACTACCTCCTATCAGGAGAGACCTCAGGGCTGCATCTTTTGAGCGCAGTACTGAGCCTGATACCCGTTTCCAACCCCACTTACAAGTAAAACTAGCTAAAATGTGCCCGGCTGCTGTTCACTGAAAAGCTCATTCTGGGTACATTTTTGGCATACATTTGCTTCTCCCGGGTCAGCTGAGCAGCGACTTTCTACTTAACTACCTCCTATCAGGAGAGACCTCAGGGCTGCATCTTTTGAGCGCAGTACTGAGCCTGAAAACCGTTTACAACCCCACTTACAAGTAAAACTAGCTAAAATGTGCCTGGCTGCTGGTCACTGAAAAGCTCATTCTGCATACATTTTTGGCATATATTTGCTCCTGCCGGGTCAGCTGAGCAGCAAATTTCTATTTAACTACCTACCTATCAGGAGAGACCTCAGGGCTGCATCTTTTGAGCGCAGTACTGAGCCTGAAAACCGTTTACAACCCCACTTACAAGTAAAACTAGCTAAAATGTGCCTGGCTGTTGTTCACTGAAATGCTCATTCTGGGTGAATTTTTATTATACATTTGCTTCTGCCGGGTCAGCTGAGCAGTGAATTTCTACTTAACTACCTCCTATCAGGAGAGACCTCAGGGCTGCATCCTTTCAGCGCAGTACTGAGCCTGAAAAGCGTTTACAACCCCACTTACAAGTAAAACTAGCTAAAATGTGCCTGGCTGCTGTTCACTGAAAAGCTCATTCTGGGTACATTTTTGGTATACATTTTCTTCTGCCGGGTCAGCTGAGAGGTAAATTTCTACTTAACTACCTCCTATCAGGAGAGACCTCAGGGCTGCATCTTTTGAGCGCAGTACTGAGCCTGATACCCGTTTCCAACCCCACTTACAAGTAAAACTAGCTAAAATGTGCCTGGCTGCTGTTCACTGAAAAGCTCATTCTGGGTACATTTTTGGCATACATGTGCTTCTCCCGGGTCAGCTGAGCAGCGAATTTCTACTTAACTACCTCCTATCAGGAGAGACCTCAGGGCTGCATCTTTTGAGCGTAGTACTGAGCCTGAAAACCGTTTACAACCCCACTTACAAGTAAAACTAGCTAAAATGTGCCTGGCTGCTGTTCACTGAAAAGCTCATTCTGGGTACATTTTTGGTATACATTTTCTTCTGTGGGTCAGCTGAGAGGTAAATTTCTACTTAACTACCTCCTATCAGGAGAGATCTCAGGGCTGCATCTTTTGAGCGCAGTACTGAGCCTGATACCCGTTTCCAACCCCACTTACAAGTAAAACTAGCTAAAATGTGCCTGGCTGCTGTTCACTGAAAAGCTCATTCTGGGTACATTTTTGGCATACATTTGCTTCTCCCGGGTCAGCCGAGCAGCGAATTTCTACTTAACTACCTCCTATCAGGAGAGACCTCAGGGCTGCATCTTTTGAGCGCAGTACTGAGCCTGAAAAGCGTTTACAACCCCACTTACAAGTAAAACTAGCTAAAATGTGCCTGGCTGCTGTTCACTGAAAAGGACATTCTGGGTACTTTTTGGTATACATTTGCTTCTGCCGGGTCAGCTGAGCAGTGAATTTCTACTTAACTACCTCCTATCAGGAGAGAACTCGGGGCTGCGTCTTTTGAGCGCAGTACTGAGCCTGAAAACCGTTTCCAACCCCACTTACAGGTAAAACTAGCTAAAATGTGCCTGGCTGCTGTTCACTGAAAAGCTCATTCTGGGTACATTTTTGGTATACATGTGCTTCTGCCGGGTCTCCTGAGCAGTGAATTTCTACATAACTACCTCCTATCAGGAGAGACCTCAGGGCTGCATCTTTTGAGCGCAGTACTGAGCCTGATACCCGTTTCCAACCCCACTTACAAGTAAAACTAGCTAAAATGTGCCTGGCTGCTGTTCACTGAAAAGCTCATTCTGGGTACATTTTTGGCATACATTTGCTTCTCCCGGGTCAGCTGAGCAGCGAATTTCTACTTAACTACCTCCTATCAGGAAAGACCTCAGGGCTGCATCTTTTGAGCGCAGTACTGAGCCTGAAAACCGTTTACAACCCCACTTACAAGTAAAACTAGCTAAAATGTGCCTGGCTGCTGGTCACTGAAAAGCTCATTCTGCATACATTTTTGGCATATATTTGCTCCTGCCGGGTCAGCTGAGCAGCAAATTTCTACTTAACTACCTACCTATCAGGAGAGACCTCAGGGCTGCATCTTTTGAGCGCAGTACTGAGCCTGAAAACCGTTTACAACCCCACTTACAAGTAAAACTAGCTAAAATGTGCCTGGCTGTTGTTCACTGAAATGCTCATTCTGGGTACATTTTTGGTATACATTTGCTTCTGCCGGGTCAGCTGAGCAGTGAATTTCTACTTAACTACCTCCTATCAGGAGAGACCTCAGGGCTGCATCCTTTCAGCGCAGTACTGAGCCTGAAAAGCGTTTACAACCCCACTTACAAGTAAAACTAGCTAAAATGTGCCTGGCTGCTGTTCACTGAAAAGCTCATTCTGGGTACATTTTTGGTATACATTTTCTTCTGCCGGGTCAGCTGAGAGGTAAATTTCTACTTAACTACCTCCTATCAGGAGAGACCTCAGGGCTGCATCTTTTGAGCGCAGTACTGAGCCTGATACCCGTTTCCAACCCCACTTACAAGTAAAACTAGCTAAAATGTGCCTGGCTGCTGTTCACTGAAAAGCTCATTCTGGGTACATTTTTGGCATACATGTGCTTCTCCCGGGTCAGCTGAGCAGCGAATTTCTACTTAACTACCTCCTATCAGGAGAGACCTCAGGGCTGCATCTTTTGAGCGCAGTACTGAGCCTGAAAACCGTTCACAACCCCACTTACAAGTAAAACTAGCTACAATGTGCCTGGCTGCTGTTCACTGAAAAGCTAATTCTGGGTACATTTTTGGCATACATTTGTTTCTGCCGGGTCATCTGAGCAGTGAATTTCTACTTAACTACCTCCTTTCAGGAGAGACTTCAGGGCTGCATCTTTTGAGCGCAGTACTGAGCCTGAAAACCGTTTACAACCCCACTTACAAGTAAAACTAGCTAAAATGTGCCTGGCTGTTGTTCACTGAAATGCTCATTCTGGGTACATTTTTGGTATACATTTGCTTCTGCCGGGTCAGCCGAGCAGCGAATTTCTACTTAACTACCTCCTATCAGGAGAGACCTCAGGGATGCATCCTTTCAGCGCAGTACTGAGCCTGAAAAGCGTTTACAACCCCACTTACAAGTAAAACTAGCTAAAATGTGCCTGGCTGCTGTTCACTGAAAAGCTCATTCTGGGTACATTTTTGGTATACATTTTCTTCTAGGGGTCAGCTGAGAGGTAAATTTCTACTTAACTACCTCCTATCAGGAGAGACCTCAGGGCTGCATCTTTTGAGCGCAGTACTGAGCCTGATACCCGTTTCCAACCCCACTTACAAGTAAAACTAGCTAAAATGTGCCTGGCTGCTGGTCACTGAAAAGCTCATTCTGCATACATTTTTGGCATATATTTGCTCCTGCCGGGTCAGCTGAGCAGCAAATTTCTACTTAACTACCTACCTATCAGGAGAGACCTCAGGGCTGCATCTTTTGAGCGCAGTACTGAGCCTGAAAACCGTTTACAACCCCACTTACAAGTAAAACTAGCTAAAATGTGCCTGGCTGTTGTTCACTGAAATGCTCATTCTGGGTACATTTTTGGTGTACATTTGCTTCTGCCAGGTCAGCTGAGCAGTGAATTTCTACTTAACTAGCTCCTATCAGGAGAGACCTCAGGGCTGCATCCTTTCAGCGCAGTACTGAGCCTGAAAACCGTTTACAACCCCACTTACAAGTAAAACTAGCTAAAATGTGCCTGGCTGCTGTTCACTGAAAAGCTCATTCTGGGTACATTTTTGGTATACATTTTCTTCTGCCGGGTCAGCTGAGAGGTAAATTTCTACTTAACTACCTCCTATCAGGAGAGACCTCAGGGCTGCATCTTTTGAGCTCAGTACTGAGCCTGATACCCGTTTCCAACCCCACTTACAAGTAAAACTAGCTAAAATGTGCCTGGCTGCTGTTCACTGAAAAGCTCATTCTGGGTACATTTTTGGCATACATGTGCTTCTCCCGGGTCAGCTGAGCAGCGAATTTCTACTTAACTACCTCCTATCAGGAGAGACCTCAGGGCTGCATCTTTTGAGCGCAGTACTGAGCCTGAAAACCGTTTACAACCCCACTTACAAGTAAAACTAGCTAAAATGTGCCTGGCTGCCGGTCACTGAAAAGCTCATTCTGCATACATTTTTGGCATATATTTGCTCCTGCCGGGTCAGCTGAGCAGCAAATTTCTACTTAACTACCTCCTATCAGGAGAGACCTCAGGGCTGCATCTTTTGAGCGCAGTACTGAGCCTGAAAACCGTTTACAACCCCACTTACAAGTAAAACTAGCTAAAATGTGCCTGGCTGCTGTTCACTGAAAAGCTAATTCTGCATACATTTTTGGCATACATTTGTTTCTGCCGGGTCAACTGAGCAGTGAATTTCTACTTAACTACCTCCTTTCAGGAGAGACTTCAGGGCTGCATCTTTTGAGCGCAGTACTGAGCCTGAAAACCGTTTACAACCCCACTTACAAGTAAAACTAGCTAAAATGTGCCTGGCTGTAGTTCACTGAAAAGCTCATTCTGGGTACATTTTTGGTATACATTTGCTTCTGCCGGGTCAGCTGAGCAGCAAATTTCTACTTAACTACCTCCTATCAGGAGAGACCTCAGGGCTGCATCTTTTGAGCACAGTACTGAGCCTGAAAACCATTTACAACCCCAATTACAAGTAAAACTAGCTAAAATGTGCCTGGCTGCTGTTCACTGAAAAGCTAATTCTGCATACATTTTTGGCATACATTTGTTTCTGCCGGGTCAGCTGAGCAGTGAATTTCTACTTAACTACCTCCTTTCAGGAGAGACTTCAGGGCTGCATCTTTTGAGCGCAGTACTGAGCCTGAAAACCGTTTACAACCCCACTTACAAGTAAAACTAGCTAAAATGTGCCTGGCTGCTGTTCACTGAAAAGGTCATTCTGGGTACATTTTTGGCATACATTTGCTTCTCCCGGGTCAGCTGAGCAGCGAATTTCTACTTAACTACCTCCTATCAGGAGAGACCTCAGGGCTGCATCTTTTGAGCGCAGTACTGAGCCTGAAAACCGTTTACAACCCCACTTACAAGTAAAACTAGCTAAAATGTGCCTGGCTGCTGGTCACTGAAAAGCTCATTCTGCATACATTTTTGGCATATATTTGCTCCTGCCGGGTCAGCTGAGCAGCAAATTTCTATTTAACTACCTACCTATCAGGAGAGACCTCAGGGCTGCATCTTTTGAGCGCAGTACTGAGCCTGAAAACCGTTTACAACCCCACTTACAAGTAAAACTAGCTAAAATGTGCCTGGCTGTTGTTCACTGAAATGCTCATTCTGGGTGCATTTTTGGTATACATTTGCTTCTGCCGGGTCAGCTGAGCAGTGAATTTCTACTTAACTACCTCCTATCAGGAGAGACCTCAGGGCTGCATCCTTTCAGCGCAGTACTGAGCCTGAAAAGCGTTTACAACCCCACTTACAAGTAAAACTAGCTAAAATGTGCCTGGCTGCTGTTCACTGAAAAGCTCATTCTGGGTACATTTTTGGTATACATTTTCTTCTGCCGGGTCAGCTGAGAGGTAAATTTCTACTTAACTACCTCCTATCAGGAGAGACCTCAGGGCTGCATCTTTTGAGCGCAGTACTGAGCCTGATACCCGTTTCCAACCCCACTTACAAGTAAAACTAGCTAAAATGTGCCTGGCTGCTGTTCACTGAAAAGCTCATTCTGGGTACATTTTTGGCATACATGTGCTTCTCCCGGGTCAGCTGAGCAGCGAATTTCTACTTAACTACCTCCTATCAGGAGAGACCTCAGGGCTGCATCTTTTGAGCGTAGTACTGAGCCTGAAAACCGTTTACAACCCCACTTACAAGTAAAACTAGCTAAAATGTGCCTGGCTGCTGTTCACTGAAAAGCTCATTCTGGGTACATTTTTGGTATACATTTTCTTCTGTGGGTCAGCTGAGAGGTAAATTTCTACTTAACTACCTCCTATCAGGAGAGATCTCAGGGCTGCATCTTTTGAGCGCAGTACTGAGCCTGATACCCGTTTCCAACCCCACTTACAAGTAAAACTAGCTAAAATGTGCCTGGCTGCTGTTCACTGAAAAGCTCATTCTGGGTACATTTTTGGCATACATTTGCTTCTCCCGGGTCAGCCGAGCAGCGAATTTCTACTTAACTACCTCCTATCAGGAGAGACCTCAGGGCTGCATCTTTTGAGCGCAGTACTGAGCCTGAAAAGCGTTTACAACCCCACTTACAAGTAAAACTAGCTAAAATGTGCCTGGCTGCTGTTCACTGAAAAGGACATTCTGGGTACTTTTTGGTATACATTTGCTTCTGCCGGGTCAGCTGAGCAGTGAATTTCTACTTAACTACCTCCTATCAGGAGAGAACTCAGGGCTGCGTCTTTTGAGCGCAGTACTGAGCCTGAAAACCGTTTCCAACCCCACTTACAGGTAAAACTAGCTAAAATGTGCCTGGCTGCTGTTCACTGAAAAGCTCATTCTGGGTACATTTTTGGTATACATGTGCTTCTGCCGGTTCTCCTGAGCAGTGAATTTCTACATAACTACCTCCTATCAGGAGAGACCTCAGGGCTGCATCTTTTGAGCGCAGTACTGAGCCTGATACCCGTTTCCAACCCCACTTACAAGTAAAACTAGCTAAAATGTGCCTGGCTGCTGTTCACTGAAAAGCTCATTCTTGGTACATTTTTGGCATACATTTGCTTCTCCCGGGTCAGCTGAGCAGCGAATTTCTACTTAACTACCTCCTATCAGGAAAGACCTCAGGGCTGCATCTTTTGAGCGCAGTACTGAGCCTGAAAACCGTTTACAACCCCACTTACAAGTAAAACTAGCTAAAATGTGCCTGGCTGCTGGTCACTGAAAAGCTCATTCTGCATACATTTTTGGCATATATTTGCTCCTGCCGGGTCAGCTGAGCAGCAAATTTCTACTTAACTACCTACCTATCAGGAGAGACCTCAGGGCTGCATCTTTTGAGCGCAGTACTGAGCCTGAAAACCGTTTACAACCCCACTTACAAGTAAAACTAGCTAAAATGTGCCTGGCTGTTGTTCACTGAAATGCTCATTCTGGGTACATTTTTGGTATACATTTGCTTCTGCCGGGTCAGCTGAGCAGTGAATTTCTACTTAACTACCTCCTATCAGGAGAGACCTCAGGGCTGCATCCTTTCAGCGCAGTACTGAGCCTGAAAAGCGTTTACAACCCCACTTACAAGTAAAACTAGCTAAAATGTGCCTGGCTGCTGTTCACTGAAAAGCTCATTCTGGGTACATTTTTGGTATACATTTTCTTCTGCCGGGTCAGCTGAGAGGTAAATTTCTACTTAACTACCTCCTATCAGGAGAGACCTCAGGGCTGCATCTTTTGAGCGCAGTACTGAGCCTGATACCCGTTTCCAACCCCACTTACAAGTAAAACTAGCTAAAATGTGCCTGGCTGCTGTTCACTGAAAAGCTCATTCTGGGTACATTTTTGGCATACATGTGCTTCTCCCGGGTCAGCTGAGCAGCGAATTTCTACTTAACTACCTCCTATCAGGAGAGACCTCAGGGCTGCATCTTTTGAGCGCAGTACTGAGCCTGAAAACCGTACAACCCCACTTACAAGTAAAACTAGCTAAAATGTGCCTGGCTGCTGTTCACTGAAAAGCTAATTCTGCATACATTTTTGGCATACATTTGTTTCTGCCAGGTCAGCTGAGCAGTGAATTTCTACTTAACTACCTCCTTTCAGGAGAGACTTCAGGGCTGCATCCTTTCAGCGCAGTACTGAGCCTGAAAAGCGTTTACAACCCCACTTACACGTAAAACTAGCTAAAATGTGCCTGGCTGCTGTTCACTGAAAAGGTCATTCTGGGTACATTTTTGGTATACATTTGCTTCTGCCGGGTCAGCTGAGCAGTGAATTTCTACTTAACTACCTCCTATCAGGGAGAGACCTCAGGGCTGCATCTTTTGAGCGCAGTACTGAGCCTGATACCCGTTTCCAACACCACTTACAAGTAAAACTAGCTAAAATGTGCCTGGCTGCTGTTCACTGAAAAGCTCATTCTGCATACATTTTTGGCATATATTTGCTCCTGTCGGGTCAGCTGAGCAGCAAGTTTCTACTTAACTACCTCCTATCAGGAGAGACCACAGGGCTGCATCCTTTGAGCGCAGTACTGAGCCTGAAAACCGTTTACAACCCCCCCTGGACCAGGGAAAAGAGGCCGTCCTAATCCTACTTGACCTGTCGGCAGCCTTCGATACGGTTTCACACCATATCTTAGTGAACCGGCTGGCTGCCGCAGGGGTAGGGGGACAAGCCCTGGTATGGCTTAGGAATTTCCTCAGCAACAGACGTCAGGTCACTGTGCTGGGCCCTTTCCAGTCGGAAGCAAAGGTCGTCAGCTCTGGGGTACCACAGGGCTCTAGTTTAAGCCCCGTACTTTTTAATCTGTACATGGTCCCACTTATGGAACTGATCGCATCTTTTAAGATCAGTACAATTTCTTATGCTGACGACACCCAGCTAATCCTGGTGCTGGACAGGGACAGGCCAGGCGCTGAAGAAAATCTAAAGGAATGCCTAACAGCGACATTCAACTGGATGACTAACAACCATTTGAAATGTAATGCCGGGAAGACAGAGATCATGCCGTTTGGGAAACACAATCTGTTCTCCCCAAAGAGGTGTTGGCCTGCTGAAGCAGAGGCACCTCCCAACACCATCACATCAGCTCGGAACTTGGGTATCAAGTTCGACGACCAACTGTCTTTTAAAAATCAAGCAGTAACTATAGCTGGGACCTGCTTTCAGATTATAAAGGCACTGAGGAAATTCTTCGATCTCCTCCCGCTGCCAGCCAGAAAAACGGTGGCTGTGGCTTTAATTAACTCCAGGTTGGACTACTGCAACGGCCTGTATGCTGGAGCTAACAAATCAGTCCTGCACCGATTGCAGATGGTCCAACACGCCGCTGCGCGCCTAGTACTACGCTGGCCACGTAGATCCTCAGCCTCAGCGGCCCTGAAGGCGCTACATTGGCTGCCTATTAGTAAAAGGATCTTATTTAAGATACTTGTCATCACGTTCAGGGCGTTCCAACAGCAAGGACCTAAATACCTCTGCAACGGGTTTAAGAAATATCACCCCACCCGCTGTCTGAGATCTGCTAGCCAGAACTTGCTTACTATCCCTCGCTTTAAGCTGACTACAAGAGGTGGCAGATCCCTCTTCTTTCTGGGCGCTAAGGCCTGGAATCAGTTACCACCCTCCCTAAGAGCATTATCCCAGGAGACCCACTTCAGGAAAGCATTAAAAACTTGGGTCTTTTCTTTAACCGATGTCGCCTGCAGAGCCTTGATCTAGTAGTGTGATGCAATAGGTCACTCATCATCTTGCCCCCTACCCGTCCATCTGGGTTGGTTAAGCGCCAAGATACTCCCTGGAGTGATAGGAGCGCTATAGAAATGTGCTTTACATTACATTACTTACAAGTAAAACTAGCTACAATGTGCCTGGCTGCTGTTCACTGAAAAGCTAATTCTGCATACATTTTTGGCATACATTTGTTTCTGCCGGGTCAGCTGAGCAGTGAATTTCTACTTAACTACCTCCTTTCAGGAGAGACTTCAGGGCTGCATCTTTTGAGCGCAGTACTGAGCCCGAAAACCGTTTACAACCCCACTTACAAGTAAAACTAGCTAAAATGTGCCTGGCTGTTGTTCACTGAAATGCTCATTCTGGGTACATTTTTGGTATACATTTGCTTCTGCCGGGTCAGCTGAGCAGTGAATTTCTACTTAACTACCTCCTATCAGGAGAGACCTCAGGGATGCATCCTTTCAGCGCAGTACTGAGCCTGAAAAGCATTTACAACCCCACTTACAAGTAAAACTAGCTAAAATGTGCCTGGCTGCTGTTCACTGAAAAGCTCATTCTGGGTACATTTTTGGTATACATTTTCTTCTGTGGGTCAGCTGAGAGGTAAATTTCTACTTAACTACCTCCTATCAGGAGAGACCTCAGGGCTGCATCTTTTGAGCGCAGTACTGAGCCTGATACCCGTTTCCAACCCCACTTACAAGTAAAACTAGCTAAAATGTGCCTGGCTGCTGTTCACTGAAAAGCTCATTCTGGGTACATTTTTGGCATACATTTGCTTCTCCCGGGTCAGCTGAGCAGCGAATTTCTACTTAACTACCTCCTATCAGGAGAGACCTCAGGGCTGCATCTTTTGAGCGCAGTACTGAGCCTGAAAACCGTTTACAACCCCACTTACAAGTAAAACTAGCTAAAATGTGCCTGGCTGCTGGTCACTGAAAAGCTCATTCTGCATACATTTTTGGCATATATTTGCTCCTGCCGGGTCAGCTGAGCAGCGAGTTTCTACTTAACTACCTCCTATCAGGAGAGACCTCAGGGCTGCATCCTTTGAGCGCAGTACTGAGCCTGAAAACCGTTTACAACCCCACTTACAAGTAAAACTAGCTAAAATGTGCCTGGATGCTGTTCACTGAAAAGCTAATTCTGCATACATTTTTGGCATACATTTGTTTCTGCCGGGTCAGCTGAGCAGTGAATTTCTACTTAACTACCTCCTTTCAGGAGAGACTTCAGGGCTGCATCTTTTGAGCGCAGTACTGAGCCTGAAAACCGTTTCCAACCCCACTTACAGGTAAAACTAGCTAAAATGTGCCTGGCTGCTGTTCACTGAAAAGCTCATTCTGGGTACATTTTTGGTATACATGTGCTTCTGCCGGGTCTCCTGAGCAGTGAATTTCTACATAACTACCTCCTATCAGGAGAGACCTCAGGGCTGCATCTTTTGAGCGCAGTACTGAGCCTGATACCCGTTTCCAACCCCACTTACAAGTAAAACTAGCTAAAATGTGCCTGGCTGCTGGTCACTGAAAAGCTCATTCTGCATACATTTTTGGCATATATTTGCTCCTGCCGGGTCAGCTGAGCAGCAAATTTCTACTTAACTACCTACCTATCAGGAGAGACCTCAGGGCTGCATCTTTTGAGCGCAGTACTGAGCCTGAAAACCGTTTACAACCCCACTTACAAGTAAAACTAGCTAAAATGTGCCTGGCTGTTGTTCACTGAAATGCTCATTCTGGGTACATTTTTGGTATACATTTGCTTCTGCCGGGTCAGCTGAGCAGTGAATTTCTACTTAACTACCTCCTATCAGGAGAGACCTCAGGGCTGCATCCTTTCAGCGCAGTACTGAGCCTGAAAACCGTTTACAACCCCACTTACAAGTAAAACTAGCTAAAATGTGCCTGGCTGCTGTTCACTGAAAAGCTCATTCTGGGTACATTTTTGGTATACATTTTCTTCTGCCGGGTCAGCTGAGAGGTAAATTTCTACTTAACTACCTCCTATCAGGAGAGACCTCAGGGCTGCATCTTTTGAGCGCAGTACTGAGCCTGATACCCGTTTCCAACCCCACTTACAAGTAAAACTAGCTAAAATGTGCCTGGCTGCTGTTCACTGAAAAGCTCATTCTGGGTACATTTTTGGCATACATGTGCTTCTCCCGGGTCAGCTGAGCAGCGAATTTCTACTTAACTACCTCCTATCAGGAGAGACCTCAGGGCTGCATCTTTTGAGCGCAGTACTGAGCCTGAAAACCGTTTACAACCCCACTTACAAGTAAAACTAGCTAAAATGTGCCTGGCTGCCGGTCACTGAAAAGCTCATTCTGCATACATTTTTGGCATATATTTGCTCCTGCCGGGTCAGCTGAGCAGCAAATTTCTACTTAACTACCTCCTATCAGGAGAGACCTCAGGGCTGCATCTTTTGAGCGCAGTACTGAGCCTGAAAACCGTTTACAACCCCACTTACAAGTAAAACTAGCTAAAATGTGCCTGGCTGCTGTTCACTGAAAAGCTAATTCTGCATACATTTTTGGCATACATTTGTTTCTGCCGGGTCAGCTGAGCAGTGAATTTCTACTTAACTACCTCCTTTCAGGAGAGACTTCAGGGCTGCATCTTTTGAGCGCAGTACTGAGCCTGAAAACCGTTTACAACCCCACTTACAAGTAAAACTAGCTAAAATGTGCCTGGCTGTAGTTCACTGAAAAGCTCATTCTGGGTACATTTTTGGTATACATTTTCTTCTGCCGGGTCAGCTGATAGGTAAATTTCTACTTAACTACATCCTATCAGGAGAGACCTCAGGGCTGCATCCTTTCAGCGCAGTACTGAGCCTGAAAAGCGTTTACAACCCCACTTACACGTAAAACTAGCTAAAATGTGCCTGGCTGCTGTTTACTGAAAAGGTCATTCTGGGTACATTTTTGGTATACATTTGCTTCTGCCGGGTCAGCTGAGCAGTGAATTTCTACTTAACTACCTCCTATCAGGGAGAGACCTCAGGGCTGCATCTTTTGAGCGCAGTACTGAGCCTGATACCCGTTTACAACCCCACTTACAAGTAAAACTAGCTAAAATGTGCCTGGCTGCTGGTCACTGAAAAGCTCATTCTGGGTACATTTTAGGTATACATTTTCTTCTGCCGGGTCAGCTGAGCAGCAAATTTCTACTTAACTACCTCCTATCAGGAGAGACCTCAGGGCTGCATCTTTTGAGCGCAGTACTGAGCCTGAAAACCGTTTACAACCCCACTTACAAGTAAAACTAGCTAAAATGTGCCTGGCTGCTGTTCACTGAAAAGCTAATTCTGCATACATTTTTGGCATACATTTGTTTCTGCCGGGTCAGCTGAGCAGTGAATTTCTACTTAACTACCTCCTTTCAGGAGAGACTTCAGGGCTGCATCTTTTGAGCGCAGTACTGAGCCTGAAAACCGTTTACAACCCCACTTACAAGTAAAACTAGCTAAAATGTGCCTGGCTGTTGTTCACTGAAAAGCTCATTCTGGGTACATTTTTGGTATACATTTTCTTCTGCCGGGTCAGCTGATAGGTAAATTTCTACTTAACTACCTCCTATCAGGAGAGACCTCAGGGCTACATCCTTTCAGCGCAGTACTGAGCCTGAAAAGCGTTTACAACCCCACTTACACGTAAAACTAGCTAAAATGTGCCTGGCTGCTGTTCACTGAAAAGGTCATTCTGGGTACATTTTTGGTATACATTTGCTTCTGCCGGGTCAGCTGAGCAGTGAATTTCTACTTAACTACCTCCTATCAGGGAGAGACCTCAGGGCTGCATCTTTTGAGCGCAGTACTGAGCCTGATACCCGTTTCCAACACCACTTACAAGTAAAACTAGCTAAAATGTGCCTGGCTGCTGTTCACTGAAAAGCTCATTCTGCATACATTTTTGGCATATATTTGCTCCTGTCGGGTCAGCTGAGCAGCAAGTTTCTACTTAACTACCTCCTATCAGGAGAGACCACAGGGCTGCATCCTTTGAGCGCAGTACTGAGCCTGAAAACCGTTTACAACCCCACTTACAAGTAAAACTAGCTACAATGTGCCTGGCTGCTGTTCACTGAAAAGCTAATTCTGCATACATTTTTGGCATACATTTGTTTCTGCCGGGTCAGCTGAGCAGTGAATTTCTACTTAACTACCTCCTTTCAGGAGAGACTTCAGGGCTGCATCTTTTGAGCGCAGTACTGAGCCCGAAAACCGTTTACAACCCCACTTACACGTAAAACTAGCTAAAATGTGCCTGGCTGCTGTTCACTGAAAAGGTCATTCTGGGTACATTTTTGGTATACATTTGCTTCTGCCGGGTCAGCTGAGCAGTGAATTTCTACTTAACTACCTCCTATCAGGGAGAGACCTCAGGGCTGCATCTTTTGAGCGCAGTACTGAGCCTGATACCCGTTTCCAACACCACTTACAAGTAAAACTAGCTAAAATGTGCCTGGCTGCTGTTCACTGAAAAGCTCATTCTGCATACATTTTTGGCATATATTTGCTCCTGTCGGGTCAGCTGAGCAGCAAGTTTCTACTTAACTACCTCCTATCAGGAGAGACCACAGGGCTGCATCCTTTGAGCGCAGTACTGAGCCTGAAAACCGTTTACAACCCCACTTACAAGTAAAACTAGCTACAATGTGCCTGGCTGCTGTTCACTGAAAAGCTAATTCTGCATACATTTTTGGCATACATTTGTTTCTGCCGGGTCAGCTGAGCAGTGAATTTCTACTTAACTACCTCCTTTCAGGAGAGACTTCAGGGCTGCATCTTTTGAGCGCAGTACTGAGCCCGAAAACCGTTTACAACCCCACTTACAAGTAAAACTAGCTAAAATGTGCCTGGCTGTTGTTCACTGAAATGCTCATTCTGGGTACATTTTTGGTATACATTTGCTTCTGCCGGGTCAGCTGAGCAGTGAATTTCTACTTAACTACCTCCTATCAGGAGAGACCTCAGGGATGCATCCTTTCAGCGCAGTACTGAGCCTGAAAAGCATTTACAACCCCACTTACAAGTAAAACTAGCTAAAATGTGCCTGGCTGCTGTTCACTGAAAAGCTCATTCTGGGTACATTTTTGGTATACATTTTCTTCTGTGGGTCAGCTGAGAGGTAAATTTCTACTTAACTACCTCCTATCAGGAGAGACCTCAGGGCTGCATCTTTTGAGCGCAGTACTGAGCCTGATACCCGTTTCCAACCCCACTTACAAGTAAAACTAGCTAAAATGTGCCTGGCTGCTGTTCACTGAAAAGCTCATTCTGGGTACATTTTTGGCATACATTTGCTTCTCCCGGGTCAGCTGAGCAGCGAATTTCTACTTAACTACCTCCTATCAGGAGAGACCTCAGGGCTGCATCTTTTGAGCGCAGTACTGAGCCTGAAAACCGTTTACAACCCCACTTACAAGTAAAACTAGCTAAAATGTGCCTGGCTGCTGGTCACTGAAAAGCTCATTCTGCATACATTTTTGGCATATATTTGCTCCTGCCGGGTCAGCTGAGCAGCGAGTTTCTACTTAACTACCTCCTATCAGGAGAGACCTCAGGGCTGCATCCTTTGAGCGCAGTACTGAGCCTGAAAACCGTTTACAACCCCACTTACAAGTAAAACTAGCTAAAATGTGCCTGGATGCTGTTCACTGAAAAGCTAATTCTGCATACATTTTTGGCATACATTTGTTTCTGCCGGGTCAGCTGAGCAGTGAATTTCTACTTAACTACCTCCTTTCAGGAGAGACTTCAGGGCTGCATCTTTTGAGCGCAGTACTGAGCCTGAAAACCGTTTCCAACCCCACTTACAGGTAAAACTAGCTAAAATGTGCCTGGCTGCTGTTCACTGAAAAGCTCATTCTGGGTACATTTTTGGTATACATGTGCTTCTGCCGGGTCTCCTGAGCAGTGAATTTCTACATAACTACCTCCTATCAGGAGAGACCTCAGGGCTGCATCTTTTGAGCGCAGTACTGAGCCTGATACCCGTTTCCAACCCCACTTACAAGTAAAACTAGCTAAAATGTGCCTGGCTGCTGGTCACTGAAAAGCTCATTCTGCATACATTTTTGGCATATATTTGCTCCTGCCGGGTCAGCTGAGCAGCAAATTTCTACTTAACTACCTACCTATCAGGAGAGACCTCAGGGCTGCATCTTTTGAGCGCAGTACTGAGCCTGAAAACCGTTTACAACCCCACTTACAAGTAAAACTAGCTAAAATGTGCCTGGCTGTTGTTCACTGAAATGCTCATTCTGGGTACATTTTTGGTATACATTTGCTTCTGCCGGGTCAGCTGAGCAGTGAATTTCTACTTAACTACCTCCTATCAGGAGAGACCTCAGGGCTGCATCCTTTCAGCGCAGTACTGAGCCTGAAAACCGTTTACAACCCCACTTACAAGTAAAACTAGCTAAAATGTGCCTGGCTGCTGTTCACTGAAAAGCTCATTCTGGGTACATTTTTGGTATACATTTTCTTCTGCCGGGTCAGCTGAGAGGTAAATTTCTACTTAACTACCTCCTATCAGGAGAGACCTCAGGGCTGCATCTTTTGAGCGCAGTACTGAGCCTGATACCCGTTTCCAACCCCACTTACAAGTAAAACTAGCTAAAATGTGCCTGGCTGCTGTTCACTGAAAAGCTCATTCTGGGTACATTTTTGGCATACATGTGCTTCTCCCGGGTCAGCTGAGCAGCGAATTTCTACTTAACTACCTCCTATCAGGAGAGACCTCAGGGCTGCATCTTTTGAGCGCAGTACTGAGCCTGAAAACCGTTTACAACCCCACTTACAAGTAAAACTAGCTAAAATGTGCCTGGCTGCCGGTCACTGAAAAGCTCATTCTGCATACATTTTTGGCATATATTTGCTCCTGCCGGGTCAGCTGAGCAGCAAATTTCTACTTAACTACCTCCTATCAGGAGAGACCTCAGGGCTGCATCTTTTGAGCGCAGTACTGAGCCTGAAAACCGTTTACAACCCCACTTACAAGTAAAACTAGCTAAAATGTGCCTGGCTGCTGTTCACTGAAAAGCTAATTCTGCATACATTTTTGGCATACATTTGTTTCTGCCGGGTCAGCTGAGCAGTGAATTTCTACTTAACTACCTCCTTTCAGGAGAGACTTCAGGGCTGCATCTTTTGAGCGCAGTACTGAGCCTGAAAACCGTTTACAACCCCACTTACAAGTAAAACTAGCTAAAATGTGCCTGGCTGTAGTTCACTGAAAAGCTCATTCTGGGTACATTTTTGGTATACATTTTCTTCTGCCGGGTCAGCTGATAGGTAAATTTCTACTTAACTACATCCTATCAGGAGAGACCTCAGGGCTGCATCCTTTCAGCGCAGTACTGAGCCTGAAAAGCGTTTACAACCCCACTTACACGTAAAACTAGCTAAAATGTGCCTGGCTGCTGTTTACTGAAAAGGTCATTCTGGGTACATTTTTGGTATACATTTGCTTCTGCCGGGTCAGCTGAGCAGTGAATTTCTACTTAACTACCTCCTATCAGGGAGAGACCTCAGGGCTGCATCTTTTGAGCGCAGTACTGAGCCTGATACCCGTTTACAACCCCACTTACAAGTAAAACTAGCTAAAATGTGCCTGGCTGCTGGTCACTGAAAAGCTCATTCTGGGTACATTTTAGGTATACATTTTCTTCTGCCGGGTCAGCTGAGCAGCAAATTTCTACTTAACTACCTCCTATCAGGAGAGACCTCAGGGCTGCATCTTTTGAGCGCAGTACTGAGCCTGAAAACCGTTTACAACCCCACTTACAAGTAAAACTAGCTAAAATGTGCCTGGCTGCTGTTCACTGAAAAGCTAATTCTGCATACATTTTTGGCATACATTTGTTTCTGCCGGGTCAGCTGAGCAGTGAATTTCTACTTAACTACCTCCTTTCAGGAGAGACTTCAGGGCTGCATCTTTTGAGCGCAGTACTGAGCCTGAAAACCGTTTACAACCCCACTTACAAGTAAAACTAGCTAAAATGTGCCTGGCTGTTGTTCACTGAAAAGCTCATTCTGGGTACATTTTTGGTATACATTTTCTTCTGCCGGGTCAGCTGATAGGTAAATTTCTACTTAACTACCTCCTATCAGGAGAGACCTCAGGGCTACATCCTTTCAGCGCAGTACTGAGCCTGAAAAGCGTTTACAACCCCACTTACACGTAAAACTAGCTAAAATGTGCCTGGCTGCTGTTCACTGAAAAGGTCATTCTGGGTACATTTTTGGTATACATTTGCTTCTGCCGGGTCAGCTGAGCAGTGAATTTCTACTTAACTACCTCCTATCAGGGAGAGACCTCAGGGCTGCATCTTTTAAGCGCAGTACTGAGCCTGATACCCGTTTCCAACCCCACTTACAAGTAAAACTAGCTAAAATGTGCCTGGCTGCTGTTCACTGAAAAGCTCATTCTGGGTACATTTTTGGCATATATTTGCTCCTGCCGGGTCAGCTGAGCAGCGAGTTTCTACTTAACTACCTCCTATCAGGAGAGACCTCAGGGCTGCATCCTTTGAGCGCAGTACTGAGCCTGAAAACCGTTTACAACCCCACTTACAAGTAAAACTAGCTAAAATGTGCCTGGCTGCTGTTCACTGAAAAGCTAATTCTGCATACATTTTTGGTATACATGTGCTTCTGCCGGGTCTCCTGAGCAGTGAATTTCTACTTAACTACCTCCTATCAGGAGAGACCTCAGGGCTGCATCTTTTGAGCGCAGTACTGAGCCTGATACCCGTTTCCAACCCCACTTACAAGTAAAACTAGCTAAAATGTGCCTGGCTGCTGTTCACTGAAAAGCTCATTCTGCATACATTTTTGGCATATATTTGCTCCTGCCGGGTCAGCTGAGGAGCAAATTTCTACTTAACTACCTCCTATCAGGAGAGACCTCAGGGCTGCATCTTTTGAGCGCAGTACTGAGCCTGAAAACCGTTTACAACCCCACTTACAAGTAAAACTAGCTAAAATGTGCCTGGCTGCTGGTCACTGAAAAGCTCATTCTGCATACATTTTTGGCATATATTTGCTCCTGCCGGGTCAGCTGAGCAGCAAATTCCTACTTAACTACCTACCTATCATGAGAGACCTCAGGGCTGCATCCTTTGAGCGCAGTACTGAGCCTGAAAAGCGTTTACAACCCCACTTACAAGTAAAACTAGCTAAAATGTGCCTGGCTGCTGTTCACTGAAAAGCTCATTCTGGGTACATTTTTGGCATACATTTGCTTCTCCCGGGTCAGCTGAGCAGCGAATTTCTACTTAACTACCTCCTATCAGGAGAGACCTCAGGGCTGCATCTTTTGAGCGCAGTGCTGAGCCTGAAAACCGTTTACAACCCCACTTACAAGTAAAACTAGCTAAAATGTGCCTGGCTGCTGGTCACTGAAAAGCTCATTCTGCATACATTTTTGGCATATATTTGCTCCTGCCGGGTCAGCTGAGCAGCAAATTTTTACTTAACTACCCCCTAATCAGGAGAGACCTCAGGGCTGCATCCTTTGAGCGCAGTACTAAGCCTGAAAAGCGTTTACAACCCCACTTACAAGTAAAACTAGCTAAAATGTGCCTGGCTGCTGTTCACTGAAAAGGACATTCTGGGTACTTTTTGGTATACATTTGCTTCTGCCGGGTCAGCTGAGCAGTGAATTTCTACTTAACTACCTCCTATCAGGAGAGAACTCAGGGCTGCGTCTTTTGAGCGCAGTACTGAGCCTGAAAACCGTTTCCAACCCCACTTACAGGTAAAACTAGCTAAAATGTGCCTGGCTGCTGTTCACTGAAAAGCTCATTCTGGGTGCATTTTTGGTATACATGTGCTTCTGCCGGGTCTCCTGAGCAGTGAATTTCTACATAACTACCTCCTATCAGGAGAGACCTCAGGGCTGCATCTTTTGAGGGCAGTACTGAGCCTGATACCCGTTTCCAACCCCACTTACAAGTAAAACTAGCTAAAATGTGCCTGGCTGCTATTCACTGAAAAGCTCATTCTGGGTACATTTTTGGCATACATTTGCTTCTCCCGGGTCAGCTGAGCAGCGAATTTCTACTTAACTACCTCCTATCAGGAGAGACCTCAGGGCTGCATCTTTTGAGCGCAGTACTGAGCCTGAAAACCGTTTACAACCCCACTTACAAGTAAAACTAGCTCAAATGTGCCTGGCTGCTGGTCACTGAAAAGCTCATTCTGCATACATTTTTGGCATATATTTGCTCCTGCCGGGTCAGCTGAGCAGCAAATTTCTACTTAACTACCTACCTATCAGGAGAGACCTCAGGGCTGCATCTTTTGAGCGCAGTACTGAGCCTGAAAACCGTTTACAACCCCACTTACAAGTAAAACTAGCTAAAATGTGCCTGGCTGCTGTTCACTGAAAAGCTCATTCTGGGTAAATTTTTGGCATACATTTGCTTCTCCCGGGTCAGCTGAGCAGCGACTTTCTACTTAACTACCTCCTATCAGGAGAGACCTCAGGGCTGCATCCTTTGCGCGCAGTACTGAGCCTGAATTAGCATTTACAACCCCACTTACAAGTAAACTAGCTAAAACGTGCCTGGCTGCTGTTCACTGAAAAGCTCATTCTGGGTACATTTTTGGTATACATTTGCTTCTGCCGGGTCAGCTGAGCAGTGAATTTCTACTTAACTACCTCCTAATCAGGAGAGACCTCAGGGCTGCATCCTTTGAGCGCAGTAATGAGCCTGATACCCATTTCCAACCCCACTTACAAGTAAAACTAGCTAAAATGTGCCTGGCTGCTGTTCACTGAAAAGCTTATCTGCATACATTTTTGGCATATAGTTGCTCCTGCCGGGTCTGCTGAGCAGCAAATTTTTACTTAACTACCCCCTAATCAGGAGAGACCTCAGGGCTGCATCCTTTGAGCGCAGTACTGAGCCTGATACCCGTTTCCAACCCCACTTACAAGTAAAACTAGCTAAAATGTGCCTGGCTGCTGTTCACTGAAAAGCTCATTCTGGGTATATTTTTGGCATACATGTGCTTCTCCCGGGTCAGCTGAGCAGCGAATTTCTACTTAACTACCTCCTATCAGGAGAGACCTCAGGGCTGCATCTTTTGAGCGCAGTACTGAGCCTGAAAACCGTTTACAACCCCACTTACAAGTAAAACTAGGTAAAATGTGCCTGGCTGCTGGTCACTGAAAAGCTCATTCTGCATACATTTTTGGCATATATTTGCTCCTGCCGGGTCAGCTGAGCAGCAAATTTCTACTTAACTACCTCCTATCAGGAGAGACCTCAGGGCTGCATCTTTTGAGCGCAGTACTGAGCCTGAAAACCGTTTACAACCCCACTTACAAGTAAAACTAGCTAAAATGTGCCTGGCTGCTGTTCACTGAAAAGCTAATTCTGCATACATTTTTGGCATACATTTGTTTCTGCCGGGTCAGCTGAGCAGTGAATTTCTACTTAACTACCTCCTTTCAGGAGAGACTTCAGGGCTGCATCTTTTGAGCGCAGTACTGAGCCTGAAAACCGTTTACAACCCCACTTACAAGTAAAACTAGCTAAAATGTGCCTGGCTGTTGTTCACTGAAATGCTCATTCTGGGTACATTTTTGGTATACATTTGCTTCTGCCGGGTCAGCTGAGCAGTGAATTTCTACTTAACTACCTCCTATCAGGAGAGACCTCAGGGCTGCATCCTTTCAGCGCAGTACTGAGCCTGAAAAGCGTTTACAACCCCACTTACAAGTAAAACTAGCTAAAATGTGCCTGGCTGCTGTTCACTGAAAAGATCATTCTGGGTACATTATTGGTATACATTTTCTTCTGTGGGTCAGCTGAGAGGTACATTTCTACTTAACTACCTCCTATCAGGAGAGACCTCAGGGCTGCATCTTTTGAGCGCAGTACTGAGCCTGATACCCGTTTCCAACCCCACTTACAAGTAAAACTAGCTAAAATGTGCCTGGCTGCTGTTCACTGAAAAGCTCATTCTGGGTACATTTTTGGCATACATTTGTTTCTCCCGGGTCAGCTGAGCAGCGAATTTCTACTTAACTACCTCCTATCAGGAGAGACCTCAGGGCTGCATCTTTTGAGCGCAGTACTGAGCCTGAAAACCGTTTACAACCCCACTTACAAGTAAAACTAGCTAAAATGTGCCTGGCTGCTGGTCATTGAAAAGCTCATTCTGCATACATTTTTGGCATATATTTGCTCCTGCCGGGTCAGCTGAGCAGCGAATTTTTACTTAACTACCCCCTAATCAGGAGAGACCTCAGGGCTGCATCCTTTGAGCGCAGTACTAAGCCTGAAAAGCGTTTACAACCCCACGTACAAGTAAAACTAGCTAAAATGTGCCTGGCTGCTGTTCACTGAAAAGGACATTCTGGGTACTTTTTGGTATACATTTGCTTCTGCCGGGTCAGCTGAGCAGCGAATTTCTACTTAACTACCTCCTATCAGGAGAGACCTCAGGGCTGCATCTTTTGAGCGCAGTACTGAGCCTGAAAACCGTTTACAACCCCACTTACAAGTAAAACTAGCTAAAATGTGCCTGGCTGTTGTTCACTGAAATGCTCATTCTGGGTACATTTTTGGTATACATTTGCTTCTGCCGGGTCAGCTGAGCAGTGAATTTCTACTTAACTACCTCCTATCAGGAGAGACCTCAGGGATGCATCCTTTCAGCGCAGTACTGAGCCTGAAAAGCGTTAACAACCCCACTTACAAGTAAAACTAGCTAAAATGTGCCTGGCTGCTGTTCACTGAAAAGCTCATTCTGGGTACATTTTTGGTATACATTTTCTTCTGTGGGTCAGCTGAGAGGTAAATTTCTACTTAACTACCTCCTATCAGGAGAGACCTCAGGGCTGCATCTTTTGAGCGCAGTACTGAGCCTGATACCCGTTTCCAACCCCACTTACAAGTAAAACTAGCTAAAATGTGCCTGGCTGCTGTTCACTGAAAAGCTCATTCTGGGTACATTTTTGGCATACATTTGCTTCTCCCGGGTCAGCTGAGCAGCGAATTTCTACTTAACTACCTCCTATCAGGAGAGACCTCAGGGCTGCATCTTTTGAGCGCAGTACTGAGCCTGAAAACCGTTTACAACCCCACTTACAAGTAAAACTAGCTAAAATGTGCCTGGCTGCTGGTCACTGAAAAGCTCATTCTGCATACATTTTTGGCATATATTTGCTCCTGCCGGGTCAGCTGAGCAGCGAATTTTTACTTAACTACCCCCTAATCAGGAGAGACCTCAGGGCTGCATCCTTTGAGCGCAGTACTAAGCCTGAAAAACGTTTACAACCCCACTTACAAGTAAAACTAGCTAAAATGTGCCTGGCTGCTGTTCACTGAAAAGGACATTCTGGGTACTTTTTGGTATACATTTGCTTCTGCCGGGTCAGCTGGGCAGTGAATTTCTACTTAACTACCTCCTATCAGGAGAGAACTCAGGGCTGCGTCTTTTGAGCGCAGTACTGAGCCTGAAAACCGTTTCCAACCCCACTTACAGGTAAAACTAGCTAAAATGTGCCTGGCTGCTGTTCCCTGAAAAGCTCATTCTGGGTGCATTTTTGGTATACATGTGCTTCTGCCGGGTCTCCTGAGCAGTGAATTTCTACATAACTACCTCCTATCAGGAGAGACCTCAGGGCTGCATCTTTTGAGCGCAGTACTGAGCCTGATGCCCGTTTCCAACCCCACTTACAAGTAAAACTAGCTAAAATGTGCCTGGCTGCTATTCACTGAAAAGCTCATTCTGGGTACATTTTTGGCATACATTTGCTTCTCCCGGGTCAGCTGAGCAGCGAATTTCTACTTAACTACCTCCTATCAGGAGAGACCTCAGGGCTGCATCTTTTGAGCGCAGTACTGAGCCTGAAAACCGTTTACAACCCCACTTACAAGTAAAACTAGCTCAAATGTGCCTGGCTGCTGGTCACTGAAAAGCTCATTCTGCATACATTTTTGGCATATATTTGCTCCTGCCGGGTCAGCTGAGCAGCAAATTTCTACTTAACTACCTACCTATCAGGAGAGACCTCAGGGCTGCATCTTTTGAGCGCAGTACTGAGCCTGAAAACCGTTTACAACCCCACTTACAAGTAAAACTAGCTAAAATGTGCCTGGCTGTTGTTCACTGAAATGTTCATTCTGGGTACATTTTTGGTATACATTTGCTTCTGCCGGGTCAGCTGAGCAGTGAATTTCTACTTAACTACCTCCTATCAGGAGAGACCTCAGGGATGCATCCTTTCAGCGCAGTACTGAGCCTGAAAAGCGTTTACAACCCCACTTACAAGTAAAACTAGCTAAAATGTGCCTGGCTGCTGTTCACTGAAAAGCTCATTCTGGGTACATTTTTGGTATACATTTTCTTCTGTGGGTCAGCTGAGAGGTAAATTTCTACTTAACTACCTCCTATCAGGAGAGACCTCAGGGCTGCATCTTTTGAGCGCAGTACTGAGCCTGATACCCGTTTCCAACCCCACTTACAAGTAAAACTAGCTAAAATGTGCCTGGCTGCTGTTCACTGAAAAGTTCATTCTGGGTACATTTTTGGCATACATTTGCTTCTCCCGGGTCAGCTGAGCAGCGAATTTCTACTTAACTACCTCCTATCAGGAATCTTTAGAGCGCAGTACTGAGCCTGAAAACCATTTACAACCCCACTTACAAGTAAAACTGGCTAAAATGTGCCTGGCTGCTGTTCACTGAAAAGCTCATTCTGCATACATTTTTGGCAGACATTTGCTCCTGCCGGGTCAGCTGAGCAGCGTATTTCCACTTAACTACCCCCTAATCAGGAGAGACCTCAGGGCTGCATCCTTTGAGCGCAGTACTGAGCCTGATACCCGTTTCCAACCCCACTTACAAGTAAAACTAGCTAAAATGTGCCTGGCTGCTGTTCACTGAAAAGCTCATTCTGGGTAAATTTTTGGCATACATTTGCTTCTCCCCGGTCAGCTGAGCAGCGAGTTTCTACTTAACTACCTCCTATCAGGAGAGACCTCAGGGCTGCATCCTTTGCGCGCAGTACTGAGCCTGAATTAGCGTTTACAACCCCACTTACAAGTAAACTAGCTAAAACGTGCCTGGCTGCTGTTCACTGAAAAGCTCATTCTGGGTACATTTTTGGTATACATTTGCTTCTGCCGGGTCAGCTGAGCAGTGAATTTCTACTTAACTACCTCCTAATCAGGAGAGACCTCAGTGCTGCATCCTTTGAGCGCAGTACTGAGCCTGATACCCGTTTCCAACCCCACTTACAAGTAAAACTAGCTAAAATGTGCCTGGCTGCTGTTCACTGAAAAGCTTATCTGCATACATTTTTGGCATATAGTTGCTCCTGCCGGGTCTGCTGAGCAGCAAATTTTTACTTAACTACCCCCTAATCAGGAGAGACCTCAGGGCTGCATCCTTTGAGCGCAGTACTGAGCCTGATACCCGTTTCCAACCCCACTTACAAGTAAAACTAGCTAAAATGTGCCTGGCTGCTGTTCACTGAAAAGCTCATTCTGGGTACATTTTTGGCATACATGTGCTTCTCCCGGGTCAGCTGAGCAGCGAATTTCTACTTAACTACCTCCTATCAGGAGAGACCTCAGGGCTGCATCTTTTGAGCGCAGTACTGAGCCTGAAAACCGTTTACAACCCCACTTACAAGTAAAACTAGGTAAAATGTGCCTGGCTGCTGGTCACTGAAAAGCTCATTCTGCATACATTTTTGGCATATATTTGCTCCTGCCGGGTCAGCTGAGCAGCAAATTTCTACTTAACTACCTCCTATCAGGAGAGACCTCAGGGCTGCATCTTTTGAGCGCAGTACTGAGCCTGAAAACCGTTTACAACCCCACTTACAAGTAAAACTAGCTAAAATGTGCCTGGCTGCTGTTCACTGAAAAGCTAATTCTGCTTACATTTTTGGCATACATTTGTTTCTGCCGGGTCAGCTGAGCAGTGAATTTCTACTTAACTACCTCCTTTCAGGAGAGACTTCAGGGCTGCATCTTTTGAGCGCAGTACTGAGCCTGAAAACCGTTTACAACCCCACTTACAAGTAAAACTAGCTAAAATGTGCCTGGCTGTTGTTCACTGAAATGCTCATTCTGGGTACATTTTTGGTATACATTTGCTTCTGCCGGGTCAGCTGAGCAGTGAATTTCTACTTAACTACCTCCTATCAGGAGAGACCTCAGGGCTGCATCCTTTCAGCGCAGTACTGAGCCTGAAAAGCGTTTACAACCCCACTTACAAGTAAAACTAGCTAAAATGTGCCTGGCTGCTGTTCACTGAAAAGATCATTCTGGGTACATTATTGGTATACATTTTCTTCTGTGGGTCAGCTGAGAGGTACATTTCTACTTAATTACCTCCTATCAGGAGAGACCTCAGGGCTGCATCTTTTGAGCGCAGTACTGAGCCTGATACCCGTTTCCAACCCCACTTACAAGTAAAACTAGCTAAAATGTGCCTGGCTGCTGTTCACTGAAAAGCTCATTCTGGGTACATTTTTGGCATACATTTGCTTCTCCCGGGTCAGCTGAGCAGCGAATTTCTACTTAACTACCTCCTATCAGGAGAGACCTCAGGGCTGCATCTTTTGAGCGCAGTACTGAGCCTGAAAACCGTTTACAACCCCACTTACAAGTAAAACTAGCTAAAATGTGCCTGGCTGCTGGTCATTGAAAAGCTCATTCTGCATACATTTTTGGCATATATTTGCTCCTGCCGGGTCAGCTGAGCAGCGAATTTTTACTTAACTACCCCCTAATCAGGAGAGACCTCAGGGCTGCATCCTTTGAGCGCAGTACTAAGCCTGAAAAGCGTTTACAACCCCACGTACAAGTAAAACTAGCTAAAATGTGCCTGGCTGCTGTTCACTGAAAAGGACATTCTGGGTACTTTTTGGTATACATTTGCTTCTGCCGGGTCAGCTGAGCAGCGAATTTCTACTTAACTACCTCCTATCAGGAGAGACCTCAGGGCTGCATCTTTTGAGCGCAGTACTGAGCCTGAAAACCGTTTACAACCCCACTTACAAGTAAAACTAGCTAAAATGTGCCTGGCTGCTGGTCACTGAAAAGCTCATTCTGCATACATTTTTGGCATATATTTGCTCCTGCCGGGTCAGCTGAGCAGCAAATTTCTACTTAACTACCTACCTATCAGGAGAGACCTCAGGGCTGCATCTTTTGAGCGCAGTACTGAGCCTGAAAACCGTTTACAACCCCACTTACAAGTAAAACTAGCTAAAATGTGCCTGGCTGTTGTTCACTGAAATGCTCATTCTGGGTACATTTTTGGTATACATTTGCTTCTGCCGGGTCAGCTGAGCAGTGAATTTCTACTTAACTACCTCCTATCAGGAGAGACCTCAGGGATGCATCCTTTCAGCGCAGTACTGAGCCTGAAAAGCGTTTACAACCCCACTTACAAGTAAAACTAGCTAAAATGTGCCTGGCTGCTGTTCACTGAAAAGCTCATTCTGGGTACATTTTTGGTATACATTTTCTTCTGTGGGTCAGCTGAGAGGTAAATTTCTACTTAACTACCTCCTATCAGGAGAGACCTCAGGGCTGCATCTTTTGAGCGCAGTACTGAGCCTGATACCCGTTTCCAACCCCACTTACAAGTAAAACTAGCTAAAATGTGCCTGGCTGCTGTTCACTGAAAAGCTCATTCTGGGTACATTTTTGGCATACATTTGCTTCTCCCGGGTCAGCTGAGCAGCGAATTCCTACTTAACTACCTCCTATCAGGAGAGACCTCAGAGCTGCATCTTTTGAGCGCAGTACTGAGCCTGAAAACCGTTTACAACCCCACTTACAAGTAAAACTAGCTAAAATGTGCCTGGCTGCTGGTCACTGAAAAGCTCATTCTGCATACATTTTTGGCATATATTTGCTCCTGCCGGGTCAGCTGAGCAGCGAGTTTCTACTTAACTACCTCCTATCAGGAGAGACCTCAGGGCTGCATCCTTTGAGCGCAGTACTGAGCCTGAAAACCGTTTACAACCCCACTTACAAGTAAAACTAGCTAAAATGTGCCTGGATGCTGTTCACTGAAAAGCTAATTCTGCATACATTTTTGGCATACATTTGTTTCTGCCGGGTCAGCTGAGCAGTGAATTTCTACTTAACTACCTCCTTTCAGGAGAGACTTCAGGGCTGCATCTTTTGAGCGCAGTACTGAGCCTGAAAACCGTTTCCAACCCCACTTACAGGTAAAACTAGCTAAAATGTGCCTGGCTGCTGTTCACTGAAAAGCTCATTCTGGGTACATTTTTGGTATACATGTGCTTCTGCCGGGTCTCCTGAGCAGTGAATTTCTACATAACTACCTCCTATCAGGAGAGACCTCAGGGCTGCATCTTTTGAGCGCAGTACTGAGCCTGATACCCGTTTCCAACCCCACTTACAAGTAAAACTAGCTAAAATGTGCCTGGCTGCTGGTCACTGAAAAGCTCATTCTGCATACATTTTTGGCATATATTTGCTCCTGCCGGGTCAGCTGAGCAGCGAATTTTTACTTAACTACCCCCTAATCAGGAGAGACCTCAGGGCTGCATCCTTTGAGCGCAGTACTAAGCCTGAAAAGCGTTTACAACCCCACTTACAAGTAAAACTAGCTAAAATGTGCCTGGCTGCTGTTCACTGAAAAGGACATTCTGGGTACTTTTTGGTATACATTTGCTTCTGCCGGGTCAGCTGGGCAGTGAATTTCTACTTAACTACCTCCTATCAGGAGAGAACTCAGGGCTGCGTCTTTTGAGCGCAGTACTGAGCCTGAAAACCGTTTCCAACCCCACTTACAGGTAAAACTAGCTAAAATGTGCCTGGCTGCTGTTCACTGAAAAGCTCATTCTGGGTGCATTTTTGGTATACATGTGCTTCTGCCGGGTCTCCTGAGCAGTGAATTTCTACATAACTACCTCCTATCAGGAGAGACCTCAGGGCTGCATCTTTTGAGCGCAGTACTGAGCCTGATGCCCGTTTCCAACCCCACTTACAAGTAAAACTAGCTAAAATGTGCCTGGCTGCTATTCACTGAAAAGCTCATTCTGGGTACATTTTTGGCATACATTTGCTTCTCCCGGGTCAGCTGAGCAGCGAATTTCTACTTAACTACCTCCTATCAGGAGAGACCTCAGGGCTGCATCTTTTGAGCGCAGTACTGAGCCTGAAAACCGTTTACAACCCCACTTACAAGTAAAACTAGCTCAAATGTGCCTGGCTGCTGGTCACTGAAAAGCTCATTCTGCATACATTTTTGGCATATATTTGCTCCTGCCGGGTCAGCTGAGCAGCAAATTTCTACTTAACTACCTACCTATCAGGAGAGACCTCAGGGCTGCATCTTTTGAGCGCAGTACTGCGCCTGAAAACCGTTTACAACCCCACTTACAAGTAAAACTAGCTAAAATGTGCCTGGCTGTTGTTCACTGAAATGCTCATTCTGGGTACATTTTTGGTATACATTTGCTTCTGCCGGGTCAGCTGAGCAGTGAATTTCTACTTAATTACCTCCTATCAGGAGAGACCTCAGGGATGCATCCTTTCAGCGCAGTACTGAGCCTGAAAAGCGTTTACAACCCCACTTACAAGTAAAACTAGCTAAAATGTGCCTGGCTGCTGTTCACTGAAAAGCTCATTCTGGGTACATTTTTGGTATACATTTTCTTCTGTGGGTCAGCTGAGAGGTAAATTTCTACTTAACTACCTCCTATCAGGAGAGACCTCAGGGCTGCATCTTTTGAGCGCAGTACTGAGCCTGATACACGTTTCCAACCCCACTTACAAGTAAAACTAGCTAAAATGTGCCTGGCTGCTGTTCACTGAAAAGTTCATTCTGGGTACATTTTTGGCATACATTTGCTTCTCCCGGGTCAGCTGAGCAGCGAATTTCTACTTAACTACCTCCTATCAGGAATCTTTAGAGCGCAGTACTGAGCCTGAAAACCATTTACAACCCCACTTACAAGTAAAACTGGCTAAAATGTGCCTGGCTGCTGTTCACTGAAAAGCTCATTCTGCATACATTTTTGGCAGACATTTGCTCCTGCCGGGTCAGCTGAGCAGCTTATTTCCACTTAACTACCCGCTAATCAGGAGAGACCTCAGGGCTGCATCCTTTGAGCGCAGTACTGAGCCTGATACCCGTTTCCAACCCCACTTACAAGTAAAACTAGCTAAAATGTGCCTGGCTGCTGTTCACTGAAAAGCTCATTCTGGGTAAATTTTTGGCATACATTTGCTTCTCCCAGGTCAGCTGAGCAGCGAGTTTCTACTTAACTACCTCCTATCAGGAGAGACCTCAGGGCTGCATCCTTTGCGCGCAGTACTGAGCCTGAATTAGCGTTTACAACCCCACTTACAAGTAAACTAGCTAAAACGTGCCTGGCTGCTGTTCACTGAAAAGCTCATTCTGGGTACATTTTTGGTATACATTTGCTTCTGCCGGGTCAGCTGAGCAGTGAATTTCTACTTAACTACCTCCTAATCAGGAGAGACCTCAGGGCTGCATCCTTTGAGCGCAGTACTGAGCCTGATACCCGTTTCCAACCCCACTTACAAGTAAAACTAGCTAAAATGTGCCTGGCTGCTGTTCACTGAAAAGCTTATCTGCATACATTTTTGGCATATAGTTGCTCCTGCCGGGTCTGCTGAGCAGCAAATTTTTACTTAACTACCCCCTAATCAGGAGAGACCTCAGGGCTGCATCCTTTGAGCGCAGTACTGAGCCTGATACCCGTTTCCAACCCCACTTACAAGTAAAACTAGCTAAAATGTGCCTGGCTGCTGTTCACTGAAAAGCTCATTCTGGGTACATTTTTGGCATACATGTGCTTCTCCCGGGTCAGCTGAGCAGCGAATTTCTACTTAACTACCTCCTATCAGGAGAGACCTCAGGGCTGCATCTTTTGAGCGCAGTACTGAGCCTGAAAACCGTTTACAACCCCACTTACAAGTAAAACTAGGTAAAATGTGCCTGGCTGCTGGTCACTGAAAAGCTCATTCTGCATACATTTTTGGCATATATTTGCTCCTGCCGGGTCAGCTGAGCAGCAAATTTCTACTTAACTACCTCCTATCAGGAGAGACCTCAGGGCTGCATCTTTTGAGCGCAGTACTGAGCCTGAAAACCGTTTACAACCCCACTTACAAGTAAAACTAGCTAAAATGTGCCTGGCTGCTGTTCACTGAAAAGCTAATTCTGCATACATTTTTGGCATACATTTGTTTCTGCCGGGTCAGCTGAGCAGTGAATTTCTACTTAACTACCTCCTTTCAGGAGAGACTTCAGGGCTGCATCTTTTGAGCGCAGTACTGAGCCTGAAAACCGTTTACAACCCCACTTACAAGTAAAACTAGCTAAAATGTGCCTGGCTGTTGTTCACTGAAATGCTCATTCTGGGTACATTTTTGGTATACATTTGCTTCTGCCGGGTCAGCTGAGCAGTGAATTTCTACTTAACTACCTCCTATCAGGAGAGACCTCAGGGCTGCATCCTTTCAGCGCAGTACTGAGCCTGAAAAGCGTTTACAACCCCACTTACAAGTAAAACTAGCTAAAATGTGCCTGGCTGCTGTTCACTGAAAAGATCATTCTGGGTACATTATTGGTATACATTTTCTTCTGTGGGTCAGCTGAGAGGTACATTTCTACTTAACTACCTCCTATCAGGAGAGACCTCAGGGCTGCATCTTTTGAGCGCAGTACTGAGCCTGATACCCGTTTCCAACCCCACTTACAAGTAAAACTAGCTAAAATGTGCCTGGCTGCTGTTCACTGAAAAGCTCATTCTGGGTACATTTTTGGCATACATTTGCTTCTCCCGGGTCAGCTGAGCAGCGAATTTCTACTTAACTACCTCCTATCAGGAGAGACCTCAGGGCTGCATCTTTTGAGCGCAGTACTGAGCCTGAAAACCGTTTACAACCCCACTTACAAGTAAAACTAGCTAAAATGTGCCTGGCTGCTGGTCATTGAAAAGCTCATTCTGCATACATTTTTGGCATATATTTGCTCCTGCCGGGTCAGCTGAGCAGCGAATTTTTACTTAACTACCCCCTAATCAGGAGAGACCTCAGGGCTGCATCCTTTGAGCGCAGTACTAAGCCTGAAAAGCGTTTACAACCCCACGTACAAGTAAAACTAGCTAAAATGTGCCTGGCTGCTGTTCACTGAAAAGGACATTCTGGGTACTTTTTGGTATACATTTGCTTCTGCCGGGTCAGCTGAGCAGCGAATTTCTACTTAACTACCTCCTATCAGGAGAGACCTCAGGGCTGCATCTTTTGAGCGCAGTACTGAGCCTGAAAACCGTTTACAACCCCACTTACAAGTAAAACTAGCTAAAATGTGCCTGGCTGCTGGTCACTGAAAAGCTCATTCTGCATACATTTTTGGCATATATTTGCTCCTGCCGGGTCAGCTGAGCAGCAAATTTCTACTTAACTACCTACCTATCAGGAGAGACCTCAGGGCTGCATCTTTTGAGCGCAGTACTGAGCCTGAAAACCGTTTACAACCCCACTTACAAGTAAAACTAGCTAAAATGTGCCTGGCTGTTGTTCACTGAAATGCTCATTCTGGGTACATTTTTGGTATACATTTGCTTCTGCCGGGTCAGCTGAGCAGTGAATTTCTACTTAACTACCTCCTATCAGGAGAGACCTCAGGGATGCATCCTTTCAGCGCAGTACTGAGCCTGAAAAGCGTTTACAACCCCACTTACAAGTAAAACTAGCTAAAATGTGCCTGGCTGCTGTTCACTGAAAAGCTCATTCTGGGTACATTTTTGGTATACATTTTCTTCTGTGGGTCAGCTGAGAGGTAAATTTCTACTTAACTACCTCCTATCAGGAGAGACCTCAGGGCTGCATCTTTTGAGCGCAGTACTGAGCCTGATACCCGTTTCCAACCCCACTTACAAGTAAAACTAGCTAAAATGTGCCTGGCTGCTGTTCACTGAAAAGCTCATTCTGGGTACATTTTTGGCATACATTTGCTTCTCCCGGGTCAGCTGAGCAGCGAATTCCTACTTAACTACCTCCTATCAGGAGAGACCTCAGAGCTGCATCTTTTGAGCGCAGTACTGAGCCTGAAAACCGTTTACAACCCCACTTACAAGTAAAACTAGCTAAAATGTGCCTGGCTGCTGGTCACTGAAAAGCTCATTCTGCATACATTTTTGGCATATATTTGCTCCTGCCGGGTCAGCTGAGCAGCGAGTTTCTACTTAACTACCTCCTATCAGGAGAGACCTCAGGGCTGCATCCTTTGAGCGCAGTACTGAGCCTGAAAACCGTTTACAACCCCACTTACAAGTAAAACTAGCTAAAATGTGCCTGGATGCTGTTCACTGAAAAGCTAATTCTGCATACATTTTTGGCATACATTTGTTTCTGCCGGGTCAGCTGAGCAGTGAATTTCTACTTAACTACCTCCTTTCAGGAGAGACTTCAGGGCTGCATCTTTTGAGCGCAGTACTGAGCCTGAAAACCGTTTCCAACCCCACTTACAGGTAAAACTAGCTAAAATGTGCCTGGCTGCTGTTCACTGAAAAGCTCATTCTGGGTACATTTTTGGTATACATGTGCTTCTGCCGGGTCTCCTGAGCAGTGAATTTCTACATAACTACCTCCTATCAGGAGAGACCTCAGGGCTGCATCTTTTGAGCGCAGTACTGAGCCTGATACCCGTTTCCAACCCCACTTACAAGTAAAACTAGCTAAAATGTGCCTGGCTGCTGGTCACTGAAAAGCTCATTCTGCATACATTTTTGGCATATATTTGCTCCTGCCGGGTCAGCTGAGCAGCAAATTTCTACTTAACTACCTACCTATCAGGAGAGACCTCAGGGCTGCATCTTTTGAGCGCAGTACTGAGCCTGAAAACCGTTTACAACCCCACTTACAAGTAAAACTAGCTAAAATGTGCCTGGCTGTTGTTCACTGAAATGCTCATTCTGGGTACATTTTTGGTATACATTTGCTTCTGCCGGGTCAGCTGAGCAGTGAATTTCTACTTAACTACCTCCTATCAGGAGAGACCTCAGGGCTGCATCCTTTCAGCGCAGTACTGAGCCTGAAAACCGTTTACAACCCCACTTACAAGTAAAACTAGCTAAAATGTGCCTGGCTGCTGTTCACTGAAAAGCTCATTCTGGGTACATTTTTGGTATACATTTTCTTCTGCCGGGTCAGCTGAGAGGTAAATTTCTACTTAACTACCTCCTATCAGGAGAGACCTCAGGGCTGCATCTTTTGAGCGCAGTACTGAGCCTGATACCCGTTTCCAACCCCACTTACAAGTAAAACTAGCTAAAATGTGCCTGGCTGCTGTTCACTGAAAAGCTCATTCTGGGTACATTTTTGGCATACATGTGCTTCTCCCGGGTCAGCTGAGCAGCGAATTTCTACTTAACTACCTCCTATCAGGAGAGACCTCAGGGCTGCATCTTTTGAGCGCAGTACTGAGCCTGAAAACCGTTTACAACCCCACTTACAAGTAAAACTAGCTAAAATGTGCCTGGCTGCTGTTCACTGAAAAGCTAATTCTGCATACATTTTTGGCATACATTTGTTTCTGCCAGGTCAGCTGAGCAGTGAATTTCTACTTAACTACCTCCTTTCAGGAGAGACTTCAGGGCTGCATCTTTTGAGCGCAGTACTGAGCCTGAAAACCGTTTACAACCCCACTTACAAGTAAAACTAGCTAAAATGTGCCTGGCTGTTGTTCACTGAAAAGCTCATTCTGGGTACATTTTTGGTATACATTTTCTTCTGCCGGGTCAGCTGATAGGTAAATTTCTACTTAACTACCTCCTATCAGGAGAGACCTCAGGGCTGCATCCTTTCAGCGCAGTACTGAGCCTGAAAAGCGTTTACAACCCCACTTACACGTAAAACTAGCTAAAATGTGCCTGGCTGCTGTTCACTGAAAAGGTCATTCTGGGTACATTTTTGGTATACATTTGCTTCTGCCGGGTCAGCTGAGCAGTGAATTTCTACTTAACTACCTCCTATCAGGGAGAGACCTCAGGGCTGCATCTTTTGAGCGCAGTACTGAGCCTGATACCCGTTTCCAACCCCACTTACAAGTAAAACTAGCTAAAATGTGCCTGGCTGCTGTTCACTGAAAAGCTCATTCTGGGTACATTTTTGGCATATATTTGCTCCTGCCGGGTCAGCTGAGCAGCGAGTTTCTACTTAACTACCTCCTATCAGGAGAGACCTCAGGGCTGCATCCTTTGAGTGCAGTACTGAGCCTGAAAACCGTTTACAACCCCACTTACAAGTAAAACTAGCTAAAATGTGCCTGGCTGCTGTTCACTGAAAAGCTAATTCTGCATACATTTTTGGTATACATGTGCTTCTGCCGGGTCTCCTGAGCAGTGAATTTCTACTTAACTACCTCCTATCAGGAGAGACCTCAGGGCTGCATCTTTTGAGCGCAGTACTGAGCCTGATACCCGTTTCCAACCCCACTTACAAGTAAAACTAGCTAAAATGTGCCTGGCTGCTGTTCACTGAAAAGCTCATTCTGGGTACATTTTTGGCATACATTTGCTTCTCCCGGGTCAGCTGAGCAGCGAATTTCTACTTAACTACCTCCTATCAGGAGAGACCTCAGGGCTGCATCTTTTGAGCGCAGTACTGAGCCTGAAAACCGTTTACAACCCCACTTACAAGTAAAACTAGCTAAAATGTGCCTGGCTGCTGGTCACTGAAAAGCTCATTCTGCATACATTTTTGGCATATATTTGCTCCTGCCGGGTCAGCTGAGCAGCAAATTTCTACTTAACTACCTACCTATCAGGGGAGACCTCAGGGCTGCATCTTTTGAGCGCAGTACTGAGCCTGAAAACCGTTTACAACCCCACTTACAAGTAAAACTAGCTAAAATGTGCCTGGCTGCTGTTCACTGAAAAGCTCATTCTGGGTACTTTTTGGTATACATTTGCTTCTGCCGGGTCAGCTGAGCAGTGAATTTCTACTTAACTACCTCCTATCAGGAGAGAACTCAGGGCTGCGTCTTTTGAGCGCAGTACTGAGCCTGAAAACCGTTTCCAACCCCACTTACAGGTAAAACTAGCTAAAATGTGCCTGGCTGCTGTTCACTGAAAAGCTCATTCTGGGTACATTTTTGGTATACATGTGCTTCTGCCGGGTCTCCTGAGCAGTGAATTTCTACATAACTACCTCCTATCAGGAGAGACCTCCGGGCTGCATCTTTTGAGCGCAGTACTGAGCCTGATACCCGTTTCCAACCCCACTTACAAGTAAAACTAGCTAAAATGTGCCTGGCTGCTGTTCACTGAAAAGCTCATTCTGCATACATTTTTGGCATATATTTGCTCCTGCCGGGTCAGCTGAGCAGCAAATTTCTACTTAACTACCTCCTATCAGGAGAGACCTCAGGGCTGCATCTTTTGAGCGCAGTACTGAGCCTGAAAACCGTTTACAACCCCACTTACAAGTAAAACTAGCTAAAATGTGCCTGGCTGCTGGTCACTGAAAAGCTCATTCTGCATACATTTTTGGCATATATTTGCTCCTGCCGGGTCAGCTGAGCAGCAAATTTCTACTTAACTACCTACCTATCAAGAGAGACCTCAGGGCTGCATCCTTTGAGCGCAGTACTGAGCCTGAAAAGCGTTTACAACCCCACTTACAAGTAAAACTAGCTAAAATGTGCCTGGCTGCTGTTCACTGAAAAGCTCATTCTGGGTACATTTTTGGCATACATTTGCTTCTCCCGGGTCAGCTGAGCAGCGAATTTCTACTTAACTACCTCCTATCAGGAGAGACCTCAGGGCTGCATCTTTTGAGCGCAGTACTGAGCCTGAAAACCGTTTACAACCCCACTTACAAGTAAAACTAGCTAAAATGTGCCTGGCTGCTGGTCACTGAAAAGCTCATTCTGCATACATTTTTGGCATATATTTGCTCCTGCCGGGTCAGCTGAGCAGCGAATTTTTACTTAACTACCCCCTAATCAGGAGAGACCTCAGGGCTGCATCCTTTGAGCGCAGTACTAAGCCTGAAAAGCGTTTACAACCCCACTTACAAGTAAAACTAGCTAAAATGTGCCTGGCTGCTGTTCACTGAAAAGGACATTCTGGGTACTTTTTGGTATACATTTGCTTCTGCCGGGTCAGCTGAGCAGTGAATTTCTACTTAACTACCTCCTATCAGGAGAGAACTCAGGGCTGCGTCTTTTGAGCGCAGTACTGAGCCTGAAAACCGTTTCCAACACCACTTACAGGTAAAACTAGCTAAAATGTGCCTGGCTGCTGTTCACTGAAAAGCTCATTCTGGGTGCATTTTTGGTATACATGTGCTTCTGCCGGGTCTCCTGAGCAGTGAATTTCTACATAACTACCTCCTATCAGGAGAGACCTCAGGGCTGCATCTTTTGAGCGCAGTACTGAGCCTGATACCCGTTTCCAACCCCACTTACAAGTAAAACTAGCTAAAATGTGCCTGGCTGCTATTCACTGAAAAGCTCATTCTGGGTACATTTTTGGCATACATTTGCTTCTCCCGGGTCAGCTGAGCAGCGAATTTCTACTTAACTACCTCCTATCAGGAGAGACCTCAGGGCTGCATCTTTTGAGCGCAGTACTGAGCCTGAAAACCGTTTACAACCCCACTTACAAGTAAAACTAGCTCAAATGTGCCTGGCTGCTGGTCACTGAAAAGCTCATTCTGCATACATTTTTGGCATATATTTGCTCCTGCCGGGTCAGCTGAGCAGCAAATTTCTACTTAACTACCTACCTATCAGGAGAGACCTCAGGGCTGCATCTTTTGAGCGCAGTACTGAGCCTGAAAACCGTTTACAACCCCACTTACAAGTAAAACTAGCTAAAATGTGCCTGGCTGTTGTTCACTGAAATGCTCATTCTGGGTACATTTTTGGTATACATTTGCTTCTGCCGGGTCAGCTGAGCAGTGAATTTCTACTTAACTACCTCCTATCAGGAGAGACCTCAGGGATGCATCCTTTCAGCGCAGTACTGAGCCTGAAAAGCGTTAACAACCCCACTTACAAGTAAAACTAGCTAAAATGTGCCTGGCTGCTGTTCACTGAAAAGCTCATTCTGGGTACATTTTTGGTATACATTTTCTTCTGTGGGTCAGCTGAGAGGTAAATTTCTACTTAACTACCTCCTATCAGGAGAGACCTCAGGGCTGCATCTTTTGAGCGCAGTACTGAGCCTGATACCCGTTTCCAACCCCACTTACAAGTAAAACTAGCTAAAATGTGCCTGGCTGCTGTTCACTGAAAAGCTCATTCTGGGTACATTTTTGGCATACATTTGCTTCTCCCGGGTCAGCTGAGCAGCGAATTTCTACTTAACTACCTCCTATCAGGAGAGACCTCAGGGCTGCATCTTTTGAGCGCAGTACTGAGCCTGAAAACCGTTTACAACCCCACTTACAAGTAAAACTAGCTAAAATGTGCCTGGCTGCTGGTCACTGAAAAGCTCATTCTGCATACATTTTTGGCATATATTTGCTCCTGCCGGGTCAGCTGAGCAGCGAATTTTTACTTAACTACCCCCTAATCAGGAGAGACCTCAGGGCTGCATCCTTTGAGCGCAGTACTAAGCCTGAAAAGCGTTTACAACCCCACTTACAAGTAAAACTAGCTAAAATGTGCCTGGCTGCTGTTCACTGAAAAGGACATTCTGGGTACTTTTTGGTATACATTTGCTTCTGCCGGGTCAGCTGAGCAGTGAATTTCTACTTAACTACCTCCTATCAGGAGAGAACTCAGGGCTGCGTCTTTTGAGCGCAGTACTGAGCCTGAAAACCGTTTCCAACCCCACTTACAGGTAAAACTAGCTAAAATGTGCCTGGCTGCTGTTCACTGAAAAGCTCATTCTGGGTGCATTTTTGGTATACATGTGCTTCTGCCGGGTCTCCTGAGCAGTGAATTTCTACATAACTACCTCCTATCAGGAGAGACCTCAGGGCTGCATCTTTTGAGCGCAGTACTGAGCCTGATACCCGTTTCCAACCCCACTTACAAGTAAAACTAGCTAAAATGTGCCTGGCTGCTATTCACTGAAAAGCTCATTCTGGGTACATTTTTGGCATACATTTGCTTCTCCCGGGTCAGCTGAGCAGCGAATTTCTACTTAACTACCTCCTATCAGGAGAGACCTCAGGGCTGCATCTTTTGAGCGCAGTACTGAGCCTGAAAACCGTTTACAACCCCACTTACAAGTAAAACTAGCTCAAATGTGCCTGGCTGCTGGTCACTGAAAAGCTCATTCTGCATACATTTTTGGCATATATTTGCTCCTGCCGGGTCAGCTGAGCAGCAAATTTCTACTTAACTACCTACCTATCAGGAGAGACCTCAGGGCTGCATCTTTTGAGCGCAGTACTGAGCCTGAAAACCGTTTACAACCCCACTTACAAGTAAAACTAGCTAAAATGTGCCTGGCTGTTGTTCACTGAAATGCTCATTCTGGGTACATTTTTGGTATACATTTGCTTCTGCCGGGTCAGCTGAGCAGTGAATTTCTACTTAACTACCTCCTATCAGGAGAGACCTCAGGGATGCATCCTTTCAGCGCAGTACTGAGCCTGAAAAGCGTTAACAACCCCACTTACAAGTAAAACTAGCTAAAATGTGCCTGGCTGCTGTTCACTGAAAAGCTCATTCTGGGTACATTTTTGGTATACATTTTCTTCTGTGGGTCAGCTGAGAGGTAAATTTCTACTTAACTACCTCCTATCAGGAGAGACCTCAGGGCTGCATCTTTTGAGCGCAGTACTGAGCCTGATACCCGTTTCCAACCCCACTTACAAGTAAAACTAGCTAAAATGTGCCTGGCTGCTGTTCACTGAAAAGCTCATTCTGGGTACATTTTTGGCATACATTTGCTTCTCCCGGGTCAGCTGAGCAGCGAATTTCTACTTAACTACCTCCTATCAGGAGAGACCTCAGGGCTGCATCTTTTGAGCGCAGTACTGAGCCTGAAAACCGTTTACAACCCCACTTACAAGTAAAACTAGCTAAAATGTGCCTGGCTGCTGGTCACTGAAAAGCTCATTCTGCATACATTTTTGGCATATATTTGCTCCTGCCGGGTCAGCTGAGCAGCAAATTTTTACTTAACTACCCCCTAATCAGGAGAGACCTCAGGGCTGCATCCTTTGAGCGCAGTACTAAGCCTGAAAAGCGTTTACAACCCCACTTACAAGTAAAACTAGCTAAAATGTGCCTGGCTGCTGTTCACTGAAAAGGACATTCTGGGTACTTTTTGGTATACATTTGCTTCTGCCGGGTCAGCTGAGCAGTGAATTTCTACTTAACTACCTCCTATCAGGAGAGAACTCAGGGCTGCGTCTTTTGAGCGCAGTACTGAGCCTGAAAACCGTTTCCAACCCCACTTACAGGTAAAACTAGCTAAAATGTGCCTGGCTGCTGTTCACTGAAAAGCTCATTCTGGGTGCATTTTTGGTATACATGTGCTTCTGCCGGGTCTCCTGGGCAGTGAATTTCTACATAACTACCTCCTATCAGGAGAGACCTCAGGGCTGCATCTTTTGAGCGCAGTACTGAGCCTGATACCCGTTTCCAACCCCACTTACAAGTAAAACTAGCTAAAATGTGCCTGGCTGCTATTCACTGAAAAGCTCATTCTGGGTACATTTTTGGCATACATTTGCTTCTCCCGGGTCAGCTGAGCAGCGAATTTCTACTTAACTACCTCCTATCAGGAGAGACCTCAGGGCTGCATCTTTTGAGCGCAGTACTGAGCCTGAAAACCGTTTACAACCCCACTTACAAGTAAAACTAGCTCAAATGTGCCTGGCTGCTGGTCACTGAAAAGCTCATTCTGCATACATTTTTGGCATATATTTGCTCCTGCCGGGTCAGCTGAGCAGCAAATTTCTACTTAACTACCTACCTATCAGGAGAGACCTCAGGGCTGCATCTTTTGAGCGCAGTACTGAGCCTGAAAACCGTTTACAACCCCACTTACAAGTAAAACTAGCTAAAATGTGCCTGGCTGTTGTTCACTGAAATGCTCATTCTGGGTACATTTTTGGTATACATTTGCTTCTGCCGGGTCAGCTGAGCAGTGAATTTCTACTTAACTACCTCCTATCAGGAGAGACCTCAGGGATGCATCCTTTCAGCGCAGTACTGAGCCTGAAAAGCGTTTACAACCCCACTTACAAGTAAAACTAGCTAAAATGTGCCTGGCTGCTGTTCACTGAAAAGCTCATTCTGGGTACATTTTTGGTATACATTTTCTTCTGTGGGTCAGCTGAGAGGTAAATTTCTACTTAACTACCTCCTATCAGGAGAGACCTCAGGGCTGCATCTTTTGAGCGCAGTACTGAGCCTGATACCCGTTTCCAACCCCACTTACAAGTAAAACTAGCTAAAATGTGCCTGGCTGCTGTTCACTGAAAAGCTCATTCTGGGTACATTTTTGGCATACATTTGTTTCTGCCGGGTCAGCTGAGCAGTGAATTTCTACTTAACTACCTCCTTTCAGGAGAGACTTCAGGGCTGCATCTTTTGAGCGCAGTACTGAGCCTGAAAACCGTTTACAACCCCACTTACAAGTAAAACTAGCTAAAATGTGCCTGGCTGTTGTTCACTGAAATGCTCATTCTGGGTACATTTTTGGTATACATTTGCTTCTGCCGGGTCAGCTGAGCAGTGAATTTCTACTTAACTACCTCCTATCAGGAGAGACCTCAGGGCTGCATCCTTTCAGCGCAGTACTGAGCCTGAAAAGCGTTTACAACCCCACTTACAAGTAAAACTAGCTAAAATGTGCCTGGCTGCTGTTCACTGAAAAGATCATTCTGGGTACATTATTGGTATACATTTTCTTCTGTGGGTCAGCTGAGAGGTACATTTCTACTTAACTACCTCCTATCAGGAGAGAGTTCAGGGCTGCATCTTTTGAGCGCAGTACTGAGCCTGATACCCGTTTCCAACCCCACTTACAAGTAAAACTAGCTAAAATGTGCCTGGCTGCTGTTCACTGAAAAGCTCATTCTGGGTAAATTTTTGGCATACATTTGCTTCTCCCGGGTCAGCTGAGCAGCGAATTTCTACTTAACTACCTCCTATCAGGAGAGACCTCAGGGCTGCATCTTTTGAGCGCAGTACTGAGCCTGAAAACCGTTTACAACCCCACTTACAAGTAAAACTAGCTAAAATGTGCCTGGCTGCTGGTCACTGAAAAGCTAATTCTGCATACATTTTTGGCATATATTTGCTCCTGCCGGGTCAGCTGAGCAGCAAATTTTTACTTAACTACCCCCTAATCAGGAGAGACCTCAGGGCTGCATTCTTTGAGCGCAGTACTAAGCCTGAAAAGCGTTTACAACCCCACTTACAAGTAAAACTAGCTAAAATGTGCCTGGCTGCTGTTCACTGAAAAGGACATTCTGGGTACTTTTTGGTATACATTTGCTTCTGCCGGGTCAGCTGAGCAGTGAATTTCTACTTAACTACCTCCTATCAGGAAAGAGAACTCAGGGCTGCGTCTTTTGAGCGCAGTACTGAGCCTGAAAACCGTTTCCAACCCCACTTACAGGTAAAACTAGCTAAAATGTGCCTGGCTGCTGTTCACTGAAAAGCTCATCCTGGGTACATTTTTGGTATACATGTGCTTCTGCCGGGTCTCCTGAGCAGTGAATTTCTACATAACTACCTCCTATCAGGAGAGACCTCAGGGCTGCATCTTTTGAGCGCAGTACTGAGCCTGATACCCGTTTCCAACCCCACTTACAAGTAAAACTAGCTAAAATGTGCCTGGCTGCTGTTCACTGAAAAGCTCATTCTGGGTGCATTTTTGGTATACATGTGCTTCTGCCGGGTCTCCTGAGCAGTGAATTTCTACATAACTACCTCCTATCAGGAGAGACCTCAGGGCTGCATCTTTTGAGCGCAGTACTGAGCCTGATACCCGTTTCCAACCCCACTTACAAGTAAAACTAGCTAAAATGTGCCTGGCTGCTATTCACTGAAAAGCTCATTCTGGGTGCATTTTTGGTATACATGTGCTTCTGCCGGGTCTCCTGAGCAGTGAATTTCTACTTAACTACCTCCTATCAGGAGAGACCTCAGGGCTGCATCTTTTGAGCGCAGTACTGAGCCTGAAAACCGTTTACAACCCCACTTACAAGTAAAACTAGCTCAAATGTGCCTGGCTGCTGGTCACTGAAAAGCTCATTCTGCATACATTTTTGGCATATATTTGCTCCTGCCGGGTCAGCTGAGCAGCAAATTTCTACTTAACTACCTACCTATCAGGAGAGACCTCAGGGCTGCATCTTTTGAGCGCAGTACTGAGCCTGAAAACCGTTTACAACCCCACTTACAAGTAAAACTAGCTAAAATGTGCCTGGCTGTTGTTCACTGAAATGCTCATTCTGGGTACATTTTTGGTATACATTTGCTTCTGCCGGGTCAGCTGAGCAGTGAATTTCTACTTAACTACCTACTATCAGGAGAGACCTCAGGGCTGCATCCTTTCAGCGCAGTACTGAGCCTGAAAAGCGTTTACAACCCCACTTACAAGTAAAACTAGCTAAAATGTGCCTGGCTGCTGTTCACTGAAAAGCTCATTCTGGGTACATTTTTGGTATACATTTTCTTCTGCCGGGTCAGCTGAGAGGTAAATTTCTACTTAACTACCTCCTATCAGGAGAGACCTCAGGGCTGCATCTTTTGAGCGCAGTACTGAGCCTGATACCCGTTTCCAACCCCACTTACAAGTAAAACAAGCTAAAATGTGCCTGGCTGCTGTTCACTGAAAAGCTCATTCTGGGTACATTTTTGGCATACATGTGCTTCTCCCGGGTCAGCTGAGCAGCGAATTTCTACTTAACTACCTCCTATCAGGAGAGACCTCAGGGCTGCATCTTTTGAGCGCAGTACTGAGCCTGAAAACCGTTTACAACCCCACTTACAAGTAAAACTAGCTAAAATGTGCCTGGCTGCTGGTCACTGAAAAGCTCATTCTGCATTCATTTTTGGCATATATTTGCTCCTGCCGGGTCAGCTGAGCAGCAAATTTCTACTTAACTACCTCCTATCAGGAGAGACCTCAGGGCTGCATCTTTTGAGCGCAGTACTGAGCCTGAAAACCGTTTACAACCCCACTTACAAGTAAAACTAGCTAAAATGTGCCTGGCTGCTGTTCACTGAAAAGCTAATTCTGCATACATTTTTGGCATACATTTGTTTCTGCCGGGTCAGCTGAGCAGTGAATTTCTACTTAACTACCTCCTTTCAGGAGAGACTTCAGGGCTGCATCTTTTGAGCGCAGTACTGAGCCTGAAAACCGTTTACAACCCCACTTACAAGTAAAACTAGCTAAAATGTGCCTGGCTGTTGTTCACTGAAATGCTCATTCTGGGTACATTTTTGGTATACATTTGCTTCTGCCGGGTCAGCTGAGCAGTGAATTTCTACTTAACTACCTCCTATCAGGAGAGACCTCAGGGCTGCATCTTTTGAGCGCAGTACTGAGCCTGATACCCGTTTCCAACCCCACTTACAAGTAAAACTAGCTAAAATGTGCCTGGCTGCTGTTCACTGAAAAGCTCATTCTGGGTACATTTTTGGCATACATTTGCTTCTCCCGGGTCAGCTGAGCAGCGAATTTCTACTTAACTACCTCCTATCAGGAGAGACCTCAGGGCTGCATCTTTTGAGCGCAGTACTGAGCCTGAAAACCGTTTACAACCCCACTTACAAGTAAAACTAGCTAAAATGTGCCTGGCTGCTGGTCACTGAAAAGCTCATTCTGCATACATTTTTGGCATATATTTGCTCCTGCCGGGTCAGCTGAGCAGCGAATTTTTACTTAACTACCGCCTAATCAGGAGAGACCTCAGGGCTGCATCCTTTGAGCGCAGTACTGAGCCTGAAAAGCGTTTACAACCCCACTTACAAGTAAAACTAGCTAAAATGTGCCTGGCTGCTGTTCACTGAAAAACACATTCTGGGTACTTTTTGGTATACATTTGCTTCTGCCGGGTCAGCTGAGCAGTGAATTTCTACTTAACTACCTCCTATCAGGAGAGAACTCAGGGCTGCGTCTTTTGAGCGCAGTACTGAGCCTGAAAACCGTTTCCAACCCCACTTACAGGTAAAACTAGCTAAAATGTGCCTGGCTGCTGTTCACTGAAAAGCTCATTCTGGGTACATTTTTGGTATACATGTGCTTCTGCCGGGTCTCCTGAGCAGTGAATTTCTACATAACTACCTCCTATCAGGAGAGACCTCAGGGCTGCATCTTTTGAGCGCAGTACTGAGCCTGATACCCGTTTCCAACCCCACTTACAAGTAAAACTAGCTAAAATGTGCCTGGCTGCTGTTCACTGAAAAGCTCATTCTGGGTACATTTTTGGCATACATTTGCTTCTCCCGGGTCAGCTGAGCAGCGAATTTCTACTTAACTACCTCCTATCAGGAGAGACCTCAGGGCTGCATCTTTTGAGCGCAGTACTGAGCCTGAAAACCGTTTACAACCCCACTTACAAGTAAAACTAGCTAAAATGTGCCTGGCTGCTGGTCACTGAAAAGCTCATTCTGCATACATTTTTGGCATATATTTGCTCCTGCCGGGTCAGCTGAGCAGCAAATTTCTACGTAACTACCTACCTATCAGGAGAGACCTCAGGGCTGCATCTTTTGAGCGCAGTACTGAGCCTGAAAACCGTTTACAACCCCACTTACAAGTAAAACTAGCTAAAATGTGCCTGGCTGCTGTTCACTGAAAAGCTCATTCTGGGTAAATTTTTGGCATACATTTGCTTCTCCCGGGTCAGCTGAGCAGCGAATTTCTACTTAACTACCTCCTATCAGGAGAGACCTCAGGGCTGCATCTTTTGAGCGCAGTACTGAGCCTGAAAATCGTTTACAACCCCACTTACAAGTAAAACTAGCTAAAATGTGCCTGGCTGCTGGTCACTGAAAAGCTCATTCTGCATACATTTTTGGCATATATTTGCTCCTGCCGGGTCAGCTGAGCAGCGAATTTTTACTTAACTACCCCCTAATCAGGAGAGACCTCAGGGCTGCATCCTTTGAGCGCAGTACTAAGCCTGAAAAGCGTTTACAACCCCACTTACAAGTAAAACTAGCTAAAATGTGCCTGGCTGCTGTTCACTGAAAAGGACATTCTGGGTACTTTTTGGTATACATTTGCTTCTGCCGGGTCAGCATAGCAGTGAATTTCTACTTAACTACCTCCTATCAGGAGAGAACTCAGGGCTGCGTCTTTTGAGCGCAGTACTGAGCCTGAAAACCGTTTCCAACCCCACTTACAGGTAAAACTAGCTAAAATGTGCCTGGCTGCTGTTCACTGAAAAGCTCATTCTGGGTGCATTTTTGGTATACATGTGCTTCTGCCGGGTCTCCTGAGCAGTGAATTTCTACATAACTACCTCCTATCAGGAGAGACCTCAGGGCTGCATCTTTTGAGCGCAGTACTGAGCCTGATACCCGTTTCCAACCCCACTTACAAGTAAAACTAGCTAAAATGTGCCTGGCTGCTATTCACTGAAAAGCTCATTCTGGGTACATTTTTGGCATACATTTGCTTCTTCCGGGTCAGCTGAGCAGCGAATTTCTACTTAACTACCTCCTATCAGGAGAGACCTCAGGGCTGCATCTTTTGAGCGCAGTACTGAGCCTGAAAACCGTTTACAACCCCACTTACAAGTAAAACTAGCTCAAATGTGCCTGGCTGTTGTTCACTGAAATGCTCATTCTGGGTACATTTTTGGTATACATTTGCTTCTGCCGGGTCAGCTGAGCAGTGAATTTCTACTTAACTACCACCTATCAGGAGAGACCTCAGGGATGCATCCTTTCAGCGCAGTACTGAGCCTGAAAAGCGTTTACAACCCCACTTACAAGTAAAACTAGCTAAAATGTGTCTGGCTGCTGTTCACTAAAAAGCTCATTCTGGGTACATTTTTGGTATACATTTTCTTCTGTGGGTCAGCTGAGAGGTAAATTTCTACTTAACTACCTCCTATCAGGAGAGACCTCAGGGCTGCATCTTTTGAACGCAGTACTGAGCCTGATACCCGTTTCCAACCCCACTTACAAGTAAAACTAGCTAAAATGTGCCTGGCTGCTGTTCACTGAAAAGCTCATTCTGGGTACATTTTTGGCATACATTTGCTTCTCCCGGGTCAGCTGAGCAGCGAATTTCTACTTAACTACCTCCTATCAGGAGAGACCTCAGGGCTGCATCTTTTGAGCGCAGTACTGAGCCTGAAAACCGTTTACAACCCCACTTACAAGTAAAACTAGCTAAAATGTGCCTGGCTGCTGGTCACTGAAAAGCTCATTCTGCATACATTTTTGGCATATATTTGCTCCTGCCGGGTCAGCTGAGCAGCGAATTTGTACTTAACTACCCCCTAATCAGGAGAGACCTCAGGGCTGCATCCTTTGAGCGCAGTACTAAGCCTGAAAAGCGTTTACAACCCCACTTACAAGTAAAACTAGCTAAAATGTGCCTGGCTGCTGTTCACTGAAAAGGACATTCTGGGTACTTTTTGGTATACATTTTTCTGCCGGGTCAGCTGAGCAGTGAATTTCTACTTAACTACCTCCTATCAGGAGAGACCTCAGGGCTGCATCTTTTGAGCGCAGTACTGAGCCTGATACCCGTTTCCAACCCCACTTACAAGTAAAACTAGCTAAAATGTGCCTGGCTGCTATTCACTGAAAAGCTCATTCTGGGTACATTTTTGGCATACATTTGCTTCTTCCGGGTCAGCTGAGCAGCGAATTTCTACTTAACTACCTCCTATCAGGAGAGACCTCAGGGCTGCATCTTTTGAGCGCAGTACTGAGCCTGAAAACCGTTTACAACCCCACTTACAAGTAAAACTAGCTCAAATGTGCCTGGCTGTTGTTCACTGAAATGCTCATTCTGGGTACATTTTTGGTATACATTTGCTTCTGCCGGGTCAGCTGAGCAGTGAATTTCTACTTAACTACCTCCTATCAGGAGAGACCTCAGGGATGCATCCTTTCAGCGCAGTACTGAGCCTGAAAAGCGTTTACAACCCCACTTACAAGTAAAACTAGCTAAAATGTGCCTGGCTGCTGTTCACTGAAAAGCTCATTCTGGGTACATTTTTGGTATACATTTTCTTCTGTGGGTCAGCTGAGAGGTAAATTTCTACTTAACTACCTCCTATCAGGAGAGACCTCAGGGCTGCATCTTTTGAGCGCAGTACTGAGCCTGATACCCGTTTCCAACCCCACTTACAAGTAAAACTAGCTAAAATGTGCCTGGCTGCTGTTCACTGAAAAGCTCATTCTGGGTACATTTTTGGCATATATTTGCTCCTGCCGGGTCAGCTGAGCAGCGAATTTGTACTTAACTACCCCCTAATCAGGAGAGACCTCAGGGCTGCATCCTTTGAGCGCAGTACTAAGCCTGAAAAGCGTTTACAACCCCACTTACAAGTAAAACTAGCTAAAATGTGCCTGGCTGCTGGTCACTGAAAAGCTCATTCTGCATACATTTTTGGCATATATTTGCTCCTGCCGGGTCAGCTGAGCAGCGAATTTGTACTTAACTACCCCCTAATCAGGAGAGACCTCAGGGCTGCATCCTTTGAGCGCAGTACTAAGCCTGAAAAGCGTTTACAACCCCACTTACAAGTAAAACTAGCTAAAATGTGCCTGGCTGCTGTTCACTGAAAAGGACATTCTGGGTACTTTTTGGTATACATTTTTCTGCCGGGTCAGCTGAGCAGTGAATTTCTACTTAACTACCTCCTATCAGGAGAGAACTCAGGGCTGCGTCTTTTGAGCGCAGTACTGAGCCTGAAAACCGTTTCCAACCCCACTTACAGGTAAAACTAGCTAAAATGTGCCTGGCTGCTGTTCACTGAAAAGCTCATTCTGGGTACATTTTTGTTATTAATGTGCTTCTCCCGGGTCAGCTGAGCAGCGAATTTCTACTTAACTACCTCCTATCAGGAGAGACCTCAGGGCTGCATCTTTTGAGCGCAGTACTGAGCCTGAAAACCGTTTACAACCCCACTTACAAGTAAAACTAGCTAAAATGTGCCTGGCTGCTGGTCGCTGAAAAGCTCATTCTGCATACATTTTTGGCATACATTTGTTTCTGCCGGGTCAGCTGAGCAGTGAATTTCTACTTAACTACCTCCTTTCAGGAGAGACTTCAGGGCTGCATCTTTTGAGCGCAGTACTAAGCCTGAAAAGCGTTTACAACCCCACTTACAAGTAAAACTAGCTAAAATGTGCCTGGCTGCTGTTCACTGAAAAGGACATTCTGGGTACTTTTTGGTATACATTTGCTTCTGCCGGGTCAGCATAGCAGTGAATTTCTACTTAACTACCTCCTATCAGGAGAGAACTCAGGGCTGCGTCTTTTGAGCGCAGTACTGAGCCTGAAAACCGTTTCCAACCCCACTTACAGGTAAAACTAGCTAAAATGTGCCTGGCTGCTGTTCACTGAAAAGCTCATTCTGGGTAAATTTTTGGCATACATTTGCTTCTCCCGGGTCAGCTGAGCAGCGAATTTCTACTTAACTACCTCCTATCAGGAGAGACCTCAGGGCTGCATCTTTTGAGCGCAGTACTGAGCCTGAAAATCGTTTACAACCCCACTTACAAGTAAAACTAGCTAAAATGTGCCTGGCTGCTGGTCACTGAAAAGCTCATTCTGCATACATTTTTGGCATATATTTGCTCCTGCCGGGTCAGCTGAGCAGCGAATTTTTACTTAACTACCCCCTAATCAGGAGAGACCTCAGGGCTGCATCCTTTGAGCGCAGTACTAAGCCTGAAAAGCGTTTACAACCCCACTTACAAGTAAAACTAGCTAAAATGTGCCTGGCTGCTGTTCACTGAAAAGGACATTCTGGGTACTTTCTGGTATACATTTGCTTCTGCCGGGTCAGCATAGCAGTGAATTTCTACTTAACTACCTCCTATCAGGAGAGAACTCAGGGCTGCGTCTTTTGAGCGCAGTACTGAGCCTGAAAACCGTTTCCAACCCCACTTACAGGTAAAACTAGCTAAAATGTGCCTGGCTGCTGTTCACTGAAAAGCTCATTCTGGGTGCATTTTTGGTATACATGTGCTTCTGCCGGGTCTCCTGGGCAGTGAATTTCTACATAACTACCTCCTATCAGGAGAGACCTCAGGGCTGCATCTTTTGAGCGCAGTACTGAGCCTGATACCCGTTTCCAACCCCACTTACAAGTAAAACTAGCTAAAATGTGCCTGGCTGCTATTCACTGAAAAGCTCATTCTGGGTACATTTTTGGCATACATTTGCTTCTTCCGGGTCAGCTGAGCAGCGAATTTCTACTTAACTACCTCCTATCAGGAGAGACCTCAGGGCTGCATCTTTTGAGCGCAGTACTGAGCCTGAAAACCGTTTACAACCCCACTTACAAGTAAAACTAGCTCAAATGTGCCTGGCTGTTGTTCACTGAAATGCTCATTCTGGGTACATTTTTGGTATACATTTGCTTCTGCCGGGTCAGCTGAGCAGTGAATTTCTACTTAACTACCTCCTATCAGGAGAGACCTCAGGGATGCATCCTTTCAGCGCAGTACTGAGCCTGAAAAGCGTTTACAACCCCACTTACAAGTAAAACTAGCTAAAATGTGTCTGGCTGCTGTTCACTAAAAAGCTCATTCTGGGTACATTTTTGGTATACATTTTCTTCTGTGGGTCAGCTGAGAGGTAAATTTCTACTTAACTACCTCCTATCAGGAGAGACCTCAGGGCTGCATCTTTTGAACGCAGTACTGAGCCTGATACCCGTTTCCAACCCCACTTACAAGTAAAACTAGCTAAAATGTGCCTGGCTGCTGTTCACTGAAAAGCTCATTCTGGGTACATTTTTGGCATACATTTGCTTCTCCCGGGTCAGCTGAGCAGCGAATTTCTACTTAACTACCTCCTATCAGGAGAGACCTCAGGGCTGCATCTTTTGAGCGCAGTACTGAGCCTGAAAACCGTTTACAACCCCACTTACAAGTAAAACTAGCTAAAATGTGCCTGGCTGCTGGTCACTGAAAAGCTCATTCTGCATACATTTTTGGCATATATTTGCTCCTGCCGGGTCAGCTGAGCAGCGAATTTGTACTTAACTACCCCCTAATCAGGAGAGACCTCAGGGCTGCATCCTTTGAGCGCAGTACTAAGCCTGAAAAGCGTTTACAACCCCACTTACAAGTAAAACTAGCTAAAATGTGCCTGGCTGCTGTTCACTGAAAAGGACATTCTGGGTACTTTTTGGTATACATTTTTCTGCCGGGTCAGCTGAGCAGTGAATTTCTACTTAACTACCTCCTATCAGGAGAGACCTCAGGGCTGCATCTTTTGAGCGCAGTACTGAGCCTGATACCCGTTTCCAACCCCACTTACAAGTAAAACTAGCTAAAATGTGCCTGGCTGCTATTCACTGAAAAGCTCATTCTGGGTACATTTTTGGCATACATTTGCTTCTTCCGGGTCAGCTGAGCAGCGAATTTCTACTTAACTACCTCCTATCAGGAGAGACCTCAGGGCTGCATCTTTTGAGCGCAGTACTGAGCCTGAAAACCGTTTACAACCCCACTTACAAGTAAAACTAGCTCAAATGTGCCTGGCTGTTGTTCACTGAAATGCTCATTCTGGGTACATTTTTGGTATACATTTGCTTCTGCCGGGTCAGCTGAGCAGTGAATTTCTACTTAACTACCTCCTATCAGGAGAGACCTCAGGGATGCATCCTTTCAGCGCAGTACTGAGCCTGAAAAGCGTTTACAACCCCACTTACAAGTAAAACTAGCTAAAATGTGCCTGGCTGCTGTTCACTGAAAAGCTCATTCTGGGTACATTTTTGGTATACATTTTCTTCTGTGGGTCAGCTGAGAGGTAAATTTCTACTTAACTACCTCCTATCAGAAGAGACCTCAGGGCTGCATCTTTTGAGCGCAGTACTGAGCCTGATACCCGTTTCCAACCCCACTTACAAGTAAAACTAGCTAAAATGTGCCTGGCTGCTGTTCACTGAAAAGCTCATTCTGGGTACATTTTTGGCATACATTTGCTTCTCCCGGGTCAGCTGAGCAGCGAATTTCTACTTAACTACCTCCTATCAGGAGAGACCTCAGGGCTGCATCTTTTGAGCGCAGTACTGAGCCTGAAAACCGTTTACAACCCCACTTACAAGTAAAACTAGCTAAAATGTGCCTGGCTGCTGGTCACTGAAAAGCTCATTCTGCATACATTTTTGGCATATATTTGCTCCTGCCGGGTCAGCTGAGCAGCGAATTTGTACTTAACTACCCCCTAATCAGGAGAGACCTCAGGGCTGCATCCTTTGAGCGCAGTACTAAGCCTGAAAAGCGTTTACAACCCCACTTACAAGTAAAACTAGCTAAAATGTGCCTGGCTGCTGTTCACTGAAAAGGACATTCTGGGTACTTTTTGGTATACATTTTTCTGCCGGGTCAGCTGAGCAGTGAATTTCTACTTAACTACCTCCTATCAGGAGAGAACTCAGGGCTGCGTCTTTTGAGCGCAGTACTGAGCCTGAAAACCGTTTCCAACCCCACTTACAGGTAAAACTAGCTAAAATATGCCTGGCTGCTGTTCACTGAAAAGCTCATTCTGGGTACATTTTTGTTATTAATGTGCTTCTCCCGGGTCAGCTGAGCAGCGAATTTCTACTTAACTACCTCCTATCAGGAGAGACCTCAGGGCTGCATCTTTTGAGCGCAGTACTGAGCCTGAAAACCGTTTACAACCCCACTTACAAGTAAAACTAGCTAAAATGTGCCTGGCTGCTGGTCGCTGAAAAGCTCATTCTGCATACATTTTTGGCATACATTTGTTTCTGCCGGGTCAGCTGAGCAGTGAATTTCTACTTAACTACCTCCTTTCAGGAGAGACTTCAGGGCTGCATCTTTTGAGCGCAGTACTGAGCCTGAAAACCGTTTACAACCCCACTTACAAGTAAAACTAGCTAAAATGTGCCTGGCTGTTGTTCACTGAAATGCTCATTCTGGGTACATTTTTGGTATACATTTGCTTCTGCCGGGTCAGCTGAGCAGTGAATTTCTACTTAACTACCTCCTATCAGGAGAGACCTCAGGGATGCATCCTTTCAGCGCAGTACTGAGCCTGAAAAGCGTTTACAACCCCACTTACAAGTAAAACTAGCTAAAATGTGCCTGGCTGCTGTTCACTGAAAAGCTCATTCTGGGTACATTTTTGGTATACATTTTCTTCTGTGGGTCAGCTGAGAGGTAAGTTTCTACTTAACTACCTCCTATCAGGAGAGACCTCAGGGCTGCATCTTTTGAGCGCAGTACTGAGCCTGATACCCGTTTCCAACCCCACTTACAAGTAAAACTAGCTAAAATGTGCCTGGCTGCTGTTCACTGAAAAGCTCATTCTGGGTACATTATTTGGCATACATTTGCTTCTCCCGGGTCAGCTGAGCAGCGAATTTCTACTTAACTACCTCCTATCAGGAGAGACCTCAGGGCTGCATCTTTTGAGCGCAGTACTGAGCCTGAAAACCGTTTACAACCCCACTTACAAGTAAAACTAGCTAAAATATGCCTGGCTGCTGGTCACTGAAAAGCTCATTCTGCATACATTTTTGGCATATATTTGCTCCTGCCGGGTCAGCTGAGCAGCGAATTTTTACTTAACTACCCCCTAATCAGGAGAGACCTCAGGGCTGCATCCTTTGAGCGCAGTACTAAGCCTGAAAAGCGTTTACAACCCCACTTACAAGTAAAACTAGCTAAAATGTGCCTGGCTGCTGTTCACTGAAAAGGACATTCTGGGTACTTTTTGGTATACATTTGCTTCTGCCGGGTCAGCTGAGCAGTGAATTTCTACTTAACTACCTCCTATCAGGAGAGAACTCAGGGCTGCGTCTTTTGAGCGCAGTACTGAGCCTGAAAACCGTTTCCAACCCCACTTACAGGTAAAACTAGCTAAAATGTGCCTGGCTGCTGTTCACTGAAAAGCTCATTCTGGGTGCATTTTTGGTATACATGTGCTTCTGCCGGGTCTCCTGAGCAGTGAATTTCTACATAACTACCTCCTATCAGGAGAGACCTCAGGGCTGCATCTTTTGAGCGCAGTACTGAGCCTGATACCCGTTTCCAACCCCACTTACAAGTAAAACTAGCTAAAATGTGCCTGGCTGCTATTCACTGAAAAGCTCATTCTGGGTACATTTTTGGCATACATTTGCTTCTCCTGGGTCAGCTGAGCAGCGAATTTCTACTTAACTACCTCCTATCAGGAGAGACCTCAGGGCTGCATCTTTTGAGCGCAGTACTGAGCCTGAAAACCGTTTACAACCCCACTTACAAGTAAAACTAGCTCAAATGTGCCTGGCTGCTGGTCACTGAAAAGCTCATTCTGCATACATTTTTGGCATATATTTGCTCCTGCCGGGTCAGCTGAGCAGCAAATTTCTACTTAACTACCTACCTATCAGGAGAGACCTCAAGGCTGCATCTTTTGAGCGCAGTACTGAGCCTGAAAACCGTTTACAACCCCACTTACAAGTAAAACTAGCTAAAATGTGCCTGGCTGTTGTTCACTGAAATGCTCATTCTGGGTACATTTTTGGTATACATTTGCTTCTGCCGGGTCAGCTGAGCAGTGAATTTCTACTTAACTACCTACTATCAGGAGAGACCTCAGGGCTGCATCCTTTCAGCGCAGTACTGAGCCTGAAAAGCGTTTACAACCCCACTTACAAGTAAAACTAGCTAAAATGTGCCTGGCTGCTGTTCACTGAAAAGCTCATTCTGGGTACATTTTTGGTATACATTTTCTTCTGCCGGGTCAGCTGAGAGGTAAATTTCTACTTAACTACCTACTATCAGGAGAGACCTCAGCATCTTTTGAGCGCAGTACTGAGCCTGATACCCGTTTCCAACCCCACTTACAAGTAAAACTAGCTAAAATGTGCCTGGCTGCTGTTCACTGAAAAGCTCATTCTGGGTACATTTTTGGCATACATGTGCTTCTCCCGGGTCAGCTGAGCAGCGAATTTCTACTTAACTACCTCCTATCAGGAGAGACCTCAGGGCTGCATCTTTTGAGCGCAGTACTGAGCCTGAAAACCGTTTACAACCCCACTTACAAGTAAAACTAGCTAAAATGTGCCTGGCTGCTGGTCACTGAAAAGCTCATTCTGCATTCATTTTTGGCATATATTTGCTCCTGCCGGGTCAGCTGAGCAGCAAATTTCTACTTAACTACCTCCTATCAGGAGAGACCTCAGGGCTGCATCTTTTGAGCGCAGTACTGAGCCTGAAAACCGTTTACAACCCCACTTACAAGTAAAACTAGCTAAATGTGCCTGGCTGCTGTTCACTGAAAAGCTAATTCTGCATACATTTTTGGCATACATTTGTTTCTGCCGGGTCAGCTGAGCAGTGAATTTCTACTTAACTACCTCCTTTCAGGAGAGACTTCAGGGCTGCATCTTTTGAGCGCAGTACTGAGCCTGAAAACCGTTTACAACCCCACTTACAAGTAAAACTAGCTAAAATGTGCCTGGCTGTTGTTCACTGAAATGCTCATTCTGGGTACATTTTTGGTATACATTTGCTTCTGCCGGGTCAGCTGAGCAGTGAATTTCTACTTAACTACCTCCTATCAGGAGAGACCTCAGGGATGCATCCTTTCAGCGCAGTACTGAGCCTGAAAAGCGTTTACAACCCCACTTACAAGTAAAACTAGCTAAAATGTGCCTGGCTGCTGTTCACTGAAAAGCTCATTCTGGGTACATTTTTGGTATACATTTTCTTCTGTGGGTCAGCTGAGAGGTAAATTTCTACTTAACTACCTGCTATCAGGAGAGACCTCAGGGCTGCATCTTTTGAGCGCAGTACTGAGCCTGATACCCGTTTCCAACCCCACTTACAAGTAAAACTAGCTAAAATGTGCCTGGCTGCTGTTCACTGAAAAGCTCATTCTGGGTACATTTTTGGCATACATTTGCTTCTCCCGGGTCAGCTGAGCAGCGAATTTCTACTTAACTACCTCCTATCAGGAGAGACCTCAGGGCTGCATCTTTTGAGCGCAGTACTGAGCCTGAAAACCGTTTACAACCCCACTTACAAGTAAAACTAGCTAAAATGTGCCTGGCTGCTGGTCACTGAAAAGCTCATTCTGCATACATTTTTGGCATATATTTGCTCCTGCCGGGTCAGCTGAGCAGCGTATTTTTACTTAACTACGCCCTAATCAGGAGAGACCTCAGGGCTGCATCCTTTGAGCGCAGTACTAAGCCTGAAAAGCGTTTACAACCCCACTTACAAGTAAAACTAGCTAAAATGTGCCTGGCTGCTGTTCACTGAAAAGGACATTCTGGGTACTTTTTGGTATACATTTGCTTCTGCCGGGTCAGCTGAGCAGTGAATTTCTACTTAACTACCTCCTATCAGGAGAGAACTCAGGGCTGCGTCTTTTGAGCGCAGTACTGAGCCTGAAAACCGTTTCCAACCCCACTTACAGGTAAAACTAGCTAAAATGTGCCTGGCTGCTGTTCACTGAAAAGCTCATTCTGGGTGCATTTTTGGTATACATGTGCTTCTGCCGGGTCTCCTGAGCAGTGAATTTCTACATAACTACCTCCTATCAGGAGAGACCTCAGGGCTGCATCTTTTGAGCGCAGTACTGAGCCTGATACCCGTTTCCAACCCCACTTACAAGTAAAACTAGCTAAAATGTGCCTGGCTGCTATTCACTGAAAAGCTCATTCTGGGTACATTTTTGGCATACATTTGCTTCTCCTGGGTCAGCTGAGCAGCGAATTTCTACTTAACTACCTCCTATCAGGAGAGACTTCAGGGCTGCATCTTTTGAGCGCAGTACTGAGCCTGAAAACCGTTTACAACCCCACTTACAAGTAAAACTAGCTCAAATGTGCCTGGCTGCTGGTCACTGAAAAGCTCATTCTGCATACATTTTTAGCATATATTTGCTCCTGCCGGGTCAGCTGAGCAGCAAATTTCTACTTAACTACCTACCTATCAGGAGAGACCTCAGGGCTGCATCTTTTGAGCGCAGTACTGAGCCTGAAAACCGTTTACAACCCCACTTACAAGTAAAACTAGCTAAAATGTGCCTGGCTGTTGTTCACTGAAATGCTCATTCTGGGTACATTTTTGGTATACATTTGCTTCTGCCGGGTCAGCTGAGCAGTGAATTTCTACTTAACTACCTACTATCAGGAGAGACCTCAGGGCTGCATCCTTTCAGCGCAGTACTGAGCCTGAAAAACGTTTACAACCCCACTTACAAGTAAAACTAGCTAAAATGTGCCTGGCTGCTGTTCACTGAAAAGCTCATTCTGGGTACATTTTTGGTATACATTTTCTTCTGCCGGGTCAGCTGAGAGGTAAATTTCTACTTAACTACCTACTATCAGGAGAGACCTCAGCATCTTTTGAGCGCAGTACTGAGCCTGATACCCGTTTCCAACCCCACTTACAAGTAAAACTAGCTAAAATGTGCCTGGCTGCTGTTCACTGAAAAGCTCATTCTGGGTACATTTTTGGCATACATGTGCTTCTCCCGGGTCAGCTGAGCAGCGAATTTCTACTTAACTACCTCCTATCAGGAGAGACCTCAGGGCTGCATCTTTTGAGCGCAGTACTGAGCCTGAAAACCGTTTACAACCCCACTTACAAGTAAAACTAGCTAAAATGTGCCTGGCTGCTGGTCACTGAAAAGCTCATTCTGCATTCATTTTTGGCATATATTTGCTCCTGCCGGGTCAGCTGAGCAGCAAATTTCTACTTAACTACCTCCTATCAGGAGAGACCTCAGGGCTGCATCTTTTGAGCGCAGTACTGAGCCTGAAAAACGTTTACAACCCCACTTACAAGTAAAACTAGCTAAATGTGCCTGGCTGCTGTTCACTGAAAAGCTAATTCTGCATACATTTTTGGCATACATTTGTTTCTGCCGGGTCAGCTGAGCAGTGAATTTCTACTTAACTACCTCCTTTCAGGAGAGACTTCAGGGCTGCATCTTTTGAGCGCAGTACTGAGCCTGAAAACCGTTTACAACCCCACTTACAAGTAAAACTAGCTAAAATGTGCCTGGCTGTTGTTCACTGAAATGCTCATTCTGGGTACATTTTGGTATACATTTGCTTCTGCCGGGTCAGCTGAGCAGTGAATTTCTACTTAACTACCTCCTATCAGGAGAGACCTCAGGGCTGCATCTTTTGAGCGCAGTACTGAGCCTGATACCCGTTTCCAACCCCACTTACAAGTAAAACTAGCTAAAATGTGCCTGGCTGCTATTCACTGAAAAGCTCATTCTAGGTACATTTTTGGCATACATTTGCTTCTCCCGGGTCAGCTGAGCAGCGAATTTCTACTTAACTACCTCCTATCAGGAGAGACCTCAGGGCTTCACCTTTTGAGCGCAGTACTGAGATTGAAAACCGTTTACAACCCCACTTACAAGTAAAACTAGCTAAAATGTGCCTGGCTGCTGGTCACTGAAAAGCTCATTCTGCATACATTTTTGGCATATATTTGCTCCTGCCGGGTCAGCTGAGCAGCGAATTTTTACTTAACTACCCCCTAATCAGGAGAGACCTCAGGGCTGCATCCTTTGAGCGCAGTACTGAGCCTGAAAAGCGTTTACAACCCCACTTACAAGTAAAACTAGCTAAAATGTGCCTGGCTGCTGTTCACTGAAAAGGACATTCTGGGTACTTTTTGGTATACATTTGCTTCTGCCGGGTCAGCTGAGCAGTGAATTTCTACTTAACTACCTCCTATCAGGAGAGAACTCAGGGCTGCGTCTTTTGAGCGCAGTACTGAGCCATAAAACCGTTTCCAACCCCACTTACAGGTAAAACTAGCTAAAATGTGCCTGGCTGCTGTTCACTGAAAAGCTCATTCTGGGTACATTTTTGGTATACATGTGCTTCTGCCGGGTCTCCTGAGCAGTGAATTTCTACATAACTACCTCCTATCAGGAGAGACCTCAGGGCTGCATCTTTTGAGCGCAGTACTGAGCCTGATACCCGTTTCCAACCCCACTTACAAGTAAAACTAGCTAAAATGTGCCTGGCTGCTGTTCACTGAAAAGCTCATTCTGGGTACATTTTTGGCATACATTTGCTTCTCCCGGGTCAGCTGAGCAGCGAATTTCTACTTAACTACCTCCTATCAGGAGAGACCTCAGGGCTGCATCTTTTGAGCGCAGTACTGAGCCTGAAAACCGTTTACAACCCCACTTACAAGTAAAACTAGCTAAAATGTGCCTGGCTGCTGGTCACTGAAAAGCTCATTCTGCATACATTTTTGGCATATATTTGCTCCTGCCGGGTCAGCTGAGCGGCAAATTTCTACTTAACTATTCCCTAATCAGGAGAGACCTCAGGGCTGCATCCTTTGAGCGCAGTACTGAGCCTGAAAAGCGTTTACAACCCCACTTACAAGTAAAACTAGCTAAAATGTGCCTGGCTGCTGTTCACTGAAAAGGACATTCTGGGTACTTTTTGGCATACATTTGCTTCTGCCGGGTCAGCTGAGCAGTGAATTTCTACTTAACTACCTCCTATCAGGAGAGAACTCAGGGCTGCGTCTTTTGAGCGCAGTACTGAGCCTGAAAACCGTTTCCAACCCCACTTACAGGTAAAACTAGCTAAAATGTGCCTGGCTGCTGTTCACTGAAAAGCTCATTCTGGGTACATTTTTGGTATACATTTTCTTCTGCCGGGTCAGCTGAGAGGTAAATTTCTACTTAACTACCTCCTATCAGGAGAGACCTCAGGGATGCATCCTTTCAGCGCAGTACTGAGCCTGAAAAGCGTTTACAACCCCACTTACAAGTAAAACTAGCTAAAATGTGCCTGGCTGCTGTTCACTGAAAAGCTCATTCTGGGTACATTTTTGGTATACATTTTCTTCTGTGGGTCAGCTGAGAGGTAAATTTCTACTTAACTACCTCCTATCAGGAGAGACCTCAGGGCTGCATCTTTTGAGCGCAGTACTGAGCCTGATACCCGTTTCCAACCCCACTTACAAGTAAAACTAGCTAAAATGTGCCTGGCTGCTGTTCACTGAAAAGCTCATTCTGGGTACATTTTTGGCATACATTTGCTTCTCCCGGGTCAGCTGAGCAGCAAATTTCTACTTAACTACCTCCTATCAGGAGAGACCTCAGGGCTGCATCTTTTGAGCGCAGTACTGAGCCTGAAAACCGTTTACAACCCCACTTACAAGTAAAACTAGCTAAAATGTGCCTGGCTGCTGGTCACTGAAAAGCTCATTCTGCATACATTTTTGGCATATATTTGCTCCTGCCGGGTCAGCTGAGCAGCGAATTTTTACTTAACTACCCCCTAATCAGGAGAGACCTCAGGGCTGCTCCTTTGAGCGCAGTACTAAGCCTGAAAAGCGTTTACAACCCCACTTACAAGTAAAACTAGCTAAAATGTGCCTGGCTGCTGTTCACTGAAAAGGACATTCTGGGTACTTTTTGGTATACATTTGCTTCTGCCGGGTCAGCTGAGCAGTGAATTTCTACTTAACTACCTCCTATCAGGAGAGAACTCAGGGCTGCGTCTTTTGAGCGCAGTACTGAGCCTGAAAACCGTTTCCAACCCCACTTACAGGTAAAACTAGCTAAAATTGTGCCTGGCTGCTGTTCACTGAAAAGCTCATTCTGGGTGCATTTTTGGTATACATGTGCTTCTGCCGGGTCTCCTGAGCAGTGAATTTCTACATAACTACCTCCTATCAGGAGAGACCTCAGGGCTGCATCTTTTGAGCGCAGTACTGAGCCTGATACCCGTTTCCAACCCCACTTACAAGTAAAACTAGCTAAAATGTGCCTGGCTGCTATTCACTGAAAAGCTCATTCTGGGTACATTTTTGGCATACATTTGCTTCTCCCGGGTCAGCTGAGCAGCGAATTCTACTTAACTACCTCCTATCAGGAGAGACCTCAAGGCTGCATCCTTTGAGCGCAGTACTGAGCCTGAAAACCGTTTACAACCCCACTTACAAGTAAAACTAGCTCAAATGTGCCTGGCTGCTGGTCACTGAAAAGCTCATTCTGCATACATTTTTGGCATATATTTGCCCCTGCCGGGTCAGCTGAGCAGCAAATTTCTACTTAACTACCTACCTATCAGGAGAGACCTCAGGGCTGCATCTTTTGAGCGCAGTACTGAGCCTGAAAACCGTTTACAACCCCACTTACAAGTAAAACTAGCTAAAATGTGCCTGGCTGTTGTTCACTGAAATGCTCATTCTGGGTACATTTTTGGTATACATTTGCTTCTGCCGGGTCAGCTGAGCAGTGAATTTCTACTTAACTACCTACTATCAGGAGAGACCTCAGGGCTGCATCCTTTCAGCGCAGTACTGAGCCTGAAAAGCGTTTACAACCCCACTTACAAGTAAAACTAGCTAAAATGTGCCTGGCTGCTGTTCACTGAAAAGCTCATTCTGGGTACATTTTTGGTATACATTTTCTTCTGCCGGGTCAGCTGAGAGGTAAATTTCTACTTAACTACCTCCTATCAGGAGAGACCTCAGGGCTGCATCTTTTGAGCGCAGTACTGAGCCTGATACCCGTTTCCAACCCCACTTACAAGTAAAACTAACTAAAATGTGCCTGGCTGCTGTTCACTGAAAAGCTCATTCTGGGTACATTTTTGGCATACATGTGCTTCTCCCGGGTCAGCTGAGCAGCGAATTTCTACTTAACTACCTCCTATCAGGAGAGACCTCAGGGCTGCATCTTTTGAGCGCAGTACTGAGCCTGAAAACCGTTTACAACCCCACTTACAAGTAAAACTAGCTAAAATGTGCCTGGCTGCTGGTCACTGAAAAGCTCATTCTGCATTCATTTTTGGCATATATTTGCTCCTGCCGGGTCAGCTGAGCAGCAAATTTCTACTTAACTACCTCCTATCAGGAGAGACCTCAGGGCTGCATCTTTTGAGCGCAGTACTGAGCCTGAAAACCGTTTACAACCCCACTTACAAGTAAAACTAGCTAAAATGTGCCTGGCTGCTGTTCACTGAAAAGCTAATTCTGCATACATTTTTGGCATACATTTGTTTCTGCCGGGTCAGCTGAGCAGTGAATTTCTACTTAACTACCTCCTTTCAGGAGAGACTTCAGGGCTGCATCTTTTGAGCGCAGTACTGAGCCTGAAAACTGTTTACAACCCCGCTTACAAGTAAAACTAGCTAAAATGTGCCTGGCTGTTGTTCACTGAAAAGCTCATTCTGGGTACATTTTTGGTATACATTTTCTTCTGCCGGGTCAGCTGATAGGTAAATTTCTACTTAACTACCTCCTATCAGGAGAGACCTCAGGGTTGCATCCTTTCAGCACAGTACTGAGCCTGAAAAGCGTTTACAACCCCACTTACACGTAAAACTAGCTAAAATGTGCCTGGCTGCTGTTCACTGAAAAGCTCATTCTGGGTACATTTTTGGTATACATTTGCTTCTGCCGGGTCAGCTGAGCAGTGAATTTCTACTTAACTACCTCCTATCAGGAGAGACCTCAGGGCTGCATCTTTTGAGCGCAGTACTGAGCCTGAAAACCGTTTACAACCCCACTTACAAGTAAAACTAGCTAAAATGTGCCTGGCTGCTGTTCACTGAAAAGCTCATTCTGGGTACATTTTTGGTATACATTTTCTTCTGCCGGGTCAGCTGAGAGGTAAATTTCTACTTAACTACCTCCTATCAGGAGAGACCTCAGGGCTGCATCTTTTGAGCGCAGTACTGAGCCTGATACCCGTTTCCAACCCCACTTACAAGTAAAACTAGCTAAAATGTGCCTGGCTGCTGTTCACTGAAAAGCTCAATCTGGGTACATTTTTGGCATACATGTGCTTCTCCCGGGTCAGCTGAGCAGCGAATTTCTATTTAACTACCTCCTATCAGGAGAGACCTCAGGGCTGCATCTTTTGAGCGCAGTACTGAGCCTGAAAACCGTTTACAACCCCACTTACAAGTAAAACTAGCTAAAATGTGCCTGGCTGCTGGTCACTGAAAAGCTCATTCTGCATTCATTTTTGGCATATATTTGCTCCTGCCGGGTCAGCTGAGCAGCAAATTTCTACTTAACTACCTCCTATCAGGAGAGACCTCAGGGCTGCATCTTTTGAGCGCAGTACTGAGCCTGATACCCGTTTCCAACCCCACTTACAAGTAAAACTAGCTAAAATGTGCCTGGCTGCTATTCACTGAAAAGCTCATTCTGGGTACATTTTTGGCATACATTTGCTTCTCCCGGGTCAGCTGAGCAGCGAATTCTACTTAACTACCTCCTATCAGGAGAGACCTCAAGGCTGCATCCTTTGAGCGCAGTACTGAGCCTGAAAACCGTTTACAACCCCACTTACAAGTAAAACTAGCTCAAATGTGCCTGGCTGCTGGTCACTGAAAAGCTCATTCTGCATACATTTTTGGCATATATTTGCCCCTGCCGGGTCAGCTGAGCAGCAAATTTCTACTTAACTACCTACCTATCAGGAGAGACCTCAGGGCTGCATCTTTTGAGCGCAGTACTGAGCCTGAAAAGCGTTTACCACCCCACTTACAAGTAAAACTAGCTAAAATGTGCCTGGCTGTTGTTCACTGAAATGCTCATTCTGGGTACATTTTTGGTATACATTTGCTTCTGCCGGGTCAGCTGAGCAGTGAATTTCTACTTAACTACCTACTATCAGGAGAGACCTCAGGGCTGCATCCTTTCAGCGCAGTACTGAGCCTGAAAAGCGTTTACAACCCCACTTACAAGTAAAACTAGCTAAAATGTGCCTGGCTGCTGTTCACTGAAAAGCTCATTCTGGGTACATTTTTGGTATACATTTTCTTCTGCCGGGTCAGCTGAGAGGTAAATTTCTACTTAACTACCTCCTATCAGGAGAGACCTCAGGGCTGCATCTTTTGAGCGCAGTACTGAGCCTGATACCCGTTTCCAACCCCACTTACAAGTAAAACTAACTAAAATGTGCCTGGCTGCTGTTCACTGAAAAGCTCATTCTGGGTACATTTTTGGCATACATGTGCTTCTCCCGGGTCAGCTGAGCAGCGAATTTCTACTTAACTACCTCCTATCAGGAGAGACCTCAGGGCTGCATCTTTTGAGCGCAGTACTGAGCCTGAAAACCGTTTACAACCCCACTTACAAGTAAAACTAGCTAAAATGTGCCTGGCTGCTGGTCACTGAAAAGCTCATTCTGCATTCATTTTTGGCATATATTTGCTCCTGCCGGGTCAGCTGAGCAGCAAATTTCTACTTAACTACCTCCTTTCAGGAGAGACTTCAGGGCTGCATCTTTTGAGCGCAGTACTGAGCCTGAAAACCGTTTACAACCCCACTTACAAGTAAAACTAGCTAAAATGTGCCTGGCTGTTGTTCACTGAAATGCTCATTCTGGGTACATTTTTGGTATACATTTGCTTCTGCCGGGTCAGCTGAGCAGTGAATTTCTACTTAACTACCTCCTATCAGGAGAGACCTCAGGGCTGCATCCTTTCAGCGCAGTACTGAGCCTGAAAAGCGTTTACAACCCCACTTACAAGTAAAACTAGCTAAAATGTGCCTGGCTGCTGTTCACTGAAAAGCTCATTCTGGGTACATTTTTGGTATACATTTTCTTCTGTGGGTCAGCTGAGAGGTAAATTTCTACTTAACTACCTCCTATCAGGAGAGACCTCAGGGCTGCATCTTTTGAGCGCAGTACTGAGCCTGATACCCGTTTCCAACCCCACTTACAAGTAAAACTAGCTAAAATGTGCCTGGCTGCTATTCACTGAAAAGCTCATTCTGGGTACATTTTTGGCATACATTTGCTTCTCCCGGGTCAGCTGAGCAGCGAATTCTACTTAACTACCTCCTATCAGGAGAGACCTCAAGGCTGCATCCTTTGAGCGCAGTACTGAGCCTGAAAACCGTTTACAACCCCACTTACAAGTAAAACTAGCTCAAATGTGCCTGGCTGCTGGTCACTGAAAAGCTCATTCTGCATACATTTTTGGCATATATTTGCCCCTGCCGGGTCAGCTGAGCAGCAAATTTCTACTTAACTACCTACCTATCAGGAGAGACCTCAGGGCTGCATCTTTTGAGCGCAGTACTGAGCCTGAAAAGCGTTTACCACCCCACTTACAAGTAAAACTAGCTAAAATGTGCCTGGCTGTTGTTCACTGAAATGCTCATTCTGGGTACATTTTTGGTATACATTTGCTTCTGCCGGGTCAGCTGAGCAGTGAATTTCTACTTAACTACCTACTATCAGGAGAGACCTCAGGGCTGCATCCTTTCAGCGCAGTACTGAGCCTGAAAAGCGTTTACAACCCCACTTACAAGTAAAACTAGCTAAAATGTGCCTGGCTGCTGTTCACTGAAAAGCTCATTCTGGGTACATTTTTGGTATACATTTTCTTCTGCCGGGTCAGCTGAGAGGTAAATTTCTACTTAACTACCTCCTATCAGGAGAGACCTCAGGGCTGCATCTTTTGAGCGCAGTACTGAGCCTGATACCCGTTTCCAACCCCACTTACAAGTAAAACTAACTAAAATGTGCCTGGCTGCTGTTCACTGAAAAGCTCATTCTGGGTACATTTTTGGCATACATGTGCTTCTCCCGGGTCAGCTGAGCAGCGAATTTCTACTTAACTACCTCCTATCAGGAGAGACCTCAGGGCTGCATCTTTTGAGCGCAGTACTGAGCCTGAAAACCGTTTACAACCCCACTTACAAGTAAAACTAGCTAAAATGTGCCTGGCTGCTGGTCACTGAAAAGCTCATTCTGCATTCATTTTTGGCATATATTTGCTCCTGCCGGGTCAGCTGAGCAGCAAATTTCTACTTAACTACCTCCTATCAGGAGAGACCTCAGGGCTGCATCTTTTGAGCGCAGTACTGAGCCTGAAAACCGTTTACAACCCCACTTACAAGTAAAACTAGCTAAAATGTGCCTGGCTGCTGTTCACTGAAAAGCTAATTCTGCATACATTTTTGGCATACATTTGTTTCTGCCGGGTCAGCTGAGCAGTGAATTTCTACTTAACTACCTCCTTTCAGGAGAGACTTCAGGGCTGCATCTTTTGAGCGCAGTACTGAGCCTGAAAACTGTTTACAACCCCGCTTACAAGTAAAACTAGCTAAAATGTGCCTGGCTGTTGTTCACTGAAAAGCTCATTCTGGGTACATTTTTGGTATACATTTTCTTCTGCCGGGTCAGCTGATAGGTAAATTTCTACTTAACTACCTCCTATCAGGAGAGACCTCAGGGCTGCATCCTTTCAGCACAGTACTGAGCCTGAAAAGCGTTTACAACCCCACTTACACGTAAAACTAGCTAAAATGTGCCTGGCTGCTGTTCACTGAAAAGCTCATTCTGGGTACATTTTTGGTATACATTTGCTTCTGCCGGGTCAGCTGAGCAGTGAATTTCTACTTAACTACCTCCTATCAGGAGAGACCTCAGGGCTGCATCTTTTGAGCGCAGTACTGAGCCTGAAAACCGTTTACAACCCCACTTACAAGTAAAACTAGCTAAAATGTGCCTGGCTGCTGTTCACTGAAAAGCTCATTCTGGGTACATTTTTGGTATACATTTTCTTCTGCCGGGTCAGCTGAGAGGTAAATTTCTACTTAACTACCTCCTATCAGGAGAGACCTCAGGGCTGCATCTTTTGAGCGCAGTACTGAGCCTGATACCCGTTTCCAACCCCACTTACAAGTAAAACTAGCTAAAATGTGCCTGGCTGCTGTTCACTGAAAAGCTCAATCTGGGTACATTTTTGGCATACATGTGCTTCTCCCGGGTCAGCTGAGCAGCGAATTTCTATTTAACTACCTCCTATCAGGAGAGACCTCAGGGCTGCATCTTTTGAGCGCAGTACTGAGCCTGAAAACCGTTTACAACCCCACTTACAAGTAAAACTAGCTAAAATGTGCCTGGCTGCTGGTCACTGAAAAGCTCATTCTGCATTCATTTTTGGCATATATTTGCTCCTGCCGGGTCAGCTGAGCAGCAAATTTCTACTTAACTACCTCCTATCAGGAGAGACCTCAGGGCTGCATCTTTTGAGCGCAGTACTGAGCCTGAAAACCGTTTACAACCCCACTTACAAGTAAAACTAGCTAAAATGTGCCTGGCTGCTGTTCACTGAAAAGCTAATTCTGCATACATTTTTGGCATACATTTGTTTCTGCCGGGTCAGCTGAGCAGTGAATTTCTACTTAACTACCTCCTTTCAGGAGAGACTTCAGGGCTGCATCTTTTGAGCGCAGTACTGAGCCTGAAAACCGTTTACAACCCCACTTACAAGTAAAACTAGCTAAAATGTGCCTGGCTGTTGTTCACTGAAAAGCTCATTCTGGGTACATTTTTGGTATACATTTGCTTCTGCCGGGTCAGCTGAGCAGTGAATTTCTACTTAACTACCTCCTATCAGGAGAGACCTCAGGGCTGCATCTTATGAGCGCAGTACTGAGCCTGAAAAGTGTTTACAACCCCACTTACAAGTAAAACTAGCTAAAATGTGCCTGGCTGCTGTTCACTGAAAAGCTCATTTTGGGTACATTTTTGGCATACATTTGCTTCTCCCGGGTCAGCTGAGCAGCGAATTTCTACTTAACTACCTCCTATCAGGAGAGACCTCAGGGCTGCATCTTTTGAGCGCAGTACTGAGCCTGAAAACCGTTTACAACCCCACTTACAAGTAAAACGAGCTAAAATGTGCCTGGCTGTTGTTCACTGAAATGCTCATTCTGGGTACATTTTTGGTATACATTTGCTTCTGCCGGGTCAGCTGAGCAGTGAATTTCTACTTAACTACCTCCTATCAGGAGAGACCTCAGGGCTGCATCTTTTCAGCGCAGTACTGAGCCTGAAAAGTGTTTACAACCCCACTTACAAGTAAAACTAGCTAAAATGTGCCTGGCTGCTGTTCACTGAAAAGCTCATTCTGGGTACATTTTTGGTATACATTTTCTTCTGCCGGGTCAGCTGAGAGGTACATTTCTACTTAACTACCTCCTATCAGGAGAGACCTCAGGGCTGCATCTTTTGAGCGCAGTACTGAGCCTGATACCCGTTTCCAACCCCACTTACAAGTAAAACTAGCTAAAATGTGCCTGGCTGCTGTTCACTGAAAAGCTCATTCTGGGTACATTTTTGGCATACATTTGCTTCTCCCGGGTCAGCTGAGCAGCGAATTTCTACTTAACTACCTCCTTTCAGGAGAGACTTCAGGGCTGCATCTTTAGAGCGCAGTACTGAGCCTGAAAACCATTTACAACCCCACTTACAAGTAAAACTGGCTAAAATGTGCCTGGCTGCTGTTCACTAAAAAGCTCATTCTGTGTACATTTTTGGTATACATTTGCTTCTGCCGGGTCAGCTGAGCAGTGAATTTCTACTTAACTACCTCCTATCAGGAGAGACCTCAGGGCTGCATCTTTTGAGCGCAGTACTGAGCCTGAAAACCGTTTACAACCCCACTTACAAGTAAAACTAGCTAAAATGTGCCTGGCTGCTGTTCACTGAAAAGCTTATTCTGCATACATTTTTGGCATATATTTGCTCCTGCCGGGTCAGCTGAGCAGCAAATTTTTACTTAACTACCTCCTATCAGGAGAGACCCCAGGGCTGCATCTTTTGAGCGCAGTACTGAGCCTGAAAACCATTTACAAACCCACTTACACAAGTAAAACTATCTAAAATGTGCCTGGCTGCTGTTCACTGAAAAGCTTATTCTGCATACATTTTTGGCATATATTTGCTTCTGCCGGGTCAGCTGAGCAGCGAATTTCTACTTAACTACCTCCTATCAGGAGAGACCTCAGGGCTGCATCTTTAGAGCGCAGTACTGAGCCTGAAAACCATTTACAACCCCACTTACAAGTAAAACTGGCTAAAATGTGCCTGGCTGCTGTTCACTAAAAAGCTCATTCTGTGTACATTTTTGGCATACATTTGCTTCTCCCGGGTCAGCTGAGCAGCGAATTTCTACTTAACTACCTCCTATCAGGAGAGACCCCAGGGCTGCATCTTTTGAGCGCAGTACTGAGCCTGAAAACCATTTGCAAACCCACTTACACAAGTAAAACTATCTAAAATGTGCCTGGCTGCTGTTCACTGAAAAGCTTATTCTGCATACATTTTTGGCATATATTTGCTCCTGCCGGGTCAGCTGAGCAGCAAATTTTTACTTAACTACCCCCTAATCAGGAGAGACCTCAGGGCTGCATCCTTTGAGAGTAGTACTGAGCCTGATACCCGTTTCCAACCCCACTTACAAGTAAAACTAGCTAAAATGTGCCTGGCTGCTGTTCACTGAAAAGCTCATTCTGGGTACATTTTTGGCATACATTTGCTTCTCCCGGGTCAGCTGAGCAGCGAATTTCTACTTAACTACCTCCTATCAGGAGAGACCTCAGGGCTGCATCTTTTGAGCGCAGTACTGAGCTTGAAAACCGTTTACAACCCCACTTACAAGTAAAACTAGCTAAAATGTGCCTGGCTGCTGTTCACTGAAAAGCTAATTCTGCATACATTTTTGGCATATATTTGCTCCTGCCGGGTCAGCTGAGCAGCGAATTTTTACTTAACTACCCCCTAATCAGGAGAGACCTCAGGGCTGCATCCTTTGAGCGCAGTACTGAGCCTGAAAAGCGTTTACAACCCCACTTACAAGTAAAACTAGCTAAAATGTGCCTGGCTGCTCTTCACTGAAAAGGTCATTCTGGGTACTTTTTGGTATACATTTGCTTCTGCCGGGTCAGCTGAGCAGTGAATTTCTACTTAACTATCAGGAGAGAACTCAGGGCTGCGTCTTTTGAGCGCAGTACTGAGCCTGAAAACCGTTTCCAACCCCACTTACAGGTAAAACTAGCTAAAATGTGCCTGGCTGCTGTTCACTGAAAAGCTCATTCTGGGTACATTTTTGGTATACATGTGCTTCTGCCGGGTCTCCTGAGCAGTGAATTTCTACATAACTACCTCCTATCAGGAGAGACCTCAGGGCTGCATCTTTTGAGCGCAGTACTGAGCCTGATACCCGTTTCCAACCCCACTTACAAGTAAAACTAGCTAAAATGTGCCTGGCTGCTGTTCACTGAAAAGCTCATTCTGGGTACATTTTTGGCATACATTTGCTTCTCCCGGGTCAGCTGAGCAGCGAATTTCTACTTAACTACCTCCTATCAGGAGAGACCTCAGGGCTGCATCTTTTGAGCGTAGTACTGAGCCTGAAAATCGTTTACAACCCCACTTACAAGTAAAACTAGCTAAAATGTGCCTGGCTGCTGGTCACTGAAAAGCTCATTCTGCATACATTTTTGGCATATATTTGCTCCTGCCGGGTCAGCTGAGCAGCGAATTTTTACTTAACTACCCCCTAATCAGGAGAGACCTCAGGGCTGCATCCTTTGAGCGCAGTACTAAGCCTGAAAAGCGTTTACAACCCCACTTACAAGTAAAACTAGCTAAAATGTGCCTGGCTGCTGTTCACTGAAAAGGACATTCTGGGTACTTTTTGGTATACATTTGCTTCTGCCGGGTCAGCTGAGCAGTGAATTTCTACTTAACTACCTCCTATCAGGAGAGAACTCAGGGCTGCGTCTTTTGAGCGCAGTACTGAGCCTGAAAACCGTTTCCAACCCCACTTACAGGTAAAACTAGCTAAAATGTGCCTGGCTGCTGTTCACTGAAAAGCTCATTCTGGGTGCATTTTTGGTATACATGTGCTTCTGCCGGGTCTCCTGAGCAGTGAATTTCTACATAACTACCTCCTATCAGGAGAGACCTCAGGGCTGCATCTTTTGAGCGCAGTACTGAGCCTGATACCCGTTTCCAACCCCACTTACAAGTAAAACTAGCTAAAATGTGCCTGGCTGCTATTCACTGAAAAGCTCATTCTGGGTACATTTTTGGCATACATTTGCTTCTCCCGGGTCAGCTGAGCAGCGAATTTCTACTTAACTACCTCCTATCAGGAGAGACCTCAGGGCTGCATCTTTTGAGCGCAGTACTGAGCCTGAAAACCGTTTACAACCCCACTTACAAGTAAAACTAGCTCAAATGTGCCTGGCTGTTGTTCACTGAAATGCTCATTCTGGGTACATTTTTGGTATACATTTGCTTCTGCCGGGTCAGCTGAGCAGTGAATTTCTACTTAACTACCTCCTATCAGGAGAGACCTCAGGGCTGCATCTTTTGAGCGCAGTACTGAGCCTGATACCCGTTTCCAACCCCACTTACAAGTAAAACTAGCTAAAATGTGCCTGGCTGCTGTTCACTGAAAAGCTCATTCTGGGTACATTTTTGGCATACATTTGCTTCTCCCGGGTCAGCTGAGCAGCGAATTTCTACTTAACTACCTCCTATCAGGAGAGACCTCAGGGCTGCATCTTTTGAGCGCAGTACTGAGCCTGAAAACCGTTTACAACCCCACTTACAAGTAAAACTAGCTAAAATGTGCCTGGCTGCTGGTCACTGAAAAGCTCATTCTGCATACATTTTTGGCATATATTTGCTCCTGCCGGGTCAGCTGAGCAGCGAATTTTTACTTAACTACCCCCTAATCAGGAGAGACCTCAGGGCTGCATCCTTTGAGCGCAGTACTAAGCCTGAAAAGCGTTTACAACCCCACTTACAAGTAAAACTAGCTAAAATGTGCCTGGCTGCTGTTCACTGAAAAGGACATTCTGGGTACTTTTTGGTATACATTTTTCTGCCGGGTCAGCTGAGCAGTGAATTTCTACTTAACTACCTCCTATCAGGAGAGAACTCAGGGCTGCGTCTTTTGAGCGCAGTACTGAGCCTGAAAACCGTTTCCAACCCCACTTACAGGTAAAACTAGCTAAAATGTGCCTGGCTGCTGTTCACTGAAAAGCTCATTCTGGGTACATTTTTGGTATTAATGTGCTTCTGCCGGGTCTCCTGAGCAGTGAATTTCTACATAACTACCTCCTATCAGGAGAGACCTCAGGGCTGCATCTTTTGAGCGCAGTACTGAGCCTGATACCCGTTTCCAACCCCACTTACAAGTAAAACTAGCTAAAATGTGCCTGGCTGCTATTCACTGAAAAGCTCATTCTGGGTACATTTTTGGCATACATTTGCTTCTCCCGGGTCAGCTGAGCAGCGAATTTCTACTTAACTACCTCCTATCAGGAGAGACCTCAGGGCTGCATCTTTTGAGCGCAGTACTGAGCCTGAAAACAGTTTACAACCCCACTTACAAGTAAAACTAGCTAAAATGTGCCTGGCTGCTGGTCACTGAAAAGCTCATTCTGCATACATTTTTGGCATACATTTGTTTCTGCCGGGTCAGCTGAGCAGTGAATTTCTACTTAACTACCTCCTTTCAGGAGAGACTTCAGGGCTGCATCTTTTGAGCGCAGTACTGAGCCTGAAAACCGTTTACAACCCCACTTACAAGTAAAACTAGCTAAAATGTGCCTGGCTGTTGTTCACTGAAATGCTCATTCTGGGTACATTTTTGGTATACATTTGCTTCTGCCGGGTCAGCTGAGCAGTGAATTTCTACTTAACTACCTCCTATCAGGAGAGACCTCAGGGATGCATCCTTTCAGCGCAGTACTGAGCCTGAAAAGCGTTTACAACCCCACTTACAAGTAAAACTAGCTAAAATGTGCCTGGCTGCTGTTCACTGAAAAGCTCATTCTGGGTACATTTTTGGTATACATTTTCTTCTGTGGGTCAGCTGAGAGGTAAATTTCTACTCAACTACCTCCTATCAGGAGAGACCTCAGGGCTGCATCTTTTGAGCGCAGTACTGAGCCTGATACCCGTTTCCAACCCAACTTACAAGTAAAACTAGCTAAAATGTGCCTGGCTGCTGTTCACTGAAAAGCTCATTCTGGGTACATTTTTGGCATACATTTGCTTCTCCCGGGTCAGCTGAGCAACGAATTTCTACTTAACTACCTCCTATCAGGAGAGACCTCAGGGCTGCATCTTTTGAGCGCAGTACTGAGCCTGAAAACCGTTTACAACCCCACTTACAAGTAAAACTAGCTAAAATGTGCCTGGCTGCTGGTCACTGAAAAGCTCATTCTGCATACATTTTTGGCATATATTTGCTCCTGCCGGGTCAGCTGAGCAGCGAATTTTTACTTAACTACCCCCTAATCAGGAGAGACCTCAGGGCTGCATCCTTTGAGCGCAGTACTAAGCCTGAAAAGCGTTTACAACCCCACTTACAAGTAAAACTAGCTAAAATGTGCCTGGCTGCTGTTCACTGAAAAGGACATTCTGGGTACTTTTTGGTATACATTTGCTTCTGCCGGGTCAGCTGAGCAGTGAATTTCTACTTAACTACCTCCTATCAGGAGAGAACTCAGGGCTGCGTCTTTTGAGCGCAGTACTGAGCCTGAAAACCGTTTCCAACCCCACTTACAGGTAAAACTAGCTAAAATGTGCCTGGCTGCTGTTCACTGAAAAGCTCATTCTGGGTGCATTTTTGGTATACATGTGCTTCTGCTGGGTCTCCTGAGCAGTGAATTTCTACATAACTACCTCCTATCAGGAGAGACCTCAGGGCTGCATCTTTTGAGCGCAGTACTGAGCCTGATACCCGTTTCCAACCCCACTTACAAGTAAAACTAGCTCAAATGTGCCTGGCTGCTGGTCACTGAAAAGCTCATTCTGCATACATTTTTGGCATATATTTGCTCCTGCCGGGTCAGCTGAGCAGCAAATTTCTACTTAACTACCTACCTATCAGGAGAGACCTCAGGGCTGCATCTTTTGCGCGCAGTACTGAGCCTGAAAACCGTTTACAACCCCACTTACAAGTAAAACTAGCTAAAATGTGCCTGGCTGTTGTTCACTGAAATGCTCATTCTGGGTACATTTTTGGTATACATTTGCTTCTGCCGGGTCAGCTGAGCAGTGAATTTCTACTTAACTACCTACTATCAGGAGAGACCTCAGGGCTGCATCCTTTCAGCGCAGTACTGAGCCTGAAAAGCGTTTACAACCCCACTTACAAGTAAAACTAGCTAAAATGTGCCTGGCTGCTGTTCACTGAAAAGCTCATTCTGGGTACATTTTTGGTATACATTTTCTTCTGCCGGGTCAGCTGAGAGGTAAATTTCTACTTAACTACCTCCTATCAGGAGAGACCTCAGGGCTGCATCTTTTGAGCGCAGTACTGAGCCTGATACCCGTTTCCAACCCCACTTACAAGTAAAACTAGCTAAAATGTGCCTGGCTGCTGTTCACTGAAAAGCTCATTCTGGGTACATTTTTGGCATACATGTGCTTCTCCCGGGTCAGCTGAGCAGCGAATTTCTACTTAACTACCTCCTATCAGGAGAGACCTCAGGGCTGCATCTTTTGAGCGCAGTACTGAGCCTGAAAACCGTTTACAACCCCACTTACAAGTAAAACTAGCTAAAATGTGCCTGGCTGTTGTTCACTGAAAAGCTCATTCTGGGTACATTTTTGGTATACATTTTCTTCTGCCGGGTCAGCTGATAGGTGAATTTCTACTTAACTACCTCCTATCAGGAGAGACCTCAGGGCTGCATCCTTTCAGCGCAGTACTGAGCCTGAAAAGCGTTTACAACCCCACTTACACGTAAAACTAGCTAAAATGTGCCTGGCTGCTGTTCACTGAAAAGCTCATTCTGGGTACATTTTTGGTATACATTTGCTTCTGCCGGGTCAGCTGAGCAGTGAATTTCTACTTAACTACCTCCTATCAGGAGAGACCTCAGGGCTGCATCTTTTGAGCGCAGTACTGAGCCTGAAAACCGTTTACAACCCCACTTACAAGTAAAACTAGCTAAAATGTGCCTGGCTGCTGTTCACTGAAAAGCTCATTCTGGGTACATTTTTGGTATACATTTTCTTCTGCCGGGTCAGCTGAGAGGTAAATTTCTACTTAACTACCTCCTATCAGGAGAGACCTCAGGGCTGCATCTTTTGAGCGCAGTACTGAGCCTGATACCCGTTTCCAACCCCACTTACAAGTAAAACTAGCTAAAATGTGCCTGGCTGCTGTTCACTGAAAAGCTCAATCTGGGTACATTTTTGGCATACATGTGCTTCTCCCGGGTCAGCTGAGCAGCGAATTTCTATTTAACTACCTCCTATCAGGAGAGACCTCAGGGCTGCATCTTTTGAGCGCAGTACTGAGCCTGAAAACAGTTTACAACCCCACTTACAAGTAAAACTAGCTAAAATGTGCCTGGCTGCTGGTCACTGAAAAGCTCATTCTGCATTCATTTTTGGCATATATTTGCTCCTGCCGGGTCAGCTGAGCAGCAAATTTCTACTTAACTACCTCCTATCAGGAGAGACCTCAGGGCTGCATCTTTTGAGCGCAGTACTGAGCCTGAAAACCGTTTACAACCCCACTTACAAGTAAAACTAGCTAAAATGTGCCTGGCTGCTGTTCACTGAAAAGCTAATTCTGCATACATTTTTGGCATACATTTGTTTCTGCCGGGTCAGCTGAGCAGTGAATTTCTACTTAACTACCTCCTTTCAGGAGAGACTTCAGGGCTGCATCTTTTGAGCGCAGTACTGAGCCTGAAAACCGTTTACAACCCCACTTACAAGTAAAACTAGCTAAAATGTGCCTGGCTGTTGTTCACTGAAAAGCTCATTCTGGGTACATTTTTGGTATACATTTTCTTCTGCCGGGTCAGCTGATAGGTAAATTTCTACTTAACTACCTCCTATCAGGAGAGACCTCAGGGCTGCATCTTTTCAGCGCAGTACTGAGCCTGAAAAGTGTTTACAACCCCACTTACAAGTAAAACTAGCTAAAATGTGCCTGGCTGCTGTTCACTGAAAAGCTCATTCTGTGTACATTTTTGGCATACATTTGCTTCTCCCGGGTCAGCTGAGCAGCGAATTTCTACTTAACTACCTCCTATCAGGAGAGACCCCAGGGCTGCATCTTTTGAGCGCAGTACTGAGCCTGAAAACCATTTACAAACCCACTTACACAAGTAAAACTATCTAAAATGTGCCTGGCTGCTGTTCACTGAAAAGCTTATTCTGCATACATTTTTGGCATATATTTGCTCCTGCCGGGTCAGCTGAGCAGCAAATTTTTACTTAACTACCCCCTAATCAGGAGAGACCTCAGGGCTGCATTCTTTGAGCGCAGTACTGAGCCTGATACCCGTTTCCAACCCCACTTACAAGTAAAAATAGCTAAAGTGTGCCTGGCTGCTGTTCACTGAAAAGCTCATTCTGGGTACATTTTTGGCATACATTTGCTTCTCCCGGGTCAGCTGAGCAGCGAGTTTCTACTTAACTACCTCCTATCAGGAGAGACCTCAGGGCTGCATCCTTTGCGCGCAGTACTGAGCCTGAATTAGCGTTTACAACCCCACTTACAAGTAAACTAGCTAAAACGTGCCTGGCTGCTGTTCACTGAAAAGCTCATTCTGGGTACATTTTTGGTATACATTTGCTTCTGCCGGGTCAGCTGAGCAGTGAATTTCTACTTAACTACCTCCTATCAGGAGAGACCTCAGGGCTGCATCTTTTGAGCGCAGTACTGAGCCTGAAAACCGTTTACAACCCCACTTACAAGTAAAAATAGCTAAAATGTGCCTGGCTGCTGTTCACTGAAAAGCTTATTCTGCATACATTTTTGGCATATATTTGCTCCTGCCGGGTCAGCTGAGCAGCAAATTTTTACTTAACTACCTCCTATCAGGAGAGACCCCAGGGCTGCATCTTTTGAGCGCAGTACTGAGCCTGAAAACCATTTACAAACCCACTTACACAAGTAAAACTGGCTAAAATGTGCCTGGCTGCTGTTCACTAAAAAGCTCATTCTGTGTACATTTTTGGCATACATTTGCTTCTCCCGGGTCAGCTGAGCAGCGAATTTCTACTTAACTACCTCCTATCAGGAGAGACCCCAGGGCTGCATCTTTTGAGCGCAGTACTGAGCCTGAAAACCATTTACAAACCCACTTACACAAGTAAAACTATCTAAAATGTGCCTGGCTGCTGTTCACTGAAAAGCTTATTCTGCATACATTTTTGGCATATATTTGCTCCTGCCGGGTCAGCTGAGCAGCAAATTTTTACTTAACTACCCCCTAATCAGGAGAGACCTCAGGGCTGCATCCTTTGAGCGCAGTACTGAGCCTGATACCTGTTTCCAACCCCACTTACAAGTAAAACTAGCTAAAGTGTGCCTGGCTGCTGTTCACTGAAAAGCTCATTCTGGGTACATTTTTGGCATACATTTGCTTCTCCCGGGTCAGCTGAGCAGCGAGTTTCTACTTAACTACCTCCTATCAGGAGAGACCTCAGGGCTGCATCCTTTGCGCGCAGTACTGAGCCTGAATTAGCGTTTACAACCCCACTTACAAGTAAACTAGCTAAAACGTGCCTGGCTGCTGTTCACTGAAAAGCTCATTCTGGGTACATTTTTGGTATACATTTGCTTCTGCCGGGTCAGCTGAGCAGTGAATTTCTACTTAACTACCTCCTATCAGGAGAGACCTCAGGGCTGCATCTTTTGAGCGCAGTACTGAGCCTGAAAACCGTTTACAACCCCACTTACAAGTAAAACTAGCTAAAATGTGCCTGGCTGCTGTTCACTGAAAAGCTTATTCTGCATACATTTTTGGCATATATTTGCTCCTGCCGGGTCAGCTGAGCAGCAAATTTTTACTTAACTACCCCCTAATCAGGAAAGACCTCAGGGCTGCATCCTTTGAGCGCAGTACTGAGCCTGATACCCGTTTCCAACCCCACTTACAAGTAAAACTAGCTAAAATGTGCCTGGCTGCTGTTCACTGAAAATGTCATTCTGGGTACTTTTTGGTATACATTTGCTTCTGCCGGGTCAGCTGAGCAGTGAATTTCTACTTAACTATCAGGAGAGAACTCAGGGCTGCGTCTTTTGAGCGCAGTACTGAGCCTGAAAACCGTTTCCAACCCCACTTACAGGTAAAACTAGCTAAAATGTGCCTGGCTGCTGTTCACTGAAAAGCTCATTCTGGGTACATTTTTGGTATACATGTGCTTCTGCCGGGTCTCCTGAGCAGTGAATTTCTACATAACTACCTCCTATCAGGAGAGACCTCAGGGCTGCATCTTTTGAGCGCAGTACTGAGCCTGATACCCGTTTCCAACCCCACTTACAAGTAAAACTAGCTAAAATGTGCCTGGCTGCTGTTCACTGAAAAGCTCATTCTGGGTACATTTTTGGCATACATTTGCTTCTCCCGGGTCAGCTGAGCAGCGAATTTCTACTTAACTACCTCCTATCAGGAGAGACCTCAGGGCTGCATCTTTTGAGCGCAGTACTGAGCCTGAAAACCGTTTACAACCCCACTTACAAGTAAAACTAGCTAAAATGTGCCTGGCTGCTGGTCACTGAAAAGCTCATTCTGCATACATTTTTGGCATATATTTGCTCCTGCCGGGTCAGCTGAGCAGCAAATTTCTACTTAACTATTCCCTAATCAGGAGAGACCTCAGGGCTGCATCCTTTGAGCGCAGTACTGAGCCTGAAAAGCGTTTACAACCCCACTTACAAGTAAAACTAGCTAAAATGTGCCTGGCTGCTGTTCACTGAAAAGGACATTCTGGGTACTTTTTGGCATACATTTGCTTCTGCCGGGTCAGCTGAGCAGTGAATTTCTACTTAACTACCTCCTATCAGGAGAGAACTCAGGGCTGCGTCTTTTGAGCGCAGTACTGAGCCTGAAACCGTTTCCAACCCCACTTACAGGTAAAACTAGCTAAAATATGCCTGGCTGCTGTTCACTGAAAAGCTCATTCTGGGTACATTTTTGGTATACATTTTCTTCTGCCGGGTCAGCTGAGAGGTAAATTTCTACTTAACTACCTCCTATCAGGAGAGACCTCAGGGATGCATCCTTTCAGCGCAGTACTGAGCCTGAAAAGCGTTTACAACCCCACTTACAAGTAAAACTAGCTAAAATGTGCCTGGCTGCTGTTCACTGAAAAGGACATTCTGGGTACTTTTTGGTATACATTCGCTTCTGCCGGGTCAGCTGAGCAGTGAATTTCTACTTAACTACCTCCTATCAGGAGAGAACTCAGGGCTGCGTCTTTTGAGCGCTGTACTGAGCCTGAAAACCGTTTCCAACCCCACTTACAGGTAAAACTAGCTAAAATGTGCCTGGCTGCTGTTCACTGAAAAGCTCATTCTGGGTGCATTTTTGGTATACATGTGCTTCTGCCGGGTCTCCTGAGCAGTGAATTTCTACATAACTACCTCCTATCAGGAGAGACCTCAGGGCTGCATCTTTTGAGCGCAGTACTGAGCCTGATACCCGTTTCCAACCCCACTTACAAGTAAAACTAGCTAAAATGTGCCTGGCTGCTATTCACTGAAAAGCTCATTCTGGGTACATTTTTGGCATACATTTGCTTCTCCCGGGTCAGCTGAGCAGCGAATTTCTACTTAACTACCTCCTATCAGGAGAGACCTCAGGGCTGCATCTTTTGAGCGCAGTACTGAGCCTGAAAACCGTTTACAACCCCACTTACAAGTAAAACTAGCTCAAATGTGCCTGGCTGCTGGTCACTGAAATCTCATTCTGCATACATTTTTGGCATATATTTGCTCCTGCCGGGTCAGCTGAGCAGCAAATTTCTACTTAACTACCTACCTATCAGGAGAGACCTCAGGGCTGCATCTTTTGAGCGCAGTACTGAGCCTGAAAACCGTTTACAACCCCACTTACAAGTAAAACTAGCTAAAATGTGCCTGGCTGTTGTTCACTGAAATGCTCATTCTGGGTACATTTTTGGTATACATTTTCTTCTGCCGGGTCAGCTGAGAGGTAAATTTCTACTTAACTACCTCCTATCAGGAGAGACCTCAGGGCTGCATCTTTTGAGCGCAGTACTGAGCCTGATACCCGTTTCCAACCCCACTTACAAGTAAAACTAGCTAAAATGTGCCTGGCTGCTGTTCACTGAAAAGCTCATTCTGGGTACATTTTTGGCATACATGTGCTTCTCCCGGGTCAGCTGAGCAGCGAATTTCTACTTAACTACCTCCTTTCAGGAGAGACTTCAGGGCTGCATCTTTAGAGCGCAGTACTGAGCCTGAAAACCATTTACAACCCCACTTACAAGTAAAACTGGCTAAAATGTGCCTGGCTGCTGTTCACTAAAAAGCTCATTCTGTGTACATTTTTGGCATACATTTGCTTCTCCCGGGTCAGCTGAGCAGCGAATTTCTACTTGACTACCTCCTATCAGGAGAGACCCCAGGGCTGCATCTTTTGAGCGCAGTACTGAGCCTGAAAACCATTTACAAACCCACTTACACAAGTAAAACTATCTAAAATGTGCCTGGCTGCTGTTCACTGAAAAGCTTATTCTGCATACATTTTTGGCATATATTTGCTCCTGCCGGGTCAGCTGAGCAGCAAATTTTTACTTAACTACCCCCTAATCAGGAGAGACCTCAGGGCTGCATTCTTTGAGCGCAGTACTGAGCCTGATACCCGTTTCCAACCCCACTTACAAGTAAAAATAGCTAAAGTGTGCCTGGCTGCTGTTCACTGAAAAGCTCATTCTGGGTACATTTTTGGCATACATTTGCTTCTCCCGGGTCAGCTGAGCAGCGAGTTTCTACTTAACTACCTCCTATCAGGAGAGACCTCAGGGCTGCATCCTTTGCGCGCAGTACTGAGCCTGAATTAGCGTTTACAACCCCACTTACAAGTAAACTAGCTAAAACGTGCCTGGCTGCTGTTCACTGAAAAGCTCATTCTGGGTACATTTTTGGTATACATTTGCTTCTGCCGGGTCAGCTGAGCAGTGAATTTCTACTTAACTACCTCCTATCAGGAGAGACCTCAGGGCTGCATCTTTTGAGCGCAGTACTGAGCCTGAAAACCGTTTACAACCCCACTTACAAGTAAAAATAGCTAAAATGTGCCTGGCTGCTGTTCACTGAAAAGCTTATTCTGCATACATTTTTGGCATATATTTGCTCCTGCCGGGTCAGCTGAGCAGCAAATTTTTACTTAACTACCTCCTATCAGGAGAGACCCCAGGGCTGCATCTTTTGAGCGCAGTACTGAGCCTGAAAACCATTTACAAACCCACTTACACAAGTAAAACTGGCTAAAATGTGCCTGGCTGCTGTTCACTAAAAAGCTCATTCTGTGTACATTTTTGGCATACATTTGCTTCTCCCGGGTCAGCTGAGCAGCGAATTTCTACTTAACTACCTCCTATCAGGAGAGACCCCAGGGCTGCATCTTTTGAGCGCAGTACTGAGCCTGAAAACCATTTACAAACCCACTTACACAAGTAAAACTATCTAAAATGTGCCTGGCTGCTGTTCACTGAAAAGCTTATTCTGCATACATTTTTGGCATATATTTGCTCCTGCCGGGTCAGCTGAGCAGCAAATTTTTACTTAACTACCCCCTAATCAGGAGAGACCTCAGGGCTGCATCCTTTGAGCGCAGTACTGAGCCTGATACCTGTTTCCAACCCCACTTACAAGTAAAACTAGCTAAAGTGTGCCTGGCTGCTGTTCACTGAAAAGCTCATTCTGGGTACATTTTTGGCATACATTTGCTTCTCCCGGGTCAGCTGAGCAGCGAGTTTCTACTTAACTACCTCCTATCAGGAGAGACCTCAGGGCTGCATCCTTTGCGCGCAGTACTGAGCCTGAATTAGCGTTTACAACCCCACTTACAAGTAAACTAGCTAAAACGTGCCTGGCTGCTGTTCACTGAAAAGCTCATTCTGGGTACATTTTTGGTATACATTTGCTTCTGCCGGGTCAGCTGAGCAGTGAATTTCTACTTAACTACCTCCTATCAGGAGAGACCTCAGGGCTGCATCTTTTGAGCGCAGTACTGAGCCTGAAAACCGTTTACAACCCCACTTATAAGTAAAACTAGCTAAAATGTGCCTGGCTGCTGTTCACTGAAAAGCTTATTCTGCATACATTTTTGGCATATATTTGCTCCTGCCGGGTCAGCTGAGCAGCAAATTTTTACTTAACTACCCCCTAATCAGGAAAGACCTCAGGGCTGCATCCTTTGAGCGCAGTACTGAGCCTGATACCCATTTCCAACCCCACTTACAAGTAAAACTAGCTAAAATGTGCCTGGCTGCTGTTCACTGAAAATGTCATTCTGGGTACTTTTTGGTATACATTTGCTTCTGCCGGGTCAGCTGAGCAGTGAATTTCTACTTAACTATCAGGAGAGAACTCAGGGCTGCGTCTTTTGAGCGCAGTACTGAGCCTGAAAACCGTTTCCAACCCCACTTACAGGTAAAACTAGCTAAAATGTGCCTGGCTGCTGTTCACTGAAAAGCTCATTCTGGGTACATTTTTGGTATACATGTGCTTCTGCCGGGTCTCCTGAGCAGTGAATTTCTACATAACTACCTCCTATCAGGAGAGACCTCAGGGCTGCATCTTTTGAGCGCAGTACTGAGCCTGATACCCGTTTCCAACCCCACTTACAAGTAAAACTAGCTAAAATGTGCCTGGCTGCTGTTCACTGAAAAGCTCATTCTGGGTACATTTTTGGCATACATTTGCTTCTCCCGGGTCAGCTGAGCAGCGAATTTCTACTTAACTACCTCCTATCAGGAGAGACCTCAGGGCTGCATCTTTTGAGCGCAGTACTGAGCCTGAAAACCGTTTACAACCCCACTTACAAGTAAAACTAGCTAAAATGTGCCTGGCTGCTGGTCACTGAAAAGCTCATTCTGCATACATTTTTGGCATATATTTGCTCCTGCCGGGTCAGCTGAGCAGCAAATTTCTACTTAACTATTCCCTAATCAGGAGAGACCTCAGGGCTGCATCCTTTGAGCGCAGTACTGAGCCTGAAAAGCGTTTACAACCCCACTTACAAGTAAAACTAGCTAAAATGTGCCTGGCTGCTGTTCACTGAAAAGGACATTCTGGGTACTTTTTGGTATACATTTGCTTCTGCCGGGTCAGCTGAGCAGTGAATTTCTACTTAACTACCTCCTATCAGGAGAGAACTCAGGGCTGCGTCTTTTGAGCGCTGTACTGAGCCTGAAAACCGTTTCCAACCCCACTTACAGGTAAAACTAGCTAAAATGTGCCTGGCTGCTGTTCACTGAAAAGCTCATTCTGGGTGCATTTTTGGTATACATGTGCTTCTGCCGGGTCTCCTGAGCAGTGAATTTCTACATAACTACCTCCTATCAGGAGAGACCTCAGGGCTGCATCTTTTGAGCGCAGTACTGAGCCTGATACCCGTTTCCAACCCCACTTACAAGTAAAACTAGCTAAAATGTGCCTGGCTGCTATTCACTGAAAAGCTCATTCTGGGTACATTTTTGGCATACATTTGCTTCTCCCGGGTCAGCTGAGCAGCGAATTTCTACTTAACTACCTCCTATCAGGAGAGACCTCAGGGCTGCATCTTTTGAGCGCAGTACTGAGCCTGAAAACCGTTTACAACCCCACTTACAAGTAAAACTAGCTCAAATGTGCCTGGCTGCTGGTCACTGAAATCTCATTCTGCATACATTTTTGGCATATATTTGCTCCTGCCGGGTCAGCTGAGCAGCAAATTTCTACTTAACTACCTACCTATCAGGAGAGACCTCAGGGCTGCATCTTTTGAGCGCAGTACTGAGCCTGAAAACCGTTTACAACCCCACTTACAAGTAAAACTAGCTAAAATGTGCCTGGCTGTTGTTCACTGAAATGCTCATTCTGGGTACATTTTTGGTATACATTTTCTTCTGCCGGGTCAGCTGAGAGGTAAATTTCTACTTAACTACCTCCTATCAGGAGAGACCTCAGGGCTGCATCTTTTGAGCGCAGTACTGAGCCTGATACCCGTTTCCAACCCCACTTACAAGTAAAACTAGCTAAAATGTGCCTGGCTGCTGTTCACTGAAAAGCTCATTCTGGGTACATTTTTGGCATACATGTGCTTCTCCCGGGTCAGCTGAGCAGCGAATTTCTACTTAACTACCTCCTATCAGGAGAGACCTCAGGGCTGCATCTTTTGAGCGCAGTACTGAGCCTGAAAACCGTTTACAACCCCACTTACAAGTAAAACTAGCTAAAATGTGCCTGGCTGCTGGTCACTGAAAAGCTCATTCTGCATTCATTTTTGGCATATATTTGCTCCTGCCGGGTCAGCTGAGCAGCAAATTTCTACTTAACTACCTCCTATCAGGAGAGACCTCAGGGCTGCATCTTTTGAGCGCAGTACTGAGCCTGAAAACCGTTTACAACCCCACTTACAAGTAAAACTAGCTAAAATGTGCCTGGCTGCTGGTCACTGAAAAGCTCATTCTGCATACATTTTTGGCATATATTTGCTCCTGCCGGGTCAGCTGAGCAGCAAATTTCTGCTTAACTACCTCCTATCAGGAGAGACCTCAGGGCTGCATCTTTTGAGCGCAGTACTGAGCCTGAAAACCGTTTACAACCCCACTTACAAGTAAAACTAGCTAAAATGTGCCTGGCTGCTGTTCACTGAAAAGCTAATTCTGCATACATTTTTGGCATACATTTGTTTCTGCCAGGTCAGCTGAGCAGTGAATTTCTACTTAACTACCGCCTTTCAGGAGGGACTTCAGGGCTGCATCTTTTGAGCGCAGTACTGAGCCTGAAAACCGTTTACAACCCCCTTACAAGTAAAACTAGCTAAAATGTGCCTGGCTGTTGTTCACTGAAAAGCTCATTCTGCATACATTTTTGGCATATATTTGCTCCTGCCGGGTCAGCTGAGCAGCAAATTTCTACTTAACTATTCCCTAATCAGGAGAGACCTCAGGGCTGCATCCTTTCAGCGCAGTACTGAGCCTGAAAAGCGTTTACAACCCCACTTACAAGTAAAACTAGCTAAAATGTGCCTGGCTGCTGTTCACTGAAAAGCTCATTCTGGGTACATTTTTGGTATACATTTTCTTCTGTGGGTCAGCTGAGAGGTAAATTTCTACTTAACTACCTCCTATCAGGAGAGACCTCAGGGCTGCATCTTTTGAGCGCAGTACTGAGCCTGATACCCGTTTCCAACCCCACTTACAAGTAAAACTAGCTAAAATGTGCCTGGCTGCTGTTCACTGAAAAGCTCATTCTGGGTACATTTTTGGCATACATTTGCTTCTCCCGGGTCAGCTGAGCAGCGAATTTCTACTTAACTACCTCCTATCAGGAGAGACCTCAGGGCTGCATCTTTTGAGCGCAGTACTGAGCCTGAAAACTGTTTACAACCCCACTTACAAGTAAAACTAGCTCAAATGTGCCTGGCTGCTGGTCACTGAAAAGCTCATTCTGCATACATTTTTGGCATATATTTGCTCCTGCCGGGTCAGCTGAGCAGCGAATTTTTACTTAACTACCCCCTAATCAGGAGAGACCTCAGGCTGCATCCTTTGAGCGCAGTACTGAGCCTGAAAAGCGTTTACAACCCCACTTACAAGTAAAACTAGCTAAAATGTGCCTGGCTGCTGTTCACTGAAAAGCTCATTCTGGGTACATTTTTGGTATACATGTGCTTCTGCCGGGTCTCCTGAGCAGTGAATTTCTACATAACTACCTCCTATCAGGAGAGACCTCAGGGCTGCATCTTTTGAGCGCAGTACTGAGCCTGATACCCGTTTCCAACCCCACTTACAAGTAAAACTAGCTAAAATGTGCCTGGCTGCTGTTCACTGAAAAGCTCATTCTGGGTACATTTTTGGCATACATTTGCTTCTCCCGGGTCAGCTGAGCAGCGAATTTCTACTTAACTACCTCCTATCAGGAGAGACCTCAGGGCTGCATCTTTTGAGCGCAGTACTGAGCCTGAAAACCGTTTACAACCCCACTTACAAGTAAAACTAGCTAAAATGTGCCTGGCTGCTGGTCACTGAAAAGCTCATTCTGGGTACATTTTTGGCATACATTTGCTTCTCCCGGGTCAGCTGAGCAGCGAATTTCTACTTAACTACCTCCTATCAGGAGAGACCTCAGGGCTGCATTTTTGAGCGCAGTACTGAGCCTGAAAACCATTTACAAACCTACTTACACCAGTAAAACTAGCTAAAATGTGCCTGGCTGCTGTTCACTGAAAAGCTTATTCTGCATACATTTTTGGCATATATTTGCTCCTGCCGGGTCAGCTGAGCAGCAAATTTTTACTTAACTACCCCCTAATCAGGAGAGACCTCAGGGCTGCATCCTTTGAGCGCAGTACCGAGCCTGATACCCGTTTCCAACCCCACTTACAAGTAAAACTAGCTAAAATGTGCCTGGCTGCTGTTCACTGAAAAGCTCATTCTGGGTACATTTTTGGCATACATTTGCTTCTCCCGGGTCAGCTGAGCAGCGAGTTTCTACTTAACTACCTCCTATCAGGAGAGACCTCAGGGCTGCATCCTTTGCGCGCAGTACTGAGCCTGAAAACCGTTTCCAACCCCACTTACAGGTAAAACTAGCTAAAATGTGCCTGGCTGCTGTTCACTGAAAAGCTCATTCTGGGTACATTTTTGGTATACATGTGCTTCTGCCGGGTCTCCTGAGCAGTGAATTTCTACATAACTACCTCCTATCAGGAGAGACCTCAGGGCTGCATCTTTTGAGCGCAGTACTGAGCCTGATACCCGTTTCCAACCCCACTTACAAGTAAAACTAGCTAAAATGTGCCTGGCTGCTGTTCACTGAAAAGCTCATTCTGGGTACATTTTTGGCATACATTTGCTTCTCCCGGGTCAGCTGAGCAGCGAATTTCTACTTAACTACCTCCTATCAGGAGAGACCTCAGGGCTGCATCTTTTGAGCGCAGTACTGAGCCTGAAAACCGTTTACAACCCCACTTACAAGTAAAACTAGCTAAAATGTGCCTGGCTGCTGTTCACTGAAAAGGACATTCTGGGTACTTTTTGGTATACATTTGCTTCTGCCGGGTCAGCTGAGCAGTGAATTTCTACTTAACTACCTCCTATCAGGAGAGAACTCAGGGCTGCGTCTTTTGAGCGCAGTACTGAGCCTGAAAACCGTTTCCAACCCCACTTACAGGTAAAACTAGCTAAAATGTGCCTGGCTGCTGTTCACTGAAAAGCTCATTCTGGGTACATTTTTGGTATACATTTTCTTCTGCCGGGTCAGCTGAGAGGTAAATTTCTACTTATACCTCCTATCAGGAGAGACCTCAGGGCTGCATCTTTTGAGCGCAGTACTGAGCCTGAAAACCGTTTACAACCCCACTTACAAGTAAAACTAGCTAAAATGTGCCTGGCTGCTGGTCACTGAAAAGCTCATTCTGCATACATTTTTGGCATATATTTGCTCCTGCCGGGTCAGCTGAGCAGCAAATTTCTACTTAACTATTCCCTAATCAGGAGAGACCTCAGGGCTGCATCCTTTGAGCGCAGTACTGAGCCTGAAAAGCGTTTACAACCCCACTTACAAGTAAAACTAGCTAAAATGTGCCTGGCTGCTGTTCACTGAAAAGGACATTCTGGGTACTTTTTGGTATACATTTGCTTCTGCCGGGTCAGCTGAGCAGTGAATTTCTACTTAACTACCTCCTATCAGGAGAGAACTCAGGGCTGCGTCTTTTGAGCGCAGTACTGAGCCTGAAAACCGTTTCCAACCCCACTTACAGGTAAAACTAGCTAAAATGTGCCTGGCTGCTGTTCACTGAAAAGCTCATTCTGGGTACATTTTTGGTATACATTTTCTTCTGCTGGGTCAGGTGAGAGGTAAATTTCTACTTAACTACCTCCTATCAGGAGAGAACTCAGGGATGCATCCTTTCAGCGCAGTACTGAGCCTGAAAAGCGTTTACAACCCCACTTACAAGTAAAACTAGCTAAAATGTGCCTGGCTGCTGTTCACTGAAAAGCTCATTCTGGGTACATTTTTGGTATACATTTTCTTCTGTGGGTCAGCTGAGAGGTAAATTTCTACTTAACTACCTCCTATCAGGAGAGACCTCAGGGCTGCATCTTTTGAGTGCAGTACTGAGCCTGATACCCGTTTCCAACCCCACTTACAAGTAAAACTAGCTAAAATGTGCCTGGCTGCTGTTCACTGAAAAGCTCATTCTGGGTACATTTTTGGCATACATTTGCTTCTCCCGGGTCAGCTGAGCAGCAAATTTCTACTTAACTACCTCCTATCAGGAGAGACCTCAGGGCTGCATCTTTTGAGCGCAGTACTGAGCCTGAAAACCGTTTACAACCCCACTTACAAGTAAAACTAGCTAAAATGTGCCTGGCTGCTGGTCACTGAAAAGCTCATTCTGCATACATTTTTGGCATATATTTGCTCCTGCCGGGTCAGCTGAGCAGCGAATTTTTACTTAACTACCCCCTAATCGGGAGAGACCTCAGGGCTGCATCCTTTGAGCGCAGTACTAAGCCTGAAAAGCGTTTACAACCCCACTTACAAGTAAAACTAGCTAAAATGTGCCTGGCTGCTGTTCACTGAAAAGGACATTCGGGGTACTTTTTGGTATACATTTGCTTCTGCCGGGTCAGCTGAGCAGTGAATTTCTACTTAACTACCTCCTATCAGGAGAGAACTCAGGGCTGCGTCTTTTGAGCGCAGTACTGAGCCTGAAAACCGTTTCCAACCCCACTTACAGGTAAAACTAGCTAAAATGTGCCTGGCTGCTGTTCACTGAAAAGCTCATTCTGGGTGCATTTTTGGTATACATGTGCTTCTGCCGGGTCTCCTGAGCAGTGAATTTCTACATAACTACCTCCTATCAGGAGAGACCTCAGGGCTGCATCTTTTGAGCGCAGTACTGAGCCTGATACCCGTTTCCAACAACCCCACTTACAAGTAAAACTAGCTAAAATGTGCCTGGCTGCTATTCACTGAAAAGCTCATTCTGGGTACATTTTTGGCATACATTTGCTTCTCCCGGGTCAGATGAGCAGCGAATTTCTACTTAACTACCTCCTATCAGGAGAGACCTCAGGGCTGCATCTTTTGAGCGCAGTACTGAGCCTGAAAACCGTTTACAACCCCACTTACAAGTAAAACTAGCTCAAATGTGCCTGGCTGCTGGTCACTGAAAAGCTCATTCTGCATACATTTTTGGCATATATTTGCTCCTGCCGGGTCAGCTGAGCAGCACATTTCTACTTAACTACCTCCTATCAGGAGAGACCTCAGGGCTGCATCTTTGGAGCGCAGTACTGAGCCTGAAAACCGTTTACAACCCCACTTACAAGTAAAACTAGCTAAAATGTGCCTGGCTGCTGTTCACTGAAAAGCTAATTCTGCATACATTTTTGGCATACATTTGTTTCTGCCGGGTCAGCTGAGCAGTGAATTTCTACTTAACTACCTCCTTTCAGGAGAGACTTCAGGGCTGCATCTTTTGAGCGCAGTACTGAGCCTGAAAACCGTTTACAACCCCACTTACAAGTAAAACTAGCTAAAATGTGCCTGGCTGTTGTTCACTGAAATGCTAATTCTGGGTACATTTTTGGTATACATTTGCTTCTGCCGGGTCAGCTGAGCAGTGAATTTCTACTTAACTACCTCCTTTCAGGAGAGACTTCAGGGCTGCATCTTTTGAGCGCAGTACTGAGCCTGAAAACCGTTTACAACCCCACTTACAAGTAAAACTAGCTAAAATGTGCCTGGCTGTTGTTCACTGAAATGCTCATTCTGGGTACATTTTTGGTATACATTTGCTTCTGCCGGGTCAGCTGAGCAGCAAATTTCTACTTAACTACCTCCTATCAGGAGAGACCTCAGGGCTGCATCTTTTGAGCGCAGTACTGAGCCTGAAAACCGTTTACAACCCCACTTACAAGTAAAACTAGCTAAAATGTGCCTGGCTGCTGTTCACTGAAAAGCTAATTCTGCATACATTTTTGGCATACATTTGTTTCTGCCGGGTCAGCTGAGCAGTGAATTTCTACTTAACTACCTCCTTTCAGGAGAGACTTCAGGGCTGCATCTTTTGAGCGCAGTACTGAGCCTGAAAACCGTTTACAACCCCACTTACAAGTAAAACTAGCTAAAATGTGCCTGGCTGTTGTTCACTGAAATGCTCATTCTGGGTACATTTTTGGTATACATTTGCTTCTGCCGGGTCAGCTGAGCAGTGAATTTCTACTTAACTACCTCCTATCAGGAGAGACCTCAGGGCTGCATCCTTTCAGCGCAGTACTGAGCCTGAAAAGCGTTTACAACCCCACTTACAAGTAAAACTAGCTAAAATGTGCCTGGCTGCTGTTCACTGAAAAGCTCATTCTGGGTACATTTTTGGTATACATTTTCTTCTGTGGGTCAGCTGAGAGGTAAATTTCTACTTAACTACCTCCTATCAGGAGAGACCTCAGGGCTGCATCTTTTGAGCGCAGTACTGAGCCTGATACCCGTTTCCAACCCCACTTACAAGTAAAACTAGCTAAAATGTGCCTGGCTGCTATTCACTGAAAAGCTCATTCTGGGTACATTTTTGGCATACATTTGCTTCTCCCGGGTCAGCTGAGCAGCGAATTTCTACTTAACTACCTCCTATCAGGAGAGACCTCAGGGCTGCATCTTTTGAGCGCAGTACTGAGCCTGAAAAGCGTTTACAACCCCACTTACAAGTAAAACTAGCTAAAATGTGCCTGGCTGCTGTTCACTGAAAAGGACATTCTGGGTACTTTTTGGTATACATTTGCTTCTGCCGGGTCAGCTGAGCAGTGAATTTCTACTTAACTACCTCTTATCAGGAGAGAACTCAGGGCTGCGTCTTTTGAGCGCAGTACTGAGCCTGAAAACCGTTTCCAACCCCACTTACAGGTAAAACTAGCAAAAATGTGCCTGGCTGCTGGTCACTGAAAAGCTCATTCTGGGTACATTTTTGGTATACATGTGCTTCTGCCGGGTCTCCTGAGCAGTGAATTTCTACATAACTACCTCCTATCAGGAGAGACCTCAGGGCTGCATCTTTTGAGCGCAGTACTGAGCCTGATACCCGTTTCCAACCCCACTTACAAGTAAAACTAGCTAAAATGTGCCTGGCTGCTGTTCACTGAAAAGCTCATTCTGGGTACATTTTTGGCATACATTTGCTTCTCCCGGGTCAGCTGAGCAGCGAATTTCTACTTAACTACCTCCTATCAGGAGAGACCTCAGGGCTGCATCTTTTGAGCGCAGTACTGAGCCTGAAAACCGTTTACAACCCCACTTACAAGTAAAACTAGCTAAAATGTGCCTGGCTGCTGGTCACTGAAAAGCTCATTCTGGGTACATTTTTGGTATACATTTGCTTCTGCCGGGTCAGCTGAGCAGTGAATTTCTACTTAACTACCTCCTATCAGGAGAGAACTCAGGGCTGCGTCTTTTGAGCGCAGTACTGAGCCTGAAAACCGTTTCCAACCCCACTTACAGGTAAAACTAGCTAAAATGTGCCTGGCTGCTGTTCACTGAAAAGCTCATTCTGGGTACATTTTTGGTATACATTTTCTTCTGCCGGGTCAGCTGAGAGGTAAATTTCTACTTAACTACCTCCTATCAGGAGAGACCTCAGGGCTGCATCTTTTGAGCGCAGTACTGAGCCTGAAAACCGTTTACAACCACACTTACAAGTAAAACTAGCTAAAATGTGCCTGGCTGCTGGTCACTGAAAAGCTCATTCTGCATACATTTTTGGCATATATTTGCTCCTGCCGGGTCAGCTGAGCAGCAAATTTCTACTTAACTATTCCCTAATCAGGAGAGACCTCAGGGCTGCATCCTTTGAGCGCAGTACTGAGCCTGAAAAGCGTTTACAACCCCACTTACAAGTAAAACTAGCTAAAATGTGCCTGGCTGCTGTTCACTGAAAAGGACATTCTGGGTACTTTTTGGTATACATTTGCTTCTGCCGGGTCAGCTGAGCAGTGAATTTCTACTTAACTACCTCCTATCAGGAGAGAACTCAGGGCTGCGTCTTTTGAGCGCAGTACTGAGCCTGAAAACCGTTTCCAACCCCACTTACAGGTAAAACTAGCTAAAATGTGCCTGGCTGCTGTTCACTGAAAAGCTCATTCTGAGTACATTTTTGGTATACATTTTCTTCTGCCGGGTCAGCTGAGAGGTAAATTTCTACTTAACTACCTCCTATCAGGAGAGACCTCAGGGATGCATCCTTTCAGCGCAGTACTGAGCCTGAAAAGCGTTTACAACCCCACTTACAAGTAAAACTAGCTAAAATGTGCCTGGCTGCTGTTCACTGAAAAGCTCATTCTGGGTACATTTTTGGTATACATTTTCTTCTGTGGGTCAGCTGAGAGGTAAATTTCTACTTAACTACCTCCTATCAGGAGAGACCTCAGGGCTGCATCTTTTGAGCGCAGTACTGAGCCTGATACCCGTTTCCAACCCCACTTACAAGTAAAACTAGCTAAAATGTGCCTGGCTGCTGTTCACTGAAAAGCTCATTCTGGGTACATTTTTGGCATACATTTGCTTCTCCCGGGTCAGCTGAGCAGCAAATTTCTACTTAACTACCTCCTATCAGGAGAGACCTCAGGGCTGCATCTTTTGAGCGCAGTACTGAGCCTGAAAACCGTTTACAACCCCACTTACAAGTAAAACTAGCTAAAATGTGCCTGGCTGCTGGTCACTGAAAAGCTCATTCTGCATACATTTTTGGCATATATTTGCTCCTGCCGGGTCAGCTGAGCAGCGAATTTTTACTTAACTACCCCCTAATCAGGAGAGACCTCAGGGCTGCATCCTTTGAGCGCAGTACTAAGCCTGAAAAGCGTTTACAACCCCACTTACAAGTAAAACTAGCTAAAATGTGCCTGGCTGCTGTTCACTGAAAAGGACATTCTGGGTACTTTTTGGTATACATTTGCTTCTGCCGGGTCAGCTGAGCAGTGAATTTCTACTTAACTACCTCCTATCAGGAGAGAACTCAGGGCTGCGTCTTTTGAGCGCAGTACTGAGCCTGAAAACCGTTTCCAACCCCACTTACAGGTAAAACTAGCTAAAATGTGCCTGGCTGCTGTTCACTGAAAAGCTCATTCTGGGTGCATTTTTGGTATACATGTGCTTCTGCCGGGTCTCCTGAGCAGTGAATTTCTACATAACTACCTCCTATCAGGAGAGACCTCAGGGCTGCATCTTTTGAGCGCAGTACTGAGCCTGATACCCGTTTCCAACCCCACTTACAAGTAAAACTAGCTAAAATGTGCCTGGCTGCTATTCACTGAAAAGCTCATTCTGGGTACATTTTTGGCATACATTTGCTTCTCCCGGGTCAGCTGAGCAGCAAATTTCTACTTAACTACCTCCTATCAGGAGAGACCTCAGGGCTGCATCTTTTGAGCGCAGTACTGAGCCTGATACCCGTTTCCAACCCCACTTACAAGTAAAACTAGCTCAAATGTGCCTGGCTGCTGGTCACTGAAAAGCTCATTCGGCATACATTTTTGGCATATATTTGCTCCTGCCGGGTCAGCTGAGCAGCAAATTTCTACTTAACTACCTACCTATCAGGAGAGACCTCAGGGCTGCATCTTTTGCGCGCAGTACTGAGCCTGAAAACCGTTTACAACCCCACTTACAAGTAAAACTAGCTAAAATGTGCCTGGCTGTTGTTCACTGAAATGCTCATTCTGGGTACATTTTTGGTATACATTTGCTTCTGCCGGGTCAGCTGAGCAGTGAATTTCTACTTAACTACCTACTATCAGGAGAGACCTCAGGGCTGCATCCTTTCAGCGCAGTACTGAGCCTGAAAAGCGTTTACAACCCCACTTACAAGTAAAACTAGCTAAAATGTGCCTGGCTGCTGTTCACTGAAAAGCTCATTCTGGGTACATTTTTGGTATACATTTTCTTCTGCCGGGTCAGCTGAGAGGTAAATTTCTACTTAACTACCTCCTATCAGGAGAGACCTCAGGGCTGCATCTTTTGAGCGCAGTACTGAGCCTGATACCCGTTTCCAACCCCACTTACAAGTAAAACTAGCTAAAATGTGCCTGGCTGCTGTTCACTGAAAAGCTCATTCTGGGTACATTTTTGGCATACATGTGCTTCTCCCGGGTCAGCTGAGCAGCGAATTTCTACTTTACCTCCTATCAGGAGAGACCTCAGGGCTGCATCTTTTGAGCGCAGTACTGAGCCTGAAAACCGTTTACAACCCCACTTACAAGTAAAACTAGCTAAAATGTGCCTGGCTGCTGTTCACTGAAAAGCTAATTCTGCATACATTTTTGGCATACATTTGTTTCTGCCGGGTCAGCTGAGCAGTGAATTTCTTCTTAACTACCTCCTTTCAGGAGAGACTTCAGGGCTGCATCTTTTGAGCGCAGTACTGAGCCTGAAAACCGTTTACAACCCCGCTTACAAGTAAAACTAGCTAAAATGTGCCTGGCTGTTGTTCACTGAAAAGCTCATTCTGGGTACATTTTTGGTATACATTTTCTTCTGCCGGGTCAGCTGATAGGTGAATTTCTACTTAACTACCTCCTATCAGGAGAGACCTCAGGGCTGCATCCTTTCAGCGCAGTACTGAGCCTGAAAAGCGTTTACAACCCCACTTACACGTAAAACTAGCTAAAATGTGCCTGGCTGCTGTTCACTGAAAAGCTCATTCTGGGTACATTTTTGGTATACATTTGCTTCTGCCGGGTCAGCTGAGCAGTGAATTTCTACTTAACTACCTCCTATCAGGAGAGACCTCAGGGCTGCATCTTTTGAGCGCAGTACTGAGCCTGAAAACCGTTTACAACCCCACTTACAAGTAAAACTAGCTAAAATGTGCCTGGCTGCTGTTCACTGAAAAGCTCATTCTGGGTACATTTTTGGTATACATTTTCTTCTGCCGGGTCAGCTGAGAGGTAAATTTCTACTTAACTACCTCCTATCAGGAGAGACCTCAGGGCTGCATCTTTTGAGCGCAGTACTGAGCCTGATACCCGTTTCCAACCCCACTTACAAGTAAAACTAGCTAAAATGTGCCTGGCTGCTGTTCACTGAAAAGCTCAATCTGGGTACATTTTTGGCATACATGTGCTTCTCCCGGGTCAGCTGAGCAGCGAATTTCTATTTAACTACCGCCTATCAGGAGAGACCTCAGGGCTGCATCTTTTGAGCGCAGTACTGAGCCTGAAAACCGTTTACAACCCCACTTACAAGTAAAACTAGCTAAAATGTGCCTGGCTGCTGGTCACTGAAAAGCTCATTCTGCATTCATTTTTGGCATATATTTGCTCCTGCCGGGTCAGCTGAGCAGCAAATTTCTACTTAACTACCTCCTATCAGGAGAGACCTCAGGGCTGCATCTTTTGAGCGCAGTACTGAGCCTGAAAACCGTTTACAACCCCACTTACAAGTAAAACTAGCTAAAATGTGCCTGGCTGCTGTTCACTGAAAAGCTAATTCTGCATACATTTTTGGCATACATTTGTTTCTGCCGGGTCAGCTGAGCAGTGAATTTCTACTTAACTACCTCCTTTCAGGAGAGACTTCAGGGCTGCATCTTTTGAGCGCAGTACTGAGCCTGAAAACCGTTTACAACCCCACTTACAAGTAAAACTAGCTAAAATGTGCCTGGCTGTTGTTCACTGAAAAGCTCATTCTGGGTACATTTTTGGTATACATTTTCTTCTGCCGGGTCAGCTGATAGGTAAATTTCTACTTAACTACCTCCTATCAGGAGAGACCTCAGGGCTGCATCCTTTCAGCGCAGTACTGAGCCTGAAAAGCGTTTACAACCCCACTTACACGTAAAACTAGCTAAAATGTGCCTGGGTGCTGTTCACTGAAAAGCTCATTCTGGGTACATTTTTGGTATACATTTGCTTCTGCCGGGTCAGCTGAGCAGTGAATTTCTACTTAACTACCTCCTATCAGGAGAGACCTCAGGGCTGCATCTTTTGAGCGCAGTACTGAGCCTGAAAACCGTTTACAACCCCACTTACAAGTAAAACTAGCTAAAATGTGCCTGGCTGCTGTTCACTGAAAAGCTCATTTTGGGTACATTTTTGGCATACATTTGCTTCTCCCGGGTCAGCTGAGCAGCGAATTTCTACTTAACTACCTCCTATCAGGAGAGACCTCAGGGCTGCATCTTTTGAGCGCAGTACTGAGCCTGAAAACCGTTTACAACCCCACTTACAAGTAAAATGAGCTAAAATGTGCCTGGCTGTTGTTCACTGAAATGCTCATTCTGGGTACATTTTTGGTATACATGTGCTTCTGCCGGGTCAGCTGAGCAGTGAATTTCTACTTAACTACCTCCTATCAGGAGAGACCTCAGGGCTGCATCTTTTCAGCGCAGTACTGAGCCTGAAAAGTGTTTACAACCCCACTTACAAGTAAAACTAGCTAAAATGTGCCTGGCTGCTGTTCACTGAAAAGCTCATTCTGGGTACATTTTTGGTATACATTTTCTTCTGCCGGGTCAGCTGAGAGGTACATTTCTACTTAACTACCTCCTATCAGGAGAGACCTCAGGGCTGCATCTTTTGAGCGCAGTACTGAGCCTGATACCCGTTTCCAACCCCACTTACAAGTAAAACTAGCTAAAATGTGCCTGGCTGCTGTTCACTGAAAAGCTCATTCTGGGTACATTTTTGGCATACATTTGCTTCTCCCGGGTCAGCTGAGCAGCGAATTTCTACTTAACTACCTCCTTTCAGGAGAGACTTCAGGGCTGCATCTTTAGAGCGCAGTACTGAGCCTGAAAACCATTTACAACCCCACTTACAAGTAAAACTGGCTAAAATGTGCCTGGCTGCTGTTCACCCAAAAAGCTCATTCTGTGTACATTTTTGGCATACATTTGCTTCTCCCGGGTCAGCTGAGCAGCGAATTTCTACTTAACTACCTCCTATCAGGAGAGACCCCAGGGCTGCATCTTTTGAGCGCAGTACTGAGCCTGAAAACCATTTACAAACCCACTTACACAAGTAAAACTATCTAAAATGTGCCTGGCTGCTGTTCACTGAAAAGCTTATTCTGCATACATTTTTGGCATATATTTGCTCCTGCCGGGTCAGCTGAGCAGCAAATTTTTACTTAACTACCCCCTAATCAGGAGAGACCTCAGGGCTGCATTCTTTGAGCGCAGTACTGAGCCTGATACCCGTTTCCAACCCCACTTACAAGTAAAAATAGCTAAAGTGTGCCTGGCTGCTGTTCACTGAAAAGCTCATTCTGGGTACATTTTTGGCATACATTTGCTTCTCCCGGGTCAGCTGAGCAGCGAGTTTCTACTTAACTACCTCCTATCAGGAGAGACCTCAGGGCTGCATCCTTTGCGCGCAGTACTGAGCCTGAATTAGCGTTTACAACCCCACTTACAAGTAAACTAGCTAAAACGTGCCTGGCTGCTGTTCACTGAAAAGCTCATTCTGGGTACATTTTTGGTATACATTTGCTTCTGCCGGGTCAGCTGAGCAGTGAATTTCTACTTAACTACCTCCTATCAGGAGAGACCTCAGGGCTGCATCTTTTGAGCGCAGTACTGAGCCTGAAAACCGTTTACAACCCCACTTACAAGTAAAAATAGCTAAAATGTGCCTGGCTGCTGTTCACTGAAAAGCTTATTCTGCATACATTTTTGGCATATATTTGCTCCTGCCGGGTCAGCTGAGCAGCAAATTTTTACTTAACTACCTCCTATCAGGAGAGACCCCAGGGCTGCATCTTTTGAGCGCAGTACTGAGCCTGAAAACCATTTACAAACCCACTTACACAAGTAAAACTGGCTAAAATGTGCCTGGCTGCTGTTCACTAAAAAGCTCATTCTGTGTACATTTTTGGCATACATTTGCTTCTCCCGGGTCAGCTGAGCAGCGAATTTCTACTTAACTACCTCCTATCAGGAGAGACCCCAGGGCTGCATCTTTTGAGCGCAGTACTGAGCCTGAAAACCATTTACAAACCCACTTACACAAGTAAAACTATCTAAAATGTGCCTGGCTGCTGTTCACTGAAAAGCTTATTCTGCATACATTTTTGGCATATATTTGCTCCTGCCGGGTCAGCTGAGCAGCAAATTTTTACTTAACTACCCCCTAATCAGGAGAGACCTCAGGGCTGCATCCTTTGAGCGCAGTACTGAGCCTGATACCTGTTTCCAACCCCACTTACAAGTAAAACTAGCTAAAGTGTGCCTGGCTGCTGTTCACTGAAAAGCTCATTCTGGGTACATTTTTGGCATACATTTGCTTCTCCCGGGTCAGCTGAGCAGCGAGTTTCTACTTAACTACCTCCTATCAGGAGAGACCTCAGGGCTGCATCCTTTGCGCGCAGTACTGAGCCTGAATTAGCGTTTACAACCCCACTTACAAGTAAACTAGCTAAAACGTGCCTGGCTGCTGTTCACTGAAAAGCTCATTCTGGGTACATTTTTGGTATACATTTGCTTCTGCCGGGTCAGCTGAGCAGTGAATTTCTACTTAACTACCTCCTATCAGGAGAGACCTCAGGGCTGCATCTTTTGAGCGCAGTACTGAGCCTGAAAACCGTTTACAACCCCACTTACAAGTAAAACTAGCTAAAATGTGCCTGGCTGCTGTTCACTGAAAAGCTTATTCTGCATACATTTTTGGCATATATTTGCTCCTGCCGGGTCAGCTGAGCAGCAAATTTTTACTTAACTACCCCCTAATCAGGAAAGACCTCAGGGCTGCATCCTTTGAGCGCAGTACTGAGCCTGATACCCGTTTCCAACCCCACTTACAAGTAAAACTAGCTAAAATGTGCCTGGCTGCTGTTCACTGAAAATGTCATTCTGGGTACTTTTTGGTATACATTTGCTTCTGCCGGGTCAGCTGAGCAGTGAATTTCTACTTAACTATCAGGAGAGAACTCAGGGCTGCGTCTTTTGAGCGCAGTACTGAGCCTGAAAACCGTTTCCAACCCCACTTACAGGTAAAACTAGCTAAAATGTGCCTGGCTGCTGTTCACTGAAAAGCTCATTCTGGGTACATTTTTGGTATACATGTGCTTCTGCCGGGTCTCCTGAGCAGTGAATTTCTACATAACTACCTCCTATCAGGAGAGACCTCAGGGCTGCATCTTTTGAGCGCAGTACTGAGCCTGATACCCGTTTCCAACCCCACTTACAAGTAAAACTAGCTAAAATGTGCCTGGCTGCTGTTCACTGAAAAGCTCATTCTGGGTACATTTTTGGCATACATTTGCTTCTCCCGGGTCAGCTGAGCAGCGAATTTCTACTTAACTACCTCCTATCAGGAGAGACCTCAGGGCTGCATCTTTTGAGCGCAGTACTGAGCCTGAAAACCGTTTACAACCCCACTTACAAGTAAAACTAGCTAAAATGTGCCTGGCTGCTGGTCACTGAAAAGCTCATTCTGCATACATTTTTGGCATATATTTGCTCCTGCCGGGTCAGCTGAGCAGCAAATTTCTACTTAACTATTCCCTAATCAGGAGAGACCTCAGGGCTGCATCCTTTGAGCGCAGTACTGAGCCTGAAAAGCGTTTACAACCCCACTTACAAGTAAAACTAGCTAAAATGTGCCTGGCTGCTGTTCACTGAAAAGGACATTCTGGGTACTTTTTGGCATACATTTGCTTCTGCCGGGTCAGCTGAGCAGTGAATTTCTACTTAACTACCTCCTATCAGGAGAGAACTCAGGGCTGCGTCTTTTGAGCGCAGTACTGAGCCTGAAAACCGTTTCCAACCCCACTTACAGGTAAAACTAGCTAAAATGTGCCTGGCTGCTGTTCACTGAAAAGCTCATTCTGGGTACATTTTTGGTATACATTTTCTTCTGCCGGGTCAGCTGAGAGGTAAATTTCTACTTAACTACCTCCTATCAGGAGAGACCTCAGGGATGCATCCTTTCAGCGCAGTACTGAGCCTGAAAAGCGTTTACAACCCCACTTACAAGTAAAACTAGCTAAAATGTGCCTGGCTGCTGTTCACTGAAAAGGACATTCTGGGTACTTTTTGGTATACATTTGCTTCTGCCGGGTCAGCTGAGCAGTGAATTTCTACTTAACTACCTCCTATCAGGAGAGAACTCAGGGCTGCGTCTTTTGAGCGCTGTACTGAGCCTGAAAACCGTTTCCAACCCCACTTACAGGTAAAACTAGCTAAAATGTGCCTGGCTGCTGTTCACTGAAAAGCTCATTCTGGGTGCATTTTTGGTATACATGTGCTTCTGCCGGGTCTCCTGAGCAGTGAATTTCTACATAACTACCTCCTATCAGGAGAGACCTCAGGGCTGCATCTTTTGAGCGCAGTACTGAGCCTGATACCCGTTTCCAACCCCACTTACAAGTAAAACTAGCTAAAATGTGCCTGGCTGCTATTCACTGAAAAGCTCATTCTGGGTACATTTTTGGCATACATTTGCTTCTCCCGGGTCAGCTGAGCAGCGAATTTCTACTTAACTACCTCCTATCAGGAGAGACCTCAGGGCTGCATCTTTTGAGCGCAGTACTGAGCCTGAAAACCGTTTACAACCCCACTTACAAGTAAAACTAGCTCAAATGTGCCTGGCTGCTGGTCACTGAAATCTCATTCTGCATACATTTTTGGCATATATTTGCTCCTGCCGGGTCAGCTGAGCAGCAAATTTCTACTTAACTACCTACCTATCAGGAGAGACCTCAGGGCTGCATCTTTTGAGCGCAGTACTGAGCCTGAAAACCGTTTACAACCCCACTTACAAGTAAAACTAGCTAAAATGTGCCTGGCTGTTGTTCACTGAAATGCTCATTCTGGGTACATTTTTGGTATACATTTTCTTCTGCCGGGTCAGCTGAGAGGTAAATTTCTACTTAACTACCTCCTATCAGGAGAGACCTCAGGGCTGCATCTTTTGAGCGCAGTACTGAGCCTGATACCCGTTTCCAAACCCACTTACAAGTAAAACTAGCTAAAATGTGCCTGGCTGCTGTTCACTGAAAAGCTCATTCTGGGTACATTTTTGGCATACATGTGCTTCTCCCGGGTCAGCTGAGCAGCGAATTTCTACTTAACTACCTCCTATCAGGAGAGACCTCAGGGCTGCATCTTTTGAGCACAGTACTGAGCCTGAAAACCGTTTACAACCCCACTTACAAGTAAAACTAGCTAAAATGTGCCTGGCTGCTGGTCACTGAAAAGCTCATTCTGCATTCATTTTTGGCATATATTTGCTCCTGCCGGGTCAGCTGAGCAGCAAATTTCTACTTAACTACCTCCTATCAGGAGAGACCTCAGGGCTGCATCTTTTGAGCGCAGTACTGAGCCTGAAAACCGTTTACAACCCCACTTACAAGTAAAACTAGCTAAAATGTGCCTGGCTGCTGGTCACTGAAAAGCTCATTCTGCATACATTTTTGGCATATATTTGCTCCTGCCGGGTCAGCTGAGCAGCAAATTTCTGCTTAACTACCTCCTATCAGGAGAGACCTCAGGGCTGCATCTTTTGAGCGCAGTACTGAGCCTGAAAACCGTTTACAACCCCACTTACAAGTAAAACTAGCTAAAATGTGCCTGGCTGCTGTTCACTGAAAAGCTAATTCTGCATACATTTTTGGCATACATTTGTTTCTGCCGGGTCAGCTGAGCAGTGAATTTCTACTTAACTACCGCCTTTCAGGAGAGACTTCAGGGCTGCATCTTTTGAGCGCAGTACTGAGCCTGAAAACCGTTTACAACCCCCTTACAAGTAAAACTAGCTAAAATGTGCCTGGCTGTTGTTCACTGAAAAGCTCATTCTGCATACATTTTTGGCATATATTTGCTCCTGCCGGGTCAGCTGAGCAGCAAATTTCTACTTAACTATTCCCTAATCAGGAGAGACCTCAGGGCTGCATCCTTTCAGCGCAGTACTGAGCCTGAAAAGCGTTTACAACCCCACTTACAAGTAAAACTAGCTAAAATGTGCCTGGCTGCTGTTCACTGAAAAGCTCATTCTGGGTACATTTTTGGTATACATTTTCTTCTGTGGGTCAGCTGAGAGGTAAATTTCTACTTAACTACCTCCTATCAGGAGAGACATCAGGGCTGCATCTTTTGAGCGCAGTACTGAGCCTGATACCCGTTTCCAACCCCACTTACAAGTAAAACTAGCTAAAATGTGCCTGGCTGCTGTTCACTGAAAAGCTCATTCTGGGTACATTTTTGGCATACATTTGCTTCTCCCGGGTCAGCTGAGCAGCGAATTTCTACTTAACTACCTCCTATCAGGAGAGACCTCAGGGCTGCATCTTTTGAGCGCAGTACTGAGCCTGAAAACTTTTTACAACCCCACTTACAAGTAAAACTAGCTCAAATGTGCCTGGCTGCTGGTCACTGAAAAGCTCATTCTGCATACATTTTTGGCATATATTTGCTCCTGCCGGGTCAGCTGAGCAGCGAATTTTTACTTAACTACCCCCTAATCAGGAGAGACCTCAGGCTGCATCCTTTGAGCGCAGTACTGAGCCTGAAAAGCGTTTACAACCCCACTTACAAGTAAAACTAGCTAAAATGTGCCTGGCTGCTGTTCACTGAAAAGGACATTCTGGGTACTTTTTGGTATACATTTGCTTCTGCCGGGTCAGCTGAGCAGTGAATTTCTACTTAACTACCTCCTATCAGGAGAGAACTCAGGGCTGCGTCTTTTGAGCGCAGTACTGAGCCTGAAAACCGTTTCCAACCCCACTTACAGGTAAAACTAGCTAAAATGTGCCTGGCTGCTGTTCACTGAAAAGCTCATTCTGGGTACATTTTTGGTATACATGTGCTTCTGCCGGGTCTCCTGCGCAGTGAATTTCTACATAACTACCTCCTATCAGGAGAGACCTCAGGGCTGCATCTTTTGAGCGCAGTACTGAGCCTGATACCCGTTTCCAACCCCACTTACAAGTAAAACTAGCTAAAATGTGCCTGGCTGCTGTTCACTGAAAAGCTCATTCTGGGTACATTTTTGGCATACATTTGCTTCTCCCGGGTCAGCTGAGCAGCGAATTTCTACTTAACTACCTCCTATCAGGAGAGACCTCAGGGCTGCATCTTTTGAGCGCAGTACTGAGCCTGAAAACCGTTTACAACCCCACTTACAAGTAAAACTAGCTAAAATGTGCCTGGCTGCTGGTCACTGAAAAGCTCATTCTGGGTACATTTTTGGCATACATTTGCTTCTCCCGGGTCAGCTGAGCAGCGAATTTCTACTTAACTACCTCCTATCAGGAGAGACCTCAGGGCTGCATTTTTGAGCGCAGTACTGAGCCTGAAAACCATTTACAAACCTACTTACACCAGTAAAACTAGCTAAAATGTGCCTGGCTGCTGTTCACTGAAAAGCTTATTCTGCATACATTTTTGGCATATATTTGCTCCTGCCGGGTCAGCTGAGCAGCAAATTTTTACTTAACTACCCCCTAATCAGGAGAGACCTCAGGGCTGCATCCTTTGAGCGCAGTACCGAGCCTGATACCCGTTTCCAACCCCACTTACAAGTAAAACTAGCTAAAATGTGCCTGGCTGCTGTTCACTGAAAAGCTCATTCTGGGTACATTTTTGGCATACATTTGCTTCTCCCGGGTCAGCTGAGCAGCGAGTTTCTACTTAACTACCTCCTATCAGGAGAGACCTCAGGGCTGCATCCTTTGCGCGCAGTACTGAGCCTGAAAACCGTTTCCAACCCCACTTACAGGTAAAACTAGCTAAAATGTGCCTGGCTGCTGTTCACTGAAAAGCTCATTCTGGGTACATTTTTGGTATACATGTGCTTCTGCCGGGTCTCCTGAGCAGTGAATTTCTACATAACTACCTCCTATCAGGAGAGACCTCAGGGCTGCATCTTTTGAGCGCAGTACTGAGCCTGATACCCGTTTCCAACCCCACTTACAAGTAAAACTAGCTAAAATGTGCCTGGCTGCTGTTCACTGAAAAGCTCATTCTGGGTACATTTTTGGCATACATTTGCTTCTCCCGGGTCAGCTGAGCAGCGAATTTCTACTTAACTACCTCCTATCAGGAGAGACCTCAGGGCTGCATCTTTTGAGCGCAGTACTGAGCCTGAAAACCGTTTACAACCCCACTTACAAGTAAAACTAGCTAAAATGTGCCTGGCTGCTGTTCACTGAAAAGGACATTCTGGGTACTTTTTGGTATACATTTGCTTCTGCCGGGTCAGCTGAGCAGTGAATTTCTACTTAACTACCTCCTATCAGGAGAGAACTCAGGGCTGCGTCTTTTGAGCGCAGTACTGAGCCTGAAAACCGTTTCCAACCCCACTTACAGGTAAAACTAGCTAAAATGTGCCTGGCTGCTGTTCACTGAAAAGCTCATTCTGGGTACATTTTTGGTATACATTTTCTTCTGCCGGGTCAGCTGAGAGGTAAATTTCTACTTATACCTCCTATCAGGAGAGACCTCAGGGCTGCATCTTTTGAGCGCAGTACTGAGCCTGAAAACCGTTTACAACCCCACTTACAAGTAAAACTAGCTAAAATGTGCCTGGCTGCTGGTCACTGAAAAGCTCATTCTGCATACATTTTTGGCATATATTTGCTCCTGCCGGGTCAGCTGAGCAGCAAATTTCTACTTAACTATTCCCTAATCAGGAGAGACCTCAGGGCTGCATCCTTTGAGCGCAGTACTGAGCCTGAAAAGCGTTTACAACCCCACTTACAAGTAAAACTAGCTAAAATGTGCCTGGCTGCTGTTCACTGAAAAGGACATTCTGGGTACTTTTTGGTATACATTTGCTTCTGCCGGGTCAGCTGAGCAGTGAATTTCTACTTAACTACCTCCTATCAGGAGAGAACTCAGGGCTGCGTCTTTTGAGCGCAGTACTGAGCCTGAAAACCGTTTCCAACCCCACTTACAGGTAAAACTAGCTAAAATGTGCCTGGCTGCTGTTCACTGAAAAGCTCATTCTGGGTACATTTTTGGTATACATTTTCTTCTGCTGGGTCAGGTGAGAGGTAAATTTCTACTTAACTACCTCCTATCAGGAGAGACCTCAGGGATGCATCCTTTCAGCGCAGTACTGAGCCTGAAAAGCGTTTACAACCCCACTTACAAGTAAAACTAGCTAAAATGTGCCTGGCTGCTGTTCACTGAAAAGCTCATTCTGGGTACATTTTTGGTATACATTTTCTTCTGTGGGTCAGCTGAGAGGTAAATTTCTACTTAACTACCTCCTATCAGGAGAGACCTCAGGGCTGCATCTTTTGAGTGCAGTACTGAGCCTGATACCCGTTTCCAACCCCACTTACAAGTAAAACTAGCTAAAATGTGCCTGGCTGCTGTTCACTGAAAAGCTCATTCTGGGTACATTTTTGGCATACATTTGCTTCTCCCGGGTCAGCTGAGCAGCAAATTTCTACTTAACTACCTCCTATCAGGAGAGACCTCAGGGCTGCATCTTTTGAGCGCAGTACTGAGCCTGAAAACCGTTTACAACCCCACTTACAAGTAAAACTAGCTAAAATGTGCCTGGCTGCTGGTCACTGAAAAGCTCATTCTGCATACATTTTTGGCATATATTTGCTCCTGCCGGGTCAGCTGAGCAGCGAATTTTTACTTAACTACCCCCTAATCAGGAGAGACCTCAGGGCTGCATCCTTTGAGCGCAGTACTAAGCCTGAAAAGCGTTTACAACCCCACTTACAAGTAAAACTAGCTAAAATGTGCCTGGCTGCTGTTCACTGAAAAGGACATTCGGGGTACTTTTTGGTATACATTTGCTTCTGCCGGGTCAGCTGAGCAGTGAATTTCTACTTAACTACCTCCTATCAGGAGAGAACTCAGGGCTGCGTCTTTTGAGCGCAGTACTGAGCCTGAAAACCGTTTCCAACCCCACTTACAGGTAAAACTAGCTAAAATGTGCCTGGCTGCTGTTCACTGAAAAGCTCATTCTGGGTGCATTTTTGGTATACATGTGCTTCTGCCGGGTCTCCTGAGCAGTGAATTTCTACATAACTACCTCCTATCAGGAGAGACCTCAGGGCTGCATCTTTTGAGCGCAGTACTGAGCCTGATACCCGTTTCCAACAACCCCACTTACAAGTAAAACTAGCTAAAATGTGCCTGGCTGCTATTCACTGAAAAGCTCATTCTGGGTACATTTTTGGCATACATTTGCTTCTCCCGGGTCAGATGAGCAGCGAATTTCTACTTAACTACCTCCTATCAGGAGAGACCTCAGGGCTGCATCTTTTGAGCGCAGTACTGAGCCTGAAAACCGTTTACAACCCCACTTACAAGTAAAACTAGCTCAAATGTGCCTGGCTGCTGGTCACTGAAAAGCTCATTCTGCATACATTTTTGGCATATATTTGCTCCTGCCGGGTCAGCTGAGCAGCACATTTCTACTTAACTACCTCCTATCAGGAGAGACCTCAGGGCTGCATCTTTGGAGCGCAGTACTGAGCCTGAAAACCGTTTACAACCCCACTTACAAGTAAAACTAGCTAAAATGTGCCTGGCTGCTGTTCACTGAAAAGCTAATTCTGCATACATTTTTGGCATACATTTGTTTCTGCCGGGTCAGCTGAGCAGTGAATTTCTACTTAACTACCTCCTTTCAGGAGAGACTTCAGGGCTGCATCTTTTGAGCGCAGTACTGAGCCTGAAAACCGTTTACAACCCCACTTACAAGTAAAACTAGCTAAAATGTGCCTGGCTGTTGTTCACTGAAATGCTAATTCTGGGTACATTTTTGGTATACATTTGCTTCTGCCGGGTCAGCTGAGCAGTGAATTTCTACTTAACTACCTCCTTTCAGGAGAGACTTCAGGGCTGCATCTTTTGAGCGCAGTACTGAGCCTGAAAACCGTTTACAACCCCACTTACAAGTAAAACTAGCTAAAATGTGCCTGGCTGTTGTTCACTGAAATGCTCATTCTGGGTACATTTTTGGTATACATTTGCTTCTGCCGGGTCAGCTGAGCAGCAAATTTCTACTTAACTACCTCCTATCAGGAGAGACCTCAGGGCTGCATCTTTTGAGCGCAGTACTGAGCCTGAAAACCGTTTACAACCCCACTTACAAGTAAAACTAGCTAAAATGTGCCTGGCTGCTGTTCACTGAAAAGCTAATTCTGCATACATTTTTGGCATACATTTGTTTCTGCCGGGTCAGCTGAGCAGTGAATTTCTACTTAACTACCTCCTTTCAGGAGAGACTTCAGGGCTGCATCTTTTGAGCGCAGTACTGAGCCTGAAAACCGTTTACAACCCCACTTACAAGTAAAACTAGCTAAAATGTGCCTGGCTGTTGTTCACTGAAATGCTCATTCTGGGTACATTTTTGGTATACATTTGCTTCTGCCGGGTCAGCTGAGCAGTGAATTTCTACTTAACTACCTCCTATCAGGAGAGACCTCAGGGCTGCATCCTTTCAGCGCAGTACTGAGCCTGAAAAGCGTTTACAACCCCACTTACAAGTAAAACTAGCTAAAATGTGCCTGGCTGCTGTTCACTGAAAAGCTCATTCTGGGTACATTTTTGGTATACATTTTCTTCTGTGGGTCAGCTGAGAGGTAAATTTCTACTTAACTACCTCCTATCAGGAGAGACCTCAGGGCTGCATCTTTTGAGCGCAGTACTGAGCCTGATACCCGTTTCCAACCCCACTTACAAGTAAAACTAGCTAAAATGTGCCTGGCTGCTATTCACTGAAAAGCTCATTCTGGGTACATTTTTGGCATACATTTGCTTCTCCCGGGTCAGCTGAGCAGCGAATTTCTACTTAACTACCCCCTATCAGGAGAGACCTCAGGGCTGCATCTTTTGAGCGCAGTACTGAGCCTGAAAAGCGTTTACAACCCCACTTACAAGTAAAACTAGCTAAAATGTGCCTGGCTGCTGTTCACTGAAAAGGACATTCTGGGTACTTTTTGGTATACATTTGCTTCTGCCGGGTCAGCTGAGCAGTGAATTTCTACTTAACTACCTCTTATCAGGAGAGAACTCAGGGCTGCGTCTTTTGAGCGCAGTACTGAGCCTGAAAACCGTTTCCAACCCCACTTACAGGTAAAACTAGCAAAAATGTGCCTGGCTGCTGGTCACTGAAAAGCTCATTCTGGGTACATTTTTGGTATACATGTGCTTCTGCCGGGTCTCCTGAGCAGTGAATTTCTACATAACTACCTCCTATCAGGAGAGACCTCAGGGCTGCATCTTTTGAGCGCAGTACTGAGCCTGATACCCGTTTCCAACCCCACTTACAAGTAAAACTAGCTAAAATGTGCCTGGCTGCTGTTCACTGAAAAGCTCATTCTGGGTACATTTTTGGCATACATTTGCTTCTCCCGGGTCAGCTGAGCAGCGAATTTCTACTTAACTACCTCCTATCAGGAGAGACCTCAGGGCTGCATCTTTTGAGCGCAGTACTGAGCCTGAAAACCGTTTACAACCCCACTTACAAGTAAAACTAGCTAAAATGTGCCTGGCTGCTGGTCACTGAAAAGCTCATTCTGGGTACATTTTTGGTATACATTTGCTTCTGCCGGGTCAGCTGAGCAGTGAATTTCTACTTAACTACCTCCTATCAGGAGAGAACTCAGGGCTGCGTCTTTTGAGCGCAGTACTGAGCCTGAAAACCGTTTCCAACCCCACTTACAGGTAAAACTAGCTAAAATGTGCCTGGCTGCTGTTCACTGAAAAGCTCATTCTGGGTACATTTTTGGTATACATTTTCTTCTGCCGGGTCAGCTGAGAGGTAAATTTCTACTTAACTACCTCCTATCAGGAGAGACCTCAGGGCTGCATCTTTTGAGCGCAGTACTGAGCCTGAAAACCGTTTACAACCCCACTTACAAGTAAAACTAGCTAAAATGTGCCTGGCTGCTGGTCACTGAAAAGCTCATTCTGCATACATTTTTGGCATATATTTGCTCCTGCCGGGTCAGCTGAGCAGCAAATTTCTACTTAACTATTCCCTAATCAGGAGAGACCTCAGGGCTGCATCCTTTGAGCGCAGTACTGAGCCTGAAAAGCGTTTACAACCCCACTTACAAGTAAAACTAGCTAAAATGTGCCTGGCTGCTGTTCACTGAAAAGGACATTCTGGGTACTTTTTGGTATACATTTGCTTCTGCCGGGTCAGCTGAGCAGTGAATTTCTATTTAACTACCTCCTATCAGGAGAGAACTCAGGGCTGCGTCTTTTGAGCGCAGTACTGAGCCTGAAAACCGTTTCCAACCCCACTTACAGGTAAAACTAGCTAAAATGTGCCTGGCTGCTGTTCACTGAAAAGCTCATTCTGGGTACATTTTTGGTATACATTTTCTTCTGCCGGGTCAGCTGAGAGGTAAATTTCTACTTAACTACCTCCTATCAGGAGAGACCTCAGGGATGCATCCTTTCAGCGCAGTACTGAGCCTGAAAAGCGTTTACAACCCCACTTACAAGTAAAACTAGCTAAAATGTGCCTGGCTGCTGTTCACTGAAAAGCTCATTCTGGGTACATTTTTGGTATACATTTTCTTCTGTGGGTCAGCTGAGAGGTAAATTTCTACTTAACTACCTCCTATCAGGAGAGACCTCAGGGCTGCATCTTTTGAGCGCAGTACTGAGCCTGATACCCGTTTCCAACCCCACTTACAAGTAAAACTAGCTAAAATGTGCCTGGCTGCTGTTCACTGAAAAGCTCATTCTGGGTACATTTTTGGCATACATTTGCTTCTCCCGGGTCAGCTGAGCAGCAAATTTCTACTTAACTACCTCCTATCAGGAGAGACCTCAGGGCTGCATCTTTTGAGCGCAGTACTGAGCCTGAAAACCGTTTACAACCCCACTTACAAGTAAAACTAGCTAAAATGTGCCTGGCTGCTGGTCACTGAAAAGCTCATTCTGCATACATTTTTGGCATATATTTGCTCCTGCCGGGTCAGCTGAGCAGCGAATTTTTACTTAACTACCCCCTAATCAGGAGAGACCTCAGGGCTGCATCCTTTGAGCGCAGTACTAAGCCTGAAAAGCGTTTACAACCCCACTTACAAGTAAAACTAGCTAAAATGTGCCTGGCTGCTGTTCACTGAAAAGGACATTCTGGGTACTTTTTGGTATACATTTGCTTCTGCCGGGTCAGCTGAGCAGTGAATTTCTACTTAACTACCTCCTATCAGGAGAGAACTCAGGGCTGCGTCTTTTGAGCGCAGTACTGAGCCTGAAAACCGTTTCCAACCCCACTTACAGGTAAAACTAGCTAAAATGTGCCTGGCTGCTGTTCACTGAAAAGCTCATTCTGGGTGCATTTTTGGTATACATGTGCTTCTGCCGGGTCTCCTGAGCAGTGAATTTCTACATAACTACCTCCTATCAGGAGAGACCTCAGGGCTGCATCTTTTGAGCGCAGTACTGAGCCTGATACCCGTTTCCAACCCCACTTACAAGTAAAACTAGCTAAAATGTGCCTGGCTGCTATTCACTGAAAAGCTCATTCTGGGTACATTTTTGGCATACATTTGCTTCTCCCGGGTCAGCTGAGCAGCAAATTTCTACTTAACTACCTCCTATCAGGAGAGACCTCAGGGCTGCATCTTTTGAGCGCAGTACTGAGCCTGAAAACCGTTTACAACCCCACTTACAAGTAAAACTAGCTCAAATGTGCCTGGCTGCTGGTCACTGAAAAGCTCATTCTGCATACATTTTTGGCATATATTTGCTCCTGCCGGGTCAGCTGAGCAGCAAATTTCTACTTAACTACCTACCTATCAGGAGAGACCTCAGGGCTGCATCTTTTGAGCGCAGTACTGAGCCTGAAAACCGTTTACAACCCCACTTACAAGTAAAACTAGCTAAAATGTGCCTGGCTGTTGTTCACTGAAATGCTCATTCTGGGTACATTTTTGGTATACATTTGCTTCTGCCGGGTCAGCTGAGCAGTGAATTTCTACTTAACTACCTACTATCAGGAGAGACCTCAGGGCTGCATCCTTTCAGCGCAGTACTGAGCCTGAAAAGCGTTTACAACCCCACTTACAAGTAAAACTAGCTAAAATGTGCCTGGCTGCTGTTCACTGAAAAGCTCATTCTGGGTACATTTTTGGTATACATTTTCTTCTGCCGGGTCAGCTGAGAGGTAAATTTCTACTTAACTACCTCCTATCAGGAGAGACCTCAGGGCTGCATCTTTTGAGCGCAGTACTGAGCCTGATACCCGTTTCCAACCCCACTTACAAGCAAAACTAGCTAAAATGTGCCTGGCTGCTGTTCACTGAAAAGCTCATTCTGGGTACATTTTTGGCATACATGTGCTTCTCCCGGGTCAGCTGAGCAGCGAATTTCTACTTAACTACCTCCTATCAGGAGAGACCTCAGGGCTGCATCTTTTGAGTGCAGTACTGAGCCTGAAAACCGTTTACAACCCCACTTACAAGTAAAACTAGCTAAAATGTGCCTGGCTGCTGGTCACTGAAAAGCTCATTCTGCATTCATTTTTTGCATATATTTGCTCCTGCCGGGTCAGCTGAGCAGCAAATTTCTACTTAACTACCTCCTATCAGGGAGAGACCTCAGGGCTGCATCTTTTGAGCGCAGTACTGAGCCTGAAAACCGTTTACAACCCCACTTACAAGTAAAACTAGCTAAAATGTGCCTGGCTGCTGTTCACTGAAAAGCTAATTCTGCATACATTTTTGGCATACATTTGTTTCTGCCGGGTCAGCTGAGCAGTGAATTTCTACTTTAACTACCTCCTTTCAGGAGAGACTTCAGGGCTGCATCTTTTGAGCGCAGTACTGAGCCTGAAAACCGTTTACAACCCCACTTACAGGTAAAACTAGCTAAAATGTGCCTGGCTGTTGTTCACTGAAATGCTCATTCTGGGTACATTTTTGGTATACATTTGCTTCTGCCGGGTCAGCTGAGCAGTGAATTTCTACTTAACTACCTCCTTTCAGGAGAGACTTCAGGGCTGCATCTTTTGAGCGCAGTACTGAGCCTGAAAACCGTTTACAACCCCACTTACAAGTAAAACTAGCTAAAATGTGCCTGGCTGTTGTTCACTGAAATGCTCATTCTGGGTACATTTTTGGTATACATTTGCTTCTGCCGGGTCAGCTGAGCAGCAAATTTTTACTTAACTACCTCCTATCAGGAGAGACCTCAGGGCTGCATCTTTTGAGCGCAGTACTGAGCCTGAAAACCGTTTACAACCCCACTTACAAGTAAAACTAGCTAAAATGTGCCTGGCTGCTGTTCACTGAAAAGCTAATTCTGCATACATTTTTGGCATACATTTGTTTCTGCCGGGTCAGCTGAGCAGTGAATTTCTACTTAACTACCTCCTTTCAGGAGAGACTTCAGGGCTGCATCTTTTGAGCGCAGTACTGAGCCTGAAAACCGTTTACAACCCCACTTACAAGTAAAACTAGCTAAAATGTGCCTGGCTGTTGTTCACTGAAATGCTCATTCTGGGTACATTTTTGGTATACATTTGCTTCTGCCGGGTCAGCTGAGCAGTGAATTTCTACTTAACTACCTCCTATCAGGAGAGACCTCAGGGCTGCATCCTTTCAGCGCAGTACTGAGCCTGAAAAGCGTTTACAACCCCACTTACAAGTAAAACTAGCTAAAATGTGCCTGGCTGCTGTTCACTGAAAAGCTCATTCTGGGTATATTTTTGGTATACATTTTCTTCTGTGGGTCAGCTGAGAGGTAAATTTCTACTTAACTACCTCCTCTCAGGAGAGACCTCAGGGCTGCATCTTTTGAGCGCAGTACTGAGCCTGAAAACCGTTTACAACCCCACTTACAAGTAAAACTAGCTCAAATGTGCCTGGCTGCTGGTCACTGAAAAGCTCATTCTGCATACATTTTTGGCATATATTTGCTCCTGCCGGGTCAGCTGAGCAGCGAATTTTTACTTAACTACCCCCTAATCAGGAGAGACCTCAGGGCTGCATCCTTTAAGCGCAGTACTGAGCCTGAAAAGCGTTTACAACCCCACTTACAAGTAAAAGTAGCTAAAATGTGCCTGGCTGCTGTTCACTGAAAAGGACATTCTGGGTACTTTTTGGTATACATTTGCTTCTGCCGGGTCAGCTGAGCAGTGAATTTCTACTTAACTACCTCCTATCAGGAGAGAACTCAGGGCTGCGTCTTCTGAGCGCAGTACTGAGCCTGAAAACCGTTTCCAACCCCACTTACAGGTAAAACTAGCAAAAATGTGCCTGGCTGCTGGTCACTGAAAAGCTCATTCTGGGTACATTTTTGGTATACATGTGCTTCTGCCGGGTCTCCTGAGCAGTGAATTTCTACATAACTACCTCCTATCAGGAGAGACCTCAGGGCTGCATCTTTTGAGCGCAGTACTGAGCCTGATACCCGTTTCCAACCCCACTTACAAGTAAAACTAGCTAAAATGTGCCTGGCTGCTGTTCACTGAAAAGCTCATTCTGGGTACATTTTTGGCATACATTTGCTTCTCCCGGGTCAGCTGAGCAGCGAATTTCTACTTAACTACCTCCTATCAGGAGAGACCTCAGGGCTGCATCTTTTGAGCGCAGTACTGAGCCTGAAAACCGTTTACAACCCCACTTACAAGTAAAACTAGCTAAAATGTGCCTGGCTGCTGGTCACTGAAAAGCTCATTCTGGGTACATTTTTGGCATACATTTGCTTCTCCCGGGTCAGCTGAGCAGCGAATTTCTACTTAACTACCTCCTATCAGGAGAGACCTCAGGGCTGCATCTTTTGAGCGCAGTACTGAGCCTGAAAACCATTTCCAACCCCACTTACAAGTAAAACTAGCTAAAATGTGCCTGGCTGCTGTTCACTGAAAAGGTCATTCTGGGTACATTTTTGGTATCATTTGCTTCTGCCGGGTCAGCTGAGCAGTGAATTTCTACTTAACTACCTCCTATCAGGAGAGACCTCAGGGCTGCATCTTTTGAGCGCAGTACTGAGCATGAAAACCATTTACAACCCCACTTACAAGTAAAACTAGCTAAAATGTGCCTGGCTGCTGTTCACTGAAAAGCTCATTCTGCATACATTTTTGGCATAATTTACTCTTGCCGGGTCAGCTGAGCAGCGAGTTTCTACTTAACTACCTCCTATCAGGAGAGACCTCAGGGCTGCATCCTTTGCGCGCAGTACTGAGCCTGAAAACCGTTTCCAACCCCACTTACAGGTAAAACTAGCTAAAATGTGCCTGGCTGCTGTTCACTGAAAAGCTCATTCTGGGTACATTTTTGGTATACATGTGCTTCTACCGGGTCTCCTGAGCAGTGAATTTCTACATAACTAGACCTCAGGGCTGCATCTTTTGAGCGCAGTACTGAGCCTGATACCCGTTTCCAACCCCACTTACAAGTAAAACTAGCTAAAATGTGCCTGGCTGCTGTTCACTGAAAAGCTCATTCTGGGTACATTTTTGGCATACATTTGCTTCTCCCGGGTCAGCTGAGCAGCGAATTTCTACTTAACTACCTCCTATCAGGAGAGACCTCAGGGCTGCATCTTTTGAGCGCAGTACTGGGCCTGAAAACCGTTTACAACCCCACTTACAAGTAAAACTAGCTAAAATGTGCCTGGCTGCTGTTCACTGAAAAGCTCATTCTGGGTACATTTTTGGTATACATTTTCTTCTGCCGGGTCAGCTGAGAGGTAAATTTCTACTTAACTACCTCCTATCAGGAGAGACCTCAGGGCTGCATCTTTTGAGCGCAGTACTGAGCCTGAAAACCGTTTACAACCCCACTTACAAGTAAAACTAGCTAAAATGTGCCTGGCTGCTGGTCACTGAAAAGCTCATTCTGGGTACATTTTTGGCATACATTTGCTTCTCCCGGGTCAGCTGAGCAGCGAATTTCTACTTAACTACCTCCTATCAGGAGAGACCTCAGGGCTGCATTTTTGAGCGCAGTACTGAGCCTGAAAACCATTTACAAACCTACTTACACCAGTAAAACTAGCTAAAATGTGCCTGGCTGCTGTTCACTTAAAAGCTTATTCTGCATACATTTTTGGCATATATTTGCTCCTGCCGGGTCAGCTGAGCAGCAAATTTTTACTTAACTACCCCCTAATCAGGAGAGACCTCAGGGCTGCATCCTTTGAGCGCAGTACCGAGCCTGATACCCGTTTCCAACCCCACTTACAAGTAAAACTAGCTAAAATGTGCCTGGCTGCTGTTCACTGAAAAGCTCATTCTGGGTACATTTTTGGCATACTTTTGCTTCTCCCGGGTCAGCTGAGCAGCGAGTTTCTACTTAACTACCTCCTATCAGGAGAGACCTCAGGGCTGCATCCTTTGCGCGCAGTACTGAGCCTGAAAACCGTTTCCAACCCCACTTACAGGTAAAACTAGCTAAAATGTGCCTGGCTGCTGTTCACTGAAAAGCTCATTCTGGGTACATTTTTGGTATACATGTGCTTCTGCCGGGTCTCCTGAGCAGTGAATTTCTACATAACTACCTCCTATCAGGAGAGACCTCAGGGCTGCATCTTTTGAGCGCAGTACTGAGCCTGATACCCGTTTCCAACCCCACTTACAAGTAAAACTAGCTAAAATGTGCCTGGCTGCTGTTCACTGAAAAGCTCATTCTGGGTACATTTTTGGCATACATTTGCTTCTCCCGGGTCAGCTGAGCAGCGAATTTCTACTTAACTACCTCCTATCAGGAGAGACCTCAGGGCTGCATCTTTTGAGCGCAGTACTGAGCCTGAAAACCGTTTACAACCCCACTTACAAGTAAAACTAGCTAAAATGTGCCTGGCTGCTGTTCACTGAAAAGGACATTCTGGGTACTTTTTGGTATACATTTGCTTCTGCCGGGTCAGCTGAGCAGTGAATTTCTACTTAACTACCTCCTATCAGGAGAGAACTCAGGGCTGCGTCTTTTGAGCGCAGTACTGAGCCTGAAAACCGTTTCCAACCCCACTTACAGGTAAAACTAGCTAAAATGTGCCTGGCTGCTGTTCACTGAAAAGCTCATTCTGGGTACATTTTTGGTATACATTTTCTTCTGCCGGGTCAGCTGAGAGGTAAATTTCTACTTATACCTCCTATCAGGAGAGACCTCAGGGCTGCATCTTTTGAGCGCAGTACTGAGCCTGAAAACCGTTTACAACCCCACTTACAAGTAAAACTAGCTAAAATGTGCCTGGCTGCTGGTCACTGAAAAGCTCATTCTGCATACATTTTTGGCATATATTTGCTCCTGCCGGGTCAGCTGAGCAGCAAATTTCTACTTAACTATTCCCTAATCAGGAGAGACCTCAGGGCTGCATCCTTTGAGCGCAGTACTGAGCCTGAAAAGCGTTTACAACCCCACTTACAAGTAAAACTAGCTAAAATGTGCCTGGCTGCTGTTCACTGAAAAGGACATTCTGGGTACTTTTTGGTATACATTTGCTTCTGCCGGGTCAGCTGAGCAGTGAATTTCTACTTAACTACCTCCTATCAGGAGAGAACTCAGGGCTGCGTCTTTAGAGCGCAGTACTGAGCCTGAAAACCGTTTCCAACCCCACTTACAGGTAAAACTAGCTAAAATGTGCCTGGCTGCTGTTCACTGAAAAGCTCATTCTGGGTACATTTTTGGTATACATTTTCTTCTGCTGGGTCAGGTGAGAGGTAAATTTCTACTTAACTACCTCCTATCAGGAGAGACCTCAGGGATGCATCCTTTCAGCGCAGTACTGAGCCTGAAAAGCGTTTACAACCCCACTTACAAGTAAAACTAGCTAAAATGTGCCTGGCTGCTGTTCACTGAAAAGCTCATTCTGGGTACATTTTTGGTATACATTTTCTTCTGTGGGTCAGCTGAGAGGTAAATTTCTACTTAACTACCTCCTATCAGGAGAGACCTCAGGGCTGCATCTTTTGAGTGCAGTACTGAGCCTGATACCCGTTTCCAACCCCACTTACAAGTAAAACTAGCTAAAATGTGCCTGGCTGCTGTTCACTGAAAAGCTCATTCTGGGTACATTTTTGGCATACATTTGCTTCTCCCGGGTCAGCTGAGCAGCAAATTTCTACTTAACTACCTCCTATCAGGAGAGACCTCAGGGCTGCATCTTTTGAGCGCAGTACTGAGCCTGAAAACCGTTTACAACCCCACTTACAAGTAAAACTAGCTAAAATGTGCCTGGCTGCTGGTCACTGAAAAGCTCATTCTGCATACATTTTTGGCATATATTTGCTCCTGCCGGGTCAGCTGAGCAGCGAATTTTTACTTAACTACCCCCTAATCAGGAGAGACCTCAGGGCTGCATCCTTTGAGCGCAGTACTGAGCCTGAAAAGCGTTTACAACCCCACTTACAAGTAAAACTAGCTAAAATGTGCCTGGCTGCTGTTCACTGAAAAGGACATTCTGGGTACTTTTTGGTATACATTTGCTTCTGCCGGGTCAGCTGAGCAGTGAATTTCTACTTAACTACCTCTTATCAGGAGAGAACTCAGGGCTGCGTCTTTTGAGCGCAGTACTGAGCCTGAAAACCGTTTCCAACCCCACTTACAGGTAAAACTAGCTAAAATGTGCCTGGCTGCTGTTCACTGAAAAGCTCATTCTGGGTGCATTTTTGGTATACATGTGCTTCTGCCGGGTCTCCTGAGCAGTGAATTTCTACATAACTACCTCCTATCAGGAGAGACCTCAGGGCTGCATCTTTTGAGCGCAGTACTGAGCCTGATACCCGTTTCCAACAACCCCACTTACAAGTAAAACTAGCTAAAATGTGCCTGGCTGCTATTCACTGAAAAGCTCATTCTGGGTACATTTTTGGCATACATTTGCTTCTCCCGGGTCAGATGAGCAGCGAATTTCTACTTAACTACCTCCTATCAGGAGAGACCTCAGGGCTGCATCTTTTGAGCGCAGTACTGAGCCTGAAAACCGTTTACAACCCCACTTACAAGTAAAACTAGCTCAAATGTGCCTGGCTGCTGGTCACTGAAAAGCTCATTCTGCATACATTTTTGGCATATATTTGCTCCTGCCGGGTCAGCTGAGCAGCACATTTCTACTTAACTACCTCCTATCAGGAGAGACCTCAGGGCTGCATCTTTGGAGCGCAGTACTGAGCCTGAAAACCGTTTACAACCCCACTTACAAGTAAAACTAGCTAAAATGTGCCTGGCTGCTGTTCACTGAAAAGCTAATTCTGCATACATTTTTGGCATACATTTGTTTCTGCCGGGTCAGCTGAGCAGTGAATTTCTACTTAACTACCTCCTTTCAGGAGAGACTTCAGGGCTGCATCTTTTGAGCGCAGTACTGAGCCTGAAAACCGTTTACAACCCCACTTACAAGTAAAACTAGCTAAAATGTGCCTGGCTGTTGTTCACTGAAATGCTAATTCTGGGTACATTTTTGGTATACATTTGCTTCTGCCGGGTCAGCTGAGCAGTGAATTTCTACTTAACTACCTCCTTTCAGGAGAGACTTCAGGGCTGCATCTTTTGAGCGCAGTACTGAGCCTGAAAACCGTTTACAACCCCACTTACAAGTAAAACTAGCTAAAATGTGCCTGGCTGTTGTTCACTGAAATGCTCATTCTGGGTACATTTTTGGTATACATTTGCTTCTGCCGGGTCAGCTGAGCAGCAAATTTCTACTTAACTACCTCCTATCAGGAGAGACCTCAGGGCTGCATCTTTTGAGCGCAGTACTGAGCCTGAAAACCGTTTACAACCCCACTTACAAGTAAAACTAGCTAAAATGTGCCTGGCTGCTGTTCACTGAAAAGCTAATTCTGCATACATTTTTGGCATACATTTGTTTCTGCCGGGTCAGCTGAGCAGTGAATTTCTACTTAACTACCTCCTTTCAGGAGAGACTTCAGGGCTGCATCTTTTGAGCGCAGTACTGAGCCTGAAAACCGTTTACAACCCCACTTACAAGTAAAACTAGCTAAAATGTGCCTGGCTGTTGTTCACTGAAATGCTCATTCTGGGTACATTTTTGGTATACATTTGCTTCTGCCGGGTCAGCTGAGCAGTGAATTTCTACTTAACTACCTCCTATCAGGAGAGACCTCAGGGCTGCATCCTTTCAGCGCAGTACTGAGCCTGAAAAGCGTTTACAACCCCACTTACAAGTAAAACTAGCTAAAATGTGCCTGGCTGCTGTTCACTGAAAAGCTCATTCTGGGTACATTTTTGGTATACATTTTCTTCTGTGGGTCAGCTGAGAGGTAAATTTCTACTTAACTACCTCCTATCAGGAGAGACCTCAGGGCTGCATCTTTTGAGCGCAGTACTGAGCCTGATACCCGTTTCCAACCCCACTTACAAGTAAAACTAGCTAAAATGTGCCTGGCTGCTGTTCACTGAAAAGCTCATTCTGGGTACATTTTTGGCATACATTTGCTTCTCCCGGGTCAGCTGAGCAGCGAATTTCTACTTAACTACCTCCTATCAGGAGAGTCCTCAGGGCTGCATCTTTTGAGCGCAGTACTGAGCCTGAAAACCGTTTACAACCCCACTTACAAGTAAAACTAGCTAAAATGTGCCTGGCTGCTGGTCACTGAAAAGCTCATTCTGCATACATTTTTGGCATATATTTGCTCCTGCCGGGTCAGCTGAGCAGCAAATTTCTACTTAACTATTCCCTAATCAGGAGAGACCTCAGGGCTGCATCCTTTGAGCGCAGTACTGAGCCTGAAAAGCGTTTACAACCCCACTTACAAGTAAAACTAGCTAAAATGTGCCTGGCTGCTGTTCACTGAAAAGGACATTCTGGGTACTTTTTGGTATACATTTGCTTCTGCCGGGTCAGCTGGGCAGTGAATTTCGGTTGTATGATTATACAACTACTTCCTAAATCACTAGTGCTTAAACAACGAAGACTAAACAACGATCAAAGCCAAACCACTAAGTATTAAACCACGACTTCCTGAAACACGAAACAAAATCCATTTACATAATTACCGAACCTACCACTACCTTCAGAACATATCATGAGCAACTTGCTTTCTTGCTACTCTTTAGCGGACTTGCAATATTTAAGTTATCTTGCTTCACTCATTTGTAATTAACCTTCCATAGGCCTTTTTGGCAACAATCTGTGATACATTTTTTAAAATTTGAATACCACTATACGATGTGCTAAAGGATTTACCTCCTGAATTTCTTTCGACAAGGGTGAGCCCCAGAGACACTGTTTATTATACAAAGATCTGCTGGGCACTTAAGCCATGTGAGTTATCAGCGGTGTGCTGTTTTTTTTATGTTGTAGGTCTGCCCGGTCCTTTTTTTAAATCAGTGCCGAGTGCTTAACTCTGCCTGTTATTTTGGGGTAATGCTGCTATTCTTTCTCTGTGTGTGGAGATTACACTGCGGGCTGCCTCTCTAAGGCCTAACTACTGGTCTCATGACAGACAACACACTCCCCCATGCCATGCCGGCATTTCAGCCCAGAACATTCAGTTTTCCCTCTAGAATAGTCATTATTATTAGAAATATTATTTCCCTTGCAAATATTGAAGGCCTCGCAATGTTTCTGTCCATCTTCAACAGTTTTGACTGCGCAGTGCCATCTAGTGGTCATTTTTTTCAATGTATCTTGATGACAGAAGGCAGAAGCATCTATTAAGCTTCGTTGTTAACTAAAGTCGTGTTTTAGGCAAGTCCTTGTTAAGATTTTTCGTTGTTCGACTTCGTTGTTCATGTAAGTCGTAATTTAAACTTCGTTGTTAAGGATGTTTCCCGTGAATTTCTACTTAACTACCTCCTATCAGGAGAGAACTCAGGGCTGCGTCTTTTGAGCGCAGTACTGAGCCTGAAAACCGTTTCCAACCCCACTTACAGGTAAAACTAGCTAAAATGTGCCTGGCTGCTGTTCACTGAAAAGCTCATTCTGGGTACATTTTTGGTATACATTTTCTTCTGCCGGGTCAGCTGAGAGGTAAATTTCTACTTAACTACCTCCTATCAGGAGAGACCTCAGGGATGCATCCTTTCAGCGCAGTACTGAGCCTGAAAAGCGTTTACAACCCCACTTACAAGTAAAACTAGCTAAAATGTGCCTGGCTGCTGTTCACTGAAAAGCTCATTCTGGGTACATTTTTGGTATACATTTTCTTCTGTGGGTCAGCTGAGAGGTAAATTTCTACTTAACTACCTCCTATCAGGAGAGACCTCAGGGCTGCATCTTTTGAGCGCAGTACTGAGCCTGATACCCGTTTCCAACCCCACTTACAAGTAAAACTAGCTAAAATGTGCCTGGCTGCTGTTCACTGAAAAGCTCATTCTGGGTACATTTTTGGCATACATTTGCTTCTCCCGGGTCAGCTGAGCAGCAAATTTCTACTTAACTACCTCCTATCAGGAGAGACCTCAGGGCTGCATCTTTTGAGCGCAGTACTGAGCCTGAAAACCGTTTACAACCCCACTTACAAGTAAAACTAGCTAAAATGTGCCTGGCTGCTGGTCACTGAAAAGCTCATTCTGCATACATTTTTGGCATATATTTGCTCCTGCCGGGTCAGCTGAGCAGTGAATTTTTACTTAACTACCCCCTAATCAGGAGAGACCTCAGGGCTGCATCCTTTGAGCGCAGTACTAAGCCTGAAAAGCGTTTACAACCCCACTTACAAGTAAAACTAGCTAAAATGTGCCTGGCTGCTGTTCACTGAAAAGGACATTCTGGGTACTTTTTGGTATACATTTGCTTCTGCCGGGTCAGCTGAGCAGTGAATTTCTACTTAACTACCTCCTATCAGGAGAGAACTCAGGGCTGCGTCTTTTGAGCGCAGTACTGAGCCTGAAAACCGTTTCCAACCCCACTTACAGGTAAAACTAGCTAAAATGTGCCTGGCTGCTGTTCACTGAAAAGCTCATTCTGGGTGCATTTTTGGTATACATGTGCTTCTGCCGGGTCTCCTGAGCAGTGAATTTCTACATAACTACCTCCTATCAGGAGAGACCTCAGGGCTGCATCTTTTGAGCGCAGTACTGAGCCTGATACCCGTTTCCAACCCCACTTACAAGTAAAACTAGCTAAAATGTGCCTGGCTGCTATTCACTGAAAAGCTCATTCTGGGTACATTTTTGGCATACATTTGCTTCTCCCGGGTCAGCTGAGCAGCAAATTTCTACTTAACTACCTCCTATCAGGAGAGACCTCAGGGCTGCATCTTTTGAGCGCAGTACTGAGCCTGAAAACCGTTTACAACCCCACTTACAAGTAAAACTAGCTCAAATGTGCCTGGCTGCTGGTCACTGAAAAGCTCATTCTGCATACATTTTTGGCATATATTTGCTCCTGCCGGGTCAGCTGAGCAGCGAGTTTCTACTTAACTACCTCCTATCAGGAGAGACCTCAGGGCTGCATCCTTTGCGCGCAGTACTGAGCCTGAAAACCGTTTCCAACCCCACTTACAGGTAAAACTAGCTAAAATGTGCCTGGCTGCTGTTCACTGAAAAGCTCATTCTGGGTACATTTTTGGTATACATGTGCTTCTGCCGGGTCTCCTGAGCAGTGAATTTCTACATAACTAGACCTCAGGGCTGCATCTTTTGAGCGCAGTACTGAGCCTGATACCCGTTTCCAACCCCACTTACAAGTAAAACTAGCTAAAATGTGCCTGGCTGCTGTTCACTGAAAAGCTCATTCTGGGTACATTTTTGGCATACATTTGCTTCTCCCGGGTCAGCTGAGCAGCGAATTTCTACTTAACTACCTCCTATCAGGAGAGACCTCAGGGCTGCATCTTTTGAGCGCAGTACTGGGCCTGAAAACCGTTTACAACCCCACTTACAAGTAAAACTAGCTAAAATGTGCCTGGCTGCTGGTCACTGAAAAGCTCATTCTGGGTACATTTTTGGTATACATTTGCTTCTGCCGGGTCAGCTGAGCAATGAATTTCTACTTAACTACCTCCTATCAGGAGAGAACTCAGGGCTGCGTCTTTTGAGCGCAGTACTGAGCCTGAAAACCGTTTCCAACCCCACTTACAGGTAAAACTAGCTAAAATGTGCCTGGCTGCTGTTCACTGAAAAGCTCATTCTGGGTACATTTTTGGTATACATTTTCTTCTGCCGGGTCAGCTGAGAGGTAAATTTCTACTTAACTACCTCCTATCAGGAGAGACCTCAGGGCTGCATCTTTTGAGCGCAGTACTGAGCCTGAAAACCATTTACAACCCCACTTACAAGTAAAACTAGCTAAAATGTGCCTGGCTGCTGGTCACTGAAAAGATCATTCTGCATACATTTTTGGCATATATTTGCTCCTGCCGGGTAAGCTGAGCAGCAAATTTCTACTTAACTATTCCCTAATCAGGAGAGACCTCAGGGCTGCATCCTTTGAGCGCAGTACTGAGCCTGAAAAGCGTTTACAACCCCACTTACAAGTAAAACTAGCTAAAATGTGCCTGGCTGCTGTTCACTGAAAAGGACATTCTGGGTACTTTTTGGTATACATTTGCTTCTGCCGGGTCAGCTGAGCAGTGAATTTCTACTTAACTACCTCCTATCAGGAGAGAACTCAGGGCTGCGTCTTTTGAGCGCAGTACTGAGCCTGAAAACCGTTTCCAACCCCACTTACAGGTAAAACTAGCTAAAATGTGCCTGGCTGCTGTTCACTGAAAAGCTCATTCTGGGTACATTTTTGGTATACATTTTCTTCTGCCGGGTCAGCTGAGAGGTAAATTTCTACTTAACTACCTCCTATCAGGAGAGACCTCAGGGATGCATCCTTTCAGCGCAGTACTGAGCCTGAAAAGCGTTTACAACCCCACTTACAAGTAAAACTAGCTAAAATGTGCCTGGCTGCTGTTCACTGAAAAGCTCATTCTGGGTACATTTTTGGTATACATTTTCTTCTGCCGGGTCAGCTGAGAGGTAAATTTCTACTTAACTACCTCCTATCAGGAGAGACCTCAGGGCTGCATCTTTTGAGCGCAGTACTGAGCCTGATACCCGTTTCCAACCCCACTTACAAGTAAAACTAGCTAAAATGTGCCTGGCTGCTGTTCACTGAAAAGCTCATTCTGGGTACATTTTTGGCATACATGTGCTTCTCCCGGGTCAGCTGAGCAGCGAATTTCTACTTAACTACCTCCTATCAGGAGAGACCTCAGGGCTGCATCTTTTGAGTGCAGTACTGAGCCTGAAAACCGTTTACAACCCCACTTACAAGTAAAACTAGCTAAAATGTGCCTGGCTGCTGGTCACTGAAAAGCTCATTCTGCATTCATTTTTGGCATATATTTGCTCCTGCCGGGTCAGCTGAGCAGCAAATTTCTACTTAACTACCTCCTATCAGGAGAGACCTCAGGGCTGCATCTTTTGAGCGCAGTACTGAGCCTGAAAACCGTTTACAACCCCACTTACAAGTAAAACTAGCTAAAATGTGCCTGGCTGCTGTTCACTGAAAAGCTAATTCTGCATACATTTTTGGCATGCATTTGTTTCTGCCGGGTCAGCTGAGCAGTGAATTTCTACTTAACTACCTCCTTTCAGGAGAGACTTCAGGGCTGCATCTTTTGAGCGCAGTACTGAGCCTGAAAACCGTTTACAACCCCACTTACAAGTAAAACTAGCTAAAATGTGCCTGGCTGTTGTTCACTGAAATGCTCATTCTGGGTACATTTTTGGTATACATTTGCTTCTGCCGGGTCAGCTGAGCAGTGAATTTCTACTTAACTACCTCCTTTCAGGAGAGACTTCAGGGCTGCATCTTTTGAGCGCAGTACTGAGCCTGAAAACCGTTTACAACCCCACTTACAAGTAAAACTAGCTAAAATGTGCCTGGCTGTTGTTCACTGAAATGCTCATTCTGGGTACATTTTTGGTATACATTTGCTTCTGCCGGGTCAGCTGAGCAGCAAATTTCTACTTAACTACCTCCTATCAGGAGAGACCCCAGGGCTGCATCTTTTGAGCGCAGTACTGAGCCTGAAAACCGTTTACAACCCCACTTACAAGTAAAACTAGCTAAAATGTGCCTGGCTGCTGTTCACTGAAAAGCTAATTCTGCATACATTTTTGGCATACATTTGTTTCTGCCGGGTCAGCTGAGCAGTGAATTTCTACTTAACTACCTCCTTTCAGGAGAGACTTCAGGGCTGCATCTTTTGAGCGCAGTACTGAGCCTGAAAACCGTTTACAACCCCACTTACAAGTAAAACTAGCTAAAATGTGCCTGGCTGTTGTTCACTGAAATGCTCATTCTGGGTACATTTTTGGTATACATTTGCTTCTGCCGGGTCAGCTGAGCAGTGAATTTCTACTTAACTACCTCCTATCAGGAGAGACCTCAGGGCTGCATCCTTTCAGCGCAGTACTGAGCCTGAAAAGCGTTTACAACCCCACTTACAAGTAAAACTAGCTAAAATGTGCCTGGCTGCTGTTCACTGAAAAGGACATTCTGGGTACTTTTTGGTATACATTTGCTTCTGCCGGGTCAGCTGAGCAGTGAATTTCTACTTAACTACCTCCTATCAGGAGAGAACTCAGGGCTGCGTCTTTTGAGCGCAGTACTGAGCCTGAAAACCGTTTCCAACCCCACTTACAGGTAAAACTAGCAAAAATGTGCCTGGCTGCTGGTCACTGAAAAGCTCATTCTGGGTACATTTTTGGTATACATGTGCTTCTGCCGGGTCTCCTGAGCAGTGAATTTCTACATAACTACCTCCTATCAGGAGAGACCTCAGGGCTGCATCTTTTGAGCGCAGTACTGAGCCTATTACCCGTTTCCAACCCCACTTACAAGTAAAACTAGCTAAAATGTGCCTGGCTGCTGTTCACTGAAAAGCTCATTCTGGGTACATTTTTGGCATACATTTGCTTCTCCCGGGTCAGCTGAGCAGCGAATTTCTACTTAACTACCTCCTATCAGGAGAGACCTCAGGGCTGCATCTTTTGAGCGCAGTACTGAGCCTGAAAACCGTTTACAACCCCACTTACAAGTAAAACTAGCTAAAATGTGCCTGGCTGCTGGTCACTGAAAAGCTCATTCTGGGTACATTTTTGGCATACATTTGCTTCTCCCGGGTCAGCTGAGCAGCGAATTTCTACTTAACTACCTCCTATCAGGAGAGACCTCAGGGCTGCATCTTTTGAGCGCAGTACTGAGCCTGAAAACCGTTTCCAACCCCACTTACAAGTAAAACTAGCTAAAATGTGCCTGGCTGCTGTTCACTGAAAAGGTCATTCTGGGTACATTTTTGGTATCATTTGCTTCTGCCGGGTCAGCTGAGCAGTGAATTTCTACTTAACTACCTCCTATCAGGAGAGACCTCAGGGCTGCATCTTTTGAGCGCAGTACTGAGCATGAAAACCATTTACAACCCCACTTATAAGTAAAACTAGCTAAAATGTGCCTGGCTGCTGTTCACTGAAAAGCTCATTCTGCATACATTTTTGGCATAATTTGCTCTTGCCGGGTCAGCTGAGCAGCGAGTTTCTACTTAACTACCTCCTATCAGGAGAGACCTCAGGGCTGCATCCTTTGCGCGCAGTACTGAGCCTGAAAAACGTTTCCAACCCCACTTACAGGTAAAACTAGCTAAAATGTGCCTGGCTGCTGTTCACTGAAAAGCTCATTCTGGGTTCATTTTTGGTATACATGTGCTTCTGCCGGGTCTCCTGAGCAGTGAATTTCTACATAACTAGACCTCAGGGCTGCATCTTTTGAGCGCAGTACTGAGCCTGATACCCGTTTCCAACCCCACTTACAAGTAAAACTAGCTAAAATGTGCCTGGCTGCTGTTCACTGAAAAGCTCATTCTGGGTACATTTTTGGCATACATTTGCTTCTCCCGGGTCAGCTGAGCAGCGAATTTCTACTTAACTACCTCCTATCAGGAGAGACCTCAGGGCTGCATCTTTTGAGCGCAGTACTGAGCCTGAAAACCGTTTACAACCCCACTTACAAGTAAAACTAGCTAAAATGCGCCTGGCTGCTGTTCACTGAAAAGGACATTCTGGGTACTTTTTGGTATACATTTGCTTCTGCCGGGTCAGCTGAGCAGTGAATTTCTACTTAACTACCTCCTATCAGGAGAGAACTCAGGGCTGCGTCTTTTGAGCGCAGTACTGAGCCTGAAAACCGTTTCCAACCCAACTTACAGGTAAAACTAGCTAAAATGTGCCTGGCTGCTGTTCACTGAAAAGCTCATTCTGGGTACATTTTTGGTATACATTTTCTTGTGCCGGGTCAGCTGAGAGGTAAATTTCTACTTAACTACCTCCTATCAGGAGAGACCTCAGGGATGCATCCTTTCGGCGCAGTACTGAGCCTGAAAAGCGTTTACAACCCCACTTACAAGTAAAACTAGCTAAAATGTGCCTGGCTGCTGTTCACTGAAAAGCTCATTCTGGGTACATTTTTGGTATACATTTTCTTCTGTGGGTCAGCTGAGCAGCGAATTTCTACTTAACTACCTCCTATCAGGAGAGACCTCAGGGCTGCATCTTTTGAGCCTGAAAACCGTTTACAACCCCACTTACAAGTAAAACTAGCTAAAATGTGCCTGGCTGCTGTTCACTGAAAAGCTAATTCTGCATACATTTTTGGCATACATTTGTTTCTGCCGGGTCAGCTGAGCAGTGAATTTCTACTTAACTACCTCCTTTCAGGAGAGACTTCAGGGCTGCATCTTTTGAGCGCAGTACTGAGCCTGAAAACCGTTTACAACCCCACTTACAAGTAAAACTAGCTAAAATGTGCCTGGCTGCTGGTCACTGAAAAGCTCGTTCTGCATACATTTTTGGCATATATTTGCTCCTGCCGGGTCAGCTGAGCAGCAAATTTCTACTTAACTATTCCCTAATCAGGAGAGACCTCAGGGCTGCATCCTTTGAGCGCAGTACTGAGCCTGAAAAGCGTTTACAACCCCACTTAAAGTAAAACTAGCTAAAATGTGCCTGGCTGCTGTTCACTGAAAAGGACATTCTGGGTACTTTTTGGTATACATTTGCTTCTGCCGGGTCAGCTGAGCAGCGAATTTCTACTTAACTACCTCCTATCAGGAGAGACCTCAGGGCTGCATCTTTTGAGCGCAGTACTGAGCCTGAAAACCGTTTACAACCCCACTTACAAGTAAAACTAGCTAAAATGTGCCTGGCTGCTGGTCACTGAAAAGCTCATTCTGCATACATTTTTGGCATATATTTGCTCCTGCCGGGTCAGCTGAGCAGCGAATTTTTACTTAACTACCCCCTAATCAGGAGAGACCTCAGGGCTGCATCCTTTGAGCGCAGTACTGAGCCTGAAAAGCGTTTACAACCCCACTTACAAGTAAAACTAGCTAAAATGTGCCTGGCTGCTGTTCACTGAAAAGGACATTCTGGGTACTTTTTGGTATACATTTGCTTCTGCCGGGTCAGCTGAGCAGTGAATTTCTACTTAACTACCTCCTATCAGGAGGGAACTCAGGGCTGCGTCTTTTGAGCGCAGTACTGAGCCTGAAAACCGTTTCCAACCCCACTTACAGGTAAAACTAGCTAAAATGTGCCTGGCTGCTGTTCACTGAAAAACTCATTCTGGGTACATTTTTGGTATACATGTGCTTCTGCCGGGTCTCCTGAGCAGTGAATTTCTACATAACTACCTCCTATCAGGAGAGACTCAGGGCTGCATCTTTTGAGCGCAGTACTGAGCCTGATACCCGTTTCCAACCCCACTTACAAGTAAAACTAGCTAAAATGTGCCTGGCTGCTGGTCACTGAAAAGCTCATTCTGCATACATTTTTGGCATATATTTGCTCCTGCCGGGTCAGCTGAGCAGCAAATTTCTACTTAACTACCTACCTATCAGGAGAGACCTCAGGGCTGCATCTTTTGAGCGCAGTACTGAGCCTGAAAACCGTTTACAACCCCACTTACAAGTAAAACTAGCTAAAATGTGCCTGGCTGTTGTTCACCGAAATGCTCATTCTGGGTACATTTTTGGTATACATTTGCTTCTGCCGGGTCAGCTGAGTAGTGAATTTCTACTTAACTACCTACTATCAGGAGAGACCTCAGGGCTGCATCCTTTCAGCGCAGTACTGAGCCTGAAAAGCGTTTACAACCCCACTTACAAGTAAAACTAGCTAAAATGTGCCTGGCTGCTGTTCACTGAAAAGCTCATTCTGGGTACATTTTTGGTATACATTTTCTTCTGCCGGGTCAGCTGAGAGGTAAATTTCTACTTAACTACCTCCTATCAGGAGAGACCTCAGGGCTGCATCTTTTGAGCGCAGTACTGAGCCTGAAAACCGTTTACAACCCCACTTACAAGTAAAACTAGCTAAAATGTGCCTGGCTGCTGGTCACTGAAAAGCTCATTCTGCATACATTTTTGGCATATATTTGCTCCTGCCGGGTCAGCTGAGCAGCAAATGTCTACTTAACTATTCCCTAATCAGGAGAGACCTCAGGGCTGCATCCTTTGAGCGCAGTACTGAGCCTGAAAAGCGTTTACAACCCCACTTACAAGTAAAACTAGCTAAAATGTGCCTGGCTGCTGTTCACTGAAAAGGACATTCTGGGTACTTTTTGGTATACATTTGCTTCTGCCGGGTCAGCTGAGCAGTGAATTTCTACTTAACTACCTCCTATCAGGAGAGAACTCAGGGCTGCGTCTTTTGAGCGCAGTACTGAGCCTGATACCCGTTTCCAACCCCACTTACAAGTAAAACTAGCTAAAATGTGCCTGGCTGCTGTTCACTGAAAAGCTCATTCTGGGTACATTTTTGGCATACATTTGTTTCTGCCGGGTCAGCTGAGCAGTGAATTTCTACTTAACTACCTCCTTTCAGGAGAGACTTCAGGGCTGCATCTTTTGAGCGCAGTACTGAGCCTGAAAACCGTTTACAACCCCACTTACAAGTAAAACTAGCTAAAATGTGCCTGGCTGTTGATCACTGAAATGCTCATTCTGGGTACATTTTTGGTATACATTTGCTTCTGCCGGGTCAGCTGAGCAGTGAATTTCTACTTAACTACCTCCTATCAGGAGAGACCTCAGGGCTGCATCCTTTCAGCGCAGTACTGAGCCTGAAAAGCGTTTACAACCCCACTTACAAGTAAAACTAGCTAAAATGTGCCTGGCTGCTGTTCACTGAAAAGCTCATTCTGGGTACATTTTTGGTATACATTTTCTTCTGTGGGTCAGCTGAGAGGTAAATTTCTACTTAACTACCTCCTATCAGGAGAGACCTCAGGGCTGCATCTTTTGAGCGCAGTACTGAGCCTGATACCCGTTTCCAACCCCACTTACAAGTAAAACTAGCTAAAATGTGCCTGGCTGCTGTTCACTGAAAAGCTCATTCTGGGTACATTTTTGGCATACATTTGCTTCTCCCGGGTCAGCTGAGCAGCGAATTTCTACTTAACTACCTCCTATCAGGAGAGACCTCAGGGCTGCATCTTTTGAGCGCAGTACTGAGCCTGAAAACCGTTTACAACCCCACTTACAAGTAAAACTAGCTAAAATGTGCCTGGCTGCTGGTCACTGAAAAGCTCATTCTGCATACATTTTTGGCATATATTTGCTCCTGCCGGGTCAGCTGAGCAGCAAATTTCTACTTAACTATTCCCTAATCAGGAGAGACCTCAGGGCTGCATCCTTTGAGCGCAGTACTGAGCCTGAAAAGCGTTTACAACCCCACTTACAAGTAAAACTAGCTAAAATGTGCCTGGCTGCTGTTCACTGAAAAGGACATTCTGGGTACTTTTTGGTATACATTTGCTTCTGCCGGGTCAGCTGAGCAGTGAAATTCTACTTAACTACCTCCTATCAGGAGAGAACTCAGGGCTGCGTCTTTTGAGCGCAGTACTGAGCCTGAAAACCGTTTCCAACCCCACTTACAGGTAAAACTAGCTAAAATGTGCCTGGCTGCTGTTCACTGAAAAGCTCATTCTGGGTACATTTTTGGTATACATTTTCTTCTGCTGGGTCAGCTGAGAGGTAAATTTCTACTTAACTACCTCCTATCAGGAGAGACCTCAGGGCTGCATCTTTTGAGCGCAGTACTGAGCCTGATACCCGTTTCCAACCCCACTTACAAGTAAAACTAGCTAAAATGTGCCTGGCTGCTGTTCACTGAAAAGCTCATTCTGGGTACATTTTTGGCATACATTTGCTTCTCCCGGGTCAGCTGAGCAGCGAATTTCTACTTAACTACCTCCTATCAGGAGAGACCTCAGGGCTGCATCTTTTGAGCGCAGTACTGAGCCTGAAAAGCGTTTACAACCCCACTTACAAGTAAAACTAGCTAAAATGTGCCTGGCTGCTGTTCACTGAAAAGGACATTCTGGGTACTTTTTGGTATACATTTGCTTCTGCCGGGTCAGCTGAGCAGCAAATTTCTACTTAACTATTCCCTAATCAGGAGAGACCTCAGGGCTGCATCCTTTGAGCGCAGTACTGAGCCTGAAAAGCGTTTACAACCCCACTTACAAGTAAAACTAGCTAAAATGTGCCTGGCTGCTGTTCACTGAAAAGGACATTCTGGGTACTTTTTGGTATACATTTGCTTCTGCCGGGTCAGCTGAGCAGCGAATTTCTACTTAACTACCTCCTATCAGGAGAGACCTCAGGGCTGCATCTTTTGAGCGCAGTACTGAGCCTGAAAACCGTTTACAACCCCACTTACAAGTAAAACTAGCTAAAATGTGCCTGGCTGCTGGTCACTGAAAAGCTCATTCTGCATACATTTTTGGCATATATTTGCTCCTGCCGGGTCAGCTGAGCAGCGAATTTTTACTTAACTACCCCCTAATCAGGAGAGACCTCAGGGCTGCATCCTTTGAGCGCAGTACTGAGCCTGAAAAGCGTTTACAACCCCACTTACAAGTAAAACTAGCTAAAATGTGCCTGGCTGCTGTTCACTGAAAAGGACATTCTGGGTACTTTTTGGTATACATTTGCTTCTGCCGGGTCAGCTGAGCAGTGAATTTCTACTTAACTACCTCCTATCAGGAGAGAACTCAGGGCTGCGTCTTTTGAGCGCAGTACTGAGCCTGAAAACCGTTTCCAACCCCACTTACAGGTAAAACTAGCTAAAATGTGCCTGGCTGCTGTTCACTGAAAAACTCATTCTGGGTACATTTTTGGTATACCTGTGCTTCTGCCGGGTCTCCTGAGCAGTGAATTTCTACATAACTACCTCCTATCAGGAGAGACTCAGGGCTGCATCTTTTGAGCGCAGTACTGAGCCTGATACCCGTTTCCAACCCCACTTACAAGTAAAACTAGCTAAAATGTGCCTGGCTGCTGGTCACTGAAAAGCTCATTCTGCATACATTTTTGGCATATATTTGCTCCTGCCGGGTCAGCTGAGCAGCAAATTTCTACTTAACTACCTACCTATCAGGAGAGACTCAGGGCTGCATCTTTTGAGCGCAGTACTGAGCCTGAAAACCGTTTACAACCCCACTTACAAGTAAAACTAGCTAAAATGTGCCTGGCTGTTGTTCACTGAAATGCTCATTCTGGGTACATTTTTGGTATACATTTGCTTCTGCCGGGTCAGCTGAGTAGTGAATTTCTACTTAACTACCTACTATCAGGAGAGACCTCAGGGCTGCATCCTTTCAGCGCAGTACTGAGCCTGAAAAGCGTTTACAACCCCACTTACAAGTAAAACTAGCTAAAATGTGCCTGGCTGCTGTTCACTGAAAAGCTCATTCTGGGTACATTTTTGGTATACATTTTCTTCTGCCGGGTCAGCTGAGAGGTAAATTTCTACTTAACTACCTCCTATCAGGAGAGACCTCAGGGCTGCATCTTTTGAGCGCAGTACTGAGCCTGATACCCGTTTCCAACCCCACTTACAAGTAAAACTAGCTAAAATGTGCCTGGCTGCTGTTCACTGAAAAGCTCATTCTGGGTACATTTTTGGCATACATGTGCTTCTCCCGGGTCAGCTGAGCAGCGAATTTCTACTTAACTACCTCCTATCAGGAGAGACCTCAGGGCTGCATCTTTTGAGCGCAATACTGAGCCTGAAAACCGTTTACAACCCCACTTACAGGTAAAACTAGCTAAAATGTGCCTGGCTGCTGGTCACTGAAAAGCTCATTCTGCATACATTTTTGGCATATATTTGCTCCTGCCGGGTCAGCTGAGCAGCAAATTTCTACTTAACTACCTCCTTTCAGGAGAGACCTCAGGGCTGCATCTTTTGAGCGCAGTACTGAGCCTGAAAACCGTTTACAACCCCACTTACAAGTAAAACTAGCTAAAATGTGCCTGGCTGCTGTTCACTGAAAAGCTAATTCTGCATACATTTTTGGCATACATTTGTTTCTGCCGGGTCAGCTGAGCAGTGAATTTCTACTTAACTACCTCCTTTCAGGAGAGACTTCAGGGCTGCATCTTTTGAGCGCAGTACTGAGCCTGAAAACCGTTTACAACCCCACTTACAAGTAAAACTAGCTAAAATGTGCCTGGCTGTTGATCACTGAAATGCTCATTCTGGGTACATTTTTGGTATACATTTGCTTCTGCCGGGTCAGCTGAGCAGTGAATTTCTACTTAACTACCTCCTATCAGGAGAGACCTCAGGGCTGCATCCTTTCAGCGCAGTACTGAGCCTGAAAAGCGTTTACAACCCCACTTACAAGTAAAACTAGCTAAAATGTGCCTGGCTGCTGTTCACTGAAAAGCTCATTCTGGGTACATTTTTGGTATACATTTTCTTCTGTGGGTCAGCTGAGAGGTAAATTTCTACTTAACTACCTCCTATCAGGAGAGACCTCAGGGCTGCATCTTTTGAGCGCAGTACTGAGCCTGATACCCGTTTCCAACCCCACTTACAAGTAAAACTAGGTAAAATGTGCCTGGCTGCTGTTCACTGAAAAGCTCATTCTGGGTACATTTTTGGCATACATTTGCTTCTCCCGGGTCAGCTGAGCAGCGAATTTCTACTTAACTACCTCCTATCAGGAGAGACCTCAGGGCTGCATCTTTTGAGCGCAGTACTGAGCCTGAAAACCGTTTACAACCCCACTTACAAGTAAAACTAGCTAAAAAGTGCCTGGCTGCTGGTCACTGAAAAGCTCATTCTGCATACATTTTTGGCATATATTTGCTCCTGCCGGGTCAGCTGAGCAGCAAATTTCTACTTAACTATTCCCTAATCAGGAGAGACCTCAGGGCTGCATCCTTTGAGCGCAGTACTGAGCCTGAAAAGCGTTTACAACCCCACTTACAAGTAAAACTAGCTAAAATGTGCCTGGCTGCTGTTCACTGAAAAGGACATTCTGGGTACTTTTTGGTATACATTTGCTTCTGCCGGGTCAGCTGAGCAGTGAAATTCTACTTAACTACCTCCTATCAGGAGAGAACTCAGGGCTGCGTCTTTTGAGCGCAGTACTGAGCCTGAAAACCGTTTCCAACCCCACTTACAGGTAAAACTAGCTAACATGTGCCTGGCTGCTGTTCACTGAAAAGCTCATTCTGGGTACATTTTTGGTATACATTTTCTTCTGCCGGGTCAGCTGAGAGGTAAATTTCTACTTAACTACCTCCTATCAGGAGAGACCTCAGGGCTGCATCTTTTGAGCGCAGTACTGAGCCTGATACCCGTTTCCAACCCCACTTACAAGTAAAACTAGCTAAAATGTGCCTGGCTGCTGTTCACTGAAAAGCTCATTCTGGGTACATTTTTGGCATACATTTGCTTCTCCCGGGTCAGCTGAGCAGCGAATTTCTACTTAACTACCTCCTATCAGGAGAGACCTCAGGGCTGCATCTTTTGAGCGCAGTACTGAGCCTGAAAACCGTTTACAACCCCACTTACAAGTAAAACTAGCTAAAATGTGCCTGGCTGCTGTTCACTGAAAAGCTAATTCTGCATACATTTTTGGCATACATTTGTTTCTGCCGGGTCAGCTGAGCAGTGAATTTCTACTTAACTACCTCCTTTCAGGAGAGACTTCAGGGCTGCATCTTTTGAGCGCAGTACTGAGCCTGAAAACCGTTTACAACCCCACTTACAAGTAAAACTAGCTAAAATGTGCCTGGCTGCTGGTCACTGAAAAGCTCATTCTGCATACATTTTTGGCATATATTTGCTCCTGCCGGGTCAGCTGAGCAGCAAATTTCTACTTAACTACCTCCTATCAGGAGAGACCTCAGGGCTGCATCTTTTGAGCGCAGTACTGAGCCTGAAAACCGTTTACAACCCCACTTACAAGTAAAACTAGCTAAAATGTGCCTGGCTGCTGGTCACTGAAAAGCTCATTCTGCATACATTTTTGGCATATATTTGCTCCTGCCGGGTCAGCTGAGCAGCGAATTTTTACTTAACTACCCCCTAATCAGGAGAGACCTCAGGGCTGCATCCTTTGAGCGCAGTACTGAGCCTGAAAACCGTTTCCAACCCCACTTACAGGTAAAACTAGCTAAAATGTGCCTGGCTGCTGTTCACTGAAAAGCTCATTCTGGGTACATTTTTGGTATACATTTTCTTCTGCCGGGTCAGCTGAGAGGTAAATTTCTACTTAACTACCTCCTATCAGGAGAGACCTCAGGGCTGCATCTTTTGAGCGCAGTACTGAGCCTGATACCCGTTTCCAACCCCACTTACAAGTAAAACTAGCTAAAATGTGCCTGGCTGCTGTTCACTGAAAAGCTCATTTTGGGTACATTTTTGGCATACATTTGCTTCTCCCGGGTCAGCTGAGCAGCGAATTTCTACTTAACTACCTCCTATCAGGAGAGACCTCAGGGCTGCATCTTTTGAGCGCAGTACTGAGCCTGAAAACCGTTTACAACCCCACTTACAAGTAAAACTAGCTAAAATGTGCCTGGCTGCTGTTCACTGAAAAGCTAATTCTGCATACATTTTTGGCATACATTTGTTTCTGCCGGGTCAGCTGAGCAGTGAATTTCTACTTAACTACCTCCTTTCAGGAGAGACTTCAGGGCTGCATCTTTTGAGCGCAGTACTGAGCCTGAAAACCGTTTACAACCCCACTTACAAGTAAAACTAGCTAAAATGTGCCTGGCTGCTGGTCACTGAAAAGCTCATTCTGGGTACATTTTTGGCATACATTTGCTTCTCCCGGGTCAGCTGGGCAGCGAATTTCTACTTAACTACCTCCTATCAGGAGAGACCTCAGGGCTGCATCTTTTGAGCGCAGTACTGAGCCTGAAAACCGTTTACAACCCCACTTACAAGTAAAACTAGCTAAAATGTGCCTGGCTGCTGGTCACTGAAAAGCTCATTCTGCATACATTTTTGGCATATATTTGCTCCTGCCGGGTCAGCTGAGCAGCGAATTTTTACTTAACTACCCCCTAATCAGGAGAGACCTCAGGGCTGCATCCTTTGAGCGCAGTACTGAGCCTGAAAAGCGTTTACAACCCCACTTACAAGTAAAACTAGCTAAAATGTGCCTGGCTGCTGTTCACTGAAAAGGACATTCTGGGTACTTTTTGGTATACATTTGCTTCTGCCGGGTCAGCTGAGCAGTGAATTTCTACTTAACTACCTCCTATCAGGAGAGAACTCAGGGCTGCGTCTTTTGAGCGCAGTACTGAGCCTGAAAACCGTTTCCAACCCCACTTACAGGTAAAACTAGCTAAAATGTGCCTGGCTGCTGTTCACTGAAAAGCTCATTCTGGGTACATTTTTGGTATACATGTGCTTCTGCCGGGTCTCCTGAGCAGTGAATTTCTACATAACTACCTCCTATCAGGAGAGACCTCAGGGCTGCATCTTTTGAGCGCAGTACTGAGCCTGATACCCGTTTCCAACCCCACTTACATGTAAAACTAGCTAAAATGTGCCTGGCTGCTGTTCACTGAAAAGCTCATTCTGGGTACATTTTTGGCATACATTTGCTTCTCCCGGGTCAGCTGAGCAGCGAATTTCTACTTAACTACCTCCTATCAGGAGAGACCTCAGGGCTGCATCTTTTGAGCGCAGTACTGAGCCTGAAAACCGTTTACAACCCCACTTACAAGTAAAACTAGCTAAAATGTGCCTGGCTGCTGGTCACTGAAAAGCTCATTCTGCATACATTTTTGCCATATATTTGCTCCTGCCGGGTCAGCTGAGCAGCAAATTTCTACTTAACTACCTACCTATCAGGAGAGACCTCAGGGCTGCATCTTTTGCGCGCAGTACTGAGCCTGAAAACCGTTTACAACCCCACTTACAAGTAAAACTAGCTAAAATGTGCCTGGCTGTTGTTCACTGAAATGCTCATTCTGGGTACATTTTTGGTATACATTTGCTTCTGCCGGGTCAGCTGAGCAGTGAATTTCTACTTAACTACCTACTATCAGGAGAGACCTCAGGGCTGCATCCTTTCAGCGCAGTACTGAGCCTGAAAAGCGTTTACAACCCCACTTACAAGTAAAACTAGCTAAAATGTGCCTGGCTGCTGTTCACTGAAAAGCTCATTCTGGGTACATTTTTGGTATACATTTTCTTCTGCCGGGTCAGCTGAGAGGTAAATTTCTACTTAACTACCTCCTATCAGGAGAGACCTCAGGGCTGCATCTTTTGAGCGCAGTACTGAGCCTGATACCCGTTTCCAACCCCACTTACAAGTAAAACTAGCTAAAATGTGCCTGGCTGCTGTTCACTGAAAAGCTCATTCTGGGTACATTTTTGGCATACATGTGCTTCTCCCGGGTCAGCTGAGCAGCGAATTTCTACTTAACTACCTCCTATCAGGAGAGACCTCAGGGCTGCATCTTTTGAGCGCAGTACTGAGCCTGAAAACCGTTTACAACCCCACTTACAAGTAAAACTAGCTAAAATGTGCCTGGCTGCTGGTCACTGAAAAGCTCATTCTGCATACATTTTTGGCATATATTTGCTCCTGCCGGGTCAGCTGAGCAGCAAATTTCTACTTAACTACCTCCTTTCAGGAGAGACCTCAGGGCTGCATCTTTTGAGCGCAGTACTGAGCCTGAAAACCGTTTACAACCCCACTTACAAGTAAAACTAGCTAAAATGTGCCTGGCTGCTGTTCACTGAAAAGCTAATTCTGCATACATTTTTGGCATACATTTGTTTCTGCCGGGTCAGCTGAGCAGTGAATTTCTACTTAACTACCTCCTTTCAGGAGAGACTTCAGGGCTGCATCTTTTGAGCGCAGTACTGAGCCTGAAAACCGTTTACAACCCCACTTACAAGTAAAACTAGCTAAAATGTGCCTGGCTGTTGTTCACTGAAATGCTCATTCTGGGTACATTTTTGGTATACATTTGCTTCTGCCGGGTCAGCTGAGCAGTGAATTTCTACTTAACTACCTCCTATCAGGAGAGACCTCAGGGCTGCATCCTTTCAGCGCAGTACTGAGCCTGAAAAGCGTTTACAACCCCACTTACAAGTAAAACTAGCTAAAATGTGCCTGGCTGCTGTTCACTGAAAAGCTCATTCTGGGTGCATTTTTGGTATACATTTTCTTCTGTGGGTCAGCTGAGAGGTACATTTCTACTTAACTACCTCCTATCAGGAGAGACCTCAGGGCTGCATCTTTTGAGCGCAGTACTGAGCCTGATACCCGTTTCCAACCCCACTTACAAGTAAAACTAGCTAAAATGTGCCTGGCTGCTGTTCACTGAAAAGCTCATTCTGGGTACATTTTTGGCATACATTTGCTTCTCCCGGGTCAGCTGAGCAGCGAATTTCTACTTAACTACCTCCTATCAGGAGAGACCTCAGGGCTGCATCTTTTGAGCGCAGTACTGAGCCTGAAAACCGTTTACAACCCCACTTACAAGTAAAACTAGCTAAAATGTGCCTGGCTGCTGGTCACTGAAAAGCTCTTTCTGCATACATTTTTGGCATATATTTGCTCCTGCCGGGTCAGCTGAGCAGCAAATTTCTACTTAACTATTCCCTAATCAGGAGAGACCTCAGGGCTGCATCCTTTGAGCGCAGTACTGAGCCTGAAAAGCGTTTACAACCCCACTTACAAGTAAAACTAGCTAAAATGTGCCTGGCTGCTGTTCACTGAAAAGGACATTCTGGGTACTTTTTGGTATACATTTGCTTCTGCCGGGTCAGCTGAGCAGTGAATTTCTACTTAACTACCTCCTATCAGGAGAGAACTCAGGGCTGCGTCTTTTGAGCGCAGTACTGAGCCTGAAAACCGTTTCCAACCCCACTTACAGGTAAAACTAGCTAAAATGTGCCTGGCTGCTGTTCACTGAAAAGCTCATTCTGGGTACATTTTTGGTATACATTTTCTTCTGCCGGGTCAGCTGAGAGGTAAATTTCTACTTAACTACCTCCTATCAGGAGAGACCTCAGGGCTGCATCTTTTGAGCGCAGTACTGAGCCTGATACCCGTTTCCAACCCCACTTACAAGTAAAACTAGCTAAAATGTGCCTGGCTGCTGTTCACTGAAAAGCTCATTCTGGGTACATTTTTGGCATACATTTGCTTCTCCCGGGTCAGCTGAGCAGCGAATTTCTACTTAACTACCTCCTATCAGGAGAGACCTCAGGGCTGCATCTTTTGAGCGCAGTACTGAGCCTGAAAACCGTTTACAACCCCACTTACAAGTAAAACTAGCTAAAATGTGCCTGGCTGCTGTTCACTGAAAAGGACATTCAGGGTACTTTTTGGTATACATTTGCTTCTGCCGGGTCAGCTGAGCAGCGAATTTCTACTTAACTACCTCCTATCAGGAGAGACCTCAGGGCTGCATCTTTTGAGCGCAGTACTGAGCCTGAAAACCGTTTACAACCCCACTTACAAGTAAAACTAGCTAAAATGTGCCTGGCTGCTGGTCACTGAAAAGCTCATTCTGCATACATTTTTGGCATATATTTGCTCCTGCCGGGTCAGCTGAGCAGCGAATTTTTACTTAACTACCCCCTAATCAGGAGAGACCTCAGGGCTGCATCCTTTGAGCGCAGTACTGAGCCTGATACCCGTTTCCAACCCCACTTACAAGTAAAACTAGCTAAAATGTGCCTGGCTGCTGTTCACTGAAAAGCTCATTCTGGGTACCTTTTTGGCATACATTTGCTTCTCCCGGGTCAGCTGAGCAGCGAATTTCTACTTAACTACCTCCTATCAGGAGAGACCTCAGGGCTGCATCTTTTGAGCGCAGTACTGAGCCTGAAAACCGTTTACAACCCCACTTACAAGTAAAACTAGCTAAAATGTGCCTGGCTGCTGGTCACTGAAAAGCTCATTCTGCATACATTTTTGCCATATATTTGCTCCTGCCGGGTCAGCTGAGCAGCAAATTTCTACTAAACTACCTACGTATCAGGAGAGACCTCAGGGCTGCATCTTTTGAGCGCAGTACTGAGCCTGAAAACCGTTTACAACCCCACTTACAAGTAAAACTAGCTAAAATGTGCCTGGCTGTTGTTCACTGAAATGCTCATTCTGGGTACATTTTTGGTATACATTTGCTTCTGCCGGGTCAGCTGAGCAGTGAATTTCTACTTAACTACCTACTATCAGGAGAAACCTCAGGGCTGCATCCTTTCAGCGCAGTACTGAGCCTGAAAAGCGTTTACAACCCCACTTACAAGTAAAACTACCTAAAATGTGCCTGGCTGCTGTTCACTGAAAAGCTCATTCTGGGTACATTTTTGGTATACATTTTCTTCTGCCGGGTCAGCTGAGAGGTAAATTTCTACTTAACTACCTCCTATCAGGAGAGACCTCAGGGCTGCATCTTTTGAGCGCAGTACTGAGCCTGATACCCGTTTCCAACCCCACTTACAAGTAAAACTAGCTAAAATGTGCCTGGCTGCTGTTCACTGAAAAGCTCATTCTGGGTACATTTTTGGCATACATGTGCTTCTCCCGGGTCAGCTGAGCAGCAAATTTCTACTTAACTACCTCCTTTCAGGAGAGACCTCAGGGCTGCATCTTTTGAGCGCAGTACTGGGCCTGAAAACCGTTTATAACCCCACTTACAAGTAAAACTAGCTAAAATGTGCCTGGCTGCTGTTCACTGAAAAGCTCATTCTGCATACATTTTTGGCATACATTTGTTTCTGCCGGGTCAGCTGAGCAGTGAATTTCTACTTAACTACCTCCTATCAGGAGAGACCTCAGGGCTGCATCCTTTCAGCGCAGTACTGAGCCTGAAAAGCGTTTACAACCCCACTTACAAGTAAAACTAGCTAAAATGTGCCTGGCTGCTGTTCACTGAAAAGCTCATTCTGGGTACATTTTTGGTATACATTTTCTTCTGTGGGTCAGCTGAGAGGTAAATTTCTACTTAACTACCTCCTATCAGGAGAGACCTCAGGGCTGCATCTTTTGAGCGCAGTACTGAGCCTGATACCCGTTTCCAACCCCACTTACAAGTAAAACTAGTTAAAATGTGCCTGGCTGCTGTTCACTGAAAAGCTCATTCTGGGTACATTTTTGGCATACATTTGCTTCTCCCGGGTCAGCTGAGCAGCGAATTTCTACTTAACTACCTCCTATCAGGAGAGACCTCAGGGCTGCATCTTTTGAGCGCAGTACTGAGCCTGAAAACCGTTTACAACTCCACTTACAAGTAAAACTAGCTAAAATGTGCCTGGCTGCTGGTCACTGAAAAGCTCATTCTGCATACATTTTTGGCATATATTTGCTCCTGCCGGGTCAGCTGAGCAGCGAATTTTTACTTAACTACCCCCTAATCAGGAGAGACCTCAGGGCTGCATCCTTTGAGCGCAGTACTGAGCCTGAAAACTGTTTACAACCCCACTTACAAGTAAAACTAGCTAAAATGTGCCTGGCTGTTGTTCACTGAAATGCTCATTCTGGGTACATTTTTGGTATACATTTGCTTCTGCCGGGTCAGCTGAGCAGTGAATTTCTACTTAACTACCTACTATCAGGAGAGACCTCAGGGCTGAATCCTTTCAGCGCAGTACTGAGCCTGAAAAGCGTTTACAACCCCACTTACAAGTAAAACTAGCTAAAATGTGCCTGGCTGCTGTTCACTGAAAAGCTCATTCTGGGTACATTTTTGGTATACATTTTCTTCTGCCGGGTCAGCTGAGAGGTAAATTTCTACTTAACTACCTCCTATCAGGAGAGACCTCAGGGCTGCATCTTTTGAGCGCAGTACTGAGCCTGATACCCGTTTCCAACCCCACTTACAAGTAAAACTAGCTAAAATGTGCCTGGCTGCTGTTCACTGAAAAGCTCATTCTGGGTACATTTTTGGCATACATGTGCTTCTCCCGGGTCAGCTGAGCAGCGAATTTCTACTTAACTACCTCCTATCAGGAGAGACCTCAGGGCTGCATCTTTTGAGCGCAGTACTGAGCCTGAAAACCGTTTACAACCCCACTTACAAGTAAAACTAGCTAGAATGTGCCTGGCTGCTGGTCACTGAAAAGCTCATTCTGCATACATTTTTGGCATATATTTGCTCCTGCCGGGTCAGCTGAGCAGCAAATTTCTACTTAACTACCTCCTTTCAGGAGAGACCTCAGGGCTGCATCTTTTGAGCGCAGTACTGAGCCTGAAAACCGTTTACAACCCCACTTACAAGTAAAACTAGCTAAAATGTGCCTGGCTGCTGTTCACTGAAAAGCTAATTCTGCATACATTTTTGGCATACATTTGTTTCTGCCGGGTCAGCTGAGCAGTGAATTTCTACTTAACTACCTCCTTTCAGGAGAGACTTCAGGGCTGCATCTTTTGAGCGCAGTACTGAGCCTGAAAACCGTTTACAACCCCACTTACAAGTAAAACTAGCTAAAATGTGCCTGGCTGTTGTTCACTGAAATGCTCATTCTGGGTACATTTTTGGTATACATTTGCTTCTGCCGGGTCAGCTGAGCAGTGAATTTCTACTTAACTACCTCCTATCAGGAGAGACCTCAGGGCTGCATCCTTTCAGCGCAGTACTGAGCCTGAAAAGCGTTTACAACCCCACTTACAAGTAAAACTAGCTAAAATGTGCCTGGCTGCTGTTCACTGAAAAGCTCATTCTGGGTACATTTTTGGTATACATTTTCTTCTGTGGGTCAGCTGAGAGGTAAATTTCTACTTAACTACCTCCTATCAGGAGAGACCTCAGGGCTGCATCTTTTGAGCGCAGTACTGAGCCTGATACCCGTTTCCAACCCCACTTACAAGTAAAACTAGCTAAAATGTGCCTGGCTGCTGTTCACTGAAAAGCTCATTCTGGGTACATTTTTGGCATACATTTGCTTCTCCCGGGTCAGCTGAGCAGCGAATTTCTACTTAACTACCTCCTATCAGGAGAGATTTCAGGGCTGCATCTTTTGAGCGCAGTACTGAGCCTGAAAACCGTTTACAACCCCACTTACAAGTAAAACTAGCTAAAATGTGCCTGGCTGCTGGTCACTGAAAAGCTCATTCTGCATACATTTTTGGCATATATTTGCTCCTGCCGGGTCAGCTGAGCAGCAAATTTTTACTTAACTACCCCCTAATCAGGAGAGACCTCAGGGCTGCATCCTTTGAGCGCAGTACTGAGCCTGAAAAGCGTTTACAACCCCACTTACAAGTAAAACCAGCTAAAATGTGCCTGGCTGCTGTTCACTGAAAAGGACATTCTGGGTACTTTTTGGTATACATTTGCTTCTGCCGGGTCAGCTGAGCAGTGAATTTCTACATAACTACCTCCTATCAGGAGAGACCTCAGGGCTGCATCTTTTGAGCGCAGTACTGAGCCTGAAAACCGTTTACAACCCCACTTACAAGTAAAACTAGATAAAATGTGCCTGGCTGCTGGTCACTGAAAAGCTCATTCTGCATACATTTTTGGCATATATTTGCTCCTGCCGGGTCAGCTGAGCAGCAAATTTCTACTTAACTATTCCCTAATCAGGAGAGACCTCAGGGCTGCATCCTTTGAGCGCAGTACTGAGCCTGAAAAGCGTTTACAACCCCACTTACAAGTAAAACTAGCTAAAATGTGCCTGGCTGCTGTTCACTGAAAAGGACATTCTGGGTACTTTTTGGTATACATTTGCTTCTGCTGGGTCAGCTGAGCAGCGAATTTCTACTTAACTACCTCCTATCAGGAGAGACCTCAGGGCTGCATCTTTTGAGCGCAGTACTGAGCCTGAAAACCGTTTACAACCCCACTTACAAGTAAAACTAGCTAAAATGTGCCTGGCTGCTGGTCACTGAAAAGCTCATTCTGCATACATTTTTGGCATATATTTGCTCCTGCCGGGTCAGCTGAGCAGCAAATTTCTACTTTACTACCTAACTATCAGGAGAGACCTCAGGGCTGCATCTTTTGAGCGCAATACTGAGCCTGAAAACCGTTTACAACCCCACTTACAAGTAAAACTAGCTAAAATGTGCCTGGCTGTTGTTCACTGAAATGCTCATTCTGGGTACATTTTTGGTATACATTTGCTTCTGCCGGGTCAGCTGAGCAGTGAATTTCTACTTAACTACCTACTATCAGGAGAGACCTCAGGGCTGAATCCTTTCAGCGCAGTACTGAGCCTGAAAAGCGTTTACAACCCCACTTACAAGTAAAACTAGCTAAAATGTGCCTGGCTGCTGTTCACTGAAAAGCTCATTCTGGGTACATTTTTGGTATACATTTTCTTCTGCCGGGTCAGCTGAGAGGTAAATTTCTACTTAACTACCTCCTATCAGGAGAGACCTCAGGGCTGCATCTTTTGAGCGCAGTACTGAGCCTGATACCCGTTTCCAACCCCACTTACAAGTAAAACTAGCTAAAATGTGCCTGGCTGCTGTTCACTGAAAAGCTCATTCTGGGTACATTTTTGGCATACATGTGCTTCTCCCGGGTCAGCTGAGCAGCGAATTTCTACTTAACTACCTCCTATCAGGAGAGACCTCAGGGCTGCATCTTTTGAGCGCAGTACTGAGCCTGAAAACCGTTTACAACCCCACTTACAAGTAAAACTAGCTAAAATGTGCCTGGCTGCTGGTCACTGAAAAGCTCATTCTGCATACATTTTTGGCATATATTTGCTCCTGCCGGGTCAGCTGAGCAGCAAATTTCTACTTAACTACCTCCTTTCAGGAGAGACCTCAGGGCTGCATCTTTTGAGCGCAGTACTGGGCCTGAAAACCGTTTACAACCCCACTTACAAGTAAAACTAGCTCAAATGTGCCTGGCTGCTGTTCACTGAAAAGCTCATTCTGGGTACATTTTTGGCATACATTTGCTTCTCCCGGGTCAGCTGAGCAGCGAATTTCTACTTAACTACCTCCTATCAGGAGAGACCTCAGGGCTGCATCTTTTGAGCGCAGTACTGAGCCTGAAAACCGTTTACAACCCCACTTACAAGTAAAACTAGCTAAAATGTGCCTGGCTGCTGGTCACTGAAAAGCTCATTCTGCATACATTTTTGGCATATATTTGCTCCTGCCGGGTCAGCTGAGCAGCGAATTTTTACTTAACTACCCCCTAATCAGGAGAGACCTCAGGGCTGCATCCTTTGAGCGCAGTACTGAGCCTGAAAAGCGTTTACAACCCCACTTACAAGTAAAACCAGCTAAAATGTGCCTGGCTGCTGTTCACTGAAAAGGACATTCTGGGTACTTTTTGGTATACATTTGCTTCTGCCGGGTCAGCTGAGCAGTGAATTTCTACTTAACTACCTCCTATCAGGAGAGAACTCAGGGCTGCGTCTTTTGAGCGCAGTACTGAGCCTGAAAACCGTTTCCAACCCCACTTACAGGTAAAACTAGCTAAAATGTGCCTGGCTGCTGTTCACTGAAAAGCTCATTCTGGGTACATTTTTGGTATACATGTGCTTCTGCCGGGTCTCCTGAGCAGTGAATTTCTACATAACTACCTCCTATCAGGAGAGACCTCAGGGCTGCATCTTTTGAGCGCAGTACTGAGCCTGATACCCGTTTCCAACCCCACTTACAAGTAAAACTAGCTAAAATGTGCCTGGCTGCTGGTCACTGAAAAGCTCATTCTGCATACATTTTTGGCATATATTTGCTCCTGCCGGGTCAGCTGAGCAGCAAATTTCTACTTAACTACCTACCTATCAGGAGAGACCTCAGGGCTGCATCTTTTGAGCGCAGTACTGAGCCTGAAAACCGTTTACAACCCCACTTACAAGTAAAACTAGCTAAAATGTGCCTGGCTGTTGTTCACTGAAATGCTCATTCTGGGTACATTTTTGGTATACATTTGCTTCTGCCGGGTCAGCTGAGCAGTGAATTTCTACTTAACTACCTCCTATCAGGAGAGACCTCAGGGCTGCATCCTTTCAGCGCAGTACTGAGCCTGAAAAGCGTTTACAACCCCACTTACAAGTAAAACTAGCTAAAATGTGCCTGGCTGCTGTTCACTGAAAAGCTCATTCTGGGTACATTTTTGGTATACATTTTCTTCTGCCGGGTCAGCTGAGAGGTAAATTTCTACTTAACTACCTCCTATCAGGAGAGACCTCAGGGCTGCATCTTTTGAGCGCAGTACTGAGCCTGATACCCGTTTCCAAACCCACTTACAAGTAAAACTAGCTAAAATGTGCCTGGCTGCTGTTCACTGAAAAGCTCATTCTGGGTACATTTTTGGCATACATGTGCTTCTCCCGGGTCAGCTGAGCAGCGAATTTCTACTTAACTACCTCCTATCAGGAGAGACCTCAGGGCTGCATCTTTTGAGCGCAGTACTGAGCCTGAAAACCGTTTACAACCCCACTTACAAGTAAAACTAGCTAAAATGTGCCTGGCTGCTGGTCACTGAAAAGCTCATTCTGCATACATTTTTGGCATATATTTGCTCCTGCCGGGTCAGCTGAGCAGCAAATTTCTACTTAACTACCTCCCATCAGGAGAGACCTCAGGGCTGCATCTTTTGAGCGCAGTACTGAGCCTGAAAACCGTTTACAACCCCACTTACAAGTAAAACTAGCTAAAATGTGCCTGGCTGCTGTTCACTGAAAAGCTAATTCTGCATACATTTTTGGCATACATTTGTTTCTGCCGGGTCAGCTGAGCAGTGAATTTCTACTTAACTACCTCCTTTCAGGAGAGACTTCAGGGCTGCATCTTTTGAGCGCAGTACTGAGCCTGAAAACCGTGTACAACCCCACTTACAAGTAAAACTAGCTAAAATGTGCCTGGCTGTTGTTCACTGAAAAGCTCATTCTGGGTACATTTTTGGTATACATTTTCTTCTGCCGGGTCAGCTGATAGGTAAATTTCTACTTAACTACCTCCTATCAGGAGAGACCTCAGGGCTGCATCCTTTCAGCACAGTACTGAGGCTGAAAAGCGTTTACAACCCCACTTACACGTAAAACGAGCTAAAATGTGCCTGGCTGCTGTTCACTGAAAAGGTCATTATGGGTACATTTTTGGTATACATTTGCTTCTGCTGGGTCAGCTGAGCAGTGAATTTCTACTTAACTACCTCCTATCAGGGACTACTACCTCCTATCAGGAGAGACCTCAGGGCTGCATCTTTTGAGCGCAGTACTGAGCCTGAAAACCGTTTACAACCCCACTTACAAGTAAAACTAGCTAAAATGTGCCTGGCTGCTGGTCACTGAAAAGCTCATTCTGCATACATTTTTGGCATATATTTGCTCCTGCCGGGTCAGCTGAGCAGCAAATTTCTACTTAACTACCTCCTTTCAGGAGAGACCTCAGGGCTGCATCTTTTGAGCGCAGTACTGAGCCTGAAAACCGTTTACAACCCCACTTACAAGTAAAACTAGCTAAAATGTGCCTGGCTGCTGTTCACTGAAAAGCTAATTCTGCATACATTTTTGGCATACATTTATTTCTGCCGGGTCAGCTGAGCAGTGAATTTCTACTTAACTACCTCCTTTCAGGAGAGACTTCAGGGCTGCATCTTTTGAGCGCAGTACTGAGCCTGAAAACCGTTTACAACCCCACTTACAAGTAAAACTAGCTAAAATGTGCCTGGCTGTTGTTCACTGAAATGCTCATTCTGGGTACATTTTTGGTATACATTTGCTTCTGCCGGGTCAGCTGAGCAGTGAATTTCTACTTAACTACCTCCTATCAGGAGAGACCTCAGGGCTGCATCCTTTCAGCGCAGTACTGAGCCTGAAAAGCGTTTACAACCCCACTTACAAGTAACTAGCTAAAATGTGCCTGGCTGCTGTTCACTGAAAAGCTCATTCTGGGTACATTTTTGGTATACATTTTCTTCTGTGGGTCAGCTGAGAGGTAAATTTCTACTTAACTACCTCCTATCAGGAGAGACCTCAGGGCTGCATCTTTTGAGCGCAGTACTGAGCCTGATACCCGTTTCCAACCCCACTTACGAGTAAAACTAGCTAAAATGTGCCTGGCTGCTGTTCACTGAAAAGCTCATTCTGCATACATTTTTGGCATATATTTGCTCCTGCCGGGTCAGCTGAGCAGCAAATTTCTACTTAACTATTCCCTAATCAGGAGAGACCTCAGGGCTGCATCCTTTGAGCGCAGTACTGAGCCTGAAAAGCGTTTACAACCCCACTTACAAGTAAAACTAGCTAAAATGTGCCTGGCTGCTGTTCACTGAAAAGGACATTCTGGGTACTTTTTGGTATACATTTGCTTCTGCCGGGTCAGCTGAGCAGCGAATTTCTACTTAACTACCTCCTATCAGGAGAGACCTCAGGGCTGCATCTTTTGAGCGCAGTACTGAGCCTGAAAACCGTTTACAACCCCACTTACAAGTAAAACTAGCTAAAATGTGCCTGGCTGCTGGTCACTGAAAAGCTCATTCTGCATACATTTTTGGCATATATTTGCTCCTGCCGGGTCAGCTGAGCAGCGAATTTTTACTTAACTACCCCCTAATCAGGAGAGACCTCAGGGCTGCATCCTTTGAGCGCAGTACTGAGCCTGAAAATCGTTTACAACCCCACTTACAAGTAAAACTAGCTAAAATGTGCCTGGCTGCTGTTCACTGAAAAGGACATTCTGGGTACTTTTTGGTATACATTTGCTTCTGCCGGGTCAGCTGAGCAGTGAATTTCTACTTAACTACCTCCTATCAGGAGAGAACTCAGGGCTGCGTCTTTTGAGCGCAGTACTGAGCCTGAAAACCGTTTCCAACCCCACTTACAGGTAAAACTAGCTAAAATGTGCCTGGCTGCTGTTCACTGAAAAGCTCATTCAGGGTACATTTTTGGTATACATGTGCTTCTGCCGGGTCTCCTGAGCAGTGAATTTCTACATAACTACCTCCTATCAGGAGAGACCTCAGGGCTGCATCTTTTGAGCGCAGTACTGAGCCTGATACCCGTTTCCAACCCCACTTACAAGTAAAACTAGCTAAAATGTGCCTGGCTGCTGTTCACTGAAAAGCTCATTCTGGGTACATTTTTGGCATACATTTGCTTCTCCCGGGTCAGCTGAGCAGCGAATTTCTACTTAACTACCTCCTATCAGGAGAGACCTCGGGGCTGCATCTTTTGAGCGCAGTACTGAGCCTGAAAACCGTTTACAACCCCACTTACAAGTAAAACTAGCTAAAATGTGCCTGGCTGCTGGTCACTGAAAAGCTCATTCTGCATACATTTTTGGCATATATTTGCTCCTGCCGGGTCAGCTGAGCAGCAAATTTCTACTTTACTACCTAACTATCAGGAGAGACCTCAGGGCTGCATCTTTTGAGCGCAGTACTGAGCCTGAAAACCGTTTACAACCCCACTTACAAGTAAAACTAGCTAAAATGTGCCTGGCTGTTGTTCACTGAAATGCTCATTCTGGGTACATTTTTGGTATACATTTGCTTCTGCCGGGTCAGCTGAGCAGTGAATTTCTACTTAACTACCTACTATCAGGAGAGACCTCAGGGCTGAATCCTTTCAGCGCAGTACTGAGCCTGAAAAGCGTTTACAACCCCACTTACAAGTAAAACTAGCTAAAATGTGCCTGGCTGCTGTTCACTGAAAAGCTCATTCTGGGTACATTTTTGGTATACATTTTCTTCTGCCGGGTCAGCTGAGAGGTAAATTTCTACTTAACTACCTCCTATCAGGAGAGACCTCAGGGCTGCATCTTTTGAGCGCAGTACTGAGCCTGATACCCGTTTCCAACCCCACTTACAAGTAAAACTAGCTAAAATGTGCCTGGCTGCTGTTCACTGAAAAGCTCATTCTGGGTACATTTTTGGCATACATGTGCTTCTCCCGGGTCAGCTGAGCAGCGAATTTCTACTTAACTACCTCCTATCAGGAGAGACCTCAGGGCTGCATCTTTTGAGCGCAGTACTGAGCCTGAAAAACCGTTTACAACCCCACTTACAAGTAAAACTAGCTAAAATGTGCCTGGCTGCTGGTCACTGAAAAGCTCATTCTGCATACATTTTTGGCATATATTTGCTCCTGCCGGGTCAGCTGAGCAGCAAATTTCTACTTAACTACCTCCTTTCAGGATAGACCTCAGGGCTGCATCTTTTGAGCGCAGGACTGAGCCTGAAAACCGTTTACAACCCCACTTACAAGTAAAACTAGCTAAAATGTGCCTGGCTGCTGTTCACTGAAAAGCTAATTCTGCATACATTTTTGGCATACATTTGTTTCTGCCGGGTCAGCTGAGCAGTGAATTTCTACTTAACTACCTCCTTTCAGGAGAGACTTCAGGGCTGCATCTTTTGAGCGCAGTACTGAGCCTGATACCCGTTTCCAACCCCACTTACAAGTAAAACTAGCTAAAATGTGCCTGGCTGCTGTTCACTGAAAAGCTCATTCTGGGTACATTTTTGGCATACATTTGCTTCTCCCGGGTCAGCTGAGCAGCGAATTTCTACTTAACTACCTCCTATCAGGAGAGACCTCAGGGCTGCATCTTTTGAGCGCAGTACTGAGCCTGAAAACCGTTTACAACCCCACTTACAAGTAAAACTAGCTAAAATGTGCCTGGCTGCTGGTCACTGAAAAGCTCATTCTGCATACATTTTTGGCATATATTTGCTCCTGCCGGGTCAGCTGAGCAGCGAATTTTTACTTAACTACCCCCTAATCAGGAGAGACCTCAGGGCTGCATCCTTTGAGCGCAGTACTGAGCCTGAAAAGCGTTTACAACCCCACTTACAAGTAAAACTAGCTAAAATGTGCCTGGCTGCTGTTCACTGAAAAGGACATTCTGGGTACTTTTTGGTATACATTTGCTTCTGCCGGGTCAGCTGAGCAGTGAATTTCTACTTAACTACCTCCTATCAGGAGAGAACTCAGGGCTGCGTCTTTTGAGCGCAGTACTGAGCCTGAAAACCGTTTCCAACCCCACTTACAGGTAAAACTAGCTAAAATGTGCCTGGCTGCTGTTCACTGAAAAGCTCATTCTTGGTACATTTTTGGTATACATGTGCTTCTGCCGGGTCTCCTGAGCAGTGAATTTCTACATAACTACCTCCTATCAGGAGAGACCTCAGGGCTGCATCTTTTGAGCGCAGTACTGAGCCTGATACCCGTTTCCAACCCCACTTACAAGTAAAACTAGCTAAAATGTGCCTGGCTGCTGTTCACTGAAAAGATCATTCTGGGTACATTTTTGGCATACATTTGCTTCTCCCGGGTCAGCTGAGCAGCGAATTTCTACTTAACGACCTCCTATCAGGAGAGACCTCAGGGCTGCATCTTTTGAGCGCAGTACTGAGCCTGAAAACCGTTTACAACCCCACTTACAAGTAAAACTAGCTAAAATGTGCCTGGCTGCTGGTCACTGAAAAGCTCATTCTGCATACATTTTTGGCATATATTTGCTCCTGCCGGGTCAGCTGAGCAGCAAATTTCTACTTTACTACCTAACTATCAGGAGAGACCTCAGGGCTGCATCTTTTGAGCGCAGTACTGAGCCTGAAAACCGTTTACAACCCCACTTACAAGTAAAACTAGCTAAAATGTGCCTGGCTGTTGTTCACTGAAATGCTCATTCTGGGTACATTTTTGGTATACATTTGCTTCTGCCGGGTCAGCTGAGCAGTGAATTTCTACTTAACTACCTACTATCAGGAGAGACCTCAGGGCTGAATCCTTTCAGCGCAGTACTGAGCCTGAAAAGCGTTTACAACCCCACTTACAAGTAAAACTAGCTAAAATGTGCCTGGCTGCTGTATACTGAAAAGCTCATTCTGGGTACATTTTTGGTATACATTTTCTTCTGCCGGGTCAGCTGAGAGGTAAATTTCTACTTAACTACCTCCTATCAGGAGAGACCTCAGGGCTGCATCTTTTGAGCGCAGTACTGAGCCTGATACCCGTTTCCAACCCGACTTACAAGTAAAACTAGCTAAAATGTGCCTGGCTGCTGTTCACTGAAAAGCTCATTCTGGGTACATTTTTGGCATACATGTGCTTCTCCCGGGTCAGCTGAGCAGCGAATTTCTACTTAACTACCTCCTATCAGGAGAGACCTCAGGGCTGCATCTTTTGAGCGCAGTACTGAGCCTGAAAACCGTTTACAACCCCACTTACAAGTAAAACTAGCTAAAATGTGCCTGGCTGCTGGTCACTGAAAAGCTCATTCTGCATACATTTTTGGCATATATTTGCTCCTGCCGGGTCAGCTGAGCAGCAAATTTCTACTTAACTACCTCCTTTCAGGAGAGACCTCAGGGCTGCATCTTTTGAGCGCAGGACTGAGCCTGAAAACCGTTTACAACCCCACTTACAAGTAAAACTAGCTAAAATGTGCCTGGCTGCTGTTCACTGAAAAGCTAATTCTGCATACATTTTTGGCATACATTTGTTTCTGCCGGGTCAGCTGAGCAGTGAATTTCTACTTAACTACCTCCTTTCAGGAGAGACTTCAGGGCTGCATCTTTTGAGCGCAGTACTGAGCCTGATACCCGTTTCCAACCCCACTTACAAGTAAAACTAGCTAAAATGTGCCTGGCTGCTGTTCACTGAAAAGCTCATTCTGGGTACATTTTTGGCATACATTTGCTTCTCCCGGGTCAGCTGAGCAGCGAATTTCTACTTAACTACCTCCTATCAGGAGAGACCTCAGGGCTGCATCTTTTGAGCGCAGTACTGAGCCTGAAAACCGTTTACAACCCCACTTACAAGTAAAACTAGCTAAAATGTGCCTGGCTGCTGGTCACTGAAAAGCTCATTCTGCATACATTTTTGGCATATATTTGCTCCTGCCGGGTCAGCTGAGCAGCGAATTTTTACTTAACTACCCCCTAATCAGGAGAGACCTCAGGGCTGCATCCTTTGAGCGCAGTACTGAGCCTGAAAAGCGTTTACAACCCCACTTACAAGTAAAACCAGCTAAAATGTGCCTGGCTGCTGTTCACTGAAAAGGACATTCTGGGTACTTTTTGGTATACATTTGCTTCTGCCGGGTCAGCTGAGCAGTGAATTTCTACTTAACTACCTCCTATCAGGAGAGAACTCAGGGCTGCGTCTTTTGAGCGCAGTACTGAGCCTGAAAACCGTTTCCAACCCCACTTACAGGTAAAACTAGCTAAAATGTGCCTGGCTGCTGTTCACTGAAAAGCTCATTCTGGGTACATTTTTGGTATACATGTGCTTCTGCCGGGTCTCCTGAGCAGTGAATTTCTACATAACTACCTCCTATCAGGAGAGACCTCAGGGCTGCATCTTTTGAGCGCAGTACTGAGCCTGATACCCGTTTCCAACCCCACTTACAAGTAAAACTAGCTAAAATGTGCCTGGCTGCTGGTCACTGAAAAGCTCATTCTGCATACATTTTTGGCATATATTTGCTCCTGCCGGGTCAGCTGAGCAGCAAATTTCTACTTAACTACCTACCTATCAGGAGAGACCTCAGGGCTGCATCTTTTGAGCGCAGTACTGAGCCTGAAAACCGTTTACAACCCCACTTACAAGTAAAACTAGCTAAAATGTGCCTGGCTGTTGTTCACTGAAATGCTCATTATGGGTACATTTTTGGTATACATTTGCTTCTGCCGGGTCAGCTGAGCAGTGAATTTCTACTTAACTACCTCCTATCAGGAGAGACCTCAGGGCTGCATCCTTTCAGCGCAGTACTGAGCCTGAAAAGCGTTTACAACCCCACTTACAAGTAAAACTAGCTAAAATGTGCCTGGCTGCTGTTCACTGAAAAGCTCATTCTGGGTACATTTTTGGTATACATTTTCTTCTGCCGGGTCAGCTGAGAGGTAAATTTCTACTTAACTACCTCCTATCAGGAGAGACCTCAGGGCTGCATCTTTTGAGCGCAGTACTGAGCCTGATACCCGTTTCCAACCCCACTTACAAGTAAAACTAGCTAAAATGTGCCTGGCTGCTGTTCACTGAAAAGCTCATTCTGGGTACATTTTTGGCATACATGTGCTTCTCCCGGGTCAGCTGAGCAGCGAATTTCTACTTAACTACCTCCTATCAGGAGAGACCTCAGGGCTGCATCTTTTGAGCGCAGTACTGAGCCTGAAAACCGTTTACAACCCCACTTACAAGTAAAACTAGCTAAAATGTGCCTGGCTGCTGGTCACTGAAAAGCTCATTCTGCATACATTTTTGGCATATATTTGCTCCTGCCGGGTCAGCTGAGCAGCAAATTTCTACTTAACTACCTCCTATCAGGAGAGACCTCAGGGCTGCATCTTTTGAGCGCAGTACTGAGCCTGAAAACCGTTTACAACCCCACTTACAAGTAAAACTAGCTAAAATGTGCCTGGCTGCTGTTCACTGAAAAGCTAATTCTGCATACATTTTTGGCATACATTTGTTTCTGCCGGGTCAGCTGAGCAGTGAATTTCTACTTAACTACCTCCTTTCAGGAGAGACTTCAGGGCTGCATCTTTTGAGCGCAGTACTGAGCCTGAAAACCGTTTACAACCCCACTTACAAGTAAAACTAGCTAAAATGTGCCTGGCTGTTGTTCACTGAAAAGCTCATTCTGGGTACATTTTTGGTATACATTTTCTTCTGCCGGGTCAGTTGATAGGTAAATTTCTACTTAACTACCTCCTATCAGGAGAGACCTCAGGGCTGCATCCTTTCAGCGCAGTACTGAGCCTGAAAAGCGTTTACAACCCCACTTACACGTAAAACGAGCTAAAATGTGCCTGGCTGCTGTTCACTGAAAAGGTCATTCTGGGTACATTTTTTTGGTATACATTTGCTTCTGCCGGGTCAGCTGAGCAGTGAATTTCTACTTAACTACCTCCTATCAGGGACTACTACCTCCTATCAGGAGAGACCTCAGGGCTGCATCTTTTGAGCGCAGTACTGAGCCTGAAAACCGTTTACAACCCCACTTACAAGTAAAACTAGCTAAAATGTGCCTGGCTGTTGGTCACTGAAAAGCTCATTCTGCATACATTTTTGGCATATATTTGCTCCTGCCGGGTCAGCTGAGCAGCAAATTTCTACTTAACTACCTCCTTTCAGGAGAGACCTCAGGGCTGCATCTTTTGAGCGCAGTACTGAGCCTGAAAACCGTTTACAACCCCACTTACAAGTAAAACTAGCTAAAATGTGCCTGGCTGCTGTTCACAGAAAAGCTAATTCTGCATACATTTTTGGCATACATTTGTTTCTGCCGGGTCAGCTGAGCAGTGAATTTCTACTTAACTACCTCCTTTCAGGAGAGACTTCAGGGCTGCATCTTTTGAGCGCAGTACTGAGCCTGAAAACCGTTTACAACCCCAATTACAAGTAAAACTAGCTAAAATGTGCCTGGCTGTTGTTCACTGAAATGCTCATTCTGGGTACATTTTTGGTATACATTTGCTTCTGCCGGGTCAGCTGAGCAGTGAATTTCTACTTAACTACCTCCTATCAGGAGAGACCTCAGGGCTGCATCCTTTCAGCGCAGTACTGAGCCTGAAAAGCGTTTACAACCCCACTTACAAGTAAAACTAGCTAAAATGTGCCTGGCTGCTGTTCACTGAAAAGCTCATTCTGGGTACATTTTTGGTATACATTTTCTTCTGTGGGTCAGCTGAGAGGTAAATTTCTACTTAACTACCTCCTATCAGGAAAGACCTCAGGGCTGCATCTTTTGAGCGCAGTACTGAGCCTGATACCCGTTTCCAACCCCACTTACAAGTAAAACTAGCTAAAATGTGCCTGGCTGCTGTTCACTGAAAAGCTCATTCTGGGTACATTTTTGGCATACATTTGCTTCTCCCGGGTCAGCTGAGCAGCGAATTTCTACTTAACTACCTCCTATCAGGAGAGACCTCAGGGCTGCATCTTTTGAGCGCAGTACTGAGCCTGAAAACCGTTTACAACCCCACTTACAAGTAAAACTAGCTAAAATGTGCCTGGCTGCTGGTCACTGAAAAGCTCATTCTGCATACATTTTTGGCATATATTTGCTCCTGCCGGGTCAGCTGAGCAGCGAATTTTTACTTAACTACCCCCTAATCAGGAGAGACCTCAGGGCTGCATCCTTTGAGCGCAGTACTGAGCCTGAAAAGCGTTTACAACCCCACTTACAAGTAAAACCAGCTAAAATGTGCCTGGCTGCTGTTCACTGAAAAGGACATTCTGGGTACTTTTTGGTATACATTTGCTTCTGCCGGGTCAGCTGAGCAGTGAATTTCTACATAACTACCTCCTATCAGGAGAGACCTCAGGGCTGCATCTTTTGAGCGCAGTACTGAGCCTGAAAACCGTTTACAACCCCACTTACAAGTAAAACTAGCTAAAATGTGCCTGGCTGCTGGTCACTGAAAAGCTCATTCTGCATACATTTTTGGCATATATTTGCTCCTGCCGGGTCAGCTGAGCAGCAAATTTCTACTTTACTACCTAACTATCAGGAGAGACCTCAGGGCTGCATCTTTTGAGCGCAGTACTGAGCCTGAAAACCGTTTACAACCCCACTTACACGTAAAACTAGCTAAAATGTGCCTGGCTGTTGTTCACTGAAATGCTCATTCTGGGTACATTTTTGGTATACATTTGCTTCTGCCGGGTCAGCTGAGCAGTGAATTTCTACTTAACTACCTACTATCAGGAGAGACCTCAGGGCTGAATCCTTTCAGCGCAGTACTGAGCCTGAAAAGCGTTTACAACCCCACTTACAAGTAAAACTAGCTAAAATGTGCCTGGCTGCTGTTCACTGAAAAGCTCATTCTGGGTACATTTTTGGTATACATTTTCTTCTGCCGGGTCAGCTGAGAGGTAAATTTCTACTTAACTACCTCCTATCAGGAGAGACCTCAGGGCTGCATCTTTTGAGCGCAGTACTGAGCCTGAAAACCGTTTACAACCCCACTTACAAGTAAAACTAGCTAAAATGTGCCTGGCTGCTGGTCACTGAAAAGCTCATTCTGCATACATTTTTGGCATATATTTGCTCCTGCCGGGTCAGCTGAGCAGCAAATTTCTACTTAACTACCTCCTTTCAAGGAGAGACCTCAGGGCTGCATCTTTTGAGCGCAGTACTGAGCCTGAAAACCGTTTACAACCCCACTTACAAGTAAAAGTAGCTAAAATGTGCCTGGCTGCTGTTCACCGAAAAGCTAATTCTGCATACATTTTTGGCATACATTTGTTTCTGCCGGGTCAGCTGAGCAGTGAATTTCTATTTAACTACCTCCTTTCAGGAGAGACTTCAGGGCTGCATCTTTTGAGCGCAGTACTGAGCCTGAAAACCGTTTACAACCCCACTTACAAGTAAAACTAGCTAAAATGTGCCTGGCTGTTGTTCACTGAAATGCTCATTCTGGGTACATTTTTGGTATACATTTGCTTCTGCAGGGTCAGCTGAGCAGTGAATTTCTACTTAACTACCTACTATCAGGAGAGACCTCAGGGCTGAATCCTTTCAGCGCAGTACTGAGCCTGAAAAGCGTTTACAACCCCACTTACAAGTAAAACTAGCTAAAATGTGCCTGGCTGCTGTTCACTGAAAAGCTCATTCTGGGTACATTTTTGGTATACATTTTCTTCTGCCGGGTCAGCTGAGAGGTAAATTTCTACTTAACTACCTCCTATCAGGAGAGACCTCAGGGCTGCATCTTTTGAGCGCAGTACTGAGCCTGATACCCGTTTCCAACCCCACTTACAAGTAAAACTAGCTAAAATGTGCCTGGCTGCTGTTCACTGAAAAGCTCATTCTGGGTACATTTTTGGCATACATGTGCTTCTCCCGGGTCAGCTGAGCAGCGAATTTCTACTTAACTACCTCCTATCAGGAGAGACCTCAGGGCTGCATCTTTTGAGCGCAATACTGAGCCTGAAAACCGTTTACAACCCCACTTACAAGTAAAACTAGCTAAAATGTGCCTGGCTGCTGGTCACTGAAAAGCTCATTCTGCATACATTTTTGGCATATATTTGCTCCTGCCGGGTCAGCTGAGCAGCAAATTTCTACTTAACTACCTCCTTTCAAGGAGAGACCTCAGGGCTGCATCTTTTGAGCGCAGTACTGAGCCTGAAAACCGTTTACAACCCCACTTACAAGTAAAACTAGCTAAAATGTGCCTGGCTGCTGTTCACTGAAAAGCTAATTCTGCATACATTTTTGGCATACATTTGTTTCTGCCGGGTCAGCTGAGCAGTGAATTTCTACTTAACTACCTCCTTTCAGGAGAGACTTCAGGGCTGCATCTTTTGAGCGCAGTACTGAGCCTGAAAACCGTTTACAACCCCACTTACAAGTAAAACTAGCTAAAATGTGCCTGGCTGTTGTTCACTGAAATGCTCATTCTGGGTACATTTTTGGTATACATTTGCTTCTGCCGGGTCAGCTGAGCAGTGAATTTCTACTTAACTACCTCCTATCAGGGGAGACCTCAGGGCTGCATCCTTTCAGCGCAGTACTGAGCCTGAAAAGCGTTTACAACCCCACTTACAAGTAAAACTAGCTAAAATGTGCCTGGCTGCTGTTCACTGAAAAGCTCATTCTGGGTACATTTTTGGTATACATTTTCTTCTGTGGGTCAGCTGAGAGGTAAATTTCTACTTAACTACCTCCTATCAGGAGAGACCTCAGGGCTGCATCTTTTGAGTGCAGTACTGAGCCTGATACCCGTTTCCAACCCCACTTACAAGTAAAACTAGCTAAAATGTGCCTGGCTGCTGTTCACTGAAAAGCTCATTCTGGGTACATTTTTGGCATACATTTGCTTCTCCCGGGTCAGCTGAGCAGCGAATTTCTACTTAACTACCTCCTATCAGGAGAGACCTCAGGGCTGCATCTTTTGAGCGCAGTACTGAGCCTGAAAACCGTTTACAACCCCACTTACAAGTAAAACTAGCTAAAATGTGCCTGGCTGCTGGTCACTGAAAAGCTCATTCTGCATACATTTTTGGCATATATTTGCTCCTGCCGGGTCAGCTGAGCAGCGAATTTTTACTTAACTACCCCCTAATCAGGAGAGACCTCAGGGCTGCATCCTTTGAGCGCAGTACTGAGCCTGAAAAGCGTTTACAACCCCACTTACAAGTAAAACCAGCTAAAATGTGCCTGGCTGCTGTTCAGTGAAAAGGACATTTTGGGTACTTTTTGGTATACATTTGCTTCTGCCGGGTCAGCTGAGCAGTGAATTTCTACTTAACTACCTCCTATCAGGAGAGAACTCAGGGCTGCGTCTTTTGAGCGCAGTACTGAGCCTGAAAACCGTTTCCAACACCACTTACAGGTAAAACTAGCTAAAATGTGCCTGGCTGCTGTTCACTGAAAAGCTCATTCTGGGTACATTTTTGGTATACATGTGCTTCTGCCGGGTCTCCTGAGCAGTGAATTTCTACATAACTACCTCCTATCAGGAGAGACCTCAGGGCTGCATCTTTTGAGCGCAGTACTGAGCCTGATACCCGTTTCCAACCCCACTTACAAGTAAAACTAGCTAAAATGTGCCTGGCTGCTGGTCACTGAAAAGCTCATTCTGCATACATTTTTGGCATATATTTGCTCCTGCCGGGTCAGCTGAGCAGCAAATTTCTACTTAACTACCTACCTATCAGGAGAGACCTCATGGCTGCATCTTTTGAGCGCAGTACTGAGCCTGAAAACCGTTTACAACCCCACTTACAAGTAAAACTAGCTAAAATGTGCCTGGCTGTTGTTCACTGAAATGCTCATTCTGGGTACATTTTTGGTATACATTTGCTTCTGCCGGGTCAGCTGAGCAGTGAATTTCTACTTAACTACCTCCTATCAGGAGAGACCTCAGGGCTGCATCCTTTCAGCGCAGTACTGAGCCTGAAAAGCGTTTACAACCCCACTTACACGTAAAACGAGCTTAAATGTGCCTGGCTGCTGTTCACTGAAAAGGTCATTCTGGGTACATTTTTGGTATACATTTGCTTCTGCCGGGTCAGCTGAGCAGTGAATTTCTACTTAACTACCTCCTATCAGGGAGAGACCTCAGGGCTGCATCTTTTGAGCGCAGTACTGAGCCTGATACCCGTTTCCAACCCCACTTACAAGTAAAACTAGCTAAAATGTGCCTGGCTGCTGTTCACTGAAAAGCTCATTCTGGGTACATTTTTTGTATACATTTGCTTCTGCCGGGTCAGCTGAGCAGTGAATTTCTACTTAACTACCTCCTATCAGGAGAGACCTCAGGGCTGCATCTTTTGAGCGCAGTACTGAGCCTGATACCCGTTTCCAACCCCACTTACAAGTAAAACTAGCTAAAATGTGCCTGGCTGCTGTTCACTGAAAAGCTCATTCTGCATACATTTTTGGCATATATTTGCTCCTGCCGGGTCAGCTGAGCAGCGAGTTTCTACTTAACTACCTCCTATCAGGAGAGACCTCAGGGCTGCATCCTTTGAGCGCAGTACTGAGCCTGAAAAGCGCTTACAACCCCACTTACACGTAATACTAGCTAAAATGTGCCTGGCTGCTGTTCACTGAAAAGCTCATTCTGGGTACATTTTTGGCATACATTTGCTACTCCCGGGTCAGCTGAGCAGTGAATTTCTACTTAACTACCTCCTATCAGAAGAGACCTCAGGGCTGCATCTTTTGAGCGCAGTACTGAGCCTGATACCCGTTTCCAACCCCACTTACAAGTAAAACTAGCTAAAATGTGCCTGGCTGCTGTTCACTGAAAAGTTCATTCTGGGTACATTTTTGGCATATATTTGCTCCTGCCGGGTCAGCTGAGCAGCGAATTTCTACTTAACTACCTCCTATCAGGAGAGACCTCAGGGCTGCATCTTTAGAGCGCAGTACTGAGCCTGAAAACCATTTACAACCCCACTTACAAGTAAAACTGGCTAAAATGTGCCTGGCTGCTGTTCACTAAAAAGCTCATTCTGTGTACATTTTTGGCATACATTTGCTTCTCCCGGGTCAGCTGAGCAGCGAATTTCTACTTAACTACCTCCTATCAGGAGAGACCCCAGAGCTGCATCTTTTGAGCGCAGTACTGAGCCTGAAAACCATTTACAAACCCACTTACACAAGTAAAACTATCTAAAATGTGCCTGGCTGCTGTTCACTGAAAAGCCTATTCTGCATATATTTTTGGCATATATTTGCTCCTGCCGGGTCAGCTGAGCAGCAAATTTTTACTTAACTACCCCCTAATCAGGAGAGACCTCAGGGCTGCATCCTTTGAGCGCAGTACTGAGCCTGATACCCGTTTCCAACCCCACTTACAAGTAAAACTAGCTAAAGTGTGCCTGGCTGCTGTTCACTGAAAAGATCATTCTGGGTACATTTTTGGCATACATTTGCTTCTCCCGGGTCAGCTGAGCAGCGAGTTTCTACTTAACTACCTCCTATCAGGAGAGACCTCAGGGCTGCATCCTTTGCGCGCAGTACTGAGACTGAATTAGCGTTTACAACCCCACTTACAAGTAAACTAGCTAAAACGTGCCTGGCTGCTGTTCACTGAAAAGCTCATTCTGGGTACATTTTTGGTATACATTTGCTTCTGCCGGGTCAGCTGAGCAGTGAATTTCTACTTAACTACCTCCTATCAGGAGAGACCTCAGGGCTGCATCTTTTGAGCGCAGTACTGAGCCTGAAAACCATTTACAACCCCACTTACAAGTAAAACTAGCTAAAATGTGCCTGGCTGCTGTTCACTGAAAAGCTCATTCTGCATACATTTTTGGCATAATTTGCTCTTGCCGGGTCAGCTGAGCAGCGAGTTTCTACCTAACTACCTCCTATCAGGAGAGACCTCAGGGCTGCATCCTTTGCGCGCAGTACTGAGCCTGAATTAGCGTTTACAACCCCACTTACAAGTAAACTAGCTAAAACGTGCCTGGCTGCTGTCACTGAAAAGCTCATTCTGGGTACATTTTTGGTATACATTTGCTTCTCCCGGGTCAGCTGAGCAGCGAATTTCTACTTAACTACCTCCTATCAGGAGAGACCTCAGGGCTGCATCTTTTGAGCGCAGTACTGAGCCTGAAAACCGTTTACAACCCCACTTACAAGTAAAACTAGCTAAAATGTGCCTGGCTGCTGGTCACTGAAAAGCTCATTCTGCATACATTTTTGGCATATATTTGCTCCTGCCGGGTCAGCTGAGCAGCAAATTTCTACTTAACTATTCCCTAATCAGGCGAGACCTCAGGGCTGCATCCTTTGAGCGCAGTACTGAGCCTGAAAAGCGTTTACAACCCCACTTACAAGTAAAACTAGCTAAAATGTGCCTGGCTGCTGTTCACTGAAAAGGACATTCTGGGTACTTTTTGGTATACATTTGCTTCTGCCGGGTCAGCTGAGCAGTGAATTTCTACTTAACTACCTCCTATCAGGAGAGAACTCAGGGCTGCGTCTTTTGAGCGCAGTACTGAGCCTGAAAACCGTTTCCAACCCCACTTACAGGTAAAACTAGCTAAAATGTGCCTGGCTGCTGTTCACTGAAAAGCTCATTCTGGGTACATTTTTGGTATACATTTTCTTCTGCCGGGTCAGCTGAGAGGTAAATTTCTACTTAACTACCTCCTATCAGGAGAGACCTCAGGGCTGCATCTTTTGAGCGCAGTACTGAGCCTGATACCCGTTTCCAACCCCACTTACAGGTAAAACTAGCTAAAATGTGCCTGGCTGCTGTTCACTGAAAAGCTCATTCTGGGTACATTTTTGGTATACATTTTCTTCTGCCGGGTCAGCTGAGCAGTGAATTTCTACTTAACTACCTCCTATCAGGAGAGAACTCAGGGCTGCGTCTTTTGAGCGCAGTACTGAGCCTGATACCCGTTTCCAACCCCACTTACAAGTAAAACTAGCTAAAATGTGCCTGGCTGCTGTTCACTGAAAAGCTCATTCTGGGTACATTTTTGGCATACATTTGCTTCTCCCGGGTCAGCTGAGCAGCGAATTTCTACTTAACTACCTCCTATCAGGAGAGACCTCAGGGCTGCATCTTTTGAGCGCAGTACTGAGCCTGAAAACCGTTTACAACCCCACTTACAAGTAAAACTAGCTAAAATGTGCCTGGCTGCTGTTCACTGAAAAGCTAATTCTGCATACATTTTTGGCATACATTTGTTTCTGCCGGGTCAGCTGAGCAGTGAATTTCTACTTAACTACCTCCTTTCAGGAGAGACTTCAGGGCTGCATCTTTTGAGCGCAGTACTGAGCCTGAAAACCGTTTACAACCCCACTTACAAGTAAAACTAGCTAAAATGTGCCTGGCTGCTGGTCACTGAAAAGCTCATTCTGCATACATTTTTGGCATATATTTGCTCCTGCCGGGTCAGCTGAGCAGCAAATTTCTACTTAACTATTCCCTAATCAGGAGAGACCTCAGGGCTGCATCCTTTGAGCGCAGTACTGAGCCTGAAAAGCGTTTACAACCCCACTTACAAGTAAAACTAGCTAAAGTGTGCCTGGCTGCTGTTCACTGAAAAGATCATTCTGGGTACATTTTTGGCATACATTTGCTTCTCCCGGGTCAGCTGAGCAGCGAGTTTCTACTTAACTACCTCCTATCAGGAGAGACCTCAGGGCTGCATCCTTTGCGCGCAGTACTGAGCCTGAATTAGCGTTTACAACCCCACTTACAAGTAAACTAGCTAAAACGTGCCTGGCTGCTGTTCACTGAAAAGCTCATTCTGGGTACATTTTTGGTATACATTTGCTTCTGCCGGGTCAGCTGAGCAGTGAATTTCTACTTAACTACCTCCTATCAGGAGAGACCTCAGGGCTGCATCTTTTGAGCGCAGTACTGAGCCTGAAAACCGTTTACAACCCCACTTACAAGTAAAACTAGCTAAAATGTGCCTGGCTGCTGTTCACTGAAAAGCTTATTCTGCATACATTTTTGGCATATATTTGCTCCTGCCGGGTCAGCTGAGCAGCAAATTTTTACTTAACTACCCCCTAATCAGGAGAGACCTTAGGGCTGCATCCTTTGAGCGCAGTACTGAGCCTGATACCCGTTTCCAACCCCACTTACAAGTAAAACTAGCTAAAATGTGCCTGGCTGCTGTTCACTGAAAAGCTCATTCTGGGTACATTTTTGGCATACATTTGCTTCTCCCGGGTCAGCTGAGCAGCGAATTTCTACTTAACTACCTCCTATCAGGAGAGACCTCAGGGTTGCATCTTTTGAGCGCAGTACTGAGCCTGAAAACCGTTTCCAACCCCACTTACAAGTAAAACTAGCTAAAATGTGCCTGGCTGCTGTTCACTGAAAAGGTCATTCTGGGTACATTTTTGGTATCATTTGCTTCTGCCGGGTCAGCTGAGCAGTGAATTTCTACTTAACTACCTCCTATCAGGAGAGACCTCAGGGCTGCATCTTTTGAGCGATGTACTGAGCCTGAAAACCATTTACAACCCCACTTACAAGTAAAACTAGCTAAAATGTGCCTGGCTGCTGTTCACTGAAAAGCTCATTCTGCATACATTTTTGGCATAATTTGCTCTTGCCGGGTCAGCTGAGCAGCGAGTTTCTACCTAACTACCTCCTATCAGGAGAGACCTCAGGGCTGCATCCTTTGCGCGCAGTACTGAGCCTGAATTAGCGTTTACAACCCCACTTACAAGTAAACTAGCTAAAACGTGCCTGGCTGCTGTTCACTGAAAAGCTCATTCTGGGTACATTTTTGGTATACATTTGCTTCTCCCGGGTCAGCTGAGCAGCGAATTTCTATTTAACTACCTCCTATCAGGAGAGACCTCAGGGCTGCATCTTTTGAGCGCAGTACTGAGCCTGAAAACCGTTTACAACCCCACTTACAAGTAAAACTAACTAAAATGTGCCTGGCTGCTGGTCACTGAAAAGCTCATTCTGCATACATTTTTGGCATATATTTGCTCCTGCCGGGTCAGCTGAGCAGCAAATTTCTACTTAACTATTCCCTAATCAGGAGAGACCTCAGGGCTGCATCCTTTGAGCGCAGTACTGAGCCTGAAAAGCGTTTACAACCCCACTTACAAGTAAAACTAGCTAAAATGTGCCTGGCTGCTGTTCACTGAAAAGGACATTCTGGGTACTTTTTGGTATACATTTGCTTCTGCCGGGTCAGCTGAGCAGTGAATTTCTACTTAACTACCTCCTATCAGGAGAGAACTCAGGGCTGCGTCTTTTGAGCGCAGTACTGAGCCTGAAAACCGTTTCCAACCCCACTTACAGGTAAAACTAGCTAAAATGTGCCTGGCTGCTGTTCACTGAAAAGCTCATTCTGGGTACATTTTTGGTATACATTTTCTTCTGCCGGGTCAGCTGAGAGGTAAATTTCTACTTAACTACCTCCTATCAGGAGAGACCTCAGGGCTGCATCTTTTGAGCGCAGTACTGAGCCTGATACCCGTTTCCAACCCCACTTACAAGTAAAACTAGCTAAAATGTGCCTGGCTGCTGTTCACTGAAAAGCTCATTCTGGGTACATTTTTGGCATACATTTGCTTCTCCCGGGTCAGCTGAGCAGCGAATTTCTACTTAACTACCTCCTATCAGGAGAGACCTCAGGGCTGCATCTTTTGAGCGCAGTACTGAGCCTGAAAACCGTTTCCAACCCCACTTACAGGTAAAAATAGCTAAAATGTGCCTGGCTGCTGTTCACTGAAAAGCTCATTCTGGGTACATTTTTGGTATACATTTTCTTCTGCCGGGTCAGCTGAGCAGTGAATTTCTACTTAACTACCTCCTATCAGGAGAGAACTCAGGGCTGCGTCTTTTGAGCGCAGTACTGAGCCTGATACCCGTTTCCAACCCCACTTACAAGTAAAACTAGCTAAAATGTGCCTGGCTGCTGTTCACTGAAAAGCTCATTCTGGGTACATTTTTGGCATACATTTGCTTCTCCCGGGTCAGCTGAGCAGCGAATTTCTACTTAACTACCTCCTATCAGGAGAGACCTCAGGGCTGCATCTTTTGAGCGCAGTACTGAGCCTGAAAACCGTTTACAACCCCACTTACAAGTAAAACTAGCTAAAATGTGCCTGGCTGCTGTTCACTGAAAAGCTAATTCTGCATACATTTTTGGCATTCATTTGTTTCTGCCGGGTCAGCTGAGCAGTGAATTTCTACTTAACTACCTCCTTTCAGGAGAGACTTCAGGGCTGCATCTTTTGAGCGCAGTACTGAGCCTGAAAACCGTTTACAACCCACTTACAAGTAAAACTAGCTAAAATGTGCCTGGCTGCTGGTCACTGAAAAGCTCATTCTGCATACATTTTTGGCATATATTTGCTCCTGCCGGGTCAGCTGAGCAGCAAATTTCTACTTAACTATTCCCTAATCAGGAGAGACCTCAGGGCTGCATCCTTTGAGCGCAGTACTGAGCCTGAAAAGCGTTTACAACCCCACTTACAAGTAAAACTAGCTAAAATGTGCCTGGCTGCTGTTCACTGAAAAGGACATTCTGGGTACTTTTTGGCATACATTTGCTTCTCCCGGGTCAGCTGAGCAGCGAATTTCTACTTAACTACCTCCTATCAGGAGAGACCTCAGGGCTGCATCTTTTGAGCGCAGTACTGAGCCTGAAAACCGTTTCCAACCCCACTTACAAGTAAAACTAGCTAAAACGTGCCTGGCTGCTGTTCACTGAAAAGGTCATTCTGGGTACATTTTTGGTATCATTTGCTTCTGCCGGGTCAGCTGAGCAGTGAATTTCTACTTAACTACCTCCTATCAGGAGAGACCTCAGGGCTGCATCTTTTGAGCGATGTACTGAGCCTGAAAACCATTTACAACCCCACTTACAAGTAAAACTAGCTAAAATGTGCCTGGCTGCTGTTCACTGAAAAGCTCATTCTGCATACATTTTTGGCATAATTTGCTCTTGCCGGGTCAGCTGAGCAGCGAGTTTCTACCTAACTACCTCCTATCAGGAGAGACCTCAGGGCTGCATCCTTTGCGCGCAGTACTGAGCCTGAATTAGCGTTTACAACCCCACTTACAAGTAAACTAGCTAAAACGTGCCTGGCTGCTGTTCACTGAAAAGCTCATTCTGGGTACATTTTTGGTATACATTTGCTTCTCCCGGGTCAGCTGAGCAGCGAATTTCTACTTAACTACCTCCTATCAGGAGAGACCTCAGGGCTGCATCTTTTGAGCGCAGTACTGAGCCTGAAAACCGTTTACAACCCCACTTACAAGTAAAACTAACTAAAATGTGCCTGGCTGCTGGTCACTGAAAAGCTCATTCTGCATACATTTTTGGCATATATTTGCTCCTGCCGGGTCAGCTGAGCAGCAAATTTCTACTTAACTATTCCCTAATCAGGAGAGACCTCAGGGCTGCATCCTTTGAGCGCAGTACTGAGCCTGAAAAGCGTTTACAACCCCACTTACAAGTAAAACTAGCTAAAATGTGCCTGGCTGCTGTTCACTGAAAAGGACATTCTGGGTACTTTTTGGTATACATTTGCTTCTGCCGGGTCAGCTGAGCAGTGAATTTCTACTTAACTACCTCCTATCAGGAGAGAACTCAGGGCTGCGTCTTTTGAGCGCAGTACTGAGCCTGAAAACCGTTTCCAACCCCACTTACAGGTAAAACTAGCTAAAATGTGCCTGGCTGCTGTTCACTGAAAAGCTCATTCTGGGTACATTTTTGGTATACATTTTCTTCTGCCGGGTCAGCTGAGAGGTAAATTTCTACTTAACTACCTCCTATCAGGAGAGACCTCAGGGCTGCATCTTTTGAGCGCAGTACTGAGCCTGATACCCGTTTCCAACCCCACTTACAAGTAAAACTAGCTAAAATGTGCCTGGCTGCTGTTCACTGAAAAGCTCATTCTGGGTACATTTTTGGCATACATTTGCTTCTCCCGGGTCAGCTGAGCAGCGAATTTCTACTTAACTACCTCCTATCAGGAGAGACCTCAGGGCTGCATCTTTTGAGCGCAGTACTGAGCCTGAAAACCGTTTCCAACCCCACTTACAGGTAAAAATAGCTAAAATGTGCCTGGCTGCTGTTCACTGAAAAGCTCATTCTGGGTACATTTTTGGTATACATTTTCTTCTGCCGGGTCAGCTGAGCAGTGAATTTCTACTTAACTACCTCCTATCAGGAGAGAACTCAGGGCTGCGTCTTTTGAGCGCAGTACTGAGCCTGATACCCGTTTCCAACCCCACTTACAAGTAAAACTAGCTAAAATGTGCCTGGCTGCTGTTCACTGAAAAGCTCATTCTGGGTACATTTTTGGCATACATTTGCTTCTCCCGGGTCAGCTGAGCAGCGAATTTCTACTTAACTACCTCCTATCAGGAGAGACCTCAGGGCTGCATCTTTTGAGCGCAGTACTGAGCCTGAAAACCATTTACAACCCCACTTACAAGTAAAACTAGCTAAAATGTGCCTGGCTGCTGTTCACTGAAAAGCTAATTCTGCATACATTTTTGGCATTCATTTGTTTCTGCCGGGTCAGCTGAGCAGTGAATTTCTACTTAACTACCTCCTTTCAGGAGAGACTTCAGGGCTGCATCTTTTGAGCGCAGTACTGAGCCTGAAAACCGTTTACAACCCACTTACAAGTAAAACTAGCTAAAATGTGCCTGGCTGCTGGTCACTGAAAAGCTCATTCTGCATACATTTTTGGCATATATTTGCTCCTGCCGGGTCAGCTGAGCAGCAAATTTCTACTTAACTATTCCCTAATCAGGAGAGACCTCAGGGCTGCATCCTTTGAGCGCAGTACTGAGCCTGAAAAGCGTTTACAACCCCACTTACAAGTAAAACTAGCTAAAATGTGCCTGGCTGCTGTTCACTGAAAAGGACATTCTGGGTACTTTTTGGTATACATTTGCTTCTGCCGGGTCAGCTGAGCAGTGAATTTCTACTTAACTACCTCCTATCAGGAGAGAACTCAGGGCTGCGTCTTTTGAGCGCAGTACTGAGCCTGAAAACCGTTTCCAACCCCACTTACAGGTAAAACTAGCTAAAATGTGCCTGGCTGCTGTTCACTGAAAAGCTCATTCTGGGTACATTTTTGGTATACATTTTCTTCTGCCGGGTCAGCTGAGAGGTAAATTTCTACTTAACTACCTCCTATCAGGAGAGACTTCAGGGCTGCATCTTTTGAGCGCACTACTGAGCCTGAAAACCGTTTACAACCCCACTTACAAGTAAAACTAGCTAAAATGTGCCTGGCTGCTGTTCACTGAAAAGGACATTCTGGGTACTTTTTGGTATACATTTGCTTCTGCCGGGTCAGCTGAGCAGTGAATTTCTACTTAACTACCTCCTATCAGGAGAGAACTCAGGGCTGCGTCTTTTGAGCGCAGTACTGAGCCTGAAAACCGTTTCCAACCCCACTTACAGGTAAAACTAGCTAAAATGTGCCTGGCTGCTGTTCACTGAAAAGCTCATTCTGGGTACATTTTTGGTATACATTTTCTTCTGCCGGGTCAGCTGAGAGGTAAATTTCTACTTAACTACCTCCTATCAGGAGAGACCTCAGGGCTGCATCTTTTGAGCGCAGTACTGAGCCTGATACCCGTTTCCAACCCCACTTACAAGTAAAACTAGCTAAAATGTGCCTGGCTGCTGTTCACTGAAAAGCTCATTCTGGGTACATTTTTGGCATACATTTGCATCTCCCGGGTCAGCTGAGCAGCGAATTTCTACTTAACTACCTCCTATCAGGAGAGACCTCAGGGCTGCATCTTTTGAGCGCAGTACTGAGCCTGAAAACCGTTTACAACCCCACTTACAAGTAAAACTAGCTAAAATGTGCCTGGCTGCTGTTCACTGAAAAGCTCATTCTGGGTACATTTTTGGTATACAATTTCTTCTGCCGGGTCAGCTGAGAGGTAAATTTCTACTTAACTACCTCCTATCAGGAGAGACCTCAGGGCTGCATCCTTTCAGCGCAGTACTGAGCCTGAAAACCGTTTACAACCCCACTTACAAGTAAAACTAGCTAAAATGTGCCTGGCTGCTGTTCACTGAAAAGCTAATTCTGCATACATTTTTGGCATACATTTGTTTCTGCCGGGTCAGCTGAGCAGTGAATTTCTACTTAACTACCTCCTTTCAGGAGAGACTTCAGGGCTGCATCTTTTGAGCGCAGTACTGAGCCTGAAAACCGTTTACAACCCCACTTACACGTAAAACTAGCTAAAATGTGCCTGGCTGCTGTTCACTGAAAAGCTCATTCTGCATACATTTTTTGTATACATTTGCTTCTGCCGGGTCAGCTGAGCAGTGAATTTCTACTTAACTACCTCCTATCAGGAGAGACCTCAGGGCTGCATCTTTTGAGCGCAGTACTGAGCCTGAAAACCATTTACTACCCCAATTACAAGTAAAACTAGCTAAAATGTGCCTGGCTGCTGTTCACTGAAAAGCTCATTCTGCATACATTTTTGGCATATATTTGCTCCTGCCGGGTCAGCTGAGCAGCGAGTTTCTACTTAACTACCTCCTATCAGGAGAGACCTCAGGGCTGCATCCTTTGAGCGCAGTACTGAGCCTGAAAAGCGTTTACAACCCCACTTACACGTAATACTAGCTAAAATGTGCCTGGCTGCTGTTCACTGAAAAGGTCATTCTGGGTACATTTTTGGTATACATTTGCTACTCCCGGGTCAGCTGAGCAGTGAATTTCTACTTAACTACCTCCTATCAGAAGAGACCTCATGGCTGCATCTTTTGAGCGCAGTACTGAGCCTGAAACCCGTTTCCAACCCCACTTACAAGTAAAACTAGCTAAAATGTGCCTGGCTGCTGTTCACTGAAAAGATCATTCTGGGTACAATTTTGGCATACATTTGCTTCTCCCGGGTCAGCTGAGCAGTGAATTTCTACTTAACTACCTCCTATCAGGAGAGACCTCAGGGCTGCATCTTTTGAGCGCAGTACTGAGCCTGATACCCGTTTCCAACCCCACTTACAAGTAAAACTAGCTAAAATGTGCCTGGCTGCTGTTCACTGAAAAGTTCATTCTGGGTACATTTTTGGCATACATTTGCTTCTCCCGGGTCAGCTGAGCAGCGAATTTCTACTTAACTACCTCCTATCAGGAGAGACCTCAGGGCTGCATCTTTTGAGCGCAGTACTGAGCCTGAAAACCATTTACTACCCCAATTACAAGTAAAACTAGCTAAAATGTGCCTGGCTGCTGTTCACTGAAAAGCTCATTCTGCATACATTTTTGGCAGACATTTGCTCCTGCCGGGTCAGCTGAGCAGCGAATTTCCACTTAACTACCTCCTATCAGGGAGACCTCAGGGCTGCATCTTTTGAGCGCAGTACTGAGCCTGATACCCGTTTCCAACCCCACTCACAAGTAAAACTAGCTAAAATGTGCCTGGCTGCTGTTCACTAAAAAGCTCATTCTGGGTACATTTTTGGCATACATTTGCTTCTCCCGGGTCAGCTGAGCAGCGAATTTCTACTTAACTACCTCCTATCAGGAGAGACCTCAGGGCTGCATCTTTTGAGCGCAGTACTGAGCCTGAAAACCATTTACAAACCCACTTACACAAGTAAAACTAGCTAAAATGTGCCTGGCTGCTGTTCACTGAAAAGCTCATTCTGGGTACATTTTTGGCATACATTTGCTTCTCCCGGGTCAGCTGAGCAGCGAGTTTCTACTTAACTACCTCCTATCAGGAGAGACCTCAGGGCTGCATCCTTTGCGCGCAGTACTGAGCCTGAAAACCGTTTACAACCCCACTTACAAGTAAAACTAGCTAAAATGTGCCTGGCTGCTGTTCACTGAAAAGGACATTCTGGGTACTTTTTGGTATACATTTGCTTCTGCCGGGTCAGCTGAGCAGTGAATTTCTACTTAACTACCTCCTATCAGGAGAGAACTCAGGGCTGCATCTTTTGAGCGCAGTACTGAGCCTGAAAACCGTTTCCAACCCCACTTACAGGTAAAACTAGCTAAAATGTTCCTGGCTGCTGTTCACTGAAAAGCTCATTCTGGGTACATTTTTGGTATACATTTTCTTCTGCCGGGTCAGCTGAGAGGTAAATTTCTACTTAACTACCTCCTTTCAGGAGAGACTTCAGGGCTGCATCTTTTGAGCGCAGTACTGAGCCTGAAAACCGTTTACAACCCCACTTACACGTAAAACTAGCTAAAATGTGCCTGGCTGCTGTTCACTGAAAAGCTCATTCTGGGTACATTTTTTGTATACATTTGCTTCTGCCGGGTCAGCTGAGCAGTGAATTTCTACTTAACTACCTCCTATCAGGAGAGACCTCAGGGCTGCATCTTTTGAGCGCAGTACTGAGCCTGAAAACCATTTACTACCCCAATTACAAGTAAAACTAGCTAAAATGTGCCTGGCTGCTGTTCACTGAAAAGCTCATTCTGCATACATTTTTGGCATATATTTGCTCCTGCCGGGTCAGCTGAGCAGCGAGTTTCTACTTAACTACCTCCTATCAGGAGAGACCTCAGGGCTGCATCCTTTGAGCGCAGTACTGAGCCTGAAAAGCGTTTACAACCCCACTTACACGTAATACTAGCTAAAATGTGCCTGGCTGCTGTTCACTGAAAAGCTCATTCTGGGTACATTTTTGGTATACATTTTCTTCTGCCGGGTCAGCTGAGAGGTAAATTTCTACTTAACTACCTCCTTTCAGGAGAGACTTCAGGGCTGCATCTTTTGAGCGCAGTACTGAGCCTGAAAACCGTTTACAACCCCACTTACACGTAAAACTAGCTAAAATGTGCCTGGCTGCTGTTCACTGAAAAGCTCATTCTGGGTACATTTTTGGTATACATTTTCTTCTGCCGGGTCAGCTGAGAGGTAAATTTCTACTTAACTACCTCCTTTCAGGAGAGACTTCAGGGCTGCATCTTTTGAGCGCAGTACTGAGCCTGAAAACTGTTTACAACCCCACTTACACGTAAAACTAGCTAAAATGTGCCTGGCTGCTGTTCACTGAAAAGCTCATTCTGGGTACATTTTTTGTATACATTTGCTTCTGCCGGGTCAGCTGAGCAGTGAATTTCTACTTAACTACCTCCTATCAGGAGAGACCTCAGGGCTGCATCTTTTGAGCGCAGTACTGAGCCTGAAAACCATTTACTACCCCAATTACAAGTAAAACTAGCTAAAATGTGCCTGGCTGCTGTTCACTGAAAAGCTCATTCTGCATACATTTTTGGCATATATTTGCTCCTGCCGGGTCAGCTGAGCAGCGAGTTTCTACTTAACTACCTCCTATCAGGAGAGACCTCAGGGCTGCATCCTTTGAGCGCAGTACTGAGCCTGAAAAGCGTTTACAACCCCACTTACACGTAATACTAGCTAAAATGTGCCTGGCTGCTGTTCACTGAAAAGGTCATTCTGGGTACATTTTTGGTATACATTTGCTACTCCCGGGTCAGCTGAGCAGTGAATTTCTACTTAACTACCTCCTATCAGAAGAAACCTCATGGCTGCATCTTTTGAGCGCAGTACTGAGCCTGAAACCCGTTTCCAACCCCACTTACAAGTAAAACTAGCTAAAATGTGCCTGGCTGCTGTTCACTGAAAAGCTAATTCTGCATACATTTTTGGCATTCATTTGTTTCTGCCGGGTCAGCTGAGCAGTGAATTTCTACTTAACTACCTCCTTTCAGGAGACTTCAGGGCTGCATCTTTTGAGCGCAGTACTGAGCCTGAAAACCGTTTACAACCCACTTACAAGTAAAACTAGCTAAAATGTGCCTGGCTGCTGGTCACTGAAAAGCTCATTCTGCATACATTTTTGGCATATATTTGCTCCTGCCGGGTCAGCTGAGCAGCAAATTTCTACTTAACTATTCCCTAATCAGGAGAGACCTCAGGGCTGCATCCTTTGAGCGCAGTCCTGAGCCTGAAAAGCGTTTACAACCCCACTTACAAGTAAAACTAGCTAAAATGTGCCTGGCTGCTGTTCACTGAAAAGGACATTCTGGGTACTTTTTGGTATACATTTGCTTCTGCCGGGTCAGCTGAGCAGTGAATTTCTACTTAACTACCTCCTATCAGGAGAGAACTCAGGGCTGCGTCTTTTGAGCGCAGTACTGAGCCTGAAAACCGTTTCCAACCCCACTTACAGGTAAAACTAGCTAAAATGTGCCTGGCTGCTGTTCACTGAAAAGCTCATTCTGGGTACATTTTTGGTATACATTTTCTTCTGCCGGGTCAGCTGAGAGGTAAATTTCTACTTAACTACCTCCTATCAGGAGAGACTTCAGGGCTGCATCTTTTGAGCGCACTACTGAGCCTGAAAACCGTTTACAACCCCACTTACAAGTAAAACTAGCTAAAATGTGCCTGGCTGCTGTTCACTGAAAAGGACATTCTGGGTACTTTTTGGTATACATTTGCTTCTGCCGGGTCAGCTGAGCAGTGAATTTCTACTTAACTACCTCCTATCAGGAGAGAACTCAGGGCTGCGTCTTTTGAGCGCAGTACTGAGCCTGAAAACCGTTTCCAACCCCACTTACAGGTAAAACTAGCTAAAATGTGCCTGGCTGCTGTTCACTGAAAAGCTCATTCTGGGTACATTTTTGGTATACATTTTCTTCTGCCGGGTCAGCTGAGAGGTAAATTTCTACTTAACTACCTCCTATCAGGAGAGACCTCAGGGCTGCATCTTTTGAGCGCAGTACTGAGCCTGATACCCGTTTCCAACCCCACTTACAAGTAAAACTAGCTAAAATGTGCCTGGCTGCTGTTCACTGAAAAGCTCATTCTGGGTACATTTTTGGCATACATTTGCATCTCCCGGGTCAGCTGAGCAGCGAATTTCTACTTAACTACCTCCTATCAGGAGAGACCTCAGGGCTGCATCTTTTGAGCGCAGTACTGAGCCTGAAAACCGTTTACAACCCCACTTACAAGTAAAACTAGCTAAAATGTGCCTGGCTGCTGTTCACTGAAAAGCTCATTCTGGGTACATTTTTGGTATACAATTTCTTCTGCCGGGTCAGCTGAGAGGTAAATTTCTACTTAACTACCTCCTATCAGGAGAGACCTCAGGGCTGCATCCTTTCAGCGCAGTACTGAGCCTGAAAACCGTTTACAACCCCACTTACAAGTAAAACTAGCTAAAATGTGCCTGGCTGCTGTTCACTGAAAAGCTAATTCTGCATACATTTTTGGCATACATTTGTTTCTGCCGGGTCAGCTGAGCAGTGAATTTCTACTTAACTACCTCCTTTCAGGAGAGACTTCAGGGCTGCATCTTTTGAGCGCAGTACTGAGCCTGAAAACCGTTTACAACCCCACTTACACGTAAAACTAGCTAAAATGTGCCTGGCTGCTGTTCACTGAAAAGCTCATTCTGCATACATTTTTTGTATACATTTGCTTCTGCCGGGTCAGCTGAGCAGTGAATTTCTACTTAACTACCTCCTATCAGGAGAGACCTCAGGGCTGCATCTTTTGAGCGCAGTACTGAGCCTGAAAACCATTTACTACCCCAATTACAAGTAAAACTAGCTAAAATGTGCCTGGCTGCTGTTCACTGAAAAGCTCATTCTGGGTACATTTTTGGTATACAATTTCTTCTGCCGGGTCAGCTGAGAGGTAAATTTCTACTTAACTACCTCCTATCAGGAGAGACCTCAGGGCTGCATCCTTTGAGCGCAGTACTGAGCCTGAAAAGCGTTTACAACCCCACTTACACGTAATACTAGCTAAAATGTGCCTGGCTGCTGTTCACTGAAAAGGTCATTCTGGGTACATTTTTGGTATACATTTGCTACTCCCGGGTCAGCTGAGCAGTGAATTTCTACTTAACTACCTCCTATCAGAAGAGACCTCATGGCTGCATCTTTTGAGCACAGTACTGAGCCTGAAACCAGTTTCCAACCCCACTTACAAGTAAAACTAGCTAAAATGTGCCTGGCTGCTGTTCACTGAAAAGATCATTCTGGGTACAATTTTGGCATACATTTGATTCTCCCGGGTCAGCTGAGCAGTGAATTTCTACTTAACTACCTCCTATCAGGAGAGACCTCAGGGCTGCATCTTTTGAGCGCAGTACTGAGCCTGATACCCGTTTCCAACCCCACTTACAAGTAAAACTAGCTAAAATGTGCCTGGCTGCTGTTCACTGAAAAGTTCATTCTGGGTACATTTTTGGCATACATTTGCTTCTCCCGGGTCAGCTGAGCAGCGAATTTCTACTTAACTACCTCCTATCAGGAGAGACCTCAGGGCTGCATCTTTAGAGCGCAGTACTGAGCCTGAAAACCATTTACAACCCCACTTACAAGTAAAACTGGCTAAAATGTGCCTGGCTGCTGTTCACTGAAAAGCTCATTCTGCATACATTTTTGGCAGACATTTGCTCCTGCCGGGTCAGCTGAGCAGCGAATTTCCACTTAACTACCTCCTATCAGGGAGACCTCAGGGCTGCATCTTTTGAGCGCAGTACTGAGCCTGATACCCGTTTCCAACCCCACTTACAAGTAAAACTAGCTAAAATGTGCCTGGCTGCTGTTCACTAAAAAGCTCATTCTGGGTACATTTTTGGCATACATTTGCTTCTCCCGGGTCAGCTGAGCAGCGAATTTCTACTTAACTACCTCCTATCAGGAGAGACCTCAGGGCTGCATCTTTTGAGCGCAGTACTGAGCCTGAAAACCATTTACAAACCCACTTACACAAGTAAAACTAGCTAAAATGTGCCTGGCTGCTGTTCACTGAAAAGCTCATTCTGGGTACATTTTTGGCATACATTTGCTTCTCCCGGGTCAGCTGAGCAGCGAGTTTCTACTTAACTACCTCCTATCAGGAGAGACCTCAGGGCTGCATCCTTTGCGCGCAGTACTGAGCCTGAAAACCGTTTACAACCCCACTTACAAGTAAAACTAGCTAAAATGTGCCTGGCTGCTGTTCACTGAAAAGGACATTCTGGGTACTTTTTGGTATACATTTGCTTCTGCCGGGTCAGCTGAGCAGTGAATTTCTACTTAACTACCTCCTATCAGGAGAGAACTCAGGGCTGCGTCTTTTGAGCGCAGTACTGAGCCTGAAAACCGTTTCCAACCCCACTTACAGGTAAAACTAGCTAAAATGTTCCTGGCTGCTGTTCACTGAAAAGCTCATTCTGGGTACATTTTTGGTATACATTTTCTTCTGCCGGGTCAGCTGAGAGGTAAATTTCTACTTAACTACCTCCTTTCAGGAGAGACTTCAGGGCTGCATCTTTTGAGCGCAGTACTGAGCCTGAAAACCGTTTACAACCCCACTTACACGTAAAACTAGCTAAAATGTGCCTGGCTGCTGTTCACTGAAAAGCTCATTCTGGGTACATTTTTTGTATACATTTGCTTCTGCCGGGTCAGCTGAGCAGTGAATTTCTACTTAACTACCTCCTATCAGGAGAGACCTCAGGGCTGCATCTTTTGAGCGCAGTACTGAGCCTGAAAACCATTTACTACCCCAATTACAAGTAAAACTAGCTAAAATGTGCCTGGCTGCTGTTCACTGAAAAGCTCATTCTGCATACATTTTTGGCATATATTTGCTCCTGCCGGGTCAGCTGAGCAGCGAGTTTCTACTTAACTACCTCCTATCAGGAGAGACCTCAGGGCTGCATCCTTTGAGCGCAGTACTGAGCCTGAAAAGCGTTTACAACCCCACTTACACGTAATACTAGCTAAAATGTGCCTGGCTGCTGTTCACTGAAAAGCTCATTCTGGGTACATTTTTGGTATACATTTTCTTCTGCCGGGTCAGCTGAGAGGTAAATTTCTACTTAACTACCTCCTTTCAGGAGAGACTTCAGGGCTGCATCTTTTGAGCGCAGTACTGAGCCTGAAAACCGTTTACAACCCCACTTACACGTAAAACTAGCTAAAATGTGCCTGGCTGCTGTTCACTGAAAAGCTCATTCTGGGTACATTTTTGGTATACATTTTCTTCTGCCGGGTCAGCTGAGAGGTAAATTTCTACTTAACTACCTCCTTTCAGGAGAGACTTCAGGGCTGCATCTTTTGAGCGCAGTACTGAGCCTGAAAACCGTTTACAACCCCACTTACACGTAAAACTAGCTAAAATGTGCCTGGCTGCTGTTCACTGAAAAGCTCATTCTGGGTACATTTTTTGTATACATTTGCTTCTGCCGGGTCAGCTGAGCAGTGAATTTCTACTTAACTACCTCCTATCAGGAGAGACCTCAGGGCTGCATCTTTTGAGCGCAGTACTGAGCCTGAAAACCATTTACTACCCCAATTACAAGTAAAACTAGCTAAAATGTGCCTGGCTGCTGTTCACTGAAAAGGTCATTCTGGGTACATTTTTGGTATACATTTGCTACTCCCGGGTCAGCTGAGCAGTGAATTTCTACTTAACTACCTCCTATCAGAAGAAACCTCATGGCTGCATCTTTTGAGCGCAGTACTGAGCCTGAAACCCGTTTCCAACCCCACTTACAAGTAAAACTAGCTAAAATGTGCCTGGCTGCTGTTCACTGAAAAGATCATTCTGGGTACAATTTTGGCATACATTTGCTTCTCCCGGGTCAGCTGAGCAGTGAATTTCTACTTAACTACCTCCTATCAGGAGAGACCTCAGGGCTGCATCTTTTGAGCGCAGTACTGAGCCTGATACCCGTTTCCAACCCCACTTACAAGTAAAACTAGCTAAAATGTGCCTGGCTGCTGTTCACTGAAAAGATCATTCTGGGTACAATTTTGGCATACATTTGCTTCTCCCGGGTCAGCTGAGCAGTGAATTTCTACTTAACTACCTCCTATCAGGAGAGACCTCAGGGCTGCATCTTTAGAGCGCAGTACTGAGCCTGAAAACCATTTACAACCCCACTTACAAGTAAAACTGGCTAAAATGTGCCTGGCTGCTGTTCACTGAAAAGCTCATTCTGCATACATTTTTGGCAGACATTTGCTCCTGCCGGGTCAGCTGAGCAGCGAATTTCCACTAAACTACCTCCTATCAGGGAGACCTCAGGGCTGCATCTTTTGAGCACAGTACTGAGCCTGATACCCGTTTCCAACCCCACTTACAAGTAAAACTAGCTAAAATGTGCCTGGCTGCTGTTCACTAAAAAGCTCATTCTGTGTGCATTTTTGGCATACATTTGCTTCTCCCGGGTCAGCTGAGCAGCGAATTTCTACTTAACTACCTCCTATCAGGAGAGACCTCAGGGCTGCATCTTTTGAGCGCAGTACTGAGCCTGAAAACCATTTACAAACCCACTTACACAAGTAAAACTAGCTAAAATGTGCCTGGCTGCTGTTCACTGAAAAGCTCATTCTGGGTACATTTTTGGCATACATTTGCTTCTCCCGGGTCAGCTGAGCAGCGAGTTTCTACTTAACTACCTCCTATCAGGAGAGACCTCAGGGCTGCATCCTTTGCGCGCAGTACTGAGCCTGAAAACCGTTTACAACCCCACTTACAAGTAAAACTAGCTAAAATGTGCCTGGCTGCTGTTCACTGAAAAGGACATTCTGGGTACTTTTTGGTATACATTTGCTTCTGCCGGGTCAGCTGAGCAGTGAATTTCTACTTAACTACCTCCTATCAGGAGAGAACTCAGGGCTGCGTCTTTTGAGCGCAGTACTGAGCCTGAAAACCGTTTCCAACCCCACTTACAGGTAAAACTAGCTAAAATGTGCCTGGCTGCTGTTCACTGAAAAGCTCATTCTGGGTACATTTTTGGTATACATTTTCTTATGCCGGGTCAGCTGAGAGGTAAATTTCTACTTAACTACCTCCTATCAGGAGAGACCTCAGGGCTGCATCTTTTGAGCGCAGTACTGAGCCTGATACCCGTTTCCAACCCCACTTACAAGTAAAACTAGCTAAAATGTGCCTGGCTGCTGTTCACTGAAAAGCTCATTCTGGGTACATTTTTGGCATACATTTGCTTCTCCCGGGTCAGCTGAGCAGCGAATTTCTACTTAACTACCTCCTATCAGGAGAGACCTCAGGGCTGCATCTTTTGAGCGCAGTACTGAGCCTGAAAACCGTTTCCAACCCCACTTACAGGTAAAACTAGCTAAAATGTGCCTGGCTGCTGTTCACTGAAAAGCTCATTCTGGGTACATTTTTGGTATACATTTTCTTCTGCCGGGTCAGCTGAGCAGTGAATTTCTACTTAACTACCTCCTATCAGGAGAGAACTCAGGGCTGCGTCTTTTGAGCGCAGTACTGAGCCTGATACCCGTTTCCAACCCCACTTACAAGTAAAACTAGCTAAAATGTGCCTGGCTGCTGTTCACTGAAAAGCTCATTCTGGGTACATTTTTGGCATACATTTGCTTCTCCCGGGTCAGCTGAGCAGCGAATTTCTACTTAACTACCTCCTATCAGGAGAGACCTCAGGGCTGCATCTTTTGAGCGCAGTACTGAGCCTGAAAACCGTTTACAACCCCACTTACAAGTAAAACTAGCTAAAATGTGCCTGGCTGCTGTTCACTGAAAAGCTAATTCTGCATACATTTTTGGCATACATTTGTTTCTGCCGGGTCAGCTGAGCAGTGAATTTCTACTTAACTACCTCCTTTCAGGAGAGACTTCAGGGCTGCATCTTTTGAGCGCAGTACTGAGCCTGAAAACCGTTTACAACCCCACTTACAAGTAAAACTAGCTAAAATGTGCCTGGCTGCTGGTCACTGAAAAGCTCATTCTGCATACATTTTTGGCATATATTTGCTCCTGCCGGGTCAGCTGAGCAGCAAATTTCTACTTAACTATTCCCTAATCAGGAGAGACCTCAGGGCTGCATCCTTTGAGCGCAGTACTGAGCCTGAAAAGCGTTTACAACCCCACTTACAGGTAAAACTAGCTAAAATGTGCCTGGCTGCTGTTCACTGAAAAGCTCATTCTGGGTACATTTTTGGTATACATTTTCTTCTGCCGGGTCAGCTGAGAGGTAAATTTCTACTTAACTACCTCCTATCAGGAGAGACTTCAGGGCTGCATCTTTTGAGCGCAGTACTGAGCCTGAAAACCGTTTACAACCCCACTTACAAGTAAAACTAGCTAAAATGTGCCTGGCTGCTGTTCACTGAAAAGCTCATTCTGCATACATTTTTGGCATATATTTGCTCCTGCCGGGTCAGCTGAGCAGCGAGTTTCTACTTAACTCCCTCCTATCAGAAGAGACCTCATGGCTGCATCTTTTGAGCGCAGTACTGAGCCTGAAAAGCGTTTACAACCCCACTTACACGTAATACTAGCTAAAATGTGCCTGGCTGCTGTTCACTGAAAAGGTCATTCTGGGTACATTTTTGGTATACATTTGCTACTCCCGGGTCAGCTGAGCAGTGAATTTCTACTTAACTACCTCCTATCAGAAGAGACCTCATGGCTGCATCTTTTGAGCGCAGTACTGAGCCTGAAACCCGTTTCCAACCCCACTTACAAGTAAAACTAGCTAAAATGTGCCTGGCTGCTGTTCACTGAAAAGATCATTCTGGGTACAATTTTGGCATACATTTGCTTCTCCCGGGTCAGCTGAGCAGTGAATTTCTACTTAACTACCTCCTATCAGGAGAGACCTCAGGGCTGCATCTTTTGAGCGCAGTACTGAGCCTGATACCCGTTTCCAACCCCACTTACAAGTAAAACTAGCTAAAATGTGCCTGGCTGCTGTTCACTAAAAAGCTCATTCTGTGTACATTTTTGGCATACATTTGCTTCTCCCGGGTCAGCTGAGCAGCGAATTTCTACTTAACTACCTCCTATCAGGAGAGACCTCAGGGCTGCATCTTTTGAGCGCAGTACTGAGCCTGAAAACCATTTACAAACCCACTTACACAAGTAAAACTAGCTAAAATGTGCCTGGCTGCTGTTCACTGAAAAGCTCATTCTGGGTACATTTTTGGCATACATTTGCTTCTCCCGGGTCAGCTGAGCAGCGAGTTTCTACTTAACTACCTCCTATCAGGAGAGACCTCAGGGCTGCATCTGTTGAGCGCAGTACTGAGCCTGAAAACCATTTACAACCCCACTTACAAGTAAAACTAGCTAAAATGTGCCTGGCTGCTGTTCACTGAAAAGCTCATTCTGCACACGTTTTTGGCATATATTTGCTCCTGCCGGGTCAGCTGAGCAGCGAGTTTCTACTTAACTACTTCCTATCAGGAGAGACCTCAGGGCTGCATCCTTTGAGCGCAGTACTGAGCCTGAAAAGCGTTTACAACCCCACTTACACGTAAAACTAGCTAAAATGTGCCTGGCTGCTGTTCACTGAAAAGGTCATTCTGGGTACATTTTTGGTATACATTTGCTTCTGCCGGGTCAGCTGAGCAGTGAATTTCTACTTAACTACCTCCTATCAGAAGAGACCTCATGGCTGCATCTTTTGAGCGCAGTACTGAGCCTGAAAACCGTTTCCAACCCCACTTACAAGTAAAACTAGCTAAAATGTGCCTGGCTGCTGTTCACTGAAAAGCTCATTCTGGGTACATTTTTGGCATACATTTGCTTCTCCCGGGTCAGCTGAGCAGCGAATTTCTACTTAACTGCCTCCTATCAGGAGAAACCTCAGGGCTGCATCTTTTGAACGCAGTACTGAGCCTGAAAACCATTTACAACCCCACTTACAAGTAAAACTAGCTAAAATGTGCATGGCTGCTGTTCACTGAAAAGCTCATTCTGCATACATTTTTGGCATAATTTGCTCTTGCCGGGTCAGCTGAGCAGCGAGTTTCTACTTAACTACCTCCTATCAGGAGAGACCTCAGGGCTGCATCCTTTGCGCGCAGTACTGAGCCTGAATTAGCGTTTACAACCCCACTTACAAGTAAACTAGCTAAAACGTGCCTGGCTGCTGCTCACTGAAAAGCTCATTCTGGGTACATTTTTGGTATACATTTGCTTCTGCCGGGTCAGCTGAGCAGTGAATTTCTACTTAACTACCTCCTATCAGGAGAGACCTCAGGGCTGCATCTGTTGAGCGCAGTACTGAGCCTGAAAACCATTTACAACCCCACTTACAAGTAAAACTAGCTAAAATGTGCCTGGCTGCTGTTCACTGAAAAGCTCATTCTGCACACGTTTTTGGCATATATTTGCTCCTGCCGGGTCAGCTGAGCAGCGAGTTTCTACTTAACTACTTCCTATCAGGAGAGACCTCAGGGCTGCATCCTTTGAGCGCAGTACTGAGCCTGAAAAGCGTTTACAACCCCACTTACACGTAAAACTAGCTAAAATGTGCCTGGCTGCTGTTCACTGAAAAGGTCATTCTGGGTACATTTTTGGTATACATTTGCTTCTGCCGGGTCAGCTGAGCAGTGAATTTCTACTTAACTACCTCCTATCAGAAGAGACCTCATGGCTGCATCTTTTGAGCGCAGTACTGAGCCTGAAAACCGTTTCCAACCCCACTTACAAGTAAAACTAGCTAAAATGTGCCTGGCTGCTGTTCACTGAAAAGCTCATTCTGGGTACATTTTTGGCATACATTTGCTTCTCCCGGGTCAGCTGAGCAGCGAATTTCTACTTAACTACCTCCTATCAGGAGAGACCTCAGGGCTGCATCTTTTGAGCGCAGTACTGAGCCTGAAAACCGTTTACAACCCCACTTACAAGTAAAACTAGCTAAAATGTGCCTGGCTGCTGGTCACTGAAAAGCTCATTCTGCATACATTTTTGGCATATATTTGCTCCTGCCGGGTCAGCTGAGCAGCAGATTTCTACTTAACTACCTCCTATCAGGAGAGACCTCAGGGCTGCATCTTTTGAGCACAGTACTGAGCCTGAAAACCGTTTACAACCCCACTTACAAGTAAAACTAGCTAAAATGTGCCTGGCTGTTGTTCACTGAAATGCTCATTCTGGGTACATTTTTGGTATACATTTGCTTCTCCTGGGTCAGCTGAGCAGTGAATTTCTACTTAACTACCTCCTATCAGGAGAGACCTCAGGGCTGCATCCTTTCAGCGCAGTACTGAGCCTGAAAAGCGTTTACAACCCCACTTACAAGTAAAACTAGCTAAAATGTGCCTGGCTGCTGTTCACTGAAAAGGTCATTCTGGGTACATTTTGGTATACATTTTCTTCTGCCGGGTCAGCTGAGAGGTAAATTTCTACTTAACTACCTCCTATCAGGAGAGACCTCAGGGCTGCATCTTTTGAGCGCAGTACTGAGCCTGATACCCGTTTCCAACCCCACTTACAAGTAAAACTAGCTAAAATGTGCCTGGCTGCTGTTCACTGAAAAGTTCATTCTGGGTACATTTTTGGCATACATTTGCTTCTCCCGGGTCAGCTGAGCAGCGAATTTCTACTTAACTACCTCCTATCAGGAGAGACCTCAGGGCTGCATCTTTAGAGCGCAGTACTGAGCCTGAAAACCATTTACAACCCCACTTACAAGTAAAACTGGCTAAAATGTGCCTGGCTGCTGTTCACTGAAAAGCTCATTCTGCATACATTTTTGGCAGACATTTGCTCCTGCCGGGTCAGCTGAGCAGCGTATTTCCACTTAACTACCCCCTAATCAGGAGAGACCTCAGGGCTGCATCCTTTGAGCGCAGTACTGAGCCTGATACCCGTTTCCAACCCCACTTACAAGTAAAACTAGCTAAAATGTGCCTGGCTGCTGTTCACTGAAAAGCTCATTCTGGGTACATTTTTGGCATACATTTGCTTCTCCCGGGTCAGCTGAGCAGCGAGTTTCTACTTAACTACCTCCTATCAGGAGAGACCTCAGGGCTGCATCCTTTGCGCGCAGTACTGAGCTGAATTAGCGTTTACAACCCCACTTACAAGTAAACTAGCTAAAACGTGCCTGGCTCCTGTTCACTGAAAAGCTCATTCTGGGTACATTTTTGGTATACATTTGCTTCTGCCGGGTCAGCTGAGCAGTGAATTTCTACTTAACTACCTCCTAATCAGGAGAGACCTCAGGGCTGCATCCTTTGAGCGCAGTACTGAGCCTGATACCCGTTTCCAACCGCACTTACAATTAAAACTAGCTAAAATGTGCCTGGCTGCTGTTCACTGAAAAGCTTATCTGCATACATTTTTGGCATATATTTGCTCCTGCCGGGTCAGCTGAGCAGCAAATTTTTACTTAACTACCCCCTAATCAGGAGAGACCTCAGGGCTGCATCTTTTGAGCGCAGTACTGAGCCTGATACCCGTTTCCAACCCCACTTACAAGTAAAACTAGCTAAAATGTGCCTGGCTGCTGTTCACTGAAAAGGTCATTCTGTGTACATTTTTGGTATACATTTGCTTCTGCCGGGTCAGCTGAGCAGTGAATTTCTACTTAACTACCTCCTATCAGGAGAGACCTCAGGGCTGCATCTTTTGAGCGCAGTACTGAGCCTGAAAACCGTTTACAACCCCACTTAGAAGTAAAACTAGCTCAAATGTGCCTGGCTGCTGTTCACTGAAAAGCTTATTCTGCATACATTTTTGGCATATATTTGCTCCTGCTGGGTCAGCTGAGCAGCAAATTTTTACTTAACTACCCCCTAATCAGGAGAGACCTCAGGGCTGCATCTTTTGAGCGCAGTACTGAGCCTGATACCCGTTTCCAACCCCACTTACAAGTAAAACTAGCTAAAATGTGCCTGGCTGCTGTTCACTGAAAAGTTCATTCTGGGTACATTTTTGGCATACATTTGCTTCTCCCGGGTCAGCTGAGCAGCGAATTTCTACTTAACTACCTCCTATCAGGAGAGACCTCAGGGCTGCATCTTTAGGGTGCAGTACTGAGCCTGAAAACCATTTACAACCCCACTTACAAGTAAAACTGGCTAAAATGTGCCCGGCTGCTGTTCACTGAAAAGCTTATTCTGTATACATTTTTGGCATATATTTGCTCCAGCCGGGTCAGCTGAGCAGCAAATTTTTACTTAACTACCCCCTAATCAGGAGAGACCTCAGGGCTGCATCCTTTGAGCGCAGTACTGAGCCTGAAAAGCGTTTACAACCCCACTTACAAGTAAAACTAGCTAAAATGTGCCTGGCTGCTGTTCACTGAAAAGGACATTCTGGGTACTTTTTGGTATACATTTGCTTCTGCCGGGTCAGCTGAGCAGTGAATTTCTACTTAACTACCTCCTATCAGGAGAGAACTCAGGGCTGCGTCTTTTGAGCGCAGTACTGAGCCTGAAAACCGTTTCCAACCCCACTTACAGGTAAAACTAGCTAAAATGTGCCTGGCTGCTGTTCACTGAAAAGCTCATTCTGGGTACATTTTTGGTATACATTTTCTTCTGCCGGGTCAGCTGAGAGGTAAATTTCTACTTAACTACCTCCTATCAGGAGAGACTTCAGGGCTGCATCTTTTGAGCGCACTACTGAGCCTGAAAACCGTTTACAACCCCACTTACAAGTAAAACTAGCTAAAATGTGCCTGGCTGCTGTTCACTGAAAAGGACATTCTGGGTACTTTTTGGTATACATTTGCTTCTGCCGGGTCAGCTGAGCAGTGAATTTCTACTTAACTACCTCCTATCAGGAGAGAACTCAGGGCTGCGTCTTTTGAGCGCAGTACTGAGCCTGAAAACCGTTTCCAACCCCACTTACAGGTAAAACTAGCTAAAATGTGCCTGGCTGCTGTTCACTGAAAAGCTCATTCTGGGTACATTTTTGGTATACATTTTCTTCTGCCGGGTCAGCTGAGAGGTAAATTTCTACTTAACTACCTCCTATCAGGAGAGACCTCAGGGCTGCATCTTTTGAGCGCAGTACTGAGCCTGATACCCGTTTCCAACCCCACTTACAAGTAAAACTAGCTAAAATGTGCCTGGCTGCTGTTCACTGAAAAGCTCATTCTGGGTACATTTTTGGCATACATTTGCATCTCCCGGGTCAGCTGAGCAGCGAATTTCTACTTAACTACCTCCTATCAGGAGAGACCTCAGGGCTGCATCTTTTGAGCGCAGTACTGAGCCTGAAAACCGTTTACAACCCCACTTACAAGTAAAACTAGCTAAAATGTGCCTGGCTGCTGTTCACTGAAAAGCTCATTCTGGGTACATTTTTGGTATACAATTTCTTCTGCCGGGTCAGCTGAGAGGTAAATTTCTACTTAACTACCTCCTATCAGGAGAGACCTCAGGGCTGCATCTTTTGAGCGCAGTACTGAGCCTGATACCCGTTTCCAACCCCACTTACAAGTAAAACTAGCTAAAATGTGCCTGGCTGCTGTTCACTGAAAAGCTCATTCTGGGTACATTTTTGGCATACATTTGCATCTCCCGGGTCAGCTGAGCAGCGAATTTCTACTTAACTACCTCCTATCAGGAGAGACCTCAGGGCTGCATCTTTTGAGCGCAGTACTGAGCCTGAAAACCGTTTACAACCCCACTTACAAGTAAAACTAGCTAAAATGTGCCTGGCTGCTGTTCACTGAAAAGCTCATTCTGGGTACATTTTTGGTATACAATTTCTTCTGCCGGGTCAGCTGAGAGGTAAATTTCTACTTAACTACCTCCTTTCAGGAGAGACTTCAGGGCTGCATCTTTTGAGCGCAGTACTGAGCCTGAAAACCGTTTACAACCCCACTTACACGTAAAACTAGCTAAAATGTGCCTGGCTGCTGTTCACTGAAAAGCTCATTCTGCATACATTTTTTGTATACATTTGCTTCTGCCGGGTCAGCTGAGCAGTGAATTTCTACTTAACTACCTCCTATCAGGAGAGACCTCAGGGCTGCATCTTTTGAGCGCAGTACTGAGCCTGAAAACCATTTACTACCCCAATTACAAGTAAAACTAGCTAAAATGTGCCTGGCTGCTGTTCACTGAAAAGCTCATTCTGCATACATTTTTGGCATATATTTGCTCCTGCCGGGTCAGCTGAGCAGCGAGTTTCTACTTAACTACCTCCTATCAGGAGAGACCTCAGGGCTGCATCCTTTGAGCGCAGTACTGAGCCTGAAAAGCGTTTACAACCCCACTTACACGTAATACTAGCTAAAATGTGCCTGGCTGCTGTTCACTGAAAAGGTCATTCTGGGTACATTTTTGGTATACATTTGCTACTCCCGGGTCAGCTGAGCAGTGAATTTCTACTTAACTACCTCCTATCAGAAGAGACCTCATGGCTGCATCTTTTGAGCGCAGTACTGAGCCTGATACCCGTTTCCAACCCCACTTACAAGTAAAACTAGCTAAAATGTGCCTGGCTGCTGTTCACTGAAAAGATCATTCTGGGTACAATTTTGGCATACATTTGCTTCTCCCGGGTCAGCTGAGCAGTGAATTTCTACTTAACTACCTCCTATCAGGAGAGACCTCAGGGCTGCATCTTTTGAGCGCAGTACTGAGCCTGATACCCGTTTCCAACCCCACTTACAAGTAAAACTAGCTAAAATGTGCCTGGCTGCTGTTCACTGAAAAGTTCATTCTGGGTAAATTTTTGGCATACATTTGCTTCTCCCGGGTCAGCTGAGCAGCGAATTTCTACTTAACTACCTCCTATCAGGAGAGACCTCAGGGCTGCATCTTTAGAGCGCAGTACTGAGCCTGAAAACCATTTACAACCCCACTTACAAGTAAAACTGGCTAAAATGTGCCTGGCTGCTGTTCACTGAAAAGCTCATTCTGCATACATTTTTGGCAGACATTTGCTCCTGCCGGGTCAGCTGAGCAGCGAATTTCCACTTAACTACCTCCTATCAGGGAGACCTCAGGGCTGCATCTTTTGAGCGCAGTACTGAGCCTGATACCCGTTTCCAACCCCACTTACAAGTAAAACTAGCTAAAATGTACCTGGCTGCTGTTCACTAAAAAGCTCATTCTGGGTACATTTTTGGCATACATTTGCTTCTCCCGGGTCAGCTGAGCAGCGAATTTCTACTTAACTACCTCCTATCAGGAGAGACCTCAGGGCTGCATCTTTTGAGCGCAGTACTGAGCCTGAAAACCATTTACAAACCCACTTACACAAGTAAAACTAGCTAAAATGTGCCTGGCTGCTGTTCACTGAAAAGCTCATTCTGGGTACATTTTTGGCATACATTTGCTTCTCCCGGGTCAGCTGAGCAGCGAGTTTCTACTTAACTACCTCCTATCAGGAGAGACCTCAGGGCTGCATCCTTTGCGCGCAGTACTGAGCCTGAAAACCGTTTACAACCCCACTTACAAGTAAAACTAGCTAAAATGTGCCTGGCTGCTGTTCACTGAAAAGGACATTCTGGGTACTTTTTGGTATACATTTGCTTCTGCCGGGTCAGCTGAGCAGTGAATTTCTACTTAACTACCTCCTATCAGGAGAGAACTCAGGGCTGCGTCTTTTGAGCGCAGTACTGAGCCTGAAAACCGTTTCCAACCCCACTTACAGGTAAAACTAGCTAAAATGTTCCTGGCTGCTGCTCACTGAAAAGCTCATTCTGGGTACATTTTTGGTATACATTTTCTTCTGCCGGGTCAGCTGAGAGGTAAATTTCTACTTAACTACCTCCTTTCAGGAGAGACTTCAGGGCTGCATCTTTTGAGCGCAGTACTGAGCCTGAAAACCGTTTACAACCCCACTTACACGTAAAACTAGCTAAAATGTGCCTGGCTGCTGTTCACTGAAAAGCTCATTCTGGGTACATTTTTTGTATACATTTGCTTCTGCCGGGTCAGCTGAGCAGTGAATTTCTACTTAACTACCTCCTATCAGGAGAGACCTCAGGGCTGCATCTTTTGAGCGCAGTACTGAGCCTGAAAACCATTTACTACCCCAATTACAAGTAAAACTAGCTAAAATGTGCCTGGCTGCTGTTCACTGAAAAGCTCATTCTGCATACATTTTTGGCATATATTTGCTCCTGCCGGGTCAGCTGAGCAGCGAGTTTCTACTTAACTACCTCCTATCAGGAGAGACCTCAGGGCTGCATCCTTTGAGCGCAGTACTGAGCCTGAAAAGCGTTTACAACCCCACTTACACGTAATACTAGCTAAAATGTGCCTGGCTGCTGTTCACTGAAAAGCTCATTCTGGGTACATTTTTGGTATACATTTTCTTCTGCCGGGTCAGCTGAGAGGTAAATTTCTACTTAACTACCTCCTTTCAGGAGAGACTTCAGGGCTGCATCTTTTGAGCGCAGTACTGAGCCTGAAAACCGTTTACAACCCCACTTACACGTAAAACTAGCTAAAATGTGCCTGGCTGCTGTTCACTGAAAAGCTCATTCTGGGTACATTTTTGGTATACATTTTCTTCTGCCGGGTCAGCTGAGAGGTAAATTTCTACTTAACTACCTCCTTTCAGGAGAGACTTCAGGGCTGCATCTTTTGAGCGCAGTACTGAGCCTGAAAACCGTTTACAACCCCACTTACACGTAAAACTAGCTAAAATGTGCCTGGCTGCTGTTCACTGAAAAGCTCATTCTGGGTACATTTTTTGTATACATTTGCTTCTGCCGGGTCAGCTGAGCAGTGAATTTCTACTTAACTACCTCCTATCAGGAGAGACCTCAGGGCTGCATCTTTTGAGCGCAGTACTGAGCCTGAAAACCATTTACTACCCCAATTACAAGTAAAACTAGCTAAAATGTGCCTGGCTGTTGTTCACTGAAAAGCTCATTCTGCATACATTTTTGGCATATATTTGCTCCTGCCGGGTCAGCTGAGCAGCGAGTTTCTACTTAACTACCTCCTATCAGGAGAGACCTCAGGGCTGCATCCTTTGAGCGCAGTACTGAGCCTGAAAAGCGTTTACAACCCCACTTACACGTAATACTAGCTAAAATGTGCCTGGCTGCTGTTCACTGAAAAGGTCATTCTGGGTACATTTTTGGTATACATTTGCTACTCCCGGGTCAGCTGAGCAGTGAATTTCTACTTAACTACCTCCTATCAGAAGAAACCTCATGGCTGCATCTTTTGAGCGCAGTACTGAGCCTGAAACCCGTTTCCAACCCCACTTACAAGTAAAACTAGCTAAAATGTGCCTGGCTGCTGTTCACTGAAAAGATCATTCTGGGTACAATTTTGGCATACATTTGCTTCTCCCGGGTCAGCTGAGCAGTGAATTTCTACTTAACTACCTCCTATCAGGAGAGACCTCAGGGCTGCATCTTTTGAGCGCAGTACTGAGCCTGATACCCGTTTCCAACCCCACTTACAAGTAAAACTAGCTAAAATGTGCCTGGCTGCTGTTCACTGAAAAGTTCATTCTGGGTACATTTTTGGCATACATTTGCTTCTCCCGGGTCAGCTGAGCAGCGAATTTCTACTTAACTACCTCCTATCAGGAGAGACCTCAGGGCTGCATCTTTAGAGCGCAGTACTGAGCCTGAAAACCATTTACAACCCCACTTACAAGTAAAACTGGCTAAAATGTGCCTGGCTGCTGTTCACTGAAAAGCTCATTCTGCATACATTTTTGGCAGACATTTGCTCCTGCCGGGTCAGCTGAGCAGCGAATTTCCACTAAACTACCTCCTATCAGGGAGACCTCAGGGCTGCATCTTTTGAGCACAGTACTGAGCCTGATACCCGTTTCCAACCCCACTTACAAGTAAAACTAGCTAAAATGTGCCTGGCTGCTGTTCACTAAAAAGCTCATTCTGTGTGCATTTTTGGCATACATTTGCTTCTCCCGGGTCAGCTGAGCAGAGAATTTCTACTTAACTACCTCCTATCAGGAGAGACCTCAGGGCTGCATCTTTTGAGCGCAGTACTGAGCCTGAAAACCATTTACAAACCCACTTACACAAGTAAAACTAGCTAAAATGTGCCTGGCTGCTGTTCACTGAAAAGCTCATTCTGGGTACATTTTTGGCATACATTTGCTTCTCCCGGGTCAGCTGAGCAGCGAGTTTCTACTTAACTACCTCCTATCAGGAGAGACCTCAGGGCTGCATCCTTTGCGCGCAGTACTGAGCCTGAAAACCGTTTACAACCCCACTTACAAGTAAAACTAGCTAAAATGTGCCTGGCTGCTGTTCACTGAAAAGGACATTCTGGGTACTTTTTGGTATACATTTGCTTCTGCCGGGTCAGCTGAGCAGTGAATTTCTACTTAACTACCTCCTATCAGGAGAGAACTCAGGGCTGCGTCTTTTGAGCGCAGTACTGAGCCTGAAAACCGTTTCCAACCCCACTTACAGGTAAAACTAGCTAAAATGTGCCTGGCTGCTGTTCACTGAAAAGCTCATTCTGGGTACATTTTTGGTATACATTTTCTTATGCCGGGTCAGCTGAGAGGTAAATTTCTACTTAACTACCTCCTATCAGGAGAGACCTCAGGGCTGCATCTTTTGAGCGCAGTACTGAGCCTGATACCCGTTTCCAACCCCACTTACAAGTAAAACTAGCTAAAATGTGCCTGGCTGCTGTTCACTGAAAAGCTCATTCTGGGTACATTTTTGGCATACATTTGCTTCTCCCGGGTCAGCTGAGCAGCGAATTTCTACTTAACTACCTCCTATCAGGAGAGACCTCAGGGCTGCATCTTTTGAGCGCAGTACTGAGCCTGAAAACCGTTTCCAACCCCACTTACAGGTAAAACTAGCTAAAATGTGCCTGGCTGCTGTTCACTGAAAAGCTCATTCTGGGTACATTTTTGGTATACATTTTCTTCTGCCGGGTCAGCTGAGCAGTGAATTTCTACTTAACTACCTCCTATCAGGAGAGAACTCAGGGCTGCGTCTTTTGAGCGCAGTACTGAGCCTGATACCCGTTTCCAACCCCACTTACAAGTAAAACTAGCTAAAATGTGCCTGGCTGCTGTTCACTGAAAAGCTCATTCTGGGTACATTTTTGGCATACATTTGCTTCTCCCGGGTCAGCTGAGCAGCGAATTTCTACTTAACTACCTCCTATCAGGAGAGACCTCAGGGCTGCATCTTTTGAGCGCAGTACTGAGCCTGAAAACCGTTTACAACCCCACTTACAAGTAAAACTAGCTAAAATGTGCCTGGCTGCTGTTCACTGAAAAGCTAATTCTGCATACATTTTTGGCATACATTTGTTTCTGCCGGGTCAGCTGAGCAGTGAATTTCTACTTAACTACCTCCTTTCAGGAGAGACTTCAGGGCTGCATCTTTTGAGCGCAGTACTGAGCCTGAAAACCGTTTACAACCCCACTTACAAGTAAAACTAGCTAAAATGTGCCTGGCTGCTGGTCACTGAAAAGCTCATTCTGCATACATTTTTGGCATATATTTGCTCCTGCCGGGTCAGCTGAGCAGCAAATTTCTACTTAACTATTCCCTAATCAGGAGAGACCTCAGGGCTGCATCCTTTGAGCGCAGTACTGAGCCTGAAAAGCGTTTACAACCCCACTTACAGGTAAAACTAGCTAAAATGTGCCTGGCTGCTGTTCACTGAAAAGCTCATTCTGGGTACATTTTTGGTATACATTTTCTTCTGCCGGGTCAGCTGAGAGGTAAATTTCTACTTAACTACCTCCTATCAGGAGAGACTTCAGGGCTGCATCTTTTGAGCGCAGTACTGAGCCTGAAAACCGTTTACAACCCCACTTACAAGTAAAACTAGCTAAAATGTGCCTGGCTGCTGTTCACTGAAAAGCTCATTCTGCATACATTTTTGGCATATATTTGCTCCTGCGGGGTCAGCTGAGCAGCGAGTTTCTACTTAACTCCCTCCTATCAGAAGAGACCTCATGGCTGCATCTTTTGAGCGCAGTACTGAGCCTGAAAAGCGTTTACAACCCCACTTACACGTAATACTAGCTAAAATGTGCCTGGCTGCTGTTCACTGAAAAGGTCATTCTGGGTACATTTTTGGTATACATTTGCTACTCCCGGGTCAGCTGAGCAGTGAATTTCTACTTAACTACCTCCTATCAGAAGAGACCTCATGGCTGCATCTTTTGAGCGCAGTACTGAGCCTGAAACCCGTTTCCAACCCCACTTACAAGTAAAACTAGCTAAAATGTGCCTGGCTGCTGTTCACTGAAAAGATCATTCTGGGTACAATTTTGGCATACATTTGCTTCTCCCGGGTCAGCTGAGCAGTGAATTTCTACTTAACTACCTCCTATCAGGAGAGACCTCAGGGCTGCATCTTTTGAGCGCAGTACTGAGCCTGATACCCGTTTCCAACCCCACTTACAAGTAAAACTAGCTAAAATGTGCCTGGCTGCTGTTCACTAAAAAGCTCATTCTGTGTACATTTTTGGCATACATTTGCTTCTCCCGGGTCAGCTGAGCAGCGAATTTCTACTTAACTACCTCCTATCAGGAGAGACCTCAGGGCTGCATCTTTTGAGCGCAGTACTGAGCCTGAAAACCATTTACAAACCCACTTACACAAGTAAAACTAGCTAAAATGTGCCTGGCTGCTGTTCACTGAAAAGCTCATTCTGGGTACATTTTTGGCATACATTTGCTTCTCCCGGGTCAGCTGAGCAGCGAGTTTCTACTTAACTACCTCCTATCAGGAGAGACCTCAGGGCTGCATCCTTTGCGCGCAGTACTGAGCCTGAATTAGCGTTTACAACCCCACTTACAAGTAAACTAGCTAAAACGTGCCTGGCTGCTGCTCACTGAAAAGCTCATTCTGGGTACACTTTTGGTATACATTTGCTTCTGCCGGGTCAGCTGAGCAGTGAATTTCTACTTAACTACCTCCTATCAGGAGAGACCTCAGGGCTGCATCTGTTGAGCGCAGTACTGAGCCTGAAAACCATTTACAACCCCACTTACAAGTAAAACTAGCTAAAATGTGCCTGGCTGCTGTTCACTGAAAAGCTCATTCTGCACACGTTTTTGGCATATATTTGCTCCTGCCGGGTCAGCTGAGCAGCGAGTTTCTACTTAACTACTTCCTATCAGGAGAGACCTCAGGGCTGCATCCTTTGAGCGCAGTACTGAGCCTGAAAAGCGTTTACAACCCCACTTACACGTAAAACTAGCTAAAATGTGCCTGGCTGCTGTTCACTGAAAAGGTCATTCTGGGTACATTTTTGGTATACATTTGCTTCTGCCGGGTCAGCTGAGCAGTGAATTTCTACTTAACTACCTCCTATCAGAAGAGACCTCATGGCTGCATCTTTTGAGCGCAGTACTGAGCCTGAAAACCGTTTCCAACCCCACTTACAAGTAAAACTAGCTAAAATGTGCCTGGCTGCTGTTCACTGAAAAGCTCATTCTGGGTACATTTTTGGCATACATTTGCTTCTCCCGGGTCAGCTGAGCAGCGAATTTCTACTTAACTACCTCCTATCAGGAGAAACCTCAGGGCTGCATCTTTTGAACGCAGTACTGAGCCTGAAAACCATTTACAACCCCACTTACAAGTAAAACTAGCTAAAATGTGCATGGCTGCTGTTCACTGAAAAGCTCATTCTGCATACATTTTTGGCATAATTTGCTCTTGCCGGGTCAGCTGAGCAGCGAGTTTCTACTTAACTACCTCCTATCAGGAGAGACCTCAGGGCTGCATCCTTTGCGCGCAGTACTGAGCCTGAATTAGCGTTTAGAACCCCACTTACAAGTAAACTAGCTAAAACGTGCCTGGCTGCTGTTCACTGAAAAGCTCATTCTGGGTACATTTTAGGTATACATTTGCTTCTGCCGGGTCAGCTGAGTAGTGAATTTCTACTTAACTACCTCCTATCAGGAGAGACCTCAGGCTGCATCTTTTGAGCGCAGTACTGAGCTTGAAAACCGTTTACAACCCCACTTACAAGTAAAACTAGCTAAAATGTGCCTGGCTGCTGTTCACTGAAAAGCTAATTCTGCACACAATTTTGGCATATATTTGCGACTGCCGGGTCAGCTGAGCAGCGAATTTGTACTAAACTACCCCTAATCAGGAGAGACCTCAGGGCTGCATCCTTTGAGCGCAGTACTGAGCCTGAAAAGCGTTTACAACCCCACTTACATGTAAAACTAGCTAAAATGTGCCTGGCTGCTGTTCACTGAAAAGGACATTCTGGGTACTTTTTGGTATACATTTGCTTCTGCCGGGTCAGCTGAGTAGTGAATTTCTACTTAACTACCTCCTATCAGGAGAGACCTCAGGCTGCATCTTTTGAGCGCAGTACTGAGCTTGAAAACCGTTTACAACCCCACTTACAAGTAAAACTAGCTAAAATGTGCCTGGCTGCTGTTCACTGAAAAGCTAATTCTGCACACATTTTTGGCATATATTTGCGACTGCCGGGTCAGCTGAGCAGCGAATTTGTACTAAACTACCCCCTAATCAGGAGAGACCTCAGGGCTGCATCCTTTGAGCGCAGTACTGAGCCTGAAAAGCGTTTACAACCCCACTTACATGTAAAACTAGCTAAAATTAGCCTGGCTGCTGTTCACTGAAAAGGACATTCTGGGTACTTTTTGGTATACATTTGCTTCTGCCGGGTCAGCTGAGCAGTGAATTTCTACTTAACTACCTCCTATCAGGAGAGAACTCAGGGCTGCGTCTTTTGAGCGCAGTACTGAGCCTGAAAACCGTTTCCAACCCCACTTACAGGTAAAACTAGCTAAAATGTGCCTGGCTGCTGTTCACTGAAAAGCTCATTCTGGGTACATTTTTGGTATACATGTGCTTCTGCCGGGTCTCCTGAGCAGTGAATTTCTACATAACTACCTCCTATCAGGAGAGACCTTTTGAGCGCAGTACTGAGCCTGATACCCGTTTCCAACCCCACTTACAAGTAAAACTAGCTAAAATGTGCCTGGCTGCTGTTCACTGAAAAGCTCATTCTGGGTACATTTTTGGCATACATTTGCTTCTCCCGGGTCAGCTGAGCAGCGAATTTCTACTTAACTACCTCCTATCAGGAGAGACCTCAGGGCTGCATCTTTTGAGCGCAGTACTGAGCCTGAAAACCGTTTACAACCCCACTTACAAGTAAAACTAGCTAAAATGTGCCTGGCTGCTGGTCACTGAAAAGCTCATTCTGCATACATTTTTGGCATATATTTGCTCCTGCCGGGTCAGCTGAGCAGCAAATTTCTACTTAACTACCTCCTATCAGGAGAGACCTCAGGGCTGCATCTTTTGAGCACAGTACTGAGCCTGAAACCCGTTTACAACCCCACTTACAAGTAAAACTAGCTAAAATGTGCCTGGCTGTTGTTCACTGAAATGCTCATTCTGGGTACATTTTTGGTATACATTTGCTTCTCCTGGGTCAGCTGAGCAGTGAATTTCTACTTAACTACCTCCTATCAGGAGAGACCTCAGGGCTGCATCCTTTCAGCGCAGTACTGAGCCTGAAAAGCGTTTACAACCCCACTTACAAGTAAAACTAGCTAAAATGTGCCTGGCTGCTGTTCACTGAAAAGGTCATTCTGGGTACATTTTGGTATACATTTTCTTCTGCCGGGTCAGCTGAGAGGTAAATTTCTACTTAACTACCTCCTATCAGGAGAGACCTCAGGGCTGCATCTTTTGAGCGCAGTACTGAGCCTGATACCCGTTTCCAACCCCACTTACAAGTAAAACTAGCTAAAATGTGCCTGGCTGCTGTTCACTGAAAAGTTCATTCTGGGTACATTTTTGGCATACATTTGCTTCTCCCGGGTCAGCTGAGCAGCGAATTTCTACTTAACTACCTCCTATCAGGAGAGACCTCAGGGCTGCATCTTTAGAGCGCAGTACTGAGCCTGAAAACCATTTACAACCCCACTTACAAGTAAAACTGGCTAAAATGTGCCTGGCTGCTGTTCACTGAAAAGCTCATTCTGCATACATTTTTGGCAGACATTTGCTCCTGCCGGGTCAGCTGAGCAGCGTATTTCCACTTAACTACCCCCTAATCAGGAGAGACCTCAGGGCTGCATCCTTTGAGCGCAGTACTGAGCCTGATACCCGTTTCCAACCCCACTTACAAGTAAAACTAGCTAAAACGTGCCTGGCTCCTGTTCACTGAAAAGCTCATTCTGGGTACATTTTTGGTATACATTTGCTTCTGCCGGGTCAGCTGAGCAGTGAATTTCTACTTAACTACCTCCTAATCAGGAGAGACCTCAGGGCTGCATCCTTTGAGCGCAGTACTGAGCCTGATACCCGTTTCCAACCGCACTTACAATTAAAACTAGCTAAAATGTGCCTGGCTGCTGTTCACTGAAAAGCTTATCTGCATACATTTTTGGCATATATTTGCTCCTGCCGGGTCAGCTGAGCAGCAAATTTTTACTTAACTACCCCCTAATCAGGAGAGACCTCAGGGCTGCATCCTTTGAGCGCAGTACTGAGCCTGATACCCGTTTCCAACCCTACTTACAAGTAAAACTAGCTAAAATGTGCCTGGCTGCTGTTCACTGAAAAGCTCATTCTGGGTACATTTTTGGCATACATTTGCTTCTCCCGGGTCAGCTGAGCAGCGAATTTCTACTTAACTACCTCCTATCAGGAGAGACCTCAGGGCTGCATCTTTTGAGCGCAGTACTGAGCCTGAAAACCGTTTCCAACCCCACTTACAAGTAAAACTAGCTAAAATGTGCCTGGCTGCTGTTCACTGAAAAGGTCATTCTGTGTACATTTTTGGTATACATTTGCTTCTGCCGGGTCAGCTGAGCAGTGAATTTCTACTTAACTACCTCCTATCAGGAGAGACCTCAGGGCTGCATCTTTTGAGCGCAGTACTGAGCCTGAAAACCGTTTACAACCCCACTTAGAAGTAAAACTAGCTCAAATGTGCCTGGCTGCTGTTCACTGAAAAGCTTATTCTGCATACATTTTTGGCATATATTTGCTCCTGCTGGGTCAGCTGAGCAGCAAATTTTTACTTAACTACCCCCTAATCAGGAGAGACCTCAGGGCTGCATCTTTTGAGCGCAGTACTGAGCCTGATACCCGTTTCCAACCCCACTTACAAGTAAAACTAGCTAAAATGTGCCTGGCTGCTGTTCACTGAAAAGTTCATTCTGGGTACATTTTTGGCATACATTTGCTTCTCCCGGGTCAGCTGAGCAGCGAATTTCTACTTAACTACCTCCTATCAGGAGAGACCTCAGGGCTGCATCTTTAGGGTGCAGTACTGAGCCTGAAAACCATTTACAACCCCACTTACAAGTAAAACTGGCTAAAAGGTGCCCGGCTGCTGTTCACTGAAAAGCTTATTCTGTATACATTTTTGGCATATATTTGCTCCAGCCGGGTCAGCTGAGCAGCAAATTTTTACTTAACTACCCCCTAATCAGGAGAGACCTCAGGGCTGCATCCTTTGAGCGCAGTACTGAGCCTGATACCCGTTTCCAACCCCACTTACAAGTAAAACTAGCTAAAATGTGCCTGGCTGCTGTTCACTGAAAAGCTCATTCTGGGTACATTTTTGGCATACATTTGCTTCTCCCGGGTCAGCTGAGCAGCGAGTTTCTACTTAACTACCTCCTATCAGGAGAGACCTCAGGGCTGCATCCTTTGCGCGCAGTACTGAGCTGAATTAGCGTTTACAACCCCACTTACAAGTAAACTAGCTAAAACGTGCCTGGCTCCTGTTCACTGAAAAGCTCATTCTGGGTACATTTTTGGTATACATTTGCTTCTGCCGGGTCAGCTGAGCAGTGAATTTCTACTTAACTACCTCCTAATCAGGAGAGACCTCAGGGCTGCATCCTTTGAGCGCAGTACTGAGCCTGATACCCGTTTCCAACCGCACTTACAATTAAAACTAGCTAAAATGTGCCTGGCTGCTGTTCACTGAAAAGCTTATCTGCATACATTTTTGGCATATATTTGCTCCTGCCGGGTCAGCTGAGCAGCAAATTTTTACTTAACTACCCCCTAATCAGGAGAGACCTCAGGGCTGCATCCTTTGAGCGCAGTACTGAGCCTGATACCCGTTTCCAACCCTACTTACAAGTAAAACTAGCTAAAATGTGCCTGGCTGCTGTTCACTGAAAAGCTCATTCTGGGTAAATTTTTGGCATACATTTGCTTCTCCCGGGTAAGCTGAGCAGCGAATTTCTACTTAACTACCTCCTATCAGGAGAGACCTCAGGGCTGCATCTTTTGAGCGCAGTACTGAGCCTGAAAACCGTTTCCAACCCCACTTACAAGTAAAACTAGCTAAAATGTGCCTGGCTGCTGTTCACTGAAAAGGTCATTCTGTGTACATTTTTGGTATACATTTGCTTCTGCCGGGTCAGCTGAGCAGTGAATTTCTACTTAACTACCTCCTATCAGGAGAGACCTCAGGGCTGCATCTTTTGAGCGCAGTACTGAGCCTGAAAACCGTTTACAACCCCACTTAGAAGTAAAACTAGCTCAAATGTGCCTGGCTGCTGTTCACTGAAAAGCTTATTCTGCATACATTTTTGGCATATATTTGCTCCTGCTGGGTCAGCTGAGCAGCAAATTTTTACTTAACTACCCCCTAATCAGGAGAGACCTCAGGGCTGCATCTTTTGAGCGCAGTACTGAGCCTGATACCCGTTTCCAACCCCACTTACAAGTAAAACTAGCTAAAATGTGCCTGGCTGCTGTTCACTGAAAAGTTCATTCTGGGTACATTTTTGGCATACATTTGCTTCTCCCGGGTCAGCTGAGCAGCGAATTTCTACTTAACTACCTCCTATCAGGAGAGACCTCAGGGCTGCATCTTTAGGGTGCAGTACTGAGCCTGAAAACCATTTACAACCCCACTTACAAGTAAAACTGGCTAAAATGTGCCCGGCTGCTGTTCACTGAAAAGCTTATTCTGTATACATTTTTGGCATATATTTGCTCCAGCCGGGTCAGCTGAGCAGCAAATTTTTACTTAACTACCCCCTAATCAGGAGAGACCTCAGGGCTGCATCCTTTGAGCGCAGTACTGAGCCTGATACCCATTTCCAACCCCACTTACAAGTAAAACTAGCTAAAATGTGCCTGGCTGCTGTTCACTGAAAAGCTCATTCTGGGTACATTTTTGGCATACATTTGCTTCTCCCGGGTCAGCTGAGCAGCAAATTTCTACTTAACTACCTCCTATCAGGAGAGACCTCAGGGCTGCATCTTTTGAGCGCAGTACTGAGCCTGAAAACCGTTTCCAACCCCACTTACAAGTAAAACTAGCTAAAATGTGCCTGGCTGCTGTTCACTGAAAAGGTCATTCTGGGTACATTTTTGGTATACATTTGCTTCTGCCGGGTCAGCTGAGCAGTGAATTTCTACTTAACTACCTCCTATCAGGAGAGACCTCAGGGCTGCATCTTTTGAGCGCAGTACTGAGCCTGAAAACCGTTTCCAACCCCACTTACAAGTAAAACTAGCTAAAATGTGCCTGGCTGCTGTTCACTGAAAAGGTCATTCTGGGTACATTTTTGGTATAAATTTGCTTCTGCCGGGTCAGCTGAGCAGTGAATTTCTACTTAACTACCTCCTATCAGGAGAGACCTCAGGGCTGCATCTTTTGAGCGCAGTACTGAGCCTGAAAACCGTTTACAACCCCACTTACAAGTAAAACTAGCTAAAATGTGCCTGGCTGCTGTTCACTGAAAAGTTCATTCTGGGTACATTTTTGGCATACATTTGCTTCTCCCGGGTCAGCTGAGCAGCAAATTTCTACTTAACTACCTCCTATCAGGAGAGACCTCAGGGCTGCATCTTTTGAGCGCAGTACTGAGCCTGAAAACCGTTTACAACCCCACTTACAAGTAAAACTAGCTAAAATGTGCCTGGCCGCTGTTCACTGAAAAGGTCATTCTGGGTACATTTTTGGTATACATTTGCTTCTGCCGGGTCAGCTGAGCAGTGAATTTCTACTTAACTACCTCCTATCAGGAGAGACCTCAAGGCTGCATCTTTTGAGCGCAGTACTGAGCCTGATACCCGTTTCCAACCCCACTTACAAGTAAAACTAGCTAAAATGTGCCTGGCTGCTGTTCACTGAAAAGTTCATTCTGGGTACATTTTTGGCATACATTTGCTTCTCCCGGGTCAGCTGAGCAGTGAATTTCTACTTAACTACCTCCTATCAGGAGAGACCTCAGGGCTGCATCTTTTGAGCGCAGTACTGAGCCTGATACCCGTTTCCAACCCCACTTACAAGTAAAACTAGCTAAAATGTGCCTGGCTGCTGTTCACTGAAAAGTTCATTCTGGGTACATTTTTGGCATACATTTGCTTCTCCCGGGTCAGCTGAGCAGCGTATTTCCACTTAACTACCTCCTATCAGGAGAGACCTCAGGGCTGCATCTTTTGAGCGCAGTACTGAGCCTGATACCCGTTTCCAACCCCACTTACAAGTAAAACTAGCTAAAATGTGCCTGGCTGCTGTTCACTAAAAAGCTCATTCTGTGTACATTTTTGGCATACATTTGCTTCTCCCGGGTCAGCTGAGCAGCGAATTTCTACTTAACTACCTCCTATCAGGAGAGACCTCAGGGCTGCATCTTTTGAGCGCAGTACTGAGCCTGAAAACCATTTACAAACCCACTTACACAAGTAAAACTAGCTAAAATGTGCCTGGCTGCTGTTCACTGAAAAGCTTATTCTGCATACATTTTTGGCATATATTTGCTCCTGCCGGGTCAGCTGAGCAGCAAATTTTTACTTAACTACCCCCTAATCAGGAGAGACCTCAGGGCTGCATCCTTTGAGCGCAGTACTGAGCCTGATACCCGTTTCCAACCCCACTTACAAGTAAAACTAGCTAAAATGTGCCTGGCTGCTGTTCACTGAAAAGCTCATTCTGGGTACATTTTTGGCATACATTTGCTTCTCCCGGGTCAGCTGAACAGCGAGTTTCTACTTAACTACCTCCTATCAGGAGAGACCTCAGGGATGCATCCTTTGCGCGCAGTACTGAGCCTGAATTAGCGTTTACAACCCCACTTACAAGTAAACTAGCTAAAACGTGCCTGGCTGCTGTTCACTGAAAAGCTCATTCTGGGTACATTTTTGGTATACATTTGCTTCTGCCGGGTCAGCTGAGCAGCGAATTTCTACTTAACTACCTCCTATCAGGAGAGACCTCAGGGCTGCATCTTTAGAGCGCAGTACTGAGCCTGAAAACCATTTACAACCCCACTTACAAGTAAAACTGGCTAAAATGTGCCTGGCTGCTGTTCACTGAAAAGCTCATTCTGCATACATTTTTGGCAGACATTTGCTCCTGCCGGGTCAGCTGAGCAGCGAATTTCCACTTAACTACCTCCTATCAGGGAGACCTCAGGGCTGCATCTTTTGAGCGCAGTACTGAGCCTGATACCCGTTTCCAACCCCACTTACAAGTAAAACTAGCTAAAATGTGCCTGGCTGCTGTTCACTAAAAAGCTCATTCTGTGTACATTTTTGGCACACATTTGCTTCTCCCGGGTCAGCTGAGCAGCAAATTTCTACTTAACTACCTCCTATCAGGAGAGACCTCAGGGCTGCATCTTTTGAGCGCAGTACTGAGCCTGAAAACCATTTACAAACCCACTTACACAAGTAAAACTAGCTAAAATGTGCCTGGCTGCTGTTCACTGAAAAGCTCATTCTGGGTACATTTTTGGCATACATTTGCTTCTCCCGGGTCAGCTGAGCAGCGAGTTTCTACTTAACTACCTCCTATCAGGAGAGACCTCAGGGCTGCATCCTTTGCGCGCAGTACTGAGCCTGAATTAGCGTTTACAACCCCACTTACAAGTAAACTAGCTAAAACGTGCCTGGCTGCTGCTCACTGAAAAGCTCATTCTGGGTACATTTTTGGTATACATTTGCTTCTGCCGGGTCAGCTGAGCAGTGAATTTCTACTTAACTACCTCCTATCAGGAGAGACCTCAGGGCTGCATCTTTTGAGCGCAGTACTGAGCCTGAAAACCATTTACAACCCCACTTACAAGTAAAACTAGCTAAAATGTGCCTGGCTGCTGTTCACTGAAAAGCTCATTCTGCACACATTTTTGGCATATATTTGCTCCTGCCGGGTCAGCTGAGCAGCGAGTTTCTACTTAACTACTTCCTATCAGGAGAGACCTCAGGGCTGCATCCTTTGAGCTCAGTACTGAGCCTGAAAAGCGTTTACAACCCCACTTACACGTAAAACTAGCTAAAATGTGCCTGGCTGCTGTTCACTGAAAAGGTCATTCTGGGTACATTTTTGGTATACATTTGCTTCTGCCGGGTCAGCTGAGCAGTGAATTTCTACTTAACTACCTCCTATCAGAAGAGACCTCATGGCTGCATCTTTTGAGCGCAGTACTGAGCCTGAAAACCGTTTCCAACCCCACTTACAAGTAAAACTAGCTAAAATGTGCCTGGCTGCTGTTCACTAAAAAGCTCATTCTGTGTACATTTTTGGCATACATTTGCTTCTCCCGGGTCAGCTGAGCAGCGAATTTCTACTTAACTACCTCCTATCAGGAGAGACCTCAGGGCTGCATCTTTTGAGCGCAGTACTGAGCCTGAAAACCATTTACAAACCCACTTACACAAGTAAAACTAGCTAAAATGTGCCTGGCTGCTGTTCACTGAAAAGCTTATTCTGCATACATTTTTGGCATATATTTGCTCCTGCCGGGTCAGCTGAGCAGCAAATTTTTACTTAACTACCCCCTAATCAGGAGAGACCTCAGGGCTGCATCCTTTGAGCGCAGTACTGAGCCTGATACCCGTTTCCAACCCTACTTACAAGTAAAACTAGCTAAAATGTGCCTGGCTGCTGTTCACTGAAAAGCTCATTCTGGGTACATTTTTGGCATACATTTGCTTCTCCCGGGTCAGCTGAGCAGGGAGTTTCTACTTAACTACCTCCTATCAGGAGAGACCTCAGGGCTGCATCCTTTGCGCGCAGTACTGAGCTTGAATTAGCGTTTACAACCCCACTTACAAGTAAACTAGCTAAAACGTGCCTGGCTGCTGTTCACTGAAAAGCTCACTCTGGGTATATTTTTGGTATACATTTGCTTCTGCCGGGTCAGCTGAGCAGCGAATTTCTACTTAACTACCTCCTATCAGGAGAGACCTCAGGGCTGCATCTTTTGAGCGCAGTACTGAGCCTGATACCCGTTTCCAACCCCACTTACAAGTAAAACTAGCTAAAATGTGCCTGGCTGCTGTTCACTGAAAAGTTCATTCTGGGTATATTTTTGGCATACATTTGCTTCTCCCGGGTCAGCTGAGCAGCGAATTTCTACTTAACTACCTCCTATCAGGAGAGACCTCAGGGCTGCATCTTTAGAGCGCAGTACTGAGCCTGAAAACCATTTACAACCCCACTTACAAGTAAAACTGGCTAAAATGTGCCTGGCTGCTGTTCACTGAAAAGCTCATTCTGCATACATTTTTGGCAGACATTTGCTCCTGCCGGGTCAGCTGAGCAGCGAATTTCCACTTAACTACCTCCTATCAGGGAGACCTCAGGGCTGCATCTTTTGAGCGCAGTACTGAGCCTGATACCCGTTTCCAACCCCACTTACAAGTAAAACTAGCTAAAATGTGCCTGGCTGCTGTTCACTAAAAAGCTCATTCTGTGTACATTTTTGGCATACATTTGCTTCTCCCGGGTCAGCTGAGCAGCGAATTTCTACTTAACTACCTCCTATCAGGAGAGACCTCAGGGCTGCATCTTTTGAGCGCAGTACTGAGCCTGAAAACCATTTACAAACCCACTTACACAAGTAAAACTAGCTAAAATGTGCCTGGCTGCTGTTCACTGAAAAGCTCATTCTGGGTACATTTTTGGCATACATTTGCTTCTCCCGGGTCAGCTGAGCAGCGAGTTTCTACTTAACTACCTCCTATCAGGAGAGACCTCAGGGCTGCATCCTTTGCGCGCCGTACTGAGCCTGAATTAGCGTTTACAACCCCACTTACAAGTAAACTAGCTAAAACGTGCCTGGCTGCTGCTCACTGAAAAGCTCATTCTGGGTACATTTTTGGTATACATTTGCTTCTGCCGGGTCAGCTGAGCAGTGAATTTCTACTTAACTACCTCCTATCAGGAGAGACCTCAGGGCTGCATCTTTTGAGCGCAGTACTGAGCCTGAAAACCATTTACAACCCCACTTACAAGTAAAACTAGCTAAAATGTGCCTAGCTGCTGTTCACTGAAAAGCTCATTCTGCACACATTTTTGGCATATATTTGCTCCTGCCGGGTCAGCTGAGCAGCGAGTTTCTACTTAGCTACTTCCTATCAGGAGAGACCTCAGGGCTGCATCCTTTGAGCGCAGTACTGAGCCTGAAAAGCGTTTACAACCCCACTTACACGTAAAACTAGCTAAAATGTGCCTGGCTGCTGTTCACTGAAAAGGTCATTCTGGGTACATTTTTGGTATACATTTGCTTCTGCCGGGTCAGCTGAGCAGTGAATTTCTACTTAACTACCTCCTATCAGAAGAGACCTCATGGCTGCATCTTTTGAGCGCAGTACTGAGCCTGAAAACCGTTTCCAACCCCACTTACAAGTAAAACTAGCTAAAATGTGCCTGGCTGCTGTTCACTGAAAAGCTCATTCTGGGTACATTTTTGGCATACATTTGCTTCTCCCGGGTCAGCTGAGCAGCGAATTTCTACTTAACTACCTCCTATCAGGAGAGACCTCAGGGCTGCATCTTTTGAACGCAGTACTGAGCCTGAAAACCATTTACAACCCCACTTACAAGTAAAACTAGCTAAAATGTGCATGGCTGCTGTTCACTGAAAAGCTAATTCTGCATACATTTTTGGCATATATTTGCTCCTGCCGGGTCAGCTGAGCAGCGAATTTGTACTAAACTACCCCCTAATCAGGAGAGACCTCAGGGCTGCATCCTTTGAGCGCAGTACTGAGCCTGAAAAGCGTTTACAACCCCACTTACAAGTAAAACTAGCTAAAATGTGCCTGGCTGCTGTTCACTGAAAAGGACATTCTGGGTACTTTTTGGTATACATTTGCTTCTGCCGGGTCAGCTGAGCAGTGAATTTCTACTTAACTACCTCCTATCAGGAGAGAACTCAGGGCTGCGTCTTTTGAGCGCAGTACTGAGCCTGAAAACCGTTTCCAACCCCACTTACAGGTAAAACTAGCTAAAATGTGCCTGGCTGCTGTTCACTGAAAAGCTCATTCTGGGTACATTTTTGGCATACATTTGCTTCTCCCGGGTCAGCTGAGCAGCGAATTTCTACTTAACTACCTCCTATCAGGAGAGACCTCAGGGCTGCATCTTTTGAACGCAGTACTGAGCCTGAAAACCATTTACAACCCCACTTACAAGTAAAACTAGCTAAAATGTGCATGGCTGCTGTTCACTGAAAAGCTCATTCTGCATACATTTTTGGCATAATTTGCTCTTGCCGGGTCAGCTGAGCAGCGAGTTTCTACTTAACTACCTCCTATCAGGAGAGACCTCAGGGCTGCATCCTTTGCGCGCAGTACTGAGCCTGAATTAGCGTTTACAACCCCACTTACAAGTAAACTAGCTAAAACGTGCCTGGCTGCTGTTCACTGAAAAGCTCATTCTGGGTACATTTTTGGTATACATTTGCTTCTGCCGGGTCAGCTGAGTAGTGAATTTCTACTTAACTACCTCCTATCAGGAGAGACCTCAGGCTGCATCTTTTGAGCGCAGTACTGAGCTTGAAAACCGTTTACAACCCCACTTACAAGTAAAACTAGCTAAAATGTGCCTGGCTGCTGTTCACTGAAAAGCTAATTCTGCATACATTTTCGGCATATATTTGCTCCTGCCGGGTCAGCTGAGCAGCGAATTTGTACTAAACTACCCCCTAATCAGGAGAGACCTCAGGGCTGCATCCTTTGAGCGCAGTACTGAGCCTGAAAAGCGTTTACAACCCCACTTACAAGTAAAACTAGCTAAAATGTGCCTGGCTGCTGTTCACTGAAAAGGACATTCTGGGTACTTTTTGGTATACATTTGCTTCTGCCGGGTCAGCTGAGCAGTGAATTTCTACTTAACTACCTCCTATCAGGAGAGAACTCAGGGCTGCGTCTTTTGAGCGCAGTACTGAGCCTGAAAACCGTTTCCAACCCCACTTACAGGTAAAACTAGCTAAAATGTGCCTGGCTGCTGTTCACTGAAAAGCTCATTCTGGGTACATTTTTGGCATACATTTGCTTCTCCCGGGTCAGCTGAGCAGCAAATTTCTACTTAACTACCTCCTATCAGGAGAGACCTCAGGGCTGCATCTTTTGAGCGCAGTACTGAGCCTGAAAACTGTTTACAACCCCACTTACAAGTAAAACTAGCTAAAATGTGCCTGGCTGCTGGTCACTGAAAAGCTCATTCTGCATACATTTTTGGCATATATTTGCTCCTGCCGGGTCAGCTGAGCAGCAAATTTCTACTTAACTACCTCCTATCAGGAGAGACCTCAGGGCTGCATCTTTTGAGCGCAGTACTGAGCCTGAAAACCGTTTACAACCCCACTTACAAGTAAAACTAGCTAAAATGTGCCTGGCTGTTGTTCACTGAAATGCTCATTCTGGGTACATTTTTGGTATACATTTGCTTCTGCCGGGTCAGCTGAGCAGTGAATTTCTACTTAACTACCTCCTATCAGGAGAGACCTCAGGGCTGCATCCTTTCAGCGCAGTACTGAGCCTGAAAAGCGTTTACAACCCCACTTACAAGTAAAACTAGCTAAAATGTGCCTGGCTGCTGTTCACTGAAAAGGTCATTCTGGGTACATTTTTGGTATACATTTTCTTCTGCCGGGTCAGCTGAGAGGTAAATTTCTACTTAACTACCTCCTATCAGGAGAGACCTCAGGGCTGCATCTTTTGAGCGCAGTACTGAGCCTGATACCCGTTTCCAACCCCACTTACGAGTAAAACTAGCTAAAATGTGCCTGGCTGCTGTTCACTGAAAAGTTCATTCTGGGTATATTTTTGGCATACATTTGCTTCTCCCGGGTCAGCTGAGCAGCGAATTTCTACTTAACTACCTCCTATCAGGAGAGACCTCAGGGCTGCATCTTTAGAGCGCAGTACTGAGCCTGAAAACCATTTACAACCCCACTTACAAGTAAAACTGGCTAAAATGTGCCTGGCTGCTGTTCACTGAAAAGCTCATTCTGCATACATTTTTGGCAGACATTTGCTCCTGCCGGGTCAGCTGAGCAGCGAATTTCCACTTAACTACCTCCTATCAGGGAGACCTCAGGGCTGCATCTTTTGAGCGCAGTACTGAGCCTGATACCCGTTTCCAACCCCACTTACAAGTAAAACTAGCTAAAATGTGCCTGGCTGCTGTTCACTAAAAAGCTCATTCTGTGTACATTTTTGGCATACATTTGCTTCTCCCGGGTCAGCTGAGCAGCGAATTTCTACTTAACTACCTCCTATCAGGAGAGACCTCAGGGCTGCATCTTTTGAGCGCAGTACTGAGCCTGAAAACCATTTACAAACCCACTTACACAAGTAAAACTAGCTAAAATGTGCCTGGCTGCTGTTCACTGAAAAGCTCATTCTGGGTACATTTTTGGCATACATTTGCTTCTCCCGGGTCAGCTGAGCAGCGAGTTTCTACTTAACTACCTCCTATCAGGAGAGACCTCAGGGCTGCATCCTTTGCGCGCCGTACTGAGCCTGAATTAGCGTTTACAACCCCACTTACAAGTAAACTAGCTAAAACGTGCCTGGCTGCTGCTCACTGAAAAGCTCATTCTGGGTACATTTTTGGTATACATTTGCTTCTGCCGGGTCAGCTGAGCAGTGAATTTCTACTTAACTACCTCCTATCAGGAGAGACCTCAGGGCTGCATCTTTTGAGCGCAGTACTGAGCCTGAAAACCATTTACAACCCCACTTACAAGTAAAACTAGCTAAAATGTGCCTAGCTGCTGTTCACTGAAAAGCTCATTCTGCACACATTTTTGGCATATATTTGCTCCTGCCGGGTCAGCTGAGCAGCGAGTTTCTACTTAGCTACTTCCTATCAGGAGAGACCTCAGGGCTGCATCCTTTGAGCGCAGTACTGAGCCTGAAAAGCGTTTACAACCCCACTTACACGTAAAACTAGCTAAAATGTGCCTGGCTGCTGTTCACTGAAAAGGTCATTCTGGGTACATTTTTGGTATACATTTGCTTCTGCCGGGTCAGCTGAGCAGTGAATTTCTACTTAACTACCTCCTATCAGAAGAGACCTCATGGCTGCATCTTTTGAGCGCAGTACTGAGCCTGAAACCCGTTTCCAACCCCACTTACAAGTAAAACTAGCTAAAATGTGCCTGGCTGCTGTTCACTGAAAAGCTCATTCTGGGTACATTTTTGGCATACATTTGCTTCTCCCGGGTCAGCTGAGCAGCGAATTTCTACTTAACTACCTCCTATCAGGAGAGACCTCAGGGCTGCATCTTTTGAACGCAGTACTGAGCCTGAAAACCATTTACAACCCCACTTACAAGTAAAACTAGCTAAAATGTGCATGGCTGCTGTTCACTGAAAAGCTAATTCTGCATACATTTTTGGCATATATTTGCTCCTGCCGGGTCAGCTGAGCAGCGAATTTGTACTAAACTACCCCCTAATCAGGAGAGACCTCAGGGCTGCATCCTTTGAGCGCAGTACTGAGCCTGAAAAGCGTTTACAACCCCACTTACAAGTAAAACTAGCTAAAATGTGCCTGGCTGCTGTTCACTGAAAAGGACATTCTGGGTACTTTTTGGTATACATTTGCTTCTGCCGGGTCAGCTGAGCAGTGAATTTCTACTTAACTACCTCCTATCAGGAGAGAACTCAGGGCTGCGTCTTTTGAGCGCAGTACTGAGCCTGAAAACCGTTTCCAACCCCACTTACAGGTAAAACTAGCTAAAATGTGCCTGGCTGCTGTTCACTGAAAAGCTCATTCTGGGTACATTTTTGGCATACATTTGCTTCTCCCGGGTCAGCTGAGCAGCGAATTTCTACTTAACTACCTCCTATCAGGAGAGACCTCAGGGCTGCATCTTTTGAACGCAGTACTGAGCCTGAAAACCATTTACAACCCCACTTACAAGTAAAACTAGCTAAAATGTGCATGGCTGCTGTTCACTGAAAAGCTCATTCTGCATACATTTTTGGCATAATTTGCTCTTGCCGGGTCAGCTGAGCAGCGAGTTTCTACTTAACTACCTCCTATCAGGAGAGACCTCAGGGCTGCATCCTTTGCGCGCAGTACTGAGCCTGAATTAGCGTTTACAACCCCACTTACAAGTAAACTAGCTAAAACGTGCCTGGCTGCTGTTCACTGAAAAGCTCATTCTGGGTACATTTTTGGTATACATTTGCTTCTGCCGGGTCAGCTGAGTAGTGAATTTCTACTTAACTACCTCCTATCAGGAGAGACCTCAGGCTGCATCTTTTGAGCGCAGTACTGAGCTTGAAAACCGTTTACAACCCCACTTACAAGTAAAACTAGCTAAAATGTGCCTGGCTGCTGTTCACTGAAAAGCTAATTCTGCATACATTTTCGGCATATATTTGCTCCTGCCGGGTCAGCTGAGCAGCGAATTTGTACTAAACTACCCCCTAATCAGGAGAGACCTCAGGGCTGCATCCTTTGAGCGCAGTACTGAGCCTGAAAAGCGTTTACAACCCCACTTACAAGTAAAACTAGCTAAAATGTGCCTGGCTGCTGTTCACTGAAAAGGACATTCTGGGTACTTTTTGGTATACATTTGCTTCTGCCGGGTCAGCTGAGCAGTGAATTTCTACTTAACTACCTCCTATCAGGAGAGAACTCAGGGCTGCGTCTTTTGAGCGCAGTACTGAGCCTGAAAACCGTTTCCAACCCCACTTACAGGTAAAACTAGCTAAAATGTGCCTGGCTGCTGTTCACTGAAAAGCTCATTCTGGGTACATTTTTGGCATACATTTGCTTCTCCCGGGTCAGCTGAGCAGCGAATTTCTACTTAACTACCTCCTATCAGGAGAGACCTCAGGGCTGCATCTTTTGAGCGCAGTACTGAGCCTGAAAACTGTTTACAACCCCACTTACAAGTAAAACTAGCTAAAATGTGCCTGGCTGCTGGTCACTGAAAAGCTCATTCTGCATACATTTTTGGCATATATTTGCTCCTGCCGGGTCAGCTGAGCAGCAAATTTCTACTTAACTACCTCCTATCAGGAGAGACCTCAGGGCTGCATCTTTTGAGCGCAGTACTGAGCCTGAAAACCGTTTACAACCCCACTTACAAGTAAAACTAGCTAAAATGTGCCTGGCTGTTGTTCACTGAAATGCTCATTCTGGGTACATTTTTGGTATACATTTGCTTCTGCCGGGTCAGCTGAGCAGTGAATTTCTACTTAACTACCTCCTATCAGGAGAGACCTCAGGGCTGCATCCTTTCAGCGCAGTACTGAGCCTGAAAAGCGTTTACAACCCCACTTACAAGTAAAACTAGCTAAAATGTGCCTGGCTGCTGTTCACTGAAAAGGTCATTCTGGGTACATTTTTGGTATACATTTTCTTCTGCCGGGTCAGCTGAGAGGTAAATTTCTACTTAACTACCTCCTATCAGGAGAGACCTCAGGGCTGCATCTTTTGAGCGCAGTACTGAGCCTGATACCCGTTTCCAACCCCACTTACAAGTAAAACTAGCTAAAATGTGCCTGGCTGCTGTTCACTGAAAAGTTCATTCTGGGTACATTTTTGGCATACATTTGCTTCTCCCGGGTCAGCTGAGCAGCGAATTTCTACTTAACTACCTCCTATCAGGAGAGACCTCAGGGCTGCATCTTTAGAGCGCAGTACTGAGCCTGAAAACCATTTACAACCCCACTTACAAGTAAAACTGGCTAAAATGTGCCTGGCTGCTGGTCACTGAAAAGCTCATTCTGCATACATTTTTGGCATATATTTGCTCCTGCCGGGTCAGCTGAGCAGCAAATTTCTACTTAACTGCCTCCTATCAGGAGAGACCTCAGGGCTGCATCTTTTGAGCGCATTACTGAGCCTGAAAACCGTTTACAACCCCACTTACAAGTAAAACTAGCTAAAATGTGCCTGGCTGTTGTTCACTGAAATGCTCATTCTGGGTACATTTTTGGTATACATTTGCTTCTGCCGGGTCAGCTGAGCAGTGAATTTCTACTTAACTACCTCCTATCAGGAGAGACCTCAGGGCTGCATCCTTTCAGCGCAGTACTGAGCCTGAAAAGCGTTTACAACCCCACTTACAAGTAAAACTAGCTAAAATGTGCCTGGCTGCTGTTCACTGAAAAGGTCATTCTGGGTACATTTTTGGTATACATTTTCTTCTGCCGGGTCAGCTGAGAGGTAAATTTCTACTTAACTACCTCCTATCAGGAGAGACCTCAGGGCTGCATCTTTTGAGCGCAGTACTGAGCCTGATACCCGTTTCCAACCCCACTTACAAGTAAAACTAGCTAAAATGTGCCTGGCTGCTGTTCACTGAAAAGTTCATTCTCGGTACATTTTTGGCATACATTTGCTTCTCCCGGGTCAGCTGAGCAGCGAATTTCTACTTAACTACCTCCTATCAGGAATCTTTAGAGCGCAGTACTGAGCCTGAAAACCATTTACAACCCCACTTACAAGTAAAACTGGCTAAAATGTGCCTGGCTGCTGTTCACTGAAAAGCTCATTCTGCATACATTTTTGGCAGACATTTGCTCCTGCCGGGTCAGCTGAGCAGCGAGTTTCTACTTAACTACCTCCTATCAGGAGAGACCTCAGGGCTGCATCCTTTGCGCGCAGTACTGAGCCTGAATTAGCGTTTACAACCCCACTTACAAGTAAACTAGCTAAAACGTGCCTGGCTGCTGTTCACTGAAAAGCTCATTCTGGGTACATTTTTGGTATACATTTGCTTCTGCCGGGTCAGCTGAGCAGTGAATTTCTACTTAACTACCTCCTAATCAGGAGAGACCTCAGGCCTGCATCCTTTGAGCGCAGTACTGAGCCTGATACCCGTTTCCAACCCCACTTACAAGTAAAACTAGCTAAAATGTGCCTGGCTGCTGTTCACTGAAAAGCTTATCTGCATACATTTTTGGCATATAGTTGCTCCTGCCGGGTCTGCTGAGCAGCAAATTTTTACTTAACTACCCCCTAATCAGGAGAGACCTCAGGGCTGCATCCTTTGAGCGCAGTACTGATCCTGATACCCGTTTCCAACCCCACTTACAAGTAAAACTAGCTAAAATGTGCCTGGCTGCTGTTCACTGAAAAGCTCATTCTGGGTACATTTTTGGCATACATTTGCTTCTCCCGGGTCAGCTGAGCAGCGAATTTCTACTTAACTACCTCCTATCAGGAGAGACCTCAGGGCTGCATCTTTTGAGCGCAGTACTGAGCCTGAAAACGGTTTCCAACCCCACTTACAAGTAAAACTAGCTAAAATGTGCCCGGCTGCTGTTCACTGAAAAGGTCATTCTGGGTACATTTTTGTATACATTTGCTTCTGCCGGGTCAGCTGAGCAGTGAATTTCTACTTAACTACCTCCTATCAGGAGAGACCTCAGGGCTGCATCTTTTGAGCGCAGTACTGAGCCTGAAAACCGTTTACAACCCCACTTACAAGTAAAACTAGCTAAAATGTGCCTGGCTGCTGTTCACTGAAAAGCTTATTCTGCATACATTTTTGGCATATATTTGCTCCTGCCGGGTCAGCTGAGCAGCAGATTTTTACTTAACTACCCCCTAATCAGGAGAGACCTCAGGGCTGCATCTTTTGAGCGCAGTACTGAGCCTGATACCCGTTTCCAACCCCACTTACAAGTAAAACTAGCTAAAATGTGCCTGGCTGCTGTTCACTGAAAAGTTCATTCTGGGTACATTTTTGGCATACATTTGTTTCTCCCGGGTCAGCTGAGCAGTGAATTTCTACTTAACTACCTCCTATCAGGAGAGACCTCAGGGCTGCATCTTTTGAGCGCAGTACTGAGCCTGATACCCGATTCCAACCCCACTTACAAGTAAAACTAGCTAAAATGTGCCTGGCTGCTGTTCACTGAAAAGTTCATTCTGGGTACATTTTTGGCATACATTTGCTTCTCTCGGGTCAGCTGAGCAGCGAATTTCTACTTAACTACCTCCTATCAGGAGAGACCTCAGGGCTGCATCTTTAGAGCGCAGTACTGAGCCTGAAAACCATTTACAACCCCACTTACAAGTAAAACTGGCTAAAATGTGCCTGGCTGCTGTTCACTGAAAAGCTTATTCTGCATACATTTTTGGCATATATTTGCTCCTGCCGGGTCAGCTGAGCAGCAAATTTTTACTTAACTACCCCCTAATCAGGAGAGACCTCAGGGCTGCATCCTTTGAGCGCAGTACTGAGCCTGATACCCGTTTCCAACCCCACTTACAAGTAAAACTAGCTAAAATGTGCCTGGCTGCTGTTCACTGAAAAGCTCATTCTGGGTACATTTTTGGCATACATTTGCTTCTCCCGGGTCAGCTGAGCAGCGAATTTCTACTTAACTACCTCCTATCAGGAGAGACCTCAGGGCTGCATCTTTTGAGCGCAGTACTGAGCCTGAAAACCGTTTACAACCCCACTTACAAGTAAAACTAGCTAAAATGTGCCTGGCTGCTGTTCACTGAAAAGATCATTCTGGGTACATTTTTGGTATACATTTGCTTCTGCTGGGTTAGCTGAGCAGTGAATTTCTACTTAACTACCTCCTATCAGGAGAGACCTCAGGGCTGCATCTTTTGAGCGCAGTACTGAGCCTGAAAACTGTTTACAACCCCACTTACAAGTAAAACTAGCTAAAATGTGCCTGGCTGCTGGTCACTGAAAAGCTCATTCTGCATACATTTTTGGCATATATTTGCTCCTGCCGGGTCAGCTGAGCAGCAAATTTCTACTTAACTACCTCCTATCAGGAGAGACCTCAGGTCTGCATCTTTTGAGCGCAGTACTGAGCCTGAAAACCGTTTACAACCCCACTTACAAGTAAAACTAGCTAAAATGTGCCTGGCTGTTGTTCACTGAAATGCTCATTCTGGGTACATTTTTGGCAGACATTTGCTTCTGCCGGGTCAGCTGAGCAGTGAATTTCTACTTAACTACCTCCTATCAGGAGAGACCTCAGGGCTGCATCTTTTGAGCGCAGTACTGAGCCTGATACCCGTTTCCAACCCCACTTACAAGTAAAACTAGCTAAAATGTGCCTGGCTGCTGTTCACTGAAAAGTTCATTCTGGGTACATTTTTGGCATACATTTGCTTCTCCCGGGTCAGCTGAGCAGCGAATTTCTACTTAACTACCTCCTATCAGGAGAGACCTCAGGGCTGCATCTTTAGAGCGCAGTACTGAGCCTGAAAACCATTTACAACCCCACTTACAAGTAAAACTGGCTAAAATGTGCCTGGCTGCTGGTCACTGAAAAGCTCATTCTGCATACATTTTTGGCATATATTTGCTCCTGCCGGGTCAGCTGAGCAGCAAATTTCTACTTAACTACCTCCTATCAGGAGAGACCTCAGGGCTGCATCTTTTGAGCGCATTACTGAGCCTGAAAACCGTTTACAACCCCACTTACAAGTAAAACTAGCTAAAATGTGCCTGGCTGTTGTTCACTGAAATGCTCATTCTGGGTACATTTTTGGTATACATTTGCTTCTGCCGGGTCAGCTGAGCAGTGAATTTCTACTTAACTACCTCCTATCAGGAGAGACCTCAGGGCTGCATCCTTTCAGCGCAGTACTGAGCCTGAAAAGCGTTTACAACCCCACTTACAAGTAAAACTAGCTAAAATGTGCCTGGCTGCTGTTCACTGAAAAGGTCATTCTGGGTACATTTTTGGTATACATTTTCTTCTGCCGGGTCAGCTGAGAGGTAAATTTCTACTTAACTACCTCCTATCAGGAGAGACCTCAGGGCTGCATCTTTTGAGCGCAGTACTGAGCCTGATACCCGTTTCCAACCCCACTTACAAGTAAAACTAGCTAAAATGTGCCTGGCTGCTGTTCACTGAAAAGTTCATTCTCGGTACATTTTTGGCATACATTTGCTTCTCCCGGGTCAGCTGAGCAGCGAATTTCTACTTAACTACCTCCTATCAGGAATCTTTAGAGCGCAGTACTGAGCCTGAAAACCATTTACAACCCCACTTACAAGTAAAACTGGCTAAAATGTGCCTGGCTGCTGTTCACTGAAAAGCTCATTCTGCATACATTTTTGGCAGACATTTGCTCCTGCCGGGTCAGCTGAGCAGCGTATTTCCACTTAACTACCCCCTAATCAGGAGAGACCTCAGGGCTGCATCCTTTGAGCGCAGTACTGAGCCTGATACCCGTTTCCAACCCCACTTACAAGTAAAACTAGCTAAAATGTGCCTGGCTGCTGTTCACTGAAAAGCTTATCTGCATACATTTTTGGCATATAGTTGCTCCTGCCGGGTCTGCTGAGCAGCAAATTTTTACTTAACTACCCCCTAATCAGGAGAGACCTCAGGGCTGCATCCTTTGAGCGCAGTACTGAGCCTGATACCCGTTTCCAACCCCACTTACAAGTAAAACTAGCTAAAATGTGCCTGGCTGCTGTTCACTGAAAAGCTCATTCTGGGTACATTTTTGGCATACATTTGCTTCTCCCGGGTCAGCTGAGCAGCGAATTTCTACTTAACTACCTCCTATCAGGAGAGACCTCAGGGCTGCATCTTTTGAGCGCAGTACTGAGCCTGAAAACGGTTTCCAACCCCACTTACAAGTAAAACTAGCTAAAATGTGCCCGGCTGCTGTTCACTGAAAAGGTCATTCTGGGTATATTTTTTTATACATTTGCTTCTGCTGGGTCAGCTGAGCAGTGAATTTCTACTTAACTACCTCCTATCAGGAGAGACCTCAGGGCTGCATCTTTTGAGCGCAGTACTGAGCCTGAAAACCGTTTACAACCCCACTTACAAGTAAAACTAGCTAAAATGTGCCTGGCTGCTGTTCACTGAAAAGCTTATTCTGCATACATTTTTGGCATATATTTGCTCCTGCCGGGTCAGCTGAGCAGCAAATTTTTACTTAACTACCCCCTAATCAGGAGAGACCTCAGGGCTGCATCTTTTGAGCGCAGTACTGAGCCTGATACCCGTTTCCAACCCCACTTACAAGTAAAACTAGCTAAAATGTGCCTGGCTGCTGTTCACTGAAAAGTTCATTCTGGGTACATTTTTGGCATACATTTGCTTCTCCCGGGTCAGCTGAGCAGTGAATTTCTACTTAACTACCTCCTATCAGGAGAGACCTCAGGGCTGCATCTTTTGAGCGCAGTACTGAGCCTGATACCCGATTCCAACCCCACTTACAAGTAAAACTAGCTAAAATGTGCCTGGCTGCTGTTCACTGAAAAGTTCATTCTGGGTACATTTTTGGCATACATTTGCTTCTCTCGGGTCAGCTGAGCAGCGAATTTCTACTTAACTACCTCCTATCAGGAGAGACCTCAGGGCTGCATCTTTAGAGCGCAGTACTGAGCCTGAAAACCATTTACAACCCCACTTACAAGTAAAACTGGCTAAAATGTGCCTGGCTGCTGTTCACTGAAAAGCTTATTCTGCATACATTTTTGGCATATATTTGCTCCTGCCGGGTCAGCTGAGCAGCAAATTTTTACCTAACTACCCCCTAATCAGGAGAGACCTCAGGGCTGCATCCTTTGAGCGCAGTACTGAGCCTGATACCCGTTTCCAACCCCACTTACAAGTAAAACTAGCTAAAATGTGCCTGGCTGCTGTTCACTGAAAAGCTCATTCTGGGTACATTTTTGGCATACATTTGCTTCTCCCGGGTCAGCTGAGCAGCGAATTTCTACTTAACTACCTCCTATCAGGAGAGACCTCAGGGCTGCATCTTTTGAGCGCAGTACTGAGCCTGAAAACCGTTTACAACCCCACTTACAAGTAAAACTAGCTAAAATGTGCCTGGCTGCTGTTCACTGAAAAGGTCATTCTGGGTACATTTTTGTATACATTTGCTTCTGCCGGGTCAGCTGAGCAGTGAATTTCTACTTAACTACCTCCTATCAGGAGAGACCTCAGGGCTGCATCTTTTGAGCGCAGTACTGAGCCTGAAAACCGTTTACAACCCCACTTACAAGTAAAACTAGCTAAAATGTGCCTGGCTGCTGTTCACTGAAAAGCTTATTCTGCATAAATTTTTGGCATATATTTGCTCCTGCCGGGTCAGCTGAGCAGCAAATTTTTACTTAACTACCCCCTAATCAGGAGAGACCTCAGGGCTGCATCTTTTGAGCGCAGTACTGAGCCTGATACCCGTTTCCAACCCCACTTACAAGTAAAACTAGCTAAAATGTGCCTGGCTGCTGTTCACTGAAAAGTTCATTCTGGGTACATTTTTGGCATACATTTGCTTCTCCCGGGTCAGCTGAGCAGTGAATTTCTACTTAACTACCTCCTATCAGGAGAGACCTCAGGGCTGCATCTTTTGAGCGCAGTACTGAGCCTGATACCCGTTTCCAACCCCACTTACAAGTAAAACTAGCTAAAATGTGCCTGGCTGCTGTTCACTGAAAAGTTCATTCTGGGTACATTTTTGGCATACATTTGCTTCTCCCGGGTCAGCTGAGCAGCGAATTTCTACTTAACTACCTCCTATCAGGAGAGACCTCAGGGCTGCATCTTTAGAGCGCAGTACTGAGCCTGAAAACCATTTACAACCCCACTTACAAGTAAAACTGGCTAAAATGTGCCTGGCTGCTGTTCACTGAAAAGCTTATTCTGCATACATTTTTGGCATATATTTGCTTCTGCCGGGTCAGCTGAGCAGCAAATTTTTACTTAACTACCCCCTAATCAGGAGAGACCTCAGGGCTGCATCCTTTGAGCGCAGTACTGAGCCTGATACCCGTTTCCAACCCCACTTACAAGTAAAACTAGCTAAAATGTGCCTGGCTGCTGTTTACTGAAAAGCTCATTCTGGGTACATTTTTGGCATACATTTGCTTCTCCCGGGTCAGCTGAGCAGCGAATTTCTACTTAACTAACTCCTATCAGGAGAGACCTCAGGGCTGCATCTTTTGAGCGCAGTACTGAGCCTGATACCCGTTTCCAACCCCACTTACAAGTAAAACTAGCTAAAATGTGCCTGGCTGCTGTTCACTAAAAAGCTCATTCTGTGTACATTTTTGGCATACATTTGCTTCTCCCGGGTCAGCTGAGCAGCGAATTTCTACTTAACTACCTCCTATCAGGAGAGACCTCAGGGCTGCATCTTTTGAGCGCAGTACTGAGCCTGAAAACCATTTACAAACCCACTTACACAAGTAAAACTAGCTAAAATGTGCCTGGCTGCTGTTCACTGAAAAGCTTATTCTGCATACATTTTTGGCATATATTTGCTCCTGCCGGGTCAGCTGAGCAGCAAATTTTTACTTAACTACCCCCTAATCAGGAGAGACCTCAGGGCTGCATCCTTTGAGCGCAGTACTGAGCCTGATACCCGTTTCCAACCCCACTTACAAGTAAAACTAGCTAAAATGTGCCTGGCTGCTGTTCACTGAAAAGCTCATTCTGGGTACATTTTTGGCATACATTTGCTTCTCCCGGGTCAGCTGAGCAGCGAGTTTCTACTTAACTACCTCCTATCAGGAGAGACCTCAGGGCTGCATCCTTTGCGCGCAGTACTGAGCCTGAATTAACGTTTACAACCCCACTTACAAGTAAACTAGCTAAAACGTGCCTGGCTGCTGTTCACTGAAAAGCTCATTCTGGGTACATTTTTGGTATACATTTGCTTCTGCCGGGTCAGCTGAGCAGTGAATTTCTACTTAACTACCTCCTATCAGGAGAGACCTCAGGGTTGCATCTTTTGAGCGCAGTACTGAGCCTGAAAACCGTTTACAACCCCACTTACAAGTAAAACTAGCTAAAATGTGCCTGGCTGCTGTTCACTGAAAAGCTTATTCTGCATACATTTTTGGCATATATTTGTTCCTGCCGGGTCAGCTGAGCAGCAAATTTTTACTTAACTACCCCCTAATCAGGAGAGACCTCAGGGCTGCATCCTTTGAGCGCAGTACTGAGCCTGATACCCGTTTCCAACCCCACTTACAAGTAAAACTAGCTAAAATGTGCCTGGCTGCTGTTCACTGAAAAGTTCATTCTGGGTACATTTTTGGCATACATTTGCTTCTCCATGGTCAGCTGAGCAGTGAATTTCTACTTAACTACCTCCTATCAGGAGAGACCTCAGGGCTGCATCTTTTGAGCGCAGTACTGAGCCTGATACCCGTTTCCAACCCCACTTACAAGTAAAACTAGCTAAAATGTGCCTGGCTGCTGTTCACTGAAAAGTTCATTCTGGGTACATTTTTGGCATACATTTGCTTCTCCCGGGTCAGCTGAGCAGCGAATTTCTACTTAACTACCTCCAATCAGGAGAGACCTCAGGGCTGCATCTTTAGAGCGCAGTACTGAGCCTGAAAACCATTTACAACCCCACTTACAAGTAAAACTGGCTAAAATGTGCCTGGCTGCTGTTCACTGAAAAGCTCATTCTGCATACATTTTTGGCAGACATTTGCTCCTGCCGGGTCAGCTGAGCAGCGTATTTCCACTTAACTACCTCCTATCAGGAGAGACCTCAGGGCTGCATCTTTTGAGCGCAGTACTGAGCCTGATACCCGTTTCCAACCCCACTTACAAGTAAAACTAGCTAAAATGTGCCTGGCTGCTGTTCACTAAAAAGCTCATTCTGTGTACATTTTTGGCATACATTTGCTTCTCCCGGGTCAGCTGAGCAGCGAATTTCTACTTAACTACCTCCTATCAGGAGAGACCTCAGGGCTGCATCTTTTGAGCGCAGTACTGAGCCTGAAAACCATTTACAAACCCACTTACACAAGTAAAACTAGCTAAAATGTACCTGGCTGCTGTTCACTGAAAAGCTTATTCTGCATACATTTTTGGCATATATTTGCTCCTGCCGGGTCAGCTGAGCAGCAAATTTTTACTTAACTACCCCCTAATCAGGAGAGACCTCAGGGCTGCATCCTTTGCGCGCAGTACTGAGCCTGAATTAGCGTTTACAACCCCACTTACAAGTAAACTAGCTAAAACGTGCCTGGTTGCTGTTCACTGAAAAGCTCATTCTGGGTACATTTTTGGTATACATTTGCTTCTGCCGGGTCAGCTGAGCAGTGAATTTCTACTTAACTACCTCCTATCAGGAGAGACCTCAGGGCTGCATCTTTTGAGCGCAGTACTGAGCCTGAAAACCGTTTACAACCCCACTTACAAGTAAAACTAGCTAAAATGTGCCTGGCTGCTGTTCACTGAAAAGCTTATTCTGCATACATTTTTGGCATATATTTGCTCCTGCCGGGTCAGCTGAGCAGCACATTTTTACTTAACTACCCCCTAATCAGGAGAGACCTCAGGGCTGCATCCTTTGAGCGCAGTACTGAGCCTGATACCCGTTTCCAACCCCACTTACAAGTAAAACTAGCTATAATGTGCCTGGCTGCTGTTCACTGAAAAGCTCATTCTGGGTACATTTTTGGCATACATTTGCTTCTCCCGGGTCAGCTGAGCAGCGAATTTCTACTTAACTACCTCCTATCAGGAGAGACCTCAGGGCTGCATCTTTTGAGCGCAGTACTGAGCCTGAAAACCGTTTCCAACCCCACTTACAAGTAAAACTAGCTAAAATGTGCCTGGCTGCTGTTCACTGAAAAGGTCATTCTGGGTACATTTTTGGTATACATTTGCTTCTGCCGGGTCAGCTGAGCAGTGAATTTCTACTTAACTACCTCCTATCAGGAGAGACCTCAGGGCTGCATCTTTTGAGCGCAGTACTGAGCCTGAAAACCGTTTACAACCCCACTTACAAGTAAAACTAGCTAAAATGTGCCTGGCTGCTGTTCACTGAAAAGCTTATTCTGCATACATTTTTGGCATATATTTGCTCCTGCCGGGTCAGCTGAGCAGCAAATTTTTACTTAACTACCCCCTAATCAGGAGAGACCTCAGGGCTGCATTCTTTGAGCGCAGTACTGAGCCTGATACCCGTTTCCAACCCCACTTACAAGTAAAACTAGCTAAAATGTGCCTGGCTGCTGTTCACTGAAAAGCTCATTCTGGGTACATTTTTGGCATACATTTGCTTATCCCGGGTCAGCTGAGCAGCGAATTTCTACTTAACTACCTCCTATCAGGAGAGACCTCAGGGCTGCATCTTTTGAGCGCAGTACTGAGCCTGAAAACCGTTTCCAACCCCACTTACAAGTAAAACTAGCTAAAATGTGCCTGGCTGCTGTTCACTGAAAAGGTCATCTGGGTACATATTTGGTATACATTTGCTTCTGCCGGGTCAGCTGAGCAGTGAATTTCTACTTAACTACCTCCTATCAGGAGAGACCTCAGGGCTGCATCTTTAGAGCGCAGTACTGAGCCTGAAAACCATTTACAACCCCACTTACAAGTAAAACTGGCTAAAATGTGCCTGGCTGCTGTTCACTGAAAAGCTCATTCTGCATACATTTTTGGCAGACATTTGCTCCTGCCGGGTCAGCTGAGCAGTGTATTTCCACTTAACTACCCCCTAATCAGGAGAGACCTCAGGGCAACATCCTTTTAGCGCAGTACTGAGCCTGATACCCGTTTCCAACCCCACTTACAAGTAAAACTAGCTAAAATGTGCCTGGCTGCTGTTCACTGAAAAGCTCATTCTGGGTACATTTTTGGCATACATTTGCTTCTCCCGGGTCAGCTGAGCAGCGAGTTTCTACTTAACTACCTCCTATCAGGAGAGACCTCAGGGCTGCATCCTTTGCGCGCAGTACTGAGCCTGAATTAGCGTTTACAACTCCACTTACAAGTAAATTAGCTAAAACGTGCCTGGCTGCTGTTCACTGAAAAGCTCATTCTGGGTACATTTTTGGTATACATTTGCTTCTGCCGGGTCAGCTGAGCAGTGAATTTCTACTTAACTACCTCCTATCAGGAGAGACCTCAGGGCTGCATCTTTAGAGCGCAGTACTGAGCATGAAAACCATTTAGAACCCCACTTACAAGTAAAACTGGGTAAAATGTGCCTGGCTGCTGTTCACTGAAAAGCTTATTCTGCATACATTTTTGGCATATATTTGCTCCTGCCGGGTCAGCTGAGCAGCAAATTTTTACTTAACTACCCCCTAATGAGGAGAGACCTCAGGGCTGCATCCTTTGAGCGCAGTACTGAGCCTGATACCCATTTCCAACCCCACTTACAAGTAAAACTAGCTAAAATGTGCCTGGCTGCTGTTCACTGAAAAGCTCATTCTGGGTACATTTTTGGCATACATTTGCTTCTCCCGGGTCAGCTGAGCAGCGAGTTTCTACTTAACTACCTCCTATCAGGAGAGACCTCAGGGCTGCATCCTTTGCGCGCAGTACTGAGCCTGAATTAGCGTTTACAACCCCACTTACAAGTAAACTAGCTAAAACGTGCCTGGCTGCTGTTCACTGAAAAGCTCATTCTGGGTACATTTTTGGTATACATTTGCTTCTGCCGGGTCAGCTGAGCAGTGAATTTCTACTTAACTACCTCCTATCAGGAGAGACCTCAGGGCTGCATCTTTTGAGCGCAGTACTGAGCCTGAAAACCGTTTACAACTCCACTTACAAGTAAAACTAGCTAAAATGTGCCTGGCTGCTGTTCACTGAAAAGCTTATTCTGCATACATTTTTGGCATATATTTGCTCCTGCCGGGTCAGCTGAGCAGCAAATTTTTACTTAACTACCCCCTAATCAGGAGAGACCTCAGGGCTGCATCCTTTGAGCGCAGTACTGAGCCTGATACCCGTTTCCAACCCCACTTACAAGTAAAACTAGCTAAAATGTGCCTGGCTGCTGTTCACTGAAAAGCTCATTCTGGGTACATTTTTGGCATACATTTGCTTCTCCCGGGTCAGCTGAGCAGCGAATTTCTACTTAACTACCTCCTATCAGGAGAGACCTCAGGGCTGCATCTTTTGAGCGCAGGACTGAGCCTGAAAACCGTTTCCAACCCCACTTACAAGTAAAACTAGCTAAAATGTGCCTGGCTGCTGTTCACTGAAAAGGTCATTCTGGGTACATTTTTGGTATACATTTGCTTCTGCCGGGTCAGCTGAGCAGTGAATTTCTACTTAACTACCTCCTATCAGGAGGGACCTCAGGGCTGCATCTTTTGAGCGCAGTACTGAGCCTGAAAACCGTTTACAACCCCACTTACAAGTAAAACTAGCTAAAATGTGCCTGGCTGCTGTTCACTGAAAAGCTTATTCTGCATACATTTTTGGCATATATTTGCTCCTGCCGGGTCAGCTGAGCAGCAAATTTTTACTTAACTACCCCCTAATCAGGAGAGACCTCAGGGCTGCATCCTTTGAGCGCAGTACTGAGCCTGATACCCGTTTCCAACCCCACTTACAAGTAAAACTAGCTAAAATGTGCCTGGCTGCTGTTCACTGAAAAGCTCATTCTAGGTACATTTTTGGCATACATTTGCTTCTCCCGGGTCAGCTGAGCAGCGAATTTCTACTTAACTACCTCCTATCAGGAGAGACCTCAGGGCTGCATCTTTTGAGCGCAGTACTGAGCCTGAAAACCGTTTCCAACCCCACTTACAAGTAAAACTAGCTAAAATGTGCCTGGCTGCTGTTCACTGAAAAGGTCATCTGGGTACATATTTGGTATACATTTGCTTCTGCCGGGTCAGCTGAGCAGTGAATTTCTACTTAACTACCTCCTATCAGGAGAGACCTCAGGGCTGCATCTTTAGAGCGCAGTACTGAGCCTGAAAACCATTTACAACCCCACTTACAAGTAAAACTGGCTAAAATGTGCCTGGCTGCTGTTCACTGAAAAGCTCATTCTGCATACATTTTTGGCAGACATTTGCTCCTGCCGGGTCAGCTGAGCAGTGTATTTCCACTTAACTACCCCCTAATCAGGAGAGACCTCAGGGCTGCATCCTTTGAGCGCAGTACTGAGCCTGATACCCGTTTCCAACCCCACTTACAAGTAAAACTAGCTAAAATGTGCCTGGCTGCTGTTCACTGAAAAGCTCATTCTGGGTACATTTTTGGCATACATTTGCTTCTCCCGGGTCAGCTGAGCAGCGAGTTTCTACTTAACTACCTCCTATCAGGAGAGACCTCAGGGCTGCATCCTTTGCGCGCAGTACTGAGCCTGAATTAGCGTTTACAACCCCACTTACAAGTAAATTAGCTAAAACGTGCCTGGCTGCTGTTCACTGAAAAGCTCATTCTGGGTACATTTTTGGTATACATTTGCTTCTGCCGGGTCAGCTGAGCAGTGAATTTCTACTTAACTACCTCCTATCAGGAGAGACCTCAGGGCTGCATCTTTTGAGCGCAGTACTGAGCCTGAAAACCGTTTACAACCCCACTTACAAGTAAAACTAGCTAAAATGTTCCTGGCTGCTGTTCACTGAAAAGCTTATTCTGCATACATTTTTGGCATATATTTGCTCCTACCGGGTCAGCTGAGCAGCAAATTTTCACTTAACTACCCCCTAATCAGGAGAGACCTCAGGGCTGCATCTTTTGAGCGCAGTACTGAGCCTGAAAACCGTTTCCAACCCCACTTACAAGTAAAACTAGCTAAAATGTGCCTGGCTGCTGTTCACTGAAAAGGTCATTCTGGGTACATTTTTGGTATACATTTGCTTCTGCCGGGTCAGCTGAGCAGTGAATTTCTACTTAACTACCTCCTATCAGGAGGGACCTCAGGGCTGCATCTTTTGAGCGCAGTACTGAGCCTGAAAACCGTTTACAACCCCACTTACAAGTAAAACTAGCTAAAATGTGCCTGGCTGCTGTTCACTGAAAAGCTTATTCTGCATACATTTTTGGCATATATTTGCTCCTGCCGGGTCAGCTGAGCAGCAAATTTTTACTTAACTACCCCCTAATCAGGAGAGACCTCAGGGCTGCATCCTTTGAGCGCAGTACTGAGCCTGATACCCGTTTCCAACCCCACTTACAAGTAAAACTAGCTAAAATGTGCCTGGCTGCTGTTCACTGAAAAGCTCATTCTAGGTACATTTTTGGCATACATTTGCTTCTCCCGGGTCAGCTGAGCAGCGAATTTCTACTTAACTACCTCCTATCAGGAGAGACCTCAGGGCTGCATCTTTTGAGCGCAGTACTGAGCCTGAAAACCGTTTCCAACCCCACTTACAAGTAAAACTAGCTAAAATGTGCCTGGCTGCTGTTCACTGAAAAGGTCATCTGGGTACATATTTGGTATACATTTGCTTCTGCCGGGTCAGCTGAGCAGTGAATTTCTACTTAACTACCTCCTATCAGGAGAGACCTCAGGGCTGCATCTTTAGAGCGCAGTACTGAGCCTGAAAACCATTTACAACCCCACTTACAAGTAAAACTGGCTAAAATGTGCCTGGCTGCTGTTCACTGAAAAGCTCATTCTGCATACATTTTTGGCAGACATTTGCTCCTGCCGGGTCAGCTGAGCAGTGTATTTCCACTTAACTACCCCCTAATCAGGAGAGACCTCAGGGCTGCATCCTTTGAGCGCAGTACTGAGCCTGATACCCGTTTCCAACCCCACTTACAAGTAAAACTAGCTAAAATGTGCCTGGCTGCTGTTCACTGAAAAGCTCATTCTGGGTACATTTTTGGCATACATTTGCTTCTCCCGGGTCAGCTGAGCAGCGAGTTTCTACTTAACTACCTCCTATCAGGAGAGACCTCAGGGCTGCATCCTTTGCGCGCAGTACTGAGCCTGAATTAGCGTTTACAACCCCACTTACAAGTAAATTAGCTAAAACGTGCCTGGCTGCTGTTCACTGAAAAGCTCATTCTGGGTACATTTTTGGTATACATTTGCTTCTGCCGGGTCAGCTGAGCAGTGAATTTCTACTTAACTACCTCCTATCAGGAGAGACCTCAGGGCTGCATCTTTTGAGCGCAGTACTGAGCCTGAAAACCGTTTACAACCCCACTTACAAGTAAAACTAGCTAAAATGTGCCTGGCTGCTGTTCACTGAAAAGCTTATTCTGCATACATTTTTGGCATATATTTGCTCCTACCGGGTCAGCTGAGCAGCAAATTTTCACTTAACTACCCCCTAATCAGGAGAGACCTCAGGGCTGCATCTTTTGAGCGCAGTACTGAGCCTGATACCCGTTTCCAACCCCACTTACAAGTAAAACTTGCTAAAATGTGCCTGGCTGCTGTTCACTGAAAAGTTCATTCTGGGTACATTTTTGGCATACATTTGCTTCTCCCGGGTCAGCTGAGCAGTGAATTTCTACTTAACTACCTCCTATCAGGAGAGACCTCAGGGCTGCATCTTTTGAGCGCAGTACTGAGCCTGATACCCGTTTCCAACCCCACTTACAAGTAAAACTAGCTAAAATGTGCCTGGCTGCTGTTCACTGAAAAGTTCATTCTGGGTACATTTTTGGCATACATTTGCTTCTCCCGGGTCAGCTGAGCAGCGAGTTTCTACTTAACTACCTCCTATCAGGAGAGACCTCAGGGCTGCATCCTTTGCGCGCAGTACTGAGCCTGAATTAGCGTTTACAACCCCACTTACAAGTAAACTAGCTAAAACGTGCCTGGCTGCTGCTCACTGAAAAGCTCATTCTGGGTACATTTTTGGTATACATTTGCTTCTGCCGGGTCAGCTGAGCAGTGAATTTCTACTTAACTACCTCCTATCAGGAGAGACCTCAGGGCTGCATCTTTTGAGCGCAGTACTGAGCCTGAAAACCATTTACAACCCCACTTACAAGTAAAACTAGCTAAAATGTGCCTGGCTGCTGTTCACTGAAAAGCTCATTCTGCACACACAGTTTTTGGCATATATTTGCTCCTGCCGGGTCAGCTGAGCAGCGAGTTTCTACTTAACTACTTCCTATCAGGAGAGACCTCAGGGCTGCATCCTTTGAGCTCAGTACTGAGCCTGAAAAGCGTTTACAACACCACTTACACGTAAAACTAGCTAAAATGTGCCTGGCTGCTGTTCACTGAAAAGGTCATTCTGGGTACATTTTTGGTATACATTTGCTTCTGCCGGGTCAGCTGAGCAGCGAATTTCTACTTAACTACCTCCTATCAGGAGAGACCTCAGGGCTGCATCTTTTGAGCGCAGTACTGAGCCTGAAAACCATTTACAAACCCACTTACACAAGTAAAACTAGCTAAAATGTGCCTGGCTGCTGTTCACTGAAAAGCTTATTCTGCATACATTTTTGGCATATATTTGCTCCTGCCGGGTCAGCTGAGCAGCAAATTTTTACTTAACTACCCCCTAATCAGGAGAGACCTCAGGGCTGCATCCTTTGAGCGCAGTACTGAGCCTGATACCCGTTTCCAACCCCACTTACAAGTAAAATTAGCTAAAATGTGCCTGGCTGCTGTTCACTGAAAAGCTCATTCTGGGTACATTTTTGGCATACATTTGCTTCTCCCGGGTCAGCTGAGCAGGGAGTTTCTACTTAACTACCTCCTATCAGGAGAGACCTCAGGGCTGCATCCTTTGCGCGCAGTACTGAGCCTGAATTAGCGTTTACAACCCCACTTACAAGTAAACTAGCTAAAACGTGCCTGGCTGCTGTTCACTGAAAAGCTCATTCTGGGTACATTTTTGGTATACATTTGCTTCTGCCGGGTCAGCTGAGCAGCGAATTTCTACTTAACTACCTCCTATCAGGAGAGACCTCAGGGCTGCATCTTTTGAGCGCAGTACTGAGCCTGATACCCGTTTCCAACCCCACTTACAAGTAAAACTAGCTAAAATGTGCCTGGCTGCTGTTCACTGAAAAGTTCATTCTGGGTACATTTTTGGCATACATTTGCTTCTCCCGGGTCAGCTGAGCAGCGAATTTCTACTTAACTACCTCCTATCAGGAGAGACCTCAGGGCTGCATCTTTAGAGCGCAGTACTGAGCCTGAAAACCATTTACAACCCCACTTACAAGTAAAACTGGCTAAAATGTGCCTGGCTGCTGTTCACTGAAAAGCTCATTCTGCATACATTTTTGGCAGACATTTGCTCCTGCCGGGTCAGCTGAGCAGCGAATTTCCACTTAACTTCCTCCTATCAGGGAGACCTCAGGGCTGCATCTTTTGAGCGCAGTACTGAGCCTGATACCCGTTTCCAACCCCACTTACAAGTAAAACTAGCTAAAATGTGCCTGGCTCCTGTTCACTAAAAAGCTCATTCTGTGTACATTTTTGGCATACATTTGCTTCTCCCGGGTCAGCTGAGCAGCGAATTTCTACTTAACTACCTCCTATCAGGAGAGACCTCAGGGCTGCATCTTTTGAGCGCAGTACTGAGCCTGAAAACCATTTACAAACCCACTTACACAAGTAAAACTAGCTAAAATGTGCATGGCTGCTGTTCACTGAAAAGCTCATTCTGGGTACATTTTTGGCATACATTTGCTTCTCCCGGGTCAGCTGAGCAGCGAGTTTCTACTTAACTACCTCCTATCAGGAGAGACCTCAGGGCTGCATCCTTTGCGCGCAGTACTGAGCCTGAATTAGCGTTTACAACCCCACTTACAAGTAAATTAGCTAAAACGTGCCTGGCTGCTGCTCACTGAAAAGCTCATTCTGGGTACATTTTTGGTATACATTTGCTTCTGCCGGGTCAGCTGAGCAGTGAATTTCTACTTAACTACCTCCTATCAGGAGAGACCTCAGGGCTGCATCTTTTGAGCGCAATACTGAGCCTGAAAACCATTTACAACCCCACTTACAAGTAAAACTAGCTAAAATGTGCCTGGCTGCTGTTCACTGAAAAGCTCATTCTGCACACATTTTTGGCATATATTTGCTCCTGCCGGGTCAGCTGAGCAGCGAGTTTCTACTTAACTACTTCCTATCAGGAGAGACCTCAGTGCTGCATCCTTTGAGCGCAGTACTGAGCCTGAAAAGCGTTTACAACCCCACTTACACGTAAAACTAGCTAAAATGTGCCTGGCTGCTGTTCACTGAAAAGGTCATTCTGGGTACATTTTTGGTATACATTTGCTTCTGCCGGGTCAGCTGAGCAGTGAATTTCTACTTAACTACCTCCTATCAGAAGAGACCTCATGGCTGCATCTTTTGAGCGCAGTACTGAGCCTGAAAACCGTTTCCAACCCCACTTACAAGTAAAACTAGCTAAAATGTGCCTGGCTGCTGTTCACTGAAAAGCTCATTCTGGGTACATTTTTGGCATACATTTGCTTCTCCCGGGTCAGCTGAGCAGCGAATTTCTACTTAACTACCTCCTATCAGGAGAGACCTCAGGGCTGCATCTTTTGAACGCAGTACTGAGCCTGAAAACCATTTACAACCCCACTTACAAGTAAAACTAGCTAAAATGTGCATGGCTGCTGTTCACTGAAAAGCTCATTCTGCATACATTTTTGGCATAATTTGCTCTTGCCGGGTCAGCTGAGCAGCGAGTTTCTACTTAACTACCTCCTATCAGGAGAGACCTCAGGGCTGCATCCTTTGCGCGCAGTACTGAGCCTGAATTAGCGTTTACAACCCCACTTACAAGTAAAACTAGCTAAAACGTGCCTGGCTGCTGTTCACTGAAAAGCTCATTCTGGGTACATTTTTGGTATACATTTGCTTCTGCCGGGTCAGCTGAGTAGTGAATTTCTACTTAACTACCTCCTATCAGGAGAGACCTCAGGCTGCATCTTTTGAGCGCAGTACTGAGCTTGAAAACCGTTTACAACCCCACTTACGAGTAAAACTAGCTAAAATGTGCCTGGCTGCTGTTCACTGAAAAGCTAATTCTGCATACATTTTTGGCATATATTTGCTCCTGCCGGGTCAGCTGAGCAGCGAATTTGTACTAAACTACCCCCTAATCAGGAGAGACCTCAGGGCTGCATCCTTTGAGCGCAGTACTGAGCCTGAAAAGCGTTTACAACCCCACTTACAAGTAAAACTAGCTAAAATGTGCCTGGCTGCTGTTCACTGAAAAGGACATTCTGGGTACTTTTTGGTATACATTTGCTTCTGCCGGGTCAGCTGAGCAGTAAATTTCTACTTAACTACCTCCTATCAGGAGAGAACTCAGGGCTGCGTCTTTTGAGCGCAGTACTGAGCCTGAAAACCGTTTCCAACCCCACTTACAGGTAAAACTAGCTAAAATGTGCCTGGCTGCTGTTCACTGAAAAGCTCATTCTGGGTACATTTTTGGTATACATGTGCTTCTGCCGGGTCTCCTGAGCAGTGAATTTCTACATAACTACCTCCTATCAGGAGAGACCTCAGGGCTGCATCTTTTGAGCGCAGTACTGAGCCTGATACCCGTTTCCAACCCCACTTACAAGTAAAACTAGCTAAAATGTGCCTGGCTGCTGTTCACTGAAAAGCTCATTCTGGGTACATTTTTGGCATACATTTGCTTCTCCCGGGTCAGCTGGGTAGCGAATTTCTACTTAACTACCTCCTATCAGGAGAGACCTCAGGGCTGCATCTTTTGAGCGCAGTACTGAGCCTGAAAACCGTTTACAACCCCACTTACAAGTAAAACTAGCTAAAATGTGCCTGGCTTCTGGTCACTGAAAAGCTCATTCTGCATACATTTTTGGCATATATTTGCTCCTGCCGGGTCAGCTGAGCAGCAAATTTCTACTTAACTACCTCCTATCAGGAGAGACCTCAGGGCTGCATCTTTTGAGCGCAGTACTGAGCCTGAAAACCGTTTACAACCCCACTTACAAGTAAAACTAGCTAAAATGTGCCTGGCTGCTGTTCACTGAAAAGCTTATTCTGCATACATTTTTGGCATATATTTGCTCCTGCCGGGTCAGCTGAGCAGCAAATTTTTACTTAACTACCCCCTAATCAGGAGAGACCTCAGGGCTGCATCCTTTGAGCGCAGTACTGAGCCTGATACCCGTTTCCAACCCCACTTACAAGTAAAACTAGCTAAAATGTGCCTGGCTGCTGTTCACTGAAAAGCTCATTCTAGGTACATTTTTGGCATACATTTGCTTCTCCCGGGTCAGCTGAGCAGCGAATTTCTACTTAACTACCTCCTATCAGGAGAGACCTCAGGGCTGCATCTTTTGAGCGCAGTACTGAGCCTGAAAACCGTTTCCAACCCCACTTACAAGTAAAACTAGCTAAAATGTGCCTGGCTGCTGTTCACTGAAAAGGTCATCTGGGTACATATTTGGTATACATTTGCTTGCCGGGTCAGCTGAGCAGTGAATTTCTACTTAACTACCTCCTATCAGGAGAGACCTCAGGGCTGCATCTTTAGAGCGCAGTACTGAGCCTGAAAACCATTTACAACCCCACTTACAAGTAAAACTGGCTAAAATGTGCCTGGCTGCTGTTCACTGAAAAGCTCATTCTGCATACATTTTTGGCGGACATTTGCTCCTGCCGGGTCAGCTGAGCAGTGTATTTCCACTTAACTACCCCCTAATCAGGAGAGACCTCAGGGCTGCATCCTTTGAGCGCAGTACTGAGCCTGATACCCGTTTCCAACCCCACTTACAAGTAAAACTAACTAAAATGTGCCTGGCTGCTGTTCACTGAAAAGCTCATTCTGGGTACATTTTTGGCATACATTTGCTTCTCCCGGGTCAGCTGAGCAGCGAGTTTCTACTTAACTACCTCCTATCAGGAGAGACCTCAGGGCTGCATCCTTTGCGCGCAGTACTGAGCCTGAATTAGCGTTTACAACCCCACTTACAAGTAAATTAGCTAAAACGTGCCTGGCTGCTGTTCACTGAAAAGCTCATTCTGGGTACATTTTTGGTATACATTTGCTTCTGCCGGGTCAGCTGAGCAGTGAATTTCTACTTAACTACCTCCTATCAGGAGAGACCTCAGGGCTGCATCTTTTGAGCGCAGTACTGAGCCTGAAAACCGTTTACAACCCCACTTACAAGTAAAACTAGCTAAAATGTGCCTGGCTGCTGTTCACTGAAAAGCTTATTCTGCATACATTTTTGGCATATATTTGCTCCTACCGGGTCAGCTGAGCAGCAAATTTTCACTTAACTACCCCCTAATCAGGAGAGACCTCAGGGCTGCATCTTTTGAGCGCAGTACTGAGCCTGATACCCGTTTTCAACCCCACTTACAAGTAAAACTTGCTAAAATGTGCCTGGCTGCTGTTCACTGAAAAGTTCATTCTGGGTACATTTTTGGCATACATTTGCTTCTCCCGGGTCAGCTGAGCAGTGAATTTCTACTTAACTACCTCCTATCAGGAGAGACCTCAGGGCTGCATCTTTTGAGCGCAGTACTGAGCCTGATACCCGTTTCCAACCCCACTTACAAGTAAAACTAGCTAAAATGTGCCTGGCTGCTGTTCACTGAAAAGTTCATTCTGGGTACATTTTTGGCATACATTTGCTTCTCCCGGGTCAGCTGAGCAGCGAGTTTCTACTTAACTACCTCCTATCAGGAGAGACCTCAGGGCTGCATCCTTTGCGCGCAGTACTGAGCCTGAATTAGCGTTTACAACCCCACTTACAAGTAAACTAGCTAAAACGTGCCTGGCTGCTGCTCACTGAAAAGCTCATTCTGGGTACATTTTTGGTATACATTTGCTTCTGCCGGGTCAGCTGAGCAGTGAATTTCTACTTAACTACCTCCTATCAGGAGAGACCTCAGGGCTGCATCTTTTGAGCGCAGTACTGAGCCTGAAAACCATTTACAACCCCACTTACAAGTAAAACTAGCTAAAATGTGCCTGGCTGCTGTTCACTGAAAAGCTCATTCTGCACACACAGTTTTTGGCATATATTTGCTCCTGCCGGGTCAGCTGAGCAGCGAGTTTCTACTTAACTACTTCCTATCAGGAGAGACCTCAGGGCTGCATCCTTTGAGCTCAGTACTGAGCCTGAAAAGCGTTTACAACACCACTTACACGTAAAACTAGCTAAAATGTGCCTGGCTGCTGTTCACTGAAAAGGTCATTCTGGGTACATTTTTGGTATACATTTGCTTCTGCCGGGTCAGCTGAGCAGCGAATTTCTACTTAACTACCTCCTATCAGGAGAGACCTCAGGGCTGCATCTTTTGAGCGCAGTACTGAGCCTGAAAACCATTTACAAACCCACTTACACAAGTAAAACTAGCTAAAATGTGCCTGGCTGCTGTTCACTGAAAAGCTTATTCTGCATACATTTTTGGCATATATTTGCTCCTGCCGTGTCAGCTGAGCAGCAAATTTTTACTTAACTACCCCCTAATCAGGAGAGACCTCAGGGCTGCATCCTTTGAGCTAAGTACTGAGCCTGATACCCGTTTCCAACCCCACTTACAAGTAAAATTAGCTAAAATGTGCCTGGCTGCTGTTCACTGAAAAGCTCATTCTGGGTACATTTTTGGCATACATTTGCTTCTCCCGGGTCAGCTGAGCAGGGAGTTTCTACTTAACTACCTCCTATCAGGAGAGACCTCAGGGCTGCATCCTTTGCGCGCAGTACTGAGCCTGAATTAGCGTTTACAACCCCACTTACAAGTAAACTAGCTAAAACGTGCCTGGCTGCTGTTCACTGAAAAGCTCATTCTGGGTACATTTTTGGTATACATTTGCTTCTGCCGGGTCAGCTGAGCAGCGAATTTCTACTTAACTACCTCCTATCAGGAGAGACTTCAGGGCTGTATCTTTTGAGCGCAGTACTGAGCCTGATACCCGTTTCCAACCCCACTTACAAGTAAAACTAGCTAAAATGTGCCTGGCTGCTGTTCACTGAAAAGTTCATTCTGGGTACATTTTTGGCATACATTTGCCTCTCCCGGGTCAGCTGAGCAGCGAATTTCTACTTAACTACCTCCTATCAGGAGAGACCTCAGGGCTGCATCTTTAGAGCGCAGTACTGAGCCTGAAAACCATTTACAACCCCACTTACAAGTAAAACTGGCTAAAATGTGCCTGGCTGCTGTTCACTGAAAAGCTCATTCTGCATACATTTTTGGCAGACATTTGCTCCTGCCGGGTCAGCTGAGCAGCGAATTTCCACGTAACTACCTCCTATCAGGGAGACCTCAGGGCTGCATCTTTTGAGCGCAGTACTGAGCCTGATACCCGTTTCCAACCCCACTTACAAGTAAAACTAGCTAAAATGTGCCTGGCTCCTGTTCACTAAAAAGCCCATTCTGTGTACATTTTTGGCATACATTTGCTTCTCCCGGGTCAGCTGAGCAGCGAATTTCTACTTAACTACCTCCAATCAGGAGAGACCTCAGGGCTGCATCTTTTGAGCGCAGTACTGATCCTGAAAACCATTTACAAACCCACTTACACAAGTAAAACTAGCTAAAATGTGCATGGCTGCTGTTCACTGAAAAGCTCATTCTGGGTACATTTTTGGCATACATTTGCTTCTCCCGGGTCAGCTGAGCAGCGAGTTTCTACTTAACTACCTCCTATCAGGAGAGACCTCAGGGCTGCATCCTTTGCGCGCAGTACTGAGCCTGAATTAGCGTTTACAACCCCACTTACAAGTAAATTAGCTAAAACGTGCCTGGCTGCTGCTCACTGAAAAGCTCATTCTGGGTACATTTTTGGTATACATTTGCTTCTGCCGGGTCAGCTGAGCAGTGAATTTCTACTTAACTACCTCCTATCAGGAGAGACCTCAGGGCTGCATCTTTTGAGCGCAATACTGAGCCTGAAAACCATTTACAACCCCACTTACAAGTAAAACTAGCTAAAATGTGCCTGGCTGCTGTTCACTGAAAAGCTCATTCTGCACACATTTTTGGCATATATTTGCTCCTGCCGGGTCAGCTGAGCAGCGAGTTTCTACTTAACTACTTCCTATCAGGAGAGACCTCAGGGCTGCATCCTTTGAGCGCAGTACTGAGCCTGAAAAGCGTTTACAACCCCACTTACACGTAAAACTAGCTAAAATGTGCCTGGCTGCTGTTCACTGAAAAGGTCATTCTGGGTACATTTTTGGTATACATTTGCTTCTGCCGGGTCAGCTGAGCAGTGAATTTCTACTTAACTACCTCCTATCAGAAGAGACCTCATGGCTGCATCTTTTGAGCGCAGTACTGAGCCTGAAAACCGTTTCCAACCCCACTTACAAGTAAAACTAGCTAAAATGTGCCTGGCTGCTGTTCACTGAAAAGCTCATTCTGGGTACATTTTTGGCATACATTTGCTTCTCCCGGGTCAGCTGAGCAGCGAATTTCTACTTAACTACCTCCTATCAGGAGAGACCTCAGGGCTGCATCTTTTGAACGCAGTACTGAGCCTGAAAACCATTTACAACCCCACTTACAAGTAAAACTAGCTAAAATGTGCATGGCTGCTGTTCACTGAAAAGCTCATTCTGCATACATTTTTGGCATAATTTGCTCTTGCCGGGTCAGCTGAGCAGCGAGTTTCTACTTAACTACCTCCTATCAGGAGAGACCTCAGGGCTGCATCCTTTGCGCGCAGTACTGAGCCTGAATTAGCGTTTACAACCCCACTTACAAGTAAAACTAGCTAAAACGTGCCTGGCTGCTGTTCACTGAAAAGCTCATTCTGGGTACATTTTTGGTATACATTTGCTTCTGCCGGGTCAGCTGAGTAGTGAATTTCTACTTAACTACCTCCTATCAGGAGAGACCTCAGGCTGCATCTTTTGAGCGCAGTACTGAGCTTGAAAACCGTTTACAACCCCACTTACGAGTAAAACTAGCTAAAATGTGCCTGGCTGCTGTTCACTGAAAAGCTAATTCTGCATACATTTTTGGCATATATTTGCTCCTGCCGGGTCAGCTGAGCAGCGAATTTGTACTAAACTACCCCCTAATCAGGAGAGACCTCAGGGCTGCATCCTTTGAGCGCAGTACTGAGCCTGAAAAGCGTTTACAACCCCACTTACAAGTAAAACTAGCTAAAATGTGCCTGGCTGCTGTTCACTGAAAAGGACATTCTGGGTACTTTTTGGTATACATTTGCTTCTGCCGGGTCAGCTGAGCAGTGAATTTCTACTTAACTACCTCCTATCAGGAGAGAACTCAGGGCTGCGTCTTTTGAGCGCAGTACTGAGCCTGAAAACCGTTTCCAACCCCACTTACAGGTAAAACTAGCTAAAATGTGCCTGGCTGCTGTTCACTGAAAAGCTCATTCTGGGTACATTTTTGGTATACATGTGCTTCTGCCGGGTCTCCTGAGCAGTGAATTTCTACATAACTACCTCCTATCAGGAGAGACCTCAGGGCTGCATCTTTTGAGCGCAGTACTGAGCCTGATACCCGTTTCCAACCCCACTTACAAGTAAAACTAGCTAAAATGTGCCTGGCTGCTGTTCACTGAAAAGCTCATTCTGGGTACATTTTTGGCATACATTTGCTTCTCCCGGGTCAGCTGAGTAGCGAATTTCTACTTAACTACCTCCTATCAGGAGAGACCTCAGGGCTGCATCTTTTGAGCGCAGTACTGAGCCTGAAAACCGTTTACAACCCCACTTACAAGTAAAACTAGCTAAAATGTGCCTGGCTTCTGGTCACTGAAAAGCTCATTCTGCATACATTTTTGGCATATATTTGCTCCTGCCGGGTCAGCTGAGCAGCAAATTTCTACTTAACTACCTCCTATCAGGAGAGACCTCAGGGCTGCATCTTTTGAGCGCAGTACTGAGCCTGAAAACCGTTTACAACCCCACTTACAAGTAAAACTAGCTAAAATGTGCCTGGCTGTTGTTCACTGAAATGCTCATTCTGGGTACATTTTTGGTATACATTTGCTTCTGCCGGGTCAGCTGAGCAGTGAATTTCTACTTAACTACCTCCTATCAGAAGAGACCTCATGGCTGCATCTTTTGAGCGCAGTACTGAGCCTGAAAACCGTTTCCAACCCCACTTACAAGTAAAACTAGCTAAAATGTGCCTGGCTGCTGTTCACTGAAAAGCTCATTCTGGGTACATTTTTGGCATACATTTGCTTCTCCCGGGTCAGCTGAGCAGCGAATTTCTACTTAACTACCTCCTATCAGGAGAGACCTCAGGGCTGCATCTTTTGAACGCAGTACTGAGCCTGAAAACCATTTACAACCCCACTTACAAGTAAAACTAGCTAAAATGTGCATGGCTGCTGTTCACTGAAAAGCTCATTCTGCATACATTTTTGGCATAATTTGCTATTGCCGGGTCAGCTGAGCAGCGAGTTTCTACTTAACTACCTCCTATCAGGAGAGACCTCAGGGCTGCATCCTTTGCGCGCAGTACTGAGCCTGAATTAGCGTTTACAACCCCACTTACAAGTAAACTAGCTAAAACGTGCCTGGCTGCTGTTCACTGAAAAGCTCATTCTGGGTACATTTTTGGTATACATTTGCTTCTGCCGGGTCAGCTGAGTAGTGAATTTCTACTTAACTACCTCCTATCAGGAGAGACCTCAGGCTGCATCTTTTGAGCGCAGTACTGGAGTTCTGGACTTTTTGGTTCCGTCCAGAGGTGTCAGGGAACAACACCCAAAGACCCCGGAGTTCCACCTGCCTTGGTGCACAAATGAACAGAAACACGGGCTTCTCGATGGTGGCGTCAAAGACCAAAGGTTTATTACTGCAGGGACACAGAAGTCACAGATACTACACACGGGCAGTAACCAGGAGCCTGTTCAATTTGTACAAAGCGGGTTGCTCCTTATATACTAAATTTTAAGCTGGGGGCGAATTCTTTACATGTAATACATTCTCAAAACCTTTGTGTCTAAAACAATAAATATTTGGCGTTACACAGGAACCGTCGATAATATCTGAGGCCAAACATTGCGAAGTGAGGGGTTCCCACTAGTTTGTCACAATTCCCTGTCAATATTGCATTCAGGACCCGGACCGCCTCATCGTAAAGTTCGTTACCTCCCCCTAATAAAGATTCAGAAAGAAAGAAACAGAGCCAGGTGTGGAAGATAGAAAAGTGGGATAAGGGATGTTTGTGGGTTGTAAATGGGCAAGGCTACCGGCTTCGGCCGCCTAATCATGATCAGGACAATGGACACGAAGACCAGTGTGGCAGGACTGGCCTCGGGCAGAGGAGGTAGCCTTTGTCGAGTCATGCAGCTACAGCGTGATCTGGTTTAAGGTGCACGTGTCATGAAAGAGGTGAATCTCCGGCTAAGGCTACGTGTCCTTAATCGAAATGAAGTGATCAGAGGTTATTGCGTATGTGAGGGCAAGAAACACAAAATGGCGACCATGATCTAAGATGGATGCCGTGGGTAGATCAGAAATGTGTTTATAAAAGGAGTGCTCTTGCTCGTAACGTAGCGAAAACACCAGGATATACTAAATGGATCATTTGCGGTTCGCTGATACCAATATTATGTATTTCCGACAAACTTGAAAACACGGGTTCAAATCGTCACGGAACCTCAGACCCTCCTTTTGCCCTTACATAGGCAATTACTCAGTCTATGTCAGAATCTAGTTCTATGCTCATCAGGTCAGTGACATGCTGTTGTATCATCATCCTTTCTCGTGTCTTTTCTCCAAACGCAGGTGGTTTTCTGAGACAAGTTGCAGCACAAAGACTACACAGAGCCGGACCACACTGGATAATCAGACAACATGAGAATAGGAATACTAAGATGACACCAATGACCATTAGAACCTTCCATCCCCACGCTGATATCAGAGTCCAAAACCACTCCATGAAGGACCAATTTCCCTTGTCTACATGTATGGAGTCCGAAATCTTGTGCAACTTAGAGATCGCCTCATAGACTGTTGGAGCATTATCAGGAATAAAGACACAGCAGCTCGATTGGATCATTCTGCATACCCCACCTCGATCTGCAAGTATAACGTCTAGAACCATACGGTTCTGCAACGTCATGAGCCTATCCACCTGAAGCTCAGCTGTCAGATTGCTAAGGGCACCAGCAGTTTCGGTGATAGTAGATTCAACTACCCGTGTTAGCTGACGTATGTTTCTACTATTGGCCATAGGCCCCCAGAACGGAAGGAAGCCTTTGAAGAAGTCTCCAGCTTCCTGACCAGCGGTATCTTCCTTGCTGGAGACACCTCTCGCTACTCTGGTTCTGTGGTAATCAGATGAAGCAGTGTATGTCGGAGGCAACAATCGAGCAATGTAACATGATCCTGAAAAGTCGGCAGGCAACCATGTATAAGCTCTGTCTCGACAAATGAAGTAGGTACCCCTAGCAGTAAGAAAGGCAGGGGAAGAGTTAGCCGGAAACACGTAAGTCTCTACGCACTCACTCCTCCCTAGCTGAGCTCTCGGATTTCTCCCGTTACCTTGCAAACAGACCTGACCTCGGTGAGGTACGACCCAGATTGGAGTTGAGCTTTTACGCTTGCTTTCTCCTAAACTAAGGCGATACTCTGAAGTATTCCAACTTAAATATACTCGCAATTCGTCTCTAGGGTAAGATGGAGTATTATTGACGTCCTTGACCATGTCAATAATTCCCTGGACTAAGGCTTTGTTGGCAGAGTTATATTTAGTGGAACGCGGTGGACGTGGAGGATAGGTTTCAAGGGCATAAGCAAAGATGGTTTGGAAGGCCTGAAATGATCCATTATAGCTGTAAGGCAAAACCAGATAGGGAATACCTTTATCCATAGTGTGGGGTATCAAGCCACACACCCAGCAGTTTGTAGTGTTAACTACCAGTTGGTGTTGGTGCAAGAGCTGTACAAAAGTGTTGTTGGTGAACTCTGAGCGTCTGGCTTGCTCATGTTCCGGAAACGAGTGAAAAGAGTGTATAGAAGAAACAGTAGAAATAGCAGGATCAAGGGGAGGTACTGTAGTAACTGGCACAAAAATCAAATTTATACTAAAGACGATTCCACCCACCAATGTTGCTAAAACAATCAAAAATGTAATGGCACATTGCATCAAAAAGCATTTGCTATGAAGAATTCTATTAAGTCTGTTTCTGCAAACATAAATCACATTTTCTCGTTGCAGCGCAGGAAGCTCCATCTTCTACAATCCGCTCGCGACCACTGATGATGTGTACGTAGATGAAAATGCCTCTATCAGCCCTGGGAGTTCCCAGAACCAACAGAAAGATCGACCTTGTGTCAGACCCCTGCAAATTCAAACTAGGCACACAGCCACGACCCTACGGCTACCCAGACGGCAAGGCAATTTTAAAAACAATAAACAATAGCAAACTTCCTGGCTGAAGGCAAAAGTTCAATATATCAAAATCACAATATGCAGTTGCCTGCTTTATTTGTCCATTTTACGGCTTCTTAGGTTGTATCTCTGCTTCGCTGGTACTGTCTGATCGGAAAATAGTGTATCACTAGCAGCTGTTGCAGAGTTTAAGTTCGCAGATAGCAAAGTTTCTTCTGATGCTGGAGACAAATGTTCAGTGTTCAAAGGAGTCTTTTGAGGAGGAGAGTCAGGTTTTGAAGTGTCAGTAATCAATTCGGCATCGCTGAAAGAGATGAACTTCGGTGTGCTTTCAGATTCGGAGGCACCAATTCCCTTTTTCACCCAGTCGTCGTAAGGGAGCGGCAAAGGAACACGCTTAACATGAGAGGCGTGTATCCAGTGCTTACGGCCAGCTACACGAACTGCTGTCCTCGTTGCCAGTAAGATCTGAAAAGGTCCCACAAATCTCGGCTGAAGGTTCTTCGTCCTCGCGAAGTTCTTGATGACAACCAGATCTCCTGGTTTCAGCTGATGCCCTGGACTCTCCGGAGGTTTTGGCAAAGCATCGAAAACCTGTTGATGAATAAGACTCAATTTAGCAGTCAAGTCGTAAAGGTAGTCTATCAACATAGGATATTCTATGGAGCAAAATTCTTTAGGCCTTGGTACACCCCAGATATTTGCCGGGCGACCAAAGACTATCTCGTAAGGACTAAGCCCTATTCTAGAATGTACTGTTGCTCTCGTTGATAACAAGGCCAAAGGAAGTGCGTCTGGCCAGGCTAAACCTGTGGATGCTTGTATTTTGGCTATTTTCAGCTTGAGGGTGCCATTGTAACCCTCGACTAAACCAGCAGACTGGGGATGATTTGCACTGTGAAATTTCTGTTTCAATCCTAGGCCGGCACACACACTCTGCATAACTTTCCCTATAAACTCACTTCCGTTATCTGACCATACAATCCGTGGCATTCCATATCTAGGGAAAAATTCTTTGAGAAGAATTTTGGCAGTAGATAGGGCAGTGTTGTCCTTTAGTGGGTATGCTTCTATCCACCTGGAAAAAGCACAAACTACCACCAGGACATACTTCAAATTATTGCAGCGTTCCATGTGAATGAAATCTAACTGAATCACTTCAAAGGGGCAGGAAGGAGGAGCGAAATGACCAGCTGGAGTTGGAGTTCCCTTGCCAGGATTATGCATCAAGCACACCATACAATTTTTCACCACTCTCTCTGCACACTTACTGATTCCCTCATTCTTCCAGACCGGAGCTAACATCTTACATATCCCTTTAGAACTTATATGCGCTACTCCATGCGCCATCGTCACTACTGCAAGCACATACGCATCGGGCAATATCCAACGCTGCTGTTCTGTCAAATCAATCCAACATCCATTCGAGTCCAACTTGCCCGTACTTTCTCTCCATACACGTTTCTCTTCCTCAGTTGCTTCTTTCTGAATCTCTTTCACACTTTCCATAGTATCCTCACACATTCCAGACTCAGCAATCCATCTTGCAGACGTAGCAACATACATTCTGCTCATCGTGTCTCTAGCTGTCTGTTTAGCAATTTCGTCAGCAAAAGCATTCCCACGACCAACATCATCCGTGATTGCTTTATGAGCACTGCACTTCACAATCGCAACTTCAGTCGGCAAGGTTAGAGACTCCAACAAGTCGTTAACTAGCTGACCATGTTGGATCTTAGTCCCATGGGACGTAATGAAACCCCTTTCTCTCCACAACCGGCCAAAACTATGGGCCACGCCAAATGCGTACTGACTATCTGTAAACACATTCACTCTCTTTCCCTCAGCTAAAACACACGCTCTCGTTAGAGCTATTAATTCTGCAGCTTGGGCAGAATTCTGACTCACTCTTGCAGTCTCCACAATCGTCTTCAAAGTCGTTACTGCGTAAGCAGCAGTCACATCACCATTCTCCAATTTAAAACATGACCCGTCCACATACAGCGTACCATCCGGATCTGATAGCGGAGTATCTTTTAAATCAATGCGTCCTTTTGTCTCTTCCTCCGTTTTGAAATAGCAATCATGTGGCTCGGAATCACTCGACTCTTGATCAGTCGGCAACAATGTTGCTGGATTCAATACATTGCATCTTTTGATCTGAATATGACTCGCTAGTAATGTCAGCTCGTAACCAGATAATCTCGCACTAGTAAGGTGTTGAGTCTTTGTTCGGTTCATGAGTGTATCCACTGCATGAGGAACCATGACCACTAGCATATTGTTCATCACCAAACCAGCAGATTGTCGAATGGAAGCCGCAGCTGCCGCTGTAGCTCTCAAACAACTAGGCAACGCTCTGGCTACCGGATCTAATGTTGATGAGAAATACGCACAAGGGCGTTGTTTATCACCAAACTTCTGTGTCAGAACACTCAACGCGCAACCTTCCCTTTCGTGAACGTAGAGCGTGAATGGTTTACTGTAATCAGGTGTACCCAATACAGGAGCTGAACACAATGCTTTTCGTAATTCAGTAAAACTCTCTTGACATTCATCAGACCATGGCACCGGACTCGGAACATTTTTCCCAGTCAAAGCTACCAATGGTTTCGCTAAAAGAGAAAAATTTGGAATCCACTGCCTACAGTAAGAGGTAATACCTAGAAAGGCACGTACTTCTCTCTGTGTGCGTGGAACACTCATCTGTGTAATTGCTTTTATTCTTTCTGGGGTCAACTTCCTTCCCTCCTTTGACAAGAGATGACCTAGGTAGGTCACTTCTTGGCAGCAGTATTGCATTTTGGAAGGAGACACCTTGTGATTCAAATTAGACAAATGATGCAATAAGGAAATTGTAGCTGCTTTGCAAGTTTCCTTGTCATCGGCAGCCACTAAAAGATTGTCTACGTACTGTACTAGGGCAGAACCTGGAGGAAGGACAAAAGAATCTAACTGGCTTTTTAATGCTTGACTGTAAATGGATGGACTTTCACAATAGCCTTGTGGAGCGCGTTTAAATCTGAAACTGCGACCTCCAAGACAGAAGCCGAAAATATCCCTACTTTCTTCGGCTATCGGAATGCTGAAAAAGGCATTCTTTAGGTCAATAACTGAGAACCATGTGGCTGTGGCAGGAATCAATGTTAACAAGGCAGTAATGTCTGGCACTACAGGAAACTGCGGGACTACAATCTTATTAACTTCTCTAAGGTCTATGACAAACCTGTACACTGGAGGTTTTGTAGGATCAGTTCGCTTCAGAATCGGCAATACAGGACTGTTACAGACATTTCCTCTAGTTTCTTCAACCACACCTTTCTTAATCAAATCTTGCACAATCAATAAAAGTGCACGCTCTCCTTCACTCGATATTTTATATTGGGGAATCCTTGGAAATTTTACATTCGCTTTCAAAGTTACCACATATGGTGGAATTTCTAGGAGACCTACATCATTAGGACCAGTCGCCCAAAGAGAATCAGGGAGTGAATGTAGCTCCGGCGGGAGTGCATCCATTGACAAGTACATCGGAGAGGTGATATTTTTACCCAATGTAAGCTGTACTCCTTCCGGAGAACAGTACAATGTCGCATATAGTCGTTTTAACAAATCTAAACCAAGCAGATTTTCATTACAACCTGTCGTCAAAATCAGGGGTGCTTTCAATTGGCATGGTCCAACAGAAATAGACAAAGGACCAGATATCGGGTTGTAAACAGGGGCGCCTGAAAAACCTACGGAAACATTTGTTGAGCCGGACAAAGGTGCGCCAGGGAGTTTCGCATGAATGATAGAACTTTTTGCGGCACCAGTATCCAACAGAAACGGTTCGACTACACCAGATGTTGCTACTGCGACATAAGGCCCACTCTGATCCACTGGAACTGATACTACTCCCTCTCTCTGTCCATGGCTGTCCTAGTACCCATTTTGCTGAAAACCCTCATCTACTTCATTATAGTCCTCAACAAGATACTGTTGAGATCTATTTTGCTGAGCAGATTGTCCATTTCGTTGATCAAAGTGATTGGAGGGACGATCATTCGTTTGTGGAGGCATAGCACCTCGTCCTCGACCTCTAGAATTCTGCACAAAACCACCACGACCTCTCTGAGCTGCTGCTGCATTATTTTGCGCTAAGATCGGACATTCATTTTTATAGTGACCCTCTTTCTTACAGTACGCACACTGATTCCACTGATATTGAGGTCTTGATGAACCATAATCTGTCCTTTGGTACGAACCTTGCTGCGTATTAGTCTGATTCGTGCGAGGCGGATACGCCTGCTGCAAAAGAACTTTAGTTTTTAAATCTTTCGTTTTCTTCTCTGATTTTTCCTTTTCCTCTTTATCCCTATTTTCGTAGTACTGTGCAGTCGCAAGTATTTGCGCTGTCGTAGATACAGCCCACGCACTTTCTGAATCCTTTAATTTATTGCATAATTCAGGTAACAAATTATGCACAAATTTATCTACAAACAGTCTTTGCCCTCCTTCTGTACTCATGTCCTGACCACTATGATCTACAAAAGTCTCTTCAAACCTCGTGAAGAAGTCGGAGACACTTTCGTCTTTCTTCTGCCTGCATGCTGACAGCTTGTCCCAATTTACACGCAATGCTGGCATCAGAGTCTTCATTAGATCAATTATTCTACCTGGAAGATTAGCAATTAGAGGTTCGGGTTTTGCACCACCTATTTGCTGACCATCTGCTGCAGTGATAGCTGCCCAATCACCACCTAAGGCAGCTTGATGATCCTCTCTACGAATTTTAGCCCACACTGGTTGCGGAACTACGTTACCAAACAACATATCGATGTCGGCTAAGTTCATTATACAAGCCTCAACTGTCTGTGTTAATTCCTTGTAATATCCAGCTGGATTTTTACGTGGATCTGGCAAGGCCTGCTTCACCGCTAACACTTCAGCTCGTTTCCATGGAATGTGTATCCACACTCGTTGGAACTGTGCTGGAGCAGCTGCAATTCCTGCATTATCATCACGTTGTATTGCTTCGCGCCAGATTGGAGGAACCTCCCTCATAGGATATTGGCGACTTAGCTTCATTTTACCTTTTTCTAAATCTCTCGGCGAACGAAGAGATGGATCATTCCTAAAACTTAAAATAAGTTCCATCGCTTCCTTTATATTCTCACCCACTATCATTCCAGCAGCGAACTCTTTTTGAACTCTAATTAAATCTTCCAAATCTGATTCGACATCATCTTCTTCTATTTCTTCACGTAACAACGAGCACATCTCATCAAAGACGTACCGTTGCGTTGGTTCCTTCCATTGCATAAATGTGTCTAACACATCTCTCGTACTATATCTTCTACTCTTCGAAATCCATCTGAGAGCCGTGGAATCTAAAATTCCCCGTTCCTCAGTACTTGGAAGCTGACTACGTCTCTGAACAGAGTCAGGAGTAGGAGTCTTAATTAAAGTTTTATATAAAGGAGACAGCATATTAGTAACAGAATCAGTGATTCTTCGACGAACAGAAAGTGGAGTTAGCACACTCGCAGACGTAGAGAATGCAGTAGAGGTAGGAATAGATAACGGAACAGTAGGAGTATCGAGGAAAATAGTTTCTGGAGCAGTAGGTACAGAAGTAGGTATAGAAGCTGGCAGTGCAGGAAGAGGAGGAGCTGTAGGAACATTCACATTCATCACAGGAGGTACGGGAACTTGATTCTGAGGAACAGGAGCAGGAACACCAGGTTGTCCAGCAACCGGCAATTGAACATTCGGGACAAGTGGAACCGCAGCACCTTGTGCATACGGTGGAGGTGACCTTAACAGATAGGATAGCAGAGGGTCATTTTCAGAATCCTCCAGTATCTTAGCCATTTTCGATGGCAAGGCAGGATAGCACTTGTCAATCGCTAGGTTATGCTCTCTAATGGCTACATCTATGGCTTTCTCACACTCGTTAGCCTGCAACTGTTTAGCCGCTTGCTCTAGAGTTAACTCTTCTTGTTCTTTCTGTTCTTTCTTCAACCTTTTCATTTCTCTCTGTTTGGATTCTTTTCGCCAGTAACGGAAAGAATCAAACATTGCCGGCCGGGCTTTCTTCTTGAACAATTTCGCTTCTAAGTTGTCGAGAATCTCTGGTTCAAAACTACCATGCAGTGGCCAACTAAGGACACCATCCTTCTTACAATAACGGACCCATACCTCATTATAAGATATAGGACCCACACCATGCTTACAATATAAATCATATAGGGGAGTCCCAATCGGAGGAACCAGACAAGAGTCCTCCAATCGTGAATCACGGTTGCAACCAAAACAAAACAACATTTTCCGACTTACCATTTTCAGTCCGGAACACTAAACAAACAAACACGAAACAAATATGTGCACTTGAACCAAGAACTTAGGCCTACCAAAACGAACTGATGTATCGATACCCAAACTAAACCAAATAGATTATCGTAACTAGAACAACCAGTGATAATCTTACAAAACCAAACCAAACCAAGAACCGATCAAGGATTTTAACAATCCTCACAAAAGTAACCAGCTAGCTATCACTAAAATACTTAACTGAGTCACTGAAGACGTCACCAAGGAGAAACCCGTCACGTTTCGCTGTACTAAGGACTGCACCTCGGGTCCAAGACAGGGCGACGGTCAAGGCAACGGCCCACTGCAGCCGTCCTGAACGGGAAACCCTCGTGGAAGAGAACTTCGGGCCACTTGTGCGATATGCCGGGATCGATGAAGTGGGGCGCCTCCCTCAGGAATCTTCACACGAAGCTTCTCGAACTCTTCAGGCTTTTGGACCGGTACCGAATGACGTCGCCCCACGTTGGGCGCCAATTGGAGTTCTGGACTTTTTGGTTCCGTCCAGAGGTGTCAGGGAACAACACCCAAAGACCCCGGAGTTCCACCTGCCTTGGTGCACAAATGAACAGAAACACGGGCTTCTCGATGGTGGCGTCAAAGACCAAAGGTTTATTACTGCAGGGACACAGAAGTCACAGATACGACACACGGGCAGTAACCAGGAGCCTGTTCAATTTGTACAAAGCGGGTTGCTCCTTATATACTAAATTTTAAGCTGGGGGCGAATTCTTTACATGTAATACATTCTCAAAACCTTTGTGTCTAAAACAATAAATATTTGGCGTTACACAGGAACCGTCGATAATATCTGAGGCCAAACATTGCGAAGTGAGGGGTTCCCACTAGTTTGTCACAATTCCCTGTCAATATTGCATTCAGGACCCGGACCGCCTCATCGTAAAGTTCGTTACCTCCCCCTAATAAAGATTCAGAAAGAAAGAAACAGAGCCAGGTGTGGAAGATAGAAAAGTGGGATAAGGGATGTTTGTGGGTTATAAATGGGCAAGGCTACCGGCTTCGGCCGCCTAATCATGATCAGGACAATGGACACGAAGACCAGTTTGGCAGGACTGGCCTCGGGCAGAGGAGGTAGCCTTTGTCGAGTCATGCAGCTACAGCGTGATCTGGTTTAAGGTGCACGTGTCATGAAAGAGGTGAATCTCCGGCTAAGGCTACGTGTCCTTAATCGAAATGAAGTGATCAGAGGTTATTGCGTATGTGAGGGCAAGAAACACAAAATGGCGACCATGATCTAAGATGGATGCCGTGGGTAGATCAGAAATGTGTTTATAAAAGGAGTGCTCTTGCTCGTAACGTAGCGAAAACACCAGGATATACTAAATGGATCATTTGCGGTTCGCTGATACCAATATTATGTATTTCCGACAAACTTGAAAACACGGGTTCAAATCGTCACGGAACCTCAGTACTGAGCTTGAAAACCGTTTACAACCCCACTTACAAGTAAAACTAGCTAAAATGTGCCTGGCTGCTGTTCACTGAAAAGCTAATTCTGCATACATTTTTGACATATATTTGCTCCTGCCGGGTCAGCTGAGCAGCGAATTTGTACTAAACTACCCCCTAATCAGGAGAGACCTCAGGGCTGCATCCTTTGAGCGCAGTACTGAGCCTGAAAAGCGTTTACAACCCCACTTACAAGTAAAACTAGCTAAAATGTGCCTGGCTGCTGTTCACTGAAAAGGACATTCTGGGTACTTTTTGGTATACATTTGCTTCTGCCGGGTCAGCTGAGCAGTGAATTTCTACTTAACTACCTCCTATCAGGAGAGAACTCAGGGCTGCGTCTTTTGAACGCAGTACTGAGCCTGAAAACCGTTTCCAACCCCACTTACAGGTAAAACTAGCTAAAATGTGCCTGGCTGCTGTTCACTGAAAAGCTCATTCTGGGTACATTTTTGGTATACATGTGCTTCTGCCGGGTCTCCTGAGCAGTGAATTTCTACATAACTACCTCCTATCAGGAGAGACCTCAGGGCTGCATCTTTTGAGCGCAGTACTGAGCCTGATACCCGTTTCCAACCCCACTTACAAGTAAAACTAGCTAAAATGTGCCTGGCTGCTGTTCACTGAAAAGCTCATTCTGGGTACATTTTTGGCATACATTTGCTTCTCCCGGGTCAGCTGAGCAGCGAATTTCTACTTAACTACCTCCAATCAGGAGAGACCTCAGGGCTGCATCTTTTGAGCGCAGTACTGAGCCTGAAAACCGTTTACAACCCCACTTACAAGTAAAACTAGCTAAAATGTGCCTGGCTGTTGTTCACTGAAATGCTCATTCTGGGTACATTTTTGGTATACATTTGCTTCTGCCGGGTCAGCTGAGCAGTGAATTTCTACTTAACTACCTCCTATCAGGAGAGACCTCAGGGCTGCATCCTTTCAGCGCAGTACTGAGCCTGAAAAGCGTTTACAACCCCACTTACAAGTAAAACTAGCTAAAATGTGCCTGGCTGCTGTTCACTGAAAAGGTCATTCTGGGTACATTTTTGGTATACATTTTCTTCTGCCGGGTCAGCTGAGAGGTAAATTTCTACTTAACTACCTCCTATCAGGAGAGACCTCAGGGCTGCATCTTTTGAGCGCAGTACTGAGCCTGATACCCGTTTCCAACCCCACTTACAAGTAAAACTAGCTAAAATGCGCCTGGCTGCTGTTCACTGAAAAGTTCATTCTGGGTACATTTTTGGCATACATTTGCTTCTCCCGGGTCAGCTGAGCAGCGAATTTCTACTTAACTACCTCCTATCAGGAGAGACCTCAGGGCTGCATCTTTAGAGCGCAGTACTGAGCCTGAAAACCATTTACAACCCCACTTACAAGTAAAACTGGCTAAAATGTGCCTGGCTGCTGGTCACTGAAAAGCTCATTCTGCATACATTTTTGGCATATATTTGCTCCTGCCGGGTCAGCTGAGCAGCAAATTTCTACTTAACTACCTCCTATCAGGAGAGACCTCAGGGCTGCATCTTTTGAGCGCATTACTGAGCCTGAAAACCGTTTACAACCCCACTTACAAGTAAAACTAGCTGAAATGTGCCTGGCTGTTGTTCACTGAAAAGCTCATTCTGGGTACATTTTTGGTATACATTTGCTTCTGCCGGGTCAGCTGAGCAGTGAATTTCTACTTAACTACCTCCTATCAGGAGAGACCTCAGGGCTGCATCCTTTCAGCGCAGTACTGAGCCTGAAAAGCGTTTACAACCCCACTTACAAGTAAAACTAGCTAAAATGTGCCTGGCTGCTGTTCACTGAAAAGGTCATTCTGGGTACATTTTTGGTATACATTTTCTTCTGCCGGGTCAGCTGAGAGGTAAATTTCTACTTGACTACCTCCTATCAGGAGAGACCTCAGGGCTGCATCTTTTGAGCGCAGTACTGAGCCTGATACCCGTTTCCAACCCCACTTACAAGTAAAACTAGCTAAAATGTGCCTGGCTGCTGTTCACTGAAAAGTTCATTCTGGGTACATTTTTGGCATACATTTGCTTCTCCCGGGTCAGCTGAGCAGCGAATTTCTACTTAACTACCTCCTATCAGGAATCTTTAGAGCGCAGTACTGAGCCTGAAAACCATTTACAACCCCACTTACAAGTAAAACTGGCTAAAATGTGCCTGGCTGCTGTTCACTGAAAAGCTCATTCTGCATACATTTTTGGCAGACATTTGCTCCTGCCGGGTCAGCTGAGCAGCGTCTTTCCACTTAACTACCCCCTAATCAGGAGAGACCTCAGGGCTGCATCCTTTGAGCGCAGTACTGAGCCTGATACCCGTTTCCAACCCCACTTACAAGTAAAACTAGCTAAAATGTGCCTGGCTGCTGTTCACTGAAAAGCTCATTCTGGGTACATTTTTGGCATACATTTGCTTCTCCCGGGTCAGCTGAGCAGCGAGTTTCTACTTAACTACCTCCTATCAGGAGAGACCTCAGGGCTGCATCCTTTGCGCGCAGTACTGAGCCTGAATTAGCGTTTAACACCCCACTTACAAGTAAACTAGCTAAAACGTGCCTGGCTGCTGTTCACTGAAAAGCTCATTCTGGGTACATTTTTGGTATACATTTGCTTCTGCCGGGTCAGCTGAGCAGTGAATTTCTACTTAACTACCTCCTAATCAGGAGAGACCTCAGGGCTGCATCCTTTGAGCGCAGTACTGAGCCTGATACCCATTTCCAACCCCACTTACAAGTAAAACTAGCTAAAATGTGCCTGGCTGCTGTTCACTGAAAAGCTTATCTGCATACATTTTTGGCATATAGTTGCTCCTGCCGGGTCTGCTGAGCAGCAAATTTTTACTTAACTGCCCCCTAATCAGGAGAGACCTCAGGGCTGCATCCTTTGAGCGCAGTACTGAGCCTGATACCCGTTTCCAACCCCACTTACAAGTAAAACTAGCTAAAATGTGCCTGGCTGCTGTTCACTGAAAAGCTCATTCTGGGTACATTTTTGGCATACATTTGCTTCTCCCGGGTCAGCTGAGCAGCGAATTTCTACTTAACTACCTCCTATCAGGGGAGACCTCAGGGCTGCATCTTTTGAGCGCAGTACTGAGCCTTAAAACCGTTTCCAACCCCACTTACAAGTAAAACTAGCTAAAATGTGTCCGGCTGCTGTTCACTGAAAATGTCATTCTGCATACATTTTTGGCATATATTTGCTCCTGCCGGGTCAGCTGAGCAGCAAATTTTTACTTAACTACCCCCTAATCAGGAGAGACCTCAGGGCTGCATCTTTTGAGCGCAGTACTGAGCCTGATACCCGTTTCCAACCCCACTTACAAGTAAAACTAGCTAAAATGTGCCTGGCTGCTGTTCACTGAAAAGTTCATTCTGGGTACATTTTTGGCATACATTTGCTTCTCCCGGGTCAGCTGAGCAGTGAATTTCTACTTAACTACCTCCTATCAGGAGAGACCTCAGGGCTGCATCTTTTGAGCGCAGTACTGAGCCTGATACCCGTTTCCAACCCCACTTACAAGTAAAACTAGCTAAAATGTGCCTGGCTGCTGTTCACTGAAAAGTTCATTCTGGGTACATTTTTGGCATACATTTGCTTCTCCCGGGTCAGCTGAGCAGCGAATTTCTACTTAACTACCTCCTATCAGGAGAGACCTCAGGGCTGCATCTTTAGAGCGCAGTACTGAGCCTGAAAACCATTTACAACCGCACTTACAAGTAAAACTGGCTAAAATGTGTCTGGCTGCTGTTCACTGAAAAGCTTATTCTGCATACATTTTTGGCATATATTTGCTTCTGCCGGGTCAGCTGAGCAGCAAATTTTTACTTAACTACCCCCTAATCAGGAGAGACCTCAGGGCTGCATCCTTTGAGCGCAGTACTGAGCCTGATACCCGTTTCCAACCCCACTTACAAGTAAAACTAGCTAAAATGTGCCTGGCTGCTGTTCACTGAAAAGCTCATTCTGGGTACATTTTTGGCATACATTTGCTTCTCCCGGGTCAGCTGAGCAGCGAATTTCTACTTAACTACCTCCTATCAGGAGAGACCTCAGGGCTGCATCTTTTGAGCGCAGTACTGAGCCTGATACCCGTTTCCAACCCCACTTACAAGTAAAACTAGCTAAAATGTGCCTGGCTGCTGTTCACTAAAAAGCTCATTCTGTGTACATTTTTGGCATACATTTGCTTCTCCCGGGTCAGCTGAGCAGCGAATTTCTACTTAACTACCTCCTATCAGGAGAGACCTCAGGGCTGCATCTTTTGAGCGCAGTACTGAGCCTGAAAACCATTTACAAACCCACTTACACAAGTAAAACTAGCTAAAATGTGCCTGGCTGCTGTTCACTGAAAAGCTTATTCTGCATACATTTTTGGCATACATTTGCTTCTCCCGGGTCAGCTGAGCAGCGAGTTTCTACTTAACTACCTCCTATCAGGAGAGACCTCAGGGCTGCATCCTTTGCGCGCAGTACTGAGCCTGAATTAGCGTTTACAACCCCACTTACAAGTAAACTAGCTAAAACGTGCCTGGCTGCTGTTCACTGAAAAGCTCATTCTGGGTACATTTTTGGTATACATTTGCTTCTGCCGGGTCAGCTGAGCAGTGAATTTCTACTTAACTACCTCCTAATCAGGAGAGACCTCAGGGCTGCATCCTTTGAGCGCAGTACTGAGCCTGATACCCGTTTCCAACCGCACTTACAATTAAAACTAGCTAAAATGTGCCTGGCTGCTGTTCACTGAAAAGCTTATCTGCATACATTTTTGGCATATATTTGCTCCTGCCGGGTCAGCTGAGCAGCAAATTTTTACTTAACTACCCCCTAATCAGGAGAGACCTCAGGGCTGCATCCTTTGCGCGCAGTACTGAGCCTGAATTAGCGTTTACAACCCCACTTACAAGTAAACTAGCTAAAACGTGCCTGGCTGCTGTTCACTGAAAAGCTCATTCTGGGTACATTTTTGGTATACATTTGCTTCTGCCGGGTCAGCTGAGTAGTGAATTTCTACTTAACTACCTCCTATCAGGAGAGACCTCAGGCTGCATCTTTTGAGCGCAGTACTGGAGTTCTGGACTTTTTGGTTCCGTCCAGAGGTGTCAGGGAACAACACCCAAAGACCCCGGAGTTCCACCTGCCTTGGTGCACAAATGAACAGAAACACGGGCTTCTCGATGGTGGCGTCAAAGACCAAAGGTTTATTACTGCAGGGACACAGAAGTCACAGATACTACACACGGGCAGTAACCAGGAGCCTGTTCAATTTGTACAAAGCGGGTTGCTCCTTATATACTAAATTTTAAGCTGGGGGCGAATTCTTTACATGTAATACATTCTCAAAACCTTTGTGTCTAAAACAATAAATATTTGGCGTTACACAGGAACCGTCGATAATATCTGAGGCCAAACATTGCGAAGTGAGGGGTTCCCACTAGTTTGTCACAATTCCCTGTCAATATTGCATTCAGGACCCGGACCGCCTCATCGTAAAGTTCGTTACCTCCCCCTAATAAAGATTCAGAAAGAAAGAAACAGAGCCAGGTGTGGAAGATAGAAAAGTGGGATAAGGGATGTTTGTGGGTTGTAAATGGGCAAGGCTACCGGCTTCGGCCGCCTAATCATGATCAGGACAATGGACACGAAGACCAGTTTGGCAGGACTGGCCTCGGGCAGAGGAGGTAGCCTTTGTCGAGTCATGCAGCTACAGCGTGATCTGGTTTAAGGTGCACGTGTCATGAAAGAGGTGAATCTCCGGCTAAGGCTACGTGTCCTTAATCGAAATGAAGTGATCAGAGGTTATTGCGTATGTGAGGGCAAGAAACACAAAATGGCGACCATGATCTAAGATGGATGCCGTGGGTAGATCAGAAATGTGTTTATAAAAGGAGTGCTCTTGCTCGTAACGTAGCGAAAACACCAGGATATACTAAATGGATCATTTGCGGTTCGCTGATACCAATATTATGTATTTCCGACAAACTTGAAAACACGGGTTCAAATCGTCACGGAACCTCAGTACTGAGCTTGAAAACCGTTTACAACCCCACTTACAAGTAAAACTAGCTAAAATGTGCCTGGCTGCTGTTCACTGAAAAGCTAATTCTGCATACATTTTTGACATATATTTGCTCCTGCCGGGTCAGCTGAGCAGCGAATTTGTACTAAACTACCCCCTAATCAGGAGAGACCTCAGGGCTGCATCCTTTGAGCGCAGTACTGAGCCTGAAAAGCGTTTACAACCCCACTTACAAGTAAAACTAGCTAAAATGTGCCTGGCTGCTGTTCACTGAAAAGGACATTCTGGGTACTTTTTGGTATACATTTGCTTCTGCCGGGTCAGCTGAGCAGTGAATTTCTACTTAACTACCTCCTATCAGGAGAGAACTCAGGGCTGCGTCTTTTGAACGCAGTACTGAGCCTGAAAACCGTTTCCAACCCCACTTACAGGTAAAACTAGCTAAAATGTGCCTGGCTGCTGTTCACTGAAAAGCTCATTCTGGGTACATTTTTGGTATACATGTGCTTCTGCCGGGTCTCCTGAGCAGTGAATTTCTACATAACTACCTCCTATCAGGAGAGACCTCAGGGCTGCATCTTTTGAGCGCAGTACTGAGCCTGATACCCGTTTCCAACCCCACTTACAAGTAAAACTAGCTAAAATGTGCCTGGCTGCTGTTCACTGAAAAGCTCATTCTGGGTACATTTTTGGCATACATTTGCTTCTCCCGGGTCAGCTGAGCAGCGAATTTCTACTTAACTACCTCCAATCAGGAGAGACCTCAGGGCTGCATCTTTTGAGCGCAGTACTGAGCCTGAAAACCGTTTACAACCCCACTTACAAGTAAAACTAGCTAAAATGTGCCTGGCTGTTGTTCACTGAAATGCTCATTCTGGGTACATTTTTGGTATACATTTGCTTCTGCCGGGTCAGCTGAGCAGTGAATTTCTACTTAACTACCTCCTATCAGGAGAGACCTCAGGGCTGCATCCTTTCAGCGCAGTACTGAGCCTGAAAAGCGTTTACAACCCCACTTACAAGTAAAACTAGCTAAAATGTGCCTGGCTGCTGTTCACTGAAAAGGTCATTCTGGGTACATTTTTGGTATACATTTTCTTCTGCCGGGTCAGCTGAGAGGTAAATTTCTACTTAACTACCTCCTATCAGGAGAGACCTCAGGGCTGCATCTTTTGAGCGCAGTACTGAGCCTGATACCCGTTTCCAACCCCACTTACAAGTAAAACTAGCTAAAATGCGCCTGGCTGCTGTTCACTGAAAAGTTCATTCTGGGTACATTTTTGGCATACATTTGCTTCTCCCGGGTCAGCTGAGCAGCGAATTTCTACTTAACTACCTCCTATCAGGAGAGACCTCAGGGCTGCATCTTTAGAGCGCAGTACTGAGCCTGAAAACCATTTACAACCCCACTTACAAGTAAAACTGGCTAAAATGTGCCTGGCTGCTGGTCACTGAAAAGCTCATTCTGCATACATTTTTGGCATATATTTGCTCCTGCCGGGTCAGCTGAGCAGCAAATTTCTACTTAACTACCTCCTATCAGGAGAGACCTCAGGGCTGCATCTTTTGAGCGCATTACTGAGCCTGAAAACCGTTTACAACCCCACTTACAAGTAAAACTAGCTAAAATGTGCCTGGCTGTTGTTCACTGAAAAGCTCATTCTGGGTACATTTTTGGTATACATTTGCTTCTGCCGGGTCAGCTGAGCAGTGAATTTCTACTTAACTACCTCCTATCAGGAGAGACCTCAGGGCTGCATCCTTTCAGCGCAGTACTGAGCCTGAAAAGCGTTTACAACCCCACTTACAAGTAAAACTAGCTAAAATGTGCCTGGCTGCTGTTCACTGAAAAGGTCATTCTGGGTACATTTTTGGTATACATTTTCTTCTGCCGGGTCAGCTGAGAGGTAAATTTCTACTTGACTACCTCCTATCAGGAGAGACCTCAGGGCTGCATCTTTTGAGCGCAGTACTGAGCCTGATACCCGTTTCCAACCCCACTTACAAGTAAAACTAGCTAAAATGTGCCTGGCTGCTGTTCACTGAAAAGTTCATTCTGGGTACATTTTTGGCATACATTTGCTTCTCCCGGGTCAGCTGAGCAGCGAATTTCTACTTAACTACCTCCTATCAGGAATCTTTAGAGCGCAGTACTGAGCCTGAAAACCATTTACAACCCCACTTACAAGTAAAACTGGCTAAAATGTGCCTGGCTGCTGTTCACTGAAAAGCTCATTCTGCATACATTTTTGGCAGACATTTGCTCCTGCCGGGTCAGCTGAGCAGCGTATTTCCACTTAACTACCCCCTAATCAGGAGAGACCTCAGGGCTGCATCCTTTGAGCGCAGTACTGAGCCTGATACCCGTTTCCAACCCCACTTACAAGTAAAACTAGCTAAAATGTGCCTGGCTGCTGTTCACTGAAAAGCTCATTCTGGGTACATTTTTGGCATACATTTGCTTCTCCCGGGTCAGCTGAGCAGCGAGTTTCTACTTAACTACCTCCTATCAGGAGAGACCTCAGGGCTGCATCCTTTGCGCGCAGTACTGAGCCTGAATTAGCGTTTAACACCCCACTTACAGGTAAACTAGCTAAAACGTGCCTGGCTGCTGTTCACTGAAAAGCTCATTCTGGGTACATTTTTGGTATACATTTGCTTCTGCCGGGTCAGCTGAGCAGTGAATTTCTACTTAACTACCTCCTAATCAGGAGAGACCTCAGGGCTGCATCCTTTGAGCGCAGTACTGAGCCTGATACCCATTTCCAACCCCACTTACAAGTAAAACTAGCTAAAATGTGCCTGGCTGCTGTTCACTGAAAAGCTTATCTGCATACATTTTTGGCATATAGTTGCTCCTGCCGGGTCTGCTGAGCAGCAAATTTTTACTTAACTGCCCCCTAATCAGGAGAGACCTCAGGGCTGCATCCTTTGAGCGCAGTACTGAGCCTGATACCCGTTTCCAACCCCACTTACAAGTAAAACTAGCTAAAATGTGCCTGGCTGCTGTTCACTGAAAAGCTCATTCTGGGTACATTTTTGGCATACATTTGCTTCTCCCGGGTCAGCTGAGCAGCGAATTTCTACTTAACTACCTCCAATCAGGAGAGACCTCAGGGCTGCATCTTTTGAGCGCAGTACTGAGCCTGAAAACCGTTTACAACCCCACTTACAAGTAAAACTAGCTAAAATGTGCCTGGCTGTTGTTCACTGAAATGCTCATTCTGGGTACATTTTTGGTATACATTTGCTTCTGCCGGGTCAGCTGAGCAGTGAATTTCTACTTAACTACCTCCTATCAGGAGAGACCTCAGGGCTGCATCCTTTCAGCGCAGTACTGAGCCTGAAAAGCGTTTACAACCCCACTTACAAGTAAAACTAGCTAAAATGTGCCTGGCTGCTGTTCACTGAAAAGGTCATTCTGGGTACATTTTTGGTATACATTTTCTTCTGCCGGGTCAGCTGAGAGGTAAATTTCTACTTAACTACCTCCTATCAGGAGAGACCTCAGGGCTGCATCTTTTGAGCGCAGTACTGAGCCTGATACCCGTTTCCAACCCCACTTACAAGTAAAACTAGCTAAAATGCGCCTGGCTGCTGTTCACTGAAAAGTTCATTCTGGGTACATTTTTGGCATACATTTGCTTCTCCCGGGTCAGCTGAGCAGCGAATTTCTACTTAACTACCTCCTATCAGGAGAGACCTCAGGGCTGCATCTTTAGAGCGCAGTACTGAGCCTGAAAACCATTTACAACCCCACTTACAAGTAAAACTGGCTAAAATGTGCCTGGCTGCTGGTCACTGAAAAGCTCATTCTGCATACATTTTTGGCATATATTTGCTCCTGCCGGGTCAGCTGAGCAGCAAATTTCTACTTAACTACCTCCTATCAGGAGAGACCTCAGGGCTGCATCTTTTGAGCGCATTACTGAGCCTGAAAACCGTTTACAACCCCACTTACAAGTAAAACTAGCTAAAATGTGCCTGGCTGTTGTTCACTGAAAAGCTCATTCTGGGTACATTTTTGGTATACATTTGCTTCTGCCGGGTCAGCTGAGCAGTGAATTTCTACTTAACTACCTCCTATCAGGAGAGACCTCAGGGCTGCATCCTTTCAGCGCAGTACTGAGCCTGAAAAGCGTTTACAACCCCACTTACAAGTAAAACTAGCTAAAATGTGCCTGGCTGCTGTTCACTGAAAAGGTCATTCTGGGTACATTTTTGGTATACATTTTCTTCTGCCGGGTCAGCTGAGAGGTAAATTTCTACTTGACTACCTCCTATCAGGAGAGACCTCAGGGCTGCATCTTTTGAGCGCAGTACTGAGCCTGATACCCGTTTCCAACCCCACTTACAAGTAAAACTAGCTAAAATGTGCCTGGCTGCTGTTCACTGAAAAGTTCATTCTGGGTACATTTTTGGCATACATTTGCTTCTCCCGGGTCAGCTGAGCAGCGAATTTCTACTTAACTACCTCCTATCAGGAATCTTTAGAGCGCAGTACTGAGCCTGAAAACCATTTACAACCCCACTTACAAGTAAAACTGGCTAAAATGTGCCTGGCTGCTGTTCACTGAAAAGCTCATTCTGCATACATTTTTGGCAGACATTTGCTCCTGCCGGGTCAGCTGAGCAGCGTATTTCCACTTAACTACCCCCTAATCAGGAGAGACCTCAGGGCTGCATCCTTTGAGCGCAGTACTGAGCCTGATACCCGTTTCCAACCCCACTTACAAGTAAAACTAGCTAAAATGTGCCTGGCTGCTGTTCACTGAAAAGCTCATTCTGGGTACATTTTTGGCATACATTTGCTTCTCCCGGGTCAGCTGAGCAGCGAGTTTCTACTTAACTACCTCCTATCAGGAGAGACCTCAGGGCTGCATCCTTTGCGCGCAGTACTGAGCCTGAATTAGCGTTTAACACCCCACTTACAGGTAAACTAGCTAAAACGTGCCTGGCTGCTGTTCACTGAAAAGCTCATTCTGGGTACATTTTTGGTATACATTTGCTTCTGCCGGGTCAGCTGAGCAGTGAATTTCTACTTAACTACCTCCTAATCAGGAGAGACCTCAGGGCTGCATCCTTTGAGCGCAGTACTGAGCCTGATACCCATTTCCAACCCCACTTACAAGTAAAACTAGCTAAAATGTGCCTGGCTGCTGTTCACTGAAAAGCTTATCTGCATACATTTTTGGCATATAGTTGCTCCTGCCGGGTCTGCTGAGCAGCAAATTTTTACTTAACTGCCCCCTAATCAGGAGAGACCTCAGGGCTGCATCCTTTGAGCGCAGTACTGAGCCTGATACCCGTTTCCAACCCCACTTACAAGTAAAACTAGCTAAAATGTGCCTGGCTGCTGTTCACTGAAAAGTTCATTCTGGGTACATTTTTGGCATACATTTGCTTCTCCCGGGTCAGCTGAGCAGCGAATTTCTACTTAACTACCTCCTATCAGGAGAGACCTCAGGGCTGCATCTTTAGAGCGCAGTACTGAGCCTGAAAACCATTTACAACCGCACTTACAAGTAAAACTGGCTAAAATGTGTCTGGCTGCTGTTCACTGAAAAGCTTATTCTGCATACATTTTTGGCATATATTTGCTTCTGCCGGGTCAGCTGAGCAGCAAATTTTTACTTAACTACCCCCTAATCAGGAGAGACCTCAGGGCTGCATCCTTTGAGCGCAGTACTGAGCCTGATACCCGTTTCCAACCCCACTTACAAGTAAAACTAGCTAAAATGTGCCTGGCTGCTGTTCACTGAAAAGCTCATTCTGGGTACATTTTTGGCATACATTTGCTTCTCCCGGGTCAGCTGAGCAGCGAATTTCTACTTAACTACCTCCTATCAGGAGAGACCTCAGGGCTGCATCTTTTGAGCGCAGTACTGAGCCTGATACCCGTTTCCAACCCCACTTACAAGTAAAACTAGCTAAAATGTGCCTGGCTGCTGTTCACTAAAAAGCTCATTCTGTGTACATTTTTGGCATACATTTGCTTCTCCCGGGTCAGCTGAGCAGCGAATTTCTACTTAACTACCTCCTATCAGGAGAGACCTCAGGGCTGCATCTTTTGAGCGCAGTACTGAGCCTGAAAACCATTTACAAACCCACTTACACAAGTAAAACTAGCTAAAATGTGCCTGGCTGCTGTTCACTGAAAAGCTTATTCTGCATACATTTTCGGCATACATTTGCTTCTCCCGGGTCAGCTGAGCAGCGAGTTTCTACTTAACTACCTCCTATCAGGAGAGACCTCAGGGCTGCATCCTTTGCGCGCAGTACTGAGCCTGAATTAGCGTTTACAACCCCACTTACAAGTAAACTAGCTAAAACGTGCCTGGCTGCTGTTCACTGAAAAGCTCATTCTGGGTACATTTTTGGTATACATTTGCTTCTGCCGGGTCAGCTGAGCAGTGAATTTCTACTTAACTACCTCCTAATCAGGAGAGACCTCAGGGCTGCATCCTTTGAGCGCAGTACTGAGCCTGATACCCGTTTCCAACCGCACTTACAATTAAAACTAGCTAAAATGTGCCTGGCTGCTGTTCACTGAAAAGCTTATCTGCATACATTTTTGGCATATATTTGCTCCTGCCGGGTCAGCTGAGCAGCAAATTTTTACTTAACTACCCCCTAATCAGGAGAGACCTCAGGGCTGCATCCTTTGCGCGCAGTACTGAGCCTGAATTAGCGTTTACAACCCCACTTACAAGTAAACTAGCTAAAACGTGCCTGGCTGCTGTTCACTGAAAAGCTCATTCTGGGTACATTTTTGGTATACATTTGCTTCTGCCGGGTCAGCTGAGTAGTGAATTTCTACTTAACTACCTCCTATCAGGAGAGACCTCAGGCTGCATCTTTTGAGCGCAGTACTGGAGTTCTGGACTTTTTGGTTCCGTCCAGAGGTGTCAGGGAACAACACCCAAAGACCCCGGAGTTCCACCTGCCTTGGTGCACAAATGAACAGAAACACGGGCTTCTCGATGGTGGCGTCAAAGACCAAAGGTTTATTACTGCAGGGACACAGAAGTCACAGATACTACACACGGGCAGTAACCAGGAGCCTGTTCAATTTGTACAAAGCGGGTTGCTCCTTATATACTAAATTTTAAGCTGGGGGCGAATTCTTTACATGTAATACATTCTCAAAACCTTTGTGTCTAAAACAATAAATATTTGGCGTTACACAGGAACCGTCGATAATATCTGAGGCCAAACATTGCGAAGTGAGGGGTTCCCACTAGTTTGTCACAATTCCCTGTCAATATTGCATTCAGGACCCGGACCGCCTCATCGTAAAGTTCGTTACCTCCCCCTAATAAAGATTCAGAAAGAAAGAAACAGAGCCAGGTGTGGAAGATAGAAAAGTGGGATAAGGGATGTTTGTGGGTTGTAAATGGGCAAGGCTACCGGCTTCGGCCGCCTAATCATGATCAGGACAATGGACACGAAGACCAGTTTGGCAGGACTGGCCTCGGGCAGAGGAGGTAGCCTTTGTCGAGTCATGCAGCTACAGCGTGATCTGGTTTAAGGTGCACGTGTCATGAAAGAGGTGAATCTCCGGCTAAGGCTACGTGTCCTTAATCGAAATGAAGTGATCAGAGGTTATTGCGTATGTGAGGGCAAGAAACACAAAATGGCGACCATGATCTAAGATGGATGCCGTGGGTAGATCAGAAATGTGTTTATAAAAGGAGTGCTCTTGCTCGTAACGTAGCGAAAACACCAGGATATACTAAATGGATCATTTGCGGTTCGCTGATACCAATATTATGTATTTCCGACAAACTTGAAAACACGGGTTCAAATCGTCACGGAACCTCAGTACTGAGCTTGAAAACCGTTTACAACCCCACTTACAAGTAAAACTAGCTAAAATGTGCCTGGCTGCTGTTCACTGAAAAGCTAATTCTGCATACATTTTTGACATATATTTGCTCCTGCCGGGTCAGCTGAGCAGCGAATTTGTACTAAACTACCCCCTAATCAGGAGAGACCTCAGGGCTGCATCCTTTGAGCGCAGTACTGAGCCTGAAAAGCGTTTACAACCCCACTTACAAGTAAAACTAGCTAAAATGTGCCTGGCTGCTGTTCACTGAAAAGGACATTCTGGGTACTTTTTGGTATACATTTGCTTCTGCCGGGTCAGCTGAGCAGTGAATTTCTACTTAACTACCTCCTATCAGGAGAGAACTCAGGGCTGCGTCTTTTGAACGCAGTACTGAGCCTGAAAACCGTTTCCAACCCCACTTACAGGTAAAACTAGCTAAAATGTGCCTGGCTGCTGTTCACTGAAAAGCTCATTCTGGGTACATTTTTGGTATACATGTGCTTCTGCCGGGTCTCCTGAGCAGTGAATTTCTACATAACTACCTCCTATCAGGAGAGACCTCAGGGCTGCATCTTTTGAGCGCAGTACTGAGCCTGATACCCGTTTCCAACCCCACTTACAAGTAAAACTAGCTAAAATGTGCCTGGCTGCTGTTCACTGAAAAGCTCATTCTGGGTACATTTTTGGCATACATTTGCTTCTCCCGGGTCAGCTGAGCAGCGAATTTCTACTTAACTACCTCCAATCAGGAGAGACCTCAGGGCTGCATCTTTTGAGCGCAGTACTGAGCCTGAAAACCGTTTACAACCCCACTTACAAGTAAAACTAGCTAAAATGTGCCTGGCTGTTGTTCACTGAAATGCTCATTCTGGGTACATTTTTGGTATACATTTGCTTCTGCCGGGTCAGCTGAGCAGTGAATTTCTACTTAACTACCTCCTATCAGGAGAGACCTCAGGGCTGCATCCTTTCAGCGCAGTACTGAGCCTGAAAAGCGTTTACAACCCCACTTACAAGTAAAACTAGCTAAAATGTGCCTGGCTGCTGTTCACTGAAAAGGTCATTCTGGGTACATTTTTGGTATACATTTTCTTCTGCCGGGTCAGCTGAGAGGTAAATTTCTACTTAACTACCTCCTATCAGGAGAGACCTCAGGGCTGCATCTTTTGAGCGCAGTACTGAGCCTGATACCCGTTTCCAACCCCACTTACAAGTAAAACTAGCTAAAATGCGCCTGGCTGCTGTTCACTGAAAAGTTCATTCTGGGTACATTTTTGGCATACATTTGCTTCTCCCGGGTCAGCTGAGCAGCGAATTTCTACTTAACTACCTCCTATCAGGAGAGACCTCAGGGCTGCATCTTTAGAGCGCAGTACTGAGCCTGAAAACCATTTACAACCCCACTTACAAGTAAAACTGGCTAAAATGTGCCTGGCTGCTGGTCACTGAAAAGCTCATTCTGCATACATTTTTGGCATATATTTGCTCCTGCCGGGTCAGCTGAGCAGCAAATTTCTACTTAACTACCTCCTATCAGGAGAGACCTCAGGGCTGCATCTTTTGAGCGCATTACTGAGCCTGAAAACCGTTTACAACCCCACTTACAAGTAAAACTAGCTAAAATGTGCCTGGCTGTTGTTCACTGAAAAGCTCATTCTGGGTACATTTTTGGTATACATTTGCTTCTGCCGGGTCAGCTGAGCAGTGAATTTCTACTTAACTACCTCCTATCAGGAGAGACCTCAGGGCTGCATCCTTTCAGCGCAGTACTGAGCCTGAAAAGCGTTTACAACCCCACTTACAAGTAAAACTAGCTAAAATGTGCCTGGCTGCTGTTCACTGAAAAGGTCATTCTGGGTACATTTTTGGTATACATTTTCTTCTGCCGGGTCAGCTGAGAGGTAAATTTCTACTTGACTACCTCCTATCAGGAGAGACCTCAGGGCTGCATCTTTTGAGCGCAGTACTGAGCCTGATACCCGTTTCCAACCCCACTTACAAGTAAAACTAGCTAAAATGTGCCTGGCTGCTGTTCACTGAAAAGTTCATTCTGGGTACATTTTTGGCATACATTTGCTTCTCCCGGGTCAGCTGAGCAGCGAATTTCTACTTAACTACCTCCTATCAGGAATCTTTAGAGCGCAGTACTGAGCCTGAAAACCATTTACAACCCCACTTACAAGTAAAACTGGCTAAAATGTGCCTGGCTGCTGTTCACTGAAAAGCTCATTCTGCATACATTTTTGGCAGACATTTGCTCCTGCCGGGTCAGCTGAGCAGCGTATTTCCACTTAACTACCCCCTAATCAGGAGAGACCTCAGGGCTGCATCCTTTGAGCGCAGTACTGAGCCTGATACCCGTTTCCAACCCCACTTACAAGTAAAACTAGCTAAAATGTGCCTGGCTGCTGTTCACTGAAAAGCTCATTCTGGGTACATTTTTGGCATACATTTGCTTCTCCCGGGTCAGCTGAGCAGCGAGTTTCTACTTAACTACCTCCTATCAGGAGAGACCTCAGGGCTGCATCCTTTGCGCGCAGTACTGAGCCTGAATTAGCGTTTAACACCCCACTTACAGGTAAACTAGCTAAAACGTGCCTGGCTGCTGTTCACTGAAAAGCTCATTCTGGGTACATTTTTGGTATACATTTGCTTCTGCCGGGTCAGCTGAGCAGTGAATTTCTACTTAACTACCTCCTAATCAGGAGAGACCTCAGGGCTGCATCCTTTGAGCGCAGTACTGAGCCTGATACCCATTTCCAACCCCACTTACAAGTAAAACTAGCTAAAATGTGCCTGGCTGCTGTTCACTGAAAAGCTTATCTGCATACATTTTTGGCATATAGTTGCTCCTGCCGGGTCTGCTGAGCAGCAAATTTTTACTTAACTGCCCCCTAATCAGGAGAGACCTCAGGGCTGCATCCTTTGAGCGCAGTACTGAGCCTGATACCCGTTTCCAACCCCACTTACAAGTAAAACTAGCTAAAATGTGCCTGGCTGCTGTTCACTGAAAAGCTCATTCTGGGTACATTTTTGGCATACATTTGCTTCTCCCGGGTCAGCTGAGCAGCGAATTTCTACTTAACTACCTCCTATCAGGAGAGACCTCAGGGCTGCATCTTTTGAGCGCAGTACTGAGCCTTAAAACCGTTTCCAACCCCACTTACAAGTAAAACTAGCTAAAATGTGTCCGGCTGCTGTTCACTGAAAATGTCATTCTGCATACATTTTTGGCATATATTTGCTCCTGCCGGGTCAGCTGAGCAGCAAATTTTTACTTAACTACCCCCTAATCAGGAGAGACCTCAGGGCTGCATCTTTTGAGCGCAGTACTGAGCCTGATACCCGTTTCCAACCCCACTTACAAGTAAAACTAGCTAAAATGTGCCTGGCTGCTGTTCACTGAAAAGTTCATTCTGGGTACATTTTTGGCATACATTTGCTTCTCCCGGGTCAGCTGAGCAGTGAATTTCTACTTAACTACCTCCTATCAGGAGAGACCTCAGGGCTGCATCTTTTGAGCGCAGTACTGAGCCTGATACCCGTTTCCAACCCCACTTACAAGTAAAACTAGCTAAAATGTGCCTGGCTGCTGTTCACTGAAAAGTTCATTCTGGGTACATTTTTGGCATACATTTGCTTCTCCCGGGTCAGCTGAGCAGCGAATTTCTACTTAACTACCTCCTATCAGGAGAGACCTCAGGGCTGCATCTTTAGAGCGCAGTACTGAGCCTGAAAACCATTTACAACCCCACTTACAAGTAAAACTGGCTAAAATGTGCCTGGCTGCTGTTCACTGAAAAGCTTATTCTGCATACATTTTTGGCATATATTTGCTTCTGCCGGGTCAGCTGAGCAGCAAATTTTTACTTAACTACCCCCTAATCAGGAGAGACCTCAGGGCTGCATCCTTTGAGCGCAGTACTGAGCCTGATACCCGTTTCCAACCCCACTTACAAGTAAAACTAGCTAAAATGTGCCTGGCTGCTGTTCACTGAAAAGCTCATTCTGGGTACATTTTTGGCATACATTTGCTTCTCCCGGGTCAGCTGAGCAGCGAATTTCTACTTAACTACCTCCTATCAGGAGAGACCTCAGGGCTGCATCTTTTGAGCGCAGTACTGAGCCTGATACCCGTTTCCAACCCCACTTACAAGTAAAACTAGCTAAAATGTGCCTGGCTGCTGTTCACTAAAAAGCTCATTCTGTGTACATTTTTGGCATACATTTGCTTCTCCCGGGTCAGCTGAGCAGCGAATTTCTACTTAACTACCTCCTATCAGGAGAGACCTCAGGGCTGCATCTTTTGAGCGCAGTACTGAGCCTGAAAACCATTTACAAACCCACTTACACAAGTAAAACTAGCTAAAATGTGCCTGGCTGCTGTTCACTGAAAAGCTTATTCTGCATACATTTTTGGCATACATTTGCTTCTCCCGGGTCAGCTGAGCAGCGAGTTTCTACTTAACTACCTCCTATCAGGAGAGACCTCAGGGCTGCATCCTTTGCGCGCAGTACTGAGCCTGAATTAGCGTTTACAACCCCACTTACAAGTAAACTAGCTAAAACGTGCCTGGCTGCTGTTCACTGAAAAGCTCATTCTGGGTACATTTTTGGTATACATTTGCTTCTGCCGGGTCAGCTGAGCAGTGAATTTCTACTTAACTACCTCCTAATCAGGAGAGACCTCAGGGCTGCATCCTTTGAGCGCAGTACTGAGCCTGATACCCGTTTCCAACCGCACTTACAATTAAAACTAGCTAAAATGTGCCTGGCTGCTGTTCACTGAAAAGCTTATCTGCATACATTTTTGGCATATATTTGCTCCTGCCGGGTCAGCTGAGCAGCAAATTTTTACTTAACTACCCCCTAATCAGGAGAGACCTCAGGGCTGCATCCTTTGCGCGCAGTACTGAGCCTGAATTAGCGTTTACAACCCCACTTACAAGTAAACTAGCTAAAACGTGCCTGGCTGCTGTTCACTGAAAAGCTCATTCTGGGTACATTTTTGGTATACATTTGCTTCTGCCGGGTCAGCTGAGTAGTGAATTTCTACTTAACTACCTCCTATCAGGAGAGACCTCAGGCTGCATCTTTTGAGCGCAGTACTGGAGTTCTGGACTTTTTGGTTCCGTCCAGAGGTGTCAGGGAACAACACCCAAAGACCCCGGAGTTCCACCTGCCTTGGTGCACAAATGAACAGAAACACGGGCTTCTCGATGGTGGCGTCAAAGACCAAAGGTTTATTACTGCAGGGACACAGAAGTCACAGATACTACACACGGGCAGTAACCAGGAGCCTGTTCAATTTGTACAAAGCGGGTTGCTCCTTATATACTAAATTTTAAGCTGGGGGCGAATTCTTTACATGTAATACATTCTCAAAACCTTTGTGTCTAAAACAATAAATATTTGGCGTTACACAGGAACCGTCGATAATATCTGAGGCCAAACATTGCGAAGTGAGGGGTTCCCACTAGTTTGTCACAATTCCCTGTCAATATTGCATTCAGGACCCGGACCGCCTCATCGTAAAGTTCGTTACCTCCCCCTAATAAAGATTCAGAAAGAAAGAAACAGAGCCAGGTGTGGAAGATAGAAAAGTGGGATAAGGGATGTTTGTGGGTTGTAAATGGGCAAGGCTACCGGCTTCGGCCGCCTAATCATGATCAGGACAATGGACACGAAGACCAGTTTGGCAGGACTGGCCTCGGGCAGAGGAGGTAGCCTTTGTCGAGTCATGCAGCTACAGCGTGATCTGGTTTAAGGTGCACGTGTCATGAAAGAGGTGAATCTCCGGCTAAGGCTACGTGTCCTTAATCGAAATGAAGTGATCAGAGGTTATTGCGTATGTGAGGGCAAGAAACACAAAATGGCGACCATGATCTAAGATGGATGCCGTGGGTAGATCAGAAATGTGTTTATAAAAGGAGTGCTCTTGCTCGTAACGTAGCGAAAACACCAGGATATACTAAATGGATCATTTGCGGTTCGCTGATACCAATATTATGTATTTCCGACAAACTTGAAAACACGGGTTCAAATCGTCACGGAACCTCAGTACTGAGCTTGAAAACCGTTTACAACCCCACTTACAAGTAAAACTAGCTAAAATGTGCCTGGCTGCTGTTCACTGAAAAGCTAATTCTGCATACATTTTTGACATATATTTGCTCCTGCCGGGTCAGCTGAGCAGCGAATTTGTACTAAACTACCCCCTAATCAGGAGAGACCTCAGGGCTGCATCCTTTGAGCGCAGTACTGAGCCTGAAAAGCGTTTACAACCCCACTTACAAGTAAAACTAGCTAAAATGTGCCTGGCTGCTGTTCACTGAAAAGGACATTCTGGGTACTTTTTGGTATACATTTGCTTCTGCCGGGTCAGCTGAGCAGTGAATTTCTACTTAACTACCTCCTATCAGGAGAGAACTCAGGGCTGCGTCTTTTGAGCGCAGTACTGAGCCTGAAAACCGTTTCCAACCCCACTTACAGGTAAAACTAGCTAAAATGTGCCTGGCTGCTGTTCACTGAAAAGCTCATTCTGGGTACATTTTTGGTATACATGTGCTTCTGCCGGGTCTCCTGAGCAGTGAATTTCTACATAACTACCTCCTATCAGGAGAGACCTCAGGGCTGCATCTTTTGAGCGCAGTACTGAGCCTGATACCCGTTTCCAACCCCACTTACAAGTAAAACTAGCTAAAATGTGCCTGGCTGCTGTTCACTGAAAAGCTCATTCTGGGTACATTTTTGGCATACATTTGCTTCTCCCGGGTCAGCTGAGCAGCGAATTTCTACTTAACTACCTCCAATCAGGAGAGACCTCAGGGCTGCATCTTTTGAGCGCAGTACTGAGCCTGAAAACCGTTTACAACCCCACTTACAAGTAAAACTAGCTAAAATGTGCCTGGCTGTTGTTCACTGAAATGCTCATTCTGGGTACATTTTTGGTATACATTTGCTTCTGCCGGGTCAGCTGAGCAGTGAATTTCTACTTAACTACCTCCTATCAGGAGAGACCTCAGGGCTGCATCCTTTCAGCGCAGTACTGAGCCTGAAAAGCGTTTACAACCCCACTTACAAGTAAAACTAGCTAAAATGTGCCTGGCTGCTGTTTACTGAAAAGGTCATTCTGGGTACATTTTTGGTATACATTTTCTTCTGCCGGGTCAGCTGAGAGGTAAATTTCTACTTAACTACCTCCTATCAGGAGAGACCTCAGGGCTGCATCTTTTGAGCGCAGTACTGAGCCTGATACCCGTTTCCAACCCCACTTACAAGTAAAACTAGCTAAAATGCGCCTGGCTGCTGTTCACTGAAAAGTTCATTCTGGGTACATTTTTGGCATACATTTGCTTCTCCCGGGTCAGCTGAGCAGCGAATTTCTACTTAACTACCTCCTATCAGGAGAGACCTCAGGGCTGCATCTTTAGAGCGCAGTACTGAGCCTGAAAACCATTTACAACCCCACTTACAAGTAAAACTGGCTAAAATGTGCCTGGCTGCTGGTCACTGAAAAGCTCATTCTGCATACATTTTTGGCATATATTTGCTCCTGCCGGGTCAGCTGAGCAGCACATTTCTACTTAACTACCTCCTATCAGGAGAGACCTCAGGGCTGCATCTTTTGAGCGCATTACTGAGCCTGAAAACCGTTTACAACCCCACTTACAAGTAAAACTAGCTAAAATGTGCCTGGCTGTTGTTCCCTGAAAAGCTCATTCTGGGTACATTTTTGGTATACATTTGCTTCTGCCGGGTCAGCTGAGCAGTGAATTTCTACTTAACTACCTCCTATCAGGAGAGACCTCAGGGCTGCATCCTTTCAGCGCAGTACTGAGCCTGAAAAGCGTTTACAACCCCACTTACAAGTAAAACTAGCTAAAATGTGCCTGGCTGCTGTTCACTGAAAAGGTCATTCTGGGTACATTTTTGGTATACATTTTCTTCTGCCGGGTCAGCTGAGAGGTAAATTTCTACTTGACTACCTCCTATCAGGAGAGACCTCAGGGCTGCATCTTTTGAGCGCAGTACTGAGCCTGATACCCGTTTCCAACCCCACTTACAAGTAAAACTAGCTAAAATGTGCCTGGCTGCTGTTCACTGAAAAGTTCATTCTGGGTACATTTTTGGCATACATTTGCTTCTCCCGGGTCAGCTGAGCAGCGAATTTCTACTTAACTACCTCCTATCAGGAATCTTTAGAGCGCAGTACTGAGCCTGAAAACCATTTACAACCCCACTTACAAGTAAAACTGGCTAAAATGTGCCTGGCTGCTGTTCACTGAAAAGCTCATTCTGCATACATTTTTGGCAGACATTTGCTCCTGCCGGGTCAGCTGAGCAGCGTATTTCCACTTAACTACCCCCTAATCAGGAGAGACCTCAGGGCTGCATCCTTTGAGCGCAGTACTGAGCCTGATACCCGTTTCCAACCCCACTTACAAGTAAAACTAGCTAAAATGTGCCTGGCTGCTGTTCACTGAAAAGCTCATTCTGGGTACATTTTTGGCATACATTTGCTTCTCCCGGGTCAGCTGAGCAGCGAGTTTCTACTTAACTACCTCCTATCAGGAGAGACCTCAGGGCTGCATCCTTTGCGCGCAGTACTGAGCCTGAATTAGCGTTTAACACCCCACTTACAAGTAAACTAGCTAAAACGTGCCTGGCTGCTGTTCACTGAAAAGCTCATTCTGGGTACATTTTTGGTATACATTTGCTTCTGCCGGGTCAGCTGAGCAGTGAATTTCTACTTAACTACCTCCTAATCAGGAGAGACCTCAGGGCTGCATCCTTTGAGCGCAGTACTGAGCCTGATACCCATTTCCAACCCCACTTACAAGTAAAACTAGCTAAAATGTGCCTGGCTGCTGTTCACTGAAAAGCTTATCTGCATACATTTTTGGCATATAGTTGCTCCTGCCGGGTCTGCTGAGCAGCAAATTTTTACTTAACTGCCCCCTAATCAGGAGAGACCTCAGGGCTGCATCCTTTGAGCGCAGTACTGAGCCTGATACCCGTTTCCAACCCCACTTACAAGTAAAACTAGCTAAAATGTGCCTGGCTGCTGTTCACTGAAAAGCTCATTCTGGGTACATTTTTGGCATACATTTGCTTCTCCCGGGTCAGCTGAGCAGCGAATTTCTACTTAACTACCTCCTATCAGGAGAGACCTCAGGGCTGCATCTTTTGAGCGCAGTACTGAGCCTTAAAACCGTTTCCAACCCCACTTACAAGTAAAACTAGCTAAAATGTGTCCGGCTGCTGTTCACTGAAAATGTCATTCTGCATACATTTTTGGCATATATTTGCTCCTGCCGGGTCAGCTGAGCAGCAAATTTTTACTTAACTACCCCCTAATCAGGAGAGACCTCAGGGCTGCATCTTTTGAGCGCAGTACTGAGCCTGATACCCGTTTCCAACCCCACTTACAAGTAAAACTAGCTAAAATGTGCCTGGCTGCTGTTCACTGAAAAGTTCATTCTGGGTACATTTTTGGCATACATTTGCTTCTCCCGGGTCAGCTGAGCAGTGAATTTCTACTTAACTACCTCCTATCAGGAGAGACCTCAGGGCTGCATCTTTTGAGCGCAGTACTGAGCCTGATACCCGTTTCCAACCCCACTTACAAGTAAAACTAGCTAAAATGTGCCTGGCTGCTGTTCACTGAAAAGTTCATTCTGGGTACATTTTTGGCATACATTTGCTTCTCCCGGGTCAGCTGAGCAGCGAATTTCTACTTAACTACCTCCTATCAGGAGAGACCTCAGGGCTGCATCTTTAGAGCGCAGTACTGAGCCTGAAAACCATTTACAACCCCACTTACAAGTAAAACTGGCTAAAATGTGCCTGGCTGCTGTTCACTGAAAAGCTTATTCTGCATACATTTTTGGCATATATTTGCTTCTGCCGGGTCAGCTGAGCAGCAAATTTTTACTTAACTACCCCCTAATCAGGAGAGACCTCAGGGCTGCATCCTTTGAGCGCAGTACTGAGCCTGATACCCGTTTCCAACCCCACTTACAAGTAAAACTAGCTAAAATGTGCCTGGCTGCTGTTCACTGAAAAGCTCATTCTGGGTACATTTTTGGCATACATTTGCTTCTCCCGGGTCAGCTGAGCAGCGAATTTCTACTTAACTACCTCCTATCAGGAGAGACCTCAGGGCTGCATCTTTTGAGCGCAGTACTGAGCCTGATACCCGTTTCCAACCCCACTTACAAGTAAAACTAGCTAAAATGTGCCTGGCTGCTGTTCACTAAAAAGCTCATTCTGTGTACATTTTTGGCATACATTTGCTTCTCCCGGGTCAGCTGAGCAGCGAATTTCTACTTAACTACCTCCTATCAGGAGAGACCTCAGGGCTGCATCTTTTGAGCGCAGTACTGAGCCTGAAAACCATTTACAAACCCACTTACACAAGTAAAACTAGCTAAAATGTGCCTGGCTGCTGTTCACTGAAAAGCTTATTCTGCATACATTTTTGGCATACATTTGCTTCTCCCGGGTCAGCTGAGCAGCGAGTTTCTACTTAACTACCTCCTATCAGGAGAGACCTCAGGGCTGCATCCTTTGTGCGCAGTACTGAGCCTGAATTAGCGTTTACAACCCCACTTACAAGTAAACTAGCTAAAACGTGCCTGGCTGCTGTTCACTGAAAAGCTCATTCTGGGTACATTTTTGGTATACATTTGCTTCTGCCGGGTCAGCTGAGCAGTGAATTTCTACTTAACTACCTCCTAATCAGGAGAGACCTCAGGGCTGCATCCTTTGAGCGCAGTACTGAGCCTGATACCCGTTTCCAACCGCACTTACAATTAAAACTAGCTAAAATGTGCCTGGCTGCTGTTCACTGAAAAGCTTATCTGCATACATTTTTGGCATATATTTGCTCCTGCCGGGTCAGCTGAGCAGCAAATTTTTACTTAACTACCCCCTAATCAGGAGAGACCTCAGGGCTGCATCCTTTGAGCGCAGTACTGAGCCTGATACCCGTTTCCAACCCTACTTACAAGTAAAACTAGCTAAAATGTGCCTGGCTGCTGTTCACTGAAAAGCTCATTGTGGGTACATTTTTGGCATACATTTGCTTCTCCCGGGTCAGCTGAGCAGCGAATTTCTACTTAACTACCTCCTATCAGGAGAGACCTCAGGGCTGCATCTTTTGAGCGCAGTACTGAGCCTGAAAACCGTTTCCAACCCCACTTACAAGTAAAACTAGCTAAAATGTGCCTGGCTGCTGTTCACTGAAAAGGTCATTCTGGGTACATTTTTGGTATACATTTGCTTCTGCCGGGTCAGCTGAGCAGTGAATTTCTACTTAACTACCTCCTATCAGGAGAGACCTCAGGGCTGCATCTTTTGAGCGCAGTACTGAGCCTGAAAACCGTTTACAACCCCACTTAGAAGTAAAACTAGCTCAAATGTGCCTGGCTGCTGTTCACTGAAAAGCTTATTCTGCATACATTTTTGGCATATATTTGCTCCTGCTGGGTCAGCTGAGCAGCAAATTTTTACTTAACTACCCCCTAATCAGGAGAGACCTCTGGGCTGCATCTTTTGAGCGCAGTACTGAGCCTGATACCCGTTTCCAACCCCACTTACAAGTAAAACTAGCTAAAATGTGCCTGGCTGCTGTTCACTGAAAAGTTCATTCTGGGTACATTTTTGGCATACATTTGCTTCTCCCGGGTCAGCTGAGCAGCGAATTTCTACTTAACTACCTCCTATCAGGAGAGACCTCAGGGCTGCATCTTTAGGGCGCAGTACTGAGCCTGAAAACCATTTACAACCCCACTTACAAGTAAAACTGGCTAAAATGTGCCCGGCTGCTGTTCACTGAAAAGCTTATTCTGTATACATTTTTGGCATATATTTGCTCCAGCCGGGTCAGCTGAGCAGCAAATTTTTACTTAACTACCCCCTAATCAGGAGAGACCTCAGGGCTGCATCCTTTGAGCGCAGTACTGAGCCTGATACCCGTTTCCAACCCCACTTACAAGTAAAACTAGCTAAAATGTGCCTGGCTGCTGTTCACTGAAAAGCTCATTCTGGGTACATTTTTGGCATACATTTGCTTCTCCCGGGTCAGCTGAGCAGCAAATTTCTACTTAACTACCTCCTATCAGGAGAGACCTCAGGGCTGCATCTTTTGAGCGCAGTACTGAGCCTGAAAACCGTTTCCAACCCCACTTACAAGTAAAACTAGCTAAAATGTGCCTGGCTGCTGTTCACTGAAAAGGTCATTCTGGGTACATTTTTGGTATACATTTGCTTCTGCCGGGTCAGCTGAGCAGTGAATTTCTACTTAACTACCTCCTATCAGGAGAGACCTCAGGGCTGCATCTTTTGAGCGCAGTACTGAGCCTGAAAACCGTTTCCAACCCCACTTACAAGTAAAACTAGCTAAAATGTGCCTGGCTGCTGTTCACTGAAAAGGTCATTCTGGGTACATTTTTGGTATAAATTTGCTTCTGCCGGGTCAGCTGAGCAGTGAATTTCTACTTAACTACCTCCTATCAGGAGAGACCTCAGGGCTGCATCTTTTGAGCGCAGTACTGAGCCTGAAAACCGTTTACAACCCCACTTACAAGTAAAACTAGCTAAAATGTGCCTGGCTGCTGTTCACTGAAAAGTTCATTCTGGGTACATTTTTGGCATACATTTGCTTCTCCCGGGTCAGCTGAGCAGCAAATTTCTACTTAACTACCTCCTATCAGGAGAGACCTCAGGGCTGCATCTTTTGAGCGCAGTACTGAGCCTGAAAACCGTTTCCAACCCCACTTACAAGTAAAACTAGCTAAAATGTGCCTGGCCGCTGTTCACTGAAAAGGTCATTCTGGGTACATTTTTGGTATACATTTGCTTCTGCCGGGTCAGCTGAGCAGTGAATTTCTACTTAACTACCTCCTATCAGGAGAGACCTCAGGGCTGCATCTTTTGAGCGCAGTACTGAGCCTGATACCCGTTTCCAACCCCACTTACAAGTAAAACTAGCTAAAATGTGCCTGGCTGCTGTTCACTGAAAAGTTCATTCTGGGTACATTTTTGGCATACATTTGCTTCTCCCGGGTCAGCTGAGCAGTGAATTTCTACTTAACTACCTCCTATCAGGAGAGACCTCAGGGCTGCATCTTTTGAGCGCAGTACTGAGCCTGATACCCGTTTCCAACCCCACTTACAAGTAAAACTAGCTAAAATGTGCCTGGCTGCTGTTCACTGAAAAGTTCATTCTGGGTACATTTTTGGCATACATTTGCTTCTCCCGGGTCAGCTGAGCAGCGTATTTCCACTTAACTACCTCCTATCAGGAGAGACCTCAGGGCTGCATCTTTTGAGCGCAGTACTGAGCCTGATACCCGTTTCCAACCCCACTTACAAGTAAAACTAGCTAAAATGTGCCTGGCTGCTGTTCACTAAAAAGCTCATTCTGTGTACATTTTTGGCATACATTTGCTTCTCCCGGGTCAGCTGAGCAGCGAATTTCTACTTAACTACCTCCTATCAGGAGAGACCTCAGGGCTGCATCTTTTGAGCGCAGTACTGAGCCTGAAAACCATTTACAAACCCACTTACACAAGTAAAACTAGCTAAAATGTGCCTGGCTGCTGTTCACTGAAAAGCTTATTCTGCATACATTTTTGGCATATATTTGCTCCTGCCGGGTCAGCTGAGCAGCAAATTTTTACTTAACTACCCCCTAATCAGGAGAGACCTCAGGGCTGCATCTTTTGAGCGCAGTACTGAGCCTGAAAACCGTTTGCAACCCCACTTACAAGTAAAACTAGCTAAAATGTGCCTGGCTGCTGTTCACTGAAAAGGTCATTATGGGTACATTTTTGGTATACATTTGCTTCTGCCGGGTCAGCTGAGCAGTGAATTTCTACTTAACTACCTCCTATCAGGAGAGACCTCAGGGCTGCATCTTTTGAGCGCAGTACTGAGCCTGAAAACCGTTTACAACCCCACTTAGAAGTAAAACTAGCTCAAATGTGCCTGGCTGCTGTTCACTGAAAAGCTTATTCTGCATACATTTTTGGCATATATTTGCTCCTGCTGGGTCAGCTGAGCAGCAAATTTTTACTTAACTACCCCCTAATCAGGAGAGACCTCAGGGCTGCATCTTTTGAGCGCAGTACTGAGCCTGATACCCGTTTCCAACCCCACTTACAAGTAAAACTAGCTAAAATGTGCCTGGCTGCTGTTCACTGAAAAGTTCATTCTGGGTACATTTTTGGCATACATTTGCTTCTCCCGGGTCAGCTGAGCAGCGAATTTCTACTTAACTACCTCCTATCAGGAGAGACCTCAGGGCTGCATCTTTAGGGCGCAGTACTGAGCCTGAAAACCATTTACAACCCCACTTACAAGTAAAACTGGCTAAAATGTGCCCGGCTGCTGTTCACTGAAAAGCTTATTCTGTATACATTTTTGGCATATATTTGCTCCAGCCGGGTCAGCTGAGCAGCAAATTTTTACTTAACTACCCCCTAATCAGGAGAGACCTCAGGGCTGCATCCTTTGAGCGCAGTACTGAGCCTGATACCCGTTTCCAACCCCACTTACAAGTAAAACTAGCTAAAATGTGCCTGGCTGCTGTTCACTGAAAAGCTCATTCTGGGTACATTTTTGGCATACATTTGCTTCTCCCGGGTCAGCTGAGCAGCAAATTTCTACTTAACTACCTCCTATCAGGAGAGACCTCAGGGCTGCATCTTTTGAGCACAGTACTGAGCCTGAAAACCGTTTCCAACCCCACTTACAAGTAAAACTAGCTAAAATGTGCCTGGCTGCTGTTCACTGAAAAGGTCATTCTGGGTACATTTTTGGTATACATTTGCTTCTGCCGGGTCAGCTGAGCAGTGACTTTCTACTTAACTACCTCCTATCAGGAGAGACCTCAGGGCTGCATCTTTTGAGCGCAGTACTGAGCCTGAAAACCGTTTCCAACCCCACTTACAAGTAAAACTAGCTAAAATGTGCCTGGCTGCTGTTCACTGAAAAGGTCATTCTGGGTACATTTTTGGTATAAATTTGCTTCTGCCGGGTCAGCTGAGCAGTGAATTTCTACTTAACTACCTCCTATCAGGAGAGACCTCAGGGCTGCATCTTTTGAGCACAGTACTGAGCCTGAAAACCGTTTACAACCCCACTTACAAGTAAAACTAGCTAAAATGTGCCTGGCTGCTGTTCACTGAAAAGTTCATTCTGGGTACATTTTTGGCATACATTTGCTTCTCCCGGGTCAGCTGAGCAGCAAATTTCTACTTAACTACCTCCTATCAGGAGAGACCTCAGGGCTGCATCTTTTGAGCGCAGTACTGAGCCTGAAAACCGTTTCCAACCCCACTTACAAGTAAAACTATCTAAAATGTGCCTGGCCGCTGTTCACTGAAAAGGTCATTCTGGGTACATTTTTGGTATACATTTGCTTCTGCCGGGTCAGCTGAGCAGTGAATTTCTACTTAACTACCTCCTATCAGGAGAGACCTCAGGGCTGCATCTTTTGAGCGCAGTACTGAGCCTGATACCCGTTTCCAACCCCACTTACAAGTAAAACTAGCTAAAATGTGCCTGGCTGCTGTTCACTGAAAAGTTCATTCTGGGTACATTTTTGGCATACATTTGCTTCTCCCGGGTCAGCTGAGCAGTGAATTTCTACTTAACTACCTCCTATCAGGAGAGACCTCAGGGCTGCATCTTTTGAGCGCAGTACTGAGCCTGATACCCGTTTCCAACCCCACTTACAAGTAAAACTAGCTAAAATGTGCCTGGCTGCTGTTCACTGAAAAGTTCATTCTGGGTACATTTTTGGCATACATTTGCTTCTCCCGGGTCAGCTGAGCAGCGTATTTCCACTTAACTACCTCCTATCAGGAGAGACCTCAGGGCTGCATCTTTTGAGCGCAGTACTGAGCCTGATACCCGTTTCCAACCCCACTTACAAGTAAAACTAGCTAAAATGTGCCTGGCTGCTGTTCACTAAAAAGCTCATTCTGTGTACATTTTTGGCATACATTTGCTTCTCCCGGGTCAGCTGAGCAGCGAATTTCTACTTAACTACCTCCTATCAGGAGAGACCTCAGGGCTGCATCTTTTGAGCGCAGTACTGAGCCTGAAAACCATTTACAAACCCACTTACACAAGTAAAACTAGCTAAAATGTGCCTGGCTGCTGTTCACTGAAAAGCTTATTCTGCATAAATTTTTGGCATATATTTGCTCCTGCCGGGTCAGCTGAGCAGCAAATTTTTACTTAACTACCCCCTAATCAGGAGAGACCTCAGGGCTGCATCCTTTGAGCGCAGTACTGAGCCTGATACCCGTTTCCAACCCCACTTACAAGTAAAACTAGCTAAAATGTGCCTGGCTGCTGTTCACTGAAAAGCTCATTCTGGGTACATTTTTGGCATACATTTGCTTCTCCCGGGTCAGCTGAGCAGCGAGTTTCTACTTAACTACCTCCTATCAGGAGAGACCTCAGGGATGCATCCTTTGCGCGCAGTACTGAGCCTGAATTAGCGTTTACAACCCCACTTACAAGTAAACTAGCTAAAACGTGCCTGGCTGCTGTTCACTGAAAAGCTCATTCTGGGTACATTTTTGGTATACATTTGCTTCTGCCGGGTCAGCTGAGCAGCGAATTTCTACTTAACTACCTCCTATCAGGAGAGACCTCAGGGCTGCATCTTTAGAGCGCAGTACTGAGCCTGAAAACCATTTACAACCCCACTTACAAGTAAAACTGGCTAAAATGTGCCTGGCTGCTGTTCACTGAAAAGCTCATTCTGCATACATTTTTGGCAGACATTTGCTCCTGCCGGGTCAGCTGAGCAGCGAATTTCCACTTAACTACCTCCTATCAGGGAGACCTCAGGGCTGCATCTTTTGAGCGCAGTACTGAGCCTGATACCCGTTTCCAACCCCACTTACAAGTAAAACTAGCTAAAATGTGCCTGGCTGCTGTTCACTAAAAAGCTCATTCTGTGTACATTTTTGGCATACATTTGCTTCTCCCGGGTCAGCTGAGCAGCGAATTTCTACTTAACTACCTCCTATCAGGAGAGACCTCAGGGCTGCATCTTTTGAGCGCAGTACTGAGCCTGAAAACCATTTACAAACCCACTTACACAAGTAAAACTAGCTAAAATGTGCCTGGCTGCTGTTCACTGAAAAGCTCATTCTGGGTACATTTTTGGCATACATTTGCTTCTCCCGGGTCAGCTGAGCAGCGAGTTTCTACTTAACTACCTCCTATCAGGAGAGACCTCAGGGCTGCATCCTTTGCGCGCAGTACTGAGCCTGAATTAGCGTTTACAACCCCACTTACAAGTAAACTAGCTAAAACGTGCCTGGCTGCTGCTCACTGAAAAGCTCATTCTGGGTACATTTTTGGTATACATTTGCTTCTGCCGGGTCAGCTGAGCAGTGAATTTCTACTTAACTACCTCCTATCAGGAGAGACCTCAGGGCTGCATCTTTTGAGCGCAGTACTGAGCCTGAAAACCATTTACAACCCCACTTACAAGTAAAACTAGCTAAAATGTGCCTGGCTGCTGTTCACTGAAAAGCTCATTCTGCACACATTTTTGGCATATATTTGCTCCTGCCGGGTCAGCTGAGCAGCGAGTTTCTACTTAACTACTTCCTATCAGGAGAGACCTCAGGGCTGCATCCTTTGAGCTCAGTACTGAGCCTGAAAAGCGTTTACAACCCCACTTACACGTAAAACTAGCTAAAATGTGCCTGGCTGCTGTTCACTGAAAAGGTCATTCTGGGTACATTTTTGGTATACATTTGCTTCTGCCGGGTCAGCTGAGCAGTGAATTTCTACTTAACTACCTCCTATCAGAAGAGACCTCATGGCTGCATCTTTTGAGCGCAGTACTGAGCCTGAAAACCGTTTCCAACCCCACTTACAAGTAAAACTAGCTAAAATGTGCCTGGCTGCTGTTCACTAAAAAGCTCATTCTGTGTACATTTTTGGCATACATTTGCTTCTCCCGGGTCAGCTGAGCAGCGAATTTCTACTTAACTACCTCCTATCAGGAGAGACCTCAGGGCTGCATCTTTTGAGCGCAGTACTGAGCCTGAAAACCATTTACAAACCCACTTACACAAGTAAAACTAGCTAAAATGTGCCTGGCTGCTGTTCACTGAAAAGCTTATTCTGCATACATTTTTGGCATATATTTGCTCCTGCCGGGTCAGCTAAGCAGCAAATTTTTACTTAACTACCCCCTAATCAGGAGAGACCTCAGGGCTGCATCCTTTGAGCGCAGTACTGAGCCTGATACCCGTTTCCAACCCCACTTACAAGTAAAACTAGCTAAAATGTGCCTGGCTGCTGTTCACTGAAAAGCTCATTCTGGGTACATTTTTGGCATACATTTGCTTCTCCCGGGTCAGCTGAGCAGGGAGTTTCTACTTAACTACCTCCTATCAGGAGAGACCTCAGGGCTGCATCCTTTGCGCGCAGTACTGAGCCTGAATTAGCGTTTACAACCCCACTTACAAGTAAACTAGCTAAAACGTGCCTGGCTGCTGTTCACTGAAAAGCTCATTCTGGGTATATTTTTGGTATACATTTGCTTCTGCCGGGTCAGCTGAGCAGCAAATTTCTACTTAACTACCTCCTATCAGGAGAGACCTCAGGGCTGCATCTTTTGAGCGCAGTACTGAGCCTGATACCCGTTTCCAACCCCACTTACAAGTAAAACTAGCTAAAATGTGCCTGGCTGCTGTTCACTGAAAAGTTCATTCTGGGTACATTTTTGGCATACATTTGCTTCTCCCGGGTCAGCTGAGCAGCGAATTTCTACTTAACTACCTCCTATCAGGAGAGACCTCAGGGCTGCATCTTTAGAGCGCAGTACTGAGCCTGAAAACCATTTACAACCCCACTTACAAGTAAAACTGGCTAAAATGTGCCTGGCTGCTGTTCACTGAAAAGCTCATTCTGCATACATTTTTGGCAGACATTTGCTCCTGCCGGGTCAGCTGAGCAGCGAATTTCCACTTAACTACCTCCTATCAGGGAGACCTCAGGGCTGCATCTTTTGAGCGCAGTACTGAGCCTGATACCCGTTTCCAACCCCACTTACAAGTAAAACTAGCTAAAATGTGCCTGGCTGCTGTTCACTAAAAAGCTCATTCTGTGTACATTTTTGGCATACATTTGCTTCTCCCGGGTCAGCTGAGCAGCGAATTTCTACTTAACTACCTCCTATCAGGAGAGACCTCAGGGCTGCATCTTTTGAGCGCAGTACTGAGCCTGAAAACCATTTACAAACCCACTTACACAAGTAAAACTAGCTAAAATGTGCCTGGCTGCTGTTCACTGAAAAGCTCATTCTGGGTACATTTTTGGCATACATTTGCTTCTCCCGGGTCAGCTGAGCAGCGAGTTTCTACTTAACTACCTCCTATCAGGAGAGACCTCAGGGCTGCATCCTTTGCGCGCAGTACTGAGCCTGAATTAGCGTTTACAACCCCACTTACAAGTAAACTAGCTAAAACGTGCCTGGCTGCTGCTCACTGAAAAGCTCATTCTGGGTACATTTTTGGTATACATTTGCTTCTGCCGGGTCAGCTGAGCAGTGAATTTCTACTTAACTACCTCCTATCAGGAGAGACCTCAGGGCTGCATCTTTTGAGCGCAGTACTGAGCCTGAAAACCATTTACAACCCCACTTACAAGTAAAACTAGCTAAAATGTGCCTGGCTGCTGTTCACTGAAAAGCTCATTCTGCACACATTTTTGGCATATATTTGCTCCTGCCGGGTCAGCTGAGCAGCGAGTTTCTACTTAACTACTTCCTATCAGGAGAGACCTCAGGGCTGCATCCTTTGAGCGCAGTACTGAGCCTGAAAAGCGTTTACAACCCCACTTACACGTAAAACTAGCTAAAATGTGCCTGGCTGCTGTTCACTGAAAAGGTCATTCTGGGTACATTTTTGGTATACATTTGCTTCTGCCGGGTCAGCTGAGCAGTGAATTTCTACTTAACTACCTCCTATCAGAAGAGACCTCATGGCTGCATCTTTTGAGCGCAGTACTGAGCCTGAAAACCGTTTCCAACCCCACTTACAAGTAAAACTAGCTAAAATGTGCCTGGCTGCTGTTCACTGAAAAGCTCATTCTGGGTACATTTTTGGCATACATTTGCTTCTCCCGGGTCAGCTGAGCAGCGAATTTCTACTTAACTACCTCCTATCAGGAGAGACCTCAGGGCTGCATCTTTTGAACGCAGTACTGAGCCTGAAAACCATTTACAACCCCACTTACAAGTAAAACTAGCTAAAATGTGCATGGCTGCTGTTCACTGAAAAGCTCATTCTGCATACATTTTTGGCATAATTTGCTCTTGCCGGGTCAGCTGAGCAGCGAGTTTCTACTTAACTACCTCCTATCAGGAGAGACCTCAGGGCTGCATCCTTTGCGCGCAGTACTGAGCCTGAATTAGCGTTTACAACCCCACTTACAAGTAAACTAGCTAAAACGTGCCTGGCTGCTGTTCACTGAAAAGCTCATTCTGGGTACATTTTTGGTATACATTTGCTTCTGCCGGGTCAGCTGAGTAGTGAATTTCTACTTAACTACCTCCTATCAGGAGAGACCTCAGGCTGCATCTTTTGAGCGCAGTACTGAGCTTGAAAACCGTTTACAACCCCACTTACGAGTAAAACTAGCTAAAATGTGCCTGGCTGCTGTTCACTGAAAAGCTAATTCTGCATACATTTTTGGCATATATTTGCTCCTGCCGGGTCAGCTGAGCAGCGAATTTGTACTAAACTACCCCCTAATCAGGAGAGACCTCAGGGCTGCATCCTTTGAGCGCAGTACTGAGCCTGAAAAGCGTTTACAACCCCACTTACAAGTAAAACTAGCTAAAATGTGCCTGGCTGCTGTTCACTGAAAAGGACATTCTGGGTACTTTTTGGTATACATTTGCTTCTGCCGGGTCAGCTGAGCAGTGAATTTCTACTTAACTACCTCCTATCAGGAGAGAACTCAGGGCTGCGTCTTTTGAGCGCAGTACTGAGCCTGAAAACCGTTTCCAACCCCACTTACAGGTAAAACTAGCTAAAATGTGCCTGGCTGCTGTTCACTGAAAAGCTCATTCTGGGTACATTTTTGGCATACATTTGCTTCTCCCGGGTCAGCTGAGCAGCGAATTTCTACTTAACTACCTCCTATCAGGAGAGACCTCAGGGCTGCATCTTTTGAACGCAGTACTGAGCCTGAAAACCATTTACAACCCCACTTACAAGTAAAACTAGCTAAAATGTGCATGGCTGCTGTTCACTGAAAAGCTCATTCTGCATACATTTTTGGCATAATTTGCTCTTGCCGGGTCAGCTGAGCAGCGAGTTTCTACTTAACTACCTCCTATCAGGAGAGACCTCAGGGCTGCATCCTTTGCGCGCAGTACTGAGCCTGAATTAGCGTTTACAACCCCACTTACAAGTAAACTAGCTAAAACGTGCCTGGCTGCTGTTCACTGAAAAGCTCATTCTGGGTACATTTTTGGTATACATTTGCTTCTGCCGGGTCAGCTGAGTAGTGAATTTCTACTTAACTACCTCCTATCAGGAGAGACCTCAGGCTGCATCTTTTGAGCGCAGTACTGAGCTTGAAAACCGTTTACAACCCCACTTACAAGTAAAACTAGCTAAAATGTGCCTGGCTGCTGTTCACTGAAAAGCTAATTCTGCATACATTTTTGGCATATATTTGCTCCTGCCGGGTCATCTGAGCAGCGAATTTGTACTAAACTACCCCCTAATCAGGAGAGACCTCAGGGCTGCATCCTTTGAGCGCAGTACTGAGCCTGAAAAGCGTTTACAACCCCACTTACAAGTAAAACTAGCTAAAATGTGCCTGGCTGCTGTTCACTGAAAAGGACATTCTGGGTACTTTTTGGTATACATTTGCTTCTGCCGGGTCAGCTGAGCAGTGAATTTCTACTTAACTACCTCCTATCAGGAGAGAACTCAGGGCTGCGTCTTTTGAGCGCAGTACTGAGCCTGAAAACCGTTTCCAACCCCACTTACAGGTAAAACTAGCTAAAATGTGCCTGGCTGCTGTTCACTGAAAAGCTCATTCTGGGTACATTTTTGGCATACATTTGCTTCTCCCGGGTCAGCTGAGCAGCGAATTTCTACTTAACTACCTCCTATCAGGAGAGACCTCAGGGCTGCATCTTTTGAGCGCAGTACTGAGCCTGAAAACTGTTTACAACCCCACTTACACGTAAAACTAGCTAAAATGTGCCTGGCTGCTGGTCACTGAAAAGCTCATTCTGCATACATTTTTGGCATATATTTGATCCTGCCGGGTCAGCTGAGCAGCAAATTTCTACTTAACTACCTCCTATCAGGAGAGACCTCAGGGCTGCATCTTTTGAGCGCAGTACTGAGCCTGAAAACCGTTTACAACCCCACTTACAAGTAAAACTAGCTAAAATGTGCCTGGCTGTTGTTCACTGAAATGCTCATTCTGGGTACATTTTTGGTATACATTTGCTTCTGCCGGGTCAGCTGAGCAGTGAATTTCTACTTAACTACCTCCTATCAGGAGAGACCTCAGGGCTGCATCCTTTCAGCGCAGTACTGAGCCTGAAAAGCGTTTACAACCCCACTTACAAGTAAAACTAGCTAAAATGTGCCTGGCTGCTGTTCACTGAAAAGGTCATTCTGGGTACATTTTTGGTATACATTTTCTTCTGCCGGGTCAGCTGAGAGGTAAATTTCTACTTAACTACCTCCTATCAGGAGAGACCTCAGGGCTGCATCTTTTGAGCGCAGTACTGAGCCTGATACCCGTTTCCAACCCCACTTACAAGTAAAACTAGCTAAAATGTGCCTGGCTGCTGTTCACTGAAAAGTTCATTCTGGGTACATTTTTGGCATACATTTGCTTCTCCCGGGTCAGCTGAGCAGCGAATTTCTACTTAACTACCTCCTATCAGGAGAGACCTCAGGGCTGCATCTTTAGAGCGCAGTACTGAGCCTGAAAACCATTTACAACCCCACTTACAAGTAAAACTGGCTAAAATGTGCCTGGCTGCTGGTCACTGAAAAGCTCATTCTGCATACATTTTTGGCATATATTTGCTCCTGCCGGGTCAGCTGAGCAGCAAATTTCTACTTAACTACCTCCTATCAGGAGAGACCTCAGGGCTGCATCTTTTGAGCGCATTACTGAGCCTGAAAACCGTTTACAACCCCACTTACAAGTAAAACTAGCTCAAATGTGCCTGGCTGTTGTTCACTGAAATGCTCATTCTGGGTACATTTTTGGTATACATTTGCTTCTGCCGGGTCAGCTGAGCAGTGAATTTCTACTTAACTACCTCCTATCAGGAGAGACCTCAGGGCTGCATCCTTTCAGCGCAGTACTGAGCCTGAAAAGCGTTTACAACCCCACTTACAAGTAAAACTAGCTAAAATGTGCCTGGCTGCTGTTCACTGAAAAGGTCATTCTGGGTACATTTTTGGTATACATTTTCTTCTGCCGGGTCAGCTGAGAGGTAAATTTCTACTTAACTACCTCCTATCAGGAGAGACCTCAGGGCTGCATCTTTTGAGCGCAGTACTGAGCCTGATACCCGTTTCCAACCCCACTTACAAGTAAAACTAGCTAAAATGTGCCTGGCTGCTGTTCACTGAAAAGTTCATTCTGGGTACATTTTTGGCATACATTTGCTTCTCCCGGGTCAGCTGAGCAGCGAATTTCTACTTAACTACCTCCTATCAGGAATCTTTAGAGCGCAGTACTGAGCCTGAAAACCATTTACAACCCCACTTACAAGTAAAACTGGCTAAAATGTGCCTGGCTGCTGTTCACTGAAAAGCTCATTCTGCATACATTTTTGGCAGACATTTGCTCCTGCCGGGTCAGCTGAGCAGCGTATTTCCACTTAACTACCCCCTAATCAGGAGAGACCTCAGGGCTGCATCCTTTGAGCGCAGTACTGAGCCTGATACCCGTTTCCAACCCCACTTACAAGTAAAACTAGCTAAAATGTGCCTGGCTGCTGTTCACTGAAAAGCTCATTCTGGGTACATTTTTGGCATACATTTGCTTCTCCCGGGTCAGCTGAGCAGCGAGTTTCTACTTAACTACCTCCTATCAGGAGAGACCTCAGGGCTGCATCCTTTGCGCGCAGTACTGAGCCTGAATTAGCGTTTACAACCCCACTTACAAGTAAACTAGCTAAAACGTGCCTGGCTGCTGTTCACTGAAAAGCTCATTCTGGGTACATTTTTGGTATACATTTGCTTCTGCCGGGTCAGCTGAGCAGTGAATTTCTACTTAACTACCTCCTAATCAGGAGAGACCTCAGGCCTGCATCCTTTGAGCGCAGTACTGAGCCTGATACCCGTTTCCAACCCCACTTACAAGTAAAACTAGCTAAAATGTGCCTGGCTGCTGTTCACTGAAAAGCTTATCTGCATACATTTTTGGCATATAGTTGCTCCTGCCGGGTCTGCTGAGCAGCAAATTTTTACTTAACTACCCCCTAATCAGGAGAGACCTCAGGGCTGCATCCTTTGAGCGCAGTACTGAGCCTGATACCCGTTTCCAACCCCACTTACAAGTAAAACTAGCTAAAATGTGCCTGGCTGCTGTTCACTGAAAAGCTCATTCTGGGTACATTTTTGGCATACATTTGCTTCTCCCGGGTCAGCTGAGCAGCGAATTTCTACTTAACTACCTCCTATCAGGAGAGACCTCAGGGCTGCATCTTTTGAGCGCAGTACTGAGCCTGAAAACGGTTTCCAACCCCACTTACAAGTAAAACTAGCTAAAATGTGCCCGGCTGCTGTTCACTGAAAAGGTCATTCTGGGTACATTTTTGTATACATTTGCTTCTGCCGGGTCAGCTGAGCAGTGAATTTCTACTTAACTACCTCCTATCAGGAGAGACCTCAGGGCTGCATCTTTTGAGCGCAGTACTGAGCCTGAAAACCGTTTACAACCCCACTTACAAGTAAAACTAGCTAAAATGTGCCTGGCTGCTGTTCACTGAAAAGCTTATTCTGCATACATTTTTGGCATATATTTGCTCCTGCCGGGTCAGCTGAGCAGCAAATTTTTACTTAACTACCCCCTAATCAGGAGAGACCTCAGGGCTGCATCTTTTGAGCGCAGTACTGAGCCTGATACCCGTTTCCAACCCCACTTACAAGTAAAACTAGCTAAAATGTGCCTGGCTGCTGTTCACTGAAAAGTTCATTCTGGGTACATTTTTGGCATACATTTGCTTCCCCCGGGTCAGCTGAGCAGTGAATTTCTACTTAACTACCTCCTATCAGGAGAGACCTCAGGGCTGCATCTTTTGAGCGCAGTACTGAGCCTGATACCCGATTCCAACCCCACTTACAAGTAAAACTAGCTAAAATGTGCCTGGCTGCTGTTCACTGAAAAGTTCATTCTGGGTACATTTTTGGCATACATTTGCTTCTCTCGGGTCAGCTGAGCAGCGAATTTCTACTTAACTACCTCCTATCAGGAGAGACCTCAGGGCTGCATCTTTAGAGCGCAGTACTGAGCCTGAAAACCATTTACAACCCCACTTACAAGTAAAACTGGCTAAAATGTGCCTGGCTGCTGTTCACTGAAAAGCTTATTCTGCATACATTTTTGGCATATATTTGCTCCTGCCGGGTCAGCTGAGCAGCAAATTTTTACTTAACTACCCCCTAATCAGGAGAGACCTCAGGGCTGCATCCTTTGAGCGCAGTACTGAGCCTGATACCCGTTTCCAACCCCACTTACAAGTAAAACTAGCTAAAATGTGCCTGGCTGCTGTTCACTGAAAAGCTCATTCTGGGTATATTTTTGGCATACATTTGCTTCTCCCGGGTCAGCTGAGCAGCGAATTTCTACTTAACTACCTCCTATCAGGAGAGACCTCAGGGCTGCATCTTTTGAGCGCAGTACTGAGCCTGAAAACCGTTTACAACCCCACTTACAAGTAAAACTAGCTAAAATGTGCCTGGCTGCTGTTCACTGAAAAGATCATTCTGGGTACATTTTTGGTATACATTTGCTTCTGCCGGGTCAGCTGAGCAGTGAATTTCTACTTAACTACCTCCTATCAGGAGAGACCTCAGGGCTGCATCTTTTGAGCGCAGTACTGAGCCTGAAAACCGTTTCCAACCCCACTTACAAGTAAAACTAGCTAAAATGTGCCTGGCTGCTGTTCACTGAAAAGGTCATTCTGGGTACATTTTTGTATACATTTGCTTCTGCCGGGTCAGCTGAGCAGTGAATTTCTACTTAACTACCTCCTATCAGGAGAGACCTCAGGGCTGCATCTTTTGAGCGCAGTACTGAGCCTGAAAACCGTTTACAACCCCACTTACAAGTAAAACTAGCTAAAATGTGCCTGGCTGCTGTTCACTGAAAAGCTTATTCTGCATAAATTTTTGGCATATATTTGCTCCTGCCGGGTCAGCTGAGCAGCAAATTTTTACTTAACTACCCCCTAATCAGGAGAGACCTCAGGGCTGCATCTTTTGAGCGCAGTACTGAGCCTGATACCCGTTTCCAACCCCACTTACAAGTAAAACTAGCTAAAATGTGCCTGGCTGCTGTTCACTGAAAAGTTCATTCTGGGTACATTTTTGGCATACATTTGCTTCTCCCGGGTCAGCTGAGCAGCGAATTTCTACTTAACTACCTCCTATCAGGAGAGACCTCAGGGCTGCATCTTTAGAGCGCAGTACTGAGCCTGAAAACCATTTACAACCCCACTTACAAGTAAAACTGGCTAAAATGTGCCTGGCTGCTGTTCACTGAAAAGCTTATTCTGCATACATTTTTGGCATATATTTGCTCCTGCCGGGTCAGCTGAGCAGCAAATTTTTACTTAACTACCCCCTAATCAGGAGAGACCTCAGGGCTGCATCCTTTGAGCGCAGTACTGAGCCTGATACCCGTTTCCAACCCCACTTACAAGTAAAACTAGCTAAAATGTGCCTGGCTGCTGTTCACTGAAAAGCTCATTCTGGGTACATTTTTGGCATACATTTGCTTCTCCCGGGTCAGCTGAGCAGCGAATTTCTACTTAACTACCTCCTATCAGGAGAGACCTCAGGGCTGCATCTTTTGAGCGCAGTACTGAGCCTGAAAACCGTTTACAACCCCACTTACAAGTAAAACTAGCTAAAATGTGCCTGGCTGCTGTTCACTGAAAAGATCATTCTGGGTACATTTTTGGTATACATTTGCTTCTGCCGGGTCAGCTGAGCAGTGAATTTCTACTTAACTACCTCCTATCAGGAGAGACCTCAGGGCTGCATCTTTTGAGCGCAGTACTGAGCCTGAAAACCGTTTCCAACCCCACTTACAAGTAAAACTAGCTAAAATGTGCCTGGCTGCTGTTCACTGAAAAGGTCATTCTGGGTACATTTTTGTATACATTTGCTTCTGCCGGGTCAGCTGAGCAGTGAATTTCTACTTAACTACCTCCTATCAGGAGAGACCTCAGGGCTGCATCTTTTGAGCGCAGTACTGAGCCTGAAAACCGTTTACAACCCCACTTACAAGTAAAACTAGCTAAAATGTGCCTGGCTGCTGTTCACTGAAAAGCTTATTCTGCATAAATCTTTGGCATATATTTGCTCCTGCCGGGTCAGCTGAGCAGCAAATTTTTACTTAACTACCCCCTAATCAGGAGAGACCTCAGGGCTGCATCTTTTGAGCGCAGTACTGAGCCTGATACCCGTTTCCAACCCCACTTACAAGTAAAACTAGCTAAAATGTGCCTGGCTGCTGTTCACTGAAAAGTTCATTCTGGGTACATTTTTGGCATACATTTGCTTCTCCCGGGTCAGCTGAGCAGCGAATTTCTACTTAACTACCTCCTATCAGGAGAGACCTCAGGGCTGCATCTTTAGAGCGCAGTACTGAGCCTGAAAACCATTTACAACCCCACTTACAAGTAAAACTGGCTAAAATGTGCCTGGCTGCTGTTCACTGAAAAGCTTATTCTGCATACATTTTTGGCATATATTTGCTTCTGCCGGGTCAGCTGAGCAGCAAATTTTTACTTAACTACCCCCTAATCAGGAGAGACCTCAGGGCTGCATCCTTTGAGCGCAGTACTGAGCCTGATACCCGTTTCCAACCCCACTTACAAGTAAAACTAGCTAAAATGTGCCTGGCTGCTGTTTACTGAAAAGCTCATTCTGGGTACATTTTTGGCATACATTTGCTTCTCCCGGGTCAGCTGAGCAGCGAATTTCTACTTAACTACCTCCTATCAGGAGAGACCTCAGGGCTGCATCTTTTGAGCGCAGTACTGAGCCTGATACCCGTTTCCAACCCCACTTACAAGTAAAACTAGCTAAAATGTGCCTGGCTGCTGTTCACTAAAAAGCTCATTCTGTGTACATTTTTGGCATACATTTGCTTCTCCCGGGTCAGCTGAGCAGCGAATTTCTACTTAACTACCTCCTATCAGGAGAGACCTCAGGGCTGCATCTTTTGAGCGCAGTACTGAGCCTGAAAACCATTTACAAACCCACTTACACAAGTAAAACTAGCTAAAATGTGCCTGGCTGCTGTTCACTGAAAAGCTTATTCTGCATACATTTTTGGCATATATTTGCTCCTGCCGGGTCAGCTGAGCAGCAAATTTTTACTTAACTACCCCCTAATCAGGAGAGACCTCAGGGCTGCATCCTTTGAGCGCAGTACTGAGCCTGATACCCGTTTCCAACCCCACTTACAAGTAAAACTAGCTAAAATGTGCCTGGCTGCTGTTCACTAAAAAGCTCATTCTGGGTACATTTTTGGCATACATTTGCTTCTCCCGGGTCAGCTGAGCAGCGAGTTTCTACTTAACTACCTCCTATCAGGAGAGACCTCAGGGCTGCATCCTTTGCGCGCAGTACTGAGCCTGAATTAACGTTTACAACCCCACTTACAAGTAAACTAGCTAAAACGTGCCTGGCTGCTGTTCACTGAAAAGCTCATTCTGGGTACATTTTTGGTATACATTTGCTTCTGCCGGGTCAGCTGAGCAGTGAATTTCTACTTAACTACCTCCTATCAGGAGAGACCTCAGGGTTGCATCTTTTGAGCGCAGTACTGAGCCTGAAAACCGTTTACAACCCCACTTACAAGTAAAACTAGCTAAAATGTGCCTGGCTGCTGTTCACTGAAAAGCTTATTCTGCATACATTTTTGGCATATATTTGTTCCTGCCGGGTCAGCTGAGCAGCAAATTTTTACTTAACTACCCCCTAATCAGGAGAGACCTCAGGGCTGCATCTTTTGAGCGCAGTACTGAGCCTGATACCCGTTTCCAACCCCACTTACAAGTAAAACTAGCTAAAATGTGCCTGGCTGCTGTTCACTGAAAAGTTCATTCTGGGTACATTTTTGGCATACATTTGCTTCTCCCGGGTCAGCTGAGCAGTGAATTTCTACTTAACTACCTCCTATCAGGAGAGACCTCAGGGCTGCATCTTTTGAGCGCAGTACTGAGCCTGATACCCGTTTCCAACCCCACTTACAAGTAAAACTAGCTAAAATGTGCCTGGCTGCTGTTCACTGAAAAGTTCATTCTGGGTACATTTTTGGCATACATTTGCTTCTCCCGGGTCAGCTGAGCAGCGAATTTCTACTTAACTACCTCCTATCAGGAGAGACCTCAGGGCTGCATCTTTAGAGCGCAGTACTGAGCCTGAAAACCATTTACAACCCCACTTACAAGTAAAACTGGCTAAAATGTGCCTGGCTGCTGTTCACTGAAAAGCTTATTCTGCATACATTTTTGGCATATATTTGCTTCTGCCGGGTCAGCTGAGCAGCAAATTTTTACTTAACTACCCCCTAATCAGGAGAGACCTCAGGGCTGCATCCTTTGAGCGCAGTACTGAGCCTGATACCCGTTTCCAACCCCACTTACAAGTAAAACTAGCTAAAATGTGCCTGGCTGCTGTTTACTGAAAAGCTCATTCTGGGTACATTTTTGGCATACATTTGCTTCTCCCGGGTCAGCTGAGCAGCGAATTTCTACTTAACTACCTCCTATCAGGAGAGACCTCAGGGCTGCATCTTTTGAGCGCAGTACTGAGCCTGATACCCGTTTCCAACCCCACTTACAAGTAAAACTAGCTAAAATGTGCCTGGCTGCTGTTCACTAAAAAGCTCATTCTGTGTACATTTTTGGCATACATTTGCTTCTCCCGGGTCAGCTGAGCAGCGAATTTCTACTTAACTACCTCCTATCAGGAGAGACCTCAGGGCTGCATCTTTTGAGCGCAGTACTGAGCCTGAAAACCATTTACAAACCCACTTACACAAGTAAAACTAGCTAAAATGTGCCTGGCTGCTGTTCACTGAAAAGCTTATTCTGCATACATTTTTGGCATATATTTGCTCCTGCCGGGTCAGCTGAGCAGCAAATTTTTACTTAACTACCCCCTAATCAGGAGAGACCTCAGGGCTGCATCCTTTGAGCGCAGTACTGAGCCTGATACCCGTTTCCAACCCCACTTACAAGTAAAACTAGCTAAAATGTGCCTGGCTGCTGTTCACTAAAAAGCTCATTCTGGGTACATTTTTGGCATACATTTGCTTCTCCCGGGTCAGCTGAGCAGCGAGTTTCTACTTAACTACCTCCTATCAGGAGAGACCTCAGGGCTGCATCCTTTGCGCGCAGTACTGAGCCTGAATTAACGTTTACAACCCCACTTACAAGTAAACTAGCTAAAACGTGCCTGGCTGCTGTTCACTGAAAAGCTCATTCTGGGTACATTTTTGGTATACATTTGCTTCGGCCGGGTCAGCTGAGCAGTGAATTTCTACTTAACTACCTCCTATCAGGAGAGACCTCAGGGTTGCATCTTTTGAGCGCAGTACTGAGCCTGAAAACCGTTTACAACCCCACTTACAAGTAAAACTAGCTAAAATGTGCCTGGCTGCTGTTCACTGAAAAGCTTATTCTGCATACATTTTTGGCATATATTTGTTCCTGCCGGGTCAGCTGAGCAGCAAATTTTTACTTAACTACCCCCTAATCAGGAGAGACCTCAGGGCTGCATCCTTTGAGCGCAGTACTGAGCCTGATACCCGTTTCCAACCCCACTTACAAGTAAAACTAGCTAAAATGTGCCTGGCTGCTGTTCACTGAAAAGGTCATTCTGGGTACATTTTTGGTATACATTTGCTTCTGCCGGGTCAGCTGAGCAGTGAATTTCTACTTAACTACCTCCTATCAGGAGAGACCTCAGGGCTGCATCTTTTGAGCGCAGTACTGAGCCTGAAAACCGTTTACAACCCCACTTACAAGTAAAACTAGCTAAAATGTGCCTGGCTGTTGTTCACTGAAAAGTTCATTCTGCATACATTTTTGGCATATATTTGCTCCTGCCGGGTCAGCTGAGCAGCAAATTTTTACTTAACTACCCCCTAACAGGAGAGACCTCAGGGCTGCATCTTTTGAGCGCAGTACTGAGCCTGATACCCGTTTCCAACCCCACTTACAAGTAAAACTAGCTAAAATGTGCCTGGCTGCTGTTCACTGAAAAGTTCATTCTGGGTACATTTTTGGCATACATTTGCTTCTCCCGGGTCAGCTGAGCAGTGAATTTCTACTTAACTACCTCCTATCAGGAGAGACCTCAGGGCTGCATCTTTTGAGCGCAGTACTGAGCCTGATACCCGTTTCCAACCCCACTTACAAGTAAAACTAGCTAAAATGTGCCTGGCTGCTGTTCACTGAAAAGTTCATTCTGGGTACATTTTTGGCATACATTTGCTTCTCCCGGGTCAGCTGAGCAGCGAATTTCTACTTAACTACCTCCAATCAGGAGAGACCTCAGCGCTGCATCTTTAGAGCGCAGTACTGAGCCTGAAAACCATTTAAAACCCCACTTACAAGTAAAACTGGCTAAAATGTGCCTGGCTGCTGTTCACTGAAAAGCTCATTCTGCATACATTTTTGGCAGACATTTGCTCCTGCCGGGTCAGCTGAGCAGCGTATTTCCACTTAACTACCTCCTATCAGGAGAGACCTCAGGGCTGCATCTTTTGAGCACAGTACTGAGCCTGATACCCGTTTCCAACCCCACTTACAAGTAAAACTAGCTAAAATGTGCCTGGCTGCTGTTCACTAAAAAGCTCATATTGTGTACATTTTTGGCATACATTTGCTTCTCCCGGGTCAGCTGAGCAGCGAATTTCTACTTATCTACCTCCTATCAGGAGAGACCTCAGGGCTGCATCTTTTGAGCGCAGTACTGAGCCTGAAAACCATTTACAAACCCACTTACACAAGTAAAACTAGCTAAAATGTACCTGGCTGCTGTTCACTGAAAAGCTTATTCTGCATACATTTTTGGCATATATTTGCTCCTGCCGGGTCAGCTGAGCAGCAAATTTTTACTTAACTACCCCCTAATCAGGAGAGACCTCAGGGCTGCATCCTTTGAGCGCAGTACTGAGCCTGAAAACCGTTTCCAACCCCACTTACAAGTAAAACTAGCTAAAATGTGCCTGGCTGCTGTTCACTGAAAAGGTCATTCTGGGTACATTTTTGGTATACATTTGCTTCTGCCGGGTCAGCTGAGCAGTGAATTTCTACTTAACTACCTCCTATCAGGAGAGACCTCAGGGCTGCATCTTTTGAGCGCAGTACTGAGCCTGAAAACCGTTTACAACCCCACTTACAAGTAAAACTAGCTAAAATGTGCCTGGCTGCTGTTCACTGAAAAGCTTATTCTGCATACATTTTTGGCATATATTTGCTCCTGCCGGGTCAGCTGAGCAGCAAATTTTTACTTAACTACCCCCTAATCAGGAGAGACCTCAGGGCTGCATCCTTTGAGCGCAGTACTGAGCCTGATACCCATTTCCAACCCCACTTACAAGTAAAACTAGCTAAAATGTGCCTGGCTGCTGTTCACTGAAAAGCTCATTCTGGGTACATTTTTGGCATACATTTGCTTCTCCCGGGTCAGCTGAGCAGCGAATTTCTACTTAACTACCTCCTATCAGGAGAGACCTCAGGGCTGCATCTTTTGAGCGCAGTACTGAGCCTGAAAACCGTTTCCAACCCCACTTACAAGTAAAACTAGCTAAAATGTGCCTGGCTGCTGTTCACTGAAAAGGTCATTCTGGGTACATTTTTGGTATACATTTGCTTCTGCCGGGTCAGCTGAGCAGTGAATTTCTACTTAACTACCTCCTATCAGGAGAGACCTCAGGGCTGCATCTTTTGAGCGCAGTACTGAGCCTGAAAACCGTTTACAACCCCACTTACAAGTAAAACTAGCTAAAATGTGCCTGGCTGCTGTTCACTGAAAAGCTTATTCTGCATACATTTTTGGCATATATTTGCTCCTGCCGGGTCAGCTGAGCAGCAAATTTTTACTTAACTACCCCCTAATCAGGAGAGACCTCAGGGCTGCATTCTTTGAGCGCAGTACTGAGCCTGATACCCGTTTCCAACCCCACTTACAAGTAAAACTAGCTAAAATGTGCCTGGCTGCTGTTCACTGAAAAGCTCATTCTGGGTACATTTTTGGCATACATTTGCTTATCCCGGGTCAGCTGAGCAGCGAATTTCTACTTAACTACCTCCTATCAGGAGAGACCTCAGGGCTGCATCTTTTGAGCGCAGTACTGAGCCTGAAAACCGTTTCCAACCCCACTTACAAGTAACACTAGCTAAAATGTGCCTGGCTGCTGTTCACTGAAAAGGTCATCTGGGTACATATTTGGTATACATTTGCTTCTGCCGGGTCAGCTGAGCAGTGAATTTCTACTTAACTACCTCCTATCAGGAGAGACCTCAGGGCTGCATCTTTAGAGCGCAGTACTGAGCCTGAAAACCATTTACAACCCCACTTACAAGTAAAACTGGCTAAAATGTGCCTGGCTGCTGTTCACTGAAAAGCTCATTCTGCATACATTTTTGGCAGACATTTGCTCCTGCCGGGTCAGCTGAGCAGTGTATTTCCACTTAACTACCCCCTAATCAGGAGAGACCTCAGGGCTGCATCCTTTTAGCGCAGTACTGAGCCTGATACCCGTTTCCAACCCCACTTACAAGTAAAACTAGCTAAAATGTGCCTGGCTGCTGTTCACTGAAAAGCTCATTCTGGGTACATTTTTGGCATACATTTGCTTCTCCCGGGTCAGCTGAGCAGCGAGTTTCTACTTAACTACCTCCTATCAGGAGAGACCTCAGGGCTGCATCCTTTGCACGCAGTACTGAGCCTGAATTAGCGTTTACAACTCCACTTACAAGTAAATTAGCTAAAACGTGCCTGGCTGCTGTTCACTGAAAAGCTCATTCTGGGTACATTTTTGGTATACATTTGCTTCTGCCGGGTCAGCTGAGCAGTGAATTTCTACTTAACTACCTCCTATCAGGAGAGACCTCAGGGCTGCATCTTTTGAGCGCAGTACTGAGCCTGAAAACCGTTTACAACCCCACTTACAAGTAAAACTAGCTAAAATGTGCCTGGCTGCTGTTCACTGAAAAGCTTATTCTGCATACATTTTTGGCATATATTTGCTCCTGCCGGGTCAGCTGAGCAGCAAATTTTCACTTAACTACCCCCTAATCAGGAGAGACCTCCGGGCTGCATCTTTTGAGCGCAGTACTGAGCCTGATACCCGTTTCCAACCCCACTTACAAGTAAAACTAGCTAAAATGTGCCTGGCTGCTGCTCACTGAAAAGTTCATTCTGGGTACATTTTTGGCATACATTTGCTTCTCCCGGGTCAGCTGAGCAGTGAATTTCTACTTAACTACCTCCTATCAGGAGAGACCTCAGGGCTGCATCTTTTGAGCGCAGTACTGAGCCTGATACCCGTTTCCAACCCCACTTACAAGTAAAACTAGCTAAAATGTGCCTGGCTGCTGTTCACTGAAAAGTTCATTCTGGGTACATTTTTGGCATACATTTGCTTCTCCCGGGTCAGCTGAGCAGCGAATTTCTACTTAACTACCTCCTATCAGGAGAGACCTCAGGGCTGCATCTTTAGAGCGCAGTACTGAGCCTGAAAACCATTTAGAACCCCACTTACAAGTAAAACTGGCTAAAATGTGCCTGGCTGCTGTTCACTGAAAAGCTCATTCTGCATACATTTTTGGCACACATTTGCTCCTGCCTGGTCAGCTGAGCAGCGTATTTCCACTTAACTACCTCCTATCAGGAGAGACCTCAGGGCTGCATCTTTTGAGCGCAGTACTGAGCCTGAAAACCATTTACAAACCCACTTACACAAGTAAAACTAGCTAAAATGTGCCTGGCTGCTGTTCACTGAAAAGTTCATTCTGGGTACATTTTTGGCATACATTTGCTTCTCCCGGGTCAGCTGAGCAGCGAATTTCTACTTAACTACCTCCTATCAGGAGAGACCTCAGGGCTGCATCTTTAGAGCGCAGTACTGAGCCTGAAAACCATTTACAACCCCACTTACAAGTAAAACTGGCTAAAATGTGCCTGGCTGCTGTTCACTGAAAAGCTTATTCTGCATACATTTTTGGCATATATTTGCTCCTGCCGGGTCAGCTGAGCAGCAAATTTTTACTTAACTACCCCCTAATCAGGAGAGACCTCAGGGCTGCATCCTTTGAGCGCAGTACTGAGCCTGATACCCGTTTCCAACCCCACTTACAAGTAAAACTAGCTAAAATGTGCCTGGCTGCTGTTCACTGAAAAGCTCATTCTGGGTACATTTTTGGCATACATTTGCTTCTCCCGGGTCAGCTGAGCAGCGAGTTTCTACTTAACTACCTCCTATCAGGAGAGACCTCAGGGCTGCATCCTTTGCACGCAGTACTGAGCCTGAATTAGCGTTTACAACCCCACTTACAAGTAAACTAGCTAAAACGTGCCTGGCTGCTGTTCACTGAAAAGCTCATTCTGGGTACATTTTTGGTATACATTTGCTTCTGCCGGGTCAGCTGAGCAGTGAATTTCTACTTAACTACCTCCTATCAGGAGAGACCTCAGGGCTGCATCTTTTGAGCGCAGTACTGAGCCTGAAAACCGTTTACAACTCCACTTACAAGTAAAACTAGCTAAAATGTGCCTGGCTGCTGTTCACTGAAAAGCTTATTCTGCATACATTTTTGGCATATATTTGCTCCTGCCGGGTCAGCTGAGCAGCAAATTTTTACTTAACTACCCCCTAATCAGGAGAGACCTCAGGGCTGCATCCTTTGAGCGCAGTACTGAGCCTGATACCCGTTTCCAACCCCACTTACAAGTAAAACTAGCTAAAATGTGCCTGGCTGCTGTTCACTGAAAAGCTCATTCTGGGTACATTTTTGGCATACATTTGCTTCTCCCGGGTCAGCTGAGCAGCGAATTTCTACTTAACTACCTCCTATCAGGAGAGACCTCAGGGCTGCATCTTTTGAGCGCAGGACTGAGCCTGAAAACCGTTTCCAACCCCACTTACAAGTAAAACTAGCTAAAATGTGCCTGGCTGCTGTTCACTGAAAAGGTCATTCTGGGTACATTTTTGGTATACATTTGCTTCTGCCGGGTCAGCTGAGCAGTGAATTTCTACTTAACTACCTCCTATCAGGAGAGACCTCAGGGCTGCATCTTTTGAGCGCAGTACTGAGCCTGAAAACCGTTTACAACCCCACTTACAAGTAAAACTAGCTAAAATGTGCCTGGCTGCTGTTCACTGAAAAGCTTATTCTGCATACATTTTTGGCATATATTTGCTCCTGCCGGGTCAGCTGAGCAGCAAATTTTTACTTAACTACCCCCTAATCAGGAGAGACCTCAGGGCTGCATCCTTTGAGCGCAGTACTGAGCCTGATACCCGTTTCCAACCCCACTTACAAGTAAAACTAGCTAAAATGTGCCTGGCTGCTGTTCACTGAAAAGCTCATTCTAGGTACATTTTTGGCATACATTTGCTTCTCCCGGGTCAGCTGAGCAGCGAGTTTCTACTTAACTACCTCCTATCAGGAGAGACCTCAGGGCTGCATCCTTTGCGCGCAGTACTGAGCCTGAATTAGCGTTTACAACCCCACTTACAAGTAAACTAGCTAAAACGTGCCTGGCTGCTGCTCACTGAAAAGCTCATTCTGGGTACATTTTTGGTATACATTTGCTTCTGCCGGGTCAGCTGAGCAGTGAATTTCTACTTAACTACCTCCTATCAGGAGAGACCTCAGGGCTGCATCTTTTGAGCGCAATACTGAGCCTGAAAACCATTTACAACCCCACTTACAAGTAAAACTAGCTAAAATGTGCCTGGCTGCTGTTCACTGAAAAGCTCATTCTGCACACATTTTTGGCATATATTTGCTCCTGCCGGGTCAGCTGAGCAGCGAGTTTCTACTTAACTACTTCCTATCAGGAGAGACCTCAGGGCTGCATCCTTTGAGCGCAGTACTGAGCCTGAAAAGCATTTACAACCCCACTTACACGTAAAACTAGCTAAAATGTGCCTGGCTGCTGTTCACTGAAAAGGTCATTCTGGGTACATTTTTGGTATACATTTGCTTCTGCCGGGTCAGCTGAGCAGTGAATTTCTACTTAACTACCTCCTATCAGAAGAGACCTCATGGCTGCATCTTTTGAGCGCAGTACTGAGCCTGAAAAGCGTTTCCAACCCCACTTACAAGTAAAACTAGCTAAAATGTGCCTGGCTGCTGTTCACTGAAAAGCTCATTCTGGGTACATTTTTGGCATACATTTGCTTCTCCCGGGTCAGCTGAGCAGCGAATTTCTACTTAACTACCTCCTATCAGGAGAGACCTCAGGGCTGCATCTTTTGAACGCAGTACTGAGCCTGAAAACCATTTACAACCCCACTTACAAGTAAAACTAGCTAAAATGTGCATGGCTGCTGTTCACTGAAAAGCTCATTCTGCATACATTTTTGGCATAATTTGCTCTTGCCGGGTCAGCTGAGCAGCGAGTTTCTACTTAACTACCTCCTATCAGGAGAGACCTCAGGGCTGCATCCTTTGCGCGCAGTACTGAGCCTGAATTAGCGTTTACAACCCCACTTACAAGTAAAACTAGCTAAAACGTGCCTGGCTGCTGTTCACTGAAAAGCTCATTCTGGGTACATTTTTGGCATACATTTGCTTCTGCCGGGTCAGCTGAGTAGTGAATTTCTACTCAACTACCTCCTATCAGGAGAGACCTCAGGCTGCATCTTTTGAGCGCAGTACTGAGCTTGAAAACCGTTTACAACCCCACTTACGAGTAAAACTAGCTAAAATGTGCCTGGCTGCTGTTCACTGAAAAGCTAATTCTGCATACATTTTTGGCATATATTTGCTCCTGCCGGGTCAGCTGAGCAGCGAATTTGTACTAAACTACCCCCTAATCAGGAGAGACCTCAGGGCTGCATCCTTTGAGCGCAGTACTGAGCCTGAAAAGCGTTTACAACCCCACTTACAAGTAAAACTAGCTAAAATGTGCCTGGCTGCTGTTCACTGAAAAGGACATTCTGGGTACTTTTTGGTATACATTTGCTTCTGCCGGGTCAGCTGAGCAGTGAATTTCTACTTAACTACCTCCTATCAGGAGAGAACTCAGGGCTGCGTCTTTTGAGCGCAGTACTGAGCCTGAAAACCGTTTCCAACCCCACTTACAGGTAAAACTAGCTAAAATGTGCCTGGCTGCTGTTCACTGAAAAGCTCATTCTGGGTACATTTTTGGTATACATGTGCTTCTGCCGGGTCTCCTGAGCAGTGAATTTCTACATAACTACCTCCTATCAGGAGAGACCTCAGGGCTGCATCTTTTGAGCGCAGTACTGAGCCTGATACCCGTTTCCAACCCCACTTACAAGTAAAACTAGCTAAAATGTGCCTGGCTGCTGTTCACTGAAAAGCTCATTCTGGGTACATTTTTGGCATACATTTGCTTCTCCCGGGTCAGCTGAGTAGCGAATTTCTACTTAACTACCTCCTATCAGGAGAGACCTCAGGGCTGCATCTTTTGAGCGCAGTACTGAGCCTGAAAACCGTTTACAACCCCACTTACAAGTAAAACTAGCTAAAATGTGCCTGGCTTCTGGTCACTGAAAAGCTCATTCTGCATACATTTTTGGCATATATTTGCTCCTGCCGGGTCAGCTGAGCAGCAAATTTCTACTTAACTACCTCCTATCAGGAGAGACCTCAGGGCTGCATCTTTTGAGCGCAGTACTGAGCCTGAAAACCGTTTACAACCCCACTTACAAGTAAAACTAGCTAAAATGTGCCTGGCTGTTGTTCACTGAAATGCTCATTCTGGGTACATTTTTGGTATACATTTGCTTCTGCCGGGTCAGCTGAGCAGTGAATTTCTACTTAACTACCTCCTATCAGAAGAGACCTCATGGCTGCATCTTTTGAGCGCAGTACTGAGCCTGAAAACCGTTTCCAACCCCACTTACAAGTAAAACTAGCTAAAATGTGCCTGGCTGCTGTTCACTGAAAAGCTCATTCTGGGTACATTTTTGGCATACATTTGCTTCTCCCGGGTCAGCTGAGCAGCGAATTTCTACTTAACTACCTCCTATCAGGAGAGACCTCAGGGCTGCATCTTTTGAACGCAGTACTGAGCCTGAAAACCATTTACAACCCCACTTACAAGTAAAACTAGCTAAAATGTGCATGGCTGCTGTTCACTGAAAAGCTCATTCTGCATACATTTTTGGCATAATTTGCTATTGCCGGGTCAGCTGAGCAGCGAGTTTCTACTTAACTACCTCCTATCAGGAGAGACCTCAGGGCTGCATCCTTTGCGCGCAGTACTGAGCCTGAATTAGCGTTTACAACCCCACTTACAAGTAAACTAGCTAAAACGTGCCTGGCTGCTGTTCACTGAAAAGCTCATTCTGGGTACATTTTTGGTATACATTTGCTTCTGCCGGGTCAGCTGAGTAGTGAATTTCTACTTAACTACCTCCTATCAGGAGAGACCTCAGGCTGCATCTTTTGAGCGCAGTACTGAGCTTGAAAACCGTTTACAACCCCACTTACAAGTAAAACTAGCTAAAATGTGCCTGGCTGCTGTTCACTGAAAAGCTAATTCTGCATACATTTTTGACATATATTTGCTCCTGCCGGGTCAGCTGAGCAGCGAATTTGTACTAAACTACCCCCTAATCAGGAGAGACCTCAGGGCTGCATCCTTTGAGCGCAGTACTGAGCCTGAAAAGCGTTTACAACCCCACTTACAAGTAAAACTAGCTAAAATGTGCCTGGCTGCTGTTCACTGAAAAGGACATTCTGGGTACTTTTTGGTATACATTTGCTTCTGCCGGGTCAGCTGAGCAGTGAATTTCTACTTAACTACCTCCTATCAGGAGAGAACTCAGGGCTGCGTCTTTTGAGCGCAGTACTGAGCCTGAAAACCATTTACAACCCCACTTACAAGTAAAACTGGCTAAAATGTGCCTGGCTGCTGTTCACTGAAAAGCTCATTCTGCATACATTTTTGGCAGACATTTGCTCCTGCCGGGTCAGCTGAGCAGCGTATTTCCACTTAACTACCCCCTAATCAGGAGAGACCTCAGGGCTGCATCCTTTGAGCGCAGTACTGAGCCTGATACCCGTTTCCAACCCCACTTACAAGTAAAACTAGCTAAAATGTGCCTGGCTGCTGTTCACTGAAAAGCTCATTCTGGGTACATTTTTGGCATACATTTGCTTCTCCCGGGTCAGCTGAGCAGCGAGTTTCTACTTAACTACCTCCTATCATGAGAGACCTCAGGGCTGCATCCTTTGCGCGCAGTACTGAGCCTGAATTAGCGTTTAACACCCCACTTACAAGTAAACTAGCTAAAACGTGCCTGGCTGCTGTTCACTGAAAAGCTCATTCTGGGTACATTTTTGGTATACATTTGCTTCTGCCGGGTAAGCTGAGCAGTGAATTTCTACTTAACTACCTCCTAATCAGGAGAGACCTCAGGGCTGCATCCTTTGAGCGCAGTACTGAGCCTGATACCCATTTCCAACCCCACTTACAAGTAAAACTAGCTAAAATGTGCCTGGCTGCTGTTCACTGAAAAGCTTATCTGCATACATTTTTGGCATATAGTTGCTCCTGCCGGGTCTGCTGAGCAGCAAATTTTTACTTAACTGCCCCCTAATCAGGAGAGACCTCAGGGCTGCATCCTTTGAGCGCAGTACTGAGCCTGATACCCGTTTCCAACCCCACTTACAAGTAAAACTAGCTAAAATGTGCCTGGCTGCTGTTCACTGAAAAGCTCATTCTGGGTACATTTTTGGCATACATTTGCTTCTCCCGGGTCAGCTGAGCAGCGAATTTCTACTTAACTACCTCCTATCAGGAGAGACCTCAGGGCTGCATCTTTTGAGCGCAGTACTGAGCCTTAAAACCGTTTCCAACCCCACTTACAAGTAAAACTAGCTAAAATGTGTCCGGCTGCTGTTCACTGAAAAGGTCATTCTGCATACATTTTTGGCATATATTTGCTCCTGCCGGGTCAGCTGAGCAGCAAATTTTTACTTAACTACCCCCTAATCAGGAGAGACCTCAGGGCTGCATCTTTTGAGCGCAGTACTGAGCCTGATACCCGTTTCCAACCCCACTTACAAGTAAAACTAGCTAAAATGTGCCTGGCTGCTGTTCACTGAAAAGTTCATTCTGGGTACATTTTTGGCATACATTTGCTTCTCCCGGGTCAGCTGAGCAGTGAATTTCTACTTAACTACCTCCTATCAGGAGAGACCTCAGGGCTGCATCTTTTGAGCGCAGTACTGAGCCTGATACCCGTTTCCAACCCCACTTACAAGTAAAACTAGCTAAAATGTGCCTGGCTGCTGTTCACTGAAAAGTTCATTCTGGGTACATTTTTGGCATACATTTGCTTCTCCCGGGTCAGCTGAGCAGCGAATTTCTACTTAACTACCTCCTATCAGGAGAGACCTCAGGGCTGCATCTTTAGAGCGCAGTACTGAGCCTGAAAACCATTTACAACCCCACTTACAAGTAAAACTGGCTAAAATGTGCCTGGCTGCTGTTCACTGAAAAGCTTATTCTGCATACATTTTTGGCATATATTTGCTTCTGCCGGGTCAGCTGAGCAGCAAATTTTTACTTAACTACCCCCTAATCAGGAGAGACCTCAGGGCTGCATCCTTTGAGCGCAGTACTGAGCCTGATACCCGTTTCCAACCCCACTTACAAGTAAAACTAGCTAAAATGTGCCTGGCTGCTGTTCACTGAAAAGCTCATTCTGGGTACATTTTTGGCATACATTTGCTTCTCCCGGGTCAGCTGAGCAGCGAATTTCTACTTAACTACCTCCTATCAGGAGAGACCTCAGGGCTGCATCTTTTGAGCGCAGTACTGAGCCTGATACCCGTTTCCAACCCCACTTACAAGTAAAACTAGCTAAAATGTGCCTGGCTGCTGTTCACTAAAAAGCTCATTCTGTGTACATTTTTGGCATACATTTGCTTCTCCCGGGTAAGCTGAGCAGCGAATTTCTACTTAACTACCTCCTATCAGGAGAGACCTCAGGGCTGCATCTTTTGAGCGCAGTACTGAGCCTGAAAACCATTTACAAACCCACTTACACAAGTAAAACTAGCTAAAATGTGCCTGGCTGCTGTTCCCTGAAAAGCGTATTCTGCATACATTTTTGGCATATATTTGCTCCTGCCGGGTCAGCTGAGCAGCAAATTTTTACTTAACTACCCCCTAATCAGGAGAGACCTCAGTGCTGCATCCTTTGAGCGCAGTACTGAGCCTGATACCCGTTTCCAACCCCACTTACAAGTAAAACTAGCTAAAATGTGCCTGGCTGCTGTTCACTGAAAAGCTCATTCTGGGTACATTTTTGGCATACATTTGCTTCTCCCGGGTCAGCTGAGCAGCGAGTTTCTACTTAACTACCTCCTATCAGAAGAGACCTCAGGGCTGCATCCTTTGCGCGCAGTACTGAGCCTGAATTAGCGTTTACAACCCCACTTACAAGTAAACTAGCTAAAACGTGCCTGGCTGCTGTTCACTGAAAAGCTCATTCTGGGTACATTTTTGGTATACATTTGCTTCTGCCGGGTCAGCTGAGCAGTGAATTTCTACTTAACTACCTCCTATCAGGAGAGACCTCAGGGTTGCATCTTTTGAGCGCAGTACTGAGCCTGAAAACCGTTTACAACCCCACTTACAAGTAAAACTAGCTAAAATGTGCCTGGCTGCTGTTCACTGAAAAGCTTATTCTGCATACATTTTTGGCATATATTTGCTCCTGCCGGGTCAGCTGAGCAGCAAATTTTTACTTAACTACCCCCTAATCAGGAGAGACCTCAGGGCTGCATCCTTTGAGCGCAGTACTGAGCCTGATACCCGTTTCCAACCCCACTTACAAGTAAAACTAGCTAAAATGTGCCTGGCTGCTGTTCACTGAAAAGCTCATTCTGGGTACATTTTTGGCATACATTTGCTTCTCCCGGGTCAGCTGAGCAGCGAATTTCTACTTAACTACCTCCTATCAGGAGAACCTCAGGGCTGCATCTTTTGAGCGCAGTACTGAGCCTGAAAACCGTTTCCAACCCCACTTACAAGTAAAACTAGCTAAAATGTGCCTGGCTGCTGTTCACTGAAAAGGTCATTCTGGGTACATTTTTGGTATACATTTGCTTCTGCCGGGTCAGCTGAGCAGTGAATTTCTACTTAACTACCTCCTATCAGGAGAGACCTCAGGGCTGCATCTTTTGAGCGCAGTACTGAGCCTGAAAACCGTTTACAACCCCACTTACAAGTAAAACTAGCTAAAATGTGCCTGGCTGCTGTTCACTGAAAAGTTCATTCTGCATACATTTTTGGCATATATTTGCTCCTGCCGGGTCAGCTGAGCAGCAAATTTTTACTTAACTACCCCCTAACAGGAGAGACCTCAGGGCTGCATCTTTTGAGCGCAGTACTGAGCCTGATACCCGTTTCCAACCCCACTTACAAGTAAAACTAGCTAAAATGTGCCTGGCTGCTGTTCACTGAAAAGTTCATTCTGGGTACATTTTTGGCATACATTTGCTTCTCCCGGGTCAGCTGAGCAGTGAATTTCTACTTAACTACCTCCTATCAGGAGAGACCTCAGGGCTGCATCTTTTGAGCGCAGTACTGAGCCTGATACCCGTTTCCAACCCCACTTACAAGTAAAACTAGCTAAAATGTGCCTGGCTGCTGTTCACTGAAAAGTTCATTCTGGGTACATTTTTGGCATACATTTGCTTCTCCCGGGTCAGCTGAGCAGCGAATTTCTACTTAACTACCTCCTATCAGGAGAGACCTCAGGGCTGCATCTTTAGAGCGCAGTACTGAGCCTGAAAACCATTTACAACCCCACTTACAAGTAAAACTGGCTAAAATGTGCCTGGCTGCTGTTCACTGAAAAGCTCATTCTGCATACATTTTTGGCAGACATTTGCTCCTGCCGGGTCAGCTGAGCAGCGTATTTCCACTTAACTACCTCCTATCAGGAGAGACCTCAGGGCTGCATCTTTTGAGCGCAGTACTGAGCCTGATACCCGTTTCCAACCCCACTTACAAGTAAAACTAGCTAAAATGTGCCTGGCTGCTGTTCACTAAAAAGCTCATTCTGTGTACATTTTTGGCATACATTTGCTTCTCCCGGGTCAGCTGAGCAGCGAATTTCTACTTAACTACCTCCTATCAGGAGAGACCTCAGGGCTGCATCTTTTGAGCGCAGTACTGAGCCTGAAAACCATTTACAAACCCACTTACACAAGTGAAACTAGCTAAAATGTACCTGGCTGCTGTTCACTGAAAAGCTTATTCTGCATACATTTTTGGCATATATTTGCTCCTGCCGGGTCAGCTGAGCAGCAAATTTTTACTTAACTACCCCCTAATCAGGAGAGACCTCAGGGCTGCATCCTTTGAGCGCAGTACTGAGCCTGATACCCGTTTCCAACCCCACTTACAAGTAAAACTAGCTAAAATGTGCCTGGCTGCTGTTCACTGAAAAGCTCATTCTGGGTACATTTTTGGCATACATTTGCTTCTCCCGGGTCAGCTGAGCAGCGAGTTTCTACTTAACTACCTCCTATCAGGAGAGACCTCAGGGCTGCATCCTTTGCGCGCAGTACTGAGCCTGAATTAGCGTTTACAACCCCACTTACAAGTAAACTAGCTAAAACGTGCCTGGTTGCTGTTCACTGAAAAGCTCATTCTGGGTACATTTTTGGTATACATTTGCTTCTGCCGGGTCAGCTGAGCAGTGAATTTCTACTTAACTACCTCCTATCAGGAGAGACCTCAGGGCTGCATCTTTTGAGCGCAGTACTGAGCCTGAAAACCGTTTACAACCCCACTTACAAGTAAAACTAGCTAAAATGTGCCTGGCTGCTGTTCACTGAAAAGCTTATTCTGCATACATTTTTGGCATATATTTGCTCCTGCCGGGTCAGCTGAGCAGCAAATTTTTACTTAACTACCCCCTAATCAGGAGAGACCTCAGGGCTGCATCCTTTGAGCGCAGTACTGAGCCTGATACCCGTTTCCAACCCCACTTACAAGTAAAACTAGCTAAAATGTGCCTGGCTGCTGTTCACTGAAAAGCTCATTCTGGGTACATTTTTCAATACATTTGCTTCTCCCGGGTCAGCTGAGCAGCGAATTTCTACTTAACTACCTCCTATCAGGAGAGACCTCAGGGCTGCATCTTTTGAGCGCAGTACTGAGCCTGAATTAGCGTTTACAACCCCACTTACAAGTAAACTAGCTAAAACGTGCCTGGCTGCTGTTCACTGAAAAGCTCATTCTGGGTACATTTTTGGTATACATTTGCTTCTGCCGGGTCAGCTGAGTAGTGAATTTCTACTTAACTACCTCCTATCAGGAGAGACCTCAGGCTGCATCTTTTGAGGGCAGTACTGAGCTTGAAAACCGTTTACAACCCCACTTACAAGTAAAACTAGCTAAAATGTGCCTGGCTGCTGTTCACTGAAAAGCTAATTCTGCATACATTTTTGACATATATTTGCTCCTGCGGGGTCAGCTGAGCAGCGAATTTGTACTAAACTACCCCCTAATCAGGAGAGACCTCAGGGCTGCATCCTTTGAGCGCAGTACTGAGCCTGAAAAGCGTTTACAACCCCACTTACAAGTAAAACTAGCTAAAATGTGCCTGGCTGCTGTTCACTGAAAAGGACATTCTGGGTACTTTTTGGTATACATTTGCTTCTGCCGGGTCAGCTGAGCAGTGAATTTCTACTTAACTACCTCCTATCAGGAGAGAACTCAGGGCTGCGTCTTTTGAGCGCAGTACTGAGCCTGAAAACCGTTTCCAACCCCACTTACAGGTAAAACTAGCTAAAATGTGCCTGGCTGCTGTTCACTGAAAAGCTCATTCTGGGTACATTTTTGGTATACATGTGCTTCTGCCGGGTCTCCTGAGCAGTGAATTTCTACATAACTACCTCCTATCAGGAGAGACCTCAGGGCTGCATCTTTTGAGCGCAGTACTGAGCCTGATACCCGTTTCCAACCCCACTTACAAGTAAAACTAGCTAAAATGTGCCTGGCTGCTGTTCACTGAAAAGCTCATTCTGGGTACATTTTTGGCATACATTTGCTTCTCCCGGGTCAGCTGTGCAGCGAATTTCTACTTAACTACCTCCTATCAGGAGAGACCTCAGGGCTGCATCTTTTGAGCGCAGTACTGAGCCTGAAAACCGTTTACAACCCCACTTACAAGTAAAACTAGCTAAAATGTGCCTGGCTGTTGTTCACTGAAATGCTCATTCTGGGTACATTTTTGGTATACATTTGCTTCTGCCGGGTCAGCTGAGCAGTGAATTTCTACTTAACTACCTCCTATCAGGAGAGACCTCAGGGCTGCATCTTTTGAGCGCAGTACTGAGCCTGATACCCGTTTCCAACCCCACTTACAAGTAAAACTAGCTAAAATGTGCCTGGCTGCTGTTCACTGAAAAGTTCATTCTGGGTACATTTTTGGCCTACATTTGCTTCTCCCGGGTCAGCTGAGCAGCGAATTTCTACTTAACTACCTCCTATCAGGAGAGACCTCAGGCTGCATCTTTAGAGCGCAGTACTGAGCCTGAAAACCATTTACAACCCCACTTACAAGTAAAACTGGCTAAAATGTGCCTGGCTGCTGTTCACTGAAAAGCTCATTCTGCATACATTTTTGGCAGACATTTGCTCCTGCCGGGTCAGCTGAGCAGCGAATTTCCACTTAACTACCTCCTATCAGGGAGACCTCAGGGCTGCATCTTTTGAGCGCAGTACTGAGCCTGATACCCGTTTCCAACCCCACTTACAAGTAAAACTAGCTAAAATGTGCCTGGCTGCTGTTCACTAAAAAGCTCATTCTGTGTACATTTTTGGCATACATTTGCTTCTCCCGGGTCAGCTGAGCAGCGAATTTCTACTTAACTACCTCCTATCAGGAGAGACCTCAGGGCTGCATCTTTTGAGCGCAGTACTGAGCCTGAAAACCATTTACAAACCCACTTACACAAGTAAAACTAGCTAAAATGTGCCTGGCTGCTGTTCACTGAAAAGCTCATTCTGGGTACATTTTTGGCATACATTTGCTTCTCCCGGGTCAGCTGAGCAGCGAGTTTCTACTTAACTACCTCCTATCAGGAGAGACCTCAGGGCTGCATCCTTTGCGCGCAGTACTGAGCCTGAATTAGCGTTTACAACCCCACTTACAAGTAAACTAGCTAAAACGTGCCTGGCTGCTGCTCACTGAAAAGCTCATTCTGGGTACATTTTTGGTATACATTTGCTTCTGCCGGGTCAGCTGAGCAGTGAATTTCTACTTAACTACCTCCTATCAGGAGAGACCTCAGGGCTGCATCTTTTGAGCGCAATACTGAGCCTGAAAACCATTTACAACCCCACTTACAAGTAAAACTAGCTAAAATGTGCCTGGCTGCTGTTCACTGAAAAGCTCATTCTGCACACATTTTTGGCATATATTTGCTCCTGCCGGGTCAGCTGAGCAGCGAGTTTCTACTTAACTACTTCCTATCAGGAGAGACCTCAGGGCTGCATCCTTTGAGCGCAGTACTGAGCCTGAAAAGCGTTTACAACCCCACTTACACGAAAAACTAGCTAAAATGTGCCTGGCTGCTGTTCACTGAAAAGGTCATTCTGGGTACATTTTTGGTATACATTTGCTTCTGCCGGGTCAGCTGAGCAGTGAATTTCTACTTAACTACCTCCTATCAGAAGAGACCTCATGGCTGCATCTTTTGAGCGCAGTACTGAGCCTGAAAACCGTTTCCAACCCCACTTACAAGTAAAACTAGCTTAAATGTGCCTGGCTGCTGTTCACTGAAAAGCTCATTCTGGGTACATTTTTGGCATACATTTGCTTCTCCCGGGTCAGCTGAGCAGCGAATTTCTACTTAACTACCTCCTATCAGGAGAGACCTCAGGGCTGCATCTTTTGAACGCAGTACTGAGCCTGAAAACCATTTACAACCCCACTTACAAGTAAAACTAGCTAAAATGTGCATGGCTGCTGTTCACTGAAAAGCTCATTCTGCATATTTTTTTGGCATAATTTGCTCTTGCCGGGTCAGCTGAGCAGCGAGTTTCTACTTAACTACCTCCTATCAGGAGAGACCTCAGGGCTGCATCCTTTGCGCGCAGTACTGAGCCTGAATTAGCGTTTACAACCCCACTTACAAGTAAACTAGCTAAAACGTGCCTGGCTGCTGTTCACTGAAAAGCTCATTCTGGGTACATTTTTGGTATACATTTGCTTCTGCCGGGTCAGCTGAGTAGTGAATTTCTACTTAACTACCTCCTATCAGGAGAGACCTCAGGCTGCATCTTTTGAGCGCAGTACTGAGCTTGAAAACCGTTTACAACCCCACTTACGAGTAAAACTAGCTAAAATGTGCCTGGCTGCTGTTCACTGAAAAGCTAATTCTGCATACATTTTTGGCATATATTTGCTCCTGCCGGGTCAGCTGAGCAGCGAATTTGTACTAAACTACCCCCTAATCAGGAGAGACCTCAGGGCTGCATCCTTTGAGCGCAGTACTGAGCCTGAAAAGCGTTTACAACCCCACTTACAAGTAAAACTAGCTAAAATGTGCCTGGCTGCTGTTCACTGAAAAGGACATTCTGGGTACTTTTTGGTATACATTTGCTTCTGCCGGGTCAGCTGAGCAGTGAATTTCTACTTAACTACCTCCTATCAGGAGAGAACTCAGGGCTGCGTCTTTTGAGCGAAGTACTGAGCCTGAAAACCGTTTCCAACCCCACTTACAGGTAAAACTAGCTAAAATGTGCCTGGCTGCTGTTCACTGAAAAGCTCATTCTGGGTACATTTTTGGTATACATGTGCTTCTGCCGGGTCTCCTGAGCAGTGAATTTCTACATAACTACCTCCTATCAGGAGAGACCTCAGGGCTGCATCTTTTGAGCGCAGTACTGAGCCTGATACCCGTTTCCAACCCCACTTACAAGTAAAACTAGCTAAAATGTGCCTGGCTGCTGTTCACTGAAAAGCTCATTCTGGGTACATTTTTGGCATACATTTGCTTCTCCCGGTTCAGCTGAGCAGCGAATTTCTACTTAACTACCTCCTATCAGGAGAGACCTCAGGGCTGCATCTTTTGAGCGCAGTACTGAGCCTGAAAACCGTTTACAACCCCACTTACAAGTAAAACTAGCTAAAATGTGCCTGGCTGCTGGTCACTGAAAAGCTCATTCTGCATACATTTTTGGCATATATTTGCTCCTGCCGGGTCAGCTGAGCAGCAAATTTCTACTTAACTACCTCCTATCAGGAGAGACCTCAGGGCTGCATCTTTTGAGCGCAGTACTGAGCCTGAAAACCGTTTACAACCCCACTTACAAGTAAAACTAGCTAAAATGTGCCTGGCTGTTGTTCACTGAAATGCTCATTCTGGGTACATTTTTGGTATACATTTGCTTCTGCCGGGTCAGCTGAGCAGTGAATTTCTACTTAACTACCTCCTATCAGAAGAGACCTCATGGCTGCATCTTTTGAGCGCAGTACTGAGCCTGAAAACCGTTTCCAACCCCACTTACAAGTAAAACTAGCTAAAATGTGCCTGGCTGCTGTTCACTGAAAAGCTCATTCTGGGTACATTTTTGGCATACATTTGCTTCTCCCGGGTCAGCTGAGCAGCGAATTTCTACTTAACTACCTCCTATCAGGAGAGACCTCAGGGCTGCATCTTTTGAACGCAGTACTGAGCCTGAAAACCATTTACAACCCCACTTACAAGTAAAACTAGCTAAAATGTGCATGGCTGCTGTTCACTGAAAAGCTCATTCTGCATACATTTTTGGCATAATTTGCTATTGCCGGGTCAGCTGAGCAGCGAGTTTCTACTTAACTACCTCCTATCAGGAGAGACCTCAGGGCTGCATCCTTTGCGCGCAGTACTGAGCCTGAATTAGCGTTTACAACCCCACTTACAAGTAAACTAGCTAAAACATGCCTGGCTGCTGTTCACTGAAAAGCTCATTCTGGGTAGATTTTTGGTATACATTTGCTTCTGCCGGGTCAGCTGAGTAGTGAATTTCTACTTAACTACCTCCTATCAGGAGAGACCTCAGGCTGCATCTTTTGAGCGCAGTACTGAGCTTGAAAACCGTTTACAACCCCACTTACAAGTAAAACTAGCTAAAATGTGCCTGGCTGCTGTTCACTGAAAAGCTAATTCTGCATACATTTTTGACATATATTTGCTCCTGCCGGGTCAGCTGAGCAGCGAATTTGTACTAAACTACCCCCTAATCAGGAGAGACCTCAGGGCTGCATCCTTTGAGCGCAGTACTGAGCCTGAAAAGCGTTTACAACCCCACTTACAAGTAAAACTAGCTAAAATGTGCCTGGCTGCTGTTCACTGAAAAGGACATTCTGGGTACTTTTTGGTATACATTTGCTTCTGCCGGGTCAGCTGAGCAGTGAATTTCTACTTAACTACCTCCTATCAGGAGAGAACTCAGGGCTGCGTCTTTTGAGCGCAGTACTGAGCCTGAAAACCGTTTCCAACCCCACTTACAGGTAAAACTAGCTAAAATGTGCCTGGCTGCTGTTCACTGAAAAGCTCATTCTGGGTACATTTTTGGTATACATGTGCTTCTGCCGGGTCTCCTGAGCAGTGAATTTCTACATAACTACCTCCTATCAGGAGAGACCTCAGGGCTGCATCTTTTGAGCGCAGTACTGAGCCTGATACCCGTTTCCAACCCCACTTACAAGTAAAACTAGCTAAAATGTGCCTGGCTGCTGTTCACTGAAAAGCTCATTCTGGGTACATTTTTGGCATACATTTGCTTCTCCCGGGTCAGCTGAGCAGCGAATTTCTACTTAACTACCTCCTATCAGGAGAGACCTCAGGGCTGCATCTTTTGAGCGCAGTACTGAGCCTGAAAACCGTTTACAACCCCACTTACAAGTAAAACTAGCTAAAATGTGCCTGGCTGTTGTTCACTGAAATGCTCATTCTGGGTACATTTTTGGTATACATTTGCTTCTGCCGGGTCAGCTGAGCAGTGAATTTCTACTTAACTACCTCCTATCAGGAGAGACCTCAGGGCTGCATCCTTTCAGCGCAGTACTGAGCCTGAAAAGCGTTTACAACCCCACTTACAAGTAAAACTAGCTAAAATGTGCCTGGCTGCTGTTCACTGAAAAGGTCATTCTGGGTACATTTTTGGTATACATTTTCTTCTGCCGGGTCAGCTGAGAGGTAAATTTCTACTTAACTACCTCCTATCAGGAGAGACCTCAGGGCTGCATCTTTTGAGCGCAGTACTGAGCCTGATACCCGTTTCCAACCCCACTTACAAGTAAAACTAGCTAAAATGTGCCTGGCTGCTGTTCACTGAAAAGTTCATTCTGGGTACATTTTTGGCATACATTTGCTTCTCCCGGGTCAGCTGAGCAGCGAATTTCTACTTAACTACCTCCTATCAGGAGAGACCTCAGGGCTGCATCTTTAGAGCGCAGTACTGAGCCTGAAAACCATTTACAACCCCACTTACAAGTAAAACTGGCTAAAATGTGCCTGGCTGCTGGTCACTGAAAAGCTCATTCTGCATACATTTTTGGCATATATTTGCTCCTGCCGGGTCAGCTGAGCAGCAAATTTCTACTTAACTACCTCCTATCAGGAGAGACCTCAGGGCTGCATCTTTTGAGCGCATTACTGAGCCTGAAAACCGTTTACAACCCCACTTACAAGTAAAACTAGCTAAAATGTGCCTGGCTGTTGTTCACTGAAATGCTCATTCTGGGTACATTTTTGGTATACATTTGCTTCTGCCGGGTCAGCTGAGCAGTGAATTTCTACTTAACTACCTCCTATCAGGAGAGACCTCAGGGCTGCATCCTTTCAGCGCAGTACTGAGCCTGAAAAGCGTTTACAACCCCACTTACAAGTAAAACTAGCTAAAATGTGCCTGGCTGCTGTTCACTGAAAAGGTCATTCTGGGTACATTTTTGGTATACATTTTCTTCTGCCGGGTCAGCTGAGAGGTAAATTTCTACTTAACTACCTCCTATCAGGAGAGACCTCAGGGCTGCATCTTTTGAGCGCAGTACTGAGCCTGATACCCGTTTCCAACCCCACTTACAAGTAAAACTAGCTAAAATGTGCCTGGCTGCTGTTCACTGAAAAGTTCATTCTGGGTACATTTTTGGCATACATTTGCTTCTCCCGGGTCAGCTGAGCAGCGAATTTCTACTTAACTACCTCCTATCAGGAATCTTTAGAGCGCAGTACTGAGCCTGAAAACCATTTACAACCCCACTTACAAGTAAAACTGGCTAAAATGTGCCTGGCTGCTGTTCACTGAAAAGCTCATTCTGCATACATTTTTGGCAGACATTTGCTCCTGCCGGGTCAGCTGAGCAGCGTATTTCCACTTAACTACCCCCTAATCAGGAGAGACCTCAGGGCTGCATCCTTTGAGCGCAGTACTGAGCCTGATACCCGTTTCCAACCCCACTTACAAGTAAAACTAGCTAAAATGTGCCTGGCTGCTGTTCACTGAAAAGCTCATTCTGGGTACATTTTTGGCATACATTTGCTTCTCCCGGGTCAGCTGAGCAGCGAGTTTCTACTTAACTACCTCCTATTAGGAGAGACCTCAGGGCTGCATCCTTTGCGCGCAGTACTGAGCCTGAATTAGCGTTTACAACCCCACTTACAAGTAAACTAGCTAAAACGTGCCTGGCTGCTGTTCACTGAAAAGCTCATTCTGGGTACAATTTTGGTATACATTTGCTTCTGCCGGGTCAGCTGAGCAGTGAATTTCTACTTAACTACCTCCTAATCAGGAGAGACCTCAGGGCTGCATCCTTTGAGCGCAGTACTGAGCCTGATACCCGTTTCCAACCCCACTTACAAGTAAAACTAGCTAAAATGTGCCTGGCTGCTGTTCACTGAAAAGCTTATCTGCATACATTTTTGGCATATAGTTGCTCCTGCCGGGTCTGCTGAGCAGCAATTTTTTACTTAACTACCCCCTAATCAGGAGAGACCTCAGGGCTGCATCCTTTGAGCGCAGTACTGAGCCTGATACCCGTTTCCAACCCCACTTACAAGTAAAACTAGCTAAAATGTGCCTGGCTGCTGTTCACTGAAAAGCTCATTCTGGGTACATTTTTGGCATACATTTGCTTCTCCCGGGTCAGCTGAGCAGCGAATTTCTACTTAACTACCTCCTATCAGGAGAGACCTCAGGGCTGCATCTTTTGAGCGCAGTACTGAGCCTGAAAACCGTTTCCAACCCCACTTACAAGTAAAACTAGCTAAAATGTGCCCGGCTGCTGTTCACTGAAAAGGTCATTCTGCATACATTTTTGGCATATATTTGCTCCTGCCGGGTCAGCTGAGCAGCACATTTTTACTTAACTACCCCCTAATCAGGAGAGACCTCAGGGCTGCATCTTTTGAGCGCAGTACTGAGCCTGATACCCGTTTCCAACCCCACTTACAAGTAAAACTAGCTAAAATGTGCCTGGCTGCTGTTCACTGAAAAGTTCATTCTGGGTACATTTTTGGCATACATTTGCTTCTCCCGGGTCAGCTGAGCAGTGAATTTCTACTTAACTACCTCCTATCAGGAGAGACCTCAGGGCTGCATCTTTTGAGCGCAGTACTGAGCCTGATACCCGTTTCCAACCCCACTTACAAGTAAAACTAGCTAAAATGTGCCTGGCTGCTGTTCACTGAAAAGTTCATTCTGGGTACATTTTTGGCATACATTTGCTTCTCCCGGGTCAGCTGAGCAGCGAATTTCTACTTAACTACCTCCTATCAGGAGAGACCTCAGGGCTGCATCTTTAGAGCGCAGTACTGAGCCTGAAAACCATTTACAACCCCACTTACAAGTAAAACTGGCTAAAATGTGCCTGGCTGCTGTTCACTGAAAAGCTTATTCTGCATACATTTTTGGCATATATTTGCTTCTGCCGGGTCAGCTGAGCAGCAAATTTTTACTTAACTACCCCCTAATCAGGAGAGACCTCAGGGCTGCATCCTTTGAGCGCAGTACTGAGCCTGATACCCGTTTCCAACCCCACTTACAAGTAAAACTAGCTAAAATGTGCCTGGCTGCTGTTCACTGAAAAGCTCATTCTGGGTACATTTTTGGCATACATTTGCTTCTCCCGGGTCAGCTGAGCAGCGAGTTTCTACTTAACTACCTCCTATCAGGAGAGACCTCAGGGCTGCATCCTTTGCGCGCAGTACTGAGCCTGAATTAGCGTTTACAACCCCACTTACAAGTAAACTAGCTAAAACGTGCCTGGCTGCTGTTCACTGAAAAGCTCATTCTGGGTAAATTTTTGGTATACATTTGCTTCTGCCGGGTCAGCTGAGCAGTGAATTTCTACTTAACTACCTCCTATCAGGAGAGACCTCAGGGTTGCATCTTTTGAGCGCAGTACTGAGCCTGAAAACCGTTTACAACCCCACTTACAAGTAAAACTAGCTAAAATGTGCCTGGCTGCTGTTCACTGAAAAGCTTATTCTGCATACATTTTTGGCATATATTTGCTCCTGCCGGGTCAGCTGAGCAGCAAATTTTTACTTAACTACCCCCTAATCAGGAGAGACCTCAGGGCTGCATCCTTTGAGCGCAGTACTGAGCCTGATACCCGTTTCCAACCCCACTTACAAGTAAAACTAGCTAAAATGTGCCTGGCTGCTGTTCACTGAAAAGCTCATTCTGGGTACATTTTTGGCATACATTTGCTTCTCCCGGGTCAGCTGAGCAGCGAATTTCTACTTAACTACCTCCTATCAGGAGAACCTCAGGGCTGCATCTTTTGAGCGCAGTACGGAGCCTGAAAACCGTTTCCAACCCCACTTACAAGTAAAACTAGCTAAAATGTGCCTGGCTGCTGTTCACTGAAAAGGTCATTCTGGGTACATTTTTGGTATACATTTGCTTCTGCCGGGTCAGCTGAGCAGTGAATTTCTACTTAACTACCTCCTATCAGGAGAGACCTCAGGGCTGCATCTTTTGAGCGCAGTACTGAGCCTGAAAACCGTTTACAACCCCACTTACAAGTAAAACTAGCTAAAATGTGCCTGGCTGCTGTTCACTGAAAAGTTCATTCTGCATACATTTTTGGCATATATTTGCTCCTGCCGGGTCAGCTGAGCAGCAAATTTTTACTTAACTACCCCCTAACAGGAGAGACCTCAGGGCTGCATCTTTTGAGCGCAGTACTGAGCCTGATACCCGTTTCCAACCCCACTTACAAGTAAAACTAGCTAAAATGTGCCTGGCTGCTGTTCACTGAAAAGTTCATTCTGGGTACATTTTTGGCATACATTTGCTTCTCCCGGGTCAGCTGAGCAGTGAATTTCTACTTAACTACCTCCTATCAGGAGAGACCTCAGGGCTGCATCTTTTGAGCGCAGTACTGAGCCTGAAAACCGTTTACAACCCCACTTACAAGTAAAACTAGCTAAAATGTGCCTGGCTGTTGTTCACTGAAATGCTCATTCTGGGTACATTTTTGGTATACATTTGCTTCTGCCGGGTCAGCTGAGCAGTGAATTTCTACTTAACTACCTCCTATCAGGAGAGACCTCAGGGCTGCATCTTTTGAGCGCAGTACTGAGCCTGATACCCGTTTCCAACCCCACTTACAAGTAAAACTAGCTAAAATGTGCCTGGCTGCTGTTCACTGAAAAGTTCATTCTGGGTACATTTTTGGCATACATTTGCTTCTCCCGGGTCAGCTGAGCAGCGAATTTCTACTTAACTACCTCCTATCAGGAGAGACCTCAGGCTGCATCTTTAGAGCGCAGTACTGAGCCTGAAAACCATTTACAACCCCACTTACAAATAAAACTGGCTAAAATGTGCCTGGCTGCTGTTCACTGAAAAGCTCATTCTGCATACATTTTTGGCAGACATTTGCTCCTGCCGGGTCAGCTGAGCAGCGAATTTCCACTTAACTACCTCCTATCAGGGAGACCTCAGGGCTGCATCTTTTGAGCGCAGTACTGAGCCTGATACCCGTTTCCAACCCCACTTACAAGTAAAACTAGCTAAAATGTGCCTGGCTGCTGTTCACTAAAAAGCTCATTCTGTGTACATTTTTGGCATACATTTGCTTCTCCCGGGTCAGCTGAGCAGCGAATTTCTACTTAACTACCTCCTATCAGGAGAGACCTCAGGGCTGCATCTTTTGAGCGCAGTACTGAGCCTGAAAACCATTTACAAACCCACTTACACAAGTAAAACTAGCTAAAATGTGCCTGGCTGCTGTTCACTGAAAAGCTCATTCTGGGTACATTTTTAGCATACATTTGCTTCTCCCGGGTCAGCTGAGCAGCGAGTTTCTACTTAACTACCTCCTATCAGGAGAGACCTCAGGGCTGCATCCTTTGCGCGCAGTACTGAGCCTGAATTAGCGTTTACAACCCCACTTACAAGTAAACTAGCTAAAACGTGCCTGGCTGCTGCTCACTGAAAAGCTCATTCTGGGTACATTTTTGGTATACATTTGCTTCTGCCGGGTTAGCTGAGCAGTGAATTTCTACTTAACTACCTCCTATCAGGAGAGACCTCAGGGCTGCATCTTTTGAGCGCAATACTGAGCCTGAAAACCATTTACAACCCCACTTACAAGTAAAACTAGCTAAAATGTGCCTGGCTGCTGTTCACTGAAAAGCTCATTCTGCACACATTTTTGGCATATATTTGCTCCTGCCGGGTCAGCTGAGCAGCGAGTTTCTACTTAACTACTTCCTATCAGGAGAGACCTCAGGGCTGCATCCTTTGAGCGCAGTACTGAGCCTGAAAAGAGTTTACAACCCCACTTACACGTAAAACTAGCTAAAATGTGCCTGGCTGCTGTTCACTGAAAAGGTCATTCTGGGTACATTTTTGGTATACATTTGCTTCTGCCGGGTCAGCTGAGCAGTGAATTTCTACTTAACTACCTCCTATCAGAAGAGACCTCATGGCTGCATCTTTTGAGCGCAGTACTGAGCCTGAAAACCGTTTCCAACCCCACTTACAAGTAAAACTAGCTTAAATGTGCCTGGCTGCTGTTCACTGAAAAGCTCATTCTGGGTACATTTTTGGCATACATTTGCTTCTCCCGGGTCAGCTGAGCAGCGAATTTCTACTTAACTACCTCCTATCAGGAGAGACCTCAGGGCTGCATCTTTTGAACGCAGTACTGAGCCTGAAAACCATTTACAACCCCACTTACAAGTAAAACTAGCTAAAATGTGCATGGCTGCTGTTCACTGAAAAGCTCATTCTGCATACATTTTTGGCATAATTTGCTCTTGCCGGGTCAGCTGAGCAGCGAGTTTCTACTTAACTACCTCCTATCAGGAGAGACCTCAGGGCTGCATCCTTTGCGCGCAGTACTGAGCCTGAATTAGCGTTTACAACCCCACTTACAAGTAAACTAGCTAAAACGTGCCTGGCTGCTGTTCACTGAAAAGCTCATTCTGGGTACATTTTTGGTATACATTTGCTTCTGCCGGGTCAGCTGAGTAGTGAATTTCTACTTAACTACCTCCTATCAGGAGAGACCTCAGGCTGCATCTTTTGAGCGCAGTACTGAGCTTGAAAACCGTTTACAACCCCACTTACGAGTAAAACTAGCTAAAATGTGCCTGGCTGCTGTTCACTGAAAAGCTAATTCTGCATACATTTTTGGCATATATTTGCTCCTGCCGGGTCAGCTGAGCAGCGAATTTGTACTAAACTACCCCCTAATCAGGAGAGACCTCAGGGCTGCATCCTTTGAGCGCAGTACTGAGCCTGAAAAGCGTTTACAACCCCACTTACAAGTAAAACTAGCTAAAATGTGCCTGGCTGCTGTTCACTGAAAAGGACATTCTGGGTACTTTTTGGTATACATTTGCTTCTGCCGGGTCAGCTGAGCAGTGAATTTCTACTTAACTACCTCCTATCAGGAGAGAACTCAGGGCTGCGTCTTTTGAGCGAAGTACTGAGCCTGAAAACCGTTTCCAACCCCACTTACAGGTAAAACTAGCTAAAATGTGCCTGGCTGCTGTTCACTGAAAAGCTCATTCTGGGTACATTTTTGGCATACATTTGCTTCTCCCGGGTCAGCTGAGCAGCGAGTTTCTACTTAACTACCTCCTATCAGGAGAGACCTCAGGGCTGCATCCTTTGCGCGCAGTACTGAGCCTGAATTAGCGTTTACAACCCCACTTACAAGTAAAACTAGCTAAAATGTGCATGGCTGCTGTTCACTGAAAAGCTTATTCTGGGTACATTTTTGGCATACATTTGCTTCTCCCGGGTCAGCTGAGCAGCGAATTTCTACTTAACTACCTCCTATCAGGAGAACCTCAGGGCTGCATCTTTTGAGCGCAGTACTGAGCCTGATACCCGTTTCCAACCCCACTTACAAGTAAAACTAGCTAAAATGTGCCTGGCTGCTGTTCACTGAAAAGCTCATTCTGGGTACATTTTTGGCATACATTTGCTTCTCCCGGTTCAGCTGAGCAGCGAATTTCTACTTAACTACCTCCTATCAGGAGAGACCTCAGGGCTGCATCTTTTGAGCGCAGTACTGAGCCTGAAAACCGTTTACAACCCCACTTACAAGTAAAACTAGCTAAAATGTGCCTGGCTGCTGGTCACTGAAAAGCTCATTCTGCATACATTTTTGGCATATATTTGCTCCTGCCGGGTCAGCTGAGCAGCAAATTTCTACTTAACTACCTCCTATCAGGAGAGACCTCAGGGCTGCATCTTTTGAGCGCAGTACTGAGCCTGAAAACCGTTTACAACCCCACTTACAAGTAAAACTAGCTAAAATGTGCCTGGCTGTTGTTCACTGAAATGCTCATTCTGGGTACATTTTTGGTATACATTTGCTTCTGCCGGGTCAGCTGAGCAGTGAATTTCTACTTAACTACCTCCTATCAGAAGAGACCTCATGGCTGCATCTTTTGAGCGCAGTACTGAGCCTGAAAACCGTTTCCAACCCCACTTACAAGTAAAACTAGCTAAAATGTGCCTGGCTGCTGTTCACTGAAAAGCTCATTCTGGGTACATTTTTGGCATACATTTGCTTCTCCCGGGTCAGCTGAGCAGCGAATTTCTACTTAACTACCTCCTATCAGGAGAGACCTCAGGGCTGCATCATTTGAACGCAGTACTGAGCCTGAAAACCATTTACAACCCCACTTACAAGTAAAACTAGCTAAATGTGCATGGCTGCTGTTCACTGAAAAGCTCATTCTGCATACATTTTTGGCATAATTTGCTATTGCCGGGTCAGCTGAGCAGCGAGTTTCTACTTAACTACCTCCTATCAGGAGAGACCTCAGGGCTGCATCCTTTGCGCGCAGTACTGAGCCTGAATTAGCGTTTACAACCCCACTTACAAGTAAACTAGCTAAAACATGCCTGGCTGCTGTTCACTGAAAAGCTCATTCTGGGTAGATTTTTGGTATACATTTGCTTCTGCCGGGTCAGCTGAGTAGTGAATTTCTACTTAACTACCTCCTATCAGGAGAGACCTCAGGCTGCATCTTTTGAGCGCAGTACTGAGCTTGAAAACCGTTTACAACCCCACTTACAAGTAAAACTAGCTAAAATGTGCCTGGCTGCTGTTCACTGAAAAGCTAATTCTGCATACATTTTTGACATATATTTGCTCCTGCCGGGTCAGCTGAGCAGCGAATTTGTACTAAACTACCCCCTAATCAGGAGAGACCTCAGGGCTGCATCCTTTGAGCGCAGTACTGAGCCTGAAAAGCGTTTACAACCCCACTTACAAGTAAAACTAGCTAAAATGTGCCTGGCTGCTGTTCACTGAAAAGGACATTCTGGGTACTTTTTGGTATACATTTGCTTCTGCCGGGTCAGCTGAGCAGTGAATTTCTACTTAACTACCTCCTATCAGGAGAGAACTCAGGGCTGCGTCTTTTGAGCGCAGTACTGAGCCTGAAAACCGTTTCCAACCCCACTTACAGGTAAAACTAGCTAAAATGTGCCTGGCTGCTGTTCACTGAAAAGCTCATTCTGGGTACATTTTTGGTATATATGTGCTTCTGCCGGGTCTCCTGAGCAGTGAATTTCTACATAACTACCTCCTATCAGGAGAGACCTCAGGGCTGCATCTTTTGAGCTCAGTACTGAGCCTGATACCCGTTTCCAACCCCACTTACAAGTAAAACTAGCTAAAATGTGCCTGGCTGCTGTTCACTGAAAAGCTCATTCTGGGTACATTTTTGGCATACATTTGCTTCTCCCGGGTCAGCTGAGCAGCGAATTTCTACTTAACTACCTCCTATCAGGAGAGACCTCAGGGCTGCATCTTTTGAGCGCAGTACTGAGCCTGAAAACCGTTTACAACCCCACTTACAAGTAAAACTAGCTAAAATGTGCCTGGCTGTTGTTCACTGAAATGCTCATTCTGGGTACATTTTTGGTATACATTTGCTTCTGCCGGGTCAGCTGAGCAGTGAATTTCTACTTAACTACCTCCTATCAGGAGAGACCTCAGGGCTGCATCCTTTCAGCGCAGTACTGAGCCTGAAAAGCGTTTACAACCCCACTTACAAGTAAAACTAGCTAAAATGTGCCTGGCTGCTGTTCACTGAAAAGGTCTTTCTGGGTACATTTTTGGTATACATTTTCTTCTGCCGGGTCAGCTGAGAGGTAAATTTCTACTTAACTACCTCCTATCAGGAGAGACCTCAGGGCTGCATCTTTTGAGCGCAGTACTGAGCCTGATACCCGTTTCCAACCCCACTTACAAGTAAAACTAGCTAAAATGTGCCTGGCTGCTGTTCACTGAAAAGTTCATTCTGGGTACATTTTTGGCATACATTTGCTTCTCCCGGGTCAGCTGAGCAGCGAATTTCTACTTAACTACCTCCTATCAGGAGAGACCTCAGGGCTGCATCTTTAGAGCGCAGTACTGAGCCTGAAAACCATTTACAACCCCACTTACAAGTAAAACTGGCTAAAATGTGCCTGGCTGCTGGTCACTGAAAAGCTCATTCTGCATACATTTTTGGCATATATTTGCTCCTGCCGGGTCAGCTGAGCAGCAAATTTCTACTTAACTACCTCCTATCAGGAGAGACCTCAGGGCTGCATCTTTTGAGCGCATTACTGAGCCTGAAAACCGTTTACAACCCCACTTACAAGTAAAACTAGCTAAAATGTGCCTGGCTGTTGTTCACTGAAATGCTCATTCTGGGTACATTTTTGGTATACATTTGCTTCTGCCGGGTCAGCTGAGCAGTGAATTTCTACTTAACTACCTCCTATCAGGAGAGACCTCAGGGCTGCATCCTTTCAGCGCAGTACTGAGCCTGAAAAGCGTTTACAACCCCACTTACAAGTAAAACTAGCTAAAATGTGCCTGGCTGCTGTTTACTGAAAAGGTCATTCTGGGTACATTTTTGGTATACATTTTCTTCTGCCGGGTCAGCTGAGAGGTAAATTTCTACTTAACTACCTCCTATCAGGAGAGACCTCAGGGCTGCATCTTTTGAGCGCAGTACTGAGCCTGATACCCGTTTCCAACCCCACTTACAAGTAAAACTAGCTAAAATGTGCCTGGCTGCTGTTCACTGAAAAGTTCATTCTGGGTACATTTTTGGCATACATTTGCTTCTCCCGGGTCAGCTGAGCAGCGAATTTCTACTTAACTACCTCCTATCAGGAATCTTTAGAGCGCAGTACTGAGCCTGAAAACCATTTACAACCCCACTTACAAGTAAAACTGGCTAAAATGTGCCTGGCTGCTGTTCACTGAAAAGCTCATTCTGCATACATTTTTGGCAGACATTTCCTCCTGCTGGGTCAGCTGAGCAGCGTATTTCCACTTAACTACCCCCTAATCAGGAGAGACCTCAGGGCTGCATCCTTTGAGCGCAGTACTGAGCCTGATACCCGTTTCCAACCCCACTTACAAGTAAAACTAGCTAAAATGTGCCTGGCTGCTGTTCACTGAAAAGCTCATTCTGGGTACATTTTTGGCATACATTTGCTTCTCCCGGGTCAGCTGAGCAGCGAGTTTCTACTTAACTACCTCCTATTAGGAGAGACCTCAGGGCTGCATCCTTTGCGCGCAGTACTGAGCCTGAATTAGCGTTTACAACCCCACTTACAAGTAAACTAGCTAAAACGTGCCTGGCTGCTGTTCACTGAAAAGCTCATTCTGGGTACATTTTTGGTATACATTTGCTTCTGCCGGGTCAGCTGAGCAGTGAATTTCTACTTAACTACCTCCTAATCAGGAGAGACCTCAGGGCTGCATCCTTTGAGCGCAGTACTGAGCCTGATACCCGTTTCCAACCCCACTTACAAGTAAAACTAGCTAAAATGTGCCTGGCTGCTGTTCACTGAAAAGCTTATCTGCATACATTTTTGGCATATAGTTGCTCCTGCCGGGTCTGCTGAGCAGCAAATTTTTACTTAACTACCCCCTAATCAGGAGAGACCTCAGGGCTGCATCCTTTGAGCGCAGTACTGAGCCTGATACCCGTTTCCAACCCCACTTACAAGTAAAACTAGCTAAAATGTGCCTGGCTGCTGTTCACTGAAAACCTCATTCTGGGTACATTTTTGGCATACATTTGCTTCTCCCGGGTCAGCTGAGCAGCGAATTTCTACTTAACTACCTCCTATCAGGAGAGACCTCAGGGCTGCATCTTTTGAGCGCAGTACTGAGCCTGAAAACCGTTTCCAACCCCACTTACAAGTAAAACTAGCTAAAATGTGCCCGGCTGCTGTTCACTGAAAAGGTCATTCTGCATACATTTTTGGCATATATTTGCTCCTGCCGGGTCAGCTGAGCAGCAAATTTTTACTTAACTACCCCCTAATCAGGAGAGACCTCAGGGCTGCATCTTTTGAGCGCAGTACTGAGCCTGATACCCGTTTCCAACCCCACTTACAAGTAAAACTAGCTAAAATGTGCCTGGCTGCTGTTCACTGAAAAGTTCATTCTGGGTACATTTTTGGCATACATTTGCTTCTCCCGGGTCAGCTGAGCAGTGAATTTCTACTTAACTACCTCCTATCAGGAGAGACCTCAGGGCTGCATCTTTTGAGCGCAGTACTGAGCCTGATACCCGTTTCCAACCCCACTTACAAGTAAAACTAGCTAAAATGTGCCTGGCTGCTGTTCACTGAAAAGTTCATTCTGGGTACATTTTTGGCATACATTTGCTTCTCCCGGGTCAGCTGAGCAGCGAATTTCTACTTAACTACCTCCTATCAGGAGAGACATCAGGGCTGCACCTTTAGAGCGCAGCACTGAGCCTGAAAACCATTTACAACCCCACTTACAAGTAAAACTGGCTAAAATGTGCCTGGCTGCTGTTCACTGAAAAGCTTATTCTGCATACATTTTTGGCATATATTTGCTTCTGCCGGGTCAGCTGAGCAGCAAATTTTTACTTAACTACCCCCTAATCAGGAGAGACCTCAGGGCTGCATCCTTTGAGCGCAGTACTGAGCCTGATACCCGTTTCCAACCCCACTTACAAGTAAAACTAGCTAAAATGTGCCTGGCTGCTGTTCACTGAAAAGCTCATTCTGGGTACATTTTTGGCATACATTTGCTTCTCCCGGGTCAGCTGAGCAGCGAATTTCTACTTAACTACCTCCTATCAGGAGAGACCTCAGGGCTGCATCTTTTGAGCGCAGTACTGAGCCTGATACCCGTTTCCAACCCCACTTACAAGTAAAACTAGCTAAAATGTGCCTGGCTGCTGTTCACTAAAAAGCTCATTCTGTGTACATTTTTGGCATACATTTGCTTCTCCCGGGTCAGCTGAGCAGCGAATTTCTACTTAACTACCTCCTATCAGGAGAGACCTCAGGGCTGCATCTTTTGAGCGCAGTACTGAGCCTGAAAACCATTTACAAACCCACTTACACAGGTAAAACTAGCTAAAATGTGCCTGGCTGCTGTTCACTGAAAAGCTTATTCTGCATACATTTTTGGCATATATTTGCTCCTGCCGGGTCAGCTGAGCAGCAAATTTTTACTTAACTACCCCCTAATCAGGAGAGACCTCAGGGCTGCATCCTTTGAGCGCAGTACTGAGCCTGATACCCGTTTCCAACCCCACTTACAAGTAAAACTAGCTAAAATGTGCCTGGCTGCTGTTCACTGAAAAGCTCATTCTGGGTACATTTTTGGCATACATTTGCTTCTCCCGGGTCAGCTGAGCAGCGAGTTTCTACTTAACTACCTCCTATCAGGAGAGACCTCAGGGCTGCATCCTTTGCGCGCAGTACTGAGCCTGAATTAGCGTTTACAACCCCACTTACAAGTAAACTAGCTAAAACGTGCCTGGCTGCTGTTCACTGAAAAGCTCATTCTGGGTACATTTTTGGTATACATTTGCTTCTGCCGGGTCAGCTGAGCAGTGAATTTCTACTTAACTACCTCCTATCAGGAGAGACCTCAGGGTTGCATCTTTTGAGCGCAGTACTGAGCCTGAAAACCGTTTACAACCCCACTTACAAGTAAAACTAGCTAAAATGTGCCTGGCTGCTGTTCACTGAAAAGCTTATTCTGCATACATTTTTGGCATATATTTGCTCCTGCCGGGTCAGCTGAGCAGCAAATTTTTACTTAACTACCCCCTAATCAGGAGAGACCTCAGGGCTGCATCCTTTGAGCGCAGTACTGAGCCTGATACCCGTTTCCAACCCCACTTACAAGTAAAACTAGCTAAAATGTGCCTGGCTGCTGTTCACTGAAAAGCTCATTCTGGGTACATTTTTGGCATACATTTGCTTCTCCCGGGTCAGCTGAGCAGCGAATTTCTACTTAACTACCTCCTATCAGGAGAACCTCAGGGCTGCATCTTTTGAGCGCAGTACGGAGCCTGAAAACCGTTTCCAACCCCACTTACAAGTAAAACTAGCTAAAATGTGCCTGGCTGCTGTTCACTGAAAAGGTCATTCTGGGTACATTTTTGGTATCTATTTGCTTCTGCCGGGTCAGCTGAGCAGTGAATTTCTACTTAACTACCTCCTATCAGGAGAGACCTCAGGGCTGCATCTTTTGAGCGCAGTACTGAGCCTGAAAACCGTTTACAACCCCACTTACAAGTAAAACTAGCTAAAATGTGCCTGGCTGCTGTTCACTGAAAAGTTCATTCTGCATACATTTTTGGCATATATTTGCTCCTGCCGGGTCAGCTGAGCAGCAAATTTTTACTTAACTACCCCCTAACAGGAGAGACCTCAGGGCTGCATCTTTTGAGCGCAGTACTGAGCCTGATACCCGTTTCCAACCCCACTTACAAGTAAAACTAGCTAAAATGTGCCTGGCTGCTGTTCACTGAAAAGTTCATTCTGGGTACATTTTTGGCATACATTTGCTTCTCCCGGGTCAGCTGAGCAGTGAATTTCTACTTAACTACCTCCTATCAGGAGAGACCTCAGGGCTGCATCTTTTGAGCGCAGTACTGAGCCTGATACCCGTTTCCAACCCCACTTACAAGTAAAACTAGCTAAAATGTGCCTGGCTGCTGTTCACTGAAAAGTTCATTCTGGGTACATTTTTGGCATACATTTGCTTCTCCCGGGTCAGCTGAGCAGCGAATTTCTACTTAACTACCTCCTATCAGGAGAGACCTCAGGGCTGCATCTTTAGAGCGCAGTACTGAGCCTGAAAACCATTTACAACCCCACTTACAAGTAAAACAGGCTAAAATGTGCCTGGCTGCTGTTCACTGAAAAGCTCATTCTGCATACATTTTTGGCAGACATTTGCTCCTGCCGGGTCAGCTGAGCAGCGTATTTCCACTTAACTACCTCCTATCAGGAGAGACCTCAGGGCTGCATCTTTTGAGCGCAGTACTGAGCCTGATACCCGTTTCCAACCCCACTTACAAGTAAAACTAGCTAAAATGTGCCTGGCTGCTGTTCACTAAAAAGCTCATTCTGTGTACATTTTTGGCATACATTTGCTTCTCCCGGGTCAGCTGAGCAGCGAATTTCTACTTAACTACCTCCTATCAGGAGAGACCTCAGGGCTGCATCTTTTGAGCGCAGTACTGAGCCTGAAAACCATTTACAAACCCACTTACACAAGTAAAACTAGCTAAAATGTACCTGGCTGCTGTTCACTGAAAAGCTTATTCTGCATACATTTTTGGCATATATTTGCTCCTGCCGGGTCAGCTGAGCAGCAAAATTTTACTTAACTACCCCCTAATCAGGAGAGACCTCAGGGCTGCATCCTTTGAGCGCAGTACTGAGCCTGATACCCGTTTCCAACCCCACTTACAAGTAAAACTAGCTAAAATGTGCCTGGCTGCTGTTCACTGAAAAGCTCATTCTGGGTACATTTTTGGCATACATTTGCTTCTCCCGGGTCAGCTGAGCAGCGAGTTTCTACTTAACTACCTCCTATCAGGAGAGACCTCAGGGCTGCATCCTTTGCGCGCAGTACTGAGCCTGAATTAGCGTTTACAACCCCACTTACAAGTAAACTAGCTAAAACGTGCCTGGTTGCTGTTCACTGAAAAGCTCATTCTGGGTACATTTTTGGTATACATTTGCTTCTGCCGGGTCAGCTGAGCAGTGAATTTCTACTTAACTACCTCCTATCAGGAGAGACCTCAGGGCTGCATCTTTTGAGCGCAGTACTGAGCCTGAAAACCGTTTACAACCCCACTTACAAGTAAAACTAGCTAAAATGTGCCTGGCTGCTGTTCACTGAAAAGCTTATTCTGCATACATTTTTGGCATATATTTGCTCCTGCCGGGTCAGCTGAGCAGCAAATTTTTACTTAACTACCCCCTAATCAGGAGAGACCTCAGGGCTGCATCCTTTGAGCGCAGTACTGAGCCTGAAAACCGTTTACAACCCCACTTACAAGTAAAACTAGCTAAAATGTGCCTGGCTGCTGTTCGCTGAAAAGGTCATTCTGGGTACATTTTTGGTATACATTTTCTTCTGCCGGGTCAGCTGAGAGGTAAATTTCTACTTAACTACCTCCTATCAGGAGAGACCTCAGGGCTGCATCTTTTGAGCGCAGTACTGAGCCTGATACCCGTTTCCAACCCCACTTACAAGTAAAACTAGCTAAAATGTGCCTGGCTGCTGTTCACTGAAAAGTTCATTCTGGGTACATTTTTGGCATACATTTGCTTCTCCCGGGTCAGCTGAGCAGCGAATTTCTACTTAACTACCTCCTATCAGGAGAGACCTCAGGGCTGCATCTTTAGAGCGCAGTACTGAGCCTGAAAACCATTTACAACCCCACTTACAAGTAAAACTGGCTAAAATGTGCCTGGCTGCTGGTCACTGAAAAGCTCATTCTGCATACATTTTTGGCATATATTTGCTCCTGCCGGGTCAGCTGAGCAGCAAATTTCTACTTAACTACCTCCTATCAGGAGAGACCTCAGGGCTGCATCTTTTGAGCGCATTACTGAGCCTGAAAACCGTTTACAACCCCACTTACAAGTAAAACTAGCTAAAATGTGCCTGGCTGTTGTTCACTGAAATGCTCATTCTGGGTACATTTTTGGTATACATTTGCTTCTGCCGGGTCAGCTGAGCAGTGAATTTCTACTTAACTACCTCCTATCAGGAGAGACCTCAGGGCTGCATCCTTTCAGCACAGTACTGAGCCTGAAAAGCGTTTACAACCCCACTTACAAGTAAAACTAGCTAAAATGTGCCTGGCTGCTGTTCACTGAAAAGGTCATTCTGGGTACATTTTTGGTATACATTTTCTTCTGCCGGGTCAGCTGAGAGGTAAATTTCTACTTATCTACCTCCTATCAGGAGAGACCTCAGGGCTGCATCTTTTGAGCGCAGTACTGAGCCTGATACCCGTTTCCAACCCCACTTACAAGTAAAACTAGCTAAAATGTGCCTGGCTGCTGTTCACTGAAAAGTTCATTCTGGGTACATTTTTGGCATACATTTGCTTCTCCCGGGTCAGCTGAGCAGCGAATTTCTACTTAACTACCTCCTATCAGGAATCTTTAGAGCGCAGTACTGAGCCTGAAAACCATTTACAACCCCACTTACAAGTAAAACTGGCTAAAATGTGCCTGGCTGCTGTTCACTGAAAAGCTCATTCTGCATACATTTTTGGCAGACATTTGCTCCTGCCGGGTCAGCTGAGCAGCGTATTTCCACTTAACTACCCCCTAATCAGGAGAGACCTCAGGGCTGCATCCTTTGAGCGCAGTACTGAGCCTGATACCCGTTTCCAACCCCACTTACAAGTAAAACTAGCTAAAATGTGCCTGGCTGCTGTTCACTGAAAAGCTCATTCTGGGTACATTTTTGGCATACATTTGCTTCTCCCGGGTCAGCTGAGCAGCGAGTTTCTACTTAACTACCTCCTATTAGGAGAGACCTCAGGGCTGCATCCTTTGCGCGCAGTACTGAGCCTGAATTAGCGTTTACAACCCCACTTACAAGTAAACTAGCTAAAACGTGCCTGGCTGCTGTTCACTGAAAAGCTCATTCTGGGTACATTTTTGGTATACATTTGCTTCTGCCGGGTCAGCTGAGCAGTGAATTTCTACTTAACTACCTCCTAATCAGGAGAGACCTCAGGGCTGCATCCTTTGAGCGCAGTACTGAACCTGATACCCGTTTCCAACCCCACTTACAAGTAAAACTAGCTAAAATGTGCCTGGCTGCTGTTCACTGAAAAGCTTATCTGCATACATTTTTGGCATATAGTTGCTCCTGCCGGGTCTGCTGAGCAGCAAATTTTTACTTAACTACCCCCTAATCAGGAGAGACCTCAGGGCTGCATCCTTTGAGCGCAGTACTGAGCCTGATACCCGTTTCCAACCCCACTTACAAGTAAAACTAGCTAAAATGTGCCTGGCTGCTGTTCACTGAAAACCTCATTCTGGGTACATTTTTGGCATACATTTGCTTCTCCCGGGTCAGCTGAGCAGCGAATTTCTACTTAACTACCTCCTATCAGGAGAGACCTCAGGGCTGCATCTTTTGAGCGCAGTACTGAGCCTGAAAACCGTTTCCAACCCCACTTACAAGTAAAACTAGCTAAAATGTGCCCGGCTGCTGTTCACTGAAAAGGTCATTCTGCATACATTTTTGGCATATATTTGCTCCTGCCGGGTCAGCTGAGCAGCAAATTTTTACTTAACTACCCCCTAATCAGGAGAGACCTCAGGGCTGCATCTTTTGAGCGCAGTACTGAGCCTGATACCCGTTTCCAACCCCACTTACAAGTAAAACTAGCTAAAATGTGCCTGGCTGCTGTTCACTGAAAAGTTCATTCTGGGTACATTTTTGGCATACATTTGCTTCTCCCGGGTCAGCTGAGCAGTGAATTTCTACTTAACTACCTCCTATCAGGAGAGACCTCAGGGCTGCATCTTTTGAGCGCAGTACTGAGCCTGATACCCGTTTCCAACCCCACTTACAAGTAAAACTAGCTAAAATGTGCCTGGCTGCTGTTCACTGAAAAGTTCATTCTGGGTACATTTTTGGCATACATTTGCTTCTCCCGGGTCAGCTGAGCAGCGAATTTCTACTTAACTACCTCCTATCAGGAGAGACCTCAGGGCTGCATCTTTAGAGCGCAGTACTGAGCCTGAAAACCATTTACAACCCCACTTACAAGTAAAACTGGCTAAAATGTGCCTGGCTGCTGTTCACTGAAAAGCTTATTCTGCATACATTTTTGGCATATATTTGCTCCTGCCGGGTCAGCTGAGCAGCAAATTTTTACTTAACTACCCCCTAATCAGGAGAGACCTCAGGGCTGCATCCTTTGAGCGCAGTACTGAGCCTGATACCCGTTTCCAACCCCACTTACAAGTAAAACTAGCTAAAATGTGCCTGGCTGCTGTTCACTGAAAAGCTCATTCTGGGTACATTTTTGGCATACATTTGCTTCTCCCGGGTCAGCTGAGCAGCGAGTTTCTACTTAACTACCCCCTAATCAGGAGAGACCTCAGGGCTGCATCTTTTGAGCGCAGTACTGAGCCTGATACCCGTTTCCAACCCCACTTACAAGTAAAACTAGCTAAAATGTGCCTGGCTGCTGTTCACTGAAAAGTTCATTCTGGGTACATTTTTGGCATACATTTGCTTCTCCCGGGTCAGCTGAGCAGTGAATTTCTACTTAACTACCTCCTATCAGGAGAGACCTCAGGGCTGCATCTTTTGAGCGCAGTACTGAGCCTGATACCCGTTTCCAACCCCACTTACAAGTAAAACTAGCTAAAATGTGCCTGGCTGCTGTTCACTGAAAAGTTCATTCTGGGTACATTTTTGGCATACATTTGCTTCTCCCGGGTCAGCTGAGCAGCGAATTTCTACTTAACTACCTCCTATCAGGAGAGACCTCAGGGCTGCATCTTTAGAGCGCAGTACTGAGCCTGAAAACCATTTACAACCCCACTTACAAGTAAAACTGGCTAAAATGTGCCTGGCTGCTGTTCACTGAAAAGCTTATTCTGCATACATTTTTGGCATATATTTGCTTCTGCCGGGTCAGCTGAGCAGCAAATTTTTACTTAACTACCCCCTAATCAGGAGAGACCTCAGGGCTGCATCCTTTGAGCGCAGTACTGAGCCTGATACCCGTTTCCAACCCCACTTACAAGTAAAACTAGCTAAAATGTGCCTGGCTGCTGTTCACTGAAAAGCTCATTCTGGGTACATTTTTGGCATACATTTGCTTCTCCCGGGTCAGCTGAACAGCGAATTTCTACTTAACTACCTCCTATCAGGAGAGACCTCAGGGCTGCATCTTTTGAGCGCAGTACTGAGCCTGAAAACCATTTACAAACCCACTTACACAAGTAAAACTAGCTAAACTGTGCCTGGCTGCTGTTCACTGAAAAGCTTATTCTGCATACATTTTTGGCATATATTTGCTCCTGCCGGGTCAGCTGAGCAGCAAATTTTTACTTAACTACCCCCTAATCAGGAGAGACCTCAGGGCTGCATCCTTTGAGCGCAGTACTGAGCCTGATACCCGTTTCCAACCCCACTTACAAGTAAAACTAGCTAAAATGTGCCTGGCTGCTGTTCACTGAAAAGCTCATTCTGGGTACATTTTTGGCATACATTTGCTTCTCCCGGGTCAGCTGAGCAGCGAGTTTCTACTTAACTACCTCCTATCAGGAGAGACCTCAGGGCTGCATCCTTTGAGCGCAGTACTGAGCCTGATACCCGTTTCCAACCCCACTTACAAGTAAAACTAGCTAAAATGTGCCTGGCTGCTGTTCACTGAAAAGCTCATTCTGGGTACATTTTTGGCATACATTTGCTTCTCCCGGGTCAGCTGAGCAGCGAATTTCTACTTAACTACCTCCTATCAGGAGAGACCTCAGGGCTGCATCTTTTGAGCGCAGTACTGAGCCTGAAAACCATTTACAAACCCACTTACACAAGTAAAACTAGCTAAACTGTGCCTGGCTGCTGTTCACTGAAAAGCTTATTCTGCATACATTTTTGGCATATATTTGCTCCTGCCGGGTCAGCTGAGCAGCAAATTTTTACTTAACTACCCCCTAATCAGGAGAGACCTCAGGGCTGCATCCTTTGAGCGCAGTACTGAGCCTGATACCCGTTTCCAACCCCACTTACAAGTAAAACTAGCTAAAATGTGCCTGGCTGCTGTTCACTGAAAAGCTCATTCTGGGTACATTTTTGGCATACATTTGCTTCTCCCGGGTCAGCTGAGCAGCGAATTTATACTTAACTACCTCCTATCAGGAGAGACCTCAGGGCTGCATCTTTTGAGCGCAGTACTGAGCCTGAAAACCATTTACAAACCCACTTACACAAGTAAAACTAGCTAAACTGTGCCTGGCTGCTGTTCACTGAAAAGCTTATTCTGCATACATTTTTGGCATATATTTGCTCCTGCCGGGTCAGCTGAGCAGCAAATTTTTACTTAACTACCCCCTAATCAGGAGAGACCTCAGGGCTGCATCCTTTGAGCGCAGTACTGAGCCTGATACCCGTTTCCAACCCCACTTACAAGTAAAACTAGCTAAAATGTGCCTGGCTGCTGTTCACTGAAAAGCTCATTCTGGGTACATTTTTGGCATACATTTGCTTCTCCCGGGTCAGCTGAGCAGCGAGTTTCTACTTAACTACCTCCTATCAGGAGAGACCTCAGGGCTGCATCCTTTGCGCGCAGTACTGAGCCTGAATTAGCGTTTACAACCCCACTTACAAGTAAACTAGCTAAAACGTGCCTGGCTGCTGTTCACTGAAAAGCTCATTCTGGGTACATTTTTGGTATACATTTGCTTCTGCCGGGTCAGCTGAGCAGTGAATTTCTACTTAACTACCTCCTATCAGGAGAGACCTCAGGGTTGCATCTTTTGAGCGCAGTACTGAGCCTGAAAACCGTTTACAACCCCACTTACAAGTAAAACTAGCTAAAATGTGCCTGGCTGCTGTTCACTGAAAAGCTTATTCTGCATACATTTTTGGCATATATTTGCTCCTGCCGGGTCAGCTGAGCAGCAAATTTTTACTTAACTACCCCCTAATCAGGAGAGACCTCAGGGCTGCATCCTTTGAGCGCAGTACTGAGCCTGATACCCGTTTCCAACCCCACTTACAAGTAAAACTAGCTAAAATGTGCCTGGCTGCTGTTCACTGAAAAGCTCATTCTGGGTACATTTTTGGCATACATTTGCTTCTCCCGGGTCAGCTGAGCAGCGAATTTCTACTTAACTACCTCCTATCAGGAGAACCTCAGGGCTGCATCTTTTGAGCGCAGTACGGAGCCTGAAAACCGTTTCCAACCCCACTTACAAGTAAAACTAGCTAAAATGTGCCTGGCTGCTGTTCACTGAAAAGGTCATTCTGGGTACATTTTTGGTATCTATTTGCTTCTGCCGGGTCAGCTGAGCAGTGAATTTCTACTTAACTACCTCCTATCAGGAGAGACCTCAGGGCTGCATCTTTTGAGCGCAGTACTGAGCCTGAAAACCGTTTACAACCCCACTTACAAGTAAAACTAGCTAAAATGTGCCTGGCTGCTGTTCACTGAAAAGTTCATTCTGCATACATTTTTGGCATATATTTGCTCCTGCCGGGTCAGCTGAGCAGCAAATTTTTACTTAACTACCCCCTAACAGGAGAGACCTCAGGGCTGCATCTTTTGAGCGCAGTACTGAGCCTGATACCCGTTTCCAACCCCACTTACAAGTAAAACTAGCTAAAATGTGCCTGGCTGCTGTTCACTGAAAAGTTCATTCTGGGTACATTTTTGGCATACATTTGCTTCTCCCGGGTCAGCTGAGCAGTGAATTTCTACTTAACTACCTCCTGTCAGGAGAGACCTCAGGGCTGCATCTTTTGAGCGCAGTACTGAGCCTGATACCCGTTTCCAACCCCACTTACAAGTAAAACTAGCTAAAATGTGCCTGGCTGCTGTTCACTGAAAAGTTCATTCTGGGTACATTTTTGGCATACATTTGCTTCTCCCGGGTCAGCTGAGCAGCGAATTTCTACTTAACTACCTCCTATCAGGAGAGACCTCAGGGCTGCATCTTTAGAGCGCAGTACTGAGCCTGAAAACCATTTACAACCCCACTTACAAGTAAAACAGGCTAAAATGTGCCTGGCTGCTGTTCACTGAAAAGCTCATTCTGCATACATTTTTGGCAGACATTTGCTCCTGCCGGGTCAGCTGAGCAGCGTATTTCCACTTAACTACCTCCTATCAGGAGAGACCTCAGGGCTGCATCTTTTGAGCGCAGTACTGAGCCTGATACCCGTTTCCAACCCCACTTACAAGTAAAACTAGCTAAAATGTGCCTGGCTGCTGTTCACTAAAAAGCTCATTCTGTGTACATTTTTGGCATACATTTGCTTCTCCCGGGTCAGCTGAGCAGCGAATTTCTACTTAACTACCTCCTATCAGGAGAGACCTCAGGGCTGCATCTTTTGAGCGCAGTACTGAGCCTGAAAACCATTTACAAACCCACTTACACAAGTAAAACTAGCTAAAATGTACCTAGCTGCTGTTCACTGAAAAGCTTATTCTGCATACATTTTTGGCATATATTTGCTCCTGCCGGGTCAGCTGAGCAGCAAATTTTTACTTAACTACCCCCTAATCAGGAGAGACCTCAGGGCTGCATCCTTTGAGCGCAGTACTGAGCCTGATACCCGTTTCCAACCCCACTTACAAGTAAAACTAGCTAAAATGTGCCTGGCTGCTGTTCACTGAAAAGCTCATTCTGGGTACATTTTTGGCATACATTTGCTTCTCCCGGGTCAGCTGAGCAGCGAGTTTCTACTTAACTACCTCCTATCAGGAGAGACCTCAGGGCTGCATCCTTTGCGCGCAGTACTGAGCCTGAATTAGCATTTACAACCCCACTTACAAGTAAATTAGCTAAAACGTGCCTGGCTGCTGTTCACTGAAAAGCTCATTCTGGGTACATTTTTGGTATACATTTGCTTCTGCCGGGTCAGCTGAGCAGTGAATTTCTACTTAACTACCCCCTATCAGGAGAGACCTCAGGGTTGCATCTTTTGAGCGCAGTACTGAGCCTGAAAACCGTTTACAACCCCACTTACAAGTAAAACTAGCTAAAATGTGCCTGGCTGCTGTTCACTGAAAAGCTTATTCTGCATACGTTTTTGGCATATATTTGCTCCTGCCGGGTCAGCTGAGCAGCAAATTTTCACTTAACTACCCCCTAATCAGGAGAGACCTCAGGGCTGCATCTTTTGAGCGCAGTACTGAGCCTGATACCCGTTTCCAACCCCACTTACAAGTAAAACTAGCTAAAATGTGCCTGGCTGCTGCTCACTGAAAAGTTCATTCTGGGTACATTTTTGGCATACATTTGCTTCTCCCGGGTCAGCTGAGCAGTGAATTTCTACTTAACTACCTCCTAATCAGGAGAGACCTCAGGGCTGCATCCTTTGAGCGCAGTACTGAGCCTGCTACCCGTTTCCAACCCCACTTACAAGTAAAACTAGCTAAAATGTGCCTGGCTGCTGTTCACTGAAAAGTTCATTCTGGGTACATTTTTGGCAGACATTTGCTTCTCCCGGGTCAGCTGAGCAGCGAATTTCTACTTAACTACCTCCTATCAGGAGAGACCTCAGGGCTGCATCTTTAGAGCGCAGTACTGAGCCTGAAAACCATTTAGAACCCCACTTACAAGTAAAACTGGCTAAAATGTGCCTGGCTGCTGTTCACTGAAAAGCTCATCCTGCATACATTTTTGGCAGACATTTGCTCCTGCCTGGTCAGCTGAGCAGCGTATTTCCACTTAACTACCTCCTATCAGGAGAGACCTCAGGGCTGCATCTTTTGAGCGCAGTACTGAGCCTGATACCCGTTTCCAACCCCACTTACAAGTAAAACTAGCTAAAATGTGCCTGGCTGCTGTTCACTAAAAAGCTCATTCTGTGTACATTTTTGGCATACATTTGCTTCTCCCGGGTCAGCTGAGCAGCGAATTTTTACTTAACTACCTCCTATCAGGAGAAACCTCAGGGCTGCATCTTTTGAGCGCAGTACTGAGCCTGAAAACCATTTACAAACCCACTTACACAAGTAAAACTAGCTAAAATGTGCCTGGCTGCTGTTCACTGAAAAGTTCATTCTGGGTACATTTTTAGCATACATTTGCTTCTCCCGGGTCACCTGAGCAGCAAATTTCTACTTAACTACCTCCTATCAGGAGAGACCTCAGGGCTGCATCTTTAGAGCGCAGTACTGAGCCTGAAAACCATTTACAACCCCACTTACAAGTAAAACTGGCTAAAATGTGCCTGGCTGCTGTTCACTGAAAAGCTTATTCTGCATACATTTTTGGCATATATTTGCTCCTGCCGGGTCAGCTGAGCAGCAAATTTTTACTTAACTACCCCCTAATCAGGAGAGACCTCAGGGCTGCATCCTTTGAGCGCAGTACTGAGCCTGATACCCGTTTCCAACCCCACTTACAAGTAAAACTAGCTAAAATGTGCCTGGCTGCTGTTCACTGAAAAGCTCATTCTGGGTACATTTTTGGCATACATTTGCTTCTCCCGGGTCAGCTGAGCAGCGAGTTTCTACTTAACTACCTCCTATCAGGAGAGACCTCAGGGCTGCATCCTTTGCGCGCAGTACTGAGCCTGAATTAGCGTTTACAACCCCACTTACAAGTAAACTAGCTAAAACGTGCCTGGCTGCTGTTCACTGAAAAGCTCATTCTGGGTACATTTTTGGTATACATTTGCTTCTGCCGGGTCAGCTGAGCAGTGAATTTCTACTTAACTACCTCCTATCAGGAGAGACCTCAGGGCTGCATCTTTTGAGCGCAGTACTGAGCCTGAAAACCGTTTACAACCCCACTTACAAGTAAAACTAGCTAAAATGTGCCTGGCTGCTGTTCACTGAAAAGCTTATTCTGCATACATTTTTGGCATATATTTGCTCCTGCCGGGTCAGCTGAGCAGCACATTTTTACTTAACTACCCCCTAATCAGGAGAGACCTCAGGGCTGCATCCTTTGAGCGCAGTACTGAGCCTGATACCCGTTTCCAACCCCACTTACAAGTAAAACTAGCTAAAATGTGCCTGGCTGCTGTTCACTGAAAAGCTCATTCTGGGTACATTTTTGGCATACATTTGCTTCTCCCGGGTCAGCTGAGCAGCGAATTTCTACTTAACTACCTCCTATCAGGAGAGACCTCAGGGCTGCATCTTTTGAGCGCAGTACTGAGCCTGAAAACCGTTTCCAACCCCACTTACAAGTAAAACTAGCTAAAATGTGCCTGGCTGCTGTTCACTGAAAAGGTCATTCTGGGTACATTTTTGGTATACATTTGCTTCTGCCGGGTCAGCTGAGCAGTGAATTTCTACTTAACTACCTCCTATCAGGAGAGACCTCAGGGCTGCATCTTTTGAGCGCAGTACTGAGCCTGAAAACCGTTTACAACCCCACTTACAAGTAAAACTAGCTAAAATGTGCCTGGCTGCTGTTCACTGAAAAGCTTATTCTGCATACATTTTTGGCATATATTTGCTCCTGCCGGGTCAGCTGAGCAGCAAATTTTTACTTAACTACCCCCTAATCAGGAGAGACCTCAGGGCTGCATCCTTTGAGCGCAGTACTGAGCCTGATACCCGTTTCCAACCCCACTTACAAGTAAAACTAGCTAAAATGTGCCTGGCTGCTGTTCACTGAAAAGCTCATTCTGGGTACATTTTTGGCATACATTTGCTTCTCCCGGGTCAGCTGAGCAGCGAATTTCTACTTAACTACCTCCTATCAGGAGAGACCTCAGGGCTGCATCTTTTGAGCGCAGTACTGAGCCTGAACAACCGTTTCCAACCCCACTTACAAGTAAAACTAGCTAAAATGTGCCTGGCTGCTGTTCACTGAAAAGGTCATCTGGGTACATATTTGGTATACATTTGCTTCTGCCGGGTCAGCTGAGCAGTGAATTTCTACTTAACTACCTCCTATCAGGAGAGACCTCAGGGCTGCATCTTTAGAGCGCAGTACTGAGCCTGAAAACAATTTACAACCCCACTTACAAGTAAAACTGGCTAAAATGTGCCTGGCTGCTGTTCACTGAAAAGCTCATTCTGCATACATTTTTGGCAGACATTTGCTCCTGCCGGGTCAGCTGAGCAGTGTATTTCCACTTAACTACCCCCTAATCAGGAGAGACCTCAGGGCTGCATCCTTTGAGCGCAGTACTGAGCCTGATACCCGTTTCCAACCCCACTTACAAGTAAAACTAGCTAAAATGTGCCTGGCTGCTGTTCACTGAAAAGCTCATTCTGGGTACATTTTTGGCATACATTTGCTTCTCCCGGGTCAGCTGAGCAGCGAGTTTCTACTTAACTACCTCCTATCAGGAGAGACCTCAGGGCTGCATCCTTTGCGCGCAGTACTGAGCCTGAATTAGCGTTTACAACCCCACTTACAAGTAAATTAGCTAAAACGTGCCTGGCTGCTGTTCACTGAAAAGCTCATTCTGGGTACATTTTTGGTATACATTTGCTTCTGCCGGGTCAGCTGAGCAGTGAATTTCTACTTAACTACCTCCTATCAGGAGAGACCTCAGGGCTGCATCTTTTGAGCGCAGTACTGAGCCTGAAAACCGTTTACAACCCCACTTACAAGTAAAACTAGCTAAAATGTGCCTGGCTGCTGTTCACTGAAAAGCTTATTCTGCATACATTTTTGGCATATATTTGCTCCTACCGGGTCAGCTGAGCAGCAAATTTTCACTTAACTACCCCCTAATCAGGAGAGAACTCAGGGCTGCATCTTTTGAGCGCAGTACTGAGCCTGATACCCGTTTCCAACCCCACTTACAAGTAAAACGAGCTAAAATGTGCCTGGCTGCTGTTCACTGAAAAGTTCATTCTGGGTACATTTTTGGCATACATTTGCTTCTCCCGGGTCAGCTGAGCAGTGAATTTCTACTTAACTACCTCCTATCAGGAGAGACCTCAGGGCTGCATCTTTTGAGCGCAGTACTGAGCCTGATACCCGTTTCCAACCCCACTTACAAGTAAAACTAGCTAAAATGTGCCTGGCTGCTGTTCACTGAAAAGTTCATTCTGGGTACATTTTTGGCATACATTTGCTTCTCCCGGGTCAGCTGAGCAGCGAATTTCTACTTAACTACCTCCTATCAGGAGAGACCTCAGGGCTGCATCTTTAGAGCGCAGTACTGAGCCTGATACCCGTTTCCAACCCCACTTACAAGTAAAACTAGCTAAAATGTGCCTGGCTGCTGTTCACTGAAAAGCTCATTCTGGGTACATTTTTGGCATACATTTGCTTCTCCCGGGTCAGCTGAGCAGCGTATTTCCACTTAACTACCTCCTATCAGGAGAGACCTCAGGGCTGCATCTTTTGAGCGCAGTACTGAGCCTGATACCCGTTTCCAACCCCACTTACAAGTAAAACTAGCTAAAATGTGCCTGGCTGCTGTTCACTAAAAAGCTCATTCTGTGTACATTTTTGGCATACATTTGCTTCTCCCGGGTCAGCTGAGCAGCGAATTTCTACTTAACTACCTCCTATCAGGAGAGACCTCAGGGCTGCATCTTTTGAGCGCAGTACTGAGCCTGAAAACCATTTACAAACCCAGTTACACAAGTAAAGCTAGCTAAAATGTGCCTGGCTGCTGTTCACTGAAAAGCTTATTCTGCATACATTTTTGGCATATATTTGCTCCTGCCGGGTCAGCTGAGCAGCAAATTTTTACTTAACTACCCCCTAATCAGGAGAGACCTCAGGGCTGCATCCTTTGAGCGCAGTACTGAGCCTGATACCCGTTTCCAACCCCACTTACAAGTAAAACTAGCTAAAATGTGCCTGGCTGCTGTTCACTGAAAAGCTCATTCTGGGTACATTTTTGGCATACATTTGCTTCTCCCGGGTCAGCTGAGCAGCGAGTTTCTACTTAACTACCTCCTATCAGGAGAGACCTCAGGGCTGCATCCTTTGCGCGCAGTACTGAGCCTGAATTAGCGTTTACAACCCCACTTACAAGTAAACTAGCTAAAACGTGCCTGGCTGCTGTTCACTGAAAAGCTCATTCTGGGTACATTTTTGGTATACATTTGCTTCTGCCGGGTCAGCTGAGCAGTGAATTTCTACTTAACTACCTCCTATCAGGAGAGACCTCAGGGTTGCATCTTTTGAGCGCAGTACTGAGCCTGAAAACCGTTTACAACCCCACTTACAAGTAAAACTAGCTAAAATGTGCCTGGCTGCTGTTCACTGAAAAGCTTATTCTGCATACATTTTTGGCATATATTTGCTCCTGCCGGGTCAGCTGAGCAGCAAATTTTTACTTAACTACCCCCTAATCAGGAGAGACCTCAGGGCTGCATCCTTTGAGCGCAGTACTGAGCCTGATACCCGTTTCCAACCCCACTTACAAGTAAAACTAGCTAAAATGTGCCTGGCTGCTGTTCACTGAAAAGCTCATTCTGGGTACATTTTTGGCATACATTTGCTTCTCCCGGGTCAGCTGAGCAGCGAATTTCTACTTAACTACCTCCTATCAGGAGAGACCTCAGGGCTGCATCTTTTGAGCGCAGTACTGAGCCTGAAAACCGTTTCCAACCCCACTTACAAGTAAAACTAGCTAAAATGTGCCTGGCTGCTGTTCACTGAAAAGGTCATTCTGGGTACATTTTTGGTATACATTTGCTTCTGCCGGGTCAGCTGAGCAGTGAATTTCTACTTAACTACCTCCTATCAGGAGAGACCTCAGGGCTGCATCTTTTGAGCGCAGTACTGAGCCTGAAAACCGTTTACAACCCCACTTACAAGTAAAACTAGCTAAAATGTGCCTGGCTGCTGTTCACTGAAAAGTTCATTCTGGGTACATTTTTGGCATACATTTGCTTCTCCCGGGTCAGCTGAGCAGCGAATTTCTACTTAACTACCTCCTATCAGGAGAGACCTCAGGGCTGCATCTTTTGAGCGCAGTACTGAGCCTGAAAACCGTTTCCAACCCCACTTACAAGTAAAACTAGCTAAAATGTGCCTGGCTGCTGTTCACTGAAAAGGTCATTCTGGGTACATTTTTGGTATACATTTGCTTCTGCCGGGTCAGCTGAGCAGTGAATTTCTACTTAACTACCTCCTATCAGGAGAGACCTCAGGGCTGCATCTTTTGAGCGCAGTACTGAGCCTGATACCCGTTTCCAACCCCACTTACAAGTAAAACTAGCTAAAATGTGCCTGGCTGCTGTTCACTGAAAAGTTCATTCTGGGTACATTTTTGGCATACATTTGCTTCTCCCGGGTCAGCTGAGCAGTGAATTTCTACTTAACTACCTCCTATCAGGAGAGACCTCAGGGCTGCATCTTTTGAGCGCAGTACTGAGCCTGATACCCGTTTCCAACCCCACTTACAAGTAAAACTAGCTAAAATGTGCCTGGCTGCTGTTCACTGAAAAGTTCATTCTGGGCACATTTTTGGCATACATTTGCTTCTCCCGGGTCAGCTGAGCAGCGTATTTCCACTTAACTACCTCCTATCAGGAGAGACCTCAGGGCTGCATCTTTTGAGCGCAGTACTGAGCCTGATACCCGTTTCCAACCCCACTTACAAGGCTGCTGTTCACTAAAAAGCTCATTCTGTGTACATTTTTGGCATACATTTGCTTCTCCCGGGTCAGCTGAGCAGCGAATTTCTACTTAACTACCTCCTATCAGGAGAGACCTCAGGGCTGCATCTTTTGAGCGCAGTACTGAGCCTGAAAACCATTTACAAACCCACTTACACAAGTAAAACTAGCTAAAATGTGCCTGGCTGCTGTTCACTGAAAAGCTTATTCTGCATACATTTTTGGCATATATTTGCTCCTGCCGGGTCAGCTGAGCAGCAAATTTTTACTTAACTACCCCCTAATCAGGAGAGACCTCAGGGCTGCATCCTTTGAGCGCAGTACTGAGCCTGATACCCATTTCCAACCCCACTTACAAGTAAAACTAGCTAAAATGTGCCTGGCTGCTGTTCACTGAAAAGCTCATTCTGGGTACATTTTTGGCATACATTTGCTTCTCCCGGGTCAGCTGAGCAGCGAGTTTCTACTTAACTACCTCCTATCAGGAGAGACCTCAGGGCTGCATCCTTTGCGCGCAGTACTGAGCCTGAATTAGCGTTTACAACCCCACTTACAAGTAAACTAGCTAAAACGTGCCTGGCTGCTGTTCACTGAAAAGCTCATTCTGGGTACATTTTTGGTATACATTTGCTTCTGCCGGGTCAGCTGAGCAGTGAATTTCTACTTAACTACCTCCTATCAGGAGAGACCTCAGGGCTGCATCTTTTGAGCGCAGTACCGAGCCTGAAAACCGTTTACAACCCCACTTACAAGTAAAACTAGCTAAAATGTGCCTGGCTGCTGTTCACTGAAAAGCTTATTCTGCATACATTTTTGGCATATATTTGCTCCTGCCGGGTCAGCTGAGCAGCAAATTTTTACTTAACTACCCCCTAATCAGGAGAGACCTCAGGGCTGCATCCTTTGAGCGCAGTACTGAGCCTGATACCCGTTTCCAACCCCACTTACAAGTAAAACTAGCTAAAATGTGCCTGGCTGCTGTTCACTGAAAAGCTCATTCTGGGTACATTTTTGGCATACATTTGCTTCTCCCGGGTCAGCTGAGCAGCGAATTTCTACTTAACTACCTCCTATCAGGAGAGACCTCAGGGCTGCATCTTTTGAGCGCAGTACTGAGCCTGAAAACCGTTTCCAACCCCACTTACAAGTAAAACTAGCTAAAATGTGCCTGGCTGCTGTTCACTGAAAAGGTAATCTGGGTACATATTTGGTATACATTTGCTTCTGCCGGGTCAGCTGAGCAGTGAATTTCTACTTAACTACCTCCTATCAGGAGAGACCTCAGGGCTGCATCTTTAGAGCGCAGTACTGAGCCTGAAAACCATTTACAACCCCACTTACAAGTAAAACTGGCTAAAATGTGCCTGGCTGCTGTTCACTGAAAAGCTCATTCTGCATACATTTTTGGCAGACATTTGCTCCTGCTGGGTCAGCTGAGCAGTGTATTTCCACTTAACTACCCCCTAATCAGGAGAGACCTCAGGGCTGCATCCTTTGAGCGCAGTACTGAGCCTGATACCCGATTCCAACCCCACTTACAAGTAAAACTAGCTAAAATGTGCCTGGCTGCTGTTCACTGAAAAGCTCATTCTGGGTACATTTTTGGCATACATTTGCTTCTCCCGGGTCAGCTGAGCAGCGAGTTTCTACTTAACTACCTCCTATCAGGAGAGACCTCAGGGCTGCATCCTTTGCGCGCAGTACTGAGCCTGAATTAGCGTTTACAACCCCACTTACAAGTAAATTAGCTAAAACGTGCCTGGCTGCTGTTCACTGAAAAGCTCATTCTGGGTACATTTTTGGTATACATTTGCTTCTGCCGGGTCAGCTGAGCAGTGAATTTCTACTTAACTACCTCCTATCAGGAGAGACCTCAGGGCTGCATCTTTTGAGCGCAGTACTGAGCCTGAAAACCGTTTACAACCCCACTTACAAGTAAAACTAGCTAAAATGTGCCTGGCTGCTGTTCACTGAAAAGTTCATTCTGGGTACATTTTTGGCATACATTTGCTTCTCCCGGGTCAGCTGAGCAGCGAATTTCTACTTAACTACCTCCTATCAGGAGAGACCTCAGGGCTGCATCTTTTGAGCGCAGTACTGAGCCTGAAAACCGTTTCCAACCCCACTTACAAGTAAAACTAGCTAAAATGTGCCTGGCTGCTGTTCACTGAAAAGGTCATTCTGGGTACATTTTTGGTATACATTTGCTTCTGCCGGGTCAGCTGAGCAGTGAATTTCTACTTAACTACCTCCTATCAGGAGAGACCTCAGGGCTGCATCTTTTGAGCGCAGTACTGAGCCTGATACCCGTTTCCAACCCCACTTACAAGTAAAACTAGCTAAAATGTGCCTGGCTGCTGTTCACTGAAAAGTTCATTCTGGGTACATTTTTGGCATACATTTGCTTCTCCCGGGTCAGCTGAGCAGTGAATTTCTACTTAACTACCTCCTATCAGGAGAGACCTCAGGGCTGCATCTTTTGAGCGCAGTACTGAGCCTGATACCCGTTTCCAACCCCACTTACAAGTAAAACTAGCTAAAATGTGCCTGGCTGCTGTTCACTGAAAAGTTCATTCTGGGTACATTTTTGGCATACATTTGCTTCTCCCGGGTCAGCTGAGCAGCGTATTTCCACTTAACTACCTCCTATCAGGAGAGACCTCAGGGCTGCATCTTTTGAGCGCAGTACTGAGCCTGATACCCGTTTCCAACCCCACTTACAAGGCTGCTGTTCACTAAAAAGCTCATTCTGTGTACATTTTTGGCATACATTTGCTTCTCCCGGGTCAGCTGAGCAGCGAATTTCTACTTAACTACCTCCTATCAGGAGAGACCTCAGGGCTGCATCTTTTGAGCGCAGTACTGAGCCTGAAAACCATTTACAAACCCACTTACACAAGTAAAACTAGCTAAAATGTGCCTGGCTGCTGTTCACTGAAAAGCTTATTCTGCATACATTTTTGGCATATATTTGCTCCTGCCGGGTCAGCTGAGCAGCAAATTTTTACTTAACTACCTCCTAATCAGGAGAGACCTCAGGGCTGCATCCTTTGAGCGCAGTACTGAGCCTGATACCCGTTTCCAACCCCACTTACAAGTAAAACTAGCTAAAATGTGCCTGGCTGCTGTTCACTGAAAAGCTCATTCTGGGTACATTTTTGGCATACATTTGCTTCTCCCGGGTCAGCTGAGCAGCGAGTTTCTACTTAACTACCTCCTATCAGGAGAGACCTCAGGGCTGCATCCTTTGCGCGCAGTACTGAGCCTGAATTAGCGTTTACAACCCCACTTACAAGTAAACTAGCTAAAACGTGCCTGGCTGCTGTTCACTGAAAAGCTCATTCTGGGTACATTTTTGGTATACATTTGCTTCTGCCGGGTCAGCTGAGCAGTGAATTTCTACTTAACTACCTCCTATCAGGAGAGACCTCAGGGCTGCATCTTTTGAGCGCAGTACCGAGCCTGAAAACCGTTTACAACCCCACTTACAAGTAAAACTAGCTAAAATGTGCCTGGCTGCTGTTCACTGAAAAGCTTATTCTGCATACATTTTTGGCATATATTTGCTCCTGCCGGGTCAGCTGAGCAGCAAATTTTTACTTAACTACCCCCTAATCAGGAGAGACCTCAGGGCTGCATCCTTTGAGCGCAGTACTGAGCCTGATACCCGTTTCCAACCCCACTTACAAGTAAAACTAGCTAAAATGTGCCTGGCTGCTGTTCACTGAAAAGCTCATTCTGGGTACATTTTTGGCATACATTTGCTTCTCCCGGGTCAGCTGAGCAGCGAATTTCTACTTAACTACCTCCTATCAGGAGAGACCTCAGGGCTGCATCTTTTGAGCGCAGTACTGAGCCTGAAAACCGTTTCCAACCCCACTTACAAGTAAAACTAGCTAAAATGTGCCTGGCTGCTGTTCACTGAAAAGGTAATCTGGGTACATATTTGGTATACATTTGCTTCTGCCGGGTCAGCTGAGCAGTGAATTTCTACTTAACTACCTCCTATCAGGAGAGACCTCAGGGCTGCATCTTTAGAGCGCAGTACTGAGCCTGAAAACCATTTACAACCCCACTTACAAGTAAAACTGGCTAAAATGTGCCTGGCTGCTGTTCACTGAAAAGCTCATTCTGCATACATTTTTGGCAGACATTTGCTCCTGCCGGGTCAGCTGAGCAGTGTATTTCCACTTAACTACCCCCTAATCAGGAGAGACCTCAGGGCTGCATCCTTTGAGCGCAGTACTGAGCCTGATACCCGATTCCAACCCCACTTACAAGTAAAAGTAGCTAAAATGTGCCTGGCTGCTGTTCACTGAAAAGCTCATTCTGGGTACATTTTTGGTATACATTTGCTTCTCCCGGGTCAGCTGAGCAGCGAGTTTCTACTTAACTACCTCCTATCAGGAGAGACCTCAGGGCTGCATCCTTTGCGCGCAGTACTGAGCCTGAATTAGCGTTTACAACCCCACTTACAAGTAAATTAGCTAAAACGTGCCTGGCTGCTGTTCACTGAAAAGCTCATTCTGGGTACATTTTTGGTATACATTTGCTTCTGCCGGGTCAGCTGAGCAGTGAATTTCTACTTAACTACCTCCTATCAGGAGAGACCTCAGGGCTGCATCTTTTGAGCGCAGTACTGAGCCTGAAAACCGTTTACAACCCCACTTACAAGTAAAACTAGCTAAAATGTGCCTGGCTGCTGTTCACTGAAAAGCTTATTCTGCATACATTTTTGGCATATATTTGCTCCTGCCGGGTCAGCTGAGCAGCAAATTTTCACTTAACTACCCCCTAATCAGGAGAGACCTCAGGGCTGCATCTTTTTAGCGCAGTACTGAGCCTGATACCCGTTTCCAACCCCACTTACAAGTAAAACTAGCTAAAATGTGCCTGGCTGCTGTTCACTGAAAAGTTCATTCTGGTTACATTTTTGGCATACATTTGCTTCTCCCGGGTCAGCTGAGCAGTGAATTTCTACTTAACTACCTCCTATCAGGAGAGACCTCAGGGCTGCATCTTTTGAGCGCAGTACTGAGCCTGATACCCGTTTCCAACCCCACTTACAAGTAAAACTAGCTAAAATGTGCCTGGCTGCTGTTCACTGAAAAGTTCATTCTGGGTACATTTTTGGCATACATTTGCTTCTCCCGGGTCAGCTGAGCAGCGAATTTCTACTTAACTACCTCCTATCAGGAGAGACCTCAGGGCTGCATCTTTAGAGCGCAGTACTGAGCCTGATACCCGTTTCCAACCCCACTTACAAGTAAAACTAGCTAAAATGTGCCTGGCTGCTGTTCACTGAAAAGTTCATTCTGGGTACATTTTTGGCATACATTTGCTTCTCCCGGGTCAGCTGAGCAGCGTATTTCCACTTAACTACCTCCTATCAGGAGAGACCTCAGGGCTGCATCTTTTGAGCGCAGTACTGAGCCTGATACCCGTTTCCAACCCCACTTACAAGTAAAACTAGCTAAAATGTGCCTGGCTGCTGTTCACTGAAAAGCTCATTCTGGGTACATTTTTGGCATACATTTGCTTCTCCCGGGTCAGCTGAGCAGCGAATTTCTACTTAACTACCTCCTATCATGAGAGACCTCAGGGCTGCATCTTTTGAGCGCAGTACTGAGCCTGAAAACCGTTTCCAACCCCACTTACAAGTAAAACTAGCTAAAATGTGCCTGGCTGCTGTTCACTGAAAAGGTCATTCTGGGTACATTTTTGGCATACATTTGCTTCTGCCGGGTCAGCTGAGCAGTGAATTTCTACTTAACTACCTCCTATCAGGAGAGACCTCAGGGTTGCATCTTTTGAGCGCAGTACTGAGCCTGAAAACCATTTACAAACCCACTTACACAAGTAAAACTAGCTAAAATGTGCCTGGCTGCTGTTCACTGAAAAGCTTATTCTGCATACATTTTTGGCATATATTTGCTCCTGCCGGGTCAGCTGAGCAGCAAATTTTTACTTAACTACCCCCTAATCAGGAGAGACCTCAGGGCTGCATCCTTTGAGCGCAGTACTGAGCCTGATACCCGTTTCCAACCCCACTTACAAGTAAAACTAGCTAAAATGTGCCTGGCTGCTGTTCACTGAAAAGCTCATTCTGGGTACATTTTTGGCATACATTTGCTTCTCCCGGGTCAGCTGAGCAGCGAGTTTCTACTTAACTACCTCCTATCAGGAGAGACCTCAGGGCTGCATCCTTTGCGCGCAGTACTGAGCCTGAATTAGCGTTTACAACCCCACTTACAAGTAAACTAGCTAAAACGTGCCTGGCTGCTGTTCACTGAAAAGCTCATTCTGGGTACATTTTTGGTATACATTTGCTTCTGCCGGGTCAGCTGAGCAGCAAATTTTTACTTAACTACCCCCTAATCAGGAGAGACCTCAGGGCTGCATCCTTTGAGCGCAGTACTGAGCCTGATACCCGTTTCCAACCCCACTTACAAGTAAAACTAGCTAAAACGTGCCTGGCTGCTGTTCACTGAAAAGCTCATTCTGGGTACATTTTTGGTATACATTTGCTTCTGCCGGGTCAGCTGAGCAGTGAATTTCTACTTAACTACCTCCTATCAGGAGAGACCTCAGGGCTGCATCTTTTGAGCGCAGTACTGAGCCTGAAAACCGTTTACAACCCCACTTACAAGTAAAACTAGCTAAAATGTGCCTGGCTGCTGTTCACTGAAAAGCTTATTCTGCATACATTTTTGGCATATATTTGCTCCTGCCGGGTCAGCTGAGCAGCAAATTTTTACTTAACTACCCCCTAATCAGGAGAGACCTCAGGGCTGCATCTTTTGAGCGCAGTACTGAGCCTGAAAACCGTTTACAACCCCACTTACAAGTAAAACTAGCTAAAATGTGCCTGGCTGCTGTTCACTGAAAAGTTCATTCTGGGTACATTTTTGGCATACATTTGCTTCTCCCGGGTCAGCTGAGCAGCGTATTTCCACTTAACTACCTCCTATCAGGAGAGACCTCAGGGCTGCATCTTTTGAGCGCAGTACTGAGCCTGATACCCGTTTCCAACCCCACTTACAAGGCTGCTGTTCACTAAAAAGCTCATTCTGTGTACATTTTTGGCATACATTTGCTTCTCCCGGGTCAGCTGAGCAGCAAATTTCTACTTAACTACCTCCTATCAGGAGAGACCTCAGGGCTGCATCTTTTGAGCGCAGTACTGAGCCTGAAAACCATTTACAAACCCACTTACACAAGTAAAACTAGCTAAAATGTGCCTGGCTGCTGTTCACTGAAAAGCTTATTCTGCATACATTTTTGGCATATATTTGCTCCTGCCGGGTCAGCTGAGCAGCAAATTTTTACTTAACTACCCCCTAATCAGGAGAGACCTCAGGGCTGCATCCTTTGAGCGCAGTACTGAGCCTGATACCCGTTTCCAACCCCACTTACAAGTAAAACTAGCTAAAATGTGCCTGGCTGCTGTTCACTGAAAAGCTCATTCTGGGTACATTTTTGGCATACATTTGCTTCTCCCGGGTCAGCTGAGCAGCGAGTTTCTACTTAACTACCTCCTATCAGGAGAGACCTCAGGGCTGCATCCTTTGCGCGCAGTACTGAGCCTGAATTAGCGTTTACAACCCCACTTACAAGTAAACTAGCTAAAACGTGCCTGGCTGCTGTTCACTGAAAAGCTCATTCTGGGTACATTTTTGGTATACATTTGCTTCTGCCGGGTCAGCTGAGCAGCAAATTTTTACTTAACTACCCCCTAATCAGGAGAGACCTCAGGGCTGCATCCTTTGAGCGCAGTACTGAGCCTGATACCCGTTTCCAACCCCACTTACAAGTAAAACTAGCTAAAACGTGCCTGGCTGCTGTTCACTGAAAAGCTCATTCTGGGTACATTTTTGGTATACATTTGCTTCTGCCGGGTCAGCTGAGCAGTGAATTTCTACTTAACTACCTCCTATCAGGAGAGACCTCAGGGCTGCATCTTTTGAGCGCAGTACTGAGCCTGAAAACCGTTTACAACCCCACTTACAAGTAAAACTAGCTAAAATGTGCCTGGCTGCTGTTCACTGAAAAGCTTATTCTGCATACATTTTTGGCATATATTTGCTCCTGCCGGGTCAGCTGAGCAGCACATTTTTACTTAACTACCCCCTAATCAGGAGAGACCTCAGGGCTGCATCCTTTGAGCGCAGTACTGAGCCTGATACCCGTTTCCAACCCCACTTACAAGTAAAACTAGCTAAAATGTGCCTGGCTGCTGTTCACTGAAAAGCTCATTCTGGGTACATTTTTGGCATACATTTGCTTCTCCCGGGTCAGCTGAGCAGCGAATTTCTACTTAACTACCTCCTATCAGGAGAGACCTCAGGGCTGCATCTTTTGAGCGCAGTACTGAGCCTGAAAACCGTTTCCAACCCCACTTACAAGTAAAACTAGCTAAAATGTGCCTGGCTGCTGTTCACTGAAAAGGTCATTCTGGGTACATTTTTGGTATACATTTGCTTCTGCCGGGTCAGCTGAGCAGTGAATTTCTACTTAACTACCTCCTATCAGGAGAGACCTCAGGGCTGCATCTTTTGAGCGCAGTACTGAGCCTGAAAACCGTTTACAACCCCACTTACAAGTAAAACTAGCTAAAATGTGCCTGGCTGCTGTTCACTGAAAAGCTTATTCTGCATACATTTTTGGCATATATTTGCTCCTGCCGGGTCAGCTGAGCAGCAAATTTTTACTTAACTACCCCCTAATCAGGAGAGACCTCAGGGCTGCATCCTTTGAGCGCAGTACTGAGCCTGATACCCGTTTCCAACCCCACTTACAAGTAAAACTAGCTAAAATGTGCCTGGCTGCTGTTCACTGAAAAGCTCATTCTGGGTACATTTTTGGCATACATTTGCTTCTCCCGGGTCAGCTGAGCAGCGAATTTCTACTTAACTACCTCCTATCAGGAGAGACCTCAGGGCTGCATCTTTTGAGCGCAGTACTGAGCCTGAACAACCGTTTCCAACCCCACTTACAAGTAAAACTAGCTAAAATGTGCCTGGCTGCTGTTCACTGAAAAGGTCATCTGGGTACATATTTGGTATACATTTGCTTCTGCCGGGTCAGCTGAGCAGTGAATTTCTACTTAACTACCTCCTATCAGGAGAGACCTCAGGGCTGCATCTTTAGAGCGCAGTACTGAGCCTGAAAACAATTTACAACCCCACTTACAAGTAAAACTGGCTAAAATGTGCCTGGCTGCTGTTCACTGAAAAGCTCATTCTGCATACATTTTTGGCAGACATTTGCTCCTGCCGGGTCAGCTGAGCAGTGTATTTCCACTTAACTACCCCCTAATCAGGAGAGACCTCAGGGCTGCATCCTTTGAGCGCAGTACTGAGCCTGATACCCGTTTCCAACCCCACTTACAAGTAAAACTAGCTAAAATGTGCCTGGCTGCTGTTCACTGAAAAGCTCATTCTGGGTACATTTTTGGCATACATTTGCTTCTCCCGGGTCAGCTGAGCAGCGAGTTTCTACTTAACTACCTCCTATCAGGAGAGACCTCAGGGCTGCATCCTTTGCGCGCAGTACTGAGCCTGAATTAGCGTTTACAACCCCACTTACAAGTAAATTAGCTAAAACGTGCCTGGCTGCTGTTCACTGAAAAGCTCATTCTGGGTACATTTTTGGTATACATTTGCTTCTGCCGGGTCAGCTGAGCAGTGAATTTCTACTTAACTACCTCCTATCAGGAGAGACCTCAGGGCTGCATCTTTTGAGCGCAGTACTGAGCCTGAAAACCGTTTACAACCCCACTTACAAGTAAAACTAGCTAAAATGTGCCTGGCTGCTGTTCACTGAAAAGCTTATTCTGCATACATTTTTGGCATATATTTGCTCCTACCGGGTCAGCTGAGCAGCAAATTTTCACTTAACTACCCCCTAATCAGGAGAGAACTCAGGGCTGCATCTTTTGAGCGCAGTACTGAGCCTGATACCCGTTTCCAACCCCACTTACAAGTAAAACGAGCTAAAATGTGCCTGGCTGCTGTTCACTGAAAAGTTCATTCTGGGTACATTTTTGGCATACATTTGCTTCTCCCGGGTCAGCTGAGCAGTGAATTTCTACTTAACTACCTCCTATCAGGAGAGACCTCAGGGCTGCATCTTTTGAGCGCAGTACTGAGCCTGATACCCGTTTCCAACCCCACTTACAAGTAAAACTAGCTAAAATGTGCCTGGCTGCTGTTCACTGAAAAGTTCATTCTGGGTACATTTTTGGCATACATTTGCTTCTCCCGGGTCAGCTGAGCAGCGAATTTCTACTTAACTACCTCCTATCAGGAGAGACCTCAGGGCTGCATCTTTAGAGCGCAGTACTGAGCCTGATACCCGTTTCCAACCCCACTTACAAGTAAAACTAGCTAAAATGTGCCTGGCTGCTGTTCACTGAAAAGCTCATTCTGGGTACATTTTTGGCATACATTTGCTTCTCCCGGGTCAGCTGAGCAGCGTATTTCCACTTAACTACCTCCTATCAGGAGAGACCTCAGGGCTGCATCTTTTGAGCGCAGTACTGAGCCTGATACCCGTTTCCAACCCCACTTACAAGTAAAACTAGCTAAAATGTGCCTGGCTGCTGTTCACTAAAAAGCTCATTCTGTGTACATTTTTGGCATACATTTGCTTCTCCCGGGTCAGCTGAGCAGCGAATTTCTACTTAACTACCTCCTATCAGGAGAGACCTCAGGGCTGCATCTTTTGAGCGCAGTACTGAGCCTGAAAACCATTTACAAACCCAGTTACACAAGTAAAGCTAGCTAAAATGTGCCTGGCTGCTGTTCACTGAAAAGCTTATTCTGCATACATTTTTGGCATATATTTGCTCCTGCCGGGTCAGCTGAGCAGCAAATTTTTACTTAACTACCCCCTAATCAGGAGAGACCTCAGGGCTGCATCCTTTGAGCGCAGTACTGAGCCTGATACCCGTTTCCAACCCCACTTACAAGTAAAACTAGCTAAAATGTGCCTGGCTGCTGTTCACTGAAAAGCTCATTCTGGGTACATTTTTGGCATACATTTGCTTCTCCCGGGTCAGCTGAGCAGCGAGTTTCTACTTAACTACCTCCTATCAGGAGAGACCTCAGGGCTGCATCCTTTGCGCGCAGTACTGAGCCTGAATTAGCGTTTACAACCCCACTTACAAGTAAACTAGCTAAAACGTGCCTGGCTGCTGTTCACTGAAAAGCTCATTCTGGGTACATTTTTGGTATACATTTGCTTCTGCCGGGTCAGCTGAGCAGTGAATTTCTACTTAACTACCTCCTATCAGGAGAGACCTCAGGGTTGCATCTTTTGAGCGCAGTACTGAGCCTGAAAACCGTTTACAACCCCACTTACAAGTAAAACTAGCTAAAATGTGCCTGGCTGCTGTTCACTGAAAAGCTTATTCTGCATACATTTTTGGCATATATTTGCTCCTGCCGGGTCAGCTGAGCAGCAAATTTTTACTTAACTACCCCCTAATCAGGAGAGACCTCAGGGCTGCATCCTTTGAGCGCAGTACTGAGCCTGATACCCGTTTCCAACCCCACTTACAAGTAAAACTAGCTAAAATGTGCCTGGCTGCTGTTCACTGAAAAGCTCATTCTGGGTACATTTTTGGCATACATTTGCTTCTCCCGGGTCAGCTGAGCAGCGAATTTCTACTTAACTACCTCCTATCAGGAGAGACCTCAGGGCTGCATCTTTTGAGCGCAGTACTGAGCCTGAAAACCGTTTCCAACCCCACTTACAAGTAAAACTAGCTAAAATGTGCCTGGCTGCTGTTCACTGAAAAGGTCATTCTGGGTACATTTTTGGTATACATTTGCTTCTGCCGGGTCAGCTGAGCAGTGAATTTCTACTTAACTACCTCCTATCAGGAGAGACCTCAGGGCTGCATCTTTTGAGCGCAGTACTGAGCCTGAAAACCGTTTACAACCCCACTTACAAGTAAAACTAGCTAAAATGTGCCTGGCTGCTGTTCACTGAAAAGTTCATTCTGGGTACATTTTTGGCATACATTTGCTTCTCCCGGGTCAGCTGAGCAGCGAATTTCTACTTAACTACCTCCTATCAGGAGAGACCTCAGGGCTGCATCTTTTGAGCGCAGTACTGAGCCTGAAAACCGTTTCCAACCCCACTTACAAGTAAAACTAGCTAAAATGTGCCTGGCTGCTGTTCACTGAAAAGGTCATTCTGGGTACATTTTTGGTATACATTTGCTTCTGCCGGGTCAGCTGAGCAGTGAATTTCTACTTAACTACCTCCTATCAGGAGAGACCTCAGGGCTGCATCTTTTGAGCGCAGTACTGAGCCTGATACCCGTTTCCAACCCCACTTACAAGTAAAACTAGCTAAAATGTGCCTGGCTGCTGTTCACTGAAAAGTTCATTCTGGGTACATTTTTGGCATACATTTGCTTCTCCCGGGTCAGCTGAGCAGTGAATTTCTACTTAACTACCTCCTATCAGGAGAGACCTCAGGGCTGCATCTTTTGAGCGCAGTACTGAGCCTGATACCCGTTTCCAACCCCACTTACAAGTAAAACTAGCTAAAATGTGCCTGGCTGCTGTTCACTGAAAAGTTCATTCTGGGCACATTTTTGGCATACATTTGCTTCTCCCGGGTCAGCTGAGCAGCGTATTTCCACTTAACTACCTCCTATCAGGAGAGACCTCAGGGCTGCATCTTTTGAGCGCAGTACTGAGCCTGATACCCGTTTCCAACCCCACTTACAAGGCTGCTGTTCACTAAAAAGCTCATTCTGTGTACATTTTTGGCATACATTTGCTTCTCCCGGGTCAGCTGAGCAGCGAATTTCTACTTAACTACCTCCTATCAGGAGAGACCTCAGGGCTGCATCTTTTGAGCGCAGTACTGAGCCTGAAAACCATTTACAAACCCACTTACACAAGTAAAACTAGCTAAAATGTGCCTGGCTGCTGTTCACTGAAAAGCTTATTCTGCATACATTTTTGGCATATATTTGCTCCTGCCGGGTCAGCTGAGCAGCAAATTTTTACTTAACTACCCCCTAATCAGGAGAGACCTCAGGGCTGCATCCTTTGAGCGCAGTACTGAGCCTGATACCCATTTCCAACCCCACTTACAAGTAAAACTAGCTAAAATGTGCCTGGCTGCTGTTCACTGAAAAGCTCATTCTGGGTACATTTTTGGCATACATTTGCTTCTCCCGGGTCAGCTGAGCAGCGAGTTTCTACTTAACTACCTCCTATCAGGAGAGACCTCAGGGCTGCATCCTTTGCGCGCAGTACTGAGCCTGAATTAGCGTTTACAACCCCACTTACAAGTAAACTAGCTAAAACGTGCCTGGCTGCTGTTCACTGAAAAGCTCATTCTGGGTACATTTTTGGTATACATTTGCTTCTGCCGGGTCAGCTGAGCAGTGAATTTCTACTTAACTACCTCCTATCAGGAGAGACCTCAGGGCTGCATCTTTTGAGCGCAGTACCGAGCCTGAAAACCGTTTACAACCCCACTTACAAGTAAAACTAGCTAAAATGTGCCTGGCTGCTGTTCACTGAAAAGCTTATTCTGCATACATTTTTGGCATATATTTGCTCCTGCCGGGTCAGCTGAGCAGCACATTTTTACTTAACTACCCCCTAATCAGGAGAGACCTCAGGGCTGCATCCTTTGAGCGCAGTACTGAGCCTGATACCCGTTTCCAACCCCACTTACAAGTAAAACTAGCTAAAATGTGCCTGGCTGCTGTTCACTGAAAAGCTCATTCTGGGTACATTTTTGGCATACATTTGCTTCTCCCGGGTCAGCTGAGCAGCGAATTTCTACTTAACTACCTCCTATCAGGAGAGACCTCAGGGCTGCATCTTTTGAGCGCAGTACTGAGCCTGAAAACCGTTTCCAACCCCACTTACAAGTAAAACTAGCTAAAATGTGCCTGGCTGCTGTTCACTGAAAAGGTAATCTGGGTACATATTTGGTATACATTTGCTTCTGCCGGGTCAGCTGAGCAGTGAATTTCTACTTAACTACCTCCTATCAGGAGAGACCTCAGGGCTGCATCTTTAGAGCGCAGTACTGAGCCTGAAAACCATTTACAACCCCACTTACAAGTAAAACTGGCTAAAATGTGCCTGGCTGCTGTTCACTGAAAAGCTCATTCTGCATACATTTTTGGCAGACATTTGCTCCTGCTGGGTCAGCTGAGCAGTGTATTTCCACTTAACTACCCCCTAATCAGGAGAGACCTCAGGGCTGCATCCTTTGAGCGCAGTACTGAGCCTGATACCCGATTCCAACCCCACTTACAAGTAAAACTAGCTAAAATGTGCCTGGCTGCTGTTCACTGAAAAGCTCATTCTGGGTACATTTTTGGCATACATTTGCTTCTCCCGGGTCAGCTGAGCAGCGAGTTTCTACTTAACTACCTCCTATCAGGAGAGACCTCAGGGCTGCATCCTTTGCGCGCAGTACTGAGCCTGAATTAGCGTTTACAACCCCACTTACAAGTAAATTAGCTAAAACGTGCCTGGCTGCTGTTCACTGAAAAGCTCATTCTGGGTACATTTTTGGTATACATTTGCTTCTGCCGGGTCAGCTGAGCAGTGAATTTCTACTTAACTACCTCCTATCAGGAGAGACCTCAGGGCTGCATCTTTTGAGCGCAGTACTGAGCCTGAAAACCGTTTACAACCCCACTTACAAGTAAAACTAGCTAAAATGTGCCTGGCTGCTGTTCACTGAAAAGTTCATTCTGGGTACATTTTTGGCATACATTTGCTTCTCCCGGGTCAGCTGAGCAGCGAATTTCTACTTAACTACCTCCTATCAGGAGAGACCTCAGGGCTGCATCTTTTGAGCGCAGTACTGAGCCTGAAAACCGTTTCCAACCCCACTTACAAGTAAAACTAGCTAAAATGTGCCTGGCTGCTGTTCACTGAAAAGGTCATTCTGGGTACATTTTTGGTATACATTTGCTTCTGCCGGGTCAGCTGAGCAGTGAATTTCTACTTAACTACCTCCTATCAGGAGAGACCTCAGGGCTGCATCTTTTGAGCGCAGTACTGAGCCTGATACCCGTTTCCAACCCCACTTACAAGTAAAACTAGCTAAAATGTGCCTGGCTGCTGTTCACTGAAAAGTTCATTCTGGGTACATTTTTGGCATACATTTGCTTCTCCCGGGTCAGCTGAGCAGTGAATTTCTACTTAACTACCTCCTATCAGGAGAGACCTCAGGGCTGCATCTTTTGAGCGCAGTACTGAGCCTGATACCCGTTTCCAACCCCACTTACAAGTAAAACTAGCTAAAATGTGCCTGGCTGCTGTTCACTGAAAAGTTCATTCTGGGTACATTTTTGGCATACATTTGCTTCTCCCGGGTCAGCTGAGCAGCGTATTTCCACTTAACTACCTCCTATCAGGAGAGACCTCAGGGCTGCATCTTTTGAGCGCAGTACTGAGCCTGATACCCGTTTCCAACCCCACTTACAAGGCTGCTGTTCACTAAAAAGCTCATTCTGTGTACATTTTTGGCATACATTTGCTTCTCCCGGGTCAGCTGAGCAGCGAATTTCTACTTAACTACCTCCTATCAGGAGAGACCTCAGGGCTGCATCTTTTGAGCGCAGTACTGAGCCTGAAAACCATTTACAAACCCACTTACACAAGTAAAACTAGCTAAAATGTGCCTGGCTGCTGTTCACTGAAAAGCTTATTCTGCATACATTTTTGGCATATATTTGCTCCTGCCGGGTCAGCTGAGCAGCAAATTTTTACTTAACTACCTCCTAATCAGGAGAGACCTCAGGGCTGCATCCTTTGAGCGCAGTACTGAGCCTGATACCCGTTTCCAACCCCACTTACAAGTAAAACTAGCTAAAATGTGCCTGGCTGCTGTTCACTGAAAAGCTCATTCTGGGTACATTTTTGGCATACATTTGCTTCTCCCGGGTCAGCTGAGCAGCGAGTTTCTACTTAACTACCTCCTATCAGGAGAGACCTCAGGGCTGCATCCTTTGCGCGCAGTACTGAGCCTGAATTAGCATTTACAACCCCACTTACAAGTAAACTAGCTAAAACGTGCCTGGCTGCTGTTCACTGAAAAGCTCATTCTGGGTACATTTTTGGTATACATTTGCTTCTGCCGGGTCAGCTGAGCAGTGAATTTCTACTTAACTACCTCCTATCAGGAGAGACCTCAGGGCTGCATCTTTTGAGCGCAGTACCGAGCCTGAAAACCGTTTACAACCCCACTTACAAGTAAAACTAGCTAAAATGTGCCTGGCTGCTGTTCACTGAAAAGCTTATTCTGCATACATTTTTGGCATATATTTGCTCCTGCCGGGTCAGCTGAGCAGCAAATTTTTACTTAACTACCCCCTAATCAGGAGAGACCTCAGGGCTGCATCCTTTGAGCGCAGTACTGAGCCTGATACCCGTTTCCAACCCCACTTACAAGTAAAACTAGCTAAAATGTGCCTGGCTGCTGTTCACTGAAAAGCTCATTCTGGGTACATTTTTGGCATACATTTGCTTCTCCCGGGTCAGCTGAGCAGCGAATTTCTACTTAACTACCTCCTATCAGGAGAGACCTCAGGGCTGCATCTTTTGAGCGCAGTACTGAGCCTGAAAACCGTTTCCAACCCCACTTACAAGTAAAACTAGCTAAAATGTGCCTGGCTGCTGTTCACTGAAAAGGTAATCTGGGTACATATTTGGTATACATTTGCTTCTGCCGGGTCAGCTGAGCAGTGAATTTCTACTTAACTACCTCCTATCAGGAGAGACCTCAGGGCTGCATCTTTAGAGCGCAGTACTGAGCCTGAAAACCATTTACAACCCCACTTACAAGTAAAACTGGCTAAAATGTGCCTGGCTGCTGTTCACTGAAAAGCTCATTCTGCATACATTTTTGGCAGACATTTGCTCCTGCCGGGTCAGCTGAGCAGTGTATTTCCACTTAACTACCCCCTAATCAGGAGAGACCTCAGGGCTGCATCCTTTGAGCGCAGTACTGAGCCTGATACCCGATTCCAACCCCACTTACAAGTAAAAGTAGCTAAAATGTGCCTGGCTGCTGTTCACTGAAAAGCTCATTCTGGGTACATTTTTGGTATACATTTGCTTCTCCCGGGTCAGCTGAGCAGCGAGTTTCTACTTAACTACCTCCTATCAGGAGAGACCTCAGGGCTGCATCCTTTGCGCGCAGTACTGAGCCTGAATTAGCGTTTACAACCCCACTTACAAGTAAATTAGCTAAAACGTGCCTGGCTGCTGTTCACTGAAAAGCTCATTCTGGGTACATTTTTGGTATACATTTGCTTCTGCCGGGTCAGCTGAGCAGTGAATTTCTACTTAACTACCTCCTATCAGGAGAGACCTCAGGGCTGCATCTTTTGAGCGCAGTACTGAGCCTGAAAACCGTTTACAACCCCACTTACAAGTAAAACTAGCTAAAATGTGCCTGGCTGCTGTTCACTGAAAAGCTTATTCTGCATACATTTTTGGCATATATTTGCTCCTGCCGGGTCAGCTGAGCAGCAAATTTTCACTTAACTACCCCCTAATCAGGAGAGACCTCAGGGCTGCATCTTTTTAGCGCAGTACTGAGCCTGATACCCGTTTCCAACCCCACTTACAAGTAAAACTAGCTAAAATGTGCCTGGCTGCTGTTCACTGAAAAGTTCATTCTGGGTACATTTTTGGCATACATTTGCTTCTCCCGGGTCAGCTGAGCAGTGAATTTCTACTTAACTACCTCCTATCAGGAGAGACCTCAGGGCTGCATCTTTTGAGCGCAGTACTGAGCCTGATACCCGTTTCCAACCCCACTTACAAGTAAAACTAGCTAAAATGTGCCTGGCTGCTGTTCACTGAAAAGTTCATTCTGGGTACATTTTTGGCATACATTTGCTTCTCCCGGGTCAGCTGAGCAGCGAATTTCTACTTAACTACCTCCTATCAGGAGAGACCTCAGGGCTGCATCTTTAGAGCGCAGTACTGAGCCTGATACCCGTTTCCAACCCCACTTACAAGTAAAACTAGCTAAAATGTGCCTGGCTGCTGTTCACTGAAAAGTTCATTCTGGGTACATTTTTGGCATACATTTGCTTCTCCCGGGTCAGCTGAGCAGCGTATTTCCACTTAACTACCTCCTATCAGGAGAGACCTCAGGGCTGCATCTTTTGAGCGCAGTACTGAGCCTGATACCCGTTTCCAACCCCACTTACAAGTAAAACTAGCTAAAATGTGCCTGGCTGCTGTTCACTGAAAAGCTCATTCTGGGTACATTTTTGGCATACATTTGCTTCTCCCGGGTCAGCTGAGCAGCGAATTTCTACTTAACTACCTCCTATCATGAGAGACCTCAGGGCTGCATCTTTTGAGCGCAGTACTGAGCCTGAAAACCGTTTCCAACCCCACTTACAAGTAAAACTAGCTAAAATGTGCCTGGCTGCTGTTCACTGAAAAGGTCATTCTGGGTACATTTTTGGCATACATTTGCTTCTGCCGGGTCAGCTGAGCAGTGAATTTCTACTTAACTACCTCCTATCAGGAGAGACCTCAGGGTTGCATCTTTTGAGCGCAGTACTGAGCCTGAAAACCATTTACAAACCCACTTACACAAGTAAAACTAGCTAAAATGTGCCTGGCTGCTGTTCACTGAAAAGCTTATTCTGCATACATTTTTGGCATATATTTGCTCCTGCCGGGTCAGCTGAGCAGCAAATTTTTACTTAACTACCCCCTAATCAGGAGAGACCTCAGGGCTGCATCCTTTGAGCGCAGTACTGAGCCTGATACCCGTTTCCAACCCCACTTACAAGTAAAACTAGCTAAAATGTGCCTGGCTGCTGTTCACTGAAAAGCTCATTCTGGGTACATTTTTGGCATACATTTGCTTCTCCCGGGTCAGCTGAGCAGCGAGTTTCTACTTAACTACCTCCTATCAGGAGAGACCTCAGGGCTGCATCCTTTGCGCGCAGTACTGAGCCTGAATTAGCGTTTACAACCCCACTTACAAGTAAACTAGCTAAAACGTGCCTGGCTGCTGTTCACTGAAAAGCTCATTCTGGGTACATTTTTGGTATACATTTGCTTCTGCCGGGTCAGCTGAGCAGCAAATTTTTACTTAACTACCCCCTAATCAGGAGAGACCTCAGGGCTGCATCCTTTGAGCGCAGTACTGAGCCTGATACCCGTTTCCAACCCCACTTACAAGTAAAACTAGCTAAAACGTGCCTGGCTGCTGTTCACTGAAAAGCTCATTCTGGGTACATTTTTGGTATACATTTGCTTCTGCCGGGTCAGCTGAGCAGTGAATTTCTACTTAACTACCTCCTATCAGGAGAGACCTCAGGGCTGCATCTTTTGAGCGCAGTACTGAGCCTGAAAACCGTTTACAACCCCACTTACAAGTAAAACTAGCTAAAATGTGCCTGGCTGCTGTTCACTGAAAAGCTTATTCTGCATACATTTTTGGCATATATTTGCTCCTGCCGGGTCAGCTGAGCAGCAAATTTTTACTTAACTACCCCCTAATCAGGAGAGACCTCAGGGCTGCATCTTTTGAGCGCAGTACTGAGCCTGAAAACCGTTTACAACCCCACTTACAAGTAAAACTAGCTAAAATGTGCCTGGCTGCTGTTCACTGAAAAGTTCATTCTGGGTACATTTTTGGCATACATTTGCTTCTCCCGGGTCAGCTGAGCAGCGTATTTCCACTTAACTACCTCCTATCAGGAGAGACCTCAGGGCTGCATCTTTTGAGCGCAGTACTGAGCCTGATACCCGTTTCCAACCCCACTTACAAGGCTGCTGTTCACTAAAAAGCTCATTCTGTGTACATTTTTGGCATACATTTGCTTCTCCCGGGTCAGCTGAGCAGCAAATTTCTACTTAACTACCTCCTATCAGGAGAGACCTCAGGGCTGCATCTTTTGAGCGCAGTACTGAGCCTGAAAACCATTTACAAACCCACTTACACAAGTAAAACTAGCTAAAATGTGCCTGGCTGCTGTTCACTGAAAAGCTTATTCTGCATACATTTTTGGCATATATTTGCTCCTGCCGGGTCAGCTGAGCAGCAAATTTTTACTTAACTACCCCCTAATCAGGAGAGACCTCAGGGCTGCATCCTTTGAGCGCAGTACTGAGCCTGATACCCGTTTCCAACCCCACTTACAAGTAAAACTAGCTAAAATGTGCCTGGCTGCTGTTCACTGAAAAGCTCATTCTGGGTACATTTTTGGCATACATTTGCTTCTCCCGGGTCAGCTGAGCAGCGAGTTTCTACTTAACTACCTCCTATCAGGAGAGACCTCAGGGCTGCATCCTTTGCGCGCAGTACTGAGCCTGAATTAGCGTTTACAACCCCACTTACAAGTAAACTAGCTAAAACGTGCCTGGCTGCTGTTCACTGAAAAGCTCATTCTGGGTACATTTTTGGTATACATTTGCTTCTGCCGGGTCAGCTGAGCAGCAAATTTTTACTTAACTACCCCCTAATCAGGAGAGACCTCAGGGCTGCATCCTTTGAGCGCAGTACTGAGCCTGATACCCGTTTCCAACCCCACTTACAAGTAAAACTAGCTAAAACGTGCCTGGCTGCTGTTCACTGAAAAGCTCATTCTGGGTACATTTTTGGTATACATTTGCTTCTGCCGGGTCAGCTGAGCAGTGAATTTCTACTTAACTACCTCCTATCAGGAGAGACCTCAGGGCTGCATCTTTTGAGCGCAGTACTGAGCCTGAAAACCGTTTACAACCCCACTTACAAGTAAAACTAGCTAAAATGTGCCTGGCTGCTGTTCACTGAAAAGCTTATTCTGCATACATTTTTGGCATATATTTGCTCCTGCCGGGTCAGCTGAGCAGCAAATTTTTACTTAACTACCCCCTAATCAGGAGAGACCTCAGGGCTGCATCCTTTGAGCGCAGTACTGAGCCTGATACCCGTTTCCAACCCCACTTACAAGTAAACTAGCTAAAACGTGCCTGGCTGCTGTTCACTGAAAAGCTCATTCTGGGTACATTTTTGGTATACATTTGCTTCTGCCGGGTCAGCTGAGTAGTGAATTTCTACTTAACTACCTCCTATCAGGAGAGACCTCAGGACTGTATCTTTTGAGCGCAGTACTGAGCTTGAAAACCGTTTACAACCCCACTTACAAGTAAAACTAGCTAAAATGTGCCTGGCTGCTGTTCACTGAAAAGCTAATTCTGCATACATTTTTGGCATATATTTGCTCCTGCCGGGTCAGCTGAGCAGCGAATTTTTACTTAACTACCCCCTAATCAGGAGAGACCTCAGGGATGCATCCTTTGAGCGCAGTACTGAGCCTGAAAAGCGTTTACAACCCCACTTACAAGTAAAACTAGCTAAAATGTGCCTGGCTGCTGTTCACTGAAAAGGTCATTCTGGGTACTTTTTGGTATACATTTGCTTCTGCCGGGTCAGCTGAGCAGTGAATTTCTACTTAACTACCTCCTATCAGGAGAGAACTCAGGGCTGCGTCTTTTGAGCGCAGTACTGAGCCTGAAAACCGTTTCCAACCCCACTTACAGGTAAAACTAGCTAAAATGTGCCTGGCTGCTGTTCACTGAAAAGCTCATTCTGGGTACATTTTTGGTATACATGTGCTTCTGCCGGGTCTCCTGAGCAGTGAATTTCTACATAACTACCTCCTATCAGGAGAGACCTCAGGGCTGCATCTTTTGAGCGCAGTACTGAGCCTGAAAACCGTTTCCAACCCTACTTACGAGTAAAACTAGCTAAAATGTGCCTGGCTGCTGTTCACTGAAAAGGTCATTCTGGGTACATTTTTGGTATACATTTGCTTCTGCCGGGTCAGCTGAGCAGTGAATTTCTACTTAACTACCTCCTATCAGGAGAGACCTCAGGGCTGCATCTTTTGAGCGCAGTACTGAGCCTGAAAACCGTTTACAACCCCACTTACAAGTAAAACTAGCTAAAATGTGCCTGGCTGCTGTTCACTGAAAAGCTTATTCTGCATACATTTTTGGCATATATTTGCTCCTGCCGGGTCAGCTGAGTAGCAAATTTTTACTTAACTACCCCCTAATCAGGAGAGACCTCAGGGCTGCATCCTTTGAGCGCAGTACTGAGCCTGATACCCGTTTCCAACCCCACTTACAAGTAAAACTAGCTAAAATGTGCCTGGCTGCTGTTCACTGAAAAGCTCATTCTGGGTACATTTTTGGCATACATTTGCTTCTCCCGGGTCAGCTGAGCAGCGAATTTCTACTTAACTACCTCCTATCAGGAGAGACCTCAGGGCTGCATCTTTTGAGCGCAGTACTGTGCCTGATACCCGTTTCCAACCCCACTTACAAGTAAAACTAGCTAAAATGTGCTGGCTGCTGTTCACTGAAAAGCTCATTCTGGGTACATTTTTGGCATACATTTGCTTCTCCCGGGTCAGCTGAGCAGCGAATTTCTACTTAACTACCTCCTATCAGGAGAGACCTCAGGGCTGCATCTTTTGAGCGCAGTACTGAGCCTGAAAACCGTTTCCAACCCCACTTACAAGTAAAACTAGCTAAAATGTGCCTGGCTGCTGTTCACTGAAAAGGTCATTCTGGGTACATTTTTGGTATACATTTGCTTCTGCCGGGTCAGCTGAGCAGTGAATTTCTACTTAACTACCTCCTATCAGGAGAGACCTCAGGGCTGCATCTTTTGAGCGCAGTACTGAGCCTGAAAACCGTTTACAACCCCACTTACAAGTAAAACTAGCTAAAATGTGCCTGGCTGCTGTTCACTGAAAAGCTTATTCTGCATACATTTTTGGCATATATTTTCTCCTGCCGGGTCAGCTGAGCAGCAAATTTTTACTTAACTACCCCCTTATCAGGAGAGACCTCAGGGCTGCATCCTTTGAGCGCAGTACTGAGCCTGATACCCGTTTCCAACCCCACTTACAAGTAAAACTAGCTAAAATGTGCCTGGCTGCTGTTTACTGAAAAGCTCATTCTGGGTACATTTTTGGCATACATTTGCTTCTCCCGGGTCAGCTGAGCAGCGAATTTCTACTTAACTACCTCCTATCAGGAGAGACCTCAGGGCTGCATCTTTTGAGCGCAGTACTGAGCCTGAAAACCGTTTACAACCCCACTTACAAGTAAAACTAGCTAAAATGTGCCTGGCTGCTGTTCATTGAAAAGCTTATTCTGCATACATTTTTGGCATATATTTGCTCCTGCCGGGTCAGCTGAGCAGCAAATTTTTACTTAACTACCCCCTAATCAGGAGAGACCTCAGGGCTGCATCCTTTGAGCGCAGTACTGAGCCTGATACCCGTTTCCAACCCCACTTACAAGTAAAACTAGCTAAAATGTGCCTGGCTGCTGTTCACTGAAAAGCTCATTCTGGGTACATTTTTGGCATACATTTGCTTCTCCCGGGTCAGCTGAGCAGCGAATTTCTACTTAACTACCTCCTATCAGGAGAGACCTCAGGGCTGCATCTTTTGAGCGCAGTACTGAGCCTGAAAACCGTTTCCAACCCCACTTACAAGTAAAACTAGCTAAAATGTGCCTGGCTGCTGTTCACTGAAAAGGTCATTCTGGGTACATTTTTGGTATACATTTGCTTCTGCCGGGTCAGCTGAGCAGTGAATTTCTACTTAACTACCTCCTATCAGGAGAGACCTCAGGGCTGCATCTTTTGAGCGCAGTACTGAGCCTGAAAACCGTTTACAACCCCACTTACAAGTAAAACTAGCTAAAATGTGCCTGGCTGCTGTTCACTGAAAAGCTTATTCTGCATACATTTTTGGCATATATTTGCTCCTGCCGGGTCAGCTGAGCAGCAAATTTTTACTTAACTACCCCCTAATCAGGAGAGACCTCAGGGCTGCATCCTTTGAGTGCAGTACTGAGCCTGATACCCGTTTCCAACCCCACTTACAAGTAAAACTAGCTAAAATGTGCCTGGCTGCTGTTCACTGAAAAGCTCATTCTGGGTACATTTTTGGCATACATTTGCTTCTCCCGGGTCAGCTGAGCAGCGAATTTCTACTTAACTACCTCCTATCAGGAGAGACCTCAGGGCTGCATCTTTTGAGCGCAGTACTGAGCCTGAAAACCTTTTCCAACCCCACTTACAAGTAAAACTAGCTAAAATGTGCCTGGCTGCTGTTCACTGAAAAGCTCATTCTGGGTACATTTTTGGCATACATTTGCTTCTCCCGGGTCAGCTGAGCAGCGAATTTCTACTTAACTACCTCCTATCAGGAGAGACCTCAGGGCTGCATCTTTTGAGCGCAGTACTGAGCCTGAAACCCATTTACAACCCCACTTACAAGTAAAACTAGCTAAAATGTGCCTGGCTGCTGTTCACTGAAAAGCTCATTCTGCATAAATTTTTGGCATATATTTGCTCCTGCCGGGTCAGCTGAGCAGCGAGTTTCTACTTAACTACTTCCTATCAGGAGAGACCTCAGGGCTGCATCCTTTGAGCGCAGTACTGAGCCTGAAAAGCGTTTACAACCCCACTTACACGTAAAACTAGCTAAAATGTGCCTGGCTGCTGTTCACTGAAAAGGTCATTCTGGGTACATTTTTGGTATACATTTGCTTCTGCCGGGTCAGCTGAGCAGTGAATTTCTACTTAACTACCTCCTATCAGAAGAGACCTCATGGCTGCATCTTTTGAGCGCAGTACTGAGCCTGAAAACCGTTTCCAACCCCACTTACAAGTAAAACTAGCTAAAATGTGCCTGGCTGCTGTTCACTGAAAAGCTTATTCTGCATACATTTTTGGCATATATTTGCTCCTGCCGGGTCAGCTGAGCAGCAAATTTTCACTTAACTACCCCCTAATCAGGAGAGACCTCAGGGCTGCATCCTTTGCGCGCAGTACTGAGCCTGAATTAGCGTTTACAACCCCACTTACAAGTAAATTAGCTAAAACGTGCCTGGCTGCTGTTCACTGAAAAGCTCATTCTGGGTACATTTTTGGTATACATTTGCTTCTGCCGGGTCAGCTGAGCAGTGAATTTCTACTTAACTACCTCCTATCAGGAGAGACCTCAGGGCTGCATCTTTTGAGCGCAGTACTGAGCCTGAAAACCGTTTACAACCCCACTTACAAGTAAAACTAGCTAAAATGTGCCTGGCTGCTGTTCACTGAAAAGCTTATTCTGCATACATTTTTGGCATATATTTGCTCCTGCCGGGTCAGCTGAGCAGCAAATTTTCACTTAACTACCCCCTAATCAGGAGAGACCTCAGGGCTGCATCTTTTGAGCGCAGTACTGAGCCTGATACCCGTTTCCAACCCCACTTACAAGTAAAACTAGCTAAAATGTGCCTGGCTGCTGTTCACTGAAAAGTTCATTCTGGGTACATTTTTGGCATACATTTGCTTCTCCCGGGTCAGCTGAGCAGTGAATTTCTACTTAACTACCTCCTATCAGGAGAGACCTCAGGGCTGCATCTTTTGAGCGCAGTACTGAGCCTGATACCCGTTTCCAACCCCACTTACAAGTAAAACTAGCTAAAATGTGCCTGGCTGCTGTTCACTGAAAAGTTCATTCTGGGTACATTTTTGGCATACATTTGCTTCTCCCGGGTCAGCTGAGCAGCGAATTTCTACTTAACTACCTCCTATCAGGAGAGACCTCAGGGCTGCATCTTTAGAGCGCAGTACTGAGCCTGATACCCGTTTCCAACCCCACTTACAAGTAAAACTAGCTAAAATGTGCCTGGCTGCTGTTCACTGAAAAGTTCATTCTGGGTACATTTTTGGCATACATTTGCTTCTCCCGGGTCAGCTGAGCAGCGTATTTCCACTTAACTACCTCCTATCAGGAGAGACCTCAGGGCTGCATCTTTTGAGCGCAGTACTGAGCCTGATACCCGTTTCCAACCCCACTTACAAGTAAAACTAGCTAAAATGTGCCTGGCTGCTGTTCACTGAAAAGCTCATTCTGGGTACATTTTTGGCATACATTTGCTTCTCCCGGGTCAGCTGAGCAGCGAATTTCTACTTAACTACCTCCTATCATGAGAGACCTCAGGGCTGCATCTTTTGAGCGCAGTACTGAGCCTGAAAACCGTTTCCAACCCCACTTACAAGTAAAACTAGCTAAAATGTGCCTGGCTGCTGTTCACTGAAAAGGTCATTCTGGGTACATTTTTGGCATACATTTGCTTCTGCCGGGTCAGCTGAGCAGTGAATTTCTACTTAACTACCTCCTATCAGGAGAGACCTCAGGGTTGCATCTTTTGAGCGCAGTACTGAGCCTGAAAACCATTTACAAACCCACTTACACAAGTAAAACTAGCTAAAATGTGCCTGGCTGCTGTTCACTGAAAAGCTTATTCTGCATACATTTTTGGCATATATTTGCTCCTGCCGGGTCAGCTGAGCAGCAAATTTTTACTTAACTACCCCCTAATCAGGAGAGACCTCAGGGCTGCATCCTTTGAGCGCAGTACTGAGCCTGATACCCGTTTCCAACCCCACTTACAAGTAAAACTAGCTAAAATGTGCCTGGCTGCTGTTCACTGAAAAGCTCATTCTGGGTACATTTTTGGCATACATTTGCTTCTCCCGGGTCAGCTGAGCAGCGAGTTTCTACTTAACTACCTCCTATCAGGAGAGACCTCAGGGCTGCATCCTTTGCGCGCAGTACTGAGCCTGAATTAGCGTTTACAACCCCACTTACAAGTAAACTAGCTAAAACGTGCCTGGCTGCTGTTCACTGAAAAGCTCATTCTGGGTACATTTTTGGTATACATTTGCTTCTGCCGGGTCAGCTGAGCAGCAAATTTTTACTTAACTACCCCCTAATCAGGAGAGACCTCAGGGCTGCATCCTTTGAGCGCAGTACTGAGCCTGATACCCGTTTCCAACCCCACTTACAAGTAAAACTAGCTAAAACGTGCCTGGCTGCTGTTCACTGAAAAGCTCATTCTGGGTACATTTTTGGTATACATTTGCTTCTGCCGGGTCAGCTGAGCAGTGAATTTCTACTTAACTACCTCCTATCAGGAGAGACCTCAGGGCTGCATCTTTTGAGCGCAGTACTGAGCCTGAAAACCGTTTACAACCCCACTTACAAGTAAAACTAGCTAAAATGTGCCTGGCTGCTGTTCACTGAAAAGCTTATTCTGCATACATTTTTGGCATATATTTGCTCCTGCCGGGTCAGCTGAGCAGCAAATTTTTACTTAACTACCCCCTAATCAGGAGAGACCTCAGGGCTGCATCTTTTGAGCGCAGTACTGAGCCTGAAAACCGTTTACAACCCCACTTACAAGTAAAACTAGCTAAAATGTGCCTGGCTGCTGTTCACTGAAAAGTTCATTCTGGGTACATTTTTGGCATACATTTGCTTCTCCCGGGTCAGCTGAGCAGCGTATTTCCACTTAACTACCTCCTATCAGGAGAGACCTCAGGGCTGCATCTTTTGAGCGCAGTACTGAGCCTGATACCCGTTTCCAACCCCACTTACAAGGCTGCTGTTCACTAAAAAGCTCATTCTGTGTACATTTTTGGCATACATTTGCTTCTCCCGGGTCAGCTGAGCAGCAAATTTCTACTTAACTACCTCCTATCAGGAGAGACCTCAGGGCTGCATCTTTTGAGCGCAGTACTGAGCCTGAAAACCATTTACAAACCCACTTACACAAGTAAAACTAGCTAAAATGTGCCTGGCTGCTGTTCACTGAAAAGCTTATTCTGCATACATTTTTGGCATATATTTGCTCCTGCCGGGTCAGCTGAGCAGCAAATTTTTACTTAACTACCCCCTAATCAGGAGAGACCTCAGGGCTGCATCCTTTGAGCGCAGTACTGAGCCTGATACCCGTTTCCAACCCCACTTACAAGTAAAACTAGCTAAAATGTGCCTGGCTGCTGTTCACTGAAAAGCTCATTCTGGGTACATTTTTGGCATACATTTGCTTCTCCCGGGTCAGCTGAGCAGCGAGTTTCTACTTAACTACCTCCTATCAGGAGAGACCTCAGGGCTGCATCCTTTGCGCGCAGTACTGAGCCTGAATTAGCGTTTACAACCCCACTTACAAGTAAACTAGCTAAAACGTGCCTGGCTGCTGTTCACTGAAAAGCTCATTCTGGGTACATTTTTGGTATACATTTGCTTCTGCCGGGTCAGCTGAGCAGCAAATTTTTACTTAACTACCCCCTAATCAGGAGAGACCTCAGGGCTGCATCCTTTGAGCGCAGTACTGAGCCTGATACCCGTTTCCAACCCCACTTACAAGTAAAACTAGCTAAAACGTGCCTGGCTGCTGTTCACTGAAAAGCTCATTCTGGGTACATTTTTGGTATACATTTGCTTCTGCCGGGTCAGCTGAGCAGTGAATTTCTACTTAACTACCTCCTATCAGGAGAGACCTCAGGGCTGCATCTTTTGAGCGCAGTACTGAGCCTGAAAACCGTTTACAACCCCACTTACAAGTAAAACTAGCTAAAATGTGCCTGGCTGCTGTTCACTGAAAAGCTTATTCTGCATACATTTTTGGCATATATTTGCTCCTGCCGGGTCAGCTGAGCAGCAAATTTTTACTTAACTACCCCCTAATCAGGAGAGACCTCAGGGCTGCATCCTTTGAGCGCAGTACTGAGCCTGATACCCGTTTCCAACCCCACTTACAAGTAAACTAGCTAAAACGTGCCTGGCTGCTGTTCACTGAAAAGCTCATTCTGGGTACATTTTTGGTATACATTTGCTTCTGCCGGGTCAGCTGAGTAGTGAATTTCTACTTAACTACCTCCTATCAGGAGAGACCTCAGGACTGTATCTTTTGAGCGCAGTACTGAGCTTGAAAACCGTTTACAACCCCACTTACAAGTAAAACTAGCTAAAATGTGCCTGGCTGCTGTTCACTGAAAAGCTAATTCTGCATACATTTTTGGCATATATTTGCTCCTGCCGGGTCAGCTGAGCAGCGAATTTTTACTTAACTACCCCCTAATCAGGAGAGACCTCAGGGATGCATCCTTTGAGCGCAGTACTGAGCCTGAAAAGCGTTTACAACCCCACTTACAAGTAAAACTAGCTAAAATGTGCCTGGCTGCTGTTCACTGAAAAGGTCATTCTGGGTACTTTTTGGTATACATTTGCTTCTGCCGGGTCAGCTGAGCAGTGAATTTCTACTTAACTACCTCCTATCAGGAGAGAACTCAGGGCTGCGTCTTTTGAGCGCAGTACTGAGCCTGAAAACCGTTTCCAACCCCACTTACAGGTAAAACTAGCTAAAATGTGCCTGGCTGCTGTTCACTGAAAAGCTCATTCTGGGTACATTTTTGGTATACATGTGCTTCTGCCGGGTCTCCTGAGCAGTGAATTTCTACATAACTACCTCCTATCAGGAGAGACCTCAGGGCTGCATCTTTTGAGCGCAGTACTGAGCCTGAAAACCGTTTCCAACCCTACTTACGAGTAAAACTAGCTAAAATGTGCCTGGCTGCTGTTCACTGAAAAGGTCATTCTGGGTACATTTTTGGTATACATTTGCTTCTGCCGGGTCAGCTGAGCAGTGAATTTCTACTTAACTACCTCCTATCAGGAGAGACCTCAGGGCTGCATCTTTTGAGCGCAGTACTGAGCCTGAAAACCGTTTACAACCCCACTTACAAGTAAAACTAGCTAAAATGTGCCTGGCTGCTGTTCACTGAAAAGCTTATTCTGCATACATTTTTGGCATATATTTGCTCCTGCCGGGTCAGCTGAGTAGCAAATTTTTACTTAACTACCCCCTAATCAGGAGAGACCTCAGGGCTGCATCCTTTGAGCGCAGTACTGAGCCTGATACCCGTTTCCAACCCCACTTACAAGTAAAACTAGCTAAAATGTGCCTGGCTGCTGTTCACTGAAAAGCTCATTCTGGGTACATTTTTGGCATACATTTGCTTCTCCCGGGTCAGCTGAGCAGCGAATTTCTACTTAACTACCTCCTATCAGGAGAGACCTCAGGGCTGCATCTTTTGAGCGCAGTACTGTGCCTGATACCCGTTTCCAACCCCACTTACAAGTAAAACTAGCTAAAATGTGCTGGCTGCTGTTCACTGAAAAGCTCATTCTGGGTACATTTTTGGCATACATTTGCTTCTCCCGGGTCAGCTGAGCAGCGAATTTCTACTTAACTACCTCCTATCAGGAGAGACCTCAGGGCTGCATCTTTTGAGCGCAGTACTGAGCCTGAAAACCGTTTCCAACCCCACTTACAAGTAAAACTAGCTAAAATGTGCCTGGCTGCTGTTCACTGAAAAGGTCATTCTGGGTACATTTTTGGTATACATTTGCTTCTGCCGGGTCAGCTGAGCAGTGAATTTCTACTTAACTACCTCCTATCAGGAGAGACCTCAGGGCTGCATCTTTTGAGCGCAGTACTGAGCCTAAAAACCGTTTACAACCCCACTTACAAGTAAAACTAGCTAAAATGTGCCTGGCTGCTGTTCACTGAAAAGCTTATTCTGCATACATTTTTGGCATATATTTTCTCCTGCCGGGTCAGCTGAGCAGCAAATTTTTACTTAACTACCCCCTTATCAGGAGAGACCTCAGGGCTGCATCCTTTGAGCGCAGTACTGAGCCTGATACCCGTTTCCAACCCCACTTACAAGTAAAACTAGCTAAAATGTGCCTGGCTGCTGTTCACTGAAAAGCTCATTCTGGGTACATTTTTGGCATACATTTGCTTCTCCCGGGTCAGCTGAGCAGCGAATTTCTACTTAACTACCTCCTATCAGGAGAGACCTCAGGGCTGCATCTTTTGAGCGCAGTACTGAGCCTGAAAACCGTTTACAACCCCACTTACAAGTAAAACTAGCTAAAATGTGCCTGGCTGCTGTTCATTGAAAAGCTTATTCTGCATACATTTTTGGCATATATTTGCTCCTGCCGGGTCAGCTGAGCAGCAAATTTTTACTTAACTACCCCCTAATCAGGAGAGACCTCAGGGCTGCATCCTTTGAGCGCAGTACTGAGCCTGATACCCGTTTCCAACCCCACTTACAAGTAAAACTAGCTAAAATGTGCCTGGCTGCTGTTCACTGAAAAGCTCATTCTGGGTACATTTTTGGCATACATTTGCTTCTCCCGGGTCAGCTGAGCAGCGAATTTCTACTTAACTACCTCCTATCAGGAGAGACCTCAGGGCTGCATCTTTTGAGCGCAGTACTGAGCCTGAAAACCGTTTCCAACCCCACTTACAAGTAAAACTAGCTAAAATGTGCCTGGCTGCTGTTCACTGAAAAGGTCATTCTGGGTACATTTTTGGTATACATTTGCTTCTGCCGGGTCAGCTGAGCAGTGAATTTCTACTTAACTACCTCCTATCAGGAGAGACCTCAGGGCTGCATCTTTTGAGCGCAGTACTGAGCCTGAAAACCGTTTACAACCCCACTTACAAGTAAAACTAGCTAAAATGTGCCTGGCTGCTGTTCACTGAAAAGCTTATTCTGCATACATTTTTGGCATATATTTGCTCCTGCCGGGTCAGCTGAGCAGCAAATTTTTACTTAACTACCCCCTAATCAGGAGAGACCTCAGGGCTGCATCCTTTGAGTGCAGTACTGAGCCTGATACCCGTTTCCAACCCCACTTACAAGTAAAACTAGCTAAAATGTGCCTGGCTGCTGTTCACTGAAAAGCTCATTCTGGGTACATTTTTGGCATACATTTGCTTCTCCCGGGTCAGCTGAGCAGCGAATTTCTACTTAACTACCTCCTATCAGGAGAGACCTCAGGGCTGCATCTTTTGAGCGCAGTACTGAGCCTGAAAACCTTTTCCAACCCCACTTACAAGTAAAACTAGCTAAAATGTGCCTGGCTGCTGTTCACTGAAAAGCTCATTCTGGGTACATTTTTGGCATACATTTGCTTCTCCCGGGTCAGCTGAGCAGCGAATTTCTACTTAACTACCTCCTATCAGGAGAGACCTCAGGGCTGCATCTTTTGAGCGCAGTACTGAGCCTGAAACCCATTTACAACCCCACTTACAAGTAAAACTAGCTAAAATGTGCCTGGCTGCTGTTCACTGAAAAGCTCATTCTGCATAAATTTTTGGCATATATTTGCTCCTGCCGGGTCAGCTGAGCAGCGAGTTTCTACTTAACTACTTCCTATCAGGAGAGACCTCAGGGCTGCATCCTTTGAGCGCAGTACTGAGCCTGAAAAGCGTTTACAACCCCACTTACACGTAAAACTAGCTAAAATGTGCCTGGCTGCTGTTCACTGAAAAGGTCATTCTGGGTACATTTTTGGTATACATTTGCTTCTGCCGGGTCAGCTGAGCAGTGAATTTCTACTTAACTACCTCCTATCAGAAGAGACCTCATGGCTGCATCTTTTGAGCGCAGTACTGAGCCTGAAAACCGTTTCCAACCCCACTTACAAGTAAAACTAGCTAAAATGTGCCTGGCTGCTGTTCACTGAAAAGCTCATTCTGGGTACATTTTTGGCATACATTTGCTTCTCCCGGGTCAGCTGAGCAGCGAATTTCTACTTAACTACCTCCTATCAGGAGAGACCTCAGGGCTGCATCTTTTGAACGCAGTACTGAGCCTGAAAAGCGTTTACAACCCCACTTACACGTAATACTAGCTAAAATGTGCCTGGCTGCTGTTCACTGAAAAGGTCATTCTGGGTACATTTTTGGTATACATTTGCTACTCCCGGGTCAGCTGAGCAGTGAATTTCTACTTAACTACCTCCTATCAGAAGAGACCTCATGGCTGCATCTTTTGAGCGCAGTACTGAGCCTGAAAACCGTTTCCAACCCCACTTACAAGTAAAACTAGCTAAAATGTGCCTGGCTGCTGTTCACTGAAAAGCTCATTCTGGGTACATTTTTGCCATACATTTGCTTCTCCCGGGTCAGCTGAGCAGTTAATTTCTACTTAACTACCTCCTATCAGGAGAGACCTCAGGGCTGCATCTTTTGAGCGCAGTACTGAGCCTGATACCCGTTTCCAACCCCACTTACAAGTAAAACTAGCTAAAATGTGCCTGGCTGCTGTTCACTGAAAAGTTCATTCTGGGTACATTTTTGGCATACATTTGCTTCTCCCGGGTCAGCTGAGCAGCGAATTTCTACTTAACTACCTCCTATCAGGAGAGACCTCAGGGCTGCATCTTTAGAGCACAGTACTGAGCCTGAAAACCATTTACAACCCCACTTACAAGTAAAACTGGCTAAAATGTGCCTGGCTGCTGTTCACTAAAAAGCTCATTCTGTGTACATTTTTGGCATACATTTGCTTCTCCCGGGTCAGCTGAGCAGCGAATTTCTACTTAACTACCTCCTATCAGGAGAGACCTCAGGGCTGCATCTTTTGAGCGCAGTACTGAGCCTGAAAACCATTTACAAACCCACTTACACAAGTAAAACTAGCTAAAATGTGCCTGGCTGCTGTTCACTGAAAAGCTTATTCTGCATACATTTTTGGCATATATTTGCTCCTGCCGGGTCAGCTGAGCAGCAAATTTTTACTTAACTACCCCCTAATCAGGAGAGACCTCAGGGCTGCATCCTTTGAGCGCAGTACTGAGCCTGAAAACCGTTTACAACCCCACTTACAAGTAAAACTAGCTAAAATGTGCCTGGCTGCTGTTCACTGAAAAGCTTATTCTGCATACATTTTTGGCATATATTTGCTCCTGCCGGGTCAGCTGAGCAGCAAATTTTTACTTAACTACCCCCTAATCAGGAGAGACCTCAGGGCTGCATCCTTTGAGCGCAGTACTGAGCCTGATACCCGTTTCCAACCCCACTTACAAGTAAAACTAGCTAAAATGTGCCTGGCTGCTGTTCACTGAAAAGCTCATTCTGGGTACATTTTTGGCATACATTTGCTTCTCCCGGGTCAGCTGAGCAGCGAATTTCTACTTCACTACCTCCTATCAGGAGAGACCTCAGGGCTGCATCTTTTGAGCGCAGTACTGAGCCTGAAAACCGTTTCCAACCCCACTTACAAGTAAAACTAGCTAAAATGTGCCTGGCTGCTGTTCACTGAAAAGGTCATTCTGGGTACATTTTTGGTATACATTTGCTTCTGCCGGGTCAGCTGAGCAGTGAATTTCTACTTAACTACCTCCTATCAGGAGAGACCTCAGGGCTGCATCTTTTGAGCGCAGTACTGAGCCTGAAAACCGTTTACAACCCCACTTACAAGTAAAACTAGCTAAAATGTGCCTGGCTGCTGTTCACTGAAAAGTTCATTCTGGGTACATTTTTGGCATACATTTGCTTCTCCCGGGTCAGCTGAGCAGCGAATTTCTACTTAACTACCTCCTATCAGGAGAGACCTCAGGGCTGCATCTTTTGAGCGCAGTACTGAGCCTGATATCCGTTTCCAACCCCACTTACAAGTAAAACTAGCTAAAATGTGCCTGGCTGCTGTTCACTGAAAAGTTCATTCTGGGTACATTTTTGGCATACATTTGCTTCTCCCGGGTCAGCTGAGCAGCGTATTTCCACTTAACTACCTCCTATCAGGAAAGACCTCAGGGCTGCATCTTTTGAGCGCAGTACTGAGCCTGATACCCGTTTCCAACCCCACTTACAAGGCTGCTGTTCTCTAAAAAGCTCATTCTGTGTACATTTTTGGCATACATTTGCTTCTCCCGGGTCAGCTGAGCAGCGAATTTCTACTTAACTACCTCCTATCAGGAGAGACCTCAGGGCTGCATCTTTTGAGCGCAGTACTGAGCCTGAAAACCATTTACAAACCCACTTACACAAGTAAAACTAGCTAAAATGTGCCTGGCTGCTGTTCACTGAAAAGCTTATTCTGCATACATTTTTGGCATATATTTGCTCCTGCCGGGTCAGCTGAGCAGCAAATTTTTACTTAACTACCCCCTAATCAGGAGAGACCTCAGGGCTGCATCCTTTGAGCGCAGTACTGAGCCTGATACCCGTTTCCAACCCCACTTACAAGTAAACTAGCTAAAACGTGCCTGGCTGCTGTTCACTGAAAAGCTCATTCTGGGTACATTTTTGGTATACATTTGCTTCTGCCGGGTCAGCTGAGCAGTGAATTTCTACTTAACTACCTCCTATCAGGAGAGACCTCAGGGCTGCATCTTTTGAGCGCAGTACTGAGCCTGAAAACCGTTTACAACCCCACTTACAAGTAAAACTAGCTAAAATGTGCCTGGCTGCTGTTCACTGAAAAGCTTATTCTGCATAAATTTTCGGCATATATTTGCTCCTGCCGGGTCAGCTGAGCAGCAAATTTTTACTTAACTACCCCCTAATCAGGAGAGACCTCAGGGCTGCATCCTTTGAGCGCAGTACTGAGCCTGATACCCGTTTCCAACCCCACTTACAAGTAAAACTAGCTAAAATGTGCCTGGCTGCTGTTCACTGAAAAGCTCATTCTGGGTACATTTTTGGCATACATTTGCTTCTCCCGGGTCAGCTGAGCAGCGAATTTCTACTTAACTACCTCCTATCAGGAGAGACCTCAGGGCTGCATCTTTTGAGCGCAGTACTGAGCCTGAAAACCGTTTCCAACCCCACTTACAAGTAAAACTAGCTAAAATGTGCCTGGCTGCTGTTCACTGAAAAGGTAATTCTGGGTACATTCTTGGTATACATTTGCTTCTGCCGGGTCAGCTGAGCAGTGAATTTCTACTTAACTACCTCCTATCAGGAGAGACCTCAGGGCTGCATCTTTTGAGCGCAGTACTGAGCCTGATATCCGTTTCCAACCCCACTTACAAGTAAAACTAGCTAAAATGTGCCTGGCTGCTGTTCACTGAAAAGTTCATTCTGGGTACATTTTTGGCATACATTTGCTTCTCCCGGGTCAGCTGAGCAGCGTATTTCCACTTAACTACCTCCTATCAGGAAAGACCTCAGGGCTGCATCTTTTGAGCGCAGTACTGAGCCTGATACCCGTTTCCAACCCCACTTACAAGGCTGCTGTTCTCTAAAAAGCTCATTCTGTGTACATTTTTGGCATACATTTGCTTCTCCCGGGTCAGCTGAGCAGCGAATTTCTACTTAACTACCTCCTATCAGGAGAGACCTCAGGGCTGCATCTTTTGAGCGCAGTACTGAGCCTGAAAACCATTTACAAACCCACTTACACAAGTAAAACTAGCTAAAATGTGCCTGGCTGCTGTTCACTGAAAAGCTTATTCTGCATACATTTTTGGCATATATTTGCTCCTGCCGGGTCAGCTGAGCAGCAAATTTTTACTTAACTACCCCCTAATCAGGAGAGACCTCAGGGCTGCATCCTTTGAGCGCAGTACTGAGCCTGATACCCGTTTCCAACCCCACTTACAAGTAAACTAGCTAAAACGTGCCTGGCTGCTGTTCACTGAAAAGCTCATTCTGGGTACATTTTTGGTATACATTTGCTTCTGCCGGGTCAGCTGAGCAGTGAATTTCTACTTAACTACCTCCTATCAGGAGAGACCTCAGGGCTGCATCTTTTGAGCGCAGTACTGAGCCTGAAAACCGTTTACAACCCCACTTACAAGTAAAACTAGCTAAAATGTGCCTGGCTGCTGTTCACTGAAAAGCTTATTCTGCATAAATTTTCGGCATATATTTGCTCCTGCCGGGTCAGCTGAGCAGCAAATTTTTACTTAACTACCCCCTAATCAGGAGAGACCTCAGGGCTGCATCCTTTGAGCGCAGTACTGAGCCTGATACCCGTTTCCAACCCCACTTACAAGTAAAACTAGCTAAAATGTGCCTGGCTGCTGTTCACTGAAAAGCTCATTCTGGGTACATTTTTGGCATACATTTGCTTCTCCCGGGTCAGCTGAGCAGCGAATTTCTACTTAACTACCTCCTATCAGGAGAGACCTCAGGGCTGCATCTTTTGAGCGCAGTACTGAGCCTGAAAACCGTTTCCAACCCCACTTACAAGTAAAACTAGCTAAAATGTGCCTGGCTGCTGTTCACTGAAAAGGTAATTCTGGGTACATTCTTGGTATACATTTGCTTCTGCCGGGTCAGCTGAGCAGTGAATTTCTACTTAACTACCTCCTATCAGGAGAGACCTCAGGGCTGCATCTTTTGAGCGCAGTACTGAGCCTGATACCCGTTTCCAACCCCACTTACAAGTAAAACTAGCTAAAATGTGCCTGGCTGCTGTTCACTGAAAAGTTCATTCTGGGTACATTTTTGGCATACATTTGCTTCTCCCGGGTCAGCTGAGCAGCGTATTTCCACTTAACTACCTCCTATCAGGAGAGACCTCAGGGCTGCATCTTTTGAGCGCAGTACTGAGCCTGATACCCGTTTCCAACCCCACTTACAAGGCTGCTGTTCACTAAAAAGCTCATTCTGTGTACATTTTTGGCATACATTTGCTTCTCCCGGGTCAGCTGAGCAGCGAATTTCTACTTAACTACCTCCTATCAGGAGAGACCTCAGGGCTGCATCTTTTGAGCGCAGTACTGAGCCTGAAAACCATTTACAAACCCACTTACACAAGTAAAACTAGCTAAAATGTGCCTGGCTGCTGTTCACTGAAAAGCTTATTCTGCATACATTTTTTGGCATATATTTGCTCCTGCCGGGTCAGCTGAGCAGCAAATTTTTACTTAACTACCCCCTAATCAGGAGAGACCTCAGGGCTGCATCCTTTGAGCGCAGTACTGAGCCTGATACCCGTTTCCAACCCCACTTACAAGTAAAACTAGCTAAAATGTGCCTGGCTGCTGTTCACTGAAAAGCTCATTCTGGGTACATTTTTGGCATACATTTGCTTCTCCCGGGTCAGCTGAGCAGCAAGTTTCTACTTAACTACCTCCTATCAGGAGAGACCTCAGGGCTGCATCCTTTGCGCGCAGTACTGAGCCTGAATTAGCGTTTACAACCCCACTTACAAGTAAACTAGCTAAAACGTGCCTGGCTGCTGTTCACTGAAAAGCTCATTCTGGGTACATTTTTGGTATACATTTGCTTCTGCCGGGTCAGCTGAGCAGTGAATTTCTACTTAACTACCTCCTATCAGGAGAGACCTCAGGGCTGCATCTTTTGAGCGCAGTACTGAGCCTGAAAACCGTTTACAACCCCACTTACAAGTAAAACTAGCTAAAATGTGCCTGGCTGCTGTTCACTGAAAAGCTTATTCTGCATACATTTTCGGCATATATTTGCTCCTGCTGGGTCAGCTGAGCAGCAAATTTTTACTTAACTACCCCCTAATCAGGAGAGACCTCAGGGCTGCATCCTTTGAGCGCAGTACTGAGCCTGATACCCGTTTCCAACCCCACTTACAAGTAAAACTAGCTAAAATGTGCCTGGCTGCTGTTCACTGAAAAGCTCATTCTGGGTACATTTTTGGCATACATTTGCTTCTCCCGGGTCAGCTGAGCAGCGAATTTCTACTTAACTACCTCCTATCAGGAGAGACCTCAGGGCTGCATCTTTTGAGCGCAGTACTGAGCCTGAAAACCGTTTCCAACCCCACTTACAAGTAAAACTAGCTAAAATGTGCCTGGCTGCTGTTCACTGAAAAGGTAATCTGGGTACATATTTGGTATACATTTGCTTCTGCCGGGTCAGCTGAGCAGTGAATTTCTACTTAACTACCTCCTATCAGGAGAGACCTCAGGGCTGCATCTTTAGAGCGCAGTACTGAGCCTGAAAACCATTTACAACCCCACTTACAAGTAAAACTGGCTAAAATGTGCCTGGCTGCTGTTCACTGAAAAGCTCATTCTGCATACATTTTTGGCAGACATTTGCTCCTGCCGGGTCAGCTGAGCAGTGTATTTCCACTTAACTACCCCCTAATCAGGAGAGACCTCAGGGCTGCATCCTTTGAGCGCAGTACTGAGCCTGATACCCGATTCCAACCCCACTTACAAGTAAAACTAGCTAAAATGTGCCTGGCTGCTGTTCACTGAAAAGCTCATTCTGGGTACATTTTTGGCATACATTTGCTTCTCCCGGGTCAGCTGAGCAGCGAGTTTCTACTTAACTACCTCCTATCAGGAGAGACCTCAGGGCTGCATCCTTTGCGCGCAGTACTGAGCCTGAATTAGCGTTTACAACCCCACTTACAAGTAAATTAGCTAAAACGTGCCTGGCTGCTGTTCACTGAAAAGCTCATTCTGGGTACATTTTTGGTATACATTTGCTTCTGCCGGGTCAGCTGAGCAGTGAATTTCTACTTAACTACCTCCTATCAGGAGAGACCTCAGGGCTGCATCTTTTGAGCGCAGTACTGAGCCTGAAAACCGTTTACAACCCCACTTACAAGTAAAACTAGCTAAAATGTGCCTGGCTGCTGTTCACTGAAAAGCTTATTCTGCATACATTTTTGGCATATAGTTGCTCCTGCCGGGTCAGCTGAGCAGCAAATTTTCACTTAACTACCCCCTAATCAGGAGAGACCTCAGGGCTGCATCTTTTGAGCGCAGTACTGAGCCTGATACCCGTTTCCAACCCCACTTACAAGTAAAACTAGCTAAAATGTGCCTGGCTGCTGTTCACTGAAAAGTTCATTCTGGGTACATTTTTGGCATACATTTGCTGCTCCCGGGTCAGCTGAGCAGCGAATTTCTACTTAACTACCTCCTATCAGGAGAGACCTCAGGGCTGCATCTTTAGAGCGCAGTACTGAGCCTGATACCCGTTTCCAACCCCACTTACAAGTAAAACTAGCTAAAATGTGCCTGGCTGCTGTTCACTGAAAAGCTCATTTTGGGTACATTTTTGGCATACATTTGCTTCTCCCGGGTCAGCTGAGCAGCGTATTTCCACTTAACTACCTCCTATCAGGAGAGACCTCAGGGCTGCATCTTTTGAGCGCAGTACTGAGCCTGATACCCGTTTCCAACCCCACTTACAAGTAAAACTAGCTAAAATGTGCCTGGCTGCTGTTCACTAAAAAGCTCATTCTGTGTACATTTTTGGCATACATTTGCTTCTCCCTGGTCAGCTGAGCAGCAAATTTCTACTTAACTACCTCCTATCAGGAGAGACCTCAGGGCTGCATCTTTTGAGCGCAGTAATGAGCCTGAAAACCATTTACAAACCCACTTACACAAGTAAAGCTAGCTAAAATGTGCCTGGCTGCTGTTCACTGAAAAGCTTATTCTGCATACATTTTTGGCATATATTTGCTCCTGCCGGGTCAGCTGAGCAGCAAATTTTTACTTAACTACCCCCTAATCAGGAGAGACCTCAGGGCTGCATCCTTTGAGCGCAGTACTGAGCCTGATACCCGTTTCCAACCCCACTTACAAGTAAAACTAGCTAAAATGTGCCTGGCTGCTGTTCACTGAAAAGCTCATTCTGGGTACATTTTTGGCATACATTTGCTTCTCCCGGGTCAGCTGAGCAGCGAGTTTCTACTTAACTACCTCCTATCAGGAGAGACCTCAGGGCTGCATCCTTTGCGCGCAGTACTGAGCCTGAATTAGCGTTTACAACCCCACTTACAAGTAAACTAGCTAAAACGTGCCTGGCTGCTGTTCACTGAAAAGCTCATTCTGGGTACATTTTTGGTATACATTTGCTTCTGCCGGGTCAGCTGAGCAGTGAATTTCTACTTAACTACCTCCTATCAGGAGAGACCTCAGGGTTGCATCTTTTGAGCGCAGTACTGAGCCTGAAAACCGTTTACAACCCCACTTACAAGTAAAACTAGCTAAAATGTGCCTGGCTGCTGTTCACTGAAAAGCTTATTCTGCATACATTTTTGGCATATATTTGCTCCTGCCGGGTCAGCTGAGCAGCAAATTTTCACTTAACTACCCCCTAATCAGGAGAGACCTCAGGGCTGCATCCTTTGAGCGCAGTACTGAGCCTGATACCCGTTTCCAACCCCACTTACAAGTAAAACTAGCTAAAATGTGCCTGGCTGCTGTTCACTGAAAAGCTCATTCTGGGTACATTTTTGGCATACATTTGCTTCTCCCGGGTCAGCTGAGCAGCGAATTTCTACTTAACTACCTCCTATCAGGAGAGACCTCAGGGCTGCATCTTTTGAGCGCAGTACTGAGCCTGAAAACCGTTTCCAACCCCACTTACAAGTAAAACTAGCTAAAATGTGCCTGGCTGCTGTTCACTGAAAAGGTCATTCTGGGTACATTTTTGGTATACATTTGCTTCTGCCGGGTCAGCTGAGCAGTGAATTTCTACTTAACTACCTCCTATCAGGAGAGACCTCAGGGCTGCATCTTTTGAGCGCAGTACTGAGCCTGAAAACCGTTTACAACCCCACTTACAAGTAAAACTAGCTAAAATGTGCCTGGCTGCTGTTCACTGAAAAGTTCATTCTGGGTACATTTTTGGCATACATTTGCTTCTCCCGGGTCAGCTGAGCAGCGAATTTCTACTTAACTACCTCCTATCAGGAGAGACCTCAGGGCTGCATCTTTTGAGCGCAGTACTGAGCCTGAAAACCGTTTCCAACCCCACTTACAAGTAAAACTAGCTAAAATGTGCCTGGCTGCTGTTCACTGAAAAGGTCATTCTGGGTACATTTTTGGTATACATTTGCTTCTGCCGGGTCAGCTGAGCAGTGAATTTCTACTTAACTACCTCCTATCAGGAGAGACCTCAGGGCTGCATCTTTTGAGCGCAGTACTGAGCCTGATACCCGTTTCCAACCCCACTTACAAGTAAAACTAGCTAAAATGTGCATGGCTGCTGTTCACTGAAAAGTTCATTCTGGGTACATTTTTGGCATACATTTGCTTCTCCCGGGTCAGCTGAGCAGTGAATTTCTACTTAACTACCTCCTATCAGGAGAGACTTCAGGGCTGCATCTTTTGAGCGCAGTCCTGAGCCTGATACCCGTTTCCAACCCCACTTACAAGTAAAACTAGCTAAAATGTGCCTGGCTGCTGTTCACTGAAAAGTTCATTCTGGGTACATTTTTGGCATACATTTGCTTCTCCCGGGTCAGCTGAGCAGCGTATTTCCACTTAACTACCTCCTATCAGGAGAGACCTCAGGGCTGCATCTTTTGAGCGCAGTACTGAGCCTGATACCCATTTCCAACCCCACTTACAAGGCTGCTGTTCACTAAAAAGCTCATTCTGTGTACATTTTTGGCATACATTTGCTTCTCCCGGGTCAGCTGAGCAGCGAATTTCTACTTAACTACCTCCTATCAGGAGAGACCTCAGGGCTGCATCTTTTGAGCGCAGTACTGAGCCTGAAAACCATTTACAAACCCACTTACACAAGTAAAACTAGCTAAAATGTGCCTGGCTGCTGTTCACTGAAAAGCTTATTCTGCATACATTTTTGGCATATATTTGCTCCTGCCGGGTCAGCTGAGCAGCAAATTTTTACTTAACTACCCCCTAATCAGGAGAGACCTCAGGGCTGCATCCTTTGAGCGCAGTACTGAGCCTGATACCTGTTTCCAACCCCACTTACAAGTAAAACTAGCTAAAATGTGCCTGGCTGCTGTTCACTGAAAAGCTCATTCTGGGTACATTTTTGGCATACATTTGCTTCTCCCGGGTCAGCTGAGCAGCGAGTTTCTACTTAACTACCTCCTATCAGGAGAGACCTCAGGGCTGCATCCTTTGCGCGCAGTACTGAGCCTGAATTAGCGTTTACAACCCCACTTACAAGTAAACTAGCTAAAACGTGCCTGGCTGCTGTTCACTGAAAAGCTCATTCTGGGTACATTTTTGGCATACATTTGCTTCTCCCGGGTCAGCTGAGCAGCGAATTTCTACTTAACTACCTCCTATCAGGAGAGACCTCAGGGCTGCATCTTTTGAGCGCAGTACTGAGCCTGAAAACCGTTTCCAACCCCACTTACAAGTAAAACTAGCTAAAATGTGCCTGGCTGCTGTTCACTGAAAAGGTAATCTGGGTACATATTTGGTATACATTTGCTTCTGCCGGGTCAGCTGAGCAGTGAATTTCTACTTAACTACCTCCTATCAGGAGAGACTTCAGGGCTGCATCTTTAGAGCGCAGTACTGAGCCTGAAAACCATTTACAACCCCACTTACAAGTAAAACTGGCTAAAATGTGCCTGGCTGCTGTTCACTGAAAAGCTCATTCTGGGTACATTTTTGGCATACATTTGCTTCTCCCGGGTCAGCTGAGCAGCGAATTTCTACTTAACTACCTCCTATCAGGAGAGACCTCAGGGCTGCATCTTTTGAGCGCAGTACTGAGCCTGATACCCGTTTCCAACCCCACTTACAAGTAAAACTAGCTAAAATGTGCCTGGCTGCTGTTCACTGAAAAGCTCATTCTGGGTACATTTTTGGCATACATTTGCTTCTCCCGGGTCAGCTGAGCAGCGAATTTCTACTTAACTACCTCCTATCAGGAGAGACCTCAGGGCTGCATCTTTTGAGCGCAGTACTGAGCCTGATACCCGTTTCCAACCCCACTTACAAGTAAAACTAGCTAAAATGTGCCTGGCTGCTGTTCACTGAAAAGTTCATTCTGGGTACATTTTTGGCATACATTTGCTTCTCCCGGGTCAGCTGAGCAGCGTATTTCCACTTAACTACCTCCTATCAGGAGAGACCTCAGGGCTGCATCTTTTGAGCGCAGTACTGAGCCTGATACCCGTTTCCAACCCCACTTACAAGGCTGCTGTTCACTAAAAAGCTCATTCTGTGTACATTTTTGGCATACATTTGCTTCTCCCGGGTCAGCTGAGCAGCGAATTTCTACTTAACTACCTCCTATCAGGAGAGACCTCAGGGCTGCATCTTTTGAGCGCAGTACTGAGCCTGAAAACCATTTACAAACCCACTTACACAAGTAAAACTAGCTAAAATGTGCCTGGCTGCTGTTCACTGAAAAGCTTATTCTGCATACATTTTTTGGCATATATTTGCTCCTGCCGGGTCAGCTGAGCAGCAAATTTTTACTTAACTACCCCCTAATCAGGAGAGACCTCAGGGCTGCATCCTTTGAGCGCAGTACTGAGCCTGATACCCGTTTCCAACCCCACTTACAAGTAAAACTAGCTAAAATGTGCCTGGCTGCTGTTCACTGAAAAGCTCATTCTGGGTACATTTTTGGCATACATTTGCTTCTCCCGGGTCAGCTGAGCAGCAAGTTTCTACTTAACTACCTCCTATCAGGAGAGACCTCAGGGCTGCATCCTTTGCGCGCAGTACTGAGCCTGAATTAGCGTTTACAACCCCACTTACAAGTAAACTAGCTAAAACGTGCCTGGCTGCTGTTCACTGAAAAGCTCATTCTGGGTACATTTTTGGTATACATTTGCTTCTGCCGGGTCAGCTGAGCAGTGAATTTCTACTTAACTACCTCCTATCAGGAGAGACCTCAGGGCTGCATCTTTTGAGCGCAGTACTGAGCCTGAAAACCGTTTACAACCCCACTTACAAGTAAAACTAGCTAAAATGTGCCTGGCTGCTGTTCACTGAAAAGCTTATTCTGCATACATTTTCGGCATATATTTGCTCCTGCTGGGTCAGCTGAGCAGCAAATTTTTACTTAACTACCCCCTAATCAGGAGAGACCTCAGGGCTGCATCCTTTGAGCGCAGTACTGAGCCTGATACCCGTTTCCAACCCCACTTACAAGTAAAACTAGCTAAAATGTGCCTGGCTGCTGTTCACTGAAAAGCTCATTCTGGGTACATTTTTGGCATACATTTGCTTCTCCCGGGTCAGCTGAGCAGCGAATTTCTACTTAACTACCTCCTATCAGGAGAGACCTCAGGGCTGCATCTTTTGAGCGCAGTACTGAGCCTGAAAACCGTTTCCAACCCCACTTACAAGTAAAACTAGCTAAAATGTGCCTGGCTGCTGTTCACTGAAAAGGTAATCTGGGTACATATTTGGTATACATTTGCTTCTGCCGGGTCAGCTGAGCAGTGAATTTCTACTTAACTACCTCCTATCAGGAGAGACCTCAGGGCTGCATCTTTAGAGCGCAGTACTGAGCCTGAAAACCATTTACAACCCCACTTACAAGTAAAACTGGCTAAAATGTGCCTGGCTGCTGTTCACTGAAAAGCTCATTCTGCATACATTTTTGGCAGACATTTGCTCCTGCCGGGTCAGCTGAGCAGTGTATTTCCACTTAACTACCCCCTAATCAGGAGAGACCTCAGGGCTGCATCCTTTGAGCGCAGTACTGAGCCTGATACCCGATTCCAACCCCACTTACAAGTAAAACTAGCTAAAATGTGCCTGGCTGCTGTTCACTGAAAAGCTCATTCTGGGTACATTTTTGGCATACATTTGCTTCTCCCGGGTCAGCTGAGCAGCGAGTTTCTACTTAACTACCTCCTATCAGGAGAGACCTCAGGGCTGCATCCTTTGCGCGCAGTACTGAGCCTGAATTAGCGTTTACAACCCCACTTACAAGTAAATTAGCTAAAACGTGCCTGGCTGCTGTTCACTGAAAAGCTCATTCTGGGTACATTTTTGGTATACATTTGCTTCTGCCGGGTCAGCTGAGCAGTGAATTTCTACTTAACTACCTCCTATCAGGAGAGACCTCAGGGCTGCATCTTTTGAGCGCAGTACTGAGCCTGAAAACCGTTTACAACCCCACTTACAAGTAAAACTAGCTAAAATGTGCCTGGCTGCTGTTCACTGAAAAGCTTATTCTGCATACATTTTTGGCATATAGTTGCTCCTGCCGGGTCAGCTGAGCAGCAAATTTTCACTTAACTACCCCCTAATCAGGAGAGACCTCAGGGCTGCATCTTTTGAGCGCAGTACTGAGCCTGATACCCGTTTCCAACCCCACTTACAAGTAAAACTAGCTAAAATGTGCCTGGCTGCTGTTCACTGAAAAGTTCATTCTGGGTACATTTTTGGCATACATTTGCTTCTCCCGGGTCAGCTGAGCAGCGAATTTCTACTTAACTACCTCCTATCAGGAGAGACCTCAGGGCTGCATCTTTAGAGCGCAGTACTGAGCCTGATACCCGTTTCCAACCCCACTTACAAGTAAAACTAGCTAAAATGTGCCTGGCTGCTGTTCACTGAAAAGCTCATTTTGGGTACATTTTTGGCATACATTTGCTTCTCCCGGGTCAGCTGAGCAGCGTATTTCCACTTAACTACCTCCTATCAGGAGAGACCTCAGGGCTGCATCTTTTGAGCGCAGTACTGAGCCTGATACCCGTTTCCAACCCCACTTACAAGTAAAACTAGCTAAAATGTGCCTGGCTGCTGTTCACTAAAAAGCTCATTCTGTGTACATTTTTGGCATACATTTGCTTCTCCCTGGTCAGCTGAGCAGCAAATTTCTACTTAACTACCTCCTATCAGGAGAGACCTCAGGGCTGCATCTTTTGAGCGCAGTAATGAGCCTGAAAACCATTTACAAACCCACTTACACAAGTAAAGCTAGCTAAAATGTGCCTGGCTGCTGTTCACTGAAAAGCTTATTCTGCATACATTTTTGGCATATATTTGCTCCTGCCGGGTCAGCTGAGCAGCAAATTTTTACTTAACTACCCCCTAATCAGGAGAGACCTCAGGGCTGCATCCTTTGAGCGCAGTACTGAGCCTGATACCCGTTTCCAACCCCACTTACAAGTAAAACTAGCTAAAATGTGCCTGGCTGCTGTTCACTGAAAAGCTCATTCTGGGTACATTTTTGGCATACATTTGCTTCTCCCGGGTCAGCTGAGCAGCGAGTTTCTACTTAACTACCTCCTATCAGGAGAGACCTCAGGGCTGCATCCTTTGCGCGCAGTACTGAGCCTGAATTAGCGTTTACAACCCCACTTACAAGTAAACTAGCTAAAACGTGCCTGGCTGCTGTTCACTGAAAAGCTCATTCTGGGTACATTTTTGGTATACATTTGCTTCTGCCGGGTCAGCTGAGCAGTGAATTTCTACTTAACTACCTCCTATCAGGAGAGACCTCAGGGTTGCATCTTTTGAGCGCAGTACTGAGCCTGAAAACCGTTTACAACCCCACTTACAAGTAAAACTAGCTAAAATGTGCCTGGCTGCTGTTCACTGAAAAGCTTATTCTGCATACATTTTTGGCATATATTTGCTCCTGCCGGGTCAGCTGAGCAGCAAATTTTCACTTAACTACCCCCTAATCAGGAGAGACCTCAGGGCTGCATCCTTTGAGCGCAGTACTGAGCCTGATACCCGTTTCCAACCCCACTTACAAGTAAAACTAGCTAAAATGTGCCTGGCTGCTGTTCACTGAAAAGCTCATTCTGGGTACATTTTTGGCATACATTTGCTTCTCCCGGGTCAGCTGAGCAGCGAATTTCTACTTAACTACCTCCTATCAGGAGAGACCTCAGGGCTGCATCTTTTGAGCGCAGTACTGAGCCTGAAAACCGTTTCCAACCCCACTTACAAGTAAAACTAGCTAAAATGTGCCTGGCTGCTGTTCACTGAAAAGGTCATTCTGGGTACATTTTTGGTATACATTTGCTTCTGCCGGGTCAGCTGAGCAGTGAATTTCTACTTAACTACCTCCTATCAGGAGAGACCTCAGGGCTGCATCTTTTGAGCGCAGTACTGAGCCTGAAAACCGTTTACAACCCCACTTACAAGTAAAACTAGCTAAAATGTGCCTGGCTGCTGTTCACTGAAAAGTTCATTCTGGGTACATTTTTGGCATACATTTGCTTCTCCCGGGTCAGCTGAGCAGCGAATTTCTACTTAACTACCTCCTATCAGGAGAGACCTCAGGGCTGCATCTTTTGAGCGCAGTACTGAGCCTGAAAACCGTTTCCAACCCCACTTACAAGTAAAACTAGCTAAAATGTGCCTGGCTGCTGTTCACTGAAAAGGTCATTCTGGGTACATTTTTGGTATACATTTGCTTCTGCCGGGTCAGCTGAGCAGTGAATTTCTACTTAACTACCTCCTATCAGGAGAGACCTCAGGGCTGCATCTTTTGAGCGCAGTACTGAGCCTGATACCCGTTTCCAACCCCACTTACAAGTAAAACTAGCTAAAATGTGCATGGCTGCTGTTCACTGAAAAGTTCATTCTGGGTACATTTTTGGCATACATTTGCTTCTCCCGGGTCAGCTGAGCAGTGAATTTCTACTTAACTACCTCCTATCAGGAGAGACCTCAGGGCTGCATCTTTTGAGCGCAGTCCTGAGCCTGATACCCGTTTCCAACCCCACTTACAAGTAAAACTAGCTAAAATGTGCCTGGCTGCTGTTCACTGAAAAGTTCATTCTGGGTACATTTTTGGCATACATTTGCTTCTCCCGGGTCAGCTGAGCAGCGTATTTCCACTTAACTACCTCCTATCAGGAGAGACCTCAGGGCTGCATCTTTTGAGCGCAGTACTGAGCCTGATACCCATTTCCAACCCCACTTACAAGGCTGCTGTTCACTAAAAAGCTCATTCTGTGTACATTTTTGGCATACATTTGCTTCTCCCGGGTCAGCTGAGCAGCGAATTTCTACTTAACTACCTCCTATCAGGAGAGACCTCAGGGCTGCATCTTTTGAGCGCAGTACTGAGCCTGAAAACCATTTACAAACCCACTTACACAAGTAAAACTAGCTAAAATGTGCCTGGCTGCTGTTCACTGAAAAGCTTATTCTGCATACATTTTTGGCATATATTTGCTCCTGCCGGGTCAGCTGAGCAGCAAATTTTTACTTAACTACCCCCTAATCAGGAGAGACCTCAGGGCTGCATCCTTTGAGCGCAGTACTGAGCCTGATACCTGTTTCCAACCCCACTTACAAGTAAAACTAGCTAAAATGTGCCTGGCTGCTGTTCACTGAAAAGCTCATTCTGGGTACATTTTTGGCATACATTTGCTTCTCCCGGGTCAGCTGAGCAGCGAGTTTCTACTTAACTACCTCCTATCAGGAGAGACCTCAGGGCTGCATCCTTTGCGCGCAGTACTGAGCCTGAATTAGCGTTTACAACCCCACTTACAAGTAAACTAGCTAAAACGTGCCTGGCTGCTGTTCACTGAAAAGCTCATTCTGGGTACATTTTTGGCATACATTTGCTTCTCCCGGGTCAGCTGAGCAGCGAATTTCTACTTAACTACCTCCTATCAGGAGAGACCTCAGGGCTGCATCTTTTGAGCGCAGTACTGAGCCTGAAAACCGTTTCCAACCCCACTTACAAGTAAAACTAGCTAAAATGTGCCTGGCTGCTGTTCACTGAAAAGGTAATCTGGGTACATATTTGGTATACATTTGCTTCTGCCGGGTCAGCTGAGCAGTGAATTTCTACTTAACTACCTCCTATCAGGAGAGACTTCAGGGCTGCATCTTTAGAGCGCAGTACTGAGCCTGAAAACCATTTACAACCCCACTTACAAGTAAAACTGGCTAAAATGTGCCTGGCTGCTGTTCACTGAAAAGCTCATTCTGCATACATTTTTGGCAGACATTTGCTCCTGCCGGGTCAGCTGAGCAGTGTATTTCCACTTAACTACCCCCTAATCAGGAGAGACCTCAGGGCTGCATCCTTTGAGCGCAGTACTGAGCCTGATACCCGATTCCAACCCCACTTACAAGTAAAACTAGCTAAAATGTGCCTGGCTGCTGTTAACTGAAAAGCTCATTCTGGGTACATTTTTGGCATACATTTGCTTCTCCCGGGTCAGCTGAGCAGCGAGCTTCTACTTAACTACCTCCTATCAGGAGAGACCTCAGGGCTGCATCCTTTGCGCGCAGTACTGAGCCTGAATTAGCGTTTACAACCCCACTTACAAGTAAATTAGCTAAAACGTGCCTGGCTGCTGTTCACTGAAAAGCTCATTCTGGGTACATTTTTGGTATACATTTGCTTCTGCCGGGTCAGCTGAGCAGTGAATTTCTACTTAACTACCTCCTATCAGGAGAGACCTCAGGGCTGCATCTTTTGAGCGCAGTACTGAGCCTGAAAACCGTTTACAACCCCACTTACAAGTAAAACTAGCTAAAATGTGCCTGGCTGCTGTTCACTGAAAAGTTCATTCTGGGTACATTTTTGGCATACATTTGCTTCTCCCGGGTCAGCTGAGCAGCGAATTTCTACTTAACTACCTCCTATCAGGAGAGACCTCAGGGCTGCATCTTTAGAGCGCAGTACTGAGCCTGATACCCGTTTCCAACCCCACTTACAAGTAAAACTAGCTAAAATGTGCCTGGCTGCTGTTCACTGAAAAGTTCATTCTGGGTACATTTTTGGCATACATTTGCTTCTCCCGGGTCAGCTGAGCAGCGTATTTCCACTTAACTACCTCCTATCAGGAGAGACCTCAGGGCTGCATCTTTTGAGCGCAGTACTGAGCCTGATACCCGTTTCCAACCCCACTTACAAGTAAAACTAGCTAAAATGTGCCTGGCTGCTGTTCACTGAAAAGCTCATTCTGGGTACATTTTTGGCATACATTTGCTTCTCCCGGGTCAGCTGAGCAGCGAATTTCTACTTAACTACCTCCTATCAGGAGAGACCTCAGGGCTGCATCTTTTGAGCGCAGTACTGAGCCTGAAAACCGTTTCCAACCCCACTTACAAGTAAAACTAGCTAAAATGTGCCTGGCTGCTGTTCACTGAAAAGGTCATTCTGGGTACATTTTTGGTATACATTTGCTTCTGCCGGGTCAGCTGAGCAGTGAATTTCTACTTAACTACCTCCTATCAGGAGAGACCTCAGGGCTGCATCCTTTGCGCGCAGTACTGAGCCTGAATTAGCGTTTACAACCCCACTTACAAGTAAATTAGCTAAAACGTGCCTGGCTGCTGTTCACTGAAAAGCTCATTCTGGGTACATTTTTGGTATACATTTGCTTCTGCCGGGTCAGCTGAGCAGTGAATTTCTACTTAACTACCTCCTATCAGGAGAGACCTCAGGGCTGCATCTTTTGAGCGCAGTACTGAGCCTGAAAACCGTTTACAACCCCACTTACAAGTAAAACTAGCTAAAATGTGCCTGGCTGCTGTTCACTGAAAAGCTTATTCTGCATACATTTTTGGCATATAGTTGCTCCTGCCGGGTCAGCTGAGCAGCAAATTTTCACTTAACTACCCCCTAATCAGGAGAGACCTCAGGGCTGCATCTTTTGAGCGCAGTACTGAGCCTGATACCCGTTTCCAACCCCACTTACAAGTAAAACTAGCTAAAATGTGCCTGGCTGCTGTTCACTGAAAAGTTCATTCTGGGTACATTTTTGGCATACATTTGCTTCTCCCGGGTCAGCTGAGCAGCGAATTTCTACTTAACTACCTCCTATCAGGAGAGACCTCAGGGCTGCATCTTTAGAGCGCAGTACTGAGCCTGATACCCGTTTCCAACCCCACTTACAAGTAAAACTAGCTAAAATGTGCCTGGCTGCTGTTCACTGAAAAGCTCATTTTGGGTACATTTTTGGCATACATTTGCTTCTCCCGGGTCAGCTGAGCAGCGTATTTCCACTTAACTACCTCCTATCAGGAGAGACCTCAGGGCTGCATCTTTTGAGCGCAGTACTGAGCCTGATACCCGTTTCCAACCCCACTTACAAGTAAAACTAGCTAAAATGTGCCTGGCTGCTGTTCACTAAAAAGCTCATTCTGTGTACATTTTTGGCATACATTTGCTTCTCCCTGGTCAGCTGAGCAGCAAATTTCTACTTAACTACCTCCTATCAGGAGAGACCTCAGGGCTGCATCTTTTGAGCGCAGTAATGAGCCTGAAAACCATTTACAAACCCACTTACACAAGTAAAGCTAGCTAAAATGTGCCTGGCTGCTGTTCACTGAAAAGCTTATTCTGCATACATTTTTGGCATATATTTGCTCCTGCCGGGTCAGCTGAGCAGCAAATTTTTACTTAACTACCCCCTAATCAGGAGAGACCTCAGGGCTGCATCCTTTGAGCGCAGTACTGAGCCTGATACCCGTTTCCAACCCCACTTACAAGTAAAACTAGCTAAAATGTGCCTGGCTGCTGTTCACTGAAAAGCTCATTCTGGGTACATTTTTGGCATACATTTGCTTCTCCCGGGTCAGCTGAGCAGCGAGTTTCTACTTAACTACCTCCTATCAGGAGAGACCTCAGGGCTGCATCCTTTGCGCGCAGTACTGAGCCTGAATTAGCGTTTACAACCCCACTTACAAGTAAACTAGCTAAAACGTGCCTGGCTGCTGTTCACTGAAAAGCTCATTCTGGGTACATTTTTGGTATACATTTGCTTCTGCCGGGTCAGCTGAGCAGTGAATTTCTACTTAACTACCTCCTATCAGGAGAGACCTCAGGGTTGCATCTTTTGAGCGCAGTACTGAGCCTGAAAACCGTTTACAACCCCACTTACAAGTAAAACTAGCTAAAATGTGCCTGGCTGCTGTTCACTGAAAAGCTTATTCTGCATACATTTTTGGCATATATTTGCTCCTGCCGGGTCAGCTGAGCAGCAAATTTTCACTTAACTACCCCCTAATCAGGAGAGACCTCAGGGCTGCATCCTTTGAGCGCAGTACTGAGCCTGATACCCGTTTCCAACCCCACTTACAAGTAAAACTAGCTAAAATGTGCCTGGCTGCTGTTCACTGAAAAGCTCATTCTGGGTACATTTTTGGCATACATTTGCTTCTCCCGGGTCAGCTGAGCAGCGAATTTCTACTTAACTACCTCCTATCAGGAGAGACCTCAGGGCTGCATCTTTTGAGCGCAGTACTGAGCCTGAAAACCGTTTCCAACCCCACTTACAAGTAAAACTAGCTAAAATGTGCCTGGCTGCTGTTCACTGAAAAGGTCATTCTGGGTACATTTTTGGTATACATTTGCTTCTGCCGGGTCAGCTGAGCAGTGAATTTCTACTTAACTACCTCCTATCAGGAGAGACCTCAGGGCTGCATCTTTTGAGCGCAGTACTGAGCCTGAAAACCGTTTACAACCCCACTTACAAGTAAAACTAGCTAAAATGTGCCTGGCTGCTGTTCACTGAAAAGTTCATTCTGGGTACATTTTTGGCATACATTTGCTTCTCCCGGGTCAGCTGAGCAGCGAATTTCTACTTAACTACCTCCTATCAGGAGAGACCTCAGGGCTGCATCTTTTGAGCGCAGTACTGAGCCTGAAAACCGTTTCCAACCCCACTTACAAGTAAAACTAGCTAAAATGTGCCTGGCTGCTGTTCACTGAAAAGGTCATTCTGGGTACATTTTTGGTATACATTTGCTTCTGCCGGGTCAGCTGAGCAGTGAATTTCTACTTAACTACCTCCTATCAGGAGAGACCTCAGGGCTGCATCTTTTGAGCGCAGTACTGAGCCTGATACCCGTTTCCAACCCCACTTACAAGTAAAACTAGCTAAAATGTGCATGGCTGCTGTTCACTGAAAAGTTCATTCTGGGTACATTTTTGGCATACATTTGCTTCTCCCGGGTCAGCTGAGCAGTGAATTTCTACTTAACTACCTCCTATCAGGAGAGACCTCAGGGCTGCATCTTTTGAGCGCAGTCCTGAGCCTGATACCCGTTTCCAACCCCACTTACAAGTAAAACTAGCTAAAATGTGCCTGGCTGCTGTTCACTGAAAAGTTCATTCTGGGTACATTTTTGGCATACATTTGCTTCTCCCGGGTCAGCTGAGCAGCGTATTTCCACTTAACTACCTCCTATCAGGAGAGACCTCAGGGCTGCATCTTTTGAGCGCAGTACTGAGCCTGATACCCATTTCCAACCCCACTTACAAGGCTGCTGTTCACTAAAAAGCTCATTCTGTGTACATTTTTGGCATACATTTGCTTCTCCCGGGTCAGCTGAGCAGCGAATTTCTACTTAACTACCTCCTATCAGGAGAGACCTCAGGGCTGCATCTTTTGAGCGCAGTACTGAGCCTGAAAACCATTTACAAACCCACTTACACAAGTAAAACTAGCTAAAATGTGCCTGGCTGCTGTTCACTGAAAAGCTTATTCTGCATACATTTTTGGCATATATTTGCTCCTGCCGGGTCAGCTGAGCAGCAAATTTTTACTTAACTACCCCCTAATCAGGAGAGACCTCAGGGCTGCATCCTTTGAGCGCAGTACTGAGCCTGATACCTGTTTCCAACCCCACTTACAAGTAAAACTAGCTAAAATGTGCCTGGCTGCTGTTCACTGAAAAGCTCATTCTGGGTACATTTTTGGCATACATTTGCTTCTCCCGGGTCAGCTGAGCAGCGAGTTTCTACTTAACTACCTCCTATCAGGAGAGACCTCAGGGCTGCATCCTTTGCGCGCAGTACTGAGCCTGAATTAGCGTTTACAACCCCACTTACAAGTAAACTAGCTAAAACGTGCCTGGCTGCTGTTCACTGAAAAGCTCATTCTGGGTACATTTTTGGCATACATTTGCTTCTCCCGGGTCAGCTGAGCAGCGAATTTCTACTTAACTACCTCCTATCAGGAGAGACCTCAGGGCTGCATCTTTTGAGCGCAGTACTGAGCCTGAAAACCGTTTCCAACCCCACTTACAAGTAAAACTAGCTAAAATGTGCCTGGCTGCTGTTCACTGAAAAGGTAATCTGGGTACATATTTGGTATACATTTGCTTCTGCCGGGTCAGCTGAGCAGTGAATTTCTACTTAACTACCTCCTATCAGGAGAGACTTCAGGGCTGCATCTTTAGAGCGCAGTACTGAGCCTGAAAACCATTTACAACCCCACTTACAAGTAAAACTGGCTAAAATGTGCCTGGCTGCTGTTCACTGAAAAGCTCATTCTGCATACATTTTTGGCAGACATTTGCTCCTGCCGGGTCAGCTGAGCAGTGTATTTCCACTTAACTACCCCCTAATCAGGAGAGACCTCAGGGCTGCATCCTTTGAGCGCAGTACTGAGCCTGATACCCGATTCCAACCCCACTTACAAGTAAAACTAGCTAAAATGTGCCTGGCTGCTGTTAACTGAAAAGCTCATTCTGGGTACATTTTTGGCATACATTTGCTTCTCCCGGGTCAGCTGAGCAGCGAGCTTCTACTTAACTACCTCCTATCAGGAGAGACCTCAGGGCTGCATCCTTTGCGCGCAGTACTGAGCCTGAATTAGCGTTTACAACCCCACTTACAAGTAAATTAGCTAAAACGTGCCTGGCTGCTGTTCACTGAAAAGCTCATTCTGGGTACATTTTTGGTATACATTTGCTTCTGCCGGGTCAGCTGAGCAGTGAATTTCTACTTAACTACCTCCTATCAGGAGAGACCTCAGGGCTGCATCTTTTGAGCGCAGTACTGAGCCTGAAAACCGTTTACAACCCCACTTACAAGTAAAACTAGCTAAAATGTGCCTGGCTGCTGTTCACTGAAAAGCTTATTCTGCATACATTTTTGGCATATATTTGCTCCTGCCGGGTCAGCTGAGCAGCAAATTTTCACTTAACTACCCCCTAATCAGGAGAGACCTCAGGGCTGCATCTTTTGAGCGCAGTACTGAGCCTGATACCTGTTTCCAACCCCACTTACAAGTAAAACTAGCTAAAATGTGCCTGGCTGCTGTTCACTGAAAAGTTCATTCTGGGTACATTTTTGGCATACATTTGCTTCTCCCGGGTCAGCTGAGCAGTGAATTTCTACTTAACTACCTCCTATCAGGAGAGACCTCAGGGCTGCATCTTTTGAGCGCAGTACTGAGCCTGATACCCGTTTCCAACCCCACTTACAAGTAAAACTAGCTAAAATGTGCCTGGCTGCTGTTCACTGAAAAGTTCATTCTGGGTACATTTTTGGCATACATTTGCTTCTCCCGGGTCAGCTGAGCAGCGAATTTCTACTTAACTACCTCCTATCAGGAGAGACCTCAGGGCTGCATCTTTAGAGCGCAGTACTGAGCCTGATACCCGTTTCCAACCCCACTTACAAGTAAAACTAGCTAAAATGTGCCTGGCTGCTGTTCACTGAAAAGTTCATTCTGGGTACATTTTTGGCATACATTTGCTTCTCCCGGGTCAGCTGAGCAGCGTATTTCCACTTAACTACCTCCTATCAGGAGAGACCTCAGGGCTGCATCTTTTGAGCGCAGTACTGAGCCTGATACCCGTTTCCAACCCCACTTACAAGTAAAACTAGCTAAAATGTGCCTGGCTGCTGTTCACTGAAAAGCTCATTCTGGGTACATTTTTGGCATACATTTGCTTCTCCCGGGTCAGCTGAGCAGCGAATTTCTACTTAACTACCTCCTATCAGGAGAGACCTCAGGGCTGCATCTTTTGAGCGCAGTACTGAGCCTGAAAACCGTTTCCAACCCCACTTACAAGTAAAACTAGCTAAAATGTGCCTGGCTGCTGTTCACTGAAAAGGTCATTCTGGGTACATTTTTGGTATACATTTGCTTCTGCCGGGTCAGCTGAGCAGTGAATTTCTACTTAACTACCTCCTATCAGGAGAGACCTCAGGGCTGCATCCTTTGAGCGCAGTACTGAGCCTGATACCCGTTTCCAACCCCACTTACAAGTAAAACTAGCTAAAATGTGCCTGGCTGCTGTTCACTGAAAAGCTCATTCTGGGTACATTTTTGGCATACATTTGCTTCTCCCGGGTCAGCTGAGCAGCGAGTTTCTACTTAACTACCTCCTATCAGGAGAGACCTCAGGGCTGCATCCTTTGCGCGCAGTACTGAGCCTGAATTAGCGTTTACAACCCCACTTACAAGTAAACTAGCTAAAACGTGCCTGGCTGCTGTTCACTGAAAAGCTCATTCTGGGTACATTTTTGGTATACATTTGCTTCTGCCGGGTCAGCTGAGCAGTGAATTTCTACTTAACTACCTCCTATCAGGAGAGACCTCAGGGTTGCATCTTTTGAGCGCAGTACTGAGCCTGAAAACCGTTTACAACCCCACTTACAAGTAAAACTAGCTAAAATGTGCCTGGCTGCTGTTCACTGAAAAGCTCATTCTGGGTACATTTTTGGCATACATTTGCTTCTCCCGGGTCAGCTGAGCAGTGAATTTCTACCTAACTACCTCCTATCAGGAGAGACCTCAGGGCTGCATCTTTTGAGCGCAGTACTGAGCCTGATACCCGTTTCCAACCCCACTTACAAGTAAAACTAGCTAAAATGTGCCTGGCTGCTGTTCACTGAAAAGTTCATTCTGGGTACATTTTTGGCATACATTTGCTTCTCCCGGGTCAGCTGAGCAGCGTATTTCCACTTAACTACCTCCTATCAGGAGAGACCTCAGGGCTGCATCTTTTGAGCGCAGTACTGAGCCTGATACCCGTTTCCAACCCCACTTACAAGGCTGCTGTTCACTAAAAAGCTCATTCTGTGTACATTTTTGGCATACATTTGCTTCTCCCGGGTCAGCTGAGCAGCGAATTTCTACTTAACTACCTCCTATCAGGAGAGACCTCAGGGCTGCATCTTTTGAGCGCAGTACTGAGCCTGAAAACCATTTACAAACCCACTTACACAAGTAAAACTAGCTAAAATGTGCCTGGCTGCTGTTCACTGAAAAGCTTATTCTGCATACATTTTTGGCATATATTTGCTCCTGCCGGGTCAGCTGAGCAGCAAATTTTTACTTAACTACCCCCTAATCAGGAGAGACCTCAGGGCTGCATCCTTTGAGCGCAGTACTGAGCCTGATACCCGTTTCCAACCCCACTTACAAGTAAAACTAGCTAAAATGTGCCTGGCTGCTGTTCACTGAAAAGCTCATTCTGGGTACATTTTTGGCATACATTTGCTTCTCCCGGGTCAGCTGAGCAGCGAGTTTCTACTTAACTACCTCCTATCAGGAGAGACCTCAGGGCTGCATCCTTTGCGTGCAGTACTGAGCCTGAATTAGCGTTTACAACCCCACTTACAAGTAAACTAGCTAAAACGTGCCTGGCTGCTGTTCACTGAAAAGCTCATTCTGGGTACATTTTTGGTATACATTTGCTTCTGCCGGGTCAGCTGAGCAGCAAATTTTTACTTAACTACCCCCTAATCAGGAGAGACCTCAGGGCTGCATCCTTTGAGCGCAGTACTGAGCCTGATACCCGTTTCCAACCCCACTTACAAGTAAAACTAGCTAAAACGTGCCTGGCTGCTGTTCACTGAAAAGCTCATTCTGGGTACATTTTTGGTATACATTTGCTTCTGCCGGGTCAGCTGAGCAGTGAATTTCTACTTAACTACCTCCTATCAGGAGAGACCTCAGGGCTGCATCTTTTGAGCGCAGTACTGAGCCTGATACCCGTTTCCAACCCCACTTACAAGTAAAACTAGCTAAAATGTGCATGGCTGCTGTTCACTGAAAAGTTCATTCTGGGTACATTTTTGGCATACATTTGCTTCTCCCGGGTCAGCTGAGCAGTGAATTTCTACTTAACTACCTCCTATCAGGAGAGACCTCAGGGCTGCATCTTTTGAGCGCAGTCCTGAGCCTGATACCCGTTTCCAACCCCACTTACAAGTAAAACTAGCTAAAATGTGCCTGGCTGCTGTTCACTGAAAAGTTCATTCTGGGTACATTTTTGGCATACATTTGCTTCTCCCGGGTCAGCTGAGCAGCGTATTTCCACTTAACTACCTCCTATCAGGAGAGACCTCAGGGCTGCATCTTTTGAGCGCAGTACTGAGCCTGATACCCATTTCCAACCCCACTTACAAGGCTGCTGTTCACTAAAAAGCTCATTCTGTGTACATTTTTGGCATACATTTGCTTCTCCCGGGTCAGCTGAGCAGCGAATTTCTACTTAACTACCTCCTATCAGGAGAGACCTCAGGGCTGCATCTTTTGAGCGCAGTACTGAGCCTGAAAACCATTTACAAACCCACTTACACAAGTAAAACTAGCTAAAATGTGCCTGGCTGCTGTTCACTGAAAAGCTTATTCTGCATACATTTTTGGCATATATTTGCTCCTGCCGGGTCAGCTGAGCAGCAAATTTTTACTTAACTACCCCCTAATCAGGAGAGACCTCAGGGCTGCATCCTTTGAGCGCAGTACTGAGCCTGATACCCGTTTCCAACCCCACTTACAAGTAAAACTAGCTAAAATGTGCCTGGCTGCTGTTCACTGAAAAGCTCATTCTGGGTACATTTTTGGCATACATTTGCTTCTCCCGGGTCAGCTGAGCAGCGAGTTTCTACTTAACTACCTCCTATCAGGAGAGACCTCAGGGCTGCATCCTTTGCGCGCAGTACTGAGCCTGAATTAGCGTTTACAACCCCACTTACAAGTAAACTAGCTAAAACGTGCCTGGCTGCTGTTCACTGAAAAGCTCATTCTGGGTACATTTTTGGCATACATTTGCTTCTCCCGGGTCAGCTGAGCAGCGAATTTCTACTTAACTACCTCCTATCAGGAGAGACCTCAGGGCTGCATCTTTTGAGCGCAGTACTGAGCCTGAAAACCGTTTCCAACCCCACTTACAAGTAAAACTAGCTAAAATGTGCCTGGCTGCTGTTCACTGAAAAGGTAATCTGGGTACATATTTGGTATACATTTGCTTCTGCCGGGTCAGCTGAGCAGTGAATTTCTACTTAACTACCTCCTATCAGGAGAGACCTCAGGGCTGCATCTTTAGAGCGCAGTACTGAGCCTGAAAACCATTTACAACCCCACTTACAAGTAAAACTGGCTAAAATGTGCCTGGCTGCTGTTCACTGAAAAGCTCATTCTGCATACATTTTTGGCAGACATTTGCTCCTGCCGGGTCAGCTGAGCAGTGTATTTCCACTTAACTACCCCCTAATCAGGAGAGACCTCAGGGCTGCATCCTTTGAGCGCAGTACTGAGCCTGATACCCGATTCCAACCCCACTTACAAGTAAAACTAGCTAAAATGTGCCTGGCTGCTGTTAACTGAAAAGCTCATTCTGGGTACATTTTTGGCATACATTTGCTTCTCCCGGGTCAGCTGAGCAGCGAGCTTCTACTTAACTACTTCCTATCAGGAGAGACCTCAGGGCTGCATCCTTTGCGCGCAGTACTGAGCCTGAATTAGCGTTTACAACCCCACTTACAAGTAAATTAGCTAAAACGTGCCTGGCTGCTGTTCACTGAAAAGCTCATTCTGGGTACATTTTTGGTATACATTTGCTTCTGCCGGGTCAGCTGAGCAGTGAATTTCTACTTAACTACCTCCTATCAGGAGAGACCTCAGGGCTGCATCTTTTGAGCGCAGTACTGAGCCTGAAAACCGTTTACAACCCCACTTACAAGTAAAACTAGCTAAAATGTGCCTGGCTGCTGTTCACTGAAAAGCTTATTCTGCATACATTTTTGGCATATATTTGCTCCTGCCGGGTCAGCTGAGCAGCAAATTTTCACTTAACTACCCCCTAATCAGGAGAGACCTCAGGGCTGCATCTTTTGAGCGCAGTACTGAGCCTGATACCTGTTTCCAACCCCACTTACAAGTAAAACTAGCTAAAATGTGCCTGGCTGCTGTTCACTGAAAAGTTCATTCTGGGTACATTTTTGGCATACATTTGCTTCTCCCGGGTCAGCTGAGCAGTGAATTTCTACTTAACTACCTCCTATCAGGAGAGACCTCAGGGCTGCATCTTTTGAGCGCAGTACTGAGCCTGATACCCGTTTCCAACCCCACTTACAAGTAAAACTAGCTAAAATGTGCCTGGCTGCTGTTCACTGAAAAGTTCATTCTGGGTACATTTTTGGCATACATTTGCTTCTCCCGGGTCAGCTGAGCAGCGAATTTCTACTTAACTACCTCCTATCAGGAGAGACCTCAGGGCTGCATCTTTAGAGCGCAGTACTGAGCCTGATACCCGTTTCCAACCCCACTTACAAGTAAAACTAGCTAAAATGTGCCTGGCTGCTGTTCACTGAAAAGTTCATTCTGGGTACATTTTTGGCATACATTTGCTTCTCCCGGGTCAGCTGAGCAGCGTATTTCCACTTAACTACCTCCTATCAGGAGAGACCTCAGGGCTGCATCTTTTGAGCGCAGTACTGAGCCTGATACCCGTTTCCAACCCCACTTACAAGTAAAACTAGCTAAAATGTGCCTGGCTGCTGTTCACTGAAAAGCTCATTCTGGGTACATTTTTGGCATACATTTGCTTCTCCCGGGTCAGCTGAGCAGCGAATTTCTACTTAACTACCTCCTATCAGGAGAGACCTCAGGGCTGCATCTTTTGAGCGCAGTACTGAGCCTGATACCCGTTTCCAACCCCACTTACAAGTAAAACTAGCTAAAATGTGCCTGGCTGCTGTTCACTGAAAAGTTCATTCTGGGTACATTTTTGGCATACATTTGCTTCTCCCGGGTCAGCTGAGCAGCGTATTTCCATTTAACTACCTCCTATCAGGAGAGACCTCAGGGCTGCATCTTTTGAGCGCAGTACTGAGCCTGATACCCGTTTCCAACCCCACTTACAAGGCTGCTGTTCACTAAAAAGCTCATTCTGTGTACATTTTTGGCATACATTTGCTTCTCCCGGGTCAGCTGAGCAGCGAATTTCTACTTAACTACCTCCTATCAGGAGAGACCTCAGGGCTGCATCTTTTGAGCGCAGTACTGAGCCTGAAAACCATTTACAAACCCACTTACACAAGTAAAACTAGCTAAAATGTGCCTGGCTGCTGTTCACTGAAAAGCTTATTCTGCATACATTTTTGGCATATATTTGCTCCTGCCGGGTCAGCTGAGCAGCAAATTTTTACTTAACTACCCCCTAATCAGGAGAGACCTCAGGGCTGCATCCTTTGAGCGCAGTACTGAGCCTGATACCCGTTTCCAACCCCACTTACAAGTAAAACTAGCTAAAATGTGCCTGGCTGCTGTTCACTGAAAAGCTCATTCTGGGTACATTTTTGGCATACATTTTCTTCTCCCGGGTCAGCTGAGCAGCGAGTTTCTACTTAACTACCTCCTATCAGGAGACCTCAGGGCTGCATCCTTTGCGCGCAGTACTGAGCCTGAATTAGCGTTTACAACCCCACTTACAAGTAAACTAGCTAAAACGTGCCTGGCTGCTGTTCACTGAAAAGCTCATTCTGGGTACATTTTTGGTATACATTTGCTTCTGCCGGGTCAGCTGAGCAGCAAATTTTTACTTAACTACCCCCTAATCAGGAGAGACCTCAGGGCTGCATCCTTTGAGCGCAGTACTGAGCCTGATACCCGTTTCCAACCCCACTTACAAGTAAAACTAGCTAAAACGTGCCTGGCTGCTGTTCACTGAAAAGCTCATTCTGGGTACATTTTTGGTATACATTTGCTTCTGCCGGGTCAGCTGAGCAGTGAATTTCTACTTAACTACCTCCTATCAGGAGAGACCTCAGGGCTGCATCTTTTGAGCGCAGTACTGAGCCTGATACCCGTTTCCAACCCCACTTACAAGTAAAACTAGCTAAAATGTGCATGGCTGCTGTTCACTGAAAAGTTCATTCTGGGTACATTTTTGGCATACATTTGCTTCTCCCGGGTCAGCTGAGCAGTGAATTTCTACTTAACTACCTCCTATCAGGAGAGACCTCAGGGCTGCATCTTTTGAGCGCAGTCCTGAGCCTGATACCCGTTTCCAACCCCACTTACAAGTAAAACTAGCTAAAATGTGCCTGGCTGCTGTTCACTGAAAAGTTCATTCTGGGTACATTTTTGGCATACATTTGCTTCTCCCGGGTCAGCTGAGCAGCGTATTTCCACTTAACTACCTCCTATCAGGAGAGACCTCAGGGCTGCATCTTTTGAGCGCAGTACTGAGCCTGATACCCATTTCCAACCCCACTTACAAGGCTGCTGTTCACTAAAAAGCTCATTCTGTGTACATTTTTGGCATACATTTGCTTCTCCCGGGTCAGCTGAGCAGCGAATTTCTACTTAACTACCTCCTATCAGGAGAGACCTCAGGGCTGCATCTTTTGAGCGCAGTACTGAGCCTGAAAACCATTTACAAACCCACTTACACAAGTAAAACTAGCTAAAATGTGCCTGGCTGCTGTTCACTGGAAAGCTTATTCTGCATACATTTTTGGCATATATTTGCTCCTGCCGGGTCAGCTGAGCAGCAAATTTTTACTTAACTACCCCCTAATCAGGAGAGACCTCAGGGCTGCATCCTTTGAGCGCAGTACTGAGCCTGATACCCGTTTCCAACCCCACTTACAAGTAAAACTAGCTAAAATGTGCCTGGCTGCTGTTCACTGAAAAGCTCATTCTGGGTACATTTTTGGCATACATTTGCTTCTCCCGGGTCAGCTGAGCAGCGAGTTTCTACTTAACTACCTCCTATCAGGAGAGACCTCAGGGCTGCATCCTTTGCGCGCAGTACTGAGCCTGAATTAGCGTTTACAACCCCACTTACAAGTAAACTAGCTAAAACGTGCCTGGCTGCTGTTCACTGAAAAGCTCATTCTGGGTACATTTTTGGCATACATTTGCTTCTCCCGGGTCAGCTGAGCAGCGAATTTCTACTTAACTACCTCCTATCAGGAGAGACCTCAGGGCTGCATCTTTTGAGCGCAGTACTGAGCCTGAAAACCGTTTCCAACCCCACTTACAAGTAAAACTAGCTAAAATGTGCCTGGCTGCTGTTCACTGAAAAGGTAATCTGGGTACATATTTGGTATACATTTGCTTCTGCCGGGTCAGCTGAGCAGTGAATTTCTACTTAACTACCTCCTATCAGGAGAGACCTCAGGGCTGCATCTTTAGAGCGCAGTACTGAGCCTGAAAACCATTTACAACCCCACTTACAAGTAAAACTGGCTAAAATGTGCCTGGCTGCTGTTCATTGAAAAGCTCATTCTGCATACATTTTTGGCAGACATTTGCTCCTGCCGGGTCAGCTGAGCAGTGTATTTCCACTTAACTACCCCCTAATCAGGAGAGACCTCAGGGCTGCATCCTTTGAGCGCAGTACTGAGCCTGATACCCGATTCCAACCCCACTTACAAGTAAAACTAGCTAAAATGTGCCTGGCTGCTGTTAACTGAAAAGCTCATTCTGGGTACATTTTTGGCATACATTTGCTTCTCCCGGGTCAGCTGAGCAGCGAGCTTCTACTTAACTACCTCCTATCAGGAGAGACCTCAGGGCTGCATCCTTTGCGCGCAGTACTGAGCCTGAATTAGCGTTTACAACCCCACTTACAAGTAAATTAGCTAAAACGTGCCTGGCTGCTGTTCACTGAAAAGCTCATTCTGGGTACATTTTTGGTATACATTTGCTTCTGCCGGGTCAGCTGAGCAGTGAATTTCTACTTAACTACCTCCTATCAGGAGAGACCTCAGGGCTGCATCTTTTGAGCGCAGTACTGAGCCTGAAAACCGTTTACAACCCCACTTACAAGTAAAACTAGCTAAAATGTGCCTGGCTGCTGTTCACTGAAAAGCTTATTCTGCATACATTTTTGGCATATATTTGCTCCTGCCGGGTCAGCTGAGCAGCAAATTTTCACTTAACTACCCCCTAATCAGGAGAGACCTCAGGGCTGCATCTTTTGAGCGCAGTACTGAGCCTGATACCTGTTTCCAACCCCACTTACAAGTAAAACTAGCTAAAATGTGCCTGGCTGCTGTTCACTGAAAAGTTCATTCTGGGTACATTTTTGGCATACATTTGCTTCTCCCGGGTCAGCTGAGCAGTGAATTTCTACTTAACTACCTCCTATCAGGAGAGACCTCAGGGCTGCATCTTTTGAGCGCAGTACTGAGCCTGATACCCGTTTCCAACCCCACTTACAAGTAAAACTAGCTAAAATGTGCCTGGCTGCTGTTCACTGAAAAGTTCATTCTGGGTACATTTTTGGCATACATTTGCTTCTCCCGGGTCAGCTGAGCAGCGAATTTCTACTTAACTACCTCCTATCAGGAGAGACCTCAGGGCTGCATCTTTAGAGCGCAGTACTGAGCCTGATACCCGTTTCCAACCCCACTTACAAGTAAAACTAGCTAAAATGTGCCTGGCTGCTGTTCACTGAAAAGTTCATTCTGGGTACATTTTTGGCATACATTTGCTTCTCCCGGGTCAGCTGAGCAGCGTATTTCCACTTAACTACCTCCTATCAGGAGAGACCTCAGGGCTGCATCTTTTGAGCGCAGTACTGAGCCTGATACCCGTTTCCAACCCCACTTACAAGTAAAACTAGCTAAAATGTGCCTGGCTGCTGTTCACTGAAAAGCTCATTCTGGGTACATTTTTGGCATACATTTGCTTCTCCCGGGTCAGCTGAGCAGCGAATTTCTACTTAACTACCTCCTATCAGGAGAGACCTCAGGGCTGCATCTTTTGAGCGCAGTACTGAGCCTGAAAACCGTTTCCAACCCCACTTACAAGTAAAACTAGCTAAAATGTGCCTGGCTGCTGTTCACTGAAAAGGTCATTCTGGGTACATTTTTGGTATACATTTGCTTCTGCCGGGTCAGCTGAGCAGTGAATTTCTACTTAACTACCTCCTATCAGGAGAGACCTCAGGGCTGCATCCTTTGAGCGCAGTACTGAGCCTGATACCCGTTTCCAACCCCACTTACAAGTAAAACTAGCTAAAATGTGCCTGGCTGCTGTTCACTGAAAAGCTCATTCTGGGTACATTTTTGGCATACATTTGCTTCTCCCGGGTCAGCTGAGCAGCGAGTTTCTACTTAACTACCTCCTATCAGGAGAGACCTCAGGGCTGCATCCTTTGCGCGCAGTACTGAGCCTGAATTAGCGTTTACAACCCCACTTACAAGTAAACTAGCTAAAACGTGCCTGGCTGCTGTTCACTGAAAAGCTCATTCTGGGTACATTTTTGGTATACATTTGCTTCTGCCGGGTCAGCTGAGCAGTGAATTTCTACTTAACTACCTCCTATCAGGAGAGACCTCAGGGTTGCATCTTTTGAGCGCAGTACTGAGCCTGAAAACCGTTTACAACCCCACTTACAAGTAAAACTAGCTAAAATGTGCCTGGCTGCTGTTCACTGAAAAGCTCATTCTGGGTACATTTTTGGCATACATTTGCTTCTCCCGGGTCAGCTGGGCAGTGAATTTCTACCTAACTACCTCCTATCAGGAGAGACCTCAGGGCTGCATCTTTTGAGCGCAGTACTGAGCCTGATACCCGTTTCCAACCCCACTTACAAGTAAAACTAGCTAAAATGTGCCTGGCTGCTGTTCACTGAAAAGTTCATTCTGGGTACATTTTTGGCATACATTTGCTTCTCCTGGGTCAGCTGAGCAGCGTATTTCCACTTAACTACCTCCTATCAGGAGAGACCTCAGGGCTGCATCTTTTGAGCGCAGTACTGAGCCTGATACCCGTTTCCAACCCCACTTACAAGGCTGCTGTTCACTAAAAAGCTCATTCTGTGTACATTTTTGGCATACATTTGCTTCTCCCGGGTCAGCTGAGCAGCGAATTTCTACTTAACTACCTCCTATCAGGAGAGACCTCAGGGCTGCATCTTTTGAGCGCAGTACTGAGCCTGAAAACCATTTACAAACCCACTTACACAAGTAAAACTAGCTAAAATGTGCCTGGCTGCTGTTCACTGAAAAGCTTATTCTGCATACATTTTTGGCATATATTTGCTCCTGCCGGGTCAGCTGAGCAGCAAATTTTTACTTAACTACCCCCTAATCAGGAGAGACCTCAGGGCTGCATCCTTTGAGCGCAGTACTGAGCCTGATACCCGTTTCCAACCCCACTTACAAGTAAAACTAGCTAAAATGTGCCTGGCTGCTGTTCACTGAAAAGCTCATTCTGGGTACATTTTTGGCATACATTTGCTTCTCCCGGGTCAGCTGAGCAGCGAGTTTCTACTTAACTACCTCCTATCAGGAGAGACCTCAGGGCTGCATCCTTTGCGCGCAGTACTGAGCCTGAATTAGCGTTTACAACCCCACTTACAAGTAAACTAGCTAAAACGTGCCTGGCTGCTGTTCACTGAAAAGCTCATTCTGGGTACATTTTTGGTATACATTTGCTTCTGCCGGGTCAGCTGAGCAGCAAATTTTTACTTAACTACCCCCTAATCAGGAGAGACCTCAGGGCTGCATCCTTTGAGCGCAGTACTGAGCCTGATACCCGTTTCCAACCCCACTTACAAGTAAAACTAGCTAAAACGTGCCTGGCTGCTGTTCACTGAAAAGCTCATTCTGGGTACATTTTTGGTATACATTTGCTTCTGCCGGGTCAGCTGAGCAGTGAATTTCTACTTAACTACCTCCTATCAGGAGAGACCTCAGGGCTGCATCTTTTGAGCGCAGTACTGAGCCTGAAAACCGTTTACAACCCCACTTACAAGTAAAACTAGCTAAAATGTGCCTGGCTGCTGTTCACTGAAAAGCTTATTCTGCATACATTTTTGGCATATATTTGCTCCTGCCGGGTCAGCTGAGCAGCAAATTTTTACTTAACTACCCCCTAATCAGGAGAGACCTCAGGGCTGCATCCTTTGAGCGCAGTACTGAGCCTGATACCCGTTTCCAACCCCACTTGCAAGTAAAACTAGCTAAAATGTGCCTGGCTGCTGTTCACTGAAAAGCTCATTCTGGGTACATTTTTGGCATACATTTGCTTCTCCCGGGTCAGCTGAGCAGCGAATTTCTACTTAACTACCTCCTATCAGGAGAGACCTCAGGGCTGCATCCTTTGCACGCAGTACTGAGCCTGAATTAGCGTTTACAATCCCACTTACAAGTAAACTAGCTAAAACGTGCCTGGCTGCTGTTCACTGAAAAGCTCATTCTGGGTACATTTTTGGTATACATTTGCTTCTGCCGGGTCAGCTGAGTAGTGAATTTCTACTTAACTAGCTCCTATCAGGAGAGACCTCAGGACTGTATCTTTTGAGCGCAGTACTGAGCTTGAAAACCGTTTACAACCCCACTTACAAGTAAAACTAGCTAAAATGTGCCTGGCTGCTGTTCACTGAAAAGCTAATTCTGCATACATTTTTGGCATATATTTGCTCCTGCCGGGTCAGCTGAGCAGCGAATTTTTACTTAACTACCCCCTAATCAGGAGAGACCTCAGGGATGCATCCTTTGAGCGCAGTACTGAGCCTGAAAAGCGTTTACAACCCCACTTACAAGTAAAACTAGCTAAAATGTGCCTGGCTGCTGTTCACTGAAAAGGTCATTCTGGGTACTTTTTGGTATACATTTGCTTCTGCCGGGTCAGCTGAGCAGTGAATTTCTACTTAACTACCTCCTATCAGGAGAGAACTCAGGGCTGCGTCTTTTGAGCGCAGTACTGAGCCTGAAAACCGTTTCCAACCCCACTTACAGGTAAAACTAGCTAAAATGTGCCTGGCTGCTGTTCACTGAAAAGCTCATTCTGGGTACATTTTTGGTATACATGTGCTTCTGCCGGGTCTCCTGAGCAGTGAATTTCTACATAACTACCTCCTATCAGGAGAGACCTCAGGGCTGCATCTTTTGAGCGCAGTACTGAGCCTGAAAACCGTTTCCAACCCCACTTACGAGTAAAACTAGCTAAAATGTGCCTGGCTGCTGTTCACTGAAAAGGTCATTCTGGGTACATTTTTGGTATACATTTGCTTCTGCCGGGTCAGCTGAGCAGTGAATTTCTACTTAACTACCTCCTATCAGGAGAGACCTCAGGGCTGCATCTTTTGAGCGCAGTACTGAGCCTGAAAACCGTTTACAACCCCACTTACAAGTAAAACTAGCTAAAATGTGCCTGGCTGCTGTTCACTGAAAAGCTTATTCTGCATACATTTTTGGCATATATTTGCTCCTGCCGGGTCAGCTGAGCAGCAAATTTTTACTTAACTACCCCCTAATCAGGAGAGACCTCAGGGCTGCATCCTTTGAGCGCAGTACTGAGCCTGATACCCGTTTCCAACCCCACTTACAAGTAAAACTAGCTAAAATGTGCCTGGCTGCTGTTCACTGAAAAGCTCATTCTGGGTACATTTTTGGCATACATTTGCTTCTCCCGGGTCAGCTGAGCAGCGAATTTCTACTTAACTACCTCCTATCAGGAGAGACCTCAGGGCTGCATCTTTTGAGCGCAGTACTGTGCCTGATACCCGTTTCCAACCCCACTTACAAGTAAAACTAGCTAAAATGTGCTGGCTGCTGTTCACTTAAAAGCTCATTCTGGGTACATTTTTGGCATACATTTGCTTCTCCCGGGTCAGCTGAGCAGCGAATTTCTACTTAACTACCTCCTATCAGGAGAGACCTCAGGGCTGCATCTTTTGAGCGCAGTACTGAGCCTGAAAACCGTTTCCAACCCCACTTACAAGTAAAACTAGCTAAAATGTGCCTGGCTGCTGTTCACTGAAAAGGTCATTCTGGGTACATTTTTGGTATACATTTGCTTCTGCCGGGTCAGCTGAGCAGTGAATTTCTACTTAACTACCTCCTATCAGGAGAGACCTCAGGGCTGCATCTTTTGAGCGCAGTACTGAGCCTGAAAACCGTTTACAACCCCACTTACAAGTAAAACTAGCTAAAATGTGCCTGGCTGCTGTTCACTGAAAAGCTTATTCTGCATACATTTTTGGCATATATTTGCTCCTGCCGGGTCAGCTGAGCAGCAAATTTTTACTTAACTACCCCCTAATCAGGAGAGACCTCAGGGCTGCATCCTTTGAGCGCAGTACTGAGCCTGATACCCATTTCCAACCCCACTTACAAGTAAAACTAGCTAAAATGTGCCTGGCTGCTGTTCACTGAAAAGCTCATTCTGGGTACATTTTTGGCATACATTTGCTTCTCCCGGGTCAGCTGAGCAGCGAATTTCTACTTAACTACCTCCTATCAGGAGAGACCTCAGGGCTGCATCTTTTGAGCGCAGTACTGAGCCTGAAAACCGTTTACAACCCCACTTACAAGTAAAACTAGCTAAAATGTGCCTGGCTGCTGTTCATTGAAAAGCTTATTCTGCATACATTTTTGGCATATATTTGCTCCTGCCGGGTCAGCTGAGCAGCAAATTTTTACTTAACTACCCCCTAATCAGGAGAGACCTCAGGGCTGCATCCTTTGAGCGCAGTACTGAGACTGATACCCGTTTCCAACCCCACTCACAAGTAAAACTAGCTAAAATGTGCCTGGCTGCTGTTCACTGAAAAGCTCATTCTGGGTACATTTTTGGCATACATTTGCTTCTCCCGGGTCAGCTGAGCAGCGAATTTCTACTTAACTACCTCCTATCAGGAGAGACCTCAGGGCTGCATCTTTTGAGCGCAGTACTGAGCCTGAAAACCGTTTCCAACCCCACTTACAAGTAAAACTAGCTAAAATGTGCCTGGCTGCTGTTCACTGAAAAGGTCATTCTGGGTACATTTTTGGTATACATTTGCTTCTGCCGGGTCAGCTGAGCAGTGAATTTCTACTTAACTACCTCCTATCAGGAGAGACCTCAGGGCTGCATCTTTTGAGCGCAGTACTGAGCCTGAAAACCGTTTACAACCCCACTTACAAGTAAAACTAGCTAAAATGTGCCTGGCTGCTGTTCACTGAAAAGCTTATTCTGCATACATTTTTGGCATATATTTGCTCCTGCCGGGTCAGCTGAGCAGCAAATTTTTACTTAACTACCCCCTAATCAGGAGAGAACTCAGGGCTGCATCCTTTGAGTGCAGTACTGAGCCTGATACCCGTTTCCAACCCCACTTACAAGTAAAACTAGCTAAAATGTGCCTGGCTGCTGTTCACTGAAAAGCTCATTCTGGGTACATTTTTGGCATACATTTGCTTCTCCCGGGTCAGCTGAGCAGCGAATTTCTACTTAACTACCTCCTATCAGGAGAGACCTCAGGGCTGCATCTTTTGAGCGCAGTACTGAGCCTGAAAACCTTTTCCAACCCCACTTACAAGTAAAACTAGCTAAAATGTGCCTGGCTGCTGTTCACTGAAAAGGTCATTCTGGGTACATTTTTGGTATACATTTGCTTCTGCCGGGTCAGCTGAGCAGTGAATTTCTACTTAACTACCTCCTATCAGGAGAGACCTCAGGGCTGCATCTTTTGAGCGCAGTACTGAGCCTGAAACCCATTTACAACCCCACTTACAAGTAAAACTAGCTAAAATGTGCCTGGCTGCTGTTCACTGAAAAGCTCATTCTGCATAAATTTTTGGCATATATTTGCTCCTGCCGGGTCAGCTGAGCAGCGAGTTTCTACTTAACTACTTCCTATCAGGAGAGACCTCAGGGCTGCATCCTTTGAGCGCAGTACTGAGCCTGAAAAGCGTTTACAACCCCACTTACACGTAAAACTAGCTAAAATGTGCCTGGCTGCTGTTCACTGAAAAGGTCATTCTGGGTACATTTTTGGTATACATTTGCTTCTGCCGGGTCAGCTGAGCAGTGAATTTCTACTTAACTACCTCCTATCAGAAGAGACCTCATGGCTGCATCTTTTGAGCGCAGTACTGAGCCTGAAAACCGTTTCCAACCCCACTTACAAGTAAAACTAGCTAAAATGTGCCTGGCTGCTGTTCACTGAAAAGCTCATTCTGGGTACATTTTTGGCATACATTTGCTTCTCCCGGGTCAGCTGAGCAGCGAATTTCTACTTAACTACCTCCTATCAGGAGAGACCTCAGGGCTGCATCTTTTGAACGCAGTACTGAGCCTGAAAAGCGTTTACAACCCCACTTACACGTAATACTAGCTAAAATGTGCCTGGCTGCTGTTCACTGAAAAGGTCATTCTGGGTACATTTTTGGTATACATTTGCTACTCCCGGGTCAGCTGAGCAGTGAATTTCTACTTAACTACCTCCTATCAGAAGAGACCTCATGGCTGCATCTTTTGAGCGCAGTACTGAGCCTGAAAACCGTTTCCAACCCCACTTACAAGTAAAACTAGCTAAAATGTGCCTGGCTGCTGTTCACTGAAAAGCTCATTCTGGGTACATTTTTGCCATACATTTGCTTCTCCCGGGTCAGCTGAGCAGTTAATTTCTACTTAACTACCTCCTATCAGGAGAGACCTCAGGGCTGCATCTTTTGAGCGCAGTACTGAGCCTGATACCCGTTTCCAACCCCACTTACAAGTAAAACTAGCTAAAATGTGCCTGGCTGCTGTTCACTGAAAAGTTCATTCTGGGTACATTTTTGGCATACATTTGCTTCTCCCGGGTCAGCTGAGCAGCGAATTTCTACTTAACTACCTCCTATCAGGAGAGACCTCAGGGCTGCATCTTTAGAGCACAGTACTGAGCCTGAAAACCATTTACAACCCCACTTACAAGTAAAACTGGCTAAAATGTGCCTGGCTGCTGTTCACTAAAAAGCTCATTCTGTGTACATTTTTGGCATACATTTGCTTCTCCCGGGTCAGCTGAGCAGCGAATTTCTACTTAACTACCTCCTATCAGGAGAGACCTCAGGGCTGCATCTTTTGAGCGCAGTACTGAGCCTGAAAACCATTTACAAACCCACTTACACAAGTAAAACTAGCTAAAATGTGCCTGGCTGCTGTTCACTGAAAAGCTTATTCTGCATACATTTTTGGCATATATTTGCTCCTGCCGGGTCAGCTGAGCAGCAAATTTTTACTTAACTACCCCCTAATCAGGAGAGACCTCAGGGCTGCATCCTTTGAGCGCAGTACTGAGCCTGAAAACCGTTTACAACCCCACTTACAAGTAAAACTAGCTAAAATGTGCCTGGCTGCTGTTCACTGAAAAGCTTATTCTGCATACATTTTTGGCATATATTTGCTCCTGCCGGGTCAGCTGAGCAGCAAATTTTTACTTAACTACCCCCTAATCAGGAGAGACCTCAGGGCTGCATCCTTTGAGCGCAGTACTGAGCCTGATACCCGTTTCCAACCCCACTTACAAGTAAAACTAGCTAAAATGTGCCTGGCTGCTGTTCACTGAAAAGCTCATTCTGGGTACATTTTTGGCATACATTTGCTTCTCCCGGGTCAGCTGAGCAGCGAATTTCTACTTAACTACCTCCTATCAGGAGAGACCTCAGGGCTGCATCTTTTGAGCGCAGTACTGAGCCTGAAAACCGTTTCCAACCCCACTTACAAGTAAAACTAGCTAAAATGTGCCTGGCTGCTGTTCACTGAAAAGGTCATTCTGGGTACATTTTTGGTATACATTTGCTTCTGCCGGGTCAGCTGAGCAGTGAATTTCTACTTAACTACCTCCTATCAGGAGAGACCTCAGGGCTGCATCTTTTGAGCGCAGTACTGAGCCTGAAAACCGTTTACAACCCCACTTACAAGTAAAACTAGCTAAAATGTGCCTGGCTGCTGTTCACTGAAAAGTTCATTCTGGGTACATTTTTGGCATACATTTGCTTCTCCCGGGTCAGCTGAGCAGCGAATTTCTACTTAACTACCTCCTATCAGGAGAGACCTCAGGGCTGCATCTTTTGAGCGCAGTACTGAGCCTGATATCCGTTTCCAACCCCACTTACAAGTAAAACTAGCTAAAATGTGCCTGGCTGCTGTTCACTGAAAAGTTCATTCTGGGTACATTTTTGGCATACATTTGCTTCTCCCGGGTCAGCTGAGCAGCGTATTTCCACTTAACTACCTCCTATCAGGAAAGACCTCAGGGCTGCATCTTTTGAGCGCAGTACTGAGCCTGATACCCGTTTCCAACCCCACTTACAAGGCTGCTGTTCACTAAAAAGCTCATTCTGTGTACATTTTTGGCATACATTTGCTTCTCCCGGGTCAGCTGAGCAGCGAATTTCTACTTAACTACCTCCTATCAGGAGAGACCTCAGGGCTGCATCTTTTGAGCGCAGTACTGAGCCTGAAAACCATTTACAAACCCACTTACACAAGTAAAACTAGCTAAAATGTGCCTGGCTGCTGTTCACTGAAAAGCTTATTCTGCATACATTTTTGGCATATATTTGCTCCTGCCGGGTCAGCTGAGCAGCAAATTTTTACTTAACTACCCCCTAATCAGGAGAGACCTCAGGGCTGCATCCTTTGAGTGCAGTACTGAGCCTGATACCCGTTTCCAACCCCACTTACAAGTAAAACTAGCTAAAATGTGCCTGGCTGCTGTTCACTGAAAAGCTCATTCTGGGTACATTTTTGGCATACATTTGCTTCTCCCGGGTCAGCTGAGCAGCGAGTTTCTACTTAACTACCTCCTATCAGGAGAGACCTCAGGGCTGCATCCTTTGCGCGCAGTACTGAGCCTGAATTAGCGTTTACAACCCCACTTACAAGTAAACTAGCTAAAACGTGCCTGGCTGCTGTTCACTGAAAAGCTCATTCTGGGTACATTTTTGGTATACATTTGCTTCTGCCGGGTCAGCTGAGCAGTGAATTTCTACTTAACTACCTCCTATCAGGAGAGACCTCAGGGCTGCATCTTTTGAGCGCAGTACTGAGCCTGAAAACCGTTTACAACCCCACTTACAAGTAAAACTAGCTAAAATGTGCCTGGCTGCTGTTCACTGAAAAGCTTATTCTGCATAAATTTTCGGCATATATTTGCTCCTGCCGGGTCAGCTGAGCAGCAAATTTTTACTTAACTACCCCCTAATCAGGAGAGACCTCAGGGCTGCATCCTTTGAGCGCAGTACTGAGCCTGATACCCGTTTCCAACCCCACTTACAAGTAAAACTAGCTAAAATGTGCCTGGCTGCTGTTCACTGAAAAGCTCATTCTGGGTACATTTTTGGCATACATTTGCTTCTCCCGGGTCAGCTGAGCAGCGAATTTCTACTTAACTACCTCCTATCAGGAGAGACCTCAGGGCTGCATCTTTTGAGCGCAGTACTGAGCCTGAAAACCGTTTCCAACCCCACTTACAAGTAAAACTAGCTAAAATGTGCCTGGCTGCTGTTCACTGAAAAGGTCATTCTGGGTACATTCTTGGTATACATTTGCTTCTGCCGGGTCAGCTGAGCAGTGAATTTCTACTTAACTACCTCCTATCAGGAGAGACCTCAGGGCTGCATCTTTTGAGCGCAGTACTGAGCCTGATACCCGTTTCCAACCCCACTTACAAGTAAAACTAGCTAAAATGTGCCTGGCTGCTGTTCACTGAAAAGTTCATTCTGGGTACATTTTTGGCATACATTTGCTTCTCCCGGGTCAGCTGAGCAGCGAATTTCTACTTAACTACCTCCTATCAGGAGAGACCTCAGGGCTGCATCTTTTGAGCGCAGTACTGAGCCTGATATCCGTTTCCAACCCCACTTACAAGTAAAACTAGCTAAAATGTGCCTGGCTGCTGTTCACTGAAAAGTTCATTCTGGGTACATTTTTGGCATACATTTGCTTCTCCCGGGTCAGCTGAGCAGCGTATTTCCACTTAACTACCTCCTATCAGGAAAGACCTCAGGGCTGCATCTTTTGAGCGCAGTACTGAGCCTGATACCCGTTTCCAACCCCACTTACAAGGCTGCTGTTCACTAAAAAGCTCATTCTGTGTACATTTTTGGCATACATTTGCTTCTCCCGGGTCAGCTGAGCAGCGAATTTCTACTTAACTACCTCCTATCAGGAGAGACCTCAGGGCTGCATCTTTTGAGCGCAGTACTGAGCCTGAAAACCATTTACAAACCCACTTACACAAGTAAAACTAGCTAAAATGTGCCTGGCTGCTGTTCACTGAAAAGCTTATTCTGCATACATTTTTGGCATATATTTGCTCCTGCCGGGTCAGCTGAGCAGCAAATTTTTACTTAACTACCCCCTAATCAGGAGAGACCTCAGGGCTGCATCCTTTGAGCGCAGTACTGAGCCTGATACCCGTTTCCAACCCCACTTACAAGTAAAACTAGCTAAAATGTGCCTGGCTGCTGTTCACTGAAAAGCTCATTCTGGGTACATTTTTGGCATACATTTGCTTCTCCCGGGTCAGCTGAGCAGCGAGTTTCTACTTAACTACCTCCTATCAGGAGAGACCTCAGGGCTGCATCCTTTGCGCGCAGTACTGAGCCTGAATTAGCGTTTACAACCCCACTTACAAGTAAACTAGCTAAAACGTGCCTGGCTGCTGTTCACTGAAAAGCTCATTCTGGGTACATTTTTGGTATACATTTGCTTCTGCCGGGTCAGCTGAGCAGTGAATTTCTACTTAACTACCTCCTATCAGGAGAGACCTCAGGGCTGCATCTTTTGAGCGCAGTACTGAGCCTGAAAACCGTTTACAACCCCACTTACAAGTAAAACTAGCTAAAATGTGCCTGGCTGCTGTTCACTGAAAAGCTTATTCTGCATAAATTTTCGGCATATATTTGCTCCTGCCGGGTCAGCTGAGCAGCAAATTTTTACTTAACTACCCCCTAATCAGGAGAGACCTCAGGGCTGCATCCTTTGAGCGCAGTACTGAGCCTGATACCCGTTTCCAACCCCACTTACAAGTAAAACTAGCTAAAATGTGCCTGGCTGCTGTTCACTGAAAAGCTCATTCTGGGTACATTTTTGGCATACATTTGCTTCTCCCGGGTCAGCTGAGCAGCGAATTTATACTTAACTACCTCCTATCAGGAGAGACCTCAGGGCTGCATCTTTTGAGCGCAGTACTGAGCCTGAAAACCGTTTCCAACCCCACTTACAAGTAAAACTAGCTAAAATGTGCCTGGCTGCTGTTCACTGAAAAGGTCATTCTGGGTACATTCTTGGTATACATTTGCTTCTGCCGGGTCAGCTGAGCAGTGAATTTCTACTTAACTACCTCCTATCAGGAGAGACCTCAGGGCTGCATCTTTTGAGCGCAGTACTGAGCCTGATACCCGTTTCCAACCCCACTTACAAGTAAAACTAGCTAAAATGTGCCTGGCTGCTGTTCACTGAAAAGTTCATTCTGGGTACATTTTTGGCATACATTTGCTTCTCCCGGGTCAGCTGAGCAGCGTATTTCCACTTAACTACCTCCTATCAGGAGAGACCTCAGGGCTGCATCTTTTGAGCGCAGTACTGAGCCTGATACCCGTTTCCAACCCCACTTACAAGGCTGCTGTTCACTAAAAAGCTCATTCTGTGTACATTTTTGGCATACATTTGCTTCTCCCGGGTCAGCTGAGCAGCGAATTTCTACTTAACTACCTCCTATCAGGAGAGACCTCAGGGCTGCATCTTTTGAGCGCAGTACTGAGCCTGAAAACCATTTACAAACCCACTTACACAAGTAAAACTAGCTAAAATGTGCCTGGCTGCTGTTCAATGAAAAGCTTATTCTGCATACATTTTTGGCATATATTTGCTCCTGCCGGGTCAGCTGAGCAGCAAATTTTTACTTAACTACCCCCTAATCAGGAGAGACCTCAGGGCTGCATCCTTTGAGCGCAGTACTGAGCCTGATACCCGTTTCCAACCCCACTTACAAGTAAAACTAGCTAAAATGTGCCTGGCTGCTGTTCACTGAAAAGCTCATTCTGGGTACATTTTTGGCATACATTTGCTTCTCCCGGGTCAGCTGAGCAGCGAGTTTCTACTTAACTACCTCCTATCAGGAGAGACCTCAGGGCTGCATCCTTTGCGCGCAGTACTGAGCCTGAATTAGCGTTTACAACCCCACTTACAAGTAAACTAGCTAAAACGTGCCTGGCTGCTGTTCACTGAAAAGCTCATTCTGGGTACATTTTTGGTATACATTTGCTTCTGCCGGGTCAGCTGAGCAGTGAATTTCTACTTAACTACCTCCTATCAGGAGAGACCTCAGGGCTGCATCTTTTGAGCGCAGTACTGAGCCTGAAAACCGTTTACAACCCCACTTACAAGTAAAACTAGCTAAAATGTGCCTGGCTGCTGTTCACTGAAAAGCTTATTCTGCATACATTTTCGGCATATATTTGCTCCTGCTGGGTCAGCTGAGCAGCAAATTTTTACTTAACTACCCCCTAATCAGGAGAGACCTCAGGGCTGCATCCTTTGAGCGCAGTACTGAGCCTGATACCCGTTTCCAACCCCACTTACAAGTAAAACTAGCTAAAATGTGCCTGGCTGCTGTTCACTGAAAAGCTCATTCTGGGTACATTTTTGGCATACATTTGCTTCTCCCGGGTCAGCTGAGCAGCGAATTTCTACTTAACTACCTCCTATCAGGAGAGACCTCAGGGCTGCATCTTTTGAGCGCAGTACTGAGCCTGAAAACCGTTTCCAACCCCACTTACAAGTAAAACTAGCTAAAATGTGCCTGGCTGCTGTTCACTGAAAAGGTAATCTGGGTACATATTTGGTATACATTTGCTTCTGCCGGGTCAGCTGAGCAGTGAATTTCTACTTAACTACCTCCTATCAGGAGAGACCTCAGGGCTGCATCTTTAGAGCGCAGTACTGAGAATGAAAACCATTTACAACCCCACTTACAAGTAAAACTGGCTAAAATGTGCCTGGCTGCTGTTCACTGAAAAGCTCATTCTGCATAAATTTTTGGCAGACATTTGCTCCTGCCGGGTCAGCTGAGCAGTGTATTTCCACTTAACTACCCCCTAATCAGGAGAGACCTCAGGGCTGCATCCTTTGAGCGCAGTACTGAGCCTGATACCCGATTCCAACCCCACTTACAAGTAAAACTAGCTAAAATGTGCCTGGCTGCTGTTCACTGAAAAGCTCATTCTGGGTACATTTTTGGCATACATTTGCTTCTCCCGGGTCAGCTGAGCAGCGAGTTTCTACTTAACTACCTCCTATCAGGAGAGACCTCAGGGCTGCATCCTTTGCGCGCAGTACTGAGCCTGAATTAGCGTTTACAACCCCACTTACAAGTAAATTAGCTAAAACGTGCCTGGCTGCTGTTCACTGAAAAGCTCATTCTGGGTACATTTTTGGTATACATTTGCTTCTGCCGGGTCAGCTGAGCAGTGAATTTCTACTTAACTACCTCCTATCAGGAGAGACCTCAGGGCTGCATCTTTTGAGCGCAGTACTGAGCCTGAAAACCGTTTACAACCCCACTTACAAGTAAAACTAGCTAAAATGTGCCTGGCTGCTGTTCACTGAAAAGCTTATTCTGCATACATTTTTGGCATATAGTTGCTCCTGCCGGGTCAGCTGAGCAGCAAATTTTCACTTAACTACCCCCTAATCAGGAGAGACCTCAGGGCTGCATCTTTTGAGCGCAGTACTGAGCCTGATACCCGTTTCCAACCCCACTTACAAGTAAAACTAGCTAAAATGTGCCTGGCTGCTGTTCACTGAAAAGTTCATTCTGGGTACATTTTTGGCATACATTTGCTTCTCCCGGGTCAGCTGAGCAGTGAATTTCTACTTAACTACCTCCTATCAGGAGAGACCTCAGGGCTGCATCTTTTGAGCGCAGTACTGAGCCTGATACCCGTTTCCAACCCCACTTACAAGTAAAACTAGCTAAAATGTGCCTGGCTGCTGTTCACTGAAAAGTTCATTCTGGGTACATTTTTGGCATACATTTGCTTCTCCCGGGTCAGCTGAGCAGCGAATTTCTACTTAACTACCTCCTATCAGGAGAGACCTCAGGGCTGCATCTTTAGAGCGCAGTACTGAGCCTGATACCCGTTTCCAACCCCACTTACAAGTAAAACTAGCTAAAATGTGCCTGGCTGCTGTTCACTGAAAAGTTCATTCTGGGTACATTTTTGGCATACATTTGCTTCTCCCGGGTCAGCTGAGCAGCGTATTTCCACTTAACTACCTCCTATCAGGAGAGACCTCAGGGCTGCATCTTTTGAGCGCAGTACTGAGCCTGATACCCGTTTCCAACCCCACTTACAAGTAAAACTAGCTAAAATGTGCCTGGCTGCTGTTCACTGAAAAGCTCATTCTGGGTACATTTTTGGCATACATTTGCTTCTCCCGGGTCAGCTGAGCAGCGAATTTCTACTTAACTACCTCCTATCAGGAGAGACCTCAGGGCTGCATCTTTTGAGCGCAGTACTGAGCCTGAAAACCGTTTCCAACCCCACTTACAAGTAAAACTAGCTAAAATGTGCCTGGCTGCTGTTCACTGAAAAGGTCATTCTGGGTACATTTTTGGTATACTTTTGCTTCTGCCGGGTCAGCTGAGCAGTGAATTTCTACTTAACTACCTCCTATCAGGAGAGACCTCAGGGCTGCATCCTTTGAGCGCAGTACTGAGCCTGATACCCGTTTCCAACCCCACTTACAAGTAAAACTAGCTAAAATGTGCCTGGCTGCTGTTCACTGAAAAGCTCATTCTGGGTACATTTTTGGCATACATTTGCTTCTCCCGGGTCAGCTGAGCAGCGAGTTTCTACTTAACTACCTCCTATCAGGAGAGACCTCAGGGCTGCATCCTTTGCGCGCAGTACTGAGCCTGAATTAGCGTTTACAACCCCACTTACAAGTAAACTAGCTAAAACGTGCCTGGCTGCTGTTCACTGAAAAGCTCATTCTGGGTACATTTTTGGTATACATTTGCTTCTGCCGGGTCAGCTGAGCAGTGAATTTCTACTTAACTACCTCCTATCAGGAGAGACCTCAGGGTTGCATCTTTTGAGCGCAGTACTGAGCCTGAAAACCGTTTACAACCCCACTTACAAGTAAAACTAGCTAAAATGTGCCTGGCTGCTGTTCACTGAAAAGCTTATTCTGCATACATTTTTGGCATATATTTGCTCCTGCCGGGTCAGCTGAGCAGCAAATTTTTACTTAACTACCCCCTAATCAGGAGAGACCTCAGGGCTGCATCCTTTGAGCTCAGTACTGAGCCTGATACCCGTTTCCAACCCCACTTACAAGTAAAACTAGCTAAAATGTGCCTGGCTGCTGTTCACTGAAAAGCTCATTCTGGGTACATTTTTGGCATACATTTGCTTCTCCCGGGTCAGCTGAGCAGCGAATTTCTACTTAACTACCTCCTATCAGGAGAGACCTCAGGGCTGCATCTTTTGAGCGCAGTACTGAGCCTGAAAACCGTTTCCAACCCCACTTACAAGTAAAACTAGCTAAAATGTGCCTGGCTGCTGTTCACTGAAAAGGTCATTCTGGGTACATTTTTGGTATACATTTGCTTCTGCCGGGTCAGCTGAGCAGTGAATTTCTACTTAACTACCTCCTATCAGGAGAGACCTCAGGGCTGCATCTTTTGAGCGCAGTACTGAGCCTGAAAACCGTTTACAACCCCACTTACAAGTAAAACTAGCTAAAATGTGCCTGGCTGCTGTTCACTGAAAAGTTCATTCTGCATACATTTTTGGCATATATTTGCTCCTGCCGGGTCAGCTGAGCAGCAAATTTTTACTTAACTACCCCCTAACAGGAGAGACCTCAGGGCTGCATCTTTTGAGCGCAGTACTGAGCCTGATACCCGTTTCCAACCCCACTTACAAGTAAAACTAGCTAAAATGTGCCTGGCTGCTGTTCACTGAAAAGTTCATTCTGGGTACATTTTTGGCATACATTTGCTTCTCCCGGGTCAGCTGAGCAGTGAATTTCTACTTAACTACCTCCTATCAGGAGAGACCTCAGGGCTGCATCTTTAGAGCGCAGTACTGAGCCTGAAAACCATTTACAACCCCACTTACAAGTAAAACTGGCTAAAATGTGCCTGGCTGCTGTTCACTGAAAAGCTCATTCTGCATACATTTTTGGCAGACATTTGCTCCTGCCGGGTCAGCTGAGCAGCGTATTTCCACTTAACTACCTCCTATCAGGAGAGACCTCAGGGCTGCATCTTTTGAGCGCAGTATTGAGCCTGATACAGGTTTCCAACCCCAGTTACAAGTAAAACTAGCTAAAATGTGCCTGGCTGCTGTTCACTAAAAAGCTCATTCTGTGTACATTTTTGGCATACATTTGCTTCTCCCGGGTCAGCTGAGCAGCGAATTTCTACTTAACTACCTCCTATCAGGAGAGACCTCAGGGCTGCATCTTTTGAGCGCAGTACTGAGCCTGAAAACCATTTACAAACCCACTTACACAAGTAAAACTAGCTAAAATGTGCCTGGCTGCTGTTCACTGAAAAGCTTATTCTGCATATATTTTTGGCATATATTTGCTCCTGCCGGGTCAGCTGAGCAGCAAATTTTTACTTAACTACCCCCTAATCAGGAGAGACCTCAGGGCTGCATCCTTTGAGCGCAGTACTGAGCCTGATACCCGTTTCCAACCCCACTTACAAGTAAAACTAGCTAAAATGTGCCTGGCTGCTGTTCACTGAAAAGCTCATTCTGGGTACATTTTTGGCATACATTTGCTTCTCCCGGGTCAGCTGAGCAGCGAGTTTCTACTTAACTACCTCCTATCAGGAGAGACCTCAGGGCTGCATCCTTTGCGCGCAGTACTGAGCCTGAATTAGCGTTTACAACCCCACTTACAAGTAAACTAGCTAAAACGTGCCTGGCTGCTGTTCACTGAAAAGCTCATTCTGGGTACATTTTTGGTATACATTTGCTTCTGCCGGGTCAGCTGAGCAGTGAATTTCTACTTAACTACCTCCTATCAGGAGAGACCTCAGGGCTGCATCTTTTGAGCGCAGTACTGAGCCTGAAAACCGTTTCCAACCCCACTTACAAGTAAAACTAGCTAAAATGTGCCTGGCTGCTGTTCACTGAAAAGGTAATCTGGGTACATATTTGGTATACATTTGCTTCTGCCGGGTCAGCTGAGCAGTGAATTTCTACTTAACTACCTCCTATCAGGAGAGACCTCAGGGCTGCATCTTTAGAGCGCAGTACTGAGCCTGAAAACCATTTACAACCCCACTTACAAGTAAAACTGGCTAAAATGTGCCTGGCTGCTGTTCACTGAAAAGCTCATTCTGCATACATTTTTGGCAGACATTTGCTCCTGCCGGGTCAGCTGAGCAGTGTATTTCCACTTAACTACCCCCTAATCAGGAGAGACCTCAGGGCTGCATCCTTTGAGCGCAGTACTGAGCCTGATACCCGATTCCAACCCCACTTACAAGTAAAACTAGCTAAAATGTGCCTGGCTGCTGTTAACTGAAAAGCTCATTCTGGGTACATTTTTGGCATACATTTGCTTCTCCCGGGTCAGCTGAGCAGCGAGCTTCTACTTAACTACCTCCTATCAGGAGAGACCTCAGGGCTGCATCCTTTGCGCGCAGTACTGAGCCTGAATTAGCGTTTACAACCCCACTTACAAGTAAATTAGCTAAAACGTGCCTGGCTGCTGTTCACTGAAAAGCTCATTCTGGGTACATTTTTGGTATACATTTGCTTCTGCCGGGTCAGCTGAGCAGTGAATTTCTACTTAACTACCTCCTATCAGGAGAGACCTCAGGGCTGCATCTTTTGAGCGCAGTACTGAGCCTGAAAACCGTTTACAACCCCACTTACAAGTAAAACTAGCTAAAATGTGCCTGGCTGCTGTTCACTGAAAAGCTTATTCTGCATACATTTTTGGCATATATTTGCTCCTGCCGGGTCAGCTGAGCAGCAAATTTTCACTTAACTACCCCCTAATCAGGAGAGACCTCAGGGCTGCATCTTTTGAGCGCAGTACTGAGCCTGATACCTGTTTCCAACCCCACTTACAAGTAAAACTAGCTAAAATGTGCCTGGCTGCTGTTCACTGAAAAGTTCATTCTGGGTACATTTTTGGCATACATTTGCTTCTCCCGGGTCAGCTGAGCAGTGAATTTCTACTTAACTACCTCCTATCAGGAGAGACCTCAGGGCTGCATCTTTTGAGCGCAGTACTGAGCCTGATACCCGTTTCCAACCCCACTTACAAGTAAAACTAGCTAAAATGTGCCTGGCTGCTGTTCACTGAAAAGTTCATTCTGGGTACATTTTTGGCATACATTTGCTTCTCCCGGGTCAGCTGAGCAGCGAATTTCTACTTAACTACCTCCTATCAGGAGAGACCTCAGGGCTGCATCTTTAGAGCGCAGTACTGAGCCTGATACCCGTTTCCAACCCCACTTACAAGTAAAACTAGCTAAAATGTGCCTGGCTGCTGTTCACTGAAAAGTTCATTCTGGGTACATTTTTGGCATACATTTGCTTCTCCCGGGTCAGCTGAGCAGCGTATTTCCACTTAACTACCTCCTATCAGGAGAGACCTCAGGGCTGCATCTTTTGAGCGCAGTACTGAGCCTGATACCCGTTTCCAACCCCACTTACAAGTAAAACTAGCTAAAATGTGCCTGGCTGCTGTTCACTGAAAAGCTCATTCTGGGTATATTTTTGGCATACATTTGCTTCTCCCGGGTCAGCTGAGCAGCGAATTTCTACTTAACTACCTCCTATCAGGAGAGACCTCAGGGCTGCATCTTTTGAGCGCAGTACTGAGCCTGAAAACCGTTTCCAACCCCACTTACAAGTAAAACTAGCTAAAATGTGCCTGGCTGCTGTTCACTGAAAAGGTCATTCTGGGTACATTTTTGGTATACATTTGCTTCTGCCGGGTCAGCTGAGCAGTGAATTTCTACTTAACTACCTCCTATCAGGAGAGACCTCAGGGCTGCATCCTTTGAGCGCAGTACTGAGCCTGATACCCGTTTCCAACCCCACTTACAAGTAAAACTAGCTAAAATGTGCCTGGCTGCTGTTCACTGAAAAGCTCATTCTGGGTACATTTTTGGCATACATTTGCTTCTCCCGGGTCAGCTGAGCAGCGAGTTTCTACTTAACTACCTCCTATCAGGAGAGACCTCAGGGCTGCATCCTTTGCGCGCAGTACTGAGCCTGAATTAGCGTTTACAACCCCACTTACAAGTAAACTAGCTAAAACGTGCCTGGCTGCTGTTCACTGAAAAGCTCATTCTGGGTACATTTTTGGTATACATTTGCTTCTGCCGGGTCAGCTGAGCAGTGAATTTCTACTTAACTACCTCCTATCAGGAGAGACCTCAGGGTTGCATCTTTTGAGCGCAGTACTGAGCCTGAAAACCGTTTACAACCCCACTTACAAGTAAAACTAGCTAAAATGTGCCTGGCTGCTGTTCACTGAAAAGCTCATTCTGGGTACATTTTTGGCATACATTTGCTTCTCCCGGGTCAGCTGAGCAGTGAATTTCTACCTAACTACCTCCTATCAGGAGAGACCTCAGGGCTGCATCTTTTGAGCGCAGTACTGAGCCTGATACCCGTTTCCAACCCCACTTACAAGTAAAACTAGCTAAAATGTGCCTGGCTGCTGTTCACTGAAAAGTTCATTCTGGGTACATTTTTGGCATACATTTGCTTCTCCCGGGTCAGCTGAGCAGCGTATTTCCACTTAACTACCTCCTATCAGGAGAGACCTCAGGGCTGCATCTTTTGAGCGCAGTACTGAGCCTGATACCCGTTTCCAACCCCACTTACAAGGCTGCTGTTCACTAAAAAGCTCATTCTGTGTACATTTTTGGCATACATTTGCTTCTCCCGGGTCAGCTGAGCAGCGAATTTCTACTTAACTACCTCCTATCAGGAGAGACCTCAGGGCTGCATCTTTTGAGCGCAGTACTGAGCCTGAAAACCATTTACAAACCCACTTACACAAGTAAAACTAGCTAAAATGTGCCTGGCTGCTGTTCACTGAAAAGCTTATTCTGCATACATTTTTGGCATATATTTGCTCCTGCCGGGTCAGCTGAGCAGCAAATTTTTACTTAACTACCCCCTAATCAGGAGAGACCTCAGGGCTGCATCCTTTGAGCGCAGTACTGAGCCTGATACCCGTTTCCAACCCCACTTACAAGTAAAACTAGCTAAAATGTGCCTGGCTGCTGTTCACTGAAAAGCTCATTCTGGGTACATTTTTGGCATACATTTGCTTCTCCCGGGTCAGCTGAGCAGCGAGTTTCTACTTAACTACCTCCTATCAGGAGAGACCTCAGGGCTGCATCCTTTGCGCGCAGTACTGAGTCTGAATTAGCGTTTACAACCCCACTTACAAGTAAACTAGCTAAAACGTGCCTGGCTGCTGTTCACTGAAAAGCTCATTCTGGGTACATTTTTGGTATACATTTGCTTCTGCCGGGTCAGCTGAGCAGCAAATTTTTACTTAACTACCCCCTAATCAGGAGAGACCTCAGGGCTGCATCCTTTGAGCGCAGTACTGAGCCTGATACCCGTTTCCAACCCCACTTACAAGTAAAACTAGCTAAAACGTGCCTGGCTGCTGTTCACTGAAAAGCTCATTCTGGGTACATTTTTGGTATACATTTGCTTCTGCCGGGTCAGCTGAGCAGTGAATTTCTACTTAACTACCTCCTATCAGGAGAGACCTCAGGGCTGCATCTTTTGAGCGCAGTACTGAGCCTGAAAACCGTTTACAACCCCACTTACAAGTAAAACTAGCTAAAATGTGCCTGGCTGCTGTTCACTGAAAAGCTTATTCTGCATACATTTTTGGCATATATTTGCTCCTGCCGGGTCAGCTGAGCAGCAAATTTTTACTTAACTACCCCCTAATCAGGAGAGACCTCAGGGCTGCATCCTTTGAGCGCAGTACTGAGCCTGATACCCGTTTCCAACCCCACTTGCAAGTAAAACTAGCTAAAATGTGCCTGGCTGCTGTTCACTGAAAAGCTCATTCTGGGTACATTTTTGGCATACATTTGCTTCTCCCGGGTCAGCTGAGCAGCGAATTTCTACTTAACTACCTCCTATCAGGAGAGACCTCAGGGCTGCATCCTTTGCACGCAGTACTGAGCCTGAATTAGCGTTTACAATCCCACTTACAAGTAAACTAGCTAAAACGTGCCTGGCTGCTGTTCACTGAAAAGCTCATTCTGGGTACATTTTTGGTATACATTTGCTTCTGCCGGGTCAGCTGAGTAGTGAATTTCTACTTAACTACCTCCTATCAGGAGAGACCTCAGGACTGTATCTTTTGAGCGCAGTACTGAGCTTGAAAACCGTTTACAACCCCACTTACAAGTAAAACTAGCTAAAATGTGCCTGGCTGCTGTTCACTGAAAAGCTAATTCTGCATACATTTTTGGCATATATTTGCTCCTGCCGGGTCAGCTGAGCAGCGAATTTTTACTTAACTACCCCCTAATCAGGAGAGACCTCAGGGATGCATCCTTTGAGCGCAGTACTGAGCCTGAAAAGCGTTTACAACCCCACTTACAAGTAAAACTAGCTAAAATGTGCCTGGCTGCTGTTCACTGAAAAGGTCATTCTGGGTACTTTTTGGTATACATTTGCTTCTGCCGGGTCAGCTGAGCAGTGAATTTCTACTTAACTACCTCCTATCAGGAGAGAACTCAGGGCTGCGTCTTTTGAGCGCAGTACTGAGCCTGAAAACCGTTTCCAACCCCACTTACAGGTAAAACTAGCTAAAATGTGCCTGGCTGCTGTTCACTGAAAAGCTCATTCTGGGTACATTTTTGGTATACATGTGCTTCTGCCGGGTCTCCTGAGCAGTGAATTTCTACATAACTACCTCCTATCAGGAGAGACCTCAGGGCTGCATCTTTTGAGCGCAGTACTGAGCCTGAAAACCGTTTCCAACCCCACTTACGAGTAAAACTAGCTAAAATGTGCCTGGCTGCTGTTCACTGAAAAGGTCATTCTGGGTACATTTTTGGTATACATTTGCTTCTGCCGGGTCAGCTGAGCAGTGAATTTCTACTTAACTACCTCCTATCAGGAGAGACCTCAGGGCTGCATCTTTTGAGCGCAGTACTGAGCCTGAAAACCGTTTACAACCCCACTTACAAGTAAAACTAGCTAAAATGTGCCTGGCTGCTGTTCACTGAAAAGCTTATTCTGCATACATTTTTGGCATATATTTGCTCCTGCCGGGTCAGCTGAGCAGCAAATTTTTACTTAACTACCCCCTAATCAGGAGAGACCTCAGGGCTGCATCCTTTGAGCGCAGTACTGAGCCTGATACCCGTTTCCAACCCCACTTACAAGTAAAACTAGCTAAAATGTGCCTGGCTGCTGTTCACTGAAAAGCTCATTCTGGGTACATTTTTGGCATACATTTGCTTCTCCCGGGTCAGCTGAGCAGCGAATTTCTACTTAACTACCTCCTATCAGGAGAGACCTCAGGGCTGCATCTTTTGAGCGCAGTACTGTGCCTGATACCCGTTTCCAACCCCACTTACAAGTAAAACTAGCTAAAATGTGCTGGCTGCTGTTCACTTAAAAGCTCATTCTGGGTACATTTTTGGCATACATTTGCTTCTCCCGGGTCAGCTGAGCAGCGAATTTCTACTTAACTACCTCCTATCAGGAGAGACCTCAGGGCTGCATCTTTTGAGCGCAGTACTGAGCCTGAAAACCGTTTCCAACCCCACTTACAAGTAAAACTAGCTAAAATGTGCCTGGCTGCTGTTCACTGAAAAGGTCATTCTGGGTACATTTTTGGTATACATTTGCTTCTGCCGGGTCAGCTGAGCAGTGAATTTCTACTTAACTACCTCCTATCAGGAGAGACCTCAGGGCTGCATCTTTTGAGCGCAGTACTGAGCCTGAAAACCGTTTACAACCCCACTTACAAGTAAAACTAGCTAAAATGTGCCTGGCTGCTGTTCACTGAAAAGCTTATTCTGCATACATTTTTGGCATATATTTGCTCCTGCCGGGTCAGCTGAGCAGCAAATTTTTACTTAACTACCCCCTAATCAGGAGAGACCTCAGGGCTGCATCCTTTGAGCGCAGTACTGAGCCTGATACCCGTTTCCAACCCCACTTACAAGTAAAACTAGCTAAAATGTGCCTGGCTGCTGTTCACTGAAAAGCTCATTCTGGGTACATTTTTGGCATACATTTGCTTCTCCCGGGTCAGCTGAGCAGCGAATTTCTACTTAACTACCTCCTATCAGGAGAGACCTCAGGGCTGCATCTTTTGAGCGCAGTACTGAGCCTGAAAACCGTTTACAACCCCACTTACAAGTAAAACTAGCTAAAATGTGCCTGGCTGCTGTTCATTGAAAAGCTTATTCTGCATACATTTTTGGCATATATTTGCTCCTGCCGGGTCAGCTGAGCAGCAAATTTTTACTTAACTACCCCCTAATCAGGAGAGACCTCAGGGCTGCATCCTTTGAGCGCAGTACTGAGACTGATACCCGTTTCCAACCCCACTTACAAGTAAAACTAGCTAAAATGTGCCTGGCTGCTGTTCACTGAAAAGCTCATTCTGGGTACATTTTTGGCATACATTTGCTTCTCCCGGGTCAGCTGAGCAGCGAATTTCTACTTAACTACCTCCTATCAGGAGAGACCTCAGGGCTGCATCTTTTGAGCGCAGTACTGAGCCTGAAAACCGTTTCCAACCCCACTTACAAGTAAAACTAGCTAAAATGTGCCTGGCTGCTGTTCACTGAAAAGGTCATTCTGGGTACATTTTTGGTATACATTTGCTTCTGCCGGGTCAGCTGAGCAGTGAATTTCTACTTAACTACCTCCTATCAGGAGAGACCTCAGGGCTGCATCTTTTGAGCGCAGTACTGAGCCTGAAAACCGTTTACAACCCCACTTACAAGTAAAACTAGCTAAAATGTGCCTGGCTGCTGTTCACTGAAAAGCTTATTCTGCATACATTTTTGGCATATATTTGCTCCTGCCGGGTCAGCTGAGCAGCAAATTTTTACTTAACTACCCCCTAATCAGGAGAGACCTCAGGGCTGCATCCTTTGAGTGCAGTACTGAGCCTGATACCCGTTTCCAACCCCACTTACAAGTAAAACTAGCTAAAATGTGCCTGGCTGCTGTTCACTGAAAAGCTCATTCTGGGTACATTTTTGGCATACATTTGCTTCTCCCGGGTCAGCTGAGCAGCGAATTTCTACTTAACTACCTCCTATCAGGAGAGACCTCAGGGCTGCATCTTTTGAGCGCAGTACTGAGCCTGAAAACCTTTTCCAACCCCACTTACAAGTAAAACTAGCTAAAATGTGCCTGGCTGCTGTTCACTGAAAAGGTCATTCTGGGTACATTTTTGGTATACATTTGCTTCTGCCGGGTCAGCTGAGCAGTGAATTTCTACTTAACTACCTCCTATCAGGAGAGACCTCAGGGCTGCATCTTTTGAGCGCAGTACTGAGCCTGAAACCCATTTACAACCCCACTTACAAGTAAAACTAGCTAAAATGTGCCTGGCTGCTGTTCACTGAAAAGCTCATTCTGCATAAATTTTTGGCATATATTTGCTCCTGCCGGGTCAGCTGAGCAGCGAGTTTCTACTTAACTACTTCCTATCAGGAGAGACCTCAGGGCTGCATCCTTTGAGCGCAGTACTGAGCCTGAAAAGCGTTTACAACCCCACTTACACGTAAAACTAGCTAAAATGTGCCTGGCTGCTGTTCACTGAAAAGGTCATTCTGGGTACATTTTTGGTATACATTTGCTTCTGCCGGGTCAGCTGAGCAGTGAATTTCTACTTAACTACCTCCTATCAGAAGAGACCTCATGGCTGCATCTTTTGAGCGCAGTACTGAGCCTGAAAACCGTTTCCAACCCCACTTACAAGTAAAACTAGCTAAAATGTGCCTGGCTGCTGTTCACTGAAAAGCTCATTCTGGGTACATTTTTGGCATACATTTGCTTCTCCCGGGTCAGCTGAGCAGCGAATTTCTACTTAACTACCTCCTATCAGGAGAGACCTCAGGGCTGCATCTTTTGAACGCAGTACTGAGCCTGAAAAGCGTTTACAACCCCACTTACACGTAATACTAGCTAAAATGTGCCTGGCTGCTGTTCACTGAAAAGGTCATTCTGGGTACATTTTTGGTATACATTTGCTACTCCCGGGTCAGCTGAGCAGTGAATTTCTACTTAACTACCTCCTATCAGAAGAGACCTCATGGCTGCATCTTTTGAGCGCAGTACTGAGCCTGAAAACCGTTTCCAACCCCACTTACAAGTAAAACTAGCTAAAATGTGCCTGGCTGCTGTTCACTGAAAAGCTCATTCTGGGTACATTTTTGCCATACATTTGCTTCTCCCGGGTCAGCTGAGCAGTTAATTTCTACTTAACTACCTCCTATCAGGAGAGACCTCAGGGCTGCATCTTTTGAGCGCAGTACTGAGCCTGATACCCGTTTCCAACCCCACTTACAAGTAAAACTAGCTAAAATGTGCCTGGCTGCTGTTCACTGAAAAGTTCATTCTGGGTACATTTTTGGCATACATTTGCTTCTCCCGGGTCAGCTGAGCAGCGAATTTCTACTTAACTACCTCCTATCAGGAGAGACCTCAGGGCTGCATCTTTAGAGCACAGTACTGAGCCTGAAAACCATTTACAACCCCACTTACAAGTAAAACTGGCTAAAATGTGCCTGGCTGCTGTTCACTAAAAAGCTCATTCTGTGTACATTTTTGGCATACATTTGCTTCTCCCGGGTCAGCTGAGCAGCGAATTTCTACTTAACTACCTCCTATCAGGAGAGACCTCAGGGCTGCATCTTTTGAGCGCAGTACTGAGCCTGAAAACCATTTACAAACCCACTTACACAAGTAAAACTAGCTAAAATGTGCCTGGCTGCTGTTCACTGAAAAGCTTATTCTGCATACATTTTTGGCATATATTTGCTCCTGCCGGGTCAGCTGAGCAGCAAATTTTTACTTAACTACCCCCTAATCAGGAGAGACCTCAGGGCTGCATCCTTTGAGCGCAGTACTGAGCCTGAAAACCGTTTACAACCCCACTTACAAGTAAAACTAGCTAAAATGTGCCTGGCTGCTGTTCACTGAAAAGCTTATTCTGCATACATTTTTGGCATATATTTGCTCCTGCCGGGTCAGCTGAGCAGCAAATTTTTACTTAACTACCCCCTAATCAGGAGAGACCTCAGGGCTGCATCCTTTGAGCGCAGTACTGAGCCTGATACCCGTTTCCAACCCCACTTACAAGTAAAACTAGCTAAAATGTGCCTGGCTGCTGTTCACTGAAAAGCTCATTCTGGGTACATTTTTGGCATACATTTGCTTCTCCCGGGTCAGCTGAGCAGCGAATTTCTACTTAACTACCTCCTATCAGGAGAGACCTCAGGGCTGCATCTTTTGAGCGCAGTACTGAGCCTGAAAACCGTTTCCAACCCCACTTACAAGTAAAACTAGCTAAAATGTGCCTGGCTGCTGTTCACTGAAAAGGTCATTCTGGGTACATTTTTGGTATACATTTGCTTCTGCCGGGTCAGCTGAGCAGTGAATTTCTACTTAACTACCTCCTATCAGGAGAGACCTCAGGGCTGCATCTTTTGAGCGCAGTACTGAGCCTGAAAACCGTTTACAACCCCACTTACAAGTAAAACTAGCTAAAATGTGCCTGGCTGCTGTTCACTGAAAAGTTCATTCTGGGTACATTTTTGGCATACATTTGCTTCTCCCGGGTCAGCTGAGCAGCGAATTTCTACTTAACTACCTCCTATCAGGAGAGACCTCAGGGCTGCATCTTTTGAGCGCAGTACTGAGCCTGATATCCGTTTCCAACCCCACTTACAAGTAAAACTAGCTAAAATGTGCCTGGCTGCTGTTCACTGAAAAGTTCATTCTGGGTACATTTTTGGCATACATTTGCTTCTCCCGGGTCAGCTGAGCAGCGTATTTCCACTTAACTACCTCCTATCAGGAAAGACCTCAGGGCTGCATCTTTTGAGCGCAGTACTGAGCCTGATACCCGTTTCCAACCCCACTTACAAGGCTGCTGTTCACTAAAAAGCTCATTCTGTGTACATTTTTGGCATACATTTGCTTCTCCCGGGTCAGCTGAGCAGCGAATTTCTACTTAACTACCTCCTATCAGGAGAGACCTCAGGGCTGCATCTTTTGAGCGCAGTACTGAGCCTGAAAACCATTTACAAACCCACTTACACAAGTAAAACTAGCTAAAATGTGCCTGGCTGCTGTTCACTGAAAAGCTTATTCTGCATACATTTTTGGCATATATTTGCTCCTGCCGGGTCAGCTGAGCAGCAAATTTTTACTTAACTACCCCCTAATCAGGAGAGACCTCAGGGCTGCATCCTTTGAGCGCAGTACTGAGCCTGATACCCGTTTCCAACCCCACTTACAAGTAAAACTAGCTAAAATGTGCCTGGCTGCTGTTCACTGAAAAGCTCATTCTGGGTACATTTTTGGCATACATTTGCTTCTCCCGGGTCAGCTGAGCAGCGAGTTTCTACTTAACTACCTCCTATCAGGAGAGACCTCAGGGCTGCATCCTTTGCGCGCAGTACTGAGCCTGAATTAGCGTTTACAACCCCACTTACAAGTAAACTAGCTAAAACGTGCCTGGCTGCTGTTCACTGAAAAGCTCATTCTGGGTACATTTTTGGTATACATTTGCTTCTGCCGGGTCAGCTGAGCAGTGAATTTCTACTTAACTACCTCCTATCAGGAGAGACCTCAGGGCTGCATCTTTTGAGCGCAGTACTGAGCCTGAAAACCGTTTACAACCCCACTTACAAGTAAAACTAGCTAAAATGTGCCTGGCTGCTGTTCACTGAAAAGCTTATTCTGCATAAATTTTCGGCATATATTTGCTCCTGCCGGGTCAGCTGAGCAGCAAATTTTTACTTAACTACCCCCTAATCAGGAGAGACCTCAGGGCTGCATCCTTTGAGCGCAGTACTGAGCCTGATACCCGTTTCCAACCCCACTTACAAGTAAAACTAGCTAAAATGTGCCTGGCTGCTGTTCACTGAAAAGCTCATTCTGGGTACATTTTTGGCATACATTTGCTTCTCCCGGGTCAGCTGAGCAGCGAATTTCTACTTAATTACCTCCTATCAGGAGAGACCTCAGGGCTGCATCTTTTGAGCGCAGTACTGAGCCTGAAAACCGTTTCCAACCCCACTTACAAGTAAAACTAGCTAAAATGTGCCTGGCTGCTGTTCACTGAAAAGGTCATTCTGGGTACATTCTTGGTATACATTTGCTTCTGCCGGGTCAGCTGAGCAGTGAATTTCTACTTAACTACCTCCTATCAGGAGAGACCTCAGGGCTGCATCTTTTGAGCGCAGTACTGAGCCTGATACCCGTTTCCAACCCCACTTACAAGTAAAACTAGCTAAAATGTGCCTGGCTGCTGTTCACTGAAAAGTTCATTCTGGGTACATTTTTGGCATACATTTGCTTCTCCCGGGTCAGCTGAGCAGCGAATTTCTACTTAACTACCTCCTATCAGGAGAGACCTCAGGGCTGCATCTTTTGAGCGCAGTACTGAGCCTGATATCCGTTTCCAACCCCACTTACAAGTAAAACTAGCTAAAATGTGCCTGGCTGCTGTTCACTGAAAAGTTCATTCTGGGTACATTTTTGGCATACATTTGCTTCTCCCGGGTCAGCTGAGCAGCGTATTTCCACTTAACTACCTCCTATCAGGAAAGACCTCAGGGCTGCATCTTTTGAGCGCAGTACTGAGCCTGATACCCGTTTCCAACCCCACTTACAAGGCTGCTGTTCACTAAAAAGCTCATTCTGTGTACATTTTTGGCATACATTTGCTTCTCCCGGGTCAGCTGAGCAGCGAATTTCTACTTAACTACCTCCTATCAGGAGAGACCTCAGGGCTGCATCTTTTGAGCGCAGTACTGAGCCTGAAAACCATTTACAAACCCACTTACACAAGTAAAACTAGCTAAAATGTGCCTGGCTGCTGTTCACTGAAAAGCTTATTCTGCATACATTTTTGGCATATATTTGCTCCTGCCGGGTCAGCTGAGCAGCAAATTTTTACTTAACTACCCCCTAATCAGGAGAGACCTCAGGGCTGCATCCTTTGAGCGCAGTACTGAGCCTGATACCCGTTTCCAACCCCACTTACAAGTAAAACTAGCTAAAATGTGCCTGGCTGCTGTTCACTGAAAAGCTCATTCTGGGTACATTTTTGGCATACATTTGCTTCTCCCGGGTCAGCTGAGCAGCGAGTTTCTACTTAACTACCTCCTATCAGGAGAGACCTCAGGGCTGCATCCTTTGCGCGCAGTACTGAGCCTGAATTAGCGTTTACAACCCCACTTACAAGTAAACTAGCTAAAACGTGCCTGGCTGCTGTTCACTGAAAAGCTCATTCTGGGTACATTTTTGGTATACATTTGCTTCTGCCGGGTCAGCTGAGCAGTGAATTTCTACTTAACTACCTCCTATCAGGAGAGACCTCAGGGCTGCATCTTTTGAGCGCAGTACTGAGCCTGAAAACCGTTTACAACCCCACTTACAAGTAAAACTAGCTAAAATGTGCCTGGCTGCTGTTCACTGAAAAGCTTATTCTGCATAAATTTTCGGCATATATTTGCTCCTGCCGGGTCAGCTGAGCAGCAAATTTTTACTTAACTACCCCCTAATCAGGAGAGACCTCAGGGCTGCATCCTTTGAGCGCAGTACTGAGCCTGATACCCGTTTCCAACCCCACTTACAAGTAAAACTAGCTAAAATGTGCCTGGCTGCTGTTCACTGAAAAGCTCATTCTGGGTACATTTTTGGCATACATTTGCTTCTCCCGGGTCAGCTGAGCAGCGAATTTATACTTAACTACCTCCTATCAGGAGAGACCTCAGGGCTGCATCTTTTGAGCGCAGTACTGAGCCTGAAAACCGTTTCCAACCCCACTTACAAGTAAAACTAGCTAAAATGTGCCTGGCTGCTGTTCACTGAAAAGGTCATTCTGGGTACATTCTTGGTATACATTTGCTTCTGCCGGGTCAGCTGAGCAGTGAATTTCTACTTAACTACCTCCTATCAGGAGAGACCTCAGGGCTGCATCTTTTGAGCGCAGTACTGAGCCTGATACCCGTTTCCAACCCCACTTACAAGTAAAACTAGCTAAAATGTGCCTGGCTGCTGTTCACTGAAAAGTTCATTCTGGGTACATTTTTGGCATACATTTGCTTCTCCCGGGTCAGCTGAGCAGCGTATTTCCACTTAACTACCTCCTATCAGGAGAGACCTCAGGGCTGCATCTTTTGAGCGCAGTACTGAGCCTGATACCCGTTTCCAACCCCACTTACAAGGCTGCTGTTCACTAAAAAGCTCATTCTGTGTACATTTTTGGCATACATTTGCTTCTCCCGGGTCAGCTGAGCAGCGAATTTCTACTTAACTACCTCCTATCAGGAGAGACCTCAGGGCTGCATCTTTTGAGCGCAGTACTGAGCCTGAAAACCATTTACAAACCCACTTACACAAGTAAAACTAGCTAAAATGTGCCTGGCTGCTGTTCAATGAAAAGCTTATTCTGCATACATTTTTGGCATATATTTGCTCCTGCCGGGTCAGCTGAGCAGCAAATTTTTACTTAACTACCCCCTAATCAGGAGAGACCTCAGGGCTGCATCCTTTGAGCGCAGTACTGAGCCTGATACCCGTTTCCAACCCCACTTACAAGTAAAACTAGCTAAAATGTGCCTGGCTGCTGTTCACTGAAAAGCTCATTCTGGGTACATTTTTAGCATACATTTGCTTCTCCCGGGTCAGCTGAGCAGCGAGTTTCTACTTAACTACCTCCTATCAGGAGAGACCTCAGGGCTGCATCCTTTGCGCGCAGTACTGAGCCTGAATTAGCGTTTACAACCCCACTTACAAGTAAATTAGCTAAAACGTGCCTGGCTGCTGTTCACTGAAAAGCTCATTCTGGGTACATTTTTGGTATACATTTGCTTCTGCCGGGTCAGCTGAGCAGTGAATTTCTACTTAACTACCTCCTATCAGGAGAGACCTCAGGGCTGCATCTTTTGAGCGCAGTACTGAGCCTGAAAACCGTTTACAACCCCACTTACAAGTAAAACTAGCTAAAATGTGCCTGGCTGCTGTTCACTGAAAAGCTTATTCTGCATACATTTTTGGCATATAGTTGCTCCTGCCGGGTCAGCTGAGCAGCAAATTTTCACTTAACTACCCCCTAATCAGGAGAGACCTCAGGGCTGCATCTTTTGAGCGCAGTACTGAGCCTGATACCCGTTTCCAACCCCACTTACAAGTAAAACTAGCTAAAATGTGCCTGGCTGCTGTTCACTGAAAAGTTCATTCTGGGTACATTTTTGGCATACATTTGCTTCTCCCGGGTCAGCTGAGCAGTGAATTTCTACTTAACTACCTCCTATCAGGAGAGACCTCAGGGCTGCATCTTTTGAGCGCAGTACTGAGCCTGATACCCGTTTCCAACCCCACTTACAAGTAAAACTAGCTAAAATGTGCCTGGCTGCTGTTCACTGAAAAGTTCATTCTGGGTACATTTTTGGCATACATTTGCTTCTCCCGGGTCAGCTGAGCAGCGAATTTCTACTTAACTACCTCCTATCAGGAGAGACCTCAGGGCTGCATCTTTAGAGCGCAGTACTGAGCCTGATACCCGTTTCCAACCCCACTTACAAGTAAAACTAGCTAAAATGTGCCTGGCTGCTGTTCACTGAAAAGTTCATTCTGGGTACATTTTTGGCATACATTTGCTTCTCCCGGGTCAGCTGAGCAGCGTATTTCCACTTAACTACCTCCTATCAGGAGAGACCTCAGGGCTGCATCTTTTGAGCGCAGTACTGAGCCTGATACCCGTTTCCAACCCCACTTACAAGTAAAACTAGCTAAAATGTGCCTGGCTGCTGTTCACTGAAAAGCTCATTCTGGGTACATTTTTGGCATACATTTGCTTCTCCCGGGTCAGCTGAGCAGCGAATTTCTACTTAACTACCTCCTATCAGGAGAGACCTCAGGGCTGCATCTTTTGAGCACAGTACTGAGCCTGAAAACCGTTTCCAACCCTACTTACAAGTAAAACTAGCTAAAATGTGCCTGGCTGCTGTTCACTGAAAAGGTCATTCTGGGTACATTTTTGGTATACTTTTGCTTCTGCCGGGTCAGCTGAGCAGTGAATTTCTACTTAACTACCTCCTATCAGGAGAGACCTCAGGGCTGCATCCTTTGAGCGCAGTACTGAGCCTGATACCCGTTTCCAACCCCACTTACAAGTAAAACTAGCTAAAATGTGCCTGGCTGCTGTTCACTGAAAAGCTCATTCTGGGTACATTTTTGGCATACATTTGCTTCTCCCGGGTCAGCTGAGCAGCGAGTTTCTACTTAACTACCTCCTATCAGGAGAGACCTCAGGGCTGCATCCTTTGCGCGCAGTACTGAGCCTGAATTAGCGTTTACAACCCCACTTACAAGTAAACTAGCTAAAACGTGCCTGGCTGCTGTTCACTGAAAAGCTCATTCTGGGTACATTTTTGGTATACATTTGCTTCTGCCGGGTCAGCTGAGCAGTGAATTTCTACTTAACTACCTCCTATCAGGAGAGACCTCAGGGTTGCATCTTTTGAGCGCAGTACTGAGCCTGAAAACCGTTTACAACCCCACTTACAAGTAAAACTAGCTAAAATGTGCCTGGCTGCTGTTCACTGAAAAGCTTATTCTGCATACATTTTTGGCATATATTTGCTCCTGCCGGGTCAGCTGAGCAGCAAATTTTTACTTAACTACCCCCTAATCAGGAGAGACCTCAGGGCTGCATCCTTTGAGCTCAGTACTGAGCCTGATACCCGTTTCCAACCCCACTTACAAGTAAAACTAGCTAAAATGTGCCTGGCTGCTGTTCACTGAAAAGCTCATTCTGGGTACATTTTTGGCATACATTTGCTTCTCCCGGGTCAGCTGAGCAGCGAATTTCTACTTAACTACCTCCTATCAGGAGAGACCTCAGGGCTGCATCTTTTGAGCGCAGTACTGAGCCTGAAAACCGTTTCCAACCCCACTTACAAGTAAAACTAGCTAAAATGTGCCTGGCTGCTGTTCACTGAAAAGGTCATTCTGGGTACATTTTTGGTATACATTTGCTTCTGCCGGGTCAGCTGAGCAGTGAATTTCTACTTAACTACCTCCTATCAGGAGAGACCTCAGGGCTGCATCTTTTGAGCGCAGTACTGAGCCTGAAAACCGTTTACAACCCCACTTACAAGTAAAACTAGCTAAAATGTGCCTGGCTGCTGTTCACTGAAAAGTTCATTCTGCATACATTTTTGGCATATATTTGCTCCTGCCGGGTCAGCTGAGCAGCAAATTTTTACTTAACTACCCCCTAACAGGAGAGACCTCAGGGCTGCATCTTTTGAGCGCAGTACTGAGCCTGATACCCGTTTCCAACCCCACTTACAAGTAAAACTAGCTAAAATGTGCCTGGCTGCTGTTCACTGAAAAGTTCATTCTGGGTACATTTTTGGCATACATTTGCTTCTCCCGGGTCAGCTGAGCAGTGAATTTCTACTTAACTACCTCCTATCAGGAGAGACCTCAGGGCTGCATCTTTAGAGCGCAGTACTGAGCCTGAAAACCATTTACAACCCCACTTACAAGTAAAACTGGCTAAAATGTGCCTGGCTGCTGTTCACTGAAAAGCTCATTCTGCATACATTTTTGGCAGACATTTGCTCCTGCCGGGTCAGCTGAGCAGCGTATTTCCACTTAACTACCTCCTATCAGGAGAGACCTCAGGGCTGCATCTTTTGAGCGCAGTATTGAGCCTGATACAGGTTTCCAACCCCAGTTACAAGTAAAACTAGCTAAAATGTGCCTGGCTGCTGTTCACTAAAAAGCTCATTCTGTGTACATTTTTGGCATACATTTGCTTCTCCCGGGTCAGCTGAGCAGCGAATTTCTACTTAACTACCTCCTATCAGGAGAGACCTCAGGGCTGCATCTTTTGAGCGCAGTACTGAGCCTGAAAACCATTTACAAACCCACTTACACAAGTAAAACTAGCTAAAATGTGCCTGGCTGCTGTTCACTGAAAAGCTTATTCTGCATATATTTTTGGCATATATTTGCTCCTGCCGGGTCAGCTGAGCAGCAAATTTTTACTTAACTACCCCCTAATCAGGAGAGACCTCAGGGCTGCATCCTTTGAGCGCAGTACTGAGCCTGATACCCGTTTCCAACCCCACTTACAAGTAAAACTAGCTAAAATGTGCCTGGCTGCTGTTCACTGAAAAGCTCATTCTGGGTACATTTTTGGCATACATTTGCTTCTCCCGGGTCAGCTGAGCAGCGAGTTTCTACTTAACTACCTCCTATCAGGAGAGACCTCAGGGCTGCATCCTTTGCGCGCAGTACTGAGCCTGAATTAGCGTTTACAACCCCAGTTACAAGTAAACTAGCTAAAACGTGCCTGGCTGCTGTTCACTGAAAAGCTCATTCTGGGTACATTTTTGGTATACATTTGCTTCTGCCGGGTCAGCTGAGCAGTGAATTTCTACTTAACTACCTCCTATCAGGAGAGACCTCAGGGCTGCATCTTTTGAGCGCAGTACTGAGCCTGAAAACCGTTTACAACCCCACTTACAAGTAAAACTAGCTAAAATGTGCCTGGCTGCTGTTCACTGAAAAGCTTATTCTGCATACATTTTTGGCATATATTTGCTCCTGCCGGGTCAGCTGAGCAGCAAATTTTTACTTAACTACCCCCTAATCAGGAGAGACCTCAGGGCTGCATCCTTTGAGCGCAGTACTGAGCCTGATACCCGTTTCCAACCCCACTTACAAGTAAAACTAGCTAAAATGTGCCTGGCTGCTGTTCACTGAAAAGCTCATTCTGGGTACATTTTTGGCATACATTTGCTTCTCCCGGGTCAGCTGAGCAGCGAATTTCTACTTAACTACCTCCTATCAGGAGAGACCTCAGGGCTGCATCTTTTGAGCGCAGTACTGAGCCTGAAAACCGTTTCCAACCCCACTTACAAGTAAAACTAGTTAAATGTGCCTGGCTGCTGTTCACTGAAAAGGTCATTCTGGGTACATTTTTGGTATACATTTGCTTCTGCCGGGTCAGCTGAGCAGTGAATTTCTACTTAACTACCTCCTATCAGGAGAGACCTCAGGGCTGCATCTTTTGAGCGCAGTACTGAGCCTGAAAACCGTTTACAACCCCACTTACAAGTAAAACTAGCTAAAATGTGCCTGGCTGCTGTTCACTGAAAAGCTTATTCTGCATACATTTTTGGCATATATTTGCTCCTGCCGGGTCAGCTGAGCAGCAAATTTTTACTTAACTACCCCCTAATCAGGAGAGACCTCAGGGCTGCATCCTTTGAGCGCAGTACTGAGCCTGATACCCGTTTCCAACCCCACTTACAAGTAAAACTAGCTAAAATGTGCCTGGCTGCTGTTCACTGAAAAGCTCATTCTGGGTACATTTTTGGCATACATTTGCTTCTCCCGGGTCAGCTGAGCAGCGAATTTCTACTTAAATACCTCCTATCAGGAGAGACCTCAGGGCTGCATCTTTTGAGCGCAGTACTGAGCCTGAAAACCGTTTCCAACCCCACTTACAAGTAAAACTAGCTAAAATGTGCCTGGCTGCTGTTCACTGAAAAGGTCATCTGGGTACATATTTGGTATTCATTTGCTTCTGCCGGGTCAGCTGAGCAGTGAATTTCTACTTAACTACCTCCTATCAGGAGAGACCTCAGGGCTGCATCTTTAGAGCGCAGTACTGAGCCTGAAAACCATTTACAACCCCACTTACAAGTAAAACTGGCTAAAATGTGCCTGGCTGCTGTTCACTGAAAAGCTCATTCTGCATACATTTTTGGCAGACATTTGCTCCTGCCGGGTCAGCTGAGCAGTGTATTTCCACTTAACTACCCCCTAATCAGGAGAGACCTCAGGGCTGCATCCTTTGAGCGCAGTACTGAGCCTGATACCCGTTTCCAACCCCACTTACAAGTAAAACTAGCTAAAATGTGCCTGGCTGCTGTTCACTGAAAAGCTCATTCTGGGTACATTTTTGGCATACATTTGCTTCTCCCGGGTCAGCTGAGCAGCGAGTTTCTACTTAACTACCTCCTATCAGGAGAGACCTCAGGGCTGCATCCTTTGCGCGCAGTACTGAGCCTGAATTAGCGTTTACAACCCCACTTACAAGTAAATTAGCTAAAACGTGCCTGGCTGCTGTTCACTGAAAAGCTCATTCTGGGTACATTTTTGGTATACATTTGCTTCTGCCGGGTCAGCTGAGCAGTGAATTTCTACTTAACTACCTCCTATCAGGAGAGACCTCAGGGCTGCATCTTTTGAGCGCAGTACTGAGCCTGAAAACCGTTTACAACCCCACTTACAAGTAAAACTAGCTAAAATGTGCCTGGCTGCTGTTCACTGAAAAGCTTATTCTGCATACATTTTTGGCATATATTTGCTCCTGCCGGGTCAGCTGAGCAGCAAATTTTCACTTAACTACCCCCTAATCAGGAGAGACCTCAGGGCTGCATCTTTTGAGCGCAGTACTGAGCCTGATACCCGTTTCCAACCCCACTTACAAGTAAAACTAGCTAAAATGTGCCTGGCTGCTGTTCACTGAAAAGTTCATTCTGGGTACATTTTTGGCATACATTTGCTTCTCCCGGGTCAGCTGAGCAGTGAATTTCTACTTAACTACCTCCTATCAGGAGAGACCTCAGGGCTGCATCTTTTGAGCGCAGTACTGAGCCTGATACCCGTTTCCAACCCCACTTACAAGTAAAACTAGCTAAAATGTGCCTGGCTGCTGTTCACTGAAAAGTTCATTCTGGGTACATTTTTGGCATACATTTGCTTCTCCCGGGTCAGCTGAGCAGCGAATTTCTACTTAACTACCTCCTATCAGGAGAGACCTCAGGGCTGCATCTTTAGAGCGCAGTACTGAGCCTGAAAACCATTTACAACCCCACTTACAAGCTTACAAGTAAAACTGGCTAAAATGTGCCTGGCTGCTGTTCACTGAAAAGCTCATTCTGCATACATTTTTGGCAGACATTTGCTCCTGCCTGGTCAGCTGAGCAGCGTATTTCCACTTAACTACCTCCTATCAGGAGAGACCTCAGGGCTGCATCTTTTGAGCGCAGTACTGAGCCTGATACCCGTTTCCAACCCCACTTACAAGTAAAACTAGCTAAAATGTGCCTGGCTGCTGTTCACTAAAAAGCTCATTCTGTGTACATTTTTGGCATACATTTGCTTCTCCCGGGTCAGCTGAGCAGCGAATTTCTACTTAACTACCTCCTATCAGGAGAGACCTCAGGGCTGCATCTTTTGAGCGCAGTACTGAGCCTGAAAACCATTTACAAACCCACTTACACAAGTAAAACTAGCTAAAATGTGCCTGGCTGCTGTTCACTGAAAAGTTCATTCTGGGTACATTTTTGGCATACATTTGCTTCTCCCGGGTCAGCTGAGCAGCGAATTTCTACTTAACTACCTCCTATCAGGAGAGACCTCAGGGCTGCATCTTTAGAGCGCAGTACTGAGCCTGAAAACCATTTACAACCCCACCTACAAGTAAAACTTGCTGAAATGTGCCTGGCTGCTGTTCACTGAAAAGCTTATTCTGCATACATTTTTGGCATATATTTGCTCCTGCCGGGTCAGCTGAGCAGCAAATTTTTACTTAACTACCCCCTAATCAGGAGAGACCTCAGGGCTGCATCCTTTGAGCGCAGTACTGAGCCTGATACCCGTTTCCAACCCCACTTACAAGTAAAACTAGCTAAAATGTGCCTGGCTGCTGTTCACTGAAAAGCTCATTCTGGGTACATTTTTGACATACATTTGCTTCTCCCGGGTCAGCTGAGCAGCGAGTTTCTACTTAACTACCTCCTATCAGGAGAGACCTCAGGGCTGCATCCTTTGCGCGCAGTACTGAGCCTGAATTAGCGTTTACAACCCCACTTACAAGTAAACTAGCTAAAACGTGCCTGGCTGCTGTTCACTGAAAAGCTCATTCTGGGTACATTTTTGGTATACATTTGCTTCTGCCGGGTCAGCTGAGCAGTGAATTTCTCCTTAACTACCTCCTATCAGGAGAGACCTCAGGGCTGCATCTTTTGAGCGCAGTACTGAGCCTGAAAACCGTTTACAACCCCACTTACAAGTAAAACTAGCTAAAATGTGCCTGGCTGCTGTTCACTGAAAAGCTCATTCTGGGTACATTTTTGGCATACATTTGCTTCTCCCGGGTCAGCTGAGCAGCAAATTTCTACTTAACTACCTCCTATCAGGAGAGACCTCAGGGCTGCATCTTTTGAGCGCAGTACTGAGCCTGAAAACCGTTTCCAACCCCACTTACAAGTAAAACTAGCTAAAATGTGCCTGGCTGCTGTTCACTGAAAAGGTCATTCTGGGTACATTTTTGGTATACATTTGCTTCTGCCGGGTCAGATGAGCAGTGAATTTCTACTTAACTACCTCCTATCAGGAGAGACCTCAGGGCTGCATCTTTTGAGCGCAGTACTGAGCCTGAAAACCGTTTACAACCCCACTTACAAGTAAAACTAGCTCAAATGTGCCTGGCTGCTGTTCACTGAAAAGCTTATTCTGCATACATTTTTGGCATATATTTGCTCCTGCCGGGTCAGCTGAGCAGCAAATTTTTACTTAACTACCCCCTAATCAGGAGAGACCTCAGGGCTGCATCCTTTGAGCGCAGTACTGAGCCTGATACCCGTTTCCAACCCCACTTACAAGTAAAACTAGCTAAAATGTGCCTGGCTGCTGTTCACTGAAAAGCTCATTCTGGGTACATTTTTGGCATACATTTGCTTCTCCCGGGTCAGCTGAGCAGCGAATTTCTACTTAACTACCTCCTATCAGGAGAGACCTCAGGGCTGCATCTTTTGAGCGCAGTACTGAGCCTGAAAACCGTTTCCAACCCCACTTACAAGTAAAACTAGCTAAAATGTGCCTGGCTGCTGTTCACTGAAAAGGTCATCTGGGTACATATTTGGTATACATTTGCTTCTGCCGGGTCAGCTGAGCAGTGAATTTCTCCTTAACTACCTCCTATCAGGAGAGACCTCAGGGCTGCATCTTTTGAGCGCAGTACTGAGCCTGAAAACCGTTTACAACCCCACTTACAAGTAAAACTAGCTAAAATGTGCCTGGCTGCTGTTCACTGAAAAGTTCATTCTGGGTACATTTTTGGCATACATTTGCTTCTCCCGGGTCAGCTGAGCAGTGAATTTCTACTTAACTACCTCCTATCAGGAGAGACCTCAGGGCTGCATCTTTAGAGCGCAGTACTGAGCCTGAAAACCATTTACAACCCCACTTACAAGTAAAACTGGCTAAAATGTGCCTGGCTGCTGTTCACTGAAAAGCTCATTCTGCATACATTTTTGGCAGACATTTGCTCCTGCCGGGTCAGCTGAGCAGCGTATTTCCACTTAACTACCTCCTATCAGGAGAGACCTCAGGGCTGCATCTTTTGAGCGCAGTATTGAGCCTGATACAGGTTTCCAACCCCAGTTACAAGTAAAACTAGCTAAAATGTGCCTGGCTGCTGTTCACTAAAAAGCTCATTCTGTGTACATTTTTGGCATACATTTGCTTCTCCCGGGTCAGCTGAGCAGCGAATTTCTACTTAACTACCTCCTATCAGGAGAGACCTCAGGGCTGCATCTTTTGAGCGCAGTACTGAGCCTGAAAACCGTTTCCAACCCCACTTACAAGTAAAACTAGCTAAAATGTGCCTGGCTGCTGTTCACTGAAAAGGTCATTCTGGGTACATTTTTGGTATACATTTGCTTCTGCCGGGTCAGATGAGCAGTGAATTTCTACTTAACTACCTCCTATCAGGAGAGACCTCAGGGCTGCATCTTTTGAGCGCAGTACTGAGCCTGAAAACCGTTTACAACCCCACTTACAAGTAAAACTAGCTCAAATGTGCCTGGCTGCTGTTCACTGAAAAGCTTATTCTGCATACATTTTTGGCATATATTTGCTCCTGCCGGGTCAGCTGAGCAGCAAATTTTTACTTAACTACCCCCTAATCAGGAGAGACCTCCGGGCTGCATCCTTTGAGCGCAGTACTGAGCCTGATACCCGTTTCCAACCCCACTTACAAGTAAAACTAGCTAAAATGTGCCTGGCTGCTGTTCACTGAAAAGCTCATTCTGGGTACATTTTTGGCATACATTTGCTTCTCCCGGGTCAGCTGAGCAGCGAATTTCTACTTAACTACCTCCTATCAGGAGAGACCTCAGGGCTGCATCTTTTGAGCGCAGTACTGAGCCTGAAAACCGTTTCCAACCCCACTTACAAGTAAAACTAGCTAAAATGTGCCTGGCTGCTGTTCACTGAAAAGGTCATCTGGGTACATATTTGGTATACATTTGCTTCTGCCGGGTCAGCTGAGCAGTGAATTTCTCCTTAACTACCTCCTATCAGGAGATACCTCAGGGCTGCATCTTTTGAGCGCAGTACTGAGCCTGAAAACCGTTTACAACCCCACTTACAAGTAAAACTAGCTAAAATGTGCCTGGCTGCTGTTCACTGAAAAGTTCATTCTGGGTACATTTTTGGCATACATTTGCTTCTCCCGGGTCAGCTGAGCAGTGAATTTCTACTTAACTACCTCCTATCAGGAGAGACCTCAGGGCTGCATCTTTAGAGCGCAGTACTGAGCCTGAAAACCATTTACAACCCCACTTACAAGTAAAACTGGCTAAAATGTGCCTGGCTGCTGTTCACTGAAAAGCTCATTCTGCATACATTTTTGGCAGACATTTGCTCCTGCCGGGTCAGCTGAGCAGCGTATTTCCACTTAACTACCTCCTATCAGGAGAGACCTCAGGGCTGCATCTTTTGAGCGCAGTATTGAGCCTGATACAGGTTTCCAACCCCAGTTACAAGTAAAACTAGCTAAAATGTGCCTGGCTGCTGTTCACTAAAAAGCTCATTCTGTGTACATTTTTGGCATACATTTGCTTCTCCCGGGTCAGCTGAGCAGCGAATTTCTACTTAACTACCTCCTATCAGGAGAGACCTCAGGGCTGCATCTTTTGAGCGCAGTACTGAGCCTGAAAACCATTTACAAACCCACTTACACAAGTAAAACTAGCTAAAATGTGCCTGGCTGCTGTTCACTGAAAAGCTTATTCTGCATACATTTTTGGCAGACATTTGCTCCTGCCGGGTCAGCTGAGCAGCGTATTTCCACTTAACTACCCCCTAATCAGGAGAGACCTCAGGGCTGCATCCTTTGAGCGCAGTACTGAGCCTGATACCCGTTTCCAACCCCACTTACAAGTAAAACTAGCTAAAATGTGCCTGGCTGCTGTTCACTGAAAAGCTCATTCTGGGTACATTTTTGACATACATTTGCTTCTCCCGGGTCAGCTGAGCAGCGAGTTTCTACTTAACTACCTCCTATCAGGAGAGACCTCAGGGCTGCATCCTTTGCGCGCAGTACTGAGCCTGAATTAGCGTTTACAACCCCACTTACAAGTAAACTAGCTAAAACGTGCCTGGCTGCTGTTCACTGAAAAGCTCATTCTGGGTACATTTTTGGTATACATTTGCTTCTGCCGGGTCAGCTGAGCAGTGAATTTCTCCTTAACTACCTCCTATCAGGAGAGACCTCAGGGCTGCATCTTTTGAGCGCAGTACTGAGCCTGAAAACCGTTTACAACCCCACTTACAAGTAAAACTAGCTAAAATGTGCCTGGCTGCTGTTCACTGAAAAGCTCATTCTGGGTACATTTTTGGCATACATTTGCTTCTCCCGGGTCAGCTGAGCAGCAAATTTCTACTTAACTACCTCCTATCAGGAGAGACCTCAGGGCTGCATCTTTTGAGCGCAGTACTGAGCCTGAAAACCGTTTCCAACCCCACTTACAAGTAAAACTAGCTAAAATGTGCCTGGCTGCTGTTCACTGAAAAGGTCATTCTGGGTACATTTTTGGTATACATTTGCTTCTGCCGGGTCAGATGAGCAGTGAATTTCTACTTAACTACCTCCTATCAGGAGAGACCTCAGGGCTGCATCTTTTGAGCGCAGTACTGAGCCTGAAAACCGTTTACAACCCCACTTACAAGTAAAACTAGCTAAAATGTGCCTGGCTGCTGTTCACTGAAAAGCTTATTCTGCATACATTTTTGGCATATATTTGCTCCTGCCGGGTCAGCTGAGCAGCAAATTTTTACTTAACTACCCCCTAATCAGGAGAGACCTCAGGGCTGCATCCTTTGAGCGCAGTACTGAGCCTGATACCCGTTTCCAACCCCACTTACAAGTAAAACTAGCTAAAATGTGCCTGGCTGCTGTTCACTGAAAAGCTCATTCTGGGTACATTTTTGGCATACATTTGCTTCTCCCGGGTCAGCTGAGCAGCGAATTTCTACTTAACTACCTCCTATCAGGAGAGACCTCAGGGCTGCATCTTTTGAGCGCAGTACTGAGCCTGAAAACCGTTTCCAACCCCACTTACAAGTAAAACTAGCTAAAATGTGCCTGGCTGCTGTTCACTGAAAAGGTCATCTGGGTACATATTTGGTATACATTTGCTTCTGCCGGGTCAGCTGAGCAGTGAATTTCTACTTAACTACCTCCTATCAGGAGAGACCTCAGGGCTGCATCTTTAGAGCGCAGTACTGAGCCTGAAAACCATTTACAACCCCACTTACAAGTAAAACTGGCTAAAATGTGCCTGGCTGCTGTTCACTGAAAAGCTCATTCTGCATACATTTTTGGCAGACATTTGCTCCTGCCGGGTCAGCTGAGCAGTGTATTTCCACTTAACTACCCCCTAATCAGGAGAGACCTCAGGGCTGCATCCTTTGAGCGCAGTACTGAGCCTGATACCCGTTTCCAACCCCACTTACAAGTAAAACTAGCTAAAATGTTCCTGGCTGCTGTTCACTGAAAAGCTCATTCTGGGTACATTTTTGGCATACATTTGCTTCTCTCGGGTCAGCTGAGCAGCGAGTTTCTACTTAACTACCTCCTATCAGGAGAGACCTCAGGGCTGCATCCTTTGCGCGCAGTACTGAGCCTGAATTAGCGTTTACAACCCCACTTACAAGTAAATTAGCTAAAACGTGCCTGGCTGCTGTTCATTGAAAAGCTCATTCTGGGTACATTTTTGGTATACATTTGCTTCTGCCGGGTCAGCTGAGCAGTGAATTTCTACTTAACTACCTCCTATCAGGAGAGACCTCAGGGCTGCATCTTTTGAGCTCAGTACTGAGCCTGAAAACCGTTTACAACCCCACTTACAAGTAAAACTAGCTAAAATGTGCCTGGCTGCTGTTCACTGAAAAGGTCATTCTGGGTACATTTTTGGTATACATTTGCTTCTGCCGGGTCAGCTGAGCAGTGAATTTCTACTTAACTACCTCCTATCAGGAGAGACCTCAGGGCTGCATCTTTTGAGCGCAGTACTGAGCCTGAAAACCGTTTCCAACCCCACTTACAAGTAAAACTAGCTAAAATGTGCCTGGCTGCTGTTCACTGAAAAGGTCATTCTGGGTACATTTTTGGTATACATTTGCTTCTGCCGGGTCAGCTGAGCAGTGAATTTCTACTTAACTACCTCCTATCAGGAGAGACCTCAGGGCTGCATCCTTTGAGCGCAGTACTGAGCCTGATACCCGTTTCCAACCCCACTTACAAGTAAAACTAGCTAAAATGTGCCTGGCTGCTGTTCACTGAAAAGCTCATTCTGGGTACATTTTTGGCATACATTTGCTTCTCCCGGGTCAGCTGAGCAGCGAGTTTCTACTTAACTACCTCCTATCAGGAGAGACCTCAGGGCTGCATCCTTTGCGCGCAGTACTGAGCCTGAATTAGCGTTTACAACCCCACTTACAAGTAAACTAGCTAAAACGTGCCTGGCTGCTGTTCACTGAAAAGCTCATTCTGGGTACATTTTTGGTATACATTTGCTTCTGCCGGGTCAGCTGAGCAGTGAATTTCTACTTAACTACCTCCTATCAGGAGAGACCTCAGGGCTGCATCTTTTGAGCGCAGTACTGAGCCTGAAAACCGTTTACAACCCCACTTACAAGTAAAACTAGCTAAAATGTGCCTGGCTGCTGTTCACTGAAAAGTTCATTCTGGGTACATTTTTGGCATACATTTGCTTCTCCCGGGTCAGCTGAGCAGCGTATTTCCACTTAACTACCTCCTATCAGGAAAGACCTCAGGGCTGCATCTTTTGAGCGCAGTACTGAGCCTGATACCCGTTTCCAACCCCACTTACAAGGCTGCTGTTCACTAAAAAGCTCATTCTGTGTACATTTTTGGCATACATTTGCTTCTCCCGGGTCAGCTGAGCAGCGAATTTCTACTTAACTACCTCCTATCAGGAGAGACCTCAGGGCTGCATCTTTTGAGCGCAGTACTGAGCCTGAAAACCATTTACAAACCCACTTACACAAGTAAAACTAGCTAAAATGTGCCTGGCTGCTGTTCACTGAAAAGCTTATTCTGCATACATTTTTGGCATATATTTGCTCCTGCCGGGTCAGCTGAGCAGCAAATTTTTACTTAACTACCCCCTAATCAGGAGAGACCTCAGGGCTGCATCCTTTGAGCGCAGTACTGAGCCTGATACCCGTTTCCAACCCCACTTACAAGTAAAACTAGCTAAAATGTGCCTGGCTGCTGTTCACTGAAAAGCTCATTCTGGGTACATTTTTGGCATACATTTGCTTCTCCCGGGTCAGCTGAGCAGCGAGTTTCTACTTAACTACCTCCTATCAGGAGAGACCTCAGGGCTGCATCCTTTGCGCGCAGTACTGAGCCTGAATTAGCGTTTACAACCCCACTTACAAGTAAACTAGCTAAAACGTGCCTGGCTGCTGTTCACTGAAAAGCTCATTCTGGGTACATTTTTGGTATACATTTGCTTCTGCCGGGTCAGCTGAGCAGTGAATTTCTACTTAACTACCTCCTATCAGGAGAGACCTCAGGGCTGCATCTTTTGAGCGCAGTACTGAGCCTGAAAACCGTTTACAACCCCACTTACAAGTAAAACTAGCTAAAATGTGCCTGGCTGCTGTTCACTGAAAAGCTTATTCTGCATAAATTTTCGGCATATATTTGCTCCTGCCGGGTCAGCTGAGCAGCAAATTTTTACTTAACTACCCCCTAATCAGGAGAGACCTCAGGGCTGCATCCTTTGAGCGCAGTACTGAGCCTGATACCCGTTTCCAACCCCACTTACAAGTAAAACTAGCTAAAATGTGCCTGGCTGCTGTTCACTGAAAAGCTCATTCTGGGTACATTTTTGGCATACATTTGCTTCTCCCGGGTCAGCTGAGCAGCGAATTTCTACTTAATTACCTCCTATCAGGAGAGACCTCAGGGCTGCATCTTTTGAGCGCAGTACTGAGCCTGAAAACCGTTTCCAACCCCACTTACAAGTAAAACTAGCTAAAATGTGCCTGGCTGCTGTTCACTGAAAAGGTCATTCTGGGTACATTCTTGGTATACATTTGCTTCTGCCGGGTCAGCTGAGCAGTGAATTTCTACTTAACTACCTCCTATCAGGAGAGACCTCAGGGCTGCATCTTTTGAGCGCAGTACTGAGCCTGATACCCGTTTCCAACCCCACTTACAAGTAAAACTAGCTAAAATGTGCCTGGCTGCTGTTCACTGAAAAGTTCATTCTGGGTACATTTTTGGCATACATTTGCTTCTCCCGGGTCAGCTGAGCAGCGAATTTCTACTTAACTACCTCCTATCAGGAGAGACCTCAGGGCTGCATCTTTTGAGCGCAGTACTGAGCCTGATATCCGTTTCCAACCCCACTTACAAGTAAAACTAGCTAAAATGTGCCTGGCTGCTGTTCACTGAAAAGTTCATTCTGGGTACATTTTTGGCATACATTTGCTTCTCCCGGGTCAGCTGAGCAGCGTATTTCCACTTAACTACCTCCTATCAGGAAAGACCTCAGGGCTGCATCTTTTGAGCGCAGTACTGAGCCTGATACCCGTTTCCAACCCCACTTACAAGGCTGCTGTTCACTAAAAAGCTCATTCTGTGTACATTTTTGGCATACATTTGCTTCTCCCGGGTCAGCTGAGCAGCGAATTTCTACTTAACTACCTCCTATCAGGAGAGACCTCAGGGCTGCATCTTTTGAGCGCAGTACTGAGCCTGAAAACCATTTACAAACCCACTTACACAAGTAAAACTAGCTAAAATGTGCCTGGCTGCTGTTCACTGAAAAGCTTATTCTGCATACATTTTTGGCATATATTTGCTCCTGCCGGGTCAGCTGAGCAGCAAATTTTTACTTAACTACCCCCTAATCAGGAGAGACCTCAGGGCTGCATCCTTTGAGCGCAGTACTGAGCCTGATACCCGTTTCCAACCCCACTTACAAGTAAAACTAGCTAAAATGTGCCTGGCTGCTGTTCACTGAAAAGCTCATTCTGGGTACATTTTTGGCATACATTTGCTTCTCCCGGGTCAGCTGAGCAGCGAGTTTCTACTTAACTACCTCCTATCAGGAGAGACCTCAGGGCTGCATCCTTTGCGCGCAGTACTGAGCCTGAATTAGCGTTTACAACCCCACTTACAAGTAAACTAGCTAAAACGTGCCTGGCTGCTGTTCACTGAAAAGCTCATTCTGGGTACATTTTTGGTATACATTTGCTTCTGCCGGGTCAGCTGAGCAGTGAATTTCTACTTAACTACCTCCTATCAGGAGAGACCTCAGGGCTGCATCTTTTGAGCGCAGTACTGAGCCTGAAAACCGTTTACAACCCCACTTACAAGTAAAACTAGCTAAAATGTGCCTGGCTGCTGTTCACTGAAAAGCTTATTCTGCATAAATTTTCGGCATATATTTGCTCCTGCCGGGTCAGCTGAGCAGCAAATTTTTACTTAACTACCCCCTAATCAGGAGAGACCTCAGGGCTGCATCCTTTGAGCGCAGTACTGAGCCTGATACCCGTTTCCAACCCCACTTACAAGTAAAACTAGCTAAAATGTGCCTGGCTGCTGTTCACTGAAAAGCTCATTCTGGGTACATTTTTGGCATACATTTGCTTCTCCCGGGTCAGCTGAGCAGCGAATTTATACTTAACTACCTCCTATCAGGAGAGACCTCAGGGCTGCATCTTTTGAGCGCAGTACTGAGCCTGAAAACCGTTTCCAACCCCACTTACAAGTAAAACTAGCTAAAATGTGCCTGGCTGCTGTTCACTGAAAAGGTCATTCTGGGTACATTCTTGGTATACATTTGCTTCTGCCGGGTCAGCTGAGCAGTGAATTTCTACTTAACTACCTCCTATCAGGAGAGACCTCAGGGCTGCATCTTTTGAGCGCAGTACTGAGCCTGATACCCGTTTCCAACCCCACTTACAAGTAAAACTAGCTAAAATGTGCCTGGCTGCTGTTCACTGAAAAGTTCATTCTGGGTACATTTTTGGCATACATTTGCTTCTCCCGGGTCAGCTGAGCAGCGTATTTCCACTTAACTACCTCCTATCAGGAGAGACCTCAGGGCTGCATCTTTTGAGCGCAGTACTGAGCCTGATACCCGTTTCCAACCCCACTTACAAGGCTGCTGTTCACTAAAAAGCTCATTCTGTGTACATTTTTGGCATACATTTGCTTCTCCCGGGTCAGCTGAGCAGCGAATTTCTACTTAACTACCTCCTATCAGGAGAGACCTCAGGGCTGCATCTTTTGAGCGCAGTACTGAGCCTGAAAACCATTTACAAACCCACTTACACAAGTAAAACTAGCTAAAATGTGCCTGGCTGCTGTTCAATGAAAAGCTTATTCTGCATACATTTTTGGCATATATTTGCTCCTGCCGGGTCAGCTGAGCAGCAAATTTTTACTTAACTACCCCCTAATCAGGAGAGACCTCAGGGCTGCATCCTTTGAGCGCAGTACTGAGCCTGATACCCGTTTCCAACCCCACTTACAAGTAAAACTAGCTAAAATGTGCCTGGCTGCTGTTCACTGAAAAGCTCATTCTGGGTACATTTTTAGCATACATTTGCTTCTCCCGGGTCAGCTGAGCAGCGAGTTTCTACTTAACTACCTCCTATCAGGAGAGACCTCAGGGCTGCATCCTTTGCGCGCAGTACTGAGCCTGAATTAGCGTTTACAACCCCACTTACAAGTAAATTAGCTAAAACGTGCCTGGCTGCTGTTCACTGAAAAGCTCATTCTGGGTACATTTTTGGTATACATTTGCTTCTGCCGGGTCAGCTGAGCAGTGAATTTCTACTTAACTACCTCCTATCAGGAGAGACCTCAGGGCTGCATCTTTTGAGCGCAGTACTGAGCCTGAAAACCGTTTACAACCCCACTTACAAGTAAAACTAGCTAAAATGTGCCTGGCTGCTGTTCACTGAAAAGCTTATTCTGCATACATTTTTGGCATATAGTTGCTCCTGCCGGGTCAGCTGAGCAGCAAATTTTCACTTAACTACCCCCTAATCAGGAGAGACCTCAGGGCTGCATCTTTTGAGCGCAGTACTGAGCCTGATACCCGTTTCCAACCCCACTTACAAGTAAAACTAGCTAAAATGTGCCTGGCTGCTGTTCACTGAAAAGTTCATTCTGGGTACATTTTTGGCATACATTTGCTTCTCCCGGGTCAGCTGAGCAGTGAATTTCTACTTAACTACCTCCTATCAGGAGAGACCTCAGGGCTGCATCTTTTGAGCGCAGTACTGAGCCTGATACCCGTTTCCAACCCCACTTACAAGTAAAACTAGCTAAAATGTGCCTGGCTGCTGTTCACTGAAAAGTTCATTCTGGGTACATTTTTGGCATACATTTGCTTCTCCCGGGTCAGCTGAGCAGCGAATTTCTACTTAACTACCTCCTATCAGGAGAGACCTCAGGGCTGCATCTTTAGAGCGCAGTACTGAGCCTGATACCCGTTTCCAACCCCACTTACAAGTAAAACTAGCTAAAATGTGCCTGGCTGCTGTTCACTGAAAAGTTCATTCTGGGTACATTTTTGGCATACATTTGCTTCTCCCGGGTCAGCTGAGCAGCGTATTTCCACTTAACTACCTCCTATCAGGAGAGACCTCAGGGCTGCATCTTTTGAGCGCAGTACTGAGCCTGATACCCGTTTCCAACCCCACTTACAAGTAAAACTAGCTAAAATGTGCCTGGCTGCTGTTCACTGAAAAGCTCATTCTGGGTACATTTTTGGCATACATTTGCTTCTCCCGGGTCAGCTGAGCAGCGAATTTCTACTTAACTACCTCCTATCAGGAGAGACCTCAGGGCTGCATCTTTTGAGCGCAGTACTGAGCCTGAAAACCGTTTCCAACCCTACTTACAAGTAAAACTAGCTAAAATGTGCCTGGCTGCTGTTCACTGAAAAGGTCATTCTGGGTACATTTTTGGTATACTTTTGCTTCTGCCGGGTCAGCTGAGCAGTGAATTTCTACTTAACTACCTCCTATCAGGAGAGACCTCAGGGCTGCATCCTTTGAGCGCAGTACTGAGCCTGATACCCGTTTCCAACCCCACTTACAAGTAAAACTAGCTAAAATGTGCCTGGCTGCTGTTCACTGAAAAGCTCATTCTGGGTACATTTTTGGCATACATTTGCTTCTCCCGGGTCAGCTGAGCAGCGAGTTTCTACTTAACTACCTCCTATCAGGAGAGACCTCAGGGCTGCATCCTTTGCGCGCAGTACTGAGCCTGAATTAGCGTTTACAACCCCACTTACAAGTAAACTAGCTAAAACGTGCCTGGCTGCTGTTCACTGAAAAGCTCATTCTGGGTACATTTTTGGTATACATTTGCTTCTGCCGGGTCAGCTGAGCAGTGAATTTCTACTTAACTACCTCCTATCAGGAGAGACCTCAGGGCTGCATCTTTTGAGCGCAGTACTGAGCCTGAAAACCGTTTACAACCCCACTTACAAGTAAAACTAGCTAAAATGTGCCTGGCTGCTGTTCACTGAAAAGTTCATTCTGGGTACATTTTTGGCATACATTTGCTTCTCCCGGGTCAGCTGAGCAGCGTATTTCCACTTAACTACCTCCTATCAGGAAAGACCTCAGGGCTGCATCTTTTGAGCGCAGTACTGAGCCTGATACCCGTTTCCAACCCCACTTACAAGGCTGCTGTTCACTAAAAAGCTCATTCTGTGTACATTTTTGGCATACATTTGCTTCTCCCGGGTCAGCTGAGCAGCGAATTTCTACTTAACTACCTCCTATCAGGAGAGACCTCAGGGCTGCATCTTTTGAGCGCAGTACTGAGCCTGAAAACCATTTACAAACCCACTTACACAAGTAAAACTAGCTAAAATGTGCCTGGCTGCTGTTCACTGAAAAGCTTATTCTGCATACATTTTTGGCATATATTTGCTCCTGCCGGGTCAGCTGAGCAGCAAATTTTTACTTAACTACCCCCTAATCAGGAGAGACCTCAGGGCTGCATCCTTTGAGCGCAGTACTGAGCCTGATACCCGTTTCCAACCCCACTTACAAGTAAAACTAGCTAAAATGTGCCTGGCTGCTGTTCACTGAAAAGCTCATTCTGGGTACATTTTTGGCATACATTTGCTTCTCCCGGGTCAGCTGAGCAGCGAGTTTCTACTTAACTACCTCCTATCAGGAGAGACCTCAGGGCTGCATCCTTTGCGCGCAGTACTGAGCCTGAATTAGCGTTTACAACCCCACTTACAAGTAAACTAGCTAAAACGTGCCTGGCTGCTGTTCACTGAAAAGCTCATTCTGGGTACATTTTTGGTATACATTTGCTTCTGCCGGGTCAGCTGAGCAGTGAATTTCTACTTAACTACCTCCTATCAGGAGAGACCTCAGGGCTGCATCTTTTGAGCGCAGTACTGAGCCTGAAAACCGTTTACAACCCCACTTACAAGTAAAACTAGCTAAAATGTGCCTGGCTGCTGTTCACTGAAAAGCTTATTCTGCATAAATTTTCGGCATATATTTGCTCCTGCCGGGTCAGCTGAGCAGCAAATTTTTACTTAACTACCCCCTAATCAGGAGAGACCTCAGGGCTGCATCCTTTGAGCGCAGTACTGAGCCTGATACCCGTTTCCAACCCCACTTACAAGTAAAACTAGCTAAAATGTGCCTGGCTGCTGTTCACTGAAAAGCTCATTCTGGGTACATTTTTGGCATACATTTGCTTCTCCCGGGTCAGCTGAGCAGCGAATTTCTACTTAATTACCTCCTATCAGGAGAGACCTCAGGGCTGCATCTTTTGAGCGCAGTACTGAGCCTGAAAACCGTTTCCAACCCCACTTACAAGTAAAACTAGCTAAAATGTGCCTGGCTGCTGTTCACTGAAAAGGTCATTCTGGGTACATTCTTGGTATACATTTGCTTCTGCCGGGTCAGCTGAGCAGTGAATTTCTACTTAACTACCTCCTATCAGGAGAGACCTCAGGGCTGCATCTTTTGAGCGCAGTACTGAGCCTGATACCCGTTTCCAACCCCACTTACAAGTAAAACTAGCTAAAATGTGCCTGGCTGCTGTTCACTGAAAAGTTCATTCTGGGTACATTTTTGGCATACATTTGCTTCTCCCGGGTCAGCTGAGCAGCGAATTTCTACTTAACTACCTCCTATCAGGAGAGACCTCAGGGCTGCATCTTTTGAGCGCAGTACTGAGCCTGATATCCGTTTCCAACCCCACTTACAAGTAAAACTAGCTAAAATGTGCCTGGCTGCTGTTCACTGAAAAGTTCATTCTGGGTACATTTTTGGCATACATTTGCTTCTCCCGGGTCAGCTGAGCAGCGTATTTCCACTTAACTACCTCCTATCAGGAAAGACCTCAGGGCTGCATCTTTTGAGCGCAGTACTGAGCCTGATACCCGTTTCCAACCCCACTTACAAGGCTGCTGTTCACTAAAAAGCTCATTCTGTGTACATTTTTGGCATACATTTGCTTCTCCCGGGTCAGCTGAGCAGCGAATTTCTACTTAACTACCTCCTATCAGGAGAGACCTCAGGGCTGCATCTTTTGAGCGCAGTACTGAGCCTGAAAACCATTTACAAACCCACTTACACAAGTAAAACTAGCTAAAATGTGCCTGGCTGCTGTTCACTGAAAAGCTTATTCTGCATACATTTTTGGCATATATTTGCTCCTGCCGGGTCAGCTGAGCAGCAAATTTTTACTTAACTACCCCCTAATCAGGAGAGACCTCAGGGCTGCATCCTTTGAGCGCAGTACTGAGCCTGATACCCGTTTCCAACCCCACTTACAAGTAAAACTAGCTAAAATGTGCCTGGCTGCTGTTCACTGAAAAGCTCATTCTGGGTACATTTTTGGCATACATTTGCTTCTCCCGGGTCAGCTGAGCAGCGAGTTTCTACTTAACTACCTCCTATCAGGAGAGACCTCAGGGCTGCATCCTTTGCGCGCAGTACTGAGCCTGAATTAGCGTTTACAACCCCACTTACAAGTAAACTAGCTAAAACGTGCCTGGCTGCTGTTCACTGAAAAGCTCATTCTGGGTACATTTTTGGTATACATTTGCTTCTGCCGGGTCAGCTGAGCAGTGAATTTCTACTTAACTACCTCCTATCAGGAGAGACCTCAGGGCTGCATCTTTTGAGCGCAGTACTGAGCCTGAAAACCGTTTACAACCCCACTTACAAGTAAAACTAGCTAAAATGTGCCTGGCTGCTGTTCACTGAAAAGCTTATTCTGCATAAATTTTCGGCATATATTTGCTCCTGCCGGGTCAGCTGAGCAGCAAATTTTTACTTAACTACCCCCTAATCAGGAGAGACCTCAGGGCTGCATCCTTTGAGCGCAGTACTGAGCCTGATACCCGTTTCCAACCCCACTTACAAGTAAAACTAGCTAAAATGTGCCTGGCTGCTGTTCACTGAAAAGCTCATTCTGGGTACATTTTTGGCATACATTTGCTTCTCCCGGGTCAGCTGAGCAGCGAATTTATACTTAACTACCTCCTATCAGGAGAGACCTCAGGGCTGCATCTTTTGAGCGCAGTACTGAGCCTGAAAACCGTTTCCAACCCCACTTACAAGTAAAACTAGCTAAAATGTGCCTGGCTGCTGTTCACTGAAAAGGTCATTCTGGGTACATTCTTGGTATACATTTGCTTCTGCCGGGTCAGCTGAGCAGTGAATTTCTACTTAACTACCTCCTATCAGGAGAGACCTCAGGGCTGCATCTTTTGAGCGCAGTACTGAGCCTGATACCCGTTTCCAACCCCACTTACAAGTAAAACTAGCTAAAATGTGCCTGGCTGCTGTTCACTGAAAAGTTCATTCTGGGTACATTTTTGGCATACATTTGCTTCTCCCGGGTCAGCTGAGCAGCGTATTTCCACTTAACTACCTCCTATCAGGAGAGACCTCAGGGCTGCATCTTTTGAGCGCAGTACTGAGCCTGATACCCGTTTCCAACCCCACTTACAAGGCTGCTGTTCACTAAAAAGCTCATTCTGTGTACATTTTTGGCATACATTTGCTTCTCCCGGGTCAGCTGAGCAGCGAATTTCTACTTAACTACCTCCTATCAGGAGAGACCTCAGGGCTGCATCTTTTGAGCGCAGTACTGAGCCTGAAAACCATTTACAAACCCACTTACACAAGTAAAACTAGCTAAAATGTGCCTGGCTGCTGTTCAATGAAAAGCTTATTCTGCATACATTTTTGGCATATATTTGCTCCTGCCGGGTCAGCTGAGCAGCAAATTTTTACTTAACTACCCCCTAATCAGGAGAGACCTCAGGGCTGCATCCTTTGAGCGCAGTACTGAGCCTGATACCCGTTTCCAACCCCACTTACAAGTAAAACTAGCTAAAATGTGCCTGGCTGCTGTTCACTGAAAAGCTCATTCTGGGTACATTTTTAGCATACATTTGCTTCTCCCGGGTCAGCTGAGCAGCGAGTTTCTACTTAACTACCTCCTATCAGGAGAGACCTCAGGGCTGCATCCTTTGCGCGCAGTACTGAGCCTGAATTAGCGTTTACAACCCCACTTACAAGTAAATTAGCTAAAACGTGCCTGGCTGCTGTTCACTGAAAAGCTCATTCTGGGTACATTTTTGGTATACATTTGCTTCTGCCGGGTCAGCTGAGCAGTGAATTTCTACTTAACTACCTCCTATCAGGAGAGACCTCAGGGCTGCATCTTTTGAGCGCAGTACTGAGCCTGAAAACCGTTTACAACCCCACTTACAAGTAAAACTAGCTAAAATGTGCCTGGCTGCTGTTCACTGAAAAGCTTATTCTGCATACATTTTTGGCATATAGTTGCTCCTGCCGGGTCAGCTGAGCAGCAAATTTTCACTTAACTACCCCCTAATCAGGAGAGACCTCAGGGCTGCATCTTTTGAGCGCAGTACTGAGCCTGATACCCGTTTCCAACCCCACTTACAAGTAAAACTAGCTAAAATGTGCCTGGCTGCTGTTCACTGAAAAGTTCATTCTGGGTACATTTTTGGCATACATTTGCTTCTCCCGGGTCAGCTGAGCAGTGAATTTCTACTTAACTACCTCCTATCAGGAGAGACCTCAGGGCTGCATCTTTTGAGCGCAGTACTGAGCCTGATACCCGTTTCCAACCCCACTTACAAGTAAAACTAGCTAAAATGTGCCTGGCTGCTGTTCACTGAAAAGTTCATTCTGGGTACATTTTTGGCATACATTTGCTTCTCCCGGGTCAGCTGAGCAGCGAATTTCTACTTAACTACCTCCTATCAGGAGAGACCTCAGGGCTGCATCTTTAGAGCGCAGTACTGAGCCTGATACCCGTTTCCAACCCCACTTACAAGTAAAACTAGCTAAAATGTGCCTGGCTGCTGTTCACTGAAAAGTTCATTCTGGGTACATTTTTGGCATACATTTGCTTCTCCCGGGTCAGCTGAGCAGCGTATTTCCACTTAACTACCTCCTATCAGGAGAGACCTCAGGGCTGCATCTTTTGAGCGCAGTACTGAGCCTGATACCCGTTTCCAACCCCACTTACAAGTAAAACTAGCTAAAATGTGCCTGGCTGCTGTTCACTGAAAAGCTCATTCTGGGTACATTTTTGGCATACATTTGCTTCTCCCGGGTCAGCTGAGCAGCGAATTTCTACTTAACTACCTCCTATCAGGAGAGACCTCAGGGCTGCATCTTTTGAGCGCAGTACTGAGCCTGAAAACCGTTTCCAACCCTACTTACAAGTAAAACTAGCTAAAATGTGCCTGGCTGCTGTTCACTGAAAAGGTCATTCTGGGTACATTTTTGGTATACTTTTGCTTCTGCCGGGTCAGCTGAGCAGTGAATTTCTACTTAACTACCTCCTATCAGGAGAGACCTCAGGGCTGCATCCTTTGAGCGCAGTACTGAGCCTGATACCCGTTTCCAACCCCACTTACAAGTAAAACTAGCTAAAATGTGCCTGGCTGCTGTTCACTGAAAAGCTCATTCTGGGTACATTTTTGGCATACATTTGCTTCTCCCGGGTCAGCTGAGCAGCGAGTTTCTACTTAACTACCTCCTATCAGGAGAGACCTCAGGGCTGCATCCTTTGCGCGCAGTACTGAGCCTGAATTAGCGTTTACAACCCCACTTACAAGTAAACTAGCTAAAACGTGCCTGGCTGCTGTTCACTGAAAAGCTCATTCTGGGTACATTTTTGGTATACATTTGCTTCTGCCGGGTCAGCTGAGCAGTGAATTTCTACTTAACTACCTCCTATCAGGAGAGACCTCAGGGTTGCATCTTTTGAGCGCAGTACTGAGCCTGAAAACCGTTTACAACCCCACTTACAAGTAAAACTAGCTAAAATGTGCCTGGCTGCTGTTCACTGAAAAGCTTATTCTGCATACATTTTTGGCATATATTTGCTCCTGCCGGGTCAGCTGAGCAGCAAATTTTTACTTAACTACCCCCTAATCAGGAGAGACCTCAGGGCTGCATCCTTTGAGCTCAGTACTGAGCCTGATACCCGTTTCCAACCCCACTTACAAGTAAAACTAGCTAAAATGTGCCTGGCTGCTGTTCACTGAAAAGCTCATTCTGGGTACATTTTTGGCATACATTTGCTTCTCCCGGGTCAGCTGAGCAGCGAATTTCTACTTAACTACCTCCTATCAGGAGAGACCTCAGGGCTGCATCTTTTGAGCGCAGTACTGAGCCTGAAAACCGTTTCCAACCCCACTTACAAGTAAAACTAGCTAAAATGTGCCTGGCTGCTGTTCACTGAAAAGGTCATTCTGGGTACATTTTTGGTATACATTTGCTTCTGCCGGGTCAGCTGAGCAGTGAATTTCTACTTAACTACCTCCTATCAGGAGAGACCTCAGGGCTGCATCTTTTGAGCGCAGTACTGAGCCTGAAAACCGTTTACAACCCCACTTACAAGTAAAACTAGCTAAAATGTGCCTGGCTGCTGTTCACTGAAAAGTTCATTCTGCATACATTTTTGGCATATATTTGCTCCTGCCGGGTCAGCTGAGCAGCAAATTTTTACTTAACTACCCCCTAACAGGAGAGACCTCAGGGCTGCATCTTTTGAGCGCAGTACTGAGCCTGATACCCGTTTCCAACCCCACTTACAAGTAAAACTAGCTAAAATGTGCCTGGCTGCTGTTCACTGAAAAGTTCATTCTGGGTACATTTTTGGCATACATTTGCTTCTCCCGGGTCAGCTGAGCAGTGAATTTCTACTTAACTACCTCCTATCAGGAGAGACCTCAGGGCTGCATCTTTAGAGCGCAGTACTGAGCCTGAAAACCATTTACAACCCCACTTACAAGTAAAACTGGCTAAAATGTGCCTGGCTGCTGTTCACTGAAAAGCTCATTCTGCATACATTTTTGGCAGACATTTGCTCCTGCCGGGTCAGCTGAGCAGCGTATTTCCACTTAACTACCTCCTATCAGGAGAGACCTCAGGGCTGCATCTTTTGAGCGCAGTATTGAGCCTGATACAGGTTTCCAACCCCAGTTACAAGTAAAACTAGCTAAAATGTGCCTGGCTGCTGTTCACTAAAAAGCTCATTCTGTGTACATTTTTGGCATACATTTGCTTCTCCCGGGTCAGCTGAGCAGCGAATTTCTACTTAACTACCTCCTATCAGGAGAGACCTCAGGGCTGCATCTTTTGAGCGCAGTACTGAGCCTGAAAACCATTTACAAACCCACTTACACAAGTAAAACTAGCTAAAATGTGCCTGGCTGCTGTTCACTGAAAAGCTTATTCTGCATATATTTTTGGCATATATTTGCTCCTGCCGGGTCAGCTGAGCAGCAAATTTTTACTTAACTACCCCCTAATCAGGAGAGACCTCAGGGCTGCATCCTTTGAGCGCAGTACTGAGCCTGATACCCGTTTCCAACCCCACTTACAAGTAAAACTAGCTAAAATGTGCCTGGCTGCTGTTCACTGAAAAGCTCATTCTGGGTACATTTTTGGCATACATTTGCTTCTCCCGGGTCAGCTGAGCAGCGAGTTTCTACTTAACTACCTCCTATCAGGAGAGACCTCAGGGCTGCATCCTTTGCGCGCAGTACTGAGCCTGAATTAGCGTTTACAACCCCAGTTACAAGTAAACTAGCTAAAACGTGCCTGGCTGCTGTTCACTGAAAAGCTCATTCTGGGTACATTTTTGGTATACATTTGCTTCTGCCGGGTCAGCTGAGCAGTGAATTTCTACTTAACTACCTCCTATCAGGAGAGACCTCAGGGCTGCATCTTTTGAGCGCAGTACTGAGCCTGAAAACCGTTTACAACCCCACTTACAAGTAAAACTAGCTAAAATGTGCCTGGCTGCTGTTCACTGAAAAGCTTATTCTGCATACATTTTTGGCATATATTTGCTCCTGCCGGGTCAGCTGAGCAGCAAATTTTTACTTAACTACCCCCTAATCAGGAGAGACCTCAGGGCTGCATCCTTTGAGCGCAGTACTGAGCCTGATACCCGTTTCCAACCCCACTTACAAGTAAAACTAGCTAAAATGTGCCTGGCTGCTGTTCACTGAAAAGCTCATTCTGGGTACATTTTTGGCATACATTTGCTTCTCCCGGGTCAGCTGAGCAGCGAATTTCTACTTAACTACCTCCTATCAGGAGAGACCTCAGGGCTGCATCTTTTGAGCGCAGTACTGAGCCTGAAAACCGTTTCCAACCCCACTTACAAGTAAAACTAGTTAAATGTGCCTGGCTGCTGTTCACTGAAAAGGTCATTCTGGGTACATTTTTGGTATACATTTGCTTCTGCCGGGTCAGCTGAGCAGTGAATTTCTACTTAACTACCTCCTATCAGGAGAGACCTCAGGGCTGCATCTTTTGAGCGCAGTACTGAGCCTGAAAACCGTTTACAACCCCACTTACAAGTAAAACTAGCTAAAATGTGCCTGGCTGCTGTTCACTGAAAAGCTTATTCTGCATACATTTTTGGCATATATTTGCTCCTGCCGGGTCAGCTGAGCAGCAAATTTTTACTTAACTACCCCCTAATCAGGAGAGACCTCAGGGCTGCATCCTTTGAGCGCAGTACTGAGCCTGATACCCGTTTCCAACCCCACTTACAAGTAAAACTAGCTAAAATGTGCCTGGCTGCTGTTCACTGAAAAGCTCATTCTGGGTACATTTTTGGCATACATTTGCTTCTCCCGGGTCAGCTGAGCAGCGAATTTCTACTTAAATACCTCCTATCAGGAGAGACCTCAGGGCTGCATCTTTTGAGCGCAGTACTGAGCCTGAAAACCGTTTCCAACCCCACTTACAAGTAAAACTAGCTAAAATGTGCCTGGCTGCTGTTCACTGAAAAGGTCATCTGGGTACATATTTGGTATTCATTTGCTTCTGCCGGGTCAGCTGAGCAGTGAATTTCTACTTAACTACCTCCTATCAGGAGAGACCTCAGGGCTGCATCTTTAGAGCGCAGTACTGAGCCTGAAAACCATTTACAACCCCACTTACAAGTAAAACTGGCTAAAATGTGCCTGGCTGCTGTTCACTGAAAAGCTCATTCTGCATACATTTTTGGCAGACATTTGCTCCTGCCGGGTCAGCTGAGCAGTGTATTTCCACTTAACTACCCCCTAATCAGGAGAGACCTCAGGGCTGCATCCTTTGAGCGCAGTACTGAGCCTGATACCCGTTTCCAACCCCACTTACAAGTAAAACTAGCTAAAATGTGCCTGGCTGCTGTTCACTGAAAAGCTCATTCTGGGTACATTTTTGGCATACATTTGCTTCTCCCGGGTCAGCTGAGCAGCGAGTTTCTACTTAACTACCTCCTATCAGGAGAGACCTCAGGGCTGCATCCTTTGCGCGCAGTACTGAGCCTGAATTAGCGTTTACAACCCCACTTACAAGTAAATTAGCTAAAACGTGCCTGGCTGCTGTTCACTGAAAAGCTCATTCTGGGTACATTTTTGGTATACATTTGCTTCTGCCGGGTCAGCTGAGCAGTGAATTTCTACTTAACTACCTCCTATCAGGAGAGACCTCAGGGCTGCATCTTTTGAGCGCAGTACTGAGCCTGAAAACCGTTTACAACCCCACTTACAAGTAAAACTAGCTAAAATGTGCCTGGCTGCTGTTCACTGAAAAGCTTATTCTGCATACATTTTTGGCATATATTTGCTCCTGCCGGGTCAGCTGAGCAGCAAATTTTCACTTAACTACCCCCTAATCAGGAGAGACCTCAGGGCTGCATCTTTTGAGCGCAGTACTGAGCCTGATACCCGTTTCCAACCCCACTTACAAGTAAAACTAGCTAAAATGTGCCTGGCTGCTGTTCACTGAAAAGTTCATTCTGGGTACATTTTTGGCATACATTTGCTTCTCCCGGGTCAGCTGAGCAGTGAATTTCTACTTAACTACCTCCTATCAGGAGAGACCTCAGGGCTGCATCTTTTGAGCGCAGTACTGAGCCTGATACCCGTTTCCAACCCCACTTACAAGTAAAACTAGCTAAAATGTGCCTGGCTGCTGTTCACTGAAAAGTTCATTCTGGGTACATTTTTGGCATACATTTGCTTCTCCCGGGTCAGCTGAGCAGCGAATTTCTACTTAACTACCTCCTATCAGGAGAGACCTCAGGGCTGCATCTTTAGAGCGCAGTACTGAGCCTGAAAACCATTTACAACCCCACTTACAAGCTTACAAGTAAAACTGGCTAAAATGTGCCTGGCTGCTGTTCACTGAAAAGCTCATTCTGCATACATTTTTGGCAGACATTTGCTCCTGCCTGGTCAGCTGAGCAGCGTATTTCCACTTAACTACCTCCTATCAGGAGAGACCTCAGGGCTGCATCTTTTGAGCGCAGTACTGAGCCTGATACCCGTTTCCAACCCCACTTACAAGTAAAACTAGCTAAAATGTGCCTGGCTGCTGTTCACTAAAAAGCTCATTCTGTGTACATTTTTGGCATACATTTGCTTCTCCCGGGTCAGCTGAGCAGCGAATTTCTACTTAACTACCTCCTATCAGGAGAGACCTCAGGGCTGCATCTTTTGAGCGCAGTACTGAGCCTGAAAACCATTTACAAACCCACTTACACAAGTAAAACTAGCTAAAATGTGCCTGGCTGCTGTTCACTGAAAAGTTCATTCTGGGTACATTTTTGGCATACATTTGCTTCTCCCGGGTCAGCTGAGCAGCGAATTTCTACTTAACTACCTCCTATCAGGAGAGACCTCAGGGCTGCATCTTTAGAGCGCAGTACTGAGCCTGAAAACCATTTACAACCCCACCTACAAGTAAAACTTGCTGAAATGTGCCTGGCTGCTGTTCACTGAAAAGCTTATTCTGCATACATTTTTGGCATATATTTGCTCCTGCCGGGTCAGCTGAGCAGCAAATTTTTACTTAACTACCCCCTAATCAGGAGAGACCTCAGGGCTGCATCCTTTGAGCGCAGTACTGAGCCTGATACCCGTTTCCAACCCCACTTACAAGTAAAACTAGCTAAAATGTGCCTGGCTGCTGTTCACTGAAAAGCTCATTCTGGGTACATTTTTGACATACATTTGCTTCTCCCGGGTCAGCTGAGCAGCGAGTTTCTACTTAACTACCTCCTATCAGGAGAGACCTCAGGGCTGCATCCTTTGCGCGCAGTACTGAGCCTGAATTAGCGTTTACAACCCCACTTACAAGTAAACTAGCTAAAACGTGCCTGGCTGCTGTTCACTGAAAAGCTCATTCTGGGTACATTTTTGGTATACATTTGCTTCTGCCGGGTCAGCTGAGCAGTGAATTTCTCCTTAACTACCTCCTATCAGGAGAGACCTCAGGGCTGCATCTTTTGAGCGCAGTACTGAGCCTGAAAACCGTTTACAACCCCACTTACAAGTAAAACTAGCTAAAATGTGCCTGGCTGCTGTTCACTGAAAAGCTCATTCTGGGTACATTTTTGGCATACATTTGCTTCTCCCGGGTCAGCTGAGCAGCAAATTTCTACTTAACTACCTCCTATCAGGAGAGACCTCAGGGCTGCATCTTTTGAGCGCAGTACTGAGCCTGAAAACCGTTTCCAACCCCACTTACAAGTAAAACTAGCTAAAATGTGCCTGGCTGCTGTTCACTGAAAAGGTCATTCTGGGTACATTTTTGGTATACATTTGCTTCTGCCGGGTCAGATGAGCAGTGAATTTCTACTTAACTACCTCCTATCAGGAGAGACCTCAGGGCTGCATCTTTTGAGCGCAGTACTGAGCCTGAAAACCGTTTACAACCCCACTTACAAGTAAAACTAGCTCAAATGTGCCTGGCTGCTGTTCACTGAAAAGCTTATTCTGCATACATTTTTGGCATATATTTGCTCCTGCCGGGTCAGCTGAGCAGCAAATTTTTACTTAACTACCCCCTAATCAGGAGAGACCTCAGGGCTGCATCCTTTGAGCGCAGTACTGAGCCTGATACCCGTTTCCAACCCCACTTACAAGTAAAACTAGCTAAAATGTGCCTGGCTGCTGTTCACTGAAAAGCTCATTCTGGGTACATTTTTGGCATACATTTGCTTCTCCCGGGTCAGCTGAGCAGCGAATTTCTACTTAACTACCTCCTATCAGGAGAGACCTCAGGGCTGCATCTTTTGAGCGCAGTACTGAGCCTGAAAACCGTTTCCAACCCCACTTACAAGTAAAACTAGCTAAAATGTGCCTGGCTGCTGTTCACTGAAAAGGTCATCTGGGTACATATTTGGTATACATTTGCTTCTGCCGGGTCAGCTGAGCAGTGAATTTCTCCTTAACTACCTCCTATCAGGAGAGACCTCAGGGCTGCATCTTTTGAGCGCAGTACTGAGCCTGAAAACCGTTTACAACCCCACTTACAAGTAAAACTAGCTAAAATGTGCCTGGCTGCTGTTCACTGAAAAGTTCATTCTGGGTACATTTTTGGCATACATTTGCTTCTCCCGGGTCAGCTGAGCAGTGAATTTCTACTTAACTACCTCCTATCAGGAGAGACCTCAGGGCTGCATCTTTAGAGCGCAGTACTGAGCCTGAAAACCATTTACAACCCCACTTACAAGTAAAACTGGCTAAAATGTGCCTGGCTGCTGTTCACTGAAAAGCTCATTCTGCATACATTTTTGGCAGACATTTGCTCCTGCCGGGTCAGCTGAGCAGCGTATTTCCACTTAACTACCTCCTATCAGGAGAGACCTCAGGGCTGCATCTTTTGAGCGCAGTATTGAGCCTGATACAGGTTTCCAACCCCAGTTACAAGTAAAACTAGCTAAAATGTGCCTGGCTGCTGTTCACTAAAAAGCTCATTCTGTGTACATTTTTGGCATACATTTGCTTCTCCCGGGTCAGCTGAGCAGCGAATTTCTACTTAACTACCTCCTATCAGGAGAGACCTCAGGGCTGCATCTTTTGAGCGCAGTACTGAGCCTGAAAACCATTTACAAACCCACTTACACAAGTAAAACTAGCTAAAATGTGCCTGGCTGCTGTTCACTGAAAAGCTTATTCTGCATACATTTTTGGCAGACATTTGCTCCTGCCGGGTCAGCTGAGCAGCGTATTTCCACTTAACTACCCCCTAATCAGGAGAGACCTCAGGGCTGCATCCTTTGAGCGCAGTACTGAGCCTGATACCCGTTTCCAACCCCACTTACAAGTAAAACTAGCTAAAATGTGCCTGGCTGCTGTTCACTGAAAAGCTCATTCTGGGTACATTTTTGACATACATTTGCTTCTCCCGGGTCAGCTGAGCAGCGAGTTTCTACTTAACTACCTCCTATCAGGAGAGACCTCAGGGCTGCATCCTTTGCGCGCAGTACTGAGCCTGAATTAGCGTTTACAACCCCACTTACAAGTAAACTAGCTAAAACGTGCCTGGCTGCTGTTCACTGAAAAGCTCATTCTGGGTACATTTTTGGTATACATTTGCTTCTGCCGGGTCAGCTGAGCAGTGAATTTCTCCTTAACTACCTCCTATCAGGAGAGACCTCAGGGCTGCATCTTTTGAGCGCAGTACTGAGCCTGAAAACCGTTTACAACCCCACTTACAAGTAAAACTAGCTAAAATGTGCCTGGCTGCTGTTCACTGAAAAGCTCATTCTGGGTACATTTTTGGCATACATTTGCTTCTCCCGGGTCAGCTGAGCAGCAAATTTCTACTTAACTACCTCCTATCAGGAGAGACCTCAGGGCTGCATCTTTTGAGCGCAGTACTGAGCCTGAAAACCGTTTCCAACCCCACTTACAAGTAAAACTAGCTAAAATGTGCCTGGCTGCTGTTCACTGAAAAGGTCATTCTGGGTACATTTTTGGTATACATTTGCTTCTGCCGGGTCAGATGAGCAGTGAATTTCTACTTAACTACCTCCTATCAGGAGAGACCTCAGGGCTGCATCTTTTGAGCGCAGTACTGAGCCTGAAAACCGTTTACAACCCCACTTACAAGTAAAACTAGCTAAAATGTGCCTGGCTGCTGTTCACTGAAAAGCTTATTCTGCATACATTTTTGGCATATATTTGCTCCTGCCGGGTCAGCTGAGCAGCAAATTTTTACTTAACTACCCCCTAATCAGGAGAGACCTCAGGGCTGCATCCTTTGAGCGCAGTACTGAGCCTGATACCCGTTTCCAACCCCACTTACAAGTAAAACTAGCTAAAATGTGCCTGGCTGCTGTTCACTGAAAAGCTCATTCTGGGTACATTTTTGGCATACATTTGCTTCTCCCGGGTCAGCTGAGCAGCGAATTTCTACTTAACTACCTCCTATCAGGAGAGACCTCAGGGCTGCATCTTTTGAGCGCAGTACTGAGCCTGAAAACCGTTTCCAACCCCACTTACAAGTAAAACTAGCTAAAATGTGCCTGGCTGCTGTTCACTGAAAAGGTCATCTGGGTACATATTTGGTATACATTTGCTTCTGCCGGGTCAGCTGAGCAGTGAATTTCTACTTAACTACCTCCTATCAGGAGAGACCTCAGGGCTGCATCTTTAGAGCGCAGTACTGAGCCTGAAAACCATTTACAACCCCACTTACAAGTAAAACTGGCTAAAATGTGCCTGGCTGCTGTTCACTGAAAAGCTCATTCTGCATACATTTTTGGCAGACATTTGCTCCTGCCGGGTCAGCTGAGCAGTGTATTTCCACTTAACTACCCCCTAATCAGGAGAGACCTCAGGGCTGCATCCTTTGAGCGCAGTACTGAGCCTGATACCCGTTTCCAACCCCACTTACAAGTAAAACTAGCTAAAATGTTCCTGGCTGCTGTTCACTGAAAAGCTCATTCTGGGTACATTTTTGGCATACATTTGCTTCTCTCGGGTCAGCTGAGCAGCGAGTTTCTACTTAACTACCTCCTATCAGGAGAGACCTCAGGGCTGCATCCTTTGCGCGCAGTACTGAGCCTGAATTAGCGTTTACAACCCCACTTACAAGTAAATTAGCTAAAACGTGCCTGGCTGCTGTTCATTGAAAAGCTCATTCTGGGTACATTTTTGGTATACATTTGCTTCTGCCGGGTCAGCTGAGCAGTGAATTTCTACTTAACTACCTCCTATCAGGAGAGACCTCAGGGCTGCATCTTTTGAGCTCAGTACTGAGCCTGAAAACCGTTTACAACCCCACTTACAAGTAAAACTAGCTAAAATGTGCCTGGCTGCTGTTCACTGAAAAGGTCATTCTGGGTACATTTTTGGTATACATTTGCTTCTGCCGGGTCAGCTGAGCAGTGAATTTCTACTTAACTACCTCCTATCAGGAGAGACCTCAGGGCTGCATCTTTTGAGCGCAGTACTGAGCCTGAAAACCGTTTCCAACCCCACTTACAAGTAAAACTAGCTAAAATGTGCCTGGCTGCTGTTCACTGAAAAGGTCATTCTGGGTACATTTTTGGTATACATTTGCTTCTGCCGGGTCAGCTGAGCAGTGAATTTCTACTTAACTACCTCCTATCAGGAGAGACCTCAGGGCTGCATCCTTTGAGCGCAGTACTGAGCCTGATACCCGTTTCCAACCCCACTTACAAGTAAAACTAGCTAAAATGTGCCTGGCTGCTGTTCACTGAAAAGCTCATTCTGGGTACATTTTTGGCATACATTTGCTTCTCCCGGGTCAGCTGAGCAGCGAGTTTCTACTTAACTACCTCCTATCAGGAGAGACCTCAGGGCTGCATCCTTTGCGCGCAGTACTGAGCCTGAATTAGCGTTTACAACCCCACTTACAAGTAAACTAGCTAAAACGTGCCTGGCTGCTGTTCACTGAAAAGCTCATTCTGGGTACATTTTTGGTATACATTTGCTTCTGCCGGGTCAGCTGAGCAGTGAATTTCTACTTAACTACCTCCTATCAGGAGAGACCTCAGGGTTGCATCTTTTGAGCGCAGTACTGAGCCTGAAAACCGTTTACAACCCCACTTACAAGTAAAACTAGCTAAAATGTGCCTGGCTGCTGTTCACTGAAAAGCTTATTCTGCATACATTTTTGGCATATATTTGCTCCTGCCGGGTCAGCTGAGCAGCAAATTTTTACTTAACTTCCCCCTAATCAGGAGAGACCTCAGGGCTGCATCCTTTGAGCGCAGTACTGAGCCTGATACCCGTTTCCAACCCCACTTACAAGTAAAACTAGCTAAAATGTGCCAGGCTGCTGTTCACTGAAAAGCTCATTCTGGGTACATTTTTGGCATACATTTGCTTCTCCCGGGTCAGCTGAGCAGCGAATTTCTACTTAACTACCTCCTATCAGGAGAGACCTCAGGGCTGCATCTTTTGAGCGCAGTACTGAGCCTGAAAACCGTTTCCAACCCCACTTACAAGTAAAACTAGCTAAAATGTGCCTGGCTGCTGTTCACTGAAAAGGTCATTCTGGGTACATTTTTGGTATACATTTGCTTCTGCCGGGTCAGCTGAGCAGTGAATTTCTACTTAACTACCTCCTATCAGGAGAGACCTCAGGGCTGCATCTTTTGAGCGCAGTACTGAGCCTGAAAACCGTTTACAACCCCACTTACAAGTAAAACTAGCTAAAATGTGCCTGGCTGCTGTTCACTGAAAAGTTCATTCTGCATACATTTTTGGCATATATTTGCTCCTGCCGGGTCAGCTGAGCAGCAAATTTTTACTTAACTACCCCCTAACAGGAGAGACCTCAGGGCTGCATCTTTTGAGCGCAGTACTGAGCCTGATACCCGTTTCCAACCCCACTTACAAGTAAAACTAGCTAAAATGTGCCTGGCTGCTGTTCACTGAAAAGTTCATTCTGGGTACATTTTTGGCATACATTTGCTTCTCCCGGGTCAGCTGAGCAGTGAATTTCTACTTAACTACCTCCTATCAGGAGAGACCTCAGGGCTGCATCTTTAGAGCGCAGTACTGAGCCTGAAAACCATTTACAACCCCACTTACAAGTAAAACTGGCTAAAATGTGCCTGGCTGCTGTTCACTGAAAAGCTCATTCTGCATACATTTTTGGCAGACATTTGCACCTGCCGGGTCAGCTGAGCAGCGTATTTCCACTTAACTACCTCCTATCGGGAGAGACCTCAGGGCTGCATCTTTTGAGCGCAGTATTGAGCCTGATACCGGTTTCCAACCCCAGTTACAAGTAAAACTAGCTAAAATGTGCCTGGCTGCTGTTCACTAAAAAGCTCATTCTGTGTACATTTTTGGCATACATTTGCTTCTCCCGGGTCAGCTGAGCAGCGAATTTCTACTTAACTACCTCCTATCAGGAGAGACCTCAGGGCTGCATCTTTTGAGCGCAGTACTGAGCCTGAAAACCATTTACAAACCCACTTACACAAGTAAAACTAGCTAAAATGTAACTGGCTGCTGTTCACTGAAAAGCTTATTCTGCATATATTTTTGGCATATATTTGCTCCTGCCGGGTCAGCTGAGCAGCAAATTTTTACTTAACTACCCCCTAATCAGGAGAGACCTCAGGGCTGCATCCTTTGAGCGCAGTACTGAGCCTGATACCCGTTTCCAACCCCACTTACAAGTAAAACTAGCTAAAATGTGCCTGGCTGCTGTTCACTGAAAAGCTCATTCTGGGTACATTTTTGGCATACATTTGCTTCTCCCGGGTCAGCTGAGCAGCGAGTTTCTACTTAACTACCTCCTATCAGGAGAGACCTCAGGGCTGCATCCTTTGCGCGCAGTACTGAGCCTGAATTAGCGTTTACAACCCCAGTTACAAGTAAACTAGCTAAAACGTGCCTGGCTGCTGTTCACTGAAAAGCTCATTCTGGGTACATTTTTGGTATACATTTGCTTCTGCCGGGTCAGCTGAGCAGTGAATTTCTACTTAACTACCTCCTATCAGGAGAGACCTCAGGGCTGCATCTTTTGAGCGCAGTACTGAGCCTGAAAACCGTTTACAACCCCACTTACAAGTAAAACTAGCTAAAATGTGCCTGGCTGCTGTTCACTGAAAAGCTTATTCTGCATACATTTTTGGCATATATTTGCTCCTGCCGGGTCAGCTGAGCAGCAAATTTTTACTTAACTACCCCCTAATCAGGAGAGACCTCAGGGCTGCATCCTTTGAGCGCAGTACTGAGCCTGATACCCGTTTCCAACCCCACTTACAAGTAAAACTAGCTAAAATGTGCCTGGCTGCTGTTCACTGAAAAGCTCATTCTGGGTACATTTTTGGCATACATTTGCTTCTCCCGGGTCAGCTGAGCAGCGAATTTCTACTTAACTACCTCCTATCAGGAGAGACCTCAGGGCTGCATCTTTTGAGCGCAGTACTGAGCCTGAAATCGTTTCCAACCCCACTTACAAGTAAAACTAGTTAAATGTGCCTGGCTGCTGTTCACTGAAAAGGTCATTCTGGGTACATTTTTGGTATACATTTGCTTCTGCCGGGTCAGCTGAGCAGTGAATTTCTACTTAACTACCTCCTATCAGGAGAGACCTCAGGGCTGCATCTTTTGAGCGCAGTACTGAGCCTGAAAACCGTTTACAACCCCACTTACAAGTAAAACTAGCTAAAATGTGCCTGGCTGCTGTTCACTGAAAAGCTTATTCTGCATACATTTTTGGCATATATTTGCTCCTGCCGGGTCAGCTGAGCAGCAAATTTTTACTTAACTACCCCCTAATCAGGAGAGACCTCAGGGCTGCATCCTTTGAGCGCAGTACTGAGCCTGATACCCGTTTCCAACCCCACTTACAAGTAAAACTAGCTAAAATGTGCCTGGCTGCTGTTCACTGAAAAGCTCATTCTGGGTACATTTTTGGCATACATTTGCTTCTCCCGGGTCAGCTGAGCAGCGAATTTCTACTTAACTACCTCCTATCAGGAGAGACCTCAGGGCTGCATCTTTTGAGCGCAGTACTGAGCCTGAAAACCGTTTCCAACCCCACTTACAAGTAAAACTAGCTAAAATGTGCCTGGCTGCTGTTCACTGAAAAGGTCATCTGGGTACATATTTGGTATTCATTTGCTTCTGCCGGGTCAGCTGAGCAGTGAATTTCTACTTAACTACCTCCTATCAGGAGAGACCTCAGGGCTGCATCTTTAGAGCGCAGTACTGAGCCTGAAAACCATTTACAACCCCACTTACAAGTAAAACTGGCTAAAATGTGCCTGGCTGCTGTTCACTGAAAAGCTCATTCTGCATACATTTTTGGCAGACATTTGCTCCTGCCGGGTCAGCTGAGCAGTGTATTTCCACTTAACTACCCCCTAATCAGGAGAGACCTCAGGGCTGCATCCTTTGAGCGCAGTACTGAGCCTGATACCCGTTTCCAACCCCACTTACAAGTAAAACTAGCTAAAATGTGCCTGGCTGCTGTTCACTGAAAAGCTCATTCTGGGTACATTTTTGGCATACATTTGCTTCTCCCGGGTCAGCTGAGCAGCGAGTTTCTACTTAACTACCTCCTATCAGGAGAGACCTCAGGGCTGCATCCTTTGCGCGCAGTACTGAGCCTGAATTAGCGTTTACAACCCCACTTACAAGTAAATTAGCTAAAACGTGCCTGGCTGCTGTTCACTGAAAAGCTCATTCTGGGTACATTTTTGGTATACATTTGCTTCTGCCGGGTCAGCTGAGCAGTGAATTTCTACTTAACTACCTCCTATCAGGAGAGACCTCAGGGCTGCATCTTTTGAGCGCAGTACTGAGCCTGAAAACCGTTTACAACCCCACTTACAAGTAAAACTAGCTAAAATGTGCCTGGCTGCTGTTCACTGAAAAGCTTATTCTGCATACATTTTTGGCATATATTTGCTCCTGCCGGGTCAGCTGAGCAGCAAATTTTCACTTAACTACCCCCTAATCAGGAGAGACCTCAGGGCTGCATCTTTTGAGCGCAGTACTGAGCCTGATACCCGTTTCCAACCCCACTTACAAGTAAAACTAGCTAAAATGTGCCTGGCTGCTGTTCACTGAAAAGTTCATTCTGGGTACATTTTTGGCATACATTTCCTTCTCCCGGGTCAGCTGAGCAGTGAATTTCTACTTAACTACCTCCTATCAGGAGAGACCTCAGGGCTGCATCTTTTGAGCGCAGTACTGAGCCTGATACCCGTTTCCAACCCCACTTACAAGTAAAACTAGCTAAAATGTGCCTGGCTGCTGTTCACTGAAAAGTTCATTCTGGGTACATTTTTGGCATACATTTGCTTCTCCCGGGTCAGCTGAGCAGCGAATTTCTACTTAACTACCTCCTATCAGGAGAGACCTCAGGGCTGCATCTTTAGAGCGCAGTACTGAGCCTGAAAACCATTTACAACCCCACTTACAAGCTTACAAGTAAAACTGGCTAAAATGTGCCTGGCTGCTGTTCACTGAAAAGCTCATTCTGCATACATTTTTGGCAGACATTTGCTCCTGCCTGGTCAGCTGAGCAGCGTATTTCCACTTAACTACCTCCTATCAGGAGAGACCTCAGGGCTGCATCTTTTGAGCACAGTACTGAGCCTGATACCCGTTTCCAACCCCACTTACAAGTAAAACTAGCTAAAATGTGCCTGGCTGCTGTTCACTAAAAAGCTCATTCTGTGTACATTTTTGGCATACATTTGCTTCTCCCGGGTCAGCTGAGCAGCGAATTTCTACTTAACTACCTCCTATCAGGAGAGACCTCAGGGCTGCATCTTTTGAGCGCAGTACTGAGCCTGAAAACCATTTACAAACCCACTTACACAAGTAAAACTAGATAAAATGTGCCTGGCTGCTGTTCACTGAAAAGTTCATTCTGGGTACATTTTTGGCATACATTTGCTTCTCCCGGGTCAGCTGAGCAGCGAATTTCTACTTAACTACCTCCTATCAGGAGAGATCTCAGGGCTGCATCTTTAGAGCGCAGTACTGAGCCTGAAAACCATTTACAACCCCACCTACAAGTAAAACTTGCTAAAATGTGCCTGGCTGCTGTTCACTGAAAAGCTTATTCTGCATACATTTTTGGCATATATTTGCTCCTGCCGGGTCAGCTGAGCAGCAAATTTTTACTTAACTACCCCCTAATCAGGAGAGACCTCAGGGCTGCATCCTTTGAGCGCAGTACTGAGCCTGATACCCGTTTCCAACCCCACTTACAAGTAAAACTAGCTAAAATGTGCCTGGCTGCTGTTCACTGAAAAGCTCATTCTGGGTACATTTTTGGCATACATTTGCTTCTCCCGGGTCAGCTGAGCAGCGAGTTTCTACTTAACTACCTCCTATCAGGAGAGACCTCAGGGCTGCATCCTTTGCGCGCAGTACTGAGCCTGAATTAGCGTTTACAACCCCACTTACAAGTAAACTAGCTAAAACGTGCCTGGCTGCTGTTCACTGAAAAGCTCATTCTGGGTACATTTTTGGTATACATTTGCTTCTGCCGGGTCAGCTGAGCAGTGAATTTCTCCTTAACTACCTCCTATCAGGAGAGACCTCAGGGCTGCATCTTTTGAGCGCAGTACTGAGCCTGAAAACCGTTTACAACCCCACTTACAAGTAAAACTAGCTAAAATGTGCCTGGCTGCTGTTCACTGAAAAGCTCATTCTGGGTACATTTTTGGCATACATTTGCTTCTCCCGGGTCAGCTGAGCAGCAAATTTCTACTTAACTACCTCCTATCAGGAGAGACCTCAGGGCTGCATCTTTTGAGCGCAGTACTGAGCCTGAAAACCGTTTCCAACCCCACTTACAAGTAAAACTAGCTAAAATGTGCCTGGCTGCTGTTCACTGAAAAGGTCATTCTGGGTACATTTTTGGTATACATTTGCTTCTGCCGGGTCAGCTGAGCAGTGAATTTCTACTTAACTACCTCCTATCAGGAGAGACCTCAGGGCTGCATCTTTTGAGCGCAGTACTGAGCCTGAAAACCGTTTACAACCCCACTTACAAGTAAAACTAGCTAAAACGTGCCTGGCTGCTGTTCACTGAAAAGCTCATTCTGGGTACATTTTTGGTATACATTTGCTTCTGCCGGGTCAGCTGAGCAGTGAATTTCTCCTTAACTACCTCCTATCAGGAGAGACCTCAGGGCTGCATCTTTTGAGCGCAGTACTGAGCCTGAAAACCGTTTACAACCCCACTTACAAGTAAAACTAGCTAAAATGTGCCTGGCTGCTGTTCACTGAAAAGCTCATTCTGGGTACATTTTTGGCATACATTTGCTTCTCCCGGGTCAGCTGAGCAGCAAATTTCTACTTAACTACCTCCTATCAGGAGAGACCTCAGGGCTGCATCCTTTGAGCGCAGTACTGAGCCTGATACCCGTTTCCAACCCCACTTACAAGTAAAACTAGCTAAAATGTGCCTGGCTGCTGTTCACTGAAAAGCTCATTCTGGGTACATTTTTGGCATACATTTGCTTCTCCCGGGTCAGCTGAGCAGCGAATTTCTACTTAACTACCTCCTATCAGGAGAGACCTCAGGGCTGCATCTTTTGAGCGCAGTACTGAGCCTGAAAACCGTTTCCAACCCCACTTACAAGTAAAACTAGCTAAAATGTGCCTGGCTGCTGTTCACTGAAAAGGTCATCTGGGTACATATTTGGTATACATTTGCTTCTGCCGGGTCAGCTGAGCAGTGAATTTCTACTTAACTACCTCCTATCAGGAGAGACCTCAGGGCTGCATCTTTAGAGCGCAGTACTGAGCCTGAAAACCATTTACAACCCCACTTACAAGTAAAACTGGCTAAAATGGGCCTGGCTGCTGTTCACTGAAAAGCTCATTCTGCATACATTTTTGGCAGACATTTGCTCCTGCCGGGTCAGCTGAGCAGTGTATTTCCACTTAACTACCCCCTAATCAGGAGAGACCTCAGGGCTGCATCCTTTGAGCGCAGTACTGAGCCTGATACCCGTTTCCAACCCCACTTACAAGTAAAACTAGCTAAAATGTTCCTGGCTGCTGTTCACTGAAAAGCTCATTCTGGGTACATTTTTGGCATACATTTGCTTCTCCCGGGTCAGCTGAGCAGCGAGTTTCTACTTAACTACCTCCTATCAGGAGAGACCTCAGGGCTGCATCCTTTGCGCGCAGTACTGAGCCTGAATTAGCGTTTACAACCCCACTTACAAGTAAATTAGCTAAAACGTGCCTGGCTGCTGTTCATTGAAAAGCTCATTCTGGGTACATTTTTGGTATACATTTGCTTCTGCCGGGTCAGCTGAGCAGTGAATTTCTACTTAACTACCTCCTATCAGGAGAGACCTCAGGGCTGCATCTTTTGAGCGCAGTACTGAGCCTGAAAACCGTTTACAACCCCACTTACAAGTAAAACTAGCTAAAATGTGCCTGGCTGCTGTTCACTGAAAAGCTTATTCTGCATACATTTTTGGCATATATTTGCTCCTGCCGGGTCAGCTGAGCAGCAAATTTTCACTTAACTACCCCCTAATCAGGAGAGAACTCAGGGCTGCATCTTTTGAGCGCAGTACTGAGCCTGATACCCGTTTCCAACCCCACTTACAAGTAAAACTAGCTAAAATGTGCCTGGCTGCTGTTCACTGAAAAGTTCATTCTGGGTACATTTTTGGCATACATTTGCTTCTCCCGGGTCAGCTGAGCAGTGAATTTCTACTTAACTACCTCCTATCAGGAGAGACCTCAGGGCTGCATCTTTTGAGCGCAGTACTGAGCCTGATACCCGTTTCCAACCCCACTTACAAGTAAAACTAGCTAAAATGTGCCTGGCTGCTGTTCACTGAAAAGTTCATTCTGGGTACATTTTTGGCATACATTTGCTTCTCCCGGGTCAGCTGAGCAGCGAATTTCTACTTAACTACCTCCTATCAGGAGAGACCTCAGGGCTGCATCTTTAGAGCGCAGTACTGAGCCTGAAAACCATTTACAACCCCACTTACAAGTAAAACTGGCTAAAATGTGCCTGGCTGCTGTTCACTGAAAAGCTCATTCTGCATACATTTTTGGCAGATATTTGCTCCTGCCTGGTCAGCTGAGCAGCGTATTTCCACTTAACTACCTCCTATCAGGAGAGACCTCAGGGCTGCATCTTTTGAGCGCAGTACTGAGCCTGATACCCGTTTCCAACCCCACTTACAAGTAAAACTAGCTAAAATGTGCCTGGCTGCTGTTCACTAAAAAGCTCATTCTGTGTACATTTTTGGCATACATTTGCTTCTCCCGGGTCAGCTGAGCAGCGAATTTCTACTTAACTACCTCCTATCAGGAGAGACCTCAGGGCTGCATCTTTTGAGCGCAGTACTGAGCCTGAAAACCATTTACAAACCCACTTACACAAGTAAAACTAGCTAAAATGTGCCTGGCTGCTGTTCACTGAAAAGCTTATTCTGCATACATTTTTGGCATATATTTGCTCCTGCCGGGTCAGCTGAGCAGCAAATTTTTACTTAACTACCCTCTAATCAGGAGAGACCTCAGGGCTGCATCCTTTGAGCGCAGTACTGAGCCTGATACCCGTTTCCAACCCCACTTGCAAGTAAAACTAGCTAAAATGTGCCTGGCTGCTGTTCACTGAAAAGCTCATTCTGGGTACATTTTTGGCATACATTTGCTTCTCCCGGGTCAGCTGAGCAGCGAATTTCTACTTAACTACCTCCTATCAGGAGAGACCTCAGGGCTGCATCCTTTGCACGCAGTACTGAGCCTGAATTAGCGTTTACAACCCCACTTACAAGTAAACTAGCTAAAACGTGCCTGGCTGCTGTTCACTGAAAAGCTCATTCTGGGTACATTTTTGGTATACATTTGCTTCTGCCGGGTCAGCTGAGTAGTGAATTTCTACTTAACTACCTCCTATCAGGAGAGACCTCAGGGCTGTATCTTTTGAGCGCAGTACTGAGCTTGAAAACCGTTTACAACCCCACTTACAAGTAAAACTAGCTAAAATGTGCCTGGCTGCTGTTCACTGAAAAGCTAATTCTGCATACATTTTTGGCATATATTTGCTCCTGCCGGGTCAGCTGAGCAGCGAATTTTTACTTAACAACCCCCTAATCAGGAGAGACCTCAGGGATGCATCCTTTGAGCGCAGTACTGAGCCTGAAAAGCGTTTACAACCCCACTTACAAGTAAAACTAGCTAAAATGTGCCTGGCTGCTGTTCACTGAAAAGGTCATTCTGGGTACTTTTTGGTATACATTTGCTTCTGCCGGGTCAGCTGAGCAGTGAATTTCTACTTAACTACCTCCTATCAGGAGAGAACTCAGGGCTGCGTCTTTTGAGCGCAGTACTGAGCCTGAAAACCGTTTCCAACCCCACTTACAGGTAAAACTAGCTAAAATGTGCCTGGCTGCTGTTCACTGAAAAGCTCATTCTGGGTACATTTTTGGTATACATGTGCTTCTGCCGGGTCTCCTGAGCAGTGAATTTCTACATAACTACCTCCTATCAGGAGAGACCTCAGGGCTGCATCTTTTGAGCGCAGTACTGAGCCTGAAAACCGTTTCCAACCCCACTTACAAGTAAAACTAGCTAAAATGTGCCTGGCTGCTGTTCACTGAAAAGGTCATTCTGGGTACATTTTTGGTATACATTTGCTTCTGCCGGGTCAGCTGAGCAGTGAATTTCTACTTAACTACCTCCTATCAGGAGAGACCTCAGGGCTGCATCTTTTGAGCGCAGTACTGAGCCTGAAAACCGTTTACAACCCCACTTACAAGTAAAACTAGCTAAAATGTGCCTGGCTGCTGTTCACTGAAAAGCTTATTCTGCATACATTTTTGGCATATATTTGCTCCTGCCGGGTCAGCTGAGCAGCAAATTTTTACTTAACTACCCCCTAATCAGGAGAGACCTCAGGGCTGCATCCTTTGAGCGCAGTACTGAGCCTGATACCCGTTTCCAACCCCACTTACAAGTAAAACTAGCTAAAATGTGCCTGGCTGCTGTTCACTGAAAAGTTCATTCTGGGTACATTTTTGGCATACATTTGCTTCTCCCGGGTCAGCTGAGCAGCGAATTTCTACTTAACTACCTCCTATCAGGAGAGACCTCAGGGCTGCATCTTTTGAGCGCAGTACTGTGCCTGATACCCGTTTCCAACCCCACTTACAAGTAAAACTAGCTAAAATGTGCCTGGCTGCTGTTCACTGAAAAGCTCATTCTGGGTACATTTTTGGCATACATTTGCTTCTCCCGGGTCAGCTGAGCAGCGAATTTCTACTTAACTACCTCCTATCAGGAGAGACCTCAGGGCTGCATCTTTTGAGCGCAGTACTGAGCCTGAAAACCATTTCCAACCCCACTTACAAGTAAAACTAGCTAAAATGTGCCTGGCTGCTGTTCACTGAAAAGGTCATTCTGGGTACATTTTTGGTATACATTTGCTTCTGCCGGGTCAGCTGAGCAGTGAATTTCTACTTAACTACCTCCTATCAGGAGAGACCTCAGGGCTGCATCTTTTGAGCGCAGTACTGAGCCTGAAAACCGTTTACAACCCCACTTACAAGTAAAACTAGCTAAAATGTGCCTGGCTGCTGTTCACTGAAAAGGTTATTCTGCATACATTTTTGGCATATATTTGCTCCTGCCGGGTCAGCTGAGCAGCAAATTTTTACTTAACTACCCCCTAATCAGGAGAGACCTCAGGGCTGCATCCTTTGAGCGCAGTACTGAGCCTGATACCCGTTTCCAACCCCACTTACAAGTAAAACTAGCTAAAATGTGCCTGGCTGCTGTTCACTGAAAAGCTCATTCTGGGTACATTTTTGGCATACATTTGCTTCTCCCGGGTCAGCTGAGCAGCGAATTTCTACTTAACTACCTCCTATCAGGAGAGACCTCAGGGCTGCATCTTTTGAGCGCAGTACTGAGCCTGAAAACCGTTTACAACCCCACTTACAAGTAAAACTAGCTAAAATGTGCCTGGCTGCTGTTCATTGAAAAGCTTATTCTGCATACATTTTTGGCATATATTTGCTCCTGCCGGGTCAGCTGAGCAGCAAATTTTTACTTAACTACCCCCTAATCAGGAGAGACCTCAGGGCTGCATCCTTTGAGCGCAGTACTGAGCCTGATACCCGTTTCCAACCCCACTTACAAGTAAAACTAGCTAAAATGTGCCTGGCTGCTGTTCACTGAAAAGCTCATTCTGGGTACATTTTTGGCATACATTTGCTTCTCCCGGGTCAGCTGAGCAGCGCATTTCTACTTAACTACCTCCTATCAGGAGAGACCTCAGGGCTGCATCTTTTGAGCGCAGTACTGAGCCTGAAAACCGTTTCCAACCCCACTTACAAGTAAAACTAGCTAAAATGTGCCTGGCTGCTGTTCACTGAAAAGGTCATTCTGGGTACATTTTTGGTATACATTTGCTTCTGCCGGGTCAGCTGAGCAGTGAATTTCTACTTAACTACCTCCTATCAGGAGAGACCTCAGGGCTGCATCTTTTGAGCGCAGTACTGAGCCTGAAAACCGTTTACAACCCCACTTACAAGTAAAACTAGCTAAAATGTGCCTGGCTGCTGTTCACTGAAAAGCTTATTCTGCATACATTTTTGGCATATATTTGCTCCTGCCGGGTCAGCTGAGCAGCAAATTTTTACTTAACTACCCCCTAATCAGGAGAGACCTCAGGGCTGCATCCTTTGAGTGCAGTACTGAGCCTGATACCCGTTTCCAACCCCACTTACAAGTAAAACTAGCTAAAATGTGCCTGGCTGCTGTTCACTGAAAAGCTCATCTGGGTACATTTTTGGCATACATTTGCTTCTCCCGGGTCAGCTGAGCAGCGAATTTCTACTTAACTACCTCCTATCAGGAGAGACCTCAGGGCTGCATCTTTTGAGCGCAGTACTGAGCCTGAAAACCTTTTCCAACCCCACTTACAAGTAAAACTAGCTAAAATGTGCCTGGCTGCTGTTCACTGAAAAGGTCATTCTGGGTACATTTTTGGTATACATTTGCTTCTGCCGGGTCAGCTGAGCAGTGAATTTCTACTTAACTACCTCCTATCAGGAGAGACCTCAGGGCTGCATCTTTTGAGCGCAGTACTGAGCCTGAAACCCATTTACAACCCCACTTACAAGTAAAACTAGCTAAAATGTGCCTGGCTGCTGTTCACTGAAAAGCTCATTCTGCATACATTTTTGGCATATATTTGCTCCTGCCGGGTCAGCTGAGCAGCGAGTTTCTACTTAACTACTTCCTATCAGGAGAGACCTCAGGGCTGCATCCTTTGAGCGCAGTACTGAGCCTGAAAAGCGTTTACAACCCCACTTACACGTAAAACTAGCTAAAATGTGCCTGGCTGCTGTTCACTGAAAAGGTCATTCTGGGTACATTTTTGGTATACATTTGCTTCTGCCGGGTCAGCTGAGCAGTGAATTTCTACTTAACTACCTCCTATCAGAAGAGACCTCATGGCTGCATCTTTTGAGCGCAGTACTGAGCCTGAAAACCGTTTCCAACCCCACTTACAAGTAAAACTAGCTAAAATGTGCCTGGCTGCTGTTCACTGAAAAGCTCATTCTGGGTACATTTTTGGCATACATTTGCTTCTCCCGGGTCAGCTGAGCAGCGAATTTCTACTTAACTACCTCCTATCAGGAGAGACCTCAGGGCTGCATCTTTTGAACGCAGTACTGAGCCTGAAAAGCGTTTACAACCCCACTTACACGTAATACTAGCTAAAATGTGCCTGGCTGCTGTTCACTGAAAAGGTCATTCTGGGTACATTTTTGGTATACATTTGCTTCTGCCGGGTCAGCTGAGCAGTGAATTTCTACTTAACTACCTCCTATCAGAAGAGACCTCATGGCTGCATCTTTTGAGCGCAGTACTGAGCCTGAAAACCGTTTCCAACCCCACTTACAAGTAAAACTAGCTAAAATGTGCCTGGCTGCTGTTCACTGAAAAGCTCATTCTGGGTACATTTTTGGCATACATTTGCTTCTCCCGGGTCAGCTGAGCAGCGAATTTCTACTTAACTACCTCCTATCAGGAGAGACCTCAGGGCTGCATCTTTTGAACGCAGTACTGAGCCTGAAAAGCGTTTACAACCCCACTTACACGTAATACTAGCTAAAATGTGCCTGGCTGCTGTTCACTGAAAAGGTCATTCTGGGTACATTTTTGGTATACATTTGCTACTCCCGGGTCAGCTGAGCAGTGAATTTCTACTTAACTACCTCCTATCAGAAGAGACCTCATGGCTGCATCTTTTGAGCGCAGTACTGAGCCTGAAAACCGTTTCCAACCCCACTTACAAGTAAAACTAGCTAAAATGTGCCTGGCTGCTGTTCACTGAAAAGCTCATTCTGGGTACATTTTTGCCATACATTTGCTTCTCCCGGGTCAGCTGAGCAGTTAATTTCTACTTAACTACCTCCTATCAGGAGAGACCTCAGGGCTGCATCTTTTGAGCGCAGTACTGAGCCTGATACCCGTTTCCAACCCCACTTACAAGTAAAACTAGCTAAAATGTGCCTGGCTGCTGTTCACTGAAAAGTTCATTCTGGGTACATTTTTGGCATACATTTGCTTCTCCCGGGTCAGCTGAGCAGCGAATTTCTACTTAACTACCTCCTATCAGGAGAGACCTCAGGGCTGCATCTTTAGAGCGCAGTACTGAGCCTGAAAACCATTTACAACCCCACTTACAAGTAAAACTGGCTAAAATGTGCCTGGCTGCTGTTCACTGAAAAGCTCATTCTGCATACATTTTTGGCAGACATTTGCTCCTGCCGGGTCAGCTGAGCAGCGTATTTCCACTTAACTACCTCCTATCAGGAGAGACCTCAGGGCTGCATCTTTTGAGCGCAGTACTGAGCCTGATACCCGTTTCCAACCCCACTTACAAGTAAAACTAGCTAAAATGTGCCTGGCTGCTGTTCATTGAAAAGCTTATTCTGCATACATTTTTGGCATATATTTGCTCCTGCCGGGTCAGCTGAGCAGCAAATTTTTACTTAACTACCCCCTAATCAGGAGAGACCTCAGGGCTGCATCCTTTGAGCGCAGTACTGAGCCTGATACCCGTTTCCAACCCCACTTACAAGTAAAACTAGCTAAAATGTGCCTGGCTGCTGTTCACTGAAAAGCTCATTCTGGGTACATTTTTGGCATACATTTGCTTCTCCCGGGTCAGCTGAGCAGCGCATTTCTACTTAACTACCTCCTATCAGGAGAGACCTCAGGGCTGCATCTTTTGAGCGCAGTACTGAGCCTGAAAACCGTTTCCAACCCCACTTACAAGTAAAACTAGCTAAAATGTGCCTGGCTGCTGTTCACTGAAAAGGTCATTCTGGGTACATTTTTGGTATACATTTGCTTCTGCCGGGTCAGCTGAGCAGTGAATTTCTACTTAACTACCTCCTATCAGGAGAGACCTCAGGGCTGCATCTTTTGAGCGCAGTACTGAGCCTGAAAACCGTTTACAACCCCACTTACAAGTAAAACTAGCTAAAATGTGCCTGGCTGCTGTTCACTGAAAAGCTTATTCTGCATACATTTTTGGCATATATTTGCTCCTGCCGGGTCAGCTGAGCAGCAAATTTTTACTTAACTACCCCCTAATCAGGAGAGACCTCAGGGCTGCATCCTTTGAGTGCAGTACTGAGCCTGATACCCGTTTCCAACCCCACTTACAAGTAAAACTAGCTAAAATGTGCCTGGCTGCTGTTCACTGAAAAGCTCATCTGGGTACATTTTTGGCATACATTTGCTTCTCCCGGGTCAGCTGAGCAGCGAATTTCTACTTAACTACCTCCTATCAGGAGAGACCTCAGGGCTGCATCTTTTGAGCGCAGTACTGAGCCTGAAAACCTTTTCCAACCCCACTTACAAGTAAAACTAGCTAAAATGTGCCTGGCTGCTGTTCACTGAAAAGGTCATTCTGGGTACATTTTTGGTATACATTTGCTTCTGCCGGGTCAGCTGAGCAGTGAATTTCTACTTAACTACCTCCTATCAGGAGAGACCTCAGGGCTGCATCTTTTGAGCGCAGTACTGAGCCTGAAACCCATTTACAACCCCACTTACAAGTAAAACTAGCTAAAATGTGCCTGGCTGCTGTTCACTGAAAAGCTCATTCTGCATACATTTTTGGCATATATTTGCTCCTGCCGGGTCAGCTGAGCAGCGAGTTTCTACTTAACTACTTCCTATCAGGAGAGACCTCAGGGCTGCATCCTTTGAGCGCAGTACTGAGCCTGAAAAGCGTTTACAACCCCACTTACACGTAAAACTAGCTAAAATGTGCCTGGCTGCTGTTCACTGAAAAGGTCATTCTGGGTACATTTTTGGTATACATTTGCTTCTGCCGGGTCAGCTGAGCAGTGAATTTCTACTTAACTACCTCCTATCAGAAGAGACCTCATGGCTGCATCTTTTGAGCGCAGTACTGAGCCTGAAAACCGTTTCCAACCCCACTTACAAGTAAAACTAGCTAAAATGTGCCTGGCTGCTGTTCACTGAAAAGCTCATTCTGGGTACATTTTTGGCATACATTTGCTTCTCCCGGGTCAGCTGAGCAGCGAATTTCTACTTAACTACCTCCTATCAGGAGAGACCTCAGGGCTGCATCTTTTGAACGCAGTACTGAGCCTGAAAAGCGTTTACAACCCCACTTACACGTAATACTAGCTAAAATGTGCCTGGCTGCTGTTCACTGAAAAGGTCATTCTGGGTACATTTTTGGTATACATTTGCTACTCCCGGGTCAGCTGAGCAGTGAATTTCTACTTAACTACCTCCTATCAGAAGAGACCTCATGGCTGCATCTTTTGAGCGCAGTACTGAGCCTGAAAACCGTTTCCAACCCCACTTACAAGTAAAACTAGCTAAAATGTGCCTGGCTGCTGTTCACTGAAAAGCTCATTCTGGGTACATTTTTGCCATACATTTGCTTCTCCCGGGTCAGCTGAGCAGTTAATTTCTACTTAACTACCTCCTATCAGGAGAGACCTCAGGGCTGCATCTTTTGAGCGCAGTACTGAGCCTGATACCCGTTTCCAACCCCACTTACAAGTAAAACTAGCTAAAATGTGCCTGGCTGCTGTTCACTGAAAAGTTCATTCTGGGTACATTTTTGGCATACATTTGCTTCTCCCGGGTCAGCTGAGCAGCGAATTTCTACTTAACTACCTCCTATCAGGAGAGACCTCAGGGCTGCATCTTTAGAGCGCAGTACTGAGCCTGAAAACCATTTACAACCCCACTTACAAGTAAAACTGGCTAAAATGTGCCTGGCTGCTGTTCACTGAAAAGCTCATTCTGCATACATTTTTGGCAGACATTTGCTCCTGCCGGGTCAGCTGAGCAGCGTATTTCCACTTAACTACCTCCTATCAGGAGAGACCTCAGGGCTGCATCTTTTGAGCGCAGTACTGAGCCTGATACCCGTTTCCAACCCCACTTACAAGTAAAACTAGCTAAAATGTGCCTGGCTGCTGTTCACTAAAAAGCTCATTCTGTGTACATTTTTGGCATACATTTGCTTCTCCCGGGTCAGCTGAGCAGCGAATTTCTACTTAACTACCTCCTATCAGGAGAGACCTCAGGGCTGCATCTTTTGAGCGCAGTACTGAGCCTGAAAACCATTTACAAACCCACTTACACAAGTAAAACTAGCTAAAATGTGCCTGGCTGCTGTTCACTGAAAAGCTTATTCTGCATACATTTTTGGCATATATTTGCTCCTGCCGGGTCAGCTGAGCAGCAAATTTTTACTTAACTACCCCCTAATCAGGAGAGACCTCAGGGCTGCATCCTTTGAGCGCAGTACTGAGCCTGATACCCGTTTCCAACCCCACTTACAAGTAAAACTAGCTAAAATGTGCCTGGCTGCTTTCACTGAAAAGCTCATTCTGGGTACATTTTTGGCATACATTTGCTTCTCCCGGGTCAGCTGAGCAGCGAGTTTCTACTTAACTACCTCCTATCAGGAGAGACCTCAGGGCTGCATCCTTTGCGCGCAGTACTGAGCCTGAATTAGCGTTTACAACCCCACTTACAAGTAAACTAGCTAAAACGTGCCTGGCTGCTGTTCACTGAAAAGCTCATTCTGGGTACATTTTTGGTATACATTTGCTTCTGCCGGGTCAGCTGAGCAGTGAATTTCTACTTAACTACCTCCTATCAGGAGAGACCTCAGGGCTGCATCTTTTGAGCGCAGTACTGAGCCTGAAAACCGTTTACAACCCCACTTACAAGTAAAACTAGCTAAAATGTGCCTGGCTGCTGTTCACTGAAAAGCTTATTCTGCATACATTTTTGGCATATATTTGCTCCTGCCGGGTCAGCTGAGCAGCACATTTTTACTTAACTACCCCCTAATCAGGAGAGACCTCAGGGCTGCATCCTTTGAGCGCAGTACTGAGCCTGATACCCGTTTCCAACCCCACTTGCAAGTAAAACTAGCTAAAATGTGCCTGGCTGCTGTTCACTGAAAAGCTCATTCTGGGTACATTTTTGGCATACATTTGCTTCTCCCGGGTCAGCTGAGCAGCGAATTTCTACTTAACTACCTCCTATCAGGAGAGACCTCAGGGCTGCATCTTTTGAGCGCAGTACTGAGCCTGAAAACCGTTTCCAACCCCACCTACAAGTAAAACTAGCTAAAATGTGCCTGGCTGCTGTTCACTGAAAAGGTCATTCTGGGTACATTTTTGGTATACATTTGCTTCTGCCGGGTCAGCTGAGCAGTGAATTTCTACTTAACTACCTCCTATCAGGAGAGACCTCAGGGCTGCATCTTTTGAGCGCAGTACTGAGCCTGAAAACCGTTTACAACCCCACTTACAAGTAAAACTAGCTAAAATGTGCCTGGCTGCTGTTCACTGAAAAGCTTATTTTGCATACATTTTTGGCATATATTTGCTCCTGCCGGGTCAGCTGAGCAGCAAATTTTTACTTAACTACCCCCTAATCAGGAGAGACCTCAGGGCTGCATCCTTTGAGCGCAGTACTGAGCCTGATACCCGTTTCCAACCCCACTTGCAAGTAAAACTAGCTAAAATGTGCCTGGCTGCTGTTCACTGAAAAGCTCATTCTGGGTACATTTTTGGCATACATTTGCTTCTCCCGGGTCAGCTGAGCAGCGAATTTCTACTTAACTACCTCCTATCAGGAGAGACCTCAGGGCTGCATCTTTTGAGCGCAGTACTGAGCCTGAAAACCGTTTCCAACCCCACTTACAAGTAAAACTAGATAAAATGTGCCTGGCTGCTGTTCACTGAAAAGGTCATCTGGGTACATTTTTGGTATACATTTGCTTCTGCCGGGTCAGCTGAGCAGTGAATTTCTACTTAACTACCTCCTATCAGGAGAGACCCCAGGGCTGCATCTTTTGAGCGCAGTACTGAGCCTGAAACCCATTTACAACCCCACTTACAAGTAAAACTAGCTAAAATGTGCCTGGCTGCTGTTCACTGAAAAGCTCATCCTGCATACATTTTGGCATATATTTGCTCCTGCCGGGTCAGCTGAGCAGCGAGTTTCTACTTAACTACTTCCTATCAGGAGAGACCTCAGGGCTGCATCCTTTGAGCGCAGTACTGAGCCTGAAAAGCGTTTACAACCCCACTTACACGTAAAACTAGCTAAAATGTGCCTGGCTGCTGTTCACTGAAAAGGTCATTCTGGGTACATTTTGGTATACATTTGCTTCTGCCGGGTCAGCTGAGCAGTGAATTTCTACTTAACTAACTCCTATCAGAAGAGACCTCATGGCTGCATCTTTTGAGCGCAGTACTGAGCCTGAAAACCGTTTCCAACCCTCTTACAAGTAAAACTAGCTAAAATGTGCCTGGCTGCTGTTCACTGAAAAGCTCATTCTGAGTACATTTTTGGCATACATTTGCTTCTCCCGGGTCAGCTGAGCAGCGAATTTCTACTTAACTACCTCCTATCAGGAGAGACCTCAGGGCTGCATCTTTTGAGCGCAGTACTGAGCGTGAAAACCATTTACAAACCCACTTACACAAGTAAAACTAGCTAAAATGTGCCTGGCTGCTGTTCACTGAAAAGCTTATTCTGCATACATTTTTGGCATATATTTGCTCCTGCCGGGTCAGCTGAGCAGCAAATTTTTACTTAACTACCCCCTAATCAGGAGAGACCTCAGGGCTGCATCCTTTGAGCGCAGTACTGAGCCTGATACCCGTTTCCAACCCCACTTACAAGTAAAACTAGCTAAAATGTGCCTGGCTGCTTTCACTGAAAAGCTCATTCTGGGTACATTTTTGGCATACATTTGCTTCTCCCGGGTCAGCTGAGCAGCGAGTTTCTACTTAACTACCTCCTATCAGGAGAGACCTCAGGGCTGCATCCTTTGCGCGCAGTACTGAGCCTGAATTAGCGTTTACAACCCCACTTACAAGTAAACTAGCTAAAACGTGCCTGGCTGCTGTTCACTGAAAAGCTCATTCTGGGTACATTTTTGGTATACATTTGCTTCTGCCGGGTCAGCTGAGCAGTGAATTTCTACTTAACTACCTCCTATCAGGAGAGACCTCAGGGCTGCATCTTTTGAGCGCAGTACTGAGCCTGAAAACCGTTTACAACCCCACTTACAAGTAAAACTAGCTAAAATGTGCCTGGCTGCTGTTCACTGAAAAGCTTATTCTGCATACATTTTTGGCATATATTTGCTCCTGCCGGGTCAGCTGAGCAGCAAATTTTTACTTAACTACCCCCTAATCAGGAGAGACCTCAGGGCTGCATCCTTTGAGCGCAGTACTGAGCCTGATACCCGTTTCCAACCCCACTTGCAAGTAAAACTAGCTAAAATGTGCCTGGCTGCTGTTCACTGAAAAGCTCATTCTGGGTACATTTTTGGCATACATTTGCTTCTCCCGGGTCAGCTGAGCAGCGAATTTCTACTTAACTACCTCCTATCAGGAGAGACCTCAGGGCTGCATCTTTTGAGCGCAGTACTGAGCCTGAAAACCGTTTCCAACCCCACTTACAAGTAAAACTAGCTAAAATGTGCCTGGCTGCTGTTCACTGAAAAGGTCATTCTGGGTACATTTTTGGTATACATTTGCTTCTGCCGGGTCATCTGAGCAGTGAATTTCTACTTAACTACCTCCTATCAGGAGAGACCTCAGGCTGCATCTTTTGAGCGCAGTACTGAGCCTGAAAACCGTTTACAACCCCACTTACAAGTAAAACTAGCTAAAATGTGCCTGGCTGCTGTTCACTGAAAAGCTTATTTTGCATACATTTTTGGCATATATTTGCTCCTGCCGGGTCAGCTGAGCAGCAAATTTTTACTTAACTACCCCCTAATCAGGAGAGACCTCAGGGCTGCATCCTTTGAGCGCAGTACTGAGCCTGATACCCGTTTCCAACCCCACTTGCAAGTAAAACTAGCTAAAATGTGCCTGGCTGCTGTTCACTGAAAAGCTCATTCTGGGTACATTTTTGGCATACATTTGCTTCTCCCGGGTCAGCTGAGCAGCGAATTTCTACTTAACTACCTCCTATCAGGAGAGACCTCAGGGCTGCATCTTTTGAGCGCAGTACTGAGCCTGAAAACCGTTTCCAACCCCACTTACAAGTAAAACTAGCTAAAATGTGCCTGGCTGCTGTTCACTGAAAAGGTCATCTGGGTACATTTTTGGTATACATTTGCTTCTGCCGGGTCAGCTGAGCAGTGAATTTCTACTTAACTACCTCCTATCAGGAGAGACCCCAGGGCTGCATCTTTTGAGCGCAGTACTGAGCCTGAAAAGCGTTTACAACCCCACTTACACGTAAAACTAGCTAAAATGTGCCTGGCTGCTGTTCACTGAAAAGGTCATTCTGGGTACATTTTGGTATACATTTGCTTCTGCCGGGTCAGCTGAGCAGTGAATTTCTACTTAACTAACTCCTATCAGAAGAGACCTCATGGCTGCATCTTTTGAGCGCAGTACTGAGCCTGAAAACCGTTTCCAACCCCACTTACAAGTAAAACTAGCTAAAATGTGCCTGGCTGCTGTTCACTGAAAAGCTCATTCTGGGTACATTTTTGGCATACATTTGCTTCTCCCGGGTCAGCTGAGCAGCGAATTTCTACTTAACTACCTCCTATCAGGAGAGACCTCAGGGCTGCATCTTTTGAACGCAGTACTGAGCCTGAAAACCATTTACAACCCCACTTACAAGTAAAACTAGCTAAAATGTGCCTGGCTGCTGTTCACTGAAAAGCTCATTCTGCATACATTTTTGGCATAATTTGGTCTTGCCGAGTCAGCTGAGCAGCGAGTTTCTACTTAACTACCTCCTATCAGGAGAGACCTCAGGGCTGCATCCTTTGCACGCAGTACTGAGCCTGAATTAGCGTTTACAACCCCACTTACAAGTAAACTAGCTAAAACGTGCCTGGCTGCTGTTCACTGAAAAGCTCTTTCTGGGTACATTTTTGGTATACATTTGCTTCTGCCGGGTCAGCTGAGTAGTGAATTTCTACTTAACTACCTCCTATCAGGAGAGACCTCAGGTCTGTATCTTTTGAGCGCAGTACTGAGCTTGAAAACCGTTTACAACCCCACTTACAAGTAAAACTAGCTAAAATGTGCCTGGCTGCTGTTCACTGAAAAGCTAATTCTGCATACATTTTTGGCATATATTTGCTCCTGCCGGGTCAGCTGAGCAGCGAATTTTTACTTAACTACCCCCTAATCAGGAGAGACCTCAGGGATGCATCCTTTGAGCGCAGTACTGAGCCTGAAAAGCGTTTACAACCCCACTTACAAGTAAAACTAGCTAAAATGTGCCTGGCTGCTGTTCACTGAAAAGGTCATTCTGGGTACTTTTTGGTATACATTTGCTTCTGCCGGGTCAGCTGAGCAGTGAATTTCTACTTAACTACCTCCTATCAGGAGAGAACTCAGGGCTGCGTCTTTTGAGCGCAGTACTGAGCCTGAAAACCGTTTCCAACCCCACTTACAGGTAAAACTAGCTAAAATGTGCCTGGCTGCTGTTCACTGAAAAGCTCATTCTGGGTACATTTTTGGTATACATGTGCTTCTGCCGGGTCTCCTGAGCAGTGAATTTCTACATAACTACCTCCTATCAGGAGAGACCTCAGGGCTGCATCTTTTGAGCGCAGTACTGAGCCTGAAAACCGTTTCCAACCCCACTTACAAGTAAAACTAGCTAAAATGTGCCTGGCTGCTGTTCACTGAAAAGGTCATTCTGGGTACATTTTTGGTATACATTTGCTTCTGCCGGGTCAGCTGAGCAGTGAATTTCTACTTAACTACCTCCTATCAGGAGAGACCTCAGGGCTGCATCTTTTGAGCGCAGTACTGAGCCTGAAAACCGTTTACAACCCCACTTACAAGTAAAACTAGCTAAAATGTGCCTGGCTGCTGTTCACTGAAAAGCTTATTCTGCATACATTTTTGGCATATATTTGCTCCTGCCGGGTCAGCTGAGCAGCAAATTTTTACTTAACTACCCCCTAATCAGGAGAGACCTCAGGGCTGCATCCTTTGAGCGCAGTACTGAGCCTGATACCCGTTTCCAACCCCACTTACAAGTAAAACTAGCTAAAATGTGCCTGGCTGCTGTTCACTGAAAAGCTCATTCTGGGTACATTTTTGGCATACATTTGCTTCTCCCGGGTCAGCTGAGCAGCGAATTTCTACTTAACTACCTCCTATCAGGAGAGACCTCAGGGCTGCATCTTTTGAGCGCAGTACTGTGCCTGAAAACCGTTTACAACCCCACTTACAAGTAAAACTAGCTAAAATGTGCCTGGCTGCTGTTCACTGAAAAGCTTATTCTGCATACATTTTTGGCATATATTTGCTCCTGCCGGGTCAGCTGAGCAGCAAATTTTTACTTAACTACCCCCTAATCAGGAGAGACCTCAGGGCTGCATCCTTTGAGCGCAGTACTGAGCCTGATACCCGTTTCCAACCCCACTTACAAGTAAAACTAGCTAAAATGTGCCTGGCTGCTGTTCACTGAAAAGCTCATTCTGGGTACATTTTTGGCATACATTTGCTTCTCCCGGGTCAGCTGAGCAGCGAATTTCTACTTAACTACCTCCTATCAGGAGAGACCTCAGGGCTGCATCTTTTGAGCGCAGTACTGAGCCTGAAAACCGTTTCCAACCCCACTTACAAGTAAAACTAGCTAAAATGTGCCTGGCTGCTGTTCACTGAAAAGGTCATTCTGGGTAATTTTTTTGGTATTCATTTGCTTCTGCCGGGTCAGCTGAGCAGTGAATTTCTACTTAACTACCTCCTATCAGGAGAGACCTCAGGGCTGCATCTTTTGAGCGCAGTACTGAGCCTGAAAACCGTTTACAACCCCACTTACAAGTAAAACTAGCTAAAATGTGCCTGGCTGCTGTTCACTGAAAAGCTTATTCTGCATACATTTTTGGCATATATTTGCTCCTGCCGGGTCAGCTGAGCAGCAAATTTTTACTTAACTACCCCCTAATCAGGAGAGACCTCAGGGCTGCATCCTTTGAGCGCAGTACTGAGCCTGATACCCGTTTCCAACCCCACTTACAAGTAAAACTAGCTAAAATGTGCCTGGCTGCTGTTCACTGAAAAGCTCATTCTGGGTACATTTTTGGCATACATTTGCTTCTCCCGGGTCAGCTGAGCAGCGAATTTCTACTTAACTACCTCCTATCAGGAGAGACCTCAGGGCTGCATCTTTTGAGCGCAGTACTGAGCCTGAAAACCGTTTACAACCCCACTTACAAGTAAAACTAGCTAAAATGTGCCTGGCTGCTGTTCATTGAAAAGCTTATTCTGCATACATTTTTGGCATATATTTGCTCCTGCCGGGTCAGCTGAGCAGCAAATTTTTACTTAACTACCCCCTAATCAGGAGAGACCTCAGGGCTGCATCCTTTGAGCGCAGTACTGAGCCTGATACCCGTTTCCAACCCCACTTACAAGTAAAACTAGCTAAAATGTGCCTGGCTGCTGTTCACTGAAAAGCTCATTCTGGGTACATTTTTGGCATACATTTGCTTCTCCCGGGTCAGCTGAGCGCCGAATTTCTACTTAACTACCTCCTATCAGGAGAGACCTCAGGGCTGCATCTTGTGAGCGCAGTACTGAGCCTGAAAACCGTTTCCAACCCCACTTACAAGTAAAACTAGCTAAAATGTGCCTGGCTGCTGTTCACTGAAAAGGTCATTCTGGGTACATTTTTGGTATACATTTGCTTCTGCCGGGTCAGCTGAGCAGTGAATTTCTACTTAACTACCTCCTATCAGGAGAGACCTCAGGGCTGCATCTTTTGAGCGCAGTACTGAGCCTGAAAACCGTTTACAACCCCACTTACAAGTAAAACTAGCTAAAATGTGCCTGGCTGCTGTTCACTGAAAAGCTTATTCTGCATACATTTTTGGCATATATTTGCTCCTGCCGGGTCAGCTGAGCAGCAAATTTTTACTTAACTACCCCCTAATCAGGAGAGACCTCAGGGCTGCATCCTTTGAGTGCAGTACTGAGCCTGATACCCGTTTCCAACCCCACTTACAAGTAAAACTAGCTAAAATGTGCCTGGCTGCTGTTCACTGAAAAGCTCATCTGGGTACATTTTTGGCATACATTTGCTTCTCCCGGGTCAGCTGAGCAGCGAATTTCTACTTAACTACCTCCTATCAGGAGAGACCTCAGGGCTGCATCTTTTGAGCGCAGTACTGAGCCTGAAAACCTTTTCCAACCCCACTTACAAGTAAAACTAGCTAAAATGTGCCTGGCTGCTGTTCACTGAAAAGGTCATTCTGGGTACATTTTTGGTATACATTTGCTTCTGCCGGGTCAGCTGAGCAGTGAATTTCTACTTAACTACCTCCTATCAGGAGAGACCTCAGGGCTGCATCTTTTGAGCGCAGTACTGAGCCTGAAACCCATTTACAACCCCACTTACAAGTAAAACTAGCTAAAATGTGCCTGGCTGCTGTTCACTGAAAAGCTCATTCTGCATACATTTTTGGCATATATTTGCTCCTGCCGGGTCAGCTGAGCAGCGAGTTTCTACTTAACTACTTCCTATCAGGAGAGACCTCAGGGCTGCATCCTTTGAGCGCAGTACTGAGCCTGAAAAGCGTTTACAACCCCACTTACACGTAAAACTAGCTAAAATGTGCCTGGCTGCTGTTCACTGAAAAGGTCATTCTGGGTACATTTTTGGTATACATTTGCTTCTGCCGGGTCAGCTGAGCAGTGAATTTCTACTTAACTACCTCCTATCAGAAGAGACCTCATGGCTTCATCTTTTGAGCGCAGTACTGAGCCTGAAAACCGTTTCCAACCCCACTTACAAGTAAAACTAGCTAAAATGTGCCTGGCTGCTGTTCACTGAAAAGCTCATTCTGGGTACATTTTTGGCATACATTTGCTTCTCCCGGGTCAGCTGAGCAGCGAATTTCTACTTAACTACCTCCTATCAGGAGAGACCTCAGGGCTGCATCTTTTGAACGCAGTACTGAGCCTGAAAAGCGTTTACAACCCCACTTACACATAATACTAGCTAAAATGTGCCTGGCTGCTGTTCACTGAAAAGTTCATTCTGGGTACATTTTTGGCATACATTTGCTTCTCCCGGGTCAGCTGAGCAGCGAATTTCTACTTAACTACCTCCTATCAGGAGAGACCTCAGGGCTGCATCTTTAGAGCGCAGTACTGAGCCTGAAAACCATTTACAACCCCACTTACAAGTAAAACTGGCTAAAATGTGCCTGGCTGCTGTTCACTGAAAAGCTCATTCTGCATACATTTTTGGCAGACATTTGCTCCTGCCGGGTCAGCTGAGCAGCGTATTTCCACTTAACTACCTCCTATCAGGAGAGACCTCAGGGCTGCATCTTTTGAGCGCAGTACTGAGCCTGATACCCGTTTCCAACCCCACTTACAAGTAAAACTAGCTAAAATGTGCCTGGCTGCTGTTCACTAAAAAGCTCATTCTGTGTACATTTTTGGCATACATTTGCTTCTCCCGGGTCAGCTGAGCAGCGAATTTCTACTTAACTACCTCCTATCAGGAGAGACCTCAGGGCTGCATCTTTTGAGCGCAGTACTGAGCCTGAAAACCATTTACAAACCCACTTACACAAGTAAAACTAGCTAAAATGTGCCTGGCTGCTGTTCACTGAAAAGCTTATTCTGCATACATTTTTGGCATATATTTGCTCCTGCCGGGTCAGCTGAGCAGCAAATTTTTACTTAACTACCCCCTAATCAGGAGAGACCTCAGGGCTGCATCCTTTGAGTGCAGTACTGAGCCTGATACCCGTTTCCAACCCCACTTACAAGTAAAACTAGCTAAAATGTGCCTGGCTGCTTTCACTGAAAAGCTCATTCTGGGTACATTTTTGGCATACATTTGCTTCTCCCGGGTCAGCTGAGCAGCGAGTTTCTACTTAACTACCTCCTATCAGGAGAGACCTCAGGGCTGCATCCTTTGCGCGCAGTACTGAGCCTGAATTAGCGTTTACAACCCCACTTACAAGTAAACTAGCTAAAACGTGCCTGGCTGCTGTTCACTGAAAAGCTCATTCTGGGTACATTTTTGGTATACATTTTCTTCTGCCGGGTCAGCTGAGCAGTGAATTTCTACTTAACTACCTCCTATCAGGAGAGACCTCAGGGCTGCATCTTTTGAGCGCAGTACTGAGCCTGAAAACCGTTTACAACCCCACTTACAAGTAAAACTAGCTAAAATGTGCCTGGCTGCTGTTCACTGAAAAGCTTATTCTGCATACATTTTTGGCATATATTTGCTCCTGCCGGGTCAGCTGAGCAGCAAATTTTTACTTAACTACCCCCTAATCAGGAGAGACCTCAGGGCTGCATCCTTTGAGCGCAGTACTGAGCCTGATACCCGTTTCCAACCCCACTTGCAAGTAAAACTAGCTAAAATGTGCCTGGCTGCTGTTCACTGAAAAGCTCATTCTGGGTACATTTTTGGCATACATTTGCTTCTCCCGGGTCAGCTGAGCAGCGAATTTCTACTTAACTACCTCCTATCAGGAGAGACCTCAGGGCTGCATCTTTTGAGCGCAGTACTGAGCCTGAAAACCGTTTCCAACCCCACCTACAAGTAAAACTAGCTAAAATGTGCCTGGCTACTGTTCACTGAAAAGGTCATTCTGGGTACATTTTTGGTATACATTTGCTTCTGCCGGGTCAGCTGAGCAGTGAATTTCTACTTAACTACCTCCTATCAGGAGAGACCTCAGGGCTGCATCTTTTGAGCGCAGTACTGAGCCTGAAAACCGTTTACAACCCCACTTACAAGTAAAACTAGCTAAAATGTGTCTGGCTGCTGTTCACTGAAAAGCTTATTTTGCATACATTTTTGGCATATATTTGCTCCTGCCGGGTCAGCTGAGCAGCAAATTTTTACTTAACTACCCCCTAATCAGGAGAGACCTCAGGGCTGCATCCTTTGAGCGCAGTACTGAGCCTGATACCCGTTTCCAACCCCACTTGCAAGTAAAACTAGCTAAAATGTGCCTGGCTGCTGTTCACTGAAAAGCTCATTCTGGGTACATTTTTGGCATACATTTGCTTCTCCTGGGTCAGCTGAGCAGCAAATTTCTACTTAACTACCTCCTATCAGGAGAGACCTCAGGGCTGCATCTTTTGAGCGCAGTACTGAGCCTGAAAACCGTTTTCAACCCCACTTACAAGTAAAACTAGATAAAATGTGCCTGGCTGCTGTTCACTGAAAAGGTCATCTGGGTACATTTTTGGTATACATTTGCTTCTGCCGGGTCAGCTGAGCAGTGAATTTCTACTTAACTACCTCCTATCAGGAGAGACCCCAGGGCTGCATCTTTTGAGCGCAGTACTGAGCCTGAAAACCATTTACAACCCCACTTACAAGTAAAACTAGCTAAAATGTGCCTGGCTGCTGTTCACTGAAAAGCTCATCCTGCATACATTTTTGGCATATATTTGCTCCTGCCGGGTCAGCTGAGCAGCGAGTTTCTACTTAACTACTTCCTATCAGGAGAGACCTCAGGGCTGCATCCTTTGAGCGCAGTACTGAGCCTGAAAAGCGTTTACAACCCCACTTACACGTAAAACTAGCTAAAATGTGCCTGGCTGCTGTTCACTGAAAAGGTCATTCTGGGTACATTTTGGTATACATTTGCTTCTGCCGGGTCAGCTGAGCAGTGAATTTCTACTTAACTAACTCCTATCAGAAGAGACCTCATGGCTGCATCTTTTGAGCGCAGTACTGAGCCTGAAAACCGTTTCCAACCCCACTTACAAGTAAAACTAGCTAAAATGTGCCTGGCTGCTGTTCACTGAAAAGCTCATTCTGGGTACATTTTTGGCATACATTTGCTTCTCCCGGGTCAGCTGAGCAGCGAATTTCTACTTAACTACCTCCTATCAGGAGAGACCTCAGGGCTGCATCTTTTGAGCGCAGTACTGAGCCTGAAAACCATTTACAAACCCACTTACACAAGTAAAACTAGCTAAAATGTGCCTGGCTGCTGTTCACTGAAAAGCTTATTCTGCATACATTTTTGGCATATATTTGCTCCTGCCGGGTCAGCTGAGCAGCAAATTTTTACTTAACTAGCCCCTAATCAGGAGAGACCTCAGGGCTGCATCCTTTGAGCGCAGTACTGAGCCTGATACCCGTTTCCAACCCCACTTACAAGTAAAACTAGCTAAAATGTGCCTGGCTGCTTTCACTGAAAAGCTCATTCTGGGTACATTTTTGGCATACATTTGCTTCTCCCGGGTCAGCTGAGCAGCGAGTTTCTACTTAACTACCTCCTATCAGGAGAGACCTCAGGGCTGCATCCTTTGCGCGCAGTACTGAGCCTGAATTAGCGTTTACAACCCCACTTACAAGTAAACTAGCTAAAACGTGCCTGGCTGCTGTTCACTGAAAAGCTCATTCTGGGTACATTTTTGGTATACATTTGCTTCTGCCGGGTCAGCTGAGCAGTGAATTTCTACTTAACTACCTCCTATCAGGAGAGACCTCAGGGCTGCATCTTTTGAGTGCAGTACTGAGCCTGAAAACCGTTTACAACCCCACTTACAAGTAAAACTAGCTAAAATGTGCCTGGCTGCTGTTCACTGAAAAGCTTATTCTGCATACATTTTTGGCATATATTTGCTCCTGCCGGGTCAGCTGAGCAGCAAATTTTTACTTAACTACCCCCTAATCAGGAGAGACCTCAGGGCTGCATCCTTTGAGCGCAGTACTGAGCCTGATACCCGTTTCCAACCCCACTTGCAAGTAAAACTAGCTAAAATGTGCCTGGCTGCTGTTCACTGAAAAGCTCATTCTGGGTACATTTTTGGCATACATTTGCTTCTCCCGGGTCAGCTGAGCAGCGAATTTCTACTTAACTACCTCCTATCAGGAGAGACCTCAGGGCTGCATCTTTTGAGCGCAGTACTGAGCCTAAAAACCGTTTCCAACCCCACTTACAAGTAAAACTAGCTAAAATGTGCCTGGCTGCTGTTCACTGAAAACGTCATTCTGGGTACATTTTTGGTATACATTTGCTTCTGCCGGGTCAGCTGAGCAGTGAATTTCTACTTAACTACCTCCTATCAGGAGAGACCTCAGGGCTGCATCTTTTGAGCGCAGTACTGAGCCTGAAAACCGTTTACAACCCCACTTACAAGTAAAACTAGCTAAAATGTGCCTGGCTGCTGTTCACTGAAAAGCTTATTTTGCATACATTTTTGGCATATATTTGCTCCTGCCGGGTCAGCTGAGCAGCAAATTTTTACTTAACTACCCCCTAATCAGGAGAGACCTCAGGGCTGCATCCTTTGAGCGCAGTACTGAGCCTGATACCCGTTTCCAACCCCACTTGCAAGTAAAACTAGCTAAAATGTGCCTGGCTGCTGTTCACTGAAAAGCTCATTCTGGGTACATTTTTGGCATACATTTGCTTCTCCCGGGTCAGCTGAGCAGCGAATTTCTACTTAACTACCTCCTATCAGGAGAGACCTCAGGGCTGCATCTTTTGAGCGCAGTACTGAGCCTGAAAACCGTTTCCAACCCCACTTACAAGTAAAACTAGCTAAAATGTGCCTGGCTGCTGTTCACTGAAAAGGTCATCTGGGTACATTTTTGGTATACATTTGCTTCTGCCGGGTCAGCTGAGCAGTGAATTTCTACTTAACTACCTCCTATCAGGAGAGACCCCAGGGCTGCATCTTTTGAGCGCAGTACTGAGCCTGAAAACCATTTACAACCCCACTTACAAGTAAAACTAGCTAAAATGTGCCTGGCTGCTGTTCACTGAAAAGCTCATCCTGCATACATTTTTGGCATATATTTGCTCCTGCCGGGTCAGCTGAGCAGCGAGTTTCTACTTAACTACTTCCTATCAGGAGAGACCTCAGGGCTGCATCCTTTGAGCGCAGTACTGAGCCTGAAAAGCGTTTACAACCCCACTTACACGTAAAACTAGCTAAAATGTGCCTGGCTGCTGTTCACTGAAAAGGTCATTCTGGGTACATTTTGGTATACATTTGCTTCTGCCGGGTCAGCTGAGCAGTGAATTTCTACTTAACTAACTCCTATCAGAAGAGACCTCATGGCTGCATCTTTTGAGCGCAGTACTGAGCCTGACAACCGTTTCCAACCCCACTTACAAGTAAAACTAGCTAAAATGTGCCTGGCTGCTGTTCACTGAAAAGCTCATTCTGGGTACATTTTTGGCATACATTTGCTTCTCCCGGGTCAGCTGAGCAGCGAATTTCTACTTAACTACCTCCTATCAGGAGAGACCTCAGGGCTGCATCTTTTGAACGCAGTACTGAGCCTGAAAAGCGTTTACAACCCCACTTACACATAATACTAGCTAAAATGTGCCTGGCTGCTGTTCACTGAAAAGGTCATTCTGGGTACATTTTTGGTATACATTTGCTACTCCCGGGTCAGCTGAGCAGTGAATTTCTACTTAACTACCTCCTATCAGAAGAGACCTCATGGCTGCATCTTTTGAGCGCAGTACTGAGCCTGAAAACCGTTTCCAACCCCACTTACAAGTAAAACTAGCTAAAATGTGCCTGGCTGCTGTTCACTGAAAAGCTCATTCTGGGTACATTTTTGCCATACGTTTGCTTCTCCCGGGTCAGCTGAGCAGTTAATTTCTACTTAACTACCTCCTATCAGGAGAGACCTCAGGGCTGCATCTTTTGAGCGCAGTACTGAGCCTGATACCCGTTTCCAACCCCACTTACAAGTAAAACTAGCTAAAATGTGCCTGGCTGCTGTTCACTGAAAAGTTCATTCTGGGTACATTTTTGGCATACATTTGCTTCTCCCGGGTCAGCTGAGCAGCGAATTTCTACTTAACTACCTCCTATCAGGAGAGACCTCAGGGCTGCATCTTTAGAGCGCAGTACTGAGCCTGAAAACCATTTACAACCCCACTTACAAGTAAAACTGGCTAAAATGTGCCTGGCTGCTGTTCACTGAAAAGCTTATTCTGCATACATTTTTGGCAGACATTTGCTCCTGCCGGGTCAGCTGAGCAGCGTATTTCCACTTAACTACCTCCTATCAGGAGAGACCTCAGGGCTGCATCTTTTGAGCGCAGTACTGAGCCTGATACCCGTTTCCAACCCCACTTACAAGTAAAACTAGCTAAAATGTGCCTGGCTGCTGTTCACTAAAAAGCTCATTCTGTGTACATTTTGGCATACATTTGCTTCTCCCGGGTCAGCTGAGCAGCGAATTTCTACTTAACTACCTCCTATCAGGAGAGACCTCAGGGCTGCATCTTTTGAGCGCAGTACTGAGCCTGAAAACCATTTACAAACCCACTTACACAAGTAAAACTAGCTAAAATGTGCCTGGCTGCTGTTCACTGAAAAGCTTATTCTGCATACATTTTTGGCATATATTTGCTCCTGCCGGGTCAGCTGAGCAGCAAATTTTTACTTAACTACCCCCTAATCAGGAGAGACCTCAGGGCTGCATCCTTTGAGTGCAGTACTGAGCCTGATACCCGTTTCCAACCCCACTTACAAGTAAAACTAGCTAAAATGTGCCTGGCTGCTTTCACTGAAAAGCTCATTCTGGGTACATTTTTGGCATACATTTGCTTCTCCCGGGTCAGCTGAGCAGCGAGTTTCTACTTAACTACCTCCTATCAGGAGAGACCTCAGGGCTGCATCCTTTGCGCGCAGTACTGAGCCTGAATTAGCGTTTACAACCCCACTTACAAGTAAACTAGCTAAAACGTGCCTGGCTGCTGTTCACTGAAAAGCTCATTCTGGGTACATTTTTGGTATACATTTTCTTCTGCCGGGTCAGCTGAGCAGTGAATTTCTACTTAACTACCTCCTATCAGGAGAGACCTCAGGGCTGCATCTTTTGAGCGCAGTACTGAGCCTGAAAACCGTTTACAACCCCACTTACAAGTAAAACTAGCTAAAATGTGCCTGGCTGCTGTTCACTGAAAAGCTTATTCTGCATACATTTTTGGCATATATTTGCTCCTGCCGGGTCAGCTGAGCAGCAAATTTTTACTTAACTACCCCCTAATCAGGAGAGACCTCAGGGCTGCATCCTTTGAGCGCAGTACTGAGCCTGATACCCGTTTCCAACCCCACTTGCAAGTAAAACTAGCTAAAATGTGCCTGGCTGCTGTTCACTGAAAAGCTCATTCTGGGTACATTTTTGGCATACATTTGCTTCTCCCGGGTCAGCTGAGCAGCGAATTTCTACTTAACTACCTCCTATCAGGAGAGACCTCAGGGCTGCATCTTTTGAGCGCAGTACTGAGCCTGAAAACCGTTTCCAACCCCACCTACAAGTAAAACTAGCTAAAATGTGCCTGGCTACTGTTCACTGAAAAGGTCATTCTGGGTACATTTTTGGTATACATTTGCTTCTGCCGGGTCAGCTGAGCAGTGAATTTCTACTTAACTACCTCCTATCAGGAGAGACCTCAGGGCTGCATCTTTTGAGCGCAGTACTGAGCCTGAAAACCGTTTACAACCCCACTTACAAGTAAAACTAGCTAAAATGTGCCTGGCTGCTGTTCACTGAAAAGCTTATTTTGCATACATTTTTGGCATATATTTGCTCCTGCCGGGTCAGCTGAGCAGCAAATTTTTACTTAACTACCCCCTAATCAGGAGAGACCTCAGGGCTGCATCCTTTGAGCGCAGTACTGAGCCTGATACCCGTTTCCAACCCCACTTGCAAGTAAAACTAGCTAAAATGTGCCTGGCTGCTGTTCACTGAAAAGCTCATTCTGGGTACATTTTTGGCATACATTTGCTTCTCCTGGGTCAGCTGAGCAGCGAATTTCTACTTAACTACCTCCTATCAGGAGAGACCTCAGGGCTGCATCTTTTGAGCGCAGTACTGAGCCTGAAAACCGTTTTCAACCCCACTTACAAGTAAAACTAGATAAAATGTGCCTGGCTGCTGTTCACTGAAAAGGTCATCTGGGTACATTTTTGGTATACATTTGCTTCTGCCGGGTCAGCTGAGCAGTGAATTTCTACTTAACTACCTCCTATCAGGAGAGACCCCAGGGCTGCATCTTTTGAGCGCAGTACTGAGCCTGAAAACCATTTACAACCCCACTTACAAGTAAAACTAGCTAAAATGTGCCTGGCTGCTGTTCACTGAAAAGCTCATCCTGCATACATTTTTGGCATATATTTGCTCCTGCCGGGTCAGCTGAGCAGCGAGTTTCTACTTAACTACTTCCTATCAGGAGAGACCTCAGGGCTGCATCCTTTGAGCGCAGTACTGAGCCTGAAAAGCGTTTACAACCCCACTTACACATAAAACTAGCTAAAATGTGCCTGGCTGCTGTTCACTGAAAAGGTCATTCTGGGTACATTTTGGTATACATTTGCTTCTGCCGGGTCAGCTGAGCAGTGAATTTCTACTTAACTAACTCCTATCAGAAGAGACCTCATGGCTGCATCTTTTGAGCGCAGTACTGAGCCTGAAAACCGTTTCCAACCCCACTTACAAGTAAAACTAGCTAAAATGTGCCTGGCTGCTGTTCACTGAAAAGCTCATTCTGGGTACATTTTTGGCATACATTTGCTTCTCCCGGGTCAGCTGAGCAGCGAATTTCTACTTAACTACCTCCTATCAGGAGAGACCTCAGGGCTGCATCTTTTGAGCGCAGTACTGAGCCTGAAAACCATTTACAAACCCACTTACACAAGTAAAACTAGCTAAAATGTGCCTGGCTGCTGTTCACTGAAAAGCTTATTCTGCATACATTTTTGGCATATATTTGCTCCTGCCGGGTCAGCTGAGCAGCAAATTTTTACTTAACTACCCCCTAATCAGGAGAGACCTCAGGGCTGCATCCTTTGAGCGCAGTACTGAGCCTGATACCCGTTTCCAACCCCACTTACAAGTAAAACTAGCTAAAATGTGCCTGGCTGCTTTCACTGAAAAGCTCATTCTGGGTACATTTTTGGCATACATTTGCTTCTCCCGGGTCAGCTGAGCAGCGAGTTTCTACTTAACTACCTCCTATCAGGAGACCCTCAGGGCTGCATCCTTTGCGCGCAGTACTGAGCCTGAATTAGCGTTTACAACCCCACTTACAAGTAAACTAGCTAAAACGTGCCTGGCTGCTGTTCACTGAAAAGCTCATTCTGGGTACATTTTTGGTATACATTTGCTTCTGCCGGGTCAGCTGAGCAGTGAATTTCTACTTAACTACCTCCTAATCAGGAGAGACCTCAGGGCTGCATCCTTTGAGCGCAGTACTGAGCCTGATACCCGTTTCCAACCCCACTTGCAAGTAAAACTAGCTAAAATGTGCCTGGCTGCTGTTCACTGAAAAGCTCATTCTGGGTACATTTTTGGCATACATTTGCTTCTCCCGGGTCAGCTGAGCAGCGAATTTCTACTTAACTACCTCCTATCAGGAGAGACCTCAGGGCTGCATCTTTTGAGCGCAGTACTGAGCCTAAAAACCGTTTCCAACCCCACTTACAAGTAAAACTAGCTAAAATGTGCCTGGCTGCTGTTCACTGAAAAGGTCATTCTGGGTACATTTTTGGTATACATTTGCTTCTGCCGGGTCAGCTGAGCAGTGAATTTCTACTTAACTACCTCCTATCAGGAGAGACCTCAGGGCTGCATCTTTTGAGCGCAGTACTGAGCCTGAAAACCGTTTACAACCCCACTTACAAGTAAAACTAGCTAAAATGTGCCTGGCTGCTGTTCACTGAAAAGCTTATTTTGCATACATTTTTGGCATATATTTGCTCCTGCCGGGTCAGCTGAGCAGCAAATTTTTACTTAACTACCCCCTAATCAGGAGAGACCTCAGGGCTGCATCCTTTGAGCGCAGTACTGAGCCTGATACCCGTTTCCAACCCCACTTGCAAGTAAAACTAGCTAAAATGTGCCTGGCTGCTGTTCACTGAAAAGCTCATTCTGGGTACATTTTTGGCATACATTTGCTTCTCCCGGGTCAGCTGAGCAGAGAATTTCTACTTAACTACCTCCTATCAGGAGAGACCTCAGGGCTGCATCTTTTGAGCGCAGTACTGAGCCTGAAAACCGTTTCCAACCCCACTTACAAGTAAAACTAGCTAAAATGTGCCTGGCTGCTGTTCACTGAAAAGGTCATCTGGGTACATTTTTGGTATACATTTGCTTCTGCCGGGTCAGCTGAGCAGTGAATTTCTACTTAACTACCTCCTATCAGGAGAGACCCCAGGGCTGCATCTTTTGAGCGCAGTACTGAGCCTGAAAACCATTTACAACCCCACTTACAAGTAAAACTAGCTAAAATGTGCCTGGCTGCTGTTCACTGAAAAGCTCATCCTGCATACATTTTTAGCATATATTTGCTCCTGCCGGGTCAGCTGAGCAGCGAGTTTCTACTTAACTACTTCCTATCAGGAGAGACCTCAGGGCTGCATCCTTTGAGCGCAGTACTGAGCCTGAAAAGCGTTTACAACCCCACTTACACGTAAAACTAGCTAAAATGTGCCTGGCTGCTGTTCACTGAAAAGGTCATTCTGGGTACATTTTGGTATACATTTGCTTCTGCCGGGTCAGCTGAGCAGTGAATTTCTACTTAACTAACTCCTATCAGAAGAGACCTCATGGCTGCATCTTTTGAGCGCAGTACTGAGCCTGAACACCGTTTCCAACCCCACTTACAAGTAAAACTAGCTAAAATGTGCCTGGCTGCTGTTCACTGAAAAGCTCATTCTGGGTACATTTTTGGCATACGTTTGCTTCTCCCGGGTCAGCTGAGCAGCGAATTTCTACTTAACTACCTCCTATCAGGAGAGACCTCAGGGCTGCATCTTTTGAGCGCAGTACTGAGCCTGAAAACCATTTACAAACCCACTTACACAAGTAAAACTAGCTAAAATGTGCCTGGCTGCTGTTCACTGAAAAGCTTATTCTGCATACATTTTTGGCATATATTTGCTCCTGCCGGGTCAGCTGAGCAGCAAATTTTTACTTAACTACCCCCTAATCAGGAGAGACCTCAGGGCTGCATCCTTTGAGCGCAGTACTGAGCCTGATACCCGTTTCCAACCCCACTTACAAGTAAAACTAGCTAAAATGTGCCTGGCTGCTTTCACTGAAAAGCTCATTCTGGGTACATTTTTGGCATACATTTGCTTCTCCCGGGTCAGCTGAGCAGCGAGTTTCTACTTAACTACCTCCTATCAGGAGAGACCTCAGGCTGCATCCTTTGCGCGCAGTACTGAGCCTGAATTAGCGTTTACAACCCCACTTACAAGTAAACTAGCTAAAACATGCCTGGCTGCTGTTCACTGAAAAGCTCATTCTGGGTACATTTTTGGTATACATTTGCTTCTGCCGGGTCAGCTGAGCAGTGAATTTCTACTTAACTACCTCCTATCAGGAGAGACCTCAGGGCTGCATCTTTTGAGCGCAGTACTGAGCCTGAAAACCGTTTACAACCCCACTTACAAGTAAAACTAGCTAAAATGTGCCTGGCTGCTGTTCACTGAAAAGCTTATTCTGCATACATTTTTGGCATATATTTGCTCCTGCCGGGTCAGCTGAGCAGCAAATTTTTATTTAACTACCCCCTAATCAGGAGAGACCTCAGGGCTGCATCCTTTGAGCGCAGTACTGAGCCTGATACCCGTTTCCAACCCCACTTGCAAGTAAAACTAGCTAAAATGTGCCTGGCTGCTGTTCACTGAAAAGCTCATTCTGGGTACATTTTTGGCATACATTTGCTTCTCCCGGGTCAGCTGAGCAGCGAATTTCTACTTAACTATCTCCTATCAGGAGAGACCTCAGGGCTGCATCTTTTGAGCGCAGTACTGAGCCTGAAAACCGTTTCCAACCCCACTTACAAGTAAAACTAGCTAAAATGTGCCTGGCTGCTGTTCACTGAAAAGGTCATTCTGGGTACATTTTTGGTATACATTTGCTTCTGCCGGGTCAGCTGAGCAGTGAATTTCTACTTAACTACCTCCTATCAGGAGAGACCTCAGGGCTGCATCTTTTGAGCGCAGTACTGAGCCTGAAAACCGTTTACAACCCCACTTACAAGTAAAACTAGCTAAAATGTGCCTGGCTGCTGTTCACTGAAAAGCTTATTTTGCATACATTTTTGGCATATATTTGCTCCTACCGGGTCAGCTGAGCAGCAAATTTTTACTTAACTACCCCCTAATCAGGAGAGACCTCAGGGCTGCATCCTTTGAGCGCAGTACTGAGCCTGATACCCGTTTCCAACCCCACTTGCAAGTAAAACTAGCTAAAATGTGCCTGGCTGCTGTTCACTGAAAAGCTCATTCTGGGTACATTTTTGGCATACATTTGCTTCTCCCGGGTCAGCTGAGCAGCGAATTTCTACTTAACTACCTCCTATCAGGAGAGACCTCAGGGCTGCATCTTTTGAGCGCAGTACTGAGCCTGAAAACCATTTACAAACCCACTTACACAAGTAAAACTAGCTAAAATGTGCCTGGCTGCTGTTCACTGAAAAGCTTATTCTGCATACATTTTTGGCATATATTTGCTCCTGCCGGGTCAGCTGAGCAGCAAATTTTTACTTAACTACCCCCTAATCAGGAGAGACCTCAGGGCTGCATCCTTTGAGCGCAGTACTGAGCCTGATACCCGTTTCCAACCCCACTTACAAGTAAAACTAGCTAAAATGTGCCTGGCTGCTTTCACTGAAAAGCTCATTCTGGGTACATTTTTGGCATACATTTGCTTCTCCCGGGTCAGCTGAGCAGCGAGTTTCTACTTAACTACCTCCTATCAGGAAAGACCTCAGGCTGCATCCTTTGCGCGCAGTACTGAGCCTGAATTAGCGTTTACAACCCCACTTACAAGTAAACTAGCTAAAACGTGCCTGGCTGCTGTTCACTGAAAAGCTCATTCTGGGTACATTTTTGGTATACATTTGCTTCTGCCGGGTCAGCTGAGCAGTGAATTTCTACTTAACTACCTCCTATCAGGAGAGACCTCAGGGCTGCATCTTTTGAGCGCAGTACTGAGCCTGAAAACCGTTTACAACCCCACTTACAAGTAAAACTAGCTAAAATGTGCCTGGCTGCTGTTCACTGAAAAGCTTATTCTGCATACATTTTTGGCATATATTTGCTCCTGCCGGGTCAGCTGAGCAGCAAATTTTTATTTAACTACCCCCTAATCAGGAGAGACCTCAGGGCTGCATCCTTTGAGCGCAGTACTGAGCCTGATACCCGTTTCCAACCCCACTTGCAAGTAAAACTAGCTAAAATGTGCCTGGCTGCTGTTCACTGAAAAGCTCATTCTGGGTACATTTTTGGCATACATTTGCTTCTCCCGGGTCAGCTGAGCAGCGAATTTCTACTTAACTACCTCCTATCAGGAGAGACCTCAGGGCTGCATCTTTTGAGCGCAGTACTGAGCCTGAAAACCGTTTCCAACCCCACTTACAAGTAAAACTAGCTAAAATGTGCCTGGCTGCTGTTCACTGAAAAGCTTATTCTGCATACATTTTTGGCATATATTTGCTCCTGCCGGGTCAGCTGAGCAGCAAATTTTTATTTAACTACCCCCTAATCAGGAGAGACCTCAGGGCTGCATCCTTTGAGCGCAGTACTGAGCCTGATACCCGTTTCCAACCCCACTTGCAAGTAAAACTAGCTAAAATGTGCCTGGCTGCTGTTCACTGAAAAGCTCATTCTGGGTACATTTTTGGCATACATTTGCTTCTCCCGGGTCAGCTGAGCAGCGAATTTCTACTTAACTACCTCCTATCAGGAGAGACCTCAGGGCTGCATCTTTTGAGCGCAGTACTGAGCCTGAAAACCGTTTACAACCCCACTTACAAGTAAAACTAGCTAAAATGTGCCTGGCTGCTGTTCACTGAAAAGCTTATTTTGCATACATTTTTGGCATATATTTGCTCCTACCGGGTCAGCTGAGCAGCAAATTTTTACTTAACTACCCCCTAATCAGGAGAGACCTCAGGGCTGCATCCTTTGAGCGCAGTACTGAGCCTGATACCCGTTTCCAACCCCACTTGCAAGTAAAACTAGCTAAAATGTGCCTGGCTGCTGTTCACTGAAAAGCTCATTCTGGGTACATTTTTGGCATACATTTGCTTCTCCCGGGTCAGCTGAGCAGCGAATTTCTACTTAACTACCTCCTATCAGGAGAGACCTCAGGGCTGCATCTTTTGAGCGCAGTACTGAGCCTGAAAACCGTTTCCAACCCCACTTACAAGTAAAACTAGCTAAAATGTGCCTGGCTGCTGTTCACTGAAAAGGTCATCTGGGTACATTTTTGGTATACATTTGCTTCTGCCGGGTCAGCTGAGCAGTGAATTTCTACTTAACTACCTCCTATCAGGAGAGACCCCAGGGCTGCATCTTTTGAGCGCAGTACTGAGCCTGAAAACCATTTACAACCCCACTTACAAGTAAAACTAGCTAAAATGTGCCTGGCTGCTGTTCACTGAAAAGCTCATCCTGCATACATTTTTGGCATATATTTGCTCCTGCCGGGTCAGCTGAGCAGCGAGTTTCTATTTAACTACTTCCTATCAGGAGAGACCTCAGGGCTGCATCCTTTGAGCGCAGTACTGAGCCTGAAAAGCGTTTACAACCCCACTTACACGTAAAACTAGCTAAAATGTGCCTGGCTGCTGTTCACTGAAAAGGTCATTCTGGGTACATTTTGGTATACATTTGCTTCTGCCGGGTCAGCTGAGCAGTGAATTTCTACTTAACTAACTCCTATCAGAAGAGACCTCATGGCTGCATCTTTTGAGCGCAGTACTGAGCCTAAAAACCGTTTCCAACCCCACTTACAAGTAAAACTAGCTAAAATGTGCCTGGCTGCTGTTCACTGAAAAGCTCATTCTGGGTACATTTTTGGCATACATTTGCTTCTCCCGGGTCAGCTGAGCAGCGAATTTCTACTTAACTACCTCCTATCAGGAGAGACCTCAGGGCTGCATCTTTTGAACGCAGTACTGAGCCTGAAAACCATTTACAACCCCACTTACAAGTAAAACTAGCTAAAATGTGCCTGGCTGCTGTTCACTGAAAAGCTCATTCTGCATACATTTTTGGCATAATTTGGTCTTGCCGAGTCAGCTGAGCAGCGAGTTTCTACTTAACTACCTCCTATCAGGAGAGACCTCAGGGCTGCATCCCTTGCACGCAGTACTGAGCCTGAATTAGCGTTTACAACCCCACTTACAAGTAAACTAGCTAAAACGTGCCTGGCTGCTGTTCACTGAAAAGGCCATTCTGGGTACATTTTGGTATACATTTGCTTCTGCCGGGTCAGCTGAGCAGTGAATTTCTACTTAACTAACTCCTATCAGAAGAGACCTCATGGCTGCATCTTTTGAGCGCAGTACTGAGCCTGAAAACCGTTTCCAACCCCACTTACAAGTAAAACTAGCTAAAATGTGCCTGGCTGCTGTTCACTGAAAAGCTCATTCTGGGTACATTTTTGGCATACATTTGCTTCTCCCGGGTCAGCTGAGCAGCGAATTTCTACTTAACTACCTCCTATCAGGAGAGACCTCAGGGCTGCATCTTTTGAGCGCAGTACTGAGCCTGAAAACCATTTACAAACCCACTTACACAAGTAAAACTAGCTAAAATGTGCCTGGCTGCTGTTCACTGAAAAGCTTATTCTGCATACATTTTTGGCATATATTTGCTCCTGCCGGGTCAGCTGAGCAGCAAATTTTTACTTAACTACCCCCTAATCAGGAGAGACCTCAGGGCTGCATCCTTTGAGCGCAGTACTGAGCCTGAAACCCGTTTCCAACCCCACTTACAAGTAAAACTAGCTAAAATGTGCCTGGCTGCTTTCACTGAAAAGCTCATTCTGGGTACATTTTTGGCATACATTTGCTTCTCCCGGGTCAGCTGAGCAGCGAGTTTCTACTTAACTACCTCCTATCAGGAGAGACCTCAGGCTGCATCCTTTGCGCGCAGTACTGAGCCTGAATTAGCGTTTACAACCCCACTTACAAGTAAACTAGCTAAAACGTGCCTGGCTGCTGTTCACTGAAAAGCTCATTCTGGGTACATTTTTGGTATACATTTGCTTCTGCCGGGTCAGCTGAGCAGTGAATTTCTACTTAACTACCTCCTATCAGGAGAGACCTCAGGGCTGCATCTTTTGAGCGCAGTACTGAGCCTGAAAACCGTTTACAACCCCACTTACAAGTAAAACTAGCTAAAATGTGCCTGGCTGCTGTTCACTGAAAAGCTTATTCTGCATACATTTTTGGCATATATTTGCTCCTGCCGGGTCAGCTGAGCAGCAAATTTTTATTTAACTACCCCCTAATCAGGAGAGACCTCAGGGCTGCATCCTTTGAGCGCAGTACTGAGCCTGATACCCGTTTCCAACCCCACTTGCAAGTAAAACTAGCTAAAATGTGCCTGGCTGCTGTTCACTGAAAAGCTCATTCTGGGTACATTTTTGGCATACATTTGCTTCTCCCGGGTCAGCTGAGCAGCGAATTTCTACTTAACTACCTCCTATCAGGAGAGACCTCAGGGCTGCATCTTTTGAGCGCAGTACTGAGCCTGAAAACCGTTTCCAACCCCACTTACAAGTAAAACTAGCTAAAATGTGCCTGGCTGCTGTTCACTGAAAAGGTCATTCTGGGTACATTTTTGGTATACATTTGCTTCTGCCGGGTCAGCTGAGCAGTGAATTTCTACTTAACTACCTCCTATCAGGAGAGACCTCAGGGCTGCATCTTTTGAGCGCAGTACTGAGCCTGAAAACCGTTTACAACCCCACTTACAAGTAAAACTAGCTAAAATGTGCCTGGCTGCTGTTCACTGAAAAGCTTATTTTGCATACATTTTTGGCATATATTTGCTCCTACCGGGTCAGCTGAGCAGAAAATTTTTACTTAACTACCCCCTAATCAGGAGAGACCTCAGGGCTGCATCCTTTGAGCGCAGTACTGAGCCTGATACCCGTTTCCAACCCCACTTGCAAGTAAAACTAGCTAAAATGTGCCTGGCTGCTGTTCACTGAAAAGCTCATTCTGGGTACATTTTTGGCATACATTTGCTTCTCCCGGGTCAGCTGAGCAGCGAATTTCTACTTAACTACCTCCTATCAGGAGAGACCTCAGGGCTGCATCTTTTGAGCGCAGTACTGAGCCTGAAAACCGTTTCCAACCCCACTTACAAGTAAAACTAGCTAAAATGTGCCTGGCTGCTGTTCACTGAAAAGGTCATCTGGGTACATTTTTGGTATACATTTGCTTCTGCCGGGTCAGCTGAGCAGTGAATTTCTACTTAACTACCTCCTATCAGGAGAGACCCCAGGGCTGCATCTTTTGAGCGCAGTACTGAGCCTGAAAACCATTTACAACCCCACTTACAAGTAAAACTAGCTAAAATGTGCCTGGCTGCTGTTCACTGAAAAGCTCATCCTGCATACATTTTTGGCATATATTTGCTCCTGCCGGGTCAGCTGAGCAGCGAGTTTCTATTTAACTACTTCCTATCAGGAGAGACCTCAGGGCTGCATCCTTTGAGCGCAGTACTGAGCCTGAAAAGCGTTTACAACCCCACTTACACGTAAAACTAGCTAAAATGTGCCTGGCTGCTGTTCACTGAAAAGGTCATTCTGGGTACATTTTGGTATACATTTGCTTCTGCCGGGTCAGCTGAGCAGTGAATTTCTACTTAACTAACTCCTATCAGAAGAGACCTCATGGCTGCATCTTTTGAGCGCAGTACTGAGCCTAAAAACCGTTTCCAACCCCACTTACAAGTAAAACTAGCTAAAATGTGCCTGGCTGCTGTTCACTGAAAAGGTCATTCTGGGTACATTTTGGTATACATTTGCTTCTGCCGGGTCAGCTGAGCAGTGAATTTCTACTTAACTAACTCCTATCAGGAGAGACCTCAGGGCTGCATCTTTTGAACGCAGTACTGAGCCTGAAAACCATTTACAACCCCACTTACAAGTAAAACTAGCTAAAATGTGCCTGGCTGCTGTTCACTGAAAAGCTCATTCTGCATACATTTTTGGCATAATTTGGTCTTGCCGAGTCAGCTGAGCAGCGAGTTTCTACTTAACTACCTCCTATCAGGAGAGACCTCAGGGCTGCATCCTTTGCACGCAGTACTGAGCCTGAATTAGCGTTTACAACCCCACTTACAAGTAAACTAGCTAAAACGTGCCTGGCTGCTGTTCACTGAAAAGGCCATTCTGGGTACATTTTGGTATACATTTGCTTCTGCCGGGTCAGCTGAGCAGTGAATTTCTACTTAACTAACTCCTATCAGAAGAGACCTCATGGCTGCATCTTTTGAGCGCAGTACTGAGCCTGAAAACCGTTTCCAACCCCACTTACAAGTAAAACTAGCTAAAATGTGCCTGGCTGCTGTTCACTGAAAAGCTCATTCTGGGTACATTTTTGGCATACATTTGCTTCTCCCGGGTCAGCTGAGCAGCGAATTTCTACTTAACTACCTCCTATCAGGAGAGACCTCAGGGCTGCATCTTTTGAGCGCAGTACTGAGCCTGAAAACCATTTACAAACCCACTTACACAAGTAAAACTAGCTAAAATGTGCCTGGCTGCTGTTCACTGAAAAGCTTATTCTGCATACATTTTTGGCATATATTTGCTCCTGCCGGGTCAGCTGAGCAGCAAATTTTTACTTAACTACCCCCTAATCAGGAGAGACCTCAGGGCTGCATCCTTTGAGCGCAGTACTGAGCCTGAAACCCGTTTCCAACCCCACTTACAAGTAAAACTAGCTAAAATGTGCCTGGCTGCTTTCACTGAAAAGCTCATTCTGGGTACATTTTTGGCATACATTTGCTTCTCCCGGGTCAGCTGAGCAGCGAGTTTCTACTTAATTACCTCCTATCAGGAGAGACCTCAGGCTGCATCCTTTGCGCGCAGTACTGAGCCTGAATTAGCGTTTACAACCCCACTTACAAGTAAACTAGCTAAAACGTGCCTGGCTGCTGTTCACTGAAAAGCTCATTCTGGGTACATTTTTGGTATACATTTGCTTCTGCCGGGTCAGCTGAGCAGTGAATTTCTACTTAACTACCTCCTATCAGGAGAGACCTCAGGGCTGCATCTTTTGAGCGCAGTACTGAGCCTGAAAACCGTTTACAACCCCACTTACAAGTAAAACTAGCTAAAATGTGCCTGGCTGCTGTTCACTGAAAAGCTTATTCTGCATACATTTTTGGCATATATTTGCTCCTGCCGGGTCAGCTGAGCAGCAAATTTTTATTTAACTACCCCCTAATCAGGAGAGACCTCAGGGCTGCATCCTTTGAGCGCAGTACTGAGCCTGATACCCGTTTCCAACCCCACTTGCAAGTAAAACTAGCTAAAATGTGCCTGGCTGCTGTTCACTGAAAAGCTCATTCTGGGTACATTTTTGGCATACATTTGCTTCTCCCGGGTCAGCTGAGCAGCGAATTTCTACTTAACTACCTCCTATCAGGAGAGACCTCAGGGCTGCATCTTTTGAGCGCAGTACTGAGCCTGAAAACCGTTTCCAACCCCACTTACAAGTAAAACTAGCTAAAATGTGCCTGGCTGCTGTTCACTGAAAAGGTCATTCTGGGTACATTTTTGGTATACATTTGCTTCTGCCGGGTCAGCTGAGCAGTGAATTTCTACTTAACTACCTCCTATCAGGAGAGACCTCAGGGCTGCATCTTTTGAGCGCAGTACTGAGCCTGAAAACCGTTTACAACCCCACTTACAAGTAAAACTAGCTAAAATGTGCCTGGCTGCTGTTCACTGAAAAGCTTATTTTGCATACATTTTTGGCATATATTTGCTCCTACCGGGTCAGCTGAGCAGCAAATTTTTACTTAACTACCCCCTAATCAGGAGAGACCTCAGGGCTGCATCCTTTGAGCGCAGTACTGAGCCTGATACCCGTTTCCAACCCCACTTGCAAGTAAAACTAGCTAAAATGTGCCTGGCTGCTGTTCACTGAAAAGCTCATTCTGGGTACATTTTTGGCATACATTTGCTTCTCCCGGGTCAGCTGAGCAGCGAATTTCTACTTAACTACCTCCTATCAGGAGAGACCTCAGGGCTGCATCTTTTGAGCGCAGTACTGAGCCTGAAAACCATTTCCAACCCCACTTACAAGTAAAACTAGCTAAAATGTGCCTGGCTGCTGTTCACTGAAAAGGTCATCTGGGTACATTTTTGGTATACATTTGCTTCTGCCGGGTCAGCTGAGCAGTGAATTTCTACTTAACTACCTCCTATCAGGAGAGACCCCAGGGCTGCATCTTTTGAGCGCAGTACTGAGCCTGAAAACCATTTACAACCCCACTTACAAGTAAAACTAGCTAAAATGTGCCTGGCTGCTGTTCACTGAAAAGCTCATCCTGCATACATTTTTGGCATATATTTGCTCCTGCCGGGTCAGCTGAGCAGCGAGTTTCTATTTAACTACTTCCTATCAGGAGAGACCTCAGGGCTGCATCCTTTGAGCGCAGTACTGAGCCTGAAAAGCGTTTACAACCCCACTTACACGTAAAACTAGCTAAAATGTGCCTGGCTGCTGTTCACTGAAAAGGTCATTCTGGGTACATTTTGGTATACATTTGCTTCTGCCGGGTCAGCTGAGCAGTGAATTTCTACTTAACTAACTCCTATCAGAAGAGACCTCATGGCTGCATCTTTTGAGCGCAGTACTGAGCCTAAAAACCGTTTCCAACCCCACTTACAAGTAAAACTAGCTAAAATGTGCCTGGCTGCTGTTCACTGAAAAGCTCATTCTGGGTACATTTTTGGCATACATTTGCTTCTCCCGGGTCAGCTGAGCAGCGAATTTCTACTTAACTACCTCCTATCAGGAGAGACCTCAGGGCTGCATCTTTTGAACGCAGTACTGAGCCTGAAAACCATTTACAACCCCACTTACAAGTAAAACTAGCTAAAATGTGCCTGGCTGCTGTTCACTGAAAAGCTCATTCTGCATACATTTTTGGCATAATTTGGTCTTGCCGAGTCAGCTGAGCAGCGAGTTTCTACTTAACTACCTCCTATCAGGAGAGACCTCAGGGCTGCATCCTTTGCACGCAGTACTGAGCCTGAATTAGCGTTTACAACCCCACTTACAAGTAAACTAGCTAAAACGTGCCTGGCTGCTGTTCACTGAAAAGCTCATTCTGGGTACATTTTTGGTATACATTTGCTTCTGCCGGGTCAGCTGAGTAGTGAATTTCTACTTAACTACCTCCTATCAGGAGAGACCTCAGGGCTGTATCTTTTGAGCGCAGTACTGAGCTTGAAAACCGTTTACAACCCCACTTACAAGTAAAACTAGCTAAAATGTGCCTGGCTGCTGTTCACTGAAAAGCTAATTCTGCATACATTTTTGGCATATATTTGCTCCTGCCGGGTCAGCTGAGCAGCGAATTTTTACTTAACTACCCCCTAATCAGGAGAGACCTAGGGCTGCATCCTTTGAGCGCAGTACTGAGCCTGAAAAGCGTTTACAACCCCACTTACAAGTAAAACTAGCTAAAATGTGCCTGGCTGCTGTTCACTGAAAAGGTCATTCTGGGTACTTTTTGGTATACATTTGCTTCTGCCGGGTCAGCTGAGCAGTGAATTTCTACTTAACTACCTCCTATCAGGAGAGAACTCAGGGCTGCGTCTTTTGAGCGCAGTACTGAGCCTGAAAACCGTTTCCAACCCCACTTACAGGTAAAACTAGCTAAAATGTGCCTGGCTGCTGTTCACTGAAAAGCTCATTCTGGGTACATTTTTGGTATACATGTGCTTCTGCCGGGTCACCTGAGCAGTGAATTTCTACATAACTACCTCCTATCAGGAGAGACCTCAGGGCTGCATCTTTTGAGCGCAGTACTGAGCCTGAAAACCGTTTCCAACCCCACTTACAAGTAAAACTAGCTAAAATGTGCCTGGCTGCTGTTCACTGAAAAGGTCATTCTGGGTACATTTTTGGTATACATTTGCTTCTGCCGGGTCAGCTGAGCAGTGAATTTCTACTTAACTACCTCCTATCAGGAGAGACCTCAGGGCTGCATCTTTTGAGCGCAGTACTGAGCCTGAAAACCGTTTACAACCCCACTTACAAGTAAAACTAGCTAAAATGTGCCTGGCTGCTGTTCACTGAAAAGGTCATTCTGGGTACATTTTTTGTATACATTTGCTTCTGCCGGGTCAGCTGAGCAGTGAATTTCTACTTAACTACCTCCTATCAGAAGAGACCTCATGGCTGCATCTTTTGAGCGCAGTACTGAGCCTGAAAACCGTTTCCAACCCCACTTACAAGTAAAACTAGCTAAAATGTGCCTGGCTGCTGTTCACTGAAAAGCTCATTCTGGGTACATTTTTGGCATACATTTGCTTCTCCCGGGTCAGCTGAGCAGCGAATTTCTACTTAACTACGTCTTATCAGGAGAGACCTCAGGGCTGCATCTTTTGAACGCAGTACTGAGCCTGAAAAGCGTTTACAACCCCACTTACACGTAATACTAGCTAAAATGTGCCTGGCTGCTGTTCACTGAAAAGGTCATTCTGGGTACATTTTTGGCATACATTTGCTACTCCCGGGTCAGCTGAGCAGTAAATTTCTACTTAACTACCTCCTATCAGAAGAGACCTCATGGCTGCATCTTTTGAGCGCAGTACTGAGCCTGAAAACCGTTTCCAACCCCACTTACAAGTAAAACTAGCTAAAATGTGCCTGGCTGCTGTTCACTGAAAAGCTCATTCTGGGTACATTTTTGGCATACATTTGCTTCTCCCGGGTCAGCTGAGCAGTTAATTTCTACTTAACTACCTCCTATCAGGAGAGACCTCAGGGCTGCATCTTTTGAGCGCAGTACTGAGCCTGATACCCGCTTCCAACCCCACTTACAAGTAAAACTAGCTAAAATGTGCCTGGCTGCTGTTCACTGAAAAGTTCATTCTGGGTACATTTTTGGCATACATTTGCTTCTCCCGGGTCAGCTGAGCAGCGAATTTCTACTTAACTACCTCCTATCAGGAGAGACCTCAGGGCTGCATCTTTAGAGCGCAGTACTGAGCCTGAAAACCATTTACAACCCCACTTACAAGTAAAACTGGCTAAAATGTGCCTGGCTGCTGTTCACTGAAAAGCTCATTCTGCATACATTTTTGGCAGACATTTGCTCCTGCCGGGTCAGCTGAGCAGCGTATTTCCACTTAACTACCTCCTATCAGGAGAGACCTCAGGGCTGCATCTTTTGAGCGCAGTACTGAGCCTGATACCCGTTTCCAACCCCACTTACAAGTAAAACTAGCTAAAATGTGCCTGGCTGCTGTTCACTAAAAAGCTCATTCTGTGTACATTTTTGGTATACATTTGCTTCTGCCGGGTCAGCTGAGCAGTGAATTTCTACTTAACTACCTCCTATCAGGAGAGACCTCAGGGCTGCATCTTTTGAGCGCAGTACTGAGCCTGAAAACCATTTACAAACCCACTTACACAAGTAAAACTAGCTAAAATGTGCCTGGCTGCTGTTCACTGAAAAGCTTATTCTGCATACATTTTTGGCATATATTTGCTCCTGCCGGGTCAGCTGAGCAGCAAATTTTTACTTAACTACCCCCTAATCAGGAGAGACCTCAGGGCTGCATCCTTTGAGCTCAGTACTGAGCCTGATACCCGTTTCCAACCCCACTTACAAGTAAAACTAGCTAAAATGTGCCTGGCTGCTTTCACTGAAAAGCTCATTCTGGGTACATTTTTGGCATACATTTGCTTCTCCCGGGTCAGCTGAGCAGCGAGTTTCTACTTAACTACCTCCTATCAGGAGAGACCTCAGGGCTGCATCCTTTGCGCGCAGTACTGAGCCTGAATTAGCGTTTACAACCCCACTTACAAGTAAACTAGGTAAAACGTGCCTGGCTGCTGTTCACTGAAAAGCTCATTCTGGGTACATTTTTGGTATACATTTGCTTCTGCCGGGTCAGCTGAGCAGTGAATTTCTACTTAACTACCTCCTATCAGGAGAGACCTCAGGGCTGCATCTTTTGAGCGCAGTACTGAGCCTGAAAACCGTTTACAACCCCACTTACAAGTAAAACTAGCTAAAATGTGCCTGGCTGCTGTTCACTGAAAAGCTTATTCTGCATACATTTTTGGCATATATTTGCTCCTGCCGGGTCAGCTGAGCAGCAAATTTTTACTTAACTACCCCCTAATCAGGAGAGACCTCAGGGCTGGATCCTTTGAGCGCAGTACTGAGCCTGATACCCGTTTCCAACCCCACTTGCAAGTAAAACTAGCTAAAATGTGCCTGGCTGCTGTTCACTGAAAAGCTCATTCTGGGTACATTTTTGGCATACATTTGCTTCTCCCGGGTCAGCTGAGCAGCGAATTTCTACTTAACTACCTCCTATCAGGAGAGACCTCAGGGCTGCATCTTTTGAGCGCAGTACTGAGCCTGAAAACCGTTTCCAACCCCACTTACAAGTAAAACTAGCTAAAATGTGCCTGGCTGCTGTTCACTGAAAAGGTCATTCTGGGTACATTTTTGGTATACATTTGCTTCTGCCGGGTCAGCTGAGCAGTGAATTTCTACTTAACTACCTCCTATCAGGAGAGACCTCAGGGCTGCATCTTTTGAGCGCAGTACTGAGCCTGAAAACCGTTTACAACCCCACTTACAAGTAAAACTAGCTAAAATGTGCCTGGCTGCTGTTCACTGAAAAGCTTATTTTGCATACATTTTTGGCATATATTTGCTCCTGCCGGGTCAGCTGAGCAGCAAATTTTTACTTAACTACCCCCTAATCCGGAGAGACCTCAGGGCTGCATCCTTTGAGCGCAGTACTGAGCCTGATACCCGTTTCCAACCCCACTTGCAAGTAAAACTAGCTAAAATGTGCCTGGCTGCTGTTCACTGAAAAGCTCATTCTGGGTACATTTTTGGCATACATTTGCTTCTCCCGGGTCAGCTGAGCAGCGAATTTCTACTTAACTACCTCCTATCAGGAGAGACCTCAGGGCTGCATCTTTTGAGCGCAGTACTGAGCCTGAAAACTGTTTCCAACCCCACTTACAAGTAAAACTAGCTAAAATGTGCCTGGCTGCTGTTCACTGAAAAGGTCATCTGGGTACATTTTTGGTATACATTTGCTTCTGCCGGGTCAGCTGAGCAGTGAATTTCTACTTAACTACCTCCTATCAGGAGAGACCCCAGGGCTGCATCTTTTGAGCGCAGTACTGAGCCTGAAAACCATTTACAACCCCACTTACAAGTAAAACTAGCTAAAATGTGCCTGGCTGCTGTTCACTGAAAAGCTCATCCTGCATACATTTTTGGCATATATTGGCTCCTGCCGGGTCAGCTGAGCAGCGAGTTTCTACTTAACTACTTCCTATCAGGAGAGACCTCAGGGCTGCATCCTTTGAGCGCAGTACTGAGCCTGAAAACCGTTTCCAACCCCACTTACAAGTAAAACTAGCTAAAATGTGCCTGGCTGCTGTTCACTGAAAAGCTCATTCTGGGTACATTTTTGGCATACATTTGCTTCTCCCGGGTCAGCTGAGCAGCGAATTTCTACTTAACTACCTCCTATCAGAAGAGACCTCAGGGCTGCATCTTTTGAACGCAGTACTGAGCCTGAAAACCATTTACAACCCCACTTACAAGTAAAACTAGCTAAAATGTGCCTGGCTGCTGTTCACTGAAAAGCTCATTCTGCATACATTTTTGGCATAATTTGGTCTTGCCGAGTCAGCTGAGCAGCGAGTTGCTACTTAACTACCTCCTATCAGGAGAGACCTCAGGGCTGCATCCTTTGCACGCAGTACTGAGCCTGAATTAGCGTTTACAACCCCACTTACAAGTAAACTAGCTAAAACGTGCCTGGCTGCTGTTCACTGAAAAGCTCATTCTGGGTACATTTTTGGTATACATTTGCTTCTGCCGGGTCAGCTGAGTAGTGAATTTCTACTTAACTACCTCCTATCAGGAGAGACCTCAGGGCTGTATCTTTTGAGCGCAGTACTGAGCTTGAAAACCGTTTACAACCCCACTTACAAGTAAAACTAGCTAAAATGTGCCTGGCTGCTGTTCACTGAAAAGCTAATTCTGCATACATTTTTGGCATATATTTGCTCCTGCCGGGTCAGCTGAGCAGCGAATTTTTACTTAACTACCCCCTAATCAGGAGAGACCTCAGGGCTGCATCCTTTGAGCGCAGTACTGAGCCTGAAAAGCGTTTACAACCCCACTTACAAGTAAAACTAGCTAAAATGTGCCTGGCTGCTGTTCACTGAAAAGGTCATTCTGGGTACTTTTTGGTATACATTTGCTTCTGCCGGGTCAGCTGAGCAGTGAATTTCTACTTAACTACCTCCTATCAGGAGAGAACTCAGGGCTGCGTCTTTTGAGCGCAGTACTGAGCCTGAAAACCGTTTTCAACCCCACTTACAGGTAAAACTAGCTAAAATGTGCCTGGCTGCTGTTCACTGAAAAGGTCATTCTGGGTACATTTTTGGTATACATTTGCTTCTGCCGGGTCAGCTGAGCAGTGAATTTCTACTTAACTACCTCCTATCAGGAGAGACCTCAGGGCTGCATCTTTTGAGCGCAGTACTGAGCCTGAAAACCGTTTACAACCCCACTTACAAGTAAAACTAGCTAAAATGTGCCTGGCTGCTGTTCACTGAAAAGCTTATTCTGCATACATTTTTGGCATATATTTGCTCCTGCCGGGTCAGCTGAGCAGCAAATTTTTACTTAACTACCCCCTAATCAGGAGAGACCTCAGGGCTGCATCCTTTGAGCGCAGTACTGAGCCTGATACCCGTTTCCAACCCCACTTACAAGTAAAACTAGCTAAAATGTGCCTGGCTGCTGTTCACTGAAAAGTTCATTCTGGGTACATTTTTGGCATACATTTGCTTCTCCCGGGTCAGCTGAGCAGCGAATTTCTACTTAACTACCTCCTATCAGGAGAGACCTCGGGGCTGCATCTTTTGAGCGCAGTACTGAGCCTGATACCCGTTTCCAACCCCACTTACAAGTAAAACTAGCTAAAATGTGCCTGGCTGCTGTTCACTGAAAAGCTCATTCTGGGTACATTTTTGGCATACATTTGCTTCTCCCGGGTCAGCTGAGCAGCGAATTTCTACTTAACTACCTCCTATCAGGAGAGACCTCAGGGCTGCATCTTTTGAGCGCAGTACTGAGCCTGAAAACCGTTTCCAACCCCACTTACAAGTAAAACTAGCTAAAATGTGCCTGGCTGCTGTTCACTGAAAAGGTCATTCTGGGTACATTTTTGGTATACATTTGCTTCTGCCGGGTCAGCTGAGCAGTGAATTTCTACTTAACTACCTCCTATCAGGAGAGACCTCAGGGCTGCATCTTTTGAGCGCAGTACTGAGCCTGAAAACCGTTTACAACCCCACTTACAAGTAAAACTAGCTAAAATGTGCCTGGCTGCTGTTCACTGAAAAGCTTATTCTGCATACATTTTTGGCATATATTTGCTCCTGCCGGGTCAGCTGAGCAGCAAATTTTTACTTAACTACCCCCTAATCAGGAGAGACCTCAGGGCTGCATCCTTTGAGCGCAGTACTGAGCCTGATACCCGTTTCCAACCCCACTTACAAGTAAAACTAGCTAAAATGTGCCTGGCTGCTGTTCACTGAAAAGCTCATTCTGGGTACATTTTTGGCATACATTTGCTTCTCCCGGGTCAGCTGAGCAGCGAATTTCTACTTAACTACCTCCTATCAGGAGAGACCTCAGGGCTGCATCTTTTGAGCGCAGTACTGAGCCTGAAAACCGTTTCCAACCCCACTTACAAGTAAAACTAGCTAAAATGTGCCTGGCTGCTGTTCACTGAAAAGGTCATTCTGGGTACATTTTTGGTATACATTTGCTTCTGCCGGGTCAGCTGAGCAGTGAATTTCTACTTAACTACCTCCTATCAGGAGAGACCTCAGGGCTGCATCTTTTGAGCGCAGTACTGAGCCTGAAAACCATTTACAACCCCACTTACAAGTAAAACTAGCTAAAATGTGCCTGGCTGCTGTTCACTGAAAAGCTCATTCTGGGTAAATTTTTGGCATACATTTGCTTCTCCCGGGTCAGCTGAGCAGCGAATTTCTACTTAACTACCTCCTATCAGGAGAGACCTCAGGGCTGCATCTTTTGAGCGCAGTACTGAGCCTGAAAACCGTTTACAACCCCACTTACAAGTAAAACTAGCTAAAATGTGCCTGGCTGCTGTTCACTGAAAAGCTTATTCTGCATACATTTTTGGCATATATTTGCTCCTGCCGGGTCAGCTGAGCAGCAAATTTTTACTTAACTACCCCCTAATCAGGAGAGACCTCAGGGCTGCATCCTTTGAGCGCAGTACTGAGCCTGATACCCGTTTCCAACCCCACTTACAAGTAAAACTAGCTAAAATGTGCCTGGCTGCTGTTCACTGAAAAGCTCATTCTGGGTACATTTTTGGCATACATTTGCTTCTCCCGGGTCAGCTGAGCAGCGAATTTCTACTTAACAACCTCCTATCAGGAGAGACCTCAGGGCTGCATCTTTTGAGCGCAGTACTGAGCCTGAAAACCGTTTCCAACCCCACTTACAAGTAAAACTAGCTAAAATGTGCCTGGCTGCTGTTCACTGAAAAGGTCATTCTGGGTACATTTTTGGTTTACATTTGCTTCTGCCGGGTCAGCTGAGCAGTGAATTTCTACTTAACTACCTCCTATCAGGAGAGACCTCAGGGCTGCATCTTTTGAGCGCAGTACTGAGCCTGAAAACCGTTTACAACCCCACTTACAAGTAAAACTAGCTAAAATGTGCCTGGCTGCTGTTCACTGAAAAGCTTATTCTGCATACATTTTTGGCATATATTTGCTCCTGCCGGGTCAGCTGAGCAGTGAATTTCTACTTAACTACCTCCTATCAGGAGAGACCTCAGGGCTGCATCCTTTGAGCGCAGTACTGAGCCTGATACCCGTTTCCAACCCCACTTACAAGTAAAACTAGCTAAAATGTGCCTGGCTGCTGTTCACTGAAAAGCTCATTCTGGGTACATTTTTGGCATACATTTGCTTCTCCCGGGTCAGCTGAGCAGCGAATTTCTACTTAACTACCTCCTATCAGGAGAGACCTCAGGGCTGCATCTTTTGAGCGCAGTACTGAGCCTGATACCCGTTTCCAACCCCACTTACAAGTAAAACTAGCTAAAATGTGCCTGGCTGCTGTTCACTGAAAAGTTCATTCTGGGTACATTTTTGGCATACATTAGCTTCTCCCGGGTCAGCTGAGCAGCGAATTTCTACTTAACTACCTCCTATCAGGAGAGACCTCAGGGCTGCATCTTTAGAGCGCAGTACTGAGCCTGAAAACCATTTACAACCCCACTTACAAGTAAAACTGGCTAAAATGTGCCTGGCTGCTGTTCACTGAAAAGCTCATTCTGCATACATTTTTGGCAGACATTTGCTCCTGCCGGGTCAGCTGAGCAGCGTATTTCCACTTAACTACCTCCTATCAGGAGAGACTTCAGGGCTGCATCTTTTGAGCGCAGTACTGAGCCTGATACCCGTTTCCAACCCCACTTACAAGTAAAACTAGCTAAAATGTGCCTGGCTGCAGTTCACTAAAAAGCTCATTCTGTGTACATTTTTGGCATACATTTGCTTCTCCCGGGTCAGCTGAGCAGCGAATTTCTACTTAACTACCTCCTATCAGGAGAGACCTCAGGGCTGCATCTTTTGAGCGCAGTACTGAGCCTGAAAACCATTTACAAACCCACTTACACAAGTAAAACTAGCTAAAATGTGCCTGGCTGCTGTTCACTGAAAAGCTTATTCTGCATACATTTTTGGCATATATTTGCTCCTGCCGGGTCAGCTGAGCAGCAAATTTTTACTTAACTACCCCCTAATCAGGAGAGACCTCAGGGCTGCATCCTTTGAGCGCAGTACTGAGCCTGATACCCGTTTCCAACCCCACTTACAAGTAAAACTAGCTAAAATGTGCCTGGCTGCTGTTCACTGAAAAGCTCATTCTGGGTACATTTTTGGCATACATTTGCTTCTCCCGGGTCAGCTGAGCAGCGAATTTCTACTTAACTACCTCCTATCAGGAGAGACCTCAGGGCTGCATCTTTTGAGCGCAGTACTGAGCCTGAAAACCGTTTCCAACCCCACTTACAAGTAAAACTAGCTGAAATGTGCCTGGCTGCTGTTCACTGAAAAGTTCATTCTGGGTACATTTTTGGTATACATTTGCTTCTGCCGGGTCAGCTGAGCAGTGAATTTCTACTTAACTACCTCCTATCAGGAGAGACCTCAGGGCTGCATCTTTTGAGCGCAGTACTGAGCCTGAAAACCATTTACAACCCCACTTACAAGTAAAACTAGCTAAAATGTGCCTGGCTGCTGTTCACTGAAAAGCTCATTCTGGGTAAATTTTTGGCATACATTTGCTTCTCCCGGGTCAGCTGAGCAGCAAATTTCTACTTAACTACCTCCTATCAGGAGAGACCTCAGGGCTGCATCTTTTGAGCGCAGTACTGAGCCTGAAAACCGTTTCCAACCCCACTTACAAGTAAAACTAGCTAAAATGTGCCTGGCTGCTGTTCATTGAAAAGCTTATTCTGCATACATTTTTGGCATATATTTGCTCCTGCCGGGTCAGCTGAGCAGCAAATTTTTACTTAACTACCTCCTATCAGGAGAGACCTCAGGGCTGCATCTTTTGAGCGCAGTACTGAGCCTGAAAACCATTTACAACCCCACTTACAAGTAAAACTAGCTAAAATGTGCCTGGCTGCTGTTCACTGAAAAGCTCATTCTGGGTAAATTTTTGGCATACATTTGCTTCTCCCGGGTCAGCTGAGCAGCAAATTTCTACTTAACTACCTCCTATCAGGAGAGACCTCAGGGCTGCATCTTTTGAGCGCAGTACTGAGCCTGAAAACCGTTTACAACCTCACTTACAAGTAAAACTAGCTAAAATGTGCCTGGCTGCTGTTCATTGAAAAGCTCATTCTGGGTACATTTTTGGCATACATTTGCTTCTCCCGGGTCAGCTGAGCAGCGAATTTTTACTTAACTACCCCCTAATCAGGAGAGACCTCAGGGCTGCATCCTTTGAGCGCAGTACTGAGCCTGATACCCTATTCCAACCCCACTTACAAGTAAAACTAGCTAAAATGTGCCTGGCTGCTGTTCACTGAAAAGCTCATTCTGGGTACATTTTTGGCATACATTTGCTTCTCCCGGGTCAGCTGAGCAGCGAATTCCTACTTAACTACCTCCTATCAGGAGAGACCTCAGGGCTGCATCTTTTGAGCGCAGTACTGAGCCTGAAAACCGTTTCCAACCCCACTTACAAGTAAAACTAGCTAAAATGTGCCTGGCTGCTGTTCACTGAAAAGGTCATTCTGGGTACATTTTTGGTATACATTTGCTTCTGCCGGGTCAGCTGAGCAGTGAATTTCTACTTAACTACCTCCTATCAGGAGAGACCTCAGGGCTGCATCTTTTGAGCGCAGTACTGAGCCTGAAAACCGTTTACAACCCCACTTACAAGTAAAACTAGCTAAAATGTGCCTGGCTGCTGTTCACTGAAAAGCTTATTTTGCATACATTTTTGGCATATATTTGCTCCTGCCGGGTCAGCTGAGCAGCAAATTTTTACTTAACTACCCCCTAATCAGGAGAGACCTCAGGGCTGCATCCTTTGAGCGCAGTACTGAGCCTGATACCCGTTTCCAACCCCACTTGCAAGTAAAACTAGCTAAAATGTGCCTGGCTGCTGTTCACTGAAAAGCTCATTCTGGGTACATTTTTGGCATACATTTGCTTCTCCCGGGTCAGCTGAGCAGCGAATTTCTACTTAACTACCTCCTATCAGGAGAGACCTCAGGGCTGCATCTTTTGAGCGCAGTACTGAGCCTGAAAACCGTTTCCAACCCCACTTACAAGTAAAACTAGCTAAAATGTGCCTGGCTGCTGTTCACTGAAAAGGTCATCTGGGTACATTTTTGGTATACATTTGCTTCTGCCGGGTCAGCTGAGCAGTGAATTTCTACTTAACTACCTCCTATCAGGAGAGACCCCAGGGCTGCATCTTTTGAGCGCAGTACTGAGCCTGAAAACCATTTACAACCCCACTTACAAGTAAAACTAGCTAAAATGTGCCTGGCTGCTGTTCACTGAAAAGCTCATCCTGCATACATTTTTGGCATATATTTGCTCCTGCCGGGTCAGCTGAGCAGCGAGTTTCTATTTAACTACTTCCTATCAGGAGAGACCTCAGGGCTGCATCCTTTGAGCGCAGTACTGAGCCTGAAAAGCGTTTACAACCCCACTTACACGTAAAACTAGCTAAAATGTGCCTGGCTGCTGTTCACTGAAAAGGTCATTCTGGGTACATTTTGGTATACATTTGCTTCTGCCGGGTCAGCTGAGCAGTGAATTTCTACTTAACTAACTCCTATCAGAAGAGACCTCATGGCTGCATCTTTTGAGCGCAGTACTGAGCCTAAAAACCGTTTCCAACCCCACTTACAAGTAAAACTAGCTAAAATGTGCCTGGCTGCTGTTCACTGAAAAGCTCATTCTGGGTACATTTTTGGCATACATTTGCTTCTCCCGGGTCAGCTGAGCAGCGAATTTCTACTTAACTACCTCCTATCAGGAGAGACCTCAGGGCTGCATCTTTTGAACGCAGTACTGAGCCTGAAAACCATTTACAACCCCACTTACAAGTAAAACTAGCTAAAATGTGCCTGGCTGCTGTTCACTGAAAAGCTCATTCTGCATACATTTTTGGCATAATTTGGTCTTGCCGAGTCAGCTGAGCAGCGAGTTTCTACTTAACTACCTCCTATCAGGAGAGACCTCAGGGCTGCATCCTTTGCACGCAGTACTGAGCCTGAATTAGCGTTTACAACCCCACTTACAAGTAAACTAGCTAAAACGTGCCTGGCTGCTGTTCACTGAAAAGCTCATTCTGGGTACATTTTTGGTATACATTTGCTTCTGCCGGGTCAGCTGAGTAGTGAATTTCTACTTAACTACCTCCTTTCAGGAGAGACCTCAGGGCTGTATCTTTTGAGCGCAGTACTGAGCTTGAAAACCGTTTACAACCCCACTTACAAGTAAAACTAGCTAAAATGTGCCTGGCTGCTGTTCACTGAAAAGCTAATTATGCATACATTTTTGGCATATATTTGCTCCTGCCGGGTCAGCTGAGCAGCGAATTTTTACTTAACTACCCCCTAATCAGGAGAGACCTAGGGCTGCATCCTTTGAGCGCAGTACTGAGCCTGAAAAGCGTTTACAACCCCACTTACAAGTAAAACTAGCTAAAATGTGCCTGGCTGCTGTTCACTGAAAAGGTCATTCTGGGTACTTTTTGGTATACATTTGCTTCTGCCGGGTCAGCTGAGCAGTGAATTTCTACTTAACTACCTCCTATCAGGAGAGAACTCAGGGCTGCGTCTTTTGAGCGCAGTACTGAGCCTGAAAACCGTTTCCAACCCCACTTACAGGTAAAACTAGCTAAAATGTGCCTGGCTGCTGTTCACTGAAAAGCTCATTCTGGGTACATTTTTGGTATACATGTGCTTCTGCCGGGTCTCCTGAGCAGTGAATTTCTACATAACTACCTCCTATCAGGAGAGACCTCAGGGCTGCATCTTTTGAGCGCAGTACTGAGCCTGAAAACCGTTTCCAACCCCACTTACAAGTAAAACTAGCTAAAATGTGCCTGGCTGCTGTTCACTGAAAAGGTCATTCTGGGTACATTTTTGGTATACATTTGCTTCTGCCGGGTCAGCTGAGCAGTGAATTTCTACTTAACTACCTCCTATCAGGAGAGACCTCAGGGCTGCATCTTTTGAGCGCAGTACTGAGCCTGAAAACCGTTTACAACCCCACTTACAAGTAAAACTAGCTAAAATGTGCCTGGCTGCTGTTCACTGAAAAGGTCATTCTGGGTACATTTTTGGTATACATTTGCTTCTGCCGGGTCAGCTGAGCAGTGAATTTCTACTTAACTACCTCCTATCAGAAGAGACCTCATGGCTGCATCTTTTGAGCGCAGTACTGAGCCTGAAAACCGTTTCCAACCCCACTTACAAGTAAAACTAGCTAAAATGTGCCTGGCTGCTGTTCACTGAAAATCTCATTCTGGGTACATTTTTGGCATACATTTGCTTCTCCCGGGTCAGCTGAGCAGCGAATTTCTACTTAACTACGTCTTATCAGGAGAGACCTCAGGGCTGCATCTTTTGAACGCAGTACTGAGCCTGAAAAGCGTTTACAACCCCACTTACACGTAATACTAGCTAAAATGTGCCTGGCTGCTGTTCACTGAAAAGGTCATTCTGGGTACATTTTTGGCATACATTTGCTACTCCCGGGTCAGCTGAGCAGTAAATTTCTACTTAACTACCTCCTATCAGAAGAGACCTCATGGCTGCATCTTTTGAGCGCAGTACTGAGCCTGAAAACCGTTTCCAACCCCACTTACAAGTAAAACTAGCTAAAATGTGCCTGGCTGCTGTTCACTGAAAAGTTCATTCTGGGTACATTTTTGGCATACATTTGCTTCTCCCGGGTCAGCTGAGCAGCGAATTTCTACTTAACTACCTCCTATCAGGAGAGACCTCAGGGCTGCATCTTTAGAGCGCAGTACTGAGCCTGAAAACCATTTACAACCCCACTTACAAGTAAAACTGGCTAAAATGTGCCTGGCTGCTGTTCACTGAAAAGCTCATTCTGCATACATTTTTGGCAGACATTTGCTCCTGCCGGGTCAGCTGAGCAGCGTATTTCCACTTAACTACCTCCTATCAGGAGAGACCTCAGGGCTGCATCTTTTGAGCGCAGTACTGAGCCTGATACCCGTTTCCAACCCCACTTACAAGTAAAACTAGCTAAAATGTGCCTGGCTGCTGTTCACTAAAAAGCTCATTCTGTGTACATTTTTGGTATACATTTGCTTCTGCCGGGTCAGCTGAGCAGTGAATTTCTACTTAACTACCTCCTATCAGGAGAGACCTCAGGGCTGCATCTTTTGAGCGCAGTACTGAGCCTGAAAACCATTTACAAACCCACTTACACAAGTAAAACTAGCTAAAATGTGCCTGGCTGCTTTCACTGAAAAGCTCATTCTGGGTACATTTTTGGCATGCATTTGCTTCTCCCGGGTCAGCTGAGCAGCGAGTTTCTACTTAACTACCTCCTATCAGGAGAGACCTCAGGGCTGCATCCTTTGCGCGCAGTACTGAGCCTGAATTAGCGTTTACAACCCCACTTACAAGTAAACTAGGTAAAACGTGCCTGGCTGCTGTTCACTGAAAAGCTCATTCTGGGTACATTTTTGGTATACATTTGCTTCTGCCGGGTCAGCTGAGCAGTGAATTTCTACTTAACTACCTCCTATCAGGAGAGACCTCAGGGCTGCATCTTTTGAGCGCAGTACTGAGCCTGAAAACCGTTTACAACCCCACTTACAAGTAAAACTAGCTAAAATGTGCCTGGCTGCTGTTCACTGAAAAGCTCATTCTGGGTACATTTTTGGCATACATTTGCTTCTCCCGGGTCAGCTGAGCAGCGAATTTCTACTTAACTACCTCCTATCAGGAGAGACCTCAGGGCTGCATCTTTTGAGCGCAGTACTGAGCCTGAAAACCGTTTCCAACCCCACTTACAAGTAAAACTAGCTAAAATGTGCCTGGCTGCTGTTCACTGAAAAGGTCATCTGGGTACATTTTTGGTATACATTTGCTTCTGCCGGGTCAGCTGAGCAGTGAATTTCTACTTAACTACCTCCTATCAGGAGAGACCCCAGGGCTGCATCTTTTGAGCGCAGTACTGAGCCTGAAAACCATTTACAACCCCACTTACAAGTAAAACTAGCTAAAATGTGCCTGGCTGCTGTTCACTGAAAAGCTCATCCTGCATACATTTTTGGCATATATTTGCTCCTGCCGGGTCAGCTGAGCAGCGAGTTTCTATTTAACTACTTCCTATCAGGAGAGACCTCAGGGCTGCATCCTTTGAGCGCAGTACTGAGCCTGAAAAGCGTTTACAACCCCACTTACACGTAAAACTAGCTAAAATGTGCCTGGCTGCTGTTCACTGAAAAGGTCATTCTGGGTACATTTTGGTATACATTTGCTTCTGCCGGGTCAGCTGAGCAGTGAATTTCTACTTAACTAACTCCTATCAGAAGAGACCTCATGGCTGCATCTTTTGAGCGCAGTACTGAGCCTAAAAACCGTTTCCAACCCCACTTACAAGTAAAACTAGCTAAAATGTGCCTGGCTGCTGTTCACTGAAAAGCTCATTCTGGGTACATTTTTGGCATACATTTGCTTCTCCCGGGTCAGCTGAGCAGCGAATTTCTACTTAACTACCTCCTATCAGGAGAGACCTCAGGGCTGCATCTTTTGAACGCAGTACTGAGCCTGAAAACCATTTACAACCCCACTTACAAGTAAAACTAGCTAAAATGTGCCTGGCTGCTGTTCACTGAAAAGCTCATTCTGCATACATTTTTGGCATAATTTGGTCTTGCCGAGTCAGCTGAGCAGCGAGTTTCTACTTAACTACCTCCTATCAGGAGAGACCTCAGGGCTGCATCCTTTGCACGCAGTACTGAGCCTGAATTAGCGTTTACAACCCCACTTACAAGTAAACTAGCTAAAACGTGCCTGGCTGCTGTTCACTGAAAAGCTCATTCTGGGTACATTTTTGGTATACATTTGCTTCTGCCGGGTCAGCTGAGTAGTGAATTTCTACTTAACTACCTCCTATCAGGAGAGACCTCAGGGCTGTATCTTTTGAGCGCAGTACTGAGCTTGAAAACCGTTTACAACCCCACTTACAAGTAAAACTAGCTAAAATGTGCCTGGCTGCTGTTCACTGAAAAGCTAATTCTGCATACATTTTTGGCATATATTTGCTCCTGCCGGGTCAGCTGAGCAGCGAATTTTTACTTAACTACCCCCTAATCAGGAGAGACCTAGGGCTGCATCCTTTGAGCGCAGTACTGAGCCTGAAAAGCGTTTACAACCCCACTTACAAGTAAAACTAGCTAAAATGTGCCTGGCTGCTGTTCACTGAAAAGGTCATTCTGGGTACTTTTTGGTATACATTTGCTTCTGCCGGGTCAGCTGAGCAGTGAATTTCTACTTAACTACCTCCTATCAGGAGAGAACTCAGGGCTGCGTCTTTTGAGCGCAGTACTGAGCCTGAAAACCGTTTCCAACCCCACTTACAGGTAAAACTAGCTAAAATGTGCCTGGCTGCTGTTCACTGAAAAGCTCATTCTGGGTACATTTTTGGTATACATGTGCTTCTGCCGGGTCTCCTGAGCAGTGAATTTCTACATAACTACCTCCTATCAGGAGAGACCTCAGGGCTGCATATTTTGAGCGCAGTACTGAGCCTGAAAACCGTTTCCAACCCCACTTACAAGTAAAACTAGCTAAAATGTGCCTGGCTGCTGTTCACTGAAAAGGTCATTCTGGGTACATTTTTGGTATACATTTGCTTCTGCCGGGTCAGCTGAGCAGTGAATTTCTACTTAACTACCTCCTATCAGAAGAGACCTCATGGCTGCATCTTTTGAGCGCAGTACTGAGCCTGAAAACCGTTTCCAACCCCACTTACAAGTAAAACTAGCTAAAATGTGCCTGGCTGCTGTTCACTGAAAAGCTCATTCTGGGTACATTTTTGGCATACATTTGCTTCTCCCGGGTCAGCTGAGCAGCGAATTTCTACTTAACTACCTCCTATCAGGAGAGACCTCAGGGCTGCATCTTTTGAACGCAGTACTGAGCCTGAAAAGCGTTTACAACCCCACTTACACATAATACTAGCTAAAATGTGCCTGGCTGCTGTTCACTGAAAAGGTCATTCTGGGTACATTTTTGGTATACATTTGCTACTCCCGGGTCAGCTGAGCAGTGAATTTCTACTTAACTACCTCCTATCAGAAGAGACCTCATGGCTGCATCTTTTGAGCGCAGTACTGAGCCTGAAAACCGTTTCCAACCCCACTTACAAGTAAAACTAGCTAAAATGTGCCTGGCTGCTGTTCACTAAAAAGCTCATTCTGTGTACATTTTTGGTATACATTTGCTTCTGCCGGGTCAGCTGAGCAGTGAATTTCTACTTAACTACCTCCTATCAGGAGAGACCTCAGGGCTGCATCTTTTGAGCGCAGTACTGAGCCTGAAAACCATTTACAAACCCACTTACACAAGTAAAACTAGCTAAAATGTGCCTGGCTGCTGTTCACTGAAAAGCTTATTCTGCATACATTTTTGGCATATATTTGCTCCTGCCGGGTCAGCTGAGCAGCAAATTTTTACTTAACTACCCCCTAATCAGGAGAGACCTCAGGGCTGCATCCTTTGAGCCCAGTACTGAGCCTGATACCCGTTTCCAACCCCACTTACAAGTAAAACTAGCTAAAATGTGCCTGGCTGCTTTCACTGAAAAGCTCATTCTGGGTACATTTTTGGCATACATTTGCTTCTCCCGGGTCAGCTGAGCAGCGAGTTTCTACTTAACTACCTCCTATCAGGAGAGACCTCAGGGCTGCATCCTTTGCGCGCAGTACTGAGCCTGAATTAGCGTTTACAACCCCACTTACAAGTAAACTAGGTAAAACGTGCCTGGCTGCTGTTCACTGAAAAGCTCATTCTGGGTACATTTTTGGTATACATTTGCTTCTGCCGGGTCAGCTGAGCAGTGAATTTCTACTTAACTACCTCCTATCAGGAGAGACCTCAGGGCTGCATCTTTTGAGCGCAGTACTGAGCCTGAAAACCGTTTACAACCCCACTTACAAGTAAAACTAGCTAAAATGTGCCTGGCTGCTGTTCACTGAAAAGCTCATTCTGGGTACATTTTTGGCATACATTTGCTTCTCCCGGGTCAGCTGAGCAGCGAATTTCTACTTAACTACCTCCTATCAGGAGAGACCTCAGGGCTGCATCTTTTGAGCGCAGTACTGAGCCTGAAAACCGTTTCCAACCCCACTTACAAGTAAAACTAGCTAAAATGTGCCTGGCTGCTGTTCACTGAAAAGGTCATCTGGGTACATTTTTGGTATACATTTGCTTCTGCCGGGTCAGCTGAGCAGTGAATTTCTACTTAACTACCTCCTATCAGGAGAGACCCCAGGGCTGCATCTTTTGAGCGCAGTACTGAGCCTGAAAACCATTTACAACCCCACTTACAAGTAAAACTAGCTAAAATGTGCCTGGCTGCTGTTCACTGAAAAGCTCATCCTGCATACATTTTTGGCATATATTTGCTCCTGCCGGGTCAGCTGAGCAGCGAGTTTCTATTTAACTACTTCCTATCAGGAGAGACCTCAGGGCTGCATCCTTTGAGCGCAGTACTGAGCCTGAAAAGCGTTTACAACCCCACTTACACGTAAAACTAGCTAAAATGTGCCTGGCTGCTGTTCACTGAAAAGGTCATTCTGGGTACATTTTGGTATACATTTGCTTCTGCCGGGTCAGCTGAGCAGTGAATTTCTACTTAACTAACTCCTATCAGAAGAGACCTCATGGCTGCATCTTTTGAGCGCAGTACTGAGCCTAAAAACCGTTTCCAACCCCACTTACAAGTAAAACTAGCTAAAATGTGCCTGGCTGCTGTTCACTGAAAAGCTCATTCTGGGTACATTTTTGGCATACATTTGCTTCTCCCGGGTCAGCTGAGCAGCGAATTTCTACTTAACTACCTCCTATCAGGAGAGACCTCAGGGCTGCATCTTTTGAACGCAGTACTGAGCCTGAAAACCATTTACAACCCCACTTACAAGTAAAACTAGCTAAAATGTGCCTGGCTGCTGTTCACTGAAAAGCTCATTCTGCATACATTTTTGGCATAATTTGGTCTTGCCGAGTCAGCTGAGCAGCGAGTTTCTACTTAACTACCTCCTATCAGGAGAGACCTCAGGGCTGCATCCTTTGCACGCAGTACTGAGCCTGAATTAGCGTTTACAACCCCACTTACAAGTAAACTAGCTAAAACGTGCCTGGCTGCTGTTCACTGAAAAGCTCATTCTGGGTACATTTTTGGTATACATTTGCTTCTGCCGGGTCAGCTGAGTAGTGAATTTCTACTTAACTACCTCCTATCAGGAGAGACCTCAGGGCTGTATCTTTTGAGCGCAGTACTGAGCTTGAAAACCGTTTACAACCCCACTTACAAGTAAAACTAGCTAAAATGTGCCTGGCTGCTGTTCACTGAAAAGCTAATTCTGCATACATTTTTGGCATATATTTGCTCCTGCCGGGTCAGCTGAGCAGCGAATTTTTACTTAACTACCCCCTAATCAGGAGAGACCTAGGGCTGCATCCTTTGAGCGCAGTACTGAGCCTGAAAAGCGTTTACAACCCCACTTACAAGTAAAACTAGCTAAAATGTGCCTGGCTGCTGTTCACTGAAAAGGTCATTCTGGGTACTTTTTGGTATACATTTGCTTCTGCCGGGTCAGCTGAGCAGTGAATTTCTACTTAACTACCTCCTATCAGGAGAGAACTCAGGGCTGCGTCTTTTGAGCGCAGTACTGAGCCTGAAAACCGTTTCCAACCCCACTTACAGGTAAAACTAGCTAAAATGTGCCTGGCTGCTGTTCACTGAAAAGCTCATTCTGGGTACATTTTTGGTATACATGTGCTTCTGCTGGGTCTCCTGAGCAGTGAATTTCTACATAACTACCTCCTATCAGGAGAGACCTCAGGGCTGCATCTTTTGAGCGCAGTACTGAGCCTGAAAACCATTTCCAACCCCACTTACAAGTAAAACTAGCTAAAATGTGCCTGGCTGCTGTTCACTGAAAAGGTCATTCTGGGTACATTTTTGGTATACATTTGCTTCTGCCGGGTCAGCTGAGCAGTGAATTTCTACTTAACTACCTCCTATCAGGAGAGACCTCAGGGCTGCATCTTTTGAGCGCAGTACTGAGCCTGAAAACCGTTTACAACCCCACTTACAAGTAAAACTAGCTAAAATGTGCCTGGCTGCTGTTCACTGAAAAGGTCATTCTGGGTACATTTTTGGTATACATTTGCTTCTGCCGGGTCAGCTGAGCAGTGAATTTCTACTTAACTACCTCCTATCAGAAGAGACCTCATGGCTGCATCTTTTGAGCGCAGTACTGAGCCTGAAAACCGTTTCCAACCCCACTTACAAGTAAAACTAGCTAAAATGTGCCTGGCTGCTGTTCACTGAAAAGCTCATTCTGGGTACATTTTTGGCATACATTTGCTTCTCCCGGGTCAGCTGAGCAGCGAATTTCTACTTAACTACGTCTTATCAGGAGAGACCTCAGGGCTGCATCTTTTGAACGCAGTACTGAGCCTGAAAAGCGTTTACAACCCCACTTACACGTAATACTAGCTAAAATGTGCCTGGCTGCTGTTCACTGAAAAGGTCATTCTGGGTACATTTTTGGCATACATTTGCTACTCCCGGGTCAGCTGAGCAGTAAATTTCTACTTAACTACCTCCTATCAGAAGAGACCTCATGGCTGCATCTTTTGAGCGCAGTACTGAGCCTGAAAACCGTTTCCAACCCCACTTACAAGTAAAACTAGCTAAAATGTGCCTGGCTGCTGTTCACTGAAAAGGTCATTCTGGGTACATTTTTGGCATACATTTGCTACTCCCGGGTCAGCTGAGCAGTAAATTTCTACTTAACTACCTCCTATCAGAAGAGACCTCATGGCTGCATCTTTTGAGCGCAGTACTGAGCCTGAAAACCGTTTCCAACCCCACTTACAAGTAAAACTAGCTAAAATGTGCCTGGCTGCTGTTCACTGAAAAGCTCATTCTGGGTACATTTTTGGCATACATTTGCTTCTCCCGGGTCAGCTGAGCAGTTAATTTCTACTTAACTACCTCCTATCAGGAGAGACCTCATGGCTGCATCTTTTGAGCGCAGTACTGAGCCTGAAAACCGTTTCCAACCCCACTTACAAGTAAAACTAGCTAAAATGTGCCTGGCTGCTGTTCACTGAAAAGCTCATTCTGGGTACATTTTTGGCATACATTTGCTTCTCCCGGGTCAGCTGAGCAGCGAATTTCTACTTAACTACCTCCTATCAGGAGAGACCTCAGGGCTGCATCTTTAGAGCGCAGTACTGAGCCTGAAAACCATTTACAACCCCACTTACAAGTAAAACTGGCTAAAATGTGCCAGGCTGCTGTTCACTGAAAAGCTCATTCTGCATACATTTTTGGCAGACATTTGCTCCTGCCGGGTCAGCTGAGCAGCGTATTTCCACTTAACTACCTCCTATCAGGAGAGACCTCAGGGCTGCATCTTTTGAGCGCAGTACTGAGCCTGATACCCGTTTCCAACCCCACTTACAAGTAAAACTAGCTAAAATGTGCCTGGCTGCTGTTCACTAAAAAGCTCATTCTGTGTACATTTTTGGTATACATTTGCTTCTGCCGGGTCAGCTGAGCAGTGAATTTCTACTTAACTACCTCCTATCAGGAGAGACCTCAGGGCTGCATCTTTTGAGCGCAGTACTGAGCCTGAAAACCATTTACAAACCCACTTACACAAGTAAAACTAGCTAAAATGTGCCTGGCTGCTGTTCACTGAAAAGCTTATTCTGCATACATTTTTGGCATATATTTGCTCCTGCCGGGTCAGCTGAGCAGCAAATTTTTACTTAACTACCCCCTAATCAGGAGAGACCTCAGGGCTGCATCCTTTGAGCGCAGTACTGAGCCTGATACCCGTTTCCAACCCCACTTACAAGTAAAACTAGCTAAAATGTGCCTGGCTGCTTTCACTGAAAAGCTCATTCTGGGTACATTTTTGGCATACATTTGCTTCTCCCGGGTCAGCTGAGCAGCGAGTTTCTACTTAACTACCTCCTATCAGGAGAGACCTCAGGGCTGCATCCTTTGCGCGCAGTACTGAGCCTGAATTAGCGTTTACAACCCCACTTACAAGTAAACTAGGTAAAACGTGCCTGGCTGCTGTTCACTGAAAAGCTCATTCTGGGTACATTTTTGGTATACATTTGCTTCTGCCGGGTCAGCTGAGCAGTGAATTTCTACTTAACTACCTCCTATCAGGAGAGACCTCAGGGCTGCATCTTTTGAGCGCAGTACTGAGCCTGAAAACCGGTTACAACCCCACTTACAAGTAAAACTAGCTAAAATGTGCCTGGCTGCTGTTCACTGAAAAGCTTATTCTGCATACATTTTTGGCATATATTTGCTCCTGCCGGGTCAGCTGAGCAGCAAATTTTTACTTAACTACCCCCTAATCAGGAGAGACCTCAGGGCTGGATCCTTTGAGCGCAGTACTGAGCCTGATACCCGTTTCCAACCCCACTTGCAAGTAAAACTAGCTAAAATGTGCCTGGCTGCTGTTCACTGAAAAGCTCATTCTGGGTACATTTTTGGCATACATTTGCTTCTCCCGGGTCAGCTGAGCAGCGAATTTCTACTTAACTACCTCCTATCAGGAGAGACCTCAGGGCTGCATCTTTTGAGCGCAGTACTGAGCCTGAAAACCGTTTCCAACCCCACTTACAAGTAAAACTAGCTAAAATGTGCCTGGCTGCTGTTCACTGAAAAGGTCATTCTGGGTACATTTTTGGTATACATTTGCTTCTGCCGGGTCAGCTGAGCAGTGAATTTCTACTTAACTACCTCCTATCAGGAGAGACCTCAGGGCTGCATCTTTTGAGCGCAGTACTGAGCCTGAAAACCGTTTACAACCCCACTTACAAGTAAAACTAGCTAAAATGTGCCTGGCTGCTGTTCACTGAAAAGCTTATTTTGCATACATTTTTGGCATATATTTGCTCCTGCCGGGTCAGCTGAGCAGCAAATTTTTACTTAACTACCCCCTAATCAGGAGAGACCTCAGGGCTGCATCCTTTGAGCGCAGTACTGAGCCTGATACCCGTTTCCAACCCCACTTGCAAGTAAAACTAGCTAAAATGTGCCTGGCTGCTGTTCACTGAAAAGCTCATTCTGGGTACATTTTTGGCATACATTTGCTTCTCCCGGGTCAGCTGAGCAGCGAATTTCTACTTAACTACCTCCTATCAGGAGAGACCTCAGGGCTGCATCTTTTGAGCGCAGTACTGAGCCTGAAACCTGTTTCCAACCCCACTTACAAGTAAAACTAGCTAAAATGTGCCTGGCTGCTGTTCACTGAAAAGGTCATCTGGGTACATTTTTGGTATACATTTGCTTCTGCCGGGTCAGCTGAGCAGTGAATTTCTACTTAACTACCTCCTATCAGGAGAGACCCCAGGGCTGCATCTTTTGAGCGCAGTACTGAGCCTGAAAACCATTTACAACCCCACTTACAAGTAAAACTAGCTAAAATGTGCCTGGCTGCTGTTCACTGAAAAGCTCATTCTGGGTACATTTTTGGCATACATTTGCTTCTCCCGGGTCAGCTGAGCAGCGAATTTCTACTTAACTACCTCCTATCAGGAGAGACCTCAGGGCTGCATCTTTTGAACGCAGTACTGAGCCTGTAAACCATTTACAACCCCACTTACAAGTAAAACTAGCTAAAATGTGCCTGGCTGCTGTTCACTGAAAAGCTCATTCTGCATACATTTTTGGCATAATTTGGTCTTGCCGAGTCAGCTGAGCAGCGAGTTTCTACTTAACTACCTCCTATCAGGAGAGACCTCAGGGCTGCATCCTTTGCACGCAGTACTGAGCCTGAATTAGCGTTTACAACCCCACTTACAAGTAAACTAGCTAAAACGTGCCTGGCTGCTGTTCACTGAAAAGCTCATTCTGGGTACATTTTTGGTATACATTTGCTTCTGCCGGGTCAGCTGAGTAGTGAATTTCTACTTAACTACCTCCTATCAGGAGAGACCTCAGGGCTGTATCTTTTGAGCGCAGTACTGAGCTTGAAAACCGTTTACAACCCCACTTACAAGTAAAACTAGCTAAAATGTGCCTGGCTGCTGTTCACTGAAAAGCTAATTCTGCATACATTTTTGGCATATATTTGCTCCTGCCGGGTCAGCTGAGCAGCGAATTTTTACTTAACTACCCCCTAATCAGGAGAGACCTCAGGGCTGCATCCTTTGAGCGCAGTACTGAGCCTGAAAAGCGTTTACAACCCCACTTACAAGTAAAACTAGCTAAAATGTGCCTGGCTGCTGTTCACTGAAAAGGTCATTCTGGGTACTTTTTGGTATACATTTGCTTCTGCCGGGTCAGCTGAGCAGTGAATTTCTACTTAACTACCTCCTATCAGGAGAGAACTCAGGGCTGCGTCTTTTGAGCGCAGTACTGAGCCTGAAAACCGTTTCCAACCCCACTTACAGGTAAAACTAGCTAAAATGTGCCTGGCTGCTGTTCACTGAAAAGGTCATTCTGGGTACATTTTTGGTATACATTTGCTTCTGCCGGGTCAGCTGAGCAGTAAATTTCTACTTAACTACCTCCTATCAGGAGAGACCTCAGGGCTGCATCTTTTGAGCGCAGTACTGAGCCTGAAAACCGTTTACAACCCCACTTACAAGTAAAACTAGCTAAAATGTGCCTGGCTGCTGTTCACTGAAAAGCTTATTCTGCATACATTTTTGGCATATATTTGCTCCTGCCGGGTCAGCTGAGCAGCAAATTTTTACTTAACTACCCCCTAATCAGGAGAGACCTCAGGGCTGCATCCTTTGAGCGCAGTACTGAGCCTGATACCCGTTTCCAACCCCACTTACAAGTAAAACTAGCTAAAATGTGCCTGGCTGCTGTTCACTGAAAAGTTCATTCTGGGTACATTTTTGGCATACATTTGCTTCTCCCGGGTCAGCTGAGCAGCGAATTTCTACTTAACTACCTCCTATCAGGAGAGACCTCAGGGCTGCATCTTTTGAGCGCAGTACTGAGCCTGATACCCGTTTCCAACCCCACTTACAAGTAAAACTAGCTAAAATGTGCCTGGCTGCTGTTCACTGAAAAGCTCATTCTGGGTACATTTTTGGCATACATTTGCTTCTCCCGGGTCAGCTGAGCAGCGAATTTCTACTTAACTACCTCCTATCAGGAGAGACCTCAGGGCTGCATCTTTTGAGCGCAGTACTGAGCCTGAAAACCGTTTCCAACCCCACTTACAAGTAAAACTAGCTAAAATGTGCCTGGCTGCTGTTCACTGAAAAGGTCATTCTGGGTACATTTTTGGTATACATTTGCTTCTGCCGGGTCAGCTGAGCAGTGAATTTCTACTTAACTACCTCCTATCAGGAGAGACCTCAGGGCTGCATCTTTTGAGCGCAGTACTGAGCCTGAAAACCGTTTACAACCCCACTTACAAGTAAAACTAGCTAAAATGTGCCTGGCTGCTGTTCACTGAAAAGCTTATTCTGCATACATTTTTGGCATATATTTGCTCCTGCCGGGTCAGCTGAGCAGCAAATTTTTACTTAACTACCCCCTAATCAGGAGAGACCTCAGGGCTGCATCCTTTGAGCGCAGTACTGAGCCTGATACCCGTTTCCAACCCCACTTACAAGTAAAACTAGCTAAAATGTGCCTGGCTGCTGTTCACTGAAAAGCTCATTCTGGGTACATTTTTGGCATACATTTGCTTCTCCCGGGTCAGCTGAGCAGCGAATTTCTACTTAACTACCTCCTATCAGGAGAGACCTCAGGGCTGCATCTTTTGAGCGCAGTACTGAGCCTGAAAACCGTTTCCAACCCCACTTACAAGTAAAACTAGCTAAAATGTGCCTGGCTGCTGTTCACTGAAAAGGTCATTCTGGGTACATTTTTGGTATACATTTGCTTCTGCCGGGTCAGCTGAGCAGTGAATTTCTACTTAACTACCTCCTATCAGGAGAGACCTCAGGGCTGCATCTTTTGAGCGCAGTACTGAGCCTGAAAACCATTTACAACCCCACTTACAAGTAAAACTAGCTAAAATGTGCCTGGCTGCTGTTCACTGAAAAGCTCATTCTGGGTAAATTTTTGGCATACATTTGCTTCTCCCGGGTCAGCTGAGCAGCGAATTTCTACTTAACTACCTCCTATCAGGAGAGACCTCAGGGCTGCATCTTTTGAGCGCAGTACTGAGCCTGAAAACCGTTTACAACCCCACTTACAAGTAAAACTAGCTAAAATGTGCCTGGCTGCTGTTCATTGAAAAGCTTATTCTGCATACATTTTTGGTATATATTTGCTCCTGCCGGGTCAGCTGAGCAGCAAATTTTTACTTAACTACCCCCTAATCAGGAGAGACCTCAGGGCTGCATCCTTTGAGCGCAGTACTGAGCCTGATACCCGTTTCCAACCCCACTTACAAGTAAAACTAGCTAAAATGTGCCTGGCTGCTGTTCACTGAAAAGCTCATTCTGGGTACATTTTTGGCATACATTTGCTTCTCCCGGGTCAGCTGAGCAGCGAATTTCTACTTAACAACCTCCTATCAGGAGAGACCTCAGGGCTGCATCTTTTGAGCGCAGTACTGAGCCTGAAAACCGTTTCCAACCCCACTTACAAGTAAAACTAGCTAAAATGTGCCTGGCTGCTGTTCACTGAAAAGGTCATTCTGGGTACATTTTTGGTTTACATTTGCTTCTGCCGGGTCAGCTGAGCAGTGAATTTCTACTTAACTACCTCCTATCAGGAGAGACCTCAGGGCTGCATCTTTTGAGCGCAGTACTGAGCCTGAAAACCGTTTACAACCCCACTTACAAGTAAAACTAGCTAAAATGTGCCTGGCTGCTGTTCACTGAAAAGCTTATTCTGCATACATTTTTGGCATATATTTGCTCCTGCCGGGTCAGCTGAGCAGCAAATTTTTACTTAACTACCCCCTAATCAGGAGAGACCTCAGGGCTGCATCCTTTGAGCGCAGTACTGAGCCTGATACCCGTTTCCAACCCCACTTACAAGTAAAACTAGCTAAAATGTGCCTGGCTGCTGTTCACTGAAAAGCTCATTCTGGGTACATTTTTGGCATACATTTGCTTCTCCCGGGTCAGCTGAGCAGCGAATTTCTACTTAACTACCTCCTATCAGGAGAGACCTCAGGGCTGCATCTTTTGAGCGCAGTACTGAGCCTGAAATCCGTTTCCAACCCCACTTACAAGTAAAACTAGCTAAAATGTGCCTGGCTGCTGTTCACTGAAAAGGTCATTCTGGGTACATTTTTGGTATACATTTGCTTCTGCCGGGTCAGCTGAGCAGTGAATTTCTACTTAACTACCTCCTATCAGGAGAGACCTCAGGGCTGCATCTTTTGAGCGCAGTACTGAGCCTGAAAACCATTTACAACCCCACATACAAGTAAAACTAGCTAAAATGTGCCTGGCTGCTGTTCACTGAAAAGCTCATTCTGCATACATTTTTGGCATATATTTGCTCCTGCCGGGTCAGCTGAGCAGCGAGTTTCTACTTAACTACTTCCTATCAGGAGAGACCTCAGGGCTGCATCCTTTGAGCGCAGTACTGAGCCTGAAAAGCGTTTACAACCCCACTTACACGTAAAACTAGCTAAAATGTGCCTGGCTGCTGTTCACTGAAAAGGTCATTCTGGGTACATTTTTGGTATACATTTGCTTCTGCCGGGTCAGCTGAGCAGTGAATTTCTACTTAACTACCTCCTATCAGAAGAGACCTCATGGCTGCATCTTTTGAGCGCAGTACTGAGCCTGAAAACCGTTTCCAACCCCACTTACAAGTAAAACTAGCTAAAATGTGCCTGGCTGCTGTTCACTGAAAAGCTCATTCTGGGTACATTTTTGGCATACATTTGCTTCTCCCGGGTCAGCTGAGCAGCGAATTTCTACTTAACTACCTCCTATCAGGAGAGACCTCAGGGCTGCATCTTTTGAACGCAGTACTGAGCCTGAAAACCATTTACAACCCCACTTACAAGTAAAACTAGCTAAAATGTACCTGGCTGCTGTTCACTGAAAAGCTCATTCTGCATACATTTTTGGCATATATTTGCTCCTGCCGGGTCAGCTGAGCAGCGAGATTCTACTTAACTACTTCCTATCAGGAGAGACCTCAGGGCTGCATCCTTTGAGCGCAGTACTGAGCCTGAAAAGCGTTTACAACCCCACTTACACGTACAACCCCACTTACACGTAATACGAGCTAAAATGTGCCTGGCTGCTGTTCACTGAAAAGGTCATTCTGGGTACATTTTTGGTATACATTTGCTACTCCCGGGTCAGCTGAGCAGTGAATTTCTACTTAACTACCTCCTATCAGAAGAGACCTCATGGCTGCATCTTTTGAGCGCAGTACTGAGCCTGAAAACCGTTTCCAACCCCACTTACAAGTAAAACTAGCTAAAATGTGCCTGGCTGCTGTTCACTGAAAAGCTCATTCTGGGTACATTTTTGGCATACATTTGCTTCTCCCGGGTCAGCTGAGCAGTGAATTTCTACTTAACTACCTCCTATCAGGAGAGACCTCAGGGCTGCATCTTTTGAGCGCAGTACTGAGCCTGATACCCGTTTCCAACCCCACTTACAAGTAAAACTAGCTAAAATGTGCCTGGCTGCTGTTCACTGAAAAGTTCATTCTGGGTACATTTTTGGCATACATTAGCTTCTCCCGGGTCAGCTGAGCAGCGAATTTCTACTTAACTACCTCCTATCAGGAGAGACCTCAGGGCTGCATCTTTAGAGCGCAGTACTGAGCCTGAAAACCATTTACAACCCCACTTACAAGTAAAACTGGCTAAAATGTGCCTGGCTACTGTTCACTGAAAAGCTCATTCTGCATACATTTTTGGCAGACATTTGCTCCTGCCGGGTCAGCTGAGCAGCGTATTTCCACTTAACTACCTCCTATCAGGAGAGACCTCAGGGCTGCATCTTTTGAGCGCAGTACTGCGCCTGATACCCGTTTCCAACCCCACTTACAAGTAAAACTAGCTAAAATGTGCCTGGCTGCAGTTCACTAAAAAGCTCATTCTGTGTACATTTTTGGCATACATTTGCTTCTCCCGGGTCAGCTGAGCAGCGAATTTCTACTTAACTACCTCCTATCAGGAGAGACCTCAGGGCTGCATCTTTTGAGCGCAGTACTGAGCCTGAAAACCATTTACAAACCCACTTACACAAGTAAAACTAGCCAAAGGCCAAAGCCAAAGGCAAGCCCGTCTGGGCCCGTCCGGGCCAAGACGGCCTTAGGCCCAGCCACTATGCCCAATCGGCCAAATGGCATTACATACCCCAGAGACTCACTGCTTGCCTGGAACCATGGAAAACACCCCCAGTGCAATTATATCCACAAAGAGGACACACCCTATGTAGGATGCACCCTTTGTAATAATCTCGAGGAAACGGAATGCCACCCAGGTCTCCGGCTCGGTCTTCTGAACTGCAGATCCCTGGTAAAGCATGCCCATGAAATCAACCTCCTTGTCCAGGACTCGCGACTGGATCTGCTATTTCTGACAGAAACTTGGCTAACCCCGTACAACGACTTCGATGTGGCCAACGCAACTCCTCCCGGCTACCAAATATGCTGCCTAAATAGGCCAATCGGTAGAGGCGGAGGCCTAGCCATACTCTTCAAAGATTACCTCAAATGCAGAATCGAGACCGGATCTGTTAAAGACTGTGAGAACTGCTACTTCACAATCCAGATCTCCCCTTCCACCTCCCTTTCCGGAATACTTGTGTACCGACCCCCAGGATCCTTAGGGGAATTTACCAGCACTCTGATTGACCATATCTTACTTAAGTCCATCACGGTCTCAAATTTCCTCCTCTTAGGGGACTTTAATATCCATTTCCTCGACCCCACGAATAACACCGCAGCAAACCTGCTTGCTGATCTCACCACAGCTGACCTTCTCCTGCAAAATCCTAAAGCCACCCACGAGAAGGGCCAACTCCTAGACCCCATTTTCTCTAACATTGCGAACCTGTACGCCCAGGACCCCACCCCCCTGCCCTGGACAGACCACATGCTGATTCCCATGCACTGGCTACTCGACACATCTCCAGGGCCTTCGCATAAATCCAGGGTACAAACCAGACGATGGCATAAATTAGTTCCAGAGGAATGGGAAGCCAAACTACACAATACCATCCCCCCCCTGTCCACGGACCCTAATACCGCGGACAGAGAATTCATGGATTGGCTAGTCCAACCTCTAGACAGCTCCATTCCACTGACTAGCGCGCTAAAACACATGAAAAGAATTAGTCCCTCCCCCTGGTACACCCCCGCCCTTGCCTCTCTCAAAAAGCATTGCAAAAAGACAGAACGCCAATGGAGAAAATGCAAAACAGCTGAAGAGAAAAGCGTCTACCTCTGTTCCATGAAAGCTTACAAACAAGCCCTTTATGACGCAAAAAGGACCTATTTCGAGGAAAAGATAAAAAACTCTGCCTGCTCATCCAAGGAGTCCTTCTCCATTTTTAAAGAACTCCTCCGTGTCCCTGCCCCCCCCCAGAAACCCATGGACCCTAAAGAAGCCGAGAAAAAATGCGCCATGTTGGCCACCTTCTTTGATGAAAAGATAAAAAAAATACTCTCCTCCCTTCCACCTGCCAACTCCAACATCTCAGAAGGAGCCAAGGAACAGACGCCTTCCATTGACAAACCCTCTCTAGAGTCGCTCGGCCCGGTCTCGGAAGAAGAAGTAAGAACCACATTTGCCTCAACCAAGAGCGGAGCCCCCAGCGACCCGGTCCCCATACGTTTCGCAAAAAGTATCATGCAGACTTTAGTCCCTCAACTGACTGCCCTGATCAATATCTCACTGGAACAAGGATTGGTCCCTTCCACCTGGAAGGAAGCCGTAGTCAAAGCCCTTCTCAAGAAACCGTCGCTTGACCCCACCGACCTCTCCAACTACAGACCCATTTCACTTCTCCCCTGGATAGGCAAAGTCGCCGAAAAATTAGTCAACAAAAAGTTGTCGCAATATCTCGAGTCAAACCATCTTCTCAACGACTCGCAGACTGGCTTCAGACCTGGCCAAGGCACAGACACCGCACTCCTTGTGGCAGTGGAAAGAACCAGGGAAATCATCGACTCAGGAGGATCAGTGGCAGTGGTCCTCCTAGACCTAAGTGCGGCCTTTGATACGGTCAGCCACCAGGTTCTAATCCACCGCCTCGGGACTGTGGGAGTTAAGGGCAAAGCCCTGAAGTGGCTCTCGTCCTTTCTCTCCCGACGCTCCTATCAAGTATGGGAAGGCGAAAGCCGCTCCTCTTCCATCCCCCTCCAGTGCGGTGTGCCACAGGGCTCTTCCCTGAGCCCTACGTTATTCAACGTTTATATGGCCCCACTGGAGGAACTTGTCTCACCCTTCGGAGTCACCATCGTCAGCTACGCCGACGACACGCAACTGGTGGTTACTCTCTCCCACCCCAAACTCGAGCCCTCCAACCTCCACGACTGCCTTACCAGCGTATACCAGTGGATGAGCGACTCCGCCTTGAAGCTTAATGGCTCCAAGACGGAGATCCTGGTCCTCGGACAAAAAACCACTAACATCCCTTCCAACTTCTGGCCCGCCTGCATGGGCGAACCTCCCACTCCCAAAAAGGAGGTCAAGAGCCTTGGCGTGTGGCTGGAGACCGACCTCACCTTCCGGACCCAGGCCAGAAAGACGGCCGGAACCTGCTACGGGTTACTTAAATCCTGCAGGAAAGTAATCCCTCTCCTACCCTTCCAGTCGCGCCTTATGCTGATCCAGGGCTTAATCCTATCCAGGTTGGATTATAGCAACGCCATCTACCTGGGCGCCCCGGAATCCACCTTCCAAACTCTGCAAAAGGCACAGAACGCCGCCGCCAGACTCCTAACTAACACCCCGGCCAGATCATCGGCCAAACCCGCTCTTAGGAAGCTACACTGGCTCCCGATCAAAGAAAGGGTCACTTTCAAGGCCCTCTGCCTGGCCCACAAGGCTCTCCATAACACCGGCCCCCCCATACTAAACAATTGGATCACCCCCTACAGACCCACGAGAGCGCTCCGCTCAGAGCACGGAAACCTTATCACGATCCCCATGGTGAAAAAGGCCCGGATAGGGGGCCGCCGCTTCTCGGTAAACACCGGACTCAAGTGGAACGTACTTCCTCTGAACCTCAGAACAGAGCCTGATCTACTGCGGTTCAGAAAAACCCTCAAAACTCTCCTCTTCCCCTAATCCGGTTTCTCACCTATCCGCTTCCCCCTCCTGAGTAACAAGGTTCTAGCGCTGGGATACCCTCGTGGTGACTACGCGCTCTACAAAACTCTAAATAAATAAAATAAATAAATAAAATGTGCCTGGCTGCTGTTCACTGAAAAGCTTATTCTGCATACATTTTTGGCATATATTTGCTCCTGCCGGGTCAGCTGAGCAGCAAATTTTTACTTAACTACCCCCTAATCAGGAGAGACCTCAGGGCTGCATCCTTTGAGCGCAGTACTGAGCCTGATACCCGTTTCCAACCCCACTTACAAGTAAAACTAGCTAAAATGTGCCTGGCTGCTGTTCACTGAAAAGCTCATTCTGGGTACATTTTTGGCATACATTTGCTTCTCCCGGGTCAGCTGAGCAGCGAATTTCTACTTAACTACCTCCTATCAGGAGAGACCTCAGGGCTGCATCTTTTGAGCGCAGTACTGAGCCTGAAAACCGTTTCCAACCCCACTTACAAGTAAAACTAGCTGAAATGTGCCTGGCTGCTGTTCACTGAAAAGTTCATTCTGGGTACATTTTTGGTATACATTTGCTTCTGCCGGGTCAGCTGAGCAGTGAATTTCTACTTAACTACCTCCTATCAGGAGAGACCTCAGGGCTGCATCTTTTGAGCGCAGTACTGAGCCTGAAAACCATTTACAACCCCACTTACAAGTAAAACTAGCTAAAATGTGCCTGGCTGCTGTTCACTGAAAAGCTCATTCTGGGTAAATTTTTGGCATACATTTGCTTCTCCCGGGTCAGCTGAGGAGCGAATTTCTACTTAACTACCTCCTATCAGGAGAGACCTCAGGGCTGCATCTTTTGAGCGCAGTACTGAGCCTGAAAACCGTTTACAACCTCACTTACAAGTAAAACTAGCTAAAATGTGCCTGGCTGCTGTTCATTGAAAAGCTTATTCTGCATACATTTTTGGCATATATTTGCTCCTGCCGGGTCAGCTGAGCAGCAAATTTTTACTTAACTACCCCCTAATCAGGAGAGACCTCAGGGCTGCATCCTTTGAGCGCAGTACTGAGCCTGATACCCGTTTCCAACCCCACTTACAAGTAAAACTAGCTAAAATGTGCCTGGCTGCTGTTCACTGAAAAGCTCATTCTGGGTACATTTTTGGCATACATTTGCTTCTCCCGGGTCAGCTGAGCAGCGAATTCCTACTTAACTACCTCCTATCAGGAGAGACCTCAGGGCTGCATCTTTTGAGCGCAGTACTGAGCCTGAAAACCGTTTCCAACCCCACTTACAAGTAAAACTAGCTAAAATGTGCCTGGCTGCTGTTCACTGAAAAGGTCATTCTGGGTACATTTTTGGTATACATTTGCTTCTGCCGGGTCAGCTGAGCAGTGAATTTCTACTTAACTACCTCCTATCAGGAGAGACCTCAGGGCTGCATCTTTTGAGCGCAGTACTGAGCCTGAAAACCGTTTACAACCCCACTTACAAGTAAAACTAGCTAAAATGTGCCTGGCTGCTGTTCACTGAAAAGCTTATTCTGCATACATTTTTGGCATATATTTGCTCCTGCCGGGTCAGCTGAGCAGCAAATTTTTACTTAACTACCCCCTAATCAGGAGAGACCTCAGGGCTGCATCCTTTGAGCACAGTACTGAGCCTAAAAAGCGTTTACAACCCCACTTACACGTAAAACTAGCTAAAATGGGCCTGGCTGCTGTTCACTGAAAAGGTCATTCTGGGTACATTTTTGGTATACATTTGCTTCTGCCGGGTCAGCTGAGCAGTGAATTTCTACTTAACTACCTCCTATCAGAAGAGACCTCATGGCTGCATCTTTTGAGCGCAGTACTGAGCCTGAAAACCGTTTCCAACCCCACTTACAAGTAAAACTAGCTAAAATGTGCCTGGCTGCTGATCACTGAAAAGCTCATTCTGGGTACATTTTTGGCATACATTTGCTTCTCCCGGGTCAGCTGAGCAGCGAATTTCTACTTAACTACCTCCTATCAGGAGAGACCTCAGGGCTGCATCTTTTGAACGCAGTACTGAGCCTGAAAACCATTTACAACCCCCACTTACAAGTAAAACTAGCTAAAATGTGCCTGGCTGCTGTTCACTGAAAAGCTCATTCTGCATACATTTTTGGCATATATTTGCTCCTGCCGGGTCAGCTGAGCAGCGAGTTTCTACTTAACTACTTCCTATCAGGAGAGACCTCAGGGCTGCATCCTTTGAGCGCAGTACTGAGCCTGAAAAGCGTTTACAACCCCACTTACACGTAAAACTAGCTAAAATGTGCCTGGCTGCTGTTCACTGAAAAGGTCATTCTGGGTACATTTTTGGTATACATTTGCTTCTGCCGGGTCAGCTGAGCAGTGAATTTCTACTTAACTACCTCCTATCAGAAGAGACCTCATGGCTGCATCTTTTGAGCACAGTACTGAGCCTGAAAACCGTTTCCAACCCCACTTACAAGTAAAACTAGCTAAAATGTGCCTGGCTGCTGTTCACTGAAAAGCTCATTCTGGGTACATTTTTGGCATACATTTGCTTCTCCCGGGTCAGCTGAGCAGCGAATTTCTACTTAACTACCTCCTATCAGGAGAGACCTCAGGGCTGCATCTTTTGAACGCAGTACTGAGCCTGAAAACCATTTACAACCCCACTTACAAGTAAAACTAGCTAAAATGTACCTGGCTGCTGTTCACTGAAAAGCTCATTCTGGGTACATTTTTGGTATACATTTGCTACTCCCGGGTCAGCTGAGCAGTGAATTTCTACTTAACTACCTCCTATCAGAAGAGACCTCATGGCTGCATCTTTTGAGCGCAGTACTGAGCCTGAAAACCGTTTCCAACCCCACTTACAAGTAAAACTAGCTAAAATGTGCCTGGCTGCTGTTCACTGAAAAGCTCATTCTGGGTACATTTTTGGCATACATTTGCTTCTCCCGGGTCAGCTGAGCAGTGAATTTCTACTTAACTACCTCCTATCAGGAGAGACCTCAGGGCTGCATCTTTTGAGCGCAGGACTGAGCCTGATACCCGTTTCCAACCCCACTTACAAGTAAAACTAGCTAAAATGTGCCTGGCTGCTGTTCACTGAAAAGTTCATTCTGGGTACATTTTTGGCATACATTTGCTTCTCCCGGGTCAGCTGAGCAGCGAATTTCTACTTAACTACCTCCTATCAGGAGAGACCTCAGGGCTGCATCTTTAGAGCGCAGTACTGAGCCTGAAAACCATTTACAACCCCACTTACAAGTAAAACTGGCTAAAATGTGCCTGGCTGCTGTTCACTGAAAAGCTCATTCTGCATACATTTTTGGCAGACATTTGCTCCTGCCGGGTCAGCTGAGCAGCGTATTTCCACTTAACTACCTCCTATCAGGAGAGACCTCAGGGCTGCATCTTTTGAGCGCAGTACTGAGCCTGATACCCGTTTCCAACCCCACTTACAAGTAAAACTAGCTAAAATGTGCCTGGCTGCAGTTCACTAAAAAGCTCATTCTGTGTACATTTTTGGCATACATTTGCTTCTCCCGGGTCAGCTGAGCAGCGAATTTCTACTTAACTACCTCCTATCAGGAGAGACCTCAGGGCTGCATCTTTTGAGCGCAGTACTGAGCCTGAAAACCATTTACAAACCCACTTACACAAGTAAAACTAGCTAAAATGTGCCTGGCTGCTGTTCACTGAAAAGCTTATTCTGCATACATTTTTGGCATATATTTGCTCCTGCCGGGTCAGCTGAGCAGCAAATTTTTACTTAACTACCCCCTAATCAGGAGAGACCTCAGGGCTGCATCCTTTGAGCGCAGTACTGAGCCTGATACCCGTTTCCAACCCCACTTACAAGTAAAACTAGCTAAAATGTGCCTGGCTGCTGTTCACTGAAAAGCTCATTCTGGGTACATTTTTGGCATACATTTGCTTCTCCCGGGTCAGCTGAGCAGCGAATTTCTACTTAACTACCTCCTATCAGGAGAGACCTCAGGGCTGCATCTTTTGAGCGCAGTACTGAGCCTGAAAACCGTTTCCAACCCCACTTACAAGTAAAACTAGCTGAAATGTGCCTGGCTGCTGTTCACTGAAAAGTTCATTCTGGGTACATTTTTGGTATACATTTGCTTCTGCCGGGTCAGCTGAGCAGTGAATTTCTACTTAACTACCTCCTATCAGGAGAGACCTCAGGGCTGCATCTTTTGAGCGCAGTACTGAGCCTGAAAACCATTTACAACCCCACTTACAAGTAAAACTAGCTAAAATGTGCCTGGCTGCTGTTCACTGAAAAGCTCATTCTGGGTAAATTTTTGGCATACATTTGCTTCTCCCGGGTCAGCTGAGCAGCGAATTTCTACTTAACTACCTCCTATCAGGAGAGACCTCAGGGCTGCATCTTTTGAGCGCACTACTGAGCCTGAAAACCGTTTACAACCTCACTTACAAGTAAAACTAGCTAAAATGTGCCTGGCTGCTGTTCATTGAAAAGCTTATTCTGCATACATTTTTGGCATATATTTGCTCCTGCCGGGTCAGCTGAGCAGCAAATTTTTACTTAACTACCCCCTAATCAGGAGAGACATCAGGGCTGCATCCTTTGAGCGCAGTACTGAGCCTGATACCCGTTTCCAACCCCACTTACAAGTAAAACTAGCTAAAATGTGCCTGGCTGCTGTTCACTGAAAAGCTCATTCTGGGTACATTTTTGGCATACATTTGCTTCTCCCGGGTCAGCTGAGCAGCGAATTCCTACTTAACTACCTCCTATCAGGAGAGACCTCAGGGCTGCATCTTTTGAGCGCAGTACTGAGCCTGAAAACCGTTTCCAACCCCACTTACAAGTAAAACTAGCTAAAATGTGCCTGGCTGCTGTTCACTGAAAAGGTCATTCTGGGTACATTTTTGGTATACATTTGCTTCTGCCGGGTCAGCTGAGCAGTGAATTTCTACTTAACTACCTCCTATCAGAAGAGACCTCATGGCTGCATCTTTTGAGCGCAGTACTGAGCCTGAAAACCGTTTCCAACCCCACTTACAAGTAAAACTAGCTAAAATGTGCCTGGCTGCTGTTCACTGAAAAGCTCATTCTGGGTACATTTTTGGCATACATTTGCTTCTCCCGGGTCAGCTGAGCAGCGAATTTCTACTTAACTACCTCCTATCAGGAGAGACCTCAGGGCTGCATCTTTTGAACGCAGTACTGAGCCTGAAAACCATTTACAACCCCCACTTACAAATAAAACTAGCTAAAATGTGCCTGGCTGCTGTTCACTGAAAAGCTCATTCTGCATACATTTTTGGCATATATTTGCTCCTGCCGGGTCAGCTGAGCAGCGAGTTTCTACTTAACTACTTCCTATCAGGAGAGACCTCAGGGCTGCATCCTTTGAGCGCAGTACTGAGCCTGAAAAGCGTTTACAACCCCACTTACACGTAATACTAGTTAAAATGTGCCTGGCTGCTGTTCACTGAAAAGGTCATTCTGGGTACATTTTTGGTATACATTTGCTACTCCGGGTCAGCTGAGCAGTGAATTTCTACTTAACTACCTCCTATCAGAAGAGACCTCATGGCTGCATCTTTTGAGCGCAGTACTGAGCCTGAAAACCGTTTCCAACCCCACTTACAAGTAAAACTAGCTAAAATGTGCCTGGCTGCTGTTCACTGAAAAGCTCATTCTGGGTACATTTTTGGCATACATTTGCTTCTCCCGGGTCAGCTGAGCAGTGAATTTCTACTTAACTACCTCCTATCAGGAGAGACCTCAGGGCTGCATCTTTTGAGCGCAGTACTGAGCCTGATACCCGTTTCCACCCCACTTACAAGTAAAACTAGCTAAAATGTGCCTGGCTGCTGTTCACTGAAAAGTTCATTCTGGGTACATTTTTGGCATACATTTGCTTCTCCCGGGTCAGCTGAGCAGCAGATTTCTACTTAACTACCTCCTATCAGGAGAGACCTCAGGGCTGCATCTTTAGAGCGCTGTACTGAGCCTGAAAACCATTTACAACCCCACTTACAAGTAAAACTGGCTAAAATGTGCCTGGCTGCTGTTCACTGAAAAGCTCATTCTACATACAATTTTGGCAGACATTTGCTCCTGCCGGGTCAGCTGAGCAGCGTATTTCCACTTAACTACCTCCTATCAGGAGAGACCTCAGGGCTGCATCTTTTGAGCGCAGTACTGAGCCTGATACCCGTTTCCAACCCCACTTACAAGTAAAACTAGCTAAAATGTGCCTGGCTGCTGTTCACTGAAAAGCTCATTCTGGGTACATTTTTGGCATACATTTGCTTCTCCCGGGTCAGCTGAGCAGCGAATTTCTACTTAACTACCTCCTATCAGGAGAGACCTCAGGGCTGCATCTTTTGAGCGCAGTACTGAGCCTGAAAACCGTTTCCAACCCCACTTACAAGTAAAACTAGCTAAAATGTGCCTGGCTGCTGTTCACTGAAAAGGTCATTCTGGGTACATTTTTGGTATACATTTGCTTCTGCCGGGTCAGCTGAGCATTGAATTTCTACTTAACTACCTCCTATCAGGAGAGACCTCAGGGCTGCATCTTTTGAGCGCAGTACTGAGCCTGAAAACCATTTACAACCCCACTTACAAGTAAAACTAGCTAAAATGTACCTGGCTGCTGTTCACTGAAAAGCTCATTCTGCATACATTTTTGGCATATATTTGCTCCTGCCGGGTCAGCTGAGCAGCGAGTTTCTACTTAACTACTTCCTATCAGGAGAGACCTCAGGGCTGCATCCTTTGAGCGCAGTACTGAGCCTGAAAAGCGTTTTCAACCCCACTTACACGTAAAACTAGCTAAAATGTGCCTGGCTGCTGTTCACTGAAAAGGTCATTCTGGGTACATTTTTGGTATACATTTGCTTCTGCCGGGTCAGCTGAGCAGTGAATTTCTACTTAACTACCTCCTATCAGAAGAGACCTCATGGCTGCATCTTTTGAGCGCAGTACTGAGCCTGAAAACCGTTTCCAACCCCACTTACAAGTAAAACTAGCTAAAATGTGCCTGGCTGCTGTTCACTGAAAAGCTCATTCTGGGTACATTTTTGGCATACATTTGCTTCTCCCGGGTCAGCTGAGCAGCGAATTTCTACTTAACTACCTCCTATCAGGAGAGACCTCAGGGCTGCATCTTTTGAACGCAGTACTGAGCCTGAAAACCATTTACAACCCCACTTACAAGTAAAACTAGCTAAAATGTGCCTGGCTGCTGTTCACTGAAAAGCTCATTCTGCTTACATTTTTGGCATAATTTGCTCTTGCCGGGTCAGCTGAGCAGCGAGTTTCTACTTAACTACCTCCTATCAGGAGAGACCTCAGGGCTGCATCCTTTGCGCACAGTACTGAGCCTGAATTAGCGTTTACAACCCCACTTACAAGTAAACTAGCTAAAACGTGCCTGGCTGCTGTTCACTGAAAAGCTCATTCTGGGTATATTTTTGGTATACATTTGCTTCTGCCGGGTCAGCTGAGTAGTGAATTTCTACTTAACTACCTCCTATCAGGAGAGACCTCAGGGCTGCATCTTTTGAGCGCAGTACTGAGCCTGATACCCGTTTCCAACCCCACTTACAAGTAAAACTAGCTAAAATGTGCCTGGCTGCTGTTCACTGAAAAGCTCATTCTGGGTACATTTTTGGCATACATTTGCTTCTCCCGGGTCAGCTGAGCAGCGAATTTCTACTTAACTACCTCCTATCAGGAGAGACCTCAGGGCTGCATCTTTTGAGCGCAGTACTGAGCCTGATACCCGTTTCCAACCCCACTTACAAGTAAAACTAGCTAAAATGTGCCTGGCTGCTGTTCACTGAAAAGGTCATTCTGGGTACATTTTTGGTATACATTTGCTTCTGCCGGGTCAGCTGAGCAGTGAATTTCTACTTAACTACCTCCTATCAGGAGAGACCTCAGGGCTGCATCTTTTGAGCGCAGTACTGAGCCTGAAAACCACTTACAACCCCACATACAAGTAAAACTAGCTAAAAGGTGCCTGGCTGCTGTTCACTGAAAAGCTCATTCTGCATACATTTTTGGCATATATTTGCTCCTGCCGGGTCAGCTGAGCAGCGAGTTTCTACTTAACTACTTCCTATCAGGAGAGACCTCAGGGCTGCATCCTTTGAGCGCAGTACTGAGCCTGAAAAGCGTTTACAACCCCACTTACACGTAAAACTAGCTAAAATGTGCCTGGCTGCTGTTCACTGAAAAGGTCATTCTGGGTACATTTTTGGTATACATTTGCTTCTGCCGGGTCAGCTGAGCAGTGAATTTCTACTTAACTACCTCCTATCAGAAGAGACCTCATGGCTGCATCTTTTGAGCGCAATACTGAGCCTGAAAACCGTTTCCAACCCCACTTACAAGTAAAACTAGCTAAAATGCGCCTGGCTGCTGTTCACTGAAAAGCTCATTCTGGGTACATTTTTGGCATACATTTGCTTCTCCCGGGTCAGCTGAGCAGCGAATTTCTACTTAACTACCTCCTATCAGGAGAGACCTCAGGGCTGCATCTTTTGAACGCAGTACTGAGCCTGAAAACCATTTACAACCCCACTTACAAGTAAAACTAGCTAAAATGTGCCTGGCTGCTGTTCACTGAAAAGCTCATTCTGCATACATTTTTGGCATATATTTGCTCCTGCCGGGTCAGCTGAGCAGCGAGTTTCTACTTAACTACTTCCTATCAGGAGAGACCTCAGGGCTGCATCCTTTGAGCGCAGTACTGAGCCTGAAAAGCGTTTACAACCCCACTTACACGTAATACTAGCTACAATGTGCCTGGCTGCTGTTCACTGAAAAGGTCATTCTGGGTACATTTTTGGTATACATTTGCTACTCCCGGGTCAGCTGAGCAGTGAATTTCTACTTAACTACCTCCTATCAGAAGAGACCTCATGGCTGCATCTTTTGAGCGCAGTACTGAGCCTGAAAACCGTTTCCAACCCCACTTACAAGTAAAACTAGCTAAAATGTGCCTGGCTGCTGTTCACTGAAAAGCTCATTCTGGGTACATTTTTGGCATACATTTGCTTCTCCCGGGTCAGCTGAGCAGTGAATTTCTACTTAACTACCTCCTATCAGGAGAGACCTCAGGGCTGCATCTTTTGAGCGCAGTACTGAGCCTGATACCCGTTTCCAACCCCACTTACAAGTAAAACTAGCTAAAATGTGCCTGGCTGCTGTTCACTGAAAAGTTCATTCTGGGTACATTTTTGGCATACATTTGCTTCTCCCGGGTCAGCTGAGCAGCGAATTTCTACTTAACTACCTCCTATCAGGAGAGACCTCAGGGCTGCATCTTTTGAGCGCAGTACTGAGCCTGAAAACCATTTACAACCCCACTTACAAGTAAAACTAGCTAAAATGTGCCTGGCTGCTGTTCACTGAAAAGCTCATTCTGCATACATTTTTGTCATATATTTGCTCCTGCCGGGTCAGCTGAGCAGCAAGTTTCTACTTAACTACTTCCTATCAGGAGAGACCTCAGGGCTGCATCCTTTGAGCGCAGTACTGAGCCTGAAAAGCGTTTACAACCCCACTTACACGTAAAACTAGCTAAAATGTGCCTGGCTGCTGTTCACTGAAAAGGTCATTCTGGGTACATTTTTGGTATACATTTGCTTCTGCCGGGTCAGCTGAGCAGTGAATTTCTACTTAACTACCTCCTATCAGAAGAGACCTCATGGCTGCATCTTTTGAGCGCAGTACTGAGCCTGAAAACCGTTTCCAACCCCACTTACAAGTAAAACTAGCTAAAATGTGCCTGGCTGCTGTTCACTGAAAAGCTCATTCTGGGTACATTTTTGGCATACATTTGCTTCTCCCGGGTCAGCTGAGCAGCGAATTTCTACTTAACTACCTCCTATCAGGAGAGACCTCAGGGCTGCATCTTTTGAACGCAGTACTGAGCCTGAAAACCATTTACAACCCCACTTACAAGTAAAACTAGCTAAAATGTGCCTGGCTGCTGTTCACTGAAAAGCTCATTCTGCATACATTTTTGGCATAATTTGCTCTTGCCGGGTCAGCTGAGCAGCGAGTTTCTACTTAACTACCTCCTATCAGGAGAGACCTCAGGACTGCATCCTTTGCGCGCAGTACTGAGCCTGAATTAGCGTTTACAACCCCACTTACAAGTAAACTAGCTAAAACGTGCCTGGCTGCTGTTCACTGAAAAGCTCATTCTGGGTACATTTTTGGTATACATTTGCTTCTGCCGGGTCAGCTGAGTAGTGAATTTCTACTTAACTACCTCCTATCAGGAGAGACCTCAGGGCTGCATCTTTTGAGCGCAGTACTGAGCTTGAAAACCGTTTACAACCCCACTTACAAGTAAAACTAGCTAAAATGTGCCTGGCTGCTGTTCACTGAAAAGCTAATTCTGCATACATTTTTGGCATATATTTGCTCCTGCCGGGTCAGCTGAGCAGCGAATTTTTACTTAACTACCCCCTAATCAGGAGAGACCTCAGGCTGCATCCTTTGAGCGCAGTACTGAGCCTGAAAAGCGTTTACAACCCCACTTACAAGTAAAACTAGCTAAAATGTGCCTGGCTGCTGTTCACTGAAAAGGACATTCTGGGTACTTTTTGGTATACATTTGCTTCTGCCGGGTCAGCTGAGCAGTGAATTTCTACTTAACTACCTCCTATCAGGAGAGAACTCAGGGCTGCATCTTTTGTGCGCAGTACTGAGCCTGATACCCGTTTCCAACCCCACTTACAAGTAAAACTAGCTAAAATGTGCCTGGCTGCTGTTCACTGAAAAGCTCATTCTGGGTACATTTTTGGCATACATTTGCTTCTCCCAGGTCAGCTGAACAGCGAATTTCTACTTAACTACCTCCTATCAGGAGAGACCTCAGGGCTGCATCTTTTGAGCGCAGTACTGAGCCTGAAAACCGTTTACAACCCCACTTACAAGTAAAACTAGCTAAAATGTGCCTGGCTGCTGGTCACTGAAATGCTCATTCTGGGTACATTTTTGGTATACATTTGCTTCTGCCGGGTCAGCTGAGCAGTGAATTTCTACTTAACTACCTCCTATCAGGAGAGACCTCAGGGATGCATCTTTTCAGCGCAGTACTGAGCCTGAAAAGTGTTTACAACCCCACTTACAAGTAAAACTAGCTAAAATGTGCCTGGCTGCTGGTCAATGAAATGCTCATTCTGGGTACATTTTTGGTATACATTTGCTTCTGCTGGGTCAGCTGAGCAGTGAATTTCTACTTAACTACCTCCTATCAGGAGAGACCTCAGGGCTGCATCTTTTCAGCGCAGTACTGAGCCTGAAAAGTGTTTACAACCCCACTTACAAGTAAAACTAGCTAAAATGTGCCTGGCTGCTGTTCACTGAAAAGCTCATTCTGGGTACATTTTTGGTATACATTTTCTTCTGCCGGGTCAGCTGAGAGGTAAATTTCTACTTAACTACCTCCTATCAGGAGAGACCTCAGGGCTGCATCTTTTGAGCGCAGTACTGAGCCTGATACCCGTTTCCAACCCCACTTACAAGTAAAACTAGCTAAAATGTGCCTGGCTGCTGTTCACTGAAAAGCTCATTCTGGGTACATTTTTGGCATACATTTGCTTCTCCCTAGTCAGCTGAGCAGCGAATTTCTACTTAACTACCTCCTATCAGGAGAGACCTCAGGGCTGCATCTTTTGAGCGCAGTATTGAGCCTGAAAACCGTTTACAACCCCACTTACAAGTAAAACTAGCTAAAATGTGCCTGGCTGCTGTTCACTGAAAAGCTAATTCTGCATACATTTTTGGCATACATTTGTTTCTGCCGGGTCAGCTGAGCAGTGAATTTCTACTTAACTACCTCCTTTCAGGAGAGACTTCAGGGCTGCATCTTTTGAGCGCAGTACTGAGCCTGAAAACCGTTTACAACCCCACTTACAAGTAAAACTAGCTAAAATGTGCCTGGCTGCTGTTCACTGAAAAGCTCATTCTGGGTACATTTTTGGCATACATTTGCTTCTCCCGGGTCAGCTGAGCAGCGAATTTCTACTTAACTACCTCCTATCAGGAGAGACCCCAGGGATGCATCTTTTGAGCGCAGTACTGAGCCTGAAAACCATTTACAAACCCACTTACACAAGTAAAACTATCTAAAATGTGCCTGGCTGCTGTTTACTGAAAAGCTTATTCTGCATACATTTTTGGCATATATTTGCTCATGCCGGGTCAGCTGAGCAGCAAATTTTTACTTAACTACCCCCTAATCAGGAGAGACCTCAGGGCTGCATCCTTTGAGCGCAGTACTGAGCCTGATACCCATTTCCAACCCCACTTAAAAGTAAAACTAGCTAAAATGTGCCTGGCTGCTGTTCACTGAAAAGCTTATTCTGCATACATTTTTGGCATATATTTGCTCCTGCCGGGTCAGCTGAGCAGCAAATTTTTACTTAACTACCTCCTATCAGGAGAGACCTCAGGGCTTTATCTTTTGAGCGCAGTACTGAGCCTGAAAACCGTTTACAACCCCACTTACAAGTAAAACTAGCTAAAATGTGCCTGGCTGCTGTTCACTGAAAAGCTCATTCTGGGTACATTTTTGGTATACATGTGCTTCTGCCAGGTCTCCTGAGCAGTGAATTTCTACATAACTACCTCCTATCAGGAGAGACCCCAGGGCTGCATCTTTTGAGTGCAGTACTGAGCCTGATACCCGTTTCTAACCCCACTTACAAGTAAAACTAGCTAAAATGTGCCTGGCTGCTGTTCACTGAAAAGCTCATTCTGGGTACATTTTTGGCATACATTTGCTTCTCCCGGGTCAGCTGAGCAGCGAATTTCTACTTAACTACCTCCTATCAGGAGAGACCTCAGGGCTGCATCTTTTGAGCGCAGTACTGAGCCTGAAAACCGTTTACAACCCCACTTACAAGTAAAACTAGCTAAAATGTGCCTGGCTGCTGGTCACTGAAAAGCTCATTCTGCATACATTTTTGGCATATATTTGCTCCTGCCGGGTCAGCTGAGCAGCAAATTTCTACTTAACTACCCCCTAATCAGGAGAGACCTCAGGCTGCATCCTTTGAGCGCAGTACTGAGCCTGAAAAGCGTTTACAACCCCACTTACAAGTAAAACTAGCTAAAATGTGCCTGGCTGCTGTTCACTGAAAAGGACATTCTGGGTACTTTTTGGTATACATTTGCTTCTGCTGGGTCAGCTGAGCAGTGAATTTCTACTTAACTACCTCCTATCAGGAGAGAACTCAGGGCTGCATCTTTTGTGCGCAGTACTGAGCCTGATACCCGTTTCCAACCCCACTTACAAGTAAAACTAGCTAAAATGTGCCTGGCTGCTGTTCACTGAAAAGCTCATTCTGGGTACATTTTTGGCATACATTTGCTTCTCCCGGGTCAGCTGAGCAGCGAATTTCTACTTAACTACCTCCTATCAGGAGAGACCTCAGGGCTGCATCTTTTGAGCGCAGTACTGAGCCTGAAAACCGTTTACAGCCCCACTTACAAGTAAAACTAGCTAAAATGTGCCTGGCTTCTGGTCACTGAAATGCTCATTCTGGGTACATTTTTGGTATACATTTGCTTCTGCCGGGTCAGCTGAGCAGTGAATTTCTACTTAACTACCTCCTATCAGGAGAGACCTCAGGGCTGCATCTTTTCAGCGCAGTACTGAGCCTGAAAAGTGTTTACAACCCCACTTACAAGTAAAACTAGCTAAAATGTGCCTGGCTGCTGGTCACTGAAATGCTCATTCTGGGTACATTTTTGGTATACATTTGCTTCTGCCGGGTCAGCTGAGCAGTGAATTTCTACTTAACTACCTCCTATCAGGAGAGACCTCAGGGCTGCATCTTTTGAGCGCAGTACTGAGCCTGATACCCGTTTCCAACCCCACTTACAAGTAAAACTAGCTAAAATGTGCCTGGCTGCTGTTCACTGAAAAGCTCATTCTGGGTACATTTTTGGCATACATTTGCTTCTCCCGGGTCAGCTGAGCAGCGAATTTCTACTTAACTACCTCCTATCAGGAGAGACCTCAGGGCTGCATCTTTTGAGCGCAGTATTGAGCCTGAAAACCGTTTACAACCCCACTTACAAGTAAAACTAGCTAAAATGTGCCTGGCTGCTGTTCACTGAAAAGCTAATTCTGCATACATTTTTGGCATACATTTGTTTCTGCCGGGTCAGCTGAGCAGTGAATTTCTACTTAACTACCTCCTTTCAGGAGAGACTTCAGGGCTGCATCTTTTGAGCGCAGTACTGAGCCTGAAAACCGTTTACAACCCCACTTACAAGTAAAACTAGCTAAAATGTGCCTGGCTGCTGTTCACTGAAAAGCTCATTCTGGGTACATTTTTGGCAGACATTTGCTCCTGCCGGGTCAGCTGAGCAACGAATTTCTACTTAACTACCTCCTATCAGGAGAGACCTCAGGGCTGCATTTTTAGAGCGCAGTACTGAGCCTGAAAACCATTTACAACCCCACTTACAAGTAAAACTGGCTAAAATGTGCCTGGCTGCTGTTCACTAAAAAGCTCATTCTGTGTACATTTTTGGCATACATTTGCTTCTCCCGGGTCAGCTGAGCAGCGAATTTCTACTTAACAACCTCCTATAAGGAGAGACCCCAGGGCTGCATCTTTTGAGCGCAGTACTGAGCCTGAAAACCATTTACAAACCCACTTACACAAGTAAAACTATCTAAAATGTGCCTGGCTGCTGTTTACTGAAAAGCTTATTCTGCATACATTTTTGGCATATATTTGCTCATGCCGGGTCAGCTGAGCAGCAAATTTTTACTTAACTACCCCCTAATCAGGAGAGACCTCAGGGCTGCATCCTTTGAGCGCAGTACTGAGCCTGATACCCGTTTCCAACCCCACTTACAAGTAAAACTAGCTAAAATGTGCCTGGCGCTGTTCACTGAAAAGCTCATTCTGGGTACATTTTTGGCATACATTTGCTTCTCCCGGGTCAGCTGAGCAGCGAGTTTCTACTTAACTACCTCCTATCAGGAGAGACCTCAGGGCTGCATCCTTTGCGCGCAGTACTGAGCCTCAATTAGCGTTTACAACCCCACTTACAAGTAAACTAGCTAAAACGTGCCTGGCTGCTGTTCACTGAAAAGCTCATTCTGGGTACATTTTTTGTATACATTTGCTTCTGCCGGGTCAGCTGAGCAGTGAATTTCTACTTAACTACCTCCTATCAGGAGAGACCTCAGGGCTGCATCTTTTGAGCGCAGTACTGAGCCTGAAAACCGTTACAACCCCACTTAAAAGTAAAACTAGCTAAAATGTGCCTGGCTGCTGTTCACTGAAAAGTTTATTCTGCATACATTTTTGGCATATATTTGCTCCTGCCGGGTCAGCTGAGCAGCAAATTTTTACTTAACTACCTCCTATCAGGAGAGACCTCAGGGCTTTATCTTTTGAGCGCAGTACTGAGCCTGAAAACCGTTTACAACCCCACTTACAAGTAAAACTAGCTAAAATGTGCCTGGCTGCTGTTCACTGAAAAGCTCATTCTGGGTACATTTTTGGTATACATGTGCTTCTGCCAGGTCTCCTGAGCAGTGAATTTCTACATAACTACCTCCTATCAGGAGAGACCCCAGGGCTGCATCTTTTGAGTGCAGTACTGAGCCTGATACCCGTTTCCAACCCCACTTACAAGTAAAACTAGCTAAAATGTGCCTGGCTGCTGGTCACTGAAAAGCTCATTCTGCATACATTTTTGGCATATATTTGCTCCTGCCGGGTCAGCTGAGCAGCAAATTTCTACTTAACTACCCCCTAATCAGGAGAGACCTCAGGCTGCATCCTTTGAGCGCAGTACTGAGCCTGAAAAGCGTTTACAGCCCCACTTACAAGTAAAACTAGCTAAAATGTGCCTGGCTGCTGTTCACTGAAAAGGACATTCTGGGTACTTTTTGGTATACATTTGCTTTGCCGGGTCAGCTGAGCAGTGAATTTCTACTTAACTACCTCCTATCAGGAGAGAACTCAGGGCTGCATCTTTTGTGCGCAGTACTGAGCCTGATACCCGTTTCCAACCCCACTTACAAGTAAAACTAGCTAAAATGTGCCTGGCTGCTGTTCACTGAAAAGCTCATTCTGGGTACATTTTTGGCATACATTTGCTTCTCCCGGGTCAGCTGAGCAGCGAATTTCTACTTAACTACCTCCTATCAGGAGAGACCTCAGGGCTGCATCTTTTGAGCGCAGTACTGAGCCTGAAAACCGTTTACAGCCCCACTTACAAGTAAAACTAGCTAAAATGTGCCTGGCTGCTGGTCACTGAAATGCTCATTCTGGGTACATTTTTGGTATACATTTGCTTCTGCCGGGTCAGCTGAGCAGTGAATTTCTACTTAACTACCTCCTATCAGGAGAGACCTCAGGGCTGCATCTTTTGAGCGCAGTACTGAGCCTGATACCCATTTCCAACCCCACTTACAAGTAAAACTAGCTAAAATGTGCCTGGCTGCTGTTCACTGAAAAGCTCATTCTGGGTACATTTTTGGCATACATTTGCTTCTCCCGGGTCAGCTGAGCAGCGAATTTCTACTTAACTACCTCCTATCAGGAGAGACCTCAGGGCTGCATCTTTTGAGCGCAGTATTGAGCCTGAAAACCGTTTACAACCCCACTTACAAGTAAAACTAGCTAAAATGTGCCTGGCTGCTGTTCACTGAAAAGCTAATTCTGCATACATTTTTGGCATACATTTGTTTCTGCCGGGTCAGCTGAGCAGTGAATTTCTACTTAACTACCTCCTTTCAGGAGAGACTTCAGGGCTGCATCTTTTGAGCGCAGTACTGAGCCTGAAAACCGTTTACAACCCCACTTACAAGTAAAACTAGCTAAAATGTGCCTGGCTGCTGTTCACTGAAAAGCTCATTCTGGGTACATTTTTGGCAGACATTTGCTCCTGCCGGGTCAGCTGAGCAGCGAGTTTCTACTTAACTACCTCCTATCAGGAGAGACCTCAGGGCTGCATCCTTTGCGCGCAGTACTGAGCCTGAATTAGCGTTTACAACCCCACTTACAAGTAAACTAGCTAAAACGTGCCTGGCTGCTGTTCACTGAAAAGCTCATTCTGGGTACATTTTTTGTATACATTTGCTTCTGCCGGGTCAGCTGAGCAGTGAATTTCTACTTAACTACCTCCTATCAGGAGAGACCTCAGGGCTGCATCTTTTGAGCGCAGTACTGAGCCTGAAAACCGTTACAACCCCACTTACAAGTAAAACTAGCTAAAATGTGCCTGGCTGCTGTTCACTGAAAAGCTTATTCTGCATACATTTTTGGCATATATTTGCTCCTGCCGGGTCAGCTGAGCAGCAAATTTTTACTTAACTACCCCCTAATCAGGAGAGACCTCAGGGCTGCATCCTTTGAGCGCAGTACTGAGCCTGATACCCGTTTCCAACCCCACTTACAAGTAAAACTAGCTCAAATGTGCCTGGCTGCTGTTCACTGAAAAGCTCATTCTGGGTACATTTTTGGTATACATTTGCTTCTGCCGGGTCAGCTGAGCAGTGAATTTCTACTTAACTACCTCCTATCAGGAGAGACCTCAGGGCTGCATCTTTTGAGCGCAGTACTGAGCCTGAAAACCATTTACAACCCCACTTACAAGTAAAACTAGCTAAAATGTGCCTGGCTGCTGTTCACTGAAAAGCTCATTCTGCATACATTTTTGGCATATATTTGCTCCTGCCGGGTCAGCTGAGCAGCGAGTTTCTACTTAACTACTTCCTATCAGGAGAGACCTCAGGGCTGCATCCTTTGAGCGCAGTACTGAGCCTGAAAAGCGTTTACAACCCCACTTACACGTAAAACTAGCTAAAATGTGCCTGGCTGCTGTTCACTGAAAAGGTCATTCTGGGTACATTTTTGGTATACATTTGCTTCTGCCGGGTCAGCTGAGCAGTGAATTTCTACTTAACTACCTCCTATCAGAAGAGACCTCATGGCTGCATCTTTTGAGCGCAGTACTGAGCCTGAAAACCGTTTCCAACCCCACTTACAAGTAAAACTAGCTAAAATGTGCCTGGCTGCTGTTCACTGAAAAGCTCATTCTGGGTACATTTTTGGCATACATTTGCTTCTCCCGGGTCAGCTGAGCAGCGAATTTCTACTTAACTACCTCCTATCAGGAGAGACCTCAGGGCTGCATCTTTTGAACGCAGTACTGAGCCTGAAAACCATTTACAACCCCACTTACAAGTAAAACTAGCTAAAATGTGCCTGGCTGCTGTTCACTGAAAAGCTCATTCTGCATACATTTTTGGCATAATTTGCTCTTGCCGTGTCAGCTGAGCAGCGAGTTTCTACTTAACTACCTCCTATCAGGAGAGACCTCAGGGCTGCATCCTTTGCGCGCAGTACTGAGCCTGAATTAGCGTTTACAACCCCACTTACAAGTAAACTAGCTAAAACGTGCCTGGCTGCTGTTCACTGAAAAGCTCATTCTGGGTACATTTTTGGTATACATTTGCTTCTGCCGGGTCAGCTGAGTAGTGAATTTCTACTTAACTACCTCCTATCAGGAGAGACCTCAGGGCTGCATCTTTTGAGCGCAGTACTGAGCTTGAAAACCGTTTACAACCCCACTTACAAGTAAAACTAGCTAAAATGTGCCTGGCTGCTGTTCACTGAAAAGCTAATTCTGCATACATTTTTGGCATATATTTGCTCCTGCCGGGTCAGCTGAGCAGCAAATTTTTACTTAACTACCCCCTAATCGGGAGAGACCTCAGGGCTGCATCCTTTGAGCGCAGTACTGAGCCTGAAAACCGTTTACAACCCCACTTACAAGTAAAACTAGCTAAAATGTGCCTGGCTGCTGTTCACTGAAAAGGTCATTCTGGGTACTTTTTGGTATACATTTGCTTCTGCCGGGTCAGCTGAGCAGTGAATTTCTACTTAACTACCTCCTATCAGGAGAGAACTCAGGGCTGCGTCTTTTGAGCGCAGTACTGAGCCTGAAAACCGTTTCCAACCCCACTTACAGGTAAAACTAGCTAAAATGTGCCTGGCTGCTGGTCACTGAAAAGCTCATTCTGCATACATTTTTGGCATATATTTGCTCCTGCCGGGTCAGCTGAGCAGCAAATTTCTACTTAACTACCCCCTAATCAGGAGAGACCTCAGGCTGCATCCTTTGAGCGCAGTACTGAGCCTGAAAAGCGTTTACAACCCCACTTACAAGTAAAACTAGCTAAAATGTGCCTGGCTGCTGTTCACTGAAAAGGACATTCTGGGTACTTTTTGGTATACATTTGCTTCTGCCGGGTCAGCTGAGCAGTGAATTTCTACTTAACTACCTCCTATCAGGAGAGAACTCAGGGCTGCATCTTTTGTGCGCAGTACTGAGCCTGATACCCGTTTCCAACCCCACTTACAAGTAAAACTAGCTAAAATGTGCCTGGCTGCTGTTCACTGAAAAGCTCATTCTGGGTACATTTTTGGCATACATTTGCTTCTCCCGGGTCAGCTGAGCAGCGAATTTCTACTTAACTACCTCCTATCAGGAGAGACCTCAGGGCTGCATCTTTTGAGCGCAGTACTGAGCCGGAAAACCGTTTACAGCCCCACTTACAAGTAAAACTAGCTAAAATGTGCCTGGCTGCTGGTCACTGAAATGCTCATTCTGGGTACATTTTTGGTATACATTTGCTTCTGCCGGGTCAGCTGAGCAGTGAATTTCTACTTAACTACCTCCTATCAGGAGAGACCTCAGGGCTGCATCTTTTCAGCGCAGTACTGAGCCTGAAAAGTGTTTACAACCCCACTTACAAGTAAAACTAGCTAAAATGTGCCTGGCTGCTGGTCACTGAAATGCTCATTCTGGGTAAATTTTTGGTATACATTTGCTTCTGCCGGGTCAGCTGAGCAGTGAATTTCTACTTAACTACCTCCTATCAGGAGAGACCTCAGGGCTGCATCTTTTGAGCGCAGTACTGAGCCTGATACCCGTTTCCAACCCCACTTACAAGTAAAACTAGCTAAAATGTGCCTGGCTGCTGTTCACTGAAAAGCTCATTCTGGGTACATTTTTGGCATACATTTGCTTCTCCCGGGTCAGCTGAGCAGCGAATTTCTACTTAACTACCTCCTATCAGGAGAGACCTCAGGGCTGCATCTTTTGAGCGCAGTTCTGAGCCTGAAAACCATTTACAACCCCACTTACAAGTAAAACTAGCTAAAATGTGCCTGGCTGCTGTTCACTGAAAAGCTCATTCTGCATACATTTTTGGCATATATTTGCTCCTGCCGGGTCAGCTGAGCAGCGAGTTTCTACTTAACTACTTCCTATCAGGAGAGACCTCAGGGCTGCATCCTTTGAGCGCAGTACTGAGCCTGAAAAGCGTTTACAACCCCACTTACACGTAAAACTAGCTAAAATGTGCCTGGCTGCTGTTCACTGAAAAGGTCATTCTGGGTACATTTTTGGTATACATTTGCTTCTGCCGGGTCAGCTGAGCAGTGAATTTCTACTTAACTACCTCCTATCAGAAGAGACCTCATGGCTGCATCTTTTGAGCGCAGTACTGAGCCTGAAAACCGTTTCCAACCCCACTTACAAGTAAAACTAGCTAAAATGTGCCTGGCTGCTGTTCACTGAAAAGTTCATTCTGGGTACATTTTTGGCATACATTTGCTTCTCCCGGGTCAGCTGAGCAGCGAATTTCTACTTAACTACCTCCTATCAGGAGAGACCTCAGGGCTGCATCTTTTGAACGCAGTACTGAGCCTGAAAACCATTTACAACCCCACTTACAAGTAAAACTAGCTAAAATGTGCCTGGCTGCTGTTCACTGAAAAGCTCATTCTGCATACATTTTTGGCATAATTTGCTCTTGCCGTGTCAGCTGAGCAGCGAGTTTCTACTTAACTACCTCCTATCAGGAGAGACCTCAGGGCTGCATCCTTTGCGCGCAGTACTGAGCCTGAATTAGCGTTTACAACCCCACTTACAAGTAAACTAGCTAAAACGTGCCTGGCTGCTGTTCACTGAAAAGCTCATTCTGGGTACATTTTTGGTATACATTTGCTTCTGCCGGGTCAGCTGAGTAGTGAATTTCTACTTAACTACCTCCTATCAGGAGAGAACTCAGGGCTGCGTCTTTTGAGCGCAGTACTGAGCCTGAAAACCGTTTCCAACCCCACTTACAGGTAAAACTAGCTAAAATGTGCCTGGCTGCTGTTCACTGAAAAGCTCATTCTGGGTACATTTTTGGTATACATGTGCTTCTGCCGGGTCAGCTGAGCAGTGAATTTCTACTTAACTACCTCCTATCAGGAGAGAACTCAGGGCTGCGTCTTTTGAGCGCAGTACTGAGCCTGAAAACCGTTTCCAACCCCACTTACAGGTAAAACTAGCTAAAATGTGCCTGGCTGCTGTTCACTGAAAAGCTCATTCTGGGTACATTTTTGGTATACATGTGCTTCTGCCGGGTCTCCTGAGCAGTGAATTTCTACTTAACTACCTCCTATCAGAAGAGACCTCATGGCTGCATCTTTTGAGCGCAGTACTGAGCCTGAAAACCGTTTCCAACCCCACTTACAAGTAAAACTAGCTAAAATGTGCCTGGCTGCTGTTCACTGAAAAGATCATTCTGGGTACATTTTTGGCATACATTTGCTTCTCCCGGGTCAGCTGAGCAGTGAATTTCTACTTAACTACCTCCTATCAGGAGAGACCTCAGGGCTGCATCTTTTGAGCGCAGTACTGAGCCTGATACCCGTTTCCAACCCCACTTACAAGTAAAACTAGCTAAAATGTGCCTGGCTGCTGTTCACTGAAAAGCTCATTTTGGGTACATTTTTGGCATACATTTGCTTCTCCCGGGTCAGCTGAGCAGCGAGTTTCTACTTAACTACCTCCTATCAGGAGAGACCTCAGGGCTGCATCCTTTGCCCGCAGTACTGAGCCTGAATTAGCATTTACAACCCCACTTACAAGTAAACTAGCTAAAACGTGCCTGGCTGCTGTTCACTGAAAAGCTAATTCTGCATACATTTTTGGCATATATTTGCTCCTGCCGGGTCAGCTGAGCAGCGAATTTTTACTTAACTACCCCCTAATCAGGAGAGACCTCAGGGCTGCATCCTTTGAGCGCAGTACTGAGCCTGAAAACCGTTTACAACCCCACTTACAAGTAAAACTAGCTAAAATGTGCCTGGCTGCTGTTCACTGAAAAGGTCATTCTGGGTACTTTTTGGTATACATTTGCTTCTGCCGGGTCAGCTGAGCAGTGAATTTCTACTTAACTACCTCCTATCAGGAGAGAACTCAGGGCTGCGTCTTTTGAGCGCAGTACTGAGCCTGAAAACCGTTTCCAACCCCACTTACAGGTAAAACTAGCTAAAATGTGCCTGGCTGCTGTTCACTGAAAAGCTCATTCTGGGTACATTTTTGGTATACATGTGCTTCTGCCGGGTCTCCTGAGCAGTGAATTTCTACTTAACTACCTCCTATCAGAAGAGACCTCATGGCTGCATCTTTTGAGCGCAGTACTGAGCCTGAAAACCGTTTCCAACCCCACTTACAAGTAAAACTAGCTAAAATGTGCCTGGCTGCTGTTCACTGAAAAGATCATTCTGGGTACATTTTTGGCATACATTTGCTTCTCCCGGGTCAGCTGAGCAGTGAATTTCTACTTAACTACCTCCTATCAGGAGAGACCTCAGGGCTGCATCTTTTGAGCGCAGTACTGAGCCTGATACCCGTTTCCAACCCCACTTACAAGTAAAACTAGCTAAAATGTGCCTGGCTGCTGTTCACTGAAAAGCTCATTTTGGGTACATTTTTGGCATACATTTGCTTCTCCCGGGTCAGCTGAGCAGCGAGTTTCTACTTAACTACCTCCTATCAGGAGAGACCTCAGGGCTGCATCCTTTGCCCGCAGTACTGAGCCTGAATTAGCATTTACAACCCCACTTACAAGTAAACTAGCTAAAACGTGCCTGGCTGCTGTTCACTGAAAAGCTCATTCTGGGTACATTTTTTGTATACATTTGCTTCTGCTGGGTCAGCTGAGCAGTGAATTTCTACTTAACTACCTCCTATCAGGAGAGACCTCAGGGCTGCATCTTTTGAGCGCAGTACTGAGCCTGAAAACCGTTACAACCCCACTTACAAGTAAAACTAGCTAAAATGTGCCTGGCTGCTGTTCACTGAAAAGCTTATTCTGCATACATTTTTGGCATATATTTGCTCCTGCCGGGTCAGCTGAGCAGCAAATTTTTACTTAACTACCCCCTAATCAGGAGAGACCTCAGGGCTGCATCCTTTGAGCACAGTACTGAGCCTGATACCCGTTTCCAACCCCACTTACAAGTAAAACTAGCTAAAATGTGCCTGGCTGATGTTCACTGAAAAGCTCATTCTGGGTACATTTTTGGCATACATTTGCTTCTCCCGGGTCAGCTGAGCAGCGAATTTCTACTTAACTACCACCTATCAGGAGAGACCTCAGGGCTGCATCTTTTGAGCGCAGTACTGAGCCTGAAAACCGTTTCCAACCCCACTTACAAGTAAAACTAGCTAAAATGTGCCTGGCTGCTGTTCACTGAAAAGCTCATTCTGGGTACATTTTTGGTATACATTTGCTTCTCCCGGGTCAGCTGAGCAGCGAATTTCTACTTAACTACCTCCTATCAGGGAGACCTCAGGGCTGCATCTTTTGAGCGCAGTACTGAGCCTGAAAACCATTTACAACCCCACTTACAAGTAAAACTAGCTAAAATGTGCCTGGCTGCTGTTCACTGAAAAGCTCATTCTGCATACATTTTTGGCATATATTTGCTCCTGCCGGGTCAGCTGAGTAGCGAGTTTCTACTTAACTACTTCCTATCAGGAGAGACCTCAGGGCTGCATCCTTTGAGCGCAGTACTGAGCCTGAAAAGCGTTTACAACCCCACTTACACGTAAAACTAGCTAAAATGTGCCTGGCTGCTGTTCATTGAAAAGGCCATCTGGGTACATTTTTGGTATACATTTGCTTCTGCCGGGTCAGCTGAGCAGCGAATTTCTACTTAACTACCTCCTATCAGAAGAGACCTCATGGCTGCATCTTTTGAGCGCAGTACTGAGCCTGAAAACCGTTTCCAACCCCACTTACAAGTAAAACTAGCTAAAATGTGCCTGGCTGCTGTTCACTGAAAAGCTCATTCTGGGTACATTTTTGGCATACATTTGCTTCTCCCGGGTCAGCTGAGCAGCGAATTTCTACTTAACTACCTCCTATCAGGAGAGACCTCAGGGCTGCATCTTTTGAACGCAGTACTGAGCCTGAAAACCATTTACAACCCCACTTACAAGTAAAACTAGCTAAAATGTGCCTGGCTGCTGTTCACTGAAAAGCTCATTCTGCATACATTTTTGGCATAATTTGCTCTTGCCATGTCAGCTGAGCAGCGAGTTTCTACTTAACTACCTCCTATCAGGAGAGACCTCAGGGCTGCATCCTTTGTGCGCAGTACTGAGCCTGAATTAGCGTTTACAACCCCACTTACAAGTAAACTAGCTAAAACGTGCCTGGCTGCTGTTCACTGAAAAGCTCATTCTGGGTACATTTTTGGTATACATTTGCTTCTGCCGGGTCAGCTGAGTAGTGAATTTCTACTTAACTACCTCCTATCAGGAGAGACCTCAGGGCTGCATCTTTTGAGCGCAGTACTGAGCTTGAAAACCGTTTACAACCCCACTTACAAGTAAAACTAGCTAAAATGTGCCTGGCTGCTGTTCACTGAAAAGCTCATTCTGGGTACATTTTTGGTATACATGTGCTTCTGCCGGGTCTCCTGAGCAGTGAATTTCTACTTAACTACCTCCTATCAGAAGAGACCTCATGGCTGCATCTTTTGAGCGCAGTACTGAGCCTGAAAACCGTTTCCAACCCCACTTACAAGTAAAACTAGCTAAAATGTGCCTGGCTGCTGTTCACTGAAAAGATCATTCTGGGTACATTTTTGGCATACATTTGCTTCTCCCGGGTCAGCTGAGCAGTGAATTTCTACTTAACTACCTCCTATCAGGAGAGACCTCAGGGCTGCATCTTTTGAGCGCAGTACTGAGCCTGATACCCGTTTCCAACCCCACTTACAAGTAAAACTAGCTAAAATGTGCCTGGCTGCTGTTCACTGAAAAGCTCATTCTGGGTACATTTTTGGCATACATTTGCTTCTCCCGGGTCAGCTGAGCAGCGAATTTCTACTTAACTACCTCCTATCAGGAGAGACCTCAGGGCTGCATCTTTTGAGCGCAGTATTGAGCCTGAAAACCGTTTACAACCCCACTTACAAGTAAAACTAGCTAAAATGTGCCTGGCTGCTGTTCACTGAAAAGCTAATTCTGCATACATTTTTGGCATACATTTGTTTCTGCCGGGTCAGCTGAGCAGTGAATTTCTACTTAACTACCTCCTTTCAGGAGAGACTTCAGGGCTGCATCTTTTGAGCGCAGTACTGAGCCTGAAAACCGTTTACAACCCCACTTACAAGTAAAACTAGCTAAAATGTGCCTGGCTGCTGTTCACTGAAAAGCTCATTCTGGGTACATTTTTGGCAGACATTTGCTCCTGCCGGGTCAGCTGAGCAGCGAATTTCTACTTAACTACCTCCTATCAGGAGAGACCTCAGGGCTGCATCTTTAGAGCGCAGTACTGAGCCTGAAAACCATTTACAACCCCACTTACAAGTAAAACTGGCTAAAATGTGCCTGGCTGCTGTTCACTAAAAAGCTCATTCTGTGTACATTTTTGGCATACCTTTGCTTCTCCCGAGTCAGCTGAGCAGCGAATTTCTACTTAACTACCTCCTATCAGGAGAGACCCCAGGGCTGCATCTTTTGAGCGCAGTACTGAGCCTGAAAACCATTTACAAACCCACTTACACAAGTAAAACTATCTAAAATGTGCCTGGCTGCTGTTCACTGAAAAGGTCATTCTGGGTACATTTTTGGTATACATTTGCTTCTGCCGGGTCAGCTGAGCAGTGAATTTCTACTTAACTACCTCCTATCAGGAGAGACCTCAGGGCTGCATCTTTTGAGCGCAGTACTGAGCCTGAAAACCATTTACAACCCCACTTACAAGTAAAACTAGCTAAAATGTGCCTGGCTGCTGTTCACTGAAAAGCTCATTCTGCATACATTTTTGGCATATATTTGCTCCTGCCGGGTCAGCTGAGCAGCGAGTTTCTACTTAACTACTTCCTATCAGGAGAGACCTCAGGGCTGCATCCTTTGAGCGCAGTACTGAGCCTGAAAAGCGTTTCCAACCCCACTTACACGTAAAACTAGCTAAAATGTGCCTGGCTGCTGTTCACTGAAAAGGTCATTCTGGGTACATTTTTGGTATACATTTGCTTCTGCCGGGTCAGCTGAGCAGCGAATTTCTACTTAACTACCTCCTATCAGAAGAGACCTCATGGCTGCATCTTTTGAGCGCAGTACTGAGCCTGAAAACCGTTTCCAACCCCACTTACAAGTAAAACTAGCTAAAATGTGCCTGGCTGCTGTTCACTGAAAAGCTCATTCTGGGTACATTTTTGGTATACATTTGCTTCTCCCGGGTCAGCTGAGCAGCGAATTTCTACTTAACTACCTCCTATCAGGGAGACCTCAGGGCTGCATCTTTTGAGCGCAGTACTGAGCCTGAAAACCATTTACAACCCCACTTACAAGTAAAACTAGCTAAAATGTGCCTGGCTGCTGTTCACTGAAAAGCTCATTCTGCATACATTTTTGGCATATATTTGCTCCTGCCGGGTCAGCTGAGTAGCGAGTTTCTACTTAACTACTTCCTATCAGGAGAGACCTCAGGGCTGCATCCTTTGAGCGCAGTACTGAGCCTGAAAAGCGTTTACAACCCCACTTACACGTAAAACTAGCTAAAATGTGCCTGGCTGCTGTTCATTGAAAAGGCCATCTGGGTACATTTTTGGTATACATTTGCTTCTGCCGGGTCAGCTGAGCAGCGAATTTCTACTTAACTACCTCCTATCAGAAGAGACCTCATGGCTGCATCTTTTGAGCGCAGTACTGAGCCTGAAAACCGTTTCCAACCCCACTTACAAGTAAAACTAGCTAAAATGTGCCTGGCTGCTGTTCACTGAAAAGCTCATTCTGGGTACATTTTTGGCATACATTTGCTTCTCCCGGGTCAGCTGAGCAGCGAATTTCTACTTAACTACCTCCTATCAGGAGAGACCTCAGGGCTGCATCTTTTAAACGCAGTACTGAGCCTGAAAACCATTTACAACCCCACTTACAAGTAAAACTAGCTAAAATGTGCCTGGCTGCTGTTCACTGAAAAGCTCATTCTGCATACATTTTTGGCATAATTTGCTCTTGCCGTGTCAGCTGAGCAGCGAGTTTCTACTTAACTACCTCCTATCAGGAGAGACCTCAGGGCTGCATCCTTTGTGCGCAGTACTGAGCCTGAATTAGCGTTTACAACCCCACTTACAAGTAAACTAGCTAAAACGTGCCTGGCTGCTGTTCACTGAAAAGCTCATTCTGGGTACATTTTTGGTATACATTTGCTTCTGCCGGGTCAGCTGAGTAGTGAATTTCTACTTAACTACCTCCTATCAGGAGAGACCTCAGGGCTGCATCTTTTGAGCGCAGTACTGAGCTTGAAAACCGTTTACAACCCCACTTACAAGTAAAACTAGCTAAAATGTGCCTGGCTGCTGTTCACTGAAAAGCTCATTCTGGGTACATTTTTGGTATACATGTGCTTCTGCCGGGTCTCCTGAGCAGTGAATTTCTACTTAACTACCTCCTATCAGAAGAGACCTCATGGCTGCATCTTTTGAGCGCAGTACTGAGCCTGAAAACCGTTTCCAACCCCACTTACAAGTAAAACTAGCTAAAATGTGCCTGGCTGCTGTTCACTGAAAAGATCATTCTGGGTACATTTTTGGCATACATTTGCTTCTCCCGGGTCAGCTGAGCAGTGAATTTCTACTTAACTACCTCCTATCAGGAGAGACCTCAGGGCTGCATCTTTTGAGCGCAGTACTGAGCCTGATACCCGTTTCCAACCCCACTTACAAGTAAAACTAGCTAAAATGTGCCTGGCTGCTGTTCACTGAAAAGCTCATTCTGGGTACATTTTTGGCATACATTTGCTTCTCCCGGGTCAGCTGAGCAGCGAATTTCTACTTAACTACCTCCTATCAGGAGAGACCTCAGGGCTGCATCTTTTGAGCGCAGTATTGAGCCTGAAAACCATTTACAACCCCACTTACAAGTAAAACTAGCTAAAATGTGCCTGGCTGCTGTTCACTGAAAAGCTAATTCTGCATACATTTTTGGCATACATTTGTTTCTGCCGGGTCAGCTGAGCAGTGAATTTCTACTTAACTACCTCCTTTCAGGAGAGACTTCAGGGCTGCATCTTTTGAGCGCAGTACTGAGCCTGAAAACCGTTTACAACCCCACTTACAAGTAAAACTAGCTAAAATGTGCCTGGCTGCTGTTCACTGAAAAGCTCATTCTGGGTACATTTTTGGCAGACATTTGCTCCTGCCGGGTCAGCTGAGCAGCGAATTTCTACTTAACTACCTCCTATCAGGAGAGACCTCAGGGCTGCATCTTTAGAGCGCAGTACTGAGCCTGAAAACCATTTACAACCCCACTTACAAGTAAAACTGGCTAAAATGTGCCTGGCTGCTGTTCACTAAAAAGCTCATTCTGTGTACATTTTTGGCATACCTTTGCTTCTCCCGAGTCAGCTGAGCAGCGAATTTCTACTTAACTACCTCCTATCAGGAGAGACCCCAGGGCTGCATCTTTTGAGCGCAGTACTGAGCCTGAAAACCATTTACAAACCCACTTACACAAGTAAAACTATCTAAAATGTGCCTGGCTGCTGTTCACTGAAAAGGTCATTCTGGGTACATTTTTGGTATACATTTGCTTCTGCCGGGTCAGCTGAGCAGTGAATTTCTACTTAACTACCTCCTATCAGGAGAGACCTCAGGGCTGCATCTTTTGAGCGCAGTACTGAGCCTGAAAACCATTTACAACCCCACTTACAAGTAAAACTAGCTAAAATGTGCCTGGCTGCTGTTCACTGAAAAGCTCATTCTGCATACATTTTTGGCATATATTTGCTCCTGCCGGGTCAGCTGAGCAGCGAGTTTCTACTTAACTACTTCCTATCAGGAGAGACCTCAGGGCTGCATCCTTTGAGCGCAGTACTGAGCCTGAAAAGCGTTTCCAACCCCACTTACACGTAAAACTAGCTAAAATGTGCCTGGCTGCTGTTCACTGAAAAGGTCATTCTGGGTACATTTTTGGTATACATTTGCTTCTGCCGGGTCAGCTGAGCAGCGAATTTCTACTTAACTACCTCCTATCAGAAGAGACCTCATGGCTGCATCTTTTGAGCGCAGTACTGAGCCTGAAAACCGTTTCCAACCCCACTTACAAGTAAAACTAGCTAAAATGTGCCTGGCTGCTGTTCACTGAAAAGCTCATTCTGGGTACATTTTTGGCATACATTTGCTTCTCCCGGGTCAGCTGAGCAGCGAATTTCTACTTAACTACCTCCTATCAGGAGAGACCTCAGGGCTGCATCTTTTGAGCGCAGTACTGAGCCTGAAAACCGTTTACAACCCCACTTACAAGTAAAACTAGCTAAAATGTGCCTGGCTGCTGGTCACTGAAAAGCTCATTCTGCATACATTTTTGGCATATATTTGCTCCTGCCGGGTCAGCTGAGCAGCAAATTTCTACTTAACTACCCCCTAATCAGGAGAGACCTCAGGCTGCATCCTTTGAGCGCAGTACTGAGCCTGAAAAGCGTTTACAACCCCACTTACAAGTAAAACTAGCTAAAATGTGCCTGGCTGCTGTTCACTGAAAAGGACATTCTGGGTACTTTTTGGTATACATTTGCTTCTGCCGGGTCAGCTGAGCAGTGAATTTCTACTTAACTACCTCCTATCAGGAGAGAACTCAGGGCTGCATCTTTTGTGCGCAGTACTGAGCCTGATACCCGTTTCCAACCCCACTTACAAGTAAAACTAGCTAAAATGTGCCTGGCTGCTGTTCACTGAAAAGCTCATTCTGGGTACATTTTTGGCATACATTTGCTTCTCCCGGGTCAGCTGAGCAGCGAATTTCTACTTAACTACCTCCTATCAGGAGAGACCTCAGGGCTGCATCTTTTGAGCGCAGTACTGAGCCTGAAAACCGTTTACAGCCCCACTTACAAGTAAAACTAGCTAAAATGTGCCTGGCTGCTGGTCACTGAAATGCTCATCTGGGTACATTTTTGGTATACATTTGCTTCTGCCGGGTCAGCTGAGCAGTGAATTTCTACTTAACTACCTCCTATCAGGAGAGACCTCAGGGCTGCATCTTTTCAGGCAGTACTGAGCCTGAAAAGTGTTTACAACCCCACTTACAAGTAAAACTAGCTAAAATGTGCCTGGCTGCTGGTCACTGAAATGCTCATTCTGGGTACATTTTTGGTATACATTTGCTTCTGCCGGGTCAGCTGAGCAGTGAATTTCTACTTAACTACCTCCTATCAGGAGAGACCTCAGGGCTGCATCTTTTGAGCGCAGTACTGAGCCTGATACCCGTTTCCAACCCCACTTACAAGTAAAACTAGCTAAAATGTGCCTGGCTGCTGTTCACTGAAAAGCTCATTCTGGGTACATTTTTGGCAGACATTTGCTCCTCCCGGGTCAGCTGAGCAGCGAATTTCTACTTAACTACCTCCTATCAGGAGAGACCTCAGGGCTGCATCTTTTGAGCGCAGTACTGAGCCTGAAAACCATTTACAACCCCACTTACAAGTAAAACTAGCTAAAATGTGCCTGGCTGCTGTTCACTGAAAAGCTCATTCTGCATACATTTTTGGCATATATTTGCTCCTGCCGGGTCAGCTGAGCAGCGAGTTTCTACTTAACTACTTCCTATCAGGAGAGACCTCAGGGCTGCATCCTTTGAGCGCAGTACTGAGCCTGAAAAGCGTTTACAACCCCACTTACACAAGTAAAACTATCTAAAATGTGCCTGGCTGCTGTTCACTGAAAAGGTCATTCTGGGTAAATTTTTGGTATACATTTGCTTCTGCCGGGTCAGCTGAGCAGTGAATTTTTACTTAACTACCCCCTAATCAGGAGAGACCTCAGGGCTGCATCCTTTGAGCGCAGTACTGAGCCTGATACCCGTTTCCAACCCCACTTACAAGTAAAACTAGCTAAAATGTGCCTGGCTGCTGTTCACTGAAAAGCTCATTTTGGGTACATTTTTGGCATACATTTGCTTCTCCCGGGTCAGCTGAGCAGCGAGTTTCTACTTAACTACCTCCTATCAGGAGAGACCTCAGGGCTGCATCCTTTGCGCGCAGTACTGAGCCTGAATTAGCGTTTACAACCCCACTTACAAGTAAACTAGCTAAAACGTGCCTGGCTGCTGTTCACTGAAAAGCTCATTCTGGGTACATTTTTTGTATACATTTGCTTCTGCCGGGTCAGCTGAGCAGTGAATTTCTACTTAACTACCTCCTATCAGGAGACCTCAGGGCTGCATCTTTTGAGCGCAGTACTGAGCCTGAAAACCGTTACAACCCCACTCACAAGTAAAACTAGCTAAAATGTGCCTGGCTGCTGTTCACTGAAAAGCTTATTCTGCATACATTTTTGGCATATATTTGCTCCTGCCGGGTCAGCTGAGCAGCGAGTTTCTACTTAACTACTTCCTATCAGGAGAGACCTCAGGGCTGCATCCTTTGAGCGCAGTACTGAGCCTGAAAAGCGTTTACAACCCCACTTACACGTAAAACTAGCTAAAATGTGCCTGGCTGCTGTTCACTGAAAAGGTCATTCTGGGTACATTTTTGGTATACATTTGCTTCTGCCGGGTCAGCTGAGCAGTGAATTTCTACTTAACTACCTCCTATCAGAAGAGACCTCATGGCTGCATCTTTTGAGCGCAGTACTGAGCCTGAAAACCGTTTCCAACCCCACTTACAAGTAAAACTAGCTAAAATGTGCCTGGCTGCTGTTCACTGAAAAGTTCATTCTGGGTACATTTTTGGCATACATTTGCTTCTCCCGGGTCAGCTGAGCAGCGAATTTCTACTTAACTACCTCCTATCAGGAGAGACCTCAGGGCTGCATCTTTTGAACGCAGTACTGAGCCTGAAAACCATTTACAACCCCACTTACAAGTAAAACTAGCTAAAATGTGCCTGGCTGCTGTTCACTGAAAAGCTCATTCTGCATACATTTTTGGCATAATTTGCTCTTGCCGTGTCAGCTGAGCAGCGAGTTTCTACTTAACTACCTCCTATCAGGAGAGACCTCAGGGCTGCATCCTTTGCGCGCAGTACTGAGCCTGAATTAGCGTTTACAACCCCACTTACAAGTAAACTAGCTAAAACGTGCCTGGCTGCTGTTCACTGAAAAGCTCATTCTGGGTACATTTTTGGTATACATTTGCTTCTGCCGGGTCAGCTGAGTAGTGAATTTCTACTTAACTACCTCCTATCAGGAGAGAACTCAGGGCTGCGTCTTTTGAGCGCAGTACTGAGCCTGAAAACCGTTTCCAACCCCACTTACAGGTAAAACTAGCTAAAATGTGCCTGGCTGCTGTTCACTGAAAAGCTCATTCTGGGTACATTTTTGGTATACATGTGCTTCTGCCGGGTCAGCTGAGCAGTGAATTTCTACTTAACTACCTCCTATCAGGAGAGAACTCAGGGCTGCGTCTTTTGAGCGCAGTACTGAGCCTGAAAACCATTTCCAACCCCACTTACAGGTAAAACTAGCTAAAATGTGCCTGGCTGCTGTTCACTGAAAAGCTCATTCTGGGTACATTTTTGGTATACATGTGCTTCTGCCGGGTCTCCTGAGCAGTGAATTTCTACTTAACTACCTCCTATCAGAAGAGACCTCATGGCTGCATCTTTTGAGCGCAGTACTGAGCCTGAAAACCGTTTCCAACCCCACTTACAAGTAAAACTAGCTAAAATGTGCCTGGCTGCTGTTCACTGAAAAGATCATTCTGGGTACATTTTTGGCATACATTTGCTTCTCCCGGGTCAGCTGAGCAGTGAATTTCTACTTAACTACCTCCTATCAGGAGAGACCTCAGGGCTGCATCTTTTGAGCGCAGTACTGAGCCTGATACCCGTTTCCAACCCCACTTACAAGTAAAACTAGCTAAAATGTGCCTGGCTGCTGTTCACTGAAAAGCTCATTTTGGGTACATTTTTGGCATACATTTGCTTCTCCCGGGTCAGCTGAGCAGCGAGTTTCTACTTAACTACCTCCTATCAGGAGAGACCTCAGGGCTGCATCCTTTGCCCGCAGTACTGAGCCTGAATTAGCATTTACAACCCCACTTACAAGTAAACTAGCTAAAACGTGCCTGGCTGCTGTTCACTGAAAAGCTAATTCTGCATACATTTTTGGCATATATTTGCTCCTGCCGGGTCAGCTGAGCAGCGAATTTTTACTTAACTACCCCCTAATCAGGAGAGACCTCAGGGCTGCATCCTTTGAGCGCAGTACTGAGCCTGAAAACCGTTTACAACCCCACTTACAAGTAAAACTAGCTAAAATGTGCCTGGCTGCTGTTCACTGAAAAGGTCATTCTGGGTACTTTTTGGTATACATTTGCTTCTGCCGGGTCAGCTGAGCAGTGAATTTCTACTTAACTACCTCCTATCAGGAGAGAACTCAGGGCTGCGTCTTTTGAGCGCAGTACTGAGCCTGAAAACCGTTTCCAACCCCACTTACAGGTAAAACTAGCTAAAATGTGCCTGGCTGCTGTTCACTGAAAAGCTCATTCTGGGTACATTTTTGGTATACATGTGCTTCTGCCGGGTCTCCTGAGCAGTGAATTTCTACTTAACTACCTCCTATCAGAAGAGACCTCATGGCTGCATCTTTTGAGCGCAGTACTGAGCCTGAAAACCGTTTCCAACCCCACTTACAAGTAAAACTAGCTAAAATGTGCCTGGCTGCTGTTCACTGAAAAGATCATTCTGGGTACATTTTTGGCATACATTTGCTTCTCCCGGGTCAGCTGAGCAGTGAATTTCTACTTAACTACCTCCTATCAGGAGAGACCTCAGGGCTGCATCTTTTGAGCGCAGTACTGAGCCTGATACCCGTTTCCAACCCCACTTACAAGTAAAACTAGCTAAAATGTGCCTGGCTGCTGTTCACTGAAAAGCTCATTTTGGGTACATTTTTGGCATACATTTGCTTCTCCCGGGTCAGCTGAGCAGCGAGTTTCTACTTAACTACCTCCTATCAGGAGAGACCTCAGGGCTGCATCCTTTGCCCGCAGTACTGAGCCTGAATTAGCATTTACAACCCCACTTACAAGTAAACTAGCTAAAACGTGCCTGGCTGCTGTTCACTGAAAAGCTCATTCTGGGTACATTTTTTGTATACATTTGCTTCTGCTGGGTCAGCTGAGCAGTGAATTTCTACTTAACTACCTCCTATCAGGAGAGACCTCAGGGCTGCATCTTTTGAGCGCAGTACTGAGCCTGAAAACCGTTACAACCCCTCTTACAAGTAAAACTAGCTAAAATGTGCCTGGCTGCTGTTCACTGAAAAGCTTATTCTGCATACATTTTTGGCATATATTTGCTCCTGCCGGGTCAGCTGAGCAGCAAATTTTTACTTAACTACCCCCTAATCAGGAGAGACCTCAGGGCTGCATCCTTTGAGCACAGTACTGAGCCTGATACCCGTTTCCAACCCCACTTACAAGTAAAACTAGCTAAAATGTGCCTGGCTGATGTTCACTGAAAAGCTCATTCTGGGTACATTTTTGGCATACATTTGCTTCTCCCGGGTCAGCTGAGCAGCGAATTTCTACTTAACTACCACCTATCAGGAGAGACCTCAGGGCTGCATCTTTTGAGCGCAGTACTGAGCCTGAAAACCGTTTCCAACCCCACTTACAAGTAAAACTAGCTAAAATGTGCCTGGCTGCTGTTCACTGAAAAGCTCATTCTGGGTACATTTTTGGTATACATTTGCTTCTCCCGGGTCAGCTGAGCAGCGAATTTCTACTTAACTACCTCCTATCAGGGAGACCTCAGGGCTGCATCTTTTGAGCGCAGTACTGAGCCTGAAAACCATTTACAACCCCACTTACAAGTAAAACTAGCTAAAATGTGCCTGGCTGCTGTTCACTGAAAAGCTCATTCTGCATACATTTTTGGCATATATTTGCTCCTGCCGGGTCAGCTGAGCAGCGAATTTCTACTTAACTACCTCCTATCAGAAGAGACCTCATGGCTGCATCTTTTGAGCGCAGTACTGAGCCTGAAAACCGTTTCCAACCCCACTTACAAGTAAAACTAGCTAAAATGTGCCTGGCTGCTGTTCACTGAAAAGCTCATTCTGGGTACATTTTTGGCATACATTTGCTTCTCCCGGGTCAGCTGAGCAGCGAATTTCTACTTAACTACCTCCTATCAGGAGAGACCTCAGGGCTGCATCTTTTGAACGCAGTACTGAGCCTGAAAACCATTTACAACCCCACTTACAAGTAAAACTAGCTAAAATGTGCCTGGCTGCTGTTCACTGAAAAGCTCATTCTGCATACATTTTTGGCATAATTTGCTCTTGCCGTGTCAGCTGAGCAGCGAGTTTCTACTTAACTACCTCCTATCAGGAGAGACCTCAGGGCTGCATCCTTTGTGCGCAGTACTGAGCCTGAATTAGCGTTTACAACCCCACTTACAAGTAAACTAGCTAAAACGTGCCTGGCTGCTGTTCACTGAAAAGCTCATTCTGGGTACATTGTTGGTATACATTTGCTTCTGCCGGGTCAGCTGAGTAGTGAATTTCTACTTAACTACCTCCTATCAGGAGAGACCTCAGGGCTGCATCTTTTGAGCGCAGTACTGAGCTTGAAAACCGTTTACAACCCCACTTACAAGTAAAACTAGCTAAAATGTGCCTGGCTGCTGTTCACTGAAAAGCTCATTCTGGGTACATTTTTGGTATACATGTGCTTCTGCCGGGTCTCCTGAGCAGTGAATTTCTACTTAACTACCTCCTATCAGAAGAGACCTCATGGCTGCATCTTTTGAGCGCAGTACTGAGCCTGAAAACCGTTTCCAACCCCACTTACAAGTAAAACTAGCTAAAATGTGCCTGGCTGCTGTTCACTGAAAAGATCATTCTGGGTACATTTTTGGCATAAATTTGCTTCTCCCGGGTCAGCTGAGCAGTGAATTTCTACTTAACTACCTCCTATCAGGAGAGACCTCAGGGCTGCATCTTTTGAGCGCAGTACTGAGCCTGATACCCGTTTCCAACCCCACTTACAAGTAAAACTAGCTAAAATGTGCCTGGCTGCTGTTCACTGAAAAGCTCATTCTGGGTACATTTTTGGCATACATTTGCTTCTCCCGGGTCAGCTGAGCAGCGAATTTCTACTTAACTACCTCCTATCAGGAGAGACCTCAGGGCTGCATCTTTTGAGCGCAGTATTGAGCCTGAAAACCGTTTACAACCCCACTTACAAGTAAAACTAGCTAAAATGTGCCTGGCTGCTGTTCACTGAAAAGCTAATTCTGCATACATTTTTGGCATACATTTGTTTCTGCCGGGTCAGCTGAGCAGTGAATTTCTACTTAACTACCTCCTTTCAGGAGAGACTTCAGGGCTGCATCTTTTGAGCGCAGTACTGAGCCTGAAAACCGTTTACAACCCCACTTACAAGTAAAACTAGCTAAAATGTGCCTGGCTGCTGTTCACTGAAAAGCTCATTCTGGGTACATTTTTGGCAGACATTTGCTCCTGCCGGGTCAGCTGAGCAGCGAATTTCTACTTAACTACCTCCTATCAGGAGAGACCTCAGGGCTGCATCTTTAGAGCGCAGTACTGAGCCTGAAAACCATTTACAACCCCACTTACAAGTAAAACTGGCTAAAATGTGCCTGGCTGCTGTTCACTAAAAAGCTCATTCTGTGTACATTTTTGGCATACCTTTGCTTCTCCCGAGTCAGCTGAGCAGCGAATTTCTACTTAACTACCTCCTATCAGGAGAGACCCCAGGGCTGCATCTTTTGAGCGCAGTACTGAGCCTGAAAACCATTTACAAACCCACTTACACAAGTAAAACTATCTAAAATGTGCCTGGCTGCTGTTCACTGAAAAGGTCATTCTGGGTACATTTTTGGTATACATTTGCTTCTGCCGGGTCAGCTGAGCAGTGAATTTCTACTTAACTACCTCCTATCAGGAGAGACCTCAGGGCTGCATCTTTTGAGCGCAGTACTGAGCCTGAAAACCATTTACAACCCCACTTACAAGTAAAACTAGCTAAAATGTGCCTGGCTGCTGTTCACTGAAAAGCTCATTCTGCATACATTTTTGGCATATATTTGCTCCTGCCGGGTCAGCTGAGCAGCGAGTTTCTACTTAACTACTTCCTATCAGGAGAGACCTCAGGGCTGCATCCTTTGAGCGCAGTACTGAGCCTGAAAAGCGTTTCCAACCCCACTTACACGTAAAACTAGCTAAAATGTGCCTGGCTGCTGTTCACTGAAAAGGTCATTCTGGGTACATTTTTGGTATACATTTGCTTCTGCCGGGTCAGCTGAGCAGCGAATTTCTACTTAACTACCTCCTATCAGAAGAGACCTCATGGCTGCATCTTTTGAGCGCAGTACTGAGCCTGAAAACCGTTTCCAACCCCACTTACAAGTAAAACTAGCTAAAATGTGCCTGGCTGCTGTTCACTGAAAAGCTCATTCTGGGTACATTTTTGGCATACATTTGCTTCTCCCGGGTCAGCTGAGCAGCGAATTTCTACTTAACTACCTCCTATCAGGAGAGACCTCAGGGCTGCATCTTTTGAGCGCAGTACTGAGCCTGAAAACCGTTTACAACCCCACTTACAAGTAAAACTAGCTAAAATGTGCCTGGCTGCTGGTCACTGAAAAGCTCATTCTGCATACATTTTTGGCATATATTTGCTCCTGCCGGGTCAGCTGAGCAGCAAATTTCTACTTAACTACCCCCTAATCAGGAGAGACCTCAGGCTGCATCCTTTGAGCGCAGTACTGAGCCTGAAAAGCGTTTACAACCCCACTTACAAGTAAAACTAGCTAAAATGTGCCTGGCTGCTGTTCACTGAAAAGGACATTCTGGGTACTTTTTGGTATACATTTGCTTCTGCCGGGTCAGCTGAGCAGTGAATTTCTACTTAACTACCTCCTATCAGGAGAGAACTCAGGGCTGCATCTTTTGTGCGCAGTACTGAGCCTGATACCCGTTTCCAACCCCACTTACAAGTAAAACTAGCTAAAATGTGCCTGGCTGCTGTTCACTGAAAAGCTCATTCTGGGTACATTTTTGGCATACATTTGCTTCTCCCGGGTCAGCTGAGCAGCTAATTTCTACTTAACTACCTCCTATCAGGAGAGACCTCAGGGCTGCATCTTTTGAGCGCAGTACTGAGCCTGAAAACCGTTTACAGCCCCACTTACAAGTAAAACTAGCTAAAATGTGCCTGGCTGCTGGTCACTGAAATGCTCATTCTGGGTACATTTTTGGTATACATTTGCTTCTGCCGGGTCAGCTGAGCAGTGAATTTCTACTTAACTACCTCCTATCAGGAGAGACCTCAGGGCTGCATCTTTTCAGGCAGTACTGAGCCTGAAAAGTGTTTACAACCCCACTTACAAGTAAAACTAGCTAAAATGTGCCTGGCTGCTGGTCACTGAAATGCTCATTCTGGGTACATTTTTGGTATACATTTGCTTCTGCCGGGTCAGCTGAGCAGTGAATTTCTACTTAACTACCTCCTATCAGGAGAGACCTCAGGGCTGCATCTTTTGAGCGCAGTACTGAGCCTGATACCCGTTTCCAACCCCACTTACAAGTAAAACTAGCTAAAATGTGCCTGGCTGCTGTTCACTGAAAAGCTCATTCTGCATACATTTTTGGCATATATTTGCTCCTGCCGGGTCAGCTGAGCAGCGAGTTTCTACTTAACTACTTCCTATCAGGAGAGACCTCAGGGCTGCATCCTTTGAGCGCAGTACTGAGCCTGAAAAGCGTTTACAACCCCACTTACACAAGTAAAACTATCTAAAATGTGCCTGGCTGCTGTTCACTGAAAAGGTCATTCTGGGTAAATTTTTGGTATACATTTGCTTCTGCCGGGTCAGCTGAGCAGTGAATTTTTACTTAACTACCCCCTAATCAGGAGAGACCTCAGGGCTGCATCCTTTGAGCGCAGTACTGAGCCTGATACCCGTTTCCAACCCCACTTACAAGTAAAACTAGCTAAAATGTGCCTGGCTGCTGTTCACTGAAAAGCTCATTTTGGGTACATTTTTGGCATACATTTGCTTCTCCCGGGTCAGCTGAGCAGCGAGTTTCTACTTAACTACCTCCTATCAGGAGAGACCTCAGGGCTGCATCCTTTGCGCGCAGTACTGAGCCTGAATTAGCGTTTACAACCCCACTTACAAGTAAACTAGCTAAAACGTGCCTGGCTGCTGTTCACTGAAAAGCTCATTCTGGGTACATTTTTTGTATACATTTGCTCCTGCCGGGTCAGCTGAGCAGCGAATTTCTACTTAACTACCTCCTATCAGGAGAGACCTCAGGGCTGCATCTTTAGAGCGCAGTACTGAGCCTGAAAACCATTTACAACCCCACTTACAAGTAAAACTGGCTAAAATGTGCCTGGCTGCTGTTCACTAAAAAGCTCATTCTGTGTACATTTTTGGCATACCTTTGCTTCTCCCGAGTCAGCTGAGCAGCGAATTTCTACTTAACTACCTCCTATCAGGAGAGACCCCAGGGCTGCATCTTTTGAGCGCAGTACTGAGCCTGAAAACCATTTACAAACCCACTTACACAAGTAAAACTATCTAAAATGTGCCTGGCTGCTGTTCACTGAAAACGTCATTCTGGGTACATTTTTGGTATACATTTGCTTCTGCCGGGTCAGCTGAGCAGTGAATTTCTACTTAACTACCTCCTATCAGGAGAGACCTCAGGGCTGCATCTTTTGAGCGCAGTACTGAGCCTGAAAACCATTTACAACCCCACTTACAAGTAAAACTAGCTAAAATGTGCCTGGCTGCTGGTCACTGAAAAGCTCATTCTGCATACATTTTTGGCATATATTTGCTCCTGCCGGGTCAGCTGAGCAGCAAATTTCTACTTAACTACCCCCTAATCAGGAGAGACCTCAGGCTGCATCCTTTGAGCGCAGTACTGAGCCTGAAAAGCGTTTACAACCCCACTTACAAGTAAAACTAGCTAAAATGTGCCTGGCTGCTGTTCACTGAAAAGGACATTCTGGGTACTTTTTGGTATACATTTGCTTCTGCCGGGTCAGCTGAGCAGTGAATTTCTACTTAACTACCTCCTATCAGGAGAGAACTCAGGGCTGCATCTTTTGTGCGCAGTACTGAGCCTGATACCCGTTTCCAACCCCACTTACAAGTAAAACTAGCTAAAATGTGCCTGGCTGCTGTTCACTGAAAAGCTCATTCTGGGTACATTTTTGGCATACATTTGCTTCTCCCGGGTCAGCTGAGCAGCTAATTTCTACTTAACTACCTCCTATCAGGAGAGACCTCAGGGCTGCATCTTTTGAGCGCAGTACTGAGCCTGAAAACCGTTTACAGCCCCACTTACAAGTAAAACTAGCTAAAATGTGCCTGGCTGCTGGTCACTGAAATGCTCATTCTGGGTACATTTTTGGTATACATTTGCTTCTGCCGGGTCAGCTGAGCAGTGAATTTCTACTTAACTACCTCCTATCAGGAGAGACCTCAGGGCTGCATCTTTTCAGGCAGTACTGAGCCTGAAAAGTGTTTACAACCCCACTTACAAGTAAAACTAGCTAAAATGTGCCTGGCTGCTGGTCACTGAAATGCTCATTCTGGGTACATTTTTGGTATACATTTGCTTCTGCCGGGTCAGCTGAGCAGTGAATTTCTACTTAACTACCTCCTATCAGGAGAGACCTCAGGGCTGCATCTTTTGAGCGCAGTACTGAGCCTGATACCCGTTTCCAACCCCACTTACAAGTAAAACTAGCTAAAATGTGCCTGGCTGCTGTTCACTGAAAAGCTCATTCTGCATACATTTTTGGCATATATTTGCTCCTGCCGGGTCAGCTGAGCAGCGAGTTTCTACTTAACTACTTCCTATCAGGAGAGACCTCAGGGCTGCATCCTTTGAGCGCAGTACTGAGCCTGAAAAGCGTTTACAACCCCACTTACACAAGTAAAACTATCTAAAATGTGCCTGGCTGCTGTTCACTGAAAAGGTCATTCTGGGTAAATTTTTGGTATACATTTGCTTCTGCCGGGTCAGCTGAGCAGTGAATTTTTACTTAACTACCCCCTAATCAGGAGAGACCTCAGGGCTGCATCCTTTGAGCGCAGTACTGAGCCTGATACCCGTTTCCAACCCCACTTACAAGTAAAACTAGCTAAAATGTGCCTGGCTGCTGTTCACTGAAAAGCTCATTTTGGGTACATTTTTGGCATACATTTGCTTCTCCCGGGTCAGCTGAGCAGCGAGTTTCTACTTAACTACCTCCTATCAGGAGAGACCTCAGGGCTGCATCCTTTGCGCGCAGTACTGAGCCTGAATTAGCGTTTACAACCCCACTTACAAGTAAACTAGCTAAAACGTGCCTGGCTGCTGTTCACTGAAAAGCTCATTCTGGGTACATTTTTTGTATACATTTGCTCCTGCCGGGTCAGCTGAGCAGCGAATTTCTACTTAACTACCTCCTATCAGGAGAGACCTCAGGGCTGCATCTTTAGAGCGCAGTACTGAGCCTGAAAACCATTTACAACCCCACTTACAAGTAAAACTGGCTAAAATGTGCCTGGCTGCTGTTCACTAAAAAGCTCATTCTGTGTACATTTTTGGCATACCTTTGCTTCTCCCGAGTCAGCTGAGCAGCGAATTTCTACTTAACTACCTCCTATCAGGAGAGACCCCAGGGCTGCATCTTTTGAGCGCAGTACTGAGCCTGAAAACCATTTACAAACCCACTTACACAAGTAAAACTATCTAAAATGTGCCTGGCTGCTGTTCACTGAAAACGTCATTCTGGGTACATTTTTGGTATACATTTGCTTCTGCCGGGTCAGCTGAGCAGTGAATTTCTACTTAACTACCTCCTATCAGGAGAGACCTCAGGGCTGCATCTTTTGAGCGCAGTACTGAGCCTGAAAACCATTTACAACCCCACTTACAAGTAAAACTAGCTAAAATGTGCCTGGCTGCTGTTCACTGAAAAGCTCATTCTGCATACATTTTTGGCATATATTTGCTCCTGCCGGGTCAGCTGAGCAGCGAGTTTCTACTTAACTACTTCCTATCAGGAGAGACCTCAGGGCTGCATCCTTTGAGCGCAGTACTGAGCCTGAAAAGCGTTTCCAACCCCACTTACACGTAAAACTAGCTAAAATGTGCCTGGCTGCTGTTCACTGAAAAGGTCATTCTGGGTACATTTTTGGTATACATTTGCTTCTGCCGGGTCAGCTGAGCAGCGAATTTCTACTTAACTACCTCCTATCAGAAGAGACCTCATGGCTGCATCTTTTGAGCGCAGTACTGAGCCTGAAAACCGTTTCCAACCCCACTTACAAGTAAAACTAGCTAAAATGTGCCTGGCTGCTGTTCACTGAAAAGCTCATTCTGGGTACATTTTTGGCATACATTTGCTTCTCCCGGGTCAGCTGAGCAGCGAATTTCTACTTAACTACCTCCTATCAGGAGAGACCTCAGGGCTGCATCTTTTGAGCGCAGTACTGAGCCTGAAAACCGTTTACAACCCCACTTACAAGTAAAACTAGCTAAAATGTGCCTGGCTGCTGGTCACTGAAAAGCTCATTCTGCATACATTTTTGGCATATATTTGCTCCTGCCGGGTCAGCTGAGCAGCAAATTTCTACTTAACTACCCCCTAATCAGGAGAGACCTCAGGCTGCATCCTTTGAGCGCAGTACTGAGCCTGAAAAGCGTTTACAACCCCACTTACAAGTAAAACTAGCTAAAATGTGCCTGGCTGCTGTTCACTGAAAAGGACATTCTGGGTACTTTTTGGTATACATTTGCTTCTGCCGGGTCAGCTGAGCAGTGAATTTCTACTTAACTACCTCCTATCAGGAGAGAACTCAGGGCTGCATCTTTTGTGCGCAGTACTGAGCCTGATACCCGTTTCCAACCCCACTTACAAGTAAAACTAGCTAAAATGTGCCTGGCTGCTGTTCACTGAAAAGCTCATTCTGGGTACATTTTTGGCATACATTTGCTTCTCCCGGGTCAGCTGAGCAGCGAATTTCTACTTAACTACCTCCTATCAGGAGAGACCTCAGGGCTGCATCTTTTGAGCGCAGTACTGAGCCTGAAAACCGTTTACAGCCCCACTTACAAGTAAAACTAGCTAAAATGTGCCTGGCTGCTGGTCACTGAAATGCTCATTCTGGGTACATTTTTGGTATACATTTGCTTCTGCCGGGTCAGCTGAGCAGTGAATTTCTACTTAACTACCTCCTATCAGGAGAGACCTCAGGGCTGCATCTTTTCAGGCAGTACTGAGCCTGAAAAGTGTTTACAACCCCACTTACAAGTAAAACTAGCTAAAATGTGCCTGGCTGCTGGTCACTGAAATGCTCATTCTGGGTACATTTTTGGTATACATTTGCTTCTGCCGGGTCAGCTGAGCAGTGAATTTCTACTTAACTACCTCCTATCAGGAGAGACCTCAGGGCTGCATCTTTTGAGCGCAGTACTGAGCCTGATACCCGTTTCCAACCCCACTTACAAGTAAAACTAGCTAAAATGTGCCTGGCTGCTGTTCACTGAAAAGCTCATTCTGGGTACATTTTTGGCAGACATTTGCTCCTCCCGGGTCAGCTGAGCAGCGAATTTCTACTTAACTACCTCCTATCAGGAGAGACCTCAGGGCTGCATCTTTTGAGCGCAGTACTGAGCCTGAAAACCATTTACAACCCCACTTACAAGTAAAACTAGCTAAAATGTGCCTGGCTGCTGTTCACTGAAAAGCTCATTCTGCATACATTTTTGGCATATATTTGCTCCTGCCGGGTCAGCTGAGCAGCGAGTTTCTACTTAACTACTTCCTATCAGGAGAGACCTCAGGGCTGCATCCTTTGAGCGCAGTACTGAGCCTGAAAAGCGTTTACAACCCCACTTACACAAGTAAAACTATCTAAAATGTGCCTGGCTGCTGTTCACTGAAAAGGTCATTCTGGGTAAATTTTTGGTATACATTTGCTTCTGCCGGGTCAGCTGAGCAGTGAATTTTTACTTAACTACCCCCTAATCAGGAGAGACCTCAGGGCTGCATCCTTTGAGCGCAGTACTGAGCCTGATACCCGTTTCCAACCCCACTTACAAGTAAAACTAGCTAAAATGTGCCTGGCTGCTGTTCACTAAAAAGCTCATTTTGGGTACATTTTTGGCATACATTTGCTTCTCCCGGGTCAGCTGAGCAGCGAGTTTCTACTTAACTACCTCCTATCAGGAGAGACCTCAGGGCTGCATCCTTTGCGCGCAGTACTGAGCCTGAATTAGCGTTTACAACCCCACTTACAAGTAAACTAGCTAAAACGTGCCTGGCTGCTGTTCACTGAAAAGCTCATTCTGGGTACATTTTTTGTATACATTTGCTTCTGCCGGGTCAGCTGAGCAGTGAATTTCTACTTAACTACCTCCTATCAGGAGACCTCAGGGCTGCATCTTTTGAGCGCAGTACTGAGCCTGAAAACCGTTACAACCCCACTCACAAGTAAAACTAGCTAAAATGTGCCTGGCTGCTGTTCACTGAAAAGCTTATTCTGCATACATTTTTGGCATATATTTGCTCCTGCCGGGTCAGCTGAGCAGCAAATTTTTACTTAACTAGCCCCTAATCTGGAGAGACCTCAGGGCTGCATCCTTTGAGCGCAGTACTGAGCCTGATACCCGTTTCCAACCCCACTTACAAGTAAAACTAGCTAAAATGTGCCTGGCTGCTGTTCACTGAAAAGGTCATTCTGGGTACATTTTTGGTATACATTTGCTTCTGCCGGGTCAGCTGAGCAGTGAATTTCTACTTAACTACCTCCTATCAGGAGAGACCTCAGGGCTGCATCTTTTGAGCGCAGTACTGAGCCTGAAAACCATTTACAACCCCACTTACAAGTAAAACTAGCTAAAATGTGCCTGGCTGCTGTTCACTGAAAAGCTCATTCTGCATACATTTTTGGCATATATTTGCTCCTGCCGGGTCAGCTGAGCAGCGAGTTTCTACTTAACTACTTCCTATCAGGAGAGACCTCAGGGCTGCATCCTTTGAGCGCAGTACTGAGCCTGAAAAGCGTTTACAACCCCACTTACACAAGTAAAACTATCTAAAATGTGCCTGGCTGCTGTTCACTGAAAAGGTCATTCTGGGTAAATTTTTGGTATACATTTGCTTCTGCCGGGTCAGCTGAGCAGTGAATTTTTACTTAACTACCCCCTAATCAGGAGAGACCTCAGGGCTGCATCCTTTGAGCGCAGTACTGAGCCTGATACCCGTTTCCAACCCCACTTACAAGTAAAACTAGCTAAAATGTGCCTGGCTGCTGTTCACTAAAAAGCTCATTTTGGGTACATTTTTGGCATACATTTGCTTCTCCCGGGTCAGCTGAGCAGCGAGTTTCTACTTAACTACCTCCTATCAGGAGAGACCTCAGGGCTGCATCCTTTGCGCGCAGTACTGAGCCTGAATTAGCGTTTACAACCCCACTTACAAGTAAACTAGCTAAAACGTGCCTGGCTGCTGTTCACTGAAAAGCTCATTCTGGGTACATTTTTTGTATACATTTGCTTCTGCCGGGTCAGCTGAGCAGTGAATTTCTACTTAACTACCTCCTATCAGGAGACCTCAGGGCTGCATCTTTTGAGCGCAGTACTGAGCCTGAAAACCGTTACAACCCCACTCACAAGTAAAACTAGCTAAAATGTGCCTGGCTGCTGTTCACTGAAAAGCTTATTCTGCATACATTTTTGGCATATATTTGCTCCTGCCGGGTCAGCTGAGCAGCAAATTTTTACTTAACTAGCCCCTAATCTGGAGAGACCTCAGGGCTGCATCCTTTGAGCGCAGTACTGAGCCTGATACCCGTTTCCAACCCCACTTACAAGTAAAACTAGCTAAAATGTGCCTGGCTGCTGTTCACTGAAAAGGTCATTCTGGGTACATTTTTGGTATACATTTGCTTCTGCCGGGTCAGCTGAGCAGTGAATTTCTACTTAACTACCTCCTATCAGGAGAGACCTCAGGGCTGCATCTTTTGAGCGCAGTACTGAGCCTGAAAACCATTTACAACCCCACTTACAAGTAAAACTAGCTAAAATGTGCCTGGCTGCTGTTCACTGAAAAGCTCATTCTGCATACATTTTTGGCATATATTTGCTCCTGCCGGGTCAGCTGAGCAGCGAGTTTCTACTTAACTACTTCCTATCAGGAGAGACCTCAGGGCTGCATCCTTTGAGCGCAGTACTGAGCCTGAAAAGCGTTTACAACCCCACTTACACGTAAAACTAGCTAAAATGTGCCTGGCTGCTGTTCACTGAAAAGGTCATTCTGGGTACATTTTTGGTATACATTTGCTTCTGCCGGGTCAGCTGAGCAGTGAATTTCTACTTAACTACCTCCTATCAGAAGAGACCTCATGGCTGCATCTTTTGAGCGCAGTACTGAGCCTGAAAACCGTTTCCAACCCCACTTACAAGTAAAACTAGCTAAAATGTGCCTGGCTGCTGTTCACTGAAAAGCTCATTCTGGGTACATTTTTGGCATACATTTGCTTCTCCCGGGTCAGCTGAGCAGCGAATTTCTACTTAACTACCTCCTATCAGGAGAGACCTCAGGGCTGCATCTTTTGAACGCAGTACTGAGCCTGAAAACCATTTACAACCCCACTTACAAGTAAAACTAGCTAAAATGTGCCTGGCTGCTGTTCACTGAAAAGCTCATTCTGCATACATTTTTGGCATAATTTGCTCTTGCCGTGTCAGCTGAGCAGCGAGTTTCTACTTAACTACCTCCTATCAGGAGAGACCTCAGGGCTGCATCCTTTGCGCGCAGTACTGAGCCTGAATTAGCGTTTACAACCCCACTTACAAGTAAACTAGCTAAAACGTGCCTGGCTGCTGTTCACTGAAAAGCTCATTCTGGGTACATTTTTGGTATACATTTGCTTCTGCCGGGTCAGCTGAGTAGTGAATTTCTACTTAACTACCTCCTATCAGGAGAGACCTCAGGGCTGCATCTTTTGAGCGCAGTACTGAGCTTGAAAACCGTTTACAACCCCACTTACAAGTAAAACTAGCTAAAATGTGCCTGGCTGCTGTTCACTGAAAAGCTAATTCTGCATACATTTTTGGCATATATTTGCTCCTGCCGGGTCAGCTGAGCAGCGAATTTTTACTTAACTACCCCCTAATCAGGAGAGACCTCAGGGCTGCATCCTTTGAGCGCAGTACTGAGCCTGAAAACCGTTTACAACCCCACTTACAAGTAAAACTAGCGAAAATGTGCCTGGCTGCTGTTCACTGAAAAGGTCATTCTGGGTACTTTTTGGTATACATTTGCTTCTGCCGGGTCAGCTGAGCAGTGAATTTCTACTTAACTACCTCCTATCAGGAGAGAACTCAGGGCTGCGTCTTTTGAGCGCAGTACTGAGCCTGAAAACCGTTTCCAACCCCACTTACAGGTAAAACTAGCTAAAATGTGCCTGGCTGCTGTTCACTGAAAAGCTCATTCTGGGTACATTTTTGGTATACATGTGCTTCTGCCGGGTCTCCTGAGCAGTGAATTTCTACTTAACTACCTCCTATCAGAAGAGACCTCATGGCTGCATCTTTTGAGCGCAGTACTGAGCCTGAAAACCGTTTCCAACCCCACTTACAAGTAAAACTAGCTAAAATGTGCCTGGCTGCTGTTCACTGAAAAGATCATTCTGGGTACATTTTTGGCATACATTTGCTTCTCCCGGGTCAGCTGAGCAGTGAATTTCTACTTAACTACCTCCTATCAGGAGAGACCTCAGGGCTGCATCTTTTGAGCGCAGTACTGAGCCTGATACCCGTTTCCAACCCCACTTACAAGTAAAACTAGCTAAAATGTGCCTCGCTGCTGTTCACTGAAAAGCTCATTTTGGGTACATTTTTGGCATACATTTGCTTCTCCCGGGTCAGCTGAGCAGCGAGTTTCTACTTAACTACCTCCTATCAGGAGAGACCTCAGGGCTGCATCCTTTGCGCGCAGTACTGAGCCTGAATTAGCGTTTACAACCCCACTTACAAGTAAACTAGCTAAAACGTGCCTGGCTGCTGTTCACTGAAAAGCTCATTCTGGGTACATTTTTTGTATACATTTGCTTCTGCCGGGTCAGCTGAGCAGCAAATTTTTACTTAACTACCCCCTAATCAGGAGAGACCTCAGGGCTGCATCCTTTGAGCGCAGTACTGAGCCTGATACCCGTTTCCAACCCCACTTACAAGTAAAACTAGCTAAAATGTGCCTGGCTGCTGTTCACTGAAAAGCTCATTCTGGGTACATTTTTGGCATACATTTGCTTCTCCCGGGTCAGCTGAGCAGCGAATTTCTACTTAACTACCTCCTATCAGGAGAGACCTCAGGGCTGCATCTTTTGAGCGCAGTACTGAGCCTGAAAACCGTTTCCAACCCCACTTACAAGTAAAACTAGCTAAAATGTGCCTGGCTGCTGTTCACTGAAAAGGTCATTCTGGGTACATTTTTGGTATACATTTGCTTCTGCCGGGTCAGCTGAGCAGTGAATTTCTACTTAACTACCTCCTATCAGGAGAGACCTCAGGGCTGCATCTTTTGAGCGCAGTACTGAGCCTGAAAACCATTTACAACCCCACTTACAAGTAAAACTAGCTAAAATGTGCCTGGCTGCTGTTCACTGAAAAGCTCATTCTGCATACATTTTTGGCATATATTTGCTCCTGCCGGGTCAGCTGAGCAGCGAGTTTCTACTTAACTACTTCCTATCAGGAGAGACCTCAGGGCTGCATCCTTTGAGCGCAGTACTGAGCCTGAAAAGCGTTTCCAACCCCACTTACACGTAAAACTAGCTAAAATGTGCCTGGCTGCTGTTCACTGAAAAGGTCATTCTGGGTACATTTTTGGTATACATTTGCTTCTGCCGGGTCAGCTGAGCAGCGAATTTCTACTTAACTACCTCCTATCAGAAGAGACCTCATGGCTGCATCTTTTGAGCGCAGTACTGAGCCTGAAAACCGTTTCCAACCCCACTTACAAGTAAAACTAGCTAAAATGTGCCTGGCTGCTGTTCACTGAAAAGCTCATTCTGGGTACATTTTTGGCATACATTTGCTTCTCCCGGGTCAGCTGAGCAGCGAATTTCTACTTAACTACCTCCTATCAGGAGAGACCTCAGGGCTGCATCTTTTGAGCGCAGTACTGAGCCTGAAAACCGTTTACAACCCCACTTACAAGTAAAACTAGCTAAAATGTGCCTGGCTGCTGGTCACTGAAAAGCTCATTCTGCATACATTTTTGGCATATATTTGCTCCTGCCGGGTCAGCTGAGCAGCAAATTTCTACTTAACTACCCCCTAATCAGGAGAGACCTCAGGCTGCATCCTTTGAGCGCAGTACTGAGCCTGAAAAGCGTTTACAACCCCACTTACAAGTAAAACTAGCTAAAATGTGCCTGGCTGCTGTTCACTGAAAAGCACATTCTGGGTACTTTTTGGTATACATTTGCTTCTGCCGGGTCAGCTGAGCAGTGCATTTCTACTTAACTACCTCCTATCAGGAGAGAACTCAGGGCTGCATCTTTTGTGCGCAGTACTGAGCCTGATACCCGTTTCCAACCCCACTTACAAGTAAAACTAGCTAAAATGTGCCTGGCTGCTGTTCACTGAAAAGCTCATTCTGGGTACATTTTTGGCATACATTTGCTTCTCCCGGGTCAGCTGAGCAGCGAATTTCTACTTAACTACCTCCTATCAGGAGAGACCTCAGGGCTGCATCTTTTGAGCGCAGTACTGAGCCTGAAAACCGTTTACAGCCCCACTTACAAGTAAAACTAGCTAAAATGTGCCTGGCTGCTGGTCACTGAAATGCTCATTCTGGGTACATTTTTGGTATACATTTGCTTCTGCCGGGTCAGCTGAGCAGTGAATTTCTACTTAACTACCTCCTATCAGGAGAGACCTCAGGGCTGCATCTTTTCAGCGCAGTACTGAGCCTGAAAAGTGTTTACAACCCCACTTACAAGTAAAACTAGCTAAAATGTGCCTGGCTGCTGGTCACTGAAATGCTCATTCTGGGTACATTTTTGGTATACATTTGCTTCTGCCGGGTCAGCTGAGCAGTGAATTTCTACTTAACTATCTCCTATCAGGAGAGACCTCAGGGCTGCATCTTTTGAGCGCAGTACTGAGCCTGATACCCGTTTCCAACCCCACTTACAAGTAAAACTAGCTAAAATGTGCCTGGCTGCTGTTCACTGAAAAGCTCATTCTGGGTACATTTTTGGCATACATTTGCTTCTCCCGGGTCAGCTGAGCAGCGAATTTCTACTTAACTACCTCCTATCAGGAGAGACCTCAGGGCTGCATCTTTTGAGCGCAGTACTGAGCCTGAAAACCATTTACAACCCCACTTACAAGTAAAACTAGCTAAAATGTGCCTGGCTGCTGTTCACTGAAAAGCTCATTCTGCATACATTTTTGGCATATATTTGCTCCTGCCGGGTCAGCTGAGCAGCGAGTTTCTACTTAACTACTTCCTATCAGGAGAGACCTCAGGGCTGCATCCTTTGAGCGCAGTACTGAGCCTGAAAAGCGTTTACAACCCCACTTACACGTAAAACTAGCTAAAATGTGCCTGGCTGCTGTTCACTGAAAAGGTCATTCTGGGTACATTTTTGGTATACATTTGCTTCTGCCGGGTCAGCTGAGCAGTGAATTTCTACTTAACTACCTCCTATCAGAAGAGACCTCATGGCTGCATCTTTTGAGCGCAGTACTGAGCCTGAAAACCGTTTCCAACCCCACTTACAAGTAAAACTAGCTAAAATGTGCCTGGCTGCTGTTCACTGAAAAGCTCATTCTGGGTACATTTTTGGCATACATTTGCTTCTCCCGGGTCAGCTGAGCAGCGAATTTCTACTTAACTACCTCCTATCAGGAGAGACCTCAGGGCTGCATCTTTTGAACGCAGTACTGAGCCTGAAAACCATTTACAACCCCACTTACAAGTAAAACTAGCTAAAATGTGCCTGGCTGCTGTTCACTGAAAAGCTCATTCTGCATACATTTTTGGCATAATTTGCTCTTGCCGTGTCAGCTGAGCAGCGAGTTTCTACTTAACTACCTCCTATCAGGAGAGACCTCAGGGCTGCATCCTTTGCGCGCAGTACTGAGCCTGAATTAGCGTTTACAACCCCACTTACAAGTAAACTAGCTAAAACGTGCCTGGCTGCTGTTCACTGAAAAGCTCATTCTGGGTACATTTTTGGTATACATTTGCTTCTGCCGGGTCAGCTGGGTAGTGAATTTCTACTTAACTACCTCCTATCAGGAGAGACCTCAGGGCTGCATCTTTTGAGTGCAGTACTGAGCTTGAAAACCGTTTACAACCCCACTTACAAGTAAAACTAGCTAAAATGTGCCTGGCTGCTGTTCACTGAAAAGCTAATTCTGCATACATTTTTGGCATATATTTGCTCCTGCCGGGTCAGCTGAGCAGCGAATTTTTACTTAACTACCCCCTAATCAGGAGAGACCTCAGGGCTGCATCCTTTGAGCGCAGTACTGAGCCTGAAAACCGTTTACAACCCCACTTACAAGTAAAACTAGCTAAAATGTGCCTGGCTGCTGTTCACTGAAAAGGTCATTCTGGGTACATTTTTGGCATACATTTGCTTCTCCCGGGTCAGCTGAGCAGCGAATTTCTACTTAACTACCTCCTATCAGGAGAGACCTCAGGGCTGCATCTTTTGAGCGCAGTACTGAGCCTGAAAACCGTTTACAACCCCACTTACAAGTAAAACTAGCTAAAATGTGCCTGGCTGCTGGTCACTGAAAAGCTCATTCTGCATACATTTTTGGCATATATTTGCTCCTGCCGGGTCAGCTGAGCAGCAAATTTCTACTTAACTACCCCCTAATCAGGAGAGACCTCAGGCTGCATCCTTTGAGCGCAGTACTGAGCCTGAAAAGCGTTTACAACCCCACTTACAAGTAAAACTAGCTAAAATGTGCCTGGCTGCTGTTCACTGAAAAGCACATTCTGGGTACTTTTTGGTATACATTTGCTTCTGCCGGGTCAGCTGAGCAGTGCATTTCTACTTAACTACCTCCTATCAGGAGAGACCTCAGGGCTGCATCTTTTGAGCGCAGTACTGAGCCTGAAAACCGTTTACAGCCCCACTTACAAGTAAAACTAGCTAAAATGTGCCTGGCTGCTGTTCACTGAAAAGCTCATTCTGGGTACATTTTTGGCATACATTTGCTTCTCCCGGGTCAGCTGAGCAGCGAATTTCTACTTAACTACCTCCTATCAGGAGAGACCTCAGGGCTGCATCTTTTGAGCGCAGTACTGAGCCTGAAAACCGTTTACAGCCCCACTTACAAGTAAAACTAGCTAAAATGTGCCTGGCTGCTGGTCACTGAAATGCTCATTCTGGGTACATTTTTGGTATACATTTGCTTCTGCCGGGTCAGCTGAGCAGTGAATTTCTACTTAACTACCTCCTATCAGGAGAGACCTCAGGGCTGCATCTTTTCAGCGCAGTACTGAGCCTGAAAAGTGTTTACAACCCCACTTACAAGTAAAACTAGCTAAAATGTGCCTGGCTGCTGGTCACTGAAATGCTCATTCTGGGTACATTTTTGGTATACATTTGCTTCTGCCGGGTCAGCTGAGCAGTGAATTTCTACTTAACTATCTCCTATCAGGAGAGACCTCAGGGCTGCATCTTTTGAGCGCAGTACTGAGCCTGATACCCGTTTCCAACCCCACTTACAAGTAAAACTAGCTAAAATGTGCCTGGCTGCTGTTCACTGAAAAGCTCATTCTGGGTACATTTTTGGCATACATTTGCTTCTCCCGGGTCAGCTGAGCAGCGAATTTCTACTTAACTACCTCCTATCAGGAGAGACCTCAGGGCTGCATCTTTTGAGCGCAGAACCATTTACAACCCCACTTACAAGTAAAACTAGCTAAAATGTGCCTGGCTGCTGTTCACTGAAAAGCTCATTCTGCATACATTTTTGGCATATATTTGCTCCTGCCGGGTCAGCTGAGCAGAGAGTTTCTACTTAACTACTTCCTATCAGGAGAGACCTCAGGGCTGCATCCTTTGAGCGCAGTACTGAGCCTGAAAAGCGTTTACAACCCCACTTACACGTAAAACTAGCTAAAATGTGCCTGGCTGCTGTTCACTGAAAAGGTCATTCTGGGTACATTTTTGGTATACATTTGCTTCTGCCGGGTCAGCTGAGCAGTGAATTTCTACTTAACTACCTCCTATCAGAAGAGACCTCATGGCTGCATCTTTTGAGCGCAGTACTGAGCCTGAAAACCGTTTCCAACCCCACTTACAAGTAAAACTAGCTAAAATGTGCCTGGCTGCTGTTCACTGAAAAGCTCATTCTGGGTACATTTTTGGCATACATTTGCTTCTCCCGGGTCAGCTGAGCAGCGAATTTCTACTTAACTACCTCCTATCAGGAGAGACCTCAGGGCTGCATCTTTTGAACGCAGTACTGAGCCTGAAAACCATTTACAACCCCACTTACAAGTAAAACTAGCTAAAATGTGCCTGGCTGCTGTTCACTGAAAAGCTCATTCTGCATACATTTTTGGCATAATTTGCTCTTGCCGTGTCAGCTGAGCAGCGAGTTTCTACTTAACTACCTCCTATCAGGAGAGACCTCAGGGCTGCATCCTTTGCGCGCAGTACTGAGCCTGAATTAGCGTTTACAACCCCACTTACAAGTAAACTAGCTAAAACGTGCCTGGCTGCTGTTCACTGAAAAGCTCATTCTGGGTACATTTTTGGTATACATTTGCTTCTGCCGGGTCAGCTGAGTAGTGAATTTCTACTTAACTACCTCCTATCAGGAGAGACCTCAGGGCTGCATCTTTTGAGCGCAGTACTGAGCTTGAAAACCGTTTACAACCCCACTTACAAGTAAAACTAGCTAAAATGTGCCTGGCTGCTGTTCACTGAAAAGCTAATTCTGCATACATTTTTGGCATATATTTGCTCCTGCCGGGTCAGCTGAGCAGCGAATTTTTACTTAACTACCCCCTAATCAGGAGAGACCTCAGGGCTGCATCCTTTGAGCGCAGTACTGAGCCTGAAAACCGTTTACAACCCCACTTACAAGTAAAACTAGCTAAAATGTGCCTGGCTGCTGTTCACTGAAAAGGTCATTCTGGGTACTTTTTGGTATACATTTGCTTCTGCCGGGTCAGCTGAGCAGTGAATTTCTACTTAACTACCTCCTATCAGGAGAGAACTCAGGGCTGCGTCTTTTGAGCGCAGTACTGGGCCTAAAAACCGTTTCCAACCCCACTTACAGGTAAAACTAGCTAAAATGTGCCTGGCTGCTGTTCACTGAAAAGCTCATTCTGGGTACATTTTTGGTATACATGTGCTTCTGCCGGGTCTCCTGAGCAGTGAATTTCTACTTAACTACCTCCTATCAGAAGAGACCTCATGGCTGCATCTTTTGAGCGCAGTACTGAGCCTGAAAACCGTTTCCAACCCCACTTACAAGTAAAACTAGCTAAAATGTGCCTGGCTGCTGTTCACTGAAAAGATCATTCTGGGTACATTTTTGGCATACATTTGCTTCTCCCGGGTCAGCTGAGCAGTGAATTTCTACTTAACTACCTCCTATCAGGAGAGACCTCAGGGCTGCATCTTTTGAGCGCAGTACTGAGCCTGATACCCGTTTCCAACCCCACTTACAAGTAAAACTAGCTAAAATGTGCCTGGCTGCTGTTCACTGAAAAGCTCATTTTGGGTACATTTTTGGCATACATTTGCTTCTCCCGGGTCAGCTGAGCAGCGAGTTTCTACTTAACTACCTCCTATCAGGAGAGACCTCAGGGCTGCATCCTTTGCCCGCAGTACTGAGCCTGAATTAGCGTTTACAACCCCACTTACAAGTAAACTAGCTAAAACGTGCCTGGCTGCTGTTCACTGAAAAGCTCATTCTGGGTACATTTTTTGTATACATTTGCTTCTGCCGGGTCAGCTGAGCAGTGAATTTCTACTTAACTACCTCCTATCAGGAGAGACCTCAGGGCTGCATCTTTTGAGCGCAGTACTGAGCCTGAAAACCGTTACAACCCCACTTACAAGTAAAACTAGCTAAAATGTGCCTGGCTGCTGTTCACTGAAAAGCTTATTCTGCATACATTTTTGGCATATATTTGCTCCTGCCGGGTCAGCTGAGCAGCAAATTTTTACTTAACTACCCCCTAATCAGGAGAGACCTCAGGGCTGCATCCTTTGAGCGCAGTACTGAGCCTGATACCCGTTTCCAACCCCACTTACAAGTAAAACTAGCTAAAATGTGCCTGGCTGATGTTCACTGAAAAGCTCATTCTGGGTACATTTTTGGCATACATTTGCTTCTCCCGGGTCAGCTGAGCAGCGAATTTCTACTTAACTACCTCCTATCAGGAGAGACCTCAGGGCTGCATCTTTTGAGCGCAGTACTGAGCCTGAAAACCGTTTCCAACCCCACTTACAAGTAAAACTAGCTAAAATGTGCCTGGCTGCTGTTCACTGAAAAGGTCATTCTGGGTACATTTTTGGTATACATTTGCTTCTGCCGGGTCAGCTGAGCAGTGAATTTCTACTTAACTACCTCCTATCAGGAGAGACCTCAGGGCTGCATCTTTTGAGCGCAGTACTGAGCCTGAAAACTGTTTCCAACCCCACTTACAAGTAAAACTAGCTAAAATGTGCCTGGCTGCTGTTCACTGAAAAGCTCATTCTGGGTACATTTTTGGCATACATTTGCTTCTCCCGGGTCAGCTGAGCAGCGAATTTCTACTTAACTACCTCCTATCAGGAGAGACCTCAGGGCTGCATCTTTTGAGCGCAGTACTGAGCCTGAAAACCATTTACAACCCCACTTACAAGTAAAACTAGCTAAAATGTGCCTGGCTGCTGTTCACTGAAAAGCTCATTCTGCATACATTTTTGGCATATATTTGCTCCTGCCGGGTCAGCTGAGCAGCGAGTTTCTACTTAACTACTTCCTATCAGGAGAGACCTCAGGGCTGCATCCTTTGAGCGCAGTACTGAGCCTGAAAAGCGTTTACAGCCCCACTTACACGTAAAACTAGCTAAAATGTGCCTGGCTGCTGTTCACTGAAAAGGTCATTCTGGGTACATTTTTGGTATACATTTGCTTCTGCCGGGTCAGCTGAGCAGCGAATTTCTACTTAACTACCTCCTATCAGGAGAGACCTCAGGGCTGCATCTTTTGAACGCAGTACTGAGCCTGAAAACCATTTACAACCCCACTTACAAGTAAAACTAGCTAAAATGTGCCTGGCTGCTGTTCACTGAAAAGCTCATTCTGCATACATTTTTGGCATAATTTGCTCTTGCCGTGTCAGCTGAGCAGCGAGTTTCTACTTAACTACCTCCTATCAGGAGAGACCTCAGGGCTGCATCCTTTGCGCGCAGTACTGAGCCTGAATTAGCGTTTACAACCCCACTTACAAGTAAACTAGCTAAAACGTGCCTGGCTGCTGTTCACTGAAAAGCTCATTCTGGGTACATTTTTGGTATACATTTGCTTCTGCCGGGTCAGCTGAGTAGTGAATTTCTACTTAACTACCTCCTATCAGGAGAGACCTCAGGGCTGCATCTTTTGAGCGCAGTACTGAGCTTGAAAACCGTTTACAACCCCACTTACAAGTAAAACTAGCTAAAATGTGCCTGGCTGCTGGTCACTGAAAAGCTCATTCTGCATACATTTTTGGCATATATTTGCTCCTGCCGGGTCAGCTGAGCAGCAAATTTCTACTTAACTACCCCCTAATCAGGAGAGACCTCAGGCTGCATCCTTTGAGCGCAGTACGGAGCCTGAAAAGCGTTTACAACCCCACTTACAAGTAAAACTAGCTAAAATGTGCCTGGCTGCTGTTCACTGAAAAGGACATTCTGGGTACTTTTTGGTATACATTTGCTTCTGCCGGGTCAGCTGAGCAGTGCATTACTACTTAACTACCTCCTATCAGGAGAGAACTCAGGGCTGCATCTTTTGTGCGCAGTACTGAGCCTGATACCCGTTTCCAACCCCACTTACAAGTAAAACTAGCTAAAATGTGCCTGGCTGCTGTTCACTGAAAAGCTCATTCTGGGTACATTTTTGGCATACATTTGCTTCTCCCGGGTCAGCTGAGCAGCGAATTTCTACTTAACTACCTCCTATCAGGAGAGACCTCAGGGCTGCATCTTTTGAGCGCAGTACTGAGCCTGAAAACCGTTTACAGCCCCACTTACAAGTAAAACTAGCTAAAATGTGCCTGGCTGCTGGTCACTGAAATGCTCATTCTGGGTACATTTTTGGTATACATTTGCTTCTGCCGGGTCAGCTGAGCAGTGAATTTCTACTTAACTACCTCCTATCAGGAGAGACCTCAGGGCTGCATCTTTTCAGCGCAGTACTGAGCCTGAAAAGTGTTTACAACCCCACTTACAAGTAAAACTAGCTAAAATGTGCCTGGCTGCTGGTCACTGAAATGCTCATTCTGGGTACATTTTTGGTATACATTTGCTTCTGCCGGGTCAGCTGAGCAGTGAATTTCTACTTAACTACCTCCTATCAGGAGAGACCTCAGGGCTGCATCTTTTGAGCGCAGTACTGAGCCTGATACCCGTTTCCAACCCCACTTACAAGTAAAACTAGCTAAAATGTGCCTGGCTGCTGTTCACTGAAAAGCTCATTCTGGGTACATTTTTGGCATACATTTGCTTCTCCCGGGTCAGCTGAGCAGCGAATTTCTACTTAACTACCTCCTATCAGGAGAGACCTCAGGGCTGCATCTTTTGAGCGCAGTACTGAGCCTGAAAACCATTTACAACCCCACTTACAAGTAAAACTAGCTAAAATGTGCCTGGCTGCTGTTCACTGAAAAGCTCATTCTGCATACATTTTTGGCATATATTTGCTCCTGCCGGGTCAGCTGAGCAGCGAGTTTCTACTTAACTACTTCCTATCAGGAGAGACCTCAGGGCTGCATCCTTTGAGCGCAGTACTGAGCCTGAAAAGCGTTTACAACCCCACTTACACGTAAAACTAGCTAAAATGTGCCTGGCTGCTGTTCACTGAAAAGGTCATTCTGGGTACATTTTTGGTATACATTTGCTTCTGCCGGGTCAGCTGAGCAGTGAATTTCTACTTAACTACCTCCTATCAGAAGAGACCTCATGGCTGCATCTTTTGAGCGCAGTACTGAGCCTGAAAACCGTTTCCAACCCCACTTACAAGTAAAACTAGCTAAAATGTGCCTGGCTGCTGTTCACTGAAAAGCTCATTCTGGGTACATTTTTGGCATACATTTGCTTCTCCCGGGTCAGCTGAGCAGCAAATTTCTACTTAACTACCTCCTATCAGGAGAGACCTCAGGGCTGCATCTTTTGAACGCAGTACTGAGCCTGAAAACCATTTACAACCCCACTTACAAGTAAAACTAGCTAAAATGTGCCTGGCTGCTGTTCACTGAAAAGCTCATTCTGCATACATTTTTGGCATAATTTGCTCTTGCCGTGTCAGCTGAGCAGCGAGTTTCTACTTAACTACCTCCTATCAGGAGAGACCTCAGGGCTGCATCCTTTGCGCGCAGTACTGAGCCTGAAAACCGTTTACAACCCCACTTACAAGTAAAACTAGCTAAAATGTGCCTGGCTGCTGTTCACTGAAAAGGTCATTCTGGGTACTTTTTGGTATACATTTGCTTCTGCCGGGTCAGCTGAGCAGGGAATTTCTACTTAACTACCTCCTATCAGGAGAGACCTCAGGGCTGCATCTTTTGAGCGCAGTACTGAGCCTGATACCCGTTTCCAACCCTACTTACAAGTAAAACTAGCTAAAATGTGCCTGGCTGCTGTTCACTGAAAAGCTCATTTTGGGTACATTTTTGGCATACATTTGCTTCTCCCGGGTCAGCTGAGCAGCGAGTTTCTACTTAACTACCTCCTATCAGGAGAGACCTCAGGGCTGCATCCTTTGCCCGCAGTACTGAGCCTGAATTAGCGTTTACAACCCCACTTACAAGTAAACTAGCTAAAACGTGCCTGGCTGCTGTTCACTGAAAAGCTCATTCTGGGTACATTTTTTGTATACATTTGCTTCTGCCGGGTCAGCTGAGCAGTGAATTTCTACTTAACTACCTCCTATCAGGAGAGACCTCAGGGCTGCATCTTTTGAGCGCAGTACTGAGCCTGAAAACCGTTACAACCCCACTTACAAGTAAAACTAGCTAAAATGTGCCTGGCTGCTGTTCACTGAAAAGCTTATTCTGCATACATTTTTGGCATATATTTGCTCCTGCCGGGTCAGCTGAGCAGCAAATTTTTACTTAACTACCCCCTAATCAGGAGAGACCTCAGGGCTGCATCCTTTGAGCGCAGTACTGAGCCTGAAAACCGTTTCCAACCCCACTTACAAGTAAAACTAGCTAAAATGTACCTGGCTGCTGTTCACTGAAAAGCTCATTCTGGGTACATTTTTGGCATACATTTGCTTCTCTCGGGTCAGCTGAGCAGCGAATTTCTACTTAACTACCTCCTATCAGGAGAGACCTCAGGGCTGCATCTTTTGAACGCAGTACTGAGCCTGAAAACCATTTACAACCCCACTTACAAGTAAAACTAGCTAAAATGTGCCTGGCTGCTGTTCACTGAAAAGCTCATTCTGCATACATTTTTGGCATAATTTGCTCTTGCCGTGTCAGCTGAGCAGCGAGTTTCTACTTAACTACCTCCTATCAGGAGAGACCTCAGGGCTGCATCCTTTGCGTGCAGTACTGAGCCTGAATTAGCGTTTACAACCCCACTTACAAGTAAACTAGCTAAAACGTGCCTGGCTGCTGTTCACTGAAAAGCTCATTCTGGGTACATTTTTGGTATACATTTGCTTCTGCCGGGTCAGCTGAGTAGTGAATTTCTACTTAACTACCTCCTATCAGGAGAGACCTCAGGGCTGCATCTTTTGAGCGCAGTACTGAGCTTGAAAACCGTTTACAACCCCACTTACAAGTAAAACTAGCTAAAATGTGCCTGGCTGCTGTTCACTAAAAAGCTCATTCTGGGTACATTTTTGGTATACATGTGCTTCTGCCGGGTCTCCTGAGCAGTGAATTTCTACTTAACTACCTCCTATCAGAAGAGACCTCATGGCTGCATCTTTTGAGCGCAGTACTGAGCCTGAAAACCGTTTCCAACCCCACTTACAAGTAAAACTAGCTAAAATGTGCCTGGCTGCTGTTCACTGAAAAGCTTATTCTGCATACATTTTTGGCATATATTTGCTCCTGCCGGGTCAGCTGAGCAGCGAATTTCTACTTAACTACCTCCTATCAGGAGAGACCTCAGGGCTGCATCTTTTGAGCGCAGTACTGAGCCTGAAAACCGTTTCCAACCCCACTTACAAGTAAAACTAGCTAAAATGTGCCTGGCTGCTGTTCACTGAAAAGGTCATTCTGGGTACATTTTTGGTATACATTTGCTTCTGCCGGGTCAGCTGAGCAGTGAATTTCTACTTAACTACCTCCTATCAGAAGAGACCTCATGGCTGCATCTTTTGAGCGCAGTACTGAGCCTGAAAACCGTTTCCAACCCCACTTACAAGTAAAACTAGCTAAAATGTGCCTGGCTGCTGTTCACTGAAAAGCTCATTCTGGGTACATTTTTGGCATACATTTGCTTCTCCCGGGTCAGCTGAGCAGCGAATTTCTACTTAACTACCTCCTATCAGGAGAGACCTCAGGGCTGCATCTTTTGAACGCAGTACTGAGCCTGAAAACCATTTACAACCCCACTTACAAGTAAAACTAGCTAAAATGTGCCTGGCTGCTGTTCACTGAAAAGCTCATTCTGCATACATTTTTGGCATAATTTGCTCTTGCCGTGTCAGCTGAGCAGCGAGTTTCTACTTAACTACCTCCTATCAGGAGAGACCTCAGGGCTGCATCCTTTGCGCGCAGTACTGAGCCTGAATTAGCGTTTACAACCCCACTTACAAGTAAACTAGCTAAAACGTGCCTGGCTGCTGTTCACTGAAAAGCTCATTCTGGGTACATTTTTGGTATACATTTGCTTCTGCCGGGTCAGCTGAGTAGTGAATTTCTACTTAACTACCTCCTATCAGGAGAGACCTCAGGGCTGCATCTTTTGAGCGCAGTACTGAGCTTGAAAACCGTTTACAACCCCACTTACAAGTAAAACTAGCTAAAATGTGCCTGGCTGCTGTTCACTGAAAAGCTAATTCTGCATACATTTTTGGCATATATTTGCTCCTGCCGGGTCAGCTGAGCAGCGAATTTTTACTTAACTACCCCCTAATCAGGAGAGACCTCAGGGCTGCATCCTTTGAGCGCAGTACTGAGCCTGAAAACCGTTTACAACCCCACTTACAAGTAAAACTAGCGAAAATGTGCCTGGCTGCTGTTCACTGAAAAGGTCATTCTGGGTACTTTTTGGTATACATTTGCTTCTGCCGGGTCAGCTGAGCAGTGAATTTCTACTTAACTACCTCCTATCAGGAGAGAACTCAGGGCTGCGTCTTTTGAGCGCAGTACTGAGCCTGAAAACCGTTTCCAACCCCACTTACAGGTAAAACTAGCTAAAATGTGCCTGGCTGCTGTTCACTGAAAAGCTCATTCTGGGTACATTTTTGGTATACATGTGCTTCTGCCGGGTCTCCTGAGCAGTGAATTTCTACTTAACTACCTCCTATCAGAAGAGACCTCATGGCTGCATCTTTTGAGCGCAGTACTGAGCCTGAAAACCGTTTCCAACCCCACTTACAAGTAAAACTAGCTAAAATGTGCCTGGCTGCTGTTCACTGAAAAGATCATTCTGGGTACATTTTTGGCATACATTTGCTTCTCCCGGGTCAGCTGAGCAGTGAATTTCTACTTAACTACCTCCTATCAGGAGAGACCTCAGGGCTGCATCTTTTGAGCGCAGTACTGAGCCTGATACCCGTTTCCAACCCCACTTACAAGTAAAACTAGCTAAAATGTGCCTCGCTGCTGTTCACTGAAAAGCTCATTTTGGGTACATTTTTGGCATACATTTGCTTCTCCCGGGTCAGCTGAGCAGCGAGTTTCTACTTAACTACCTCCTATCAGGAGAGACCTCAGGGCTGCATCCTTTGCGCGCAGTACTGAGCCTGAATTAGCGTTTACAACCCCACTTACAAGTAAACTAGCTAAAACGTGCCTGGCTGCTGTTCACTGAAAAGCTCATTCTGGGTACATTTTTTGTATACATTTGCTTCTGCCGGGTCAGCTGAGCAGCAAATTTTTACTTAACTACCCCCTAATCAGGAGAGACCTCAGGGCTGCATCCTTTGAGCGCAGTACTGAGCCTGATACCCGTTTCCAACCCCACTTACAAGTAAAACTAGCTAAAATGTGCCTGGCTGCTGTTCACTGAAAAGCTCATTCTGGGTACATTTTTGGCATACATTTGCTTCTCCCGGGTCAGCTGAGCAGCGAATTTCTACTTAACTACCTCCTATCAGGAGAGACCTCAGGGCTGCATCTTTTGAGCGCAGTACTGAGCCTGAAAACCGTTTCCAACCCCACTTACAAGTAAAACTAGCTAAAATGTGCCTGGCTGCTGTTCACTGAAAAGGTCATTCTGGGTACATTTTTGGTATACATTTGCTTCTGCCGGGTCAGCTGAGCAGTGAATTTCTACTTAACTACCTCCTATCAGGAGAGACCTCAGGGCTGCATCTTTTGAGCGCAGTACTGAGCCTGAAAACCATTTACAACCCCACTTACAAGTAAAACTAGCTAAAATGTGCCTGGCTGCTGTTCACTGAAAAGCTCATTCTGCATACATTTTTGGCATATATTTGCTCCTGCCGGGTCAGCTGAGCAGCGAGTTTCTACTTAACTACTTCCTATCAGGAGAGACCTCAGGGCTGCATCCTTTGAGCGCAGTACTGAGCCTGAAAAGCGTTTCCAACCCCACTTACACGTAAAACTAGCTAAAATGTGCCTGGCTGCTGTTCACTGAAAAGGTCATTCTGGGTACATTTTTGGTATACATTTGCTTCTGCCGGGTCAGCTGAGCAGCGAATTTCTACTTAACTACCTCCTATCAGAAGAGACCTCATGGCTGCATCTTTTGAGCGCAGTACTGAGCCTGAAAACCGTTTCCAACCCCACTTACAAGTAAAACTAGCTAAAATGTGCCTGGCTGCTGTTCACTGAAAAGCTCATTCTGGGTACATTTTTGGCATACATTTGCTTCTCCCGGGTCAGCTGAGCAGCGAATTTCTACTTAACTACCTCCTATCAGGAGAGACCTCAGGGCTGCATCTTTTGAGCGCAGTACTGAGCCTGAAAACCGTTTACAACCCCACTTACAAGTAAAACTAGCTAAAATGTGCCTGGCTGCTGGTCACTGAAAAGCTCATTCTGCATACATTTTTGGCATATATTTGCTCCTGCCGGGTCAGCTGAGCAGCAAATTTCTACTTAACTACCCCCTAATCAGGAGAGACCTCAGGCTGCATCCTTTGAGCGCAGTACTGAGCCTGAAAAGCGTTTACAACCCCACTTACAAGTAAAACTAGCTAAAATGTGCCTGGCTGCTGTTCACTGAAAAGCACATTCTGGGTACTTTTTGGTATACATTTGCTTCTGCCGGGTCAGCTGAGCAGTGCATTTCTACTTAACTACCTCCTATCAGGAGAGAACTCAGGGCTGCATCTTTTGTGCGCAGTACTGAGCCTGATACCCGTTTCCAACCCCACTTACAAGTAAAACTAGCTAAAATGTGCCTGGCTGCTGTTCACTGAAAAGCTCATTCTGGGTACATTTTTGGCATACATTTGCTTCTCCCGGGTCAGCTGAGCAGCGAATTTCTACTTAACTACCTCCTATCAGGAGAGACCTCAGGGCTGCATCTTTTGAGCGCAGTACTGAGCCTGAAAACCGTTTACAGCCCCACTTACAAGTAAAACTAGCTAAAATGTGCCTGGCTGCTGGTCACTGAAATGCTCATTCTGGGTACATTTTTGGTATACATTTGCTTCTGCCGGGTCAGCTGAGCAGTGAATTTCTACTTAACTACCTCCTATCAGGAGAGACCTCAGGGCTGCATCTTTTCAGCGCAGTACTGAGCCTGAAAAGTGTTTACAACCCCACTTACAAGTAAAACTAGCTAAAATGTGCCTGGCTGCTGGTCACTGAAATGCTCATTCTGGGTACATTTTTGGTATACATTTGCTTCTGCCGGGTCAGCTGAGCAGTGAATTTCTACTTAACTATCTCCTATCAGGAGAGACCTCAGGGCTGCATCTTTTGAGCGCAGTACTGAGCCTGATACCCGTTTCCAACCCCACTTACAAGTAAAACTAGCTAAAATGTGCCTGGCTGCTGTTCACTGAAAAGCTCATTCTGGGTACATTTTTGGCATACATTTGCTTCTCCCGGGTCAGCTGAGCAGCGAATTTCTACTTAACTACCTCCTATCAGGAGAGACCTCAGGGCTGCATCTTTTGAGCGCAGTACTGAGCCTGAAAACCATTTACAACCCCACTTACAAGTAAAACTAGCTAAAATGTGCCTGGCTGCTGTTCACTGAAAAGCTCATTCTGCATACATTTTTGGCATATATTTGCTCCTGCCGGGTCAGCTGAGCAGCGAGTTTCTACTTAACTACTTCCTATCAGGAGAGACCTCAGGGCTGCATCCTTTGAGCGCAGTACTGAGCCTGAAAAGCGTTTACAACCCCACTTACACGTAAAACTAGCTAAAATGTGCCTGGCTGCTGTTCACTGAAAAGGTCATTCTGGGTACATTTTTGGTATACATTTGCTTCTGCCGGGTCAGCTGAGCAGTGAATTTCTACTTAACTACCTCCTATCAGAAGAGACCTCATGGCTGCATCTTTTGAGCGCAGTACTGAGCCTGAAAACCGTTTCCAACCCCACTTACAAGTAAAACTAGCTAAAATGTGCCTGGCTGCTGTTCACTGAAAAGCTCATTCTGGGTACATTTTTGGCATACATTTGCTTCTCCCGGGTCAGCTGAGCAGCGAATTTCTACTTAACTACCTCCTATCAGGAGAGACCTCAGGGCTGCATCTTTTGAACGCAGTACTGAGCCTGAAAACCATTTACAACCCCACTTACAAGTAAAACTAGCTAAAATGTGCCTGGCTGCTGTTCACTGAAAAGCTCATTCTGCATACATTTTTGGCATAATTTGCTCTTGCCGTGTCAGCTGAGCAGCGAGTTTCTACTTAACTACCTCCTATCAGGAGAGACCTCAGGGCTGCATCCTTTGCGCGCAGTACTGAGCCTGAATTAGCGTTTACAACCCCACTTACAAGTAAACTAGCTAAAACGTGCCTGGCTGCTGTTCACTGAAAAGCTCATTCTGGGTACATTTTTGGTATACATTTGCTTCTGCCGGGTCAGCTGAGTAGTGAATTTCTACTTAACTACCTCCTATCAGGAGAGACCTCAGGGCTGCATCTTTTGAGCGCAGTACTGAGCTTGAAAACCGTTTACAACCCCACTTACAAGTAAAACTAGCTAAAATGTGCCTGGCTGCTGTTCACTGAAAAGCTAATTCTGCATACATTTTTGGCATATATTTGCTCCTGCCGGGTCAGCTGAGCAGCGAATTTTTACTTAACTACCCCCTAATCAGGAGAGACCTCAGGGCTGCATCCTTTGAGCGCAGTACTGAGCCTGAAAACCGTTTACAACCCCACTTACAAGTAAAACTAGCTAAAATGTGCCTGGCTGCTGTTCACTGAAAAGGTCATTCTGGGTACATTTTTGGCATACATTTGCTTCTCCCGGGTCAGCTGAGCAGCGAATTTCTACTTAACTACCTCCTATCAGGAGAGACCTCAGGGCTGCATCTTTTGAGCGCAGTACTGAGCCTGAAAACCGTTTACAACCCCACTTACAAGTAAAACTAGCTAAAATGTGCCTGGCTGCTGGTCACTGAAAAGCTCATTCTGCATACATTTTTGGCATATATTTGCTCCTGCCGGGTCAGCTGAGCAGCAAATTTCTACTTAACTACCCCCTAATCAGGAGAGACCTCAGGCTGCATCCTTTGAGCGCAGTACTGAGCCTGAAAAGCGTTTACAACCCCACTTACAAGTAAAACTAGCTAAAATGTGCCTGGCTGCTGTTCACTGAAAAGCACATTCTGGGTACTTTTTGGTATACATTTGCTTCTGCCGGGTCAGCTGAGCAGTGCATTTCTACTTAACTACCTCCTATCAGGAGAGACCTCAGGGCTGCATCTTTTGAGCGCAGTACTGAGCCTGAAAACCGTTTACAGCCCCACTTACAAGTAAAACTAGCTAAAATGTGCCTGGCTGCTGTTCACTGAAAAGCTCATTCAGGGTACATTTTTGGCATACATTTGCTTCTCCCCGGTCAGCTGAGCAGCGAATTTCTACTTAACTACCTCCTATCAGGAGAGACCTCAGGGCTGCATCTTTTGAGCGCAGTACTGAGCCTGAAAACCGTTTACAGCCCCACTTACAAGTAAAACTAGCTAAAATGTGCCTGGCTGCTGGTCACTGAAATGCTCATTCTGGGTACATTTTTGGTATACATTTGCTTCTGCCGGGTCAGCTGAGCAGTGAATTTCTACTTAACTACCTCCTATCAGGAGAGACCTCAGGGCTGCATCTTTTCAGCGCAGTACTGAGCCTGAAAAGTGTTTACAACCCCACTTACAAGTAAAACTAGCTAAAATGTGCCTGGCTGCTGGTCACTGAAATGCTCATTCTGGGTACATTTTTGGTATACATTTGCTTCTGCCGGGTCAGCTGAGCAGTGAATTTCTACTTAACTATCTCCTATCAGGAGAGACCTCAGGGCTGCATCTTTTGAGCGCAGTACTGAGCCTGATACCCGTTTCCAACCCCACTTACAAGTAAAACTAGCTAAAATGTGCCTGGCTGCTGTTCACTGAAAAGCTCATTCTGGGTACATTTTTGGCATACATTTGCTTCTCCCGGGTCAGCTGAGCAGCGAATTTCTACTTAACTACCTCCTATCAGGAGAGACCTCAGGGCTGCATCTTTTGAGCGCAGTACTGAGCCTGAAAACCATTTACAACCCCACTTACAAGTAAAACTAGCTAAAATGTGCCTGGCTGCTGTTCACTGAAAAGCTCATTCTGCATACATTTTTGGCATATATTTGCTCCTGCCGGGTCAGCTGAGCAGAGAGTTTCTACTTAACTACTTCCTATCAGGAGAGACCTCAGGGCTGCATCCTTTGAGCGCAGTACTGAGCCTGAAAAGCGTTTACAACCCCACTTACACGTAAAACTAGCTAAAATGTGCCTGGCTGCTGTTCACTGAAAAGGTCATTCTGGGTACATTTTTGGTATACATTTGCTTCTGCCGGGTCAGCTGAGCAGTGAATTTCTACTTAACTACCTCCTATCAGAAGAGACCTCATGGCTGCATCTTTTGAGCGCAGTACTGAGCCTGAAAACCGTTTCCAACCCCACTTACAAGTAAAACTAGCTAAAATGTGCCTGGCTGCTGTTCACTGAAAAGCTCATTCTGGGTACATTTTTGGCATACATTTGCTTCTCCCGGGTCAGCTGAGCAGCGAATTTCTACTTAACTACCTCCTATCAGGAGAGACCTCAGGGCTGCATCTTTTGAACGCAGTACTGAGCCTGAAAACCATTTACAACCCCACTTACAAGTAAAACTAGCTAAAATGTGCCTGGCTGCTGTTCACTGAAAAGCTCATTCTGCATACATTTTTGGCATAATTTGCTCTTGCCGTGTCAGCTGAGCAGCGAGTTTCTACTTAACTACCTCCTATCAGGAGAGACCTCAGGGCTGCATCCTTTGCGCGCAGTACTGAGCCTGAATTAGCGTTTACAACCCCACTTACAAGTAAACTAGCTAAAACGTGCCTGGCTGCTGTTCACTGAAAAGCTCATTCTGGGTACATTTTTGGTATACATTTGCTTCTGCCGGGTCAGCTGAGTAGTGAATTTCTACTTAACTACCTCCTATCAGGAGAGACCTCAGGGCTGCATCTTTTGAGCGCAGTACTGAGCTTGAAAACCGTTTACAACCCCACTTACAAGTAAAACTAGCTAAAATGTGCCTGGCTGCTGTTCACTGAAAAGCTAATTCTGCATACATTTTTGGCATATATTTGCTCCTGCCGGGTCAGCTGAGCAGCGAATTTTTACTTAACTACCCCCTAATCAGGAGAGACCTCAGGGCTGCATCCTTTGAGCGCAGTACTGAGCCTGAAAACCGTTTACAACCCCACTTACAAGTAAAACTAGCTAAAATGTGCCTGGCTGCTGTTCACTGAAAAGGTCATTCTGGGTACTTTTTGGTATACATTTGCTTCTGCCGGGTCAGCTGAGCAGTGAATTTCTACTTAACTACCTCCTATCAGGAGAGAACTCAGGGCTGCGTCTTTTGAGCGCAGTACTGGGCCTAAAAACCGTTTCCAACCCCACTTACAGGTAAAACTAGCTAAAATGTGCCTGGCTGCTGTTCACTGAAAAGCTCATTCTGGGTACATTTTTGGTATACATGTGCTTCTGCCGGGTCTCCTGAGCAGTGAATTTCTACTTAACTACCTCCTATCAGAAGAGACCTCATGGCTGCATCTTTTGAGCGCAGTACTGAGCCTGAAAACCGTTTCCAACCCCACTTACAAGTAAAACTAGCTAAAATGTGCCTGGCTGCTGTTCACTGAAAAGATCATTCTGGGTACATTTTTGGCATACATTTGCTTCTCCCGGGTCAGCTGAGCAGTGAATTTCTACTTAACTACCTCCTATCAGGAGAGACCTCAGGGCTGCATCTTTTGAGCGCAGTACTGAGCCTGATACCCGTTTCCAACCCCACTTACAAGTAAAACTAGCTAAAATGTGCCTGGCTGCTGTTCACTGAAAAGCTCATTTTGGGTACATTTTTGGCATACATTTGCTTCTCCCGGGTCAGCTGAGCAGCGAGTTTCTACTTAACTACCTCCTATCAGGAGAGACCTCAGGGCTGCATCCTTTGCCCGCAGTACTGAGCCTGAATTAGCGTTTACAACCCCACTTACAAGTAAACTAGCTAAAACGTGCCTGGCTGCTGTTCACTGAAAAGCTCATTCTGGGTACATTTTTTGTATACATTTGCTTCTGCCGGGTCAGCTGAGCAGTGAATTTCTACTTAACTACCTCCTATCAGGAGAGACCTCAGGGCTGCATCTTTTGAGCGCAGTACTGAGCCTGAAAACCGTTACAACCCCACTTACAAGTAAAACTAGCTAAAATGTGCCTGGCTGCTGTTCACTGAAAAGCTTATTCTGCATACATTTTTGGCATATATTTGCTCCTGCCGGGTCAGCTGAGCAGCAAATTTTTACTTAACTACCCCCTAATCAGGAGAGACCTCAGGGCTGCATCCTTTGAGCGCAGTACTGAGCCTGATACCCGTTTCCAACCCCACTTACAAGTAAAACTAGCTAAAATGTGCCTGGCTGATGTTCACTGAAAAGCTCATTCTGGGTACATTTTTGGCATACATTTGCTTCTCCCGGGTCAGCTGAGCAGCGAATTTCTACTTAACTACCTCCTATCAGGAGAGACCTCAGGGCTGCATCTTTTGAGCGCAGTACTGAGCCTGAAAACCGTTTCCAACCCCACTTACAAGTAAAACTAGCTAAAATGTGCCTGGCTGCTGTTCACTGAAAAGGTCATTCTGGGTACATTTTTGGTATACATTTGCTTCTGCCGGGTCAGCTGAGCAGTGAATTTCTACTTAACTACCTCCTATCAGGAGAGACCTCAGGGCTGCATCTTTTGAGCGCAGTACTGAGCCTGAAAACTGTTTCCAACCCCACTTACAAGTAAAACTAGCTAAAATGTGCCTGGCTGCTGTTCACTGAAAAGCTCATTCTGGGTACATTTTTGGCATACATTTGCTTCTCCCGGGTCAGCTGAGCAGCGAATTTCTACTTAACTACCTCCTATCAGGAGAGACCTCAGGGCTGCATCTTTTGAGCGCAGTACTGAGCCTGAAAACCATTTACAACCCCACTTACAAGTAAAACTAGCTAAAATGTGCCTGGCTGCTGTTCACTGAAAAGCTCATTCTGCATACATTTTTGGCATATATTTGCTCCTGCCGGGTCAGCTGAGCAGCGAGTTTCTACTTAACTACTTCCTATCAGGAGAGACCTCAGGGCTGCATCCTTTGAGCGCAGTACTGAGCCTGAAAAGCGTTTACAGCCCCACTTACACGTAAAACTAGCTAAAATGTGCCTGGCTGCTGTTCACTGAAAAGGTCATTCTGGGTACATTTTTGGTATACATTTGCTTCTGCCGGGTCAGCTGAGCAGCGAATTTCTACTTAACTACCTCCTATCAGGAGAGACCTCAGGGCTGCATCTTTTGAACGCAGTACTGAGCCTGAAAACCATTTACAACCCCACTTACAAGTAAAACTAGCTAAAATGTGCCTGGCTGCTGTTCACTGAAAAGCTCATTCTGCATACATTTTTGGCATAATTTGCTCTTGCCGTGTCAGCTGAGCAGCGAGTTTCTACTTAACTACCTCCTATCAGGAGAGACCTCAGGGCTGCATCCTTTGCGCGCAGTACTGAGCCTGAATTAGCGTTTACAACCCCACTTACAAGTAAACTAGCTAAAACGTGCCTGGCTGCTGTTCACTGAAAAGCTCATTCTGGGTACATTTTTGGTATACATTTGCTTCTGCCGGGTCAGCTGAGTAGTGAATTTCTACTTAACTACCTCCTATCAGGAGAGACCTCAGGGCTGCATCTTTTGAGCGCAGTACTGAGCTTGAAAACCGTTTACAACCCCACTTACAAGTAAAACTAGCTAAAATGTGCCTGGCTGCTGGTCACTGAAAAGCTCATTCTGCATACATTTTTGGCATATATTTGCTCCTGCCGGGTCAGCTGAGCAGCAAATTTCTACTTAACTACCCCCTAATCAGGAGAGACCTCAGGCTGCATCCTTTGAGCGCAGTACGGAGCCTGAAAAGCGTTTACAACCCCACTTACAAGTAAAACTAGCTAAAATGTGCCTGGCTGCTGTTCACTGAAAAGGACATTCTGGGTACTTTTTGGTATACATTTGCTTCTGCCGGGTCAGCTGAGCAGTGCATTACTACTTAACTACCTCCTATCAGGAGAGAACTCAGGGCTGCATCTTTTGTGCGCAGTACTGAGCCTGATACCCGTTTCCAACCCCACTTACAAGTAAAACTAGCTAAAATGTGCCTGGCTGCTGTTCACTGAAAAGCTCATTCTGGGTACATTTTTGGCATACATTTGCTTCTCCCGGGTCAGCTGAGCAGCGAATTTCTACTTAACTACCTCCTATCAGGAGAGACCTCAGGGCTGCATCTTTTGAGCGCAGTACTGAGCCTGAAAACCGTTTACAGCCCCACTTACAAGTAAAACTAGCTAAAATGTGCCTGGCTGCTGGTCACTGAAATGCTCATTCTGGGTACATTTTTGGTATACATTTGCTTCTGCCGGGTCAGCTGAGCAGTGAATTTCTACTTAACTACCTCCTATCAGGAGAGACCTCAGGGCTGCATCTTTTCAGCGCAGTACTGAGCCTGAAAAGTGTTTACAACCCCACTTACAAGTAAAACTAGCTAAAATGTGCCTGGCTGCTGGTCACTGAAATGCTCATTCTGGGTACATTTTTGGTATACATTTGCTTCTGCCGGGTCAGCTGAGCAGTGAATTTCTACTTAACTACCTCCTATCAGGAGAGACCTCAGGGCTGCATCTTTTGAGCGCAGTACTGAGCCTGATACCCGTTTCCAACCCCACTTACAAGTAAAACTAGCTAAAATGTGCCTGGCTGCTGTTCACTGAAAAGCTCATTCTGGGTACATTTTTGGCATACATTTGCTTCTCCCGGGTCAGCTGAGCAGCGAATTTCTACTTAACTACCTCCTATCAGGAGAGACCTCAGGGCTGCATCTTTTGAGCGCAGTACTGAGCCTGAAAACCATTTACAACCCCACTTACAAGTAAAACTAGCTAAAATGTGCCTGGCTGCTGTTCACTGAAAAGCTCATTCTGCATACATTTTTGGCATATATTTGCTCCTGCCGGGTCAGCTGAGCAGCGAGTTTCTACTTAACTACTTCCTATCAGGAGAGACCTCAGGGCTGCATCCTTTGAGCGCAGTACTGAGCCTGAAAAGCGTTTACAACCCCACTTACACGTAAAACTAGCTAAAATGTGCCTGGCTGCTGTTCACTGAAAAGGTCATTCTGGGTACATTTTTGGTATACATTTGCTTCTGCCGGGTCAGCTGAGCAGTGAATTTCTACTTAACTACCTCCTATCAGAAGAGACCTCATGGCTGCATCTTTTGAGCGCAGTACTGAGCCTGAAAACCGTTTCCAACCCCACTTACAAGTAAAACTAGCTAAAATGTGCCTGGCTGCTGTTCACTGAAAAGCTCATTCTGGGTACATTTTTGGCATACATTTGCTTCTCCCGGGTCAGCTGAGCAGCAAATTTCTACTTAACTACCTCCTATCAGGAGAGACCTCAGGGCTGCATCTTTTGAACGCAGTACTGAGCCTGAAAACCATTTACAACCCCACTTACAAGTAAAACTAGCTAAAATGTGCCTGGCTGCTGTTCACTGAAAAGCTCATTCTGCATACATTTTTGGCATAATTTGCTCTTGCCGTGTCAGCTGAGCAGCGAGTTTCTACTTAACTACCTCCTATCAGGAGAGACCTCAGGGCTGCATCCTTTGCGCGCAGTACTGAGCCTGAATTAGCGTTTACAACCCCACTTACAAGTAAACTAGCTAAAACGTGCCTGGCTGCTGTTCACTGAAAAGCTCATTCTGGGTACATTTTTGGTATACATTTGCTTCTGCCGGGTCAGCTGAGTAGTGAATTTCTACTTAACTACCTCCTATCAGGAGAGACCTCCGGGCTGCATCTTTTGAGCGCAGTACTGAGCTTGAAAACCGTTTACAACCCCACTTACAAGTAAAACTAGCTAAAATGTGCCTGGCTGCTGTTCACTGAAAAGCTAATTCTGCATACATTTTTGGAATATATTTGCTCCTGCCGGGTCAGCTGAGCAGCGAATTTTTACTTAACTACCCCCTAATCAGGAGAGACCTCAGGGCTGCATCCTTTGAGCGCAGTACTGAGCCTGAAAACCGTTTACAACCCCACTTACAAGTAAAACTAGCTAAAATGTGCCTGGCTGCTGTTCACTGAAAAGGTCATTCTGGGTACTTTTTGGTATACATTTGCTTCTGCCGGGTCAGCTGAGCAGGGAATTTCTACTTAACTACCTCCTATCAGGAGAGACCTCAGGGCTGCATCTTTTGAGCGCAGTACTGAGCCTGATACCCGTTTCCAACCCCACTTACAAGTAAAACTAGCTAAAATGTGCCTGGCTGCTGTTCACTGAAAAGCTCATTTTGGGTACATTTTTGGCATACATTTGCTTCTCCCGGGTCAGCTGAGCAGCGAGTTTCTACTTAACTACCTCCTATCAGGAGAGACCTCAGGGCTGCATCCTTTGCCCGCAGTACTGAGCCTGAATTAGCGTTTACAACCCCACTTACAAGTAAACTAGCTAAAACGTGCCTGGCTGCTGTTCACTGAAAAGCTCATTCTGGGTACATTTTTTGTATACATTTGCTTCTGCCGGGTCAGCTGAGCAGTGAATTTCTACTTAACTACCTCCTATCAGGAGAGACCTCAGGGCTGCATCTTTTGAGCGCAGTACTGAGCCTGAAAACCGTTACAACCCCACTTACAAGTAAAACTAGCTAAAATGTGCCTGGCTGCTGTTCACTGAAAAGCTTATTCTGCATACATTTTTGGCATATATTTGCTCCTGCCGGGTCAGCTGAGCAGCAAATTTTTACTTAACTACCCCCTAATCAGGAGAGACCTCAGGGCTGCATCCTTTGAGCGCAGTACTGAGCCTGATACCCGTTTCCAACCCCACTTACAAGTAAAACTAGCTAAAATGTGCCTGGCTGATGTTCACTGAAAAGCTCATTCTGGGTACATTTTTGGCATACATTTGCTTCTCCCGGGTCAGCTGAGCAGCGAATTTCTACTTAACTACCTCCTATCAGGAGAGACCTCAGGGCTGCATCTTTTGAGCGCAGTACTGAGCCTGAAAACCGTTTCCAACCCCACTTACAAGTAAAACTAGCTAAAATGTGCCTGGCTGCTGTTCACTGAAAAGGTCATTCTGGGTACATTTTTGGTATACATTTGCTTCTGCCGGGTCAGCTGAGCAGTGAATTTCTACTTAACTACCTCCTATCAGGAGAGACCTCAGGGCTGCATCTTTTGAGCGCAGTACTGAGCCTGAAAACTGTTTCCAACCCCACTTACAAGTAAAACTAGCTAAAATGTGCCTGGCTGCTGTTCACTGAAAAGCTCATTCTGGGTACATTTTTGGCATACATTTGCTTCTCCCGGGTCAGCTGAGCAGCGAATTTCTACTTAACTACCTCCTATCAGGAGAGACCTCAGGGCTGCATCTTTTGAGCGCAGTACTGAGCCTGAAAACCATTTACAACCCCACTTACAAGTAAAACTAGCTAAAATGTGCCTGGCTGCTGTTCACTGAAAAGCTCATTCTGCATACATTTTTGGCATATATTTGCTCCTGCCGGGTCAGCTGAGCAGCGAGTTTCTACTTAACTACTTCCTATCAGGAGAGACCTCAGGGCTGCATCCTTTGAGCGCAGTACTGAGCCTGAAAAGCGTTTACAGCCCCACTTACACGTAAAACTAGCTAAAATGTGCCTGGCTGCTGTTCACTGAAAAGGTCATTCTGGGTACATTTTTGGTATACATTTGCTTCTGCCGGGTCAGCTGAGCAGCGAATTTCTACTTAACTACCTCCTATCAGGAGAGACCTCAGGGCTGCATCTTTTGAACGCAGTACTGAGCCTGAAAACCATTTACAACCCCACTTACAAGTAAAACTAGCTAAAATGTGCCTGGCTGCTGTTCACTGAAAAGCTCATTCTGCATACATTTTTGGCATAATTTGCTCTTGCCGTGTCAGCTGAGCAGCGAGTTTCTACTTAACTACCTCCTATCAGGAGAGACCTCAGGGCTGCATCCTTTGCGCGCAGTACTGAGCCTGAATTAGCGTTTACAACCCCACTTACAAGTAAACTAGCTAAAACGTGCCTGGCTGCTGTTCACTGAAAAGCTCATTCTGGGTACATTTTTGGTATACATTTGCTTCTGCCGGGTCAGCTGAGTAGTGAATTTCTACTTAACTACCTCCTATCAGGAGAGACCTCAGGGCTGCATCTTTTGAGCGCAGTACTGAGCTTGAAAACCGTTTACAACCCCACTTACAAGTAAAACTAGCTAAAATGTGCCTGGCTGCTGGTCACTGAAAAGCTCATTCTGCATACATTTTTGGCATATATTTGCTCCTGCCGGGTCAGCTGAGCAGCAAATTTCTACTTAACTACCCCCTAATCAGGAGAGACCTCAGGCTGCATCCTTTGAGCGCAGTACGGAGCCTGAAAAGCGTTTACAACCCCACTTACAAGTAAAACTAGCTAAAATGTGCCTGGCTGCTGTTCACTGAAAAGGACATTCTGGGTACTTTTTGGTATACATTTGCTTCTGCCGGGTCAGCTGAGCAGTGCATTACTACTTAACTACCTCCTATCAGGAGAGAACTCAGGGCTGCATCTTTTGTGCGCAGTACTGAGCCTGATACCCGTTTCCAACCCCACTTACAAGTAAAACTAGCTAAAATGTGCCTGGCTGCTGTTCACTGAAAAGCTCATTCTGGGTACATTTTTGGCATACATTTGCTTCTCCCGGGTCAGCTGAGCAGCGAATTTCTACTTAACTACCTCCTATCAGGAGAGACCTCAGGGCTGCATCTTTTGAGCGCAGTACTGAGCCTGAAAACCGTTTACAGCCCCACTTACAAGTAAAACTAGCTAAAATGTGCCTGGCTGCTGGTCACTGAAATGCTCATTCTGGGTACATTTTTGGTATACATTTGCTTCTGCCGGGTCAGCTGAGCAGTGAATTTCTACTTAACTACCTCCTATCAGGAGAGACCTCAGGGCTGCATCTTTTCAGCGCAGTACTGAGCCTGAAAAGTGTTTACAACCCCACTTACAAGTAAAACTAGCTAAAATGTGCCTGGCTGCTGGTCACTGAAATGCTCATTCTGGGTACATTTTTGGTATACATTTGCTTCTGCCGGGTCAGCTGAGCAGTGAATTTCTACTTAACTACCTCCTATCAGGAGAGACCTCAGGGCTGCATCTTTTGAGCGCAGTACTGAGCCTGATACCCGTTTCCAACCCCACTTACAAGTAAAACTAGCTAAAATGTGCCTGGCTGCTGTTCACTGAAAAGCTCATTCTGGGTACATTTTTGGCATACATTTGCTTCTCCCGGGTCAGCTGAGCAGCGAATTTCTACTTAACTACCTCCTATCAGGAGAGACCTCAGGGCTGCATCTTTTGAGCGCAGTACTGAGCCTGAAAACCATTTACAACCCCACTTACAAGTAAAACTAGCTAAAATGTGCCTGGCTGCTGTTCACTGAAAAGCTCATTCTGCATACATTTTTGGCATATATTTGCTCCTGCCGGGTCAGCTGAGCAGCGAGTTTCTACTTAACTACTTCCTATCAGGAGAGACCTCAGGGCTGCATCCTTTGAGCGCAGTACTGAGCCTGAAAAGCGTTTACAACCCCACTTACACGTAAAACTAGCTAAAATGTGCCTGGCTGCTGTTCACTGAAAAGGTCATTCTGGGTACATTTTTGGTATACATTTGCTTCTGCCGGGTCAGCTGAGCAGTGAATTTCTACTTAACTACCTCCTATCAGAAGAGACCTCATGGCTGCATCTTTTGAGCGCAGTACTGAGCCTGAAAACCGTTTCCAACCCCACTTACAAGTAAAACTAGCTAAAATGTGCCTGGCTGCTGTTCACTGAAAAGCTCATTCTGGGTACATTTTTGGCATACATTTGCTTCTCCCGGGTCAGCTGAGCAGCAAATTTCTACTTAACTACCTCCTATCAGGAGAGACCTCAGGGCTGCATCTTTTGAACGCAGTACTGAGCCTGAAAACCATTTACAACCCCACTTACAAGTAAAACTAGCTAAAATGTGCCTGGCTGCTGTTCACTGAAAAGCTCATTCTGCATACATTTTTGGCATAATTTGCTCTTGCCGTGTCAGCTGAGCAGCGAGTTTCTACTTAACTACCTCCTATCAGGAGAGACCTCAGGGCTGCATCCTTTGCGCGCAGTACTGAGCCTGAATTAGCGTTTACAACCCCACTTACAAGTAAACTAGCTAAAACGTGCCTGGCTGCTGTTCACTGAAAAGCTCATTCTGGGTACATTTTTGGTATACATTTGCTTCTGCCGGGTCAGCTGAGTAGTGAATTTCTACTTAACTACCTCCTATCAGGAGAGACCTCCGGGCTGCATCTTTTGAGCGCAGTACTGAGCTTGAAAACCGTTTACAACCCCACTTACAAGTAAAACTAGCTAAAATGTGCCTGGCTGCTGTTCACTGAAAAGCTAATTCTGCATACATTTTTGGAATATATTTGCTCCTGCCGGGTCAGCTGAGCAGCGAATTTTTACTTAACTACCCCCTAATCAGGAGAGACCTCAGGGCTGCATCCTTTGAGCGCAGTACTGAGCCTGAAAACCGTTTACAACCCCACTTACAAGTAAAACTAGCTAAAATGTGCCTGGCTGCTGTTCACTGAAAAGGTCATTCTGGGTACTTTTTGGTATACATTTGCTTCTGCCGGGTCAGCTGAGCAGGGAATTTCTACTTAACTACCTCCTATCAGGAGAGACCTCAGGGCTGCATCTTTTGAGCGCAGTACTGAGCCTGATACCCGTTTCCAACCCTACTTACAAGTAAAACTAGCTAAAATGTGCCTGGCTGCTGTTCACTGAAAAGCTCATTTTGGGTACATTTTTGGCATACATTTGCTTCTCCCGGGTCAGCTGAGCAGCGAGTTTCTACTTAACTACCTCCTATCAGGAGAGACCTCAGGGCTGCATCCTTTGCCCGCAGTACTGAGCCTGAATTAGCGTTTACAACCCCACTTACAAGTAAACTAGCTAAAACGTGCCTGGCTGCTGTTCACTGAAAAGCTCATTCTGGGTACATTTTTTGTATACATTTGCTTCTGCCGGGTCAGCTGAGCAGTGAATTTCTACTTAACTACCTCCTATCAGGAGAGACCTCAGGGCTGCATCTTTTGAGCGCAGTACTGAGCCTGAAAACCGTTACAACCCCACTTACAAGTAAAACTAGCTAAAATGTGCCTGGCTGCTGTTCACTGAAAAGCTTATTCTGCATACATTTTTGGCATATATTTGCTCCTGCCGGGTCAGCTGAGCAGCAAATTTTTACTTAACTACCCCCTAATCAGGAGAGACCTCAGGGCTGCATCCTTTGAGCGCAGTACTGAGCCTGAAAACCGTTTCCAACCCCACTTACAAGTAAAACTAGCTAAAATGTACCTGGCTGCTGTTCACTGAAAAGCTCATTCTGGGTACATTTTTGGCATACATTTGCTTCTCTCGGGTCAGCTGAGCAGCGAATTTCTACTTAACTACCTCCTATCAGGAGAGACCTCAGGGCTGCATCTTTTGAACGCAGTACTGAGCCTGAAAACCATTTACAACCCCACTTACAAGTAAAACTAGCTAAAATGTGCCTGGCTGCTGTTCACTGAAAAGCTCATTCTGCATACATTTTTGGCATAATTTGCTCTTGCCGTGTCAGCTGAGCAGCGAGTTTCTACTTAACTACCTCCTATCAGGAGAGACCTCAGGGCTGCATCCTTTGCGTGCAGTACTGAGCCTGAATTAGCGTTTACAACCCCACTTACAAGTAAACTAGCTAAAACGTGCCTGGCTGCTGTTCACTGAAAAGCTCATTCTGGGTACATTTTTGGTATACATTTGCTTCTGCCGGGTCAGCTGAGTAGTGAATTTCTACTTAACTACCTCCTATCAGGAGAGACCTCAGGGCTGCATCTTTTGAGCGCAGTACTGAGCTTGAAAACCGTTTACAACCCCACTTACAAGTAAAACTAGCTAAAATGTGCCTGGCTGCTGTTCACTAAAAAGCTCATTCTGGGTACATTTTTGGTATACATGTGCTTCTGCCGGGTCTCCTGAGCAGTGAATTTCTACTTAACTACCTCCTATCAGAAGAGACCTCATGGCTGCATCTTTTGAGCGCAGTACTGAGCCTGAAAACCGTTTCCAACCCCACTTACAAGTAAAACTAGCTAAAATGTGCCTGGCTGCTGTTCACTGAAAAGCTTATTCTGCATACATTTTTGGCATATATTTGCTCCTGCCGGGTCAGCTGAGCAGCAAATTTTTACTTAACTACCCCCTAATCAGGAGAGACCTCAGGGCTGCATCCTTTGAGCGCAGTACTGAGCCTGATACCCGTTTCCAACCCCACTTACAAGTAAAACTAGCTAAAATGTGCCTGGCTGCTGTTCACTGAAAAGCTCATTCTGGGTACATTTTTGGCATACATTTGCTTCTCCCGGGTCAGCTGAGCAGCGAATTTCTACTTAACTACCTCCTATCAGGAGAGACCTCAGGGCTGCATCTTTTGAGCGCAGTACTGAGCCTGAAAACCGTTTCCAACCCCACTTACAAGTAAAACTAGCTAAAATGTGCCTGGCTGCTGTTCACTGAAAAGGTCATTCTGGGTACATTTTTGGTATACATTTGCTTCTGCCGGGTCAGCTGAGCAGTGAATTTCTACTTAACTACCTCCTATCAGGAGAGACCTCAGGGCTGCATCTTTTGAGCGCAGTACTGAGCCTGAAAACCATTTACAACCCCACTTACAAGTAAAACTAGCTAAAATGTGCCTGGCTGCTGTTCACTGAAAAGCTCATTCTGCATACATTTTTGGCATATATTTGCTCCTGCCGGGTCAGCTGAGCAGCGAGTTTCTACTTAACTACTTCCTATCAGGAGAGACCTCAGGGCTGCTTCCTTTGAGCGCAGTGCTGAGCCTGAAAAGCGTTTACAACCCCACTTACACGTAAAACTAGCTAAAATGTGCCTGGCTGCTGTTCACTGAAAAGCTTATTCTGCATACATTTTTGGCATATATTTGCTCCTGCCGGGTCAGCTGAGCAGCAAATTTTTACTTAACTACCCCCTAATCAGGAGATACCTCAGGGCTGCATCCTTTGAGCGCAGTACTGAGCCTGATACCCGTTTCCAACCCCATTTACAAGTAAAACTAGCTAAAATGTGCCTGGCTGCTGTTCACTGAAAAGCTCATTCTGGGTACATTTTTGGCATACATTTGCTTCTCCCGGGTCAGCTGAGCAGCGAGTTTCTACTTAACTACCTCCTATCAGGAGAGACCTCAGGGCTGCATCCTTTGCGCGCAGTACTGAGCCTGAATTAGAGTTTACAACCCCACTTACAAGTAAACTAGCTAAAACGTGCCTGGCTGCTGTTCACTGAAAAGCTCAATCTGGGTACATCTTTTGTATACATTTGCTTCTGCCGGGTCAGCTGAGCAGTGAATTTCTACTTAACTACCTCCTATCAGGAGAGACCTCAGGGCTGCATCTTTTGAGCGCAGTACTGAGCCTGAAAACCGTTACAACCCCACTTACAAGTAAAACTAGCTAAAATGTGCCTGGCTGCTGTTCACTGAAAAGCTTATTCTGCATACATTTTTGGCATATATTTGCTCCTGCCGGGTCAGCTGAGCAGCAAATTTTTACTTAACTACCCCCTAATCAGGAGAGACCTCAGGGCTGCATCCTTTGAGCGCAGTACTGAGCCTGATACCCGTTTCCAACCCCACTTACAAGTAAAAGTAGCTAAAATGTGCCTGGCTGCTGTTCACTGAAAAGCTCATTCTGGGTACATTTTTGGCATACATTTGCTTCTCCCGGGTCAGCTGAGCAGCGAATTTCTACTTAACTACCTCCTATCAGGAGAGACCTCAGGGCTGCATCTTTTGAGCGCAGTACTGAGCCTGATACCCGTTTCCAACCCCACTTACAAGTAAAACTAGCTAAAATGTACCTGGCTGCTGTTCACTGAAAAGCTCATTCTTGGTACATTTTTGGCATACATTTGCTTCTGCCGGGTCAGCTGAGCAGTGAATTTCTACTTAACTACCTCCTATCAGGAGAGACCTCAGGGCTGCATCTTTTGAGCGCAGTACTGAGCCTGAAAACCATTTACAACCCCACTTACAAGTAAAACTAGCTAAAATGTGCCTGGCTGCTGTTCACTGAAAAGCTCATTCTGCATACATTTTTGGCATATATTTGCTCCTGCCGGGTCAGCTGAGCAGCGAGTTTCTACTTAACTACTTCCTATCAGGAGAGACCTCAGGGCTGCTTCCTTTGAGCGCAGTGCTGAGCCTGAAAAGCGTTTACAACCCCACTTACACGTAAAACTAGCTAAAATGTGCCTGGCTGCTGTTCACTGAAAAGCTTATTCTGCATACATTTTTGGCATATATTTGCTCCTGCCGGGTCAGCTGAGCAGCAAATTTTTACTTAACTACCCCCTAATCAGGAGAGACCTCAGGGCTGCATCCTTTGAGCGCAGTACTGAGCCTGATACCCGTTTCCAACCCCATTTACAAGTAAAACTAGCTAAAATGTGCCTGGCTGCTGTTCACTGAAAAGCTCATTCTGGGTACATTTTTGGCATACATTTGCTTCTCCCGGGTCAGCTGAGCAGCGAGTTTCTACTTAACTACCTCCTATCAGGAGAGACCTCAGGGCTGCATCCTTTGCGCGCAGTACTGAGCCTGAATTAGAGTTTACAACCCCACTTACAAGTAAACTAGCTAAAACGTGCCTGGCTGCTGTTCACTGAAAAGCTCAATCTGGGTACATCTTTTGTATACATTTGCTTCTGCCGGGTCAGCTGAGCAGTGAATTTCTACTTAACTACCTCCTATCAGGAGAGACCTCAGGGCTGCATCTTTTGAGCGCAGTACTGAGCCTGAAAACCGTTACAACCCCACTTACAAGTAAAACTAGCTAAAATGTGCCTGGCTGCTGTTCACTGAAAAGCTTATTCTGCATACATTTTTGGCATATATTTGCTCCTGCCGGGTCAGCTGAGCAGCAAATTTTTACTTAATTACCCCCTAATCAGGAGAGACCTCAGGGCTGCATCCTTTGAGCGCAGTACTGAGCCTGATACCCGTTTCCAACCCCACTTACAAGTAAAAGTAGCTAAAATGTGCCTGGCTGCTGTTCACTGAAAAGCTCATTCTGGGTACATTTTTGGCATACATTTGCTTCTCCCGGGTCAGCTGAGCAGCGAATTTCTACTTAACTACCTCCTATCAGGAGAGACCTCAGGGCTGCATCTTTTGAGCGCAGTACTGAGCCTGATACCCGTTTCCAACCCCACTTACAAGTAAAACTAGCTAAAATGTGCCTGGCTGCTGTTCACTGAAAAGCTCATTCTGGGTACATTTTTGGCATACATTTGCTTCTCCCGGGTCAGCTGAGCAGCGAATTTCTACTTAACTACCTCCTATCAGGAGAGACCTCAGGGCTGCATCTTTTGAGCGCAGTACTGAGCCTGAAAACCGTTTACAACCCCACTTACAAGTAAAACTAGCTAAAATGTGCCTGGCTGCTGGTCACTGAAAAGCTCATTCTGCATACATTTTTGGCATATATTTGCTCCTGCCGGGTCAGCTGAGCAGCAAATTTCTACTTAACTACCCCCTAATCAGGAGAGACCTCGGCTGCATCCTTTGAGCGCAGTCCTGAGCCTGAAAAGCGTTTACAACCCCACTTACAAGTAAAACTAGCTCAAATGTGCCTGGCTGCTGTTCACTGAAAAGGACATTCTGGGTACTTTTTGGTATACATTTGCTTCTGCCGGGTCAGCTGAGCAGTGAATTTCTACTTAACTACCTCCTATCAGGAGAGAACTCAGGGCTGCATCTTTTGTGCGCAGTACTGAGCCTGATACCCGTTTCCAACCCCACTTACAAGTAAAACTAGCTAAAATGTGCCTGGCTGCTGTTCACTGAAAAGCTCATTCTGGGTACATTTTTGGCATACATTTGCTTCTCCCGGGTCAGCTGAGCAGCGAATTTCTACTTAACTACCTCCTATCAGGAGAGACCTCAGGGCTGCATCTTTTGAGCGCAGTACTGAGCCTGAAAACCGTTTACAGCCCCACTTACAAGTAAAACTACCTAAAATGTGCCTGGCTGCTGGTCACTGAAAAGCTCATTCTGCATACATTTTTGGCATATATTTGCTCCTGCCGGGTCAGCTGAGCAGCGAGTTTCTACTTAACTACTTCCTATCAGGAGAGACCTCAGGGCTGCTTCCTTTGAGCGCAGTGCTGAGCCTGAAAAGCGTTTACAACCCCACTTACACGTAAAACTAGCTAAAATGTGCCTGGCTGCTGTTCACTGAAAAGCTTATTCTGCATACATTTTTGGCATATATTTGCTCCTGCCGGGTCAGCTGAGCAGCAAATTTTTACTTAACTACCCCCTAATCAGGAGAGACCTCAGGGCTGCATCCTTTGAGCGCAGTACTGAGCCTGATACCCGTTTCCAACCCCATTTACAAGTAAAACTAGCTAAAATGTGCCTGGCTGCTGTTCACTGAAAAGCTCATTCTGGGTACATTTTTGGCATACATTTGCTTCTCCCGGGTCAGCTGAGCAGCGAGTTTCTACTTAACTACCTCCTATCAGGAGAGACCTCAGGGCTGCATCCTTTGCGCGCAGTACTGAGCCTGAATTAGAGTTTACAACCCCACTTACAAGTAAACTAGCTAAAACGTGCCTGGCTGCTGTTCACTGAAAAGCTCAATCTGGGTACATCTTTTGTATACATTTGCTTCTGCCGGGTCAGCTGAGCAGTGAATTTCTACTTAACTACCTCCTATCAGGAGAGACCTCAGGGCTGCATCTTTTGAGCGCAGTACTGAGCCTGAAAACCGTTACAACCCCACTTACAAGTAAAACTAGCTAAAATGTGCCTGGCTGCTGTTCACTGAAAAGCTTATTCTGCATACATTTTTGGCATATATTTGCTCCTGCCGGGTCAGCTGAGCAGCAAATTTTTACTTAACTACCCCCTAATCAGGAGAGACCTCAGGGCTGCATCCTTTGAGCGCAGTACTGAGCCTGATACCCGTTTCCAACCCCACTTACAAGTAAAAGTAGCTAAAATGTGCCTGGCTGCTGTTCACTGAAAAGCTCATTCTGGGTACATTTTTGGCATACATTTGCTTCTCCCGGGTCAGCTGAGCAGCGAATTTCTACTTAACTACCTCCTATCAGGAGAGACCTCAGGGCTGCATCTTTTGAGCGCAGTACTGAGCCTGATACCCGTTTCCAACCCCACTTACAAGTAAAACTAGCTAAAATGTACCTGGCTGCTGTTCACTGAAAAGCTCATTCTGGGTACATTTTTGGCATACATTTGCTTCTGCCGGGTCAGCTGAGCAGTGAATTTCTACTTAACTACCTCCTATCAGGAGAGACCTCAGGGCTGCATCTTTTGAGCGCAGTACTGAGCCTGAAAACCATTTACAACCCCACTTACAAGTAAAACTAGCTAAAATGTGCCTGGCTGCTGTTCACTGAAAAGCTCATTCTGCATACATTTTTGGCATATATTTGCTCCTGCCGGGTCAGCTGAGCAGCGAGTTTCTACTTAACTACTTCCTATCAGGAGAGACCTCAGGGCTGCTTCCTTTGAGCGCAGTGCTGAGCCTGAAAAGCGTTTACAACCCCACTTACACGTAAAACTAGCTAAAATGTGCCTGGCTGCTGTTCACTGAAAAGCTTATTCTGCATACATTTTTGGCATATATTTGCTCCTGCCGGGTCAGCTGAGCAGCAAATTTTTACTTAACTACCCCCTAATCAGGAGAGACCTCAGGGCTGCATCCTTTGAGCGCAGTACTGAGCCTGATACCCGTTTCCAACCCCATTTACAAGTAAAACTAGCTAAAATGTGCCTGGCTGCTGTTCACTGAAAAGCTCATTCTGGGTACATTTTTGGCATACATTTGCTTCTCCCGGGTCAGCTGAGCAGCGAGTTTCTACTTAACTACCTCCTATCAGGAGAGACCTCAGGGCTGCATCCTTTGCGCGCAGTACTGAGCCTGAATTAGAGTTTACAACCCCACTTACAAGTAAACTAGCTAAAACGTGCCTGGCTGCTGTTCACTGAAAAGCTCAATCTGGGTACATCTTTTGTATACATTTGCTTCTGCCGGGTCAGCTGAGCAGTGAATTTCTACTTAACTACCTCCTATCAGGAGAGACCTCAGGGCTGCATCTTTTGAGCGCAGTACTGAGCCTGAAAACCGTTACAACCCCACTTACAAGTAAAACTAGCTAAAATGTGCCTGGCTGCTGTTCACTGAAAAGCTTATTCTGCATACATTTTTGGCATATATTTGCTCCTGCCGGGTCAGCTGAGCAGCAAATTTTTACTTAATTACCCCCTAATCAGGAGAGACCTCAGGGCTGCATCCTTTGAGCGCAGTACTGAGCCTGATACCCGTTTCCAACCCCACTTACAAGTAAAAGTAGCTAAAATGTGCCTGGCTGCTGTTCACTGAAAAGCTCATTCTGGGTACATTTTTGGCATACATTTGCTTCTCCCGGGTCAGCTGAGCAGCGAATTTCTACTTAACTACCTCCTATCAGGAGAGACCTCAGGGCTGCATCTTTTGAGCGCAGTACTGAGCCTGATACCCGTTTCCAACCCCACTTACAAGTAAAACTAGCTAAAATGTGCCTGGCTGCTGTTCACTGAAAAGCTCATTCTGGGTACATTTTTGGCATACATTTGCTTCTCCCGGGTCAGCTGAGCAGCGAATTTCTACTTAACTACCTCCTATCAGGAGAGACCTCAGGGCTGCATCTTTTGAGCGCAGTACTGAGCCTGAAAACCGTTTACAACCCCACTTACAAGTAAAACTAGCTAAAATGTGCCTGGCTGCTGGTCACTGAAAAGCTCATTCTGCATACATTTTTGGCATATATTTGCTCCTGCCGGGTCAGCTGAGCAGCAAATTTCTACTTAACTACCCCCTAATCAGGAGAGACCTCGGCTGCATCCTTTGAGCGCAGTCCTGAGCCTGAAAAGCGTTTACAACCCCACTTACAAGTAAAACTAGCTAAAATGTGCCTGGCTGCTGTTCACTGAAAAGGACATTCTGGGTACTTTTTGGTATACATTTGCTTCTGCCGGGTCAGCTGAGCAGTGAATTTCTACTTAACTACCTCCTATCAGGAGAGAACTCAGGGCTGCATCTTTTGTGCGCAGTACTGAGCCTGATACCCGTTTCCAACCCCACTTACAAGTAAAACTAGCTAAAATGTGCCTGGCTGCTGTTCACTGAAAAGCTCATTCTGGGTACATTTTTGGCATACATTTGCTTCTCCCGGGTCAGCTGAGCAGCGAATTTCTACTTAACTACCTCCTATCAGGAGAGACCTCAGGGCTGCATCTTTTGAGCGCAGTACTGAGCCTGAAAACCGTTTACAGCCCCACTTACAAGTAAAACTACCTAAAATGTGCCTGGCTGCTAGTCACTGAAATGCTCATTCTGGGTACATTTTTGGTATACATTTGCTTCTGCCGGGTCAGCTGAGCAGTGAATTTCTACTTAACTACCTCCTATCAGGGAGACCTCAGGGCTGCATCTTTTCAGCGCAGTACTGAGCCTGAAAAGTGTTTACAACCCCACTTTCAAGTAAAACTAGCTAAAATGTGTCTGGCTGCTGGTCACTGAAATGCTCATTCTGGGTACATTTTTGGTATACATTTGCTTCTGCCGGGTCAGCTGAGCAGTGAATTTCTACTTAACTACCTCCTATCAGGAGAGACCTCAGGGCTGCATCTTTTCAGCGCAGTACTGAGCCTGAAAAGTGTTTACAACCCCACTTACAAGTAAAACTAGCTAAAATGTGCCTGGCTGCTGTTCACTGAAAAGCTCATTCTGGGTACATTTTTGGTATACATTTTCTTCTGCCGGGTCAGCTGAGAGGTAAATTTCTACTTAACTACCTCCTATCAGGAGAGACCTCAGGGCTGCATCTTTTGAGCGCAGTACTGAGCCTGATACCCGTTTCCAACCCCACTTACAAGTAAAACTAGCTAAAATGTGCCTGGCTGCTGTTCACTGAAAAGCTCATTCTGGGTACATTTTTGGCATACATTTGCTTCTCCCGGGTCAGCTGAGCAGCGAATTTCTACTTAACTACCTCCTATCAGGAGAGACCTCAGGGCTGCATCTTTTGAGCGCAGTATTGAGCCTGAAAACCGTTTACAACCCCACTTACAAGTAAAACTAGCTAAAATGTGCCTGGCTGCTGTTCACTGAAAAGCTAATTCTGCATACATTTTTGGCATACATTTGTTTCTGCCGGGTCAGCTGAGCAGTGAATTTCTACTTAACTACGTCCTTTCAGGAGAGACTTCAGGGCTGCATCTTTTGAGCGCAGTACTGAGCCTGAAAACCGTTTACAACCCCACTTACAAGTAAAACTAGCTAAAATGTGCCTGGCTGCTGTTCACTGAAAAGCTCATTCTGGGTACATTTTTGGCAGACATTTGCTCCTGCCGGGTCAGCTGAGCAGCGAATTTCTACTTAACTACCTCCTATCAGGAGAGACCTCAGGGCTGCATCTTTAGAGCGCAGTACTGAGCCTGAAAACCATTTACAACCCCACTTACAAGTAAAACTGGCTAAAATGTGCCTGGCTGCTGTTCACTAAAAAGCTCATTCTGTGTACATTTTTTGGCATACATTTGCTTCTCCCGGGTCAGCTGAGCAGCGAATTTCTACTTAACTACCTCCTATCAGGAGAGACCCCAGGGCTGCATCTTTTGAGCGCAGTACTGAGCCTGAAAACCATTTACAAACCCACTTACACAAGTAAAACTATCTAAAATGTGCCTGGCTGCTGTTTACTGAAAATCTTATTCTGCATACATTTTTGGCATATATTTGCTCCTGCCGGGTCAGCTGAGCAGCAAATTTTTACTTAACTACCCCCTAATCAGGAGAGACCTCAGGGCTGCATCCTTTGAGCGCAGTACTGAGCCTGATACCCGTTTCCAACCCCACTTACAAGTAAAACTAACTAAAATGTGCCTGGCTGCTGTTCACTGAAAAGCTCATTTTGGGTACATTTTTGGCATACATTTGCTTCTCCCGGTCAGCTGAGCAGCGAGTTTCTACTTAACTACCTCCTATCAGGAGAGACCTCAGGGCTGCATCCTTTGCGCGCAGTACTGAGCCTGAATTAGCGTTTACAACCCCACTTACAAGTAAACTAGCTAAAACGTGCCTGGCTGCTGTTAACTGAAAAGCTCATTCTGGGTAAATTTTTTGTATACATTTGCTTCTGCCGGGTCAGCTGAGCAGTGAATTTCTACTTAACTACCTCCTATCAGGAGAGACCTCAGGGCTGCATCTTTTGAGCGCAGTACTGAGCCTGAAAACCGTTACAACCCCACTTACAAGTAAAACTAGCTAAAATGTGCCTGGCTGCTGTTCACTGAAAAGCTTATTCTGCATACATTTTTGGCATATATTTGCTCCTGCCGGGTCAGCTGAGCAGCAAATTTTTACTTAACTACCCCCTAATCAGGAGAGACCTCAGGGCTGCATCCTTTGAGCGCAGTACTGAGCCTGATACCCGTTTCCAACCCCACTTACAAGTAAAACTAGCTAAAATGTGCCTGGCTGCTGTTCACTGAAAAGCTCATTCTGGGTACATTTTTGGCATACATTTGCTTCTCCCGGGTCAGCTGAGCAGCGAATTTCTACTTAACTACCTCCTATCAGGAGAGACCTCAGGGCTGCATCTTTTGAGCGCAGTACTGAGCCTGAAAACCGTTTCCAACCCCACTTACAAGTAAAACTAGCTAAAATGTGCCTGGCTGCTGTTCACTGAAAAGGTCATTCTGGGTACATTTTTGGTATACATTTGCTTCTGCCGGGTCAGCTGAGCAGTGAATTTCTACTTAACTACCTCCTATCAGGAGAGACCTCAGGGCTGCATCTTTTGAGCGCAGTACTGAGCCTGAAAACCATTTACAACCCCACTTACAAGTAAAACTAGCTAAAATGTGCCTGGCTGCTGTTCACTGAAAAGCTCATTCTGCATACATTTTTGGCATATATTTGCTCCTGCCGGGTCAGCTGAGCAGCGAGTTTCTACTTAACTACTTCCTATCAGGAGAGACCTCAGGGCTGCATCCTTTGAGCGCAGTACTGAGTCTGAAAAGCGTTTACAACCCCACTTACACGTAAAACTAGCTAAAATGTGCCTGGCTGCTGTTCACTGAAAAGGTCATTCTGGGTACATTTTTGGTATACATTTGCTTCTGCCGGGTCAGCTGAGCAGTGAATTTCTACTTAACTACCTCCTATCAGAAGAGACCTCATGGCTGCATCTTTTGAGCGCAGTACTGAGCCTGAAAACCGTTTCCAACCCCACTTACAAGTAAAACTAGCTAAAATATGCCTGGCTGCTGTTCACTGAAAAGCTCATTCTGGGTACATTTTTGGCATACATTTGCTTCTCCCGGGTCAGCTGAGCAGCGAATTTCTACTTAACTACCTCCTATCAGGAGAGACCTCAGGGCTGCATCTTTTGAACGCAGTACTGAGCCTGAAAACCATTTACAACCCCACTTACAAGTAAAACTAGCTAAAATGTGCCTGGCTGCTGTTCACTGAAAAGCTCATTCTGCATACATTTTTGGCATAATTTGCTCTTGGCGTGTCAGCTGAGCAGCGAGTTTCTACTTAACTACCTCCTATCAGGAGAGACCTCAGGGCTGCATTCTTTGCACGCAGTACTGAGCCTGAATTAGCGTTTACAACCCCACTTACAAGTAAACTAGCTAAAACGTGCCTGGCTGCTGTTCACTGAAAAGCTCATTCTGGGTACATTTTTGGTATACATTTGCTTCTGCCGGGTCAGCTGAGTAGTGAATTTCTACTTAACTACCTCCTATCAGGAGAGACCTCAGGGCTGCATCTTTTGAGCGCAGTACTGAGCTTGAAAACCGTTTACAACCCCACTTACAAGTAAAACTAGCTAAAATGTGCCTGGCTGCTGTTCACTGAAAAGCTAATTCTGCATACATTTTTGGCATATATTTGCTCCTGCCAGGTCAGCTGAGCAGCGAATTTTTACTTAACTACCCCCTAATCAGGAGAGACCTCAGGGCTGCATCCTTTGAGCGCAGTACAGAGCCTGAAAACCGTTTCCAACCCCACTTACAAGTAAAACAAGCTAAAATGTGCCTGGCTGCTGGTCACTGAAAAGATCATTCTGGGTACATTTTTGGCATACATTTGCTTCTCCCGGGTCAGCTGAGCAGTGAATTTCTACTTAACTACCTCCTATCAGGAGAGACCTCAGGGCTGCATCTTTTGAGCGCAGTACTGAGCCTGATACCCGTTTCCAACCCCACTTACAAGTAAAACTAGCTAAAATGTGCCTGGCTGCTGTTCACTGAAAAGCTCATTTTGGGTACATTTTTGGCATACATTTGCTTCTCCCGGGTCAGCTGAGCAGCGAGTTTCTACTTAACTACCCCCTATCAGGAGAGACCTCAGGGCTGCATCCTTTGCGCGCAGTACTGAGCCTGAATTAGCGTTTACAACCCCACTTACAAGTAAACTAGCTAAAACGTGCCTGGCTGCTGTTCACTGAAAAGCTCATTCTGGGTACATTTTTTGTATACATTTGCTTCTGCCAGGTCAGCTGAGCAGTGAATTTCTACTTAACTACCTCCTATCAGGAGAGACCTCAGGGCTGCATCTTTTGAGCGCAGTACTGAGCCTGAAAACCGTTACAACCCCACTTACAAGTAAAACAAGCTAAAATGTGCCTGGCTGCTGTTCACTGAAAAGCTTATTCTGCATACATTTTTGGCATATATTTGCTCCTGCCGGGTCAGCTGAGCACCAAATTTTTACTTAACTACCCCCTAATCAGGAGAGACCTCAGGGCTGCATCCTTTGAGCGCAGTACTGAGCCTGATACCCGTTTCCAACCCCACTTACAAGTAAAACTAGCTAAAATGTGCCTGGCTGCTGTTTACTGAAAAGCTTATTCTGCATACATTTTTGGCATATATTTGCTCCTGCCGGGTCAGCTGAGCAGCAAATTTTTACTTAACTACCCCCTAATCAGGAGAGACCTCAGGGCTGCATCCTTTGAGCGCAGTACTGAGCCTGATACCCGTTTCCAACCCCACTTACAAGTAAAACTAGCTAAAATGTGCCTGGCTGCTGTTCACTGAAAAGCTCATTTTGGGTACATTTTTGGCATACATTTGCTTCTCCCGGGTCAGCTGAGCAGCGAGTTTCTACTTAACTACCTCCTATCAGGAGAGACCTCAGGGCTGCATCCTTTGCGCGCAGTACTGAGCCTGAATTAGCGTTTACAACCCCACTTACAAGTAAACTAGCTAAGACGTGCCTGGCTGCTGTTCACTGAAAAGCTCATTCTGGGTATATTTTTTGTATACATTTGCTTCTGCCGGGTCAGCTGAGCAGTGAATTTCTACTTAACTACCTCCTATCAGGAGAGACCTCAGGGCTGCATCTTTTGAGCGCAGTACTGAGCCTGAAAACCGTTACAACCCCACTTATAAGTAAAACTAGCTAAAATGTGCCTGGCTGCTGTTCACTGAAAAGCTTATTCTGCATACATTTTTGGCATATATTTGCTCCTGCCGGGTCAGCTGAGCAGCAAATTTTTACTTAACTACCCCCTAATCAGGAGAGACCTCAGGGCTGCATCCTTTGAGCGCAGTACTGAGCCTGATACCCGTTTCCAACCCCACTTACAAGTAAAACTAGCTAAAATGTGCCTGGCTGCTGTTCACTGAAAAGCTCATTCTGGGTACATTTTTGGCATACATTTGCTTCTCCCGGGTCAGCTGAGCAGCGAATTTCTACTTAACTACCTTCTATCAGGAGAGACCTCAGGGCTGCATCTTTTGAGCGCAGTACTGAGCCTGAAAACCGTTTCCAACCCCACTTACAAGTAAAACTAGCTAAAATGTGCCTGGCTGCTGTTCACTGAAAAGGTCATTCTGGGTACATTTTTGGTATACATTTGCTTCTGCCGGGTCAGCTGAGCAGCGAGTTTCTACTTAACTACTTCCTATCAGGAGAGACCTCAGGGCTGCATCTTTTGAGCGCAGTACTGAGCCTGAAAACCATTTACAACCCCACTTACAAGTAAAACTAGCTAAAATGTGCCTGGCTGCTGTTCACTGAAAAGCTCATTCTGCATACATTTTTGGCATATATTTGCTCCTGCCGGGTCAGCTGAGCAGCGAGTTTCTACTTAACTACTTCCTATCAGGAGAGACCTCAGGGCTGCATCTTTTGAGCGCAGTACTGAGCCTGAAAACCATTTACAAACCCACTTACACAAGTAAAACTATCTAAAATGTGCCTGGCTGCTGTTTACTGAAAAGCTTATTCTGCATACATTTTTGGCATATATTTGCTCCTGCCGGGTCAGCTGAGCAGCAATTTTTTACTTAACTACCCCCTAATCAGGAGAGACCTCAGGGCTGCATCCTTTGAGCGCAGTACTGAGCCTGATACCCGTTTCCAACCCCACTTACAAGTAAAACTAACTAAAATGTGCCTGGCTGCTGTTCACTGAAAAGCTCATTTTGGGTACATTTTTGGCATACATTTGCTTCTCCTGGTCAGCTGAGCAGCGAGTTTCTACTTAACTACCTCCTATCAGGAGAGACCTCAGGGCTGCATCCTTTGCGCGCAGTACTGAGCCTGAATTAGCGTTTACAACCCCACTTACAAGTAAACTAGCTAAAACGTGCCTGGCTGCTGTTCACTGAAAAGCTCATTCTGGGTACATTTTTTGTATACATTTGCTTCTGCCGGGTCAGCTGAGCAGTGAATTTCTACTTAACTACCTCCTATCAGGAGAGACCTCAGGGCTGCATCTTTTGAGCGCAGTACTGAGCCTGAAAACCGTTACAACCCCACTTACAAGTAAAACTAGCTAAAATGTGCCTGGCTGCTGTTCACTGAAAAGCTTATTCTGCATACATTTTTGGCATATATTTGCTCCTGCCGGGTCAGCTGAGCAGCAAATTTTTACTTAACTACCCCCTAATCAGGAGAGACCTCAGGGCTGCATCCTTTGAGCGCAGTACTGAGCCTGATACCCGTTTCCAACCCCACTTACAAGTAAAACTAGCTCAAATGTGCCTGGCTGCTGTTCACTGAAAAGCTCATTCTGGGTACATTTTTGGCATACATTTGCTTCTCCCGGGTCAGCTGAGCAGCGAATTTCTACTTAACTACCTCCTATCAGGAGAGATCTCAGGGCTGCATCTTTTGAGCGCAGTACTGAGCCTGAAAACCGTTTCCAACCCCACTTACAAGTAAAACTAGCTAAAATGTGCCTGGCTGCTGTTCACTGAAAAGGTCATTCTGGGTACATTTTTGGTATACATTTGCTTCTGCCGGGTCAGCTGAGCAGTGAATTTCTACTTAACTACCTCCTATCAGGAGAGACCTCAGGGCTGCATCTTTTGAGCGCAGTACTGAGCCTGAAAACCATTTACAACCCCACTTACAAGTAAAACTAGCTAAAATGTGCCTGGCTGCTGTTCACTGAAAAGCTCATTCTGCATACATTTTTGGCATATATTTGCTCCTGCCGGGTCAGCTGAGCAGCGAGTTTCTACTTAACTACTTCCTATCAGGAGAGACCTCAGGGCTGCATCCTTTGAGCGCAGTACTGAGCCTGAAAAGTGTTTACAACCCCACTTACACGTAAAACTAGCTAAAATGTGCCTGGCTGCTGTTCACTGAAAAGGTCATTCTGGGTACATTTTTGGTATACATTTGCTTCTGCCGGGTCAGCTGAGCAGTGAATTTCTACTTAACTACCTCCTATCAGAAGAGACCTCATGGCTGCATCTTTTGAGCGCAGTACTGAGCCTGAAAACCGTTTCCAACCCCACTTACAAGTAAAACTAGCTAAAATATGCCTGGCTGCTGTTCACTGAAAAGCTCATTCTGGGTACATTTTTGGCATACATTTGCTTCTCCCGGGTCAGCTGAGCAGCGAATTTCTACTTAACTACCTCCTATCAGGAGAGACCTCAGGGCTGCATCTTTTGAACGCAGTACTGAGCCTGAAAACCATTTACAACCCCACTTACAAGTAAAACTAGCTAAAATGTGCCTGGCTGCTGTTCACTGAAAAGCTCATTCTGCATACATTTTTGGCATAATTTGCTCTTGCCGTGTCAGCTGAGCAGCGAGTTTCTACTTAACTACCTCCTATCAGGAGAGACCTCAGGGCTGCATTCTTTGCGCGCAGTACTGAGCCTGAATTAGCGTTTACAACCCCACTTACAAGTAAACTAGCTAAAACGTGCCTGGCTGCTGTTCACTGAAAAGCTCATTCTGGGTACATTTTTGGTATACATTTGCTTCTGCCGGGTCAGCTGAGTAGTGAATTTCTACTTAACTACCTCCTATCAGGAGAGACCTCAGGGCTGCATCTTTTGAGCGCAGTACTGAGCTTGAAAACCGTTTACAACCCCACTTACAAGTAAAACTAGCTAAAATGTGCCTGGCTGCTGTTCACTGAAAAGCTAATTCTGCATACATTTTTGGCATATATTTGCTCCTGCCGGGTCAGCTGAGCAGCGAATTTTTACTTAACTACCCCCTAATCAGGAGAGACCTCAGGACTGCATCCTTTGAGCGCAGTACAGAGCCTGAAAACCGTTTCCAACCCCACTTACAAGTAAAACTAGCTAAAATGTGCCTGGCTGCTGTTCACTGAAAAGATCATTCGGGGTACATTTTTGGCATACATTTGCTTCTCCCGGGTCAGCTGAGCAGTGAATTTCTACTTAACTACCTCCTATCAGGAGAGACCTCAGGGCTGCATCTTTTGAGCGCAGTACTGAGCCTGATACCCGTTTCCAACCCCACTTACAAGTAAAACTAGCTAAAATGTGCCTGGCTGCTGTTCACTGAAAAGCTCATTTTGGGTACATTTTTGGCATACATTTGCTTCTCCCGGGTCAGCTGAGCAGCGAGTTTCTACTTAACTACCTCCTATCAGGAGAGACCTCAGGGCTGCATCCTTTGCGCGCAGTACTGAGCCTGAATTAGCGTTTTCAACCCCACTTACAAGTAAACTAGCTAAAACGTGCCTGGCTGCTGTTCACTGAAAAGCTCATTCTGGGTACATTTTTTGTATACATTTGCTTCTGCCGGGTCAGCTGAGCAGTGAATTTCTACTTAAGTACCTCCTATCAGGAGAGACCTCAGGGCTGCATCTTTTGAGCGCAGTACTGAGCCCGAAAACCGTTACAACCCCACTTACAAGTAAAACTAGCTAAAATGTGCCTGGCTGCTGTTCACTGAAAAGCTTATTCTGCATACATTTTTGGCATATATTTGCTCCTGCCGGGTCAGCTGAGCACCAAATTTTTACTTAACTAACCCCTAATCAGGAGAGACCTCAGGGCTGCATCCTTTGAGCGCAGTACTGAGCCTGATACCCGTTTCCAACCCCACTTACAAGTAAAACTAGCTAAAATGTGCCTGGCTGCTGTTCACTGAAAAGCTCATTCTGGGTACATTTTTGGCATACATTTGCTTCTCCCGGGTCAGCTGAGCAGCGAATTTCTACTTAACTACCTCCTATCAGGAGAGACCTCAGGGCTGCATCTTTTGAGCGCAGTATTGAGCCTGAAAACCGTTTACAACCCCACTTACAAGTAAAACTAGCTAAAATGTGCCTGGCTGCTGTTCACTGAAAAGCTAATTCTGCATACATTTTTGGCATACATTTGTTTCTGCCGGGTCAGCTGAGCAGTGAATTTCTACTTAACTACGTCCTTTCAGGAGAGACTTCAGGGCTGCATCTTTTGAGCGCAGTACTGAGCCTGAAAACCGTTTACAACCCCACTTACAAGTAAAACTAGCTAAAATGTGCCTGGCTGCTGTTCACTGAAAAGCTCATTCTGGGTACATTTTTGGCAGACATTTGCTCCTGCCGGGTCAGCTGAGCAGCGAATTTCTACTTAACTACCTCCTATCAGGAGAGACCTCAGGGCTGCATCTTTAGAGCGCAGTACTGAGCCTGAAAACCATTTACAACCCCACTTACAAGTAAAACTGGCTAAAATGTGCCTGGCTGCTGTTCACTAAAAAGCTCATTCTGTGTACATTTTTTGGCATACATTTGCTTCTCCCGGGTCAGCTGAGCAGCGAATTTCTACTTAACTACCTCCTATCAGGAGAGACCCCAGGGCTGCATCTTTTGAGCGCAGTACTGAGCCTGAAAACCATTTACAAACCCACTTACACAAGTAAAACTATCTAAAATGTGCCTGGCTGCTGTTTACTGAAAAGCTTATTCTGCATACATTTTTGGCATATATTTGCTCCTGCCGGGTCAGCTGAGCAGCACATTTTTACTTAACTACCCCCTAATCAGGAGAGACCTCAGGGCTGCATCCTTTGAGCGCAGTACTGAGCCTGATACCCGTTTCCAACCCCACTTACAAGTAAAACTAACTAAAATGTGCCTGGCTGCTGTTCACTGAAAAGCTCATTTTGGGTACATTTTTGGCATACATTTGCTTCTCCCGGTCAGCTGAGCAGCGAGTTTCTACTTAACTACCTCCTATCAGGAGAGACCTCAGGGCTGCATCCTTTGCGCGCAGTACTGAGCCTGAATTAGCGTTTACAACCCCACTTACAAGTAAACTAGCTAAAACGTAGCCTGGCTGCTGTTCACTGAAAAGCTCATTCTGGGTAAATTTTTTGTATACATTTGCTTCTGCCGGGTCAGCTGAGCAGTGAATTTCTACTTAACTACCTCCTATCAGGAGAGACCTCAGGGCTGCATCTTTTGAGCGCAGTACTGAGCCTGAAAACCGTTACAACCCCACTTACAAGTAAAACTAGCTAAAATGTGCCTGGCTGCTGTTCACTGAAAAGCTTATTCTGCATACATTTTTGGCATATATTTGCTCCTGCCGGGTCAGCTGAGCAGCAAATTTTTACTTAACTACCCCCTAATCAGGAGAGACCTCAGGGCTGCATCCTTTGAGCGCAGTACTGAGCCTGATACCCGTTTCCAACCCCACTTACAAGTAAAACTAGCTAAAATGTGCCTGGCTGCTGTTCACTGAAAAGCTCATTCTGGGTACATTTTTGGCATACATTTGCTTCTCCCGGGTCAGCTGAGCAGCGAATTTCTACTTAACTACCTCCTATCAGGAGAGACCTCAGGGCTGCATCTTTTGAGCGCAGTACTGAGCCTGAAAACCGTTTCCAACCCCACTTACAAGTAAAACTAGCTAAAATGTGCCTGGCTGCTGTTCACTGAAAAGGTCATTCTGGGTACATTTTTGGTATACATTTGCTTCTGCCGGGTCAGCTGAGCAGTGAATTTCTACTTAACTACCTCCTATCAGGAGAGACCTCAGGGCTGCATCTTTTGAGCGCAGTACTGAGCCTGAAAACCATTTACAACCCCACTTACAAGTAAAACTAGCTAAAATGTGCCTGGCTCCTGTTCACTGAAAAGCTCATTCTGCATACATTTTTGGCATATATTTGCTCCTGCCGGGTCAGCTGAGCAGCGAGTTTCTACTTAACTACTTCCTATCAGGAGAGACCTCAGGGCTGCATCCTTTGAGCGCAGTACTGAGCCTGAAAAGCATTTACAACCCCACTTACACGTAAAACTAGCTAAAATGTGCCTGGCTGCTGTTCACTGAAAAGGTCATTCTGGGTACATTTTTGGTATACATTTGCTTCTGCCGGGTCAGCTGAGCAGTGAATTTCTACTTAACTACCTCCTATCAGAAGAGACCTCATGGCTGCATCTTTTGAGCGCAGTACTGAGCCTGAAAACCGTTTCCAACCCCACTTACAAGTAAAACTAACTAAAATATGCCTGGCTGCTGTTCACTGAAAAGCTCATTCTGGGTACATTTTTGGCATACATTTGCTTCTCCCGGGTCAGCTGAGCAGCGAATTTCTACTTAACTACCTCCTATCAGGAGAGACCTCAGGGCTGCATCTTTTGAACGCAGTACTGAGCCTGAAAACCATTTACAACCCCACTTACAAGTAAAACTAGCTAAAATGTGCCTGGCTGCTGTTCACTGAAAAGCTCATTCTGCATACATTTTTGGCATAATTTGCTCTTGCCGTGTCAGCTGAGCAGCGAGTTTCTACTTAACTACCTCCTATCAGGAGAGACCTCAGGGCTGCATTCTTTGCGCGCAGTACTGAGCCTGAATTAGCGTTTACAACCCCACTTACAAGTAAACTAGCTAAAACGTGCCTGGCTGCTGTTCACTGAAAAGCTCATTCTGGGTACATTTTTGGTATACATTTGCTTCTGCCGGGTCAGCTGAGTAGTGAATTTCTACTTAACTACCTCCTATCAGGAGAGACCTCAGGGCTGCATCTTTTGAGCGCAGTACTGAGCTTGAAAACCGTTTACAACCCCACTTACAAGTAAAACTAGCTAAAATGTGCCTGGCTGCTGTTCACTGAAAAGCTAATTCTGCATACATTTTTGGCATATATTTGCTCCTGCCGGGTCAGCTGAGCAGCGAATTTTTACTTAACTACCCCCTAATCAGGAGAGACCTCAGGGCTGCATCCTTTGAGCGCAGTACAGAGCCTGAAAACCGTTTCCAACCCCACTTACAAGTAAAACTAGCTAAAATGTGCCTGGCTGCTGTTCACTGAAAAGATCATTCTGGGTACATTTTTGGCATACATTTGCTTCTCCCGGGTCAGCTGAGCAGTGAATTTCTACTTAACTACCTCCTATCAGGAGAGACCTCAGGGCTGCATCTTTTGAGCGCAGTACTGAGCCTGATACCCGTTTCCAACCCCACTTACAAGTAAAACTAGCTAAAATGTGCCTGGCTGCTGTTCACTGAAAAGCTCATTTTGGGTACATTTTTGGCATACATTTGCTTCTCCCGGGTCAGCTGAGCAGCGAGTTTCTACTTAACTACCTCCTATCAGGAGAGACCTCAGGGCTGCATCCTTTGCGCGCAGTACTGAGCCTGAATTAGCGTTTACAACCCCACTTACAAGTAAACTAGCTAAAACGTGCCTGGCTGCTGTTCACTGAAAAGCTCATTCTGGGTACATTTTTTGTATACATTTGCTTCTGCCGGGTCAGCTGAGCAGTGAATTTCTACTTAACTACCTCCTATCAGGAGAGACCTCAGGGCTGCATCTTTTGAGCGCAGTACTGAGCCTGAAAACCGTTACAACCCCACTTACAAGTAAAACAAGCTAAAATGTGCCTGGCTGCTGTTCACTGAAAAGCTTATTCTGCATACATTTTTGGCATATATTTGCTCCTGCCGGGTCAGCTGAGCACCAAATTTTTACTTAACTACCCCCTAATCAGGAGAGACCTCAGGGCTGCATCCTTTGAGCGCAGTACTGAGCCTGATACCCGTTTCCAACCCCACTTACAAGTAAAACTAGCTAAAATGTGCCTGGCTGCTGTTTACTGAAAAGCTTATTCTGCATACATTTTTGGCATATATTTGCTCCTGCCGGGTCAGCTGAGCAGCAAATTTTTACTTAACTACCCCCTAATCAGGAGAGACCTCAGGGCTGCATCCTTTGAGCGCAGTACTGAGCCTGATACCCGTTTCCAACCCCACTTACAAGTAAAACTAGCTAAAATGTGCCTGGCTGCTGTTCACTGAAAAGCTCATTTTGGGTACATTTTTGGCATACATTTGCTTCTCCCGGGTCAGCTGAGCAGCGAGTTTCTACTTAACTACCTCCTATCAGGAGAGACCTCAGGGCTGCATCCTTTGCGCGCAGTACTGAGCCTGAATTAGCGTTTACAACCCCACTTACAAGTAAACTAGCTAAGACGTGCCTGGCTGCTGTTCACTGAAAAGCTCATTCTGGGTACATTTTTTGTATACATTTGCTTCTGCCGGGTCAGCTGAGCAGTGAATTTCTACTTAACTACCTCCTATCAGGAGAGACCTCAGGGCTGCATCTTTTGAGCGCAGTACTGAGCCTGAAAACCATTACAACCCCACTTACAAGTAAAACTAGCTAAAATGTGCCTGGCTGCTGTTCACTGAAAAGCTTATTCTGCATACATTTTTGGCATATATTTGCTCCTGCCGGGTCAGCTGAGCAGCAAATTTTTACTTAACTACCCCCTAATCAGGAGAGACCTCAGGGCTGCATCCTTTGAGCGCAGTACTGAGCCTGATACCCGTTTCCAACCCCACTTACAAGTAAAACTAGCTAAAATGTGCCTGGCTGCTGTTCACTGAAAAGCTCATTCTGGGTACATTTTTGGCATACATTTGCTTCTCCCGGGTCAGCTGAGCAGCGAATTTCTACTTAACTACCTTCTATCAGGAGAGACCTCAGGGCTGCATCTTTTGAGCGCAGTACTGAGCCTGAAAACCGTTTCCAACCCCACTTACAAGTAAAACTAGCTAAAATGTGCCTGGCTGCTGTTCACTGAAAAGGTCATTCTGGGTACATTTTTGGTATACATTTGCTTCTGCCGGGTCAGCTGAGCAGTGAATTTCTACTTAACTACCTCCTATCAGGAGAGACCTCAGGGCTGCATCTTTTGAGCGCAGTACTGAGCCTGAAAACCATTTACAACCCCACTTAAAAGTAAAACTAGCTAAAATGTGCCTGGCTGCTGTTCACTGAAAAGCTCATTCTGCATACATTTTTGGCATATATTTGCTCCTGCCGGGTCAGCTGAGCAGCGAGTTTCTACTTAACTACTTCCTATCAGGAGAGACCTCAGGGCTGCATCTTTTGAGCGCAGTACTGAGCCTGAAAACCATTTACAAACCCACTTACACAAGTAAAACTATCTAAAATGTGCCTGGCTGCTGTTTACTGAAAAGCTTATTCTGCATACATTTTTGGCATATATTTGCTCCTGCCGGGTCAGCTGAGCAGCAAATTTTTACTTAACTACCCCCTAATCAGGAGAGACCTCAGGGCTGCATCCTTTGAGCGCAGTACTGAGCCTGATACCCGTTTCCAACCCCACTTACAAGTAAAACTAACTAAAATGTGCCTGGCTGCTGTTCACTGAAAAGCTCATTTTGGGTACATTTTTGGCATACATTTGCTTCTCCCGGTCAGCTGAGCAGCGAGTTTCTACTTAACTACCTCCTATCAGGAGAGACCTCAGGGCTGCATCCTTTGCGCGCAGTACTGAGCCTGAATTAGCGTTTACAACCCCACTTACAAGTAAACTAGCTAAAACGTGCCTGGCTGCTGTTCACTGAAAAGCTCATTCTGGGTACATTTTTTGTATACATTTGCTTCTGCCGGGTCAGCTGAGCAGTGAATTTCTACTTAACTACCTCCTATCAGGAGAGACCTCAGGGCTGCATCTTTTGAGCGCAGTACTGAGCCTGAAAACCGTTACAACCCCACTTACAAGTAAAACTAGCTAAAATGTGCCTGGCTGCTGTTCACTGAAAAGCTTATTCTGCATACATTTTTGGCATATATTTGCTCCTGCCGGGTCAGCTGAGCAGCAAATTTTTACTTAACTACCCCCTAATCAGGAGAGACCTCAGGGCTGCATCCTTTGAGCGCAGTACTGAGCCTGATACCCGTTTCCAACCCCACTTACAAGTAAAACTAGCTAAAATGTGCCTGGCTGCTGTTCACTGAAAAGCTCATTCTGGGTACATTTTTGGCATACATTTGCTTCTCCCGGGTCAGCTGAGCAGCGAATTTCTACTTAACTACCTCCTATCAGGAGAGACCTCAGGGCTGCATCTTTTGAGCGCAGTACTGAGCCTGAAAACCGTTTCCAACCCCACTTACAAGTAAAACTAGCTAAAATGTGCCTGGCTGCTGTTCACTGAAAAGGTCATTCTGGGTACATTTTTGGTATACATTTGCTTCTGCCGGGTCAGCTGAGCAGTGAATTTCTACTTAACTACCTCCTATCAGGAGAGACCTCAGGGCTGCATCTTTTGAGCGCAGTACTGAGCCTGAAAACCATTTACAACCCCACTTACAAGTAAAACTAGCTAAAATGTGCCTGGCTGCTGTTCACTGAAAAGCTCATTCTGCATACATTTTTGGCATATATTTGCTCCTGCCGGGTCAGCTGAGCAGCGAGTTTCTACTTAACTACTTCCTATCAGGAGAGACCTCAGGGCTGCATCCTTTGAGCGCAGTACTGAGCCTGAAAAGCGTTTACAACCCCACTTACACGTAAAACTAGCTAAAATGTGCCTGGCTGCTGTTCACTGAAAAGGTCATTCTGGGTACATTTTTGGTATACATTTGCTTCTGCCGGGTCAGCTGAGCAGTGAATTTCTACTTAACTACCTCCTATCAGAAGAGACCTCATGGCTGCATCTTTTGAGCGCAGTACTGAGCCTGAAAACCGTTTCCAACCCCACTTACAAGTAAAACTAGCTAAAATATGCCTGGCTGCTGTTCACTGAAAAGCTCATTCTGGGTACATTTTTGGCATACATTTGCTTCTCCCGGGTCAGCTGAGCAGCGAGTTTCTACTTAACTACCTCCTATCAGGAGAGACCTCAGGGCTGCATCCTTTGCGCGCAGTACTGAGCCTGAATTAGCGTTTACAACCCCACTTACAAGTAAACTAGCTAAAACGTGCCTGGCTGCTGTTCACTGAAAAGCTCATTCTGGGTACATTTTTTGTATACATTTGCTTCTGCCGGGTCAGCTGAGCAGTGAATTTCTACTTAACTACCTCCTATCAGGAGAGACCTCAGGGCTGCATCTTTTGAGCGCAGTACTGAGCCTGAAAACCGTTACAACCCCACTTACAAGTAAAACAAGCTAAAATGTGCCTGGCTGCTGTTCACTGAAAAGCTTATTCTGCATACATTTTTGGCATATATTTGCTCCTGCCGGGTCAGCTGAGCACCAAATTTTTACTTAACTACCCCCTAATCAGGAGAGACCTCAGGGCTGCATCCTTTGAGCGCAGTACTGAGCCTGATACCCGTTTCCAACCCCACTTACAAGTAAAACTAGCTAAAATGTGCCTGGCTGCTGTTTACTGAAAAGCTTATTCTGCATACATTTTTGGCATATATTTGCTCCTGCCGGGTCAGCTGAGCAGCAAATTTTTACTTAACTACCCCCTAATCAGGAGAGACCTCAGGGCTGCATCCTTTGAGCGCAGTACTGAGCCTGATACCCGTTTCCAACCCCACTTACAAGTAAAACTAGCTAAAATGTGCCTGGCTGCTGTTCACTGAAAAGCTCATTTTGGGTACATTTTTGGCATACATTTGCTTCTCCCGGGTCAGCTGAGCAGCGAGTTTCTACTTAACTACCTCCTATCAGGAGAGACCTCAGGGCTGCATCCTTTGCGCGCAGTACTGAGCCTGAATTAGCGTTTACAACCCCACTTACAAGTAAACTAGCTAAGACGTGCCTGGCTGCTGTTCACTGAAAAGCTCATTCTGGGTACATTTTTTGTATACATTTGCTTCTGCCGGGTCAGCTGAGCAGTGAATTTCTACTTAACTACCTCCTATCAGGAGAGACCTCAGGGCTGCATCTTTTGAGCGCAGTACTGAGCCTGAAAACCGTTACAACCCCACTTACAAGTAAAACTAGCTAAAATGTGCCTGGCTGCTGTTCACTGAAAAGCTTATTCTGCATACATTTTTGGCATATATTTGCTCCTGCCGGGTCAGCTGAGCAGCAAATTTTTACTTAACTACCCCCTAATCAGGAGAGACCTCAGGGCTGCATCCTTTGAGCGCAGTACTGAGCCTGATACCCGTTTCCAACCCCACTTACAAGTAAAACTAGCTAAAATGTGCCTGGCTGCTGTTCACTGAAAAGCTCATTCTGGGTACATTTTTGGCATACATTTGCTTCTCCCGGGTCAGCTGAGCAGCGAATTTCTACTTAACTACCTTCTATCAGGAGAGACCTCAGGGCTGCATCTTTTGAGCGCAGTACTGAGCCTGAAAACCGTTTCCAACCCCACTTACAAGTAAAACTAGCTAAAATGTGCCTGGCTGCTGTTCACTGAAAAGGTCATTCTGGGTACATTTTTGGTATACATTTGCTTCTGCCGGGTCAGCTGAGCAGTGAATTTCTACTTAACTACCTCCTATCAGGAGAGACCTCAGGGCTGCATCTTTTGAGCGCAGTACTGAGCCTGAAAACCATTTACAACCCCACTTAAAAGTAAAACTAGCTAAAATGTGCCTGGCTGCTGTTCACTGAAAAGCTCATTCTGCATACATTTTTGGCATATATTTGCTCCTGCCGGGTCAGCTGAGCAGCGAGTTTCTACTTAACTACTTCCTATCAGGAGAGACCTCAGGGCTGCATCTTTTGAGCGCAGTACTGAGCCTGAAAACCATTTACAAACCCACTTACACAAGTAAAACTATCTAAAATGTGCCTGGCTGCTGTTTACTGAAAAGCTTATTCTGCATACATTTTTGGCATATATTTGCTCCTGCCGGGTCAGCTGAGCAGCAAATTTTTACTTAACTACCCCCTAATCAGGAGAGACCTCAGGGCTGCATCCTTTGAGCGCAGTACTGAGCCTGATACCCGTTTCCAACCCCACTTACAAGTAAAACTAACTAAAATGTGCCTGGCTGCTGTTCACTGAAAAGCTCATTTTGGGTACATTTTTGGCATACATTTGCTTCTCCCGGTCAGCTGAGCAGCGAGTTTCTACTTAACTACCTCCTATCAGGAGAGACCTCAGGGCTGCATCCTTTGCGCGCAGTACTGAGCCTGAATTAGCGTTTACAACCCCACTTACAAGTAAACTAGCTAAAACGTGCCTGGCTGCTGTTCACTGAAAAGCTCATTCTGGGTACATTTTTTGTATACATTTGCTTCTGCCGGGTCAGCTGAGCAGTGAATTTCTACTTAACTACCTCCTATCAGGAGAGACCTCAGGGCTGCATCTTTTGAGCGCAGTACTGAGCCTGAAAACCGTTACAACCCCACTTACAAGTAAAACTAGCTAAAATGTGCCTGGCTGCTGTTCACTGAAAAGCTTATTCTGCATACATTTTTGGCATATATTTGCTCCTGCCGGGTCAGCTGAGCAGCAAATTTTTACTTAACTACCCCCTAATCAGGAGAGACCTCAGGGCTGCATCCTTTGAGCGCAGTACTGAGCCTGATACCCGTTTCCAACCCCACTTACAAGTAAAACTAGCTAAAATGTGCCTGGCTGCTGTTCACTGAAAAGCTCATTCTGGGTACATTTTTGGCATACATTTGCTTCTCCCGGGTCAGCTGAGCAGCGAATTTCTACTTAACTACCTCCTATCAGGAGAGACCTCAGGGCTGCATCTTTTGAGCGCAGTACTGAACCTGAAAACCGTTTCCAACCCCACTTACAAGTAAAACTAGCTAAAATGTGCCTGGCTGCTGTTCACTGAAAAGGTCATTCTGGGTACATTTTTGGTATACATTTGCTTCTGCCGGGTCAGCTGAGCAGTGAATTTCTACTTAACTACCTCCTATCAGGAGAGACCTCAGGGCTGCATCTTTTGAGCGCAGTACTGAGCCTGAAAACCATTTACAACCCCACTTACAAGTAAAACTAGCTAAAATGTGCCTGGCTGCTGTTCACTGAAAAGCTCATTCTGCATACATTTTTGGCATATATTTGCTCCTGCCGGGTCAGCTGAGCAGCGAGTTTCTACTTAACTACTTCCTATCAGGAGAGACCTCAGGGCTGCATCCTTTGAGCGCAGTACTGAGCCTGAAAAGCGTTTACAACCCCACTTACACGTAAAACTAGCTAAAATGTGCCTGGCTGCTGTTCACTGAAAAGGTCATTCTGGGTACATTTTTGGTATACATTTGCTTCTGCCGGGTCAGCTGAGCAGTGAATTTCTACTTAACTACCTCCTATCAGAAGAGACCTCATGGCTGCATCTTTTGAGCGCAGTACTGAGCCTGAAAACCGTTTCCAACCCCACTTACAAGTAAAACTAGCTAAAATATGCCTGGCTGCTGTTCACTGAAAAGCTCATTCTGGGTACATTTTTGGCATACATTTGCTTCTCCCGGGTCAGCTGAGCAGCGAATTTCTACTTAACTACCTCCTATCAGGAGAGACCTCAGGGCTGCATCTTTTGAACGCAGTACTGAGCCTGAAAACCATTTACAACCCCACTTACAAGTAAAACTAGCTAAAATGTGCCTGGCTGCTGTTCACTGAAAAGCTCATTCTGCATACATTTTTGGCATATATTTGCTCCTGCCGGGTCAGCTGAGCAGCGAGTTTCTACTTAACTACTTCCTATCAGGAGAGACCTCAGGGCTGCATCCTTTGAGCGCAGTACTGAGCCTGAAAAGCGTTTACAACCCCACTTACACGTAAAACTAGCTAAAATGTGCCTGGCTGCTGTTCACTGAAAAGCTCATTTGGGTACATTTTTGGCATACATTTGCTTCTCCCGGTCAGCTGAGCAGCGAGTTTCTACTTAACTACCTCCTATCAGGAGAGACCTCAGGGCTGCATCCTTTGTGCGCAGTACTGAGCCTGAATTAGCGTTTACAACCCCACTTACAAGTAAACTAGCTAAAACGTGCCTGGCTGCTGTTCACTGAAAAGCTCATTCTGCATACATTTTTGGCATATATTTGCTCCTGCCGGGTCAGCTGAGCAGCAAATTTTTACTTAACTACCCCCTAATCAGGAGAGACCTCAGGGCTGCATCCTTTGAGCGCAGTACTGAGCCTGATACCCGTTTCCAACCCCACTTACAAGTAAAACTAGCTAAAATGTGCCTGGCTGCTGTTCACTGAAAAGCTCATTCTGGGTACATTTTTGGCATACATTTGCTTCTCCCGGGTCAGCTGAGCAGCGAATTTCTACTTAACTACCTCCTATCAGGAGAGACCTCAGGGCTGCATCTTTTGAGCGCAGTACTGAGCCTGAAAACCGTTTCCAACCCCACTTACAAGTAAAACTAGCTAAAATGTGCCTGGCTGCTGTTCACTGAAAAGGTCATTCTGGGTACATTTTTGGTATACATTTGCTTCTGCCGGGTCAGCTGAGCAGTGAATTTCTACTTAACTACCTCCTATCAGGAGAGACCTCAGGGCTGCATCTTTTGAGCGCAGTACTGAGCCTGAAAACCATTTACAACCCCACTTACAAGTAAAACTAGCTAAAATGTGCCTGGCTGCTGTTCACTGAAAAGCTCATTCTGCATACATTTTTGGCATATATTTGCTCCTGCCGGGTCAGCTGAGCAGCGAGTTTCTACTTAACTACTTCCTATCAGGAGAGACCTCAGGGCTGCATCCTTTGAGCGCAGTACTGAGCCTGAAAAGCGTTTACAACCCCACTTACACGTAAAACTAGCTAAAATGTGCCTGGCTGCTGTTCACTGAAAAGGTCATTCTGGGTACATTTTTGGTATACATTTGCTTCTGCCGGGTCAGCTGAGCAGTGAATTTCTACTTAACTACCTCCTATCAGAAGAGACCTCATGGCTGCATCTTTTGAGCGCAGTACTGAGCCTGAAAACCGTTTCCAACCCCACTTACAAGTAAAACTAGCTAAAATATGCCTGGCTGCTGTTCACTGAAAAGCTCATTCTGGGTAAATTTTTGGCATACATTTGCTTCTCCCGGGTCAGCTGAGCAGCGAATTTCTACTTAACTACCTCCTATCAGGAGAGACCTCAGGGCTGCATCTTTTGAACGCAGTACTGAGCCTGAAAACCATTTACAACCCCACTTACAAGTAAAACTAGCTAAAATGTGCCTGGCTGCTGTTCACTGAAAAGCTCATTCTGCATACATTTTTGGCATAATTTGCTCTTGCCGTGTCAGCTGAGCAGCGAGTTTCTACTTAACTACCTCCTATCAGGAGAGACCTCAGGGCTGCATTCTTTGCGCGCAGTACTGAGCCTGAATTAGCGTTTACAACCCCACTTACAAGTAAACTAGCTAAAACGTGCCTGGCTGCTGTTCACTGAAAAGCTCATTCTGGGTACATTTTTGGTATACATTTGCTTCTGCCGGGTCAGCTGAGTAGTGAATTTCTACTTAACTACCTCCTATCAGGAGAGACCTCAGGGCCGCATCTTTTGAGCGCAGTACTGAGCTTGAAAACCGTTTACAACCCCACTTACAAGTAAAACTAGCTAAAATGTGCCTGGCTGCTGTTCACTGAAAAGCTAATTCTGCATACATTTTTGGCATATATTTGCTCCTGCCGGGTCAGCTGAGCAGCGAATTTTTACTTAACTACCCCCTAATCAGGAGAGACCTCAGGGCTGCATCCTTTGAGCGCAGTACAGAGCCTGAAAACCGTTTCCAACCCCACTTACAAGTAAAACTAGCTAAAATGTGCCTGGCTGCTGTTCACTGAAAAGATCATTCTGGGTACATTTTTGGCATACATTTGCTTCTCCCGGGTCAGCTGAGCAGTGAATTTCTACTTAACTACCTCCTATCAGGAGAGACCTCAGGGCTGCATCTTTTGAGCGCAGTACTGAGCCTGATACCCGTTTCCAACCCCACTTACAAGTAAAACTAGCTAAAATGTGCCTGGCTGCTGTTCACTGAAAAGCTCATTTTGGGTACATTTTTGGCATACATTTGCTTCTCCCGGGTCAGCTGAGCAGCGAGTTTCTACTTAACTACCTCCTATCAGGAGAGACCTCAGGGCTGCATCCTTTGCGCGCAGTACTGAGCCTGAATTAGCGTTTACAACCCCACTTACAAGTAAACTAGCTAAAACGTGCCTGGCTGCTGTTCACTGAAAAGCTCATTCTGGGTACATTTTTTGTATACATTTGCTTCTGCCGGGTCAGCTGAGCAGTGAATTTCTACTTAACTACCTCCTATCAGGAGAGACCTCAGGGCTGCATCTTTTGAGCGCAGTACTGAGCCCGAAAACCGTTACAACCCCACTTACAAGTAAAACTAGCTAAAATGTGCCTGGCTGCTGTTCACTGAAAAGCTTATTCTGCATACATTTTTGGCATATATTTGCTCCTGCCGGGTCAGCTGAGCACCAAATTTTTACTTAACTACCCCCTAATCAGGAGAGACCTCAGGGCTGCATCCTTTGAGCGCAGTACTGAGCCTGATACCCGTTTCCAACCCCACTTACAAGTAAAACTAGCTAAAATGTGCCTGGCTGCTGTTCACTGAAAAGCTCATTCTGGGTACATTTTTGGCATACATTTGCTTCTCCCGGGTCAGCTGAGCAGCGAATTTCTACTTAACTACCTCCTATCAGGAGAGACCTCAGGGCTGCATCTTTTGAGCGCAGTACTGAGCCTGAAAACCGTTTCCAACCCCACTTACAAGTAAAACTAGCTAAAATGTGCCTGGCTGCTGTTCACTGAAAAGGTCATTCTGGGTACATTTTTGGTATACATTTGCTTCTGCCGGGTCAGCTGAGCAGTGAATTTCTACTTAACTACCTCCTATCAGGAGAGACCTCAGGGCTGCATCTTTTGAGTGCAGTACTGAGCCTGAAACCCATTTACAACCCCACTTACAAGTAAAACTAGCTAAAATGTGCCTGGCTGCTGTTCACTGAAAAGCTCATTCTGCATACATTTTTGGCATATATTTGCTCCTGCCGGGTCAGCTGAGCAGCGAGTTTCTACTTAACTACTTCCTATCAGGAGAGACCTCAGGGCTGCATCCTTTGAGCGCAGTACTGAGCCTGAAAAGCGTTTACAACCCCACTTACACGTAAAACTAGCTAAAATGTGCCTGGCTGCTGTTCACTGAAAAGGTCATTCTGGGTACATTTTTGGTATACATTTGCTTCTGCCGGGTCAGCTGAGCAGTGAATTTCTACTTAACTACCTCCTATCAGAAGAGACCTCATGGCTGCATCTTTTGAGCGCAGTACTGAGCCTGAAAACCGTTTCCAACTCCACTTACAAGTAAAACTAGCTAAAATGTGCCTGGCTGCTGTTCACTGAAAAGCTCATTCTGGGTACATTTTTGGCATACATTTGCTTCTCCCGGGTCAGCTGAGCAGCGAATTTCTACTTAACTACCTCCTATCAGGAGAGACCTCAGGGCTGCATCTTTTGAACGCAGTACTGAGCCTGAAAACCATTTACAACCCCACTTACAAGTAAAACTAGCTAAAATGTGCCTGGCTGCTGTTCACTGAAAAGCTCATTCTGCATACATTTTTGGCATAATTTGCTCTTGCCGTGTCAGCTGAGCAGCGAGTTTCTACTTAACTACCTCCTATCAGGAGAGACCTCAGGGCTGCATCCTTTGCGCGCAGTACTGAGCCTGAATTAGCGTTTACAACCCCACTTACAAGTAAACTAGCTAAAACGTGCCGGGCTGCTGTTCACTGAAAAGCTCATTCTGGGTACATTTTTGGTATATATTTGCTCCTGCCGGGTCAGCTGAGCAGCGAATTTTTACTTAACTACCCCCTAATCAGGAGAGACCTCAGGGCTGCATCCTTTGAGCGCAGTACTGAGCCTGAAAACCGTTTACAACCCCACTTACAAGTAAAACTAGCTAAAATGTGCCTGGCTGCTGTTCACTGAAAAGGTCATTCTGGGTACTTTTTGGTATACATTTGCTTCTGCCGGGTCAGCTGAGCAGTGAATTTCTACTTAACTACCTCCTATCAGGAGAGAACTCAGGGCTGCGTCTTTTGAGCGCAGTACTGAGCCTGAAAACCGTTTCCAACCCCACTTACAGGTAAAACTAGCTAAAATGTGCCTGGCTGCTGTTCACTGAAAAGCTCATTCTGGGTACATTTTTGGTATACATGTGCTTCTGCCGGGTCTCCTGAGCAGTGAATTTCTACTTAACTACCTCCTATCAGAAGAGACCTCATGGCTGCATCTTTTGAGCGCAGTACTGAGCCTGAAAACCGTTTCCAACCCCACTTACAAGTAAAACTAGCTAAAATGTGCCTGGCTGCTGTTCACTGAAAAGATCATTCTGGGTACATTTTTGGCATACATTTGCTTCTCCCGGGTCAGCTGAGCAGTGAATTTCTACTTAACTACCTCCTATCAGGAGAGACCTCAGGGCTGCATCTTTTGAGCGCAGTACTGAGCCTGATACCCGTTTCCCACCCCACTTACAAGTAAAACTAGCTAAAATGTGCCTGGCTGCTGTTCACTGAAAAGCTCATTTTGGGTACATTTTTGGCATACATTTGCTTCTCCCGGGTCAGCTGAGCAGCGAGTTTCTACTTAACTACCTCCTATCAGGAGAGACCTCAGGGCTGCATCCTTTGCGCGCAGTACTGAGCCTGAATTAGCGTTTACAACCCCACTTACAAGTAAACTAGCTAAAACGTGCCTGGCTGCTGTTCACTGAAAAGCTCATTCTGGGTACATTTTTTGTATACATTTGCTTCTGCCGGGTCAGCTGAGCAGTGAATTTCTACTTAACTACCTCCTATCAGGAGAGACCTCAGGGCTGCATCTTTTGAGCGCAGTACTGAGCCTGAAAACCGTTACAACCCCACTTACAAGTAAAACTAGCTAAAATGTGCCTGGCTGCTGTTCACTGAAAAGCTTATTCTGCATACATTTTTGGCATATATTTGCTCCTGCCGGGTCAGCTGAGCAGCAAATTTTTACTTAACTACCCCCTAATCAGGAGAGACCTCAGGGGTGCATCCTTTGAGCGCAGTACTGAGCCTGATACCCGTTTCCAACCCCACTTACAAGTAAAACTAGCTAAAATGTGCCTGGCTGCTGTTCACTGAAAAGCTCATTCTGGGTACATTTTTGGCATACATTTGCTTCTCCCGGGTCAGCTGAGCAGCGAATTTCTACTTAACTACCTCCTATCAGGAGAGACCTCAGGGCTGCATCTTTTGAGCGCAGTACTGAGCCTGAAAACCGTTTCCAACCCCACTTACAAGTAAAACTAGCTAAAATGTGCCTGGCTGCTGTTCACTGAAAAGGTCATTCTGGGTACATTTTTGGTATACATTTGCTTCTGCCGGGTCAGCTGAGCAGTGAACTTCTACTTAACTACCTCCTATCAGGAGAGACCTCAGGGCTGCATCTTTTGAGCGCAGTACTGTGCCTGAAAACCATTTACAACCCTACTTACAAGTAAAACTAGCTAAAATGTGCCTGGCTGCTGTTCACTGAAAAGCTCATTCTGCATACATTTTTGGCATATATTTGCTCCTGCCGGGTCAGCTGAGCAGCGAGTTTCTACTTAACTACTTCCTATCAGGAGAGACCTCAGGGCTGCATCCTTTGAGCGCAGTACTGAGCCTGAAAAGCGTTTACAACCCCACTTACACGTAAAACTAGCTAAAATGTGCCTGGCTGCTGTTCACTGAAAAGGTTATTCTGGGTACATTTTTGGTATACATTTGCTTCTGCCGGGTCAGCTGAGCAGCGAATTTCTACTTAACTACCTCCTATCAGGAGAGACCCCAGGGCTGCATCTTTTGAGCGTAGTACTGAGCCTGAAAACCATTTACAAACCCACTTACACAAGTAAAACTATCTAAAATGTGCCTGGCTGCTGTTTACTGAAAAGCTTATTCTGCATACATTTTTGGCATATATTTGCTCCTGCCGGGTCAGCTGAGCAGCAAATTTTTACTTAACTACCCCCTAATCAGGAGAGACCTCAGGGCTGCATCCTTTGAGCGCAGTACTGAGCCTGATACCCGTTTCCAACCCCACTTACAAGTAAAACTAGCTAAAATGTGCCTGGCTGCTGTTCACTGAAAAGCTCATTCTGGGTACATTTTTGGCATACATTTGCTTCTCCCGGGTCAGCTGAGCAGCGAGTTTCTACTTAACTACCTCCTATCAGGAGAGACCTCAGGGCTGCATCCTTTGCGCGCAGTACTGAGCCTGAATTAGCGTTTACAACCCCACTTACAAGTAAACTAGCTAAAACGTGCCTGGCTGCTGTTCACTGAAAAGCTCATTCTGGGTACATTTTTTGTATACATTTGCTTCTGCCGGGTCAGCTGAGCAGTGAATTTCTACTTAACTACCTCCTATCAGGAGAGACCTCAGGGCTGCATCTTTTGAGCGCAGTACTGAGCCTGAAAACCGTTACAACCCCACTTACAAGTAAAACTAGCTAAAATGTGCCTGGCTGCTGTTCACTGAAAAGCTTATTCTGCATACATTTTTGGCATATATTTGCTCCTGCCGGGTCAGCTGAGCAGCAAATTTTTACTTAACTACCCCCTAATCAGGAGAGACCTCAGGGCTGCATCCTTTGAGCGCAGTACTGAGCCTGATACCCGTTTCCAACCCCACTTACAAGTAAAACTAGCTAAAATGTGCCTGGCTGCTGTTCACTGAAAAGCTCATTCTGGGTACATTTTTGGCATACATTTGCTTCTCCCGGGTCAGCTGAGCAGCGAATTTCTACTTAACTACCTCCTATCAGGAGAGACCTCAGGGCTGCATCTTTTGAGCGCAGTACTGAGCCTGATACCCGTTTCCAACCCCACTTACAAGTAAAACTAGCTAAAATGTGCCTGGCTGCTGTTCACTGAAAAGCTCATTCTGGGTACATTTTTGGCATACATTTGCTTCTCCCGGGTCAGCTGAGCAGCGAATTTCTACTTAACTACCTCCTATCAGGAGAGACCTCAGGGCTGCATCTTTTGAGCGCAGTACAGAGCCTGAAAACCGTTTACAACCCCACTTACAAGTAAAACTAGCTAAAATGTGCCTGGCTGCTGGTCACTGAAAAGCTCATTCTGCATACATTTTTGGCATATATTTGCTCCTGCCGGGTCAGCTGAGCAGCAAATTTCTACTTAACTACCCCCTAATCAGGAGAGACCTCAGGCTGCATCCTTTGAGCACAGTACTGAGCCTGAAAAGCGTTTACAACCCCACTTACAAGTAAAACTAGCTAAAATGTGCCTGGCTGCTGTTCACTGAAAAGAACATTCTGGGTACTTTTTGGTATACATTTGCTTCTGCCGGGTCAGCTGAGCAGTGAATTTCTACTTAACTACCTCCTATCAGGAGAGAACTCACGGCTGCATCTTTTGTGCGTAGTACTGAGCCTGATACCCGTTTCCAACCCCACTTACAAGTAAAACTAGCTAAAATGTGCCTGGCTGCTGTTCACTGAAAAGCTCATTCTGGGTACATTTTTGGCATACATTTGCTTCTCCCGGGTCAGCTGAGCAGCGAATTTCTACTTAACTACCTCCTATCAGGAGAGACCTCAGGGCTGCATCTTTTGAGCGCAGTACTGAGCCTGAAAACCGTTTACAGCCCCACTTACAAGTAAAACTAGCTAAAATGTGCCTGGCTGCTGGTCACTGAAATGCTCATTCTGGGTACATTTTTGGTATACATTTGCTTCTGCCGGGTCAGCTGAGCAGTGAATTTCTACTTAACTACCTCCTATCAGGAGAGACCTCAGGGCTGCATCTTTTCAGCGCAGTACTGAGCCTGAAAAGTGTTTACAACCCCACTTACAAGTAAAACTAGCTAAAATGTGCCTGGCTGCTGGTCACTGAAATGCTCATTCTGGGTACATTTTTGGTATACATTTGCTTCTGCCGGGTCAGCTGAGCAGTGAATTTCTACTTAACTACCTCCTATCAGGAGAGACCTCAGGGCTGCATCTTTTCAGCGCAGTACTGAGCCTGAAAAGTGTTTACAACCCCACTTACAAGTAAAACTAGCTAAAATGTGCCTGGCTGCTGTTCACTGAAAAGCTCATTCTGGGTACATTTTTGGTATACATTTTCTTCTGCCGGGTCAGCTGAGAGGTAAATTTCTACTTAACTACCTCCTATCAGGAGAGACCTCAGGGCTGCATCTTTTGAGCGCAGTACTGAGCCTGATACCCGTTTCCAACCCCACTTACAAGTAAAACTAGCTAAAATGTGCCTGGCTGCTGTTCACTGAAAAGCTCATTCTGGGTACATTTTTGGCATACATTTGCTTCTCCCGGGTCAGCTGAGCAGCGAATTTCTACTTAACTACCTCCTTTCAGGAGAGACCTCAGGGCTGCATCTTTTGAGCGCAGTATTGAGCCTGAAAACCGTTTACAACCCCACTTACAAGTAAAACTAGCTAAAATGTGCCTGGCTGCTGTTCACTGAAAAGGACATTCTGGGTACTTTTTGGTATACATTTGCTTCTGCCGGGTCAGCTGAGCAGTGAATTTCTACTTAACTACCTCCTATCAGGAGAGAACTCAGGGCTGCATCTTTTGTGCGCAGTACTGAGCCTGATACCCGTTTCCAACCCCACTTACAAGTAAAACTAGCTAAAATGTGCCTGGCTGCTGTTCACTGAAAAGCTCATTCTGGGTACATTTTTGGCATACATTTGCTTCTCCCGGGTCAGCTGAGCAGCAAATTTCTACTTAACTACCTCCTATCAGGAGAGACCTCAGGGCTGCATCTTTTGAGCGCAGTACTGAGCCTGAAAACCGTTTACAGCCCCACTTACAAGTAAAACTAGCTAAAATGTGCCTGGCTGCTGGTCACTGAAATGCTCATTCTGGGTACATTTTTGGTATACATTTGCTTCTGCCGGGTCAGCTGAGCAGTGAATTTCTACTTAACTACCTCCTATCAGGAGAGACCTCAGGGCTGCATCTTTTGAGCGCAGTACTGAGCCTGAAAACCGTTACAACCCCACTTACAAGTAAAACTAGCTAAAATGTGCCTGGCTGCTGTTCACTGAAAAGCTTATTCTGCATACATTTTTGGCATATATTTGCTCCTGCCGGGTCAGCTGAGCAGCAAATTTTTACTTAACTACCCCCTAATCAGGAGAGACCTCAGGGCTGCATCCTTTGAGCGCAGTACTGAGCCTGATACCCGTTTCCAACCCCACTTACAAGTAAAACTAGCTAAAATGTGCCTGGCTGCTGTTCACTGAAAAGCTCATTCTGGGTACATTTTTGGCATACATTTGCTTCTCCCGGGTCAGCTGAGCAGCGAATTTCTACTTAACTACCTCCTATCAGGAGAGACCTCAGGGCTGCATCTTTTGAGCGCAGTACTGAGCCTGAAAACCGTTTCCAACCCCACTTACAAGTAAAACTAGCTAAAATGTGCCTGGCTGCTGTTCACTGAAAAGGTCATTCTGGGTACATTTTTGGTATACATTTGCTTCTGCTGGGTCAGCTGAGCAGTGAATTTCTACTTAACTACCTCCTATCAGGAGAGACCTCAGGGCTGCATCTTTTGAGCGCAGTACTGAGCCTGAAAACCATTTACAACCCCACTTACAAGTAAAACTAGCTAAAATGTGCCTGGCTGCTGTTCACTGAAAAGCTCATTCTGCATACATTTTTGGCATATATTTGCTCCTGCCGGGTCAGCTGAGCAGCGAGTTTCTACTTAACTACTTCCTATCAGGAGAGACCTCAGGGCTGCATCTTTTGAGCGCAGTACTGAGCCTGAAAACCATTTACAAACCCACTTACACAAGTAAAACTATCTAAAATGTGCCTGGCTGCTGTTTACTGAAAAGCTTATTCTGCATACATTTTTGGCATATATTTGCTCCTGCCGGGTCAGCTGAGCAGCAAATTTTTACTTAACTACCCCCTAATCAGGAGAGACCTCAGGGCTGCATCCTTTGAGCGCAGTACTGAGCCTGATACCCGTTTCCAACCCCACTTACAAGTAAAACTAGCTAAAATGTGCCTGGCTGCTGTTCACTGAAAAGCTCATTTTGGGTACATTTTTGGCATACATTTGCTTCTCCCGGGTCAGCTGAGCAGCGAGTTTCTACTTAACTACCTCCTATCAGGAGAGACCTCAGGGCTGCATCCTTTGCGCGCAGTACTGAGCCTGAATTAGCGTTTACAACCCCACTTACAAGTAAACTAGCTAAAACGTGCCTGGCTGCTGTTCACTGAAAAGCTCATTCTGGGTACATTTTTTGTATACATCTGCCGGGTCAGCTGAGCAGTGAATTTCTACTTAACTACCTCCTATCAGGAGAGACCTCAGGGCTGCATCTTTTGAGCGCAGTACTGAGCCTGAAAACCGTTACAACCCCACTTACAAGTAAAACTAGCTAAAATGTGCCTGGCTGCTGTTCACTGAAAAGCTTATTCTGCATACATTTTTGGCATTTATTTGCTCCTGCCGGGTCAGCTGAGCAGCAAATTTTTACTTAACTACCCCCTAATCAGGAGAGACCTCAGGGCTGCATCCTTTGAGCGCAGTACTGAGCCTGATACCCGTTTCCAACCCCACTTACAAGTAAAACTAGCTAAAATGTGCCTGGCTGCTGTTCACTGAAAAGCTCATTCTGGGTACATTTTTGGCATACATTTGCTTCTCCCGGGTCAGCTGAGCAGCGAATTTCTACTTAACTACCTCCTATCAGGAGAGACCTCAGGGCTGCATCTTTTGAGCGCAGTACTGAGCCTGAAAACCGTTTCCAACCCCACTTACAAGTAAAACTAGCTAAAATGTGCCTGGCTGCTGTTCACTGAAAAGGTCATTCTGGGTACATTATTGGTATACATTTGCTTCTGCCGGGTCAGCTGAGCAGTGAATTTCTACTTAACTACCTCCTATCAGGAGAGACCTCAGGGCTGCATCTTTTGAGCGCAGTACTGAGCCTGAAAACCATTTACAACCCCACTTACAAGTAAAACTAGCTAAAATGTGCCTGGCTGCTGTTCACTGAAAAGCTCATTCTGCATACATTTTTGGCATATATTTGCTCCTGCCGGGTCAGCTGAGCAGCGAGTTTCTACTTAACTACTTCCTATCAGGAGAGACCTCAGGGCTGCATCTTTTGAGCGCAGTACTGAGCCTGAAAACCATTTACAAACCCACTTACACAAGTAAAACTATCTAAAATGTGCCTGGCTGCTGTTTACTGAAAAGCTTATTCTGCATACATTTTTGGCATATATTTGCTCCTGCCGGGTCAGCTGAGCAGCAAATTTTTACTTAACTACCCCCTAATCAGGAGAGACCTCAGGGCTGCATCCTTTGAGCGCAGTACTGAGCCTGATACCCGTTTCCAACCCCACTTACAAGTAAAACTAGCTAAAATGTGCCTGGCTGCTGTTCACTGAAAAGCTCATTTTGGGTACATTTTTGGCATACATTTGCTTCTCCCGGGTCAGCTGAGCAGCGAGTTTCTACTTAACTACCTCCTATCAGGAGAGACCTCAGGGCTGCATCCTTTGCGCGCAGTACTGAGCCTGAATTAGCGTTTACAACCCCACTTACAAGTAAACTAGCTAAAACGTGCCTGGCTGCTGTTCACTGAAAAGCTCATTCTGGGTACATTTTTTGTATACATCTGCCGGGTCAGCTGAGCAGTGAATTTCTACTTAACTACCTCCTATCAGGAGAGACCTCAGGGCTGCATCTTTTGAGCGCAGTACTGAGCCTGAAAACCGTTACAACCCCACTTACAAGTAAAACTAGCTAAAATGTGCCTGGCTGCTGTTCACTGAAAAGCTTATTCTGCATACATTTTTGGCATTTATTTGCTCCTGCCGGGTCAGCTGAGCAGCAAATTTTTACTTAACTACCCCCTAATCAGGAGAGACCTCAGGGCTGCATCCTTTGAGCGCAGTACTGAGCCTGATACCCGTTTCCAACCCCACTTACAAGTAAAACTAGCTAAAATGTGCCTGGCTGCTGTTCACTGAAAAGCTCATTCTGGGTACATTTTTGGCATACATTTGCTTTTCCCGGGTCAGCTGAGCAGCGAATTTCTACTTAACTACCTCCTATCAGGAGAGACCTCAGGGCTGCATCTTTTGAGCGCAGTACTGAGCCTGAAAACCGTTTCCAACCCCACTTACAAGTAAAACTAGCTAAAATGTGCCTGGCTGCTGTTCACTGAAAAGGTCATTCTGGGTACATTTTTGGTATACATTTGCTTCTGCCGGGTCAGCTGAGCAGTGAATTTCTACTTAACTACCTCCTATCAGGAGAGACCTCAGGGCTGCATCTTTTGAGCGCAGTACTGAGCCTGATACCCGTTTCCAACCCCACTTACAAGTAAAACTAGCTAAAATGTGCCTGGCTGCTGTTCACTGAAAAGCTCATTCTGGGTACATTTTTGGCATACATTTGCTTCTCCCAGGTCAGCTGAGCAGCGAATTTCTACTTAACTACCTCCTATCAGGAGAGACCTCAGGGCTGCATCTTTTGAGCGCAGTACTGAGCCTGAAAACCGTTTACAACCCCACTTACAAGTAAAACTAGCTAAAATGTGCCTGGCTGCTGGTCACTGAAAAGCTCATTCTGCATACATTTTTGGCATATATTTGCTCCTGCCGGGTCAGCTGAGCAGCAAATTTCTACTTAACTACCCCCTAATCAGGAGAGACCTCAGGCTGCATCCTTTGAGCGCAGTACTGAGCCTGAAAAGCGTTTACAACCCCACTTACAAGTAAAACTAGCTAAAATGTGCCTGGCTGCTGTTCACTGAAAAGGACATTCTGGGTACTTTTTGGTATACATTTGCTTCTCCCGGGTCAGCTGAGCAGCGAATTTCTACTTAACTACATCCTATCAGGAGAGACCTCAGGGCTGCATCTTTTGAGCGCAGTACTGAGCCTGAAAACCGTTTACAGCCCCACTTACAAGTAAAACTAGCTAAAATGTGCCTGGCTGCTGGTCACTGAAATGCTCATTCTGGGTACATTTTTGGTATACATTTGCTTCTGCCGGGTCAGCTGAGCAGTGAATTTCTACTTAACTACCTCCTATCAGGGAGACCTCAGGGCTGCATCTTTTCAGCGCAGTACTGAGCCTGAAAAGTGTTTACAACCCCACTTACAAGTAAAACTAGCTAAAATGTGCCTGGCTGCTGGTCACTGAAATGCTCATTCTGGGTACATTTTTGGTATACATTTGCTTCTGCCGGGTCAGCTGAGCAGTGAATTTCTACTTAACTACCTCCTATCAGGAGAGACCTCAGGGCTGCATCTTTTCAGCGCAGTACTGAGCCTGAAAAGTGTTTACAACCCCACTTACAAGTAAAACTAGCTAAAATGTGCCTGGCTGCTGTTCACTGAAAAGCTCATTCTGGGTACATTTTTGGTATACATTTGCTTCTGCCGGGTCAGCTGAGCAGCGAATTTCTACTTAACTACATCCTATCAGGAGAGACCTCAGGGCTGCATCTTTTGAGCGCAGTACTGAGCCTGAAAACCGTTTACAGCCCCACTTACAAGTAAAACTAGCTAAAATGTGCCTGGCTGCTGGTCACTGAAATGCTCATTCTGGGTACATTTTTGGTATACATTTGCTTCTGCCGGGTCAGCTGAGCAGTGAATTTCTACTTAACTACCTCCTATCAGGGAGACCTCAGGGCTGCATCTTTTCAGCGCAGTACTGAGCCTGAAAAGTGTTTACAACCCCACTTACAAGTAAAACTAGCTAAAATGTGCCTGGCTGCTGGTCACTGAAATGCTCATTCTGGGTACATTTTTGGTATACATTTGCTTCTGCCGGGTCAGCTGAGCAGTGAATTTCTACTTAACTACCTCCTATCAGGAGAGACCTTAGGGCTGCATCTTTTCAGCGCAGTACTGAGCCTGAAAAGTGTTTACAACCCCACTTACAAGTAAAACTAGCTAAAATGTGCCTGGCTGCTGTTCACTGAAAAGCTCATTCTGGGTACATTTTTGGTATACATTTTCTTCTGCCGGGTCAGCTGAGAGGTAAATTTCTACTTAACTACCTCCTATCAGGAGAGACCTCAGGGCTGCATCTTTTGAGCGCAGTACTGAGCCTGATACCCGTTTCCAACCCCACTTACAAGTAAAACTAGCTAAAATGTGCCTGGCTGCTGTTCACTGAAAAGCTCATTCTGGGTACATTTTTGGCATACATTTGCTTCTCCCGGGTCAGCTGAGCAGCGAATTTCTACTTAACTACCTCCTATCAGGAGAGACCTCAGGGCTGCATCTTTTGAGCGCAGTATTGAGCCTGAAAACCGTTTACAACCCCACTTACAAGTAAAACTAGCTAAAATGTGCCTGGCTGCTGTTCACTGAAAAGCTAATTCTGCATACATTTTTGGCATACATTTGTTTCTGCCGGGTCAGCTGAGCAGTGAATTTCTACTTAACTACGTCCTTTCAGGAGAGACTTCAGGGCTGCATCTTTTGAGCGCAGTACTGAGCCTGAAAACCATTTACAACCCCACTTACAAGTAAAACTAGCTAAAATGTGCCTGGCTGCTGTTCACTGAAAAGCTCATTCTGGGTACATTTTTGGCAGACATTTGCTCCTGCCGGGTCAGCTGAGCAGCGAATTTCTACTTAACTACCTCCTATCAGGAGAGACCTCAGGGCTGCATCTTTAGAGCGCAGTACTGAGCCTGAAAACCATTTACAACCCCACTTACAAGTAAAACTGGCTAAAATGTGCCTGGCTGCTGTTCACTAAAAAGCTCATTCTGTGTACATTTTTGGCATACATTTGCTTCTCCCGGGTCAGCTGAGCAGCGAATTTCTACTTAACTACCTCCTATCAGGAGAGACCCCAGGGCTGCATCTTTTGAGCGCAGTACTGAGCCTGAAAACCATTTACAAACCCACTTACACAAGTAAAACTATCTAAAATGTGCCTGGCTGCTGTTTACTGAAAAGCTTATTCTGCATACATTTTTGGCATATATTTGCTCCTGCCGGGTCAGCTGAGCAGCAAATTTTTACTTAACTACCCCCTAATCAGGAGAGACCTCAGGGCTGCATCCTTTGAGCGCAGTACTGAGCCTGATACCCGTTTCCAACCCCACTTACAAGTAAAACTAGCTAAAATGTGCCTGGCTGCTGTTCACTGAAAAGCTCATTTTGGGTACATTTTTGGCATACATTTGCTTCTCCCGGTCAGCTGAGCAGCGAGTTTCTACTTAACTACCTCCTATCAGGAGAGACCTCAGGGCTGCATCCTTTGCGCGCAGTACTGAGCCTGAATTAGCGTTTACAACCCCACTTACAAGTAAACTAGCTAAAACGTGCCTGGCTGCTGTTCACTGAAAAGCTCATTCTGGGTACATTTTTTGTATACATTTGCTTCTGCCGGGTCAGCTGAGCAGTGAATTTCTACTTAACTACCTCCTATCAGGAGAGACCTCAGGGCTGCATCTTTTGAGCGCAGTACTGAGCCTGAAAACCGTTACAACCCCACTTACAAGTAAAACTAGCTAAAATGTGCCTGGCTGCTGTTCACTGAAAAGCTTATTCTGCATACATTTTTGGCATATATTTGCTCCTGCCGGGTCAGCTGAGCAGCAAATTTTTACTTAACTACCCCCTAATCAGGAGAGACCTCAGGGCTGCATCGTTTGAGCGCAGTACTGAGCCTGATACCCGTTTCCAACCCCACTTACAAGTAAAACTAGCTAAAATGTGCCTGGCTGCTGTTCACTGAAAAGCTCATTCTGGGTACATTTTTGGCATACATTTGCTTCTCCCGGGTCAGCTGAGCAGCGAATTTCTACTTAACTACCTCCTATCAGGAGAGACCTCAGGGCTGCATCTTTTGAGCGCAGTACTGAGCCTGAAAACCGTTTCCAACCCCACTTACAAGTAAAACTAGCTAAAATGTGCCTGGCTGCTGTTCACTGAAAAGGTCATTCTGGGTACATTTTTGGTATACATTTGCTTCTGCCGGGTCAGCTGAGCAGTGAATTTCTACTTAACTACCTCCTATCAGGAGAGACCTCAGGGCTGCATCTTTTGAGCGCAGTACTGAGCCTGAAAACCATTTACAACCCCACTTACAAGTAAAACTAGCTAAAATGTGCCTGGCTGCTGTTCACTGAAAAGCTCATTCTGCATACATTTTTGGCATATATTTGCTCCTGCCGGGTCAGCTGAGCAGCGAGTTTCTACTTAACTACTTCCTATCAGGAGAGACCTCAGGGCTGCATCCTTTGAGCGCAGTACTGAGCCTGAAAAGCGTTTACAACCCCACTTACACGTAAAACTAGCTAAAATGTGCCTGGCTGCTGTTCACTGAAAAGGTCATTCTGGGTACATTTTTGGCATATATTTGCTCCTGCCGGGTCAGCTGAGCACCAAATTTTTACTTAACTACCCCCTAATCAGGAGAGACCTCAGGGCTGCATCTTTTGAGCGCAGTACTGAGCCTGAAAACCATTTACAACCCCACTTACAAGTAAAACTAGCTAAAATGTGCCTGGCTGCTGTTCACTGAAAAGCTCATTCTGCATACATTTTTGGCATATATTTGCTCCTGCCGGGTCAGCTGAGCAGCGAGTTTCTACTTAACTACTTCCTATCAGGAGAGACCTCAGGGCTGCATCCTTTGAGCGCAGTACTGAGCCTGAAAAGCGTTTACAACCCCACTTACACGTAAAACTAGCTAAAATGTGCCTGGCTGCTGTTCACTGAAAAGGTCATTCTGGGTACATTTTTGGTATACATTTGCTTCTGCCGGGTCAGCTGAGCAGCGAGTTTCTACTTAACTACCTCCTATCAGGAGAGACCTCAGGGCTGCATTCTTTGCGCGCAGTACTGAGCCTGAATTAGCGTTTACAACCCCACTTACAAGTAAACTAGCTAAAACGTGCCTGGCTGCTGTTCACTGAAAAGCTCATTCTGGGTACATTTTTGGTATACATTTGCTTCTGCCGGGTCAGCTGAGTAGTGAATTTCTACTTAACTACCTCCTATCAGGAGAGACCTCAGGGCTGCATCTTTTGAGCGCAGTACTGAGCTTGAAAACCGTTTACAACCCCACTTACAAGTAAAACTAGCTAAAATGTGCCTGGCTGCTGTTCACTGAAAAGCTAATTCTGCATACATTTTTGGCATATATTTGCTCCTGCCGGGTCAGCTGAGCAGCGAATTTTTACTTAAGTACCCCCTAATCAGGAGAGACCTCAGGGCTGCATCCTTTGAGCGCCGTACAGAGCCTGAAAACCGTTTCCAACCCCACTTACAAGTAAAACTAGCTAAAATGTGCCTGGCTGCTGTTCACTGAAAAGATCATTCTGGGTACATTTTTGGCATACATTTGCTTCTCCCGGGTCAGCTGAGCAGTGAATTTCTACTTAACTACCTCCTATCAGGAGAGACCTCAGGGCTGCATCTTTTGAGCGCAGTACTGAGCCTGATACCCGTTTCCAACCCCACTTACAAGTAAAACTAGCTAAAATGTGCCTGGCTGCTGTTCACTGAAAAGCTCATTTTGGGTACATTTTTGGCATACATTTGCTTCTCCCGGGTCAGCTGAGCAGCGAGTTTCTACTTAACTACCTCCTATCAGGAGAGACCTCAGGGCTGCATCCTTTGCGCGCAGTACTGAGCCTGAATTAGCGTTTACAACCCCACTTACAAGTAAACTAGCTAAAACGTGCCTGGCTGCTGTTCACTGAAAAGCTCATTCTGGGTACATTTTTTGTATACATTTGCTTCTGCCGGGTCAGCTGAGCAGTGAATTTCTACTTAACTACCTCCTATCAGGAGAGACCTCAGGGCTGCATCTTTTGAGCGCAGTACTGAGCCTGAAAACCGTTACAACCCCACTTACAAGTAAAACTAGCTAAAATGTGCCTGGCTGCTGTTCACTGAAAAGCTTATTCTGCATACATTTTTGGCATATATTTGCTCCTGCCGGGTCAGCTGAGCACCAAATTTTTACTTAACTACCCCCTAATCAGGAGAGACCTCAGGGCTGCATCCTTTGAGCGCAGTACTGAGCCTGATGCCCGTTTCCAACCCCACTTACAAGTAAAACTACCTAAAATGTGCCTGGCTGCTGTTCACTGAAAAGCTCATTCTGGGTACATTTTTGGCATACATTTGCTTCTCCCAGGTCAGCTGAGCAGCGAATTTCTACTTAACTACCTCCTATCAGGAGAGACCTCAGGGCTGCATCTTTTGAGCGCAGTACTGAGCCTGAAAACCGTTTCCAACCCCACTTACAAGTAAAACTAGCTAAAATGTGCCTGGCTGCTGTTCACTGAAAAGGTCATTCTGGGTACATTTTTGGTATACATTTGCTTCTGCCGGGTCAGCTGAGCAGTGAATTTCTACTTAACTACCTCCTATCAGGAGAGACCTCAGGGCTGCATCTTTTGAGCGCAGTACTGAGCCTGAAAACCATTTACAACCCCACTTACAAGTAAAACTAGCTAAAATGTGCCTGGCTGCTGTTCACTGAAAAGCTCATTCTGCATACATTTTTGGCATATATTTGCTCCTGCCGGGTCAGCTGAGCAGTGAGTTTCTACTTAACTACTTCCTATCAGGAGAGACCTCAGGGCTGCATCCTTTGAGCGCAGTACTGAGCCTGAAAAGCTTTTACAACCCCACTTACACGTAAAACTAGCTAAAATGTGCCTGGCTGCTGTTCACTGAAAAGGTCATTCTGGGTACATTTTTGGTATACATTTGCTTCTGCCGGGTCAGCTGAGCAGTGAATTTCTACTTAACCACCTCCTATCAGAAGAGACCTCATGGCTGCATCTTTTGAGCGCAGTACTGAGCCTGAAAACCGTTTCCAACCCCACTTACAAGTAAAACTAGCTAAAATGTGCCTGGCTGCTGTTCACTGAAAAGCTCATTCTGGGTACATTTTTGGCATACATTTGCTTCTCCCGGGTCAGCTGAGCAGCGAATTTCTACTTAACTACCTCCTATCAGGAGAGACCTCAGGGCTGCATCTTTTGAACGCAGTACTGAGCCTGAAAAACCATTTACAACCCCACTTACAAGTAAAACTAGCTAAAATGTGCCTGGCTGCTGTTCACTGAAAAGCTCATTCTGCATACATTTTTGGCATAATTTGCTCTTGCCGTGTCAGCTGAGCAGCGAGTTTCTACTTAACTACCTCCTATCAGGAGAGACCTCAGGGCTGCATCCTTTGCGCGCAGTACTGAGCCTGAATTAGCGTTTACAACCCCACTTACAAGTAAACTAGCTAAAACGTGCCTGGCTGCTGTTCACTGAAAAGCTCATTCTGGGTACATTTTTGGTATACATTTGCTTCTGCCGGGTCAGCTGAGTAGTGAATTTCTACTTAACTACCTCCTATCAGGAGAGACCTCAGGGCTGCATCTTTTGAGCGCAGTACTGAGCCTGAAAACCATTTACAACCCCACTTACAAGTAAAACTAGCTAAAATGTGCCTGGCTGCTGTTCACTGAAAAGCTCATTCTGCATACATTTTTGGCATATATTTGCTCCTGCCGGGTCAGCTGAGCAGCGAGTTTCTATTTAACTACTTCCTATCAGGAGAGACCTCAGGGCTGCATCCTTTGAGCGCAGTACTGAGCCTGAAAAGCTTTTACAACCCCACTTACACGTAAAACTAGCTAAAATGTGCCTGGCTGCTGTTCACTGAAAAGGTCATTCTGGGTACATTTTTGGTATACATTTGCTTCTGCCGGGTCAGCTGAGCAGTGAATTTCTACTTAACTACCTCCTATCAGAAGAGACCTCATGGCTGCATCTTTTGAGCGCAGTATGAGCCTGAAAACCGTTTCCAACCCCACTTACAAGTAAAACTAGCTAAAATGTGCCTGGCTGCTGTTCACTGAAAAGCTCATTCTGGGTACATTTTTGGCATACATTTGCTTCTCCCGGGTCAGCTGAGCAGCGAATTTCTACTTAACTACCTCCTATCAGGAGAGACCTCAGGGCTGCATCTTTTGAACGCAGTACTGAGCCTGAAAAACCATTTACAACCCCACTTACAAGTAAAACTAGCTAAAATGTGCCTGGCTGCTGTTCACTGAAAAGCTCATTCTGCATACATTTTTGGCATAATTTGCTCTTGCCGTGTCAGCTGAGCAGCGAGTTTCTACTTAACTACCTCCTATCAGGAGAGACCTCAGGGCTGCATCCTTTGCGCGCAGTACTGAGCCTAATTAGCGTTTACAACCCCACTTACAAGTAAACTAGCTAAAACGTGCCTGGCTGCTGTTCACTGAAAAGCTCATTCTGGGTACATTTTTGGTATACATTTGCTTCTGCCGGGTCAGCTGAGTAGTGAATTTCTACTTAACTACCTCCTATCAGGAGAGACCTCAGGGCTGCATCTTTTGAGCGCAGTACTGAGCTTGAAAACCGATTACAACCCCACTTACAAGTAAAACTAGCTAAAATGTGCCTGGCTGCTGTTCACTGAAAAGCTAATTCTGCATACATTTTTGGCATATATTTGCTCCTGCCGGGTCAGCTGAGCAGCGAATTTTTACTTAACTACCCCCTAATCAGGAGAGACCTCAGGGCTGCATCCTTTGAGCGCAGTACTGAGCCTGAAAACCGTTTACAACCCCACTTACAAGTAAAACTAGCTAAAATGTGCCTGGCTGCTGTTCACTGAAAAGGTCATTCTGGGTACTTTTTGGTATACATGTGCTTCTGCCGGGTCTCCTGAGCAGTGAATTTCTACTTAACTACCTCCTATCAGAAGAGACCTCATGGCTGCATCTTTTGAGCGCAGTACTGAGCCTGAAAAGCGTTTACAACCCCACTTACACGTAAAACTAGCTAAAATGTGCCTGGCTGCTGTTCACTGAAAAGGTCATTCTGGGTACATTTTTGGTATACATTTGCTTCTGCCGGGTCAGCTGAGCAGCGAGTTTCTACTTAACTACCTCCTATCAGGAGAGACCTCAGGGCTGCATCCTTTGAGCGCAGTACTGAGCCTGAAAAGCGTTTACAACCCCACTTACACGTAAAACTAGCTAAAATGTGCCTGGCTGCTGTTCACTGAAAAGGTCATTCTGGGTACATTTTTGGTATACATTTGCTTCTGCCGGGTCAGCTGAGCAGCGAGTTTCTACTTAACTACCTCCTATCAGGAGAGACCTCAGGGCTGCATTCTTTGCGCGCAGTACTGAGCCTGAATTAGCGTTTACAACCCCACTTACAAGTAAACTAGCTAAAACGTGCCTGGCTGCTGTTCACTGAAAAGCTCATTCTGGGTACATTTTTGGTATACATTTGCTTCTGCCGGGTCAGCTGAGTAGTGAATTTCTACTTAACTACCTCCTATCAGGAGAGACCTCAGGGCTGCATCTTTTGAGCGCAGTACTGAGCTTGAAAACCGTTTACAACCCCACTTACAAGTAAAACTAGCTAAAATGTGCCTGGCTGCTGTTCACTGAAAAGCTAATTCTGCATACATTTTTGGCATATATTTGCTCCTGCCGGGTCAGCTGAGCAGCGAATTTTTACTTAAGTACCCCCTAATCAGGAGAGACCTCAGGGCTGCATCCTTTGAGCGCAGTACAGAGCCTGAAAACCGTTTCCAACCCCACTTACAAGTAAAACTAGCTAAAATGTGCCTGGCTGCTGTTCACTGAAAAGATCATTCTGGGTACATTTTTGGCATACATTTGCTTCTCCCGGGTCAGCTGAGCAGTGAATTTCTACTTAACTACCTCCTATCAGGAGAGACCTCAGGGCTGCATCTTTTGAGCGCAGTACTGAGCCTGATACCCGTTTCCAACCCCACTTACAAGTAAAACTAGCTAAAATGTGCCTGGCTGCTGTTCACTGAAAAGCTCATTTTGGGTACATTTTTGGCATACATTTGCTTCTCCCGGGTCAGCTGAGCAGCGAGTTTCTACTTAACTACCTCCTATCAGGAGAGACCTCAGGGCTGCATCCTTTGCGCGCAGTACTGAGCCTGAATTAGCGTTTACAACCCCACTTACAAGTAAACTAGCTAAAACGTGCCTGGCTGCTGTTCACTGAAAAGCTCATTCTGGGTACATTTTTTGTATACATTTGCTTCTGCCGGGTCAGCTGAGCAGTGAATTTCTACTTAACTACCTCCTATCAGGAGAGACCTCAGGGCTGCATCTTTTGAGCGCAGTACTGAGCCTGAAAACCGTTACAACCCCACTTACAAGTAAAACTAGCTAAAATGTGCCTGGCTGCTGTTCACTGAAAAGCTTATTCTGCATACATTTTTGGCATATATTTGCTCCTGCCGGGTCAGCTGAGCACCAAATTTTTACTTAACTACCCCCTAATCAGGAGAGACCTCAGGGCTGCATCCTTTGAGCGCAGTACTGAGCCTGATACCCGTTTCCAACCCCACTTACAAGTAAAACTACCTAAAATGTGCCTGGCTGCTGTTCACTGAAAAGCTCATTCTGGGTACATTTTTGGCATACATTTGCTTCTCCCGGGTCAGCTGAGCAGCGAATTTCTACTTAACTACCTCCTATCAGGAGAGACCTCAGGGCTGCATCTTTTGAGCGCAGTACTGAGCCTGAAAACCGTTTCCAACCCCACTTACAAGTAAAACTAGCTAAAATGTGCCTGGCTGCTGTTCACTGAAAAGGTCATTCTGGGTACATTTTTGGTATACATTTGCTTCTGCCGGGTCAGCTGAGCAGTGAATTTCTACTTAACTACCTCCTATCAGGAGAGACCTCAGGGCTGCATCTTTTGAGCGCAGTACTGAGCCTGAAAACCATTTACAACCCCACTTACAAGTAAAACTAGCTAAAATGTGCCTGGCTGCTGTTCACTGAAAAGCTCATTCTGCATACATTTTTGGCATATATTTGCTCCTGCCGGGTCAGCTGAGCAGCGAGTTTCTACTTAACTACTTCCTATCAGGAGAGACCTCAGGGCTGCATCCTTTGAGCGCAGTACTGAGCCTGAAAAGCTTTTACAACCCCACTTACACGTAAAACTAGCTAAAATGTGCCTGGCTGCTGTTCACTGAAAAGGTCATTCTGGGTACATTTTTGGTATACATTTGCTTCTGCCGGGTCAGCTGAGCAGTGAATTTCTACTTAACTACCTCCTATCAGAAGAGACCTCATGGCTGCATCTTTTGAGCGCAGTACTGAGCCTGAAAACCGTTTCCAACCCCACTTACAAGTAAAACTAGCTAAAATGTGCCTGGCTGCTGTTCACTGAAAAGCTCATTCTGGGTACATTTTTGGCATACATTTGCTTCTCCCGGGTCAGCTGAGCAGCGAATTTCTACTTAACTACCTCCTATCAGGAGAGACCTCAGGGCTGCATCTTTTGAACGCAGTACTGAGCCTGAAAAACCATTTACAACCCCACTTACAAGTAAAACTAGCTAAAATGTGCCTGGCTGCTGTTCACTGAAAAGCTCATTCTGCATACATTTTTGGCATAATTTGCTCTTGCCGTGTCAGCTGAGCAGCGAGTTTCTACTTAACTACCTCCTATCAGGAGAGACCTCAGGGCTGCATCCTTTGCGCGCAGTACTGAGCCTGAATTAGCGTTTACAACCCCACTTACAAGTAAACTAGCTAAAACGTGCCTGGCTGCTGTTCACTGAAAAGCTCATTCTGGGTACATTTTTGGTATACATTTGCTTCTGCCGGGTCAGCTGAGTAGTGAATTTCTACTTAACTACCTCCTATCAGGAGAGACCTCAGGGCTGCATCTTTTGAGCGCAGTACTGAGCTTGAAAACCGATTACAACCCCACTTACAAGTAAAACTAGCTAAAATGTGCCTGGCTGCTGTTCACTGAAAAGCTAATTCTGCATACATTTTTGGCATATATTTGCTCCTGCCGGGTCAGCTGAGCAGCGAATTTTTACTTAACTACCCCCTAATCAGGAGAGACCTCAGGGCTGCATCCTTTGAGCGCAGTACTGAGCCTGAAAACCGTTTACAACCCCACTTACAAGTAAAACTAGCTAAAATGTGCCTGGCTGCTGTTCACTGAAAAGGTCATTCTGGGTACTTTTTGGTATACATTTGCTTCTGCCGGGTCAGCTGAGCAGTGAATTTCTACTTAACTACCTCCTATCAGGAGAGAACTCAGGGCTGCGTCTTTTGAGCGCAGTACTGAGCCTGAAAACCGTTTCCAACCCCACTTACAGGTAAAACTAGCTAAAATGTGCCTGGCTTCTGTTCACTGAAAAGCTCATTCTGGGTACATTTTTGGTATACATGTGCTTCTGCCGGGTCTCCTGAGCAGTGAATTTCTACTTAACTACCTCCTATCAGAAGAGACCTCATGGCTGCATCTTTTGAGCGCAGTACTGAGCCTGAAAACCGTTTCCAACCCCACTTACAAGTAAAACTAGCTAAAATGTGCCTGGCTGCTGTTCACTGAAAAGATCATTCTGGGTACATTTTTGGCATACATTTGCTTCTCCCGGGTCAGCTGAGCAGTGAATTTCTACTTAACTACCTCCTATCAGGAGAGACCTCACGGCTGCATCTTTTGAGCGCAGTACTGAGCCTGATACCCGTTTCCAACCCCACTTACAAGTAAAACTAGCTAAAATGTGCCTGGCTGCTGTTCACTGAAAAGCTCATTTTGGGTACATTTTTGGCATACATTTGCTTCTCCCGGGTCAGCTGAGCAGCGAGTTTCTACTTAACTACCTCCTATCAGGAGAGACCTCAGGGCTGCATCCTTTGTGCGCAGTACTGAGCCTGAATTAGCGTTTACAACCCCACTTACAAGTAAACTAGCTAAAACGTGCCTGGCTGCTGTTCACTGAAAAGCTCATTCTGGGTACATTTTTGGTATACATTTGCTTCTGCCGGGTCAGCTGAGCAGCGAATTTCTACTTAACTACCTCCTATCAGGAGAGACCCCAGGGCTGCATCTTTTGAGCGTAGTACTGAGCCTGAAAACCATTTACAAACCCACTTACACAAGTAAAACTATCTAAAATGTGCCTGGCTGCTGTTTACTGAAAAGCTTATTCTGCATACATTTTTGGCATATATTTGCTCCTGCCAGGTCAGCTGAGCAGCAAATTTTTACTTAACTACCCCCTAATCAGGAGAGACCTCAGGGCTGCATCCTTTGAGCACAGTACTGAGCCTGATACCCGTTTCCAACCCCACTTACAAGTAAAACTAGCTAAAATGTGCCTGGCTGCTGTTCACTGAAAAGCTCATTCTGGGTACATTTTTGGCATACATTTGCTTCTCCCGGGTCAGCTGAGCAGCGAGTTTCTACTTAACTACCTCCTATCAGGAGAGACCTCAGGGATGCATCCTTTGCGCGCAGTACTGAGCCTGAATTAGCGTTTACAACCCCACTTACAAGTAAACTAGCTAAAACGTGCCTGGCTGCTGTTCACTAAAAAGCTCATTCTGTGTACATTTTTGGCATACATTTGCTTCTCCCGGGTCAGCTGAGCAGCGAATTTCTACTTAACTACCTCCTATCAGGAGAGACCCCAGGGCTGCATCTTTTGAGCGCAGTACTGAGCCTGAAAACCATTTACAAACCCACTTACACAAGTAAAACTATCTAAAATGTGCCTGGCTGCTGTTTACTGAAAAGCTTATTCTGCATACATTTTTGGCATATATTTGCTCCTGCCGGGTCAGCTGAGCAGCAAATTTTTACTTAACTACCCCCTAATCAGGAGAGACCTCAGGGCTGCATCCTTTGAGCGCAGTACTGAGCCTGATACCCGTTTCCAACCCCACTTACAAGCAAAACTAGCTAAAATGTGCCTGGCTGCTGTTCACTGAAAAGCTCATTTTGGGTACATTTTTGGCATACATTTGCTTCTCCCGGTCAGCTGAGCAGCGAGTTTCTACTTAACTACCTCCTATCAGGAGAGACCTCAGGGCTGCATCCTTTGCGCGCAGTACTGAGCCTGAATTAGCGTTTACAACCCCACTTACAAGTAAACTAGCTAAAACGTGCCTGGCTGCTGTTCACTGAAAAGCTCATTCTGGGTACATTTTTTGTATACATTTGCTTCTGCCGGGTCAGCTGAGCAGTGAATTTCTACTTAACTACCTCCTATCAGGAGAGACCTCAGGGCTGCATCTTTTGAGCGCAGTACTGAGCCTGAAAACCGTTACAACCCCACTTACAAGTAAAACTAGCTAAAATGTGCCTGGCTGCTGTTCACTGAAAAGCTTATTCTGCATACATTTTTGGCATATATTTGCTCCTGCCGGGTCAGCTGAGCAGCAAATTTTTACTTAACTACCCCCTAATCAGGAGAGACCTCAGGGCTGCATCGTTTGAGCGCAGTACTGAGCCTGATACCCGTTTCCAACCCCACTTACAAGTAAAACTAGCTAAAATGTGCCTGGCTGCTGTTCACTGAAAAGCTCATTCTGGGTACATTTTTGGCATACATTTGCTTCTCCCGGGTCAGCTGAGCAGCGAATTTCTACTTAACTACCTCCTATCAGGAGAGACCTCAGGGCTGCATCTTTTGAGCGCAGTACTGAGCCTGAAAACCGTTTCCAACCCCACTTACAAGTAAAACTAGCTAAAATGTGCCTGGCTGCTGTTCACTGAAAAGGTCATTCTGGGTACATTTTTGGTATACATTTGCTTCTGCCGGGTCAGCTGAGCAGTGAATTTCTACTTAACTACCTCCTATCAGGAGAGACCTCAGGGCTGCATCTTTTGAGCGCAGTACTGAGCCTGAAAACCATTTACAACCCCACTTACAAGTAAAACTAGCTAAAATGTGCCTGGCTGCTGTTCACTGAAAAGCTCATTCTGCATACATTTTTGGCATATATTTGCTCCTGCCGGGTCAGCTGAGCAGCGAGTTTCTACTTAACTACTTCCTATCAGGAGAGACCTCAGGGCTGCATCCTTTGAGCGCAGTACTGAGCCTGAAAAGCGTTTACAACCCCACTTACACGTAAAACTAGCTAAAATGTGCCTGGCTGCTGTTCACTGAAAAGGTCATTCTGGGTACATTTTTGGCATATATTTGCTCCTGCCGGGTCAGCTGAGCACCAAATTTTTACTTAACTACCCCCTAATCAGGAGAGACCTCGGGGCTGCATCTTTTGAGTGCAGTACTGAGCCTGAAAAACATTTACAACCCCACTTACAAGTAAAACTAGCTAAAATGTGCCTGGCTGCTGTTCACTGAAAAGCTCATTCTGCATACATTTTTGGCATATATTTGCTCCTGCCGGGTCAGCTGAGCAGCGAGTTTCTACTTAACTACTTCCTATCAGGAGAGACCTCAGGGCTGCATCCTTTGAGCGCAGTACTGAGCCTGAAAAGCGTTTACAACCCCACTTACACGTAAAACTAGCTAAAATGTGCCTGGCTGCTGTTCACTGAAAAGGTCATTCTGGGTACATTTTTGGTATACATTTGCTTCTGCCGGGTCAGCTGAGCAGCGAGTTTCTACTTAACTACCTCCTATCAGGAGAGACCTCAGGGCTGCATTCTTTGCGCGCAGTACTGAGCCTGAATTAGCGTTTACAACCCCACTTACAAGTAAACTAGCTAAAACGTGCCTGGCTGCTGTTCACTGAAAAGCTCATTCTGGGTACATTTTTGGTATACATTTGCTTCTGCCGGGTCAGCTGAGTAGTGAATTTCTACTTAACTACCTCCTATCAGGAGAGACCTCAGGGCTGCATCTTTTGAGCGCAGTACTGAGCTTGAAAACCGTTTACAACCCCACTTACAAGTAAAACTAGCTAAAATGTGCCTGGCTGCTGTTCACTGAAAAGCTAATTCTGCATACATTTTTGGCATATATTTGCTCCTGCCGGGTCAGCTGAGCAGCGAATTTTTACTTAAGTACCCCCTAATCAGGAGAGACCTCAGGGCTGCATCCTTTGAGCGCAGTACAGAGCCTGAAAACCGTTTCCAACCCCACTTACAAGTAAAACTAGCTAAAATGTGCCTGGCTGCTGTTCACTGAAAAGATCATTCTGGGTACATTTTTGGCATACATTTGCTTCTCCCGGGTCAGCTGAGCAGTGAATTTCTACTTAACTACCTCCTATCAGGAGAGACCTCAGGGCTGCATCTTTTGAGCGCAGTACTGAGCCTGATACCCGTTTCCAACCCCACTTACAAGTAAAACTAGCTAAAATGTGCCTGGCTGCTGTTCACTGAAAAGCTCATTTTGGGTACATTTTTGGCATACATTTGCTTCTCCCGGGTCAGCTGAGCAGCGAGTTTCTACTTAACTACCTCCTATCAGGAGAGACCTCAGGGCTGCATCCTTTGCGCGCAGTACTGAGCCTGAATTAGCGTTTACAACCCCACTTACAAGTAAACTAGCTAAAACGTGCCTGGCTGCTGTTCACTGAAAAGCTCATTCTGGGTACATTTTTTGTATACATTTGCTTCTGCCGGGTCAGCTGAGCAGTGAATTTCTACTTAACTACCTCCTATCAGGAGAGACCTCAGGGCTGCATCTTTTGAGCGCAGTACTGAGCCTGAAAACCGTTACAACCCCACTTACAAGTAAAACTAGCTAAAATGTGCCTGGCTGCTGTTCACTGAAAAGCTTATTCTGCATACATTTTTGGCATATATTTGCTCCTGCCGGGTCAGCTGAGCACCAAATTTTTACTTAACTACCCCCTAATCAGGAGAGACCTCAGGGCTGCATCCTTTGAGCGCAGTACTGAGCCTGATGCCCGTTTCCAACCCCACTTACAAGTAAAACTACCTAAAATGTGCCTGGCTGCTGTTCACTGAAAAGCTCATTCTGGGTACATTTTTGGCATACATTTGCTTCTCCCGGGTCAGCTGAGCAGCGAATTTCTACTTAACTACCTCCTATCAGGAGAGACCTCAGGGCTGCATCTTTTGAGCGCAGTACTGAGCCTGAAAACCGTTTCCAACCCCACTTACAAGTAAAACTAGCTAAAATGTGCCTGGCTGCTGTTCACTGAAAAGGTCATTCTGGGTACATTTTTGGTATACATTTGCTTCTGCCGGGTCAGCTAAGCAGTGAATTTCTACTTAACTACCTCCTATCAGGAGAGACCTCAGGGCTGCTTCTTTTGAGCGCAGTACTGAGCCTGAAAACCATTTACAACCCCACTTACAAGTAAAACTAGCTAAAATGTGCCTGGCTGCTGTTCACTGAAAAGCTCATTCTGCATACATTTTTGGCATATATTTGCTCCTGCCGGGTCAGCTGAGCAGCGAGTTTCTACTTAACTACTTCCTATCAGGAGAGACCTCAGGGCTGCATCCTTTGAGCGCAGTACTGAGCCTGAAAAGCTTTTACAACCCCACTTACACGTAAAACTAGCTAAAATGTGCCTGGCTGCTGTTCACTGAAAAGGTCATTCTGGGTACATTTTTGGTATACATTTGCTTCTGCCGGGTCAGCTGAGCAGTGAATTTCTACTTAACTACCTCCTATCAGAAGAGACCTCATGGCTGCATCTTTTGAGCGCAGTACTGAGCCTGAAAACCGTTTCCAACCCCACTTACAAGTAAAACTAGCTAAAATGTGCCTGGCTGCTGTTCACTGAAAAGCTCATTCTGGGTACATTTTTGGCATACATTTGCTTCTCCCGGGTCAGCTGAGCAGCGAATTTCTACTTAACTACCTCCTATCAGGAGAGACCTCAGGGCTGCATCTTTTGAACGCAGTACTGAGCCTGAAAAACCATTTACAACCCCACTTACAAGTAAAACTAGCTAAAATGTGCCTGGCTGCTGTTCACTGAAAAGCTCATTCTGCATACATTTTTGGCATAATTTGCTCTTGCCGTGTCAGCTGAGCAGCGAGTTTCTACTTAACTACCTCCTATCAGGAGAGACCTCAGGGCTGCATCCTTTGCGCGCAGTACTGAGCCTGAATTAGCGTTTACAACCCCACTTACAAGTAAACTAGCTAAAACGTGCCTGGCTGCTGTTCACTGAAAAGCTCATTCTGGGTACATTTTTGGTATTCATTTGCTTCTGCCGGGTCAGCTGAGTAGTGAATTTCTACTTAACTACCTCCTATCAGGAGAGACCTCAGGGCTGCATCTTTTAAGCGCAGTACTGAGCTTGAAAACCGATTACAACCCCACTTACAAGTAAAACTAGCTAAAATGTGCCTGGCTGCTGTTCACTGAAAAGCTAATTCTGCATACATTTTTGGCATATATTTGCTCCTGCCGGGTCAGCTGAGCAGCGAATTTTTACTTAACTACCCCCTAATCAGGAGAGACCTCAGGGCTGCATCCTTTGAGCGCAGTACTGAGCCTGAAAACCGTTTACAACCCCACTTACAAGTAAAACTAGCTAAAATGTGCCTGGCTGCTGTTCACTGAAAAGGTCATTCTGGGTACTTTTTGGTATACATGTGCTTCTGCCGGGTCTCCTGAGCAGTGAATTTCTACTTAACTACCTCCTATCAGAAGAGACCTCATGGCTGCATCTTTTGAGCGCAGTACTGAGCCTGAAAACCGTTTCCAACCCCACTTACAAGTAAAACTAGCTAAAATGTGCCTGGCTGCTGTTCACTGAAAAGATCATTCTGGGTACATTTTTGGCATACATTTGCTTCTCCCGGGTCAGCTGAGCAGTGAATTTCTACTTAACTACCTCCTATCAGGAGAGACCTCACGGCTGCATCTTTTGAGCGCAGTACTGAGCCTGATACCCGTTTCCAACCCCACTTACAAGTAAAACTAGCTAAAATGTGCCTGGCTGCTGTTCACTGAAAAGCTCATTTTGGGTACATTTTTGGCATACATTTGCTTCTCCCGGGTCAGCTGAGCAGCGAGTTTCTACTTAACTACCTCCTATCAGGAGAGACCTCAGGGCTGCATCCTTTGTGCGCAGTACTGAGCCTGAATTAGCGTTTACAACCCCACTTACAAGTAAACTAGCTAAAACGTGCCTGGCTGCTGTTCACTGAAAAGCTCATTCTGGGTACATTTTTGGTATACATTTGCTTCTGCCGGGTCAGCTGAGCAGCGAATTTCTACTTAACTACCTCCTATCAGGAGAGACCCCAGGGCTGCATCTTTTGAGCGTAGTACTGAGCCTGAAAACCATTTACAAACCCACTTACACAAGTAAAACTATCTAAAATGTGCCTGGCTGCTGTTTACTGAAAAGCTTATTCTGCATACATTTTTGGCATATATTTGCTCCTGCCAGGTCAGCTGAGCAGCAAATTTTTACTTAACTACCCCCTAATCAGGAGAGACCTCAGGGCTGCATCCTTTGAGCACAGTACTGAGCCTGATACCCGTTTCCAACCCCACTTACAAGTAAAACTAGCTAAAATGTGCCTGGCTGCTGTTCACTGAAAAGCTCATTCTGGGTACATTTTTGGCATACATTTGCTTCTCCCGGGTCAGCTGAGCAGCGAGTTTCTACTTAACTACCTCCTATCAGGAGAGACCTCAGGGATGCATCCTTTGCGCGCAGTACTGAGCCTGAATTAGCGTTTACAACCCCACTTACAAGTAAACTAGCTAAAACGTGCCTGGCTGCTGTTCACTAAAAAGCTCATTCTGTGTACATTTTTGGCATACATTTGCTTCTCCCGGGTCAGCTGAGCAGCGAATTTCTACTTAACTACCTCCTATCAGGAGAGACCCCAGGGCTGCATCTTTTGAGCGCAGTACTGAGCCTGAAAACCATTTACAAACCCACTTACACAAGTAAAACTATCTAAAATGTGCCTGGCTGCTGTTTACTGAAAAGCTTATTCTGCATACATTTGTGGCATATATTTGCTCCTGCCGGGTCAGCTGAGCAGCAAATTTTTACTTAACTACCCCCTAATCAGGAGAGACCTCAGGGCTGCATCCTTTGAGCGCAGTACTGAGCCTGATACCCGTTTCCAACCCCACTTACAAGCAAAACTAGCTAAAATGTGCCTGGCTGCTGTTCACTGAAAAGCTCATTTTGGGTACATTTTTGGCATACATTTGCTTCTCCCGGTCAGCTGAGCAGCGAGTTTCTACTTAACTACCTCCTATCAGGAGAGACCTCAGGGCTGCATCCTTTGCGCGCAGTACTGAGCCTGAATTAGCGTTTACAACCCCACTTACAAGTAAACTAGCTAAAACGTGCCTGGCTGCTGTTCACTGAAAAGCTCATTCTGGGTACATTTTTTGTATACATTTGCTTCTGCCGGGTCAGCTGAGCAGTGAATTTCTACTTAACTACCTCCTATCAGGAGAGACCTCAGGGCTGCATCTTTTGAGCGCAGTACTGAGCCTGAAAACCGTTACAACCCCACTTACAAGTAAAACTAGCTAAAATGTGCCTGGCTGCTGTTCACTGAAAAGCTTATTCTGCATACATTTTTGGCATATATTTGCTCCTGCCGGGTCAGCTGAGCAGCAAATTTTTACTTAACTACCCCCTAATCAGGAGAGACCTCAGGGCTGCATCGTTTGAGCGCAGTACTGAGCCTGATACCCGTTTCCAACCCCACTTACAAGTAAAACTAGCTAAAATGTGCCTGGCTGCTGTTCACTGAAAAGCTCATTCTGGGTACATTTTTGGCATACATTTGCTTCTCCCGGGTCAGCTGAGCAGCGAATTTCTACTTAACTACCTCCTATCAGGAGAGACCTCAGGGCTGCATCTTTTGAGCGCAGTACTGAGCCTGAAAACCGTTTCCAACCCCACTTACAAGTAAAACTAGCTAAAATGTGCCTGGCTGCTGTTCACTGAAAAGGTCATTCTGGGTACATTTTTGGTATACATTTGCTTCTGCCGGGTCAGCTGAGCAGTGAATTTCTACTTAACTACCTCCTATCAGGAGAGACCTCAGGGCTGCATCTTTTGAGCGCAGTACTGAGCCTGAAAACCATTTACAACCCCACTTACAAGTAAAACTAGCTAAAATGTGCCTGGCTGCTGTTCACTGAAAAGCTCATTCTGCATACATTTTTGGCATATATTTGCTCCTGCCGGGTCAGCTGAGCAGCGAGTTTCTACTTAACTACTTCCTATCAGGAGAGACCTCAGGGCTGCATCCTTTGAGCGCAGTACTGAGCCTGAAAAGCGTTTACAACCCCACTTACACGTAAAACTAGCTAAAATGTGCCTGGCTGCTGTTCACTGAAAAGGTCATTCTGGGTACATTTTTGGCATATATTTGCTCCTGCCGGGTCAGCTGAGCACCAAATTTTTACTTAACTACCCCCTAATCAGGAGAGACCTCAGGGCTGCATCTTTTGAGTGCAGTACTGAGCCTGAAAAACATTTACAACCCCACTTACAAGTAAAACTAGCTAAAATGTGCCTGGCTGCTGTTCACTGAAAAGCTCATTCTGCATACATTTTTGGCATATATTTGCTCCTGCCGGGTCAGCTGAGCAGCGAGTTTCTACTTAACTACTTCCTATCAGGAGAGACCTCAGGGCTGCATCCTTTGAGCGCAGTACTGAGCCTGAAAAGCGTTTACAACCCCACTTACACGTAAAACTAGCTAAAATGTGCCTGGCTGCTGTTCACTGAAAAGGTCATTCTGGGTACATTTTTGGTATACATTTGCTTCTGCCGGGTCAGCTGAGCAGCGAGTTTCTACTTAACTACCTCCTATCAGGAGAGACCTCAGGGCTGCATTCTTTGCGCGCAGTACTGAGCCTGAATTAGCGTTTACAACCCCACTTACAAGTAAACTAGCTAAAACGTGCCTGGCTGCTGTTCACTGAAAAGCTCATTCTGGGTACATTTTTGGTATACATTTGCTTCTGCCGGGTCAGCTGAGTAGTGAATTTCTACTTAACTACCTCCTATCAGGAGAGACCTCAGGGCTGCATCTTTTGAGCGCAGTACTGAGCTTGAAAACCGTTTACAACCCCACTTACAAGTAAAACTAGCTAAAATGTGCCTGGCTGCTGTTCACTGAAAAGCTAATTCTGCATACATTTTTGGCATATATTTGCTCCTGCCGGGTCAGCTGAGCAGCGAATTTTTACTTAAGTACCCCCTAATCAGGAGAGACCTCAGGGCTGCATCCTTTGAGCGCAGTACAGAGCCTGAAAACCGTTTCCAACCCCACTTACAAGTAAAACTAGCTAAAATGTGCCTGGCTGCTGTTCACTGAAAAGATCATTCTGGGTACATTTTTGGCATACATTTGCTTCTCCCGGGTCAGCTGAGCAGTGAATTTCTACTTAACTACCTCCTATCAGGAGAGACCTCAGGGCTGCATCTTTTGAGCGCAGTACTGAGCCTGATACCCGTTTCCAACCCCACTTACAAGTAAAACTAGCTAAAATGTGCCTGGCTGCTGTTCACTGAAAAGCTCATTTTGGGTACATTTTTGGCATACATTTGCTTCTCCCGGGTCAGCTGAGCAGCGAGTTTCTACTTAACTACCTCCTATCAGGAGAGACCTCAGGGCTGCATCCTTTGCGCGCAGTACTGAGCCTGAATTAGCGTTTACAACCCCACTTACAAGTAAACTAGCTAAAACGTGCCTGGCTGCTGTTCACTGAAAAGCTCATTCTGGGTACATTTTTTGTATACATTTGCTTCTGCCGGGTCAGCTGAGCAGTGAATTTCTACTTAACTACCTCCTATCAGGAGAGACCTCAGGGCTGCATCTTTTGAGCGCAGTACTGAGCCTGAAAACCGTTACAACCCCACTTACAAGTAAAACTAGCTAAAATGTGCCTGGCTGCTGTTCACTGAAAAGCTTATTCTGCATACATTTTTGGCATATATTTGCTCCTGCCGGGTCAGCTGAGCACCAAATTTTTACTTAACTACCCCCTAATCAGGAGAGACCTCAGGGCTGCATCCTTTGAGCGCAGTACTGAGCCTGATGCCCGTTTCCAACCCCACTTACAAGTAAAACTACCTAAAATGTGCCTGGCTGCTGTTCACTGAAAAGCTCATTCTGGGTACATTTTTGGCATACATTTGCTTCTCCCGGGTCAGCTGAGCAGCGAATTTCTACTTAACTACCTCCTATCAGGAGAGACCTCAGGGCTGCATCTTTTGAGCGCAGTACTGAGCCTGAAAACCGTTTCCAACCCCACTTACAAGTAAAACTAGCTAAAATGTGCCTGGCTGCTGTTCACTGAAAAGGTCATTCTGGGTACATTTTTGGTATACATTTGCTTCTGCCGGGTCAGCTAAGCAGTGAATTTCTACTTAACTACCTCCTATCAGGAGAGACCTCAGGGCTGCTTCTTTTGAGCGCAGTACTGAGCCTGAAAACCATTTACAACCCCACTTACAAGTAAAACTAGCTAAAATGTGCCTGGCTGCTGTTCACTGAAAAGCTCATTCTGCATACATTTTTGGCATATATTTGCTCCTGCCGGGTCAGCTGAGCAGCGAGTTTCTACTTAACTACTTCCTATCAGGAGAGACCTCAGGGCTGCATCCTTTGAGCGCAGTACTGAGCCTGAAAAGCTTTTACAACCCCACTTACACGTAAAACTAGCTAAAATGTGCCTGGCTGCTGTTCACTGAAAAGGTCATTCTGGGTACATTTTTGGTATACATTTGCTTCTGCCGGGTCAGCTGAGCAGTGAATTTCTACTTAACTACCTCCTATCAGAAGAGACCTCATGGCTGCATCTTTTGAGCGCAGTACTGAGCCTGAAAACCGTTTCCAACCCCACTTACAAGTAAAACTAGCTAAAATGTGCCTGGCTGCTGTTCACTGAAAAGCTCATTCTGGGTACATTTTTGGCATACATTTGCTTCTCCCGGGTCAGCTGAGCAGCGAATTTCTACTTAACTACCTCGTATCAGGAGAGACCTCAGGGCTGCATCTTTTGAACGCAGTACTGAGCCTGAAAAACCATTTACAACCCCACTTACAAGTAAAACTAGCTAAAATGTGCCTGGCTGCTGTTCACTGAAAAGCTCATTCTGCATACATTTTTGGCATAATTTGCTCTTGCCGTGTCAGCTGAGCAGCGAGTTTCTACTTAACTACCTCCTATCAGGAGAGACCTCAGGGCTGCATCCTTTGCGCGCAGTACTGAGCCTGAATTAGCGTTTACAACCCCACTTACAAGTAAACTAGCTAAAACGTGCCTGGCTGCTGTTCACTGAAAAGCTCATTCTGGGTACATTTTTGGTATTCATTTGCTTCTGCCGGGTCAGCTGAGTAGTGAATTTCTACTTAACTACCTCCTATCAGGAGAGACCTCAGGGCTGCATCTTTTAAGCGCAGTACTGAGCTTGAAAACCGATTACAACCCCACTTACAAGTAAAACTAGCTAAAATGTGCCTGGCTGCTGTTCACTGAAAAGCTAATTCTGCATACATTTTTGGCATATATTTGCTCCTGCCGGGTCAGCTGAGCAGCGAATTTTTACTTAACTACCCCCTAATCAGGAGAGACCTCAGGGCTGCATCCTTTGAGCGCAGTACTGAGCCTGAAAACCGTTTACAACCCCACTTACAAGTAAAACTAGCTAAAATGTGCCTGGCTGCTGTTCACTGAAAAGGTCATTCTGGGTACTTTTTGGTATACATGTGCTTCTGCCGGGTCTCCTGAGCAGTGAATTTCTACTTAACTACCTCCTATCAGAAGAGACCTCATGGCTGCATCTTTTGAGCGCAGTACTGAGCCTGAAAACCGTTTCCAACCCCACTTACAAGTAAAACTAGCTAAAATGTGCCTGGCTGCTGTTCACTGAAAAGATCATTCTGGGTACATTTTTGGCATACATTTGCTTCTCCCGGGTCAGCTGAGCAGTGAATTTCTACTTAACTACCTCCTATCAGGAGAGACCTCACGGCTGCATCTTTTGAGCGCAGTACTGAGCCTGATACCCGTTTCCAACCCCACTTACAAGTAAAACTAGCTAAAATGTGCCTGGCTGCTGTTCACTGAAAAGCTCATTTTGGGTACATTTTTGGCATACATTTGCTTCTCCCGGGTCAGCTGAGCAGCGAGTTTCTACTTAACTACCTCCTATCAGGAGAGACCTCAGGGCTGCATCCTTTGTGCGCAGTACTGAGCCTGAATTAGCGTTTACAACCCCACTTACAAGTAAACTAGCTAAAACGTGCCTGGCTGCTGTTCACTGAAAAGCTCATTCTGGGTACATTTTTGGTATACATTTGCTTCTGCCGGGTCAGCTGAGCAGCGAATTTCTACTTAACTACCTCCTATCAGGAGAGACCCCAGGGCTGCATCTTTTGAGCGTAGTACTGAGCCTGAAAACCATTTACAAACCCACTTACACAAGTAAAACTATCTAAAATGTGCCTGGCTGCTGTTTACTGAAAAGCTTATTCTGCATACATTTTTGGCATATATTTGCTCCTGCCAGGTCAGCTGAGCAGCAAATTTTTACTTAACTACCCCCTAATCAGGAGAGACCTCAGGGCTGCATCCTTTGAGCACAGTACTGAGCCTGATACCCGTTTCCAACCCCACTTACAAGTAAAACTAGCTAAAATGTGCCTGGCTGCTGTTCACTGAAAAGCTCATTCTGGGTACATTTTTGGCATACATTTGCTTCTCCCGGGTCAGCTGAGCAGCGAGTTTCTACTTAACTACCTCCTATCAGGAGAGACCTCAGGGATGCATCCTTTGCGCGCAGTACTGAGCCTGAATTAGCGTTTACAACCCCACTTACAAGTAAACTAGCTAAAACGTGCCTGGCTGCTGTTCACTAAAAAGCTCATTCTGTGTACATTTTTGGCATACATTTGCTTCTCCCGGGTCAGCTGAGCAGCGAATTTCTACTTAACTACCTCCTATCAGGAGAGACCCCAGGGCTGCATCTTTTGAGCGCAGTACTGAGCCTGAAAACCATTTACAAACCCACTTACACAAGTAAAACTATCTAAAATGTGCCTGGCTGCTGTTTACTGAAAAGCTTATTCTGCATACATTTTTGGCATATATTTGCTCCTGCCGGGTCAGCTGAGCAGCAAATTTTTACTTAACTACCCCCTAATCAGGAGAGACCTCAGGGCTGCATCCTTTGAGCGCAGTACTGAGCCTGATACCCGTTTCCAACCCCACTTACAAGCAAAACTAGCTAAAATGTGCCTGGCTGCTGTTCACTGAAAAGCTCATTTTGGGTACATTTTTGGCATACATTTGCTTCTCCCGGTCAGCTGAGCAGCGAGTTTCTACTTAACTACCTCCTATCAGGAGAGACCTCAGGGCTGCATCCTTTGCGCGCAGTACTGAGCCTGAATTAGCGTTTACAACCCCACTTACAAGTAAACTAGCTAAAACGTGCCTGGCTGCTGTTCACTGAAAAGCTCATTCTGGGTACATTTTTTGTATACATTTGCTTCTGCCGGGTCAGCTGAGCAGTGAATTTCTACTTAACTACCTCCTATCAGGAGAGACCTCAGGGCTGCATCTTTTGAGCGCAGTACTGAGCCTGAAAACCGTTACAACCCCACTTACAAGTAAAACTAGCTAAAATGTGCCTGGCTGCTGTTCACTGAAAAGCTTATTCTGCATACATTTTTGGCATATATTTGCTCCTGCCGGGTCAGCTGAGCAGCAAATTTTTACTTAACTACCCCCTAATCAGGAGAGACCTCAGGGCTGCATCGTTTGAGCGCAGTACTGAGCCTGATACCCGTTTCCAACCCCACTTACAAGTAAAACTAGCTAAAATGTGCCTGGCTGCTGTTCACTGAAAAGCTCATTCTGGGTACATTTTTGGCATACATTTGCTTCTCCCGGGTCAGCTGAGCAGCGAATTTCTACTTAACTACCTCCTATCAGGAGAGACCTCAGGGCTGCATCTTTTGAGCGCAGTACTGAGCCTGAAAACCGTTTCCAACCCCACTTACAAGTAAAACTAGCTAAAATGTGCCTGGCTGCTGTGCACTGAAAAGGTCATTCTGGGTACATTTTTGGTATACATTTGCTTCTGCCGGGTCAGCTGAGCAGTGAATTTCTACTTAACTACCTCCTATCAGGAGAGACCTCAGGGCTGCATCTTTTGAGCGCAGTACTGAGCCTGAAAACCATTTACAACCCCACTTACAAGTAAAACTAGCTAAAATGTGCCTGGCTGCTGTTCACTGAAAAGCTCATTCTGCATACATTTTTGGCATATATTTGCTCCTGCCGGGTCAGCTGAGCAGCGAGTTTCTACTTAACTACTTCCTATCAGGAGAGACCTCAGGGCTGCATCCTTTGAGCGCAGTACTGAGCCTGAAAAGCGTTTACAACCCCACTTACACGTAAAACTAGCTAAAATGTGCCTGGCTGCTGTTCACTGAAAAGGTCATTCTGGGTACATTTTTGGCATATATTTGCTCCTGCCGGGTCAGCTGAGCACCAAATTTTTACTTAACTACCCCCTAATCAGGAGAGACCTCAGGGCTGCATCTTTTGAGCGCAGTACTGAGCCTGAAAAACATTTACAACCCCACTTACAAGTAAAACTAGCTAAAATGTGCCTGGCTGCTGTTCACTGAAAAGCTCATTCTGCATACATTTTTGGCATATATTTGCTCCTGCCGGGTCAGCTGAGCAGCGAGTTTCTACTTAACTACTTCCTATCAGGAGAGACCTCAGGGCTGCATCCTTTGAGCGCAGTACTGAGCCTGAAAAGCGTTTACAACCCCACTTACACGTAAAACTAGCTAAAATGTGCCTGGCTGCTGTTCACTGAAAAGGTCATTCTGGGTACATTTTTGGTATACATTTGCTTCTGCCGGGTCAGCTGAGCAGCGAGTTTCTACTTAACTACCTCCTATCAGGAGAGACCTCAGGGCTGCATTCTTTGCGCGCAGTACTGAGCCTGAATTAGCGTTTACAACCCCACTTACAAGTAAACTAGCTAAAACGTGCCTGGCTGCTGTTCACTGAAAAGCTCATTCTGGGTACATTTTTGGTATACATTTGCTTCTGCCGGGTCAGCTGAGTAGTGAATTTCTACTTAACTACCTCCTATCAGGAGAGACCTCAGGGCTGCATCTTTTGAGCGCAGTACTGAGCTTGAAAACCGTTTACAACCCCACTTACAAGTAAAACTAGCTAAAATGTGCCTGGCTGCTGTTCACTGAAAAGCTAATTCTGCATACATTTTTGGCATATAGTTGCTCCTGCCGGGTCAGCTGAGCAGCGAATTTTTACTTAAGTACCCCCTAATCAGGAGAGACCTCAGGGCTGCATCCTTTGAGCGCAGTACAGAGCCTGAAAACCGTTTCCAACCCCACTTACAAGTAAAACTAGCTAAAATGTGCCTGGCTGCTGTTCACTGAAAAGATCATTCTGGGTACATTTTTGGCATACATTTGCTTCTCCCGGGTCAGCTGAGCAGTGAATTTCTACTTAACTACCTCCTATCAGGAGAGACCTCAGGGCTGCATCTTTTGAGCGCAGTACTGAGCCTGATACCCGTTTCCAACCCCACTTACAAGTAAAACTAGCTAAAATGTGCCTGGCTGCTGTTCACTGAAAAGCTCATTTTGGGTACATTTTTGGCATACATTTGCTTCTCCCGGGTCAGCTGAGCAGCGAGTTTCTACTTAACTACCTCCTATCAGGAGAGACCTCAGGGCTGCATCCTTTGCGCGCAGTACTGAGCCTGAATTAGCGTTTACAACCCCACTTACAAGTAAACTAGCTAAAACGTGCCTGGCTGCTGTTCACTGAAAAGCTCATTCTGGGTACATTTTTTGTATACATTTGCTTCTGCCGGGTCAGCTGAGCAGTGAATTTCTACTTAACTACCTCCTATCAGGAGAGACCTCAGGGCTGCATCTTTTGAGCGCAGTACTGAGCCTGAAAACCGTTACAACCCCACTTACAAGTAAAACTAGCTAAAATGTGCCTGGCTGCTGTTCACTGAAAAGCTTATTCTGCATACATTTTTGGCATATATTTGCTCCTGCCGGGTCAGCTGAGCACCAAATTTTTACTTAACTACCCCCTAATCAGGAGAGACCTCAGGGCTGCATCCTTTGAGCGCAGTACTGAGCCTGATGCCCGTTTCCAACCCCACTTACAAGTAAAACTACCTAAAATGTGCCTGGCTGCTGTTCACTGAAAAGCTCATTCTGGGTACATTTTTGGCATACATTTGCTTCTCCCGGGTCAGATGAGCAGCGAATTTCTACTTAACTACCTCCTATCAGGAGAGACCTCAGGGCTGCATCTTTTGAGCGCAGTACTGAGCCTGAAAACCGTTTCCAACCCCACTTACAAGTAAAACTAGCTAAAATGTGCCTGGCTGCTGTTCACTGAAAAGGTCATTCTGGGTACATTTTTGGTATACATTTGCTTCTGCCGGGTCAGCTAAGCAGTGAATTTCTACTTAACTACCTCCTATCAGGAGAGACCTCAGGGCTGCATCTTTTGAGCGCAGTACTGAGCCTGAAAACCATTTACAACCCCACTTACAAGTAAAACTAGCTAAAATGTGCCTGGCTGCTGTTCACTGAAAAGCTCATTCTGCATACATTTTTGGCATATATTTGCTCCTGCCGGGTCAGCTGAGCAGCGAGTTTCTACTTAACTACTTCCTATCAGGAGAGACCTCAGGGCTGCATCCTTTGAGCGCAGTACTGAGCCTGAAAAGCTTTTACAACCCCACTTACACGTAAAACTAGCTAAAATGTGCCTGGCTGCTGTTCACTGAAAAGGTCATTCTGGGTACATTTTTGGTATACATTTGCTTCTGCCGGGTCAGCTGAGCAGTGAATTTCTACTTAACTACCTCCTATCAGAAGAGACCTCATGGCTGCATCTTTTGAGCGCAGTACTGAGCCTGAAAACCGTTTCCAACCCCACTTACAAGTAAAACTAGCTAAAATGTGCCTGGCTGCTGTTCACTGAAAAGCTCATTCTGGGTACATTTTTGGCATACATTTGCTTCTCCCGGGTCAGCTGAGCAGCGAATTTCTACTTAACTACCTCCTATCAGGAGAGACCTCAGGGCTGCATCTTTTGAACGCAGTACTGAGCCTGAAAAACCATTTACAACCCCACTTACAAGTAAAACTAGCTAAAATGTGCCTGGCTGCTGTTCACTGAAAAGCTCATTCTGCATACATTTTTGGCATAATTTGCTCTTGCCGTGTCAGCTGAGCAGCGAGTTTCTACTTAACTACCTCCTATCAGGAGAGACCTCAGGGCTGCATCCTTTGCGCGCAGTACTGAGCCTGAATTAGCGTTTACAACCCCACTTACAAGTAAACTAGCTAAAACGTGCCTGGCTGCTGTTCACTGAAAAGCTCATTCTGGGTACATTTTTGGTATACATTTGCTTCTGCCGGGTCAGCTGAGTAGTGAATTTCTACTTAACTACCTCCTATCAGGAGAGACCTCAGGGCTGCATCTTTTGAGCGCAGTACTGAGCTTGAAAACCGATTACAACCCCACTTACAAGTAAAACTAGCTAAAATGTGCCTGGCTGCTGTTCACTGAAAAGCTAATTCTGCATACATTTTTGGCATATATTTGCTCCTGCCGGGTCAGCTGAGCAGCGAATTTTTACTTAACTACCCCCTAATCAGGAGAGACCTCAGGGCTGCATCCTTTGAGCGCAGTACTGAGCCTGAAAACCGTTTACAACCCCACTTACAAGTAAAACTAGCTAAAATGTGCCTGGCTGCTGTTCACTGAAAAGGTCATTCTGGGTACTTTTTGGTATACATTTGCTTCTGCCGGGTCAGCTGAGCAGTGAATTTCTACTTAACTACCTCCTATCAGGAGAGAACTCAGGGCTGCGTCTTTTGAGCGCAGTACTGAGCCTGAAAACCGTTTCCAACCCCACTTACAGGTAAAACTAGCTAAAATGTGCCTGGCTTCTGTTCACTGAAAACTCATTCTGGGTACATTTTTGGTATACATGTGCTTCTGCCGGGTCTCCTGAGCAGTGAATTTCTACTTAACTACCTCCTATCAGAAGAGACCTCATGGCTGCATCTTTTGAGCGCAGTACTGAGCCTGAAAAGCGTTTACAACCCCACTTACACGTAAAACTAGCTAAAATGTGCCTGGCTGCTGTTCACTGAAAAGGTCATTCTGGGTACATTTTTGGTATACATTTGCTTCTGCCGGGTCAGCTGAGCAGCGAGTTTCTACTTAACTACCTCCTATCAGGAGAGACCTCAGGGCTGCATCCTTTGAGCGCAGTACTGAGCCTGAAAAGCGTTTACAACCCCACTTACACGTAAAACTAGCTAAAATGTGCCTGGCTGCTGTTCACTGAAAAGGTCATTCTGGGTACATTTTTGGTATACATTTGCTTCTGCCGGGTCAGCTGAGCAGCGAGTTTCTACTTAACTACCTCCTATCAGGAGAGACCTCAGGGCTGCATTCTTTGCGCGCAGTACTGAGCCTGAATTAGCGTTTACAACCCCACTTACAAGTAAACTAGCTAAAACGTGCCTGGCTGCTGTTCACTGAAAAGCTCATTCTGGGTACATTTTTGGTATACATTTGCTTCTGCCGGGTCAGCTGAGTAGTGAATTTCTACTTAACTACCTCCTATCAGGAGAGACCTCAGGGCTGCATCTTTTGAGCGCAGTACTGAGCTTGAAAACCGTTTACAACCCCACTTACAAGTAAAACTAGCTAAAATGTGCCTGGCTGCTGTTCACTGAAAAGCTAATTCTGCATACATTTTTGGCATATATTTGCTCCTGCCGGGTCAGCTGAGCAGCGAATTTTTACTTAAGTACCCCCTAATCAGGAGAGACCTCAGGGCTGCATCCTTTGAGCGCAGTACAGAGCCTGAAAACCGTTTCCAACCCCACTTACAAGTAAAACTAGCTAAAATGTGCCTGGCTGCTGTTCACTGAAAAGATCATTCTGGGTACATTTTTGGCATACATTTGCTTCTCCCGGGTCAGCTGAGCAGTGAATTTCTACTTAACTACCTCCTATCAGGAGAGACCTCAGGGCTGCATCTTTTGAGCGCAGTACTGAGCCTGATACCCGTTTCCAACCCCACTTACAAGTAAAACTAGCTAAAATGTGCCTGGCTGCTGTTCACTGAAAAGCTCATTTTGGGTACATTTTTGGCATACATTTGCTTCTCCCGGGTCAGCTGAGCAGCGAGTTTCTACTTAACTACCTCCTATCAGGAGAGACCTCAGGGCTGCATCCTTTGCGCGCAGTACTGAGCCTGAATTAGCGTTTACAACCCCACTTACAAGTAAACTAGCTAAAACGTGCCTGGCTGCTGTTCACTGAAAAGCTCATTCTGGGTACATTTTTTGTATACATTTGCTTCTGCCGGGTCAGCTGAGCAGTGAATTTCTACTTAACTACCTCCTATCAGGAGAGACCTCAGGGCTGCATCTTTTGAGCGCAGTACTGAGCCTGAAAACCGTTACAACCCCACTTACAAGTAAAACTAGCTAAAATGTGCCTGGCTGCTGTTCACTGAAAAGCTTATTCTGCATACATTTTTGGCATATATTTGCTCCTGCCGGGTCAGCTGAGCACCAAATTTTTACTTAACTACCCCCTAATCAGGAGAGACCTCAGGGCTGCATCCTTTGAGCGCAGTACTGAGCCTGATACCCGTTTCCAACCCCACTTACAAGTAAAACTACCTAAAATGTGCCTGGCTGCTGTTCACTGAAAAGCTCATTCTGGGTACATTTTTGGCATACATTTGCTTCTCCCGGGTCAGCTGAGCAGCGAATTTCTACTTAACTACCTCCTATCAGGAGAGACCTCACGGCTGCATCTTTTGAGCGCAGTACTGAGCCTGAAAACCATTTACAACCCCACTTACAAGTAAAACTAGCTAAAATGTGCCTGGCTGCTGTTCACTGAAAAGCTCATTCTGCATACATTTTTGGCATATATTTGCTCCTGCCGGGTCAGCTGAGCAGCGAGTTTCTACTTAACTACTTCCTATCAGGAGAGACCTCAGGGCTGCATCCTTTGAGCGCAGTACTGAGCCTGAAAAGCTTTTACAACCCCACTTACACGTAAAACTAGCTAAAATGTGCCTGGCTGCTGTTCACTGAAAAGGTCATTCTGGGTACATTTTTGGTATACATTTGCTTCTGCCGGGTCAGCTGAGCAGTGAATTTCTACTTAACTACCTCCTATCAGAAGAGACCTCATGGCTGCATCTTTTGAGCGCAGTACTGAGCCTGAAAACCGTTTCCAACCCCACTTACAAGTAAAACTACCTAAAATGTGCCTGGCTGCTGTTCACTGAAAAGCTCATTCTGGGTACATTTTTGGCATACATTTGCTTCTCCCGGGTCAGCTGAGCAGCGAATTTCTACTTAACTACCTCCTATCAGGAGAGACCTCAGGGCTGCATCTTTTGAGCGCAGTACTGAGCCTGAAAACCGTTTCCAACCCCACTTACAAGTAAAACTAGCTAAAATGTGCCTGGCTGCTGTTCACTGAAAAGGTCATTCTGGGTACATTTTTGGTATACATTTGCTTCTGCCGGGTCAGCTGAGCAGTGAATTTCTACTTAACTACCTCCTATCAGGAGAGACCTCAGGGCTGCATCTTTTGAGCGCAGTACTGAGCCTGAAAACCATTTACAACCCCACTTACAAGTAAAACTAGCTAAAATGTGCCTGGCTGCTGTTCACTGAAAAGCTCATTCTGCATACATTTTTGGCATATATTTGCTCCTGCCGGGTCAGCTGAGCAGCGAGTTTCTACTTAACTACTTCCTATCAGGAGAGACCTCAGGGCTGCATCCTTTGAGCGCAGTACTGAGCCTGAAAAGCTTTTACAACCCCACTTACACGTAAAACTAGCTAAAATGTGCCTGGCTGCTGTTCACTGAAAAGGTCATTCTGGGTACATTTTTGGTATACATTTGCTTCTGCCGGGTCAGCTGAGCAGTGAATTTCTACTTAACTACCTCCTATCAGAAGAGACCTCATGGCTGCATCTTTTGAGCGCAGTACTGAGCCTGAAAACCGTTTCCAACCCCACTTACAAGTAAAACTAGCTAAAATGTGCCTGGCTGCTGTTCACTGAAAAGCTCATTCTGGGTACATTTTTGGCATACATTTGCTTCTCCCGGGTCAGCTGAGCAGCGAATTTCTACTTAACTACCTCCTATCAGGAGAGACCTCAGGGCTGCATCTTTTGAACGCAGTACTGAGCCTGAAAAACCATTTACAACCCCACTTACAAGTAAAACTAGCTAAAATGTGCCTGGCTGCTGTTCACTGAAAAGCTCATTCTGCATACATTTTTGGCATAATTTGCTCTTGCCGTGTCAGCTGAGCAGCGAGTTTCTACTTAACTACCTCCTATCAGGAGAGACCTCAGGGCTGCATCCTTTGCGCGCAGTACTGAGCCTGAATTAGCGTTTACAACCCCACTTACAAGTAAACTAGCTAAAACGTGCCTGGCTGCTGTTCACTGAAAAGCTCATTCTGGGTACATTTTTGGTATACATTTGCTTCTGCCGGGTCAGCTGAGTAGTGAATTTCTACTTAACTACCTCCTATCAGGAGAGACCTCAGGGCTGCATCTTTTGAGCGCAGTACTGAGCTTGAAAACCGATTACAACCCCACTTACAAGTAAAACTAGCTAAAATGTGCCTGGCTGCTGTTCACTGAAAAGCTAATTCTGCATACATTTTTGGCATATATTTGCTCCTGCCGGGTCAGCTGAGCAGCGAATTTTTACTTAACTACCCCCTAATCAGGAGAGACCTCAGGGCTGCATCCTTTGAGCGCAGTACTGAGCCTGAAAACCGTTTACAACCCCACTTACAAGTAAAACTAGCTAAAATGTGCCTGGCTGCTGTTCACTGAAAAGGTCATTCTGGGTACTTTTTGGTATACATTTGCTTCTGCCGGGTCAGCTGAGCAGTGAATTTCTACTTAACTACCTCCTATCAGGAGAGAACTCAGGGCTGCGTCTTTTGAGCGCAGTACTGAGCCTGAAAACCGTTTCCAACCCCACTTACAGGTAAAACTAGCTAAAATGTGCCTGGCTTCTGTTCACTGAAAAGCTCATTCTGGGTACATTTTTGGTATATATGTGCTTCTGCCGGGTCTCCTGAGCAGTGAATTTCTACTTAACTACCTCCTATCAGAAGAGACCTCATGGCTGCATCTTTTGAGCGCAGTACTGAGCCTGAAAACCGTTTCCAACCCCACTTACAAGTAAAACTAGCTAAAATGTGCCTGGCTGCTGTTCACTGAAAAGATCATTCTGGGTACATTTTTGGCATACATTTGCTTCTCCCGGGTCAGCTGAGCAGTGAATTTCTACTTAACTACCTCCTATCAGGAGAGACCTCACGGCTGCATCTTTTGAGCGCAGTACTGAGCCTGATACCCGTTTCCAACCCCACTTACAAGTAAAACTAGCTAAAATGTGCCTGGCTGCTGTTCACTGAAAAGCTCATTTTGGGTACATTTTTGGCATACATTTGCTTCTCCCGAGTCAGCTGAGCAGCGAGTTTCTACTTAACTACCTCCTATCAGGAGAGACCTCAAGGCTGCATCCTTTGTGCGCAGTACTGAGCCTGAATTAGCGTTTACAACCCCACTTACAAGTAAACTAGCTAAAACGTGCCTGGCTGCTGTTCACTGAAAAGCTCATTCTGGGTACATTTTTGGTATACATTTGCTTCTGCCGGGTCAGCTGAGCAGCGAATTTCTACTTAACTACCTCCTATCAGGAGAGACCCCAGGGCTGCATCTTTTGAGCGTAGTACTGAGCCTGAAAACCATTTACAAACCCACTTACACAAGTAAAACTATCTAAAATGTGCCTGGCTGCTGTTTACTGAAAAGCTTATTCTGCATACATTTTTGGCATATATTTGCTCCTGCCAGGTCAGCTGAGCAGCAAATTTTTACTTAACTACCCCCTAATCAGGAGAGACCTCAGGGCTGCATCCTTTGAGCACAGTACTGAGCCTGATACCCGTTTCCAACCCCACTTACAAGTAAAACTAGCTAAAATGTGCCTGGCTGCTGTTCACTGAAAAGCTCATTCTGGGTACATTTTTGGCATACATTTGCTTCTCCCGGGTCAGCTGAGCAGCGAGTTTCTACTTAACTACCTCCTATCAGGAGAGACCTCAGGGATGCATCCTTTGCGCGCAGTACTGAGCCTGAATTAGCGTTTACAACCCCACTTACAAGTAAACTAGCTAAAACGTGCCTGGCTGCTGTTCACTGAAAAGCTCATTCTGGGTACATTTTTTGTATACATTTGCTTCTGCCGGGTCAGCTGAGCAGTGAATTTCTACATAACTACCTCCTATCAGGAGAGACCTCAGGGCTGCATCTTTTGAGCGCAGTACTGAGCCTGAAAACCGTTACAACCCCACTTACGAGTAAAACTAGCTAAAATGTGCCTGGCTGCTGTTCACTGAAAAGCTTATTCTGCATACATTTTTGGCATATATTTGCTCCTGCCGGGTCAGCTGAGCAGCAAATTTTTACTTAACTACCCTCTAATCAGGAGAGACCTCAGGGCTGCATCCTTTGAGCGCAGTACTGAGCCTGATACCCGTTTCCAACCCCACTTACAAGTAAAACTAGCTAAAATGTGCCTGGCTGCTGTTCACTGAAAAGCTCATTCTGGGTACATTTTTGGCATACATTTGCTTCTCCCGGGTCAGCTGAGCAGCGAATTTCTACTTAACTACCTCCTATCAGGAGAGACCTCAGGGCTGCATCTTTTGAGCGCAGTACTGAGCCTGATACCCGTTTCCAACCCCACTTACAAGTAAAACTAGCTAAAATGTGCCTGGCTGCTGTTCACTGAAAAGCTCATTCTGGGTACATTTTTGGCATGCATTTGCTTCTCCCGGGTCAGCTGAGCAGCGAATTTCTACTTAACTACCTCCTATCAGGAGAGACCTCAGGGCTGCATCTTTTGAGCGCAGTACTGAGCCTGAAAACCGTTTACAACCCCACTTACAAGTAAAACTAGCTAAAATGTGCCTGGCTGCTGGTCACTGAAAAGCTCATTCTGCATACATTTTTGGCATATATTTGCTCCTGCCGGGTCAGCTGAGCAGCAAATTTCTACTTAACTACCCCCTAATCAGGAGAGACCTCAGGCTGCATCCTTTGAGCGCAGTACTGAGCCTGAAAAGCGTTTACAACCCCACTTACAAGTAAAACTAGCTAAAATGTGCCTGGCTGCTGTTCACTGAAAAGAACATTCTGGGTACTTTTTGGTATACATTTGCTTCTGCCGGGTCAGCTGAGCAGTGAATTTCTACTTAACTACCTCCTATCAGGAGAGAACTCACGGCTGCATCTTTTGTGCGCAGTACTGAGCCTGATACCCGTTTCCAACCCCACTTACAAGTAAAACTAGCTAAAATGTGCCTGGCTGCTGTTCACTGAAAAGCTCATTCTGGGTACATTTTTGGCATACATTTGCTTCTCCCGGGTCAGCTGAGCAGCGAATTTCTACTTAACTACCTCCTATCAGGAGAGACCTCAGGGCTGCATCTTTTGAGCGCAGTACTGAGCCTGAAAACCGTTTACAGCCCCACTTACAAGTAAAACTAGCTAAAATGTGCCTGGCTGCTGGTCACTGAAATGCTCATTCTGGGTACATTTTTGGTATACATTTGCTTCTGCCGGGTCAGCTGAGCAGTGAATTTCTACTTAACTACCTCCTATCAGGAGAGACCTCAGGGCTGCATCTTTTCAGCGCAGTACTGAGCCTGAAAAGTGTTTACAACCCCACTTACAAGTAAAACTAGCTAAAATGTGCCTGGCTGCTGGTCACTGAAATGCTCATTCTGGGTACATTTTTGGTATACATTTGCTTCTGCCGGGTCAGCTGAGCAGTGAATTTCTACTTAACTACCTCCTATCAGGAGAGACCTCAGGGCTGCATCTTTTCAGCGCAGTACTGAGCCTGAAAAGTGTTTACAACCCCACTTACAAGTAAAACTAGCTAAAATGTGCCTGGCTGCTGTTCACTGAAAAGCTCATTCTGGGTACATTTTTGGTATACATTTTCTTCTGCCGGGTCAGCTGAGAGGTAAATTTCTACTTAACTACCTCCTATCAGGAGAGACCTCAGGGCTGCATCTTTTGAGCGCAGTACTGAGCCTGATACCCGTTTCCAACCCCACTTACAAGTAAAACTAGCTAAAATGTGCCTGGCTGCTGTTCACTGAAAAGCTCATTCTGGGTACATTTTTGGCATACATTTGCTTCTCCCGGGTCAGCTGAGCAGCGAATTTCTACTTAACTACCTCCTTTCAGGAGAGACCTCAGGGCTGCATCTTTTGAGCGCAGTATTGAGCCTGAAAACCGTTTACAACCCCACTTACAAGTAAAACTAGCTAAAATGTGCCTGGCTGCTGTTCACTGAAAAGGACATTCTGGGTACTTTTTGGTATACATTTGCTTCTGCCGGGTCAGCTGAGCAGTGAATTTCTACTTAACTACCTCCTATCAGGAGAGAACTCAGGGCTGCATCTTTTGTGCGCAGTACTGAGCCTGATACCCGTTTCCAACCCCACTTACAAGTAAAACTAGCTAAAATGTGCCTGGCTGCTGTTCACTGAAAAGCTCATTCTGGGTACATTTTTGGCATACATTTGCTTCTCCCGGGTCAGCTGAGCAGCGAATTTCTACTTAACTACCTCCTATCAGGAGAGACCTCAGGGCTGCATCTTTTGAGCGCAGTACTGAGCCTGAAAACCGTTTACAGCCCCACTTACAAGTAAAACTAGCTAAAATGTGCCTGGCTGCTGGTCACTGAAATGCTCATTCTGGGTACATTTTTGGTATACATTTGCTTCTGCCGGGTCAGCTGAGCAGTGAATTTCTACTTAACTACCTCCTATCAGGAGAGACCTCAGGGCTGCATCTTTTCAGTGCAGTACTGAGCCTGAAAAGTGTTTACAACCCCACTTACAAGTAAAACTAGCTAAAATGTGCCTGGCTGCTGGTCACTGAAATGCTCATTCTGGGTACATTTTTGGTATACATTTGCTTCTGCTGGGTCAGCTGAGCAGTGAATTTCTACTTAACTACCTCCTATCAGGAGAGACCTCAGGGCTGCATCTTTTCAGCGCAGTACTGAGCCTGAAAAGTGTTTACAACCCCACTTACAAGTAAAACTAGCTAAAATGTGCCTGGCTGCTGTTCACTGAAAAGCTCATTCTGGGTACATTTGTGGTATACATTTTCTTCTGCCGGGTCAGCTGAGAGGTAAATTTCTACTTAACTACCTCCTATCAGGAGAGACCTCAGGGCTGCATCTTTTGAGCGCAGTACTGAGCCTGATACCCGTTTCCAACCCCACTTACAAGTAAAACTAGCTAAAATGTGCCTGGCTGCTGTTCACTGAAAAGCTCATTCTGGGTACATTTTTGGCATACATTTGCTTCTCCCGGGTCAGCTGAGCAGCGAATTTCTACTTAACTACCTCCTTTCAGGAGAGACCTCAGGGCTGCATCTTTTGAGCGCAGTATTGAGCCTGAAAACCGTTTACAACCCCACTTACAAGTAAAACTAGTTAAAATGTGCCTGGCTGCTGTTCACTGAAAAGCTAATTCTGCATACATTTTTGGCATACATTTGTTTCTGCCGGGTCAGCTGAGCAGTGAATTTCTACTTAACTACCTCCTTTCAGGAGAGACTTCAGGGCTGCATCTTTTGAGCGCAGTACTGAGCCTGAAAACCGTTTACAACCCCACTTACAAGTAAAACTAGCTAAAATGTGCCTGGCTGCTGTTCACTGAAAAGCTCATTCTGGGTACATTTTTGGCAGACATTTGCTCCTGCCGGGTCAGCTGAGCAGCGAATTTCTACTTAACTACCTCCTATCAGGAGAGACCTCAGGGCTGCATCTTTAGAGCGCAGTACTGAGCCTGAAAACCATTTACAACCCCACTTACAAGTAAAACTGGCTAAAATGTGCCTGGCTGCTGTTCACTAAAAAGCTCATTCTGTGTACATTTTTGGCATACATTTGCTTCTCCCGGGTCAGCTGAGCAGCGAATTTCTACTTAACTACCTCCTATCAGGAGAGACCCCAGGGCTGCATCTTTTGAGCGCAGTACTGAGCCTGAAAACCATTTACAAACCCACTTACACAAGTAAAACTATCTAAAATGTGCCTGGCTGCTGTTTACTGAAAAGCTTATTCTGCATACATTTTTGGCATATATTTGCTCCTGCCGGGTCAGCTGAGCAGCAAATTTTTACTTAACTACCCCCTAATCAGGAGAGACCTCAGGGCTGCATCCTTTGAGCGCAGTACTAAGCCTGATACCCGTTTCCAACCCCACTTACAAGTAAAACTAGCTAAAATGTGCCTGGCTGCTGTTCACTGAAAAGCTCATTTTGGGTACATTTTTGGCATACATTTGCTTCTCCCGGGTCAGCTGAGCAGCGAGTTTCTACTTAACTACCTCCTATCAGGAGAGACCTCAGGGCTGCATCCTTTGCGCGCAGTACTGAGCCTGAATTAGCGTTTACAACCCCACTTACAAGTAAACTAGCTAAGACGTGCCTGGCTGCTGTTCACTGAAAAGCTCATTCTGGGTACATTTTTTGTATACATTTGCTTCTGCCGGGTCAGCTGAGCAGTGAATTTCTACTTAACTACCTCCTATCAGGAGAGACCTCAGGGCTGCATCTTTTGAGCGCAGTACTGAGCCTGAAAACTGTTACAACCCCACTTACAAGTAAAACTAGCTAAAATGTGCCTGGCTGCTGTTCACTGAAAAGCTTACTCTGCATACATTTTTGGCATATATTTGCTCCTGCCGGGTCAGCTGAGCAGCAAATTTTTACTTAACTACCCCCTAATAAGGAGAGACCTCAGGGCTGCATTCTTTGAGCGCAGTACTGAGCCTGATACCCGTTTCCAACCCCACTTACAAGTAAAACTAGCTAAAATGTGCCTGGCTGCTGTTCACTGAAAAGCTCATTCTGGGTACATTTTTGGCATACATTTGCTTCTCCCGGGTCAGCTGAGCAGCGAATTTCTACTTAACTACCTCCTATCAGGAGAGACCTCAGGGCTGCATCTTTTAAGCGCAGTACTGAGCCTGAAAACCGTTTCCAACCCCACTTACAAGTAAAACTAGCTAAAATGTGCCTGGCTGCTGTTCACTGAAAAGGTCATTCTGGGTACATTTTTGGTATACATTTGCTTCTGCCGGGTCAGCTGAGCAGTGAATTTCTACTTAACTACCTCCTATCAGGAGAGACCTCAGGGCTGCATCTTTTGAGCGCAGTACTGAGCCTGAAAACCATTTACAACCCCACTTACAAGTAAAACTAGCTAAAATGTGCCTGGCTGCTGTTCACTGAAAAGCTCATTCTGCATACATTTTTGGCATATATTTGCTCCTGCCGGGTCAGCTGAGCAGCGAGTTTCTACTTAACTACTTCCTATCAGGAGAGACCTCAGGGCTGCATCTTTTAAGCGCAGTACTGAGCCTGAAAACCATTTACAAACCCACTTACACAAGTAAAACCATCTAAAATGTGCCTGGCTGCTGTTTACTGAAAAGCTTATTCTGCATACATTTTTGGCATATATTTGCTCCTGCCGGGTCAGCTGAGCAGCAAATTTTTACTTAACTACCCCCTAATCAGGAGAGACCTCAGGGCTGCATCCTTTGAGCGCAGTACTGAGCCTGATACCCGTTTCCAACCCCACTTACAAGTAAAACTAGCTAAAATGTGCCTGGCTGCTGTTCACTGAGAAGCTCATTTTGGGTACATTTTTGGCATACATTTGCTTCTCCCGGGTCAGCTGAGCAGCGAGTTTCTGTTTAACTACCTCCTATCAGGAGAGACCTCAGGGCTGCATCCTTTGCGCGCAGTACTGAGCCTGAATTAGCGTTTACAACCCCACTTACAAGTAAACTAGCTAAAACGTGCCTGGCTGCTGTTCACTGAAAAGCTCATTCTGGGTACATTTTTTGTATACATCTGCCGGGTCAGCTGAGCAGTGAATTTCTACTTAACTACCTCCTATCAGGAGAGACCTCAGGGCTGCATCTTTTGAGCGCAGTACTGAGCCTGAAAACCGTTACAACCCAACTTACAAGTAAAACTAGCTAAAATGTGCCTGGCTGCTGTTCACTGAAAAGCTTATTCTGCATACATTTTTGGCATATATTTGCTCCTGCCGGGTCAGCTGAGCAGCAAATTTTTACTTAACTACCCCCTAATCAGGAGAGACCTCAGGGCTGCATCCTTTGAGCGCAGTACTGAGCCTGATACCCGTTTCCAACCCCACTTACAAGTAAAACTAGCTAAAATGTGCCTGGCTGCTGTTCACTGAAAAGCTCATTCTGGGTACATTTTTGGCATACATTTGCTTCTCCCGGGTCAGCTGAGCAGCAAATTTCTACTTAACTACCTCCTATCAGGAGAGACCTCAGGGCTGCATCTTTTGAGCGCAGTACTGAGCCTGAAAACCGTTTCCAACCCCACTTACAAGTAAAACTAGCTAAAATGTGCCTGGCTGCTGTTCACTGAAAAGGTCATTCTGGGTACATTTTTGGTATACATTTGCTTCTGCCGGGTCAGCTGAGCAGTGAATTTCTACTTAACTACCTCCTATCAGGAGAGACCTCAGGGCTGCATCTTTTGAGCGCAGTACTGAGCCTGAAAACAATTTACAACCCCACTTACAAGTAAAACTAGCTAAAATGTGCCTGGCTGCTGTTCACTGAAAAGCTCATTCTGCATACATTTTTGGCATATATTTGCTCCTGCCGGGTCAGCTGAGCAGCGAGTTTCTACTTAACTACTTCCTATCAGGAGAGACCTCAGGGCTGCATCCTTTGAGCGCAGTACTGAGCCTGAAAAGCGTTTACAACCCCACTTACACGTAAAACTAGCTAAAATGTGCCTGGCTGCTGTTCACTGAAAAGGTCATTCTGGGTACATTTTCGGTATACATTTGCTTCTGCCGGGTCAGCTGAGCAGTGAATTTCTACTTAACTACCTCCTATCAGAAGAGACCTCATGGCTGCATCTTTTGAGCGCAGTACTGAGCCTGAAAACCGTTTCCAACCCCACTTACAAGTAAAACTAGCTAAAATGTGCCTGGCTGCTGTTCACTGAAAAGCTCATTCTGCATACATTTTTGGCATATATTTGCTCCTGCCGGGTCAGCTGAGCAGCGAGTTTCTACTTAACTACTTCCTATCAGGAGAGACCTCAGGGCTGCATCCTTTGAGCGCAGTACTGAGCCTGAAAAGCGTTTACAACCCCACTTACACGTAAAACTAGCTAAAATGTGCCTGGCTGCTGTTCACTGAAAAGGTCATTCTGGGTACATTTTCGGTATACATTTGCTTCTGCCGGGTCAGCTGAGCAGTGAATTTCTACTTAACTACCTCCTATCAGAAGAGACCTCATGGCTGCATCTTTTGAGCGCAGTACTGAGCCTGAAAACCGTTTCCAACCCCACTTACAAGTAAAACTAGCTAAAATGTGCCTGGCTGCTGTTCACTGAAAAGCTCATTCTGGGTACATTTTTGGCATACATTTGCTTCTCCCGGGTCAGCTGAGCAGCGAATTTCTACTTAACTACCTCCTATCAGGAGAGACCTCAGGGCTGCATCTTTTGAACGCAGTACTGAGCCTGAAAACCATTTACAACCCCACTTACAAGTAAAACTAGCTAACATGTGCCTGGCTGCTGTTCACTGAAAAGCTCATTCTGCATACATTTTTGGCATATTTTGCTCTTGCCGTGTCAGCTGAGCAGCGAGTTTCTACTTAACTACCTCCTATCAGGAGAGACCTCAGGGCTGCATCCTTTGCGTGCAGTACTGAGCCTGAATTAGCGTTTACAACCCCACTTACAAGTAAACTAGCTAAAACGTGCCTGGCTGCTGTTCACTGAAAAGCTCATTCTGGGTACATTTTTGGTATACATTTGTTTCTGCCGGGTCAGCTTAGTAGTGAATTTCTACTTAACTACCTCCTATCAGGAGAGACCTCAGGGCTGCATCTTTTGAGCGCAGTACTGAGCTTGAAAACCGTTTACAACCCCACTTACAAGTAAAACTAGCTAAAATGTGCCTGGCTGCTGTTCACTGAAAAGCTAATTCTGCATACATTTTTGGCATATATTTGCTCCTGCCGGGTCAGCTGAGCAGCAAATTTTTACTTAACTACCCCCTAATCAGGAGAGACCTCAGGGCTGCATCCTTTGAGCGCAGTACTGAGCCTGAAAACCGTTTACAACCCCACTTACAAGTAAAACTAGCTAAAATGTGCCTGGCTGCTGTTCACTGAAAAGGTCATTCTGGGTACTTTTTGGTATACATTTGCTTCTGCCGGGTCAGCTGAGCAGTGAATTTCTACTTAACTACCTCCTATCAGGAGAGAACTCAGGGCTGCGTCTTTTGAGCGCAGTACTGAGCCTGAAAACCGTTTCCAACCCCACTTACAGGTAAAACTAGCTAAAATGTGCCTGGCTGCTGTTCACTGAAAAGCTCATTCTGGGTACATTTTTGGTATACATGTGCTTCTGCCGGGTCTCCTGAGCAGTGAATTTCTACTTAACTACCTCCTATCAGAAGAGACTTCATGGCTGCATCTTTTGAGCGCAGTACTGAGCCTGAAAACCGTTTCCAACCCCACTTACAAGTAAAACTAGCTAAAATGTGCCTGGCTGCTGTTCACTGAAAAGATCATTCTGGGTACATTTTTGGCATACATTTGCTTCTCCCGGGTCAGCCGAGCAGTGAATTTCTACTTAACTACCTCCTATCAGGAGAGACCTCAGGGCTGCATCTTTTGAGCGCAGTACTGAGCCTGATACCCGTTTCCAACCCCACTTACAAGTAAAACTAGCTAAAATGTGCCTGGCTGCTGTTCACTGAAAAGCTCATTTTGGGTACATTTTTGGCATACATTTGCTTCTCCCGGGTCAGCTGAGCAGCGAGTTTCTACTTAACTACCTCCTATCAGGAGAGACCTCAGGGCTGCATCCTTTGCGCGCAGTACTGAGCCTGAATTAGCGTTTACAACCCCACTTACAAGTAAACTAGCTAAAACGTGCCTGGCTGCTGTTCACTGAAAAGCTCATTCTGGGTACATTTTTGGCATACATTTGCTTCTCCCGGGTCAGCTGAGCAGCGAATTTCTACTTAACTACCTCCTATCAGGAGAGACCTCAGGGCTGCATCTTTTGAGCGCAGTACTGAGCCTGAAAACCGTTTCCAACCCCACTTACAAGTAAAACTAGCTAAAATGTGCCTGGCTGCTGTTCACTGAAAAGGTCATTCTGGGTACATTTTTGGTATACATTTGCTTCTGCCGGGTCAGCTGAGCAGTGAATTTCTACTTAACTACCTCCTATCAGGAGAGACCTCAGGGCTGCATCTTTTGAGCGCAGTACTGAGCCTGAAAACCATTTACAACCCCACTTACAAGTAAAACTAGCTCAAATGTGCCTGGCTGCTGTTCACTGAAAAGCTCATTCTGCATACATTTTTGGCATATATTTGCTCCTGCCGGGTCAGCTGAGCAGCGAGTTTCTACTTAACTACTTCCTATCAGGAGAGACCTCAGGGCTGCATCCTTTGAGCGCAGTACTGAGCCTGAAAAGCTTTTACAACCCCACTTACACGTAAAACTAGCTAAAATGTGCCTGGCTGCTGTTCACTGAAAAGGTCATTCTGGGTACATTTTTGGTATACATTTGCTTCTGCCGGGTCAGCTGAGCAGTGAATTTCTACTTAACTACCTCCTATCAGAAGAGACCTCATGGCTGCATCTTTTGAGCGCAGTACTGAGCCTGAAAACCGTTTCCAACCCCACTTACAAGTAAAACTAGCTAAAATGTGCCTGGCTGCTGTTCACTGAAAAGCTCATTCTGGGTACATTTTTGGCATACATTTGCTTCTCCCGGGTCAGCTGAGCAGCGAATTTCTACTTAACTACCTCCTATCAGGAGAGACCTCAGGGCTGCATCTTTTGAACGCAGTACTGAGCCTGAAAAACCATTTACAACCCCACTTACAAGTAAAACTAGCTAAAATGTGCCTGGCTGCTGTTCACTGAAAAGCTCATTCTGCATACATTTTTGGCATAATTTGCTCTTGCCGTGTCAGCTGAGCAGCGAGTTTCTACTTAACTACCTCCTATCAGGAGAGACCTCAGGGCTGCATCCTTTGCGCGCAGTACTGAGCCTGAATTAGCGTTTACAACCCCACTTACAAGTAAACTAGCTAAAACGTGCCTGGCTGCTGTTCACTGAAAAGCTCATTCTGGGTACATTTTTGGTATACATTTGCTTCTGCCGGGTCAGCTGAGTAGTGAATTTCTACTTAACTACCTCCTATCAGGAGAGACCTCAGGGCTGCATCTTTTGAGCGCAGTACTGAGCTTGAAAACCGATTACAACCCCACTTACAAGTAAAACTAGCTAAAATGTGCCTGGCTGCTGTTCACTGAAAAGCTAATTCTGCATACATTTTTGGCATATATTTGCTCCTGCCGGGTCAGCTGAGCAGCGAATTTTTACTTAACTACCCCCTAATCAGGAGAGACCTCAGGGCTGCATCCTTTGAGCGCAGTACTGAGCCTGAAAACCGTTTACAACCCCACTTACAAGTAAAACTAGCTAAAATGTGCCTGGCTGCTGTTCACTGAAAAGGTCATTCTGGGTACTTTTTGGTATACATTTGCTTCTGCCGGGTCAGCTGAGCAGTGAATTTCTACTTAACTACCTCCTATCAGGAGAGAACTCAGGGCTGCGTCTTTTGAGCGCAGTACTGAGCCTGAAAACCGTTTCCAACCCCACTTACAGGTAAAACTAGCTAAAATGTGCCTGGCTTCTGTTCACTGAAAAGCTCATTCTGGGTACATTTTTGGTATACATGTGCTTCTGCCGGGTCTCCTGAGCAGTGAATTTCTACTTAACTACCTCCTATCAGAAGAGACCTCATGGCTGCATCTTTTGAGCGCAGTACTGAGCCTGAAAACCGTTTCCAACCCCACTTACAAGTAAAACTAGCTAAAATGTGCCTGGCTGCTGTTCACTGAAAAGATCATTCTGGGTACATTTTTGGCATACATTTGCTTCTCCCGGGTCAGCTGAGCAGTGAATTTCTACTTAACTACCTCCTATCAGGAGAGACCTCACGGCTGCATCTTTTGAGCGCAGTACTGAGCCTGATACCCGTTTCCAACCCCACTTACAAGTAAAACTAGCTAAAATGTGCCTGGCTGCTGTTCACTGAAAAGCTCATTTTGGGTACATTTTTGGCATACATTTGCTTCTCCCGGGTCAGCTGAGCAGCGAGTTTCTACTTAACTACCTCCTATCAGGAGAGACCTCAGGGCTGCATCCTTTGTGCGCAGTACTGAGCCTGAATTAGCGTTTACAACCCCACTTACAAGTAAACTAGCTAAAACGTGCCTGGCTGCTGTTCACTGAAAAGCTCATTCTGGGTACATTTTTGGTATACATTTGCTTCTGCCGGGTCAGCTGAGCAGCGAATTTCTACTTAACTACCTCCTATCAGGAGAGACCCCAGGGCTGCATCTTTTGAGCGTAGTACTGAGCCTGAAAACCATTTACAAACCCACTTACACAAGTAAAACTATCTAAAATGTGCCTGGCTGCTGTTTACTGAAAAGCTTATTCTGCATACATTTTTGGCATATATTTGCTCCTGCCAGGTCAGCTGAGCAGCAAATTTTTACTTAACTACCCCCTAATCAGGAGAGACCTCAGGGCTGCATCCTTTGAGCACAGTACTGAGCCTGATACCCGTTTCCAACCCCACTTACAAGTAAAACTAGCTAAAATGTGCCTGGCTGCTGTTCACTGAAAAGCTCATTCTGGGTACATTTTTGGCATACATTTGCTTCTCCCGGGTCAGCTGAGCAGCGAGTTTCTACTTAACTACCTCCTATCAGGAGAGACCTCAGGGATGCATCCTTTGCGCGCAGTACTGAGCCTGAATTAGCGTTTACAACCCCACTTACAAGTAAACTAGCTAAAACGTGCCTGGCTGCTGTTCACTAAAAAGCTCATTCTGTGTACATTTTTGGCATACATTTGCTTCTCCCGGGTCAGCTGAGCAGCGAATTTCTACTTAACTACCTCCTATCAGGAGAGACCCCAGGGCTGCATCTTTTGAGCGCAGTACTGAGCCTGAAAACCATTTACAAACCCACTTACACAAGTAAAACTATCTAAAATGTGCCTGGCTGCTGTTTACTGAAAAGCTTATTCTGCATACATTTTTGGCATATATTTGCTCCTGCCGGGTCAGCTGAGCAGCAAATTTTTACTTAACTACCCCCTAATCAGGAGAGACCTCAGGGCTGCATCCTTTGAGCGCAGTACTGAGCCTGATACCCGTTTCCAACCCCACTTACAAGCAAAACTAGCTAAAATGTGCCTGGCTGCTGTTCACTGAAAAGCTCATTTTGGGTACATTTTTGGCATACATTTGCTTCTCCCGGTCAGCTGAGCAGCGAGTTTCTACTTAACTACCTCCTATCAGGAGAGACCTCAGGGCTGCATCCTTTGCGCGCAGTACTGAGCCTGAATTAGCGTTTACAACCCCACTTACAAGTAAACTAGCTAAAACGTGCCTGGCTGCTGTTCACTGAAAAGCTCATTCTGGGTACATTTTTTGTATACATTTGCTTCTGCCGGGTCAGCTGAGCAGTGAATTTCTACTTAACTACCTCCTATCAGGAGAGACCTCAGGGCTGCATCTTTTGAGCGCAGTACTGAGCCTGAAAACCGTTACAACCCCACTTACAAGTAAAACTAGCTAAAATGTGCCTGGCTGCTGTTCACTGAAAAGCTTATTCTGCATACATTTTTGGCATATATTTGCTCCTGCCGGGTCAGCTGAGCAGCAAATTTTTACTTAACTACCCCCTAATCAGGAGAGACCTCAGGGCTGCATCGTTTGAGCGCAGTACTGAGCCTGATACCCGTTTCCAACCCCACTTACAAGTAAAACTAGCTAAAATGTGCCTGGCTGCTGTTCACTGAAAAGCTCATTCTGGGTACATTTTTGGCATACATTTGCTTCTCCCGGGTCAGCTGAGCAGCGAATTTCTACTTAACTACCTCCTATCAGGAGAGACCTCAGGGCTGCATCTTTTGAGCGCAGTACTGAGCCTGAAAACCGTTTCCAACCCCACTTACAAGTAAAACTAGCTAAAATGTGCCTGGCTGCTGTTCACTGAAAAGGTCATTCTGGGTACATTTTTGGTATACATTTGCTTCTGCCGGGTCAGCTGAGCAGTGAATTTCTACTTAACTACCTCCTATCAGGAGAGACCTCAGGGCTGCATCTTTTGAGCGCAGTACTGAGCCTGAAAACCATTTACAACCCCACTTACAAGTAAAACTAGCTAAAATGTGCCTGGCTGCTGTTCACTGAAAAGCTCATTCTGCATACATTTTTGGCATATATTTGCTCCTGCCGGGTCAGCTGAGCAGCGAGTTTCTACTTAACTACTTCCTATCAGGAGAGACCTCAGGGCTGCATCCTTTGAGCGCAGTACTGAGCCTGAAAAGCGTTTACAACCCCACTTACACGTAAAACTAGCTAAAATGTGCCTGGCTGCTGTTCACTGAAAAGGTCATTCTGGGTACATTTTTGGCATATATTTGCTCCTGCCGGGTCAGCTGAGCACCAAATTTTTACTTAACTACCCCCTAATCAGGAGAGACCTCAGGGCTGCATCTTTTGAGTGCAGTACTGAGCCTGAAAAACATTTACAACCCCACTTACAAGTAAAACTAGCTAAAATGTGCCTGGCTGCTGTTCACTGAAAAGCTCATTCTGCATACATTTTTGGCATATATTTGCTCCTGCCGGGTCAGCTGAGCAGCGAGTTTCTACTTAACTACTTCCTATCAGGAGAGACCTCAGGGCTGCATCCTTTGAGCGCAGTACTGAGCCTGAAAAGCGTTTACAACCCCACTTACACGTAAAACTAGCTAAAATGTGCCTGGCTGCTGTTCACTGAAAAGGTCATTCTGGGTACATTTTTGGTATACATTTGCTTCTGCCGGGTCAGCTGAGCAGCGAGTTTCTACTTAACTACCTCCTATCAGGAGAGACCTCAGGGCTGCATTCTTTGCGCGCAGTACTGAGCCTGAATTAGCGTTTACAACCCCACTTACAAGTAAACTAGCTAAAACGTGCCTGGCTGCTGTTCACTGAAAAGCTCATTCTGGGTACATTTTTGGTATACATTTGCTTCTGCCGGGTCAGCTGAGTAGTGAATTTCTACTTAACTACCTCCTATCAGGAGAGACCTCAGGGCTGCATCTTTTGAGCGCAGTACTGAGCTTGAAAACCGTTTACAACCCCACTTACAAGTAAAACTAGCTAAAATGTGCCTGGCTGCTGTTCACTGAAAAGCTAATTCTGCATACATTTTTGGCATATATTTGCTCCTGCCGGGTCAGCTGAGCAGCGAATTTTTACTTAAGTACCCCCTAATCAGGAGAGACCTCAGGGCTGCATCCTTTGAGCGCAGTACAGAGCCTGAAAACCGTTTCCAACCCCACTTACAAGTAAAACTAGCTAAAATGTGCCTGGCTGCTGTTCACTGAAAAGATCATTCTGGGTACATTTTTGGCATACATTTGCTTCTCCCGGGTCAGCTGAGCAGTGAATTTCTACTTAACTACCTCCTATCAGGAGAGACCTCAGGGCTGCATCTTTTGAGCGCAGTACTGAGCCTGATACCCGTTTCCAACCCCACTTACAAGTAAAACTAGCTAAAATGTGCCTGGCTGCTGTTCACTGAAAAGCTCATTTTGGGTACATTTTTGGCATACATTTGCTTCTCCCGGGTCAGCTGAGCAGCGAGTTTCTACTTAACTACCTCCTATCAGGAGAGACCTCAGGGCTGCATCCTTTGCGCGCAGTACTGAGCCTGAATTAGCGTTTACAACCCCACTTACAAGTAAACTAGCTAAAACGTGCCTGGCTGCTGTTCACTGAAAAGCTCATTCTGGGTACATTTTTTGTATACATTTGCTTCTGCCGGGTCAGCTGAGCAGTGAATTTCTACTTAACTACCTCCTATCAGGAGAGACCTCAGGGCTGCATCTTTTGAGCGCAGTACTGAGCCTGAAAACCGTTACAACCCCACTTACAAGTAAAACTAGCTAAAATGTGCCTGGCTGCTGTTCACTGAAAAGCTTATTCTGCATACATTTTTGGCATATATTTGCTCCTGCCGGGTCAGCTGAGCACCAAATTTTTACTTAACTACCCCCTAATCAGGAGAGACCTCAGGGCTGCATCCTTTGAGCGCAGTACTGAGCCTGATGCCCGTTTCCAACCCCACTTACAAGTAAAACTACCTAAAATGTGCCTGGCTGCTGTTCACTGAAAAGCTCATTCTGGGTACATTTTTGGCATACATTTGCTTCTCCCGGGTCAGCTGAGCAGCGAATTTCTACTTAACTACCTCCTATCAGGAGAGACCTCAGGGCTGCATCTTTTGAGCGCAGTACTGAGCCTGAAAACCGTTTCCAACCCCACTTACAAGTAAAACTAGCTAAAATGTGCCTGGCTGCTGTTCACTGAAAAGGTCATTCTGGGTACATTTTTGGTATACATTTGCTTCTGCCGGGTCAGCTAAGCAGTGAATTTCTACTTAACTACCTCCTATCAGGAGAGACCTCAGGGCTGCATCTTTTGAGCGCAGTACTGAGCCTGAAAACCATTTACAACCCCACTTACAAGTAAAACTAGCTAAAATGTGCCTGGCTGCTGTTCACTGAAAAGCTCATTCTGCATACATTTTTGGCATATATTTGCTCCTGCCGGGTCAGCTGAGCAGCGAGTTTCTACTTAACTACTTCCTATCAGGAGAGACCTCAGGGCTGCATCCTTTGAGCGCAGTACTGAGCCTGAAAAGCTTTTACAACCCCACTTACACGTAAAACTAGCTAAAATGTGCCTGGCTGCTGTTCACTGAAAAGGTCATTCTGGGTACATTTTTGGTATACATTTGCTTCTGCCGGGTCAGCTGAGCAGTGAATTTCTACTTAACTACCTCCTATCAGAAGAGACCTCATGGCTGCATCTTTTGAGCGCAGTACTGAGCCTGAAAACCGTTTCCAACCCCACTTACAAGTAAAACTAGCTAAAATGTGCCTGGCTGCTGTTCACTGAAAAGCTCATTCTGGGTACATTTTTGGCATACATTTGCTTCTCCCGGGTCAGCTGAGCAGCGAATTTCTACTTAACTACCTCCTATCAGGAGAGACCTCAGGGCTGCATCTTTTGAACGCAGTACTGAGCCTGAAAAACCATTTACAACCCCACTTACAAGTAAAACTAGCTAAAATGTGCCTGGCTGCTGTTCACTGAAAAGCTCATTCTGCATACATTTTTGGCATAATTTGCTCTTGCCGTGTCAGCTGAGCAGCGAGTTTCTACTTAACTACCTCCTATCAGGAGAGACCTCAGGGCTGCATCCTTTGCGCGCAGTACTGAGCCTGAATTAGCGTTTACAACCCCACTTACAAGTAAACTAGCTAAAACGTGCCTGGCTGCTGTTCACTGAAAAGCTCATTCTGGGTACATTTTTGGTATACATTTGCTTCTGCCGGGTCAGCTGAGTAGTGAATTTCTACTTAACTACCTCCTATCAGGAGAGACCTCAGGGCTGCATCTTTTGAGCGCAGTACTGAGCTTGAAAACCGATTACAACCCCACTTACAAGTAAAACTAGCTAAAATGTGCCTGGCTGCTGTTCACTGAAAAGCTAATTCTGCATACATTTTTGGCATATATTTGCTCCTGCCGGGTCAGCTGAGCAGCGAATTTTTACTTAACTACCCCCTAATCAGGAGAGACCTCAGGGCTGCATCCTTTGAGCGCAGTACTGATCCTGAAAACCGTTTACAACCCCACTTACAAGTAAAACTAGCTAAACTGTGCCTGGCTGCTGTTCACTGAAAAGGTCATTCTGGGTACTTTTTGGTATACATGTGCTTCTGCCGGGTCTCCTGAGCAGTGAATTTCTACTTAACTACCTCCTATCAGAAGAGACCTCATGGCTGCATCTTTTGAGCGCAGTACTGAGCCTGAAAACCGTTTCCAACCCCACTTACAAGTAAAACTAGCTAAAATGTGCCTGGCTGCTGTTCACTGAAAAGATCATTCTGGGTACATTTTTGGCATACATTTGCTTCTCCCGGGTCAGCTGAGCAGTGAATTTCTACTTAACTACCTCCTATCAGGAGAGACCTCACGGCTGCATCTTTTGAGCGCAGTACTGAGCCTGATACCCGTTTCCAACCCCACTTACAAGTAAAACTAGCTAAAATGTGCCTGGCTGCTGTTCACTGAAAAGCTCATTTTGGGTACATTTTTGGCATACATTTGCTTCTCCCGGGTCAGCTGAGCAGCGAGTTTCTACTTAACTACCTCCTATCAGGAGAGACCTCAGGGCTGCATCCTTTGTGCGCAGTACTGAGCCTGAATTAGCGTTTACAACCCCACTTACAAGTAAACTAGCTAAAACGTGCCTGGCTGCTGTTCACTGAAAAGCTCATTCTGGGTACATTTTTGGTATACATTTGCTTCTGCCGGGTCAGCTGAGCAGCGAATTTCTACTTAACTACCTCCTATCAGGAGAGACCCCAGGGCTGCATCTTTTGAGCGTAGTACTGAGCCTGAAAACCATTTACAAACCCACTTACACAAGTAAAACTATCTAAAATGTGCCTGGCTGCTGTTTACTGAAAAGCTTATTCTGCATACATTTTTGGCATATATTTGCTCCTGCCAGGTCAGCTGAGCAGCAAATTTTTACTTAACTACCCCCTAATCAGGAGAGACCTCAGGGCTGCATCCTTTGAGCACAGTACTGAGCCTGATACCCGTTTCCAACCCCACTTACAAGTAAAACTAGCTAAAATGTGCCTGGCTGCTGTTCACTGAAAAGCTCATTCTGGGTACATTTTTGGCATACATTTGCTTCTCCCGGGTCAGCTGAGCAGCGAGTTTCTACTTAACTACCTCCTATCAGGAGAGACCTCAGGGATGCATCCTTTGCGCGCAGTACTGAGCCTGAATTAGCGTTTACAACCCCACTTACAAGTAAACTAGCTAAAACGTGCCTGGCTGCTGTTCACTAAAAAGCTCATTCTGTGTACATTTTTGGCATACATTTGCTTCTCCCGGGTCAGCTGAGCAGCGAATTTCTACTTAACTACCTCCTATCAGGAGAGACCCCAGGGCTGCATCTTTTGAGCGCAGTACTGAGCCTGAAAACCATTTACAAACCCACTTACACAAGTAAAACTATCTAAAATGTGCCTGGCTGCTGTTTACTGAAAAGCTTATTCTGCATACATTTTTGGCATATATTTGCTCCTGCCGGGTCAGCTGAGCAGCAAATTTTTACTTAACTACCCCCTAATCAGGAGAGACCTCAAGGCTGCATCCTTTGAGCGCAGTACTGAGCCTGATACCCGTTTCCAACCCCACTTACAAGCAAAACTAGCTAAAATGTGCCTGGCTGCTGTTCACTGAAAAGCTCATTTTGGGTACATTTTTGGCATACATTTGCTTCTCCCGGTCAGCTGAGCAGCGAGTTTCTACTTAACTACCTCCTATCAGGAGAGACCTCAGGGCTGCATCCTTTGCGCGCAGTACTGAGCCTGAATTAGCGTTTACAACCCCACTTACAAGTAAACTAGCTAAAACGTGCCTGGCTGCTGTTCACTGAAAAGCTCATTCTGGGTACATTTTTTGTATACATTTGCTTCTGCCGGGTCAGCTGAGCAGTGAATTTCTACTTAACTACCTCCTATCAGGAGAGACCTCAGGGCTGCATCTTTTGAGCGCAGTACTGAGCCTGAAAACCGTTACAACCCCACTTACAAGTAAAACTAGCTAAAATGTGCCTGGCTGCTGTTCACTGAAAAGCTTATTCTGCATACATTTTTGGCATATATTTGCTCCTGCCGGGTCAGCTGAGCAGCAAATTTTTACTTAACTACCCCCTAATCAGGAGAGACCTCAGGGCTGCATCGTTTGAGCGCAGTACTGAGCCTGATACCCGTTTCCAACCCCACTTACAAGTAAAACTAGCTAAAATGTGCCTGGCTGCTGTTCACTGAAAAGCTCATTCTGGGTACATTTTTGGCATACATTTGCTTCTCCCGGGTCAGCTGAGCAGCGAATTTCTACTTAACTACCTCCTATCAGGAGAGACCTCAGGGCTGCATCTTTTGAGCGCAGTACTGAGCCTGAAAACCGTTTCCAACCCCACTTACAAGTAAAACTAGCTAAAATGTGCCTGGCTGCTGTTCACTGAAAAGGTCATTCTGGGTACATTTTTGGTATACATTTGCTTCTGCCGGGTCAGCTGAGCAGTGAATTTCTACTTAACTACCTCCTATCAGGAGAGACCTCAGGGCTGCATCTTTTGAGCGCAGTACTGAGCCTGAAAACCATTTACAACCCCACTTACAAGTAAAACTAGCTAAAATGTGCCTGGCTGCTGTTCACTGAAAAGCTCATTCTGCATACATTTTTGGCATATATTTGCTCCTGCCGGGTCAGCTGAGCAGCGAGTTTCTACTTAACTACTTCCTATCAGGAGAGACCTCAGGGCTGCATCCTTTGAGCGCAGTACTGAGCCTGAAAAGCGTTTACAACCCCACTTACACGTAAAACTAGCTAAAATGTGCCTGGCTGCTGTTCACTGAAAAGGTCATTCTGGGTACATTTTTGGCATATATTTGCTCCTGCCGGGTCAGCTGAGCACCAAATTTTTACTTAACTACCCCCTAATCAGGAGAGACCTCAGGGCTGCATCTTTTGAGCGCAGTACTGAGCCTGAAAAACATTTACAACCCCACTTACAAGTAAAACTAGCTAAAATGTGCCTGGCTGCTGTTCACTGAAAAGCTCATTCTGCATACATTTTTGGCATATATTTGCTCCTGCCGGGTCAGCTGAGCAGCGAGTTTCTACTTAACTACTTCCTATCAGGAGAGACCTCAGGGCTGCATCCTTTGAGCGCAGTACTGAGCCTGAAAAGCGTTTACAACCCCACTTACACGTAAAACTAGCTAAAATGTGCCTGGCTGCTGTTCACTGAAAAGGTCATTCTGGGTACATTTTTGGTATACATTTGCTTCTGCCGGGTCAGCTGAGCAGCGAGTTTCTACTTAACTACCTCCTATCAGGAGAGACCTCAGGGCTGCATTCTTTGCGCGCAGTACTGAGCCTGAATTAGCGTTTACAACCCCACTTACAAGTAAACTAGCTAAAACGTGCCTGGCTGCTGTTCACTGAAAAGCTCATTCTGGGTACATTTTTGGTATACATTTGCTTCTGCCGGGTCAGCTGAGTAGTGAATTTCTACTTAACTACCTCCTATCAGGAGAGACCTCAGGGCTGCATCTTTTGAGCGCAGTACTGAGCTTGAAAACCGTTTACAACCCCACTTACAAGTAAAACTAGCTAAAATGTGCCTGGCTGCTGTTCACTGAAAAGCTAATTCTGCATACATTTTTGGCATATATTTGCTCCTGCCGGGTCAGCTGAGCAGCGAATTTTTACTTAAGTACCCCCTAATCAGGAGAGACCTCAGGGCTGCATCCTTTGAGCGCAGTACAGAGCCTGAAAACCGTTTCCAACCCCACTTACAAGTAAAACTAGCTAAAATGTGCCTGGCTGCTGTTCACTGAAAAGATCATTCTGGGTACATTTTTGGCATACATTTGCTTCTCCCGGGTCAGCTGAGCAGTGAATTTCTACTTAACTACCTCCTATCAGGAGAGACCTCAGGGCTGCATCTTTTGAGCGCAGTACTGAGCCTGATACCCGTTTCCAACCCCACTTACAAGTAAAACTAGCTAAAATGTGCCTGGCTGCTGTTCACTGAAAAGCTCATTTTGGGTACATTTTTGGCATACATTTGCTTCTCCCGGGTCAGCTGAGCAGCGAGTTTCTACTTAACTACCTCCTATCAGGAGAGACCTCAGGGCTGCATCCTTTGCGCGCAGTACTGAGCCTGAATTAGCGTTTACAACCCCACTTACAAGTAAACTAGCTAAAACGTGCCTGGCTGCTGTTCACTGAAAAGCTCATTCTGGGTACATTTTTTGTATACATTTGCTTCTGCCGGGTCAGCTGAGCAGTGAATTTCTACTTAACTACCTCCTATCAGGAGAGACCTCAGGGCTGCATCTTTTGAGCGCAGTACTGAGCCTGAAAACCGTTACAACCCCACTTACAAGTAAAACTAGCTAAAATGTGCCTGGCTGCTGTTCACTGAAAAGCTTATTCTGCATACATTTTTGGCATATATTTGCTCCTGCCGGGTCAGCTGAGCACCAAATTTTTACTTAACTACCCCCTAATCATGAGAGACCTCAGGGCTGCATCCTTTGAGCGCAGTACTGAGCCTGATGCCCGTTTCCAACCCCACTTACAAGTAAAACTACCTAAAATGTGCCTGGCTGCTGTTCACTGAAAAGCTCATTCTGGGTACATTTTTGGCATACATTTGCTTCTCCCGGGTCAGATGAGCAGCGAATTTCTACTTAACTACCTCCTATCAGGAGAGACCTCAGGGCTGCATCTTTTGAGCGCAGTACTGAGCCTGAAAACCGTTTCCAACCCCACTTACAAGTAAAACTAGCTAAAATGTGCCTGGCTGCTGTTCACTGAAAAGGTCATTCTGGGTACATTTTTGGTATACATTTGCTTCTGCCGGGTCAGCTAAGCAGTGAATTTCTACTTAACTACCTCCTATCAGGAGAGACCTCAGGGCTGCATCTTTTGAGCGCAGTACTGAGCCTGAAAACCATTTACAACCCCACTTACAAGTAAAACTAGCTAAAATGTGCCTGGCTGCTGTTCACTGAAAAGCTCATTCTGCATACATTTTTGGCATATATTTGCTCCTGCCGGGTCAGCTGAGCAGCGAGTTTCTACTTAACTACTTCCTATCAGGAGAGACCTCAGGGCTGCATCCTTTGAGCGCAGTACTGAGCCTGAAAAGCTTTTACAACCCCACTTACACGTAAAACTAGCTAAAATGTGCCTGGCTGCTGTTCACTGAAAAGGTCATTCTGGGTACATTTTTGGTATACATTTGCTTCTGCCGGGTCAGCTGAGCAGTGAATTTCTACTTAACTACCTCCTATCAGAAGAGACCTCATGGCTGCATCTTTTGAGCGCAGTACTGAGCCTGAAAACCGTTTCCAACCCCACTTACAAGTAAAACTAGCTAAAATGTGCCTGGCTGCTGTTCACTGAAAAGCTCATTCTGGGTACATTTTTGGCATACATTTGCTTCTCCCGGGTCAGCTGAGCAGCGAATTTCTACTTAACTACCTCCTATCAGGAGAGACCTCAGGGCTGCATCTTTTGAACGCAGTACTGAGCCTGAAAAACCATTTACAACCCCACTTACAAGTAAAACTAGCTAAAATGTGCCTGGCTGCTGTTCACTGAAAAGCTCATTCTGCATACATTTTTGGCATAATTTGCTCTTGCCGTGTCAGCTGAGCAGCGAGTTTCTACTTAACTACCTCCTATCAGGAGAGACCTCAGGGCTGCATCCTTTGCGCGCAGTACTGAGCCTGAATTAGCGTTTACAACCCCACTTACAAGTAAACTAGCTAAAACGTGCCTGGCTGCTGTTCACTGAAAAGCTCATTCTGGGTACATTTTTGGTATACATTTGCTTCTGCCGGGTCAGCTGAGTAGTGAATTTCTACTTAACTACCTCCTATCAGGAGAGACCTCAGGGCTGCATCTTTTGAGCGCAGTACTGAGCTTGAAAACCGATTACAACCCCACTTACAAGTAAAACTAGCTAAAATGTGCCTGGCTGCTGTTCACTGAAAAGCTAATTCTGCATACATTTTTGGCATATATTTGCTCCTGCCGGGTCAGCTGAGCAGCGAATTTTTACTTAACTACCCCCTAATCAGGAGAGACCTCAGGGCTGCATCCTTTGAGCGCAGTACTGAGCCTGAAAACCGTTTACAACCCCACTTACAAGTAAAACTAGCTAAAATGTGCCTGGCTGCTGTTCACTGAAAAGGTCATTCTGGGTACTTTTTGGTATACATTTGCTTCTGCCGGGTCAGCTGAGCAGTGAATTTCTACTTAACTACCTCCTATCAGGAGAGAACTCAGGGCTGCGTCTTTTGAGCGCAGTACTGAGCCTGAAAACCGTTTCCAACCCCACTTACAGGTAAAACTAGCTAAAATGTGCCTGGCTTCTGTTCACTGAAAAGCTCATTCTGGGTACATTTTTGGTATACATGTGCTTCTGCCGGGTCTCCTGAGCAGTGAATTTCTACTTAACTACCTCCTATCAGAAGAGACCTCATGGCTGCATCTTTTGAGCGCAGTACTGAGCCTGAAAAGCGTTTACAACCCCACTTACACGTAAAACTAGCTAAAATGTGCCTGGCTGCTGTTCACTGAAAAGGTCATTCTGGGTACATTTTTGGTATACATTTGCTTCTGCCGGGTCAGCTGAGCAGCGAGTTTCTACTTAACTACCTCCTATCAGGAGAGACCTCAGGGCTGCATTCTTTGCGCGCAGTACTGAGCCTGAATTAGCGTTTACAACCCCACTTACAAGTAAACTAGCTAAAACGTGCCTGGCTGCTGTTCACTGAAAAGCTCATTCTGGGTACATTTTTGGTATACATTTGCTTCTGCCGGGTCAGCTGAGTAGTGAATTTCTACTTAACTACCTCCTATCAGGAGAGACCTCAGGGCTGCATCTTTTGAGCGCAGTACTGAGCTTGAAAACCGTTTACAACCCCACTTACAAGTAAAACTAGCTAAAATGTGCCTGGCTGCTGTTCACTGAAAAGCTAATTCTGCATACATTTTTGGCATATATTTGCTCCTGCCGGGTCAGCTGAGCAGCGAATTTTTACTTAAGTACCCCCTAATCAGGAGAGACCTCAGGGCTGCATCCTTTGAGCGCAGTACAGAGCCTGAAAACCGTTTCCAACCCCACTTACAAGTAAAACTAGCTAAAATGTGCCTGGCTGCTGTTCACTGAAAAGATCATTCTGGGTACATTTTTGGCATACATTTGCTTCTCCCGGGTCAGCTGAGCAGTGAATTTCTACTTAACTACCTCCTATCAGGAGAGACCTCAGGGCTGCATCTTTTGAGCGCAGTACTGAGCCTGATACCCGTTTCCAACCCCACTTACAAGTAAAACTAGCTAAAATGTGCCTGGCTGCTGTTCACTGAAAAGCTCATTTTGGGTACATTTTTGGCATACATTTGCTTCTCCCGGGTCAGCTGAGCAGCGAGTTTCTACTTAACTACCTCCTATCAGGAGAGACCTCAGGGCTGCATCCTTTGCGCGCAGTACTGAGCCTGAATTAGCGTTTACAACCCCACTTACAAGTAAACTAGCTAAAACGTGCCTGGCTGCTGTTCACTGAAAAGCTCATTCTGGGTACATTTTTTGTATACATTTGCTTCTGCCGGGTCAGCTGAGCAGTGAATTTCTACTTAACTACCTCCTATCAGGAGAGACCTCAGGGCTGCATCTTTTGAGCGCAGTACTGAGCCTGAAAACCGTTACAACCCCACTTACAAGTAAAACTAGCTAAAATGTGCCTGGCTGCTGTTCACTGAAAAGCTTATTCTGCATACATTTTTGGCATATATTTGCTCCTGCCGGGTCAGCTGAGCACCAAATTTTTACTTAACTACCCCCTAATCAGGAGAGACCTCAGGGCTGCATCCTTTGAGCGCAGTACTGAGCCTGATACCCGTTTCCAACCCCACTTACAAGTAAAACTACCTAAAATGTGCCTGGCTGCTGTTCACTGAAAAGCTCATTCTGGGTACATTTTTGGCATACATTTGCTTCTCCCGGGTCAGCTGAGCAGCGAATTTCTACTTAACTACCTCCTATCAGGAGAGACCTCAGGGCTGCATCTTTTGAGCGCAGTACTGAGCCTGAAAACCGTTTCCAACCCCACTTACAAGTAAAACTAGCTAAAATGTGCCTGGCTGCTGTTCACTGAAAAGGTCATTCTGGGTACATTTTTGGTATACATTTGCTTCTGCCGGGTCAGCTGAGCAGTGAATTTCTACTTAACTACCTCCTATCAGGAGAGACCTCAGGGCTGCATCTTTTGAGCGCAGTACTGAGCCTGAAAACCATTTACAACCCCACTTACAAGTAAAACTAGCTAAAATGTGCCTGGCTGCTGTTCACTGAAAAGCTCATTCTGCATACATTTTTGGCATATATTTGCTCCTGCCGGGTCAGCTGAGCAGCGAGTTTCTACTTAACTACTTCCTATCAGGAGAGACCTCAGGGCTGCATCCTTTGAGCGCAGTACTGAGCCTGAAAAGCTTTTACAACCCCACTTACACGTAAAACTAGCTAAAATGTGCCTGGCTGCTGTTCACTGAAAAGGTCATTCTGGGTACATTTTTGGTATACATTTGCTTCTGCCGGGTCAGCTGAGCAGTGAATTTCTACTTAACTACCTCCTATCAGAAGAGACCTCATGGCTGCATCTTTTGAGCGCAGTACTGAGCCTGAAAACCGTTTCCAACCCCACTTACAAGTAAAACTAGCTAAAATGTGCCTGGCTGCTGTTCACTGAAAAGCTCATTCTGGGTACATTTTTGGCATACATTTGCTTCTCCCGGGTCAGCTGAGCAGCGAATTTCTACTTAACTACCTCCTATCAGGAGAGACCTCAGGGCTGCATCTTTTGAACGCAGTACTGAGCCTGAAAAACCATTTACAACCCCACTTACAAGTAAAACTAGCTAAAATGTGCCTGGCTGCTGTTCACTGAAAAGCTCATTCTGCATACATTTTTGGCATAATTTGCTCTTGCCGTGTCAGCTGAGCAGCGAGTTTCTACTTAACTACCTCCTATCAGGAGAGACCTCAGGGCTGCATCCTTTGCGCGCAGTACTGAGCCTGAATTAGCGTTTACAACCCCACTTACAAGTAAACTAGCTAAAACGTGCCTGGCTGCTGTTCACTGAAAAGCTCATTCTGGGTACATTTTTGGTATACATTTGCTTCTGCCGGGTCAGCTGAGTAGTGAATTTCTACTTAACTACCTCCTATCAGGAGAGACCTCAGGGCTGCATCTTTTGAGCGCAGTACTGAGCTTGAAAACCGATTACAACCCCACTTACAAGTAAAACTAGCTAAAATGTGCCTGGCTGCTGTTCACTGAAAAGCTAATTCTGCATACATTTTTGGCATATATTTGCTCCTGCCGGGTCAGCTGAGCAGCGAATTTTTACTTAACTACCCCCTAATCAGGAGAGACCTCAGGGCTGCATCCTTTGAGCGCAGTACTGAGCCTGAAAACCGTTTACAACCCCACTTACAAGTAAAACTAGCTAAAATGTGCCTGGCTGCTGTTCACTGAAAAGGTCATTCTGGGTACTTTTTGGTATACATTTGCTTCTGCCGGGTCAGCTGAGCAGTGAATTTCTACTTAACTACCTCCTATCAGGAGAGAACTCAGGGCTGCATCCTTTGAGCACAGTACTGAGCCTGATACCCGTTTCCAACCCCACTTACAAGTAAAACTAGCTAAAATGTGCCTGGCTTCTGTTCACTGAAAAGCTCATTCTGGGTACATTTTTGGTATACATGTGCTTCTGCCGGGTCTCCTGAGCAGTGAATTTCTACTTAACTACCTCCTATCAGAAGAGACCTCATGGCTGCATCTTTTGAGCGCAGTACTGAGCCTGAAAACCGTTTCCAACCCCACTTACAAGTAAAACTAGCTAAAATGTGCCTGGCTGCTGTTCACAGAAAAGATCATTCTGGGTACATTTTTGGCATACATTTGCTTCTCCCGGGTCAGCTGAGCAGTGAATTTCTACTTAACTACCTCCTATCAGGAGAGACCTCACGGCTGCGTCTTTTGAGCGCAGTACTGAGCCTGATACCCGTTTCCAACCCCACTTACAAGTAAAACTAGCTAAAATGTGCCTGGCTGCTGTTCACTGAAAAGCTCATTTTGGGTACATTTTTGGCATACATTTGCTTCTCCCGGGTCAGCTGAGCAGCGAGTTTCTACTTAACTACCTCCTATCAGGAGAGACCTCAAGGCTGCATCCTTTGTGCGCAGTACTGAGCCTGAATTAGCGTTTACAACCCCACTTACAAGTAAACTAGCTAAAACGTGCCTGGCTGCTGTTCACTGAAAAGCTTATTCTGGGTACATTTTTGGTATACATTTGCTTCTGCCGGGTCAGCTGAGCAGCGAATTTCTACTTAACTACCTCCTATCAGGAGAGACCCCAGGGCTGCATCTTTTGAGCGTAGTACTGAGCCTGAAAACCATTTACAAACCCACTTACACAAGTAAAACTATCTAAAATGTGCCTGGCTGCTGTTTACTGAAAAGCTTATTCTGCATACATTTTTGGCATATATTTGCTCCTGCCAGGTCAGCTGAGCAGCAAATTTTTACTTAACTACCCCCTAATCAGGAGAGACCTCAGGGCTGCATCCTTTGAGCACAGTACTGAGCCTGATACCCGTTTCCAACCCCACTTACAAGTAAAACTAGCTAAAATGTGCCTGGCTGCTGTTCACTGAAAAGCTCATTCTGGGTACATTTTTGGCATACATTTGCTTCTCCCGGGTCAGCTGAGCAGCGAGTTTCTACTTAACTACCTCCTATCAGGAGAGACCTCAGGGATGCATCCTTTGCGCGCAGTACTGAGCCTGAATTAGCGTTTACAACCCCACTTACAAGTAAACTAGCTAAAACGTGCCTGGCTGCTGTTCACTGAAAAGCTCATTCTGGGTACATTTTTTGTATACATTTGCTTCTGCCGGGTCAGCTGAGCAGTGAATTTCTACATAACTACCTCCTATCAGGAGAGACCTCAGGGCTGCATCTTTTGAGCGCAGTACTGAGCCTGAAAACCGTTACAACCCCACTTACGAGTAAAACTAGCTAAAATGTGCCTGGCTGCTGTTCACTGAAAAGCTTATTCTGCATACATTTTTGGCATATATTTGCTCCTGCCGGGTCAGCTGAGCAGCAAATTTTTACTTAACTACCCCCTAATCAGGAGAGACCTCAGGGCTGCATCCTTTGAGCGCAGTACTGAGCCTGATACCCGTTTCCAACCCCACTTACAAGTAAAACTAGCTAAAATGTGCCTGGCTGCTGTTCACTGAAAAGCTCATTCTGGGTACATTTTTGGCATACATTTGCTTCTCCCGGGTCAGCTGAGCAGCGAATTTCTACTTAACTACCTCCTATCAGGAGAGACCTCAGGGCTGCATCTTTTGAGCGCAGTACTGAGCCTGATACCCGTTTCCAACCCCACTTACAAGTAAAACTAGCTAAAATGTGCCTGGCTGCTGTTCACTGAAAAGCTCATTCTGGGTACATTTTTGGCATGCATTTGCTTCTCCCGGGTCAGCTGAGCAGCGAATTTCTACTTAACTACCTCCTATCAGGAGAGACCTCAGGGCTGCATCTTTTGAGCGCAGTACTGAGCCTGAAAACCGTTTACAACCCCACTTACAAGTAAAACTAGCTAAAATGTGCCTGGCTGCTGGTCACTGAAAAGCTCATTCTGCATACATTTTTGGCATATATTTGCTCCTGCCGGGTCAGCTGAGCAGCAAATTTCTACTTAACTACCCCCTAATCAGGAGAGACCTCAGGCTGCATCCTTTGAGCGCAGTACTGAGCCTGAAAAGCGTTTACAACCCCACTTACAAGTAAAACTAGCTAAAATGTGCCTGGCTGCTGTTCACTGAAAAGAACATTCTGGGTACTTTTTGGTATACATTTGCTTCTGCCGGGTCAGCTGAGCAGTGAATTTCTACTTAACTACCTCCTATCAGGAGAGAACTCACGGCTGCATCTTTTGTGCGCAGTACTGAGCCTGATACCCGTTTCCAACCCCACTTACAAGTAAAACTAGCTAAAATGTGCCTGGCTGCTGTTCACTGAAAAGCTCATTCTGGGTACATTTTTGGCATACATTTGCTTCTCCCGGGTCAGCTGAGCAGCGAATTTCTACTTAACTACCTCCTATCAGGAGAGACCTCAGGGCTGCATCTTTTGAGCGCAGTACTGAGCCTGAAAACCGTTTACAGCCCCACTTACAAGTAAAACTAGCTAAAATGTGCCTGGCTGCTGGTCACTGAAATGCTCATTCTGGGTACATTTTTGGTATACATTTGCTTCTGCCGGGTCAGCTGAGCAGTGAATTTCTACTTAACTACCTCCTATCAGGAGAGACCTCAGGGCTGCATCTTTTCAGCGCAGTACTGAGCCTGAAAAGTGTTTACAACCCCACTTACAAGTAAAACTAGCTAAAATGTGCCTGGCTGCTGGTCACTGAAATGCTCATTCTGGGTACATTTTTGGTATACATTTGCTTCTGCCGGGTCAGCTGAGCAGTGAATTTCTACTTAACTACCTCCTATCAGGAGAGACCTCAGGGCTGCATCTTTTCAGCGCAGTACTGAGCCTGAAAAGTGTTTACAACCCCACTTACAAGTAAAACTAGCTAAAATGTGCCTGGCTGCTGTTCACTGAAAAGCTCATTCTGGGTACATTTTTGGTATACATTTTCTTCTGCCGGGTCAGCTGAGAGGTAAATTTCTACTTAACTACCTCCTATCAGGAGAGACCTCAGGGCTGCATCTTTTGAGCGCAGTACTGAGCCTGATACCCGTTTCCAACCCCACTTACAAGTAAAACTAGCTAAAATGTGCCTGGCTGCTGTTCACTGAAAAGCTCATTCTGGGTACATTTTTGGCATACATTTGCTTCTCCCGGGTCAGCTGAGCAGCGAATTTCTACTTAACTACCTCCTTTCAGGAGAGACCTCAGGGCTGCATCTTTTGAGCGCAGTATTGAGCCTGAAAACCGTTTACAACCCCACTTACAAGTAAAACTAGCTAAAATGTGCCTGGCTGCTGTTCACTGAAAAGGACATTCTGGGTACTTTTTGGTATACATTTGCTTCTGCCGGGTCAGCTGAGCAGTGAATTTCTACTTAACTACCTCCTATCAGGAGAGAACTCAGGGCTGCATCTTTTGTGCGCAGTACTGAGCCTGATACCCGTTTCCAACCCCACTTACAAGTAAAACTAGCTAAAATGTGCCTGGCTGCTGTTCACTGAAAAGCTCATTCTGGGTACATTTTTGGCATACATTTGCTTCTCCCGGGTCAGCTGAGCAGCGAATTTCTACTTAACTACCTCCTATCAGGAGAGACCTCAGGGCTGCATCTTTTGAGCGCAGTACTGAGCCTGAAAACCGTTTACAGCCCCACTTACAAGTAAAACTAGCTAAAATGTGCCTGGCTGCTGGTCACTGAAATGCTCATTCTGGGTACATTTTTGGTATACATTTGCTTCTGCCGGGTCAGCTGAGCAGTGAATTTCTACTTAACTACCTCCTATCAGGAGAGACCTCAGGGCTGCATCTTTTCAGTGCAGTACTGAGCCTGAAAAGTGTTTACAACCCCACTTACAAGTAAAACTAGCTAAAATGTGCCTGGCTGCTGGTCACTGAAATGCTCATTCTGGGTACATTTTTGGTATACATTTGCTTCTGCTGGGTCAGCTGAGCAGTGAATTTCTACTTAACTACCTCCTATCAGGAGAGACCTCAGGGCTGCATCTTTTCAGCGCAGTACTGAGCCTGAAAAGTGTTTACAACCCCACTTACAAGTAAAACTAGCTAAAATGTGCCTGGCTGCTGTTCACTGAAAAGCTCATTCTGGGTACATTTGTGGTATACATTTTCTTCTGCCGGGTCAGCTGAGAGGTAAATTTCTACTTAACTACCTCCTATCAGGAGAGACCTCAGGGCTGCATCTTTTGAGCGCAGTACTGAGCCTGATACCCGTTTCCAACCCCACTTACAAGTAAAACTAGCTAAAATGTGCCTGGCTGCTGTTCACTGAAAAGCTCATTCTGGGTACATTTTTGGCATACATTTGCTTCTCCCGGGTCAGCTGAGCAGCGAATTTCTACTTAACTACCTCCTTTCAGGAGAGACCTCAGGGCTGCATCTTTTGAGCGCAGTATTGAGCCTGAAAACCGTTTACAACCCCACTTACAAGTAAAACTAGTTAAAATGTGCCTGGCTGCTGTTCACTGAAAAGCTAATTCTGCATACATTTTTGGCATACATTTGTTTCTGCCGGGTCAGCTGAGCAGTGAATTTCTACTTAACTACCTCCTTTCAGGAGAGACTTCAGGGCTGCATCTTTTGAGCGCAGTACTGAGCCTGAAAACCGTTTACAGCCCCACTTACAAGTAAAACTAGCTAAAATGTGCCTGGCTGCTGTTCACTGAAAAGCTCATTCTGGGTACATTTTTGGCAGACATTTGCTCCTGCCGGGTCAGCTGAGCAGCGAATTTCTACTTAACTACCTCCTATCAGGAGAGACCTCAGGGCTGCATCTTTAGAGCGCAGTACTGAGCCTGAAAACCATTTACAACCCCACTTACAAGTAAAACTGGCTAAAATGTGCCTGGCTGCTGTTCACTAAAAAGCTCATTCTGTGTACATTTTTGGCATACATTTGCTTCTCCCGGGTCAGCTGAGCAGCGAATTTCTACTTAACTACCTCCTATCAGGAGAGACCCCAGGGCTGCATCTTTTGAGCGCAGTACTGAGCCTGAAAACCATTTACAAACCCACTTACACAAGTAAAACTATCTAAAATGTGCCTGGCTGCTGTTTACTGAAAAGCTTATTCTGCATACATTTTTGGCATATATTTGCTCCTGCCGGGTCAGCTGAGCAGCAAATTTTTACTTAACTACCCCCTAATCAGGAGAGACCTCAGGGCTGCATCCTTTGAGCGCAGTACTAAGCCTGATACCCGTTTCCAACCCCACTTACAAGTAAAACTAGCTAAAATGTGCCTGGCTGCTGTTCACTGAAAAGCTCATTTTGGGTACATTTTTGGCATACATTTGCTTCTCCCGGGTCAGCTGAGCAGCGAGTTTCTACTTAACTACCTCCTATCAGGAGAGACCTCAGGGCTGCATCCTTTGCGCGCAGTACTGAGCCTGAATTAGCGTTTACAACCCCACTTACAAGTAAACTAGCTAAGACGTGCCTGGCTGCTGTTCACTGAAAAGCTCATTCTGGGTACATTTTTTGTATACATTTGCTTCTGCCGGGTCAGCTGAGCAGTGAATTTCTACTTAACTACCTCCTATCAGGAGAGACCTCAGGGCTGCATCTTTTGAGCGCAGTACTGAGCCTGAAAACTGTTACAACCCCACTTACAAGTAAAACTAGCTAAAATGTGCCTGGCTGCTGTTCACTGAAAAGCTTACTCTGCATACATTTTTGGCATATATTTGCTCCTGCCGGGTCAGCTGAGCAGCAAATTTTTACTTAACTACCCCCTAATAAGGAGAGACCTCAGGGCTGCATTCTTTGAGCGCAGTACTGAGCCTGATACCCGTTTCCAACCCCACTTACAAGTAAAACTAGCTAAAATGTGCCTGGCTGCTGTTCACTGAAAAGCTCATTCTGGGTACATTTTTGGCATACATTTGCTTCTCCCGGGTCAGCTGAGCAGCGAATTTCTACTTAACTACCTCCTATCAGGAGAGACCTCAGGGCTGCATCTTTTAAGCGCAGTACTGAGCCTGAAAACCGTTTCCAACCCCACTTACAAGTAAAACTAGCTAAAATGTGCCTGGCTGCTGTTCACTGAAAAGGTCATTCTGGGTACATTTTTGGTATACATTTGCTTCTGCCGGGTCAGCTGAGCAGTGAATTTCTACTTAACTACCTCCTATCAGGAGAGACCTCAGGGCTGCATCTTTTGAGCGCAGTACTGAGCCTGAAAACCATTTACAACCCCACTTACAAGTAAAACTAGCTAAAATGTGCCTGGCTGCTGTTCACTGAAAAGCTCATTCTGCATACATTTTTGGCATATATTTGCTCCTGCCGGGTCAGCTGAGCAGCGAGTTTCTACTTAACTACTTCCTATCAGGAGAGACCTCAGGGCTGCATCTTTTAAGCACAGTACTGAGCCTGAAAACCATTTACAAACCCACTTACACAAGTAAAACCATCTAAAATGTGCCTGGCTGCTGTTTACTGAAAAGCTTATTCTGCATACATTTTTGGCATATATTTGCTCCTGCCGGGTCAGCTGAGCAGCAAATTTTTACTTAACTACCCCCTAATCAGGAGAGACCTCAGGGCTGCATCCTTTGAGCGCAGTACTGAGCCTGATACCCGTTTCCAACCCCACTTACAAGTAAAACTAGCTAAAATGTGCCTGGCTGCTGTTCACTGAGAAGCTCATTTTGGGTACATTTTTGGCATACATTTGCTTCTCCCGGGTCAGCTGAGCAGCGAGTTTCTGTTTAACTACCTCCTATCAGGAGAGACCTCAGGGCTGCATCCTTTGCGCGCAGTACTGAGCCTGAATTAGCGTTTACAACCCCACTTACAAGTAAACTAGCTAAAACGTGCCTGGCTGCTGTTCACTGAAAAGCTCATTCTGGGTACATTTTTTGTATACATCTGCCGGGTCAGCTGAGCAGTGAATTTCTACTTAACTACCTCCTATCAGGAGAGACCTCGGGGCTGCATCTTTTGAGCGCAGTACTGAGCCTGAAAACCGTTACAACCCAACTTACAAGTAAAACTAGCTAAAATGTGCCTGGCTGCTGTTCACTGAAAAGCTTATTCTGCATACATTTTTGGCATATATTTGCTCCTGCCGGGTCAGCTGAGCAGCAAATTTTTACTTAACTACCCCCTAATCAGGAGAGACCTCAGGGCTGCATCCTTTGAGCGCAGTACTGAGCCTGATACCCGTTTCCAACCCCACTTACAAGTAAAACTAGCTAAAATGTGCCTGGCTGCTGTTCACTGAAAAGCTCATTCTGGGTACATTTTTGGCATACATTTGCTTCTCCCGGGTCAGCTGAGCAGCAAATTTCTACTTAACTACCTCCTATCAGGAGAGACCTCAGGGCTGCATCTTTTGAGCGCAGTACTGAGCCTGAAAACCGTTTCCAACCCCACTTACAAGTAAAACTAGCTAAAATGTGCCTGGCTGCTGTTCACTGAAAAGGTCATTCTGGGTACATTTTTGGTATACATTTGCTTCTGCCGGGTCAGCTGAGCAGTGAATTTCTACTTAACTACCTCCTATCAGGAGAGACCTCAGGGCTGCATCTTTTGAGCGCAGTACTGAGCCTGAAAACCATTTACAACCCCACTTACAAGTAAAACTAGCTAAAATGTGCCTGGCTGCTGTTCACTGAAAAGCTCATTCTGCATACATTTTTGGCATATATTTGCTCCTGCCGGGTCAGCTGAGCAGCGAGTTTCTACTTAACTACTTCCTATCAGGAGAGACCTCAGGGCTGCATCCTTTGAGCGCAGTACTGAGCCTGAAAAGCGTTTACAACCCCACTTACACGTAAAACTAGCTAAAATGTGCCTGGCTGCTGTTCACTGAAAAGGTCATTCTGGGTACATTTTCGGTATACATTTGCTTCTGCCGGGTCAGCTGAGCAGTGAATTTCTACTTAACTACCTCCTATCAGAAGAGACCTCATGGCTGCATCTTTTGAGCGCAGTACTGAGCCTGAAAACCGTTTCCAACCCCACTTACAAGTAAAACTAGCTAAAATGTGCCTGGCTGCTGTTCACTGAAAAGCTCATTCTGGGTACATTTTTGGCATACATTTGCTTCTCCCGGGTCAGCTGAGCAGCGAATTTCTACTTAACTACCTCCTATCAGGAGAGACCTCAGGGCTGCATCTTTTGAGCGCAGTACTGAGCCTGAAAACTGTTACAACCCCACTTACAAGTAAAACTAGCTAAAATGTGCCTGGCTGCTGTTCACTGAAAAGCTTACTCTGCATACATTTTTGGCATATATTTGCTCCTGCCGGGTCAGCTGAGCAGCAAATTTTTACTTAACTACCCCCTAATAAGGAGAGACCTCAGGGCTGCATTCTTTGAGCGCAGTACTGAGCCTGATACCCGTTTCCAACCCCACTTACAAGTAAAACTAGCTAAAATGTGCCTGGCTGCTGTTCACTGAAAAGCTCATTCTGGGTACATTTTTGGCATACATTTGCTTCTCCCGGGTCAGCTGAGCAGCGAATTTCTACTTAACTACCTCCTATCAGGAGAGACCTCAGGGCTGCATCTTTTAAGCGCAGTACTGAGCCTGAAAACCGTTTCCAACCCTACTTACAAGTAAAACTAGCTAAAATGTGCCTGGCTGCTGTTCACTGAAAAGGTCATTCTGGGTACATTTTTGGTATACATTTGCTTCTGCCGGGTCAGCTGAGCAGTGAATTTCTACTTAACTACCTCCTATCAGGAGAGACCTCAGGGCTGCATCTTTTGAGCGCAGTACTGAGCCTGAAAACCATTTACAACCCCACTTACAAGTAAAACTAGCTAAAATGTGCCTGGCTGCTGTTCACTGAAAAGCTCATTCTGCATACATTTTTGGCATATATTTGCTCCTGCCGGGTCAGCTGAGCAGCGAGTTTCTACTTAACTACTTCCTATCAGGAGAGACCTCAGGGCTGCATCTTTTAAGCGCAGTACTGAGCCTGAAAACCATTTACAAACCCACTTACACAAGTAAAACCATCTAAAATGTGCCTGGCTGCTGTTTACTGAAAAGCTTATTCTGCATACATTTTTGGCATATATTTGCTCCTGCCGGGTCAGCTGAGCAGCAAATTTTTACTTAACTACCCCCTAATCAGGAGAGACCTCAGGGCTGCATCCTTTGAGCGCAGTACTGAGCCTGATACCCGTTTCCAACCCCACTTACAAGTAAAACTAGCTAAAATGTGCCTGGCTGCTGTTCACTGAGAAGCTCATTTTGGGTACATTTTTGGCATACATTTGCTTCTCCCGGGTCAGCTGAGCAGCGAGTTTCTGTTTAACTACCTCCTATCAGGAGAGACCTCAGGGCTGCATCCTTTGCGCGCAGTACTGAGCCTGAATTAGCGTTTACAACCCCACTTACAAGTAAACTAGCTAAAACGTGCCTGGCTGCTGTTCACTGAAAAGCTCATTCTGGGTACATTTTTTGTATACATCTGCCGGGTCAGCTGAGCAGTGAATTTCTACTTAACTACCTCCTATCAGGAGAGACCTCAGGGCTGCATCTTTTGAGCGCAGTACTGAGCCTGAAAACCGTTACAACCCAACTTACAAGTAAAACTAGCTAAAATGTGCCTGGCTGCTGTTCACTGAAAAGCTTATTCTGCATACATTTTTGGCATATATTTGCTCCTGCCGGGTCAGCTGAGCAGCAAATTTTTACTTAACTACCCCCTAATCAGGAGAGACCTCAGGGCTGCATCCTTTGAGCGCAGTACTGAGCCTGATACCCGTTTCCAACCCCACTTACAAGTAAAACTAGCTAAAATGTGCCTGGCTGCTGTTCACTGAAAAGCTCATTCTGGGTACATTTTTGGCATACATTTGCTTCTCCCGGGTCAGCTGAGCAGCAAATTTCTACTTAACTACCTCCTATCAGGAGAGACCTCAGGGCTGCATCTTTTGAGCGCAGTACTGAGCCTGAAAACCGTTTCCAACCCCACTTACAAGTAAAACTAGCTAAAATGTGCCTGGCTGCTGTTCACTGAAAAGGTCATTCTGGGTACATTTTTGGTATACATTTGCTTCTGCCGGGTCAGCTGAGCAGTGAATTTCTACTTAACTACCTCCTATCAGGAGAGACCTCAGGGCTGCATCTTTTGAGCGCAGTACTGAGCCTGAAAACCATTTACAACCCCACTTACAAGTAAAACTAGCTAAAATGTGCCTGGCTGCTGTTCACTGAAAAGCTTATTCTGCATACATTTTTGGCATATATTTGCTCCTGCCGGGTCAGCTGAGCAGCAAATTTTTACTTAACTACCCCCTAATCAGGAGAGACCTCAGGGCTGCATCCTTTGAGCGCAGTACTGAGCCTGATACCCGTTTCCAACCCCACTTACAAGTAAAACTAGCTAAAATGTGCCTGGCTGCTGTTCACTGAAAAGCTCATTCTGGGTACATTTTTGGCATACATTTGCTTCTCCCGGGTCAGCTGAGCAGCGAATTTCTACTTAACTACCTCCTATCAGGAGAGACCTCAGGGCTGCATCTTTTGAGCGCAGTACTGAGCCTGATACCCGTTTCCAACCCCACTTACAAGTAAAACTAGCTAAAATGTGCCTGGCTGCTGTTCACTGAAAAGCTCATTCTGGGTACATTTTTGGCATGCATTTGCTTCTCCCGGGTCAGCTGAGCAGCGAATTTCTACTTAACTACCTCCTATCAGGAGAGACCTCAGGGCTGCATCTTTTGAGCGCAGTACTGAGCCTGAAAACCGTTTACAACCCCACTTACAAGTAAAACTAGCTAAAATGTGCCTGGCTGCTGGTCACTGAAAAGCTCATTCTGCATACATTTTTGGCATATATTTGCTCCTGCCGGGTCAGCTGAGCAGCAAATTTCTACTTAACTACCCCCTAATCAGGAGAGACCTCAGGCTGCATCCTTTGAGCGCAGTACTGAGCCTGAAAAGCGTTTACAACCCCACTTACAAGTAAAACTAGCTAAAATGTGCCTGGCTGCTGTTCACTGAAAAGAACATTCTGGGTACTTTTTGGTATACATTTGCTTCTGCCGGGTCAGCTGAGCAGTGAATTTCTACTTAACTACCTCCTATCAGGAGAGAACTCACGGCTGCATCTTTTGTGCGCAGTACTGAGCCTGATACCCGTTTCCAACCCCACTTACAAGTAAAACTAGCTAAAATGTGCCTGGCTGCTGTTCACTGAAAAGCTCATTCTGGGTACATTTTTGGCATACATTTGCTTCTCCCGGGTCAGCTGAGCAGCGAATTTCTACTTAACTACCTCCTATCAGGAGAGACCTCAGGGCTGCATCTTTTGAGCGCAGTACTGAGCCTGAAAACCGTTTACAGCCCCACTTACAAGTAAAACTAGCTAAAATGTGCCTGGCTGCTGGTCACTGAAATGCTCATTCTGGGTACATTTTTGGTATACATTTGCTTCTGCCGGGTCAGCTGAGCAGTGAATTTCTACTTAACTACCTCCTATCAGGAGAGACCTCAGGGCTGCATCTTTTCAGCGCAGTACTGAGCCTGAAAAGTGTTTACAACCCCACTTACAAGTAAAACTAGCTAAAATGTGCCTGGCTGCTGGTCACTGAAATGCTCATTCTGGGTACATTTTTGGTATACATTTGCTTCTGCCGGGTCAGCTGAGCAGTGAATTTCTACTTAACTACCTCCTATCAGGAGAGACCTCAGGGCTGCATCTTTTCAGCGCAGTACTGAGCCTGAAAAGTGTTTACAACCCCACTTACAAGTAAAACTAGCTAAAATGTGCCTGGCTGCTGTTCACTGAAAAGCTCATTCTGGGTACATTTTTGGTATACATTTTCTTCTGCCGGGTCAGCTGAGAGGTAAATTTCTACTTAACTACCTCCTATCAGGAGAGACCTCAGGGCTGCATCTTTTGAGCGCAGTACTGAGCCTGATACCCGTTTCCAACCCCACTTACAAGTAAAACTAGCTAAAATGTGCCTGGCTGCTGTTCACTGAAAAGCTCATTCTGGGTACATTTTTGGCATACATTTGCTTCTCCCGGGTCAGCTGAGCAGCGAATTTCTACTTAACTACCTCCTTTCAGGAGAGACCTCAGGGCTGCATCTTTTGAGCGCAGTATTGAGCCTGAAAACCGTTTACAACCCCACTTACAAGTAAAACTAGCTAAAATGTGCCTGGCTGCTGTTCACTGAAAAGGACATTCTGGGTACTTTTTGGTATACATTTGCTTCTGCCGGGTCAGCTGAGCAGTGAATTTCTACTTAACTACCTCCTATCAGGAGAGAACTCAGGGCTGCATCTTTTGTGCGCAGTACTGAGCCTGATACCCGTTTCCAACCCCACTTACAAGTAAAACTAGCTAAAATGTGCCTGGCTGCTGTTCACTGAAAAGCTCATTCTGGGTACATTTTTGGCATACATTTGCTTCTCCCGGGTCAGCTGAGCAGCGAATTTCTACTTAACTACCTCCTATCAGGAGAGACCTCAGGGCTGCATCTTTTGAGCGCAGTACTGAGCCTGAAAACCGTTTACAGCCCCACTTACAAGTAAAACTAGCTAAAATGTGCCTGGCTGCTGGTCACTGAAATGCTCATTCTGGGTACATTTTTGGTATACATTTGCTTCTGCCGGGTCAGCTGAGCAGTGAATTTCTACTTAACTACCTCCTATCAGGAGAGACCTCAGGGCTGCATCTTTTCAGTGCAGTACTGAGCCTGAAAAGTGTTTACAACCCCACTTACAAGTAAAACTAGCTAAAATGTGCCTGGCTGCTGGTCACTGAAATGCTCATTCTGGGTACATTTTTGGTATACATTTGCTTCTGCTGGGTCAGCTGAGCAGTGAATTTCTACTTAACTACCTCCTATCAGGAGAGACCTCAGGGCTGCATCTTTTCAGCGCAGTACTGAGCCTGAAAAGTGTTTACAACCCCACTTACAAGTAAAACTAGCTAAAATGTGCCTGGCTGCTGTTCACTGAAAAGCTCATTCTGGGTACATTTGTGGTATACATTTTCTTCTGCCGGGTCAGCTGAGAGGTAAATTTCTACTTAACTACCTCCTATCAGGAGAGACCTCAGGGCTGCATCTTTTGAGCGCAGTACTGAGCCTGATACCCGTTTCCAACCCCACTTACAAGTAAAACTAGCTAAAATGTGCCTGGCTGCTGTTCACTGAAAAGCTCATTCTGGGTACATTTTTGGCATACATTTGCTTCTCCCGGGTCAGCTGAGCAGCGAATTTCTACTTAACTACCTCCTTTCAGGAGAGACCTCAGGGCTGCATCTTTTGAGCGCAGTATTGAGCCTGAAAACCGTTTACAACCCCACTTACAAGTAAAACTAGTTAAAATGTGCCTGGCTGCTGTTCACTGAAAAGCTAATTCTGCATACATTTTTGGCATACATTTGTTTCTGCCGGGTCAGCTGAGCAGTGAATTTCTACTTAACTACCTCCTTTCAGGAGAGACTTCAGGGCTGCATCTTTTGAGCGCAGTACTGAGCCTGAAAACCGTTTACAACCCCACTTACAAGTAAAACTAGCTAAAATGTGCCTGGCTGCTGTTCACTGAAAAGCTCATTCTGGGTACATTTTTGGCAGACATTTGCTCCTGCCGGGTCAGCTGAGCAGCGAATTTCTACTTAACTACCTCCTATCAGGAGAGACCTCAGGGCTGCATCTTTAGAGCGCAGTACTGAGCCTGAAAACCATTTACAACCCCACTTACAAGTAAAACTGGCTAAAATGTGCCTGGCTGCTGTTCACTAAAAAGCTCATTCTGTGTACATTTTTGGCATACATTTGCTTCTCCCGGGTCAGCTGAGCAGCGAATTTCTACTTAACTACCTCCTATCAGGAGAGACCCCAGGGCTGCATCTTTTGAGCGCAGTACTGAGCCTGAAAACCATTTACAAACCCACTTACACAAGTAAAACTATCTAAAATGTGCCTGGCTGCTGTTTACTGAAAAGCTTATTCTGCATACATTTTTGGCATATATTTGCTCCTGCCGGGTCAGCTGAGCAGCAAATTTTTACTTAACTACCCCCTAATCAGGAGAGACCTCAGGGCTGCATCCTTTGAGCGCAGTACTAAGCCTGATACCCGTTTCCAACCCCACTTACAAGTAAAACTAGCTAAAATGTGCCTGGCTGCTGTTCACTGAAAAGCTCATTTTGGGTACATTTTTGGCATACATTTGCTTCTCCCGGGTCAGCTGAGCAGCGAGTTTCTACTTAACTACCTCCTATCAGGAGAGACCTCAGGGCTGCATCCTTTGCGCGCAGTACTGAGCCTGAATTAGCGTTTACAACCCCACTTACAAGTAAACTAGCTAAGACGTGCCTGGCTGCTGTTCACTGAAAAGCTCATTCTGGGTACATTTTTTGTATACATTTGCTTCTGCCGGGTCAGCTGAGCAGTGAATTTCTACTTAACTACCTCCTATCAGGAGAGACCTCAGGGCTGCATCTTTTGAGCGCAGTACTGAGCCTGAAAACTGTTACAACCCCACTTACAAGTAAAACTAGCTAAAATGTGCCTGGCTGCTGTTCACTGAAAAGCTTACTCTGCATACATTTTTGGCATATATTTGCTCCTGCCGGGTCAGCTGAGCAGCAAATTTTTACTTAACTACCCCCTAATAAGGAGAGACCTCAGGGCTGCATTCTTTGAGCGCAGTACTGAGCCTGATACCCGTTTCCAACCCCACTTACAAGTAAAACTAGCTAAAATGTGCCTGGCTGCTGTTCACTGAAAAGCTCATTCTGGGTACATTTTTGGCATACATTTGCTTCTCCCGGGTCAGCTGAGCAGCGAATTTCTACTTAACTACCTCCTATCAGGAGAGACCTCAGGGCTGCATCTTTTAAGCGCAGTACTGAGCCTGAAAACCGTTTCCAACCCCACTTACAAGTAAAACTAGCTAAAATGTGCCTGGCTGCTGTTCACTGAAAAGGTCATTCTGGGTACATTTTTGGTATACATTTGCTTCTGCCGGGTCAGCTGAGCAGTGAATTTCTACTTAACTACCTCCTATCAGGAGAGACCTCAGGGCTGCATCTTTTGAGCGCAGTACTGAGCCTGAAAACCATTTACAACCCCACTTACAAGTAAAACTAGCTAAAATGTGCCTGGCTGCTGTTCACTGAAAAGCTCATTCTGCATACATTTTTGGCATATATTTGCTCCTGCCGGGTCAGCTGAGCAGCGAGTTTCTACTTAACTACTTCCTATCAGGAGAGACCTCAGGGCTGCATCTTTTAAGCGCAGTACTGAGCCTGAAAACCATTTACAAACCCACTTACACAAGTAAAACCATCTAAAATGTGCCTGGCTGCTGTTTACTGAAAAGCTTATTCTGCATACATTTTTGGCATATATTTGCTCCTGCCGGGTCAGCTGAGCAGCAAATTTTTACTTAACTACCCCCTAATCAGGAGAGACCTCAGGGCTGCATCCTTTGAGCGCAGTACTGAGCCTGATACCCGTTTCCAACCCCACTTACAAGTAAAACTAGCTAAAATGTGCCTGGCTGCTGTTCACTGAGAAGCTCATTTTGGGTACATTTTTGGCATACATTTGCTTCTCCCGGGTCAGCTGAGCAGCGAGTTTCTGTTTAACTACCTCCTATCAGGAGAGACCTCAGGGCTGCATCCTTTGCGCGCAGTACTGAGCCTGAATTAGCGTTTACAACCCCACTTACAAGTAAACTAGCTAAAACGTGCCTGGCTGCTGTTCACTGAAAAGCTCATTCTGGGTACATTTTTTGTATACATCTGCCGGGTCAGCTGAGCAGTGAATTTCTACTTAACTACCTCCTATCAGGAGAGACCTCGGGGCTGCATCTTTTGAGCGCAGTACTGAGCCTGAAAACCGTTACAACCCAACTTACAAGTAAAACTAGCTAAAATGTGCCTGGCTGCTGTTCACTGAAAAGCTTATTCTGCATACATTTTTGGCATATATTTGCTCCTGCCGGGTCAGCTGAGCAGCAAATTTTTACTTAACTACCCCCTAATCAGGAGAGACCTCAGGGCTGCATCCTTTGAGCGCAGTACTGAGCCTGATACCCGTTTCCAACCCCACTTACAAGTAAAACTAGCTAAAATGTGCCTGGCTGCTGTTCACTGAAAAGCTCATTCTGGGTACATTTTTGGCATACATTTGCTTCTCCCGGGTCAGCTGAGCAGCAAATTTCTACTTAACTACCTCCTATCAGGAGAGACCTCAGGGCTGCATCTTTTGAGCGCAGTACTGAGCCTGAAAACCGTTTCCAACCCCACTTACAAGTAAAACTAGCTAAAATGTGCCTGGCTGCTGTTCACTGAAAAGGTCATTCTGGGTACATTTTTGGTATACATTTGCTTCTGCCGGGTCAGCTGAGCAGTGAATTTCTACTTAACTACCTCCTATCAGGAGAGACCTCAGGGCTGCATCTTTTGAGCGCAGTACTGAGCCTGAAAACCATTTACAACCCCACTTACAAGTAAAACTAGCTAAAATGTGCCTGGCTGCTGTTCACTGAAAAGCTCATTCTGCATACATTTTTGGCATATATTTGCTCCTGCCGGGTCAGCTGAGCAGCGAGTTTCTACTTAACTACTTCCTATCAGGAGAGACCTCAGGGCTGCATCCTTTGAGCGCAGTACTGAGCCTGAAAAGCGTTTACAACCCCACTTACACGTAAAACTAGCTAAAATGTGCCTGGCTGCTGTTCACTGAAAAGGTCATTCTGGGTACATTTTCGGTATACATTTGCTTCTGCCGGGTCAGCTGAGCAGTGAATTTCTACTTAACTACCTCCTATCAGAAGAGACCTCATGGCTGCATCTTTTGAGCGCAGTACTGAGCCTGAAAACCGTTTCCAACCCCACTTACAAGTAAAACTAGCTAAAATGTGCCTGGCTGCTGTTCACTGAAAAGCTCATTCTGGGTACATTTTTGGCATACATTTGCTTCTCCCGGGTCAGCTGAGCAGCGAATTTCTACTTAACTACCTCCTATCAGGAGAGACCTCAGGGCTGCATCTTTTGAGCGCAGTACTGAGCCTGAAAACTGTTACAACCCCACTTACAAGTAAAACTAGCTAAAATGTGCCTGGCTGCTGTTCACTGAAAAGCTTACTCTGCATACATTTTTGGCATATATTTGCTCCTGCCGGGTCAGCTGAGCAGCAAATTTTTACTTAACTACCCCCTAATAAGGAGAGACCTCAGGGCTGCATTCTTTGAGCGCAGTACTGAGCCTGATACCCGTTTCCAACCCCACTTACAAGTAAAACTAGCTAAAATGTGCCTGGCTGCTGTTCACTGAAAAGCTCATTCTGGGTACATTTTTGGCATACATTTGCTTCTCCCGGGTCAGCTGAGCAGCGAATTTCTACTTAACTACCTCCTATCAGGAGAGACCTCAGGGCTGCATCTTTTAAGCGCAGTACTGAGCCTGAAAACCGTTTCCAACCCTACTTACAAGTAAAACTAGCTAAAATGTGCCTGGCTGCTGTTCACTGAAAAGGTCATTCTGGGTACATTTTTGGTATACATTTGCTTCTGCCGGGTCAGCTGAGCAGTGAATTTCTACTTAACTACCTCCTATCAGGAGAGACCTCAGGGCTGCATCTTTTGAGCGCAGTACTGAGCCTGAAAACCATTTACAACCCCACTTACAAGTAAAACTAGCTAAAATGTGCCTGGCTGCTGTTCACTGAAAAGCTCATTCTGCATACATTTTTGGCATATATTTGCTCCTGCCGGGTCAGCTGAGCAGCGAGTTTCTACTTAACTACTTCCTATCAGGAGAGACCTCAGGGCTGCATCTTTTAAGCGCAGTACTGAGCCTGAAAACCATTTACAAACCCACTTACACAAGTAAAACCATCTAAAATGTGCCTGGCTGCTGTTTACTGAAAAGCTTATTCTGCATACATTTTTGGCATATATTTGCTCCTGCCGGGTCAGCTGAGCAGCAAATTTTTACTTAACTACCCCCTAATCAGGAGAGACCTCAGGGCTGCATCCTTTGAGCGCAGTACTGAGCCTGATACCCGTTTCCAACCCCACTTACAAGTAAAACTAGCTAAAATGTGCCTGGCTGCTGTTCACTGAGAAGCTCATTTTGGGTACATTTTTGGCATACATTTGCTTCTCCCGGGTCAGCTGAGCAGCGAGTTTCTGTTTAACTACCTCCTATCAGGAGAGACCTCAGGGCTGCATCCTTTGCGCGCAGTACTGAGCCTGAATTAGCGTTTACAACCCCACTTACAAGTAAACTAGCTAAAACGTGCCTGGCTGCTGTTCACTGAAAAGCTCATTCTGGGTACATTTTTTGTATACATCTGCCGGGTCAGCTGAGCAGTGAATTTCTACTTAACTACCTCCTATCAGGAGAGACCTCAGGGCTGCATCTTTTGAGCGCAGTACTGAGCCTGAAAACCGTTACAACCCAACTTACAAGTAAAACTAGCTAAAATGTGCCTGGCTGCTGTTCACTGAAAAGCTTATTCTGCATACATTTTTGGCATATATTTGCTCCTGCCGGGTCAGCTGAGCAGCAAATTTTTACTTAACTACCCCCTAATCAGGAGAGACCTCAGGGCTGCATCCTTTGAGCGCAGTACTGAGCCTGATACCCGTTTCCAACCCCACTTACAAGTAAAACTAGCTAAAATGTGCCTGGCTGCTGTTCACTGAAAAGCTCATTCTGGGTACATTTTTGGCATACATTTGCTTCTCCCGGGTCAGCTGAGCAGCAAATTTCTACTTAACTACCTCCTATCAGGAGAGACCTCAGGGCTGCATCTTTTGAGCGCAGTACTGAGCCTGAAAACCGTTTCCAACCCCACTTACAAGTAAAACTAGCTAAAATGTGCCTGGCTGCTGTTCACTGAAAAGGTCATTCTGGGTACATTTTTGGTATACATTTGCTTCTGCCGGGTCAGCTGAGCAGTGAATTTCTACTTAACTACCTCCTATCAGGAGAGACCTCAGGGCTGCATCTTTTGAGCGCAGTACTGAGCCTGAAAACCATTTACAACCCCACTTACAAGTAAAACTAGCTAAAATGTGCCTGGCTGCTGTTCACTGAAAAGCTCATTCTGCATACATTTTTGGCATATATTTGCTCCTGCCGGGTCAGCTGAGCAGCGAGTTTCTACTTAACTACTTCCTATCAGGAGAGACCTCAGGGCTGCATCCTTTGAGCGCAGTACTGAGCCTGAAAAGCGTTTACAACCCCACTTACACGTAAAACTAGCTAAAATGTGCCTGGCTGCTGTTCACTGAAAAGGTCATTCTGGGTACATTTTCGGTATACATTTGCTTCTGCCGGGTCAGCTGAGCAGTGAATTTCTACTTAACTACCTCCTATCAGAAGAGACCTCATGGCTGCATCTTTTGAGCGCAGTACTGAGCCTGAAAACCGTTTCCAACCCCACTTACAAGTAAAACTAGCTAAAATGTGCCTGGCTGCTGTTCACTGAAAAACTCATTCTGGGTACATTTTTGGCATACATTTGCTTCTCCCGGGTCAGCTGAGCAGCGAATTTCTACTTAACTACCTCCTATCAGGAGAGACCTCAGGGCTGCATCTTTTGAACGCAGTACTGAGCCTGAAAACCATTTACAACCCCACTTACAAGTAAAACTAGCTAAAATGTGCCTGGCTGCTGTTCACTGAAAAGCTCATTCTGCATACATTTTTGGCATATTTTGCTCTTGCCGTGTCAGCTGAGCAGCGAGTTTCTACTTAACTACCTCCTATCAGGAGAGACCTCAGGGCTGCATCCTTTGCGTGCAGTACTGAGCCTGAATTAGCGTTTACAACCCCACTTACAAGTAAACTAGCTAAAACGTGCCTGGCTGCTGTTCACTGAAAAGCTCATTCTGGGTACATTTTTGGTATACATTTGTTTTTGCCGGGTCAGCTTAGTAGTGAATTTCTACTTAACTACCTCCTATCAGGAGAGACCTCAGGGCTGCATCTTTTGAGCGCAGTACTGAGCTTGAAAACCGTTTACAACCCCACTTACAAGTAAAACTAGCTAAAATGTGCCTGGCTGCTGTTCACTGAAAAGCTAATTCTGCATACATTTTTGGCATATATTTGCTCCTGCCGGGTCAGCTGAGCAGCAAATTTTTACTTAACTACCCCCTAATCAGGAGAGACCTCAGGGCTGCATCCTTTGAGCGCAGTACTGAGCCTGAAAACCGTTTACAACCCCACTTACAAGTAAAACTAGCTAAAATGTGCCTGGCTGCTGTTCACTGAAAAGGTCATTCTGGGTACTTTTTGGTATACATTTGCTTCTGCCGGGTCAGCTGAGCAGTGAATTTCTACTTAACTACCTCCTATCAGGAGAGAACTCAGGGCTGCGTCTTTTGAGCGCAGTACTGAGCCTGAAAACCGTTTCCAACCCCACTTACAGGTAAAACTAGCTAAAATGTGCCTGGCTGCTGTTCACTGAAAAGCTCATTCTGGGTACATTTTTGGTATACATGTGCTTCTGCCGGGTCTCCTGAGCAGTGAATTTCTACTTAACTACCTCCTATCAGAAGAGACTTCATGGCTGCATCTTTTGAGCGCAGTACTGAGCCTGAAAACCGTTTCCAACCCCACTTACAAGTAAAACTAGCTAAAATGTGCCTGGCTGCTGTTCACTGAAAAGATCATTCTGGGTACATTTTTGGCATACATTTGCTTCTCCCGGGTCAGCTGAGCAGTGAATTTCTACTTAACTACCTCCTATCAGGAGAGACCTCAGGGCTGCATCTTTTGAGCGCAGTACTGAGCCTGATACCCGTTTCCAACCCCACTTACAAGTAAAACTAGCTAAAATGTGCCTGGCTGCTGTTCACTGAAAAGCTCATTTTGGGTACATTTTTGGCATACATTTGCTTCTCCCGGGTCAGCTGAGCAGCGAGTTTCTACTTAACTACCTCCTATCAGGAGAGACCTCAGGGCTGCATCCTTTGCGCGCAGTACTGAGCCTGAATTAGCGTTTACAACCCCACTTACAAGTAAACTAGCTAAAACGTGCCTGGCTGCTGTTCACTGAAAAGCTCATTCTGGGTACATTTTTTGTATACATTTGCTTCTGCCGGGTCAGCTGAGCAGTGAATTTCTACTTAACTACCTCCTATCAGGAGAGACCTCAGGGCTGCATCTTTTGAGCGCAGTACTGAGCCTGAAAACCGTTACAATCCCACTTACAAGTAAAACTAGCTAAAATGTGCCTGGCTGCTGTTCACTGAAAAGCTTATTCTGCATACATTTTTGGCATATATTTGCTCCTGCCGGGTCAGCTGAGCACCAAATTTTTACTTAACTACCCCCTAATCAGGAGAGACCTCAGGGCTGCATCCTTTGAGCGCAGTACTGAGCCTGATACCCGTTTCCAACCCCACTTACAAGTAAAACTAGCTAAAATGTGCCTGGCTGCTGTTCACTGAAAAGCTCATTCTGGGTACATTTTTGGCATACATTTGCTTCTCCCGGGTCAGCTGAGCAGCGAATTTCTACTTAACTACCTCCTATCAGGAGAGACCTCAGGGCTGCATCTTTTGAGCGCAGTACTGAGCCTGAAAACCGTTTCCAACCCCACTTACAAGTAAAACTAGCTAAAATGTGCCTGGCTGCTGTTCACTGAAAAGGTCATTCTGGGTAAATTTTTGGTATACATTTGCTTCTGCCGGGTCAGCTGAGCAGTGAATTTCTACTTAACTACCTCCTATCAGGAGAGACCTCAGGGCTGCATCTTTTGAGCGCAGTACTGAGCCTGAAAACCATTTACAACCCCACTTACAAGTAAAACTAGCTAAAATGTGCCTGGCTGCTGTTCACTGAAAAGCTCATTCTGCATACATTTTTGGCATATATTTGCTCCTGCCGGGTCAGCTGAGCAGCGAGTTTCTACTTAACTACTTCCTATCAGGAGAGACCTCATGGCTGCATCCTTTGAGCACAGTACTGAGCCTGAAAAGCGTTTACAACCCCACTTACACGTAAAACTAGCTAAAATGTGCCTGGCTGCTGTTCACTGAAAAGGTCATTCTGGGTACATTTTTGGTATACATTTGCTTCTGCCGGGTCAGCTGAGCAGTGAATTTCTACTTAACTACCTCCTATCAGGAGAGACCTCAGGGCTGCATCTTTTGAGCGCAGTACTGAGCCTGAAAACCGTTACAATCCCACTTACAAGTAAAACTAGCTAAAATGTGCCTGGCTGCTGTTCACTGAAAAGCTTATTCTGCATACATTTTTGGCATATATTTGCTCCTGCCGGGTCAGCTGAGCACCAAATTTTTACTTAACTACCCCCTAATCAGGAGAGACCTCAGGGCTGCATCCTTTGAGCGCAGTACTGAGCCTGATACCCGTTTCCAACCCCACTTACAAGTAAAACTAGCTAAAATGTGCCTGGCTGCTGTTCACTGAAAAGGTCATTCTGGGTACATTTTTGGTATACATTTGCTTCTGCCGGGTCAGCTGAGCAGTGAATTTCTACTTAACTACCTCCTATCAGGAGAGACCTCAGGGCTGCATCTTTTGAGCGCAGTACTGAGCCTGAAAACCATTTACAACCCCACTTACAAGTAAAACTAGCTAAAATGTGCCTGGCTGCTGTTCACTGAAAAGCTCATTCTGCATACATTTTTGGCATATATTTGCTCCTGCCGGGTCAGCTGAGCAGCGAGTTTCTACTTAACTACTTCCTATCAGGAGAGACCTCAGGGCTGCATCCTTTGAGCACAGTACTGAGCCTGAAAAGCGTTTACAACCCCACTTACACGTAAAACTAGCTAAAATGTGCCTGGCTGCTGTTCACTGAAAAGGTCATTCTGGGTACATTTTTGGTATACATTTGCTTCTGCCGGGTCAGCTGAGCAGTGAATTTCTACTTAACTACCTCCTATCAGAAGAGACCTCATGGCTGCATCTTTTGAGCGCAGTACTGAGCCTGAAAACCGTTTCCAACCCCACTTACAAGTAAAACTAGCTAAAATGTGCCTGGCTGCTGTTCACTGAAAAGCTCATTCTGGGTACATTTTTGGCATACATTTGCTTCTCCCGGGTCAGCTGAGCAGCGAATTTCTACTTAACTACCTCCTATCAGGAGAGACCTCAGGGCTGCATCTTTTGAACGCAGTACTGAGCCTGAAAACCATTTACAACCCCACTTACAAGTAAAACTAGCTAAAATGTGCCTGGCTGCTGTTCACTGAAAAGCTCATTCTGCATACATTTTTGGCATAATTTGCTCTTGCCGTGTCAGCTGAGCAGCGAGTTTCTACTTAACTACCTCCTATCAGGAGAGACCTCAGGGCTGCATCCTTGGCGCGCAGTACTGAGCCTGAATTAGCGTTTACAACCCCACTTACAAGTAAACTAGCTAAAACGTGCCTGGCTGCTGTTCACTGAAAAGCTCATTCTGGGTACATTTTTGGTATACATTTGCTTCTGCCGGGTCAGCTGAGTAGTGAATTTCTACTTAACTACCTCCTATCAGGAGAGACCTCAGGGCTGCATCTTTTGAGCGCAGTACTGAGCTTGAAAACCGTTTACAACCCCACTTACAAGTAAAACCAGCTAAAATGTGCCTGGCTGCTGTTCACTGAAAAGCTAATTCTGCATACATTTTTGGCATATATTTGCTCCTGCCGGGTCAGCTGAGCAGCGAATTTTTACTTAACTACCCCCTAATCAGGAGAGACCTCAGGGCTGCATCCTTTGAGCGCAGTACTGAGCCTGAAAACCGTTTACAACCCCACTTACAAGTAAAACTAGCTAAAATGTGCCTGGCTGCTGTTCACTGAAAAGGTCATTCTGGGTACTTTTTGGTATACATTTGCTTCTGCCGGGTCAGCTGAGCAGTGAATTTCTACTTAACTACCTCCTATCAGGAGAGAACTCAGGGCTGCGTCTTTTGAGCGCAGTACTGAGCCTGAAAACCGTTTCCAACCCCACTTACAGGTAAAACTAGCTAAAATGTGCCTGGCTGCTGTTCACTGAAAAGCTCATTCTGGGTACATTTTTGGTATACATGTGCGTCTGCCGGGTCTCCTGAGCAGTGAATTTCTCCTTAACTACCTCCTATCAGAAGAGACCTCATGGCTGCATCTTTTGAGCGCAGTACTGAGCCTGAAAACCGTTTCCAACCCCACTTACAAGTAAAACTAGCTAAAATGTGCCTGGCTGCTGTTCACTGAAAAGATCATTCTGGGTACATTTTTGGCATACATTTGCTTCTCCCGGGTCAGCTGAGCAGTGAATTTCTACTTAACTACCTCCTATCAGGAGAGACCTCAGGGCTGCATCTTTTGAGCGCAGTACTGAGCCTGATACCCGTTTCCAACCCCACTTACAAGTAAAACTAGCTAAAATGTGCCTGGCTGCTGTTCACTGAAAAGTTCATTCTGGGTACATTTTTGGCATACATTTGCTTCTCCCGGGTCAGCTGAGCAGCGAATTTCTACCTAACTACCTCCTATCAGGAGAGACCTCAGGGCTGCATCTTTAGAGCGCAGTACTGAGCCTGAAAACCATTTACAACCCCACTTACAAGTAAAACTGGCTAAAATGTGCCTGGCTGCTGTTCACTGAAAAGCTCATTCTGCATACATTTTTGGCAGACATTTGCTCCTGCCGGGTCAGCTGAGCAGCGAATTTCCACTTAACTACCTCCTATCAGGGAGACCTCAGGGCTGCATCTTTTGAGCGCAGTACTGACCCTGATACCCGTTTCCAACCCCACTTACAAGTAAAACTAGCTAAAATGTGCCTGTCTGCTGTTCACTAAAAAGCTCATTCTGTGTACATTTTTGGCATACATTTGCTTCTCCCGGGTCAGCTGAGCAGCGAATTTCTACTTAACTACCTCCTATCAGGAGAGACCTCAGGGCTGCATCTTTTGAGCGCAGTACTGAGCCTGAAAACCATTTACAAACCCACTTACACAAGTAAAACTAGCTAAAATGTGCCTGGCTGCTGTTCACTGAAAAGCTTATTCTGCATACATTTTTGGCATATATTTGCTCCTGCCGGGTCAGCTGAGCAGCAAATTTTTACTTAACTACCCCCTAATCGGGAGAGACCTCAGGGCTGCATCCTTTGAGCGCAGTACTGAGCCTGATACCCGTTTCCAACCCCACTTACAAGTAAAACTAGCTAAAATGTGCCTGGCTGCTGTTCACTGAAAAGCTCATTCTGGGTACATTTTTGGCATACATTTGCTTCTCCCGGGTCAGCTGAGCAGCGAGTTTCTACTTAACTACCTCCTATCAGGAGAGACCTCAGGGCTGCATCTTTTGAGCGCAGTACTGAGCCTGAAAACCATTTCCAACCCCACTTACAAGTAAAACTAGCTAAAATGTGCCTGGCTGCTGTTCACTGAAAAGCTCATTCTGCATACATTTTTGGCATATATTTGCTCCTGCCGGGTCAGCTGAGCAGCGAGTTTCTACTTAACTACTTCCTATCAGGAGAGACCTCAGGGCTGCATCCTTTGAGCGCAGTACTGAGCCTGAAAAGCGTTTACAACCCCACTTACACGTAAAACTAGCTAAAATGTGCCTGGCTGCTGTTCACTGAAAAGGTCATTCTGGGTACATTTTTGGTATACATTTGCTTCTGCCGGGTCAGCTGAGCAGTGAATTTCTACTTAACTACCTCCTATCAGAAGAGACCTCATGGCTGCATCTTTTGAGCGCAGTACTGAGCCTGAAAACCATTTACAACCCCACTTACAAGTAAAACTAGCTAAAATGTGCCTGGCTGCTGTTCACTGAAAAGCTCATTCTGCATACATTTTTGGCATATATTTGCTCCTGCCGGGTCAGCTGAGCAGCGAGTTTCTACTTAACTACTTCCTATCAGGAGAGACCTCAGGGCTGCATCTTTTAAGCGCAGTACTGAGCCTGAAAACCATTTACAAACCCACTTACACAAGTAAAACTATCTAAAATGTGCCTGGCTGCTGTTTACTGAAAAGCTTATTCTGCATACATTTTTGGCATATATTTGCTCCTGCCGGGTCAGCTGAGCAGCAAATTTTTACTTAACTACCCCCTAATCAGGAGAGACCTCAGGGCTGCATCCTTTGAGCGCAGTACTGAGCCTGATACCCGTTTCCAACCCCACTTACAAGTAAAACTAGCTAAAATGTGCCTGGCTGCTGTTCACTGAGAAGCTCATTTTGGGTACATTTTTGGCATACATTTGCTTCTCCCGGGTCAGCTGAGCAGCGAGTTTCTGTTTAACTACCTCCTATCAGGAGAGACCTCAGGGCTGCATCCTTTGCACGCAGTACTGAGCCTGAATTAGCGTTTACAACCCCACTTACAAGTAAACTAGCTAAAACGTGCCTGGCTGCTGTTCACTGAAAAGCTCATTCTGGGTACATTTTTTGTATACATCTGCCGGGTCAGCTGAGCAGTGAATTTCTACTTAACTACCTCCTATCAGGAGAGACCTCAGGGCTGCATCTTTTGAGCGCAGTACTGAGCCTGAAAACCATTTACAAACCCACTTACACAAGTAAAACTAGCTAAAATGTGCCTGGCTGCTGTTCACTGAAAAGCTTATTCTGCATACATTTTTGGCATATATTTGCTCCTGCCGGGTCAGCTGAGCAGCAAATTTTTACTTAACTACCCCCTAATCGGGAGAGACCTCAGGGCTGCATCCTTTGAGCGCAGTACTGAGCCTGATACCCGTTTCCAACCCCACCTACAAGTAAAACTAGCTAAAATGTGCCTGGCTGCTGTTCACTGAAAAGCTCATTCTGGGTACATTTTTGGCATACATTTGCTTCTCCCGGGTCAGCTGAGCAGCGAGTTTCTACTTAACTACCTCCTATCAGGAGAGACCTCAGGGCTGCATCTTTTGAGCGCAGTACTGAGCCTGAAAACCATTTCCAACCCCACTTACAAGTAAAACTAGCTAAAATGTGCCTGGCTGCTGTTCACTGAAAAGCTCATTCTGCATACATTTTTGGCATATATTTGCTCCTGCCGGGTCAGCTGAGCAGCGAGTTTCTACTTAACTACTTCCTATCAGGAGAGACCTCAGGGCTGCATCCTTTGAGCGCAGTACTGAGCCTGAAAAGCGTTTACAACCCCACTTACACGTAAAACTAGCTAAAATGTGCCTGGCTGCTGTTCACTGAAAAGGTCATTCTGGGTACATTTTTGGTATACATTTGCTTCTGCCGGGTCAGCTGAGCAGTGAATTTCTACTTAACTACCTCCTATCAGAAGAGACCTCATGGCTGCATCTTTTGAGCGCAGTACTGAGCCTGAAAACCATTTACAACCCCACTTACAAGTAAAACTAGCTAAAATGTGCCTGGCTGCTGTTCACTGAAAAGCTCATTCTGCATACATTTTTGGCATATATTTGCTCCTGCCGGGTCAGCTGAGCAGCGAGTTTCTACTTAACTACTTCCTATCAGGAGAGACCTCAGGGCTGCATCTTTTAAGCGCAGTACTGAGCCTGAAAACCATTTACAAACCCACTTACACAAGTAAAACTATCTAAAATGTGCCTGGCTGCTGTTTACTGAAAAGCTTATTCTGCATACATTTTTGGCATATATTTGCTCCTGCCGGGTCAGCTGAGCAGCAAATTTTTACTTAACTACCCCCTAATCAGGAGAGACCTCAGGGCTGCATCCTTTGAGCGCAGTACTGAGCCTGATACCCGTTTCCAACCCCACTTACAAGTAAAACTAGCTAAAATGTGCCTGGCTGCTGTTCACTGAGAAGCTCATTTTGGGTACATTTTTGGCATACATTTGCTTCTCCCGGGTCAGCTGAGCAGCGAGTTTCTGTTTAACTACCTCCTATCAGGAGAGACCTCAGGGCTGCATCCTTTGCGCGCAGTACTGAGCCTGAATTAGCGTTTACAACCCCACTTACAAGTAAACTAGCTAAAACGTGCCTGGCTGCTGTTCACTGAAAAGCTCATTCTGGGTACATTTTTTGTATACATCTGCCGGGTCAGCTGAGCAGTGAATTTCTACTTAACTACCTCCTATCAGGAGAGACCTCAGGGCTGCATCTTTTGAGCGCAGTACTGAGCCTGAAAACCGTTACAACCCAACTTACAAGTAAAACTAGCTAAAATGTGCCTGGCTGCTGTTCACTGAAAAGCTTATTCTGCATACATTTTTGGCATATATTTGCTCCTGCCGGGTCAGCTGAGCAGCAAATTTTTACTTAACTACCCCCTAATCAGGAGAGACCTCAGGGCTGCATCCTTTGAGCGCAGTACTGAGCCTGATACCCGTTTCCGGCAGAAGCAAATGTATACCAAAAAGTACCCAGCATGACCTTTTCAGTGAACAGCAGCCAGGCACATTTTAGCTAGTTTTACTTGTAAGTGGGGTTGTAAACGCTTTTCAGGCTCAGTACTGCGCTCAAAAGATGCAGCCCTGAGGTCTCTCCTGATAGGAGGTAGTTAAGTAGAAATTTGCTGCTCAGCTGACCCGGGAGAAGCAAATGTATGCCAAAAATGTACCCAGAATGAGCTTTTCAGTGAACAGCAGCCAGGCACATTTTAGCTAGTTTTACTTGTAAGTGGAGTTGTAAATGGTTTTCAGGCTCAGTACTGCGCTCAAAAGATGCAGCCCTGAGGTCTCTCCTGATAGGAGGTAGTTAAGTAGAAATTCACTGCTCAGCTGACCCGGCAGAAGCAAATGTATACCAAAAATGTACCCAGAATGAGCTTTTCAGTGAATAGCAGCCAGGCACATTTTAGCTAGTTTTACCTGTAAGTGTGGTTGGAAACGGTTTTCAGGCTCAGTACTGCGCTCAAAAGATGCAGCCCTGAGTTCTCTCCTGATAGGAGGTAGTTAAGTAGAAATTCACTGCTCAGCTGACCCGGCAGAAGCAAATGTATACCAAAAATGTACCCAGAATGAGCTTTTCAGTGAACAGCAGCCAGGCACATTTTAGCTAGTTTTACTTGTAACTGGGGTTGTAAACGCTAATTCAGGCTCAGTACTGCGCTCAAAGGATGCAGCCCTGAGGTCTCTCCTGATAGGAAGTAGTTAAGTAGAAACTCGCTGCTCAGCTGACCCGGCAGGAGCAAATATATGCCAAAAATGTATGCAGAATGAGCTTTTCAGTGAACAGCAGCCAGGCACATTTTAGCTAGTTTTACTTGTAAGTGGGGTCGGAAACGGTTTTCAGGCTCAGTACTGCGCTCAAAAGATGCAGCCATGAGGTCTCTTCTGATAGGAGGTAGTTAAGTAGAAATTCACTGCTCAGCTGACCCCGGGAGTAGCAAATGTATACCAAAAATGTACCCAGAATGACCTTTTCAGTGAACAGCAGCCAGGCACATTTTAGCTAGTATTACGTGTAAGTGGGGTTGTAAACGCTTTTCAGGCTCAGTACTGCGCTCAAAGGATGCAGCCCTGAGGTCTCTCCTGAAAGGAGGTAGTTAAGTAGAAATTCGCTGCTCAGCTGACCCGGCAGAAACAAATGTATGCCAAAAATGTACGCAGAATTAGCTTTTCAGTGAACAGCAGCCAGGCACATTTTAGCTAGTTTTACTTGTAAGTGGGGTTGTAAATGGTTTTCAGGCTCAGTACTGCGCTCAAAAGATGCAGCCCTGAGGTCTCTCCTGATAGGAGGTAGTTAAGTAGAAATTCACTGCTCAGCTGACCCGGCAGAAGCAAATGTATACCAAAAATGTACCCAGAATGAGCATTTCAGTGAACAACAGCCAGGCACATTTTAGCTAGTTTTACTTGTAAGTGGGGTTGTAAACGGTTTTCAGGCTCAGTATTGCGCTCAAAAGATGCAGCCCTGAGGTCTCTCCTGATAGGAGGTAGTTAAGTAGAAATTTGCTGCTCAGCTGACCCGGCAGGAGCAAATATATGCCAAAAATGTACCCAGAATGAGCTTTTCAGTGAACAGCAGCCGGGGCACATTTTAGCTAGTTTTACTTGTAAGTGGGGTTGGAAACGGGTATCAGGCTCAGTACTGCGCTCAAAAGATGCAGCCCTGAGTTCTCTCCTGATAGGAGGTAGTTAAGTAGAAATTCACTGCTCAGCTGACCCGGCAGAAGCAAATGTATACCAAAAATGTACCCAGAATGAGCTTTTCAGTGAACAGCAGCCAGGCACATTTTAGCTAGTTTTACTTGTAACTGGGGTTGTAAATGGTTTTCAGGCTCAGTACTGCGCTCAAAGGATGCAGCCCTGAGGTCTCTCCTGATAGGAAGTAGTTAAGTAGAAACTCGCTGCTCAGCTGACCCGGCAGGAGCAAATATATGCCAAAAATGTATGCAGAATGAGCTTTTCAGTGAACAGCAGCCAGGCACATTTTAGCTAGTTTTACTTGTAAGTGGGGTTGTAAATGGTTTTCAGGCTCAGTACTGCGCTCAAAAGATGCAGCCCTGAGGTCTCTCCTGATAGGAGGTACTTAAGTAGAAATTCACAGCTCAGCTGACCCGGCAGAATCAAATGTATACCAAAAATGTACCCAGAATTACCTTTTCAGTGAACAGCAGCCAGGCACATTTTAGCTAGTTTTACTTGTAAGTGGGGTTGGAAACGGTTTTCAGGCTAAGTACTGCGCTCAAAAGATGCAGCCCTGTGGTCTCTCCTGATTAGAGGGTAGTTAAGTAAAAATTTGCTGCTCAGCTGACCCGACAGGAGCAAATATATATGCCAAAAATGTATGCAGAATAAGCTTATCAGTGAACAGCAGCCAGGCACATTTTAGCTAGTTTTACTTGTAAGTGGGGTTGTAAACGGTTTTCAGGCTCAGTACTGCGCTCAAAAGATGCAGCCCTGAGGTCTCTCCTGATAGGAGGTAGTTAAGTAGAAATTCACTGCTCAGCTGACCCGGCAGAAGCAAATGTATACCAAAAATGTACCCAGAATGAGCTTTTCAGTGAACAGCAGCCAGGCACGTTTTAGCTAGTTTACTGGGGTTGTAAACGCTAATTCAGGCTCAGTACTGCGCGCAAAGGATGCAGCCCTGAGGTCTCTCCTGATAGGAGGTAGTTAAGTAGAAACTCGCTGCTCAGCTGACCCAGGAGAAGCAAATGTATGCCAAAAATGTACCCAGAATGAGCTTTTCAGTGAACAGCAGCCAGGCACATTTTAGCTAGATTTACTTGTAAGTGGAGTTGGAAACGGGTATCAGGCTCAGTACTGCGCTCAAAGGATGCAGCCCTGAGGTCTCTCCTGATTAGGGGGTAGTTAAGTAAAAATTTGCTGCTCAGCTGACCCGGCAGGAGCAAATATATGCCAAAAATGTACCCAGAATGACCTTTTCAGTGAACAGCAGCCAGGCACATTTTAGCTAGTTTTACGTGTAAGTGGGGTTGTAAACGCTTTTCAGGCTCAGTACTGCGCTGAAAGGATGCAGCCCTGAGGTCTCTCCTGATAGGAGGTAGTTAAGTAGAAATTTACCTCTCAGCTGACCCGGCAGAAGAAAATGTATACCAAAAATGTACCCAGAATGAGCTTTTCAGTGAACAGCAGCCAGGCACATTTTAGCTAGTTTTACTTGTAAGTGGGGTTGTAAACGGTTTTCAGGCTCAGTACTGCGCTCAAAAGATGCAGCCCTGAAGTCTCTCCTGAAAGGAGGTAGTTAAGTAGAAATTCACTGCTCAGCTGACCCGGCAGAAACAAATGTATGCCAAAAATGTATGCAGAATTAGCTTTTCAGTGAACAGCAGCCAGGCACATTTTAGCTAGTTTTACTTGTAAGTGGGGTTGTAAATGGTTTTCAGGCTCAGTACTGCGTTCAAAAGATGCAGCCCTGAGGTCTCTCCTGATAGGAGGTAGTTTAAGTAGAAATTCGCTGCTCAGCTGACCCGGGAGAAGCAAATGTATGCCAAAAATGTACCCAGAATGAGCTTTTCAGTGAACAGCAGCCAGGCACATTTTAGCTAGTTTTACTTGTAAGTGGGGTTGGAAACGGGTATCAGGCTCAGTACTGCGCTCAAAGGATGCAGCCCTGAGGTCTCTCCTGATTAGGGGGTAGTTAAGTAAAAATTTGCTGCTCAGCTGACCCGGCAGAAGCAAATGTATACCAAAAATGTACCCAGAATGACCTTTTCAGTGAACAGCAGCCAGGCACATTTTAGCTAGTTTTACGTGTAAGTGGGGTTGTAAACGCTTTTCAGGCTCAGTACTGCGCTGAAAGGATGCAGCCCTGAGGTCTCTCCTGATAGGAGGTAGTTAAGTAGAAATTCACTGCTCAGCTGACCCGGCAGAAGCAAATGTATACCAAAAATGTACCCAGAATGAGCTTTTCAGTGAACAGCAGCCAGGCACGTTTTAGCTAGTTTACTTGTAAGTGGGGTTGTAAACGCTAATTCAGGCTCAGTACTGCGCGCAAAGGATGCAGCCCTGAGGTCTCTCCTGATAGGAGGTAGTTAAGTAGAAACTCGCTGCTCAGCTGACCCAGGAGAAGCAAATGTATGCCAAAAATGTACCCAGAATGAGCTTTTCAGTGAACAGCAGCCAGGCACATTTTAGCTAGATTTACTTGTAAGTGGAGTTGGAAACGGGTATCAGGCTCAGTACTGCGCTCAAAGGATGCAGCCCTGAGGTCTCTCCTGATTAGGGGGTAGTTAAGTAAAAATTTGCTGCTCAGCTGACCCGGCAGGAGCAAATATATGCCAAAAATGTATGCAGAATAAGCTTTTCAGTGAACAGCAGCCAGGCACATTTTAGCTAGTTTTACTTGTGTAAGTGGGTTTGTAAATGGTTTTCAGGCTCAGTACTGCGCTCAAAAGATGCAGCCCTGAGGTCTCTCCTGATAGGAGGTAGTTAAGTAAAAATTCGCTGCTCAGCTGACCCGGCAGGAGCAAATGTCTGCCAGAAATGTATGCAGAATGAGCTTTTCAGTGAACAGCAGCCAGGCACATTTTAGCCAGTTTTACTTGTAAGTGGGGTTGTAAATGGTTTTCAGGCTCAGTACTGCCCTCTAAAGATGCAGTCCTGAGGTCTCTCCTGATAGGAGGTAGTTAAGTAGAAATTCGCTGCTCAGCTGACCCGGGAGAAGCAAATGTATGCCAAAAATGTACCCAGAATGAACTTTTCAGTGAACAGCAGCCAGGCACATTTTAGCTAGTTTTACTTGTAAGTGGGGTTGGAAACGGGTATCAGGCTCAGTACTGCGCTCAAAAGTTGCAGCCCTGAGGTCTCTCCTGATAGGAGGTAGTTAAGTAGAAATTCACTGCTCAGCTGACCCGGGAGAAGCAAATGTATGCCAAAAATGTACCCAGAATGAGCTTTTCAGTGAACAGCAGCCAGGCACATTTTAGCTAGTTTTACTTGTAAGTGGGGTTGGAAACGGTTTTCAGGCTCAGTACTGCGCTCAAAAGATGCAGCCATGAGGTCTCTTCTGATAGGAGGTAGTTAAGTAGAAATTCACTGCTCAGCTGACCCGGGAGTAGCAAATGTATACCAAAAATGTACCCAGAATGACCTTTTCAGTGAACAGCAGCCAGGCACATTTTAGCTAGTATTACGTGTAAGTGGGGTTGGAAACGGGTATCAGGCTCAGTACTGCGCTCAAAAGATGCAGCCCTGAGGTCTCTCCCTGATAGGAGGTAGTTAAGTAGAAATTCACTGCTCAGCTGACCCGGCAGAAGCAAATGTATACCAAAAATGTACCCAGAATGACCTTTTCAGTGAACAGCAGCCAGGCACATTTTAGCTAGTTTTACGTGTAAGTGGGGTTGTAAACGCTTTTCAGGCTCAGTACTGCGCTGAAAGGATGCAGCCCTGAGGTCTCTCCTGATAGGAGGTAGTTAAGTAGAAATTTACCTCTCAGCTGACCCGGCAGAAGAAAATGTATACCAAAAATGTACCCAGAATGAGCTTTTCAGTGAACAGCAGCCAGGCACATTTTAGCTAGTTTTACTTGTAAGTGGGGTTGTAAACGGTTTTCAGGCTCAGTACTGCGCTCAAAAGATGCAGCCCTGAAGTCTCTCCTGAAAGGAGGTAGTTAAGTAGAAATTCACTGCTCAGCTGACCCGGCAGAAACAAATGTATGCCAAAAATGTATGCAGAATTAGCTTTTCAGTGAACAGCAGCCAGGCACATTTTAGCTAGTTTTACTTGTAAGTGGGGTTGTAAATGGTTTTCAGGCTCAGTACTGCGCTCAAAAGATGCAGCCCTGAGGTCTCTCCTGATAGGAGGTAGTTAAGTAGAAACTCGCTGCTCAGCTGACCCGGCAAGAGCAAATTATGCAAAAAATGTATGCAGAATGAGCTTTTCAGTGAACAGCAGCCAGGCACATTTTAGCTAGTTTTACTTGTAAGTGGGGTTGTAAATGGTTTTCAGGCTCAGTACTGCGTTCAAAAGATGCAGCCCTGAGGTCTCTCCTGATAGGAGGTAGTTTAAGTAGAAATTCGCTGCTCAGCTGACCCGGGAGAAGCAAATGTATGCCAAAAATGTACCCAGAATGAGCTTTTCAGTGAACAGCAGCCAGGCACATTTTAGCTAGTTTTACTTGTAAGTGGGGTTGGAAACGGGTATCAGGCTCAGTACTGCGCTCAAAGGATGCAGCCCTGAGGTCTCTCCTGATTAGGGGGTAGTTAAGTAAAAATTTGCTGCTCAGCTGACCCGGCAGAAGCAAATGTATACCAAAAATGTACCCAGAATGACCTTTTCAGTGAACAGCAGCCAGGCACATTTTAGCTAGTTTTACGTGTAAGTGGGGTTGTAAACGCTTTTCAGGCTCAGTACTGCGCTGAAAGGATGCAGCCCTGAGGTCTCTCCTGATAGGAGGGAGTTAAGTAGAAATTTACCTCTCAGCTGACCCGGCAGAAGAAAATGTATACCAAAAATGTACCCAGAATGAGCTTTTCAGTGAACAGCAGCCAGGCACATTTTAGCTAGTTTTACTTGTAAGTGGGGTTGTAAACGGTTTTCAGGCTCAGTACTGCGCTCAAAAGATGCAGCCCTGAAGTCTCTCCTGAAAGGAGGTAGTTAAGTAGAAATTCACTGCTCAGCTGACCCGGCAGAAACAAATGTATGCCAAAAATGTATGCAGAATTAGCTTTTCAGTGAACAGCAGCCAGGCACATTTTAGCTAGTTTTACTTGTAAGTGGGGTTGTAAACGGTTTTCAGGCTCAGTACTGCGCTCAAAAGATGCAGCCCTGAAGTCTCTCCTGAAAGGAGGTAGTTAAGTAAAATTCGCTGCTCAGCTGACCCGGGAGAAGCAAATGTATGCCAAAAATGTACCCAGAATGAGCTTTTCAGTGAACAGCAGCCAGGCACATTTTAGCTAGATTTACTTGTAAGTGGAGTTGGAAACGGGTATCAGGCTCAGTACTGCGCTCAAAGGATGCAGCCCTGAGGTCTCTCCTGATTAGGGGGTAGTTAAGTAAAAATTTGCTGCTCAGCTGACCCGGCAGGAGCAAATATATGCCAAAAATGTATGCAGAATAAGCTTTTCAGTGAACAGCAGCCAGGCACATTTTAGCTAGTTTTACTTGTGTAAGTGGGTTTGTAAATGGTTTTCAGGCTCAGTACTGCGCTCAAAAGATGCAGCCCTGAGGTCTCTCCTGATAGGAGGTAGTTAAGTAAAAATTCGCTGCTCAGCTGACCCGGCAGGAGCAAATGTCTGCCAGAAATGTATGCAGAATGAGCTTTTCAGTGAACAGCAGCCAGGCACATTTTAGCCAGTTTTACTTGTAAGTGGGGTTGTAAATGGTTTTCAGGCTCAGTACTGCCCTCTAAAGATGCAGTCCTGAGGTCTCTCCTGATAGGAGGTAGTTAAGTAGAAATTCGCTGCTCAGCTGACCCGGGAGAAGCAAATGTATGCCAAAAATGTACCCAGAATGAACTTTTCAGTGAACAGCAGCCAGGCACATTTTAGCTAGTTTTACTTGTAAGTGGGGTTGGAAACGGTTTTCAGGCTCAGTACTGCGCTCAAAAGATGCAGCCATGAGGTCTCTTCTGATAGGAGGTAGTTAAGTAGAAATTCACTGCTCAGCTGACCCGGGAGTAGCAAATGTATACCAAAAATGTACCCAGAATGACCTTTTCAGTGAACAGCAGCCAGGCACATTTTAGCTAGTATTACGTGTAAGTGGGGTTGGAAACGGGTATCAGGCTCAGTACTGCGCTCAAAAGATGCAGCCCTGAGGTCTCTCCCTGATAGGAGGTAGTTAAGTAGAAATTCACTGCTCAGCTGACCCGGCAGAAGCAAATGTATACCAAAAATGTACCCAGAATGACCTTTTCAGTGAACAGCAGCCAGGCACATTTTAGCTAGTTTTACGTGTAAGTGGGGTTGTAAACGCTTTTCAGGCTCAGTACTGCGCTGAAAGGATGCAGCCCTGAGGTCTCTCCTGATAGGAGGTAGTTAAGTAGAAATTTACCTCTCAGCTGACCCGGCAGAAGAAAATGTATACCAAAAATGTACCCAGAATGAGCTTTTCAGTGAACAGAAGCCAGGCACATTTTAGCTAGTTTTACTTGTAAGTGGGGTTGTAAACGGTTTTCAGGCTCAGTACTGCGCTCAAAAGATGCAGCCCTGAAGTCTCTCCTGAAAGGAGGTAGTTAAGTAGAAATTCACTGCTCAGCTGACCCGGCAGAAACAAATGTATGCCAAAAATGTATGCAGAATTAGCTTTTCAGTGAACAGCAGCCAGGCACATTTTAGCTAGTTTTACTTGTAAGTGGGGTTGTAAATGGTTTTCAGGCTCAGTACTGCGCTCAAAAGATGCAGCCCTGAGGTCTCTCCTGATAGGAGGTAGTTAAGTAGAAACTCGCTGCTCAGCTGACCCGGCAAGAGCAAATTATGCAAAAAATGTATGCAGAATGAGCTTTTCAGTGAACAGCAGCCAGGCACATTTTAGCTAGTTTTACTTGTAAGTGGGGTTGTAAATGGTTTTCAGGCTCAGTACTGCCCTCTAAAGATGCAGTCCTGAGGTCTCTCCTGATAGGAGGTAGTTAAGTAGAAATTCGCTGCTCAGCTGACCCGGCAGGAGCAAATGTCTGCCAGAAATGTATGCAGAATGAGCTTTTCAGTGAACAGCAGCCAGGCACATTTTAGCCAGTTTTACTTGTAAGTGGGGTTGTAAATGGTTTTCAGGCTCAGTACTGCCCTCTAAAGATGCAGTCCTGAGGTCTCTCCTGATAGGAGGTAGTTAAGTAGAAATTCGCTGCTCAGCTGACCCGGGAGAAGCAAATGTATGCCAAAAATGTACCCAGAATGAACTTTTCAGTGAACAGCAGCCAGGCACATTTTAGCTAGTTTTACTTGTAAGTGGGGTTGGAAACGGGTATCAGGCTCAGTACTGCGCTCAAAAGTTGCAGCCCTGAGGTCTCTCCTGATAGGAGGTAGTTAAGTAGAAATTCACTGCTCAGCTGACCCGGAGAAGCAAATGTATGCCAAAAATGTACCCAGAATGAGCTTTTCAGTGAACAGCAGCCAGGCACATTTTAGCTAGTTTTACTTGTAAGTGGGGTTGGAAACGGTTTTCAGGCTCAGTACTGCGCTCAAAAGATGCAGCCATGAGGTCTCTTCTGATAGGAGGTAGTTAAGTAGAAATTCACTGCTCAGCTGACCCGGGAGTAGCAAATGTATACCAAAAATGTACCCAGAATGACCTTTTCAGTGAACAGCAGCCAGGCACATTTTAGCTAGTATTACGTGTAAGTGGGGTTGGAAACGGGTATCAGGCTCAGTACTGCGCTCAAAAGATGCAGCCCTGAGGTCTCTCCCTGATAGGAGGTAGTTAAGTAGAAATTCACTGCTCAGCTGACCCGGCAGAAGCAAATGTATACCAAAAATGTACCCAGAATGACCTTTTCAGTGAACAGCAGCCAGGCACATTTTAGCTAGTTTTACGTGTAAGTGGGGTTGTAAACGCTTTTCAGGCTCAGTACTGCGCTGAAAGGATGCAGCCCTGAGGTCTCTCCTGATAGGAGGTAGTTAAGTAGAAATTTACCTCTCAGCTGACCCGGCAGAAGAAAATGTATACCAAAAATGTACCCAGAATGAGCTTTTCAGTGAACAGAAGCCAGGCACATTTTAGCTAGTTTTACTTGTAAGTGGGGTTGTAAACGGTTTTCAGGCTCAGTACTGCGCTCAAAAGATGCAGCCCTGAAGTCTCTCCTGAAAGGAGGTAGTTAAGTAGAAATTCACTGCTCAGCTGACCCGGCAGAAACAAATGTATGCCAAAAATGTATGCAGAATTAGCTTTTCAGTGAACAGCAGCCAGGCACATTTTAGCTAGTTTTACTTGTAAGTGGGGTTGTAAATGGTTTTCAGGCTCAGTACTGCGCTCAAAAGATGCAGCCCTGAGGTCTCTCCTGATAGGAGGTAGTTAAGTAGAAACTCGCTGCTCAGCTGACCCGGCAAGAGCAAATTATGCAAAAAATGTATGCAGAATGAGCTTTTCAGTGAACAGCAGCCAGGCACATTTTAGCTAGTTTTACTTGTAAGTGGGGTTGTAAATGGTTTTCAGGCTCAGTACTGCGTTCAAAAGATGCAGCCCTGAGGTCTCTCCTGATAGGAGGTAGTTTAAGTAGAAATTCGCTGCTCAGCTGACCCGGGAGAAGCAAATGTCTGCCAAAAATGTACCCAGAATGAGCTTTTCAGTGAACAGCAGCCAGGCACATTTTAGCTAGTTTTACTTGTAAGTGGGGTTGGAAACGGGTATCAGGCTCAGTACTGCGCTCAAAGGATGCAGCCCTGAGGTCTCTCCTGATTAGGGGGTAGTTAAGTAAAAATTTGCTGCTCAGCTGACCCGGCAGAAGCAAATGTATACCAAAAATGTACCCAGAATGACCTTTTCAGTGAACAGCAGCCAGGCACATTTTAGCTAGTTTTACGTGTAAGTGGGGTTGTAAACGCTTTTCAGGCTCAGTACTGCGCTGAAAGGATGCAGCCCTGAGGTCTCTCCTGATAGGAGGGAGTTAAGTAGAAATTTACCTCTCAGCTGACCCGGCAGAAGAAAATGTATACCAAAAATGTACCCAGAATGAGCTTTTCAGTGAACAGCAGCCAGGCACATTTTAGCTAGTTTTACTTGTAAGTGGGGTTGTAAACGGTTTTCAGGCTCAGTACTGCGCTCAAAAGATGCAGCCCTGAAGTCTCTCCTGAAAGGAGGTAGTTAAGTAGAAATTCACTGCTCAGCTGACCCGGCAGAAACAAATGTATGCCAAAAATGTATGCAGAATTAGCTTTTCAGTGAACAGCAGCCAGGCACATTTTAGCTAGTTTTACTTGTAAGTGGGGTTGTAAACGGTTTTCAGGCTCAGTACTGCGCTCAAAAGATGCAGCCCTGAAGTCTCTCCTGAAAGGAGGTAGTTAAGTAAAATTCGCTGCTCAGCTGACCCGGGAGAAGCAAATGTATGCCAAAAATGTACCCAGAATGAGCTTTTCAGTGAACAGCAGCCAGGCACATTTTAGCTAGTTTTACTTGTAAGTGGGGTTGGAAACGGTTTTCAGGCTCAGTACTGCGCTCAAAAGATGCAGCCATGAGGTCTCTTCTGATAGGAGGTAGTTAAGTAGAAATTCACTGCTCAGCTGACCCGGCAGAAGCAAATGTATACCAAAAATGTACCCAGAATGACCTTTTCAGTGAACAGCAGCCAGGCACATTTTAGCTAGTTTTACGTGTAAGTGGGGTTGTAAACGCTTTTCAGGCTCAGTACTGCGCTCAAAGGATGCAGCCCTGAGGTCTCTCCTGATAGGAAGTAGTTAAGTAGAAACTCGCTGCTCAGCTGACCCGGCAGGAGCAAATATATGCCAAAAATGTATGCAGAATGAGCTTTTCAGTGAACAGCAGCCAGGAACATTTTAGCTAGTTTTACTTGTAAGTGGGGTTGTAAATGGTTTTCAGGCTCAGTACTGCGCTCAAAAGATGCAGCCCTGAGGTCTCTCCTGATAGGAGGTACTTAAGTAGAAATTCACTGCTCAGCTGACCCGGCAGAAGCAAATGTATACCAAAAATGTACCCAGAATTACCTTTTCAGTGAACAGCAGCCAGGCACATTTTAGCTAGTTTTACTTGTAAGTGGGGTTGGAAACGGTTTTCAGGCTCAGTACTGCGCTCAAAAGATGCAGCCCTGAGGTCTCTCCTGAAAGGAGGTAGTTAAGTAGAAATTCACTGCTCAGCTGACCCGGCAGAAACAAATGTATGCCAAAAATGTATGCAGAATTAGCTTTTCAGTGAACAGCAGCCAGGCACATTTTAGATAGTTTTACTTGTAAGTGGGGTTGTAAATGGTTTTCAGGCTCAGTACTGCGCTCAAAAGATGCAGCCCTGAGGTCTCTCCTGATAGGAGGTAGTTAAGTAGAAACTCGCTGCTCAGCTGACCCGGCAAGAGCAAATTATGCCAAAAATGTATGCAGAATGAGCTTTTCAGTGAACAGCAGCCAGGCACATTTTAGCTAGTTTTACTTGTAAGTGGGGTTGTAAATGGTTTTCAGGCTCAGTACTGCATTCAAAAGATGCAGCCCTGAGGTCTCTCCTGATAGGAGGTAGTTAAGTAGAAATTCGCTGCTCAGCTGACCCGGGAGAAGCAAATGTATGCCAAAAATGTACCCAGAATGAGCTTTTCAGTGAACAGCAGCCAGGCACATTTTAGCTAGTTTTACTTGTAAGTGGGGTTGGAAACGGTTTTCAGGCTCAGTACTGCGCTCAAAAGATGCAGCCATGAGGTCTCTCCTGATAGGAGGTAGTTAAGTAGAAACTCGCTGCTCAGCTGACCCGGCAAGAGCAAATTATGCCAAAAATGTATTGCAGAATGAGCTTTTCAGTGAACAGCAGCCAGGCACATTTTAGCTAGTTTTACTTGTAAGTGGGGTTGTAAATGGTTTTCAGGCTCAGTACTGCGTTCAAAAGATGCAGCCCTGAGGTCTCTCCTGATAGGAGGTAGTTAAGTAGAAATTCGCTGCTCAGCTGACCCGGGAGAAGCAAATGTATGCCAAAAATGTACCCAGAATGAGCTTTTCAGTGAACAGCAGCCAGGCACATTTTAGCTAGTTTTACTTGTAAGTGGGGTTGGAAACGGTTTTCAGGCTCAGTACTGCGCTCAAAAGATGCAGCCATGAGGTCTCTTCTGATAGGAGGTAGTTAAGTAGAAATTCACTGCTCAGCTGACCCGGCAGAAGCAAATGTATACCAAAAATGTACCCAGAATGACCTTTTCAGTGAACAGCAGCCAGGCACATTTTAGCTAGTTTTACGTGTAAGTGGGGTTGTAAACGCTTTTCAGGCTCAGTACAGCGCTCAAAAGATGCAGCCCTGAGGTCTCTCCTGAAAGGAGGTAGTTAAGTAGAAATTCACTGCTCAGCTGACCCGGCAGAAACAAATGTATGCCAAAAATGTATGCAGAATTAGCTTTTCAGTGAACAGCAGCCAGGCACATTTTAGCTAGTTTTACTTGTAAGTGGGGTTGGAAACGGGTATCAGGCTCAGTACTGCGCTCAAAAGTTTCAGCCCTGAGGTCTCTCCTGATAGGAGGTAGTTAAGTAGAAATTCACTGCTCAGCTGACCCGGGAGAAGCAAATGTATGCCAAAAATGTACCCAGAATGAGCTTTTCAGTGAACAGCAGCCAGGCACATTTTAGCTAGTTTTACTTGTAAGTGGGGTTGGAAACGGTTTTCAGGCTCAGTACTGCGCTCAAAAGATGCAGCCATGAGGTCTCTTCTGATAGGAGGTAGTTAAGTAGAAATTCACTGCTCAGCTGACCCGGGAGTAGCAAATGTATACCAAAAATGTACCCAGAATGACCTTTTCAGTGAACAGCAGCCAGGCACATTTTAGCTAGTATTACGTGTAAGTGGGGTTGGAAACGGGTATCAGGCTCAGTACTGCGCTCAAAAGATGCAGCCATGAGGTCTCTTCTGATAGGAGGTAGTTAAGTAGAAATTCACTGCTCAGCTGACCCGGGAGTAGCAAATGTATACCAAAAATGTACCCAGAATGACCTTTTCAGTGAACAGCAGCCAGGCACATTTTAGCTAGTATTACGTGTAAGTGGGGTTGGAAACGGGTATCAGGCTCAGTACTGCGCTCAAAAGATGCAGCCCTGAGGTCTCTCCCTGATAGGAGGTAGTTAAGTAGAAATTCACTGCTCAGCTGACCCGGCAGAAGCAAATGTATACCAAAAATGTACCCAGAATGACCTTTTCAGTGAACAGCAGCCAGGCACATTTTAGCTAGTTTTACGTGTAAGTGGGGTTGTAAACGCGTTTCAGGCTCAGTACTGCGCTGAAAGGATGCAGCCCTGAGGTCTCTCCTGATAGGAGGTAGTTAAGTAGAAATTTACCTCTCAGCTGACCCGGCAGAAGAAAATGTATACCAAAAATGTACCCAGAATGAGCTTTTCAGTGAACAGCAGCCAGGCACATTTTAGCTAGTTTTACTTGTAAGTGGGGTTGTAAACGGTTTTCAGGCTCAGTACTGCGCTCAAAAGATGCAGCCCTGAAGTCTCTCCTGAAAGGAGGTAGTTAAGTAGAAATTCACTGCTCAGCTGACCCGGCAGAAACAAATGTATGCCAAAAATGTATGCAGAATTAGCTTTTCAGTGAACAGCAGCCAGGCACATTTTAGCTAGTTTTACTTGTAAGTGGGGTTGTAAATGGTTTTCAGGCTCAGTACTGCGCTCAAAAGATGCAGCCCTGAGGTCTCTCCTGATAGGAGGTAGTTAAGTAGAAACTCGCTGCTCAGCTGACCCGGCAAGAGCAAATTATGCAAAAAATGTATGCAGAATGAGCTTTTCAGTGAACAGCAGCCAGGCACATTTTAGCTAGTTTTACTTGTAAGTGGGGTTGTAAATGGTTTTCAGGCTCAGTACTGCGTTCAAAAGATGCAGCCCTGAGGTCTCTCCTGATAGGAGGTAGTTAAGTAGAAATTCGCTGCTCAGCTGACCCGGGAGAAGCAAATGTATGCCAAAAATGTACCCAGAATGAGCTTTTCAGTGAACAGCAGCCAGGCACATTTTAGCTAGTTTTACTTGTAAGTGGGGTTGGAAACGGGTATCAGGCTCAGTACTGCCCTCAAAGGATGCAGCCCTGAGGTCTCTCCTGATTAGGGGGTAGTTAAGTAAAAATTTGCTGCTCAGCTGACCCGGCAGGAGCAAATATATGCCAAAAATGTATGCAGAATAAGCTTTTCAGTGAACAGCAGCCAGGCACATTTTAGCTAGTTTTACTTGTAAGTGGGGTTGTAAACGGTTTTCAGGCTCAGTACTGCGCTCAAAAGATGCAGCCCTGAGGTCTCTCCCTGATAGGAGGTAGTTAAGTAGAAATTCACTGCTCAGCTGACCCGGCAGAAGCAAATGTATACCAAAAATGTACCCAGAATGACCTTTTCAGTGAACAGCAGCCAGGCACATTTTAGCTAGTTTTACGTGTAAGTGGGGTTGTAAACGCTTTTCAGGCTCAGTACTGCGCTGAAAGGATGCAGCCCTGAGGTCTCTCCTGATAGGAGGGAGTTAAGTAGAAATTTACCTCTCAGCTGACCCGGCAGAAGAAAATGTATACCAAAAATGTACCCAGAATGAGCTTTTCAGTGAACAGCAGCCAGGCACATTTTAGCTAGTTTTACTTGTAAGTGGGGTTGTAAACGGTTTTCAGGCTCAGTACTGCGCTCAAAAGATGCAGCCCTGAAGTCTCTCCTGAAAGGAGGTAGTTAAGTAGAAATTCACTGCTCAGCTGACCCGGCAGAAACAAATGTATGCCAAAAATGTATGCAGAATTAGCTTTTCAGTGAACAGCAGCCAGGCACATTTTAGCTAGTTTTACTTGTAAGTGGGGTTGTAAACGGTTTTCAGGCTCAGTACTGCGCTCAAAAGATGCAGCCCTGAAGTCTCTCCTGAAAGGAGGTAGTTAAGTAGAAATTCGCTGCTCAGCTGACCCGGGAGAAGCAAATGTATGCCAAAAATGTACCCAGAATGAGCTTTTCAGTGAACAGCAGCAGGCACATTTTAGCTAGTTTTACTTGTAAGTGGGGTTGGAAACGGTTTTCAGGCTCAGTACTGCGCTCAAAAGATGCAGCCATGAGGTCTCTTCTGATAGGAGGTAGTTAAGTAGAAATTCACTGCTCAGCTGACCCGGCAGAAGCAAATGTATACCAAAAATGTACCCAGAATGACCTTTTCAGTGAACAGCAGCCAGGCACATTTTAGCTAGTTTTACGTGTAAGTGGGGTTGTAAACGCTTTTCAGGCTCAGTACTGCGCCCAAAGGATGCAGCCCTGAGGTCTCTCCTGATAGGAAGTAGTTAAGTAGAAACTCGCTGCTCAGCTGACCCGGCAGGAGCAAATATATGCCAAAAATGTATGCAGAATGAGCTTTTCAGTGAACAGCAGCCAGGCACATTTTAGCTAGTTTTACTTGTAAGTGGGGTTGTAAATGGTTTTCAGGCTCAGTACTGCGCTCAAAAGATGCAGCCCTGAGGTCTCTCCTGATAGGAGGTACTTAAAGTAGAAATTCACTGCTCAGCTGACCCGGCAGAAGCAAATGTATACCAAAAATGTACCCAGAATTACCTTTTCAGTGAACAGCAGCCAGGCACATTTTAGCTAGTTTTACTTGTAAGTGGGGTTGGAAACGGTTTTCAGGCTCAGTACTGCGCTCAAAAGATGCAGCCCTGAGGTCTCTCCTGAAAGGAGGTAGTTAAGTAGAAATTCACTGCTCAGCTGACCCGGCAGAAACAAATGTATGCCAAAAATGTATGCAGAATTAGCTTTTCAGTGAACAGCAGCCAGGCACATTTTAGCTAGTTTTACTTGTAAGTGGGGTTGTAAATGGTTTTCAGGCTCAGTACTGCGCTCAAAAGATGCAGCCCTGAGGTCTCTCCTGATAGGAGGTAGTTAAGTAGAAACTCGCTGCTCAGCTGACCCGGCAAGAGCAAATTATGCCAAAAATGTATGCAGAATGAGCTTTTCAGTGAACAGCAGCCAGGCACATTTTAGCTAGTTTTACTTGTAAGTGGGGTTGTAAATGGTTTTCAGGCTCAGTACTGCGTTCAAAAGATGCAGCCCTGAGGTCTCTCCTGATAGGAGGTAGTTAAGTAGAAATTCGCTGCTCAGCTGACCCGGGAGAAGCAAATGTATGCCAAAAATGTACCCAGAATGAGCTTTTCAGTGAACAGCAGCCAGGCACATTTTAGCTAGTTTTACTTGTAAGTGGGGTTGGAAACGGTTTTCAGGCTCAGTACTGCGCTCAAAAGATGCAGCCATGAGGTCTCTTCTGATAGGAGGTAGTTAAGTAGAAATTCACTGCTCAGCTGACCCGGCAGAAGCAAATGTATACCAAAAATGTACCCAGAATGACCTTTTCAGTGAACAGCAGCCAGGCACATTTTAGCTAGTTTTACGTGTAAGTGGGGTTGTAAACGCTTTTCAGGCTCAGTACTGCGCTCAAAGGATGCAGCCCTGAGGTCTCTCCTGATAGGAAGTAGTTAAGTAGAAACTCGCTGCTCAGCTGACCCGGCAGGAGCAAATATATGCCAAAAATGTATGCAGAATGAGCTTTTCAGTGAACAGCAGCCAGGCACATTTTAGCTAGTTTTACTTGTAAGTGGGGTTGTAAATGGTTTTCAGGCTCAGTACTGCGCTCAAAAGATGCAGCCCTGAGGTCTCTCCTGATAGGAGGTACTTAAGTAGAAATTCACTGCTCAGCTGACCCGGCAGAAGCAAATGTATACCAAAAATGTACCCAGAATTACCTTTTCAGTGAACAGCAGCCAGGCACATTTTAGCTAGTTTTACTTGTAAGTGGGGTTGGAAACGGTTTTCAGGCTCAGTACTGCGCTCAAAAGATGCAGCCCTGAGGTCTCTCCTGATTAGAGGGTAGTTAAGTAAAAATTTGCTGCTCAGCTGACCCGGCAGGAGCAAATATATGCCAAAAATGTATGCAGAATAAGCTTATCAGTGAACAGCAGCCAGGCACATTTTAGCTAGTTTTACTTGTAAAGTGGGGTTGTAAACGGTTTTCAGGCTCAGTACTGCGCTCAAAAGATGCAGCCCTGAGGTCTCTCCTGATAGGAGGTAGTTAAGTAGAAATTCACTGCTCAGCTGACCCGGCAGAAGCAAATGTATACCAAAAATGTACCCAGAATGAGCTTTTCAGTGAACAGCAGCCAGGCACGTTTTAGCTAGTTTACTTGTAAGTGGGGTTGTAAACGCTAATTCAGGCTCAGTACTGCGCGCAAAGGATGCAGCCCTGAGGTCTCTCCTGATAGGAGGTAGTTAAGTAGAAACTCGCTGCTCAGCTGACACGGGAGAAGCAAATGTATGCCAAAAATGTACCCAGAATGAGCTTTTCAGTGAACAGCAGCCAGGCACATTTTAGCTAGATTTACTTGTAAGTGGGGTTGGAAACGGGTATCAGGCTCAGTACTGCGCTCAAAGGATGCAGCCCTGAGGTCTCTCCTGATTAGGGGGTAGTTAAGTAAAAATTTGCTGCTCAGCTGACCCGGCAGGAGCAAATATATGCCAAAAATGTATGCAGAATAAGCTTTTCAGTGAACAGCAGCCAGGCACATTTTAGCTAGTTTTACTTGTGTAAGTGGGTTTGTAAATGGTTTTCAGGCTCAGTACTGCGCTCAAAAGATGCAGCCCTGAGGTCTCTCCTGATAGGAGGTAGTTAAGTAAAAATTTGCTGCTCAGCTGACCCGGCAGGAGCAAATGTATGCCAAAAATGTACCCAGAATGAGCTTTTCAGTGAACAGCAGCCAGGCACATTTTAGCTAGTTTTACTTGTAAGTGGGGTTGGAAACGGTTTTCAGGCTCAGTACTGCGCTCAAAAGATGCAGCCATGAGATCTCTTCTGATAGGAGGTAGTTAAGTAGAAATTCACTGCTCAGCTGACCCGGGAGTAGCAAATGTATACCAAAAATGTACCCAGAATGACCTTTTCAGTGAACAGCAGCCAGGCACATTTTAGCTAGTATTACGTGTAAGTGGGGTTGGAAACGGGTATCAGGCTCAGTACTGCGCTCAAAAGATGCAGCCCTGAGGTCTCTCCCTGATAGGAGGTAGTTAAGTAGAAATTCACTGCTCAGCTGACCCGGCAGAAGCAAATGTATACCAAAAATGTACCCAGAATGAGCTTTTCAGTGAACAGCAGCCAGGCACATTTTAGCTAGTTTTACTTGTAAGTGGGGTTGTAAACGGTTTTCAGGCTCAGTACTGCCCTCAAAAGATGCAGCCCTGAAGTCTCTCCTGAAAGGAGGTAGTTAAGTAGAAATTCACTGCTCAGCTGACCCGGCAGAAACAAATGTATGCCAAAAATGTATGCAGAATTAGCTTTTCAGTGAACAGCAGCCAGGCACATTTTAGCTAGTTTTACTTGTAAGTGGGGTTGTAAATGGTTTTCAGGCTCAGTACTGCGCTCAAAAGATGCAGCCCTGAGGTCTCTCCTGATAGGAGGTAGTTAAGTAGAAACTCGCTGCTCAGCTGACCCGGCAAGAGCAAATTATGCAAAAAATGTATGCAGAATGAGCTTTTCAGTGAACAGCAGCCAGGCACATTTTAGCTAGTTTTACTTGTAAGTGGGGTTGTAAATGGTTTTCAGGCTCAGTACTGCGCTCAAAAGATGCAGCCCTGAGGTCTCTCCTGATAGGAGGTAGTTAAGTAGAAATTCACTGCTCAGCTGACCCGGCAGAAGCAAATGTATACCAAAAATGTACCCAGAATGAGCTTTTCAGTGAACAGCAGCCAGGCACGTTTTAGCTAGTTTACTAGTAAGTGGGGTTGTAAACGCTAATTCAGGCTCAGTACTGCGCGCAAAGGATGCAGCCCTGAGGTCTCTCCTGATAGGAGGTAGTTAAGTAGAAACTCGCTGCTCAGCTGACCCGGGAGAAGCAAATGTATGCCAAAAATGTACCCAGAATGAGCTTTTCAGTGAACAGCAGCCAGGCACATTTTAGCTAGATTTACTTGTAAGTGGGGTTGGAAACAGGTATCAGGCTCAGTACTGCGCTCAAAGGATGCAGCCCTGAGGTCTCTCCTGATTAGGGGGTAGTTAAGTAAAAATTTGCTGCTCAGCTGACCCGGCAGGAGCAAATATATGCCAAAAATGTATGCAGAATAAGCTTTTCAGTGAACAGCAGCCAGGCACATTTTAGCTAGTTTTACTTGTGTAAGTGGGTTTGTAAATGGTTTTCAGGCTCAGTACTGCGCTCAAAAGATGCAGCCCTGAGGTCTCTCCTGATAGGAGGTAGTTAAGTAAAAATTCGCTGCTCAGCTGACCCGGCAGGAGCAAATGTCTGCCAGAAATGTATGCAGAATGAGCTTTTCAGTGAACAGCAGCCAGGCACATTTTAGCTAGTTTTACTTGTAAGTGGGGTTGTAAATGGTTTTCAGGCTCAGTACTGCGCTCAAAAGATGCAGCCCTGAGGTCTCTCCTGATAGGAGGTACTTAAGTAGAAATTCACAGCTCAGCTGACCCGGCAGAATCAAATGTATACCAAAAATGTACCCAGAATTACCTTTTCAGTGAACAGCAGCCAGGCACATTTTAGCTAGTTTTACTTGTAAGTGGGGTTGGAAACGGTTTTCAGGCTAAGTACTGCGCTCAAAAGATGCAGCCCTGTGGTCTCTCCTGATTAGAGGGTAGTTAAGTAAAAATTTGCTGCTCAGCTGACCCGACAGGAGCAAATATATATGCCAAAAATGTATGCAGAATAAGCTTATCAGTGAACAGCAGCCAGGCACATTTTAGCTAGTTTTACTTGTAAGTGGGGTTGTAAACGGTTTTCAGGCTCAGTACTGCGCTCAAAAGATGCAGCCCTGAGGTCTCTCCTGATAGGAGGTAGTTAAGTAGAAATTCACTGCTCAGCTGACCCGGCAGAAGCAAATGTATACCAAAAATGTACCCAGAATGAGCTTTTCAGTGAACAGCAGCCAGCACGTTTTAGCTAGTTTACTTGTAAGTGGGGTTGTAAACGCTAATTCAGGCTCAGTACTGCGCGCAAAGGATGCAGCCCTGAGGTCTCTCCTGATAGGAGGTAGTTAAGTAGAAACTCGCTGCTCAGCTGACCCAGGAGAAGCAAATGTATGCCAAAAATGTACCCAGAATGAGCTTTTCAGTGAACAGCAGCCAGGCACATTTTAGCTAGATTTACTTGTAAGTGGAGTTGGAAACGGGTATCAGGCTCAGTACTGCGCTCAAAGGATGCAGCCCTGAGGTCTCTCCTGATTAGGGGTTAGTTAAGTAAAAATTTGCTGCTCAGCTGACCCGGCAGGAGCAAATATATGCCAAAAATGTATGCAGAATAAGCTTTTCAGTGAACAGCAGCCAGGCACATTTTAGCTAGTTTTACTTGTGTAAGTGGGTTTGTAAATGGTTTTCAGGCTCAGTACTGCGCTCAAAAGATGCAGCCCTGAGGTCTCTCCTGATAGGAGGTAGTTAAGTAAAAATTCGCTGCTCAGCTGACCCGGCAGGAGCAAATGTCTGCCAGAAATGTATGCAGAATGAGCTTTTCAGTGAACAGCAGCCAGGCACATTTTAGCCAGTTTTACTTGTAAGTGGGGTTGTAAATGGTTTTCAGGCTCAGTACTGCCCTCTAAAGATGCAGTCCTGAGGTCTCTCCTGATAGGAGGTAGTTAAGTAGAAATTCGCTGCTCAGCTGACCCGGGAGAAGCAAATGTATGCCAAAAATGTACCCAGAATGAACTTTTCAGTGAACAGCAGCCAGGCACATTTTAGCTAGTTTTACTTGTAAGTGGGGTTGGAAACGGGTATCAGGCTCAGTACTGCGCTCAAAAGTTGCAGCCCTGAGGTCTCTCCTGATAGGAGGTAGTTAAGTAGAAATTCACTGCTCAGCTGACCCGGGAGAAGCAAATGTATGCCAAAAATGTACCCAGAATGAGCTTTTCAGTGAACAGCAGCCAGGCACATTTTAGCTAGTTTTACTTGTAAGTGGGGTTGGAAACGGTTTTCAGGCTCAGTACTGCGCTCAAAAGATGCAGCCATGAGGTCTCTTCTGATAGGAGGTAGTTAAGTAGAAATTCACTGCTCAGCTGACCCGGGAGTAGCAAATGTATACCAAAAATGTACCCAGAATGACCTTTTCAGTGAACAGCAGCCAGGCACATTTTAGCTAGTATTACGTGTAAGTGGGGTTGGAAACGGGTATCAGGCTCAGTACTGCGCTCAAAAGATGCAGCCCTGAGGTCTCTCCCTGATAGGAGGTAGTTAAGTAGAAATTCACTGCTCAGCTGACCCGGCAGAAGCAAATGTATACCAAAAATGTACCCAGAATGACCTTTTCAGTGAACAGCAGCCAGGCACATTTTAGCTAGTTTTACGTGTAAGTGGGGTTGTAAACGCTTTTCAGGCTCAGTACTGCGCTGAAAGGATGCAGCCCTGAGGTCTCTCCTGATAGGAGGTAGTTAAGTAGAAATTTACCTCTCAGCTGACCCGGCAGAAGAAAATGTATACCAAAAATGTACCCAGAATGAGCTTTTCAGTGAACAGCAGCCAGGCACATTTTAGCTAGTTTTACTTGTAAGTGGGGTTGTAAACGGTTTTCAGGCTCAGTACTGCGCTCAAAAGATGCAGCCCTGAAGTCTCTCCTGAAAGGAGGTAGTTAAGTAGAAATTCACTGCTCAGCTGACCCGGCAGAAACAAATGTATGCCAAAAATGTATGCAGAATTAGCTTTTCAGTGAACAGCAGCCAGGCAATTTTAGCTAGTTTTACTTGTAAGTGGGGTTGTAAATGGTTTTCAGGCTCAGTACTGCGCTCAAAAGATGCAGCCCTGAGGTCTCTCCTGATAGGAGGTAGTTAAGTAGAAACTCGCTGCTCAGCTGACCCGGCAAGAGCAAATTATGCAAAAAATGTATGCAGAATGAGCTTTTCAGTGAACAGCAGCCAGGCACATTTTAGCTAGTTTTACTTGTAAGTGGGGTTGTAAATGGTTTTCAGGCTCAGTACTGCGTTCAAAAGATGCAGCCCTGAGGTCTCTCCTGATAGGAGGTAGTTTAAGTAGAAATTCGCTGCTCAGCTGACCCGGGAGAAGCAAATGTATGCCAAAAATGTACCCAGAATGAGCTTTTCAGTGAACAGCAGCCAGGCACATTTTAGCTAGTTTTACTTGTAAGTGGGGTTGGAAACGGGTATCAGGCTCAGTACTGCGCTCAAAGGATGCAGCCCTGAGGTCTCTCCTGATTAGGGGGTAGTTAAGTAAAAATTTGCTGCTCAGCTGACCCGGCAGGAGCAAATATATGCCAAAAATGTATGCAGAATAAGCTTTTCAGTGAACAGCAGCCAGGCACATTTTAGCTAGTTTTACTTGTAAGTGGGGTTGTAAACGGTTTTCAGGCTCAGTACTGCGCTCAAAAGATGCAGCCCTGAGGTCTCTCCCTGATAGGAGGTAGTTAAGTAGAAATTCACTGCTCAGCTGACCCGGCAGAAGCAAATGTATACCAAAAATGTACCCAGAATGACCTTTTCAGTGAACAGCAGCCAGGCACATTTTAGCTAGTTTTACGTGTAAGTGGGGTTGTAAACGCTTTTCAGGCTCAGTACTGCGCTGAAAGGATGCAGCCCTGAGGTCTCTCCTGATAGGAGGGAGTTAAGTAGAAATTTACCTCTCAGCTGACCCGGCAGAAGAAAATGTATACCAAAAATGTACCCAGAATGAGCTTTTCAGTGAACAGCAGCCAGGCACATTTTAGCTAGTTTTACTTGTAAGTGGGGTTGTAAACGGTTTTCAGGCTCAGTACTGCGCTCAAAAGATGCAGCCCTGAAGTCTCTCCTGAAAGGAGGTAGTTAAGTAAAATTCGCTGCTCAGCTGACCCGGGAGAAGCAAATGTATGCCAAAAATGTACCCAGAATGAGCTTTTCAGTGAACAGCAGCCAGGCACATTTTAGCTAGTTTTACTTGTAAGTGGGGTTGGAAACGGTTTTCAGGCTCAGTACTGCGCTCAAAAGATGCAGCCATGAGGTCTCTTCTGATAGGAGGTAGTTAAGTAGAAATTCACTGCTCAGCTGACCCGGCAGAAGCAAATGTATACCAAAAATGTACCCAGAATGACCTTTTCAGTGAACAGCAGCCAGGCACATTTTAGCTAGTTTTACGTGTAAGTGGGGTTGTAAACGCTTTTCAGGCTCAGTACTGCGCTCAAAGGATGCAGCCCTGAGGTCTCTCCTGATAGGAAGTAGTTAAGTAGAAACTCGCTGCTCAGCTGACCCGGCAGGAGCAAATATATGCCAAAAATGTATGCAGAATGAGCTTTTCAGTGAACAGCAGCCAGGCACATTTTAGCTAGTTTTACTTGTAAGTGGGGTTGTAAATGGTTTTCAGGCTCAGTACTGCGCTCAAAAGATGCAGCCCTGAAGTCTCTCCTGAAAGGAGGTAGTTAAGTAAAATTCGCTGCTCAGCTGACCCGGGAGAAGCAAATGTATGCCAAAAATGTACCCAGAATGAGCTTTTCAGTGAACAGCAGCCAGGCACATTTTAGCTAGTTTTACTTGTAAGTGGGGTTGGAAACGGTTTTCAGGCTCAGTACTGCGCTCAAAAGATGCAGCCATGAGGTCTCTTCTGATAGGAGGTAGTTAAGTAGAAATTCACTGCTCAGCTGACCCGGCAGAAGCAAATGTATACCAAAAATGTACCCAGAATGACCTTTTCAGTGAACAGCAGCCAGGCACATTTTAGCTAGTTTTACGTGTAAGTGGGGTTGTAAACGCTTTTCAGGCTCAGTACTGCGCTCAAAGGATGCAGCCCTGAGGTCTCTCCTGATAGGAAGTAGTTAAGTAGAAACTCGCTGCTCAGCTGACCCGGCAGGAGCAAATATATGCCAAAAATGTATGCAGAATGAGCTTTTCAGTGAACAGCAGCCAGGCACATTTTAGCTAGTTTTACTTGTAAGTGGGGTTGTAAATGGTTTTCAGGCTCAGTACTGCGCTCAAAAGATGCAGCCCTGAGGTCTCTCCTGATAGGAGGTACTTAAGTAGAAATTCACTGCTCAGCTGACCCGGCAGAAGCAAATGTATACCAAAAATGTACCCAGAATTACCTTTTCAGTGAACAGCAGCCAGGCACATTTTAGCTAGTTTTACTTGTAAGTGGGGTTGGAAACGGTTTTCAGGCTCAGTACTGCGCTCAAAAGATGCAGCCCTGAGGTCTCTCCTGAAAGGAGGTAGTTAAGTAGAAATTCACTGCTCAGCTGACCCGGCAGAAACAAATGTATGCCAAAAATGTATGCAGAATTAGCTTTTCAGTGAACAGCAGCCAGGCACATTTTAGCTAGTTTTACTTGTAAGTGGGGTTGTAATGGTTTTCAGGCTCAGTACTGCGCTCAAAAGATGCAGCCCTGAGGTCTCTCCTGATAGGAGGTAGTTAAGTAGAAACTCGCTGCTCAGCTGACCCGGCAAGAGCAAATTATGCCAAAAATGTATGCAGAATGAGCTTTTCAGTGAACAGCAGCCAGGCACATTTTAGCTAGTTTTACTTGTAAGTGGGGTTGTAAATGGTTTTCAGGCTCAGTACTGCGTTCAAAAGATGCAGCCCTGAGGTCTCTCCTGATAGGAGGTAGTTAAGTAGAAATTCGCTGCTCAGCTGACCCGGGAGAAGCAAATGTATGCCAAAAATGTACCCAGAATGAGCTTTTCAGTGAACAGCAGCCAGGCACATTTTAGCTAGTTTTACTTGTAAGTGGGGTTGGAAACGGTTTTCAGGCTCAGTACTGCGCTCAAAAGATGCAGCCATGAGGTCTCTCCTGATAGGAGGTAGTTAAGTAGAAACTCGCTGCTCAGCTGACCCGGCAAGAGCAAATTATGCCAAAAATGTATGCAGAATGAGCTTTTCAGTGAACAGCAGCCAGGCACATTTTAGCTAGTTTTACTTGTAAGTGGGGTTGTAAATGGTTTTCAGGCTCAGTACTGCGTTCAAAAGATGCAGCCCTGAGGTCTCTCCTGATAGGAGGTAGTTAAGTAGAAATTCGCTGCTCAGCTGACCCGGGAGAAGCAAATGTATGCCAAAAATGTACCCAGAATGAGCTTTTCAGTGAACAGCAGCCAGGCACATTTTAGCTAGTTTTACTTGTAAGTGGGGTTGGAAACGGTTTTCAGGCTCAGTACTGCGCTCAAAAGATGCAGCCATGAGGTCTCTTCTGATAGGAGGTAGTTAAGTAGAAATTCACTGCTCAGCTGACCCGGCAGAAGCAAATGTATACCAAAAATGTACCCAGAATGACCTTTTCAGTGAACAGCAGCCAGGCACATTTTAGCTAGTTTTACGTGTAAGTGGGGTTGTAAACGCTTTTCAGGCTCAGTACAGCGCTCAAAAGATGCAGCCCTGAGGTCTCTCCTGAAAGGAGGTAGTTAAGTAGAAATTCAGTGCTCAGCTGACCCGGCAGAAACAAATGTATGCCAAAAATGTATGCAGAATTAGCTTTTCAGTGAACAGCAGCCAGGCACATTTTAGCTAGTTTTACTTGTAAGTGGGGTTGGAAACGGGTATCAGGCTCAGTACTGCGCTCAAAAGTTTCAGCCCTGAGGTCTCTCCTGATAGGAGGTAGTTAAGTAGAAATTCACTGCTCAGCTGACCCGGGAGAAGCAAATGTATGCCAAAAATGTACCCAGAATGAGCTTTTCAGTGAACAGCAGCCAGGCACATTTTAGCTAGTTTTACTTGTAAGTGGGGTTGGAAACGGTTTTCAGGCTCAGTACTGCGCTCAAAAGATGCAGCCATGAGGTCTCTTCTGATAGGAGGTAGTTAAGTAGAAATTCACTGCTCAGCTGACCCGGGAGTAGCAAATGTATACCAAAAATGTACCCAGAATGACCTTTTCAGTGAACAGCAGCCAGGCACATTTTAGCTAGTATTACGTGTAAGTGGGGTTGGAAACGGGTATCAGGCTCAGTACTGCGCTCAAAAGATGCAGCCCTGAGGTCTCTCCCTGATAGGAGGTAGTTAAGTAGAAATTCACTGCTCAGCTGACCCGGCAGAAGCAAATGTATACCAAAAATGTACCCAGAATGAGCTTTTCAGTGAACAGCAGCCAGGCACATTTTAGCTAGTTTTACTTGTAAGTGGGGTTGGAAACGGGTATCAGGCTCAGTACTGCGCTCAAAAGTTGCAGCCCTGAGGTCTCTCCTGATAGGAGGTAGTTAAGTAGAAATTCACTGCTCAGCTGACCCGGGAGAAGCAAATGTATGCCAAAAATGTACCCAGAATGAGCTTTTCAGTGAACAGCAGCCAGGCACATTTTAGCTAGTTTTACTTGTAAGTGGGGTTGGAAACGGTTTTCAGGCTCAGTACTGCGCTCAAAAGATGCAGCCATGAGGTCTCTTCTGATAGGAGGTAGTTAAGTAGAAATTCACTGCTCAGCTGACCCGGGAGTAGCAAATGTATACCAAAAATGTACCCAGAATGACCTTTTCAGTGAACAGCAGCCAGGCACATTTTAGCTAGTATTACGTGTAAGTGGGGTTGGAAACGGGTATCAGGCTCAGTACTGCGCTCAAAAGATGCAGCCCTGAGGTCTCTCCCTGATAGGAGGTAGTTAAGTAGAAATTCACTGCTCAGCTGACCCGGCAGAAGCAAATGTATACCAAAAATGTACCCAGAATGACCTTTTTAGTGAACAGCAGCCAGGCACATTTTAGCTAGTTTTACGTGTAAGTGGGGTTGTAAACGCGTTTCAGGCTCAGTACTGCGCTGAAAGGATGCAGCCCTGAGGTCTCTCCTGATAGGAGGTAGTTAAGTAGAAATTTACCTCTCAGCTGACCCGGCAGAAGAAAATGTATACCAAAAATGTACCCAGAATTAGCTTTTCAGTGAACAGCAGCCAGGCACATTTTAGCTAGTTTTACTTGTAAGTGGGGTTGTAAATGGTTTTCAGGCTCAGTACTGCGTTCAAAAGATGCAGCCCTGAGGTCTCTCCTGATAGGAGGTAGTTAAGTAGAAATTCGCTGCTCAGCTGACCCGGGAGAAGCAAATGTATGCCAAAAATGTACCCAGAATGAGCTTTTCAGTGAACAGCAGCCAGGCACATTTTAGCTAGTTTTACTTGTAAGTGGGGTTGTAAACGGTTTTCAGGCTCAGTACTGCGCTCAAAAGATGCAGCCCTGAGGTCTCTCCCTGATAGGAGGTAGTTAAGTAGAAATTCACTGCTCAGCTGACCCGGCAGAAGCAAATGTATACCAAAAATGTACCCAGAATGACCTTTTCAGTGAACAGCAGCCAGGCACATTTTAGCTAGTTTTACGTGTAAGTGGGGTTGTAAACGCTTTTCAGGCTCAGTACTGCGCTGAAAGGATGCAGCCCTGAGGTCTCTCCTGATAGGAGGGAGTTAAGTAGAAATTTACCTCTCAGCTGACCCGGCAGAAGAAAATGTATACCAAAAATGTACCCAGAATGAGCTTTTCAGTGAACAGCAGCCAGGCACATTTTAGCTAGTTTTACTTGTAAGTGGGGTTGTAAACGGTTTTCAGGCTCAGTACTGCGCTCAAAAGATGCAGCCCTGAAGTCTCTCCTGAAAGGAGGTAGTTAAGTAGAAATTCACTGCTCAGCTGACCCGGCAGAAACAAATGTATGCCAAAAATGTATGCAGAATTAGCTTTTCAGTGAACAGCAGCCAGGCACATTTTAGCTAGTTTTACTTGTAAGTGGGGTTGTAAACGGTTTTCAGGCTCAGTACTGCGCTCAAAAGATGCAGCCCTGAAGTCTCTCCTGAAAGGAGGTAGTTAAGTAGAAATTCACTGCTCAGCTGACCCGGCAGAAACAAATGTATGCCAAAAATGTATGCAGAATTAGCTTTTCAGTGAACAGCAGCCAGGCACATTTTAGCTAGTTTTACTTGTAAGTGGGGTTGGAAACGGTTTTCAGGCTCAGTACTGCGCTCAAAAGATGCAGCCATGAGGTCTCTTCTGATAGGAGGTAGTTAAGTAGAAATTCACTGCTCAGCTGACCCGGCAGAAGCAAATGTATACCAAAAATGTACCCAGAATGACCTTTTCAGTGAACAGCAGCCAGGCACATTTTAGCTAGTTTTACGTGTAAGTGGGGTTGTAAACGCTTTTCAGGCTCAGTACTGCGCCCAAAGGATGCAGCCCTGAGGTCTCTCCTGATAGGAAGTAGTTAAGTAGAAACTCGCTGCTCAGCTGACCCGGCAGGAGCAAATATATGCCAAAAATGTATGCAGAATGAGCTTTTCAGTGAACAGCAGCCAGGCACATTTTAGCTAGTTTTACTTGTAAGTGGGGTTGTAAATGGTTTTCAGGCTCAGTACTGCGCTCAAAAGATGCAGCCCTGAGGTCTCTCCTGATAGGAGGTACTTACGTAGAAATTCACTGCTCAGCTGACCCGGCAGAAGCAAATGTATACCAAAAATGTACCCAGAATTACCTTTTCAGTGAACAGCAGCCAGGCACATTTTAGCTAGTTTTACTTGTAAGTGGGGTTGGAAACGGTTTTCAGGCTCAGTACTGCGCTCAAAAGATGCAGCCCTGAGGTCTCTCCTGAAAGGAGGTAGTTAAGTAGAAATTCACTGCTCAGCTGACCCGGCAGAAACAAATGTATGCCAAAAATGTATGCAGAATTAGCTTTTCAGTGAACAGCAGCCAGGCACATTTTAGCTAGTTTTACTTGTAAGTGGGGTTGGAAACGGGTATCAGGCTCAGTACTGCGCTCAAAAGTTTCAGCCCTGAGGTCTCTCCTGATAGGAGGTAGTTAAGTAGAAATTCACTGCTCAGCTGACCCGGGAGAAGCAAATGTATGCCAAAAATGTACCCAGAATGAGCTTTTCAGTGAACAGCAGCCAGGCACATTTTAGCTAGTTTTACTTGTAAGTGGGGTTGGAAACGGTTTTCAGGCTCAGTACTGCGCTCAAAAGATGCAGCCATGAGGTCTCCTCTGATAGGAGGTAGTTGAGTAGAAATTCACTGCTCAGCTGACCCGGGAGTAGCAAATGTATACCAAAAATGTACCCAGAATGACCTTTTCAGTGAACAGCAGCCAGGCACATTTTAGCTAGTATTACGTGTAAGTGGGGTTGGAAACGGGTATCAGGCTCAGTACTGCGCTCAAAAGATGCAGCCCTGAGGTCTCTCCCTGATAGGAGGTAGTTAAGTAGAAATTCACTGCTCAGCTGACTCGGCAGAAGCAAATGTATACCAAAAATGTACCCAGAATGAGCTTTTCAGTGAACAGCAGCCAGGCACATTTTAGCTAGTTTTACTTGTAAGTGGGGTTGGAAACGGGTATCAGGCTCAGTACTGTGCTCAAAAGTTGCAGCCCTGAGGTCTCTCCTGATAGGAGGTAGTTAAGTAGAAATTCACTGCTCAGCTGACCCGGGAGAAGCAAATGTATGCCAAAAATGTACCCAGAATGAGCTTTTCAGTGAACAGCAGCCAGGCACATTTTAGCTAGTTTTACTTGTAAGTGGGGTTGGAAACGGTTTTCAGGCTCAGTACTGCGCTCAAAAGATGCAGCCATGAGGTCTCTTCTGATAGGAGGTAGTTAAGTAGAAATTCACTGCTCAGCTGACCCGGCAGAAGCAAATGTATACCAAAAATGTACCCAGAATGACCTTTTCAGTGAACAGCAGCCAGGCACATTTTAGCTAGTTTTACGTGTATGTGGGGTTGTAAACGCTTTTCAGGCTCAGTACAGCGCTCAAAAGATGCAGCCCTGAGGTCTCTCCTGAAAGGAGGTAGTTAAGTAGAAATTCAGTGCTCAGCTGACCCGGCAGAAACAAATGTATGCCAAAAATGTATGCAGAATTAGCTTTTCAGTGAACAGCAGCCAGGCACATTTTAGCTAGTTTTACTTGTAAGTGGGGTTGGAAACGGGTATCAGGCTCAGTACTGCGCTCAAAAGTTTCAGCCCTGAGGTCTCTCCTGATAGGAGGTAGTTAAGTAGAAATTCACTGCTCAGCTGACCCGGGAGAAGCAAATGTATGCCAAAAATGTACCCAGAATGAGCTTTTCAGTGAACAGCAGCCAGGCACATTTTAGCTAGTTTTACTTGTAAGTGGGGTTGGAAACGGTTTTCAGGCTCAGTACTGCGCTCAAAAGATGCAGCCATGAGGTCTCTTCTGATAGGAGGTAGTTAAGTAGAAATTCACTGCTCAGCTGACCCGGGAGTAGCAAATGTATACCAAAAATGTACCCAGAATGACCTTTTCAGTGAACAGCAGCCAGGCACATTTTAGCTAGTATTACGTGTAAGTGGGGTTGGAAACGGGTATCAGGCTCAGTACTGCGCTCAAAAGATGCAGCCCTGAGGTCTTTCCCTGATAGGAGGTAGTTAAGTAGAAATTCACTGCTCAGCTGACCCGGCAGAAGCAAATGTATACCAAAAATGTACCCAGAATGAGCTTTTCAGTGAACAGCAGCCAGGCACATTTTAGCTAGTTTTACTTGTAAGTGGGGTTGGAAACGGGTATCAGGCTCAGTACTGCGCTCAAAAGTTGCAGCCCTGAGGTCTCTCCTGATAGGAGGTAGTTAAGTAGAAATTCACTGCTCAGCTGACCCGGGAGAAGCAAATGTATGCCAAAAATGTACCCAGAATGAGCTTTTCAGTGAACAGCAGCCAGGCACATTTTAGCTAGTTTTACTTGTAAGTGGGGTTGGAAACGGTTTTCAGGCTCAGTACTGCGCTCAAAAGATGCAGCCATGAGGTCTCTTCTGATAGGAGGTAGTTAAGTAGAAATTCACTGCTCAGCTGACCCGGGAGTAGCAAATGTATACCAAAAATGTACCCAGAATGACCTTTTCAGTGAACAGCAGCCAGGCACATTTTAGCTAGTATTACGTGTAAGTGGGGTTGGAAACGGGTATCAGGCTCAGTACTGCGCTCAAAAGATGCAGCCCTGAGGTCTCTCCCTGATAGGAGGTAGTTAAGTAGAAATTCACTGCTCAGCTGACCCGGCAGAAGCAAATGTATACCAAAAATGTACCCAGAATGACCTTTTCAGTGAACAGCAGCCAGGCACATTTTAGCTAGTTTTACGTGTAAGTGGGGTTGTAAACGCGTTTCAGGCTCAGTACTGCGCTGAAAGGATGCAGCCCTGAGGTCTCTCCTGATAGGAGGTAGTTAAGTAGAAATTTACCTCTCAGCTGACCCGGCAGAAGAAAATGTATACCAAAAATGTACCCAGAATTAGCTTTTCAGTGAACAGCAGCCAGGCACATTTTAGCTAGTTTTACTTGTAAGTGGGGTTGTAAATGGTTTTCAGGCTCAGTACTGCGTTCAAAAGATGCAGCCCTGAGGTCTCTCCTGATAGGAGGTAGTTAAGTAGAAATTCACTGCTCAGCTGACCCGGCAGAAGCAAATGTATACCAAAAATGTACCCAGAATGAGCTTTTCAGTGAACAGCAGCCAGGCACGTTTTAGCTAGTTTACTTGTAAGTGGGGTTGTAAACGCTAATTCAGGCTCAGTACTGCGCGCAAAGGATGCAGCCCTGAGGTCTCTCCTGATAGGAGGTAGTTAAGTAGAAACTCGCTGCTCAGCTGACACGGGAGAAGCAAATGTATGCCAAAAATGTACCCAGAATGAGCTTTTCAGTGAACAGCAGCCAGGCACATTTTAGCTAGATTTACTTGTAAGTGGGGTTGGAAACGGGTATCAGGCTCAGTACTGCGCTCAAAGGATGCAGCCCTGAGGTCTCTCCTGATTAGGGGGTAGTTAAGTAAAAATTTGCTGCTCAGCTGACCCGGCAGGAGCAAATATATGCCAAAAATGTATGCAGAATAAGCTTTTCAGTGAACAGCAGCCAGGCACATTTTAGCTAGTTTTACTTGTGTAAGTGGGTTTGTAAATGGTTTTCAGGCTCAGTACTGCGCTCAAAAGATGCAGCCCTGAGGTCTCTCCTGATAGGAGGTAGTTAAGTAGAAACTCGCTGCTCAGCTGACCCGGCAAGTGCAAATTATGCCAAAAATGTATGCAGAATGAGCTTTTCAGTGAACAGCAGCCAGGCACATTTTAGCTAGTTTTACTTGTAAGTGGGGTTGTAAATGGTTTTCAGGCTCAGTACTGCGTTCAAAAGATGCAGCCCTGAGGTCTCTCCTGATAGGAGGTAGTTAAGTAGAAATTCGCTGCTCAGCTGACCCGGGAGAAGCAAATGTATGCCAAAAATGTACCCAGAATGAGCTTTTCAGTGAACAGCAGCCAGGCACATTTTAGCTAGTTTTACTTGTAAGTGGGGTTGGAAACGGTTTTCAGGCTCAGTACTGCGCTCAAAAGATGCAGCCATGAGGTCTCTCCTGATAGGAGGTAGTTAAGTAGAAACTCGCTGCTCAGCTGACCCGGCAAGAGCAAATTATGCCAAAAATGTATGCAGAATGAGCTTTTCAGTGAACAGCAGCCAGGCACATTTTAGCTAGTTTTACTTGTAAGTGGGGTTGTAAATGGTTTTCAGGCTCAGTACTGCGTTCAAAAGATGCAGCCCTGAGGTCTCTCCTGATAGGAGGTAGTTAAGTAGAAATTCGCTGCTCAGCTGACCCGGGAGAAGCAAATGTATGCCAAAAATGTACCCAGAATGAGCTTTTCAGTGAACAGCAGCCAGGCACATTTTAGCTAGTTTTACTTGTAAGTGGGGTTGGAAACGGTTTTCAGGCTCAGTACTGCGCTCAAAAGATGCAGCCATGAGGTCTCTTCTGATAGGAGGTAGTTAAGTAGAAATTCACTGCTCAGCTGACCCGGCAGAAGCAAATGTATACCAAAAATGTACCCAGAATGACCTTTTCAGTGAACAGCAGCCAGGCACATTTTAGCTAGTTTTACGTGTAAGTGGGGTTGTAAACGCTTTTCAGGCTCAGTACAGCGCTCAAAAGATGCAGCCCTGAGGTCTCTCCTGAAAGGAGGTAGTTAAGTAGAAATTCAGTGCTCAGCTGACCCGGCAGAAACAAATGTATGCCAAAAATGTATGCAGAATTAGCTTTTCAGTGAACAGCAGCCAGGCACATTTTAGCTAGTTTTACTTGTAAGTGGGGTTGGAAACGGGTATCAGGCTCAGTACTGCGCTCAAAAGTTTCAGCCCTGAGGTCTCTCCTGATAGGAGGTAGTTAAGTAGAAATTCACTGCTCAGCTGACCCGGGAGAAGCAAATGTATGCCAAAAATGTACCCAGAATGAGCTTTTCAGTGAACAGCAGCCAGGCACATTTTAGCTAGTTTTACTTGTAAGTGGGGTTGGAAACGGTTTTCAGGCTCAGTACTGCGCTCAAAAGATGCAGCCATGAGGTCTCCTCTGATAGGAGGTAGTTGAGTAGAAATTCACTGCTCAGCTGACCCGGGAGTAGCAAATGTATACCAAAAATGTACCCAGAATGACCTTTTCAGTGAACAGCAGCCAGGCACATTTTAGCTAGTATTACGTGTAAGTGGGGTTGGAAACGGGTATCAGGCTCAGTACTGCGCTCAAAAGATGCAGCCCTGAGGTCTCTCCCTGATAGGAGGTAGTTAAGTAGAAATTCACTGCTCAGCTGACCCGGCAGAAGCAAATGTATACCAAAAATGTACCCAGAATGAGCTTTTCAGTGAACAGCAGCCAGGCACATTTTAGCTAGTTTTACTTGTAAGTGGGGTTGGAAACGGGTATCAGGCTCAGTACTGCGCTCAAAAGTTGCAGCCCTGAGGTCTCTCCTGATAGGAGGTAGTTAAGTAGAAATTCACTGCTCAGCTGACCCGGGAGAAGCAAATGTATGCCAAAAATGTACCCAGAATGAGCTTTTCAGTGAACAGCAGCCAGGCACATTTTAGCTAGTTTTACTTGTAAGTGGGGTTGGAAACGGTTTTCAGGCTCAGTACTGCGCTCAAAAGATGCAGCCATGAGGTCTCTTCTGATAGGAGGTAGTTAAGTAGAAATTCACTGCTCAGCTGACCCGGCAGAAGCAAATGTATACCAAAAATGTACCCAGAATGACCTTTTCAGTGAACAGCAGCCAGGCACATTTTAGCTAGTTTTACGTGTAAGTGGGGTTGTAAACGCTTTTCAGGCTCAGTACAGCGCTCAAAAGATGCAGCCCTGAGGTCTCTCCTGAAAGGAGGTAGTTAAGTAGAAATTCAGTGCTCAGCTGACCCGGCAGAAACAAATGTATGCCAAAAATGTATGCAGAATTAGCTTTTCAGTGAACAGCAGCCAGGCACATTTTAGCTAGTTTTACTTGTAAGTGGGGTTGGAAACGGGTATCAGGCTCAGTACTGCGCTCAAAAGTTTCAGCCCTGAGGTCTCTCCTGATAGGAGGTAGTTAAGTAGAAATTCACTGCTCAGCTGACCCGGGAGAAGCAAATGTATGCCAAAAATGTACCCAGAATGAGCTTTTCAGTGAACAGCAGCCAGGCACATTTTAGCTAGTATTACGTGTAAGTGGGGTTGGAAACGGGTATCAGGCTCAGTACTGCGCTCAAAAGATGCAGCCCTGAGGTCTCTCCCTGATAGGAGGTAGTTAAGTAGAAATTCACTGCTCAGCTGACCCGGCAGAAGCAAATGTATACCAAAAATGTACCCAGAATGAGCTTTTCAGTGAACAGCAGCCAGGCACATTTTAGCTAGTTTTACTTGTAAGTGGGGTTGGAAACGGTTTTCAGGCTCAGTACTGCGCTCAAAAGATGCAGCCATGAGGTCTCTTCTGATAGGAGGTAGTTAAGTAGAAATTCACTGCTCAGCTGACCCGGGAGTAGCAAATGTATACCAAAAATGTACCCAGAATGACCTTTTCAGTGAACAGCAGCCAGGCACATTTTAGCTAGTATTACGTGTAAGTGGGGTTGGAAACGGGTATCAGGCTCAGTACTGCGCTCAAAAGATGCAGCCCTGAGGTCTCTCCCTGATAGGAGGTAGTTAAGTAGAAATTCACTGCTCAGCTGACCCGGCAGAAGCAAATGTATACCAAAAATGTACCCAGAATGACCTTTTCAGTGAACAGCAGCCAGGCACATTTTAGCTAGTTTTACGTGTAAGTGGGGTTGTAAACGCGTTTCAGGCTCAGTACTGCGCTGAAAGGATGCAGCCCTGAGGTCTCTCCTGATAGGAGGTAGTTAAGTAGAAATTTACCTCTCAGCTGACCCGGCAGAAGAAAATGTATACCAAAAATGTACCCAGAATTAGCTTTTCAGTGAACAGCAGCCAGGCACATTTTAGCTAGTTTTACTTGTAAGTGGGGTTGTAAATGGTTTTCAGGCTCAGTACTGCGTTCAAAAGATGCAGCCCTGAGGTCTCTCCTGATAGGAGGTAGTTAAGTAGAAATTCGCTGCTCAGCTGACCCGGGAGAAGCAAATGTATGCCAAAAATGTACCCAGAATGAGCTTTTCAGTGAACAGCAGCCAGGCACATTTTAGCTAGTTTTACTTGTAAGTGGGGTTGTAAACGGTTTTCAGGCTCAGTACTGCGCTCAAAAGATGCAGCCCTGAGGTCTCTCCCTGATAGGAGGTAGTTAAGTAGAAATTCACTGCTCAGCTGACCCGGCAGAAGCAAATGTATACCAAAAATGTACCCAGAATGACCTTTTCAGTGAACAGCAGCCAGGCACATTTTAGCTAGTTTTACGTGTAAGTGGGGTTGTAAACGCTTTTCAGGCTCAGTACTGCGCTGAAAGGATGCAGCCCTGAGGTCTCTCCTGATAGGAGGGAGTTAAGTAGAAATTTACCTCTCAGCTGACCCGGCAGAAGAAAATGTATACCAAAAATGTACCCAGAATGAGCTTTTCAGTGAACAGCAGCCAGGCACATTTTAGCTAGTTTTACTTGTAAGTGGGGTTGTAAACGGTTTTCAGGCTCAGTACTGCGCTCAAAAGATGCAGCCCTGAAGTCTCTCCTGAAAGGAGGTAGTTAAGTAGAAATTCACTGCTCAGCTGACCCGGCAGAAACAAATGTATGCCAAAAATGTATGCAGAATTAGCTTTTCAGTGAACAGCAGCCAGGCACATTTTAGCTAGTTTTACTTGTAAGTGGGGTTGTAAACGGTTTTCAGGCTCAGTACTGCGCTCAAAAGATGCAGCCCTGAAGTCTCTCCTGAAAGGAGGTAGTTAAGTAGAAATTCACTGCTCAGCTGACCCGGCAGAAACAAATGTATGCCAAAAATGTATGCAGAATTAGCTTTTCAGTGAACAGCAGCCAGGCACATTTTAGCTAGTTTTACTTGTAAGTGGGGTTGGAAACGGTTTTCAGGCTCAGTACTGCGCTCAAAAGATGCAGCCATGAGGTCTCTTCTGATAGGAGGTAGTTAAGTAGAAATTCACTGCTCAGCTGACCCGGCAGAAGCAAATGTATACCAAAAATGTACCCAGAATGACCTTTTCAGTGAACAGCAGCCAGGCACATTTTAGCTAGTTTTACGTGTAAGTGGGGTTGTAAACGCTTTTCAGGCTCAGTACTGCGCCCAAAGGATGCAGCCCTGAGGTCTCTCCTGATAGGAAGTAGTTAAGTAGAAACTCGCTGCTCAGCTGACCCGGCAGGAGCAAATATATGCCAAAAATGTATGCAGAATGAGCTTTCCAGTGAACAGCAGCCAGGCACATTTTAGCTAGTTTTACTTGTAAGTGGGGTTGTAAATGGTTTTCAGGCTCAGTACTGCGCTCAAAAGATGCAGCCCTGAGGTCTCTCCTGATAGGAGGTAGTTAAGTAGAAACTCGCTGCTCAGCTGACCCGGCAAGAGCAAATTATGCCAAAAATGTATGCAGAATGAGCTTTTCAGTGAACAGCAGCCAGGCACATTTTAGCTAGTTTTACTTGTAAGTGGGGTTGGAAACGGTTTTCAGGCTCAGTACTGCGCTCAAAAGATGCAGCCATGAGGTCTCTTCTGATAGGAGGTAGTTAAGTAGAAACTCGCTGCTCAGCTGACCCGGCAAGAGCAAATTATGCAAAAAATGTATGCAGAATGAGCTTTTCAGTGAACAGCAGCCAGGCACATTTTAGCTAGTTTTACTTGTAAGTGGGGTTGTAAATGGTTTTCAGGCTCAGTACTGCGTTCAAAAGATGCAGCCCTGAGGTCTCTCCTGATAGGAGGTAGTTAAGTAGAAATTCGCTGCTCAGCTGACCCGGGAGAAGCAAATGTATGCCAAAAATGTACCCAGAATGAGCTTTTCAGTGAACAGCAGCCAGGCACATTTTAGCTAGTTTTACTTGTAAGTGGGGTTGGAAACGGTTTTCAGGCTCAGTACTGCGCTCAAAAGATGCAGCCATGAGGTCTCTTCTGATAGGAGGTAGTTAAGTAGAAATTCACTGCTCAGCTGACCCGGCAGAAGCAAATGTATACCAAAAATGTACCCAGAATGACCTTTTCAGTGAACAGCAGCCAGGCACATTTTAGCTAGTTTTACGTGTAAGTGGGGTTGTAAACGCTTTTCAGGCTCAGTACTGCGCTCAAAGGATGCAGCCCTGAGGTCTCTCCTGATAGGAAGTAGTTAAGTAGAAACTCGCTGCTCAGCTGACCCGGCAGGAGCAAATATATGCCAAAAATGTATGCAGAATGAGCTTTTCAGTGAACAGCAGCCAGGCACATTTTAGCTAGTTTTACTTGTAAGTGGGGTTGTAAATGGTTTTCAGGCTCAGTACTGCGCTCAAAAGATGCAGCCCTGAGGTCTCTCCTGATAGGAGGTACTTAAGTAGAAATTCACTGCTCAGCTGACCCGGCAGAAGCAAATGTATACCAAAAATGTACCCAGAATTACCTTTTCAGTGAACAGCAGCCAGGCACATTTTAGCTAGTTTTACTTGTAAGTGGGGTTGGAAACGGTTTTCAGGCTCAGTACTGCGCTCAAAAGATGCAGCCCTGAGGTCTCTCCTGATTAGAGGGTAGTTAAGTAAAAATTTGCTGCTCAGCTGACCCGGCAGGAGCAAATATATGCCAAAAATGTATGCAGAATAAGCTTATCAGTGAACAGCAGCCAGGCACATTTTAGCTAGTTTTACTTGTAAAGTGGGGTTGTAAACGGTTTTCAGGCTCAGTACTGCGCTCAAAAGATGCAGCCCTGAGGTCTCTCCTGATAGGAGGTAGTTAAGTAGAAATTCACTGCTCAGCTGACCCGGCAGAAGCAAATGTATACCAAAAATGTACCCAGAATGAGCTTTTCAGTGAACAGCAGCCAGGCACGTTTTAGCTAGTTTACTTGTAAGTGGGGTTGTAAACGCTAATTCAGGCTCAGTACTGCGCGCAAAGGATGCAGCCCTGAGGTCTCTCCTGATAGGAGGTAGTTAAGTAGAAACTCGCTGCTCAGCTGACACGGGAGAAGCAAATGTATGCCAAAAATGTACCCAGAATGAGCTTTTCAGTGAACAGCAGCCAGGCACATTTTAGCTAGATTTACTTGTAAGTGGGGTTGGAAACGGGTATCAGGCTCAGTACTGCGCTCAAAGGATGCAGCCCTGAGGTCTCTCCTGATTAGGGGGTAGTTAAGTAAAAATTTGCTGCTCAGCTGACCCGGCAGGAGCAAATATATGCCAAAAATGTATGCAGAATAAGCTTTTCAGTGAACAGCAGCCAGGCACATTTTAGCTAGTTTTACTTGTGTAAGTGGGTTTGTAAATGGTTTTCAGGCTCAGTACTGCGCTCAAAAGATGCAGCCCTGAGGTCTCTCCTGATAGGAGGTAGTTAAGTAAAAATTTGCTGCTCAGCTGACCCGGCAGGAGCAAATGTCTGCCAGAAATGTATGCAGAATGAACTTTTCAGTGAACAGCAGCCAGGCACATTTTAGCTAGTTTTACTTGTAAGTGGGGTTGGAAACGGGTATCAGGCTCAGTACTGCGCTCAAAAGTTTCAGCCCTGAGGTCTCTCCTGATAGGAGGTAGTTAAGTAGAAATTCACTGCTCAGCTGACCCGGGAGAAGCAAATGTATGCCAAAAATGTACCCAGAATGAGCTTTTCAGTGAACAGCAGCCAGGCACATTTTAGCTAGTTTTACTTGTAAGTGGGGTTGGAAACGGTTTTCAGGCTCAGTACTGCGCTCAAAAGATGCAGCCATGAGATCTCTTCTGATAGGAGGTAGTTAAGTAGAAATTCACTGCTCAGCTGACCCGGGAGTAGCAAATGTATACCAAAAATGTACCCAGAATGACCTTTTCAGTGAACAGCAGCCAGGCACATTTTAGCTAGTATTACGTGTAAGTGGGGTTGGAAACGGGTATCAGGCTCAGTACTGCGCTCAAAAGATGCAGCCCTGAGGTCTCTCCCTGATAGGAGGTAGTTAAGTAGAAATTCACTGCTCAGCTGACCCGGCAGAAGCAAATGTATACCAAAAATGTACCCAGAATGAGCTTTTCAGTGAACAGCAGCCAGGCACATTTTAGCTAGTTTTACTTGTAAGTGGGGTTGTAAACGGTTTTCAGGCTCAGTACTGCCCTCAAAAGATGCAGCCCTGAAGTCTCTCCTGAAAGGAGGTAGTTAAGTAGAAATTCACTGCTCAGCTGACCCGGCAGAAACAAATGTATGCCAAAAATGTATGCAGAATTAGCTTTTCAGTGAACAGCAGCCAGGCACATTTTAGCTAGTTTTACTTGTAAGTGGGGTTGTAAATGGTTTTCAGGCTCAGTACTGCGCTCAAAAGATGCAGCCCTGAGGTCTCTCCTGATAGGAGGTAGTTAAGTAGAAACTCGCTGCTCAGCTGACCCGGCAAGAGCAAATTATGCAAAAAATGTATGCAGAATGAGCTTTTCAGTGAACAGCAGCCAGGCACATTTTAGCTAGTTTTACTTGTAAGTGGGGTTGTAAATGGTTTTCAGGCTCAGTACTGCGCTCAAAAGATGCAGCCCTGAGGTCTCTCCTGATAGGAGGTAGTTAAGTAGAAATTCACTGCTCAGCTGACCCGGCAGAAGCAAATGTATACCAAAAATGTACCCAGAATGAGCTTTTCAGTGAACAGCAGCCAGGCACGTTTTAGCTAGTTTACTTGTAAGTGGGGTTCTAAACGCTAATTCAGGCTCAGTACTGCGCGCAAAGGATGCAGCCCTGAGGTCTCTCCTGATAGGAGGTAGTTAAGTAGAAACTCGCTGCTCAGCTGACCCGGGAGAAGCAAATGTATGCCAAAAATGTACCCAGAATGAGCTTTTCAGTGAACAGCAGCCAGGCACATTTTAGCTAGATTTACTTGTAAGTGGGGTTGGAAACGGGTATCAGGCTCAGTACTGCGCTCAAAGGATGCAGCCCTGAGGTCTCTCCTGATTAGGGGGTAGTTAAGTAAAAATTTGCTGCTCAGCTGACCCGGCAGGAGCAAATATATGCCAAAAATGTATGCAGAATAAGCTTTTCAGTGAACAGCAGCCAGGCACATTTTAGCTAGTTTTACTTGTGTAAGTGGGTTTGTAAATGGTTTTCAGGCTCAGTACTGCGCTCAAAAGATGCAGCCCTGAGGTCTCTCCTGATAGGAGGTAGTTAAGTAAAAATTCGCTGCTCAGCTGACCCGGCAGGAGCAAATGTCTGCCAGAAATGTATGCAGAATGAGCTTTTCAGTGAACAGCAGCCAGGCACATTTTAGCCAGTTTTACTTGTAAGTGGGGTTGTAAATGGTTTTCAGGCTCAGTACTGCGCTCTAAAGATGCAGCCCTGAGGTCTCTCCTGATAGGAGGTAGTTAAGTAGAAATTCGCTGCTCAGCTGACCCGGGAGAAGCAAATGTATGCCAAAAATGTACCCAGAATGAGCTTTTCAGTGAACAGCAGCCAGGCACATTTTAGCTAGTTTTACTTGTAAGTGGGGTTGGAAACGGTTTTCAGGCTCAGTACTGCGCTCAAAAGATGCAGCCATGAGGTCTCTTCTGATAGGAGGTAGTTAAGTAGAAATTCACTGCTCAGCTGACCCGGGAGTAGCAAATGTATACCAAAAATGTACCCAGAATGACCTTTTCAGTGAACAGCAGCCAGGCACATTTTAGCTAGTATTACGTGTAAGTGGGGTTGGAAACGGGTATCAGGCTCAGTACTGCGCTCAAAAGATGCAGCCCTGAGGTCTCTCCTGATAGGAGGTAGTTAAGTAGAAATTTGCTGCTCAGCTGACCCGGCAGGAGCAAACATATGCCAAAAATGTACCCAGAATGAGCTTTTCAGTGAACAGCAGCCGGGGCACATTTTAGCTAGTTTTACTTGTAAGTGGGGTTGGAAACGGGTATCAGGCTCAGTACTGCGCTCAAAAGATGCAGCCCTGAGTTCTCTCCTGATAGGAGGTAGTTAAGTAGAAATTCACTGCTCAGCTGACCCGGCAGAAGCAAATGTATACCAAAAATGTACCCAGAATGAGCTTTTCAGTGAACAGCAGCCAGGCACATTTTAGCTAGTTTTACTTGTAACTGGGGTTGTAAACGCTAATTCAGGCTCAGTACTGCGCTCAAAGGATGCAGCCCTGAGGTCTCTCCTGATAGGAAGTAGTTAAGTAGAAACTCGCTGCTCAGCTGACCCGGCAGGAGCAAATATATGCCAAAAATGTATGCAGAATGAGCTTTTCAGTGAACAGCAGCCAGGCACATTTTAGCTAGTTTTACTTGTAAGTGGGGTTGTAAATGGTTTTCAGGCTCAGTACTGCGCTCAAAAGATGCAGCCCTGAGGTCTCTCCTGATAGGAGGTACTTAAGTAGAAATTCACAGCTCAGCTGACCCGGCAGAATCAAATGTATACCAAAAATGTACCCAGAATTACCTTTTCAGTGAACAGCAGCCAGGCACATTTTAGCTAGTTTTACTTGTAAGTGGGGTTGGAAACGGTTTTCAGGCTAAGTACTGCGCTCAAAAGATGCAGCCCTGTGGTCTCTCCTGATTAGAGGGTAGTTAAGTAAAAATTTGCTGCTCAGCTGACCCGACAGGAGCAAATATATATGCCAAAAATGTATGCAGAATAAGCTTATCAGTGAACAGCAGCCAGGCACATTTTAGCTAGTTTTACTTGTGTAAGTGGGTTTGTAAATGGTTTTCAGGCTCAGTACTGCGCTCAAAAGATGCAGCCCTGAGGTCTCTCCTGATAGGAGGTAGTTAAGTAAAAATTCGCTGCTCAGCTGACCCGGCAGGAGCAAATGTCTGCCAGAAATGTATGCAGAATGAGCTTTTCAGTGAACAGCAGCCAGGCACATTTTAGCCAGTTTTACTTGTAAGTGGGGTTGTAAATGGTTTTCAGGCTCAGTACTGCCCTCTAAAGATGCAGTCCTGAGGTCTCTCCTGATAGGAGGTAGTTAAGTAGAAATTCGCTGCTCAGCTGACCCGGGAGAAGCAAATGTATGCCAAAAATGTACCCAGAATGAACTTTTCAGTGAACAGCAGCCAGGCACATTTTAGCTAGTTTTACTTGTAAGTGGGGTTGGAAACGGGTATCAGGCTCAGTACTGCGCTCAAAAGTTGCAGCCCTGAGGTCTCTCCTGATAGGAGGTAGTTAAGTAGAAATTCACTGCTCAGCTGACCCGGGAGAAGCAAATGTATGCCAAAAATGTACCCAGAATGAGCTTTTCAGTGAACAGCAGCCAGGCACATTTTAGCTAGTTTTACTTGTAAGTGGGGTTGGAAACGGTTTTCAGGCTCAGTACTGCGCTCAAAAGATGCAGCCATGAGGTCTCTTCTGATAGGAGGTAGTTAAGTAGAAATTCACTGCTCAGCTGACCCGGGAGTAGCAAATGTATACCAAAAATGTACCCAGAATGACCTTTTCAGTGAACAGCAGCCAGGCACATTTTAGCTAGTATTACGTGTAAGTGGTGTTGGAAACGGGTATCAGGCTCAGTACTGCGCTCAAAAGATGCAGCCCTGAGGTCTCTCCCTGATAGGAGGTAGTTAAGTAGAAATTCACTGCTCAGCTGACCCGGCAGAAGCAAATGTATACCAAAAATGTACCCAGAATGACCTTTTCAGTGAACAGCAGCCAGGCACATTTTAGCTAGTTTTACGTGTAAGTGGGGTTGTAAACGCTTTTCAGGCTCAGTACTGCGCTGAAAGGATGCAGCCCTGAGGTCTCTCCTGATAGGAGGTAGTTAAGTAGAAATTTACCTCTCAGCTGACCCGGCAGAAGAAAATGTATACCAAAAATGTACCCAGAATGAGCTTTTCAGTGAACAGCAGCCAGGCACATTTTAGCTAGTTTTACTTGTAAGTGGGGTTGTAAACGGTTTTCAGGCTCAGTACTGCGCTCAAAAGATGCAGCCCTGAAGTCTCTCCTGAAAGGAGGTAGTTAAGTAGAAATTCACTGCTCAGCTGACCCGGCAGAAACAAATGTATGCCAAAAATGTATGCAGAATTAGCTTTTCAGTGAACAGCAGCCAGGCACATTTTAGCTAGTTTTACTTGTAAGTGGGGTTGTAAATGGTTTTCAGGCTCAGTACTGCGCTCAAAAGATGCAGCCCTGAGGTCTCTCCTGATAGGAGGTAGTTAAGTAGAAACTCGCTGCTCAGCTGACCCGGCAAGAGCAAATTATGCAAAAAATGTATGCAGAATGAGCTTTTCAGTGAACAGCAGCCAGGCACATTTTAGCTAGTTTTACTTGTAAGTGGGGTTGTAAATGGTTTTCAGGCTCAGTACTGCGTTCAAAAGATGCAGCCCTGAGGTCTCTCCTGATAGGAGGTAGTTTAAGTAGAAATTCGCTGCTCAGCTGACCCGGGAGAAGCAAATGTATGCCAAAAATGTACCCAGAATGAGCTTTTCAGTGAACAGCAGCCAGGCACATTTTAGCTAGTTTTACTTGTAAGTGGGGTTGGAAACGGGTATCAGGCTCAGTACTGCGCTCAAAGGATGCAGCCCTGAGGTCTCTCCTGATTAGGGGGTAGTTAAGTAAAAATTTGCTGCTCAGCTGACCCGGCAGGAGCAAATATATGCCAAAAATGTATGCAGAATAAGCTTTTCAGTGAACAGCAGCCAGGCACATTTTAGCTAGTTTTACTTGTAAGTGGGGTTGTAAACGGTTTTCAGGCTCAGTACTGCGCTCAAAAGATGCAGCCCTGAGGTCTCTCCCTGATAGGAGGTAGTTAAGTAGAAATTCACTGCTCAGCTGACCCGGCAGAAGCAAATGTATACCAAAAATGTACCCAGAATGACCTTTTCAGTGAACAGCAGCCAGGCACATTTTAGCTAGTTTTACGTGTAAGTGGGGTTGTAAACGCTTTTCAGGCTCAGTACTGCGCTGAAAGGATGCAGCCCTCAGGTCTCTCCTGATAGGAGGGAGTTAAGTAGAAATTTACCTCTCAGCTGACCCGGCAGAAACAAATGTATGCCAAAAATGTATGCAGAATTAGCTTTTCAGTGAACAGCAGCCAGGCACATTTTAGCTAGTTTTACTTGTAAGTGGGGTTGTAAACGGTTTTCAGGCTCAGTACTGCGCTCAAAAGATGCAGCCCTGAAGTCTCTCCTGAAAGGAGGTAGTTAAGTAAAATTCGCTGCTCAGCTGACCCGGGAGAAGCAAATGTATGCCAAAAATGTACCCAGAATGAGCTTTTCAGTGAACAGCAGCCAGGCACATTTTAGCCAGTTTTACTTGTAAGTGGGGTTGTAAATGGTTTTCAGGCTCAGTACTGCCCTCTAAAGATGCAGTCCTGAGGTCTCTCCTGATAGGAGGTAGTTAAGTAGAAATTCGCTGCTCAGCTGACCCGGGAGAAGCAAATGTATGCCAAAAATGTACCCAGAATGAACTTTTCAGTGAACAGCAGCCAGGCACATTTTAGCTAGTTTTACTTGTAAGTGGGGTTGGAAACGGGTATCAGGCTCAGTACTGCGCTCAAAAGTTGCAGCCCTGAGGTCTCTCCTGATAGGAGGTAGTTAAGTAGAAATTCACTGCTCAGCTGACCCGGGAGAAGCAAATGTATGCCAAAAATGTACCCAGAATGAGCTTTTCAGTGAACAGCAGCCAGGCACATTTTAGCTAGTTTTACTTGTAAGTGGGGTTGGAAACGGTTTTCAGGCTCAGTACTGCGCTCAAAAGATGCAGCCATGAGGTCTCTTCTGATAGGAGGTAGTTAAGTAGAAATTCACTGCTCAGCTGACCCGGGAGTAGCAAATGTATACCAAAAATGTACCCAGAATGACCTTTTCAGTGAACAGCAGCCAGGCACATTTTAGCTAGTATTACGTGTAAGTGGGGTTGGAAACGGGTATCAGGCTCAGTACTGCGCTCAAAAGATGCAGCCCTGAGGTCTCTCCCTGATAGGAGGTAGTTAAGTAGAAATTCACTGCTCAGCTGACCCGGCAGAAGCAAATGTATACCAAAAATGTACCCAGAATGACCTTTTCAGTGAACAGCAGCCAGGCACATTTTAGCTAGTTTTACGTGTAAGTGGGGTTGTAAACGCTTTTCAGGCTCAGTACTGCGCTGAAAGGATGCAGCCCTGAGGTCTCTCCTGATAGGAGGTAGTTAAGTAGAAATTTACCTCTCAGCTGACCCGGCAGAAGAAAGTGTATACCAAAAATGTACCCAGAATGAGCTTTTCAGTGAACAGCAGCCAGGCACATTTTAGCTAGTTTTACTTGTAAGTGGGGTTGTAAACGGTTTTCAGGCTCAGTACTGCGCTCAAAAGATGCAGCCCTGAAGTCTCTCCTGAAAGGAGGTAGTTAAGTAGAAATTCACTGCTCAGCTGACCCGGCAGAAACAAATGTATGCCAAAAATGTATGCAGAATTAGCTTTTCAGTGAACAGCAGCCAGGCACATTTTAGCTAGTTTTACTTGTAAGTGGGGTTGTAAATGGTTTTCAGGCTCAGTACTGCGCTCAAAAGATGCAGCCCTGAGGTCTCTCCTGATAGGAGGTAGTTAAGTAGAAACTCGCTGCTCAGCTGACCCGGCAAGAGCAAATTATGCAAAAAATGTATGCAGAATGAGCTTTTCAGTGAACAGCAGCCAGGCACATTTTAGCTAGTTTTACTTGTAAGTGGGGTTGTAAATGGTTTTCAGGCTCAGTACTGCGTTCAAAAGATGCAGCCCTGAGGTCTCTCCTGATAGGAGGTAGTTTAAGTAGAAATTCGCTGCTCAGCTGACCCGGGAGAAGCAAATGTATGCCAAAAATGTACCCAGAATGAGCTTTTCAGTGAACAGCAGCCAGGCACATTTTAGCTAGTTTTACTTGTAAGTGGGGTTGGAAACGGGTATCAGGCTCAGTACTGCGCTCAAAGGATGCAGCCCTGAGGTCTCTCCTGATTAGGGGGTAGTTAAGTAAAAATTTGCTGCTCAGCTGACCCGGCAGGAGCAAATATATGCCAAAAATGTATGCAGAATAAGCTTTTCAGTGAACAGCAGCCAGGCACATTTTAGCTAGTTTTACTTGTAAGTGGGGTTGTAAACGGTTTTCAGGCTCAGTACTGCGCTCAAAAGATGCAGCCCTGAGGTCTCTCCCTGATAGGAGGTAGTTAAGTAGAAATTCACTGCTCAGCTGACCCGGCAGAAGCAAATGTATACCAAAAATGTACCCAGAATGACCTTTTCAGTGAACAGCAGCCAGGCACATTTTAGCTAGTTTTACGTGTAAGTGGGGTTGTAAACGCTTTTCAGGCTCAGTACTGCGCTGAAAGGATGCAGCCCTGAGGTCTCTCCTGATAGGAGGGAGTTAAGTAGAAATTTACCTCTCAGCTGACCCGGCAGAAACAAATGTATGCCAAAAATGTATGCAGAATTAGCTTTTCAGTGAACAGCAGCCAGGCACATTTTAGCTAGTTTTACTTGTAAGTGGGGTTGTAAACGGTTTTCAGGCTCAGTACTGCGCTCAAAAGATGCAGCCCTGAAGTCTCTCCTGAAAGGAGGTAGTTAAGTAAAATTCGCTGCTCAGCTGACCCGGGAGAAGCAAATGTATGCCAAAAATGTACCCAGAATGAGCTTTTCAGTGAACAGCAGCCAGGCACATTTTAGCTAGTTTTACTTGTAAGTGGGGTTGGAAACGGTTTTCAGGCTCAGTACTGCGCTCAAAAGATGCAGCCATGAGGTCTCTTCTGATAGGAGGTAGTTAAGTAGAAATTCACTGCTCAGCTGACCCGGCAGAAGCAAATGTATACCAAAAATGTACCCAGAATGACCTTTTCAGTGAACAGCAGCCAGGCACATTTTAGCTAGTTTTACGTGTAAGTGGGGTTGTAAACGCTTTTCAGGCTCAGTACTGCGCTCAAAGGATGCAGCCCTGAGGTCTCTCCTGATAGGAAGTAGTTAAGTAGAAACTCGCTGCTCAGCTGACCCGGCAGGAGCAAATATATGCCAAAAATGTATGCAGAATGAGCTTTTCAGTGAACAGCAGCCAGGCACATTTTAGCTAGTTTTACTTGTAAGTGGGGTTGTAAATGGTTTTCAGGCTCAGTACTGCGCTCAAAAGATGCAGCCCTGAGGTCTCTCCTGATAGGAGGTACTTAAGTAGAAATTCACTGCTCAGCTGACCCGGCAGAAGCAAATGTATACCAAAAATGTACCCAGAATTAGCTTTTCAGTGAACAGCAGCCAGGCACATTTTAGCTAGTTTTACTTGTAAGTGGGGTTGTAAATGGTTTTCAGGCTCAGTACTGCGCTCAAAAGATGCAGCCCTGAGGTCTCTCCTGATAGGAGGTAGTTAAGTAGAAACTCGCTGCTCAGCTGACCCGGCAAGAGCAAATTATGCCAAAAATGTATGCAGAATGAGCTTTTCAGTGAACAGCAGCCAGGCACATTTTAGCTAGTTTTACTTGTAAGTGGGGTTGTAAATGGTTTTCAGGCTCAGTACTGCGTTCAAAAGATGCAGCCCTGAGGTCTCTCCTGATAGGAGGTAGTTAAGTAGAAATTCGCTGTCAGCTGACCCGGGAGAAGCAAATGTATGCCAAAAATGTACCCAGAATGAGCTTTTCAGTGAACAGCAGCCAGGCACATTTTAGCTAGTTTTACTTGTAAGTGGGGTTGTAAATGGTTTTCAGGCTCAGTACTGCGTTCAAAAGATGCAGCCCTGAGGTCTCTCCTGATAGGAGGTAGTTAAGTAGAAATTTGCTGCTCAGCTGACCCGGGAGAAGCAAATGTATGCCAAAAATGTACCCAGAATGAGCTTTTCAGTGAACAGCAGCCAGGCACATTTTAGCTAGTTTTACTTGTAAGTGGTGTGGAAACGGTTTTCAGGCTCAGTACTGCGCTCAAAAGATGCAGCCATGAGGTCTCTTCTGATAGGAGGTAGTTAAGTAGAAATTCACTGCTCAGCTGACCCGGCAGAAGCAAATGTATACCAAAAATGTACCCAGAATGACCTTTTCAGTGAACAGCAGCCAGGCACATTTTAGCTAGTTTTACGTGTAAGTGGGGTTGTAAACGCTTTTCAGGCTCAGTACAGCGCTCAAAAGATGCAGCCCTGAGGTCTCTCCTGAAAGGAGGTAGTTAAGTAGAAATTCACTGCTCAGCTGACCCGGCAGAAACAAATGTATGCCAAAAATGTATGCAGAATTAGCTTTTCAGTGAACAGCAGCCAGGCACATTTTAGCTAGTTTTACTTGTAAGTGGGTTTGGAAACGGGTATCAGGCTCAGTACTGCGCTCAAAAGATGCAGCCATGAGGTCTCTTCTGATAGGAGGTAGTTAAGTAGAAATTCACTGCTCAGCTGACCCGGGAGTAGCAAATGTATACCAAAAATGTACCCAGAATGAGCTTTTCAGTGAACAGCAGCCAGGCACATTTTAGCTAGTATTACGTGTAAGTGGGGTTGGAAACGGGTATCAGGCTCAGTACTGCGCTCAAAAGATGCAGCCCTGAGGTCTCTCCCTGATAGGAGGTAGTTAAGTAGAAATTCACTGCTCAGCTGACCCGGCAGAAGCAAATGTATACCAAAAATGTACCCAGAATGAGCTTTTCAGTGAACAGCAGCCAGGCACATTTTAGCTAGTTTTACTTGTAAGTGGGGTTGGAAACGGGTATCAGGCTCAGTACTGCGCTCAAAAGTTGCAGCCCTGAGGTCTCTCCTGATAGGAGGTAGTTAAGTAGAAATTCACTGCTCAGCTGACCCGGGAGAAGCAAATGTATGCCAAAAATGTACCCAGAATGAGCTTTTCAGTGAACAGCAGCCAGGCACATTTTAGCTAGTTTTACTTGTAAGTGGGGTTGGAAACGGTTTTCAGGCTCAGTACTGCGCTCAAAAGATGCAGCCATGAGGTCTCTTCTGATAGGAGGTAGTTAAGTAGAAATTCACTGCTCAGCTGACCCGGGAGTAGCAAATGTATACCAAAAATGTACCCAGAATGACCTTTTCAGTGAACAGCAGCCAGGCACATTTTAGCTAGTTTTACTTGTAAGTGGGGTTGGAAACGGTTTTCAGGCACAGTACTGCGCTCAAAAGATGCAGCCATGAGGTCTCTTCTGATAGGAGGTAGTTAAGTAGAAATTCACTGCTCAGCTGACCCGGGAGTAGCAAATGTATACCAAAAATGTACCCAGAATGACCTTTTCAGTGAACAGCAGCCAGGCACATTTTAGCTAGTATTACGTGTAAGTGGGGTTGGAAACGGGTATCAGGCTCAGTACTGCGCTCAAAAGATGCAGCCCTGAGGTCTCTCCCTGATAGGAGGTAGTTAAGTAGAAATTCACTGCTCAGCTGACCCGGCAGAAGCAAATGTATACCAAAAATGTACCCAGAATGACCTTTTCAGTGAACAGCAGCCAGGCACATTTTAGCTAGTTTTACTTGTAAGTGGGGTTGGAAACGGTTTTCAGGCTCAGTACTGCGCTCAAAAGATGCAGCCCTGAGGTCTCTCCTGATAGGAGGTAGTTAAGTAGAAACTCGCTGCTCAGCTGACCCGGCAAGAGCAAATTATGCAAAAAATGTATGCAGAATGAGCTTTTCAGTGAACAGCAGCCAGGCACATTTTAGCTAGTTTTACTTGTAAGTGGGGTTGTAAATGGTTTTCAGGCTCAGTACTGCGTTCAAAAGATGCAGCCCTGAGGTCTCTCCTGATAGGAGGTAGTTAAGTAGAAATTCGCTGCTCAGCTGACCCGGGAGAAGCAAATGTATGCCAAAAATGTACCCAGAATGAGCTTTTCAGTGAACAGCAGCCAGGCACATTTTAGCTAGTTTTACTTGTAAGTGGGGTTGGAAACGGGTATCAGGCTCAGTACTGCGCTCAAAGGATGCAGCCCTGAGGTCTCTCCTGATTAGGGGGTAGTTAAGTAAAAATTTGCTGCTCAGCTGACCCGGCAGGAGCAAATATATGCCAAAAATGTATGCAGAATAAGCTTTTCAGTGAACAGCAGCCAGGCACATTTTAGCTAGTTTTACTTGTAAGTGGGGTTGTAAACGGTTTTCAGGCTCAGTACTGCGCTCAAAAGATGCAGCCCTGAGGTCTCTCCCTGATAGGAGGTAGTTAAGTAGAAATTCACTGCTCAGCTGACCCGGCAGAAGCAAATGTATACCAAAAATGTACCCAGAATGACCTTTTCAGTGAACAGCAGCCAGGCACATTTTAGCTAGTTTTACGTGTAAGTGGGGTTGTAAACGCTTTTCAGGCTCAGTACTGCGCTGAAAGGATGCAGCCCTGAGGTCTCTCCTGATAGGAGGGAGTTAAGCAGAAATTTACCTCTCAGCTGACCCGGCAGAAGAAAATGTATACCAAAAATGTACCCAGAATGAGCTTTTCAGTGAACAGCAGCCAGGCACATTTTAGCTAGTTTTACTTGTAAGTGGGGTTGTAAACGGTTTTCAGGCTCAGTACTGCGCTCAAAAGATGCAGCCCTGAAGTCTCTCCTGAAAGGAGGTAGTTAAGTAGAAATTCACTGCTCAGCTGACCCGGCAGAAACAAATGTATGCCAAAAATGTATGCAGAATTAGCTTTTCAGTGAACAGCAGCCAGGCACATTTTAGCTAGTTTTACTTGTAAGTGGGGTTGTAAACGGTTTTCAGGCTCAGTACTGCGCTCAAAAGATGCAGCCCTGAAGTCTCTCCTGAAAGGAGGTAGTTAAGTAGAAATTCGCTGCTCAGCTGACCCGGGAGAAGCAAATGTATGCCAAAAATGTACCCAGAATGAGCTTTTCAGTGAACAGCAGCAGGCACATTTTAGCTAGTTTTACTTGTAAGTGGGGTTGGAAACGGTTTTCAGGCTCAGTACTGCGCTCAAAAGATGCAGCCATGAGGTCTCTTCTGATAGGAGGTAGTTAAGTAGAACTTCACTGCTCAGCTGACCCGGCAGAAGCAAATGTATACCAAAAATGTACCCAGAATGACCTTTTCAGTGAACAGCAGCCAGGCACATTTTAGCTAGTTTTACGTGTAAGTGGGGTTGTAAACGCTTTTCAGGCTCAGTACTGCGCTCAAAGGATGCAGCCCTGAGGTCTCTCCTGATAGGAAGTAGTTAAGTAGAAACTCGCTGCTCAGCTGACCCGGCAGGAGCAAATATATGCCAAAAATGTATGCAGAATGAGCTTTTCAGTGAACAGCAGCCAGGCACATTTTAGCTAGTTTTACTTGTAAGTGGGGTTGTAAATGGTTTTCAGGCTCAGTACTGCGCTCAAAAGATGCAGCCCTGAGGTCTCTCCTGATAGGAGGTACTTAAGTAGAAATTCACTTCTCAGCTGACCCGGCAGAAGCAAATGTATACCAAAAATGTACCCAGAATTACCTTTTCAGTGAACAGCAGCCAGGCACATTTTAGCTAGTTTTACTTGTAAGTGGGGTTGGAAACGGTTTTCAGGCTCAGTACTGCGCTCAAAAGATGCAGCCCTGAGGTCTCTCCTGAAAGGAGGTAGTTAAGTAGAAATTCACTGCTCAGCTGACCCGGCAGAAACAAATGTATGCCAAAAATGTATGCAGAATTAGCTTTTCAGTGAACAGCAGCCAGGCACATTTTAGCTAGTTTTACTTGTAAGTGGGGTTGTAAATGGTTTTCAGGCTCAGTACTGCGCTCAAAAGATGCAGCCCTGAGGTCTCTCCTGATAGGAGGTAGTTAAGTAGAAACTCGCTGCTCAGCTGACCCGGCAAGAGCAAATTATGCCAAAAATGTATGCAGAATGAGCTTTTCAGTGAACAGCAGCCAGGCACATTTTAGCTAGTTTTACTTGTAAGTGGGGTTGTAAATGGTTTTCAGGCTCAGTACTGCGTTCAAAAGATGCAGCCCTGAGGTCTCTCCTGATAGGAGGTAGTTAAGTAGAAATTCGCTGCTCAGCTGACCCGGGAGAAGCAAATGTATGCCAAAAATGTACCCAGAATGAGCTTTTCAGTGAACAGCAGCCAGGCACATTTTAGCTAGTTTTACTTGTAAGTGGGGTTGGAAACGGTTTTCAGGCTCAGTACTGCGCTCAAAAGATGCAGCCATGAGGTCTCTTCTGATAGGAGGTAGTTAAGTAGAAACTCGCTGCTCAGCTGACCCGGCAAGAGCAAATTATGCAAAAAATGTATGCAGAATGAGCTTTTCAGTGAACAGCAGCCAGGCACATTTTAGCTAGTTTTACTTGTAAGTGGGGTTGTAAATGGTTTTCAGGCTCAGTACTGCGTTCAAAAGATGCAGCCCTGAGGTCTCTCCTGATAGGAGGTAGTTAAGTAGAAATTCGCTGCTCAGCTGACCCGGGAGAAGCAAATGTATGCCAAAAATGTACCCAGAATGAGCTTTTCAGTGAACAGCAGCCAGGCACATTTTAGCTAGTTTTACTTGTAAGTGGGGTTGGAAACGGTTTTCAGGATCAGTACTGCGCTCAAAAGATGCAGCCATGAGGTCTCTTCTGATAGGAGGTAGTTAAGTAGAAATTCACTGCTCAGCTGACCCGGCAGAAGCAAATGTATACCAAAAATGTACCCAGAATGACCTTTTCAGTGAACAGCAGCCAGGCACATTTTAGCTAGTTTTACTTGTAAGTGGGGTTGTAAATGGTTTTCAGGCTCAGTACTGCGCTCAAAAGATGCAGCCCTGAGGTCTCTCCTGATAGGAGGTAGTTAAGTAGAAACTCGCTGCTCAGCTGACCCGGCAAGAGCAAATTATGCAAAAAATGTATGCAGAATGAGCTTTTCAGTGAACAGCAGCCAGGCACATTTTAGCTAGTTTTACTTGTAAGTGGGGTTGTAAATGGTTTTCAGGCTCAGTACTGCGTTCAAAAGATGCAGCCCTGAGGTCTCTCCTGATAGGAGGTAGTTAAGTAGAAATTCGCTGCTCAGCTGACCCGGGAGAAGCAAATGTATGCCAAAAATGTACCCAGAATGAGCTTTTCAGTGAACAGCAGCCAGGCACATTTTAGCTAGTTTTACTTGTAAGTGGGGTTGGAAACGGGTATCAGGCTCAGTACTGCGCTCAAAGGATGCAGCCCTGAGGTCTCTCCTGATTAGGGGGTAGTTAAGTAAAAATTTGCTGCTCAGCTGACCCGGCAGGAGCAAATATATGCCAAAAATGTATGCAGAATAAGCTTTTCAGTGAACAGCAGCCAGGCACATTTTAGCTAGTTTTACTTGTAAGTGGGGTTGTAAACGGTTTTCAGGCTCAGTACTGCGCTCAAAAGATGCAGCCCTGAGGTCTCTCCCTGATAGGAGGTAGTTAAGTAGAAATTCACTGCTCAGCTGACCCGGCAGAAGCAAATGTATACCAAAAATGTACCCAGAATGACCTTTTCAGTGAACAGCAGCCAGGCACATTTTAGCTAGTTTTACGTGTAAGTGGGGTTGTAAACGCTTTTCAGGCTCAGTACTGCGCTGAAAGGATGCAGCCCTGAGGTCTCTCCTGATAGGAGGGAGTTAAGTAGAAATTTACCTCTCAGCTGACCCGGCAGAAGAAAATGTATACCAAAAATGTACCCAGAATGAGCTTTTCAGTGAACAGCAGCCAGGCACATTTTAGCTAGTTTTACTTGTAAGTGGGGTTGTAAACGGTTTTCAGGCTCAGTACTGCGCTCAAAAGATGCAGCCCTGAAGTCTCTCCTGAAAGGAGGTAGTTAAGTAGAAATTCACTGCTCAGCTGACCCGGCAGAAACAAATGTATGCCAAAAATGTATGCAGAATTAGCTTTTCAGTGAACAGCAGCCAGGCACATTTTAGCTAGTTTTACTTGTAAGTGGGGTTGTAAACGGTTTTCAGGCTCAGTACTGCGCTCAAAAGATGCAGCCCTGAAGTCTCTCCTGAAAGGAGGTAGTTAAGTAGAAATTCGCTGCTCAGCTGACCCGGGAGAAGCAAATGTATGCCAAAAATGTACCCAGAATGAGCTTTTCAGTGAACAGCAGCAGGCACATTTTAGCTAGTTTTACTTGTAAGTGGGGTTGGAAACGGTTTTCAGGCTCAGTACTGCGCTCAAAAGATGCAGCCATGAGGTCTCTTCTGATAGGAGGTAGTTAAGTAGAACTTCACTGCTCAGCTGACCCGGCAGAAGCAAATGTATACCAAAAATGTACCCAGAATGACCTTTTCAGTGAACAGCAGCCAGGCACATTTTAGCTAGTTTTACGTGTAAGTGGGGTTGTAAACGCTTTTCAGGCTCAGTACTGCGCTCAAAGGATGCAGCCCTGAGGTCTCTCCTGATAGGAAGTAGTTAAGTAGAAACTCGCTGCTCAGCTGACCCGGCAGGAGCAAATATATGCCAAAAATGTATGCAGAATGAGCTTTTCAGTGAACAGCAGCCAGGCACATTTTAGCTAGTTTTACTTGTAAGTGGGGTTGTAAATGGTTTTCAGGCTCAGTACTGCGCTCAAAAGATGCAGCCCTGAGGTCTCTCCTGATAGGAGGTACTTAAGTAGAAATTCACTTCTCAGCTGACCCGGCAGAAGCAAATGTATACCAAAAATGTACCCAGAATTACCTTTTCAGTGAACAGCAGCCAGGCACATTTTAGCTAGTTTTACTTGTAAGTGGGGTTGGAAACGGTTTTCAGGCTCAGTACTGCGCTCAAAAGATGCAGCCCTGAGGTCTCTCCTGATAGGAGGTAGTTAAGTAGAAACTCGCTGCTCAGCTGACCCGGCAAGAGCAAATTATGCCAAAAATGTATGCAGAATGAGCTTTTCAGTGAACAGCAGCCAGGCACATTTTAGCTAGTTTTACTTGTAAGTGGGGTTGTAAATGGTTTTCAGGCTCAGTACTGCGTTCAAAAGATGCAGCCCTGAGGTCTCTCCTGATAGGAGGTAGTTAAGTAGAAATTCGCTGCTCAGCTGACCCGGGAGAAGCAAATGTATGCCAAAAATGTACCCAGAATGAGCTTTTCAGTGAACAGCAGCCAGGCACATTTTAGCTAGTTTTACTTGTAAGTGGGGTTGGAAACGGTTTTCAGGCTCAGTACTGCGCTCAAAAGATGCAGCCATGAGGTCTCTTCTGATAGGAGGTAGTTAAGTAGAAACTCGCTGCTCAGCTGACCCGGCAAGAGCAAATTATGCAAAAAATGTATGCAGAATGAGCTTTTCAGTGAACAGCAGCCAGGCACATTTTAGCTAGTTTTACTTGTAAGTGGGGTTGTAAATGGTTTTCAGGCTCAGTACTGCGTTCAAAAGATGCAGCCCTGAGGTCTCTCCTGATAGGAGGTAGTTAAGTAGAAATTCGCTGCTCAGCTGACCCGGGAGAAGCAAATGTATGCCAAAAATGTACCCAGAATGAGCTTTTCAGTGAACAGCAGCCAGGCACATTTTAGCTAGTTTTACTTGTAAGTGGGGTTGGAAACGGTTTTCAGGATCAGTACTGCGCTCAAAAGATGCAGCCATGAGGTCTCTTCTGATAGGAGGTAGTTAAGTAGAAATTCACTGCTCAGCTGACCCGGCAGAAGCAAATGTATACCAAAAATGTACCCAGAATGACCTTTTCAGTGAACAGCAGCCAGGCACATTTTAGCTAGTTTTACGTGTAAGTGGGGTTGTAAACGCTTTTCAGGCTCAGTACTGCGCTCTAAGGATGCAGCCCTGAGGTCTCTCCTGATAGGAAATAGTTAAGTAGAAACTCGCTGCTCAGCTGACCCGGCAGGAGCAAATATATGCCAAAAATGTATGCAGAATAAGCTTATCAGTGAACAGCAGCCAGGCACATTTTAGCTAGTTTTACTTGTAAGTGGGGTTGTAAACGGTTTTCAGGCTCAGTACTGCGCTCAAAAGATGCAGCCCTGAGGTCTCTCCTGATAGGAGGTAGTTAAGTAGAAATTCACTGCTCAGCTGACCCGGCAGAAGCAAATGTATACCAAAAATGTACCCAGAATGAGCTTTTCAGTGAACAGCAGCCAGGCACGTTTTAGCTAGTTTACTTGTAAGTGGGGTTGTAAACGCTAATTCAGGCTCAGTACTGCGCAAAGGATGCAGCCCTGAGGTCTCTCCTGATAGGAGGTAGTTAAGTAGAAACTCGCTGCTCAGCTGACCCGGGAGAAGCAAATGTATGCCAAAAATGTACCCAGAATGAGCTTTTCAGTGAACAGCAGCCAGGCACATTTTAGCTAGATTTACTTGTAAGTGGGGTTGGAAACGGGTATCAGGCTCAGTACTGCGCTCAAAGGATGCAGCCCTGAGGTCTCTCCTGATTAGGGGGTAGTTAAGTAAAAATTTGCTGCTCAGCTGACCCGGCAGGAGCAAATATATGCCAAAAATGTATGCAGAATAAGCTTTTCAGTGAACAGCAGCCAGGCACATTTTAGCTAGTTTTACTTGTGTAAGTGGGTTTGTAAATGGTTTTCAGGCTCAGTACTGCGCTCAAAAGATGCAGCCCTGAGGTCTCTCCTGATAGGAGGTAGTTAAGTAAAAATTTGCTGCTCAGCTGACCCGGCAGGAGCAAATGTCTGCCAGAAATGTATGCAGAATGAGCTTTTCAGTGAACAGCAGCCAGGCACATTTTAGCCAGTTTTACTTGTAAGTGGGGTTGTAAATGGTTTTCAGGCTCAGTACTGCGCTCTAAAGATGCAGCCCTGAGGTCTCTCCTGATAGGAGGTAGTTAAGTAGAAATTCGCTGCTCAGCTGACCCGGGAGAAGCAAATGTATGCCAAAAATGTACCCAGAATGAACTTTTCAGTGAACAGCAGCCAGGCACATTTTAGCTAGTTTTACTTGTAAGTGGGGTTGGAAACGGGTATCAGGCTCAGTACTGCGCTCAAAAGTTTCAGCCCTGAGGTCTCTCCTGATAGGAGGTAGTTAAGTAGAAATTCACTGCTCAGCTGACCCGGGAGAAGCAAATGTATGCCAAAAATGTACCCAGAATGAGCTTTTCAGTGAACAGCAGCCAGGCACATTTTAGCTAGTTTTACTTGTAAGTGGGGTTGGAAACGGTTTTCAGGCTCAGTACTGCGCTCAAAAGATGCAGCCATGAGATCTCTTCTGATAGGAGGTAGTTAAGTAGAAATTCACTGCTCAGCTGACCCGGGAGTAGCAAATGTATACCAAAAATGTACCCAGAATGACCTTTTCAGTGAACAGCAGCCAGGCACATTTTAGCTAGTATTACGTGTAAGTGGGGTTGGAAACGGGTATCAGGCTCAGTACTGCGCTCAAAAGATGCAGCCCTGAGGTCTCTCCCTGATAGGAGGTAGTTAAGTAGAAATTCACTGCTCAGCTGACCCGGCAGAAGCAAATGTATACCAAAAATGTACCCAGAATGAGCTTTTCAGTGAACAGCAGCCAGGCACATTTTAGTTAGTTTTACTTGTAAGTGGGGTTGTAAACGGTTTTCAGGCTCAGTACTGCCCTCAAAAGATGCAGCCCTGAAGTCTCTCCTGAAAGGAGGTAGTTAAGTAGAAATTCACTGCTCAGCTGACCCGGCAGAAACAAATGTATGCCAAAAATGTATGCAGAATTAGCTTTTCAGTGAACAGCAGCCAGGCACATTTTAGCTAGTTTTACTTGTAAGTGGGGTTGTAAATGGTTTTCAGGCTCAGTACTGCGCTCAAAAGATGCAGCCCTGAGGTCTCTCCTGATAGGAGGTAGTTAAGTAGAAACTCGCTGCTCAGCTGACCGGGCAAGAGCAAATTATGCAAAAAATGTATGCAGAATGAGCTTTTCAGTGAACAGCAGCCAGGCACATTTTAGCTAGTTTTACTTGTAAGTGGGGTTGTAAATGGTTTTCAGGCTCAGTACTGCGCTCAAAAGATGCAGCCCTGAGGTCTCTTCTGATAGGAGGTAGTTAAGTAGAAACTCGCTGCTCAGCTGACCCGGCAGAAGCAAATGTATGCCAAAAATGTACCCAGAATGAACTTTTCAGTGAACAGCAGCCAGGCACATTTTAGCTAGATTTACTTGTAAGTGGGGTTGGAAACGGGTATCAGGCTCAGTACTGCGCTCAAAGGATGCAGCCCTGAGGTCTCTCCTGATTAGGGGGTAGTTAAGTAAAAATTTGCTGCTCAGCTGACCCGGCAGGAGCAAATATATGCCAAAAATGTATGCAGAATAAGCTTTTCAGTGAACAGCAGCCAGGCACATTTTAGCTAGTTTTACTTGTGTAAGTGGATTTGTAAATGGTTTTCAGGCTCAGTACTGCGCTCAAAAGATGCAGCCCTGAGGTCTCTCCTGATAGGAGGTAGTTAAGTAAAAATTCGCTGCTCAGCTGACCCGGCAGGAGCAAATGTCTGCCAGAAATGTATGCAGAATGAGCTTTTCAGTGAACAGCAGCCAGGCACATTTTAGCCAGTTTTACTTGTAAGTGGGGTTGTAAATGGTTTTCAGGCTCAGTACTGCGCTCTAAAGATGCAGCCCTGAGGTCTCTCCTGATAGGAGGTAGTTAAGTAGAAATTCGCTGCTCAGCTGACCCGGGAGAAGCAAATGTATGCCAAAAATGTACCCAGAATGAGCTTTTCAGTGAACAGCAGCCAGGCACATTTTAGCTAGTTTTACTTGTAAGTGGGGTTGGAAACGGTTTTCAGGCTCAGTACTGCGCTCAAAAGATGCAGCCATGAGGTCTCTTCTGATAGGAGGTAGTTAAGTAGAAACTCGCTGCTCAGCTGACCCGGCAAGAGCAAATTATGCAAAAAATGTATGCAGAATGAGCTTTTCAGTGAACAGCAGCCAGGCACATTTTAGCTAGTTTTACTTGTAAGTGGGGTTGTAAATGGTTTTCAGGCTCAGTACTGCGTTCAAAAGATGCAGCCCTGAGGTCTCTCCTGATAGGAGGTAGTTAAGTAGAAATTCGCTGCTCAGCTGACCCGGGAGAAGCAAATGTATGCCAAAAATGTACCCAGAATGAGCTTTTAAGTGAACAGCAGCCAGGCACATTTTAGCTAGTTTTACTTGTAAGTGGGGTTGGAAACGGTTTTCAGGCTCAGTACTGCGCTCAAAAGATGCAGCCATGAGGTCTCTTCTGATAGGAGGTAGTTAAGTAGAAATTCACTGCTCAGCTGACCCGGCGGAAGCAAATGTATACCAAAAATGTACCCAGAATGACCTTTTCAGTGAACAGCAGCCAGGCACATTTTAGCTAGTTTTACGTGTAAGTGGGGTTGTAAACGCTTTTCAGGCTCAGTACTGCGCTCAAAGGATGCAGCCCTGAGGTCTCTCCTGATAGGAAGTAGTTAAGTAGAAACTCGCTGCTCAGCTGACCCGGCAGGAGCAAATATATGCCAAAAATGTATGCAGAATGAGCTTTTCAGTGAACAGCAGCCAGGCACATTTTAGCTAGTTTTACTTGTAAGTGGGGTTGTAAATGGTTTTCAGGCTCAGTACTGCGCTCAAAAGATGCAGCCCTGAGGTCTCTCCTGATAGGAGGTACTTAAGTAGAAATTCACTGCTCAGCTGACCCGGCAGAAGCAAATGTATACCAAAAATGTACCCAGAATTACCTTTTCAGTGAACAGCAGCCAGGCACATTTTAGCTAGTTTTACTTGTAAGTGGGGTTGGAAACGGTTTTCAGGCTCAGTACTGCGCTCAAAAGATGCAGCCCTGAGGTCTCTCCTGATTAGAGGGTAGTTAAGTAAAAATTTGCTGCTCAGCTGACCCGGCAGGAGCAAATATATGCCAAAAATGTATGCAGAATAAGCTTATCAGTGAACAGCAGCCAGGCACATTTTAGCTAGTTTTACTTGTAAGTGGGGTTGTAAACGGTTTTCAGGCTCAGTACTGCGCTCAAAAGATGCAGCCCTGAGGTCTCTCCTGATAGGAGGTAGTTAAGTAGAAATTCACTGCTCAGCTGACCCGGCAGAAGCAAATGTATACCAAAAATGTACCCAGAATGAGCTTTTCAGTGAACAGCAGCCAGGCACGTTTTAGCTAGTTTACTTGTAAGTGGGGTTGTAAACGCTAATTCAGGCTCAGTACTGCGCGCAAAGGATGCAGCCCTGAGGTCTCTCCTGATAGGAGGTAGTTAAGTAGAAACTCGCTGCTCAGCTGACCCGGGAGAAGCAAATGTATGCCAAAAATGTACCCAGAATGAGCTTTTCAGTGAACAGCAGCCAGGCACATTTTAGCTAGATTTACTTGTAAGTGGGGTTGGAAACGGGTATCAGGCTCAGTACTGCGCTCAAAGGATGCAGCCCTGAGGTCTCTCCTGATTAGGGGGTAGTTAAGTAAAAATTTGCTGCTCAGCTGACCCGGCAGGAGCAAATATATGCCAAAAATGTATGCAGAATAAGCTTTTCAATGAACAGCAGCCAGGCACATTTTAGCTAGTTTTACTTGTGTAAGTGGGTTTGTAAATGGTTTTCAGGCTCAGTACTGCGCTCAAAAGATGCAGCCCTGAGGTCTCTCCTGATAGGAGGTAGTTAAGTAAAAATTTGCTGCTCAGCTGACCCGGCAGGAGCAAATGTCTGCCAGAAATGTATGCAGAATGAGCTTTTCAGTGAACAGCAGCCAGGCACATTTTAGCCAGTTTTACTTGTAAGTGGGGTTGTAAATGGTTTTCAGGCTCAGTACTGCGCTCTAAAGATGCAGCCCTGAGGTCTCTCCTGATAGGAGGTAGTTAAGTAGAAATTCGCTGCTCAGCTGACCCGGGAGAAGCAAATGTATGCCAAAAATGTACCCAGAATGAACTTTTCAGTGAACAGCAGCCAGGCACATTTTAGCTAGTTTTACTTGTAAGTGGGGTTGGAAACGGGTATCAGGCTCAGTACTGCGCTCAAAAGTTTCAGCCCTGAGGTCTCTCCTGATAGGAGGTAGTTAAGTAGAAATTCACTGCTCAGCTGACCCGGGAGAAGCAAATGTATGCCAAAAATGTACCCAGAATGAGCTTTTCAGTGAACAGCAGCCAGGCACATTTTAGCTAGTTTTACTTGTAAGTGGGGTTGGAAACGGTTTTCAGGCTCAGTACTGCGCTCAAAAGATGCAGCCATGAGATCTCTTCTGATAGGAGGTAGTTAAGTAGAAATTCACTGCTCAGCTGACCCGGGAGTAGCAAATGTATACCAAAAATGTACCCAGAATGACCTTTTCAGTGAACAGCAGCCAGGCACATTTTAGCTAGTTTTACTTGTAAGTGGGGTTGTAAACGGTTTTCAGGCTCAGTACTGCCCTCAAAAGATGCAGCCCTGAAGTCTCTCCTGAAAGGAGGTAGTTAAGTAGAAATTCACTGCTCAGCTGACCCGGCAGAAACAAATGTATGCCAAAAATGTATGCAGAATTAGCTTTTCAGTGAACAGCAGCCAGGCACATTTTAGCTAGTTTTACTTGTAAGTGGGGTTGTAAATGGTTTTCAGGCTCAGTACTGCGCTCAAAAGATGCAGCCCTGAGGTCTCTCCTGATAGGAGGTAGTTAAGTAGAAACTCGCTGCTCAGCTGACCCGGCAAGAGCAAATTATGCAAAAAATGTATGCAGAATGAGCTTTTCAGTGAACAGCAGCCAGGCACATTTTAGCTAGTTTTACTTGTAAGTGGGGTTGTAAATGGTTTTCAGGCTCAGTACTGCGCTCAAAAGATGCAGCCCTGAGGTCTCTCCTGATAGGAGGTAGTTAAGTAGAAATTCACTGCTCAGCTGACCCGGCAGAAGCAAATGTATACCAAAAATGTACCCAGAATGAGCTTTTCAGTGAACAGCAGCCAGGCACGTTTTAGCTAGTTTACTTGTAAGTGGGGTTGTAAACGCTAATTCAGGCTCAGTACTGCGCGCAAAGGATGCAGCCCTGAGGTCTCTCCTGATAGGAGGTAGTTAAGTAGAAACTCGCTGCTCAGCTGACCCGGGAGAAGCAAATGTATGCCAAAAATGTACCCAGAATGAGCTTTTCAGTGAACAGCAGCCAGGCACATTTTAGCTAGATTTACTTGTAAGTGGGGTTGGAAACTGGTATCAGGCTTAGTACTGCGCTCAAAGGATGCAGCCCTGAGGTCTCTCCTGATTAGGGGGTAGTTAAGTAAAAATTTGCTGCTCAGCTGACCCGGCAGGAGCAAATATATGCCAAAAATGTATGCAGAATAAGCTTTTCAGTGAACGGCAGCCAGGCACATTTTAGCTAGTTTTACTTGTGTAAGTGGGTTTGTAAATGGTTTTCAGGCTCAGTACTGCGCTCAAAAGATGCAGCCCTGAGGTCTCTCCTGATAGGAGGTAGTTAAGTAAAAATTCGCTGCTCAGCTGACCCGGCAGGAGCAAATGTCTGCCAGAAATGTATGCAGAATGAGCTTTTCAGTGAACAGCAGCCAGGCACATTTTAGCCAGTTTTACTTGTAAGTGGGGTTGTAAATGGTTTTCAGGCTCAGTACTGCGCTCTAAAGATGCAGCCCTGAGGTGATAGGAGGTAGTTAAGTAGAAATTCGCTGCTCAGCTGACCCGGGAGAAGCAAATGTATGCCAAAAATGTACCCAGAATGAGCTTTTCAGTGAACAGCAGCCAGGCACATTTTAGCTAGTTTTACTTGTAAGTGGGGTTGGAAACGGTTTTCAGGCTCAGTACTGCGCTCAAAAGATGCAGCCATGAGGTCTCTTCTGATAGGAGGTAGTTAAGTAGAAATTCACTGCTCAGCTGACCCGGGAGTAGCAAATGTATACCAAAAATGTACCCAGAATGACCTTTTCAGTGAACAGCAGCCAGGCACATTTTAGCTAGTATTACGTGTAAGTGGGGTTGGAAACGGGTATCAGGCTCAGTACTGCGCTCAAAAGATGCAGCCCTGAGGTCTCTCCCTGATAGGAGGTAGTTAAGTAGAAATTCACTGCTCAGCTGACCCGGCAGAAGCATGTATACCAAAAATGTACCCAGAATGACCTTTTCAGTGAACAGCAGCCAGGCACATTTTAGCTAGTTTTACTTGTAAGTGGGGTTGTAAACGGTTTTCAGGCTCAGTACTGCGCTCAAAAGATGCAGCCCTGAAGTCTCTCCTGAAAGGAGGTAGTTAAGTTGAAATTCACTGCTCAGCTGACCCGGCAGAAACAAATGTATGCCAAAAATGTATGCAGAATTAGCTTTTCAGTGAACAGCAGCCAGGCACATTTTAGCTAGTTTTACTTGTAAGTGGGGTTGTAAATGGTTTTCAGAGTACTGCGCTCAAAAGATGCAGCCCTGAGGTCTCTCCTGATAGGAGGTAGTTAAGTAGAAACTCGCTGCTCAGCTGACCCGGCAAGAGCAAATTATGCAAAAAATGTATGCAGAATGAGCTTTTCAGTGAACAGCAGCCAGGCACATTTTAGCTAGTTTTACTTGTAAGTGGGGTTGTAAATGGTTTTCAGGCTCAGTACTGCGCTCAAAGGATGCAGCCCTGAGGTCTCTCCTGATTAGGGGGTAGTTAAGTAAAAATGTGCTGCTCAGCTGACCCGCCAGGAGCAAATATATGCCAAAAATGTATGCAGAATAAGCTTTTCAGTGAACAGCAGCCCGGCACATTTTAGCTAGTTTTACGGTTTTCAGGCTCAGTACTGCGCTCAAAAGATGCAACCCTGAGGTCTCTCCTGATAGGAGGTAGTTAAGTAGAAATTCACTGTTCAGCTGACCTGGCAGAAGCAAATGTATACCAAAAATGTACCCAGAATGAGCTTTTCAGTTAAAAGCAACCAGGCACGTTTTAGCTAGTTTACTTGTAAGTGGGGTTGTAAACGCTAATTCAGGCTCAGTACTGTGCGCAAAGGATGCAGCACTGAGGTCTCTCCTGATAGGAGGTAGTTAAGTAGAAACTCGCTGCTCAGCTGACCCGGGAGAAGCAAATGTATGCCAAAAATGTACCCAGAATGAGCTTTTCAGTGAACAGCAGCCAGGCATATTTTAGCTAGTTTTACTTGTGTAAGTGGGTTTGTAAATGGTTTTCAGGCTCAGTACTGCGCTCAAAAGATGCAGCCCTGAGGTCTCTCCTGATAGGAGGTAGTTAAGTAAAAATTCGCTGCTCAGCTGACCCGGCAGGAGCAAATGTCTGCCAGAAATGTATGCAGAATAAGCTTTTCAGTGAACAGCAGCCAGGCACATTTTAGCCAGTTTTACTTGTAAGTGGGGTTGTAAATGGTTTTCAGGCTCAGTACTGCGCTCTAAAGATGCAGCCCTGAGGTCTCTCCTGATAGGAGGTAGTTAAGTAGAAATTCGCTGCTCAGCTGACCCGGGAGAAGCAAATGTATGCCAAAAATGTACCCAGAATGAACTTTTCAGTGAACAGCAGCCAGGCACATTTTAGCTAGTTTTACTTGTAAGTGGGGTTGGAAACGGTTTTCAGGCTCAGTACTGCGCTCAAAAGATGCAGCCATGAGGTCTCTTCTGATAGGAGGTAGTTAAGTAGAAATTCACTGCTCAGCTGACCCGGGAGTAGCAAATGTATACCAAAAATGTACCCAGAATGACCTTTTCAGTGAACAGCAGCCAGGCACATTTTAGCTAGTATTACGTGTAAGTGGGGTTGTAAACGCTTTTCAGGCTCAGTACTGCGCTCAAAGGATGCAGCCCTGAGGTCTCTCCTGATAGGAGGTAGTTAGTAGAAACTCGCTGCTCAGCTGACCCGGCAGGAGCAAATATATGCCAAAAATGTATGCAGAATGAGCTTTTCAGTGAACAGCAGCCAGGCACATTTTAGCTAGTTTTACTTGTAATTGGGGGTGTAAATGGTTTCCAGGCTCAGTACTGCGCTCAAAAGATGCAGCCCTGAGGTCTCTCCTGATAGGAGGTAGTTAAGTAGAAATTCACTGCTCAGCTGACCCGGCAGAAGCAAATGTATACCAAAAATGTACCCAGAATTACCTTTTCAGTGAACAGCAGCCAGGCACATTTTAGCTAGTTTTACTTGTAAGTGGGGTTGGAAACGGTTTTCAGGCTCAGTACTGCGCTCAAAAGATGCAGCCCTGAGGTCTCTCCTGATTAGAGGGTAGTTAAGTAAAAATTTGCTGCTCAGCTGACCCGGCAGGAGCAAATATATGCCAAAAATGTATGCAGAATAAGCTTATCAGTGAACAGCAGCCAGGCACATTTTAGCTAGTTTTACTTGTAAGTGGGGTTGTAAACGGTTTTCAGGCTCAGTACTGCGCTCAAAAGATGCAGCCCTGAGGTCTCTCCTGATAGGAGGTAGTTAAGTAGAAATTCACTGCTCAGCTGACCCGGCAGAAGCAAATGTATACCAAAAATGTACCCAGAATGAGCTTTTCAGTGAACAGCAGCCAGGCACGTTTTAGCTAGTTTACTTGTAAGTGGGGTTGTAAACGCTAATTCAGGCTCTGTACTGCGCGCAAAGGATGCAGCCCTGAGGTCTCTCCTGATAGGAGGTAGTTAAGTAGAAACTCGCTGCTCAGCTGACCCGGGAGAAGCAAATGTATGCCAAAAATGTACCCAGAATGAGCTTTTCAGTGAACAGCAGCCAGGCACATTTTAGCTAGATTTACTTGTAAGTGGGGTTGGAAACGGGTATCAGGCTCAGTACTGCGCTCAAAGGATGCAGCCCTGAGGTCTCTCCTGATTAGGGGGTAGTTAAGTAAAAATTTGCTGCTCAGCTGACCCGGCAGGAGCAAATATATGCCAAAAATGTATGCAGAATAAGCTTTTCAGTGAACAGCAGCCAGGCACATTTTAGCTAGTTTTACTTGTGTAAGTGGGTTTGTAAATGGTTTTCAGGCTCAGTACTGCGCTCTAAAGATGCAGCCCTGAGGTCTCTCCTGATAGGAGGTAGTTAAGTAGAAATTCGCGGCTCAGCTGACCCGGGAGAAGCAAATGTATGCCAAAAATGTATGCAGAATGAGCTTTTCAGTGAACAGCAGCCAGGCACATTTTAGCTAGTTTTACTTGTAAGTGGGGTTGGAAACGGGTATCAGGCTCAGTACTGCGCTCAAAAGTTTCAGCCCTGAGGTCTCTCCTGATAGGTGGTAGTTAAGTAGAAATTCACTGCTCAGCTGACCCGGGAGAAGCAAATGTATGCCAAAAATGTACCCAGAATGAGCTTTTCAGTGAACAGCAGCCAGGCACATTTTAGCTAGTTTTACTTGTAAGTGGGGTTGGAAACGGTTTTCAGGCTCAGTACTGCGCTCAAAAGATGCAGCCATGAGATCTCTTCTGATAGGAGGTAGTTAAGTAGAAATTCACTGCTCAGCTGACCCGGGAGTAGCAAATGTATACCAAAAATGTACCCAGAATGACCTTTTCAGTGAACAGCAGCCAGGCACATTTTAGCTAGTATTACGTGTAAGTGGGGTTGGAAACGGGTATCAGGCTCAGTACTGCGCTCAAAAGATGCAGCCCTGAGGTCTCTCCCTGATAGGAGGTAGTTAAGTAGAAATTCACTGCTCAGCTGACCCGGCAGAAGCAAATGTATACCAAAAATGTACCCAGAATGAGCTTTTCAGTGAACAGCAGCCAGGCACATTTTAGCTAGTTTTACTTGTAAGTGGGGTTGTAAACGGTTTTCAGGCTCAGTACTGCCCTCAAAAGATGCAGCCCTGAAGTCTCTCCTGAAAGGAGGTAGTTAAGTAGAAATTCACTGCTCAGCTGACCCGGCAGAAACAAATGTATGCCAAAAATGTATGCAGAATTAGCTTTTCAGTGAACAGCAGCCAGGCACATTTTAGCTAGTTTTACTTGTAAGTGGGGTTGTAAATGGTTTTCAGGCTCAGTACTGCGCTCAAAAGATGCAGCCCTGAGGTCTCTCCTGATAGGAGGTAGTTAAGTAGAAACTCGCTGCTCAGCTGACCCGGCAAGAGCAAATTATGCAAAAAATGTATGCAGAATGAGCTTTTCAGTGAACAGCAGCCAGGCACATTTTAGCTAGTTTTACTTGTAAGTGGGGTTGTAAATGGTTTTCAGGCTCAGTACTGCGCTCAAAAGATGCAGCCCTGAGGTCTCTCCTGATAGGAGGTAGTTAAGTAGAAATTCACTGCTCAGCTGACCGGCAGAAGCAAATGTATACCAAAAATGTACCCAGAATGAGCTTTTCAGTGAACAGCAGCCAGGCACGTTTTAGCTAGTTTACTTGTAAGTGGGGTTGTAAACGCTAATTCAGGCTCAGTACTGCGCGCAAAGGATGCAGCCCTGAGGTCTCTCCTGATAGGAGGTAGTTAAGTAGAAACTCGCTGCTCAGCTGACCCGGGAGAAGCAAATGTATGCCAAAAATGTACCCAGAATGAGCTTTTCAGTGAACAGCAGCCAGGCACATTTTAGCTAGATTTACTTGTAAGTGGGGTTGGAAACGGGTATCAGGCTCAGTACTGCGCTCAAAGGATGCAGCCCTGAGGTCTCTCCTGATTAGGGGGTAGTTAAGTAAAAATTTGCTGCTCAGCTGACCCGCCAGGAGCAAATATATGCCAAAAATGTATGCAGAATAAGCTTTTCAGTGAACAGCAGCCCGGCACATTTTAGCTAGTTTTACGGTTTTCAGGCTCAGTACTGCGCTCAAAAGATGCAACCCTGAGGTCTCTCCTGATAGGAGGTAGTTAAGTAGAAATTCACTGTTCAGCTGACCTGGCAGAAGCAAATGTATACCAAAAATGTACCCAGAATGAGCTTTTCAGTTAAAAGCAACCAGGCACGTTTTAGCTAGTTTACTTGTAAGTGGGGTTGTAAACGCTAATTCAGGCTCAGTACTGTGCGCAAAGGATGCAGCACTGAGGTCTCTCCTGATAGGAGGTAGTTAAGTAGAAACTCGCTGCTCAGCTGACCCGGGAGAAGCAAATGTATGCCAAAAATGTACCCAGAATGAGCTTTTCAGTGAACAGCAGCCAGGCATATTTTAGCTAGTTTTACTTGTGTAAGTGGGTTTGTAAATGGTTTTCAGGCTCAGTACTGCGCTCAAAAGATGCAGCCCTGAGGTCTCTCCTGATAGGAGGTAGTTAAGTAAAAATTCGCTGCTCAGCTGACCCGGCAGGAGCAAATGTCTGCCAGAAATGTATGCAGAATAAGCTTTTCAGTGAACAGCAGCCAGGCACATTTTAGCCAGTTTTACTTGTAAGTGGGGTTGTAAATGGTTTTCAGGCTCAGTACTGCGCTCTAAAGATGCAGCCCTGAGGTCTCTCCTGATAGGAGGTAGTTAAGTAGAAATTCGCTGCTCAGCTGACCCGGGAGAAGCAAATGTATGCCAAAAATGTACCCAGAATGAACTTTTCAGTGAACAGCAGCCAGGCACATTTTAGCTAGTTTTACTTGTAAGTGGGGTTGGAAACGGTTTTCAGGCTCAGTACTGCGCTCAAAAGATGCAGCCATGAGGTCTCTTCTGATAGGAGGTAGTTAAGTAGAAATTCACTGCTCAGCTGACCCGGGAGTAGCAAATGTATACCAAAAATGTATCCAGAATGACCTTTTCAGTGAACAGCAGCCAGGCACATTTTAGCTAGTATTACGTGTAAGTGGGGTTGTAAACGCTTTTCAGGCTCAGTACTGCGCTCAAAGGATGCAGCCCTGAGGTCTCTCCTGATAGGAGGTAGTTAGTAGAAACTCGCTGCTCAGCTGACCCGGCAGGAGCAAATATATGCCAAAAATGTATGCAGAATGAGCTTTTCAGTGAACAGCAGCCAGGCACATTTTAGCTAGTTTTACTTGTAATTGGGGGTGTAAATGGTTTCCAGGCTCAGTACTGCGCTCAAAAGATGCAGCCCTGAGGTCTCTCCTGATAGGAGGTAGTTAAGTAGAAATTCACTGCTCAGCTGACCCGGCAGAAGCAAATGTATACAAAAAATGTACCCAGAATGAGCTTTTCAGTGAACAGCAGCCAGGCACATTTTAGCTAGTTTTACTTGTAAGTGGGGTTGGAAACGGGTATCAGGCTCAGTACTGCACTCAAAAGATGCAGCCCTGAGGTCTCTCCCTGATAGGAGGTAGTTAAGTAGAAATTCACTGCTCAGCTGACCCGGCAGAAGCAAATGTATACCAAAAATGTACCCAGAATGACCTTTTCAGTGAACAGCAGCCAGGCACATTTTAGCTAGTTTTACGTGTAAGTGGGGTTGTAAACGATTTCAGGCTCAGTACTGCGCTGAAAGGATGCAGCCCTGAGGTCTCTCCTGATAGGAGGTAGTTAAGTAGAAATTTACCTCTCAGCTGACCCGGCAGAAGAAAATGTATACCAAAAATGTATCCAGAATGAGCTTTTCAGTGAACAGCAGCCAGGCACATTTTAGCTAGTTTTACTTGTAAGTGGGGTTGTAAATGGTTTTCAGGCTCAGTACTGCGCTCAAAAGATGCAGCCCTGAGGTCTCTCCTGATAGGAGGTAGTTAAGTAGAAACTCGCTGCTCAGCTGACCCGGCAAGAGCAAATTATGCCAAAAATGTATGCAGAATGAGCTTTTCAGTGAACAGCAGCCAGGCACATTTTAGCTAGTTTTACTTGTAAGTGGGGTTGTGAATGGTTTTCAGGCTCAGTACTGCGTTCAAAAGATGCAGCCCTGAGGTCTCTCCTGATAGGAGGTAGTTAAGTAGAAATTCGCTGCTCAGCTGACCCGGGAGAAGCAAATGTATGCCAAAAATGTACCCAGAATGAGCTTTTCAGTGAACAGCAGCCAGGCACATTTTAGCTAGTTTTACTTGTAAGTGGGGTTGGAAACGGGTATCAGGCTCAGTACTGCGCTCAAAGGATGCAGCCCTGAGGTCTCTCCTGATTAGGGGGTAGTTAAGTAAAAATTTGCTGCTCAGCTGACCGGGCAGGAGCAAATATATGCCAAAAATGTATGCAGAATAAGCTTTTCAGTGAACAGCAGCCAGGCACATTTTAGCTAGTTTTACTTGTAAGTGGGGTTGTAAACGGTTTTCAGGCTGAGTACTGCGCTCAAAAGATGCAACCCTGAGGTCTCTCCTGATAGGAGGTAGTTAAGTAGAAATTCACTGCTCAGCTGACCTGGCAGAAGCAAATGTATACCAAAAATGTACCCAGAATGAGCTTTTCAGTGAACAGCAACCAGGCACGTTTTAGCTAGTTTACTTGTAAGTGGGGTTGTAAACGCTAATTCAGGCTCAGTACTGCGCGCAAAGGATGCAGCCCTGAGGTCTCTCCTGATAGGAGGTAGTTAAGTAGAACCTCGCTGCTCAGCTGACCCGGGAGAAGCAAATGTATGCCAAAAATGTACCCAGAATGAGCTTTTCAGTGAACAGCAGCCAGGCACATTTTAGCTAGTTTTACTTGTAAGTGGGGTTGGAAACGGGTATCAGGCTCAGTACTGCGCTCAAAGGATGCAGCCCTGAGATCTCTCCTGATTAGGGGGTAGTTAAGTAAAAATTTGCTGCTCAGCTGACCCAGCAGGAGCAAATATATGCCAAAAATGTATGCAGAATAAGCTTTTCAGTGAACAGCAGCCAGGCACATTTTAGCTAGTTTTACTTGTGTAAGTGGGTTTGTAAATGGTTTTCAGGCTCAGTACTGCGCTCAAAAGATGCAGCCCTGAGGTCTCTCCTGATAGGAGGTAGTTAGTAGAAACTTGCTGCTCAGCTGACCCGGCAGGAGCAAATGTCTGCCAAAAATGTATGCAGAATGAGCTTTTCAGTGAACAGCAGCCAGGCACATTTTAGCCAGTTTTACTTGTAAGTGAGGTTGTAAATGGTTTTCAGGCTCAGTACTGCGCTCAAAGGATGCAGCCCTGAGGTCTCTCCTGATAGGAGGTAGTTAGTAGAAACTCGCTGCTCAGCTGACCCGGCAGGAGCAAATATATGCCAAAAATGTATGCAGAATGAGCTTTTCAGTGAACAGCAGCCAGGCACATTTTAGCTAGTTTTACTTGTAATTGGGGGTGTAAATGGTTTCCAGGCTCAGTACTGCGCTCAAAAGATGCAGCCCTGAGGTCTCTCCTGATAGGAGGTAGTTAAGTAGAAATTCACTGCTCAGCTGACCCGGCAGAAGCAAATGTATACAAAAAATGTACCCAGAATGAGCTTTTCAGTGAACAGCAGCCAGGCACATTTTAGCTAGTTTTACTTGTAAGTGGGGTTGGAAACGGGTATCAGGCTCAGTACTGCACTCAAAAGATGCAGCCCTGAGGTCTCTCCCTGATAGGAGGTAGTTAAGTAGAAATTCACTGCTCAGCTGACCCGGCAGAAGCAAATGTATACCAAAAATGTACCCAGAATGACCTTTTCAGTGAACAGCAGCCAGGCACATTTTAGCTAGTTTTACGTGTAAGTGGGGTTGTAAACGATTTCAGGCTCAGTACTGCGCTGAAAGGATGCAGCCCTGAGGTCTCTCCTGATAGGAGGTAGTTAAGTAGAAATTTACCTCTCAGCTGACCCGGCAGAAGAAAATGTATACCAAAAATGTATCCAGAATGAGCTTTTCAGTGAACAGCAGCCAGGCACATTTTAGCTAGTTTTACTTGTAAGTGGGGTTGTAAATGGTTTTCAGGCTCAGTACTGCGCTCAAAAGATGCAGCCCTGAGGTCTCTCCTGATAGGAGGTAGTTAAGTAGAAACTCGCTGCTCAGCTGACCCGGCAAGAGCAAATTATGCCAAAAATGTATGCAGAATGAGCTTTTCAGTGAACAGCAGCCAGGCACATTTTAGCTAGTTTTACTTGTAAGTGGGGTTGTAAATGGTTTTCAGGCTCAGTACTGCGTTCAAAAGATGCAGCCCTGAGGTCTCTCCTGATAGGAGGTAGTTAAGTAGAAATTCGCTGCTCAGCTGACCCGGGAGAAGCAAATGTATGCCAAAAATGTACCCAGAATGAGCTTTTCAGTGAACAGCAGCCAGGCACATTTTAGCTAGTTTTACTTGTAAGTGGGGTTGGAAACGGGTATCAGGCTCAGTACTGCGCTCAAAGGATGCAGCCCTGAGGTCTCTCCTGATAGGGGGTAGTTAAGTAAAAATTTGCTGCTCAGCTGACCCGGCAGGAGCAAATATATGCCAAAAATGTATGCAGAATAAGCTTTTCAGTGAACAGCAGCCAGGCACATTTTAGCTAGTTTTACTTGTAAGTGGGGTTGTAAACGGTTTTCAGGCTCAGTACTGCGCTCAAAAGATGCAGCCCTGAGGTCTCTCCTGATAGGAGGTAGTTAAGTAGAAATTCACTGCTCAGCTGACCCGGCAGAAGCAAATGTATACCAAAAATGTACCCAGAATGAGCTTTTCAGTGAACAGCAGCCAGGCACATTTTAGCTAGTTTTACTTGTAAGTGGGGTTGGAAACGGGTATCAGGCTCAGTACTGCGCTCAAAGGATGCAGCCCTGAGGTCTCTCCTGATTAGGGGGTAGTTAAGTAAAAATTTGCTGCTCAGCTGACCGGGCAGGAGCAAATATATGCCAAAAATGTATGCAGAATAAGCTTTTCAGTGAACAGCAGCCAGGCACATTTTAGCTAGTTTTACTTGTAAGTGGGGTTGTAAACGGTTTTCAGGCTGAGTACTGCGCTCAAAAGATGCAACCCTGAGGTCTCTCCTGATAGGAGGTAGTTAAGTAGAAATTCACTGCTCAGCTGACCTGGCAGAAGCAAATGTATACCAAAAATGTACCCAGAATGAGCTTTTCAGTGAACAGCAACCAGGCACGTTTTAGCTAGTTTACTTGTAAGTGGGGTTGTAAACGCTAATTCAGGCTCAGTACTGCGCGCAAAGGATGCAGCCCTGAGGTCTCTCCTGATAGGAGGTAGTTAAGTAGAACCTCGCTGCTCAGCTGACCCGGGAGAAGCAAATGTATGCCAAAAATGTACCCAGAATGAGCTTTTCAGTGAACAGCAGCCAGGCACATTTTAGCTAGTTTTACTTGTAAGTGGGGTTGGAAACGGGTATCAGGCTCAGTACTGCGCTCAAAGGATGCAGCCCTGAGATCTCTCCTGATTAGGGGGTAGTTAAGTAAAAATTTGCTGCTCAGCTGACCCAGCAGGAGCAAATATATGCCAAAAATGTATGCAGAATAAGCTTTTCAGTGAACAGCAGCCAGGCACATTTTAGCTAGTTTTACTTGTGTAAGTGGGTTTGTAAATGGTTTTCAGGCTCAGTACTGCGCTCAAAAGATGCAGCCCTGAGGTCTCTCCTGATAGGAGGTAGTTAGTAGAAACTTGCTGCTCAGCTGACCCGGCAGGAGCAAATGTCTGCCAAAAATGTATGCAGAATGAGCTTTTCAGTGAACAGCAGCCAGGCACATTTTAGCCAGTTTTACTTGTAAGTGAGGTTGTAAATGGTTTTCAGGCTCAGTACTGCGCTCTAAAGATGCAGCCCTGAGGTCTCTCCTGATAGGAGGTAGTTAAGTAGAAATTCGCTGCTCAGCTGACCCGGGAGAAGCAAATGTATGCCAAAAATGTACCCAGAATGAACTTTTCAGTGAACAGCAGCCAGGCACATTTTAGCTAGTTTTAATTGTAAGTGGGGTTGGAAACGGGTATCAGGCTCAGTACTGCGCTCAAAAGATGCAGCCCTGAGGTCTCTCCTGATAGGAGGTAGTTAAGTAGACTACTACTAATTAAGTAGAAATTCACTGCTCAGCTGACCCGGGAGAAGCAAATGTATGCCAAAAATGTACCCAGAATGAGCTTTTCAGTGAACAGCAGCCAGGCACATTTTAGCTAGTTTTACTTGTAAGTGGGGTTGGAAACGGTTTTCAGGCTCAGTACTGCGCTCAAAAGATGCAGCCATGAGGTCTCTTCTGATAGGAGGTAGTTAAGTAAAAATTCACTGCTCAGCTGACCCGGGAGTAGCAAATGTATACCAAAAATGTACCCAGAATGACCTTTTCAGTGAACAGCAGCCAGGCACATTTTAGCTAGTATTACGTGTAAGTGGGGTTGGAAACGGGTATCAGGCTCAGTACTGCGCTCAAAAGATGCAGCCCTGAGGTCTCTCCCTGATAGGAGGTAGTTAAGTAGAAATTCACTGCTCAGCTGACCGGGCAGAAGCAAATGTATACCAAAAATGTACCCAGAATGACCTTTTCAGTGAACAGCAGCCAGGCACATTTTAGCTAGTTTTACTTGTAAGTGGGGTTGTAAACGGTTTTCAGGCTCAGTACTGCGCTCAAAAGATGCAGCCCTGAAGTCTCTCCTGAAAGGAGGTAGTTAAGTAGAAATTCACTGCTCAGCTGACCCGGCAGAAACAAATGTATGCCAAAAATGTATGCAGAATTAGCTTTTCAGTGAACAGCAGCCAGGCACATTTTAGCTAGTTTTACTTGTAAGTGGGGTTGTAAATGGTTTTCAGAGTACTGCGCTCAAAAGATGCAGCCCTGAGGTCTCTCCTGATAGGAGGTAGTTAAGTAGAAACTCGCTGCTCAGCTGACCCGGCAAGAGCAAATTATGCAAAAAATGTATGCAGAATGAGCTTTTCAGTGAACAGCAGCCAGGCACATTTTAGCTAGTTTTACTTGTAAGTGGGGTTGTAAATTGTTTTCAGGCTCAGTACTGCGCTCAAAGGATGCAGCCCTGAGGTCTCTCCTGATTAGGGGGTAGTTAAGTAAAAATTTGCTGCTCAGCTGACCCGCCAGGAGCAAATATATGCCAAAAATGTATGCAGAATAAGCTTTTCAGTGAACAGCAGCCCGGCACATTTTAGCTAGTTTTACGGTTTTCAGGCTCAGTACTGCGCTCAAAAGATGCAACCCTGAGGTCTCTCCTGATAGGAGGTAGTTAAGTAGAAATTCACTGTTCAGCTGACCTGGCAGAAGCAAATGTATACCAAAAATGTACCCAGAATGAGCTTTTCAGTTAAAAGCAACCAGGCACGTTTTAGCTAGTTTACTTGTAAGTGGGGTTGTAAACGCTAATTCAGGCTCAGTACTGTGCGCAAAGGATGCAGCCCTGAGGTCTCTCCTGATAGGAGGTAGTTAAGTAGAAACTCGCTGCTCAGCTGACCCGGGAGAAGCAAATGTATGCCAAAAATGTACCCAGAATGAGCTTTTCAGTGAACAGCAGCCAGGCATATTTTAGCTAGTTTTACTTGTAAGTGGGGTTGGAAACGGGTATCAGGCTCAGTACTGCGCTCAAAGGATGCAGCCCTGAGGTCTCTCCTGATTAGGGGGTAGTTAAGTAAAAATTTGCTGCTCAGCTGACCCGGCAGGAGCAAATATATGCCAAAAATGTATGCAGAATAAGCTTTTCAGTGAACAGCAGCCAGGCACATTTTAGCTAGTTTTACTTGTGTAAGTGGGTTTGTAAATGGTTTTCAGGCTCAGTACTGCGCTCAAAAGATGCAGCCCTGAGGTCTCTCCTGATAGGAGGTAGTTAAGTAAAAATTCGCTGCTCAGCTGACCCGGCAGGAGCAAATGTCTGCCAGAAATGTATGCAGAATAAGCTTTTCAGTGAACAGCAGCCAGGCACATTTTAGCCAGTTTTACTTGTAAGTGGGGTTGTAAATGGTTTTCAGGCTCAGTACTGCGCTCTAAAGATGCAGCCCTGAGGTCTCTCCTGATAGGAGGTAGTTAAGTAGAAATTCGCTGCTCAGCTGACCCGGGAGAAGCAAATGTATGCCAAAAATGTACCCAGAATGAACTTTTCAGTGAACAGCAGCCAGGCACATTTTAGCTAGTTTTACTTGTAAGTGGGGTTGGAAACGGTTTTCAGGCTCAGTACTGCGCTCAAAAGATGCAGCCATGAGGTCTCTTCTGATAGGAGGTAGTTAAGTAGAAATTCACTGCTCAGCTGACCCGGGAGTAGCAAATGTATACCAAAAATGTACCCAGAATGACCTTTTCAGTGAACAGCAGCCAGGCACATTTTAGCTAGTATTACGTGTAAGTGGGGTTGTAAACGCTTTTCAGGCTCAGTACTGCGCTCAAAGGATGCAGCCCTGAGGTCTCTCCTGATAGGAGGTAGTTAGTAGAAACTCGCTGCTCAGCTGACCCGGCAGGAGCAAATATATGCCAAAAATGTATGCAGAATGAGCTTTTCAGTGAACAGCAGCCAGGCACATTTTAGCTAGTTTTACTTGTAATTGGGGGTGTAAATGGTTTCCAGGCTCAGTACTGCGCTCAAAAGATGCAGCCCTGAGGTCTCTCCTGATAGGAGGTAGTTAAGTAGAAATTCACTGCTCAGCTGACCCGGCAGAAGCAAATGTATACAAAAAATGTACCCAGAATGAGCTTTTCAGTGAACAGCAGCCAGGCACATTTTAGCTAGTTTTACTTGTAAGTGGGGTTGGAAACGGGTATCAGGCTCAGTACTGCACTCAAAAGATGCAGCCCTGAGGTCTCTCCCTGATAGGAGGTAGTTAAGTAGAAATTCACTGCTCAGCTGACCCGGCAGAAGCAAATGTATACCAAAAATGTACCCAGAATGACCTTTTCAGTGAACAGCAGCCAGGCACATTTTAGCTAGTTTTACGTGTAAGTGGGGTTGTAAACGATTTCAGGCTCAGTACTGCGCTGAAAGGATGCAGCCCTGAGGTCTCTCCTGATAGGAGGTAGTTAAGTAGAAATTTACCTCTCAGCTGACCCGGCAGAAGAAAATGTATACCAAAAATGTATCCAGAATGAGCTTTTCAGTGAACAGCAGCCAGGCACATTTTAGCTAGTTTTACTTGTAAGTGGGGTTGTAAATGGTTTTCAGGCTCAGTACTGCGCTCAAAAGATGCAGCCCTGAGGTCTCTCCTGATAGGAGGTAGTTAAGTAGAAACTCGCTGCTCAGCTGACCCGGCAAGAGCAAATTATGCCAAAAATGTATGCAGAATGAGCTTTTCAGTGAACAGCAGCCAGGCACATTTTAGCTAGTTTTACTTGTAAGTGGGGTTGTAAATGGTTTTCAGGCTCAGTACTGTGTTCAAAAGATGCAGCCCTGAGGTCTCTCCTGATAGGAGGTAGTTAAGTAGAAATTCGCTGCTCAGCTGACCCGGGAGAAGCAAATGTATGCCAAAAATGTACCCAGAATGAGCTTTTCAGTGAACAGCAGCCAGGCACATTTTAGCTAGTTTTACTTGTAAGTGGGGTTGGAAACGGGTATCAGGCTCAGTACTGCGCTCAAAAGATGCAGCCCTGAGGTCTCTCCTGATAGGGGGTAGTTAAGTAAAAATTTGCTGCTCAGCTGACCCGGCAGGAGCAAATATATGCCAAAAATGTATGCAGAATAAGCTTTTCAGTGAACAGCAGCCAGGCACATTTTAGCTAGTTTTACTTGTAAGTGGGGTTGTAAACGGTTTTCAGGCTCAGTACTGCGCTCAAAAGATGCAGCCCTGAGGTCTCTCCTGATAGGAGGTAGTTAAGTAGAAATTCACTGCTCAGCTGACCCGGCAGAAGCAAATGTATACCAAAAATGTACCCAGAATGAGCTTTTCAGTGAACAGCAGCCAGGCACATTTTAGCTAGTTTTACTTGTAAGTGGGGTTGGAAACGGGTATCAGGCTCAGTACTGCGCTCAAAGGATGCAGCCCTGAGGTCTCTCCTGATTAGGGGGTAGTTAAGTAAAAATTTGCTGCTCAGCTGACCGTGCAGGAGCAAATATATGCCAAAAATGTATGCAGAATAAGATTTTCAGTGAACAGCAGCCAGGCACATTTTAGCTAGTTTTACTTGTAAGTGGGGTTGTAAACGGTTTTCAGGCTGAGTACTGCGCTCAAAAGATGCAACCCTGAGGTCTCTCCTGATAGGAGGTAGTTAAGTAGAAATTCACTGCTCAGCTGACCTGGCAGAAGCAAATGTATACCAAAAATGTACCCAGAATGAGCTTTTCAGTGAACAGCAACCAGGCACGTTTTAGCTAGTTTACTTGTAAGTGGGGTTGTAAACGCTAATTCAGGCTCAGTACTGCGCGCAAAGGATGCAGCCCTGAGGTCTCTCCTGATAGGAGGTAGTTAAGTAGAAACTCGCTGCTCAGCTGACCCGGGAGAAGCAAATGTATGCCAAAAATGTACCCAGAATGAGCTTTTCAGTGAACAGCAGCCAGGCACATTTTAGCTAGTTTTACTTGTAAGTGGGGTTGGAAACGGGTATCAGGCTCAGTACTGCGCTCAAAGGATGCAGCCCTGAGATCTCTCCTGATTAGGGGGTAGTTAAGTAAAAATTTGCTGCTCAGCTGACCCAGCAGGAGCAAATATATGCCAAAAATGTATGCAGAATAAGCTTTTCAGTGAACAGCAGCCAGGCACATTTTAGCTAGTTTTACTTGTGTAAGTGGGTTTGTAAATGGTTTTCAGGCTCAGTACTGCGCTCAAAAGATGCAGCCCTGAGGTCTCTCCTGATAGGAGGTAGTTAAGTAGAAACTCGCTGCTCAGCTGACCCGGGAGAAGCAAATGTATACCAAAAATGTACCCAGAATGAGCTTTTCAGTGAACAGCAACCAGGCACGTTTTAGCTAGTTTATACTTGTAAGTGGGGTTGTAAACGCTAATTCAGGCTCAGTACTGCGCGCAAAGGATGCAGCCCTGAGGTCTCTCCTGATAGGAGGTAGTTAGTAGAAACTCGCTTCTCAGCTGACCCGGCAGGAGCAAATGTCTGCCAAAAATGTATGCAGAATGAGCTTTTCAGTGAACAGCAGCCAGGCACATTTTAGCCAGTTTTACTTGTAAGTGAGGTTGTAAATGGTTTTCAGGCTCAGTACTGCGCTCTAAAGATGCAGCCCTGAGGTCTCTCCTGATAGGAGGTAGTTAAGTAGAAATTCGCTGCTCAGCTGACCCGGGAGAAGCAAATGTATGCCAAAAATGTACCCAGAATGAACTTTTCAGTGAACAGCAGCCAGGCACATTTTAGCTAGTTTTAATTGTAAGTGGGGTTGGAAACGGGTATCAGGCTCAGTACTGCGCTCAAAAGATGCAGCCCTGAGGTCTCTCCTGATAGGAGGTAGTTAAGTAGACTACTACTAATTAAGTAGAAATTCACTGCTCAGCTGACCCGGGAGAAGCAAATGTATGCCAAAAATGTACCCAGAATGAGCTTTTCAGTGAACAGCAGCCAGGCACATTTTAGCTAGTTTTACTTGTAAGTGGGGTTGGAAACGGTTTTCAGGCTCAGTACTGCGCTCAAAAGATGCAGCCCTGAGGTCTCTCCCTGATAGGAGGTAGTTAAGTAGAAATTCACTGCTCAGCTGACCCGGCTGAAGCAAATGTATACCAAAAATGTACCCAGAATGACCTTTTCAGTGAACAGCAGCCAGGCACATTTTAGCTAGTTTTACGTGTAAGTGGGGTTGTAAACGATTTCAGGCTCAGTACTGCGCTGAAAGGATGCAGCCCTGAGGTCTCTCCTGATAGGAGGTAGTTAAGTAGAAATTTACCTCTCAGCTGACCCGGCAGAAGAAAATGTATACCAAAAATGTATCCAGAATGAGCTTTTCAGTGAACAGCAGCCAGGCACATTTTAGCTAGTTTTACTTGTAAGTGGGGTTGTAAATGGTTTTCAGGCTCAGTACTGCGCTCAAAAGATGCAGCCCTGAGGTCTCTCCTGATAGGAGGTAGTTAAGTAGAAACTCGCTGCTCAGCTGACCCGGCAAGAGCAAATTATGCCAATAATGTATGCAGAATGAGCTTTTCAGTGAACAGCAGCCAGGCACATTTTAGCTAGTTTTACTTGTAAGTGGGGTTGTAAATGGTTTTCAGGCTCAGTACTGCGTTCAAAAGATGCAGCCCTGAGGTCTCTCCTGATAGGAGGAAGTTAAGTAGAAATTCGCTGCTCAGCTGACCCGGGAGAAGCAAATGTATGCCAAAAATGTACCCAGAATGAGCTTTTCAGTGAACAGCAGCCAGGCACATTTTAGCTAGTTTTACTTGTAAGTGGGGTTGGAAACGGGTATCAGGCTCAGTACTGCGCTCAAAGGATGCAGCCCTGAGGTCTCTCCTGATTAGGGGGTAGTTAAGTAAAAATTTGCTGCTCAGCTGACCCGGCAGGAGCAAATATATGCCAAAAATGTATGCAGAATAAGCTTTTCAATGAACAGCAGCCAGGCACATTTTAGCTAGTTTTACTTGTAAGTGGGGTTGTAAACGGTTTTCAGGCTCAGTACTGCGCTCAAAAGATGCAGCCCTGAGGTCTCTCCTGATAGGAGGTAGTTAAGTAGAAATTCACTGCTCAGTTGACCCGGCAGAAGCAAATGTATACCAAAAATGTACCCAGAATGAGCTTTTCAGTGAACAGCAGCCAGGCACGTTTTAGCTAGTTTACTTGTAAGTGGGGTTGTAAACGCTAATTCAGGCTCAGTACTGCGCGCAAAGGATGCAGCCCTGAGGTCTCTCCTGATAGGAGGTAGTTAAGTAGAAACTCGCTGCTCAGCTGACCCGGGAAAAGCAAATGTATGCCAAAAATGTACCCAGAATGAGCTTTTCAGTGAACAGCAGCCAGGCACATTTTAGCTAGTTTTACTTGTAAGTGGGGTTGGAAACGGGTATCAGGCTCAGTACTGCGCTCAAAGGATGCAGCCCTGAGATCTCTCCTGATTAGGGGGTAGTTAAGTAAAAATTTGCTGCTCAGCTGACCCGGCAGGAGCAAATATATGCCAAAAATGTATGCAGAATAAGCTTTTCAGTGAACAGCAGCCAGGCACATTTTAGCTAGTTTTACTTGTGTAAGTGGGTTTGTAAATGGTTTTCAGGCTCAGTACTGCGCTCAAAAGATGCAGCCCTGAGGTCTCTCCTGATAGGAGGTAGTTAAGTAAAAATTCGCTGCTCAGCTGACCCGGCAGGAGCAAATGGCTGCCAGAAATGTATGCAGAATGAGCTTTTCAGTGAACAGCAGCCAGGCACATTTTAGCCAGTTTTACTTGTAAGTGGGGTTGTAAATGGTTTTCAGGCTCAGTACTGCGCTCTAAAGATGCAGCCCTGAGGTCTCTCCTGATAGGAGGTAGTTAAGTAGAAATTCGCTGCTCAGCTGACCCGGGAGAAGCAAATGTATGCCAAAAATGTACCCAGAATGAACTTTTCAGTGAACAGCAGCCAGGCACATTTTAGCTAGTTTTACTTGTAAGTGGGGTTGGAAACGGTTTTCAGGCTCAGTACTGCGCTCAAAAGATGCAGCCATGAGGTCTCTTCTGATAGGAGGTAGTTAAGTAGAAATTCACTGCTCAGCTGACCCGGGAGTAGCAAATGTATACCAAAAATGTACCCAGAATGACCTTTTCAGTGAACAGCAGCCAGGCACATTTTAGCTAGTATTACGTGTAAGTGGGGTTGTAAACGCTTTTCAGGCTCAGTACTGCGCTCAAAGGATGCAGCCCTGAGGTCTCTCCTGATAGGAGGTAGTTAGTAGAAACTCGCTGCTCAGCTGACCCGGCAGGAGCAAATATATGCCAAAAATGTATGCAGAATGAGCTTTTCAGTGAACAGCAGCCAGGCACATTTTAGCTAGTTTTACTTGTAATTGGGGGTGTAAATGGTTTCCAGGCTCAGTACTGCGCTCAAAAGATGCAGCCCTGAGGTCTCTCCTGATAGGAGGTAGTTACGTAGAAATTCACTGCTCAGCTGACCCGGCAGAAGCAAATGTATACAAAAAATGTACCCAGAATGAGCTTTTCAGTGAACAGCAGCCAGGCACATTTTAGCTAGTTTTACGTGTAAGTGGGGTTGTAAACGATTTCAGGCTCAGTACTGCGCTGAAAGGATGCAGCCCTGAGGTCTCTCCTGATAGGAGGTAGTTAAGTAGAAATTTACCTCTCAGCTGACCCAGCAGAAGAAAATGTATACCAAAAATGTACCCAGAATGAGCTTTTCAGTGAACAGCAGCCAGGCACATTTTAGCTAGTTTTACTTGTAAGTGGGGTTGTAAACGGTTTTCAGGCTCAGTACTGCGCTCAAAAGATGCAGCCCTGAAGTCTCTCCTGAAAGGAGGTAGTTAAGTAGAAATTCACTGCTCAGCTGACCCGGCAGAAACAAATGTATGCCAAAAATGTATGCAGAATTAGCTTTTCAGTGAACAGCAGCCAGGCACATTTTAGCTAGTTTTACTTGTAAGTGGGGTTGTAAATGGTTTTCAGGCTCAGTACTGCGCTCAAAAGATGCAGCCCTGAGGTCTCTCCTGATAGGAGGTAGTTAAGTAGAAACTCGCTGCTCAGCTGACCCGGCAAGAGCAAATTATGCCAAAAATGCATGCAGAATGAGCTTTTCAGTGAACAGCAGCCAGGCACATTTTAGCTAGTTTTACTTGTAAGTGGGGTTGTAAATGGTTTTCAGGCTCAGTACTGCGTTCAAAAGATGCAGCCCTGAGGTCTCTCCTGATAGGAGGTTGTTAAGTAGAAATTCGCTGCTCAGCTGACCCGGGAGAAGCAAATGTATGCCAAAAATGTACCCAGAATGAGCTTTTCAGTGAACAGCAGCCAGGCACATTTTAGCTAGTTTTACTTGTAAGTGGGGTTGGAAACGGGTATCAGGCTCAGTACTGCGCTCAAAGGATGCAGCCCTGAGGTCTCTCCTGATAGGGGGTAGTTAAGTAAAAATTTGCTGCTCAGCTGACCCGGCAGGAGCAAATATATGTCAAAAATGTATGCAGAATAAGCTTTTCAGTGAACAGCAGCCAGGCACATTTTAGCTAGTTTTACTTGTAAGTGGGGTTGTAAACGATTTCAGGCTCAGTACTGCGCTCAAAAGATGCAGCCCTGAGGTCTCTCCTGATAGGAGGTAGTTACGTAGAAATTCACTGCTCAGCTGACCCGGCAGAAGCAAATGTATACAAAAAATGTACCCAGAATGAGCTTTTCAGTGAACAGCAGCCAGGCACATTTTAGCTAGTTTTACGTGTAAGTGGGGTTGTAAACGATTTCAGGCTCAGTACTGCGCTGAAAGGATGCAGCCCTGAGGTCTCTCCTGATAGGAGGTAGTTAAGTAGAAATTTACCTCTCAGCTGACCCAGCAGAAGAAAATGTATACCAAAAATGTACCCAGAATGAGCTTTTCAGTGAACAGCAGCCAGGCACATTTTAGCTAGTTTTACTTGTAAGTGGGGTTGTAAACGGTTTTCAGGCTCAGTACTGCGCTCAAAAGATGCAGCCCTGAAGTCTCTCCTGAAAGGAGGTAGTTAAGTAGAAATTCACTGCTCAGCTGACCCGGCAGAAACAAATGTATGCCAAAAATGTATGCAGAATTAGCTTTTCAGTGAACAGCAGCCAGGCACATTTTAGCTAGTTTTACTTGTAAGTGGGGTTGTAAATGGTTTTCAGGCTCAGTACTGCGCTCAAAAGATGCAGCCCTGAGGTCTCTCCTGATAGGAGGTAGTTAAGTAGAAACTCGCTGCTCAGCTGACCCGGCAAGAGCAAATTATGCCAAAAATGCATGCAGAATGAGCTTTTCAGTGAACAGCAGCCAGGCACATTTTAGCTAGTTTTACTTGTAAGTGGGGTTGTAAATGGTTTTCAGGCTCAGTACTGCGTTCAAAAGATGCAGCCCTGAGGTCTCTCCTGATAGGAGGTTGTTAAGTAGAAATTCGCTGCTCAGCTGACCCGGGAGAAGCAAATGTATGCCAAAAATGTACCCAGAATGAGCTTTTCAGTGAACAGCAGCCAGGCACATTTTAGCTAGTTTTACTTGTAAGTGGGGTTGGAAACGGGTATCAGGCTCAGTACTGCGCTCAAAGGATGCAGCCCTGAGGTCTCTCCTGATAGGGGGTAGTTAAGTAAAAATTTGCTGCTCAGCTGACCCGGCAGGAGCAAATATATGTCAAAAATGTATGCAGAATAAGCTTTTCAGTGAACAGCAGCCAGGCACATTTTAGCTAGTTTTACTTGTAAGTGGGGTTGTAAACGGTTTTCAGGCTCAGTACTGCGCTCAAAAGATGCAGCCCTGAGGTCTCTCCTGATAGGAGGTAGTTAAGTAGAAATTCACTGCTCAGCTGACCCGGCAGAAGCAAATGTATACCAAAAATGTACCCAGAATGAGCTTTTCAGTGAACAGCAGCCAGGCACGTTTTAGCTAGTTTACATGTAAGTGGGGTTGTAAACGCTAATTCAGGCTCAGTACTGCGCGCAAAGGATGCAGCCCTGAGGTCTCTCCTGATAGGAGGTAGTTAAGTAGAAACTCCCTGCTCAGCTGACCCGGGAGAAGCAAATGTATGCCAAAAATGTACCCAGAATGAGCTTTTCAGTGAACAGCAGCCAGGCACATTTTAGCTAGTTTTACTTGAAGTGGGGTTGGAAATGGGTATCAGGCTCAGTACTGCGCTCAAAGGATGCAGCCCTGAGATCTCTCCTGATTAGGGGGTAGTTAAGTAAAAATTTGCTGCTCAGCTGACCCGGCAGGAGCAAATATATGCCAAAAATGTATGCAGAATAAGCTTTTCAGTGAACAGCAGCCAGGCACATTTTAGCTAGTTTTACTTGTAAGTGGGGTTGTAAACGCTTTTCAGGCTCAGTACTGCGCTCAAAGGATGCAGCCCTGAGGTCTCTCCTGAAAGGAGGTAGTTAAGTAGAAATGCGCTGCTCAGCTGACCCGGCAGAAACAAATATATGCCAAAAATGTACGCAGAATTAGCTTTTCAGTGAACAGCAGCCAGGCACATTTTAGCTAGTTTTACTTGTAAGTGGGGTTGTAAATGGTTTTCAGGCTCAGTACTGCGCTCAAAAGATGCAGCCCTGAGGTCTCTCCTGATAGGAGGTAGTTAAGTAGAAATTCACTGCTCAGCTGACCCGGCAGAAGCAAATGTATACCAAAAATGTACCCAGAATGAGCATTTCAGTGAACAACAGCCAGGCACATTTTAGCTAGTTTTACTTGTAAGTGGGGTTGTAAACGGTTTTCAGGCTCAGTACTGCACTCAAAAGATGCAGCCCTGAGGTCTCTCCTGATAGGAGGTAGTTAAGTAGAAATTTGCTGCTCAGCTGACCCGGCAGGAGCAAATATATGCCAAAAATGTAAGCAGAATGAGCTTTTCAGTGACCAGCAGCCAGGCACATTTTAGCCAGTTTTACTTGTAAGTGGGGTTGTAAACGGTTTTCAGGCTCAGTACTGCGCTCAAAAGATGCAGCCCTGAGGTCTCTCCTGATAGGAGGTAGTTAAGTAGAAATTCGCTGCTCAGCTGACCCGGGAGAAGCAAATGTATGCCAAAAATGTACCCAGAATGAGCTTTTCAGTGAACAGCAGCCGGGGCACATTTTAGCTAGTTTTACTTGTAAGTGGGGTTGGAAACGGGTATCAGGCTCAGTACTGCGCTCAAAAGATGCAGCCCTGAGGTCTCTCATGATAGGAGGTAGTTAAGTAGAAATTCACTTCTCAGCAGACCCGGCAGAAGCAAATGTATACCAAAAATGTACCCAGAATGAGCTTTTCAGTGAATAGCAGCCAGGCACATTTTAGCTAGTTTTACCTGTAAGTGGGGTTGGAAACGGTTTTCAGGCTCAGTACTGCGCTCAAAAGATGCAGCCCTGAGTTCTCTCCTGATAGGAGGTAGTTAAGTAGAAATTCACTGCTCAGCTGACCCGGCAGAAGCAAATGTATACCAAAAATGTACCCAGAATGAGCTTTTCAGTGAACAGCAGCCAGGCACATTTTAGCTAGTTTTACTTGTAACTGGGGTTGTAAACGCTAATTCAGGCTCAGTACTGCGCTCAAAGGATGCAGCCCTGAGGTCTCTCCCGATAGGAGGTAGTTAAGTAGAAATTCACTGCTCAGCTGACCCGGGAGAAGCAAATGTATGCCAAAAATGTACCCAGAATGAGCTTTTCAGTGAACAGCAGCCAGGCACATTTTAGCTAGTTTTACTTGTAAGTGGGGTTGGAAACGGTTTTCAGGCTCAGTACTGCGCTCAAAAGATGCAGCCATGAGGTCTCTTCTGATAGGAGGTAGTTAAGTAGAAATTCACTGCTCAGCTGACCCGGGAGTAGCAAATGTATACCAAAAATGTACCCAGAATGACCTTTTCAGTGAACAGCAGCCAGGCACATTTTAGCTAGTATTACGTGTAAGTGGGGTTGTAAACGCTTTTCAGGCTCAGTACTGCGCTCAAAGGATGCAGCCCTGAGGTCTCGCCTGATAGGAGGTAGTTAAGTAGAAACTCGCTGCTCAGCTGACCCGGCAGGAGCAAATATATGCCAAAAATGTATGCAGAATGAGCTTTTCAGTGAACAGCAGCCAGGCACATTTTAGCTAGTTTTACGTGTAAGTGGGGTTGTAAACGCTTTTCAGGCTCAGTACTGCGCTGAAAGGATGCAGCCCTGAGGTCTCTCCTGATAGGAGGTAGTTAAGTGGAAATTTACCTCTCAGCTGACCCGGCAGAAGAAAATGTATACCAAAAATGTACCCAGAATGAGCTTTTCAGTGAACAGCAGCCAGGCACATTTTAGCTCGTTTTACTTGTAAGTGGGGTTGTAAACGGTTTTCAGGCTCAGTACTGCGCTCAAAAGATGCAGCCCTGAAGTCTCTCCTGAAAGGAGGTAGTTAAGTAGAAATTCACTGCTCAGCTGACCCGGCAGAAACAAATGTATGCCAAAAATGTATGCAGAATTAGCTTTTCAGTGAACAGCAGCCAGGCACATTTTAGCTAGTTTTACTTGTAAGTGGGGTTGTAAACGCTTTTTAGGCTCAGTACTGCGCTCAAAGGATGCAGCCCTGAGGTCTCTCCTGATAGGAGGTAGTTAAGTAGAAACTCGCTGCTCAGCTGACCCGGGAGAAGCAAATGTATGCCAAAAATGTACCCAGAATGAGCTTTTCAGTGAACAGCAGCCAGGCACATTTTAGCTAGATTTACTTGTAAGTGGGGTTGGAAACGGGTATCAGGCTCAGTACTGCGCTCAAAGGATGCAGCCCTGAGGTCTCTCCTGATTAGGGGGTAGTTAAGTAAAAATTTGCTGCTCAGCTGACCCGGCAGGAGCAAATATATGCCAAAAATGTATGCAGAATAAGCTTTTCAGTGAACAGCAGCCAGGCACATTTTAGCTAGTTTTACTTGTAAGTGGGGTTGTAAACGGTTTTCAGGCTCAGTACTGCGCTCAAAAGATGCAGCCCTGAGGTCTCTCCTGATAGGAGGTAGTTAAGTAGAAATTCACTGCTCAGCTGACCCGGCAGAAGCAAATGTATACCAAAAATGTACCCAGAATGAGCTTTTCAGTGAACAGCAGCCAGGCACGTTTTAGCTAGTTTACTTGTAAGTGGGGTTGTAAACGCTAATTCAGGCTCAGTACTGCGCGCAAAGGATGCAGCCCTGAGGTCTCTCCTGATAGGAGGTAGTTAAGTAGAAACTCGCTGCTCAGCTGACCCGGGAGAAGCAAATGTATGCCAAAAATGTACCCAGAATGAGCTTTTCTGAACAGCAGCCAGGCACATTTTAGCTAGTTATACTTGTAAGTGGGGTTGGAAACGGGTATCAGGCTCAGTACTGCGCTCAAAGGATGCAGCCCTGAGATCTCTCCTGATTAGGGGGTAGTTAAGTAAAAATTTGCTGCTCAGCTGACCCGGCAGGAGCAAATATATGCCAAAAATGTATGCAGAATAAGCTTTTCAGTGAACAGCAGCCAGGCACATTTTAGCCAGTTTTACTTGTAAGTGGGGTTGTAAATGGTTTTCAGGCTCAGTACTGCGCTCTAAAGATGCAGCCCTGAGGTCTCTCCTGATAGGAGGTAGTTAAGTAGAAATTCGCTGCTCAGCTGACCCGGGAGAAGCAAATGTATGCCAAAAATGTACCCAGAATGAACTTTTCAGTGAACAGCAGCCAGGCACATTTTAGCTAGTTTTACTTGTAAGTGGGGTTGGAAACGGTTTTCAGGCTCAGTACTGCGCTCAAAAGATGCAGCCATGAGGTCTCTTCTGATAGGAGGTAGTTAAGTAGAAATTCACTGCTCAGCTGACCCGGGAGTAGCAAATGTATACCAAAAATGTACCCAGAATGACCTTTTCAGTGAACAGCAGCCAGGCACATTTTAGCTAGTATTACGTGTAAGTGGGGTTGTAAACGCTTTTCAGGCTCAGTACTGCGCTCAAAGGATGCAGCCCTGAGGTCTCTCCTGATAGGAGGTAGTTAGTAGAAACTCGCTGCTCAGCTGACCCGGCAGGAGCAAATATATGCCAAAAATGTATGCAGAATGAGCTTTTCAGTGAACAGCAGCCAGGCACATTTTAACTAGTTTTACTTGTAATTGGGGGTGTAAATGGTTTCCAGGCTCAGTACTGCGCTCAAAAGATGCAGCCCTGAGGTCTCTCCTGATAGGAGGTAGTTAAGTAGAAATTCGCTGCTCAGCTGACCCGGGAGAAGCAAATGTATGCCAAAAATGTACCCAGAATGAGCTTTTCAGTGAACAGCAGCCAGGCACATTTTAGCTAGTTTTACTTGTAAGTGGGGTTGTAAACGCTTTTTAGGCTCAGTACTGCGCTCAAAGGATGCAGCCCTGAGGTCTCTCCTGATAGGAGGTAGTTAAGTAGAAACTCGCTGCTCAGCTGACCCGGGAGAAGCAAATGTATGCCAAAAATGTACCCAGAATGAGCTTTTCAGTGAACAGCAGCCAGGCACATTTTAGCTAGATTTACTTGTAAGTGGGGTTGGAAACGGGTATCAGGCTCAGTACTGCGCTCAAAGGATGCAGCCCTGAGGTCTCTCCTGATTAGGGGGTAGTTAAGTAAAAATTTGCTGCTCAGCTGACCCGGCAGGAGCAAATATATGCCAAAAATGTATGCAGAATAAGCTTTTCAGTGAACAGCAGCCAGGCACATTTTAGCTAGTTTTACTTGTGTAAGTGGGTTTGTAAATGGTTTTCAGGCTCAGTACTGCGCTCAAAAGATGCAGCCCTGAGGTCTCTCCTGATAGGAGGTAGTTAAGTAGAAACTCGCTGCTCAGCTGACCCGGCAAGAGCAAATTATGCAAAAAATGTATGCAGAATGAGCTTTTCAGTGAACAGCAGCCAGGCACATTTTAGCTAGTTTTACTTGTAAGTGGGGTTGTAAATGGTTTTCAGGCTCAGTACTGCGTTCAAAAGATGCAGCCCTTAGGTCTCTCCTGATAGGAGGAAGTTAAGTAGAAATTCGCTGCTCAGCTGACCCGGGAGAAGCAAATGTATGCCAAAAATGTACCCAGAATGAGCTTTTCAGTGAACAGCAGCCAGGCACATTTTAGCTAGTTTTACTTGTAAGTGGGGTTGGAAACGGGTATCAGGCTCAGTACTGCGCTCAAAGGATGCAGCCCTGAGGTCTCTCCTGATTAGGGGGTAGTTAAGTAAAAATTTGCTGCTCAGCTGACCCGGCAGGAGCAATATATGCCAAAAATGTATGCAGAATAAGGTTTTCAGTGAACAACAGCCAGGCACATTTTAGCTAGTTTTACTTGTAAGTGGGGTTGTAAACGGTTTTCAGGCTCAGTACTGCGCTCAAAAGATGCAGCCCTGAGGTCTCTCCTGATAGGAGGTAGTTAAGTAGAAATTCACTGCTCAGCTGACCCGGCAGAAGCAAATGTATACCAAAAATGTACCCAGAATGAGCTTTTCAGTGAACAGCAGCCAGGCACGTTTTAGCTAGTTTACATGTAAGTGGGGTTGTAAACGCTAATTCAGGCTCAGTACTGCGCGCAAAGGATGCAGCCCTGAGGTCTCTCCTGATAGGAGGTAGTTAAGTAGAAACTCCCTGCTCAGCTGACCCGGGAGAAGCAAATGTATGCCAAAAATGTACCCAGAATGAGCTTTTCAGTGAACAGCAGCCAGGCACATTTTAGCTAGTTTTACTTGTAAGTGGGGTTGGAAATGGGTATCAGGCTCAGTACTGCGCTCAAAGGATGCAGCCCTGAGATCTCTCCTGATTAGGGGGTAGTTAAGTAAAAATTTGCTGCTCAGCTGACCCGGCAGGAGCAAATATATGCCAAAAATGTATGCAGAATAAGCTTTTCAGTGAACAGCAGCCAGGCACATTTTAGCTAGTTTTACTTGTAAGTGGGGTTGTAAACGCTTTTCAGGCTCAGTACTGCGCTCAAAGGATGCAGCCCTGAGGTCTCTCCTGAAAGGAGGTAGTTAAGTAGAAATTCGCTGCTCAGCTGACCCGGCAGAAACAAATATATGCCAAAAATGTACGCAGAATTAGCTTTTCAGTGAACAGCAGCCAGGCACATTTTAGCTAGTTTTACTTGTAAGTGGGGTTGTAAATGGTTTTCAGGCTCAGTACTGCGCTCAAAAGATGCAGCCCTGAGGTCTCTCCTGATAGGAGGTAGTTAAGTAGAAATTCACTGCTCAGCTGACCCGGCAGAAGCAAATGTATACCAAAAATGTACCCAGAATGAGCATTTCAGTGAACAACAGCCAGGCACATTTTAGCTAGTTTTACTTGTAAGTGGGGTTGTAAACGGTTTTCAGGCTCAGTACTGCACTCAAAAGATGCAGCCCTGAGGTCTCTCCTGATAGGAGGTAGTTAAGTAGAAATTTGCTGCTCAGCTGACCCGGCAGGAGCAAATATATGCCAAAAATGTAAGCAGAATGAGCTTTTCAGTGACCAGCAGCCAGGCACATTTTAGCCAGTTTTACTTGTAAGTGGGGTTGTAAACGGTTTTCAGGCTCAGTACTGCGCTCAAAAGATGCAGCCCTGAGGTCTCTCCTGATAGGAGGTAGTTAAGTAGAAATTCGCTGCTCAGCTGACCCGGGAGAAGCAAATGTATGCCAAAAATGTACCCAGAATGAGCTTTTCAGTGAACAGCAGCCGGGGCACATTTTAGCTAGTTTTACTTGTAAGTGGGGTTGGAAACGGGTATCAGGCTCAGTACTGCGCTCAAAAGATGCAGCCCTGAGGTCTCTCATGATAGGAGGTAGTTAAGTAGAAATTCACTTCTCAGCAGACCCGGCAGAAGCAAATGTATACCAAAAATGTACCCAGAATGAGCTTTTCAGTGAATAGCAGCCAGGCACATTTTAGCTAGTTTTACCTGTAAGTGGGGTTGGAAACGGTTTTCAGGCTCAGTACTGCGCTCAAAAGATGCAGCCCTGAGTTCTCTCCTGATAGGAGGTAGTTAAGTAGAAATTCACTGCTCAGCTGACCCGGCAGAAGCAAATGTATACCAAAAATGTACCCAGAATGAGCTTTTCAGTGAACAGCAGCCAGGCACATTTTAGCTAGTTTTACTTGTAACTGGGGTTGTAAACGCTAATTCAGGCTCAGTACTGCGCTCAAAGGATGCAGCCCTGAGGTCTCTCCCGATAGGAGGTAGTTAAGTAGAAATTCACTGCTCAGCTGACCCGGGAGAAGCAAATGTATGCCAAAAATGTACCCAGAATGAGCTTTTCAGTGAACAGCAGCCAGGCACATTTTAGCTAGTTTTACTTGTAAGTGGGGTTGTAAACGCTTTTTAGGCTCAGTACTGCGCTCAAAGGATGCAGCCCTGAGGTCTCTCCTGATAGGAGGTAGTTAAGTAGAAACTCGCTGCTCAGCTGACCCGGGAGAAGCAAATGTATGCCAAAAATGTACCCAGAATGAGCTTTTCAGTGAACAGCAGCCAGGCACATTTTAGCTAGATTTACTTGTAAGTGGGGTTGGAAACGGGTATCAGGCTCAGTACTGCGCTCAAAGGATGCAGCCCTGAGGTCTCTCCTGATTAGGGGGTAGTTAAGTAAAAATTTGCTGCTCAGCTGACCCGGCAGGAGCAAATATATGCCAAAAATGTATGCAGAATAAGCTTTTCAGTGAACAGCAGCCAGGCACATTTTAGCTAGTTTTACTTGTGTAAGTGGGTTTGTAAATGGTTTTCAGGCTCAGTACTGCGCTCAAAAGATGCAGCCCTGAGGTCTCTCCTGATAGGAGGTAGTTAAGTAGAAATTCACTGCTCAGCTGACCCGGCAGAAGCAAATGTATACCAAAAATGTACCCAGAATGAGCTTTTCAGTGAACAGCAGCCAGGCACATTTTAGCTAGTTTTACTTGTAACTGGGGTTGTAAACGCTAATTCAGGCTCAGTACTGCGCTCAAAGGATGCAGCCCTGAGGTCTCTCCCGATAGGAGGTAGTTAAGTAGAAATTCACTGCTCAGCTGACCCGGGAGAAGCAAATGTATGCCAAAAATGTACCCAGAATGAGCTTTTCAGTGAACAGCAGCCAGGCACATTTTAGCTAGTTTTACTTGTAAGTGGGGTTGTAAACGCTTTTTAGGCTCAGTACTGCGCTCAAAGGATGCAGCCCTGAGGTCTCTCCTGATAGGAGGTAGTTAAGTAGAAACTCGCTGCTCAGCTGACCCGGGAGAAGCAAATGTATGCCAAAAATGTACCCAGAATGAGCTTTTCAGTGAACAGCAGCCAGGCACATTTTAGCTAGATTTACTTGTAAGTGGGGTTGGAAACGGGTATCAGGCTCAGTACTGCGCTCAAAGGATGCAGCCCTGAGGTCTCTCCTGATTAGGGGGTAGTTAAGTAAAAATTTGCTGCTCAGCTGACCCGGCAGGAGCAAATATATGCCAAAAATGTATGCAGAATAAGCTTTTCAGTGAACAGCAGCCAGGCACATTTTAGCTAGTTTTACTTGTGTAAGTGGGTTTGTAAATGGTTTTCAGGCTCAGTACTGCGCTCAAAAGATGCAGCCCTGAGGTCTCTCCTGATAGGAGGTAGTTAAGTAGAAACTCGCTGCTCAGCTGACCCGGCAAGAGCAAATTATGCAAAAAATGTATGCAGAATGAGCTTTTCAGTGAACAGCAGCCAGGCACATTTTAGCTAGTTTTACTTGTAAGTGGGGTTGTAAATGGTTTTCAGGCTCAGTACTGCGTTCAAAAGATGCAGCCCTGAGGTCTCTCCTGATAGGAGGTAGTTAAGTAGAAATTCACTGCTCAGCTGACCCGGCAGAAGCAAATGTATACCAAAAATGTACCCAGAATGAGCTTTTCAGTGAACAGCAGCCAGGCACGTTTTAGCTAGTTTACATGTAAGTGGGGTTGTAAACGCTAATTCAGGCTCAGTACTGCGCGCAAAGGATGCAGCCCTGAGGTCTCTCCTGATAGGAGGTAGTTAAGTAGAAACTCCCTGCTCAGCTGTCCCGGGAGAAGCAAATGTATGCCAAAAATGTACCCAGAATGAGCTTTTCAGTGAACAGCAGCCAGGCACATTTTAGCTAGTTTTACTTGTAAGTGGGGTTGGAAATGGGTATCAGGCTCAGTACTGCGCTCAAAGGATGCAGCCCTGAGATCTCTCCTGATTAGGGGGTAGTTAAGTAAAAATTTGCTGCTCAGCTGACCCGGCAGGAGCAAATATATGCCAAAAATGTATGCAGAATAAGCTTTTCAGTGAACAGCAGCCAGGCACATTTTAGCTAGTTTTACTTGTAAGTGGGGTTGTAAACGCTTTTCAGGCTCAGTACTGCGCTCAAAGGATGCAGCCCTGAGGTCTCTCCTGAAAGGAGGTAGTTAAGTAGAAATTCGCTGCTCAGCTGACCCGGCAGAAACAAATATATGCCAAAAATGTACGCAGAATTAGCTTTTCAGTGAACAGCAGCCAGGCACATTTTAGCTAGTTTTACTTGTAAGTGGGGTTGTAAATGGTTTTCAGGCTCAGTACTGCGCTCAAAAGATGCAGCCCTGAGGTCTCTCCTGATAGGAGGTAGTTAAGTAGAAATTCACTGCTCAGCTGACCCGGCAGAAGCAAATGTATACCAAAAATGTACCCAGAATGAGCATTTCAGTGAACAACAGCCAGGCACATTTTAGCTAGTTTTACTTGTAAGTGGGGTTGTAAACGGTTTTCAGGCTCAGTACTGCACTCAAAAGATGCAGCCCTGAGGTCTCTCCTGATAGGAGGTAGTTAAGTAGAAATTTGCTGCTCAGCTGACCCGGCAGGAGCAAATATATGCCAAAAATGTAAGCAGAATGAGCTTTTCAGTGACCAGCAGCCAGGCACATTTTAGCCAGTTTTACTTGTAAGTGGGGTTGTAAACGGTTTTCAGGCTCAGTACTGCGCTCAAAAGATGCAGCCCTGAGGTCTCTCCTGATAGGAGGTAGTTAAGTAGAAATTCGCTGCTCAGCTGACCCGGGAGAAGCAAATGTATGCCAAAAATGTACCCAGAATGAGCTTTTCAGTGAACAGCAGCCGGGGCACATTTTAGCTAGTTTTACTTGTAAGTGGGGTTGGAAACGGGTATCAGGCTCAGTACTGCGCTCAAAAGATGCAGCCCTGAGGTCTCTCATGATAGGAGGTAGTTAAGTAGAAATTCACTTCTCAGCAGACCCGGCAGAAGCAAATGTATACCAAAAATGTACCCAGAATGAGCTTTTCAGTGAATAGCAGCCAGGCACATTTTAGCTAGTTTTACCTGTAAGTGGGGTTGGAAACGGTTTTCAGGCTCAGTACTGCGCTCAAAAGATGCAGCCCTGAGTTCTCTCCTGATAGGAGGTAGTTAAGTAGAAATTCACTGCTCAGCTGACCCGGCAGAAGCAAATGTATACCAAAAATGTACCCAGAATGAGCTTTTCAGTGAACAGCAGCCAGGCACATTTTAGCTAGTTTTACTTGTAACTGGGGTTGTAAACGCTAATTCAGGCTCAGTACTGCGCTCAAAGGATGCAGCCCTGAGGTCTCTCCCGATAGGAGGTAGTTAAGTAGAAATTCACTGCTCAGCTGACCCGGGAGAAGCAAATGTATGCCAAAAATGTACCCAGAATGAGCTTTTCAGTGAACAGCAGCCAGGCACATTTTAGCTAGTTTTACTTGTAAGTGGGGTTGGAAACGGTTTTCAGGCTCAGTACTGCGCTCAAAAGATGCAGCCATGAGGTCTCTTCTGATAGGAGGTAGTTAAGTAGAAATTCACTGCTCAGCTGACCCGGGAGTAGCAAATGTATACCAAAAATGTACCCAGAATGACCTTTTCAGTGAACAGCAGCCAGGCACATTTTAGCTAGTATTACGTGTAAGTGGGGTTGTAAACGCTTTTCAGGCTCAGTACTGCGCTCAAAGGATGCAGCCCTGAGGTCTCGCCTGATAGGAGGTAGTTAAGTAGAAACTCGCTGCTCAGCTGACCCGGCAGGAGCAAATATATGCCAAAAATGTATGCAGAATGAGCTTTTCAGTGAACAGCAGCCAGGCACATTTTAGCTAGTTTTACGTGTAAGTGGGGTTGTAAACGCTTTTCAGGCTCAGTACTGCGCTGAAAGGATGCAGCCCTGAGGTCTCTCCTGATAGGAGGTAGTTAAGTGGAAATTTACCTCTCAGCTGACCCGGCAGAAGAAAATGTATACCAAAAATGTACCCAGAATGAGCTTTTCAGTGAACAGCAGCCAGGCACATTTTAGCTCGTTTTACTTGTAAGTGGGGTTGTAAACGGTTTTCAGGCTCAGTACTGCGCTCAAAAGATGCAGCCCTGAAGTCTCTCCTGAAAGGAGGTAGTTAAGTAGAAATTCACTGCTCAGCTGACCCGGCAGAAACAAATGTATGCCAAAAATGTATGCAGAATTAGCTTTTCAGTGAACAGCAGCCAGGCACATTTTAGCTAGTTTTACTTGTAAGTGGGGTTGTAAATGGTTTTCAGGCTCAGTACTGCGCTCAAAAGATGCAGCCCTGAGGTCTCTCCTGATAGGAGGTAGTTAAGTAGAAACTCGCTGCTCAGCTGACCCGGCAAGAGCAAATTATGCCAAAAATGTATGCAGAATGAGCTTTTCAGTGAACAGCAGCCAGGCACATTTTAGCTAGTTTTACTTGTAAGTGGGGTTGTAAATGGTTTTCAGGCTCAGTACTGCGTTCAAAAGATGCAGCCCTGAGGTCTCTCCTGATAGGAGGTACTTAAGTAGAAATTCACTGCTCAGCTGACCCGGCAGAAGCAAATGTATATCAAAAATGTACCCAGAATGACCTTTTCAGTGAACAGCAGCCAGGCACATTTTAGCTAGTTTTACTTGTAAGTGGGGTTGGAAACGGTTTTCAGGCTCAGTACTGCGCTCAAAAGATGCAGCCCTGAGGTCTCTCCTGATAGGAGGTAGTTAAGTAGAAACTCGCTGCTCAGCTGACCCGGGAGAAGCAAATGTATGCCAAAAATGTACCCAGAATGAGCTTTTCAGTGAACAGCAGCCAGGCACATTTTAGCTAGATTTACTTGTAAGTGGGGTTGGAAACGGGTATCAGGCTCAGTACTGCGCTCAAAGGATGCAGCCCTGAGGTCTCTCCTGATTAGGGGGTAGTTAAGTAAAAATTTGCTGCTCAGCTGACCCGGCAGGAGCGAATATATGCCAAAAATGTATGCAGAATAAGCTTTTCAGTGAACAGCAGCCAGGCACATTTTAGCTAGTTTTACTTGTGTAAGTGGGTTTGTAAATGGTTTTCAGGCTCAGTACTGCGCTCAAAAGATACAGCCCTGAGGTCTCTCCTGATAGGAGGTAGTTAAGTAGAAACTCGCTGCTCAGCTGACCCGGCAAGAGCAAATTATGCAAAAAATGTATGCAGAATGAGCTTTTCAGTGAACAGCAGCCAGGCACATTTTAGCTAGTTTTACTTGTAAGTGGGGTTGTAAATGGTTTTCAGGCTCAGTACTGCGTTCAAAAGATGCAGCCCTGAGGTCTCTCCTGATAGGAGGAAGTTAAGTAGAAATTCGCTGCTCAGCTGACCCGGGAGAAGCAAATGTATGCCAAAAATGTACCCAGAATGAGCTTTTCAGTGAACAGCAGCCAGGCACATTTTAGCTAGTTTTACTTGTAAGTGGGGTTGGAAACGGGTATCAGGCTCAGTACTGCGCTCAAAGGATGCAGCCCTGAGGTCTCTCCTGATTAGGGGGTAGTTAAGTAAAAATTTGCTGCTCAGCTGACCCGGCAGGAGCAAATATATGCCAAAAATGTATGCAGAATAAGCTTTTCAGTGAACAGCAGCCAGGCACATTTTAGCTAGTTTTACTTGTAAGTGGGGTTGTAAACGGTTTTCAGGCTCAGTACTGCGCTCAAAAGATGCAGCCCTGAGGTCTCTCCTGATAGGAGGTAGTTAAGTAGAAATTCACTGCTCAGCTGACCCGGCAGAAGCAAATGTATACCAAAAATGTACCCAGAATGAGCTTTTCAGTGAACAGCAGCCAGGCACGTTTTAGCTAGTTTACTTGTAAGTGGGGTTGTAAACGCTAATTCAGGCTCAGTACTGCGCGCAAAGGATGCAGCCCTGAGGTCTCTCCTGATAGGAGGTAGTTAAGTAGAAACTCGCTGCTCAGCTGACCCGGGAGAAGCAAATGTATGCCAAAAATGTACCCAGAATGAGCTTTTCAGTGAACAGCAGCCAGGCACATTTTAGCTAGTTATACTTGTAAGTGGGGTTGGAAACGGGTATCAGGCTCAGTACTGCGCTCAAAGGATGCAGCCCTGAGATCTCTCCTGATTAGGGGGTAGTTAAGTAAAAATTTGCTGCTCAGCTGACCCGGCAGGAGCAAATATATGCCAAAAATGTATGCAGAATAAGCTTTTCAGTGAACAGCAGCCAGGCACATTTTAGCCAGTTTTACTTGTAAGTGGGGTTGTAAATGGTTTTCAGGCTCAGTACTGCGCTCTAAAGATGCAGCCCTGAGGTCTCTCCTGATAGGAGGTAGTTAAGTAGAAATTCGCTGCTCAGCTGACCCGGGAGAAGCAAATGTATGCCAAAAATGTACCCAGAATGAACTTTTCAGTGAACAGCAGCCAGGCACATTTTAGCTAGTTTTACTTGTAAGTGGGGTTGGAAACGGTTTTCAGGCTCAGTACTGCGCTCAAAAGATGCAGCCATGAGGTCTCTTCTGATAGGAGGTAGTTAAGTAGAAATTCACTGCTCAGCTGACCCGGGAGTAGCAAATGTATACCAAAAATGTACCCAGAATGACCTTTTCAGTGAACAGCAGCCAGGCACATTTTAGCTAGTATTACGTGTAAGTGGGGTTGTAAACGCTTTGCAGGCTCAGTACTGCGCTCAAAGGATGCAGCCCTGAGGTCTCTCCTGATAGGAGGTAGTTAGTAGAAACTCGCTGCTCAGCTGACCCGGCAGGAGCAAATATATGCCAAAAATGTATGCAGAATGAGCTTTTCAGTGAACAGCAGCCAGGCACATTTTAGCTAGTTTTACTTGTAATTGGGGGTGTAAATGGTTTCCAGGCTCAGTACTGCGCTCAAAAGATGCAGCCCTGAGGTCTCTCCTGATAGGAGGTAGTTAAGTAGAAATTCACTGCTCAGCTGACCCGGCAGAAGCAAATGTATACAAAAAATGTACCCAGAATGAGCTTTTCAGTGAACAGCAGCCAGGCACATTTTAGCTAGTTTTACTTGTAAGTGGGGTTGGAAACGGGTATCAGGCTCAGTACTGCACTCAAAAGATGCAGCCCTGAGGTCTCTCCCTGATAGGAGGTAGTTAAGTAGAAATTCACTGCTCAGCTGACCTGGCAGAAGCAAATGTATACCAAAAATGTACCCAGAATGACCTTTTCAGTGAACAGCAGCCAGGCACATTTTAGCTAGTTTTACGTGTAAGTGGGGTTGTAAACGATTTCAGGCTCAGTACTGCGCTGAAAGGATGCAGCCCTGAGGTCTCTCCTGATAGGAGGTAGTTAAGTAGAAATGTACCTCTCAGCTGACCCGGCAGAAGAAAATGTATACCAAAAATGTACCCAGAATGAGCTTTTCAGTGAACAGCAGCCAGGCACATTTTAGCTAGTTTTACTTGTAAGTGGGGTTGTAAACGGTTTTCAGGCTCAGTACTGCGCTCAAAAGATGCAGCCCTGAAGTCTCTCCTGAAAGGAGGTAGTTAAGTAGAAATTCACTGCTCAGCTGACCCGGCAGAAACAAATGTATGCCAAAAATGTATGCAGAATTAGCTTTTCAGTGAACAGCAGCCAGGCACATTTTAGCTAGTTTTACTTGTAAGTGGGGTTGTAAATGGTTTTCAGGCTCAGTACTGCGCTCAAAAGATGCAGCCCTGAGGTCTCTCCTGATAGGAGGTAGTTAAGTAGAAACTCGCTGCTCAGCTGACCCGGCAAGAGCAAATTATGCCAAAAATGTATGCAGAATGAGCTTTTCAGTGAACAGCAGCCAGGCACATTTTAGCTAGTTTTACTTGTAAGTGGGGTTGTAAACGGTTTTCAGGCTCAGTACTGCGCTCAAAAGATGCAGCCCTGAGGTCTCTCCTGATAGGAGGTAGTTAAGTAGAAATTTGCTGCTCAGCTGACCCGGCAGGAGCAAATATATGCCAAAAATGTATGCAGAATAAGCTTTTCAGTGAACAGCAGCCAGGCACATTTTAGCTAGTTTTACTTGTAAGTGGGGTTGTAAACGGTTTTCAGGCTCAGTACTGCGCTCAAAAGATGCAGCCCTGAGGTCTCTCCTGATAGGAGGTAGTTAAGTAGAAATTCACTGCTCAGCTGACCCGGCAGAAGCAAATGTATACCAAAAATGTACCCAGAATGAGCTTTTCAGTGAACAGCAGCCAGGCACGTTTTAGCTAGTTTACTTGTAAGTGGGGTTGTAAACGCTAATTCAGGCTCAGTACTGCGCGCAAAGGATGCAGCCCTGAGGTCTCTCCTGATAGGAGGTAGTTAAGTAGAAACTCGCTGCTCAGCTGACCCGGGAGAAGCAAATGTATGCCAAAAATGTACCCAGAATGAGCTTTTCAGTGAACAGCAGCCAGGCACATTTTAGCTAGTTTTACTTGTAAGTGGGGTTGGAAACGGGTATCAGGCTCAGTACTGCGCTCAAAGGATGCAGCCCTGAGATCTCTCCTGATTAGGGGGTAGTTAAGTAAAAATTTGCTGCTCAGCTGACCCGGCAGGAGCAAATATATGCCAAAAATGTATGCAGAATAAGCTTTTCAGTGAACAGCAGCCAGGCACATTTTAGCTAGTTTTACTTGTAAGTGGGGTTGGAAACGGTTTTCAGGCTCAGTACTGCGCTCAAAAGATGCAGCCATGAGGTCTCTCCTGATAGGAGGTAGTTAAGTAGAAATTCGCTGCTCAGCTGACCCGGGAGAAGCAAATGTATGCCAAAAATGTACCCAGAATGAACTTTTCAGTGAACAGCAGCCAGGCACATTTTAGCTAGTTTTACTTGTAAGTGGGGTTGGAAACGGTTTTCAGGCTCAGTACTGCGCTCAAAAGATGCAGCCATGAGGTCTCTTCTGATAGGAGGTAGTTAAGTAGAAATTCACTGCTCAGCTGACCCGGGAGTAGCAAATGTATACCAAAAATGTACCCAGAATGACCTTTTCAGTGAACAGCAGCCAGGCACATTTTAGCTAGTATTACGTGTAAGTGGGGTTGTAAACGCTTTTCAGGCTCAGTACTGCGCTCAAAGGATGCAGCCCTGAGGTCTCTCCTGAAAGGAGGTAGTTAAGTAGAAATTCGCTGCTCAGCTGACCCGGCAGAAACAAATGTATGCCAAAAATGTACGCAGAATTAGCTTTTCAGTGAACAGCAGCCAGGCACATTTTAGCTAGTTTTACTTGTAAGTGGGGTTGTAAATGGTTTTCAGGCTCAGTACTGCGCTCAAAAGATGCAGCCCTGAGGTCTCTCCTGATAGGAGGTAGTTAAGTAGAAATTCACTGCTCAGCTGACCCGGCAGAAGCAAATGTATACCAAAAATGTACCCAGAATGAGCATTTCAGTGAACAACAGCCAGGCACATTTTAGCTAGTTTTACTTGTAAGTGGGGTTGTAAACGGTTTTCAGGCTCAGTACTGCGCTCAAAAGATGCAGCCCTGAGGTCTCTCCTGATAGGAGGTAGTTAAGTAGAAATTTGCTGCTCAGGTGACCCGGCAGGAGCAAATATATGCCAAAAATGTAAGCAGAATGAGCTTTTCAGTGACCAGCAGCCAGGCACATTTTAGCCAGTTTTACTTGTAAGTGGGGTTGTAAACGGTTCTCAGGCTCAGTACTGCGCTCAAAAGATGCAGCCCTGAGGTCTCTCCTGATAGGAGGTAGTTAAGTAGAAATTCGCTGCTCAGCTGACCCGGGAGAAGCAAATGTATGCCAAAAATGTACCCAGAATGAGCTTTTCAGTGAACAGCAGCCGGGGCACATTTTAGCTAGTTTTACTTGTAAGTGGGGTTGGAAACGGGTATCAGGCTCAGTACTGCGCTCAAAAGATGCAGCCCTGAGGTCTCTCATGATAGGAGGTAGTTAAGTAGAAATTCACTTCTCAGCAGACCCGGCAGAAGCAAATGTATACCAAAAATGTACCCAGAATGAGCTTTTCAGTGAATAGCAGCCAGGCACATTTTAGCTAGTTTTACCTGTAAGTGGGGTTGGAAACGGTTTTCAGGCTCAGTACTGCGCTCAAAAGATGCAGCCCTGAGTTCTCTCCTGATAGGAGGTAGTTAAGTAGAAATTCACTGCTCAGCTGACCCGGCAGAAGCAAATGTATACCAAAAATGTACCCAGAATGAGCTTTTCAGTGAACAGCAGCCAGGCACATTTTAGCTAGTTTTACTTGTAACTGGGGTTGTAAACGCTAATTCAGGCTCAGTACTGCGCTCAAAGGATGCAGCCCTGAGGTCTCTCCTGATAGGAGGTAGTTAAGTAGAAATTCGCTGCTCAGCTGACCCGGCAGGAGCAAATATATGCCACCAATGTATGCAGAATTAGCTTTTCAGTGAACAGCAGCCAGGCACATTTTAGCTAGTTTTACTTGTAAGTGGGGTTGTAAATGGTTTTCAGGCTCAGTACTGCGTTCAAAAGATGCAGCCCTGAGGTCTCTCCTGATAGGAGGTAGTTAAGTAGAAATTCGCTGCTCAGCTGACCCGGGAGAAGCAAATGTATGCCAAAAATGTACCCAGAATGAGCTTTTCAGTGAACAGCAGCCAGGCACATTTTAGCTAGTTTTACTTGTAAGTGGGGTTGGAAACGGGTATCAGGCTCAGTACTGCACTCAAAAGATGCAGCCCTGAGGTCTCTCCCTGATAGGAGGTAGTTAAGTAGAAATTCACTGCTCAGCTGACCTGGCAGAAGCAAATGTATACCAAAAATGTACCCAGAATGACCTTTTCAGTGAACAGCAGCCAGGCACATTTTAGCTAGTTTTACGTGTAAGTGGGGTTGTAAACGATTTCAGGCTCAGTACTGCGCTGAAAGGATGCAGCCCTGAGGTCTCTCCTGATAGGAGGTAGTTAAGTAGAAATTCACTGCTCAGCTGACCCGGGAGAAGCAAATGTATGCCAAAAATGTACCCAGAATGAGCTTTTCAGTGAACAGCAGCCAGGCACATTTTAGCTAGTTTTACTTGTAAGTGGGGTTGGAAACGGTTTTCAGGCTCAGTACTGCGCTCAAAAGATGCAGCCATGAGGTCTCTTCTGATAGGAGGTAGTTAAGTAGAAATTCGCTGCTCAGCTGACCCGGCAGAAACAAATGTATGCCAAAAATGTACGCAGAATTAGCTTTTCAGTGAACAGCAGCCAGGCACATTTTAGCTAGTTTTACTTGTAAGTGGGGTTGTAAATGGTTTTCAGGCTCAGTACTGCGCTCAAAAGATGCAGCCCTGAGGTCTCTCCTGATAGGAGGTAGTTAAGTAGAAATTCACTGCTCAGCTGACCCGGCAGAAGCAAATGTATACCAAAAATGTACCCAGAATGAGCATTTCAGTGAACAACAGCCAGGCACATTTTAGCTAGTTTTACTTGTAAGTGGGGTTGTAAACGGTTTTCAGGCTCAGTACTGCGCTCAAAAGATGCAGCCCTGAGGTCTCTCCTGATAGGAGGTAGTTAAGTAGAAATTTGCTGCTCAGCTGACCCGGCAGGAGCAAATATATGCCAAAAATGTAAGCAGAATGAGCTTTTCAGTGACCAGCAGCCAGGCACATTTTAGCCAGTTTTACTTGTAAGTGGGGTTGTAAACGGTTCTCAGGCTCAGTACTGCGCTCAAAAGATGCAGCCCTGAGGTCTCTCCTGATAGGAGGTAGTTAAGTAGAAATTCGCTGCTCAGCTGACCCGGGAGAAGCAAATGTATGCCAAAAATGTACCCAGAATGAGCTTTTCAGTGAACAGCAGCCGGGGCACATTTTAGCTAGTTTTACTTGTAAGTGGGGTTGGAAACCGGTATCAGGCTCAGTACTGCGCTCAAAAGATGCAGCCCTGAGGTCTCTCATGATAGGAGGTAGTTAAGTAGAAATTCACTTCTCAGCAGACCCGGCAGAAGCAAATGTATACCAAAAATGTACCCAGAATGAGCTTTTCAGTGAATAGCAGCCAGGCACATTTTAGCTAGTTTTACCTGTAAGTGGGGTTGTAAACGGTTTTCAGGCTCAGTACTGCGCTCAAAAGATGCAGCCCTGAGTTCTCTCCTGATAGGAGGTAGTTAAGTAGAAATTCACTGCTCAGCTGACCCGGCAGAAGCAAATGTATACCAAAAATGTACCCAGAATGAGCTTTTCAGTGAACAGCAGCCGGGGCACATTTTAGCTAGTTTTACTTGTAAGTGGGGTTGGAAACGGGTATCAGGCTCAGTACTGCGCTCAAAAGATGCAGCCCTGAGGTCTCTCATGATAGGAGGTAGTTAAGTAGAAATTCACTTCTCAGCAGACCCGGCAGAAGCAAATGTATACCAAAAATGTACCCAGAATGAGCTTTTCAGTGAACAGCAGCCAGGCACATTTTAGCTAGTTTTACGTGTAAGTGGGGTTGTAAACGCTTTTCAGGCTCAGTACTGCGCTGAAAGGATGCAGCCCTGAGGTCTCTCCTGATAGGAGGTAGTTAAGTGGAAATTTACCTCTCAGCTGACCCGGCAGAAGAAAATGTATACCAAAAATGTACCCAGAATGAGCTTTTCAGTGAACAGCAGCCAGGCACATTTTAGCTCGTTTTACTTGTAAGTGGGGTTGTAAACGGTTTTCAGGCTCAGTACTGCGCTCAAAAGATGCAGCCCTGAAGTCTCTCCTGAAAGGAGGTAGTTAAGTAGAAATTCACTGCTCAGCTGACCCGGCAGAAACAAATGTATGCCAAAAATGTATGCAGAATTAGCTTTTCAGTGAACAGCAGCCAGGCACATTTTAGCTAGTTTTACTTGTAAGTGGGGTTGTAAATGGTTTTCAGGCTCAGTACTGCGCTCAAAAGATGCAGCCCTGAGGTCTCTCCTGATAGGAGGTAGTTAAGTAGAAACTCGCTGCTCAGCTGACCCGGCAAGAGCAAATTATGCCAAAAATGTATGCAGAATGAGCTTTTCAGTGAACAGCAGCCAGGCACATTTTAGCTAGTTTTACTTGTAAGTGGGGTTGTAAATGGTTTTCAGGCTCAGTACTGCGTTCAAAAGATGCAGCCCTGAGGTCTCTCCTGATAGGAGGTACTTAAGTAGAAATTCACTGCTCAGCTGACCCGGCAGAAGCAAATGTATATCAAAAATGTACCCAGAATGACCTTTTCAGTGAACAGCAGCCAGGCACATTTTAGCTAGTTTTACTTGTAAGTGGGGTTGGAAACGGTTTTCAGGCTCAGTACTGCGCTCAAAAGATGCAGCCCTGAGGTCTCTCCTGATAGGAGGTAGTTAAGTAGAAACTCGCTGCTCAGCTGACCCGGGAGAAGCAAATGTATGCCAAAAATGTACCCAGAATGAGCTTTTCAGTGAACAGCAGCCAGGCACATTTTAGCTAGATTTACTTGTAAGTGGGGTTGGAAACGGGTATCAGGCTCAGTACTGCGCTCAAAGGATGCAGCCCTGAGGTCTCTCCTGATTAGGGGGTAGTTAAGTAAAAATTTGCTGCTCAGCTGACCCGGCAGGAGCAAATATATGCCAAAAATGTATGCAGAATAAGCTTTTCAGTGAACAGCAGCCAGGCACATTTTAGCTAGTTTTACTTGTGTAAGTGGGTTTGTAAATGGTTTTCAGGCTCAGTACTGCGCTCAAAAGATACAGCCCTGAGGTCTCTCCTGATAGGAGGTAGTTAAGTAGAAACTCGCTGCTCAGCTGACCCGGCAAGAGCAAATTATGCAAAAAATGTATGCAGAATGAGCTTTTCAGTGAACAGCAGCCAGGCACATTTTAGCTAGTTTTACTTGTAAGTGGGGTTGTAAATGGTTTTCAGGCTCAGTACTGCGTTCAAAAGATGCAGCCCTGAGGTCTCTCCTGATAGGAGGAAGTTAAGTAGAAATTCGCTGCTCAGCTGACCCGGGAGAAGCAAATGTATGCCAAAAATGTACCCAGAATGAGCTTTTCAGTGAACAGCAGCCAGGCACATTTTAGCTAGTTATACTTGTAAGTGGGGTTGGAAACGGGTATCAGGCTCAGTACTGCGCTCAAAGGATGCAGCCCTGAGATCTCTCCTGATTAGGGGGTAGTTAGGTAAAATTTTGCTGCTCAGCTGACCCGGCAGGAGCAAATATATGCCAAAAATGTATGCAGAATAAGCTTTTCAGTGAACAGCAGCCAGGCACATTTTAGCTAGTTTTACTTGTAAGTGGGGTTGTAAACGCTTTTCAGGCTCAGTACTGCGCTCAAAGGATGCAGCCCTGAGGTCTCTCCTGAAAGGAGGTAGTTAAGTAGAAATTCGCTGCTCAGCTGACCCGGCAGAAACAAATATATGCCAAAAATGTACGCAGAATTAGCTTTTCAGTGAACAGCAGCCAGGCACATTTTAGCTAGTTTTACTTGTAAGTGGGGTTGTAAATGGTTTTCAGGCTCAGTACTGCGCTCAAAAGATGCAGCCCTGAGGTCTCTCCTGATAGGAGGTAGTTAAGTAGAAATTCACTGCTCAGCTGACCCGGCAGAAGCAAATGTATACCAAAAATGTACCCAGAATGAGCATTTCAGTGAACAACAGCCAGGCACATTTTAGCTAGTTTTACTTGTAAGTGGGGTTGTAAACGGTTTTCAGGCTCAGTACTGCACTCAAAAGATGCAGCCCTGAGGTCTCTCCTGATAGGAGGTAGTTAAGTAGAAATTTGCTGCTCAGCTGACCCGGCAGGAGCAAATATATGCCAAAAATGTAAGCAGAATGAGCTTTTCAGTGACCAGCAGCCAGGCACATTTTAGCCAGTTTTACTTGTAAGTGGGGTTGTAAACGGTTTTCAGGCTCAGTACTGCGCTCAAAAGATGCAGCCCTGAGGTCTCTCCTGATAGGAGGTAATTAAGTAGAAATTCGTTGCTCAGCTGACCCGGGAGAAGCAAATGTATGCCAAAAATGTACCCAGAATGAGCTTTTCAGTGAACAGCAGCCGGGGCACATTTTAGCTAGTTTTACTTGTAAGTGGGGTTGGAAACGGGTATCAGGCTCAGTACTGCGCTCAAAAGATGCAGCCCTGAGGTCTCTCATGATAGGAGGTAGTTAAGTAGAAATTCACTTCTCAGCAGACCCGGCAGAAGCAAATGTATACCAAAAATGTACCCAGAATGAGCTTTTCAGTGAATAGCAGCCAGGCACATTTTAGCTAGTTTTACCTGTAAGTGGGGTTGGAAACGGTTTTCAGGCTCAGTACTGCGCTCAAAAGATGCAGCCCTGAGGTCTCTCCTGATAGGAGGTAGTTAAGTAGAAATTCACTGCTCAGCTGACCCGGCAGAAGCAAATGTATACCAAAAATGTACCCAGAATGAGCTTTTCAGTGAACAGCAGCCAGGCACATTTTAGCTAGTTTTACTTGTAACTGGGGTTGTAAACGCTAATTCAGGCTCAGTACTGCGCTCAAAGGATGCAGCCCTGAGGTCTCTCCCGATAGGAGGTAGTTAAGTAGAAATTCACTGCTCAGCTGACCCGGGAGAAGCAAATGTATGCCAAAAATGTACCCAGAATGAGCTTTTCAGTGAACAGCAGCCAGGCACATTTTAGCTAGTTTTACTTGTAAGTGGGGTTGTAAACGCTTTTTAGGCTCAGTACTGCGCTCAAAGGATGCAGCCCTGAGGTCTCTCCTGATAGGAGGTAGTTAAGTAGAAACTCGCTGCTCAGCTGACCCGGGAGAAGCAAATGTATGCCAAAAATGTACCCAGAATGAGCTTTTCAGTGAACAGCAGCCAGGCACATTTTAGCTAGATTTACTTGTAAGTGGGGTTGGAAACGGGTATCAGGCTCAGTACTGCGCTCAAAGGATGCAGCCCTGAGGTCTCTCCTGATTAGGGGGTAGTTAAGTAAAAATTTGCTGCTCAGCTGACCCGGCAGGAGCAAATATATGCCAAAAATGTATGCAGAATAAGCTTTTCAGTGAACAGCAGCCAGGCACATTTTAGCTAGTTTTACTTGTGTAAGTGGGTTTGTAAATGGTTTTCAGGCTCAGTACTGCGCTCAAAAGATGCAGCCCTGAGGTCTCTCCTGATAGGAGGTAGTTAAGTAGAAACTCGCTGCTCAGCTGACCCGGCAAGAGCAAATTATGCAAAAAATGTATGCAGAATGAGCTTTTCAGTGAACAGCAGCCAGGCACATTTTAGCTAGTTTTACTTGTAAGTGGGGTTGTAAATGGTTTTCAGGCTCAGTACTGCGTTCAAAAGATGCAGCCCTGAGGTCTCTCCTGATAGGAGGTAGTTAAGTAGAAATTCACTGCTCAGCTGACCCGGCAGAAGCAAATGTATACCAAAAATGTACCCAGAATGAGCTTTTCAGTGAACAGCAGCCAGGCACGTTTTAGCTAGTTTACATGTAAGTGGGGTTGTAAACGCTAATTCAGGCTCAGTACTGCGCGCAAAGGATGCAGCCCTGAGGTCTCTCCTGATAGGAGGTAGTTAAGTAGAAACTCCCTGCTCAGCTGTCCCGGGAGAAGCAAATGTATGCCAAAAATGTACCCAGAATGAGCTTTTCAGTGAACAGCAGCCAGGCACATTTTAGCTAGTTTTACTTGTAAGTGGGGTTGGAAATGGGTATCAGGCTCAGTACTGCGCTCAAAGGATGCAGCCCTGAGATCTCTCCTGATTAGGGGGTAGTTAAGTAAAAATTTGCTGCTCAGCTGACCCGGCAGGAGCAAATATATGCCAAAAATGTATGCAGAATAAGCTTTTCAGTGAACAGCAGCCAGGCACATTTTAGCTAGTTTTACTTGTAAGTGGGGTTGTAAACGCTTTTCAGGCTCAGTACTGCGCTCAAAGGATGCAGCCCTGAGGTCTCTCCTGAAAGGAGGTAGTTAAGTAGAAATTCGCTGCTCAGCTGACCCGGCAGAAACAAATATATGCCAAAAATGTACGCAGAATTAGCTTTTCAGTGAACAGCAGCCAGGCACATTTTAGCTAGTTTTACTTGTAAGTGGGGTTGTAAATGGTTTTCAGGCTCAGTACTGCGCTCAAAAGATGCAGCCCTGAGGTCTCTCCTGATAGGAGGTAGTTAAGTAGAAATTCACTGCTCAGCTGACCCGGCAGAAGCAAATGTATACCAAAAATGTACCCAGAATGAGCATTTCAGTGAACAACAGCCAGGCACATTTTAGCTAGTTTTACTTGTAAGTGGGGTTGTAAACGGTTTTCAGGCTCAGTACTGCACTCAAAAGATGCAGCCCTGAGGTCTCTCCTGATAGGAGGTAGTTAAGTAGAAATTTGCTGCTCAGCTGACCCGGCAGGAGCAAATATATGCCAAAAATGTAAGCAGAATGAGCTTTTCAGTGACCAGCAGCCAGGCACATTTTAGCCAGTTTTACTTGTAAGTGGGGTTGTAAACGGTTTTCAGGCTCAGTACTGCGCTCAAAAGATGCAGCCCTGAGGTCTCTCCTGATAGGAGGTAGTTAAGTAGAAATTCGCTGCTCAGCTGACCCGGGAGAAGCAAATGTATGCCAAAAATGTACCCAGAATGAGCTTTTCAGTGAACAGCAGCCGGGGCACATTTTAGCTAGTTTTACTTGTAAGTGGGGTTGGAAACGGGTATCAGGCTCAGTACTGCGCTCAAAAGATGCAGCCCTGAGGTCTCTCATGATAGGAGGTAGTTAAGTAGAAATTCACTTCTCAGCAGACCCGGCAGAAGCAAATGTATACCAAAAATGTACCCAGAATGAGCTTTTCAGTGAATAGCAGCCAGGCACATTTTAGCTAGTTTTACCTGTAAGTGGGGTTGGAAACGGTTTTCAGGCTCAGTACTGCGCTCAAAAGATGCAGCCCTGAGTTCTCTCCTGATAGGAGGTAGTTAAGTAGAAATTCACTGCTCAGCTGACCCGGCAGAAGCAAATGTATACCAAAAATGTACCCAGAATGAGCTTTTCAGTGAACAGCAGCCAGGCACATTTTAGCTAGTTTTACTTGTAACTGGGGTTGTAAACGCTAATTCAGGCTCAGTACTGCGCTCAAAGGATGCAGCCCTGAGGTCTCTCCCGATAGGAGGTAGTTAAGTAGAAATTCACTGCTCAGCTGACCCGGGAGAAGCAAATGTATGCCAAAAATGTACCCAGAATGAGCTTTTCAGTGAACAGCAGCCAGGCACATTTTAGCTAGTTTTACTTGTAAGTGGGGTTGGAAACGGTTTTCAGGCTCAGTACTGCGCTCAAAAGATGCAGCCATGAGGTCTCTTCTGATAGGAGGTAGTTAAGTAGAAATTCACTGCTCAGCTGACCCGGGAGTAGCAAATGTATACCAAAAATGTACCCAGAATGACCTTTTCAGTGAACAGCAGCCAGGCACATTTTAGCTAGTATTACGTGTAAGTGGGGTTGTAAACGCTTTTCAGGCTCAGTACTGCGCTGAAAGGATGCAGCCCTGAGGTCTCTCCTGATAGGAGGTAGTTAAGTGGAAATTTACCTCTCAGCTGACCCGGCAGAAGAAAATGTATACCAAAAATGTACCCAGAATGAGCTTTTCAGTGAACAGCAGCCAGGCACATTTTAGCTCGTTTTACTTGTAAGTGGGGTTGTAAACGGTTTTCAGGCTCAGTACTGCGCTCAAAAGATGCAGCCCTGAAGTCTCTCCTGAAAGGAGGTAGTTAAGTAGAAATTCACTGCTCAGCTGACCCGGCAGAAACAAATGTATGCCAAAAATGTATGCAGAATTAGCTTTTCAGTGAACAGCAGCCAGGCACATTTTAGCTAGTTTTACTTGTAAGTGGGGTTGTAAATGGTTTTCAGGCTCAGTACTGCGCTCAAAAGATGCAGCCCTGAGGTCTCTCCTGATAGGAGGTAGTTAAGTAGAAACTCGCTGCTCAGCTGACCCGGCAAGAGCAAATTATGCCAAAAATGTATGCAGAATGAGCTTTTCAGTGAACAGCAGCCAGGCACATTTTAGCTAGTTTTACTTGTAAGTGGGGTTGTAAATGGTTTTCAGGCTCAGTACTGCGTTCAAAAGATGCAGCCCTGAGGTCTCTCCTGATAGGAGGTACTTAAGTAGAAATTCACTGCTCAGCTGACCCGGCAGAAGCAAATGTATATCAAAAATGTACCCAGAATGACCTTTTCAGTGAACAGCAGCCAGGCACATTTTAGCTAGTTTTACTTGTAAGTGGGGTTGGAAACGGTTTTCAGGCTCAGTACTGCGCTCAAAAGATGCAGCCCTGAGGTCTCTCCTGATAGGAGGTAGTTAAGTAGAAACTCGCTGCTCAGCTGACCCGGGAGAAGCAAATGTATGCCAAAAATGTACCCAGAATGAGCTTTTCAGTGAACAGCAGCCAGGCACATTTTAGCTAGATTTACTTGTAAGTGGGGTTGGAAACGGGTATCAGGCTCAGTACTGCGCTCAAAGGATGCAGCCCTGAGGTCTCTCCTGATTAGGGGGTAGTTAAGTAAAAATTTGCTGCTCAGCTGACCCGGCAGGAGCGAATATATGCCAAAAATGTATGCAGAATAAGCTTTTCAGTGAACAGCAGCCAGGCACATTTTAGCTAGTTATACTTGTGTAAGTGGGTTTGTAAATGGTTTTCAGGCTCAGTACTGCGCTCAAAAGATACAGCCCTGAGGTCTCTCCTGATAGGAGGTAGTTAAGTAGAAACTCGCTGCTCAGCTGACCCGGCAAGAGCAAATTATGCAAAAAATGTATGCAGAATGAGCTTTTCAGTGAACAGCAGCCAGGCACATTTTAGCTAGTTTTACTTGTAAGTGGGGTTGTAAATGGTTTTCAGGCTCAGTACTGCGTTCAAAAGATGCAGCCCTGAGGTCTCTCCTGATAGGAGGAAGTTAAGTAGAAATTCGCTGCTCAGCTGACCCGGGAGAAGCAAATGTATGCCAAAAATGTACCCAGAATGAGCTTTTCAGTGAACAGCAGCCAGGCACATTTTAGCTAGTTTTACTTGTAAGTGGGGTTGGAAACGGGTATCAGGCTCAGTACTGCGCTCAAAGGATGCAGCCCTGAGGTCTCTCCTGATTAGGGGGTAGTTAAGTAAAAATTTGCTGCTCAGCTGACCCGGCAGGAGCAAATATATGCCAAAAATGTATGCAGAATAAGCTTTTCAGTGAACAGCAGCCAGGCACATTTTAGCTAGTTTTACTTGTAAGTGGGGTTGTAAACGGTTTTCAGGCTCAGTACTGCGCTCAAAAGATGCAGCCCTGAGGTCTCTCCTGATAGGAGGTAGTTAAGTAGAAATTCACTGCTCAGCTGACCCGGCAGAAGCAAATGTATACCAAAAATGTACCCAGAATGAGCTTTTCAGTGAACAGCAGCCAGGCACGTTTTAGCTAGTTTACTTGTAAGTGGGGTTGTAAACGCTAATTCAGGCTCAGTACTGCGCGCAAAGGATGCAGCCCTGAGGTCTCTCCTGATAGGAGGTAGTTAAGTAGAAACTCGCTGCTCAGCTGACCCGGGAGAAGCAAATGTATGCCAAAAATGTACCCAGAATGAGCTTTTCAGTGAACAGCAGCCAGGCACATTTTAGCTAGTTATACTTGTAAGTGGGGTTGGAAACGGGTATCAGGCTCAGTACTGCGCTCAAAGGATGCAGCCCTGAGATCTCTCCTGATTAGGGGGTAGTTAAGTAAAAATTTGCTGCTCAGCTGACCCGGCAGGAGCAAATATATGCCAAAAATGTATGCAGAATAAGCTTTTCAGTGAACAGCAGCCAGGCACATTTTAGCCAGTTTTACTTGTAAGTGGGGTTGTAAATGGTTTTCAGGCTCAGTACTGCGCTCTAAAGATGCAGCCCTGAGGTCTCTCCTGATAGGAGGTAGTTAAGTAGAAATTCGCTGCTCAGCTGACCCGGGAGAAGCAAATGTATGCCAAAAATGTACCCAGAATGAACTTTTCAGTGAACAGCAGCCAGGCACATTTTAGCTAGTTTTACTTGTAAGTGGGGTTGGAAACGGTTTTCAGGCTCAGTACTGCGCTCAAAAGATGCAGCCATGAGGTCTCTTCTGATAGGAGGTAGTTAAGTAGAAATTCACTGCTCAGCTGACCCGGGAGTAGCAAATGTATACCAAAAATGTACCCAGAATGACCTTTTCAGTGAACAGCAGCCAGGCACATTTTAGCTAGTATTACGTGTAAGTGGGGTTGTAAACGCTTTTCAGGCTCAGTACTGCGCTCAAAGGATGCAGCCCTGAGGTCTCTCCTGATAGGAGGTAGTTAGTAGAAACTCGCTGCTCAGCTGACCCGGCAGGAGCAAATATATGCCAAAAATGTATGCAGAATGAGCTTTTCAGTGAACAGCAGCCAGGCACATTTTAGCTAGTTTTACTTGTAATTGGGGGTGTAAATGGTTTCCAGGCTCAGTACTGCGCTCAAAAGATGCAGCCCTGAGGTCTCTCCTGATAGGAGGTAGTTAAGTAGAAATTCACTGCTCAGCTGACCCGGCAGAAGCAAATGTATACAAAAAATGTACCCAGAATGAGCTTTTCAGTGAACAGCAGCCAGGCACATTTTAGCTAGTTTTACTTGTAAGTGGGGTTGGAAACGGGTATCAGGCTCAGTACTGCACTCAAAAGATGCAGCCCTGAGGTCTCTCCCTGATAGGAGGTAGTTAAGTAGAAATTCACTGCTCAGCTGACCTGGCAGAAGCAAATGTATACCAAAAATGTACCCAGAATGACCTTTTCAGTGAACAGCAGCCAGGCACATTTTAGCTAGTTTTACGTGTAAGTGGGGTTGTAAACGATTTCAGGCTCAGTACTGCGCTGAAAGGATGCAGCCCTGAGGTCTCTCCTGATAGGAGGTAGTTAAGTAGAAATGTACCTCTCAGCTGACCCGGCAGAAGAAAATGTATACCAAAAATGTACCCAGAATGAGCTTTTCAGTGAACAGCAGCCAGGCACATTTTAGCTAGTTTTACTTGTAAGTGGGGTTGTAAACGGTTTTCAGGCTCAGTACTGCGCTCAAAAGATGCAGCCCTGAAGTCTCTCCTGAAAGGAGGTAGTTAAGTAGAAATTCACTGCTCAGCTGACCCGGCAGAAACAAATGTATGCCAAAAATGTATGCAGAATTAGCTTTTCAGTGAACAGCAGCCAGGCACATTTTAGCTAGTTTTACTTGTAAGTGGGGTTGTAAATGGTTTTCAGGCTCAGTACTGCGCTCAAAAGATGCAGCCCTGAGGTCTCTCCTGATAGGAGGTAGTTAAGTAGAAACTCGCTGCTCAGCTGACCCGGCAAGAGCAAATTATGCCAAAAATGTATGCAGAATGAGCTTTTCAGTGAACAGCAGCCAGGCACATTTTAGCTAGTTTTACTTGTAAGTGGGGTTGTAAACGGTTTTCAGGCTCAGTACTGCGCTCAAAAGATGCAGCCCTGAGGTCTCTCCTGATAGGAGGTAGTTAAGTAGAAATTTGCTGCTCAGCTGACCCGGCAGGAGCAAATATATGCCAAAAATGTATGCAGAATAAGCTTTTCAGTGAACAGCAGCCAGGCACATTTTAGCTAGTTTTACTTGTAAGTGGGGTTGTAAACGGTTTTCAGGCTCAGTACTGCGCTCAAAAGATGCAGCCCTGAGGTCTCTCCTGATAGGAGGTAGTTAAGTAGAAATTCACTGCTCAGCTGACCCGGCAGAAGCAAATGTATACCAAAAATGTACCCAGAATGAGCTTTTCAGTGAACAGCAGCCAGGCACGTTTTAGCTAGTTTACTTGTAAGTGGGGTTGTAAACGCTAATTCAGGCTCAGTACTGCGCGCAAAGGATGCAGCCCTGAGGTCTCTCCTGATAGGAGGTAGTTAAGTAGAAACTCGCTGCTCAGCTGACCCGGGAGAAGCAAATGTATGCCAAAAATGTACCCAGAATGAGCTTTTCAGTGAACAGCAGCCAGGCACATTTTAGCTAGTTTTACTTGTAAGTGGGGTTGGAAACGGGTATCAGGCTCAGTACTGCGCTCAAAGGATGCAGCCCTGAGATCTCTCCTGATTAGGGGGTAGTTAAGTAAAAATTTGCTGCTCAGCTGACCCGGCAGGAGCAAATATATGCCAAAAATGTATGCAGAATAAGCTTTTCAGTGAACAGCAGCCAGGCACATTTTAGCTAGTTTTACTTGTAAGTGGGGTTGGAAACGGTTTTCAGGCTCAGTACTGCGCTCAAAAGATGCAGCCATGAGGTCTCTCCTGATAGGAGGTAGTTAAGTAGAAATTCGCTGCTCAGCTGACCCGGGAGAAGCAAATGTATGCCAAAAATGTACCCAGAATGAACTTTTCAGTGAACAGCAGCCAGGCACATTTTAGCTAGTTTTACTTGTAAGTGGGGTTGGAAACGGTTTTCAGGCTCAGTACTGCGCTCAAAAGATGCAGCCATGAGGTCTCTTCTGATAGGAGGTAGTTAAGTAGAAATTCACTGCTCAGCTGACCCGGGAGTAGCAAATGTATACCAAAAATGTACCCAGAATGACCTTTTCAGTGAACAGCAGCCAGGCACATTTTAGCTAGTATTACGTGTAAGTGGGGTTGTAAACGCTTTTCAGGCTCAGTACTGCGCTCAAAGGATGCAGCCCTGAGGTCTCTCCTGAAAGGAGGTAGTTAAGTAGAAATTCGCTGCTCAGCTGACCCGGCAGAAACAAATGTATGCCAAAAATGTACCCAGAATGAGCTTTTCAGTGAACAGCAGCCAGGCACATTTTAGCTAGTTTTACTTGTAAGTGGGGTTGGAAACGGTTTTCAGGCTCAGTACTGCGCTCAAAAGATGCAGCCATGAGGTCTCTTCTGATAGGAGGTAGTTAAGTAGAAATTCGCTGCTCAGCTGACCCGGCAGAAACAAATGTATGCCAAAAATGTACGCAGAATTAGCTTTTCAGTGAACAGCAGCCAGGCACATTTTAGCTAGTTTTACTTGTAAGTGGGGTTGTAAATGGTTTTCAGGCTCAGTACTGCGCTCAAAAGATGCAGCCCTGAGGTCTCTCCTGATAGGAGGTAGTTAAGTAGAAATTCACTGCTCAGCTGACCCGGCAGAAGCAAATGTATACCAAAAATGTACCCAGAATGAGCATTTCAGTGAACAACAGCCAGGCACATTTTAGCTAGTTTTACTTGTAAGTGGGGTTGTAAACGGTTTTCAGGCTCAGTACTGCGCTCAAAAGATGCAGCCCTGAGGTCTCTCCTGATAGGAGGTAGTTAAGTAGAAATTTGCTGCTCAGCTGACCCGGCAGGAGCAAATATATGCCAAAAATGTAAGCAGAATGAGCTTTTCAGTGACCAGCAGCCAGGCACATTTTAGCCAGTTTTACTTGTAAGTGGGGTTGTAAACGGTTCTCAGGCTCAGTACTGCGCTCAAAAGATGCAGCCCTGAGGTCTCTCCTGATAGGAGGTAGTTAAGTAGAAATTCGCTGCTCAGCTGACCCGGGAGAAGCAAATGTATGCCAAAAATGTACCCAGAATGAGCTTTTCAGTGAACAGCAGCCGGGGCACATTTTAGCTAGTTTTACTTGTAAGTGGGGTTGGAAACCGGTATCAGGCTCAGTACTGCGCTCAAAAGATGCAGCCCTGAGGTCTCTCATGATAGGAGGTAGTTAAGTAGAAATTCACTTCTCAGCAGACCCGGCAGAAGCAAATGTATACCAAAAATGTACCCAGAATGAGCTTTTCAGTGAATAGCAGCCAGGCACATTTTAGCTAGTTTTACCTGTAAGTGGGGTTGTAAACGGTTTTCAGGCTCAGTACTGCGCTCAAAAGATGCAGCCCTGAGTTCTCTCCTGATAGGAGGTAGTTAAGTAGAAATTCACTGCTCAGCTGACCCGGCAGAAGCAAATGTATACCAAAAATGTACCCAGAATGAGCTTTTCAGTGAACAGCAGCCAGGCACATTTTAGCTAGTTTTACTTGTAACTGGGGTTGTAAACGCTAATTCAGGCTCAGTACTGCGCTCAAAGGATGCAGCCCTGAGGTCTCTCCTGATAGGAGGTAGTTAAGTAGAAATTCGCTGCTCAGCTGACCCGGCAGGAGCAAATATATGCCACCAATGTATGCAGAATTAGCTTTTCAGTGAACAGCAGCCAGGCACATTTTAGCTAGTTTTACTTGTAAGTGGGGTTGTAAACGCTTTTTAGGCTCAGTACTGCGCTCAAAGGATGCAGCCCTGAGGTCTCTCGTGATAGGAGGTAGTTAAGTAGAAATTCGCTGCTCAGCTGACCCGGCAGAAGCAAATGTATACAAAAAATGTACCCAGAATGAGCTTTTCAGTGAACAGCAGCCAGACACATTTTAGCTAGTTTTACTTGTAAGTGGGGTTGTAAACGCTTTTAAGGCTCAGTACTGCGCTCAAAGGATGCAGCCCTGAGGTCTCTCCCGATAGGAGGTAGTTAAGTAGAAATTCACTGCTCAGCTGACCCGGGAGAAGCAAATGTATGCCAAAAATGTACCCAGAATGACCTTTTCAGTGAACAGCAGCCAGGCACATTTTAGCTAGTATTACGTGTAAGTGGGGTTGTAAACGCTTTTCAGGCTCAGTACTGCGCTCAAAGGATGCAGCCCTGAGGTCTCTCCTGAAAGGAGGTAGTTAAGTAGAAATTCGCTGCTCAGCTGACCCGGGAGAAGCAAATGTATGCCAAAAATGTACCCAGAATGACCTTTTCAGTGAACAGCAGCCAGGCACATTTTAGCTAGTATTACGTGTAAGTGGGGTTGTAAACGCTTTTCAGGCTCAGTACTGCGCTCAAAGGATGCAGCCCTGAGGTCTCTCCTGAAAGGAGGTAGTTAAGTAGAAATTCGCTGCTCAGCTGACCCGGGAGAAGCAAATGTATGCCAAAAATGTACCCAGAATGAGCTTTTCAGTGAACAGCAGCCGGGGCACATTTTAGCTAGTTTTACTTGTAAGTGGGGTTGTAAACGGTTTTCAGGCTCAGTACTGCGCTCAAAAGATGCAGCCCTGAAGTCTCTCCTGAAAGGAGGTAGTTAAGTAGAAATTCACTGCTCAGCTGACCCGGCAGAAACAAATGTATGCCAAAAATGTATGCAGAATGAGCTTTTCAGTGAACAGCAGCCAGGCACATTTTAGCTAGTTTTACTTGTAAGTGGGGTTGGAAACGGTTTCAGGCTCAGTACTGCGCTCAAAAGATGCAGCCCTGAGGTCTCTCCTGATAGGAGGTAGTTAAGTAGAAATTCACTGCTCAGCTGACCCGGCAGAAGCAAATGTATACCAAAAATGTACCCAGAATGAGCTTTTCAGTGAACAGCAGCCAGGCACATTTTAGCTAGTTTTACTTGTAAGTGGGGTTGGAAACGGGTATCAGGCTCAGTACTGCGCTCAAAGGATGCAGCCCTGAGGTCTCTCCTGATTAGGGGGTAGTTAAGTAGAAATTCACTGCTCAGCTGACCCGGCAGAAGCAAATGTATACCAAAAATGTACCCAGAATGAGCTTTTCAGTGAACAGCAGCCAGGCACATTTTAGCTAGTTTTACTTGTAACTGGGGTTGTAAACGCTAATTCAGGCTCAGTACTGCGCTCAAAGGATGCAGCCCTGAGGTCTCTCCTGATAGGAGGTAGTTAAGTAGAAATTCGCTGCTCAGCTGACCCGGCAGGAGCAAATATATGCCACCAATGTATGCAGAATTAGCTTTTCAGTGAACAGCAGCCAGGCACATTTTAGCTAGTTTTACTTGTAAGTGGGGTTGTAAACGCTTTTTAGGCTCAGTACTGCGCTCAAAGGATGCAGCCCTGAGGTCTCTCGTGATAGGAGGTAGTTAAGTAGAAATTCGCTGCTCAGCTGACCCGGCAGAAGCAAATGTATACAAAAAATGTACCCAGAATGAGCTTTTCAGTGAACAGCAGCCAGACACATTTTAGCTAGTTTTACTTGTAAGTGGGGTTGTAAACGCTTTTAAGGCTCAGTACTGCGCTCAAAGGATGCAGCCCTGAGGTCTCTCCCGATAGGAGGTAGTTAAGTAGAAATTCACTGCTCAGCTGACCCGGGAGAAGCAAATGTATGCCAAAAATGTACCCAGAATGAGCTTTTCAGTGAACAGCAGCCAGGCACATTTTAGCTAGTTTTACTTGTAAGTGGGGTTGGAAACGGTTTTCAGGCTCAGTACTGCGCTCAAAAGATGCAGCCATGAGGTCTCTTCTGATAGGAGGTAGTTAAGTAGAAATTCACTGCTCAGCTGACCCGGGAGTAGCAAATGTATACCAAAAATTTACCCAGAATGACCTTTTCAGTGAACAGCAGCCAGGCACATTTTAGCTAGTATTACGTGTAAGTGGGGTTGTAAACGCTTTTCAGGCTCAGTACTGCGCTCAAAGGATGCAGCCCTGAGGTCTCTCCTGAAAGGAGGTAGTTAAGTAGAAATTCGCTGCTCAGCTGACCCGGCAGAAACAAATGTATGCCAAAAATGTACCCAGAATGAGCTTTTCAGTGAACAGCAGCCAGGCACATTTTAGCTAGTTTTACTTGTAAGTGGGGTTGGAAACCGGTATCAGGCTCAGTACTGCGCTCAAAAGATGCAGCCCTGAGGTCTCTCATGATAGGAGGTAGTTAAGTAGAAATTCACTTCTCAGCAGCCCCGGCAGAAGCAAATGTATACCAAAAATGTACCCAGAATGAGCTTTTCAGTGAATAGCAGCCAGGCACATTTTAGATAGTTTTACCTGTAAGTGGGGTTGTAAACGGTTTTCAGGCTCAGTACTGCGCTCAAAAGATGCAGCCCTGAGTTCTCTCCTGATAGGAGGTAGTTAAGTAGAAATTCACTGCTCAGCTGACCCGGCAGAAGCAAATGTATACCAAAAATGTACCCAGAATGAGCTTTTCAGTGAACAGCAGCCAGGCACATTTTAGCTAGTTTTACTTGTAAGTGGGGTTGGAAACGGGTATCAGGCTCAGTACTGCGCTCAAAAGATGCAGCCCTGAGGTCTCTCCTGATAGGAGTAGTTAAGTAGAATTTCGCTGCTCAGCTGACCCGGCAGGAGCAAATATATGCCAAAAATGTATGCAGAATTAGCTTTTCAGTGAACAGCAGCCAGGCACATTTTAGCTAGTTTTACTTGTAACTGGGGTTGTAAACGCTAATTCAGGCTCAGTACTGCGCTCAAAGGATGCAGCCCTGAGGTCTCTCCTGATAGGAGGTAGTTAAGTAGAAATTCGCTGCTCAGCTGACCCGGCAGGAGCAAATATATGCCACCAATGTATGCAGAATTAGCTTTTCAGTGAACAGCAGCCAGGCACATTTTAGCTAGTTTTACTTGTAAGTGGGGTTGGAAACGGTTTTCAGGCTCAGTACTGCGCTCAAAAGATGCAGCCATGAGGTCTCTTCTGATAGGAGGTAGTTAAGTAGAAATTCGCTGCTCAGCTGACCCGGCAGAAACAAATGTATGCCAAAAATGTACGCAGAATTAGCTTTTCAGTGAACAGCAGCCAGGCACATTTTAGCTAGTTTTACTTGTAAGTGGGGTTGTAAATGGTTTTCAGGCTCAGTACTGCGCTCAAAAGATGCAGCCCTGAGGTCTCTCCTGATAGGAGGTAGTTAAGTAGAAATTCACTGCTCAGCTGACCCGGCAGAAGCAAATGTATACCAAAAATGTACCCAGAATGAGCATTTCAGTGAACAACAGCCAGGCACATTTTAGCTAGTTTTACTTGTAAGTGGGGTTGTAAACGGTTTTCAGGCTCAGTACTGCGCTCAAAAGATGCAGCCCTGAGGTCTCTCCTGATAGGAGGTAGTTAAGTAGAAATTTGCTGCTCAGCTGACCCGGCAGGAGCAAATATATGCCAAAAATGTAAGCAGAATGAGCTTTTCAGTGACCAGCAGCCAGGCACATTTTAGCCAGTTTTACTTGTAAGTGGGGTTGTAAACGGTTCTCAGGCTCAGTACTGCGCTCAAAAGATGCAGCCCTGAGGTCTCTCCTGATAGGAGGTAGTTAAGTAGAAATTCGCTGCTCAGCTGACCCGGGAGAAGCAAATGTATGCCAAAAATGTACCCAGAATGAGCTTTTCAGTGAACAGCAGCCGGGGCACATTTTAGCTAGTTTTACTTGTAAGTGGGGTTGGAAACCGGTATCAGGCTCAGTACTGCGCTCAAAAGATGCAGCCCTGAGGTCTCTCATGATAGGAGGTAGTTAAGTAGAAATTCACTTCTCAGCAGACCCGGCAGAAGCAAATGTATACCAAAAATGTACCCAGAATGAGCTTTTCAGTGAATAGCAGCCAGGCACATTTTAGCTAGTTTTACCTGTAAGTGGGGTTGTAAACGGTTTTCAGGCTCAGTACTGCGCTCAAAAGATGCAGCCCTGAGTTCTCTCCTGATAGGAGGTAGTTAAGTAGAAATTCACTGCTCAGCTGACCCGGCAGAAGCAAATGTATACCAAAAATGTACCCAGAATGAGCTTTTCAGTGAACAGCAGCCGGGGCACATTTTAGCTAGTTTTACTTGTAAGTGGGGTTGGAAACGGGTATCAGGCTCAGTACTGCGCTCAAAAGATGCAGCCCTGAGGTCTCTCATGATAGGAGGTAGTTAAGTAGAAATTCACTTCTCAGCAGACCCGGCAGAAGCAAATGTATACCAAAAATGTACCCAGAATGAGCTTTTCAGTGAACAGCAGCCAGGCACATTTTAGCTAGTTTTACGTGTAAGTGGGGTTGTAAACGCTTTTCAGGCTCAGTACTGCGCTGAAAGGATGCAGCCCTGAGGTCTCTCCTGATAGGAGGTAGTTAAGTGGAAATTTACCTCTCAGCTGACCCGGCAGAAGAAAATGTATACCAAAAATGTACCCAGAATGAGCTTTTCAGTGAACAGCAGCCAGGCACATTTTAGCTCGTTTTACTTGTAAGTGGGGTTGTAAACGGTTTTCAGGCTCAGTACTGCGCTCAAAAGATGCAGCCCTGAAGTCTCTCCTGAAAGGAGGTAGTTAAGTAGAAATTCACTGCTCAGCTGACCCGGCAGAAACAAATGTATGCCAAAAATGTATGCAGAATTAGCTTTTCAGTGAACAGCAGCCAGGCACATTTTAGCTAGTTTTACTTGTAAGTGGGGTTGTAAATGGTTTTCAGGCTCAGTACTGCGCTCAAAAGATGCAGCCCTGAGGTCTCTCCTGATAGGAGGTAGTTAAGTAGAAACTCGCTGCTCAGCTGACCCGGCAAGAGCAAATTATGCCAAAAATGTATGCAGAATGAGCTTTTCAGTGAACAGCAGCCAGGCACATTTTAGCTAGTTTTACTTGTAAGTGGGGTTGTAAATGGTTTTCAGGCTCAGTACTGCGTTCAAAAGATGCAGCCCTGAGGTCTCTCCTGATAGGAGGTACTTAAGTAGAAATTCACTGCTCAGCTGACCCGGCAGAAGCAAATGTATATCAAAAATGTACCCAGAATGACCTTTTCAGTGAACAGCAGCCAGGCACATTTTAGCTAGTTTTACTTGTAAGTGGGGTTGGAAACGGTTTTCAGGCTCAGTACTGCGCTCAAAAGATGCAGCCCTGAGGTCTCTCCTGATAGGAGGTAGTTAAGTAGAAACTCGCTGCTCAGCTGACCCGGGAGAAGCAAATGTATGCCAAAAATGTACCCAGAATGAGCTTTTCAGTGAACAGCAGCCAGGCACATTTTAGCTAGATTTACTTGTAAGTGGGGTTGGAAACGGGTATCAGGCTCAGTACTGCGCTCAAAGGATGCAGCCCTGAGGTCTCTCCTGATTAGGGGGTAGTTAAGTAAAAATTTGCTGCTCAGCTGACCCGGCAGGAGCAAATATATGCCAAAAATGTATGCAGAATAAGCTTTTCAGTGAACAGCAGCCAGGCACATTTTAGCTAGTTTTACTTGTGTAAGTGGGTTTGTAAATGGTTTTCAGGCTCAGTACTGCGCTCAAAAGATACAGCCCTGAGGTCTCTCCTGATAGGAGGTAGTTAAGTAGAAACTCGCTGCTCAGCTGACCCGGCAAGAGCAAATTATGCAAAAAATGTATGCAGAATGAGCTTTTCAGTGAACAGCAGCCAGGCACATTTTAGCTAGTTTTACTTGTAAGTGGGGTTGTAAATGGTTTTCAGGCTCAGTACTGCGTTCAAAAGATGCAGCCCTGAGGTCTCTCCTGATAGGAGGAAGTTAAGTAGAAATTCGCTGCTCAGCTGACCCGGGAGAAGCAAATGTATGCCAAAAATGTACCCAGAATGAGCTTTTCAGTGAACAGCAGCCAGGCACATTTTAGCTAGTTATACTTGTAAGTGGGGTTGGAAACGGGTATCAGGCTCAGTACTGCGCTCAAAGGATGCAGCCCTGAGATCTCTCCTGATTAGGGGGTAGTTAGGTAAAATTTTGCTGCTCAGCTGACCCGGCAGGAGCAAATATATGCCAAAAATGTATGCAGAATAAGCTTTTCAGTGAACAGCAGCCAGGCACATTTTAGCTAGTTTTACTTGTAAGTGGGGTTGTAAACGCTTTTCAGGCTCAGTACTGCGCTCAAAGGATGCAGCCCTGAGGTCTCTCCTGAAAGGAGGTAGTTAAGTAGAAATTCGCTGCTCAGCTGACCCGGCAGAAACAAATATATGCCAAAAATGTACGCAGAATTAGCTTTTCAGTGAACAGCAGCCAGGCACATTTTAGCTAGTTTTACTTGTAAGTGGGGTTGTAAATGGTTTTCAGGCTCAGTACTGCGCTCAAAAGATGCAGCCCTGAGGTCTCTCCTGATAGGAGGTAGTTAAGTAGAAATTCACTGCTCAGCTGACCCGGCAGAAGCAAATGTATACCAAAAATGTACCCAGAATGAGCATTTCAGTGAACAACAGCCAGGCACATTTTAGCTAGTTTTACTTGTAAGTGGGGTTGTAAACGGTTTTCAGGCTCAGTACTGCACTCAAAAGATGCAGCCCTGAGGTCTCTCCTGATAGGAGGTAGTTAAGTAGAAATTTGCTGCTCAGCTGACCCGGCAGGAGCAAATATATGCCAAAAATGTAAGCAGAATGAGCTTTTCAGTGACCAGCAGCCAGGCACATTTTAGCCAGTTTTACTTGTAAGTGGGGTTGTAAACGGTTTTCAGGCTCAGTACTGCGCTCAAAAGATGCAGCCCTGAGGTCTCTCCTGATAGGAGGTAATTAAGTAGAAATTCGTTGCTCAGCTGACCCGGGAGAAGCAAATGTATGCCAAAAATGTACCCAGAATGAGCTTTTCAGTGAACAGCAGCCGGGGCACATTTTAGCTAGTTTTACTTGTAAGTGGGGTTGGAAACGGGTATCAGGCTCAGTACTGCGCTCAAAAGATGCAGCCCTGAGGTCTCTCATGATAGGAGGTAGTTAAGTAGAAATTCACTTCTCAGCAGACCCGGCAGAAGCAAATGTATACCAAAAATGTACCCAGAATGAGCTTTTCAGTGAATAGCAGCCAGGCACATTTTAGCTAGTTTTACCTGTAAGTGGGGTTGGAAACGGTTTTCAGGCTCAGTACTGCGCTCAAAAGATGCAGCCCTGAGGTCTCTCCTGATAGGAGGTAGTTAAGTAGAAATTCACTGCTCAGCTGACCCGGCAGAAGCAAATGTATACCAAAAATGTACCCAGAATGAGCTTTTCAGTGAACAGCAGCCAGGCACATTTTAGCTAGTTTTACTTGTAACTGGGGTTGTAAACGCTAATTCAGGCTCAGTACTGCGCTCAAAGGATGCAGCCCTGAGGTCTCTCCCGATAGGAGGTAGTTAAGTAGAAATTCACTGCTCAGCTGACCCGGGAGAAGCAAATGTATGCCAAAAATGTACCCAGAATGAGCTTTTCAGTGAACAGCAGCCAGGCACATTTTAGCTAGTTTTACTTGTAAGTGGGGTTGTAAACGCTTTTTAGGCTCAGTACTGCGCTCAAAGGATGCAGCCCTGAGGTCTCTCCTGATAGGAGGTAGTTAAGTAGAAACTCGCTGCTCAGCTGACCCGGGAGAAGCAAATGTATGCCAAAAATGTACCCAGAATGAGCTTTTCAGTGAACAGCAGCCAGGCACATTTTAGCTAGATTTACTTGTAAGTGGGGTTGGAAACGGGTATCAGGCTCAGTACTGCGCTCAAAGGATGCAGCCCTGAGGTCTCTCCTGATTAGGGGGTAGTTAAGTAAAAATTTGCTGCTCAGCTGACCCGGCAGGAGCAAATATATGCCAAAAATGTATGCAGAATAAGCTTTTCAGTGAACAGCAGCCAGGCACATTTTAGCTAGTTTTACTTGTGTAAGTGGGTTTGTAAATGGTTTTCAGGCTCAGTACTGCGCTCAAAAGATGCAGCCCTGAGGTCTCTCCTGATAGGAGGTAGTTAAGTAGAAACTCGCTGCTCAGCTGACCCGGCAAGAGCAAATTATGCAAAAAATGTATGCAGAATGAGCTTTTCAGTGAACAGCAGCCAGGCACATTTTAGCTAGTTTTACTTGTAAGTGGGGTTGTAAATGGTTTTCAGGCTCAGTACTGCGTTCAAAAGATGCAGCCCTGAGGTCTCTCCTGATAGGAGGTAGTTAAGTAGAAATTCACTGCTCAGCTGACCCGGCAGAAGCAAATGTATACCAAAAATGTACCCAGAATGAGCTTTTCAGTGAACAGCAGCCAGGCACGTTTTAGCTAGTTTACATGTAAGTGGGGTTGTAAACGCTAATTCAGGCTCAGTACTGCGCGCAAAGGATGCAGCCCTGAGGTCTCTCCTGATAGGAGGTAGTTAAGTAGAAACTCCCTGCTCAGCTGTCCCGGGAGAAGCAAATGTATGCCAAAAATGTACCCAGAATGAGCTTTTCAGTGAACAGCAGCCAGGCACATTTTAGCTAGTTTTACTTGTAAGTGGGGTTGGAAATGGGTATCAGGCTCAGTACTGCGCTCAAAGGATGCAGCCCTGAGATCTCTCCTGATTAGGGGGTAGTTAAGTAAAAATTTGCTGCTCAGCTGACCCGGCAGGAGCAAATATATGCCAAAAATGTATGCAGAATAAGCTTTTCAGTGAACAGCAGCCAGGCACATTTTAGCTAGTTTTACTTGTAAGTGGGGTTGTAAACGCTTTTCAGGCTCAGTACTGCGCTCAAAGGATGCAGCCCTGAGGTCTCTCCTGAAAGGAGGTAGTTAAGTAGAAATTCGCTGCTCAGCTGACCCGGCAGAAACAAATATATGCCAAAAATGTACGCAGAATTAGCTTTTCAGTGAACAGCAGCCAGGCACATTTTAGCTAGTTTTACTTGTAAGTGGGGTTGTAAATGGTTTTCAGGCTCAGTACTGCGCTCAAAAGATGCAGCCCTGAGGTCTCTCCTGATAGGAGGTAGTTAAGTAGAAATTCACTGCTCAGCTGACCCGGCAGAAGCAAATGTATACCAAAAATGTACCCAGAATGAGCATTTCAGTGAACAACAGCCAGGCACATTTTAGCTAGTTTTACTTGTAAGTGGGGTTGTAAACGGTTTTCAGGCTCAGTACTGCACTCAAAAGATGCAGCCCTGAGGTCTCTCCTGATAGGAGGTAGTTAAGTAGAAATTTGCTGCTCAGCTGACCCGGCAGGAGCAAATATATGCCAAAAATGTAAGCAGAATGAGCTTTTCAGTGACCAGCAGCCAGGCACATTTTAGCCAGTTTTACTTGTAAGTGGGGTTGTAAACGGTTTTCAGGCTCAGTACTGCGCTCAAAAGATGCAGCCCTGAGGTCTCTCCTGATAGGAGGTAGTTAAGTAGAAATTCGCTGCTCAGCTGACCCGGGAGAAGCAAATGTATGCCAAAAATGTACCCAGAATGAGCTTTTCAGTGAACAGCAGCCGGGGCACATTTTAGCTAGTTTTACTTGTAAGTGGGGTTGGAAACGGGTATCAGGCTCAGTACTGCGCTCAAAAGATGCAGCCCTGAGGTCTCTCATGATAGGAGGTAGTTAAGTAGAAATTCACTTCTCAGCAGACCCGGCAGAAGCAAATGTATACCAAAAATGTACCCAGAATGAGCTTTTCAGTGAATAGCAGCCAGGCACATTTTAGCTAGTTTTACCTGTAAGTGGGGTTGGAAACGGTTTTCAGGCTCAGTACTGCGCTCAAAAGATGCAGCCCTGAGTTCTCTCCTGATAGGAGGTAGTTAAGTAGAAATTCACTGCTCAGCTGACCCGGCAGAAGCAAATGTATACCAAAAATGTACCCAGAATGAGCTTTTCAGTGAACAGCAGCCAGGCACATTTTAGCTAGTTTTACTTGTAACTGGGGTTGTAAACGCTAATTCAGGCTCAGTACTGCGCTCAAAGGATGCAGCCCTGAGGTCTCTCCCGATAGGAGGTAGTTAAGTAGAAATTCACTGCTCAGCTGACCCGGGAGAAGCAAATGTATGCCAAAAATGTACCCAGAATGAGCTTTTCAGTGAACAGCAGCCAGGCACATTTTAGCTAGTTTTACTTGTAAGTGGGGTTGGAAACGGTTTTCAGGCTCAGTACTGCGCTCAAAAGATGCAGCCATGAGGTCTCTTCTGATAGGAGGTAGTTAAGTAGAAATTCACTGCTCAGCTGACCCGGGAGTAGCAAATGTATACCAAAAATGTACCCAGAATGACCTTTTCAGTGAACAGCAGCCAGGCACATTTTAGCTAGTATTACGTGTAAGTGGGGTTGTAAACGCTTTTCAGGCTCAGTACTGCGCTGAAAGGATGCAGCCCTGAGGTCTCTCCTGATAGGAGGTAGTTAAGTGGAAATTTACCTCTCAGCTGACCCGGCAGAAGAAAATGTATACCAAAAATGTACCCAGAATGAGCTTTTCAGTGAACAGCAGCCAGGCACATTTTAGCTCGTTTTACTTGTAAGTGGGGTTGTAAACGGTTTTCAGGCTCAGTACTGCGCTCAAAAGATGCAGCCCTGAAGTCTCTCCTGAAAGGAGGTAGTTAAGTAGAAATTCACTGCTCAGCTGACCCGGCAGAAACAAATGTATGCCAAAAATGTATGCAGAATTAGCTTTTCAGTGAACAGCAGCCAGGCACATTTTAGCTAGTTTTACTTGTAAGTGGGGTTGTAAATGGTTTTCAGGCTCAGTACTGCGCTCAAAAGATGCAGCCCTGAGGTCTCTCCTGATAGGAGGTAGTTAAGTAGAAACTCGCTGCTCAGCTGACCCGGCAAGAGCAAATTATGCCAAAAATGTATGCAGAATGAGCTTTTCAGTGAACAGCAGCCAGGCACATTTTAGCTAGTTTTACTTGTAAGTGGGGTTGTAAATGGTTTTCAGGCTCAGTACTGCGTTCAAAAGATGCAGCCCTGAGGTCTCTCCTGATAGGAGGTACTTAAGTAGAAATTCACTGCTCAGCTGACCCGGCAGAAGCAAATGTATATCAAAAATGTACCCAGAATGACCTTTTCAGTGAACAGCAGCCAGGCACATTTTAGCTAGTTTTACTTGTAAGTGGGGTTGGAAACGGTTTTCAGGCTCAGTACTGCGCTCAAAAGATGCAGCCCTGAGGTCTCTCCTGATAGGAGGTAGTTAAGTAGAAACTCGCTGCTCAGCTGACCCGGGAGAAGCAAATGTATGCCAAAAATGTACCCAGAATGAGCTTTTCAGTGAACAGCAGCCAGGCACATTTTAGCTAGATTTACTTGTAAGTGGGGTTGGAAACGGGTATCAGGCTCAGTACTGCGCTCAAAGGATGCAGCCCTGAGGTCTCTCCTGATTAGGGGGTAGTTAAGTAAAAATTTGCTGCTCAGCTGACCCGGCAGGAGCGAATATATGCCAAAAATGTATGCAGAATAAGCTTTTCAGTGAACAGCAGCCAGGCACATTTTAGCTAGTTATACTTGTGTAAGTGGGTTTGTAAATGGTTTTCAGGCTCAGTACTGCGCTCAAAAGATACAGCCCTGAGGTCTCTCCTGATAGGAGGTAGTTAAGTAGAAACTCGCTGCTCAGCTGACCCGGCAAGAGCAAATTATGCAAAAAATGTATGCAGAATGAGCTTTTCAGTGAACAGCAGCCAGGCACATTTTAGCTAGTTTTACTTGTAAGTGGGGTTGTAAATGGTTTTCAGGCTCAGTACTGCGTTCAAAAGATGCAGCCCTGAGGTCTCTCCTGATAGGAGGAAGTTAAGTAGAAATTCGCTGCTCAGCTGACCCGGGAGAAGCAAATGTATGCCAAAAATGTACCCAGAATGAGCTTTTCAGTGAACAGCAGCCAGGCACATTTTAGCTAGTTTTACTTGTAAGTGGGGTTGGAAACGGGTATCAGGCTCAGTACTGCGCTCAAAGGATGCAGCCCTGAGGTCTCTCCTGATTAGGGGGTAGTTAAGTAAAAATTTGCTGCTCAGCTGACCCGGCAGGAGCAAATATATGCCAAAAATGTATGCAGAATAAGCTTTTCAGTGAACAGCAGCCAGGCACATTTTAGCTAGTTTTACTTGTAAGTGGGGTTGTAAACGGTTTTCAGGCTCAGTACTGCGCTCAAAAGATGCAGCCCTGAGGTCTCTCCTGATAGGAGGTAGTTAAGTAGAAATTCACTGCTCAGCTGACCCGGCAGAAGCAAATGTATACCAAAAATGTACCCAGAATGAGCTTTTCAGTGAACAGCAGCCAGGCACGTTTTAGCTAGTTTACTTGTAAGTGGGGTTGTAAACGCTAATTCAGGCTCAGTACTGCGCGCAAAGGATGCAGCCCTGAGGTCTCTCCTGATAGGAGGTAGTTAAGTAGAAACTCGCTGCTCAGCTGACCCGGGAGAAGCAAATGTATGCCAAAAATGTACCCAGAATGAGCTTTTCAGTGAACAGCAGCCAGGCACATTTTAGCTAGTTATACTTGTAAGTGGGGTTGGAAACGGGTATCAGGCTCAGTACTGCGCTCAAAGGATGCAGCCCTGAGATCTCTCCTGATTAGGGGGTAGTTAAGTAAAAATTTGCTGCTCAGCTGACCCGGCAGGAGCAAATATATGCCAAAAATGTATGCAGAATAAGCTTTTCAGTGAACAGCAGCCAGGCACATTTTAGCCAGTTTTACTTGTAAGTGGGGTTGTAAATGGTTTTCAGGCTCAGTACTGCGCTCTAAAGATGCAGCCCTGAGGTCTCTCCTGATAGGAGGTAGTTAAGTAGAAATTCGCTGCTCAGCTGACCCGGGAGAAGCAAATGTATGCCAAAAATGTACCCAGAATGAACTTTTCAGTGAACAGCAGCCAGGCACATTTTAGCTAGTTTTACTTGTAAGTGGGGTTGGAAACGGTTTTCAGGCTCAGTACTGCGCTCAAAAGATGCAGCCATGAGGTCTCTTCTGATAGGAGGTAGTTAAGTAGAAATTCACTGCTCAGCTGACCCGGGAGTAGCAAATGTATACCAAAAATGTACCCAGAATGACCTTTTCAGTGAACAGCAGCCAGGCACATTTTAGCTAGTATTACGTGTAAGTGGGGTTGTAAACGCTTTTCAGGCTCAGTACTGCGCTCAAAGGATGCAGCCCTGAGGTCTCTCCTGATAGGAGGTAGTTAGTAGAAACTCGCTGCTCAGCTGACCCGGCAGGAGCAAATATATGCCAAAAATGTATGCAGAATGAGCTTTTCAGTGAACAGCAGCCAGGCACATTTTAGCTAGTTTTACTTGTAATTGGGGGTGTAAATGGTTTCCAGGCTCAGTACTGCGCTCAAAAGATGCAGCCCTGAGGTCTCTCCTGATAGGAGGTAGTTAAGTAGAAATTCACTGCTCAGCTGACCCGGCAGAAGCAAATGTATACAAAAAATGTACCCAGAATGAGCTTTTCAGTGAACAGCAGCCAGGCACATTTTAGCTAGTTTTACTTGTAAGTGGGGTTGGAAACGGGTATCAGGCTCAGTACTGCACTCAAAAGATGCAGCCCTGAGGTCTCTCCCTGATAGGAGGTAGTTAAGTAGAAATTCACTGCTCAGCTGACCTGGCAGAAGCAAATGTATACCAAAAATGTACCCAGAATGACCTTTTCAGTGAACAGCAGCCAGGCACATTTTAGCTAGTTTTACGTGTAAGTGGGGTTGTAAACGATTTCAGGCTCAGTACTGCGCTGAAAGGATGCAGCCCTGAGGTCTCTCCTGATAGGAGGTAGTTAAGTAGAAATGTACCTCTCAGCTGACCCGGCAGAAGAAAATGTATACCAAAAATGTACCCAGAATGAGCTTTTCAGTGAACAGCAGCCAGGCACATTTTAGCTAGTTTTACTTGTAAGTGGGGTTGTAAACGGTTTTCAGGCTCAGTACTGCGCTCAAAAGATGCAGCCCTGAAGTCTCTCCTGAAAGGAGGTAGTTAAGTAGAAATTCACTGCTCAGCTGACCCGGCAGAAACAAATGTATGCCAAAAATGTATGCAGAATTAGCTTTTCAGTGAACAGCAGCCAGGCACATTTTAGCTAGTTTTACTTGTAAGTGGGGTTGTAAATGGTTTTCAGGCTCAGTACTGCGCTCAAAAGATGCAGCCCTGAGGTCTCTCCTGATAGGAGGTAGTTAAGTAGAAACTCGCTGCTCAGCTGACCCGGCAAGAGCAAATTATGCCAAAAATGTATGCAGAATGAGCTTTTCAGTGAACAGCAGCCAGGCACATTTTAGCTAGTTTTACTTGTAAGTGGGGTTGTAAACGGTTTTCAGGCTCAGTACTGCGCTCAAAAGATGCAGCCCTGAGGTCTCTCCTGATAGGAGGTAGTTAAGTAGAAATTTGCTGCTCAGCTGACCCGGCAGGAGCAAATATATGCCAAAAATGTATGCAGAATAAGCTTTTCAGTGAACAGCAGCCAGGCACATTTTAGCTAGTTTTACTTGTAAGTGGGGTTGTAAACGGTTTTCAGGCTCAGTACTGCGCTCAAAAGATGCAGCCCTGAGGTCTCTCCTGATAGGAGGTAGTTAAGTAGAAATTCACTGCTCAGCTGACCCGGCAGAAGCAAATGTATACCAAAAATGTACCCAGAATGAGCTTTTCAGTGAACAGCAGCCAGGCACGTTTTAGCTAGTTTACTTGTAAGTGGGGTTGTAAACGCTAATTCAGGCTCAGTACTGCGCGCAAAGGATGCAGCCCTGAGGTCTCTCCTGATAGGAGGTAGTTAAGTAGAAACTCGCTGCTCAGCTGACCCGGGAGAAGCAAATGTATGCCAAAAATGTACCCAGAATGAGCTTTTCAGTGAACAGCAGCCAGGCACATTTTAGCTAGTTTTACTTGTAAGTGGGGTTGGAAACGGGTATCAGGCTCAGTACTGCGCTCAAAGGATGCAGCCCTGAGATCTCTCCTGATTAGGGGGTAGTTAAGTAAAAATTTGCTGCTCAGCTGACCCGGCAGGAGCAAATATATGCCAAAAATGTATGCAGAATAAGCTTTTCAGTGAACAGCAGCCAGGCACATTTTAGCTAGTTTTACTTGTAAGTGGGGTTGGAAACGGTTTTCAGGCTCAGTACTGCGCTCAAAAGATGCAGCCATGAGGTCTCTCCTGATAGGAGGTAGTTAAGTAGAAATTCGCTGCTCAGCTGACCCGGGAGAAGCAAATGTATGCCAAAAATGTACCCAGAATGAACTTTTCAGTGAACAGCAGCCAGGCACATTTTAGCTAGTTTTACTTGTAAGTGGGGTTGGAAACGGTTTTCAGGCTCAGTACTGCGCTCAAAAGATGCAGCCATGAGGTCTCTTCTGATAGGAGGTAGTTAAGTAGAAATTCACTGCTCAGCTGACCCGGGAGTAGCAAATGTATACCAAAAATGTACCCAGAATGACCTTTTCAGTGAACAGCAGCCAGGCACATTTTAGCTAGTATTACGTGTAAGTGGGGTTGTAAACGCTTTTCAGGCTCAGTACTGCGCTCAAAGGATGCAGCCCTGAGGTCTCTCCTGAAAGGAGGTAGTTAAGTAGAAATTCGCTGCTCAGCTGACCCGGCAGAAACAAATGTATGCCAAAAATGTACCCAGAATGAGCTTTTCAGTGAACAGCAGCCAGGCACATTTTAGCTAGTTTTACTTGTAAGTGGGGTTGGAAACGGTTTTCAGGCTCAGTACTGCGCTCAAAAGATGCAGCCATGAGGTCTCTTCTGATAGGAGGTAGTTAAGTAGAAATTCGCTGCTCAGCTGACCCGGCAGAAACAAATGTATGCCAAAAATGTACGCAGAATTAGCTTTTCAGTGAACAGCAGCCAGGCACATTTTAGCTAGTTTTACTTGTAAGTGGGGTTGTAAATGGTTTTCAGGCTCAGTACTGCGCTCAAAAGATGCAGCCCTGAGGTCTCTCCTGATAGGAGGTAGTTAAGTAGAAATTCACTGCTCAGCTGACCCGGCAGAAGCAAATGTATACCAAAAATGTACCCAGAATGAGCATTTCAGTGAACAACAGCCAGGCACATTTTAGCTAGTTTTACTTGTAAGTGGGGTTGTAAACGGTTTTCAGGCTCAGTACTGCGCTCAAAAGATGCAGCCCTGAGGTCTCTCCTGATAGGAGGTAGTTAAGTAGAAATTTGCTGCTCAGCTGACCCGGCAGGAGCAAATATATGCCAAAAATGTAAGCAGAATGAGCTTTTCAGTGACCAGCAGCCAGGCACATTTTAGCCAGTTTTACTTGTAAGTGGGGTTGTAAACGGTTCTCAGGCTCAGTACTGCGCTCAAAAGATGCAGCCCTGAGGTCTCTCCTGATAGGAGGTAGTTAAGTAGAAATTCGCTGCTCAGCTGACCCGGGAGAAGCAAATGTATGCCAAAAATGTACCCAGAATGAGCTTTTCAGTGAACAGCAGCCGGGGCACATTTTAGCTAGTTTTACTTGTAAGTGGGGTTGGAAACCGGTATCAGGCTCAGTACTGCGCTCAAAAGATGCAGCCCTGAGGTCTCTCATGATAGGAGGTAGTTAAGTAGAAATTCACTTCTCAGCAGACCCGGCAGAAGCAAATGTATACCAAAAATGTACCCAGAATGAGCTTTTCAGTGAATAGCAGCCAGGCACATTTTAGCTAGTTTTACCTGTAAGTGGGGTTGTAAACGGTTTTCAGGCTCAGTACTGCGCTCAAAAGATGCAGCCCTGAGTTCTCTCCTGATAGGAGGTAGTTAAGTAGAAATTCACTGCTCAGCTGACCCGGCAGAAGCAAATGTATACCAAAAATGTACCCAGAATGAGCTTTTCAGTGAACAGCAGCCAGGCACATTTTAGCTAGTTTTACTTGTAACTGGGGTTGTAAACGCTAATTCAGGCTCAGTACTGCGCTCAAAGGATGCAGCCCTGAGGTCTCTCCTGATAGGAGGTAGTTAAGTAGAAATTCGCTGCTCAGCTGACCCGGCAGGAGCAAATATATGCCACCAATGTATGCAGAATTAGCTTTTCAGTGAACAGCAGCCAGGCACATTTTAGCTAGTTTTACTTGTAAGTGGGGTTGTAAACGCTTTTTAGGCTCAGTACTGCGCTCAAAGGATGCAGCCCTGAGGTCTCTCGTGATAGGAGGTAGTTAAGTAGAAATTCGCTGCTCAGCTGACCCGGCAGAAGCAAATGTATACAAAAAATGTACCCAGAATGAGCTTTTCAGTGAACAGCAGCCAGACACATTTTAGCTAGTTTTACTTGTAAGTGGGGTTGTAAACGCTTTTAAGGCTCAGTACTGCGCTCAAAGGATGCAGCCCTGAGGTCTCTCCCGATAGGAGGTAGTTAAGTAGAAATTCACTGCTCAGCTGACCCGGGAGAAGCAAATGTATGCCAAAAATGTACCCAGAATGACCTTTTCAGTGAACAGCAGCCAGGCACATTTTAGCTAGTATTACGTGTAAGTGGGGTTGTAAACGCTTTTCAGGCTCAGTACTGCGCTCAAAGGATGCAGCCCTGAGGTCTCTCCTGAAAGGAGGTAGTTAAGTAGAAATTCGCTGCTCAGCTGACCCGGGAGAAGCAAATGTATGCCAAAAATGTACCCAGAATGACCTTTTCAGTGAACAGCAGCCAGGCACATTTTAGCTAGTATTACGTGTAAGTGGGGTTGTAAACGCTTTTCAGGCTCAGTACTGCGCTCAAAGGATGCAGCCCTGAGGTCTCTCCTGAAAGGAGGTAGTTAAGTAGAAATTCGCTGCTCAGCTGACCCGGGAGAAGCAAATGTATGCCAAAAATGTACCCAGAATGAGCTTTTCAGTGAACAGCAGCCGGGGCACATTTTAGCTAGTTTTACTTGTAAGTGGGGTTGTAAACGGTTTTCAGGCTCAGTACTGCGCTCAAAAGATGCAGCCCTGAAGTCTCTCCTGAAAGGAGGTAGTTAAGTAGAAATTCACTGCTCAGCTGACCCGGCAGAAACAAATGTATGCCAAAAATGTATGCAGAATGAGCTTTTCAGTGAACAGCAGCCAGGCACATTTTAGCTAGTTTTACTTGTAAGTGGGGTTGGAAACGGTTTCAGGCTCAGTACTGCGCTCAAAAGATGCAGCCCTGAGGTCTCTCCTGATAGGAGGTAGTTAAGTAGAAATTCACTGCTCAGCTGACCCGGCAGAAGCAAATGTATACCAAAAATGTACCCAGAATGAGCTTTTCAGTGAACAGCAGCCAGGCACATTTTAGCTAGTTTTACTTGTAAGTGGGGTTGGAAACGGGTATCAGGCTCAGTACTGCGCTCAAAGGATGCAGCCCTGAGGTCTCTCCTGATTAGGGGGTAGTTAAGTAGAAATTCACTGCTCAGCTGACCCGGCAGAAGCAAATGTATACCAAAAATGTACCCAGAATGAGCTTTTCAGTGAACAGCAGCCAGGCACATTTTAGCTAGTTTTACTTGTAACTGGGGTTGTAAACGCTAATTCAGGCTCAGTACTGCGCTCAAAGGATGCAGCCCTGAGGTCTCTCCTGATAGGAGGTAGTTAAGTAGAAATTCGCTGCTCAGCTGACCCGGCAGGAGCAAATATATGCCACCAATGTATGCAGAATTAGCTTTTCAGTGAACAGCAGCCAGGCACATTTTAGCTAGTTTTACTTGTAAGTGGGGTTGTAAACGCTTTTTAGGCTCAGTACTGCGCTCAAAGGATGCAGCCCTGAGGTCTCTCGTGATAGGAGGTAGTTAAGTAGAAATTCGCTGCTCAGCTGACCCGGCAGAAGCAAATGTATACAAAAAATGTACCCAGAATGAGCTTTTCAGTGAACAGCAGCCAGACACATTTTAGCTAGTTTTACTTGTAAGTGGGGTTGTAAACGCTTTTAAGGCTCAGTACTGCGCTCAAAGGATGCAGCCCTGAGGTCTCTCCCGATAGGAGGTAGTTAAGTAGAAATTCACTGCTCAGCTGACCCGGGAGAAGCAAATGTATGCCAAAAATGTACCCAGAATGAGCTTTTCAGTGAACAGCAGCCAGGCACATTTTAGCTAGTTTTACTTGTAAGTGGGGTTGGAAACGGTTTTCAGGCTCAGTACTGCGCTCAAAAGATGCAGCCATGAGGTCTCTTCTGATAGGAGGTAGTTAAGTAGAAATTCACTGCTCAGCTGACCCGGGAGTAGCAAATGTATACCAAAAATTTACCCAGAATGACCTTTTCAGTGAACAGCAGCCAGGCACATTTTAGCTAGTATTACGTGTAAGTGGGGTTGTAAACGCTTTTCAGGCTCAGTACTGCGCTCAAAGGATGCAGCCCTGAGGTCTCTCCTGAAAGGAGGTAGTTAAGTAGAAATTCGCTGCTCAGCTGACCCGGCAGAAACAAATGTATGCCAAAAATGTACCCAGAATGAGCTTTTCAGTGAACAGCAGCCAGGCACATTTTAGCTAGTTTTACTTGTAAGTGGGGTTGGAAACCGGTATCAGGCTCAGTACTGCGCTCAAAAGATGCAGCCCTGAGGTCTCTCATGATAGGAGGTAGTTAAGTAGAAATTCACTTCTCAGCAGCCCCGGCAGAAGCAAATGTATACCAAAAATGTACCCAGAATGAGCTTTTCAGTGAATAGCAGCCAGGCACATTTTAGATAGTTTTACCTGTAAGTGGGGTTGTAAACGGTTTTCAGGCTCAGTACTGCGCTCAAAAGATGCAGCCCTGAGTTCTCTCCTGATAGGAGGTAGTTAAGTAGAAATTCACTGCTCAGCTGACCCGGCAGAAGCAAATGTATACCAAAAATGTACCCAGAATGAGCTTTTCAGTGAACAGCAGCCAGGCACATTTTAGCTAGTTTTACTTGTAAGTGGGGTTGGAAACGGGTATCAGGCTCAGTACTGCGCTCAAAAGATGCAGCCCTGAGGTCTCTCCTGATAGGAGTAGTTAAGTAGAATTTCGCTGCTCAGCTGACCCGGCAGGAGCAAATATATGCCAAAAATGTATGCAGAATTAGCTTTTCAGTGAACAGCAGCCAGGCACATTTTAGCTAGTTTTACTTGTAACTGGGGTTGTAAACGCTAATTCAGGCTCAGTACTGCGCTCAAAGGATGCAGCCCTGAGGTCTCTCCTGATAGGAGGTAGTTAAGTAGAAATTCGCTGCTCAGCTGACCCGGCAGGAGCAAATATATGCCACCAATGTATGCAGAATTAGCTTTTCAGTGAACAGCAGCCAGGCACATTTTAGCTAGTTTTACTTGTAAGTGGGGTTGTAAACGCTTTTTAGGCTCAGTACTGCGCTCAAGGGATGCAGCCCTGAGGTCTCTTCTGATAGGAGGTAGTTAAGTAGAAATTCACTGCTCAGCTGACCCGGGAGTAGCAAATGTATACCAAAAATTTACCCAGAATGACCTTTTCAGTGAACAGCAGCCAGGCACATTTTAGCTAGTATTACGTGTAAGTGGGGTTGTAAACGCTTTTCAGGCTCAGTACTGCGCTCAAAGGATGCAGCCCTGAGGTCTCGCCTGATAGGAGGTGTAGTTAAGTAGAAACTCGCTGCTCAGCTGACCCGGCAGGAGCAAATATATGCCAAAAATGTATGCAGAATGAGCTTTTCAGTGAACAGCAGCCAGGCACATTTTAGCTAGTTTTACTTGTAATTGGGGGTGTAAATGGTTTTCAGGCTCAGTACTGCGCTCAAAAGATGCAGCCCTGAAGTCTCTCCTGATAGGAGGTAGTTAAGTAGAAATTCACTGCTCAGCTGACCCGGCAGAAGCAAATGTATACAAAAAAGGTACCCAGAATGAACTTTTCAGTGAACAGCAGCCAGGCACATTTTAGCTAGTTTTACGTGTAAGTGGGGTTGTAAACGCTTTTCAGGCTCAGTAATGCGCTGAAAGGATGCAGCCCTGAGGTCTCTCCTGATAGGAGGTAGTTAAGTAGAAATTTACCTCTCAGCTGACCCGGCAGAAGAAAATTTATACCAAAAATGTACCCAGAATGAGCTTTTCAGTGAACAGCAGCCAGGCACATTTTAGCTAGTTTTACTTGTAAGTGGGGTTGTAAACGGTTTTCAGGCTCAGTACTGCGCTCAAAAGATGCAGCCCTGAAGTCTCTCCTGAAAGGAGGTAGTTAAGTAGAAATTCACTGCTCAGCTGACCCGGCAGAAACAAATGTATGCCAAAAATGTATGCAGAATTAGCTTTTCAGTGAACAGCAGCCAGGCACATTTTAGCTAGTTTTACTTGTAAGTGGGGTTGTAAATGGTTTTCAGGCTCAGTACTGCGCTCAAAAGATGCAGCCCTGAGGTCTCTCCTGATAGGAGGTAGTTAAGTAGAAACTCGCTGCTCAGCTGACCCGGCAAGAGCAAATTATGCCAAAAATGTATGCAGAATGAGCTTTTCAGTGAACAGCAGCCAGGCACTTTAGCTAGTTTTACTTGTAAGTGGGGTTGTAAATGGTTTTCAGGCTCAGTACTGCGTTCAAAAGATGCAGCCCTGAGGTCTCTCCTGATAGGAGGTAGTTAAGTAGAAATTCGCTGCTCAGCTGACCCGGGAGAAGCAAATGTATGCCAAAAATGTACCCAGAATGAGCTTTTCAGTGAACAGCAGCCAGGCACATTTTAGCTAGTTTTACTTGTAAGTGGGGTTGGAAACGGGTATCAGGCTCAGTACTGCGCTCAAAGGATGCAGCCCTGAGGTCTCTCCTGATTAGGGGGTAGTTAAGTAAAAATTTGCTGCTCAGCTGACCCGGCAGGAGCAAATATATGCCAAAAATGTATGCAGAATAAGCTTTTCAGTGAACAGCAGCCAGGCACATTTTAGCTAGTTTTACTTGTAAGTGGGGTTGTAAACGGTTTTCAGGCTCAGTACTGCGCTCAAAAGATGCAGCCCTGAGGCCTCTCCTGATAGGAGGTAGTTAAGTAGAAATTCACTGCTCAGCTGACCCGGCAGAAGCAAATGTATACCAAAAATGTACCCAGAATGAGCTTTTCAGTGAACAGCAGCCAGGCACGTTTTAGCTAGTTTACTTGTAAGTGGGGTTGTAAACGCTAATTCAGGCTCAGTACTGCGCGCAAAGGATGCAGCCCTGAGGTCTCTCCTGATAGGAGGTAGTTAAGTAGAAATTCGCTGCTCAGCTGACCCGGGAGAAGCAAATGTATGCCAAAAATGTACCCAGAATGAGCTTTTCAGTGAACAGCAGCCGGGGCACATTTTAGCTAGTTTTACTTGTAAGTGGGGTTGGAAACCGGTATCAGGCTCAGTACTGCGCTCAAAAGATGCAGCCCTGAGGTCTCTCATGATAGGAGGTAGTTAAGTAGAAATTCACTTCTCAGCAGACCCGGCAGAAGCAAATGTATACCAAAAATGTACCCAGAATGAGCTTTTCAGTGAATAGCAGCCAGGCACATTTTAGCTAGTTTTACCTGTAAGTGGGGTTGTAAACGGTTTTCAGGCTCAGTACTGCGCTCAAAGGATGCAGCCCTGAGGTCTCTCCTGAGAGGAGGTAGTTAAGTAGAAATTCGCTGCTCAGCTGACCCGGCAGGAGCAAATATATGCCACCAATGTATGCAGAATTAGCTTTTCAGTGAACAGCAGCCAGGCACATTTTAGCTAGTTTTACTTGTAAGTGGGGTTGTAAACGCTTTTTAGGCTCAGTACTGCGCTCAAAGGATGCAGCCCTGAGGTCTCTCGTGATAGGAGGTAGTTAAGTAGAAATTCGCTGCTCAGCTGACCCGGCAGAAGCAAATGTATACAAAAAATGTACCCAGAATGAGCTTTTCAGTGAACAGCAGCCAGACACATTTTAGCTAGTTTTACTTGTAAGTGGGGTTGTAAACGCTTTTTAGGCTCAGTACTGCGCTCAAAGGATGCCGCCCTGAGGTCTCTCCCGATAGGAGGTAGTTAAGTAGAAATTCACTGCTCAGCTGACCCGGGAGAAGCAAATGTATGCCAAAAATGTACCCAGAATGAGCTTTTCAGTGAACAGCAGCCAGGCACATTTTAGCTAGTTTTACTTGTAAGTGGGGTTGGAAACGGTTTTTAGGCTCAGTACTGCGCTCAAAAGATGCAGCCATGAGGTCTCTTCTGATAGGAGGTAGTTAAGTAGAAATTCACTGCTCAGCTGACCCGGGAGTAGCAAATGTATACCAAAAATTTACCCAGAATGACCTTTTCAGTGAACAGCAGCCAGGCACATTTTAGCTAGTATTACGTGTAAGTGGGGTTGTAAACGCTTTTCAGGCTCAGTACTGCGCTCAAAGGATGCAGCCCTGAGGTCTCTCCTGAAAGGAGGTAGTTAAGTAGAAATTCGCTGCTCAGCTGACCCGGCAGAAACAAATGTATGCCAAAAATGTACGCAGAATTAGCTTTTCAGTGAACAGCAGCCAGGCACATTTTAGCTAGTTTTACTTGTAAGTGGGGTTGTAAATGGTTTTCAGGCTCAGTACTGCGCTCAAAAGATGCAGCCCTGAGGTCTCTCCTGATAGGAGGTAGTTAAGTAGAAATTCACTGCTCAGCTGACCCGGCAGAAGCAAATGTATACCAAAAATGTACCCAGAATGAGCATTTCAGTGAACAACAGCCAGGCACATTTTAGCTAGTTTTACTTGTAAGTGGGGTTGTAAACGGTTTTCAGGCTCAGTACTGCGCTCAAAAGATGCAGCCCTGAGGTCTCTCCTGATAGGAGGTAGTTAAGTAGAAATTTGCTGCTCAGCTGACCCGGCAGGAGCAAATATATGCCAAAAATGTAAGCAGAATGAGCTTTTCAGTGACCAGCAGCCAGGCACATTTTAGCCAGTTTTACTTGTAAGTGGGGTTGTAAACGGTTCTCAGGCTCAGTACTGCGCTCAAAAGATGCAGCCCTGAGGTCTCTCCTGATAGGAGGTAGTTAAGTAGAAATTCGCTGCTCAGCTGACCCGGGAGAAGCAAATGTATGCCAAAAATGTACCCAGAATGAGCTTTTCAGTGAACAGCAGCCGGGGCACATTTTAGCTAGTTTTACTTGTAAGTGGGGTTGGAAACCGGTATCAGGCTCAGTACTGCGCTCAAAAGATGCAGCCCTGAGGTCTCTCATGATAGGAGGTAGTTAAGTAGAAATTCACTTCTCAGCAGCCCCGGCAGAAGCAAATGTATACCAAAAATGTACCCAGAATGAGCTTTTCAGTGAATAGCAGCCAGGCACATTTTAGCTAGTTTTACCTGTAAGTGGGGTTGTAAACGGTTTTCAGGCTCAGTACTGCGCTCAAAAGATGCAGCCCTGAGTTCTCTCCTGATAGGAGGTAGTTAAGTAGAAATTCACTGCTCAGCTGACCCGGCAGAAGCAAATGTATACCAAAAATGTACCCAGAATGAGCTTTTCAGTGAACAGCAGCCAGGCACATTTTAGCTAGTTTTACTTGTAACTGGGGTTGTAAACGCTAATTCAGGCTCAGTACTGCGCTCAAAGGATGCAGCCCTGAGGTCTCTCCTGATTAGGAGGTAGTTAAGTAGAAATTCGCTGCTCAGCTGACCCGGCAGGAGCAAATATATGCCACCAATGTATGCAGAATTAGCTTTTCAGTGAACAGCAGCCAGGCACATTTTAGCTAGTTTTACTTGTAAGTGGGGTTGTAATCGCTTTTTAGGCTCAGTACTGCGCTCAAAGGATGCAGCCCTGAGGTCTCTCGTGATAGGAGGTAGTTAAGTAGAAATTCGCTGCTCAGCTGACCCGGCAGAAGCAAATGTATACAAAAAATGTACCCAGAATGAGCTTTTCAGTGAACAGCAGCCAGACACATTTTAGCTAGTTTTACTTGTAAGTGGGGTTGTAAACGCTTTTTAGGCTCAGTACTGCGCTCAAAGGATGCAGCCCTGAGGTCTCTCCCGATAGGAGGTAGTTAAGTAGAAATTCACTGCTCAGCTGACCCGGGAGAAGCAAATGTATGCCAAAAATGTACCCAGAATGAGCTTTTCAGTGAACAGCAGCCAGGCACATTTTAGCTAGTTTTACTTGTAAGTGGGGTTGGAAACGGTTTTCAGGCTCAGTACTGCGCTCAAAAGATGCAGCCATGAGGTCTCTTCTGATAGGAGGTAGTTAAGTAGAATTCACTGCTCAGCTGACCCGGGAGTAGCAAATGTATACCAAAAATTTACCCAGAATGACCTTTTCAGTGACAGCAGCCAGGCACATTTTAGCTAGTATTACGTGTAAGTGGGGTTGTAAACGCTTTTCAGGCTCAGTACTGCGCTCAAAGGATGCAGCCCTGAGGTCTCGCCTGATAGGAGGTGTAGTTAAGTAGAAACTCGCTGCTCAGCTGACCCGGCAGGAGCAAATATATGCCAAAAATGTATGCAGAATGAGCTTTTCAGTGAACAGCAGCCAGGCACATTTTAGCTAGTTTTACTTGTAATTGGGGGTGTAAATGGTTTTCAGGCTCAGTACTGCGCTCAAAAGATGCAGCCCTGAGGTCTCTCCTGATAGGAGGTAGTTAAGTAGAAATTCACTGCTCAGCTGACCCGGCAGAAGCAAATGTATACAAAAAAGGTACCCAGAATGAACTTTTCAGTGAACAGCAGCCAGGCACATTTTAGCTAGTTTTACGTGTAAGTGGGGTTGTAAACGCTTTTCAGGCTCAGTAATGCGCTGAAAGGATGCAGCCCTGAGGTCTCTCCTGATAGGAGGTAGTTAAGTAGAAATTTACCTCTCAGCTGACCCGGCAGAAGAAAATTTATACCAAAAATGTACCCAGAATGAGCTTTTCAGTGAACAGCAGCCAGGCACATTTTAGCTAGTTTTACTTGTAAGTGGGGTTGTAAACGGTTTTCAGGCTCAGTACTGCGCTCAAAAGATGCAGCCCTGAAGTCTCTCCTGAAAGGAGGTAGTTAAGTAGAAATTCACTGCTCAGCTGACCCGGCAGAAACAAATGTATGCCAAAAATGTATGCAGAATTAGCTTTTCAGTGAACAGCAGCCAGGCACATTTTAGCTAGTTTTACTTGTAAGTGGGGTTGTAAATGGTTTTCAGGCTCAGTACTGCGCTCAAAAGATGCAGCCCTGAGGTCTCTCCTGATAGGAGGTAGTTAAGTAGAAACTCGCTGCTCAGCTGACCCGGCAAGAGCAAATTATGCCAAAAATGTATGCAGAATGAGCTTTTCAGTGAACAGCAGCCAGGCACATTTTAGCTAGTTTTACTTGTAAGTGGGGTTGTAAATGGTTTTCAGGCTCAGTACTGCGTTCAAAAGATGCAGCCCTGAGGTCTCTCCTGATAGGAGGTAGTTAAGTAGAAATTCGCTGCTCAGCTGACCCGGGAGAAGCAAATGTATGCCAAAAATGTACCCAGAATGAGCTTTTCAGTGAACAGCAGCCAGGCACATTTTAGCTAGTTTTACTTGTAAGTGGGGTTGGAAACGGGTATCAGGCTCAGTACTGCGCTCAAAGGATGCAGCCCTGAGGTCTCTCCTGATTAGGGGGTAGTTAAGTAAAAATTTGCTGCTCAGCTGACCCGGCAGGAGCAAATATATGCCAAAAATGTATGCAGAATAAGCTTTTCAGTGAACAGCAGCCAGGCACATTTTAGCTAGTTTTACTTGTAAGTGGGGTTGTAAACGGTTTTCAGGCTCAGTACTGCGCTCAAAAGATGCAGCCCTGAGGTCTCTCCTGATAGGAGGTAGTTAAGTAGAAATTCACTGCTCAGCTGACCCGGCAGAAGCAAATGTATACCAAAAATGTACCCAGAATGAGCTTTTCAGTGAACAGCAGCCAGGCACGTTTTAGCTAGTTTACTTGTAAGTGGGGTTGTAAACACTAATTCAGGCTCAGTACTGCGCGCAAAGGATGCAGCCCTGAGGTCTCTCCTGATAGGAGGTAGTTAAGTAGAAATTCACTGCTCAGCTGACCCGGAATAAGCAAATGTATGCCAAAAATGTACCCAGAATGAGCTCAGTGAACAGCAGCCAGGCACATTTTAGCTAGTTTTACTTGTAAGAGGGGTTGGGAACGGGTATCAGGCTCAGTACTGCGCTCAAAAGATGCAGCCCTGAGGTCTCTCCTGATAGGAGGTAGTTAAGTGGAAATTCGCTGCTCAGCTGACCCGGCAGGAGCAAATGTCTGCCAAAAATGTATGCAGAATGAGCTTTTCAGTGAACAGCAGCCAGGCACATTTTAGCCAGTTTTACTTGTAAGTGGGGTTGTAAATGGTTTTCAGGCTCGGTACTGCGCTCAAAAGATGCAGCCCTGAGGTCTCTCCTGAAAGGAGGTAGTTAAGTAGAAATTCACTGCTCAGCTGACCCGGGAGAAGCAAATGTATGCCAAAAATGTACCCAGAATGAGCTTTTCAGTGAACAGCAGCCAGGCACATTTTAGCTAGTTTTACTTGTAAGTGGGGTTGGAAACGGTTTTCAGGCTCAGTACTGCGCTCAAAAGATGCAGCCATGAGGTCTCTCCTGATAGGAGGTAGTTAAGTAAAAATTCGCTGCTCAGCTGACCCGGGAGAAGCAAATGTATGCCAAAAATGTACCCAGAATGAACTTTTCAGTGAACAGCAGCCAGGCACATTTTAGCTAGTTTTACTTGTAAGTGGGGTTGGAAACGGTTTTCAGGCTCAGTACTGCGCTCAAAAGATGCAGCCCTGAGGTCTCTCCTGATAGGAGGTAGTTAAGTAGAAACTCGCTGCTCAGCTGACCCGGCAAGAGCAAATTATGCCAAAAATGTATGCAGAATGAGCTTTTCAGTGAACAGCAGCCAGGCACATTTTAGCTAGTTTTACTTGTAAGTGGGGTTGTAAATGGTTTTCAGGCTCAGTACTGCGTTCAAAAGATGCAGCCCTGAGGTCTCTCCTGATAGGAGGTAGTTAAGTAGAAATTCGCTGCTCAGCTGACCCGGGAGAAGCAAATGTATGCCAAAAATGTACCCAGAATGAGCTTTTCAGTGAACAGCAGCCAGGCACATTTTAGCTAGTTTTACTTGTAAGTGGGGTTGGAAACGGGTATCAGGCTCAGTACTGCGCTCAAAGGATGCAGCCCTGAGGTCTCTCCTGATTAGGGGGTAGTTAAGTAAAAATTTGCTGCTCAGCTGACCCGGCAGGAGCAAATATATGCCAAAAATGTATGCAGAATAAGCTTTTCAGTGAACAGCAGCCAGGCACATTAGCTAGTTTTACTTGTAAGTGGGGTTGTAAACGGTTTTCAGGCTCAGTACTGCGCTCAAAAGATGCAGCCCTGAGGTCTCTCCTGATAGGAGGTAGTTAAGTAGAAATTCACTGCTCAGCTGACCCGGCAGAAGCAAATGTATACCAAAAATGTACCCAGAATGAGCTTTTCAGTGAACAGCAGCCAGGCACGTTTTAGCTAGTTTACTTGTAAGTGGGGTTGTAAACACTAATTCAGGCTCAGTACTGCGCGCAAAGGATGCAGCCCTGAGGTCTCTCCTGATAGGAGGTAGTTAAGTAGAAATTCACTGCTCAGCTGACCCGGAAGAAGCAAATGTATGCCAAAAATGTACCCAGAATGAGCTCAGTGAACAGCAGCCAGGCACATTTTAGCTAGTTTTACTTGTAAGAGGGGTTGGGAACGGGTATCAGGCTCAGTACTGCGCTCAAAAGATGCAGCCCTGAGGTCTCTCCCGATAGGAGGTAGTTAAGTGGAAATTCGCTGCTCAGCTGACCCGGAAATGTCTGCCAAAAATGTATGCAGAATGAGCTTTTCAGTGAACAGCAGCCAGGCACATTTTAGCCAGTTTTACTTGTAAGTGGGGTTGTAAATGGTTTTCAGGCTCGGTACTGCGCTCAAAAGATGCAGCCCTGAGGTCTCTCCTGAAAGGAGGTAGTTAAGTAGAAATTCACTGCTCAGCTGACCCGGGAGAAGCAAATGTATGCCAAAAATGTACCCAGAATGAGCTTTTCAGTGAACAGCAGCCAGGCACATTTTACCTAGTTTTACTTGTAAGTGGGGTTGGAAACGGTTTTCAGGCTCAGTACTGCGCTCAAAAGATGCAGCCATGAGGTCTCTCCTGATAGGAGGTAGTTAAGTAAAAATTCGCTGCTCAGCTGACCCGGGAGAAGCAAATGTATGCCAAAAATGTACCCAGAATGAACTTTTCAGTGAACAGCAGCCAGGCACATTTTAGCTAGTTTTACTTGTAAGTGGGGTTGGAAACGGGTATCAGGCTCAGTACTGCGCTCAAAAGTTGCAGCCCTGAGGTCTCTCCTGATAGGAGGTAGTTAAGTAGAAATTCACTGCTCAGCTGACCCGGGAGAAGCAAATGTATGCCAAAAATGTACCCAGAATGAGCTTTTCAGTGAACAGCAGCCAGGCACATTTTAGCTAGTTTTACTTGTAAGTGGGGTTGGAAACGTTTTCAGGCTCAGTACTGCGCTCAAAAGATGCAGCCATGAGGTCTCTTCTGATAGGAGGTAGTTAAGTAGAAATTCACTGCTCAGCTGACCCGGGAGTAGCAAATGTATACCAAAAATGTACCCAGAATGACCTTTTCAGTGAACAGCAGCCAGGCACATTTTAGCTAGTATTACGTGTAAGTGGGGTTGTAAACGCTTTTCAGGCTCAGTACTGCGCTCAAAGGATGCAGCCCTGAGGTCTCTCCTGATAGGAGGTAGTTAAGTAGAAATTCACTACTCAGCTGACCCGGCAGAAGCAAATGTATACCAAAAATGTACCCAGAATGAGCATTTCAGTGAACAACAGCCAGGCACATTTTAGCTAGTTTTACTTGTAAGTGGGGTTGTAAACGGTTTTCAGGCTCTGTACTGCGCTCAAAAGATGCAGCCCTGAGGTCTCTCCTGATAGGAGGTAGTTAAGTAGAAATTTGCTGCTCAGCTGACCCGGCAGGAGCAAATATATGCCAAAAATGTAAGCAGAATGAGCTTTTCAGTGACCAGCAGCCAGGCACATTTTAGCCAGTTTTACTTGTAAGTGGGGTTTTAAACGGTTTTCAGGCTCAGTACTGCGCTCAAAAGATGCAGCCCTGAGGTCTCTCCTGATAGGAGGTAGTTAAGTAGAAACTCGCTGCTCAGCTGACCCGGCAAGAGCAAATTATGCCAAAAATGTATGCAGAATGAGCTTTTCAGTGAACAGCAGCCAGGCACATTTTAGCTAGTTTTACTTGTAAGTGGGGTTGTAAATGGTTTTCAGGCTCAGTACTGCGTTCAAAAGATGCAGCCCTGAGGTCTCTCCTGATAGGAGGTAGTTAAGTAGAAATTCGCTGCTCAGCTGACCCGGGAGAAGCAAATGTATGCCAAAAATGTACCCAGAATGAGCTTTTCAGTGAACAGCAGCCAGGCACATTTTAGCTAGTTTTACTTGTAAGTGGGGTTGGAAACGGTTTTCAGGCTCAGTACTGCGCTCAAAAGATGCAGCCATGAGGTCTCTTCTGATAGGAGGTAGTTAAGTAGAAATTCACTGCTCAGCTGACCCGGCAGAAGCAAATGTATACCAAAAATGTACCCAGAATGACCTTTTCAGTGAACAGCAGCCAGGCACATTTTAGCTAGTTTTACGTGTAAGTGGGGTTGTAAACGCTTTTCAGGCTCAGTACTGCGCTCAAAAGATGCAGCCCTGAGGTCTCTCCTGATAGGAGGTAGTTAAGTAGAAATTCGCTGCTCAGCTGACCCGGGAGAAGCAAATGTATGCCAAAAATGTACCCAGAATGAGCTTTTCAGTGAACAGCAGCCAGGCACATTTTAGCTAGTTTTACTTGTAAGTGGGGTTGGAAACGGGTATCAGGCTCAGTACTGCGCTCAAAAGATGCAGCCCTGAGGTCTCTCATGATAGGAGGTAGTTAAGTAGAAATTCACTTCTCAGCAGACCCGGCAGAAGCAAATGTATACCAAAAATGTACCCAGAATGAGCTTTTCAGTGAATAGCAGCCAGGCACATTTTAGCTAGTTTTACCTGTAAGTGGGGTTGTAAACGGTTTTCAGGCTCAGTACTGCGCTCAAAAGATGCAGCCCTGAGTTCTCTCCTGATAGGAGGTAGTTAAGTAGAAATTCACTGCTCAGCTGACCCGGCAGAAGCAAATGTATACCAAAAATGTACCCAGAATGAGCTTTTCAGTGAACAGCAGCCAGGCACATTTTAGCTAGTTTTACTTGTAAGTGGGGTTGTAAACGCTTTTTAGGCTCAGTACTGCGCTCAAAGGATGCAGCCCTGAGGTCTCTCCCGATAGGAGGTAGTTAAGTAGAAATTCACTGCTCAGCTGACCCGGGAGAAGCAAATGTATGCCAAAAATGTACCCAGAATGAGCTTTTCAGTGAACAGCAGCCAGGAACATTTTAGCTAGTTTTACTTGTAAGTGGGGTTGGAAACGGTTTTCAGGCTCAGTACTGCGCTCAAAAGATGCAGCCATGAGGTCTCTTCTGATAGGAGGTAGTTAAGTAGAAATTCACTGCTCAGCTGACCCGGGAGTAGCAAATGTATACCAAAAATGTACCCAGAATGACCTTTTCAGTGAACAGCAGCCAGGCACATTTTAGCTAGTATTACGTGTAAGTGGGGTTGTAAACGCTTTTCAGGCTCAGTACTGCGCTCAAAGGATGCAGCCCTGAGGTCTCTCCTGAAAGGAGGTAGTTAAGTAGAAATTCGCTGCTCAGCTGACCCGGCAGAAACAAATGTATGCCAAAAATGTACGCAGAATTAGCTTTTCAGTGAACAGCAGCCAGGCACATTTTAGCTAGTTTTACTTGTAAGTGGGGTTGTAAATGGTTTTCAGGCTCAGTACTGCGCTCAAAAGATGCAGCCCTGAGGTCTCTCCTGATAGGAGGTAGTTAAGTAGAAATTCACTGCTCAGCTGACCCGGCAGAAGCAAATGTATACCAAAAATGTACCCAGAATGAGCATTTCAGTGAACAACAGCCAGGCACATTTTAGCTAGTTTTACTTGTAAGTGGGGTTGTAAACGGTTTTCAGGCTCAGTACTGCGCTCAAAAGATGCAGCCCTGAGGTCTCTCCTGATAGGAGGTAGGTAGAAATTCACTGCTCAGCTGACCCGGCAGAAGCAAATGTATACAAAAAAGGTACCCAGAATGAACTTTTCAGTGAACAGCAGCCAGGCACATTTTAGCTAGTTTTACGTGTAAGTGGGGTTGTAAACGCTTTTCAGGCTCAGTACTGCGCTGAAAGGATGCAGCCCTGAGGTCTCTCCTGATAGGAGGTAGTTAAGTAGAAATTTACCTCTCAGCTGACCCGGCAGAAGAAAATGTATACCAAAAATGTACCCAGAATGAGCTTTTCAGTGAACAGCAGCCAGGCACATTTTAGCTAGTTTTACTTGTAAGTGGGGTTGTAAACGGTTTTCAGGCTCAGTACTGCGCTCAAAAGATGCAGCCCTGAAGTCTCTCCTGAAAGGAGGTAGTTAAGTAGAAATTCACTGCTCAGCTGACCCGGCAGAAACAAATGTATGCCAAAAATGTATGCAGAATTAGCTTTTCAGTGAACAGCAGCCAGGCACATTTTAGCTAGTTTTACTTGTAAGTGGGGTTGTAAATGGTTTTCAGGCTCAGTACTGCGCTCAAAAGATGCAGCCCTGAGGTCTCTCCTGATAGGAGGTAGTTAAGTAGAAACTCGCTGCTCAGCTGACCCGGCAAGAGCAAATTATGCCAAAAATGTATGCAGAATGAGCTTTTCAGTGAACAGCAGCCAGGCATATTTTAGCTAGTTTTACTTGTAAGTGGGGTTTTAAATGGTTTTCAGGCTCAGTACTGCGTTCAAAAGATGCAGCCCTGAGGTCTCTCCTGATAGGAGGTAGTTAAGTAGAAATTCGCTGCTCAGCTGACCCGGGAGAAGCAAAATGTATGCCAAAAATGTACCCAGAATGAGCTTTTCAGTGAACAGCAGCCAGGCACATTTTAGCTAGTTTTACTTGTAAATGGGGTTGGAAACGGTTTTCAGGCTCAGTACTGCGCTCAAAAGATGCAGCCATGAGGTCTCTTCTGATAGGAGGTAGTTAAGTAGAAATTCACTGCTCAGCTGACCCGGCAGAAGCAAATGTATACCAAAAATGTACCCAGAATGACCTTTTCAGTGAACAGCAGCCAGGCACATTTTAGCTAATTTTACGTGTAAGTGGGGTTGTAAACGCTTTTCAGGCTCAGTACTGCGCTCAAAAGATGCAGCCCTGAGGTCTCTCCTGATAGGAGGTAGTTAAGTAGAAATTCACTGCTCAGCTGACCCGGCAGAAGCAAATGTATACCAAAAATGTACCCAGAATGAGCTTTTCAGTGAACAGCAGCCAGGCACGTTTTAGCTAGTTTACTTGTAAGTGGGGTTGTAAACACTAATTCAGGCTCAGTACTGCGCGCAAAGGATGCAGCCCTGAGGTCTCTCCTGATAGGAGGTAGTTAAGTAGAAACTCGCTGCTCAGCTGACCCGGGAGAAGCAAATGTATGCCAAAAATGTACCCAGAATGAGCTTTTCAGTGAACAGCAGCCAGGCACATTTTAGCTAGTTTTACTTGTAAGTGGGGTTGGAAACGGGTATCAGGCTCAGTACTGCGCTCAAAGGATGCAGCCCTGAGATCTCTCCTGATTAGGGGGTAGTTAAGTAAAAATTTGCTGCTCAGCTGACCCGGCAGGAGCAAATATATGCCAAAAATGTATGCAGAATAAGCTTTTCAGTGAACAGCAGCCAGGCACATTTAGCTAGTTTTACTTGTGTAAGTGGGTTTGTAAATGGTTTTCAGGCTCAGTACTGCGCTCAAAAGATGCAGAGGTCTCTCCTGATAGGAGGTAGTTAAGTAGAAATTCACTGCTCAGCTGACCCGGGAGAAGCAAATGTATGCCAAAAATGTACCCAGAATGAGCTTTTCAGTGAACAGCAGCCAGGCACATTTTAGCTAGTTTTACTTGTGTAAGTGGGTTTGTAAATGGTTTTCAGGCTCAGTACTGCGCTCAAAAGATGCAGAGGTCTCTCCTGATAGGAGGTAGTTAAGTAGAAATTCACTGCTCAGCTGACCCGGGAGAAGCAAATGTATGCCAAAAATGTACCCAGAATGAGCTTTTCAGTGAACAGCAGCCAGGCACATTTTAGCTAGTTTTACTTGTAAGAGGGGTTGGGAACGGGTATCAGGCTCAGTACTGCGCTCAAAAGATGCAGCCCTGAGGTCTCTCCTGATAGGAGGTAGTTAAGTGGAAATTCGCTGCTCAGCTGACCCGGCAGGAGCAAATGTATGCCAAAAATGTACCCAGAATGAACTTTTCAGTGAACAGCAGCCAGGCACATTTTAGCTAGTTTTACTTGTAAGTGGGGTTGGAAACGGTTTTCAGGCTCAGTACTGCGCTCAAAAGATGCAGCCATGAGGTCTCTTCTGATAGGAGGTAGTTAAGTAGAAATTCACTGCTCAGCTGACCCGGGAGTAGCAAATGTATACCAAAAATTTACCCAGAATGACCTTTTCAGTGAACAGCAGCCAGGCACATTTTAGCTAGTATTACGTGTAAGTGGGGTTGTAAACGCTTTTCAGGCTCAGTACTGCGCTCAAAGGATGCAGCCCTGAGGTCTCGCCTGATAGGAGGTGTAGTTAAGTAGAAACTCGCTGCTCAGCTGACCCGGCAGGAGCAAATATATGCCAAAAATGTATGCAGAATGAGCTTTTCAGTGAACAGCAGCCAGGCACATTTTAGCTAGTTTTACTTGTAATTGGGGGTGTAAATGGTTTTCAGGCTCAGTACTGCGCTCAAAAGATGCAGCCCTGAGGTCTCTCCTGATAGGAGGTAGTTAAGTAGAAATTCACTGCTCAGCTGACCCGGCAGAAGCAAATGATGTATACAAAAAAGGTACCCAGAATGAACTTTTCAGTGAACAGCAGCCAGGCACATTTTAGCTAGTTTTACGTGTAAGTGGGGTTGTAAACGCTTTTCAGGCTCAGTACTGCGCTGAAAGGATGCAGCCCTGAGGTCTCTCCTGATAGGAGGTAGTTAAGTAGAAATTTACCTCTCAGCTGACCCGGCAGAAGAAAATGTATACCAAAAATGTACCCAGAATGAGCCTTTCAGTGAACAGCAGCCAGGCACATTTTAGCTAGTTTTACTTGTAAGTGGGGTTGTAAACGGTTTTCAGGCTCAGTACTGCGCTCAAAAGATGCAGCCCTGAAGTCTCTCCTGAAAGGAGGTAGTTAAGTAGAAATTCACTGCTCAGCTGACCCGGCAGAAACAAATGTATGCCAAAAATGTATGCAGAATTAGCTTTTCAGTGAACAGCAGCCAGGCACATTTTAGCTAGTTTTACTTGTAAGTGGGGTTGTAAATGGTTTTCAGGCTCAGTACTGCGCTCAAAAGATGCAGCCCTGAGGTCTCTCCTGATAGGAGGTAGTTAAGTAGAAACTCGCTGCTCAGCTGACCCGGCAAGAGCAAATTATGCCAAAAATGTATGCAGAATGAGCTTTTCAGTGAACAGCAGCCAGGCACATTTTAGCTAATTTTACGTGTAAGTGGGGTTGTAAACGCTTTTCAGGCTCAGTACTGCGCTCAAAAGATGCAGCCCTGAGGTCTCTCCTGATAGGAGGTAGTTAAGTAGAAATTCGCTGCTCAGCTGACCCGGGAGAAGCAAATGTATGCCAAAAATGTACCCAGAATGAGCTTTTCAGTGAACAGCAGCCAGGCACATTTTAGCTAGTTTTACTTGTAAGTGGGGTTGGAAACGGGTATCAGGCTCAGTACTGCGCTCAAAGGATGCAGCCCTGAGGTCTCTCCTGATTAGGGGGTAGTTAAGTAAAAATTTGCTGCTCAGCTGACCCGGCAGGAGCAAATATATGCCAAAAATGTATGCAGAATAAGCTTTTCAGTGAACAGCAGCCAGGCACATTTTAGCTAGTTTTACTTGTAAGTGGGGTTGTAAACGGTTTTCAGGCTCAGTACTGCGCTCAAAAGATGCAGCCCTGAGGTCTCTCCTGATAGGAGGTAGTTAAAATTCACTGCTCAGCTGACCCGGCAGAAGCAAATGTATACCAAAAATGTACCCAGAATGAGCTTTTCAGTGAACAGCAGCCAGGCACGTTTTAGCTAGTTTACTTGTAAGTGGGGTTGTAAACACTAATTCAGGCTCAGTACTGCGCGCAAAGGATGCAGCCCTGAGGTCTCTCCTGATAGGAGGTAGTTAAGTAGAAATTCACTGCTCAGCTGACCCGGAAGAAGCAAATGTATGCCAAAAATGTACCCAGAATGAGCTCAGTGAACAGCAGCCAGGCACATTTTAGCTAGTTTTACTTGTAAGAGGGGTTGGGAACGGGTATCAGGCTCAGTACTGCGCTCAAAAGATGCAGCCCTGAGGTCTCTCCTGATAGGAGGTAGTTAAGTGGAAATTCGCTGCTCAGCTGACCCGGCAGGAGCAAATGTCTGCCAAAAATGTATGCAGAATGAGCTTTTCAGTGAACAGCAGCCAGGCACATTTTAGCCAGTTTTACTTGTAAGTGGGGTTGTAAATGGTTTTCAGGCTCGGTACTGCGCTCAAAAGATGCAGCCCTGAGGTCTCTCCTGAAAGGAGGTAGTTAAGTAAAAATTCGCTGCTCAGCTGACCCGGGAGAAGCAAATGTATGCCAAAAATGTACCCAGAATGAGCTTTTCAGTGAACAGCAGCCAGGCACATTTTAGCTAGTTTTACTTGTAAGTGGGGTTGGAAACGGGTATCAGGCTCAGTACTGCGCTCAAAAGTTGCAGCCCTGAGGTCTCTCCTGATAGGAGGTAGTTAAGTAGAAATTCACTGCTCAGCTGACCCGGGAGAAGCAAATGTATGCCAAAAATGTACCCAGAATGAGCTTTTCAGTGAACAGCAGCCAGGCACATTTTAGCTAGTTTTACTTGTAAGTGGGGTTGGAAACGGTTTTCAGGCTCAGTACTGCGCTCAAAAGATGCAGCCATGAGGTCTCTTCTGATAGGAGGTAGTTAAGTAGAAATTCACTGCTCAGCTGACCCGGGAGTAGCAAATGTATACCAAAAATGTACCCAGAATGACCTTTTCAGTGAACAGCAGCCAGGCACATTTTAGCTAGTATTACGTGTAAGTGGGGTTGTAAACGCTTTTCAGGCTCAGTACTGCGCTCGAAGGATGCAGCCATGAGGTCTCTCCTGATAGGAGGTAGTTAAGTAGAAATTCACTACTCAGCTGACCCGGCAGAAGCAAATGTATACCAAAAATGTACCCAGAATGAGCATTTCAGTGAACAACAGCCAGGCACATTTTAGCTAGTTTTACTTGTAAGTGGGGTTGTAAACGGTTTTCAGGCTCTGTACTGCGCTCAAAAGATGCAGCCCTGAGGTCTCTCCTGATAGGAGGTAGTTAAGTAGAAATTTGCTGCTCAGCTGACCCGGCAGGAGCAAATATATGCCAAAAATGTAAGCAGAATGAGCTTTTCAGTGAACAGCAGCCAGGCACATTTTAGCCAGTTTTACTTGTAAGTGGGGTTGTAAACGGTTTTCAGGCTCAGTACTGCGCTCAAAAGATGCAGCCCTGAGGTCTCTCCTGATAGGAGGTAGTTAAGTAGAAATTCGCTGCTCAGCTGACCCGGGAGAAGCAAATGTATGCCAAAAATGTACCCAGAATGAGCCTTTCAGTGAACAGCAGCCAGGCACATTTTAGCTAGTTTTACTTGTAAGTGGGGTTGGAAACGGGTATCAGGCTCAGTACTGCGCTCAAAAGATGCAGCCCTGAGGTCTCTCATGATAGGAGGTAGTTAAGTAGAAATTCACTTCTCAGCAGACCCGGCAGAAGCAAATGTATACCAAAAATGTACCCAGAATGAGCTTTTCAGTGAATAGCAGCCAGGCACATTTTAGCTAGTTTTACCTGTAAGTGGGGTTGGAAACGGTTTTCAGGCTCAGTACTGCGCTCAAAAGATGCAGCCCTGAGTTCTCTCCTGATAGGAGGTAGTTAAGTAGAAATTCACTGCTCAGCTGACCCGGCAGAAGCAAATGTATACCAAAAATGTACCCAGAATGAGCTTTTCAGTGAACAGCAGCCAGGCACATTTTAGCTAGTTTTACTTGTAAGTGGGGTTGGAAACGGGCATCAGGCTCAGTACTGCGCTCAAAAGATGCAGCCCTGAGGTCTCTCCTGATAGGAGGAGTTAAGTAGAATTTCGCTGCTCAGCTGACCCGGCAGGAGCAAATATATGCCAAAAATGTATGCAGAATTAGCTTTTCAGTGAACAGCAGCCAGGCACATTTTAGCTAGTTTTACTTGTAACTGGGGTTGTAAACGCTAATTCAGGCTCAGTACTGCGCTCAAAGGATGCAGCCCTGAGGTCTCTCCTGATAGGAGGTAGTTAAGTAGAAATTCGCTGCTCAGCTGACCCGGCAGGAGCAAATATATGCCACCAATGTATGCAGAATTAGCTTTTCAGTGAACAGCAGCCAGGCACATTTTAGCTAGTTTTACTTGTAAGTGGGGTTGTAAACGCTTTTTAGGCTCAGTACTGCGCTCAAAGGATGCAGCCCTGAGGTCTCTCCTGATAGGAGGTAGTTAAGTAGAAATTCGCTGCTCAGCTGACCCGGCAGAAGCAAATGTATACAAAAAATGTACCCAGAATGAGCTTTTCAGTGAACAGCAGCCAGACACATTTTAGGTAGTTTTACTTGTAAGTGGGGTTGTAAACGCTTTTTAGGCTCAGTACTGCGCTCAAAGGATGCAGCCCTGAGGTCTCTCCTGATAGGAGGTAGTTAAGTAGAAATTCACTGCTCAGCTGACCCGGGAGAAGCAAATGTATGCCAAAAATGTACCCAGAATGAGCTTTTCAGTGACCAGCAGCCAGGCACATTTTAGCCAGTTTTACTTGTAAGTGGGGTTGTAAACGGTTTTCAGGCTCAGTACTGCGCTCAAAAGATGCAGCCCTGAGGTCTCTCCTGATAGGAGGTAGTTAAGTAGAAATTTCCTGCTCAGCTGACCCGGGAGAAGCAAATGTATGCCAAAAATGTACCCAGAATGAGCTTTTCAGTGAACAGCAGCCAGGCACATTTTAGCTAGTTTTACTTGTAAGTGGGGTTGGAAACGGGTATCAGGCTCAGTACTGCGCTCAAAAGATGCAGCCCTGAGGTCTCTCATGATAGGAGGTAGTTAAGTAGAAATTCACTTCTCAGCAGACCCGGCAGAAGCAAATGTATACCAAAAATGTACCCAGAATGAGCTTTTCAGTGAATAGCAGCCAGGCACATTTTAGCTAGTTTTACCTGTAAGTGGGGTTGGAAACGGTTTTCAGGCTCAGTACTGCGCTCAAAAGATGCAGCCCTGAGGTCTCTCCTGATAGGAGGTAGTTAAGTAGAAATTCACTGCTCAGCTGACCCGGCAGAAGCAAATGTATACTAAAAAATGTACCCAGAATGAGCTTTTTAGTGAACAGCAGCCAGGCACGTTTTAGCTAGTTTACTTGTAAGTGGGGTTGTAAACACTAATTCAGGCTCAGTACTGCGCGCAAAGGATGCAGCCCTGAGGTCTCTCCTGATAGGAGGTAGTTAAGTAGAAACTCGCTGCTCAGCTGACCCGGGAGAAGCAAATGTATGCCAAAAATGTACCCAGAATGAGCTTTTCAGTGAACAGCAGCCAGGCACATTTTAGCTAGTTTTACTTGTAAGTGGGGTTGGAAACGGGTATCAGGCTCAGTACTGCGCTCAAAGGATGCAGCCCTGAGATCTCTCCTGATTAGGGGGTAGTTAAGTGAAAATTTGCTGCTCAGCTGACCCGGCAGGAGCAAATATATGCCAAAAATGTATGCAGAATAAGCTTTTCAGTGAACAGCAGCCAGGCACATTTAGCTAGTTTTACTTGTGTAAGTGGGTTTGTAAATGGTTTTCAGGCTCAGTACTGCGCTCAAAAGATGCAGAGGTCTCTCCTGATAGGAGGTAGTTAAGTAGAAATTCACTGCTCAGCTGACCCGGGAGAAGCAAATGTATGCCAAAAATGTACCCAGAATGAGCTTTTCAGTGAACAGCAGCCAGGCACATTTTAGCTAGTTTTACTTGTAAGAGGGGTTGGGAACGGGTATCAGGCTCAGTACTGCGCTCAAAATATGCAGCCCTGAGGTCTCTCCTGATAGGAGGTAGTTAAGTGGAAATTCGCTGCTCAGCTGACCCGGCAGGAGCAAATGTCTGCCAAAAATGTATGCAGAATGAGCTTTTCAGTGAACAGCAGCCAGGCACATTTTAGCCAGTTTTACTTGTAAGTGGGGTTGTAAATGGTTTTCAGGCTCAGTACTGCGCTCAAAAGATGCAGCCCTGAGGTCTCTCCTGAAAGGAGGTAGTTAAGTAGAAATTCACTGCTCAGCTGACCCGGGAAAAGCAAATGTATGCCAAAAATGTACCCAGAATGAGCTTTTCAGTGAACAGCAGCCAGGCACATTTTAGCTAGTTTTACCTGTAAGTGGGGTTGGAAACGGTTTTCAGGCTCAGTACTGCGCTCAAAAGATGCAGCCCTGAGGTCTCTCCTGATAGGAGGTAGTTAAGTAGAAATTCACTGCTCAGCTGACCCGGCAGAAGCAAATGTATACTAAAAAATGTACCCAGAATGAGCTTTTCAGTGAACAGCAGCCAGGCACGTTTTAGCTAGTTTACTTGTAAGTGGGGTTGTAAACACTAATTCAGGCTCAGTACTGCGCGCAAAGGATGCAGCCCTGAGGTCTCTCCTGATAGGAGGTAGTTAAGTAGAAACTCGCTGCTCAGCTGACCCGGGAGAAGCAAATGTATGCCAAAAATGTACCCAGAATGAGCTTTTCAGTGAACAGCAGCCAGGCACATTTTAGCTAGTTTTACTTGTAAGTGGGGTTGGAAACGGGTATCAGGCTCAGTACTGCGCTCAAAGGATGCAGCCCTGAGATCTCTCCTGATTAGGGGGTAGTTCAGTAAAAATTTGCTGCTCAGCTGACCCGGCAGGAGCAAATATATGCCAAAAATGTATGCAGAATAAGCTTTTCAGTGAACAGCAGCCAGGCACATTTAGCTAGTTTTACTTGTGTAAGTGGGTTTGTAAATGGTTTTCAGGCTCAGTACTGCGCTCAAAAGATGCAGAGGTCTCTCCTGATAGGAGGTAGTTAAGTAGAAATTCACTGCTCAGCTGACCCGGGAGAAGCAAATGTATGCCAAAAATGTACCCAGAATGAGCTTTTCAGTGAACAGCAGCCAGGCACATTTTAGCTAGTTTTACTTGTAAGAGGGGTTGGGAACGGGTATCAGGCTCAGTACTGCGCTCAAAAGATGCAGCCCTGAGGTCTCTCCTGATAGGAGGTAGTTAAGTGGAAATTCGCTGCTCAGCTGACCCGGCAGGAGCAAATGTCTGCCAAAAATGTATGCAGAATGAGCTTTTCAGTGAATAGCAGCCAGGCACATTTTAGCCAGTTTTACTTGTAAGTGGGGTTGTAAATGGTTTTCAGGCTCAGTACTGCGCTCAAAAGATGCAGCCCTGAGGTCTCTCCTGAAAGGAGGTAGTTAAGTAGAAATTCACTGCTCAGCTGACCCGGGAGAAGCAAATGTATGCCAAAAATGTACCCAGAATGAGCTTTTCAGTGAACAGCAGCCAGGCACATTTTAGCTAGTTTTACTTGTAAGTGGGGTTGGAAACGGTTTTCAGGCTCAGTACTGCGCTCAAAAGATGCAGCCATGAGGTCTCTCCTGATAGGAGGTAGTTAACTAAAAATTCGCTGCTCAGCTGACCCGGGAGAAGCAAATGCATGCCAAAAATGTACCCAGAATGAACTTTTCAGTGAACAGCAGCCAGGCACATTTTAGCTAGTTTTACTTGTAAGTGGGGTTGGAAACGGGTATCAGGCTCAGTACTGCGCTCAAAAGTTGCAGCCCTGAGGTCTCTCCTGATAGGAGGTAGTTAAGTAGAAATTCACTGCTCAGCTGACCCGGGAGAAGCAAATGTATGCCAAAAATGTACCCAGAATGAGCTTTTCAGTGAACAGCAGCCAGGCACATTTTAGCTAGTTTTACTTGTAAGTGGGGTTGGAAACGGTTTTCAGGCTCAGTACTGCGCTCAAAAGATGCAGCCATGAGGTCTCTTCTGATAGGAGGTAGTTAAGTAGAAATTCACTGCTCAGCTGACCCGGGAGTAGCAAATGTATACCAAAAATGTACCCAGAATGACCTTTTCAGTGAACAGCAGCCAGGCACATTTTAGCTAGTATTACGTGTAAGTGGGGTTGTAAACGCTTTTCAGGCTCAGTACTGCGCTCAAAGGATGCAGCCCTGAGGTCTCTCCTGAAAGGAGGTAGTTAAGTAGAAATTCACTGCTCAGCTGACCTGGCAGAAGCAAATGTATACCAAAAATGTACCCAGAATGAGCATTTCAGTGAACAACAGCCAGGCACATTTTAGCTAGTTTTACTTGTAAGTGGGGTTGTAAACGGTTTTCAGGCTCAGTACTGCGCTCAAAAGATGCAGCCCTGAGGTCTCTCCTGATAGGAGGTAGTTAAGTAGAAATTTGCTGCTCAGCTGACCCGGCAGGAGCAAATATATGCCAAAAATGTAAGCAGAATGAGCTTTTCAGTGACCAGCAGCCAGGCACATTTTAGCCAGTTTTACTTGTAAGTGGGGTTGTAAACGGTTTTCAGGCTCAGTACTGCGCTCAAAAGATGCAGCCCTGAGGTCTCTCCTGATAGGAGGTAGTTAAGTAGAAATTCGCTGCTCAGCTGACCCGGGAGAAGCAAATGTATGCCAAAAATGTACCCAGAATGAGCTTTTCAGTGAACAGCAGCCAGGCACATTTTAGCTAGTTTTACTTGTAAGTGGGGTTGGAAACGGGTATCAGGCTCAGTACTGCGCTCAAAAGATGCAGCCCTGAGGTCTCTCATGATAGGAGGTAGTTAAGTAGAAATTCACTTCTCAGCAGACCCGGCAGAAGCAAATGTATACCAAAAATGTACCCAGAATGAGCTTTTCAGTGAATAGCAGCCAGGCACATTTTAGCTAGTTTTACCTGTAAGTGGGGTTGGAAACGGTTTTCAGGCTCAGTACTGCGCTCAAAAGATGCAGCCCTGAGTTCTCTCCTGATAGGAGGTAGTTAAGTAGAAATTCACTGCTCAGCTGACCCGGCAGAAGCAAATGTATACCAAAAATGTACCCAGAATGAGCTTTTCAGTGAACAGCAGCCAGGCACATTTTAGCTAGTTTTACTTGTAAGTGGGGTTGGAAACGGGCATCAGGCTCAGTACTGCGCTCAAAAGATGCAGCCCTGAGGTCTCTCCTGATAGGAGGAGTTAAGTAGAATTTCGCTGCTCAGCTGACCCGGCAGGAGCAAATATATGCCAAAAATGTATGCAGAATTAGCTTTTCAGTGAACAGCAGCCAGGCACATTTTAGCTAGTTTTACTTGTAACTGGGGTTGTAAACGCTAATTCAGGCTCAGTACTGCGCTCAAAAGATGCAGCCATGAGGTCTCTTCTGATAGGAGGTAGTTAAGTAGAAATTCACTGCTCAGCTGACCCGGGAGTAGCAAATGTATACCAAAAATGTACCCAGAATGACCTTTTCAGTGAACAGCAGCCAGGCACATTTTAGCTAGTATTACGTGTAAGTGGGGTTGTAAACGCTTTTCAGGCTCAGTACTGCGCTCAAAGGATGCAGCCCTGAGGTCTCTCCTGATAGGAGGTAGTTAAGTAGAAATAAACTACTCAGCTGACCCGGCAGAAGCAAATGTATACCAAAAATGTACCCAGAATGAGCATTTCAGTGAACAACAGCCAGGCACATTTTAGCTAGTTTTACTTGTAAGTGGGGTTGTAAACGGTTTTCAGGCTCTGTACTGCGCTCAAAAGATGCAGCCCTGAGGTCTCTCCTGATAGGAGGTAGTTAAGTAGAAACTCGCTGCTCAGCTGACCCGGCAAGAGCAAATTATGCCAAAAATGTATGCAGAATGAGCTTTTCAGTGACCAGCAGCCAGGCACATTTTAGCCAGTTTTACTTGTAAGTGGGGTTGTAAATGGTTTTCAGGCTCAGTACTGCGCTCAAAAGATGCAGCCCTGAGGTCTCTCCTGATAGGAGGTAGTTAAGTAGAAATTCGCTGCTCAGCTGACCCGGGAGAAGCAAATGTATGCCAAAAATGTACCCAGAATGAGCTTTTCAGTGAACAGCAGCCAGGCACATTTTAGCTAGTTTTACTTGTAAGTGGGGTTGGAAACGGTTTTCAGGCTCAGTACTGCGCTCAAAAGATGCAGCCATGAGGTCTCTTCTGATAGGAGGTAGTTAAGTAGAAATTCACTGCTCAGCTGACCCGGCAGAAGCAAATGTATACCAAAAATGTACCCAGAATGACCTTTTCAGTGAACAGCAGCCAGGCACATTTTAGCTAGTTTTACGTGTAAGTGGGGTTGTAAACGCTTTTCAGGCTCAGTACTGCGCTCAAAAGATGCAGCCCTGAGATCTCTCCTGATAGGAGGTAGTTAAGTAGAAATTCGCTGCTCAGCTGACCCGGGAGAAGCAAATGTATGCCAAAAATGTACCCAGAATGAGCTTTTCAGTGAACAGCAGCCAGGCACATTTTAGCTAGTTTTACTTGTAAGTGGGGTTGGAAACGGGTATCAGGCTCAGTACTGCGCTCAAAAGATGCAGCCCTGAGGTCTCTCATGATAGGAGGTAGTTAAGTAGAAATTCACTTCTCAGCAGACCCGGCAGAAGCAAATGTATACCAAAAATGTACCCAGAATGAGCTTTTCAGTGAATAGCAGCCAGGCACATTTTAGCTAGTTTTACCTGTAAGTGGGGTTGGAAACGGTTTTCAGGCTCAGTACTGCGCTCAAAAGATGCAGCCCTGAGTTCTCTCCTGATAGGAGGTAGTTAAGTAGAAATTCACTGCTCAGCTGACCCGGCAGAAGCAAATGTATACCAAAAATGTACCCAGAATGAGCTTTTCAGTGAACAGCAGCCAGGCACATTTTAGCTAGTTTTACTTGTAAGTGGGGTTGTAAACGCTTTTTAGGCTCAGTACTGCGCTCAAAGGATGCAGCCCTGAGGTCTCTCCCGATAGGAGGTAGTTAAGTAGAAATTCACTGCTCAGCTGACCCGGGAGAAGCAAATGTATGCCAAAAATGTACCCAGAATGAGCTTTTCAGTGAACAGCAGCCAGGAACATTTTAGCTAGTTTTACTTGTAAGTGGGGTTGGAAACGGTTTTCAGGCTCAGTACTGCGCTCAAAAGATGCAGCCATGAGGTCTCTTCTGATAGGAGGTAGTTAAGTAGAAATTCACTGCTCAGCTGACCCGGGAGTAGCAAATGTATACCAAAAATGTACCCAGAATGACCTTTTCAGTGAACAGCAGCCAGGCACATTTTAGCTAGTATTACGTGTAAGTGGGGTTGTAAACGCTTTTCAGGCTCAGTACTGCGCTCAAAGGATGCAGCCCTGAGGTCTCTCCTGAAAGGAGGTAGTTAAGTAGAAATTCGCTGCTCAGCTGACCCGGCAGAAACAAATGTATGCCAAAAATGTACGCAGAATTAGCTTTTCAGTGAACAGCAGCCAGGCACATTTTAGCTAGTTTTACTTGTAAGTGGGGTTGTAAATGGTTTTCAGGCTCAGTACTGCGCTCAAAAGATGCAGCCCTGAGGTCTCTCCTGATAGGAGGTAGTTAAGTAGAAATTCACTGCTCAGCTGACCCGGCAGAAGCAAATGTATACCAAAAATGTACCCAGAATGAGCATTTCAGTGAACAACAGCCAGGCACATTTTAGCTAGTTTTACTTGTAAGTGGGGTTGTAAACGGTTTTCAGGCTCAGTACTGCGCTCAAAAGATGCAGCCCTGAGGTCTCTCCTGATAGGAGGTAGTTAAGTAGAAATTCACTGCTCAGCTGACCCGGCAGAAGCAAATGTATACAAAAAAGGTACCCAGAATGAACTTTTCAGTGAACAGCAGCCAGGCACATTTTAGCTAGTTTTACGTGTAAGTGGGGTTGTAAACGCTTTTCAGGCTCAGTACTGCGCTGAAAGGATGCAGCCCTGAGGTCTCTCCTGATAGGAGGTAGTTAAGTAGAAATTTACCTCTCAGCTGACCCGGCAGAAGAAAATGTATACCAAAAATGTACCCAGAATGAGCTTTCAGTGAACAGCAGCCAGGCACATTTTAGCTAGTTTTACTTGTAAGTGGGGTTGTAAACGGTTTTCAGGCTCAGTACTGCGCTCAAAAGATGCAGCCCTGAAGTCTCTCCTGAAAGGAGGTAGTTAAGTAGAAATTCACTGCTCAGCTGACCCGGCAGAAACAAATGTATGCCAAAAATGTATGCACAATTAGCTTTTCAGTGAACAGCAGCCAGGCACATTTTAGCTAGTTTTACTTGTAAGTGGGGTTGTAAATGGTTTTCAGGCTCAGTACTGCGCTCAAAAGATGCAGCCCTGAGGTCTCTCCTGATAGGAGGTAGTTAAGTAGAAACTCGCTGCTCAGCTGACCCGGCAAGAGCAAATTATGCCAAAAATGTATGCAGAATGAGCTTTTCAGTGAACAGCAGCCAGGCATATTTTAGCTAGTTTTACTTGTAAGTGGGGTTTTAAATGGTTTTCAGGCTCAGTACTGCGTTCAAAAGATGCAGCCCTGAGGTCTCTCCTGATAGGAGGTAGTTAAGTAGAAATTCGCTGCTCAGCTGACCCGGGAGAAGCAAAATGTATGCCAAAAATGTACCCAGAATGAGCTTTTCAGTGAACAGCAGCCAGGCACATTTTAGCTAGTTTTACTTGTAAATGGGGTTGGAAACGGTTTTCAGGCTCAGTACTGCGCTCAAAAGATGCAGAGGTCTCTCCTGATAGGAGGTAGTTAAGTAGAAATTCACTGCTCAGCTGACCCGGCAGAAGCAAATGTATACCAAAAATGTACCCAGAATGACCTTTTCAGTGAACAGCAGCCAGGCACATTTTAGCTAATTTTACGTGTAAGTGGGGTTGTAAACGCTTTTCAGGCTCAGTACTGCGCTCAAAAGATGCAGCCCTGAAGTCTCTCCTGAAAGGAGGTAGTTAAGTAGAAATTCACTGCTCAGCTGACCCGGCAGAAACAAATGTATGCCAAAAATGTATGCAGAATTAGCTTTTCAGTGAACAGCAGCCAGGCACATTTTAGCTAGTTTTACTTGTAAGTGGGGTTGTAAATGGTTTTCAGGCTCAGTACTGCGCTCAAAAGATGCAGCCCTGAGGTCTCTCCTGATAGGAGGTAGTTAAGTAGAAACTCGCTGCTCAGCTGACCCGGCAAGAGCAAATTATGCCAAAAATGTATGCAGAATGAGCTTTTCAGTGAACAGCAGCCAGGCACATTTTAGCTAGTTTTACTTGTAAGTGGGGTTGTAAATGGTTTTCAGGCTCAGTACTGCGTTCAAAAGATGCAGCCCTGTGGTCTCTCCTGATAGGAGGTAGTTAGGTAGAAATTCGCTGCTCAGCTGACCCGGGAGAAGCAAATGTATGCCAAAAATGTACCCAGAATGAGCTTTTCAGTGAACAGCAGCCAGGCACATTTTAGCTAGTTTTACTTGTAAGTGGGGTTAGAAACGGTTTTCAGGCTCAGTACTGCGCTCAAAAGATGCAGCCATGAGGTCTCTTCTGATAGGAGGTAGTTAAGTAGAAATTCACTGCTCAGCTGACCCGGCAGAAGCAAATGTATACCAAAAATGTACCCAGAATGACCTTTTCAGTGAACAGCAGCCAGGCACATTTTAGCTAATTTTACGTGTAAGTGGGGTTGTAAACGCTTTTCAGGCTCAGTACTGCGCTCAAAAGATGCAGCCCTGAGGTCTCTCCTGATAGGAGGTAGTTAAGTAGAAATTCGCTGCTCAGCTGACCCGGGAGAAGCAAATGTATGCCAAAAATGTACCCAGAATGAGCTTTTCAGTGAACAGCAGCCAGGCACATTTTAGCTAGTTTTACTTGTAAGTGGGGTTGGAAACGGGTATCAGGCTCAGTACTGCGCTCAAAGGATGCAGCCCTGAGGTCTCTCCTGATTAGGGGGTAGTTAAGTAAAAATTTGCTGCTCAGCTGACCCGGCAGGAGCAAATATATGCCAAAAATGTATGCAGAATAAGCTTTTCAGTGAACAGCAGCCAGGCACATTTTAGCTAGTTTTACTTGTAAGTGGGGTTGTAAACGGTTTTCAGGCTCAGTACTGCGCTCAAAAGATGCAGCCCTGAGGTCTCTCCTGATAGGAGGTAGTTAAGTAGAAATTCACTGCTCAGCTGACCCGGAAGAAGCAAATGTATGCCAAAAATGTACCCAGAATGAGCTCAGTGAACAGCAGCCAGGCACATTTTAGCTAGTTTTACTTGTAAGAGGGGTTGGGAACGGGTATCAGGCTCAGTACTGCGCTCAAAAGATGCAGCCCTGAGGTCTCTCCTGATAGGAGGTAGTTAAGTGGAAATTCGCTGCTCAGCTGACCCGGCAGGAGCAAATGTCTGCCAAAAATGTATGCAGAATGAGCTTTTCAGTGAACAGCAGCCAGGCACATTTTAGCCAGTTTTACTTGTAAGTGGGGTTGTAAATGGTTTTCAGGCTCGGTACTGCGCTCAAAAGATGCAGCCCTGAGGTCTCTCCTGAAAGGAGGTAGTTAAGTAAAAATTCGCTGCTCAGCTGACCCGGGAGAAGCAAATGTATGCCAAAAATGTACCCAGAATGAGCTTTTCAGTGAACAGCAGCCAGGCACATTTTAGCTAGTTTTACTTGTAAGTGGGGTTGGAAACGGGTATCAGGCTCAGTACTGCGCTCAAAAGTTGCAGCCCTGAGGTCTCTCCTGATAGGAGGTAGTTAAGTAGAAATTCACTGCTCAGCTGACCCGGGAGAAGCAAATGTATGCCAAAAATGTACCCAGAATGAGCTTTTCAGTGAACAGCAGCCAGGCACATTTTAGCTAGTTTTACTTGTAAGTGGGGTTGGAAACGGTTTTCAGGCTCAGTACTGCGCTCAAAAGATGCAGCCATGAGGTCTCTTCTGATAGGAGGTAGTTAAGTAGAAATTCACTGCTCAGCTGACCCGGGAGTAGCAAATGTATACCAAAAATGTACCCAGAATGACCTTTTCAGTGAACAGCAGCCAGGCACATTTTAGCTAGTATTACGTGTAAGTGGGGTTGTAAACGCTTTTCAGGCTCAGTACTGCGCTCGAAGGATGCAGCCATGAGGTCTCTCCTGATAGGAGGTAGTTAAGTAGAAATTCACTACTCAGCTGACCCGGCAGAAGCAAATGTATACCAAAAATGTACCCAGAATGAGCATTTCAGTGAACAACAGCCAGGCACATTTTAGCTAGTTTTACTTGTAAGTGGGGTTGTAAACGGTTTTCAGGCTCTGTACTGCGCTCAAAAGATGCAGCCCTGAGGTCTCTCCTGATAGGAGGTAGTTAAGTAGAAATTTGCTGCTCAGCTGACCCGGCAGGAGCAAATATATGCCAAAAATGTAAGCAGAATGAGCTTTTCAGTGAACAGCAGCCAGGCACATTTTAGCCAGTTTTACTTGTAAGTGGGGTTGTAAACGGTTTTCAGGCTCAGTACTGCGCTCAAAAGATGCAGCCCTGAGGTCTCTCCTGATAGGAGGTAGTTAAGTAGAAATTCGCTGCTCAGCTGACCCGGGAGAAGCAAATGTATGCCAAAAATGTACCCAGAATGAGCTTTTCAGTGAACAGCAGCCAGGCACATTTTAGCTAGTTTTACTTGTAAGTGGGGTTGGAAACGGGTATCAGGCTCAGTACTGCGCTCAAAAGATGCAGCCCTGAGGTCTCTCATGATAGGAGGTAGTTAAGTAGAAATTCACTTCTCAGCAGACCCGGCAGAAGCAAATGTATACCAAAAATGTACCCAGAATGAGCTTTTCAGTGAATAGCAGCCAGGCACATTTTAGCTAGTTTTACCTGTAAGTGGGGTTGGAAACGGTTTTCAGGCTCAGTACTGCGCTCAAAAGATGCAGCCCTGAGTTCTCTCCTGATAGGAGGTAGTTAAGTAGAAATTCACTGCTCAGCTGACCCGGCAGAAGCAAATGTATACCAAAAATGTACCCAGAATGAGCTTTTCAGTGAACAGCAGCCAGGCACATTTTAGCTAGTTTTACTTGTAAGTGGGGTTGGAAACGGGCATCAGGCTCAGTACTGCGCTCAAAAGATGCAGCCCTGAGGTCTCTCCTGATAGGAGGTAGTTAAGTAGAAACTCGCTGCTCAGCTGACCCGGCAAGAGCAAATTATGCCAAAAATGTATGCAGAATGAGCTTTTCAGTGAACAGCAGCCAGGCACATTTTAGCTAGTTTTACTTGTAAGTGGGGTTGTAAATGGTTTTCAGGCTCAGTACTGCGTTCAAAAGATGCAGCCCTGTGGTCTCTCCTGATAGGAGGTAGTTAAGTAGAAATTCGCTGCTCAGCTGACCCGGGAGAAGCAAATGTATGCCAAAAATGTACCCAGAATGAGCTTTTCAGTGAACAGCAGCCAGGCACATTTTAGCTAGTTTTACTTGTAAGTGGGGTTAGAAACGGTTTTCAGGCTCAGTACTGCGCTCAAAAGATGCAGCCATGAGGTCTCTTCTGATAGGAGGTAGTTAAGTAGAAATTCACTGCTCAGCTGACCCGGCAGAAGCAAATGTATACCAAAAATGTACCCAGAATGACCTTTTCAGTGAACAGCAGCCAGGCACATTTTAGCTAATTTTACGTGTAAGTGGGGTTGTAAACGCTTTTCAGGCTCAGTACTGCGCTCAAAAGATGCAGCCCTGAGGTCTCTCCTGATAGGAGGTAGTTAAGTAGAAATTCGCTGCTCAGCTGACCCGGGAGAAGCAAATGTATGCCAAAAATGTACCCAGAATGAGCTTTTCAGTGAACAGCAGCCAGGCACATTTTAGCTAGTTTTACTTGTAAGTGGGGTTGGAAACGGGTATCAGGCTCAGTACTGCGCTCAAAGGATGCAGCCCTGAGGTCTCTCCTGATTAGGGGGTAGTTAAGTAAAAATTTGCTGCTCAGCTGACCCGGCAGGAGCAAATATATGCCAAAAATGTATGCAGAATAAGCTTTTCAGTGAACAGCAGCCAGGCACATTTTAGCTAGTTTTACTTGTAAGTGGGGTTGTAAACGGTTTTCAGGCTCAGTACTGCGCTCAAAAGATGCAGCCCTGAGGTCTCTCCTGATAGGAGGTAGTTAAGTAGAAATTCACTGCTCAGCTGACCCGGAAGAAGCAAATGTATGCCAAAAATGTACCCAGAATGAGCTCAGTGAACAGCAGCCAGGCACATTTTAGCTAGTTTTACTTGTAAGAGGGGTTGGGAACGGGTATCAGGCTCAGTACTGCGCTCAAAAGATGCAGCCCTGAGGTCTCTCCTGATAGGAGGTAGTTAAGTGGAAATTCGCTGCTCAGCTGACCCGGCAGGAGCAAATGTCTGCCAAAAATGTATGCAGAATGAGCTTTTCAGTGAACAGCAGCCAGGCACATTTTAGCCAGTTTTACTTGTAAGTGGGGTTGTAAATGGTTTTCAGGCTCGGTACTGCGCTCAAAAGATGCAGCCCTGAGGTCTCTCCTGAAAGGAGGTAGTTAAGTAAAAATTCGCTGCTCAGCTGACCCGGGAGAAGCAAATGTATGCCAAAAATGTACCCAGAATGAGCTTTTCAGTGAACAGCAGCCAGGCACATTTTAGCTAGTTTTACTTGTAAGTGGGGTTGGAAACGGGTATCAGGCTCAGTACTGCGCTCAAAAGTTGCAGCCCTGAGGTCTCTCCTGATAGGAGGTAGTTAAGTAGAAATTCACTGCTCAGCTGACCCGGGAGAAGCAAATGTATGCCAAAAATGTACCCAGAATGAGCTTTTCAGTGAACAGCAGCCAGGCACATTTTAGCTAGTTTTACTTGTAAGTGGGGTTGGAAACGGTTTTCAGGCTCAGTACTGCGCTCAAAAGATGCAGCCATGAGGTCTCTTCTGATAGGAGGTAGTTAAGTAGAAATTCACTGCTCAGCTGACCCGGGAGTAGCAAATGTATACCAAAAATGTACCCAGAATGACCTTTTCAGTGAACAGCAGCCAGGCACATTTTAGCTAGTATTACGTGTAAGTGGGGTTGTAAACGCTTTTCAGGCTCAGTACTGCGCTCGAAGGATGCAGCCATGAGGTCTCTCCTGATAGGAGGTAGTTAAGTAGAAATTCACTACTCAGCTGACCCGGCAGAAGCAAATGTATACCAAAAATGTACCCAGAATGAGCATTTCAGTGAACAACAGCCAGGCACATTTTAGCTAGTTTTACTTGTAAGTGGGGTTGTAAACGGTTTTCAGGCTCTGTACTGCGCTCAAAAGATGCAGCCCTGAGGTCTCTCCTGATAGGAGGTAGTTAAGTAGAAATTTGCTGCTCAGCTGACCCGGCAGGAGCAAATATATGCCAAAAATGTAAGCAGAATGAGCTTTTCAGTGAACAGCAGCCAGGCACATTTTAGCCAGTTTTACTTGTAAGTGGGGTTGTAAACGGTTTTCAGGCTCAGTACTGCGCTCAAAAGATGCAGCCCTGAGGTCTCTCCTGATAGGAGGTAGTTAAGTAGAAATTCGCTGCTCAGCTGACCCGGGAGAAGCAAATGTATGCCAAAAATGTACCCAGAATGAGCTTTTCAGTGAACAGCAGCCAGGCACATTTTAGCTAGTTTTACTTGTAAGTGGGGTTGGAAACGGGTATCAGGCTCAGTACTGCGCTCAAAAGATGCAGCCCTGAGGTCTCTCATGATAGGAGGTAGTTAAGTAGAAATTCACTTCTCAGCAGACCCGGCAGAAGCAAATGTATACCAAAAATGTACCCAGAATGAGCTTTTCAGTGAATAGCAGCCAGGCACATTTTAGCTAGTTTTACCTGTAAGTGGGGTTGGAAACGGTTTTCAGGCTCAGTACTGCGCTCAAAAGATGCAGCCCTGAGTTCTCTCCTGATAGGAGGTAGTTAAGTAGAAATTCACTGCTCAGCTGACCCGGCAGAAGCAAATGTATACCAAAAATGTACCCAGAATGAGCTTTTCAGTGAACAGCAGCCAGGCACATTTTAGCTAGTTTTACTTGTAAGTGGGGTTGGAAACGGGCATCAGGCTCAGTACTGCGCTCAAAAGATGCAGCCCTGAGGTCTCTCCTGATAGGAGGAGTTAAGTAGAATTTCGCTGCTCAGCTGACCCGGCAGGAGCAAATATATGCCAAAAATGTATGCAGAATTAGCTTTTCAGTGAACAGCAGCCAGGCACATTTTAGCTAGTTTTACTTGTAACTGGGGTTGTAAACGCTAATTCAGGCTCAGTACTGCGCTCAAAGGATGCAGCCCTGAGGTCTCTCCTGATAGGAGGTAGTTAAGTAGAAATTCGCTGCTCAGCTGACCCGGCAGGAGCAAATATATGCCACCAATGTATGCAGAATTAGCTTTTCAGTGAACAGCAGCCAGGCACATTTTAGCTAGTTTTACTTGTAACTGGGGTTGTAAACGCTTTTTAGGCTCAGTACTGCGCTCAAAGGATGCAGCCCTGAGGTCTCTCCTGATAGGAGGTAGTTAAGTAGAAATTCGCTGCTCAGCTGACCCGGCAGAAGCAAATGTATACAAAAAATGTACCCAGAATGAGCTTTTCAGTGAACAGCAGCCAGACACATTTTAGGTAGTTTTACTTGTAAGTGGGGTTGTAAACGCTTTTTAGGCTCAGTACTGCGCTCAAAGGATGCAGCCCTGAGGTCTCTCCTGATAGGAGGAGTTAAGTAGAATTTCGCTGCTCAGCTGACCCGGCAGGAGCAAATATATGCCAAAAATGTATGCAGAATTAGCTTTTCAGTGAACAGCAGCCAGGCACATTTTAGCTAGTTTTACTTGTAACTGGGGTTGTAAACGCTAATTCAGGCTCAGTACTGCGCTCAAAGGATGCAGCCCTGAGGTCTCTCCTGATAGGAGGTAGTTAAGTAGAAATTCGCTGCTCAGCTGACCTGGCAGGAGCAAATATATGCCACCAATGTATGTAGAATTAGCTTTTCAGTGAACAGCAGCCAGGCACATTTTAGCTAGTTTTACTTGTAACTGGGGTTGTAAACGCTTTTTAGGCTCAGTACTGCGCTCAAAGGATGCAGCCCTGAGGTCTCTCCTGATAGGAGGTAGTTAAGTAGAAATTCGCTGCTCAGCTGACCCGGCAGAAGCAAATGTATACAAAAAATGTACCCAGAATGAGATTTTCAGTGAACAGCAGCCAGACACATTTTAGGTAGTTTTACTTGTAAGTGGGGTTGTAAACGCTTTTTAGGCTCAGTACTGCGCTCAAAGGATGCAGCCCTGAGGTCTCTCCTGATAGGAGGTAGTTAAGTAGAAATTCACTGCTCAGCTGACCCGGCAGAAGCAAATGTATACCAAAAATGTACCCAGAATGAGCTTTTCAGTGAACAGCAGCCAGGCACATTTTAGCTAGTTTTACTTGTAAGTGGGGTTGGAAACGGGCATGAGGCTCAGTACTGCGCTCAAAAGATGCAGCCCTGAGGTCTCTCCTGATAGGAGGAGTTAAGTAGAATTTCGCTGCTCAGCTGACCCGGCAGGAGCAAATATATGCCAAAAATGTATGCAGAATTAGCTTTTCAGTGAACAGCAGCCAGGCACATTTTAGCTAGTTTTACTTGTAACTGGGGTTGTAAACGCTAATTCAGGCTCAGTACTGCGCTCAAAGGATGCAGCCCTGAGGTCTCTCCTGATAGGAGGTAGTTAAGTAGAAATTCGCTGCTCAGCTGACCCGGCAGGAGCAAATATATGCCACCAATGTATGCAGAATTAGCTTTTCAGTGAACAGCAGCCAGGCACATTTTAGCTAGTTTTACTTGTAACTGGGGTTGTAAACGCTAATTCAGGCTCAGTACTGCGCTCAAAGGATGCAGCCCTGAGGTCTCTCCTGATAGGAGGTAGTTAAGTAGAAATTCACTGCTCAGCTGACCCGGCAGAAGCAAATGTATACCAAAAATGTACCCAGAATGAGCTTTTCAGTGAACAGCAGCCAGGCACATTTTAGCTAGTTTTACTTGTAAGTGGGGTTGGAAACGGGCATCAGGCTCAGTACTGCGCTCAAAAGATGCAGCCCTGAGGTCTCTCCTGATAGGAGGAGTTAAGTAGAATTTCGCTGCTCAGCTGACCCGGCAGGAGCAAATATATGCCAAAAATGTATGCAGAATTAGCTTTTCAGTGAACAGCAGCCAGGCACATTTTAGCTAGTTTTACTTGTAACTGGGGTTGTAAACGCTAATTCAGGCTCAGTACTGCGCTCAAAGGATGCAGCCCTGAGGTCTCTCCTGATAGGAGGTAGTTAAGTAGAAATTCGCTGCTCAGCTGACCCGGCAGGAGCAAATATATGCCACCAATGTATGCAGAATTAGCTTTTCAGTGAACAGCAGCCAGGCACATTTTAGCTAGTTTTACTTGTAAGTGGGGTTGTAAACGCTTTTTAGGCTCAGTACTGCGCTCAAAGGATGCAGCCCTGAGGTCTCTCCTGATAGGAGGTAGTTAAGTAGAAATTCGCTGCTCAGCTGACCCGGCAGAAGCAAATGTATACAAAAAATGTACCCAGAATGAGCTTTTCAGTGAACAGCAGCCAGACACATTTTAGGTAGTTTTACTTGTAAGTGGGGTTGTAAACGCTTTTTAGGCTCAGTACTGCGCTCAAAGGATGCAGCCCTGAGGTCTCTCCTGATAGGAGGTAGTTAAGTAGAAATTCACTGCTCAGCTGACCCGGGAGAAGCAAATTTATGCCAAAAATGTACCCAGAATGAGCTTTTCAGTGACCAGCAGCCAGGCACATTTTCGCCAGTTTTACTTGTAAGTGGGGTTGTAAACGGTTTTCAGGCTCAGTACTGCGCTCAAAAGATGCAGCCCTGAGGTCTCTCCTGATAGGAGGTAGTTAAGTAGAAATTTGCTGCTCAGCTGACCCGGGAGAAGCAAATGTATGCCAAAAATGTACCCAGAATGAGCTTTTCAGTGAACAGCAGCCAGGCACATTTTAGCTAGTTTTACTTGTAAGTGGGGTTGGAAACGGGTATCAGGCTCAGTACTGCGCTCAAAAGATGCAGCCCTGAGGTCTCTCATGATAGGAGGTAGTTAAGTAGAAATTCACTTCTCAGCAGACCCGGCAGAAGCAAATGTATACCAAAAATGTACCCAGAATGAGCTTTTCAGTGAATAGCAGCCAGGCACATTTTAGCTAGTTTTACCTGTAAGTGGGGTTGGAAACGGTTTTCAGGCTCAGTACTGCGCTCAAAAGATGCAGCCCTGAGTTCTCTCCTGATAGGAGGTAGTTAAGTAGAAATTCACTGCTCAGCTGACCCGGCAGAAGCAAATGTATACCAAAAATGTACCCAGAATGAGCTTTTCAGTGAACAGCAGCCAGGCACATTTTAGCTAGTTTTACTTGTAAGTGGGGTTGGAAACGGGCATCAGGCTCAGTACTGCGCTCAAAAGATGCAGCCCTGAGGTCTCTCCTGATAGGAGGTAGTTAAGTAGAAACTCGCTGCTCAGCTGACCCGGCAAGAGCAAATTATGCCAAAAATGTATGCAGAATGAGCTTTTCAGTGAACAGCAGCCAGGCACATTTTAGCTAGTTTTACTTGTAAGTGGGGTTGTAAATGGTTTTCAGGCTCAGTACTGCGTTCAAAAGATGCAGCCCTGTGGTCTCTCCTGATAGGAGGTAGTTAAGTAGAAATTCGCTGCTCAGCTGACCCGGGAGAAGCAAATGTATGCCAAAAATGTACCCAGAATGAGCTTTTCAGTGAACAGCAGCCAGGCACATTTTAGCTAGTTTTACTTGTAAGTGGGGTTAGAAACGGTTTTCAGGCTCAGTACTGCGCTCAAAAGATGCAGCCATGAGGTCTCTTCTGATAGGAGGTAGTTAAGTAGAAATTCACTGCTCAGCTGACCCGGCAGAAGCAAATGTATACCAAAAATGTACCCAGAATGACCTTTTCAGTGAACAGCAGCCAGGCACATTTTAGCTAATTTTACGTGTAAGTGGGGTTGTAAACGCTTTTCAGGCTCAGTACTGCGCTCAAAAGATGCAGCCCTGAGGTCTCTCCTGATAGGAGGTAGTTAAGTAGAAATTCGCTGCTCAGCTGACCCGGGAGAAGCAAATGTATGCCAAAAATGTACCCAGAATGAGCTTTTCAGTGAACAGCAGCCAGGCACATTTTAGCTAGTTTTACTTGTAAGTGGGGTTGGAAACGGGTATCAGGCTCAGTACTGCGCTCAAAGGATGCAGCCCTGAGGTCTCTCCTGATTAGGGGGTAGTTAAGTAAAAATTTGCTGCTCAGCTGACCCGGCAGGAGCAAATATATGCCAAAAATGTATGCAGAATAAGCTTTTCAGTGAACAGCAGCCAGGCACATTTTAGCTAGTTTTACTTGTAAGTGGGGTTGTAAACGGTTTTCAGGCTCAGTACTGCGCTCAAAAGATGCAGCCCTGAGGTCTCTCCTGATAGGAGGTAGTTAAGTAGAAATTCACTGCTCAGCTGACCCGGAAGAAGCAAATGTATGCCAAAAATGTACCCAGAATGAGCTCAGTGAACAGCAGCCAGGCACATTTTAGCTAGTTTTACTTGTAAGAGGGGTTGGGAACGGGTATCAGGCTCAGTACTGCGCTCAAAAGATGCAGCCCTGAGGTCTCTCCTGATAGGAGGTAGTTAAGTGGAAATTCGCTGCTCAGCTGACCCGGCAGGAGCAAATGTCTGCCAAAAATGTATGCAGAATGAGCTTTTCAGTGAACAGCAGCCAGGCACATTTTAGCCAGTTTTACTTGTAAGTGGGGTTGTAAATGGTTTTCAGGCTCGGTACTGCGCTCAAAAGATGCAGCCCTGAGGTCTCTCCTGAAAGGAGGTAGTTAAGTAAAAATTCGCTGCTCAGCTGACCCGGGAGAAGCAAATGTATGCCAAAAATGTACCCAGAATGAGCTTTTCAGTGAACAGCAGCCAGGCACATTTTAGCTAGTTTTACTTGTAAGTGGGGTTGGAAACGGGTATCAGGCTCAGTACTGCGCTCAAAAGTTGCAGCCCTGAGGTCTCTCCTGATAGGAGGTAGTTAAGTAGAAATTCACTGCTCAGCTGACCCGGGAGAAGCAAATGTATGCCAAAAATGTACCCAGAATGAGCTTTTCAGTGAACAGCAGCCAGGCACATTTTAGCTAGTTTTACTTGTAAGTGGGGTTGGAAACGGTTTTCAGGCTCAGTACTGCGCTCAAAAGATGCAGCCATGAGGTCTCTTCTGATAGGAGGTAGTTAAGTAGAAATTCACTGCTCAGCTGACCCGGGAGTAGCAAATGTATACCAAAAATGTACCCAGAATGACCTTTTCAGTGAACAGCAGCCAGGCACATTTTAGCTAGTATTACGTGTAAGTGGGGTTGTAAACGCTTTTCAGGCTCAGTACTGCGCTCGAAGGATGCAGCCATGAGGTCTCTCCTGATAGGAGGTAGTTAAGTAGAAATTCACTACTCAGCTGACCCGGCAGAAGCAAATGTATACCAAAAATGTACCCAGAATGAGCATTTCAGTGAACAACAGCCAGGCACATTTTAGCTAGTTTTACTTGTAAGTGGGGTTGTAAACGGTTTTCAGGCTCTGTACTGCGCTCAAAAGATGCAGCCCTGAGGTCTCTCCTGATAGGAGGTAGTTAAGTAGAAATTTGCTGCTCAGCTGACCCGGCAGGAGCAAATATATGCCAAAAATGTAAGCAGAATGAGCTTTTCAGTGAACAGCAGCCAGGCACATTTTAGCCAGTTTTACTTGTAAGTGGGGTTGTAAACGGTTTTCAGGCTCAGTACTGCGCTCAAAAGATGCAGCCCTGAGGTCTCTCCTGATAGGAGGTAGTTAAGTAGAAATTCGCTGCTCAGCTGACCCGGGAGAAGCAAATGTATGCCAAAAATGTACCCAGAATGAGCTTTTCAGTGAACAGCAGCCAGGCACATTTTAGCTAGTTTTACTTGTAAGTGGGGTTGGAAACGGGTATCAGGCTCAGTACTGCGCTCAAAAGATGCAGCCCTGAGGTCTCTCATGATAGGAGGTAGTTAAGTAGAAATTCACTTCTCAGCAGACCCGGCAGAAGCAAATGTATACCAAAAATGTACCCAGAATGAGCTTTTCAGTGAATAGCAGCCAGGCACATTTTAGCTAGTTTTACCTGTAAGTGGGGTTGGAAACGGTTTTCAGGCTCAGTACTGCGCTCAAAAGATGCAGCCCTGAGTTCTCTCCTGATAGGAGGTAGTTAAGTAGAAATTCACTGCTCAGCTGACCCGGCAGAAGCAAATGTATACCAAAAATGTACCCAGAATGAGCTTTTCAGTGAACAGCAGCCAGGCACATTTTAGCTAGTTTTACTTGTAAGTGGGGTTGGAAACGGGCATCAGGCTCAGTACTGCGCTCAAAAGATGCAGCCCTGAGGTCTCTCCTGATAGGAGGAGTTAAGTAGAATTTCGCTGCTCAGCTGACCCGGCAGGAGCAAATATATGCCAAAAATGTATGCAGAATTAGCTTTTCAGTGAACAGCAGCCAGGCACATTTTAGCTAGTTTTACTTGTAACTGGGGTTGTAAACGCTAATTCAGGCTCAGTACTGCGCTCAAAGGATGCAGCCCTGAGGTCTCTCCTGATAGGAGGTAGTTAAGTAGAAATTCGCTGCTCAGCTGACCCGGCAGGAGCAAATATATGCCACCAATGTATGCAGAATTAGCTTTTCAGTGAACAGCAGCCAGGCACATTTTAGCTAGTTTTACTTGTAACTGGGGTTGTAAACGCTTTTTAGGCTCAGTACTGCGCTCAAAGGATGCAGCCCTGAGGTCTCTCCTGATAGGAGGTAGTTAAGTAGAAATTCGCTGCTCAGCTGACCCGGCAGAAGCAAATGTATACAAAAAATGTACCCAGAATGAGCTTTTCAGTGAACAGCAGCCAGACACATTTTAGGTAGTTTTACTTGTAAGTGGGGTTGTAAACGCTTTTTAGGCTCAGTACTGCGCTCAAAGGATGCAGCCCTGAGGTCTCTCCTGATAGGAGGAGTTAAGTAGAATTTCGCTGCTCAGCTGACCCGGCAGGAGCAAATATATGCCAAAAATGTATGCAGAATTAGCTTTTCAGTGAACAGCAGCCAGGCACATTTTAGCTAGTTTTACTTGTAACTGGGGTTGTAAACGCTAATTCAGGCTCAGTACTGCGCTCAAAGGATGCAGCCCTGAGGTCTCTCCTGATAGGAGGTAGTTAAGTAGAAATTCGCTGCTCAGCTGACCCGGCAGGAGCAAATATATGCCACCAATGTATGCAGAATTAGCTTTTCAGTGAACAGCAGCCAGGCACATTTTAGCTAGTTTTACTTGTAACTGGGGTTGTAAACGCTTTTTAGGCTCAGTACTGCGCTCAAAGGATGCAGCCCTGAGGTCTCTCCTGATAGGAGGTAGTTAAGTAGAAATTCGCTGCTCAGCTGACCCGGCAGAAGCAAATGTATACAAAAAATGTACCCAGAATGAGATTTTCAGTGAACAGCAGCCAGACACATTTTAGGTAGTTTTACTTGTAAGTGGGGTTGTAAACGCTTTTTAGGCTCAGTACTGCGCTCAAAGGATGCAGCCCTGAGGTCTCTCCTGATAGGAGGTAGTTAAGTAGAAATTCACTGCTCAGCTGACCCGGCAGAAGCAAATGTATACCAAAAATGTACCCAGAATGAGCTTTTCAGTGAACAGCAGCCAGGCACATTTTAGCTAGTTTTACTTGTAAGTGGGGTTGGAAACGGGCATGAGGCTCAGTACTGCGCTCAAAAGATGCAGCCCTGAGGTCTCTCCTGATAGGAGGAGTTAAGTAGAATTTCGCTGCTCAGCTGACCCGGCAGGAGCAAATATATGCCAAAAATGTATGCAGAATTAGCTTTTCAGTGAACAGCAGCCAGGCACATTTTAGCTAGTTTTACTTGTAACTGGGGTTGTAAACGCTAATTCAGGCTCAGTACTGCGCTCAAAGGATGCAGCCCTGAGGTCTCTCCTGATAGGAGGTAGTTAAGTAGAAATTCGCTGCTCAGCTGACCCGGCAGGAGCAAATATATGCCACCAATGTATGCAGAATTAGCTTTTCAGTGAACAGCAGCCAGGCACATTTTAGCTAGTTTTACTTGTAACTGGGGTTGTAAACGCTAATTCAGGCTCAGTACTGCGCTCAAAGGATGCAGCCCTGAGGTCTCTCCTGATAGGAGGTAGTTAAGTAGAAATTCACTGCTCAGCTGACCCGGCAGAAGCAAATGTATACCAAAAATGTACCCAGAATGAGCTTTTCAGTGAACAGCAGCCAGGCACATTTTAGCTAGTTTTACTTGTAAGTGGGGTTGGAAACGGGCATCAGGCTCAGTACTGCGCTCAAAAGATGCAGCCCTGAGGTCTCTCCTGATAGGAGGAGTTAAGTAGAATTTCGCTGCTCAGCTGACCCGGCAGGAGCAAATATATGCCAAAAATGTATGCAGAATTAGCTTTTCAGTGAACAGCAGCCAGGCACATTTTAGCTAGTTTTACTTGTAACTGGGGTTGTAAACGCTAATTCAGGCTCAGTACTGCGCTCAAAGGATGCAGCCCTGAGGTCTCTCCTGATAGGAGGTAGTTAAGTAGAAATTCGCTGCTCAGCTGACCCGGCAGGAGCAAATATATGCCACCAATGTATGCAGAATTAGCTTTTCAGTGAACAGCAGCCAGGCACATTTTAGCTAGTTTTACTTGTAAGTGGGGTTGTAAACGCTTTTTAGGCTCAGTACTGCGCTCAAAGGATGCAGCCCTGAGGTCTCTCCTGATAGGAGGTAGTTAAGTAGAAATTCGCTGCTCAGCTGACCCGGCAGAAGCAAATGTATACAAAAAATGTACCCAGAATGAGCTTTTCAGTGAACAGCAGCCAGACACATTTTAGGTAGTTTTACTTGTAAGTGGGGTTGTAAACGCTTTTTAGGCTCAGTACTGCGCTCAAAGGATGCAGCCCTGAGGTCTCTCCTGATAGGAGGTAGTTAAGTAGAAATTCACTGCTCAGCTGACCCGGGAGAAGCAAATTTATGCCAAAAATGTACCCAGAATGAGCTTTTCAGTGACCAGCAGCCAGGCACATTTTCGCCAGTTTTACTTGTAAGTGGGGTTGTAAACGGTTTTCAGGCTCAGTACTGCGCTCAAAAGATGCAGCCCTGAGGTCTCTCCTGATAGGAGGTAGTTAAGTAGAAATTTGCTGCTCAGCTGACCCGGGAGAAGCAAATGTATGCCAAAAATGTACCCAGAATGAGCTTTTCAGTGAACAGCAGCCAGGCACATTTTAGCTAGTTTTACTTGTAAGTGGGGTTGGAAACGGGTATCAGGCTCAGTACTGCGCTCAAAAGATGCAGCCCTGAGGTCTCTCATGATAGGAGGTAGTTAAGTAGAAATTCACTTCTCAGCAGACCCGGCAGAAGCAAATGTATACCAAAAATGTACCCAGAATGAGCTTTTCAGTGAATAGCAGCCAGGCACATTTTAGCTAGTTTTACCTGTAAGTGGGGTTGGAAACGGTTTTCAGGCTCAGTACTGCGCTCAAAAGATGCAGCCCTGAGGTCTCTCCTGATAGGAGGTAGTTAAGTAGAAATTCACTGCTCAGCTGACCCGGCAGAAGCAAATGTATACTAAAAAATGTACCCAGAATGAGCTTTTCAGTGAACAGCAGCCAGGCACGTTTTAGCTAGTTTACTTGTAAGTGGGGTTGTAAACACTAATTCAGGCTCAGTACTGCGCGCAAAGGATGCAGCCCTGAGGTCTCTCCTGATAGGAGGTAGTTAAGTAGAAACTCGCTGCTCAGCTGACCCTGGAGAAGCAAATGTATGCCAAAAATGTACCCAGAATGAGCTTTTCAGTGAACAGCAGCCAGGCACATTTTAGCTAGTTTTACTTGTAAGTGGGGTTGGAAACGGGTATCAGGCTCAGTACTGCGCTCAAAGGATGCAGCCCTGAGATCTCTCCTGATTAGGGGGTAGTTAAGTGAAAATTTGCTGCTCAGCTGACCCGGCAGGAGCAAATATATGCCAAAAATGTATGCAGAATAAGCTTTTCAGTGAACAGCAGCCAGGCACATTTAGCTAGTTTTACTTGTGTAAGTGGGTTTGTAAATGGTTTTCAGGCTCAGTACTGCGCTCAAAAGATGCAGAGGTCTCTCCTGATAGGAGGTAGTTAAGTAGAAATTCACTGCTCAGCTGACCCGGGAGAAGCAAATGTATGCCAAAAATGTACCCAGAATGAGCTTTTCAGTGAACAGCAGCCAGGCACATTTTAGCTAGTTTTACTTGTAAGAGGGGTTGGGAACGGGTATCAGGCTCAGTACTGCGCTCAAAAGATGCAGCCCTGAGGTCTCTCCTGATAGGAGGTAGTTAAGTGGAAATTCGCTGCTCAGCTGACCCGGCAGGAGCAAATGTCTGCCAAAAATGTATGCAGAATGAGCTTTTCAGTGAACAGCAGCCAGGCACATTTTAGCCAGTTTTACTTGTAAGTGGGGTTGTAAATGGTTTTCAGGCTCAGTACTGCGCTCAAAAGATGCAGCCCTGAGGTCTCTCCTGAAAGGAGGTAGTTAAGTAGAAATTCACTGCTCAGCTGACCCGGCAGAAGCAAATGTATACTAAAAAATGTACCCAGAATGAGCTTTTCAGTGAACAGCAGCCAGGCACGTTTTAGCTAGTTTACTTGTAAGTGGGGTTGTAAACACTAATTCAGGCTCAGTACTGCGCGCAAAGGATGCAGCCCTGAGGTCTCTCCTGATAGGAGGTAGTTAAGTAGAAATTCGCTGCTCAGCTGACCCGGCAGGAGCAAATATATGCTACCAATGTATGCAGAATTAGCTTTTCAGTGAACAGCAGCCAGGCACATTTTAGCTAGTTTTACTTGTAAGTGGGGTTGTAAACGCTTTTTAGGCTCAGTACTGCGCTCAAAGGATGCAGCCCTGAGGTCTCTCCTGATAGGAGGTAGTTAAGTAGAAATTCGCTGCTCAGCTGACCCGGCAGAAGCAAATGTATACAAAAAATGTACCCAGAATGAGCTTTTCAGTGAACAGCAGCCAGACACATTTTAGCTAGTTTTACTTGTAAGTGGGGTTGTAAACGCTTTTTAGGCTCAGTACTGCGCTCAAAGGATGCAGCCCTGAGGTCTCTCCTGATAGGAGGTAGTTAAGTAGAAATTCATTGCTCAGCTGACCCGGGAGAAGCAAATGTATGCCAAAAATGTACCCAGAATGAGCTTTTCAGTGAACAGCAGCCAGGCACATTTTAGCTAGTTTTACTTGTAAGTGGGGTTGGAAACGGTTTTCAGGCTCAGTACTGCGCTCAAAAGATGCAGCCCTGAGGTCTCTCCTGATAGGAGGTAGTTAAGTAGAAATTTGCTGCTCAGCTGACCCGGCAGGAGCAAATATATGCCAAAAATGTAAGCAGAATGAGCTTTTCAGTGACCAGCAGCCAGGCACATTTTAGCCAGTTTTACTTGTAAGTGGGGTTGTAAACGGTTTTCAGGCTCAGTACTGCGCTCAAAAGATGCAGCCCTGAGGTCTCTCCTGATAGGAGGTAGTTAAGTAGAAATTCGCTGCTCAGCTGACCCGGGAGAAGCAAATGTATGCCAAAAATGTACCCAGAATGAGCTTTTCAGTGAATAGCAGCCAGGCACATTTTAGCTAGTTTTACCTGTAAGTGGGGTTGGAAACGGTTTTCAGGCTCAGTACTGCGCTCAAAAGATGCAGCCCTGAGGTCTCTCCTGATAGGAGGTAGTTAAGTAGAAATTCACTGCTCAGCTGACCCGGCAGAAGCAAATGTATACTAAAAAATGTACCCAGAATGAGCTTTTCAGTGAACAGCAGCCAGGCACGTTTTAGCTAGTTTACTTGTAAGTGGGGTTGTAAACACTAATTCAGGCTCAGTACTGCGCGCAAAGGATGCAGCCCTGAGGTCTCTCCTGATAGGAGGTAGTTAAGTAGAAACTCGCTGCTCAGCTGACCCGGGAGAAGCAAATGTATGCCAAAAATGTACCCAGAATGAGCTTTTCAGTGAACAGCAGCCAGGCACATTTTAGCTAGTTTTACTTGTAAGTGGGGTTGGAAACGGGTATCAGGCTCAGTACTGCGCTCAAAGGATGCAGCCCTGAGATCTCTCCTGATTAGGGGGTAGTTAAGTAAAAATTTGCTGCTCAGCTGACCCGGCAGGAGCAAATATATGCCAAAAATGTATGCAGAATAAGCTTTTCAGTGAACAGCAGCCAGGCACATTTAGCTAGTTTTACTTGTGTAAGTGGGTTTGTAAATGGTTTTCAGGCTCAGTACTGCGCTCAAAAGATGCAGAGGTCTCTCCTGATAGGAGGTAGTTAAGTAGAAATTCACTGCTCAGCTGACCCGGGAGAAGCAAATGTATGCCAAAAATGTACCCAGAATGAGCTTTTCAGTGAACAGCAGCCAGGCACATTTTAGCTAGTTTTACTTGTAAGTGGGGTTGGAAACGGTTTTCAGGCTCAGTACTGCGCTCAAAAGATGCAGCCATGAGGTCTCTTCTGATAGGAGGTAGTTAAGTAGAAATTCACTGCTCAGCTGACCCGGGAGTAGCAAATGTATACCAAAAATGTACCCAGAATGACCTTTTCAGTGAACAGCAGCCAGGCACATTTTAGCTAGTATTACGTGTAAGTGGGGTTGTAAACGCTTTTCAGGCTCAGTACTGCGCTCAAAGGATGCAGCCCTGAGGTCTCTCCTGATAGGAGGTAGTTAAGTGGAAATTCGCTGCTCAGCTGACCCGGCAGGAGCAAATGTCTGCCAAAAATGTATGCAGAATGAGCTTTTCAGTGAACAGCAGCCAGGCACATTTTAGCCAGTTTTACTTGTAAGTGGGGTTGTAAATGGTTTTCAGGCTCAGTACTGCGCTCAAAAGATGCAGCCCTGAGGTCTCTCCTGAAAGGAGGTAGTTAAGTAGAAATTCACTGCTCAGCTGACCCGGGAGAAGCAAATGTATGCCAAAAATGTACCCAGAATGAGCTTTTCAGTGAACAGCAGCCAGGCACATTTTAGCTAGTTTTACTTGTAAGTGGGGTTGGAAACGGTTTTCAGGCTCAGTACTGCGCTCAAAAGATGCAGCCATGAGGTCTCTCCTGATAGGAGGTAGTTAAGTAAAAATTCGCTGCTCAGCTGACCCGGGAGAAGCAAATGTATGCCAAAAATGTACCCAGAATGAACTTTTCAGTGAACAGCAGCCAGGCACATTTTAGCTAGTTTTACTTGTAAGTGGGGTTGGAAACGGGTATCAGGCTCAGTACTGCGCTCAAAAGTTGCAGCCCTGAGGTCTCTCCTGATAGGAGGTAGTTAAGTAGAAATTCACTGCTCAGCTGACCCGCGAGAAGCAAATGTATGCCAAAAATGTACCCAGAATGAGCTTTTCAGTGAACAGCAGCCAGGCACATTTTAGCTAGTTTTACTTGTAAGTGGGGTTGTAAACGCTTTTCAGGCTCAGTACTGCGCTCAAAGGATGCAGCCCTGAGGTCTCTCCTGAAAGGAGGTAGTTAAGTAGAAATTCACTGCTCAGCTGACCCGGCAGAAGCAAATGTATACCAAAAATGTACCCAGAATGAGCATTTCAGTGAACAACAGCCAGGCACATTTTAGCTAGTTTTACTTGTAAGTGGGGTTGTAAACGGTTTTCAGGCTCAGTACTGCGCTCAAAAGATGCAGCCCTGAGGTCTCTCCTGATAGGAGGTAGTTAAGTAGAAATTTGCTGCTCAGCTGACCCGGCAGGAGCAAATATATGCCAAAAATGTAAGCAGAATGAGCTTTTCAGTGACCAGCAGCCAGGCACATTTTAGCCAGTTTTACTTGTAAGTGGGGTTGTAAACGGTTTTCAGGCTCAGTACTGCGCTCAAAAGATGCAGCCCTGAGGTCTCTCCTGATAGGAGGTAGTTAAGTAGAAATTCGCTGCTCAGCTGACCCGGGAGAAGCAAATGTATGCCAAAAATGTACCCAGAATGAGCTTTTCAGTGAACAGCAGCCAGGCACATTTTAGCTAGTTTTACTTGTAAGTGGGGTTGGAAACGGGTATCAGGCTCAGTACTGCGCTCAAAAGATGCAGCCCTGAGGTCTCTCATGATAGGAGGTAGTTAAGTAGAAATTCACTTCTCAGCAGACCCGGCAGAAGCAAATGTATACCAAAAATGTACCCAGAATGAGCTTTTCAGTGAATAGCAGCCAGGCACATTTTAGCTAGTTTTACCTGTAAGTGGGGTTGGAAACGGTTTTCAGGCTCAGTACTGCGCTCAAAAGATGCAGCCCTGAGTTCTCCCCTGATAGGAGGTAGTTAAGTAGAAATTCACTGCTCAGCTGACCCGGCAGAAGCAAATGTATACCAAAAATGTACCCAGAATGAGCTTTTCAGTGAACAGCAGCCAGGCACATTTCAGCTAGTTTTACTTGTAAGTGGGGTTGGAAACGGGCATCAGGCTCAGTACTGCGCTCAAAAGATGCAGCCCTGAGGTCTCTCCTGATAGGAGGAGTTAAGTAGAATTTCGCTGCTCAGCTGACCCGGCAGGAGCAAATATATGCCAAAAATGTATGCAGAATTAGCTTTTCAGTGAACAGCAGCCAGGCACATTTTAGCTAGTTTTACTTGTAAGTGGGGTTGTAAACGCTTTTTAGGCTCAGTACTGCGCTCAAAGGATGCAGCCCTGAGGTCTCTCCTGATAGGAGGTAGTTAAGTAGAAATTCGCTGCTCAGCTGACCCGGCAGAAGCAAATGTATACCAAAAATGTACCCAGAATGACCTTTTCAGTGAACAGCAGCCAGGCACATTTTAGCTAGTATTACGTGTAAGTGGGGTTGTAAACGCTTTTCAGGCTCAGTACTGCGCTCAAAGGATGCAGCCCTGAGGTCTCTCCTGAAAGGAGGTAGTTAAGTAGAAATTCACTGCTCAGCTGACCCGGCAGAAGCAAATGTATACCAAAAATGTACCCAGAATGAGCATTTCAGTGAACAACAGCCAGGCACATTTTAGCTAGTTTTACTTGTAAGTGGGGTTGTAAACGGTTTTCAGGCTCAGTACTGCGCTCAAAAGATGCAGCCCTGAGGTCTCTCCTGATAGGAGGTAGTTAAGTAGAAATTTGCTGCTCAGCTGACCCGGCAGGAGCAAATATATGCCAAAAATGTAAGCAGAATGAGCTTTTCAGTGACCAGCAGCCAGGCACATTTTAGCCAGTTTTACTTGTAAGTGGGGTTGTAAACGGTTTTCAGGCTCAGTACTGCGCTCAAAAGATGCAGCCCTGAGGTCTCTCCTGATAGGAGGTAGTTAAGTAGAAATTCGCTGCTCAGCTGACCCGGGAGAAGCAAATGTATGCCAAAAATGTACCCAGAATGAGCTTTTCAGTGAACAGCAGCCAGGCACATTTTAGCTAGTTTTACTTGTAAGTGGGGTTGGAAACGGGTATCAGGCTCAGTACTGCGCTCAAAAGATGCAGCCCTGAGGTCTCTCATGATAGGAGGTAGTTAAGTAGAAATTCACTTCTCAGCAGACCCGGCAGAAGCAAATGTATACCAAAAATGTACCCAGAATGAGCTTTTCAGTGAATAGCAGCCAGGCACATTTTAGCTAGTTTTACCTGTAAGTGGGGTTGGAAACGGTTTTCAGGCTCAGTACTGCGCTCAAAAGATGCAGCCCTGAGTTCTCCCCTGATAGGAGGTAGTTAAGTAGAAATTCACTGCTCAGCTGACCCGGCAGAAGCAAATGTATGCCAAAAATGTATGCAGAATTAGCTTTTCAGTGAACAGCAGCCAGGCACATTTTAGCTAGTTTTACTTGTAAGTGGGGTTGTAAACGCTTTTTAGGCTCAGTACTGCGCTCAAAGGATGCAGCCCTGAGGTCTCTCCTGATAGGAGGTAGTTAAGTAGAAATTCGCTGCTCAGCTGACCCGGCAGAAGCAAATGTATACAAAAAATGTACCCAGAATGAGCTTTTCAGTGAACAGCAGCCAGACACATTTTAGCTAGTTTTACTTGTAAGTGGGGTTGTAAACGCTTTTTAGGCTCAGTACTGCGCTCAAAGGATGCAGCCCTGAGGTCTCTCCTGATAGGAGGTAGTTAAGTAGAAATTCACTGCTCAGCTGACCCGGGAGAAGCAAATGTATGCCAAAAATGTACCCAGAATGAGCTTTTCAGTGAACAGCAGCCAGGCACATTTTAGCTAGTTTTACTTGTAAGTGGGGTTGGAAACGGTTTTCAGGCTCAGTACTGCGCTCAAAAGATGCAGCCCTGAGGTCTCTCCTGATAGGAGGTAGTTAAGTAGAAATTTGCTGCTCAGCTGACCCGGCAGGAGCAAATATATGCCAAAAATGTAAGCAGAATGAGCTTTTCAGTGACCAGCAGCCAGGCACATTTTAGCCAGTTTTACTTGTAAGTGGGGTTGTAAACGGTTTTCAGGCTCAGTACTGCGCTCAAAAGATGCAGCCCTGAGGTCTCTCCTGATAGGAGGTAGTTAAGTAGAAATTCGCTGCTCAGCTGACCCGGGAGAAGCAAATGTATGCCAAAAATGTACCCAGAATGAGCTTTTCAGTGAACAGCAGCCAGGCACATTTTAGCTAGTTTTACTTGTAAGTGGGGTTGGAAACGGGTATCAGGCTCAGTACTGCGCTCAAAAGATGCAGCCCTGAGGTCTCTCATGATAGGAGGTAGTTAAGTAGAAATTCACTGCTCAGCTGACCCGGGAGTAGCAAATGTATACCAAAAATGTACCCAGAATGACCTTTTCAGTGAACAGCAGCCAGGCACATTTTAGCTAGTATTACGTGTAAGTGGGGTTGTAAACGCTTTTCAGGCTCAGTACTGCGCTCGAAGGATGCAGCCATGAGGTCTCTCCTGATAGGAGGTAGTTAAGTAGAAATTCACTACTCAGCTGACCCGGCAGAAGCAAATGTATACCAAAAATGTACCCAGAATGAGCATTTCAGTGAACAACAGCCAGGCACATTTTAGCTAGTTTTACTTGTAAGTGGGGTTGTAAACGGTTTTCAGGCTCTGTACTGCGCTCAAAAGATGCAGCCCTGAGGTCTCTCCTGATAGGAGGTAGTTAAGTAGAAATTTGCTGCTCAGCTGACCCGGCAGGAGCAAATATATGCCAAAAATGTAAGCAGAATGAGCTTTTCAGTGAACAGCAGCCAGGCACATTTTAGCCAGTTTTACTTGTAAGTGGGGTTGTAAACGGTTTTCAGGCTCAGTACTGCGCTCAAAAGATGCAGCCCTGAGGTCTCTCCTGATAGGAGGTAGTTAAGTAGAAATTCGCTGCTCAGCTGACCCGGGAGAAGCAAATGTATGCCAAAAATGTACCCAGAATGAGCTTTTCAGTGAACAGCAGCCAGGCACATTTTAGCTAGTTTTACTTGTAAATGGGGTTGGAAACGGGTATCAGGCTCAGTACTGCGCTCAAAAGATGCAGCCCTGAGGTCTCTCATGATAGGAGGTAGTTAAGTAGAAATTCACTTCTCAGCAGACCCGGCAGAAGCAAATGTATACCAAAAATGTACCCAGAATGAGCTTTTCAGTGAATAGCAGCCAGGCACATTTTAGCTAGTTTTACCTGTAAGTGGGGTTGGAAACGGTTTTCAGGCTCAGTACTGCGCTCAAAAGATGCAGCCCTGAGTTCTCTCCTGATAGGAGGTAGTTAAGTAGAAATTCACTGCTCAGCTGACCCGGCAGAAGCAAATGTATACCAAAAATGTACCCAGAATGAGCTTTTCAGTGAACAGCAGCCAGGCACATTTTAGCTAGTTTTACTTGTAAGTGGGGTTGGAAACGGGCATCAGGCTCAGTACTGCGCTCAAAAGATGCAGCCCTGAGGTCTCTCCTGATAGGAGGAGTTAAGTAGAATTTCGCTGCTCAGCTGACCCGGCAGGAGCAAATATATGCCAAAAATGTATGCAGAATTAGCTTTTCAGTGAACAGCAGCCAGGCACATTTTAGCTAGTTTTACTTGTAACTGGGGTTGTAAACGCTAATTCAGGCTCAGTACTGCGCTCAAAGGATGCAGCCCTGAGGTCTCTCCTGATAGGAGGTAGTTAAGTAGAAATTCGCTGCTCAGCTGACCCGGCAGGAGCAAATATATGCCACCAATGTATGCAGAATTAGCTTTTCAGTGAACAGCAGCCAGGCACATTTTAGCTAGTTTTACTTGTAAGTGGGGTTGTAAACGCTTTTTAGGCTCAGTACTGCGCTCAAAGGATGCAGCCCTGAGGTCTCTCCTGATAGGAGGTAGTTAAGTAGAAATTCGCTGCTCAGCTGACCCGGCAGAAGCAAATGTATACAAAAAATGTACCCAGAATGAGCTTTTCAGTGAACAGCAGCCAGACACATTTTAGGTAGTTTTACTTGTAAGTGGGGTTGTAAACGCTTTTTAGGCTCAGTACTGCGCTCAAAGGATGCAGCCCTGAGGTCTCTCCTGATAGGAGGTAGTTAAGTAGAAATTCACTGCTCAGCTGACCCGGGAGAAGCAAATGTATGCCAAAAATGTACCCAGAATGAGCTTTTCAGTGACCAGCAGCCAGGCACATTTTAGCCAGTTTTACTTGTAAGTGGGGTTGTAAACGGTTTTCAGGCTCAGTACTGCGCTCAAAAGATGCAGCCCTGAGGTCTCTCCTGATAGGAGGTAGTTAAGTAGAAATTTGCTGCTCAGCTGACCCGGGAGAAGCAAATGTATGCCAAAAATGTACCCAGAATGAGCTTTTCAGTGAACAGCAGCCAGGCACATTTTAGCTAGTTTTACTTGTAAGTGGGGTTGGAAACGGGTATCAGGCTCAGTACTGCGCTCAAAAGATGCAGCCCTGAGGTCTCTCATGATAGGAGGTAGTTAAGTAGAAATTCACTTCTCAGCAGACCCGGCAGAAGCAAATGTATACCAAAAATGTACCCAGAATGAGCTTTTCAGTGAATAGCAGCCAGGCACATTTTAGCTAGTTTTACCTGTAAGTGGGGTTGGAAACGGTTTTCAGGCTCAGTACTGCGCTCAAAAGATGCAGCCCTGAGGTCTCTCATGATAGGAGGTAGTTAAGTAGAAATTCACTTCTCAGCAGACCCGGCAGAAGCAAATGTATACCAAAAATGTACCCAGAATGAGCTTTTCAGTGAACAGCAGCCAGGCACATTTTAGCCAGTTTTACTTGTAAATGGTTTTCAGGCTCAGTACTGCGCTCAAAAGATGCAGCCCTGAGGTCTCTCCTGAAAGGAGGTAGTTAAGTAGAAATTCACTGCTCAGCTGACCCGGGAGAAGCAAATGTATGCCAAAAATGTACCCAGAATGAGCTTTTCAGTGAACAGCAGCCAGGCACATTTTAGCTAGTTTTACCTGTAAGTGGGGTTGGAAACGGTTTTCAGGCTCAGTACTGCGCTCAAAAGATGCAGCCCTGAGGTCTCTCCTGATAGGAGGTAGTTAAGTAGAAATTCACTGCTCAGCTGACCCGGCAGAAGCAAATGTATACTAAAAAATGTACCCAGAATGAGCTTTTCAGTGAACAGCAGCCAGGCACGTTTTAGCTAGTTTACTTGTAAGTGGGGTTGTAAACACTAATTCAGGCTCAGTACTGCGCGCAAAGGATGCAGCCCTGAGGTCTCTCCTGATAGGAGGTAGTTAAGTAGAAACTCGCTGCTCAGCTGACCCGGGAGAAGCAAATGTATGCCAAAAATGTACCCAGAATGAGCTTTTCAGTGAACAGCAGCCAGGCACATTTTAGCTAGTTTTACTTGTAAGTGGGGTTGGAAACGGGTATCAGGCTCAGTACTGCGCTCAAAGGATGCAGCCCTGAGATCTCTCCTGATTAGGGGGTAGTTAAGTAAAAATTTGCTGCTCAGCTGACCCGGCAGGAGCAAATATATGCCAAAAATGTATGCAGAATAAGCTTTTCAGTGAACAGCAGCCAGGCACATTTAGCTAGTTTTACTTGTGTAAGTGGGTTTGTAAATGGTTTTCAGGCTCAGTACTGCGCTCAAAAGATGCAGAGGTCTCTCCTGATAGGAGGTAGTTAAGTAGAAATTCACTGCTCAGCTGACCCGGGAGAAGCAAATGTATGCCAAAAATGTACCCAGAATGAGCTTTTCAGTGAACAGCAGCCAGGCACATTTTAGCTAGTTTTACTTGTAAGAGGGGTTGGGAACGGGTATCAGGCTCAGTACTGCGCTCAAAAGATGCAGCCCTGAGGTCTCTCCTGATAGGAGGTAGTTAAGTGGAAATTCGCTGCTCAGCTGACCCGGCAGGAGCAAATGTCTGCCAAAAATGTATGCAGAATGAGCTTTTCAGTGAATAGCAGCCAGGCACATTTTAGCCAGTTTTACTTGTAAGTGGGGTTGTAAATGGTTTTCAGGCTCAGTACTGCGCTCAAAAGATGCAGCCCTGAGGTCTCTCCTGAAAGGAGGTAGTTAAGTAGAAATTCACTGCTCAGCTGACCCGGGAGAAGCAAATGTATGCCAAAAATGTACCCAGAATGAGCTTTTCAGTGAACAGCAGCCAGGCACATTTTAGCTAGTTTTACTTGTAAGTGGGGTTGGAAACGGTTTTCAGGCTCAGTACTGCGCTCAAAAGATGCAGCCATGAGGTCTCTCCTGATAGGAGGTAGTTAACTAAAAATTCGCTGCTCAGCTGACCCGGGAGAAGCAAATGCATGCCAAAAATGTACCCAGAATGAACTTTTCAGTGAACAGCAGCCAGGCACATTTTAGCTAGTTTTACTTGTAAGTGGGGTTGGAAACGGGTATCAGGCTCACTACTGCGCTCAAAAGTTGCAGCCCTGAGGTCTCTCCTGATAGGAGGTAGTTAAGTAGAAATTCACTGCTCAGCTGACCCGGGAGAAGCAAATGTATGCCAAAAATGTACCCAGAATGAGCTTTTCAGTGAACAGCAGCCAGGCACATTTTAGCTAGTTTTACTTGTAAGTGGGGTTGGAAACGGTTTTCAGGCTCAGTACTGCGCTCAAAAGATGCAGCCATGAGGTCTCTTCTGATAGGAGGTAGTTAAGTAGAAATTCACTGCTCAGCTGACCCGGGAGTAGCAAATGTATACCAAAAATGTACCCAGAATGACCTTTTCAGTGAACAGCAGCCAGGCACATTTTAGCTAGTATTACGTGTAAGTGGGGTTGTAAACGCTTTTCAGGCTCAGTACTGCGCTCAAAGGATGCAGCCCTGAGGTCTCTCCTGAAAGGAGGTAGTTAAGTAGAAATTCACTGCTCAGCTGACCCGGCAGAAGCAAATGTATACCAAAAATGTACCCAGAATGAGCATTTCAGTGAACAACAGCCAGGCACATTTTAGCTAGTTTTACTTGTAAGTGGGGTTGTAAACGGTTTTCAGGCTCAGTACTGCGCTCAAAAGATGCAGCCCTGAGGTCTCTCCTGATAGGAGGTAGTTAAGTAGAAATTTGCTGCTCAGCTGACCCGGCAGGAGCAAATATATGCCAAAAATGTAAGCAGAATGAGCTTTTCAGTGACCAGCAGCCAGGCACATTTTAGCCAGTTTTACTTGTAAGTGGGGTTGTAAACGGTTTTCAGGCTCAGTACTGCGCTCAAAAGATGCAGCCCTGAGGTCTCTCCTGATAGGAGGTAGTTAAGTAGAAATTCGCTGCTCAGCTGACCCGGGAGAAGCAAATGTATGCCAAAAATGTACCCAGAATGAGCTTTTCAGTGAACAGCAGCCAGGCACATTTTAGCTAGTTTTACTTGTAAGTGGGGTTGGAAACGGGTATCAGGCTCAGTACTGCGCTCAAAAGATGCAGCCCTGAGGTCTCTCATGATAGGAGGTAGTTAAGTAGAAATTCACTTCTCAGCAGACCCGGCAGAAGCAAATGTATACCAAAAATGTACCCAGAATGAGCTTTTCAGTGAATAGCAGCCAGGCACATTTTAGCTAGTTTTACCTGTAAGTGGGGTTGGAAACGGTTTTCAGGCTCAGTACTGCGCTCAAAAGATGCAGCCCTGAGTTCTCTCCTGATAGGAGGTAGTTAAGTAGAAATTCACTGCTCAGCTGACCCGGCAGAAGCAAATGTATACCAAAAATGTACCCAGAATGAGCTTTTCAGTGAACAGCAGCCAGGCACATTTTAGCTAGTTTTACTTGTAAGTGGGGTTGGAAACGGGCATCAGGCTCAGTACTGCGCTCAAAAGATGCAGCCCTGAGGTCTCTCCTGATAGGAGGAGTTAAGTAGAATTTCGCTGCTCAGCTGACCCGGCAGGAGCAAATATATGCCAAAAATGTATGCAGAATTATCTTTTCAGTGAACAGCAGCCAGGCACATTTTAGCTAGTTTTACTTGTAACTGGGGTTGTAAACGCTAATTCAGGCTCAGTACTGCGCTCAAAGGATGCAGCCCTGAGGTCTCTCCTGATAGGAGGTAGTTAAGTAGAAATTCGCTGCTCAGCTGACCCGGCAGGAGCAAATATATGCCACCAATGTATGCAGAATTAGCTTTTCAGTGAACAGCAGCCAGGCACATTTTAGCTAGTTTTACTTGTAAGTGGGGTTGTAAACGCTTTTTAGGCTCAGTACTGCGCTCAAAGGATGCAGCCCTGAGGTCTCTCCTGATAGGAGGTAGTTAAGTAGAAATTCGCTGCTCAGCTGACCCGGCAGAAGCAAATGTATACAAAAAATGTACCCAGAATGAGCTTTTCAGTGAACAGCAGCCAGACACATTTTAGCTAGTTTTACTTGTAAGTGGGGTTGTAAACGCTTTTTAGGCTCAGTACTGCGCTCAAAGGATGCAGCCCTGAGGTCTCTCCTGATAGGAGGTAGTTAAGTAGAAATTCACTGCTCAGCTGACCCGGGAGAAGCAAATGTATGCCAAAAATGTACCCAGAATGAGCTTTTCAGTGAACAGCAGCCAGGCACATTTTAGCTAGTTTTACTTGTAAGTGGGGTTGGAAACGGTTTTCAGGCTCAGTACTGCGCTCAAAAGATGCAGCCCTGAGGTCTCTCCTGATAGGAGGTAGTTAAGTAGAAATTTGCTGCTCAGCTGACCCGGCAGGAGCAAATATATGCCAAAAATGTAAGCAGAATGAGCTTTTCAGTGACCAGCAGCCAGGCACATTTTAGCCAGTTTTACTTGTAAGTGGGGTTGTAAACGGTTTTCAGGCTCAGTACTGCACTCAAAAGATGCAGCCCTGAGGTCTCTCCTGATAGGAGGTAGTTAAGTAGAAATTCGCTGCTCAGCTGACCCGGGAGAAGCAAATGTATGCCAAAAATGTACCCAGAATGAGCTTTTCAGTGAACAGCAGCCAGGCACATTTTAGCTAGTTTTACTTGTAAGTGGGGTTGGAAACGGGTATCAGGCTCAGTACTGCGCTCAAAAGATGCAGCCCTGAGGTCTCTCATGATAGGAGGTAGTTAAGTAGAAATTCACTTCTCAGCAGACCCGGCAGAAGCAAATGTATACCAAAAATGTACCCAGAATGAGCTTTTCAGTGAACAGCAGCCAGGCACGTTTTAGCTAGTTTACTTGTAAGTGGGGTTGTAAACACTAATTCAGGCTCAGTACTGCGCGCAAAGGATGCAGCCCTGAGGTCTCTCCTGATAGGAGGTAGTTAAGTAGAAACTCGCTGCTCAGCTGACCCGGGAGAAGCAAATGTATGCCAAAAATGTACCCAGAATGAGCTTTTCAGTGAACAGCAGCCAGGCACATTTTAGCTAGTTTTACTTGTAAGTGGGGTTGGAAACGGGTATCAGGCTCAGTACTGCGCTCAAAGGATGCAGCCCTGAGATCTCTCCTGATTAGGGGGTAGTTAAGTAAAAATTTGCTGCTCAGCTGACCCGGCAGGAGCAAATATATGCCAAAAATGTATGCAGAATAAGCTTTTCAGTGAACAGCAGCCAGGCACATTTTAGCTAGTTTTACTTGTAAGAGGGGTTGGGAACGGGTATCAGGCTCAGTACTGCGCTCAAAAGATGCAGCCCTGAGGTCTCTCCTGATAGGAGGTAGTTAAGTGGAAATTCGCTGCTCAGCTGACCCGGCAGGAGCAAATGTCTGCCAAAAATGTATGCAGAATGAGCTTTTCAGTGAACAGCAGCCAGGCACATTTTAGCCAGTTTTACTTGTAAGTGGGGTTGTAAATGGTTTTCAGGCTCAGTACTGCGCTCAAAAGATGCAGCCCTGAGGTCTCTCCTGAAAGGAGGTAGTTAAGTAGAAATTCACTGCTCAGCTGACCCGGGAGAAGCAAATGTATGCCAAAAATGTACCCAGAATGAGCTTTTCAGTGAACAGCAGCCAGGCACATTTTAGCTAGTTTTACTTGTAAGTGGGGTTGGAAACGGTTTTCAGGCTCAGTACTGCGCTCAAAAGATGCAGCCATGAGGTCTCTCCTGATAGGAGGTAGTTAAGTAAAAATTCGCTGCTCAGCTGACCCGGGAGAAGCAAATGTATGCCAAAAATGTACCCAGAATGAACTTTTCAGTGACAGCAGCCAGGCACATTTTAGCTAGTTTTACTTGTAAGTGGGGTTGGAAACGGGTATCAGGCTCAGTACTGCGCTCAAAAGTTGCAGCCCTGAGGTCTCTCCTGATAGGAGGTAGTTAAGTAGAAATTCACTGCTCAGCTGACCCGGGAGAAGCAAATGTATGCCAAAAATGTACCCAGAATGAGCTTTTCAGTGAACAGCAGCCAGGCACATTTTAGCTAGTTTTACTTGTAAGTGGGGTTGGAAACGGTTTTCAGGCTCAGTACTGCGCTCAAAAGATGCAGCCATGAGGTCTCTTCTGATAGGAGGTAGTTAAGTAGAAATTCACTGCTCAGCTGACCCGGGAGTAGCAAATGTATACCAAAAATGTACCCAGAATGACCTTTTCAGTGAACAGCAGCCAGGCACATTTTAGCTAGTATTACTTGTAAGTGGGGTTGTAAACGGTTTTCAGGCTCAGTACTGCGCTCAAAAGATGCAGCCCTGAGGTCTCTCCTGATAGGAGGTAGTTAAGTAGAAATTTGCTGCTCAGCTGACCCGGCAGGAGCAAATATATGCCAAAAATGTAAGCAGAATGAGCTTTTCAGTGACCAGCAGCCAGGCACATTTTAGCCAGTTTTACTTGTAAGTGGGGTTGTAAACGGTTTTCAGGCTCAGTACTGCGCTCAAAAGATGCAGCCCTGAGGTCTCTCCTGATAGGAGGTAGTTAAGTAGAAATTTGCTGCTCAGCTGACCCGGCAGGAGCAAATATATGCCAAAAATGTAAGCAGAATGAGCTTTTCAGTGACCAGCAGCCAGGCACATTTTAGCCAGTTTTACTTGTAAGTGGGGTTGTAAACGGTTTTCAGGCTCAGTACTGCGCTCAAAAGATGCAGCCCTGAGGTCTCTCCTGATAGGAGGTAGTTAAGTAGAAATTCGCTGCTCAGCTGACCCGGGAGAAGCAAATGTATGCCAAAAATGTACCCAGAATGAGCTTTTCAGTGAACAGCAGCCAGGCACATTTTAGCTAGTTTTACTTGTAAGTGGGGTTGGAAACGGGTATCAGGCTCAGTACTGCGCTCAAAAGATGCAGCCCTGAGGTCTCTCATGATAGGAGGTAGTTAAGTAGAAATTCACTTCTCAGCAGACCCGGCAGAAGCAAATGTATACCAAAAATGTACCCAGAATGAGCTTTTCAGTGAATAGCAGCCAGGCACATTTTAGCTAGTTTTACCTGTAAGTGGGGTTGGAAACGGTTTTCAGGCTCAGTACTGCGCTCAAAAGATGCAGCCCTGAGTTCTCCCCTGATAGGAGGTAGTTAAGTAGAAATTCACTGCTCAGCTGACCCGGCAGAAGCAAATGTATACCAAAAATGTACCCAGAATGAGCTTTTCAGTGAACAGCAGCCAGGCACATTTTAGCTAGTTTTACTTGTAAGTGGGGTTGGAAACGGGCATCAGGCTCAGTACTGCGCTCAAAAGATGCAGCCCTGAGGTCTCTCCTGATAGGAGGAGTTAAGTAGAATTTCGCTGCTCAGCTGACCCGGCAGGAGCAAATATATGCCAAAAATGTATGCAGAATTAGCTTTTCAGTGAACAGCAGCCAGGCACATTTTAGCTAGTTTTACTTGTAACTGGGGTTGTAAACGCTAATTCAGGCTCAGTACTGCGCTCAAAGGATGCAGCCCTGAGGTCTCTCCTGATAGGAGGTAGTTAAGTAGAAATTCGCTGCTCAGCTGACCCGGCAGGAGCAAATATATGCTACCAATGTATGCAGAATTAGCTTTTCAGTGAACAGCAGCCAGGCACATTTTAGCTAGTTTTACTTGTAAGTGGGGTTGTAAACGCTTTTTAGGCTCAGTACTGCGCTCAAAGGATGCAGCCCTGAGGTCTCTCCTGATAGGAGGTAGTTAAGTAGAAATTCGCTGCTCAGCTGACCCGGCAGAAGCAAATGTATACAAAAAATGTACCCAGAATGAGCTTTTCAGTGAACAGCAGCCAGACACATTTTAGCTAGTTTTACTTGTAAGTGGGGTTGTAAACGCTTTTTAGGCTCAGTACTGCGCTCAAAGGATGCAGCCCTGAGGTCTCTCCTGATAGGAGGTAGTTAAGTAGAAATTCACTGCTCAGCTGACCCGGGAGAAGCAAATGTATGCCAAAAATGTACCCAGAATGAGCTTTTCAGTGAACAGCAGCCAGGCACATTTTAGCTAGTTTTACTTGTAAGTGGGGTTGGAAACGGTTTTCAGGCTCAGTACTGCGCTCAAAAGATGCAGCCCTGAGGTCTCTCCTGATAGGAGGTAGTTAAGTAGAAATTTGCTGCTCAGCTGACCCGGCAGGAGCAAATATATGCCAAAAATGTAAGCAGAATGAGCTTTTCAGTGACCAGCAGCCAGGCACATTTTAGCCAGTTTTACTTGTAAGTGGGGTTGTAAACGGTTTTCAGGCTCAGTACTGCGCTCAAAAGATGCAGACCTGAGGTCTCTCCTGATAGGAGGTAGTTAAGTAGAAATTCGCTGCTCAGCTGACCCGGGAGAAGCAAATGTATGCCAAAAATGTACCCAGAATGAGCTTTTCAGTGAACAGCAGCCAGGCACATTTTAGCTAGTTTTACTTGTAAGTGGGGTTGGAAACGGGTATCAGGCTCAGTACTGCGTTCAAAAGATGCAGCCCTGAGGTCTCATGATAGGAGGTAGTTAAGTAGAAATTCACTTCTCAGCAGACCCGGCAGAAGCAAATGTATACCAAAAATGTACCCAGAATGAGCTTTTCAGTGAATAGCAGCCAGGCACATTTTAGCTAGTTTTACCTGTAAGTGGGGTTGGAAACGGTTTTCAGGCTCAGTACTGCGCTCAAAAGATGCAGCCCTGAGGTCTCTCCTGATAGGAGGTAGTTAAGTAGAAATTCACTGCTCAGCTGACCCGGCAGAAGCAAATGTATACTAAAAAATGTACCCAGAATGAGCTTTTCAGTGAACAGCAGCCAGGCACGTTTTAGCTAGTTTACTTGTAAGTGGGGTTGTAAACACTAATTCAGGCTCAGTACTGCGCGCAAAGGATGCAGCCCTGAGGTCTCTCCTGATAGGAGGTAGTTAAGTAGAAACTCGCTGCTCAGCTGACCCGGGAGAAGCAAATGTATGCCAAAAATGTACCCAGAATGAGCTTTTCAGTGAACAGCAGCCAGGCACATTTTAGCTAGTTTTACTTGTAAGTGGGTTTGGAAACGGGTATCAGGCTCAGTACTGCGCTCAAAGGATGCAGCCCTGAGATCTCTCCTGATTAGGGGGTAGTTAAGTAAAAATTTGCTGCTCAGCTGACCCGGCAGGAGCAAATATATGCCAAAAATGTATGCAGAATAAGATTTTCAGTGAACAGCAGCCAGGCACATTTAGCTAGTTTTACTTGTGTAAGTGGGTTTGTAAATGGTTTTCAGGCTCAGTACTGCGCTCAAAAGATGCAGAGGTCTCTCCTGATAGGAGGTAGTTAAGTAGAAATTCACTGCTCAGCTGACCCGGGAGAAGCAAATGTATGCCAAAAATGTACCCAGAATGAGCTTTTCAGTGAACAGCAGCCAGGCACATTTTAGCTAGTTTTACTTGTAAGAGGGGTTGGGAACGGGTATCAGGCTCAGTACTGCGCTCAAAAGATGCAGCCCTGAGGTCTCTCCTGATAGGAGGTAGTTAAGTGGAAATTCGCTGCTCAGCTGACCCGGCAGGAGCAAATGTCTGCCAAAAATGTATGCAGAATGAGCTTTTCAGTGAACAGCAGCCAGGCACATTTTAGCCAGTTTTACTTGTAAGTGGGGTTGTAAATGGTTTTCAGGCTCAGTACTGCGCTCAAAAGATGCAGCCCTGAGGTCTCTCCTGAAAGGAGGTAGTTAAGTAGAAATTCACTGCTCAGCTGACCCGGGAGAAGCAAATGTATGCCAAAAATGTACCCAGAATGAGCTTTTCAGTGAACAGCAGCCAGGCACATTTTAGCTAGTTTTACTTGTAAGTGGAGTTGGAAACGGTTTTCAGGCTCAGTACTGCGCTCAAAATATGCAGCCATGAGGTCTCTCCTGATAGGAGGTAGTTAACTAAAAATTCGCTGCTCAGCTGACCCGGGAGAAGCAAATGTATGCCAAAAATGTACCCAGAATGAACTTTTCAGTGAACAGCAGCCAGGCACATTTTAGCTAGTTTTACTTGTAAGTGGGGTTGGAAACGGGTATCAGGCTCAGTACTGCGCTCAAAAGTTGCAGCCCTGAGGTCTCTCCTGATAGGAGGTAGTTAAGTAGAAATTCACTGCTCAGCTGACCCGGGAGAAGCAAATGTATGCCAAAAATGTACCCAGAATGAGCTTTTCAGTGAACAGCAGCCAGGCACATTTTAGCTAGTTTTACTTGTAAGTGGGGTTGGAAACGGTTTTCAGGCTCAGTACTGCGCTCAAAAGATGCAGCCATGAGGTCTCTTCTGATAGGAGGTAGTTAAGTAGAAATTCACTGCTCAGCTGACCCGGGAGTAGCAAATGTATACCAAAAATGTACCCAGAATGACCTTTTCAGTGAACAGCAGCCAGGCACATTTTAGCTAGTATTACGTGTAAGTGGGGTTGTAAACGCTTTTCAGGCTCAGTACTGCGCTCAAAGGATGCAGCCCTGAGGTCTCTCCTGAAAGGAGGTAGTTAAGTAGAAATTCACTGCTCAGCTGACCCGGCAGAAGCAAATGTATACCAAAAATGTACCCAGAATGAGCATTTCAGTGAACAACAGCCAGGCACATTTTAGCTAGTTTTACTTGTAAGTGGGGTTGTAAACGGTTTTCAGGCTCAGTACTGCGCTCAAAAGATGCAGCCCTGAGGTCTCTCCTGATAGGAGGTAGTTAAGTAGAAATTCACTTCTCAGCAGACCCGGCAGAAGCAAATGTATACCAAAAATGTACCCAGAATGAACTTTTCAGTGACCAGCAGCCAGGCACATTTTAGCCAGTTTTACTTGTAAGTGGGGTTGTAAACGGTTTTCAGGCTCAGTACTGCGCTCAAAAGATGCAGCCCTGAGTTCTCTCCTGATAGGAGGTAGTTAAGTAGAAATTCACTGCTCAGCTGACCCGGCAGAAGCAAATGTATACCAAAAATGTACCCAGAATGAGCTTTTCAGTGAACAGCAGCCAGGCACATTTTAGCTAGTTTTACTTGTAAGTGGGGTTGGAAACGGGCATCAGGCTCAGTACTGCGCTCAAAAGATGCAGCCCTGATGTCTCTCCTGATAGGAGGAGTTAAGTAGAATTTCGCTGCTCAGCTGACCCGGCAGGAGCAAATATATGCCAAAAATGTATGCAGAATTAGCTTTTCAGTGAACAGCAGCCAGGCACATTTTAGCTAGTTTTATTTGTAACTGGGGTTGTAAACGCTAATTCAGGCTCAGTACTGCGCTCAAAGGATGCAGCCCTGAGGTCTCTCCTGATAGGAGGTAGTTAAGTAGAAATTCGCTGCTCAGCTGACCCGGCAGGAGCAAATATATGCCACCAATGTATGCAGAATTAGCTTTTCAGTGAACAGCAGCCAGGCACATTTTAGCTAGTTTTACTTGTAAGTGGGGTTGTAAACGCTTTTTAGGCTCAGTACTGCGCTCAAAGGATGCAGCCCTGAGGTCTCTCCTGATAGGAGGTAGTTAAGTAGAAATTCGCTGCTCAGCTGACCCGGCAGAAGCAAATGTATACAAAAAATGTACCCAGAATGAGCTTTTCAGTGAACAGCAGCCAGACACATTTTAGCTAGTTTTACTTGTAAGTGGGGTTGTAAACGCTTTTTAGGCTCAGTACTGCGCTCAAAGGATGCAGCCCTGAGGTCTCTCCTGATAGGAGGTAGTTAAGTAGAAATTCACTGCTCAGCTGACCCGGGAGAAGCAAATGTATGCCAAAAATGTACCCAGAATGAGCTTTTCAGTGAACAGCAGCCAGGCACATTTTAGCTAGTTTTACTTGTAAGTGGGGTTGGAAATGGTTTTCAGGCTCAGTACTGCGCTCAAAAGATGCAGCCCTGAGGTCTCTCCTGATAGGAGGTAGTTAAGTAGAAATTTGCTGCTCAGCTGACCCGGCAGGAGCAAATATATGCCAAAAATGTAAGCAGAATGAGCTTTTCAGTGACCAGCAGCCAGGCACATTTTAGCCAGTTTTACTTGTAAGTGGGGTTGTAAACGGTTTTCAGGCTCAGTACTGCGCTCAAAAGATGCAGCCCTGAGGTCTCTCCTGATAGGAGGTAGTTAAGTAGAAATTCGCTGCTCAGCTGACCCGGGAGAAGCAAATGTATGCCAAAAATGTACCCAGAATGAGCTTTTCAGTGAACAGCAGCCAGGCACATTTTAGCTAGTTTTACTTGTAAGTGGGGTTGGAAACGGGTATCAGGCTCAGTACTGCGCTCAAAAGATGCAGCCCTGAGGTCTCTCATGATAGGAGGTAGTTAAGTAGAAATTCACTTCTCAGCAGACCCGGCAGAAGCAAATGTATACCAAAAATGTACCCAGAATGAGCTTTTCAGTGAATAGCAGCCAGGCACATTTTAGCTAGTTTTACCTGTAAGTGGGGTTGGAAACGGTTTTCAGGCTCAGTACTGCGCTCAAAAGATGCAGCCCTGAGGTCTCTCCTGATAGGAGGTAGTTAAGTAGAAATTCACTGCTCAGCTGACCCGGCAGAAGCAAATGTATACTAAAAAATGTACCCAGAATGAGCTTTTCAGTGAACAGCAGCCAGGCACGTTTTAGCTAGTTTACTTGTAAGTGGGGTTGTAAACACTAATTCAGGCTCAGTACTGCGCGCAAAGGATGCAGCCCTGAGGTCTCTCCTGATAGGAGGTAGTTAAGTAGAAACTCGCTGCTCAGCTGACCCGGGAGAAGCAAATGTATGCCAAAAATGTACCCAGAATGAGCTTTTCAGTGAACAGCAGCCAGGCACATTTTAGCTAGTTTTACTTGTAAGTGGGGTTGGAAACGGGTATCAGGCTCAGTACTGCGCTCAAAGGATGCAGCCCTGAGATCTCTCCTGATTAGGGGGTAGTTAAGTAAAAATTTGCTGCTCAGCTGACCCGGCAGGAGCAAATATATGCCAAAAATGTATGCAGAATAAGCTTTTCAGTGAACAGCAGCCAGGCACATTTAGCTAGTTTTACTTGTGTAAGTGGGTTTGTAAATGGTTTTCAGGCTCAGTACTGCGCTCAAAAGATGCAGAGGTCTCTCCTGATAGGAGGTAGTTAAGTAGAAATTCACTGCTCAGCTGACCCGGGAGAAGCAAATGTATGCCAAAAATGTACCCAGAATGAGCTTTTCAGTGAACAGCAGCCAGGCACATTTTAGCTAGTTTTACTTGTAAGAGGGGTTGGGAACGGGTATCAGGCTCAGTACTGCGCTCAAAAGATGCAGCCCTGAGGTCTCTCCTGATAGGAGGTAGTTAAGTGGAAATTCGCTGCTCAGCTGACCCGGCAGGAGCAAATGTCTGCCAAAAATGTATGCAGAATGAGCTTTTCAGTGAACAGCAGCCAGGCACATTTTAGCCAGTTTTACTTGTAAGTGGGGTTGTAAATGGTTTTCAGGCTCAGTACTGCGCTCAAAAGATGCAGCCCTGAGGTCTCTCCTGAAAGGAGGTAGTTAAGTAGAAATTCACTGCTCAGCTGACCCGGGAGAAGCAAATGTATGCCAAAAATGTACCCAGAATGAGCTTTTCAGTGAACAGCAGCCAGGCACATTTTAGCTAGTTTTACTTGTAAGTGGGGTTGGAAACGGTTTTCAGGCTCAGTACTGCGCTCAAAAGATGCAGCCATGAGGTCTCTCCTGATAGGAGGTAGTTAACTAAAAATTCGCTGGTCAGCTGACCCGGGAGAAGCAAATGTATGCCAAAAATGTACCCAGAATGAACTTTTCAGTGAACAGCAGCCAGGCACATTTTAGCTAGTTTTACTTGTAAGTGGGGTTGGAAACGGGTATCAGGCTCAGTACTGCGCTCAAAAGTTGCAGCCCTGAGGTCTCTCCTGATAGGAGGTAGTTAAGTAGAAATTCACTGCTCAGCTGACCCGGGAGAAGCAAATGTATGCCAAAAATGTACCCAGAATGAGCTTTTCAGTGAACAGCAGCCAGGCACATTTTAGCTAGTTTTACTTGTAAGTGGGGTTGGAAACGGTTTTCAGGCTCAGTACTGCGCTCAAAAGATGCAGCCATGAGGTCTCTTCTGATAGGAGGTAGTTAAGTAGAAATTCACTGCTCAGCTGACCCGGGAGTAGCAAATGTATACCAAAAATGTACCCAGAATGACCTTTTCAGTGAACAGCAGCCAGGCACATTTTAGCTAGTATTACGTGTAAGTGGGGTTGTAAACGCTTTTCAGGCTCAGTACTGCGCTCAAAGGATGCAGCCCTGAGGTCTCTCCTGAAAGGAGGTAGTTAAGTAGAAATTCACTGCTCAGCTGACCCGGCAGAAGCAAATGTATACCAAAAATGTACCCAGAATGAGCATTTCAGTGAACAACAGCCAGGCACATTTTAGCTAGTTTTACTTGTAAGTGGGGTTGTAAACGGTTTTCAGGCTCAGTACTGCGCTCAAAAGATGCAGCCCTGAGGTCTCTCCTGATAGGAGGTAGTTAAGTAGAAATTTGCTGCTCAGCTGACCCGGCAGGAGCAAATATATGCCAAAAATGTAAGCAGAATGAGCTTTTCAGTGACCAGCAGCCAGGCACATTTTAGCCAGTTTTACTTGTAAGTGGGGTTGTAAACGGTTTTCAGGCTCAGTACTGCGCTCAAAAGATGCAGCCCTGAGGTCTCTCCTGATAGGAGGTAGTTAAGTAGAAATTCGCTGCTCAGCTGACCCGGGAGAAGCAAATGTATGCCAAAAATGTACCCAGAATGAGCTTTTCAGTGAACAGCAGCCAGGCACATTTTAGCTAGTTTTACTTGTAAGTGGGGTTGGAAACGGGTATCAGGCTCAGTACTGCGCTCAAAAGATGCAGCCCTGAGGTCTCTCATGATAGGAGGTAGTTAAGTAGAAATTCACTTCTCAGCAGACCCGGCAGAAGCAAATGTATACCAAAAATGTACCCAGAATGAGCTTTTCAGTGAATAGCAGCCAGGCACATTTTAGCTAGTTTTACCTGTAAGTGGGGTTGGAAACGGTTTTCAGGCTCAGTACTGCGCTCAAAAGATGCAGCCCTGAGTTCTCTCCTGATAGGAGGTAGTTAAGTAGAAATTCACTGCTCAGCTGACCCGGCAGAAGCAAATGTATACCAAAAATGTACCCAGATGAGCTTTTCAGTGAACAGCAGCCAGGCACATTTTAGCTAGTTTTACTTGTAAGTGGGGTTGGAAACGGGCATCAGGCTCAGTACTGCGCTCAAAAGATGCAGCCCTGAGGTCTCTCCTGATAGGAGGAGTTAAGTAGAATTTCGATGCTCAGCTGACCCGGCAGGAGCAAATATATGCCAAAAATGTATGCAGAATTAGCTTTTCAGTGAACAGCAGCCAGGCACATTTTAGCTAGTTTTACTTGTAACTGGGGTTGTAAACGCTAATTCAGGCTCAGTACTGCGCTCAAAGGATGCAGCCCTGAGGTCTCTCCTGATAGGAGGTAGTTAAGTAGAAATTCGCTGCTCAGCTGACCCGGCAGGAGCAAATATATGCCACCAATGTATGCAGAATTAGCTTTTCAGTGAACAGCAGCCAGGCACATTTTAGCTAGTTTTACTTGTAAGTGGGGTTGTAAACGCTTTTTAGGCTCAGTACTGCGCTCAAAGGATGCAGCCCTGAGGTCTCTCCTGATAGGAGGTAGTTAAGTAGAAATTCGCTGCTCAGCTGACCCGGCAGAAGCAAATGTATACAAAAAATGTACCCAGAATGAGCTTTTCAGTGAACAGCAGCCAGACACATTTTAGCTAGTTTTACTTGTAAGTGGGGTTGTAAACGCTTTTTAGGCTCAGTACTGCGCTCAAAGGATGCAGCCCTGAGGTCTCTCCTGATAGGAGGTAGTTAAGTAGAAATTCACTGCTCAGCTGACCCGGGAGAAGCAAATGTATGCCAAAAATGTACCCAGAATGAGCTTTTCAGTGAACAGCAGCAAGGCACATTTTAGCTAGTTTTACTTGTAAGTGGGGTTGGAAACGGTTTTCAGGCTCAGTACTGCGCTCAAAAGATGCAGCCATGAGGTCTCTTCTGATAGGAGGTAGTTAAGTAGAAATTCACTGCTCAGCTGACCCGGGAGTAGCAAATGTATACCAAAAATGTACCCAGAATGACCTTTTCAGTGAACAGCAGCCAGGCACATTTTAGCTAGTATTACGTGTAAGTGGGGTTGTAAACGCTTTTCAGGCTCAGTACTGCGCTCAAAGGATGCAGCCCTGAGGTCTCTCCTGAAAGGAGGTAGTTAAGTAGAAATTCACTGCTCAGCTGACCCGGCAGAAGCAAATGTATACCAAAAATGTACCCAGAATGAGCATTTCAGTGAACAACAGCCAGGCACATTTTAGCTAGTTTTACTTGTAAGTGGGGTTGTAAACGGTTTTCAGGCTCAGTACTGCGCTCAAAAGATGCAGCCCTGAGGTCTCTCCTGATAGGAGGTAGTTAAGTAGAAATTTGCTGCTCAGCTGACCCGGCAGGAGCAAATATATGCCAAAAATGTAAGCAGAATGAGCTTTTCAGTGACCAGCAGCCAGGCACATTTTAGCCAGTTTTACTTGTAAGTGGGGTTGTAAACGGTTTTCAGGCTCAGTACTGCGCTCAAAAGATGCAGCCCTGAGGTCTCTCCTGATAGGAGGTAGTTAAGTAGAAATTCGCTGCTCAGCTGACCCGGGAGAAGCAAATGTATGCCAAAAATGTACCCAGAATGAGCTTTTCAGTGAACAGCAGCCAGGCACATTTTAGCTAGTTTTACTTGTAAGTGGGGTTGGAAACGATTATCAGGCTCAGTACTGCGCTCAAAAGATGCAGCCCTGAGGTCTCTCATGATAGGAGGTAGTTAAGTAGAAATTCACTTCTCAGCAGACCCGGCAGAAGCAAATGTATACCAAAAATGTACCCAGAATGAGCTTTTCAGTGAATAGCAGCCAGGCACATTTTAGCTAGTTTTACCTGTAAGTGGGGTTGGAAACGGTTTTCAGGCTCAGTACTGCGCTCAAAAGATGCAGCCCTGAGTTCTCTCCTGATAGGAGGTAGTTAAGTAGAAATTCACTGCTCAGCTGACCCGGCAGAAGCAAATGTATACCAAAAATGTACCCAGATGAGCTTTTCAGTGAACAGCAGCCAGGCACATTTTAGCTAGTTTTACTTGTAAGTGGGGTTGGAAACGGGCATCAGGCTCAGTACTGCGCTCAAAAGATGCAGCCCTGAGGTCTCTCCTGATAGGAGGAGTTAAGTAGAATTTCGATGCTCAGCTGACCCGGCAGGAGCAAATATATGCCAAAAATGTATGCAGAATTAGCTTTTCAGTGAACAGCAGCCAGGCACATTTTAGCTAGTTTTACTTGTAACTGGGGTTGTAAACGCTAATTCAGGCTCAGTACTGCGCTCAAAGGATGCAGCCCTGAGGTCTCTCCTGATAGGAGGTAGTTAAGTAGAAATTCGCTGCTCAGCTGACCCGGCAGGAGCAAATATATGCCACCAATGTATGCAGAATTAGCTTTTCAGTGAACAGCAGCCAGGCACATTTTAGCTAGTTTTACTTGTAAGTGGGGTTGTAAACGCTTTTTAGGCTCAGTACTGCGCTCAAAGGATGCAGCCCTGAGGTCTCTCCTGATAGGAGGTAGTTAAGTAGAAATTCGCTGCTCAGCTGACCCGGCAGAAGCAAATGTATACAAAAAATGTACCCAGAATGAGCTTTTCAGTGAACAGCAGCCAGACACATTTTAGCTAGTTTTACTTGTAAGTGGGGTTGTAAACGCTTTTTAGGCTCAGTACTGCGCTCAAAGGATGCAGCCCTGAGGTCTCTCCTGATAGGAGGTAGTTAAGTAGAAATTCACTGCTCAGCTGACCCGGGAGAAGCAAATGTATGCCAAAAATGTACCCAGAATGAGCTTTTCAGTGAACAGCAGCCAGGCACATTTTAGCTAGTTTTACTTGTAAGTGGGGTTGGAAACGGTTTTCAGGCTCAGTACTGCGCTCAAAAGATGCAGCCCTGAGGTCTCTCCTGATAGGAGGTAGTTAAGTAGAAATTTGCTGCTCAGCTGACCCGGCAGGAGCAAATATATGCCAAAAATGTAAGCAGAATGAGCTTTTCAGTGACCAGCAGCCAGGCACATTTTAGCCAGTTTTACTTGTAAGTGGGGTTGTAAACGGTTTTCAGGCTCAGTACTGCGCTCAAAAGATGCAGCCCTGAGGTCTCTCCTGATAGGAGGTAGTTAAGTAGAAATTCGCTGCTCAGCTGACCCGGGAGAAGCAAATGTATGCCAAAAATGTACCCAGAATGAGCTTTTCAGTGAACAGCAGCCAGGCACATTTTAGCTAGTTTTACTTGTAAGTGGGGTTGGAAACGGGTATCAGGCTCAGTACTGCGCTCAAAAGATGCAGCCCTGAGGTCTCTCATGATAGGAGGTAGTTAAGTAGAAATTCACTTCTCAGCAGACCCGGCAGAAGCAAATGTATACCAAAAATGTACCCAGAATGAGCTTTTCAGTGAATAGCAGCCAGGCACATTTTAGCTAGTTTTACTTGTAAGTGGGGTTGTAAACGGTTTTCAGGCTCAGTACTGCGCTCAAAAGATGCAGCCCTGAGGTCTCTCCTGATAGGAGGTAGTTAAGTAGAAATTTGCTGCTCAGCTGACCCGGCAGGAGCAAATATATGCCAAAAATGTAAGCAGAATGAGCTTTTCAGTGACCAGCAGCCAGGCACATTTTAGCCAGTTTTACTTGTAAGTGGGGTTGTAAACGGTTTTCAGGCTCAGTACTGCGCTCAAAAGATGCAGCCCTGAGGTCTCTCCTGATAGGAGGTAGTTAAGTAGAAATTCGCTGCTCAGCTGACCCGGGAGAAGCAAATGTATGCCAAAAATGTACCCAGAATGAGCTTTTCAGTGAACAGCAGCCAGGCACATTTTAGCTAGTTTTACTTGTAAGTGGGGTTGGAAACGATTATCAGGCTCAGTACTGCGCTCAAAAGATGCAGCCCTGAGGTCTCTCATGATAGGAGGTAGTTAAGTAGAAATTCACTTCTCAGCAGACCCGGCAGAAGCAAATGTATACCAAAAATGTACCCAGAATGAGCTTTTCAGTGAATAGCAGCCAGGCACATTTTAGCTAGTTTTACCTGTAAGTGGGGTTGGAAACGGTTTTCAGGCTCAGTACTGCGCTCAAAAGATGCAGCCCTGAGTTCTCTCCTGATAGGAGGTAGTTAAGTAGAAATTCACTGCTCAGCTGACCCGGCAGAAGCAAATGTATACCAAAAATGTACCCAGATGAGCTTTTCAGTGAACAGCAGCCAGGCACATTTTAGCTAGTTTTACTTGTAAGTGGGGTTGGAAACGGGCATCAGGCTCAGTACTGCGCTCAAAAGATGCAGCCCTGAGGTCTCTCCTGATAGGAGGAGTTAAGTAGAATTTCGATGCTCAGCTGACCCGGCAGGAGCAAATATATGCCAAAAATGTATGCAGAATTAGCTTTTCAGTGAACAGCAGCCAGGCACATTTTAGCTAGTTTTACTTGTAACTGGGGTTGTAAACGCTAATTCAGGCTCAGTACTGCGCTCAAAGGATGCAGCCCTGAGGTCTCTCCTGATAGGAGGTAGTTAAGTAGAAATTCGCTGCTCAGCTGACCCGGCAGGAGCAAATATATGCCACCAATGTATGCAGAATTAGCTTTTCAGTGAACAGCAGCCAGGCACATTTTAGCTAGTTTTACTTGTAAGTGGGGTTGTAAACGCTTTTTAGGCTCAGTACTGCGCTCAAAGGATGCAGCCCTGAGGTCTCTCCTGATAGGAGGTAGTTAAGTAGAAATTCGCTGCTCAGCTGACCCGGCAGAAGCAAATGTATACAAAAAATGTACCCAGAATGAGCTTTTCAGTGAACAGCAGCCAGACACATTTTAGCTAGTTTTACTTGTAAGTGGGGTTGTAAACGCTTTTTAGGCTCAGTACTGCGCTCAAAGGATGCAGCCCTGAGGTCTCTCCTGATAGGAGGTAGTTAAGTAGAAATTCACTGCTCAGCTGACCCGGGAGAAGCAAATGTATGCCAAAAATGTACCCAGAATGAGCTTTTCAGTGAACAGCAGCCAGGCACATTTTAGCTAGTTTTACTTGTAAGTGGGGTTGGAAACGGTTTTCAGGCTCAGTACTGCGCTCAAAAGATGCAGCCCTGAGGTCTCTCCTGATAGGAGGTAGTTAAGTAGAAATTTGCTGCTCAGCTGACCCGGCAGGAGCAAATATATGCCAAAAATGTAAGCAGAATGAGCTTTTCAGTGACCAGCAGCCAGGCACATTTTAGCCAGTTTTACTTGTAAGTGGGGTTGTAAACGGTTTTCAGGCTCAGTACTGCGCTCAAAAGATGCAGCCCTGAGGTCTCTCCTGATAGGAGGTAGTTAAGTAGAAATTCGCTGCTCAGCTGACCCGGGAGAAGCAAATGTATGCCAAAAATGTACCCAGAATGAGCTTTTCAGTGAACAGCAGCCAGGCACATTTTAGCTAGTTTTACTTGTAAGTGGGGTTGGAAACGGGTATCAGGCTCAGTACTGCGCTCAAAAGATGCAGCCCTGAGGTCTCTCATGATAGGAGGTAGTTAAGTAGAAATTCACTTCTCAGCAGACCCGGCAGAAGCAAATGTATACCAAAAATGTACCCAGAATGAGCTTTTCAGTGAATAGCAGCCAGGCACATTTTAGCTAGTTTTACCTGTAAGTGGGGTTGGAAACGGTTTTCAGGCTCAGTACTGCGCTCAAAAGATGCAGCCCTGAGGTCTCTCCTGATAGGAGGTAGTTAAGTAGAAATTCACTGCTCAGCTGACCCGGCAGAAGCAAATGTATACTAAAAAATGTACCCAGAATGAGCTTTTCAGTGAACAGCAGCCAGGCACGTTTTAGCTAGTTTACTTGTAAGTGGGGTTGTAAACACTAATTCAGGCTCAGTACTGCGCGCAAAGGATGCAGCCCTGAGGTCTCTCCTGATAGGAGGTAGTTAAGTAGAAACTCGCTGCTCAGCTGACCCGGGAGAGGCAAATGTATGCCAAAAATGTACCCAGAATGAGCTTTTCAGTGAACAGCAGCCAGGCACATTTTAGCTAGTTTTACTTGTAAGTGGGGTTGGAAACGGGTATCAGGCTCAGTACTGCGCTCAAAGGATGCAGCCCTGAGATCTCTCCTGATTAGGGGGTAGTTAAGTAAAAATTTGCTGCTCAGCTGACCCGGCAGGAGCAAATATATGCCAAAAATGTATGCAGAATAAGCTTTTCAGTGAACAGCAGCCAGGGACATTTAGCTAGTTTTACTTGTGTAAGTGGGTTTGTAAATGGTTTTCAGGCTCAGTACTGCGCTCAAAAGATGCAGAGGTCTCTCCTGATAGGAGGTAGTTAAGTAGAAATTCACTGCTCAGCTGACCCGGGAGAAGCAAATGTATGCCAAAAATGTACCCAGAATGAGCTTTTCAGTGAACAGCAGCCAGGCACATTTTAGCTAGTTTTACTTGTAAGAGGGGTTGGGAACGGGTATCAGGCTCAGTACTGCGCTCAAAAGATGCAGCCCTGAGGTCTCTCCTGATAGGAGGTAGTTAAGTGGAAATTCGCTGCTCAGCTGACCCGGCAGGAGCAAATGTCTGCCAAAAATGTATGCAGAATGAGCTTTTCAGTGAACAGCAGCCAGGCACATTTTAGCCAGTTTTACTTGTAAGTGGGGTTGTAAATGGTTTTCAGGCTCAGTACTGCGCTCAAAAGATGCAGCCCTGAGGTCTCTCCTGAAAGGAGGTAGTTAAGTAGAAATTCACTGCTCAGCTGACCCGGGAGAAGCAAATGTATGCCAAAAATGTACCCAGAATGAGCTTTTCAGTGAACAGCAGCCAGGCACATTTTAGCTAGTTTTACTTGTAAGTGGGGTTGGAAACGGTTTTCAGGCTCAGTACTGCGCTCAAAAGATGCAGCCATGAGGTCTCTCCTGATAGGAGGTAGTTAACTAAAAATTCGCTGCTCAGCTGACCCGGGAGAAGCAAATGTATGCCAAAAATGTACCCAGAATGAACTTTTCAGTGAACAGCAGCCAGGCACATTTTAGCTAGTTTTACTTGTAAGTGGGGTTGGAAACGGGTATCAGGCTCAGTACTGCGCTCAAAAGTTGCAGCCCTGAGGTCTCTCCTGATAGGAGGTAGTTAAGTAGAAATTCACTGCTCAGCTGACCCGGGAGAAGCAAATGTATGACAAAAATGTACCCAGAATGAGCTTTTCAGTGAACAGCAGCCAGGCACATTTTAGCTAGTTTTACTTGTAAGTGGGGTTGGAAACGGTTTTCAGGCTCAGTACTGCGCTCAAAAGATGCAGCCCTGAAGTCTCTCCTGAAAGGAGGTAGTTAAGTAGAAATTCACTGCTCAGCTGACCCGGCAGAAATAAATGTATGCCAAAAATGTATGCAGAATTAGCTTTTCAGTGAACAGCAGCCAGGCACATTTTAGCTAGTTTTACTTGTAAGTGGGGTTGGAAACGGTTTTCAGGCTCAGTACTGCGCTCAAAAGATGCAGCCATGAGGTCTCTTCTGATAGGAGGTAGTTAAGTAGAAATTCACTGCTCAGCTGACCCGGGAGTAGCAAATGTATACCAAAAATGTACCCAGAATGACCTTTTCAGTGAACAGCAGCCAGGCACATTTTAGCTAGTATTACGTGTAAGTGGGGTTGTAAACGCTTTTCAGGCTCAGTACTGCGCTCAAAGGATGCAGCCCTGAGGTCTCTCCTGAAAGGAGGTAGTTAAGTAGAAATTCACTGCTCAGCTGACCCGGCAGAAGCAAATGTATACCAAAAATGTACCCAGAATGAGCATTTCAGTGAACAACAGCCAGGCACATTTTAGCTAGTTTTACTTGTAAGTGGGGTTGTAAACGGTTTTCAGGCTCAGTACTGCGCTCAAAAGATGCAGCCCTGAGGTCTCTCCTGATAGGAGGTAGTTAAGTAGAAATTTGCTGCTCAGCTGACCCGGCAGGAGCAAATATATGCCAAAAATGTAAGCAGAATGAGCTTTTCAGTGACCAGCAGCCAGGCACATTTTAGCCAGTTTTACTTGTAAGTGGGGTTGTAAACGGTTTTCAGGCTCAGTACTGCGCTCAAAAGATGCAGCCCTGAGGTCTCTCCTGATAGGAGGTAGTTAAGTAGAAATTCGCTGCTCAGCTGACCCGGCAGAAGCAAATGTATACAAAAAATGTACCCAGAATGAGCTTTTCAGTGAACAGCAGCCAGACACATTTTAGCTAGTTTTACTTGTAAGTGGGGTTGTAAACGCTTTTTAGGCTCAGTACTGCGCTCAAAGGATGCAGCCCTGAGGTCTCTCCTGATAGGAGGTAGTTAAGTAGAAATTCACTGCTCAGCTGACCCGGGAGAAGCAAATGTATGCCAAAAATGTACCCAGAATGAGCTTTTCAGTGAACAGCAGCCAGGCACATTTTAGCTAGTTTTACTTGTAAGTGGGGTTGGAAACGGTTTTCAGGCTCAGTACTGCGCTCAAAAGATGCAGCCCTGAGGTCTCTCCTGATAGGAGGTAGTTAAGTAGAAATTTGCTGCTCAGCTGACCCGGCAGGAGCAAATATATGCCAAAAATGTAAGCAGAATGAGCTTTTCAGTGACCAGCAGCCAGGCACATTTTAGCCAGTTTTACTTGTAAGTGGGGTTGTAAACGGTTTTCAGGCTCAGTACTGCGCTCAAAAGATGCAGCCCTGAGGTCTCTCCTGATAGGAGGTAGTTAAGTAGAAATTCGCTGCTCAGCTGACCCGGGAGAAGCAAATGTATGCCAAAAATGTACCCAGAATGAGCTTTTCAGTGAACAGCAGCCAGGCACATTTTAGCTAGTTTTACTTGTAAGTGGGGTTGGAAACGGGTATCAGGCTCAGTACTGCGCTCAAAAGATGCAGCCCTGAGGTCTCTCATGATAGGAGGTAGTTAAGTAGAAATTCACTTCTCAGCAGACCCGGCAGAAGCAAATGTATACCAAAAATGTACCCAGAATGAGCTTTTCAGTGAATAGCAGCCAGGCACATTTTAGCTAGTTTTACTTGTAAGTGGGGTTGTAAACGGTTTTCAGGCTCAGTACTGCGCTCAAAAGATGCAGCCCTGAGGTCTCTCCTGATAGGAGGTAGTTAAGTAGAAATTTGCTGCTCAGCTGACCCGGCAGGAGCAAATATATGCCAAAAATGTAAGCAGAATGAGCTTTTCAGTGACCAGCAGCCAGGCACATTTTAGCCAGTTTTACTTGTAAGTGGGGTTGTAAACGGTTTTCAGGCTCAGTACTGCGCTCAAAAGATGCAGCCCTGAGGTCTCTCCTGATAGGAGGTAGTTAAGTAGAAATTCGCTGCTCAGCTGACCCGGGAGAAGCAAATGTATGCCAAAAATGTACCCAGAATGAGCTTTTCAGTGAACAGCAGCCAGGCACATTTTAGCTAGTTTTACTTGTAAGTGGGGTTGGAAACGATTATCAGGCTCAGTACTGCGCTCAAAAGATGCAGCCCTGAGGTCTCTCATGATAGGAGGTAGTTAAGTAGAAATTCACTTCTCAGCAGACCCGGCAGAAGCAAATGTATACCAAAAATGTACCCAGAATGAGCTTTTCAGTGAATAGCAGCCAGGCACATTTTAGCTAGTTTTACCTGTAAGTGGGGTTGGAAACGGTTTTCAGGCTCAGTACTGCGCTCAAAAGATGCAGCCCTGAGTTCTCTCCTGATAGGAGGTAGTTAAGTAGAAATTCACTGCTCAGCTGACCCGGCAGAAGCAAATGTATACCAAAAATGTACCCAGATGAGCTTTTCAGTGAACAGCAGCCAGGCACATTTTAGCTAGTTTTACTTGTAAGTGGGGTTGGAAACGGGCATCAGGCTCAGTACTGCGCTCAAAAGATGCAGCCCTGAGGTCTCTCCTGATAGGAGGAGTTAAGTAGAATTTCGATGCTCAGCTGACCCGGCAGGAGCAAATATATGCCAAAAATGTATGCAGAATTAGCTTTTCAGTGAACAGCAGCCAGGCACATTTTAGCTAGTTTTACTTGTAACTGGGGTTGTAAACGCTAATTCAGGCTCAGTACTGCGCTCAAAGGATGCAGCCCTGAGGTCTCTCCTGATAGGAGGTAGTTAAGTAGAAATTCGCTGCTCAGCTGACCCGGCAGGAGCAAATATATGCCACCAATGTATGCAGAATTAGCTTTTCAGTGAACAGCAGCCAGGCACATTTTAGCTAGTTTTACTTGTAAGTGGGGTTGTAAACGCTTTTTAGGCTCAGTACTGCGCTCAAAGGATGCAGCCCTGAGGTCTCTCCTGATAGGAGGTAGTTAAGTAGAAATTCGCTGCTCAGCTGACCCGGCAGAAGCAAATGTATACAAAAAATGTACCCAGAATGAGCTTTTCAGTGAACAGCAGCCAGACACATTTTAGCTAGTTTTACTTGTAAGTGGGGTTGTAAACGCTTTTTAGGCTCAGTACTGCGCTCAAAGGATGCAGCCCTGAGGTCTCTCCTGATAGGAGGTAGTTAAGTAGAAATTCACTGCTCAGCTGACCCGGGAGAAGCAAATGTATGCCAAAAATGTACCCAGAATGAGCTTTTCAGTGAACAGCAGCCAGGCACATTTTAGCTAGTTTTACTTGTAAGTGGGGTTGGAAACGGTTTTCAGGCTCAGTACTGCGCTCAAAAGATGCAGCCCTGAGGTCTCTCCTGATAGGAGGTAGTTAAGTAGAAATTTGCTGCTCAGCTGACCCGGCAGGAGCAAATATATGCCAAAAATGTAAGCAGAATGAGCTTTTCAGTGACCAGCAGCCAGGCACATTTTAGCCAGTTTTACTTGTAAGTGGGGTTGTAAACGGTTTTCAGGCTCAGTACTGCGCTCAAAAGATGCAGCCCTGAGGTCTCTCCTGATAGGAGGTAGTTAAGTAGAAATTCGCTGCTCAGCTGACCCGGGAGAAGCAAATGTATGCCAAAAATGTACCCAGAATGAGCTTTTCAGTGAACAGCAGCCAGGCACATTTTAGCTAGTTTTACTTGTAAGTGGGGTTGGAAACGGGTATCAGGCTCAGTACTGCGCTCAAAAGATGCAGCCCTGAGGTCTCTCATGATAGGAGGTAGTTAAGTAGAAATTCACTTCTCAGCAGACCCGGCAGAAGCAAATGTATACCAAAAATGTACCCAGAATGAGCTTTTCAGTGAATAGCAGCCAGGCACATTTTAGCTAGTTTTACCTGTAAGTGGGGTTGGAAACGGTTTTCAGGCTCAGTACTGCGCTCAAAAGATGCAGCCCTGAGGTCTCTCCTGATAGGAGGTAGTTAAGTAGAAATTCACTGCTCAGCTGACCCGGCAGAAGCAAATGTATACTAAAAAATGTACCCAGAATGAGCTTTTCAGTGAACAGCAGCCAGGCACGTTTTAGCTAGTTTACTTGTAAGTGGGGTTGTAAACACTAATTCAGGCTCAGTACTGCGCGCAAAGGATGCAGCCCTGAGGTCTCTCCTGATAGGAGGTAGTTAAGTAGAAACTCGCTGCTCAGCTGACCCGGGAGAGGCAAATGTATGCCAAAAATGTACCCAGAATGAGCTTTTCAGTGAACAGCAGCCAGGCACATTTTAGCTAGTTTTACTTGTAAGTGGGGTTGGAAACGGGTATCAGGCTCAGTACTGCGCTCAAAGGATGCAGCCCTGAGATCTCTCCTGATTAGGGGGTAGTTAAGTAAAAATTTGCTGCTCAGCTGACCCGGCAGGAGCAAATATATGCCAAAAATGTATGCAGAATAAGCTTTTCAGTGAACAGCAGCCAGGGACATTTAGCTAGTTTTACTTGTGTAAGTGGGTTTGTAAATGGTTTTCAGGCTCAGTACTGCGCTCAAAAGATGCAGAGGTCTCTCCTGATAGGAGGTAGTTAAGTAGAAATTCACTGCTCAGCTGACCCGGGAGAAGCAAATGTATGCCAAAAATGTACCCAGAATGAGCTTTTCAGTGAACAGCAGCCAGGCACATTTTAGCTAGTTTTACTTGTAAGAGGGGTTGGGAACGGGTATCAGGCTCAGTACTGCGCTCAAAAGATGCAGCCCTGAGGTCTCTCCTGATAGGAGGTAGTTAAGTGGAAATTCGCTGCTCAGCTGACCCGGCAGGAGCAAATGTCTGCCAAAAATGTATGCAGAATGAGCTTTTCAGTGAACAGCAGCCAGGCACATTTTAGCCAGTTTTACTTGTAAGTGGGGTTGTAAATGGTTTTCAGGCTCAGTACTGCGCTCAAAAGATGCAGCCCTGAGGTCTCTCCTGAAAGGAGGTAGTTAAGTAGAAATTCACTGCTCAGCTGACCCGGGAGAAGCAAATGTATGCCAAAAATGTACCCAGAATGAGCTTTTCAGTGAACAGCAGCCAGGCACATTTTAGCTAGTTTTACTTGTAAGTGGGGTTGGAAACGGTTTTCAGGCTCAGTACTGCGCTCAAAAGATGCAGCCATGAGGTCTCTCCTGATAGGAGGTAGTTAACTAAAAATTCGCTGCTCAGCTGACCCGGGAGAAGCAAATGTATGCCAAAAATGTACCCAGAATGAACTTTTCAGTGAACAGCAGCCAGGCACATTTTAGCTAGTTTTACTTGTAAGTGGGGTTGGAAACGGGTATCAGGCTCAGTACTGCGCTCAAAAGTTGCAGCCCTGAGGTCTCTCCTGATAGGAGGTAGTTAAGTAGAAATTCACTGCTCAGCTGACCCGGGAGAAGCAAATGTATGACAAAAATGTACCCAGAATGAGCTTTTCAGTGAACAGCAGCCAGGCACATTTTAGCTAGTTTTACTTGTAAGTGGGGTTGGAAACGGTTTTCAGGCTCAGTACTGCGCTCAAAAGATGCAGCCCTGAAGTCTCTCCTGAAAGGAGGTAGTTAAGTAGAAATTCACTGCTCAGCTGACCCGGCAGAAATAAATGTATGCCAAAAATGTATGCAGAATTAGCTTTTCAGTGAACAGCAGCCAGGCACATTTTAGCTAGTTTTACTTGTAAGTGGGGTTGGAAACGGTTTTCAGGCTCAGTACTGCGCTCAAAAGATGCAGCCATGAGGTCTCTTCTGATAGGAGGTAGTTAAGTAGAAATTCACTGCTCAGCTGACCCGGGAGTAGCAAATGTATACCAAAAATGTACCCAGAATGACCTTTTCAGTGAACAGCAGCCAGGCACATTTTAGCTAGTATTACGTGTAAGTGGGGTTGTAAACGCTTTTCAGGCTCAGTACTGCGCTCAAAGGATGCAGCCCTGAGGTCTCTCCTGAAAGGAGGTAGTTAAGTAGAAATTCACTGCTCAGCTGACCCGGCAGAAGCAAATGTATACCAAAAATGTACCCAGAATGAGCATTTCAGTGAACAACAGCCAGGCACATTTTAGCTAGTTTTACTTGTAAGTGGGGTTGTAAACGGTTTTCAGGCTCAGTACTGCGCTCAAAAGATGCAGCCCTGAGGTCTCTCCTGATAGGAGGTAGTTAAGTAGAAATTTGCTGCTCAGCTGACCCGGCAGGAGCAAATATATGCCAAAAATGTAAGCAGAATGAGCTTTTCAGTGACCAGCAGCCAGGCACATTTTAGCCAGTTTTACTTGTAAGTGGGGTTGTAAACGGTTTTCAGGCTCAGTACTGCGCTCAAAAGATGCAGCCCTGAGGTCTCTCCTGATAGGAGGTAGTTAAGTAGAAATTCGCTGCTCAGCTGACCCGGGAGAAGCAAATGTATGCCAAAAATGTACCCAGAATGAGCTTTTCAGTGAACAGCAGCCAGGCACATTTTAGCTAGTTTTACTTGTAAGTGGGGTTGGAAACGGGTATCAGGCTTAGTACTGCGCTCAAAAGATGCAGCCCTGAGGTCTCTCATGATAGGAGGTAGTTAAGTAGAAATTCACTTCTCAGCAGACCCGGCAGAAGCAAATGTATAACAAAAATGTACCCAGAATGAGCTTTTCAGTGAATAGCAGCAGGCACATTTTAGCTAGTTTTACCTGTAAGTGGGGTTGGAAACGGTTTTCAGGCTCAGTACTGCGCTCAAAAGATGCAGCCCTGAGTTCTCTCCTGATAGGAGGAGTTAAGTAGAATTTCGCTGCTCAGCTGACCCGGCAGGAGCAAATATATGCCAAAAATGTATGCAGAATTAGCTTTTCAGTGAACAGCAGCCAGGCACATTTTAGCTAGTTTTATTTGTAACTGGGGTTGTAAACGCTAATTCAGGCTCAGTACTGCGCTCAAAGGATGCAGCCCTGAGGTCTCTCCTGATAGGAGGTAGTTAAGTAGAAATTCGCTGCTCAGCTGACCCGGCAGGAGCAAATATATGCCACCAATGTATGCAGAATTAGCTTTTCAGTGAACAGCAGCCAGGCACATTTTAGCTAGTTTTACTTGTAAGTGGGGTTGTAAACGCTTTTTAGGCTCAGTACTGCGCTCAAAGGATGCAGCCCTGAGGTCTCTCCTGATAGGAGGTAGTTAAGTAGAAATTCGCTGCTCAGCTGACCCGGCAGAAGCAAATGTATACAAAAAATGTACCCAGAATGAGCTTTTCAGTGAACAGCAGCCAGACACATTTTAGCTAGTTTTACTTGTAAGTGGGGTTGTAAACGCTTTTTAGGCTCAGTACTGCGCTCAAAGGATGCAGCCCTGAGGTCTCTCCTGATAGGAGGTAGTTAAGTAGAAATTCACTGCTCAGCTGACCCGGGAGAAGCAAATGTATGCCAAAAATGTACCCAGAATGAGCTTTTCAGTGAACAGCAGCCAGGCACATTTTAGCTAGTTTTACTTGTAAGTGGGGTTGGAAACGGTTTTCAGGCTCAGTACTGCGCTCAAAAGATGCAGCCCTGAGGTCTCTCCTGATAGGAGGTAGTTAAGTAGAAATTTGCTGCTCAGCTGACCCGGCAGGAGCAAATATATGCCAAAAATGTAAGCAGAATGAGCTTTTCAGTGACCAGCAGCCAGGCACATTTTAGCCAGTTTTACTTGTAAGTGGGGTTGTAAACGGTTTTCAGGCTCAGTACTGCGCTCAAAAGATGCAGCCCTGAGGTCTCTCCTGATAGGAGGTAGTTAAGTAGAAATTCGCTGCTCAGCTGACCCGGGAGAAGCAAATGTATGCCAAAAATGTACCCAGAATGAGCTTATCAGTGAACAGCAGCCAGGCACATTTTAGCTAGTTTTACTTGTAAGTGGGGTTGGAAACGGGTATCAGGCTCAGTACTGCGCTCAAAAGATGCAGCCCTGAGGTCTCTCATGATAGGAGGTAGTTAAGTAGAAATTCACTTCTCAGCAGACCCGGCAGAAGCAAATGTATACCAAAAATGTACCCAGAATGAGCTTTTCAGTGAATAGCAGCCAGGCACATTTTAGCTAGTTTTACCTGTAAGTGGGGTTGGAAACGGTTTTCAGGCTCAGTACTGCGCTCAAAAGATGCAGCCCTGAGGTCTCTCCTGATAGGAGGTAGTTAAGTAGAAATTCACTGCTCAGCTGACCCGGCAGAAGCAAATGTATACTAAAAAATGTACCCAGAATGAGCTTTTCAGTGAACAGCAGCCAGGCACGTTTTAGCTAGTTTACTTGTAAGTGGGGTTGTAAACACTAATTCAGGCTCAGTACTGCGCGCAAAGGATGCAGCCCTGAGGTCTCTCCTGATAGGAGGTAGTTAAGTAGAAACTCGCTGCTCAGCTGACCCGGGAGAAGCAAATGTATGCCAAAAATGTACCCAGAATGAGCTTTTCAGTGAACAGCAGCCAGGCACATTTTAGCTAGTTTTACTTGTAAGTGGGGTTGGAAACGGGTATCAGGCTCAGTACTGCGCTCAAAGGATGCAGCCCTGAGATCTCTCCTGATTAGGGGGTAGTTAAGTAAAAATTTGCTGCTCAGCTGACCCGGCAGGAGCAAATATATGCCAAAAATGTATGCAGAATAAGCTTTTCAGTGAACAGCAGCCAGGCACATTTATCTAGTTTTACTTGTGTAAGTGGGTTTGTAAATGGTTTTCAGGCTCAGTACTGCGCTCAAAAGATGCAGAGGTCTCTCCTGATAGGAGGTAGTTAAGTAGAAATTCACTGCTCAGCTGACCCGGGAGAAGCAAATGTATGCCAAAAATGTACCCAGAATGAGCTTTTCAGTGAACAGCAGCCAGGCACATTTTAGCTAGTTTTACTTGTAAGAGGGGTTGGGAACGGGTATCAGGCTCAGTACTGCGCTCAAAAGATGCAGCCCTGAGGTCTCTCCTGATAGGAGGTAGTTAAGTGGAAATTCGCTGCGCAGCTGACCCGGCAGGAGCAAATGTCTGCCAAAAATGTATGCAGAATGAGCTTTTCAGTGAACAGCAGCCAGGCACATTTTAGCCAGTTTTACTTGTAAGTGGGGTTGTAAATGGTTTTCAGGCTCAGTACTGCGCTCAAAAGATGCAGCCCTGAGGTCTCTCCTGAAAGGAGGTAGTTAAGTAGAAATTCACTGCTCAGCTGACCCGGGAGAAGCAAATGTATGCCAAAAATGTACCCAGAATGAGCTTTTCAGTGAACAGCAGCCAGGCACATTTTAGCTAGTTTTACTTGTAAGTGGGGTTGGAAACGGTTTTCAGGCTCAGTACTGCGCTCAAAAGATGCAGCCATGAGGTCTCTCCTGATAGGAGGTAGTTAACTAAAAATTCGCTGCTCAGCTGACCCGGGAGAAGCAAATGTATGCCAAAAATGTACCCAGAATGAACTTTTCAGTGAACAGCAGCCAGGCACATTTTAGCTAGTTTTACTTGTAAGTGGGGTTGGAAACGGGTATCAGGCTCAGTACTGCGCTCAAAAGTTGCAGCCCTGAGGTCTCTCCTGATAGGAGGTAGTTAAGTAGAAATTCACTGCTCAGCTGACCCGGGAGAAGCAAATGTATGCCAAAAATGTACCCAGAATGAGCTTTTCAGTGAACAGCAGCCAGGCACATTTTAGCTAGTTTTACGTGTAAGTGGGGTTGTAAACGCTTTTCAGGCTCAGTACTGCGCTCAAAGGATGCAGCCCTGAGGTCTCTCCTGAAAGGAGGTAGTTAAGTAGAAATTCACTGCTCAGCTGACCCGGCAGAAGCAAATGTATACCAAAAATGTACCCAGAATGAGCATTTCAGTGAACAACAGCCAGGCACATTTTAGCTAGTTTTACTTGTAAGTGGGGTTGTAAACGGTTTTCAGGCTCAGTACTGCGCTCAAAAGATGCAGCCCTGAGGTCTCTCCTGATAGGAGGTAGTTAAGTAGAAATTTGCTGCTCAGCTGACCCGGCAGGAGCAAATATATGCCAAAAATGTAAGCAGAATGAGCTTTTCAGTGACCAGCAGCCAGGCACATTTTAGCCAGTTTTACTTGTAAGTGGGGTTGTAAACGGTTTTCAGGTTCAGTACTGCGCTCAAAAGATGCAGCCCTGAGGTCTCTCCTGATAGGAGGTAGTTAAGTAGAAATTCGCTGCTCAGCTGACCCGGGAGAAGCAAATGTATGCCAAAAATGTACCCAGAATGAGCTTTTCAGTGAACAGCAGCCAGGCACATTTTAGCTAGTTTTACTTGTAAATGGGGTTGGAAACGGGTATCAGGCTCAGTACTGCGCTCAAAAGATGCAGCCCTGAGGTCTCTCATGATAGGAGGTAGTTAAGTAGAAATTCACTTCTCAGCAGACCCGGCAGAAGCAAATGTATACCAAAAATGTACCCAGAATGAGCTTTTCAGTGAATAGCAGCCAGGCACATTTTAGCTAGTTTTACCTGTAAGTGGGGTTGGAAACGGTTTTCAGGCTCAGTACTGCGCTCAAAAGATGCAGCCCTGAGTTCTCTCCTGATAGGAGGTAGTTAAGTAGAAATTCACTGCTCAGCTGACCCGGCAGAAGCAAATGTATACCAAAAATGTACCCAGATGAGCTTTTCAGTGAACAGCAGCCAGGCACATTTTAGCTAGTTTTACTTGTAAGTGGGGTTGGAAACGGGCATCAGGCTCAGTACTGCGCTCAAAAGATGCAGCCCTGAGGTCTCTCCTGATAGGAGGAGTTAAGTAGAATTTCGATGCTCAGCTGACCCGGCAGGAGCAAATATATGCCAAAAATGTATGCAGAATTAGCTTTTCAGTGAACAGCAGCCAGGCACATTTTAGCTAGTTTTACTTGTAACTGGGGTTGTAAACGCTAATTCAGGCTCAGTACTGCGCTCAAAGGATGCAGCCCTGAGGTCTCTCCTGATAGGAGGTAGTTAAGTAGAAATTCGCTGCTCAGCTGACCCGGCAGGAGCAAATATATGCCACCAATGTATGCAGAATTAGCTTTTCAGTGAACAGCAGCCAGGCACATTTTAGCTAGTTTTACTTGTAAGTGGGGTTGTAAACGCTTTTTAGGCTCAGTACTGCGCTCAAAGGATGCAGCCCTGAGGTCTCTCCTGATAGGAGGTAGTTAAGTAGAAATTCGCTGCTCAGCTGACCCGGCAGAAGCAAATGTATACAAAAAATGTACCCAGAATGAGCTTTTCAGTGAACAGCAGCCAGACACATTTTAGCTAGTTTTACTTGTAAGTGGGGTTGTAAACGCTTTTTAGGCTCAGTACTGCGCTCAAAGGATGCAGCCCTGAGGTCTCTCCTGATAGGAGGTAGTTAAGTAGAAATTCACTGCTCAGCTGACCCGGGAGAAGCAAATGTATGCCAAAAATGTACCCAGAATGAGCTTTTCAGTGAACAGCAGCCAGGCACATTTTAGCTAGTTTTACTTGTAAGTGGGGTTGGAAACGGTTTTCAGGCTCAGTACTGCGCTCAAAAGATGCAGCCCTGAGGTCTCTCCTGATAGGAGGTAGTTAAGTAGAAATTTGCTGCTCAGCTGACCCGGCAGGAGCAAATATATGCCAAAAATGTAAGCAGAATGAGCTTTTCAGTGACCAGCAGCCAGGCACATTTTAGCTAGTTTTACCTGTAAGTGGGGTTGGAAACGGTTTTCAGGCTCAGTACTGCGCTCAAAAGATGCAGCCCTGAGTTCTCTCCTGATAGGAGGTAGTTAAGTAGAAATTCACTGCTCAGCTGACCCGGCAGAAGCAAATGTATACCAAAAATGTACCCAGATGAGCTTTTCAGTGAACAGCAGCCAGGCACATTTTAGCTAGTTTTACTTGTAAGTGGGGTTGGAAACGGGCATCAGGCTCAGTACTGCGCTCAAAAGATGCAGCCCTGAGGTCTCTCCTGATAGGAGGAGTTAAGTAGAATTTCGATGCTCAGCTGACCCGGCAGGAGCAAATATATGCCAAAAATGTATGCAGAATTAGCTTTTCAGTGAACAGCAGCCAGGCACATTTTAGCTAGTTTTACTTGTAACTGGGGTTGTAAACGCTAATTCAGGCTCAGTACTGCGCTCAAAGGATGCAGCCCTGAGGTCTCTCCTGATAGGAGGTAGTTAAGTAGAAATTCGCTGCTCAGCTGACCCGGCAGGAGCAAATATATGCCACCAATGTATGCAGAATTAGCTTTTCAGTGAACAGCAGCCAGGCACATTTTAGCTAGTTTTACTTGTAAGTGGGGTTGTAAACGCTTTTTAGGCTCAGTACTGCGCTCAAAGGATGCAGCCCTGAGGTCTCTCCTGATAGGAGGTAGTTAAGTAGAAATTCGCTGCTCAGCTGACCCGGCAGAAGCAAATGTATACAAAAAATGTACCCAGAATGAGCTTTTCAGTGAACAGCAGCCAGACACATTTTAGCTAGTTTTACTTGTAAGTGGGGTTGTAAACGCTTTTTAGGCTCAGTACTGCGCTCAAAGGATGCAGCCCTGAGGTCTCTCCTGATAGGAGGTAGTTAAGTAGAAATTCACTGCTCAGCTGACCCGGGAGAAGCAAATGTATGCCAAAAATGTACCCAGAATGAGCTTTTCAGTGAACAGCAGCCAGGCACATTTTAGCTAGTTTTACTTGTAAGTGGGGTTGGAAACGGTTTTCAGGCTCAGTACTGCGCTCAAAAGATGCAGCCCTGAGGTCTCTCCTGATAGGAGGTAGTTAAGTAGAAATTTGCTGCTCAGCTGACCCGGCAGGAGCAAATATATGCCAAAAATGTAAGCAGAATGAGCTTTTCAGTGACCAGCAGCCAGGCACATTTTATCCAGTTTTACTTGTAAGTGGGGTTGTAAACGGTTTTCAGGCTCAGTACTGCGCTCAAAAGATGCAGCCCTGAGGTCTCTCCTGATAGGAGGTAGTTAAGTAGAAATTCGCTGCTCAGCTGACCCGGGAGAAGCAAATGTATGCCAAAAATGTACCCAGAATGAGCTTTTCAGTGAACAGCAGCCAGGCACATTTTAGCTAGTTTTACTTGTAAGTGGGGTTGGAAACGGGTATCAGGCTCAGTACTGAGCTCAAAAGATGCAGCCCTGAGGTCTCTCATGATAGGAGGTAGTTAAGTAGAAATTCACTTCTCAGCAGACCCGGCAGAAGCAAATGTATACCAAAAATGTACCCAGAATGAGCTTTTCAGTGAATAGCAGCCAGGCACATTTTAGCTAGTTTTACCTGTAAGTGGGGTTGGAAACGGTTTTCAGGCTCAGTACTGCGCTCAAAAGATGCAGCCCTGAGGTCTCTCCTGATAGGAGGTAGTTAAATAGAAATTCACTGCTCAGCTGACCCGGCAGAAGCAAATGTATACTAAAAAATGAGCTTTTCAGTGAACAGCAGCCAGGCACGTTTTAGCTAGTTTACTTGTAAGTGGGGTTGTAAACACTAATTCAGGCTCAGTACTGCGCGCAAAGGATGCAGCCCTGAGGTCTCTCCTGATAGGAGGTAGTTAAGTAGAAACTCGCTGCTCAGCTGACCCGGGAGAAGCAAATGTATGCCAAAAATGTACCCAGAATGAGCTTTTCAGTGAACAGCAGCCAGGCACATTTTAGCTAGTTTTACTTGTAAGTGGGGTTGGAAACGGGTATCAGGCTCAGTACTGCGCTCAAAGGATGCAGCCCTGAGATCTCTCCTGATTAGGGGGTAGTTAAGTAAAAATTTGCTGCTCAGCTGACCCGGCAGGAGCAAATATATGCCAAAAATGTATGCAGAATAAGCTTTTCAGTGAACAGCAGCCAGGGACATTTAGCTAGTTTTACTTGTGTAAGTGGGTTTGTAAATGGTTTTCAGGCTCAGTACTGCGCTCAAAAGATGCAGAGGTCTCTCCTGATAGGAGGTAGTTAAGTAGAAATTCACTGCTCAGCTGACCCGGGAGAAGCAAATGTATGCCAAAAATGTACCCAGAATGAGCTTTTCAGTGAACAGCAGCCAGGCACATTTTAGCTAGTTTTACTTGTAAGAGGGGTTGGGAACGGGTATCAGGCTCAGTACTGCGCTCAAAAGATGCAGCCCTGAGGTCTCTCCTGATAGGAGGTAGTTAAGTGGAAATTCGCTGCTCAGCTGACCCGGCAGGAGCAAATGTCTGCCAAAAATGTATGCAGAATGAGCTTTTCAGTGAACAGCAGCCAGGCACATTTTAGCCAGTTTTACTTGTAAGTGGGGTTGTAAATGGTTTTCAGGCTCAGTACTGCGCTCAAAAGATGCAGCCCTGAGGTCTCTCCTGAAAGGAGGTAGTTAAGTAGAAATTCACTGCTCAGCTGACCCGGGAGAAGCAAATGTATGCCAAAAATGTACCCAGAATGAGCTTTTCAGTGAACAGCAGCCAGGCACATTTTAGCTAGTTTTACTTGTAAGTGGGGTTGGAAACGGTTTTCAGGCTCAGTACTGCGCTCAAAAGATGCAGCCATGAGGTCTCTCCTGATAGGAGGTAGTTAACTAAAAATTCGCTGCTCAGCTGACCCGGGAGAAGCAAATGTATGCCAAAAATGTACCCAGAATGAACTTTTCAGTGAACAGCAGCCAGGCACATTTTAGCTAGTTTTACTTGTAAGTGGGGTTGGAAACAGGTATCAGGCTCAGTACTGCGCTCAAAAGTTGCAGCCCTGAGGTCTCTCCTGATAGGAGGTAGTTAAGTAGAAATTCACTGCTCAGCTGACCCGGGAGAAGCAAATGTATGCCAAAAATGTACCCAGAATGAGCTTTTCAGTGAACAGCAGCCAGGCACATTTTAGCTAGTTTTACTTGTAAGTGGGGTTGGAAACGGTTTTCAGGCTCAGTACTGCGCTCAAAAGATGCAGCCATGAGGTCTCTTCTGATAGGAGGTAGTTAAGTAGAAATTCACTGCTCAGCTGACCCGGGAGTAGCAAATGTATACCAAAAATGTACCCAGAATGACCTTTTCAGTGAACAGCAGCCAGGCACATTTTAGCTAGTATTACGTGTAAGTGGGGTTGTAAACGCTTTTCAGGCTCAGTACTGCGCTCAAAGGATGCAGCCCTGAGATCTCTCCTGCAAGGAGGTAGTTAAGTAGAAATTCACTGCTCAGCTGACCCGGCAGAAGCAAATGTATACCAAAAATGTACCCAGAATGAGCATTTCAGTGAACAACAGCCAGGCACATTTTAGCTAGTTTTACTTGTAAGTGGGGTTGTAAACGGTTTTCAGGCTCAGTACTGCGCTCAAAAGATGCAGCCCTGAGGTCTCTCCTGATAGGAGGTAGTTAAGTAGAAATTTGCTGCTCAGCTGACCCGGCAGGAGCAAATATATGCCAAAAATGTAAGCAGAATGAGCTTTTCAGTGACCAGCAGCCAGGCACATTTTAGCCAGTTTTACTTGTAAGTGGGGTTGTAAACGGTTTTCAGGCTCAGTACTGCGCTCAAAAGATGCAGCCCTGAGGTCTCTCCTGATAGGAGGTAGTTAAGTAGAAATTCGCTGCTCAGCTGACCCGGGAGAAGCAAATGTATGCCAAAAATGTACCCAGAATGAGCTTTTCAGTGAACAGCAGCCAGGCACATTTTAGCTAGTTTTACTTGTAAGTGGGGTTGGAAACGGGTATCAGGCTCAGTACTGCGCTCAAAAGATGCAGCCCTGAGGTCTCTCATGATAGGAGGTAGTTAAGTAGAAATTCACTTCTCAGCAGACCCGGCAGAGCAAATGTATACCAAAAATGTACCCAGAATGAGCTTTTCAGTGAATAGCAGCCAGGCACATTTTAGCTAGTTTTACCTGTAAGTGGGGTTGGAAACGGTTTTCAGGCTCAGTACTGCGCTCAAAAGATGCAGCCCTGAGTTCTCTCCTGATAGGAGGTAGTTAAGTAGAAATTCACTGCTCAGCTGACCCGGCAGAAGCAAATGTATACCAAAAATGTACCCAGAATGAGCTTTTCAGTGAACAGCAGCCAGGCACATTTTAGCTAGTTTTACTTGTAAGTGGGGTTGGAAACGGGCATCAGGCTCAGTACTGCGCTCAAAAGATGCAGCCCTGAGGTCTCTCCTGATAGGAGGAGTTAAGTAGAATTTCGCTGCTCAGCTGACCCGGCAGGAGCAAATATATGCCAAAAATGTATGCAGAATTAGCTTTTCAGTGAAGTGAACAGCAGCCAGGCACATTTTAGCTAGTTTTACTTGTAACTGGGGTTGTAAACGCTAATTCAGGCTCAGTACTGCGCTCAAAGGATGCAGCCCTGAGGTCTCTCCTGATAGGAGGTAGTTAAGTAGAAATTCGCTGCTCATCTGACCCGGCAGGAGCAAATATATGCCACCAATGTATGCAGAATTAGCTTTTCAGTGAACAGCAGCCAGGCACATTTTAGCTAGTTTTACTTGTAAGTGGGGTTGTAAACGCTTTTTAGGCTCAGTACTGCGCTCAAAGGATGCAGCCCTGAGGTCTCTCCTGATAGGAGGTAGTTAAGTAGAAATTCGCTGCTCAGCTGACCCGGCAGAAGCAAATGTATACAAAAAATGTACCCAGAATGAGCTTTTCAGTGAACAGCAGCCAGACACATTTTAGCTAGTTTTACTTGTAAGTGGGGTTGTAAACGCTTTTTAGGCTCAGTACTGCGCTCAAAGGATGCAGCCCTGAGGTCTCTCCTGCAAGGAGGTAGTTAAGTAGAAATTCACTGCTCAGCTGACCCGGCAGAAGCAAATGTATACCAAAAATGTACCCAGAATGAGCATTTCAGTGAACAACAGCCAGGCACATTTTAGCTAGTTTTACTTGTAAGTGGGGTTGTAAACGGTTTTCAGGCTCAGTACTGCGCTCAAAAGATGCAGCCCTGAGGTCTCTCCTGATAGGAGGTAGTTAAGTAGAAATTTGCTGCTCAGCTGACCCGGCAGGAGCAAATATATGCCAAAAATGTAAGCAGAATGAGCTTTTCAGTGACCAGCAGCCAGGCACATTTTAGCCAGTTTTACTTGTAAGTGGGGTTGTAAACGGTTTTCAGGCTCAGTACTGCGCTCAAAAGATGCAGCCCTGAGGTCTCTCCTGATAGGAGGTAGTTAAGTAGAAATTCGCTGCTCAGCTGACCCGGGAGAAGCAAATGTATGCCAAAAATGTACCCAGAATGAGCTTTTCAGTGAACAGCAGCCAGGCACATTTTAGCTAGTTTTACTTGTAAGTGGGGTTGGAAACGGGTATCAGGCTCAGTACTGCGCTCAAAAGATGCAGCCCTGAGGTCTCTCATGATAGGAGGTAGTTAAGTAGAAATTCACTTCTCAGCAGACCCGGCAGAGCAAATGTATACCAAAAATGTACCCAGAATGAGCTTTTCAGTGAATAGCAGCCAGGCACATTTTAGCTAGTTTTACCTGTAAGTGGGGTTGGAAACGGTTTTCAGGCTCAGTACTGCGCTCAAAAGATGCAGCCCTGAGTTCTCTCCTGATAGGAGGTAGTTAAGTAGAAATTCACTGCTCAGCTGACCCGGCAGAAGCAAATGTATACCAAAAATGTACCCAGAATGAGCTTTTCAGTGAACAGCAGCCAGGCACATTTTAGCTAGTTTTACTTGTAAGTGGGGTTGGAAACGGGCATCAGGCTCAGTACTGCGCTCAAAAGATGCAGCCCTGAGGTCTCTCCTGATAGGAGGAGTTAAGTAGAATTTCGCTGCTCAGCTGACCCGGCAGGAGCAAATATATGCCAAAAATGTATGCAGAATTAGCTTTTCAGTGAAGTGAACAGCAGCCAGGCACATTTTAGCTAGTTTTACTTGTAACTGGGGTTGTAAACGCTAATTCAGGCTCAGTACTGCGCTCAAAGGATGCAGCCCTGAGGTCTCTCCTGATAGGAGGTAGTTAAGTAGAAATTCGCTGCTCATCTGACCCGGCAGGAGCAAATATATGCCACCAATGTATGCAGAATTAGCTTTTCAGTGAACAGCAGCCAGGCACATTTTAGCTAGTTTTACCTGTAAGTGGGGTTGGAAACGGTTTTCAGGCTCAGTACTGCGCTCAAAAGATGCAGCCCTGAGTTCTCCCCTGATAGGAGGTAGTTAAGTAGAAATTCACTGCTCAGCTGACCCGGCAGAAGCAAATGTATACCAAAAATGTACCCAGAATGAGCTTTTCAGTGAACAGCAGCCAGGCACATTTTAGCTAGTTTTACTTGTAAGTGGGGTTGGAAACGGGCATCAGGCTCAGTACTGCGCTCAAAAGATGCAGCCCTGAGGTCTCTCCTGATAGGAGGAGTTAAGTAGAATTTCGCTGCTCAGCTGACCCGGCAGGAGCAAATATATGCCAAAAATGTATGCAGAATTAGCTTTTCAGTGAACAGCAGCCAGGCACATTTTAGCTAGTTTTACTTGTAACTGGGGTTGTAAACGCTAATTCAGGCTCAGTACTGCGCTCAAAGGATGCAGCCCTGAGGTCTCTCCTGATAGGAGGTAGTTAAGTAGAAATTCGCTGCTCAGCTGACCCGGCAGGAGCAAATATATGCTACCAATGTATGCAGAATTAGCTTTTCAGTGAACAGCAGCCAGGCACATTTTAGCTAGTTTTACTTGTAAGTGGGGTTGTAAACGCTTTTTAGGCTCAGTACTGCGCTCAAAGGATGCAGCCCTGAGGTCTCTCCTGATAGGAGGTAGTTAAGTAGAAATTCGCTGCTCAGCTGACCCGGCAGAAGCAAATGTATACAAAAAATGTACCCAGAATGAGCTTTTCAGTGAACAGCAGCCAGACACATTTTAGCTAGTTTTACTTGTAAGTGGGGTTGTAAACGCTTTTTAGGCTCAGTACTGCGCTCAAAGGATGCAGCCCTGAGGTCTCTCCTGATAGGAGGTAGTTAAGTAGAAATTCACTGCTCAGCTGACCCGGGAGAAGCAAATGTATGCCAAAAATGTACCCAGAATGAGCTTTTCAGTGAACAGCAGCCAGGCACATTTTAGCTAGTTTTACTTGTAAGTGGGGTTGGAAACGGTTTTCAGGCTCAGTACTGCGCTCAAAAGATGCAGCCCTGAGGTCTCTCCTGATAGGAGGTAGTTAAGTAGAAATTTGCTGCTCAGCTGACCCGGCAGGAGCAAATATATGCCAAAAATGTAAGCAGAATGAGCTTTTCAGTGACCAGCAGCCAGGCACATTTTAGCCAGTTTTACTTGTAAGTGGGGTTGTAAACGGTTTTCAGGCTCAGTACTGCGCTCAAAAGATGCAGCCCTGAGGTCTCTCCTGATAGGAGGTAGTTAAGTAGAAATTCGCTGCTCAGCTGACCCGGGAGAAGCAAATGTATGCCAAAAATGTACCCAGAATGAGCTTTTCAGTGAACAGCAGCCAGGCACATTTTAGCTAGTTTTACTTGTAAGTGGGGTTGGAAACGGGTATCAGGCTCAGTACTGCGTTCAAAAGATGCAGCCCTGAGGTCTCATGATAGGAGGTAGTTAAGTAGAAATTCACTTCTCAGCAGACCCGGCAGAAGCAAATGTATACCAAAAATGTACCCAGAATGAGCTTTTCAGTGAATAGCAGCCAGGCACATTTTAGCTAGTTTTACCTGTAAGTGGGGTTGGAAACGGTTTTCAGGCTCAGTACTGCGCTCAAAAGATGCAGCCCTGAGGTCTCTCCTGATAGGAGGTAGTTAAGTAGAAATTCACTGCTCAGCTGACCCGGCAGAAGCAAATGTATACTAAAAAATGTACCCAGAATGAGCTTTTCAGTGAACAGCAGCCAGGCACGTTTTAGCTAGTTTACTTGTAAGTGGGGTTGTAAACACTAATTCAGGCTCAGTACTGCGCGCAAAGGATGCAGCCCTGAGGTCTCTCCTGATAGGAGGTAGTTAAGTAGAAACTCGCTGCTCAGCTGACCCGGGAGAAGCAAATGTATGCCAAAAATGTACCCAGAATGAGCTTTTCAGTGAACAGCAGCCAGGCACATTTTAGCTAGTTTTACTTGTAAGTGGGTTTGGAAACGGGTATCAGGCTCAGTACTGCGCTCAAAGGATGCAGCCCTGAGATCTCTCCTGATTAGGGGGTAGTTAAGTAAAAATTTGCTGCTCAGCTGACCCGGCAGGAGCAAATATATGCCAAAAATGTATGCAGAATAAGATTTTCAGTGAACAGCAGCCAGGCACATTTAGCTAGTTTTACTTGTGTAAGTGGGTTTGTAAATGGTTTTCAGGCTCAGTACTGCGCTCAAAAGATGCAGAGGTCTCTCCTGATAGGAGGTAGTTAAGTAGAAATTCACTGCTCAGCTGACCCGGGAGAAGCAAATGTATGCCAAAAATGTACCCAGAATGAGCTTTTCAGTGAACAGCAGCCAGGCACATTTTAGCTAGTTTTACTTGTAAGAGGGGTTGGGAACGGGTATCAGGCTCAGTACTGCGCTCAAAAGATGCAGCCCTGAGGTCTCTCCTGATAGGAGGTAGTTAAGTGGAAATTCGCTGCTCAGCTGACCCGGCAGGAGCAAATGTCTGCCAAAAATGTATGCAGAATGAGCTTTTCAGTGAACAGCAGCCAGGCACATTTTAGCCAGTTTTACTTGTAAGTGGGGTTGTAAATGGTTTTCAGGCTCAGTACTGCGCTCAAAAGATGCAGCCCTGAGGTCTCTCCTGAAAGGAGGTAGTTAAGTAGAAATTCACTGCTCAGCTGACCCGGGAGAAGCAAATGTATGCCAAAAATGTACCCAGAATGAGCTTTTCAGTGAACAGCAGCCAGGCACATTTTAGCTAGTTTTACTTGTAAGTGGAGTTGGAAACGGTTTTCAGGCTCAGTACTGCGCTCAAAATATGCAGCCATGAGGTCTCTCCTGATAGGAGGTAGTTAACTAAAAATTCGCTGCTCAGCTGACCCGGGAGAAGCAAATGTATGCCAAAAATGTACCCAGAATGAACTTTTCAGTGAACAGCAGCCAGGCACATTTTAGCTAGTTTTACTTGTAAGTGGGGTTGGAAACGGGTATCAGGCTCAGTACTGCGCTCAAAAGTTGCAGCCCTGAGGTCTCTCCTGATAGGAGGTAGTTAAGTAGAAATTCACTGCTCAGCTGACCCGGGAGAAGCAAATGTATGCCAAAAATGTACCCAGAATGAGCTTTTCAGTGAACAGCAGCCAGGCACATTTTAGCTAGTTTTACTTGTAAGTGGGGTTGGAAACGGTTTTCAGGCTCAGTACTGCGCTCAAAAGATGCAGCCATGAGGTCTCTTCTGATAGGAGGTAGTTAAGTAGAAATTCACTGCTCAGCTGACCCGGGAGTAGCAAATGTATACCAAAAATGTACCCAGAATGACCTTTTCAGTGAACAGCAGCCAGGCACATTTTAGCTAGTATTACGTGTAAGTGGGGTTGTAAACGCTTTTCAGGCTCAGTACTGCGCTCAAAGGATGCAGCCCTGAGGTCTCTCCTGAAAGGAGGTAGTTAAGTAGAAATTCACTGCTCAGCTGACCCGGCAGAAGCAAATGTATACCAAAAATGTACCCAGAATGAGCATTTCAGTGAACAACAGCCAGGCACATTTTAGCTAGTTTTACTTGTAAGTGGGGTTGTAAACGGTTTTCAGGCTCAGTACTGCGCTCAAAAGATGCAGCCCTGAGGTCTCTCCTGATAGGAGGTAGTTAAGTAGAAATTCACTTCTCAGCAGACCCGGCAGAAGCAAATGTATACCAAAAATGTACCCAGAATGAACTTTTCAGTGACCAGCAGCCAGGCACATTTTAGCCAGTTTTACTTGTAAGTGGGGTTGTAAACGGTTTTCAGGCTCAGTACTGCGCTCAAAAGATGCAGCCCTGAGTTCTCTCCTGATAGGAGGTAGTTAAGTAGAAATTCACTGCTCAGCTGACCCGGCAGAAGCAAATGTATACCAAAAATGTACCCAGAATGAGCTTTTCAGTGAACAGCAGCCAGGCACATTTTAGCTAGTTTTACTTGTAAGTGGGGTTGGAAACGGGCATCAGGCTCAGTACTGCGCTCAAAAGATGCAGCCCTGATGTCTCTCCTGATAGGAGGAGTTAAGTAGAATTTCGCTGCTCAGCTGACCCGGCAGGAGCAAATATATGCCAAAAATGTATGCAGAATTAGCTTTTCAGTGAACAGCAGCCAGGCACATTTTAGCTAGTTTTATTTGTAACTGGGGTTGTAAACGCTAATTCAGGCTCAGTACTGCGCTCAAAGGATGCAGCCCTGAGGTCTCTCCTGATAGGAGGTAGTTAAGTAGAAATTCGCTGCTCAGCTGACCCGGCAGGAGCAAATATATGCCACCAATGTATGCAGAATTAGCTTTTCAGTGAACAGCAGCCAGGCACATTTTAGCTAGTTTTACTTGTAAGTGGGGTTGTAAACGCTTTTTAGGCTCAGTACTGCGCTCAAAGGATGCAGCCCTGAGGTCTCTCCTGATAGGAGGTAGTTAAGTAGAAATTCGCTGCTCAGCTGACCCGGCAGAAGCAAATGTATACAAAAAATGTACCCAGAATGAGCTTTTCAGTGAACAGCAGCCAGACACATTTTAGCTAGTTTTACTTGTAAGTGGGGTTGTAAACGCTTTTTAGGCTCAGTACTGCGCTCAAAGGATGCAGCCCTGAGGTCTCTCCTGATAGGAGGTAGTTAAGTAGAAATTCACTGCTCAGCTGACCCGGGAGAAGCAAATGTATGCCAAAAATGTACCCAGAATGAGCTTTTCAGTGAACAGCAGCCAGGCACATTTTAGCTAGTTTTACTTGTAAGTGGGGTTGGAAATGGTTTTCAGGCTCAGTACTGCGCTCAAAAGATGCAGCCCTGAGGTCTCTCCTGATAGGAGGTAGTTAAGTAGAAATTTGCTGCTCAGCTGACCCGGCAGGAGCAAATATATGCCAAAAATGTAAGCAGAATGAGCTTTTCAGTGACCAGCAGCCAGGCACATTTTAGCCAGTTTTACTTGTAAGTGGGGTTGTAAACGGTTTTCAGGCTCAGTACTGCGCTCAAAAGATGCAGCCCTGAGGTCTCTCCTGATAGGAGGTAGTTAAGTAGAAATTCGCTGCTCAGCTGACCCGGGAGAAGCAAATGTATGCCAAAAATGTACCCAGAATGAGCTTTTCAGTGAACAGCAGCCAGGCACATTTTAGCTAGTTTTACTTGTAAGTGGGGTTGGAAACGGGTATCAGGCTCAGTACTGCGCTCAAAAGATGCAGCCCTGAGGTCTCTCATGATAGGAGGTAGTTAAGTAGAAATTCACTTCTCAGCAGACCCGGCAGAAGCAAATGTATACCAAAAATGTACCCAGAATGAGCTTTTCAGTGAATAGCAGCCAGGCACATTTTAGCTAGTTTTACCTGTAAGTGGGGTTGGAAACGGTTTTCAGGCTCAGTACTGCGCTCAAAAGATGCAGCCCTGAGGTCTCTCCTGATAGGAGGTAGTTAAGTAGAAATTCACTGCTCAGCTGACCCGGCAGAAGCAAATGTATACTAAAAAATGTACCCAGAATGAGCTTTTCAGTGAACAGCAGCCAGGCACGTTTTAGCTAGTTTACTTGTAAGTGGGGTTGTAAACACTAATTCAGGCTCAGTACTGCGCGCAAAGGATGCAGCCCTGAGGTCTCTCCTGATAGGAGGTAGTTAAGTAGAAACTCGCTGCTCAGCTGACCCGGGAGAAGCAAATGTATGCCAAAAATGTACCCAGAATGAGCTTTTCAGTGAACAGCAGCCAGGCACATTTTAGCTAGTTTTACTTGTAAGTGGGGTTGGAAACGGGTATCAGGCTCAGTACTGCGCTCAAAGGATGCAGCCCTGAGATCTCTCCTGATTAGGGGGTAGTTAAGTAAAAATTTGCTGCTCAGCTGACCCGGCAGGAGCAAATATATGCCAAAAATGTATGCAGAATAAGCTTTTCAGTGAACAGCAGCCAGGCACATTTAGCTAGTTTTACTTGTGTAAGTGGGTTTGTAAATGGTTTTCAGGCTCAGTACTGCGCTCAAAAGATGCAGAGGTCTCTCCTGATAGGAGGTAGTTAAGTAGAAATTCACTGCTCAGCTGACCCGGGAGAAGCAAATGTATGCCAAAAATGTACCCAGAATGAGCTTTTCAGTGAACAGCAGCCAGGCACATTTTAGCTAGTTTTACTTGTAAGAGGGGTTGGGAACGGGTATCAGGCTCAGTACTGCGCTCAAAAGATGCAGCCCTGAGGTCTCTCCTGATAGGAGGTAGTTAAGTGGAAATTCGCTGCTCAGCTGACCCGGCAGGAGCAAATGTCTGCCAAAAATGTATGCAGAATGAGCTTTTCAGTGAACAGCAGCCAGGCACATTTTAGCCAGTTTTACTTGTAAGTGGGGTTGTAAATGGTTTTCAGGCTCAGTACTGCGCTCAAAAGATGCAGCCCTGAGGTCTCTCCTGAAAGGAGGTAGTTAAGTAGAAATTCACTGCTCAGCTGACCCGGGAGAAGCAAATGTATGCCAAAAATGTACCCAGAATGAGCTTTTCAGTGAACAGCAGCCAGGCACATTTTAGCTAGTTTTACTTGTAAGTGGGGTTGGAAACGGTTTTCAGGCTCAGTACTGCGCTCAAAAGATGCAGCCATGAGGTCTCTCCTGATAGGAGGTAGTTAACTAAAAATTCGCTGGTCAGCTGACCCGGGAGAAGCAAATGTATGCCAAAAATGTACCCAGAATGAACTTTTCAGTGAACAGCAGCCAGGCACATTTTAGCTAGTTTTACTTGTAAGTGGGGTTGGAAACGGGTATCAGGCTCAGTACTGCGCTCAAAAGTTGCAGCCCTGAGGTCTCTCCTGATAGGAGGTAGTTAAGTAGAAATTCACTGCTCAGCTGACCCGGGAGAAGCAAATGTATGCCAAAAATGTACCCAGAATGAGCTTTTCAGTGAACAGCAGCCAGGCACATTTTAGCTAGTTTTACTTGTAAGTGGGGTTGGAAACGGTTTTCAGGCTCAGTACTGCGCTCAAAAGATGCAGCCATGAGGTCTCTTCTGATAGGAGGTAGTTAAGTAGAAATTCACTGCTCAGCTGACCCGGGAGTAGCAAATGTATACCAAAAATGTACCCAGAATGACCTTTTCAGTGAACAGCAGCCAGGCACATTTTAGCTAGTATTACGTGTAAGTGGGGTTGTAAACGCTTTTCAGGCTCAGTACTGCGCTCAAAGGATGCAGCCCTGAGGTCTCTCCTGAAAGGAGGTAGTTAAGTAGAAATTCACTGCTCAGCTGACCCGGCAGAAGCAAATGTATACCAAAAATGTACCCAGAATGAGCATTTCAGTGAACAACAGCCAGGCACATTTTAGCTAGTTTTACTTGTAAGTGGGGTTGTAAACGGTTTTCAGGCTCAGTACTGCGCTCAAAAGATGCAGCCCTGAGGTCTCTCCTGATAGGAGGTAGTTAAGTAGAAATTTGCTGCTCAGCTGACCCGGCAGGAGCAAATATATGCCAAAAATGTAAGCAGAATGAGCTTTTCAGTGACCAGCAGCCAGGCACATTTTAGCCAGTTTTACTTGTAAGTGGGGTTGTAAACGGTTTTCAGGCTCAGTACTGCGCTCAAAAGATGCAGCCCTGAGGTCTCTCCTGATAGGAGGTAGTTAAGTAGAAATTCGCTGCTCAGCTGACCCGGGAGAAGCAAATGTATGCCAAAAATGTACCCAGAATGAGCTTTTCAGTGAACAGCAGCCAGGCACATTTTAGCTAGTTTTACTTGTAAGTGGGGTTGGAAACGGGTATCAGGCTCAGTACTGCGCTCAAAAGATGCAGCCCTGAGGTCTCTCATGATAGGAGGTAGTTAAGTAGAAATTCACTTCTCAGCAGACCCGGCAGAAGCAAATGTATACCAAAAATGTACCCAGAATGAGCTTTTCAGTGAATAGCAGCCAGGCACATTTTAGCTAGTTTTACCTGTAAGTGGGGTTGGAAACGGTTTTCAGGCTCAGTACTGCGCTCAAAAGATGCAGCCCTGAGTTCTCTCCTGATAGGAGGTAGTTAAGTAGAAATTCACTGCTCAGCTGACCCGGCAGAAGCAAATGTATACCAAAAATGTACCCAGATGAGCTTTTCAGTGAACAGCAGCCAGGCACATTTTAGCTAGTTTTACTTGTAAGTGGGGTTGGAAACGGGCATCAGGCTCAGTACTGCGCTCAAAAGATGCAGCCCTGAGGTCTCTCCTGATAGGAGGAGTTAAGTAGAATTTCGATGCTCAGCTGACCCGGCAGGAGCAAATATATGCCAAAAATGTATGCAGAATTAGCTTTTCAGTGAACAGCAGCCAGGCACATTTTAGCTAGTTTTACTTGTAACTGGGGTTGTAAACGCTAATTCAGGCTCAGTACTGCGCTCAAAGGATGCAGCCCTGAGGTCTCTCCTGATAGGAGGTAGTTAAGTAGAAATTCGCTGCTCAGCTGACCCGGCAGGAGCAAATATATGCCACCAATGTATGCAGAATTAGCTTTTCAGTGAACAGCAGCCAGGCACATTTTAGCTAGTTTTACTTGTAAGTGGGGTTGTAAACGCTTTTTAGGCTCAGTACTGCGCTCAAAGGATGCAGCCCTGAGGTCTCTCCTGATAGGAGGTAGTTAAGTAGAAATTCGCTGCTCAGCTGACCCGGCAGAAGCAAATGTATACAAAAAATGTACCCAGAATGAGCTTTTCAGTGAACAGCAGCCAGACACATTTTAGCTAGTTTTACTTGTAAGTGGGGTTGTAAACGCTTTTTAGGCTCAGTACTGCGCTCAAAGGATGCAGCCCTGAGGTCTCTCCTGATAGGAGGTAGTTAAGTAGAAATTCACTGCTCAGCTGACCCGGGAGAAGCAAATGTATGCCAAAAATGTACCCAGAATGAGCTTTTCAGTGAACAGCAGCAAGGCACATTTTAGCTAGTTTTACTTGTAAGTGGGGTTGGAAACGGTTTTCAGGCTCAGTACTGCGCTCAAAAGATGCAGCCATGAGGTCTCTTCTGATAGGAGGTAGTTAAGTAGAAATTCACTGCTCAGCTGACCCGGGAGTAGCAAATGTATACCAAAAATGTACCCAGAATGACCTTTTCAGTGAACAGCAGCCAGGCACATTTTAGCTAGTATTACGTGTAAGTGGGGTTGTAAACGCTTTTCAGGCTCAGTACTGCGCTCAAAGGATGCAGCCCTGAGGTCTCTCCTGAAAGGAGGTAGTTAAGTAGAAATTCACTGCTCAGCTGACCCGGCAGAAGCAAATGTATACCAAAAATGTACCCAGAATGAGCATTTCAGTGAACAACAGCCAGGCACATTTTAGCTAGTTTTACTTGTAAGTGGGGTTGTAAACGGTTTTCAGGCTCAGTACTGCGCTCAAAAGATGCAGCCCTGAGGTCTCTCCTGATAGGAGGTAGTTAAGTAGAAATTTGCTGCTCAGCTGACCCGGCAGGAGCAAATATATGCCAAAAATGTAAGCAGAATGAGCTTTTCAGTGACCAGCAGCCAGGCACATTTTAGCCAGTTTTACTTGTAAGTGGGGTTGTAAACGGTTTTCAGGCTCAGTACTGCGCTCAAAAGATGCAGCCCTGAGGTCTCTCCTGATAGGAGGTAGTTAAGTAGAAATTCGCTGCTCAGCTGACCCGGGAGAAGCAAATGTATGCCAAAAATGTACCCAGAATGAGCTTTTCAGTGAACAGCAGCCAGGCACATTTTAGCTAGTTTTACTTGTAAGTGGGGTTGGAAACGATTATCAGGCTCAGTACTGCGCTCAAAAGATGCAGCCCTGAGGTCTCTCATGATAGGAGGTAGTTAAGTAGAAATTCACTTCTCAGCAGACCCGGCAGAAGCAAATGTATACCAAAAATGTACCCAGAATGAGCTTTTCAGTGAATAGCAGCCAGGCACATTTTAGCTAGTTTTACCTGTAAGTGGGGTTGGAAACGGTTTTCAGGCTCAGTACTGCGCTCAAAAGATGCAGCCCTGAGTTCTCTCCTGATAGGAGGTAGTTAAGTAGAAATTCACTGCTCAGCTGACCCGGCAGAAGCAAATGTATACCAAAAATGTACCCAGATGAGCTTTTCAGTGAACAGCAGCCAGGCACATTTTAGCTAGTTTTACTTGTAAGTGGGGTTGGAAACGGGCATCAGGCTCAGTACTGCGCTCAAAAGATGCAGCCCTGAGGTCTCTCCTGATAGGAGGAGTTAAGTAGAATTTCGATGCTCAGCTGACCCGGCAGGAGCAAATATATGCCAAAAATGTATGCAGAATTAGCTTTTCAGTGAACAGCAGCCAGGCACATTTTAGCTAGTTTTACTTGTAACTGGGGTTGTAAACGCTAATTCAGGCTCAGTACTGCGCTCAAAGGATGCAGCCCTGAGGTCTCTCCTGATAGGAGGTAGTTAAGTAGAAATTCGCTGCTCAGCTGACCCGGCAGGAGCAAATATATGCCACCAATGTATGCAGAATTAGCTTTTCAGTGAACAGCAGCCAGGCACATTTTAGCTAGTTTTACTTGTAAGTGGGGTTGTAAACGCTTTTTAGGCTCAGTACTGCGCTCAAAGGATGCAGCCCTGAGGTCTCTCCTGATAGGAGGTAGTTAAGTAGAAATTCGCTGCTCAGCTGACCCGGCAGAAGCAAATGTATACAAAAAATGTACCCAGAATGAGCTTTTCAGTGAACAGCAGCCAGACACATTTTAGCTAGTTTTACTTGTAAGTGGGGTTGTAAACGCTTTTTAGGCTCAGTACTGCGCTCAAAGGATGCAGCCCTGAGGTCTCTCCTGATAGGAGGTAGTTAAGTAGAAATTCACTGCTCAGCTGACCCGGGAGAAGCAAATGTATGCCAAAAATGTACCCAGAATGAGCTTTTCAGTGAACAGCAGCCAGGCACATTTTAGCTAGTTTTACTTGTAAGTGGGGTTGGAAACGGTTTTCAGGCTCAGTACTGCGCTCAAAAGATGCAGCCCTGAGGTCTCTCCTGATAGGAGGTAGTTAAGTAGAAATTTGCTGCTCAGCTGACCCGGCAGGAGCAAATATATGCCAAAAATGTAAGCAGAATGAGCTTTTCAGTGACCAGCAGCCAGGCACATTTTAGCCAGTTTTACTTGTAAGTGGGGTTGTAAACGGTTTTCAGGCTCAGTACTGCGCTCAAAAGATGCAGCCCTGAGGTCTCTCCTGATAGGAGGTAGTTAAGTAGAAATTCGCTGCTCAGCTGACCCGGGAGAAGCAAATGTATGCCAAAAATGTACCCAGAATGAGCTTTTCAGTGAACAGCAGCCAGGCACATTTTAGCTAGTTTTACTTGTAAGTGGGGTTGGAAACGGGTATCAGGCTCAGTACTGCGCTCAAAAGATGCAGCCCTGAGGTCTCTCATGATAGGAGGTAGTTAAGTAGAAATTCACTTCTCAGCAGACCCGGCAGAAGCAAATGTATACCAAAAATGTACCCAGAATGAGCTTTTCAGTGAATAGCAGCCAGGCACATTTTAGCTAGTTTTACTTGTAAGTGGGGTTGTAAACGGTTTTCAGGCTCAGTACTGCGCTCAAAAGATGCAGCCCTGAGGTCTCTCCTGATAGGAGGTAGTTAAGTAGAAATTTGCTGCTCAGCTGACCCGGCAGGAGCAAATATATGCCAAAAATGTAAGCAGAATGAGCTTTTCAGTGACCAGCAGCCAGGCACATTTTAGCCAGTTTTACTTGTAAGTGGGGTTGTAAACGGTTTTCAGGCTCAGTACTGCGCTCAAAAGATGCAGCCCTGAGGTCTCTCCTGATAGGAGGTAGTTAAGTAGAAATTCGCTGCTCAGCTGACCCGGGAGAAGCAAATGTATGCCAAAAATGTACCCAGAATGAGCTTTTCAGTGAACAGCAGCCAGGCACATTTTAGCTAGTTTTACTTGTAAGTGGGGTTGGAAACGATTATCAGGCTCAGTACTGCGCTCAAAAGATGCAGCCCTGAGGTCTCTCATGATAGGAGGTAGTTAAGTAGAAATTCACTTCTCAGCAGACCCGGCAGAAGCAAATGTATACCAAAAATGTACCCAGAATGAGCTTTTCAGTGAATAGCAGCCAGGCACATTTTAGCTAGTTTTACCTGTAAGTGGGGTTGGAAACGGTTTTCAGGCTCAGTACTGCGCTCAAAAGATGCAGCCCTGAGTTCTCTCCTGATAGGAGGTAGTTAAGTAGAAATTCACTGCTCAGCTGACCCGGCAGAAGCAAATGTATACCAAAAATGTACCCAGATGAGCTTTTCAGTGAACAGCAGCCAGGCACATTTTAGCTAGTTTTACTTGTAAGTGGGGTTGGAAACGGGCATCAGGCTCAGTACTGCGCTCAAAAGATGCAGCCCTGAGGTCTCTCCTGATAGGAGGAGTTAAGTAGAATTTCGATGCTCAGCTGACCCGGCAGGAGCAAATATATGCCAAAAATGTATGCAGAATTAGCTTTTCAGTGAACAGCAGCCAGGCACATTTTAGCTAGTTTTACTTGTAACTGGGGTTGTAAACGCTAATTCAGGCTCAGTACTGCGCTCAAAGGATGCAGCCCTGAGGTCTCTCCTGATAGGAGGTAGTTAAGTAGAAATTCGCTGCTCAGCTGACCCGGCAGGAGCAAATATATGCCACCAATGTATGCAGAATTAGCTTTTCAGTGAACAGCAGCCAGGCACATTTTAGCTAGTTTTACTTGTAAGTGGGGTTGTAAACGCTTTTTAGGCTCAGTACTGCGCTCAAAGGATGCAGCCCTGAGGTCTCTCCTGATAGGAGGTAGTTAAGTAGAAATTCGCTGCTCAGCTGACCCGGCAGAAGCAAATGTATACAAAAAATGTACCCAGAATGAGCTTTTCAGTGAACAGCAGCCAGACACATTTTAGCTAGTTTTACTTGTAAGTGGGGTTGTAAACGCTTTTTAGGCTCAGTACTGCGCTCAAAGGATGCAGCCCTGAGGTCTCTCCTGATAGGAGGTAGTTAAGTAGAAATTCACTGCTCAGCTGACCCGGGAGAAGCAAATGTATGCCAAAAATGTACCCAGAATGAGCTTTTCAGTGAACAGCAGCCAGGCACATTTTAGCTAGTTTTACTTGTAAGTGGGGTTGGAAACGGTTTTCAGGCTCAGTACTGCGCTCAAAAGATGCAGCCCTGAGGTCTCTCCTGATAGGAGGTAGTTAAGTAGAAATTTGCTGCTCAGCTGACCCGGCAGGAGCAAATATATGCCAAAAATGTAAGCAGAATGAGCTTTTCAGTGACCAGCAGCCAGGCACATTTTAGCCAGTTTTACTTGTAAGTGGGGTTGTAAACGGTTTTCAGGCTCAGTACTGCGCTCAAAAGATGCAGCCCTGAGGTCTCTCCTGATAGGAGGTAGTTAAGTAGAAATTCGCTGCTCAGCTGACCCGGGAGAAGCAAATGTATGCCAAAAATGTACCCAGAATGAGCTTTTCAGTGAACAGCAGCCAGGCACATTTTAGCTAGTTTTACTTGTAAGTGGGGTTGGAAACGGGTATCAGGCTCAGTACTGCGCTCAAAAGATGCAGCCCTGAGGTCTCTCATGATAGGAGGTAGTTAAGTAGAAATTCACTTCTCAGCAGACCCGGCAGAAGCAAATGTATACCAAAAATGTACCCAGAATGAGCTTTTCAGTGAATAGCAGCCAGGCACATTTTAGCTAGTTTTACCTGTAAGTGGGGTTGGAAACGGTTTTCAGGCTCAGTACTGCGCTCAAAAGATGCAGCCCTGAGGTCTCTCCTGATAGGAGGTAGTTAAGTAGAAATTCACTGCTCAGCTGACCCGGCAGAAGCAAATGTATACTAAAAAATGTACCCAGAATGAGCTTTTCAGTGAACAGCAGCCAGGCACGTTTTAGCTAGTTTACTTGTAAGTGGGGTTGTAAACACTAATTCAGGCTCAGTACTGCGCGCAAAGGATGCAGCCCTGAGGTCTCTCCTGATAGGAGGTAGTTAAGTAGAAACTCGCTGCTCAGCTGACCCGGGAGAGGCAAATGTATGCCAAAAATGTACCCAGAATGAGCTTTTCAGTGAACAGCAGCCAGGCACATTTTAGCTAGTTTTACTTGTAAGTGGGGTTGGAAACGGGTATCAGGCTCAGTACTGCGCTCAAAGGATGCAGCCCTGAGATCTCTCCTGATTAGGGGGTAGTTAAGTAAAAATTTGCTGCTCAGCTGACCCGGCAGGAGCAAATATATGCCAAAAATGTATGCAGAATAAGCTTTTCAGTGAACAGCAGCCAGGGACATTTAGCTAGTTTTACTTGTGTAAGTGGGTTTGTAAATGGTTTTCAGGCTCAGTACTGCGCTCAAAAGATGCAGAGGTCTCTCCTGATAGGAGGTAGTTAAGTAGAAATTCACTGCTCAGCTGACCCGGGAGAAGCAAATGTATGCCAAAAATGTACCCAGAATGAGCTTTTCAGTGAACAGCAGCCAGGCACATTTTAGCTAGTTTTACTTGTAAGAGGGGTTGGGAACGGGTATCAGGCTCAGTACTGCGCTCAAAAGATGCAGCCCTGAGGTCTCTCCTGATAGGAGGTAGTTAAGTGGAAATTCGCTGCTCAGCTGACCCGGCAGGAGCAAATGTCTGCCAAAAATGTATGCAGAATGAGCTTTTCAGTGAACAGCAGCCAGGCACATTTTAGCCAGTTTTACTTGTAAGTGGGGTTGTAAATGGTTTTCAGGCTCAGTACTGCGCTCAAAAGATGCAGCCCTGAGGTCTCTCCTGAAAGGAGGTAGTTAAGTAGAAATTCACTGCTCAGCTGACCCGGGAGAAGCAAATGTATGCCAAAAATGTACCCAGAATGAGCTTTTCAGTGAACAGCAGCCAGGCACATTTTAGCTAGTTTTACTTGTAAGTGGGGTTGGAAACGGTTTTCAGGCTCAGTACTGCGCTCAAAAGATGCAGCCATGAGGTCTCTCCTGATAGGAGGTAGTTAACTAAAAATTCGCTGCTCAGCTGACCCGGGAGAAGCAAATGTATGCCAAAAATGTACCCAGAATGAACTTTTCAGTGAACAGCAGCCAGGCACATTTTAGCTAGTTTTACTTGTAAGTGGGGTTGGAAACGGGTATCAGGCTCAGTACTGCGCTCAAAAGTTGCAGCCCTGAGGTCTCTCCTGATAGGAGGTAGTTAAGTAGAAATTCACTGCTCAGCTGACCCGGGAGAAGCAAATGTATGACAAAAATGTACCCAGAATGAGCTTTTCAGTGAACAGCAGCCAGGCACATTTTAGCTAGTTTTACTTGTAAGTGGGGTTGGAAACGGTTTTCAGGCTCAGTACTGCGCTCAAAAGATGCAGCCCTGAAGTCTCTCCTGAAAGGAGGTAGTTAAGTAGAAATTCACTGCTCAGCTGACCCGGCAGAAATAAATGTATGCCAAAAATGTATGCAGAATTAGCTTTTCAGTGAACAGCAGCCAGGCACATTTTAGCTAGTTTTACTTGTAAGTGGGGTTGGAAACGGTTTTCAGGCTCAGTACTGCGCTCAAAAGATGCAGCCATGAGGTCTCTTCTGATAGGAGGTAGTTAAGTAGAAATTCACTGCTCAGCTGACCCGGGAGTAGCAAATGTATACCAAAAATGTACCCAGAATGACCTTTTCAGTGAACAGCAGCCAGGCACATTTTAGCTAGTATTACGTGTAAGTGGGGTTGTAAACGCTTTTCAGGCTCAGTACTGCGCTCAAAGGATGCAGCCCTGAGGTCTCTCCTGAAAGGAGGTAGTTAAGTAGAAATTCACTGCTCAGCTGACCCGGCAGAAGCAAATGTATACCAAAAATGTACCCAGAATGAGCATTTCAGTGAACAACAGCCAGGCACATTTTAGCTAGTTTTACTTGTAAGTGGGGTTGTAAACGGTTTTCAGGCTCAGTACTGCGCTCAAAAGATGCAGCCCTGAGGTCTCTCCTGATAGGAGGTAGTTAAGTAGAAATTTGCTGCTCAGCTGACCCGGCAGGAGCAAATATATGCCAAAAATGTAAGCAGAATGAGCTTTTCAGTGACCAGCAGCCAGGCACATTTTAGCCAGTTTTACTTGTAAGTGGGGTTGTAAACGGTTTTCAGGCTCAGTACTGCGCTCAAAAGATGCAGCCCTGAGGTCTCTCCTGATAGGAGGTAGTTAAGTAGAAATTCGCTGCTCAGCTGACCCGGCAGAAGCAAATGTATACAAAAAATGTACCCAGAATGAGCTTTTCAGTGAACAGCAGCCAGACACATTTTAGCTAGTTTTACTTGTAAGTGGGGTTGTAAACGCTTTTTAGGCTCAGTACTGCGCTCAAAGGATGCAGCCCTGAGGTCTCTCCTGATAGGAGGTAGTTAAGTAGAAATTCACTGCTCAGCTGACCCGGGAGAAGCAAATGTATGCCAAAAATGTACCCAGAATGAGCTTTTCAGTGAACAGCAGCCAGGCACATTTTAGCTAGTTTTACTTGTAAGTGGGGTTGGAAACGGTTTTCAGGCTCAGTACTGCGCTCAAAAGATGCAGCCCTGAGGTCTCTCCTGATAGGAGGTAGTTAAGTAGAAATTTGCTGCTCAGCTGACCCGGCAGGAGCAAATATATGCCAAAAATGTAAGCAGAATGAGCTTTTCAGTGACCAGCAGCCAGGCACATTTTAGCCAGTTTTACTTGTAAGTGGGGTTGTAAACGGTTTTCAGGCTCAGTACTGCGCTCAAAAGATGCAGCCCTGAGGTCTCTCCTGATAGGAGGTAGTTAAGTAGAAATTCGCTGCTCAGCTGACCCGGGAGAAGCAAATGTATGCCAAAAATGTACCCAGAATGAGCTTTTCAGTGAACAGCAGCCAGGCACATTTTAGCTAGTTTTACTTGTAAGTGGGGTTGGAAACGGGTATCAGGCTCAGTACTGCGCTCAAAAGATGCAGCCCTGAGGTCTCTCATGATAGGAGGTAGTTAAGTAGAAATTCACTTCTCAGCAGACCCGGCAGAAGCAAATGTATACCAAAAATGTACCCAGAATGAGCTTTTCAGTGAATAGCAGCCAGGCACATTTTAGCTAGTTTTACTTGTAAGTGGGGTTGTAAACGGTTTTCAGGCTCAGTACTGCGCTCAAAAGATGCAGCCCTGAGGTCTCTCCTGATAGGAGGTAGTTAAGTAGAAATTTGCTGCTCAGCTGACCCGGCAGGAGCAAATATATGCCAAAAATGTAAGCAGAATGAGCTTTTCAGTGACCAGCAGCCAGGCACATTTTAGCCAGTTTTACTTGTAAGTGGGGTTGTAAACGGTTTTCAGGCTCAGTACTGCGCTCAAAAGATGCAGCCCTGAGGTCTCTCCTGATAGGAGGTAGTTAAGTAGAAATTCGCTGCTCAGCTGACCCGGGAGAAGCAAATGTATGCCAAAAATGTACCCAGAATGAGCTTTTCAGTGAACAGCAGCCAGGCACATTTTAGCTAGTTTTACTTGTAAGTGGGGTTGGAAACGATTATCAGGCTCAGTACTGCGCTCAAAAGATGCAGCCCTGAGGTCTCTCATGATAGGAGGTAGTTAAGTAGAAATTCACTTCTCAGCAGACCCGGCAGAAGCAAATGTATACCAAAAATGTACCCAGAATGAGCTTTTCAGTGAATAGCAGCCAGGCACATTTTAGCTAGTTTTACCTGTAAGTGGGGTTGGAAACGGTTTTCAGGCTCAGTACTGCGCTCAAAAGATGCAGCCCTGAGTTCTCTCCTGATAGGAGGTAGTTAAGTAGAAATTCACTGCTCAGCTGACCCGGCAGAAGCAAATGTATACCAAAAATGTACCCAGATGAGCTTTTCAGTGAACAGCAGCCAGGCACATTTTAGCTAGTTTTACTTGTAAGTGGGGTTGGAAACGGGCATCAGGCTCAGTACTGCGCTCAAAAGATGCAGCCCTGAGGTCTCTCCTGATAGGAGGAGTTAAGTAGAATTTCGATGCTCAGCTGACCCGGCAGGAGCAAATATATGCCAAAAATGTATGCAGAATTAGCTTTTCAGTGAACAGCAGCCAGGCACATTTTAGCTAGTTTTACTTGTAACTGGGGTTGTAAACGCTAATTCAGGCTCAGTACTGCGCTCAAAGGATGCAGCCCTGAGGTCTCTCCTGATAGGAGGTAGTTAAGTAGAAATTCGCTGCTCAGCTGACCCGGCAGGAGCAAATATATGCCACCAATGTATGCAGAATTAGCTTTTCAGTGAACAGCAGCCAGGCACATTTTAGCTAGTTTTACTTGTAAGTGGGGTTGTAAACGCTTTTTAGGCTCAGTACTGCGCTCAAAGGATGCAGCCCTGAGGTCTCTCCTGATAGGAGGTAGTTAAGTAGAAATTCGCTGCTCAGCTGACCCGGCAGAAGCAAATGTATACAAAAAATGTACCCAGAATGAGCTTTTCAGTGAACAGCAGCCAGACACATTTTAGCTAGTTTTACTTGTAAGTGGGGTTGTAAACGCTTTTTAGGCTCAGTACTGCGCTCAAAGGATGCAGCCCTGAGGTCTCTCCTGATAGGAGGTAGTTAAGTAGAAATTCACTGCTCAGCTGACCCGGGAGAAGCAAATGTATGCCAAAAATGTACCCAGAATGAGCTTTTCAGTGAACAGCAGCCAGGCACATTTTAGCTAGTTTTACTTGTAAGTGGGGTTGGAAACGGTTTTCAGGCTCAGTACTGCGCTCAAAAGATGCAGCCCTGAGGTCTCTCCTGATAGGAGGTAGTTAAGTAGAAATTTGCTGCTCAGCTGACCCGGCAGGAGCAAATATATGCCAAAAATGTAAGCAGAATGAGCTTTTCAGTGACCAGCAGCCAGGCACATTTTAGCCAGTTTTACTTGTAAGTGGGGTTGTAAACGGTTTTCAGGCTCAGTACTGCGCTCAAAAGATGCAGCCCTGAGGTCTCTCCTGATAGGAGGTAGTTAAGTAGAAATTCGCTGCTCAGCTGACCCGGGAGAAGCAAATGTATGCCAAAAATGTACCCAGAATGAGCTTTTCAGTGAACAGCAGCCAGGCACATTTTAGCTAGTTTTACTTGTAAGTGGGGTTGGAAACGGGTATCAGGCTCAGTACTGCGCTCAAAAGATGCAGCCCTGAGGTCTCTCATGATAGGAGGTAGTTAAGTAGAAATTCACTTCTCAGCAGACCCGGCAGAAGCAAATGTATACCAAAAATGTACCCAGAATGAGCTTTTCAGTGAATAGCAGCCAGGCACATTTTAGCTAGTTTTACCTGTAAGTGGGGTTGGAAACGGTTTTCAGGCTCAGTACTGCGCTCAAAAGATGCAGCCCTGAGGTCTCTCCTGATAGGAGGTAGTTAAGTAGAAATTCACTGCTCAGCTGACCCGGCAGAAGCAAATGTATACTAAAAAATGTACCCAGAATGAGCTTTTCAGTGAACAGCAGCCAGGCACGTTTTAGCTAGTTTACTTGTAAGTGGGGTTGTAAACACTAATTCAGGCTCAGTACTGCGCGCAAAGGATGCAGCCCTGAGGTCTCTCCTGATAGGAGGTAGTTAAGTAGAAACTCGCTGCTCAGCTGACCCGGGAGAGGCAAATGTATGCCAAAAATGTACCCAGAATGAGCTTTTCAGTGAACAGCAGCCAGGCACATTTTAGCTAGTTTTACTTGTAAGTGGGGTTGGAAACGGGTATCAGGCTCAGTACTGCGCTCAAAGGATGCAGCCCTGAGATCTCTCCTGATTAGGGGGTAGTTAAGTAAAAATTTGCTGCTCAGCTGACCCGGCAGGAGCAAATATATGCCAAAAATGTATGCAGAATAAGCTTTTCAGTGAACAGCAGCCAGGGACATTTAGCTAGTTTTACTTGTGTAAGTGGGTTTGTAAATGGTTTTCAGGCTCAGTACTGCGCTCAAAAGATGCAGAGGTCTCTCCTGATAGGAGGTAGTTAAGTAGAAATTCACTGCTCAGCTGACCCGGGAGAAGCAAATGTATGCCAAAAATGTACCCAGAATGAGCTTTTCAGTGAACAGCAGCCAGGCACATTTTAGCTAGTTTTACTTGTAAGAGGGGTTGGGAACGGGTATCAGGCTCAGTACTGCGCTCAAAAGATGCAGCCCTGAGGTCTCTCCTGATAGGAGGTAGTTAAGTGGAAATTCGCTGCTCAGCTGACCCGGCAGGAGCAAATGTCTGCCAAAAATGTATGCAGAATGAGCTTTTCAGTGAACAGCAGCCAGGCACATTTTAGCCAGTTTTACTTGTAAGTGGGGTTGTAAATGGTTTTCAGGCTCAGTACTGCGCTCAAAAGATGCAGCCCTGAGGTCTCTCCTGAAAGGAGGTAGTTAAGTAGAAATTCACTGCTCAGCTGACCCGGGAGAAGCAAATGTATGCCAAAAATGTACCCAGAATGAGCTTTTCAGTGAACAGCAGCCAGGCACATTTTAGCTAGTTTTACTTGTAAGTGGGGTTGGAAACGGTTTTCAGGCTCAGTACTGCGCTCAAAAGATGCAGCCATGAGGTCTCTCCTGATAGGAGGTAGTTAACTAAAAATTCGCTGCTCAGCTGACCCGGGAGAAGCAAATGTATGCCAAAAATGTACCCAGAATGAACTTTTCAGTGAACAGCAGCCAGGCACATTTTAGCTAGTTTTACTTGTAAGTGGGGTTGGAAACGGGTATCAGGCTCAGTACTGCGCTCAAAAGTTGCAGCCCTGAGGTCTCTCCTGATAGGAGGTAGTTAAGTAGAAATTCACTGCTCAGCTGACCCGGGAGAAGCAAATGTATGACAAAAATGTACCCAGAATGAGCTTTTCAGTGAACAGCAGCCAGGCACATTTTAGCTAGTTTTACTTGTAAGTGGGGTTGGAAACGGTTTTCAGGCTCAGTACTGCGCTCAAAAGATGCAGCCCTGAAGTCTCTCCTGAAAGGAGGTAGTTAAGTAGAAATTCACTGCTCAGCTGACCCGGCAGAAATAAATGTATGCCAAAAATGTATGCAGAATTAGCTTTTCAGTGAACAGCAGCCAGGCACATTTTAGCTAGTTTTACTTGTAAGTGGGGTTGGAAACGGTTTTCAGGCTCAGTACTGCGCTCAAAAGATGCAGCCATGAGGTCTCTTCTGATAGGAGGTAGTTAAGTAGAAATTCACTGCTCAGCTGACCCGGGAGTAGCAAATGTATACCAAAAATGTACCCAGAATGACCTTTTCAGTGAACAGCAGCCAGGCACATTTTAGCTAGTATTACGTGTAAGTGGGGTTGTAAACGCTTTTCAGGCTCAGTACTGCGCTCAAAGGATGCAGCCCTGAGGTCTCTCCTGAAAGGAGGTAGTTAAGTAGAAATTCACTGCTCAGCTGACCCGGCAGAAGCAAATGTATACCAAAAATGTACCCAGAATGAGCATTTCAGTGAACAACAGCCAGGCACATTTTAGCTAGTTTTACTTGTAAGTGGGGTTGTAAACGGTTTTCAGGCTCAGTACTGCGCTCAAAAGATGCAGCCCTGAGGTCTCTCCTGATAGGAGGTAGTTAAGTAGAAATTTGCTGCTCAGCTGACCCGGCAGGAGCAAATATATGCCAAAAATGTAAGCAGAATGAGCTTTTCAGTGACCAGCAGCCAGGCACATTTTAGCCAGTTTTACTTGTAAGTGGGGTTGTAAACGGTTTTCAGGCTCAGTACTGCGCTCAAAAGATGCAGCCCTGAGGTCTCTCCTGATAGGAGGTAGTTAAGTAGAAATTCGCTGCTCAGCTGACCCGGGAGAAGCAAATGTATGCCAAAAATGTACCCAGAATGAGCTTTTCAGTGAACAGCAGCCAGGCACATTTTAGCTAGTTTTACTTGTAAGTGGGGTTGGAAACGGGTATCAGGCTTAGTACTGCGCTCAAAAGATGCAGCCCTGAGGTCTCTCATGATAGGAGGTAGTTAAGTAGAAATTCACTTCTCAGCAGACCCGGCAGAAGCAAATGTATAACAAAAATGTACCCAGAATGAGCTTTTCAGTGAATAGCAGCAGGCACATTTTAGCTAGTTTTACCTGTAAGTGGGGTTGGAAACGGTTTTCAGGCTCAGTACTGCGCTCAAAAGATGCAGCCCTGAGTTCTCTCCTGATAGGAGGAGTTAAGTAGAATTTCGCTGCTCAGCTGACCCGGCAGGAGCAAATATATGCCAAAAATGTATGCAGAATTAGCTTTTCAGTGAACAGCAGCCAGGCACATTTTAGCTAGTTTTATTTGTAACTGGGGTTGTAAACGCTAATTCAGGCTCAGTACTGCGCTCAAAGGATGCAGCCCTGAGGTCTCTCCTGATAGGAGGTAGTTAAGTAGAAATTCGCTGCTCAGCTGACCCGGCAGGAGCAAATATATGCCACCAATGTATGCAGAATTAGCTTTTCAGTGAACAGCAGCCAGGCACATTTTAGCTAGTTTTACTTGTAAGTGGGGTTGTAAACGCTTTTTAGGCTCAGTACTGCGCTCAAAGGATGCAGCCCTGAGGTCTCTCCTGATAGGAGGTAGTTAAGTAGAAATTCGCTGCTCAGCTGACCCGGCAGAAGCAAATGTATACAAAAAATGTACCCAGAATGAGCTTTTCAGTGAACAGCAGCCAGACACATTTTAGCTAGTTTTACTTGTAAGTGGGGTTGTAAACGCTTTTTAGGCTCAGTACTGCGCTCAAAGGATGCAGCCCTGAGGTCTCTCCTGATAGGAGGTAGTTAAGTAGAAATTCACTGCTCAGCTGACCCGGGAGAAGCAAATGTATGCCAAAAATGTACCCAGAATGAGCTTTTCAGTGAACAGCAGCCAGGCACATTTTAGCTAGTTTTACTTGTAAGTGGGGTTGGAAACGGTTTTCAGGCTCAGTACTGCGCTCAAAAGATGCAGCCCTGAGGTCTCTCCTGATAGGAGGTAGTTAAGTAGAAATTTGCTGCTCAGCTGACCCGGCAGGAGCAAATATATGCCAAAAATGTAAGCAGAATGAGCTTTTCAGTGACCAGCAGCCAGGCACATTTTAGCCAGTTTTACTTGTAAGTGGGGTTGTAAACGGTTTTCAGGCTCAGTACTGCGCTCAAAAGATGCAGCCCTGAGGTCTCTCCTGATAGGAGGTAGTTAAGTAGAAATTCGCTGCTCAGCTGACCCGGGAGAAGCAAATGTATGCCAAAAATGTACCCAGAATGAGCTTATCAGTGAACAGCAGCCAGGCACATTTTAGCTAGTTTTACTTGTAAGTGGGGTTGGAAACGGGTATCAGGCTCAGTACTGCGCTCAAAAGATGCAGCCCTGAGGTCTCTCATGATAGGAGGTAGTTAAGTAGAAATTCACTTCTCAGCAGACCCGGCAGAAGCAAATGTATACCAAAAATGTACCCAGAATGAGCTTTTCAGTGAATAGCAGCCAGGCACATTTTAGCTAGTTTTACCTGTAAGTGGGGTTGGAAACGGTTTTCAGGCTCAGTACTGCGCTCAAAAGATGCAGCCCTGAGGTCTCTCCTGATAGGAGGTAGTTAAGTAGAAATTCACTGCTCAGCTGACCCGGCAGAAGCAAATGTATACTAAAAAATGTACCCAGAATGAGCTTTTCAGTGAACAGCAGCCAGGCACGTTTTAGCTAGTTTACTTGTAAGTGGGGTTGTAAACACTAATTCAGGCTCAGTACTGCGCGCAAAGGATGCAGCCCTGAGGTCTCTCCTGATAGGAGGTAGTTAAGTAGAAACTCGCTGCTCAGCTGACCCGGGAGAAGCAAATGTATGCCAAAAATGTACCCAGAATGAGCTTTTCAGTGAACAGCAGCCAGGCACATTTTAGCTAGTTTTACTTGTAAGTGGGGTTGGAAACGGGTATCAGGCTCAGTACTGCGCTCAAAGGATGCAGCCCTGAGATCTCTCCTGATTAGGGGGTAGTTAAGTAAAAATTTGCTGCTCAGCTGACCCGGCAGGAGCAAATATATGCCAAAAATGTATGCAGAATAAGCTTTTCAGTGAACAGCAGCCAGGCACATTTATCTAGTTTTACTTGTGTAAGTGGGTTTGTAAATGGTTTTCAGGCTCAGTACTGCGCTCAAAAGATGCAGAGGTCTCTCCTGATAGGAGGTAGTTAAGTAGAAATTCACTGCTCAGCTGACCCGGGAGAAGCAAATGTATGCCAAAAATGTACCCAGAATGAGCTTTTCAGTGAACAGCAGCCAGGCACATTTTAGCTAGTTTTACTTGTAAGAGGGGTTGGGAACGGGTATCAGGCTCAGTACTGCGCTCAAAAGATGCAGCCCTGAGGTCTCTCCTGATAGGAGGTAGTTAAGTGGAAATTCGCTGCGCAGCTGACCCGGCAGGAGCAAATGTCTGCCAAAAATGTATGCAGAATGAGCTTTTCAGTGAACAGCAGCCAGGCACATTTTAGCCAGTTTTACTTGTAAGTGGGGTTGTAAATGGTTTTCAGGCTCAGTACTGCGCTCAAAAGATGCAGCCCTGAGGTCTCTCCTGAAAGGAGGTAGTTAAGTAGAAATTCACTGCTCAGCTGACCCGGGAGAAGCAAATGTATGCCAAAAATGTACCCAGAATGAGCTTTTCAGTGAACAGCAGCCAGGCACATTTTAGCTAGTTTTACTTGTAAGTGGGGTTGGAAACGGTTTTCAGGCTCAGTACTGCGCTCAAAAGATGCAGCCATGAGGTCTCTCCTGATAGGAGGTAGTTAACTAAAAATTCGCTGCTCAGCTGACCCGGGAGAAGCAAATGTATGCCAAAAATGTACCCAGAATGAACTTTTCAGTGAACAGCAGCCAGGCACATTTTAGCTAGTTTTACTTGTAAGTGGGGTTGGAAACGGGTATCAGGCTCAGTACTGCGCTCAAAAGTTGCAGCCCTGAGGTCTCTCCTGATAGGAGGTAGTTAAGTAGAAATTCACTGCTCAGCTGACCCGGGAGAAGCAAATGTATGCCAAAAATGTACCCAGAATGAGCTTTTCAGTGAACAGCAGCCAGGCACATTTTAGCTAGTTTTACGTGTAAGTGGGGTTGTAAACGCTTTTCAGGCTCAGTACTGCGCTCAAAGGATGCAGCCCTGAGGTCTCTCCTGAAAGGAGGTAGTTAAGTAGAAATTCACTGCTCAGCTGACCCGGCAGAAGCAAATGTATACCAAAAATGTACCCAGAATGAGCATTTCAGTGAACAACAGCCAGGCACATTTTAGCTAGTTTTACTTGTAAGTGGGGTTGTAAACGGTTTTCAGGCTCAGTACTGCGCTCAAAAGATGCAGCCCTGAGGTCTCTCCTGATAGGAGGTAGTTAAGTAGAAATTTGCTGCTCAGCTGACCCGGCAGGAGCAAATATATGCCAAAAATGTAAGCAGAATGAGCTTTTCAGTGACCAGCAGCCAGGCACATTTTAGCCAGTTTTACTTGTAAGTGGGGTTGTAAACGGTTTTCAGGTTCAGTACTGCGCTCAAAAGATGCAGCCCTGAGGTCTCTCCTGATAGGAGGTAGTTAAGTAGAAATTCGCTGCTCAGCTGACCCGGGAGAAGCAAATGTATGCCAAAAATGTACCCAGAATGAGCTTTTCAGTGAACAGCAGCCAGGCACATTTTAGCTAGTTTTACTTGTAAATGGGGTTGGAAACGGGTATCAGGCTCAGTACTGCGCTCAAAAGATGCAGCCCTGAGGTCTCTCATGATAGGAGGTAGTTAAGTAGAAATTCACTTCTCAGCAGACCCGGCAGAAGCAAATGTATACCAAAAATGTACCCAGAATGAGCTTTTCAGTGAATAGCAGCCAGGCACATTTTAGCTAGTTTTACCTGTAAGTGGGGTTGGAAACGGTTTTCAGGCTCAGTACTGCGCTCAAAAGATGCAGCCCTGAGTTCTCTCCTGATAGGAGGTAGTTAAGTAGAAATTCACTGCTCAGCTGACCCGGCAGAAGCAAATGTATACCAAAAATGTACCCAGATGAGCTTTTCAGTGAACAGCAGCCAGGCACATTTTAGCTAGTTTTACTTGTAAGTGGGGTTGGAAACGGGCATCAGGCTCAGTACTGCGCTCAAAAGATGCAGCCCTGAGGTCTCTCCTGATAGGAGGAGTTAAGTAGAATTTCGATGCTCAGCTGACCCGGCAGGAGCAAATATATGCCAAAAATGTATGCAGAATTAGCTTTTCAGTGAACAGCAGCCAGGCACATTTTAGCTAGTTTTACTTGTAACTGGGGTTGTAAACGCTAATTCAGGCTCAGTACTGCGCTCAAAGGATGCAGCCCTGAGGTCTCTCCTGATAGGAGGTAGTTAAGTAGAAATTCGCTGCTCAGCTGACCCGGCAGGAGCAAATATATGCCACCAATGTATGCAGAATTAGCTTTTCAGTGAACAGCAGCCAGGCACATTTTAGCTAGTTTTACTTGTAAGTGGGGTTGTAAACGCTTTTTAGGCTCAGTACTGCGCTCAAAGGATGCAGCCCTGAGGTCTCTCCTGATAGGAGGTAGTTAAGTAGAAATTCGCTGCTCAGCTGACCCGGCAGAAGCAAATGTATACAAAAAATGTACCCAGAATGAGCTTTTCAGTGAACAGCAGCCAGACACATTTTAGCTAGTTTTACTTGTAAGTGGGGTTGTAAACGCTTTTTAGGCTCAGTACTGCGCTCAAAGGATGCAGCCCTGAGGTCTCTCCTGATAGGAGGTAGTTAAGTAGAAATTCACTGCTCAGCTGACCCGGGAGAAGCAAATGTATGCCAAAAATGTACCCAGAATGAGCTTTTCAGTGAACAGCAGCCAGGCACATTTTAGCTAGTTTTACTTGTAAGTGGGGTTGGAAACGGTTTTCAGGCTCAGTACTGCGCTCAAAAGATGCAGCCCTGAGGTCTCTCCTGATAGGAGGTAGTTAAGTAGAAATTTGCTGCTCAGCTGACCCGGCAGGAGCAAATATATGCCAAAAATGTAAGCAGAATGAGCTTTTCAGTGACCAGCAGCCAGGCACATTTTAGCTAGTTTTACCTGTAAGTGGGGTTGGAAACGGTTTTCAGGCTCAGTACTGCGCTCAAAAGATGCAGCCCTGAGTTCTCTCCTGATAGGAGGTAGTTAAGTAGAAATTCACTGCTCAGCTGACCCGGCAGAAGCAAATGTATACCAAAAATGTACCCAGATGAGCTTTTCAGTGAACAGCAGCCAGGCACATTTTAGCTAGTTTTACTTGTAAGTGGGGTTGGAAACGGGCATCAGGCTCAGTACTGCGCTCAAAAGATGCAGCCCTGAGGTCTCTCCTGATAGGAGGAGTTAAGTAGAATTTCGATGCTCAGCTGACCCGGCAGGAGCAAATATATGCCAAAAATGTATGCAGAATTAGCTTTTCAGTGAACAGCAGCCAGGCACATTTTAGCTAGTTTTACTTGTAACTGGGGTTGTAAACGCTAATTCAGGCTCAGTACTGCGCTCAAAGGATGCAGCCCTGAGGTCTCTCCTGATAGGAGGTAGTTAAGTAGAAATTCGCTGCTCAGCTGACCCGGCAGGAGCAAATATATGCCACCAATGTATGCAGAATTAGCTTTTCAGTGAACAGCAGCCAGGCACATTTTAGCTAGTTTTACTTGTAAGTGGGGTTGTAAACGCTTTTTAGGCTCAGTACTGCGCTCAAAGGATGCAGCCCTGAGGTCTCTCCTGATAGGAGGTAGTTAAGTAGAAATTCGCTGCTCAGCTGACCCGGCAGAAGCAAATGTATACAAAAAATGTACCCAGAATGAGCTTTTCAGTGAACAGCAGCCAGACACATTTTAGCTAGTTTTACTTGTAAGTGGGGTTGTAAACGCTTTTTAGGCTCAGTACTGCGCTCAAAGGATGCAGCCCTGAGGTCTCTCCTGATAGGAGGTAGTTAAGTAGAAATTCACTGCTCAGCTGACCCGGGAGAAGCAAATGTATGCCAAAAATGTACCCAGAATGAGCTTTTCAGTGAACAGCAGCCAGGCACATTTTAGCTAGTTTTACTTGTAAGTGGGGTTGGAAACGGTTTTCAGGCTCAGTACTGCGCTCAAAAGATGCAGCCCTGAGGTCTCTCCTGATAGGAGGTAGTTAAGTAGAAATTTGCTGCTCAGCTGACCCGGCAGGAGCAAATATATGCCAAAAATGTAAGCAGAATGAGCTTTTCAGTGACCAGCAGCCAGGCACATTTTATCCAGTTTTACTTGTAAGTGGGGTTGTAAACGGTTTTCAGGCTCAGTACTGCGCTCAAAAGATGCAGCCCTGAGGTCTCTCCTGATAGGAGGTAGTTAAGTAGAAATTCGCTGCTCAGCTGACCCGGGAGAAGCAAATGTATGCCAAAAATGTACCCAGAATGAGCTTTTCAGTGAACAGCAGCCAGGCACATTTTAGCTAGTTTTACTTGTAAGTGGGGTTGGAAACGGGTATCAGGCTCAGTACTGAGCTCAAAAGATGCAGCCCTGAGGTCTCTCATGATAGGAGGTAGTTAAGTAGAAATTCACTTCTCAGCAGACCCGGCAGAAGCAAATGTATACCAAAAATGTACCCAGAATGAGCTTTTCAGTGAATAGCAGCCAGGCACATTTTAGCTAGTTTTACCTGTAAGTGGGGTTGGAAACGGTTTTCAGGCTCAGTACTGCGCTCAAAAGATGCAGCCCTGAGGTCTCTCCTGATAGGAGGTAGTTAAATAGAAATTCACTGCTCAGCTGACCCGGCAGAAGCAAATGTATACTAAAAAATGAGCTTTTCAGTGAACAGCAGCCAGGCACGTTTTAGCTAGTTTACTTGTAAGTGGGGTTGTAAACACTAATTCAGGCTCAGTACTGCGCGCAAAGGATGCAGCCCTGAGGTCTCTCCTGATAGGAGGTAGTTAAGTAGAAACTCGCTGCTCAGCTGACCCGGGAGAAGCAAATGTATGCCAAAAATGTACCCAGAATGAGCTTTTCAGTGAACAGCAGCCAGGCACATTTTAGCTAGTTTTACTTGTAAGTGGGGTTGGAAACGGGTATCAGGCTCAGTACTGCGCTCAAAGGATGCAGCCCTGAGATCTCTCCTGATTAGGGGGTAGTTAAGTAAAAATTTGCTGCTCAGCTGACCCGGCAGGAGCAAATATATGCCAAAAATGTATGCAGAATAAGCTTTTCAGTGAACAGCAGCCAGGGACATTTAGCTAGTTTTACTTGTGTAAGTGGGTTTGTAAATGGTTTTCAGGCTCAGTACTGCGCTCAAAAGATGCAGAGGTCTCTCCTGATAGGAGGTAGTTAAGTAGAAATTCACTGCTCAGCTGACCCGGGAGAAGCAAATGTATGCCAAAAATGTACCCAGAATGAGCTTTTCAGTGAACAGCAGCCAGGCACATTTTAGCTAGTTTTACTTGTAAGAGGGGTTGGGAACGGGTATCAGGCTCAGTACTGCGCTCAAAAGATGCAGCCCTGAGGTCTCTCCTGATAGGAGGTAGTTAAGTGGAAATTCGCTGCTCAGCTGACCCGGCAGGAGCAAATGTCTGCCAAAAATGTATGCAGAATGAGCTTTTCAGTGAACAGCAGCCAGGCACATTTTAGCCAGTTTTACTTGTAAGTGGGGTTGTAAATGGTTTTCAGGCTCAGTACTGCGCTCAAAAGATGCAGCCCTGAGGTCTCTCCTGAAAGGAGGTAGTTAAGTAGAAATTCACTGCTCAGCTGACCCGGGAGAAGCAAATGTATGCCAAAAATGTACCCAGAATGAGCTTTTCAGTGAACAGCAGCCAGGCACATTTTAGCTAGTTTTACTTGTAAGTGGGGTTGGAAACGGTTTTCAGGCTCAGTACTGCGCTCAAAAGATGCAGCCATGAGGTCTCTCCTGATAGGAGGTAGTTAACTAAAAATTCGCTGCTCAGCTGACCCGGGAGAAGCAAATGTATGCCAAAAATGTACCCAGAATGAACTTTTCAGTGAACAGCAGCCAGGCACATTTTAGCTAGTTTTACTTGTAAGTGGGGTTGGAAACAGGTATCAGGCTCAGTACTGCGCTCAAAAGTTGCAGCCCTGAGGTCTCTCCTGATAGGAGGTAGTTAAGTAGAAATTCACTGCTCAGCTGACCCGGGAGAAGCAAATGTATGCCAAAAATGTACCCAGAATGAGCTTTTCAGTGAACAGCAGCCAGGCACATTTTAGCTAGTTTTACTTGTAAGTGGGGTTGGAAACGGTTTTCAGGCTCAGTACTGCGCTCAAAAGATGCAGCCATGAGGTCTCTTCTGATAGGAGGTAGTTAAGTAGAAATTCACTGCTCAGCTGACCCGGGAGTAGCAAATGTATACCAAAAATGTACCCAGAATGACCTTTTCAGTGAACAGCAGCCAGGCACATTTTAGCTAGTATTACGTGTAAGTGGGGTTGTAAACGCTTTTCAGGCTCAGTACTGCGCTCAAAGGATGCAGCCCTGAGATCTCTCCTGCAAGGAGGTAGTTAAGTAGAAATTCACTGCTCAGCTGACCCGGCAGAAGCAAATGTATACCAAAAATGTACCCAGAATGAGCATTTCAGTGAACAACAGCCAGGCACATTTTAGCTAGTTTTACTTGTAAGTGGGGTTGTAAACGGTTTTCAGGCTCAGTACTGCGCTCAAAAGATGCAGCCCTGAGGTCTCTCCTGATAGGAGGTAGTTAAGTAGAAATTTGCTGCTCAGCTGACCCGGCAGGAGCAAATATATGCCAAAAATGTAAGCAGAATGAGCTTTTCAGTGACCAGCAGCCAGGCACATTTTAGCCAGTTTTACTTGTAAGTGGGGTTGTAAACGGTTTTCAGGCTCAGTACTGCGCTCAAAAGATGCAGCCCTGAGGTCTCTCCTGATAGGAGGTAGTTAAGTAGAAATTCGCTGCTCAGCTGACCCGGGAGAAGCAAATGTATGCCAAAAATGTACCCAGAATGAGCTTTTCAGTGAACAGCAGCCAGGCACATTTTAGCTAGTTTTACTTGTAAGTGGGGTTGGAAACGGGTATCAGGCTCAGTACTGCGCTCAAAAGATGCAGCCCTGAGGTCTCTCATGATAGGAGGTAGTTAAGTAGAAATTCACTTCTCAGCAGACCCGGCAGAGCAAATGTATACCAAAAATGTACCCAGAATGAGCTTTTCAGTGAATAGCAGCCAGGCACATTTTAGCTAGTTTTACCTGTAAGTGGGGTTGGAAACGGTTTTCAGGCTCAGTACTGCGCTCAAAAGATGCAGCCCTGAGTTCTCTCCTGATAGGAGGTAGTTAAGTAGAAATTCACTGCTCAGCTGACCCGGCAGAAGCAAATGTATACCAAAAATGTACCCAGAATGAGCTTTTCAGTGAACAGCAGCCAGGCACATTTTAGCTAGTTTTACTTGTAAGTGGGGTTGGAAACGGGCATCAGGCTCAGTACTGCGCTCAAAAGATGCAGCCCTGAGGTCTCTCCTGATAGGAGGAGTTAAGTAGAATTTCGCTGCTCAGCTGACCCGGCAGGAGCAAATATATGCCAAAAATGTATGCAGAATTAGCTTTTCAGTGAAGTGAACAGCAGCCAGGCACATTTTAGCTAGTTTTACTTGTAACTGGGGTTGTAAACGCTAATTCAGGCTCAGTACTGCGCTCAAAGGATGCAGCCCTGAGGTCTCTCCTGATAGGAGGTAGTTAAGTAGAAATTCGCTGCTCATCTGACCCGGCAGGAGCAAATATATGCCACCAATGTATGCAGAATTAGCTTTTCAGTGAACAGCAGCCAGGCACATTTTAGCTAGTTTTACTTGTAAGTGGGGTTGTAAACGCTTTTTAGGCTCAGTACTGCGCTCAAAGGATGCAGCCCTGAGGTCTCTCCTGATAGGAGGTAGTTAAGTAGAAATTCGCTGCTCAGCTGACCCGGCAGAAGCAAATGTATACAAAAAATGTACCCAGAATGAGCTTTTCAGTGAACAGCAGCCAGACACATTTTAGCTAGTTTTACTTGTAAGTGGGGTTGTAAACGCTTTTTAGGCTCAGTACTGCGCTCAAAGGATGCAGCCCTGAGGTCTCTCCTGCAAGGAGGTAGTTAAGTAGAAATTCACTGCTCAGCTGACCCGGCAGAAGCAAATGTATACCAAAAATGTACCCAGAATGAGCATTTCAGTGAACAACAGCCAGGCACATTTTAGCTAGTTTTACTTGTAAGTGGGGTTGTAAACGGTTTTCAGGCTCAGTACTGCGCTCAAAAGATGCAGCCCTGAGGTCTCTCCTGATAGGAGGTAGTTAAGTAGAAATTTGCTGCTCAGCTGACCCGGCAGGAGCAAATATATGCCAAAAATGTAAGCAGAATGAGCTTTTCAGTGACCAGCAGCCAGGCACATTTTAGCCAGTTTTACTTGTAAGTGGGGTTGTAAACGGTTTTCAGGCTCAGTACTGCGCTCAAAAGATGCAGCCCTGAGGTCTCTCCTGATAGGAGGTAGTTAAGTAGAAATTCGCTGCTCAGCTGACCCGGGAGAAGCAAATGTATGCCAAAAATGTACCCAGAATGAGCTTTTCAGTGAACAGCAGCCAGGCACATTTTAGCTAGTTTTACTTGTAAGTGGGGTTGGAAACGGGTATCAGGCTCAGTACTGCGCTCAAAAGATGCAGCCCTGAGGTCTCTCATGATAGGAGGTAGTTAAGTAGAAATTCACTTCTCAGCAGACCCGGCAGAGCAAATGTATACCAAAAATGTACCCAGAATGAGCTTTTCAGTGAATAGCAGCCAGGCACATTTTAGCTAGTTTTACCTGTAAGTGGGGTTGGAAACGGTTTTCAGGCTCAGTACTGCGCTCAAAAGATGCAGCCCTGAGTTCTCTCCTGATAGGAGGTAGTTAAGTAGAAATTCACTGCTCAGCTGACCCGGCAGAAGCAAATGTATACCAAAAATGTACCCAGAATGAGCTTTTCAGTGAACAGCAGCCAGGCACATTTTAGCTAGTTTTACTTGTAAGTGGGGTTGGAAACGGGCATCAGGCTCAGTACTGCGCTCAAAAGATGCAGCCCTGAGGTCTCTCCTGATAGGAGGAGTTAAGTAGAATTTCGCTGCTCAGCTGACCCGGCAGGAGCAAATATATGCCAAAAATGTATGCAGAATTAGCTTTTCAGTGAAGTGAACAGCAGCCAGGCACATTTTAGCTAGTTTTACTTGTAACTGGGGTTGTAAACGCTAATTCAGGCTCAGTACTGCGCTCAAAGGATGCAGCCCTGAGGTCTCTCCTGATAGGAGGTAGTTAAGTAGAAATTCGCTGCTCATCTGACCCGGCAGGAGCAAATATATGCCACCAATGTATGCAGAATTAGCTTTTCAGTGAACAGCAGCCAGGCACATTTTAGCTAGTTTTACTTGTAAGTGGGGTTGTAAACGCTTTTTAGGCTCAGTACTGCGCTCAAAGGATGCAGCCCTGAGGTCTCTCCTGATAGGAGGTAGTTAAGTAGAAATTCGCTGCTCAGCTGACCCGGCAGAAGCAAATGTATACAAAAAATGTACCCAGAATGAGCTTTTCAGTGAACAGCAGCCAGACACATTTTAGCTAGTTTTACTTGTAAGTGGGGTTGTAAACGCTTTTTAGGCTCAGTACTGCGCTCAAAGGATGCAGCCCTGAGGTCTCTCCTGATAGGAGGTAGTTAAGTAGAAATTCACTGCTCAGCTGACCCGGGAGAAGCAAATGTATGCCAAAAATGTACCCAGAATGAGCTTTTCAGTGAACAGCAGCCAGGCACATTTTAGCTAGTTTTACTTGTAAGTGGGGTTGGAAACGGTTTTCAGGCTCAGTACTGCGCTCAAAAGATGCAGCCATGAGGTCTCTCCTGATAGGAGGTAGTTAAGTAAAAATTCGCTGCTCAGCTGACCCGGGAGAAGCAAATGTATGCCAAAAATGTACCCAGAATGAACTTTTCAGTGAACAGCAGCCAGGCACATTTTAGCTAGTTTTACTTGTAAGTGGGGTTGGAAACGGGTATCAGGCTCAGTACTGCGCTCAAAAGTTGCAGCCCTGAGGTCTCTCCTGATAGGAGGTAGTTAAGTAGAAATTCACTGCTCAGCTGACCCGGGAGAAGCAAATGTATGCCAAAAATGTACCCAGAATGAGCTTTTCAGTGAACAGCAGCCAGGCACATTTTAGCTAGTTTTACTTGTAAGTGGGGTTGGAAACGGTTTTCAGGCTCAGTACTGCGCTCAAAAGATGCAGCCATGAGGTCTCTTCTGATAGGAGGTAGTTAAGTAGAAATTCACTGCTCAGCTGACCCGGGAGTAGCAAATGTATACCAAAAATGTACCCAGAATGACCTTTTCAGTGAACAGCAGCCAGGCACATTTTAGCTAGTATTACGTGTAAGTGGGGTTGTAAACGCTTTTCAGGCTCAGTACTGCGCTCAAAGGATGCAGCCCTGAGGTTTCTCCTGAAAGGAGGTAGTTAAGTAGAAATTCGCTGCTCAGCTGACCCGGCAGAAACAAATGTATGCCAAAAATGTATGCAGAATTAGCTTTTCAGTGAACAGCAGCCAGGCACATTTTAGCTAGTTTTACTTGTAAGTGGGGTTGTAAATGGTTTTCAGGCTCAGTACTGCGCTCAAAAGATGCAGCCCTGAGGTCTCTCCTGATAGGAGGTAGTTAAGTAGAAATTCACTGCTCAGCTGACCCGGCAGAAGCAAATGTATACCAAAAATGTACCCAGAATGAGCATTTCAGTGAACAACAGCCAGGCACATTTTAGCTAGTTTTACTTGTAAGTGGGGTTGGAAACGGGTATCAGGCTCAGTACTGCGCTCAAAAGATGCAGCCCTGAGGTCTCTCCCTGATAGGAGGTAGTTAAGTAGAAATTCACTGCTCAGCTGACCCGGCAGAAGCAAATGTATACCAAAAATGTACCCAGAATGACCTTTTCAGTGAACAGCAGCCAGGCACATTTTAGCTAGTTTTACGTGTAAGTGGGGTTGTAAACGCTTTTCAGGCTCAGTACTGCGCTGAAAGGATGCAGCCCTGAGGTCTCTCCTGATAGGAGGTAGTTAAGTAGAAATTTACCTCTCAGCTGACCCGGCAGAAGAAAATGTATACCAAAAATGTACCCAGAATGAGCTTTTCAGTGAACAGCAGCCAGGCACATTTTAGCTAGTTTTACTTGTAAGTGGGGTTGTAAACGGTTTTCAGGCTCAGTACTGCGCTCAAAAGATGCAGCCCTGAAGTCTCTCCTGAAAGGAGGTAGTTAAGTAGAAATTCACTGCTCAGCTGACCCGGCAGAAACAAATGTATGCCAAAAATGTATGCAGAATTAGCTTTTCAGTGAACAGCAGCCAGGCACATTTTAGCTAGTTTTACTTGTAAGTGGGGTTGTAAATGGTTTTCAGGCTCAGTACTGCGCTCAAAAGATGCAGCCCTGAGGTCTCTCCTGATAGGAGGTAGTTAAGTAGAAACTCGCTGCTCAGCTGACCCGGCAAGAGCAAATTATGCCAAAAATGTATGCAGAATGAGCTTTTCAGTGAACAGCAGCCAGGCACATTTTAGCTAGTTTTACTTGTAAGTGGGGTTGTAAATGGTTTTCAGGCTCAGTACTGCGTTCAAAAGATGCAGCCCTGAGGTCTCTCCTGATAGGAGGTAGTTAAGTAGAAATTCGCTGCTCAGCTGACCCGGGAGAAGCAAATGTATGCCAAAAATGTACCCAGAATGAGCTTTTCAGTGAACAGCAGCCAGGCACATTTTAGCTAGTTTTACTTGTAAGTGGGGTTGGAAACGGTTTTCAGGCTCAGTACTGCGCTCAAAAGATGCAGCCATGAGGTCTCTTCTGATAGGAGGTAGTTAAGTAGAAATTCACTGCTCAGCTGACCCGGCAGAAGCAAATGTATACCAAAAATGTACCCAGAATGACCTTTTCAGTGAAAAGCAGCCAGGCACATTTTAGCTAGTTTTACGTGTAAGTGGGGTTGTAAACGCTTTTCAGGCTCAGTACTGCGCTCAAAAGATGCAGCCCTGAGGTCTCTCCTGATAGGAGGTAGTTAAGTAGAAATTCGCTGCTCAGCTGACCCGGGAGAAGCAAATGTATGCCAAAAATGTACCCAGAATGAGCTTTTCAGTGAACAGCAGCCAGGCACATTTTAGCTAGTTTTTCTTGTAAGTGGGGTTGGAAACGGGTATCAGGCTCAGTACTGCGCTCAAAGGATGCAGCCCTGAGGTCTCTCCTGATTAGGGGGTTGTTAAGTAAAAATTTGCTGCTCAGCTGACCCGGCAGGAGCAAATATATGCCAAAAATGTATGCAGAATAAGCTTTTCAGTGAACAGCAGCCAGGCACATTTTAGCTAGTTTTACTTGTAAGTGGGGTTGTAAACGGTTTTCAGGCTCAGTACTGCGCTCAAAAGATGCAGCCCTGAGGTCTCTCCTGATAGGAGGTAGTTAAGTAGAAATTCACTGCTCAGCTGACCCGGCAGAAGCAAATGTATACCAAAAATGTACCCAGAATGAGCTTTTCAGTGAACAGCAGCCAGGCACGTTTTAGCTAGTTTACTTGTAAGTGGGGTTGTAAACACTAATTCAGGCTCAGTACTGCGCGCAAAGGATGCAGCCCTGAGGTCTCTCCTGATAGGAGGTAGTTAAGTAGAAACTCGCTGCTCAGCTGACCCGGGAGAAGCAAATGTATGCCAAAAATGTACCCAGAATGAGCTTTTCAGTGAACAGCAGCCAGGCACATTTTAGCTAGTTTTACTTGTAAGTGGGGTTGGAAACGGGTATCAGGCTCAGTACTGCGCTCAAAGGATGCAGCCCTGAGATCTCTCCTGATTAGGGGGTAGTTAAGTAAAAATTTGCTGCTCAGCTGACCCGGCAGGAGCAAATATATGCCAAAAATGTATGCAGAATAAGCTTTTCAGTGAACAGCAGCCAGGCACATTTAGCTAGTTTTACTTGTGTAAGTGGGTTTGTAAATGGTTTTCAGGCTCAGTACTGCGCTCAAAAGATGCAGAGGTCTCTCCTGATAGGAGGTAGTTAAGTAGAAATTCACTGCTCAGCTGACCCGGGAGAAGCAAATGTATGCCAAAAATGTACCCAGAATGAGCTTTTCAGTGAACAGCAGCCAGGCACATTTTAGCTAGTTTTACTTGTGTAAGTGGGTTTGTAAATGGTTTTCAGGCTCAGTACTGCGCTCAAAAGATGCAGAGGTCTCTCCTGATAGGAGGTAGTTAAGTAGAAATTCACTGCTCAGCTGACCCGGGAGAAGCAAATGTATGCCAAAAATGTACCCAGAATGAGCTTTTCAGTGAACAGCAGCCAGGCACATTTTAGCTAGTTTTACTTGTGTAAGTGGGTTTGTAAATGGTTTTCAGGCTCAGTACTGCGCTCAAAAGATGCAGAGGTCTCTCCTGATAGGAGGTAGTTAAGTAGAAATTCACTGCTCAGCTGACCCGGGAGAAGCAAATGTATGCCAAAAATGTACCCAGAATGAGCTTTTCAGTGAACAGCAGCCAGGCACATTTTAGCTAGTTTTACTTGTAAGAGGGGTTGGGAACGGGTATCAGGCTCAGTACTGCGCTCAAAAGATGCAGCCCTGAGGTCTCTCCTGATTAGTTAAGTGGAAATTCGCTGCTCAGCTGACCCGGCAGGAGCAAATATATGCCAAAAATGTAAGCAGAATGAGCTTTTCAGTGACCAGCAGCCAGGCACATTTTAGCCAGTTTTACTTGTAAGTGGGGTTGTAAACGGTTTTCAGGTTCAGTACTGCGCTCAAAAGATGCAGCCCTGAGGTCTCTCCTGATAGGAGGTAGTTAAGTAGAAATTCGCTGCTCAGCTGACCCGGGAGAAGCAAATGTATGCCAAAAATGTACCCAGAATGAGCTTTTCAGTGAACAAGCCAGGCACATTTTAGCTAGTTTTACTTGTAAATGGGGTTGGAAACGGGTATCAGGCTCAGTACTGCGCTCAAAAGATGCAGCCCTGAGGTCTCTCATGATAGGAGGTAGTTAAGTAGAAATTCACTTCTCAGCAGACCCGGCAGAAGCAAATGTATACCAAAAATGTACCCAGAATGAGCTTTTCAGTGAATAGCAGCCAGGCACATTTTAGCTAGTTTTACCTGTAAGTGGGGTTGGAAACGGTTTTCAGGCTCAGTACTGCGCTCAAAAGATGCAGCCCTGAGTTCTCTCCTGATAGGAGGTAGTTAAGTAGAAATTCACTGCTCAGCTGACCCGGCAGAAGCAAATGTATACCAAAAATGTACCCAGATGAGCTTTTCAGTGAACAGCAGCCAGGCACATTTTAGCTAGTTTTACTTGTAAGTGGGGTTGGAAACGGGCATCAGGCTCAGTACTGCGCTCAAAAGATGCAGCCCTGAGGTCTCTCCTGATAGGAGGAGTTAAGTAGAATTTCGATGCTCAGCTGACCCGGCAGGAGCAAATATATGCCAAAAATGTATGCAGAATTAGCTTTTCAGTGAACAGCAGCCAGGCACATTTTAGCTAGTTTTACTTGTAACTGGGGTTGTAAACGCTAATTCAGGCTCAGTACTGCGCTCAAAGGATGCAGCCCTGAGGTCTCTCCTGATAGGAGGTAGTTAAGTAGAAATTCGCTGCTCAGCTGACCCGGCAGGAGCAAATATATGCCACCAATGTATGCAGAATTAGCTTTTCAGTGAACAGCAGCCAGGCACATTTTAGCTAGTTTTACTTGTAAGTGGGGTTGTAAACGCTTTTTAGGCTCAGTACTGCGCTCAAAGGATGCAGCCCTGAGGTCTCTCCTGATAGGAGGTAGTTAAGTAGAAATTCGCTGCTCAGCTGACCCGGCAGAAGCAAATGTATACAAAAAATGTACCCAGAATGAGCTTTTCAGTGAACAGCAGCCAGACACATTTTAGCTAGTTTTACTTGTAAGTGGGGTTGTAAACGCTTTTTAGGCTCAGTACTGCGCTCAAAGGATGCAGCCCTGAGGTCTCTCCTGATAGGAGGTAGTTAAGTAGAAATTCACTGCTCAGCTGACCCGGGAGAAGCAAATGTATGCCAAAAATGTACCCAGAATGAGCTTTTCAGTGAACAGCAGCCAGGCACATTTTAGCTAGTTTTACTTGTAAGTGGGGTTGGAAACGGTTTTCAGGCTCAGTACTGCGCTCAAAAGATGCAGCCCTGAGGTCTCTCCTGATAGGAGGTAGTTAAGTAGAAATTTGCTGCTCAGCTGACCCGGCAGGAGCAAATATATGCCAAAAATGTAAGCAGAATGAGCTTTTCAGTGACCAGCAGCCAGGCACATTTTAGCCAGTTTTACTTGTAAGTGGGGTTGTAAACGGTTTTCAGGCTCAGTACTGCGCTCAAAAGATGCAGCCCTGAGGTCTCTCCTGATAGGAGGTAGTTAAGTAGAAATTCGCTGCTCAGCTGACCCGGGAGAAGCAAATGTATGCCAAAAATGTACCCAGAATGAGCTTTTCAGTGAACAGCAGCCAGGCACATTTTAGCTAGTTTTACTTGTAAGTGGGGTTGGAAACGGGTATCAGGCTCAGTACTGCGCTCAAAAGATGCAGCCCTGAGGTCTCTCATGATAGGAGGTAGTTAAGTAGAAATTCACTTCTCAGCAGACCCGGCAGAAGCAAATGTATACCAAAAATGTACCCAGAATGAGCTTTTCAGTGAATAGCAGCCAGGCACATTTTAGCTAGTTTTACCTGTAAGTGGGGTTGGAAACGGTTTTCAGGCTCAGTACTGCGCTCAAAAGATGCAGCCCTGAGGTCTCTCCTGATAGGAGGTAGTTAAATAGAAATTCACTGCTCAGCTGACCCGGCAGAAGCAAATGTATACTAAAAAATGAGCTTTTCAGTGAACAGCAGCCAGGCACGTTTTAGCTAGTTTACTTGTAAGTGGGGTTGTAAACACTAATTCAGGCTCAGTACTGCGCGCAAAGGATGCAGCCCTGAGGTCTCTCCTGATAGGAGGTAGTTAAGTAGAAACTCGCTGCTCAGCTGACCCGGGAGAAGCAAATGTATGCCAAAAATGTACCCAGAATGAGCTTTTCAGTGAACAGCAGCCAGGCACATTTTAGCTAGTTTTACTTGTAAGTGGGGTTGGAAACGGGTATCAGGCTCAGTACTGCGCTCAAAGGATGCAGCCCTGAGATCTCTCCTGATTAGGGGGTAGTTAAGTAAAAATTTGCTGCTCAGCTGACCCGGCAGGAGCAAATATATGCCAAAAATGTATGCAGAATAAGCTTTTCAGTGAACAGCAGCCAGGGACATTTAGCTAGTTTTACTTGTGTAAGTGGGTTTGTAAATGGTTTTCAGGCTCAGTACTGCGCTCAAAAGATGCAGAGGTCTCTCCTGATAGGAGGTAGTTAAGTAGAAATTCACTGCTCAGCTGACCCGGGAGAAGCAAATGTATGCCAAAAATGTACCCAGAATGAGCTTTTCAGTGAACAGCAGCCAGGCACATTTTAGCTAGTTTTACTTGTAAGAGGGGTTGGGAACGGGTATCAGGCTCAGTACTGCGCTCAAAAGATGCAGCCCTGAGGTCTCTCCTGATAGGAGGTAGTTAAGTGGAAATTCGCTGCTCAGCTGACCCGGCAGGAGCAAATGTCTGCCAAAAATGTATGCAGAATGAGCTTTTCAGTGAACAGCAGCCAGGCACATTTTAGCCAGTTTTACTTGTAAGTGGGGTTGTAAATGGTTTTCAGGCTCAGTACTGCGCTCAAAAGATGCAGCCCTGAGGTCTCTCCTGAAAGGAGGTAGTTAAGTAGAAATTCACTGCTCAGCTGACCCGGGAGAAGCAAATGTATGCCAAAAATGTACCCAGAATGAGCTTTTCAGTGAACAGCAGCCAGGCACATTTTAGCTAGTTTTACTTGTAAGTGGGGTTGGAAACGGTTTTCAGGCTCAGTACTGCGCTCAAAAGATGCAGCCATGAGGTCTCTCCTGATAGGAGGTAGTTAACTAAAAATTCGCTGCTCAGCTGACCCGGGAGAAGCAAATGTATGCCAAAAATGTACCCAGAATGAACTTTTCAGTGAACAGCAGCCAGGCACATTTTAGCTAGTTTTACTTGTAAGTGGGGTTGGAAACAGGTATCAGGCTCAGTACTGCGCTCAAAAGTTGCAGCCCTGAGGTCTCTCCTGATAGGAGGTAGTTAAGTAGAAATTCACTGCTCAGCTGACCCGGGAGAAGCAAATATATGCCAAAAATGTACCCAGAATGAGCTTTTCAGTGAACAGCAGCCAGGCACATTTTAGCTAGTTTTACTTGTAAGTGGGGTTGGAAACGGTTTTCAGGCTCAGTACTGCGCTCAAAAGATGCAGCCATGAGGTCTCTTCTGATAGGAGGTAGTTAAGTAGAAATTCACTGCTCAGCTGACCCGGGAGTAGCAAATGTATACCAAAAATGTACCCAGAATGACCTTTTCAGTGAACAGCAGCCAGGCACATTTTAGCTAGTATTACGTGTAAGTGGGGTTGTAAACGCTTTTCAGGCTCAGTACTGCGCTCAAAGGATGCAGCCCTGAGATCTCTCCTGCAAGGAGGTAGTTAAGTAGAAATTCACTGCTCAGCTGACCCGGCAGAAGCAAATGTATACCAAAAATGTACCCAGAATGAGCATTTCAGTGAACAACAGCCAGGCACATTTTAGCTAGTTTTACTTGTAAGTGGGGTTGTAAACGGTTTTCAGGCTCAGTACTGCGCTCAAAAGATGCAGCCCTGAGGTCTCTCCTGATAGGAGGTAGTTAAGTAGAAATTTGCTGCTCAGCTGACCCGGCAGGAGCAAATATATGCCAAAAATGTAAGCAGAATGAGCTTTTCAGTGACCAGCAGCCAGGCACATTTTAGCCAGTTTTACTTGTAAGTGGGGTTGTAAACGGTTTTCAGGCTCAGTACTGCGCTCAAAAGATGCAGCCCTGAGGTCTCTCCTGATAGGAGGTAGTTAAGTAGAAATTCGCTGCTCAGCTGACCCGGGAGAAGCAAATGTATGCCAAAAATGTACCCAGAATGAGCTTTTCAGTGAACAGCAGCCAGGCACATTTTAGCTAGTTTTACTTGTAAGTGGGGTTGGAAACGGGTATCAGGCTCAGTACTGCGCTCAAAAGATGCAGCCCTGAGGTCTCTCATGATAGGAGGTAGTTAAGTAGAAATTCACTTCTCAGCAGACCCGGCAGAGCAAATGTATACCAAAAATGTACCCAGAATGAGCTTTTCAGTGAATAGCAGCCAGGCACATTTTAGCTAGTTTTACCTGTAAGTGGGGTTGGAAACGGTTTTCAGGCTCAGTACTGCGCTCAAAAGATGCAGCCCTGAGTTCTCTCCTGATAGGAGGTAGTTAAGTAGAAATTCACTGCTCAGCTGACCCGGCAGAAGCAAATGTATACCAAAAATGTACCCAGAATGAGCTTTTCAGTGAACAGCAGCCAGGCACATTTTAGCTAGTTTTACTTGTAAGTGGGGTTGGAAACGGGCATCAGGCTCAGTACTGCGCTCAAAAGATGCAGCCCTGAGGTCTCTCCTGATAGGAGGAGTTAAGTAGAATTTCGCTGCTCAGCTGACCCGGCAGGAGCAAATATATGCCAAAAATGTATGCAGAATTAGCTTTTCAGTGAACAGCAGCCAGGCACATTTTAGCTAGTTTTACTTGTAACTGGGGTTGTAAACGCTAATTCAGGCTCAGTACTGCGCTCAAAGGATGCAGCCCTGAGGTCTCTCCTGATAGGAGGTAGTTAAGTAGAAATTCGCTGCTCAGCTGACCCGGCAGGAGCAAATATATGCCACCAATGTATGCAGAATTAGCTTTTCAGTGAACAGCAGCCAGGCACATTTTAGCTAGTTTTACTTGTAAGTGGGGTTGTAAACGCTTTTTAGGCTCAGTACTGCGCTCAAAGGATGCAGCCCTGAGGTCTCTCCTGATAGGAGGTAGTTAAGTAGAAATTCGCTGCTCAGCTGACCCGGCAGAAGCAAATGTATACAAAAAATGTACCCAGAATGAGCTTTTCAGTGAACAGCAGCCAGACACATTTAAGCTAGTTTTACTTATAAGTGGGGTTGTAAACGCTTTTTAGGCTCAGTACTGCGCTCAAAGGATGCAGCCCTGAGGTCTCTCCTGATAGGAGGTAGTTAAGTAGAAATTCACTGCTCAGCTGACCCGGGAGAAGCAAATGTATGCCAAAAATGTACCCAGAATGAGCTTTTCAGTGAACAGCAGCCAGGCACATTTTAGCTAGTTTTACTTGTAAGTGGGGTTGGAAACGGTTTTCAGGCTCAGTACTGCGCTCAAAAGATGCAGCCATGAGGTCTCTCCTGATAGGAGGTAGTTAAGTAAAAATTCGCTGCTCAGCTGACCCGGGAGAAGCAAATGTATGCCAAAAATGTACCCAGAATGAACTTTTCAGTGAACAGCAGCCAGGCACATTTTAGCTAGTTTTACTTGTAAGTGGGGTTGGAAACGGGTATCAGGCTCAGTACTGCGCTCAAAAGTTGCAGCCCTGAGGTCTCTCCTGATAGGAGGTAGTTAAGTAGAAATTCACTGCTCAGCTGACCCGGGAGAAGCAAATGTATGCCAAAAATGTACCCAGAATGAGCTTTTCAGTGAACAGCAGCCAGGCACATTTTAGCTAGTTTTACTTGTAAGTGGGGTTGGAAACGGTTTTCAGGCTCAGTACTGCGCTCAAAAGATGCAGCCATGAGGTCTCTTCTGATAGGAGGTAGTTAAGTAGAAATTCACTGCTCAGCTGACCCGGGAGTAGCAAATGTATACCAAAAATGTACCCAGAATGACCTTTTCAGTGAACAGCAGCCAGGCACATTTTAGCTAGTATTACGTGTAAGTGGGGTTGTAAACGCTTTTCAGGCTCAGTACTGCGCTCAAAGGATGCAGCCCTGAGGTTTCTCCTGAAAGGAGGTAGTTAAGTAGAAATTCGCTGCTCAGCTGACCCGGCAGAAACAAATGTATGCCAAAAATGTATGCAGAATTAGCTTTTCAGTGAACAGCAGCCAGGCACATTTTAGCTAGTTTTACTTGTAAGTGGGGTTGTAAATGGTTTTCAGGCTCAGTACTGCGCTCAAAAGATGCAGCCCTGAGGTCTCTCCTGATAGGAGGTAGTTAAGTAGAAATTCACTGCTCAGCTGACCCGGCAGAAGCAAATGTATACCAAAAATGTACCCAGAATGAGCATTTCAGTGAACAACAGCCAGGCACATTTTAGCTAGTTTTACTTGTAAGTGGGGTTGGAAACGGGTATCAGGCTCAGTACTGCGCTCAAAAGATGCAGCCCTGAGGTCTCTCCCTGATAGGAGGTAGTTAAGTAGAAATTCACTGCTCAGCTGACCCGGCAGAAGCAAATGTATACCAAAAATGTACCCAGAATGACCTTTTCAGTGAACAGCAGCCAGGCACATTTTAGCTAGTTTTACGTGTAAGTGGGGTTGTAAACGCTTTTCAGGCTCAGTACTGCGCTGAAAGGATGCAGCCCTGAGGTCTCTCCTGATAGGAGGTAGTTAAGTAGAAATTTACCTCTCAGCTGACCCGGCAGAAGAAAATGTATACCAAAAATGTACCCAGAATGAGCTTTTCAGTGAACAGCAGCCAGGCACATTTTAGCTAGTTTTACTTGTAAGTGGGGTTGTAAACGGTTTTCAGGCTCAGTACTGCGCTCAAAAGATGCAGCCCTGAAGTCTCTCCTGAAAGGAGGTAGTTAAGTAGAAATTCACTGCTCAGCTGACCCGGCAGAAACAAATGTATGCCAAAAATGTATGCAGAATTAGCTTTTCAGTGAACAGCAGCCAGGCACATTTTAGCTAGTTTTACTTGTAAGTGGGGTTGTAAATGGTTTTCAGGCTCAGTACTGCGCTCAAAAGATGCAGCCCTGAGGTCTCTCCTGATAGGAGGTAGTTAAGTAGAAACTCGCTGCTCAGCTGACCCGGCAAGAGCAAATTATGCCAAAAATGTATGCAGAATGAGCTTTTCAGTGAACAGCAGCCAGGCACATTTTAGCTAGTTTTACTTGTAAGTGGGGTTGTAAATGGTTTTCAGGCTCAGTACTGCGTTCAAAAGATGCAGCCCTGAGGTCTCTCCTGATAGGAGGTAGTTAAGTAGAAATTCGCTGCTCAGCTGACCCGGGAGAAGCAAATGTATGCCAAAAATGTACCCAGAATGAGCTTTTCAGTGAACAGCAGCCAGGCACATTTTAGCTAGTTTTACTTGTAAGTGGGGTTGGAAACGGTTTTCAGGCTCAGTACTGCGCTCAAAAGATGCAGCCATGAGGTCTCTTCTGATAGGAGGTAGTTAAGTAGAAATTCACTGCTCAGCTGACCCGGCAGAAGCAAATGTATACCAAAAATGTACCCAGAATGACCTTTTCAGTGAAAAGCAGCCAGGCACATTTTAGCTAGTTTTACGTGTAAGTGGGGTTGTAAACGCTTTTCAGGCTCAGTACTGCGCTCAAAAGATGCAGCCCTGAGGTCTCTCCTGATAGGAGGTAGTTAAGTAGAAATTCGCTGCTCAGCTGACCCGGGAGAAGCAAATGTATGCCAAAAATGTACCCAGAATGAGCTTTTCAGTGAACAGCAGCCAGGCACATTTTAGCTAGTTTTTCTTGTAAGTGGGGTTGGAAACGGGTATCAGGCTCAGTACTGCGCTCAAAGGATGCAGCCCTGAGGTCTCTCCTGATTAGGGGGTTGTTAAGTAAAAATTTGCTGCTCAGCTGACCCGGCAGGAGCAAATATATGCCAAAAATGTATGCAGAATAAGCTTTTCAGTGAACAGCAGCCAGGCACATTTTAGCTAGTTTTACTTGTAAGTGGGGTTGTAAACGGTTTTCAGGCTCAGTACTGCGCTCAAAAGATGCAGCCCTGAGGTCTCTCCTGATAGGAGGTAGTTAAGTAGAAATTCACTGCTCAGCTGACCCGGCAGAAGCAAATGTATACCAAAAATGTACCCAGAATGAGCTTTTCAGTGAACAGCAGCCAGGCACGTTTTAGCTAGTTTACTTGTAAGTGGGGTTGTAAACACTAATTCAGGCTCAGTACTGCGCGCAAAGGATGCAGCCCTGAGGTCTCTCCTGATAGGAGGTAGTTAAGTAGAAACTCGCTGCTCAGCTGACCCGGGAGAAGCAAATGTATGCCAAAAATGTACCCAGAATGAGCTTTTCAGTGAACAGCAGCCAGGCACATTTTAGCTAGTTTTACTTGTAAGTGGGGTTGGAAACGGGTATCAGGCTCAGTACTGCGCTCAAAGGATGCAGCCCTGAGATCTCTCCTGATTAGGGGGTAGTTAAGTAAAAATTTGCTGCTCAGCTGACCCGGCAGGAGCAAATATATGCCAAAAATGTATGCAGAATAAGCTTTTCAGTGAACAGCAGCCAGGCACATTTAGCTAGTTTTACTTGTGTAAGTGGGTTTGTAAATGGTTTTCAGGCTCAGTACTGCGCTCAAAAGATGCAGAGGTCTCTCCTGATAGGAGGTAGTTAAGTAGAAATTCACTGCTCAGCTGACCCGGGAGAAGCAAATGTATGCCAAAAATGTACCCAGAATGAGCTTTTCAGTGAACAGCAGCCAGGCACATTTTAGCTAGTTTTACTTGTGTAAGTGGGTTTGTAAATGGTTTTCAGGCTCAGTACTGCGCTCAAAAGATGCAGAGGTCTCTCCTGATAGGAGGTAGTTAAGTAGAAATTCACTGCTCAGCTGACCCGGGAGAAGCAAATGTATGCCAAAAATGTACCCAGAATGAGCTTTTCAGTGAACAGCAGCCAGGCACATTTTAGCTAGTTTTACTTGTAAGAGGGGTTGGGAACGGGTATCAGGCTCAGTACTGCGCTCAAAAGATGCAGCCCTGAGGTCTCTCCTGATTAGTTAAGTGGAAATTCGCTGCTCAGCTGACCCGGCAGGAGCAAATGTATGCCAAAAATGTACCCAGAATGAACTTTTCAGTGAACAGCAGCCAGGCACATTTTAGCTAGTTTTACTTGTAAGTGGGGTTGGAAACGGGTATCAGGCTCAGTACTGCGCTCAAAAGTTGCAGCCCTGAGGTCTCTCCTGATAGGAGGTAGTTAAGTAGAAATTCACTGCTCAGCTGACCCGGGAGAAGCAAATGTATGCCAAAAATGTACCCAGAATGAGCTTTTCAGTGAACAGCAGCCAGGCACATTTTAGCTAGTTTTACTTGTAAGTGGGGTTGGAAACGTTTTTCAGGCTCAGTACTGCGCTCAAAAGATGCAGCCATGAGGTCTCTTCTGATAGGAGGTAGTTAAGTAGAAATTCACTGCTCAGCTGACCCGGGAGTAGCAAATGTATACCAAAAATGTACCCAGAATGACCTTTTCAGTGAACAGCAGCCAGGCACATTTTAGCTAGTATTACGTGTAAGTGGGGTTGTAAACGCTTTTCAGGCTCAGTACTGCGCTCAAAGGATGCAGCCCTGAGGTCTCTCCTGAAAGGAGGTAGTTACGTAGAAATTCACTGCTCAGCTGACCCGGCAGAAGCAAATGTATACCAAAAATGTACCCAGAATGAGCATTTCAGTGAACAACAGCCAGGCACATTTTAGCTAGTTTTACTTGTAAGTGGGGTTGTAAACGGTTTTCAGGCTCAGTACTGCGCTCATAAGATGCAGCCCTGAGGTCTCTCCTGATAGGAGGTAGTTAAGTAGAAATTCGCTGCTCAGCTGACCCGGGAGAAGCAAATGTATGCCAAAAATGTACCCAGAATGAGCTTTTCAGTGAACAGCAGCCAGGCACATTTTAGCTAGTTTTACTTGTAAGTGGGGTTGGAAACGGGTATCAGGCTCAGTACTGCGCTCAAAAGATGCAGCCCTGAGGTCTCTCATGATAGGAGGTAGTTAAGTAGAAATTCACTTCTCAGCAGACCCGGCAGAAGCAAATGTATACCAAAAATGTACCCAGAATGAGCTTTTCAGTGAATAGCAGCCAGGCACATTTTAGCTAGTTTTACCTGTAAGTGGGGTTGGAAACGGTTTTCAGGCTCAGTACTGCGCTCAAAAGATGCAGCCCTGAGGTCTCTCCTGATAGGAGGTAGTTAAGTAGAAATTCACTGCTCAGCTGACCCGGCAGAAGCAAATGTATACTAAAAAATGTACCCAGAATGAGCTTTTCAGTGAACAGCAGCCAGGCACGTTTTAGCTAGTTTACTTGTAAGTGGGGTTGTAAACACTAATTCAGGCTCAGTACTGTGCGCAAAGGATGCAGCCCTGAGGTCTCTCCTGATAGGAGGTAGTTAAGTAGAAACTCGCTGCTCAGCTGACCCGGGAGAAGCAAATGTATGCCAAAAATGTACCCAGAATGAGCTTTTCAGTGAACAGCAGCCAGGCACATTTTAGCTAGTTTTACTTGTAAGTGGGGTTGGAAACGGGTATCAGGCTCAGTACTGCGCTCAAAGGATGCAGCCCTGAGATCTCTCCTGATTAGGGGGTAGTTAAGTAAAAATTTGCTGCTCAGCTGACCCGGCAGGAGCAAATATATGCCAAAAATGTATGCAGAATAAGCTTTTCAGTGAACAGCAGCCAGGCACATTTAGCTAGTTTTACTTGTGTAAGTGGGTTTGTAAATGGTTTTCAGGCTCAGTACTGCGCTCAAAAGATGCAGAGGTCTCTCCTGATAGGAGGTAGTTAAGTAGAAATTCACTGCTCAGCTGACCCGGGAGAAGCAAATGTATGCCAAAAATGTACCCAGAATGAGCTTTTCAGTGAACAGCAGCCAGGCACATTTTAGCTAGTTTTACTTGTAAGAGGGGTTGGGAACGGGTATCAGGCTCAGTACTGCGCTCAAAAGATGCAGCCCTGAGGTCTCTCCTGATAGGAGGTAGTTAAGTGGAAATTCGCTGCTCAGCTGACCCGGCAGGAGCAAATGTCTGCCAAAAATGTATGCAGAATGAGCTTTTCAGTGAACAGCAGCCAGGCACATTTTAGCCAGTTTTACTTGTAAGTGGGGTTGTAAATGGTTTTCAGGCTCAGTACTGCGCTCAAAAGATGCAGCCCTGAGGTCTCTCCTGAAAGGAGGTAGTTAAGTAGAAATTCACTGCTCAGCTGACCCGGGAGAAGCAAATGTATGCCAAAAATGTACCCAGAATGAGCTTTTCAGTGAACAGCAGCCAGGCACATTTTAGCTAGTTTTACTTGTAAGTGGGGTTGGAAACGGTTTTCAGGCTCAGTACTGCGCTCAAAAGATGCAGCCATGAGGTCTCTCCTGATAGGAGGTAGTTAACTAAAAATTCGCTGCTCAGCTGACCCGGGAGAAGCAAATGTATGCCAAAAATGTACCCAGAATGAACTTTTCAGTGAACAGCAGCCAGGCACATTTTAGCTAGTTTTACTTGTAAGTGGGGTTGGAAACGGGTATCAGGCTCAGTACTGCGCTCAAAAGTTGCAGCCCTGAGGTCTCTCCTGATAGGAGGTAGTTAAGTAGAAATTCACTGCTCAGCTGACCCGGGAGAAGCAAATGTATGCCAAAAATGTACCCAGAATGAGCTTTTCAGTGAACAGCAGCCAGGCACATTTTAGCTAGTTTTACTTGTAAGTGGGGTTGGAAACGGTTTTCAGGCTCAGTACTGCGCTCAAAAGATGCAGCCATGAGGTCTCTTCTGATAGGAGGTAGTTAAGTAGAAATTCACTGCTCAGCTGACCCGGGAGTAGCAAATGTATACCAAAAATGTACCCAGAATGACCTTTTTAGTGAACAGCAGCCAGGCACATTTTAGCTAGTATTACGTGTAAGTGGGGTTGTAAACGCTTTTCAGGCTCAGTACTGCGCTCAAAGGATGCAGCCCTGAGGTCTCTCCTGAAAGGAGGTAGTTAAGTAGAAATTCACTGCTCAGCTGACCCGGCAGAAGCAAATGTATACCAAAAATGAACCCAGAATGAGCATTTCAGTGAACAACAGCCAGGCACATTTTAGCTAGTTTTACTTGTAAGTGGGGTTGTAAACGGTTTTCAGGCTCAGTACTGCGCTCAAAAGATGCAGCCCTGAGGTCTCTCCTGATAGGAGGTAGTTAAGTAGAAATTTGCTGCTCAGCTGACCCGGCAGGAGCAAATATATGCCAAAAATGTAAGCAGAATGAGCTTTTCAGTGACCAGCAGCCAGGCACATTTTAGCCAGTTTTACTTGTAAGTGGGGTTGTAAACGGTTTTCAGGCTCAGTACTGCGCTCAAAAGATGCAGCCCTGAGGTCTCTCCTGATAGGAGGTAGTTAAGTAGAAATTCGCTGCTCAGCTGACCCGGGAGAAGCAAATGTATTCCAAAAATGTACCCAGAATGAGCTTTTCAGTGAACAGCAGCCAGGCACATTTTAGCTAGTTTTACTTGTAAGTGGGGTTGGAAACGGGTATCAGGCTCAGTACTGCGCTCAAAAGATGCAGCCCTGAGGTCTCTCCTGATAGGAGTAGTTAAGTAGAATTTCGCTGCTCAGCTGACCCGGCAGGAGCAAATATATGCCAAAAATGTATGCAGAATTAGCTTTTCAGTGAACAGCAGCCAGGCACATTTTAGCTAGTTTTACTTGTAACTGGGGTTGTAAACGCTAATTCAGGCTCAGTACTGCGCTCAAAGGATGCAGCCCTGAGGTCTCTCCTGATAGGAGGTAGTTAAGTAGAAATTCGCTGCTCAGCTGACCCGGCAGGAGCAAATATATGCCACCAATGTATGCAGAATTAGCTTTTCAGTGAACAGCAGCCAGGCACATTTTAGCTAGTTTTACTTGTAAGTGGGGTTGTAAACGCTTTTTAGGCTCAGTACTGCGCTCAAAGGATGCAGCCCTGAGGTCTCTCCTGATAGGAGGTAGTTAAGTAGAAATTCGCTGCTCAGCTGACCCGGCAGAAGCAAATGTATACAAAAAATGTACCCAGAATGAGCTTTTCAGTGAACAGCAGCCAGACACATTTTAGCTAGTTTTACTTGTAAGTGGGGTTGTAAACGCTTTTTAGGCTCAGTACTGCGCTCAAAGGATGCAGCCCTGAGGTCTCTCCTGATAGGAGGTAGTTAAGTAGAAATTCACTGCTCAGCTGACCCGGGAGAAGCAAATGTATGCCAAAAATGTACCCAGAATGAGCTTTTCAGTGAACAGCAGCCAGGCACATTTTAGCCAGTTTTACTTGTAAGTGGGGTTGTAAACGGTTTTCAGGCTCAGTACTGCGCTCAAAAGATGCAGCCCTGAGGTCTCTCCTGATAGGAGGTAGTTAAGTAGAAATTCGCTGCTCAGCTGACCCGGGAGAAGCAAATGTATTCCAAAAATGTACCCAGAATGAGCTTTTCAGTGAACAGCAGCCAGGCACATTTTAGCTAGTTTTACTTGTAAGTGGGGTTGGAAACGGGTATCAGGCTCAGTACTGCGCTCAAGATGCAGCCCTGAGGTCTCTCATGATAGGAGGTAGTTAAGTAGAAATTCACTTCTCAGCAGACCCGGCAGAAGCAAATGTATACCAAAAATGTACCCAGAATGAGCTTTTCAGTGAATAGCAGCCAGGCACATTTTAGCTAGTTTTACCTGTAAGTGGGGTTGGAAACGGTTTTCAGGCTCAGTACTGCGCTCAAAAGATGCAGCCCTGAGTTCTCTCCTGATAGGAGGTAGTTAAGTAGAAATTCACTGCTCAGCTGACCCGGCAGAAGCAAATGTATACCAAAAATGTACCCAGAATGAGCTTTTCAGTGAACAGCAGCCAGGCACATTTTAGCTAGTTTTACTTGTAAGTGGGGTTGGAAACGGGTATCAGGCTCAGTACTGCGCTCAAAAGATGCAGCCCTGAGGTCTCTCCTGATAGGAGTAGTTAAGTAGAATTTCGCTGCTCAGCTGACCCGGCAGGAGCAAATATATGCCAAAAATGTATGCAGAATTAGCTTTTCAGTGAACAGCAGCCAGGCACATTTTAGCTAGTTTTACTTGTAACTGGGGTTGTAAACGCTAATTCAGGCTCAGTACTGCGCTCAAAGGATGCAGCCCTGAGGTCTCTCCTGATAGGAGGTAGTTAAGTAGAAATTCGCTGCTCAGCTGACCCGGCAGGAGCAAATATATGCCACCAATGTATGCAGAATTAGCTTTTCAGTGAACAGCAGCCAGGCACATTTTAGCTAGTTTTACTTGTAAGTGGGGTTGTAAACGCTTTTTAGGCTCAGTACTGCGCTCAAAGGATGCAGCCCTGAGGTCTCTCCTGATAGGAGGTAGTTAAGTAGAAATTCGCTGCTCAGCTGACCCGGCAGAAGCAAATGTATACAAAAAATGTACCCAGAATGAGCTTTTCAGTGAACAGCAGCCAGACACATTTTAGCTAGTTTTACTTGTAAGTGGGGTTGTAAACGCTTTTAAGGCTCAGTACTGCGCTCAAAGGATGCAGCCCTGAGGTCTCTCCTGATAGGAGGTAGTTAAGTAGAAATTCACTGCTCAGCTGACCCGGGAGAAGCAAATGTATGCCAAAAATGTACCCAGAATGAGCTTTTCAGTGAACAGCAGCCAGGCACATTTTAGCTAGTTTTACTTGTAAGTGGGGTTGGAAACGGTTTTCAGGCTCAGTACTGCGCTCAAAAGATGCAGCCATGAGGTCTCTCCTGATAGGAGGTAGTTAAGTAAAAATTCGCTGCTCAGCTGACCCGGGAGAAGCAAATGTATGCCAAAAATGTACCCAGAATGAACTTTTCACTGAACAGCAGCCAGGCACATTTTAGCTAGTTTTACTTGTAAGTGGGGTTGGAAACGGGTATCAGGCTCAGTACTGCGCTCAAAAGTTGCAGCCCTGAGGTCTCTCCTGATAGGAGGTAGTTAAGTAGAAATTCACTGCTCAGCTGACCCGGGAGAAGCAAATGTATGCCAAAAATGTACCCAGAATGAACTTTTCAGTGAACAGCAGCCAGGCACATTTTAGCTAGTTTTACTTGTAAGTGGGGTTGGAAACGGTTTTCAGGCTCAGTACTGCGCTCAAAAGATGCAGCCATGAGGTCTCTTCTGATAGGAGGTAGTTAAGTAGAAATTCACTGCTCAGCTGACCCGGGAGTAGCAAATGTATACCAAAAATGTACCCAGAATGACCTTTTCAGTGAACAGCAGCCAGGCACATTTTAGCTAGTATTACGTGTAAGTGGGGTTGTAAACGCTTTTCAGGCTCAGTACTGCGCTCAAAGGATGCAGCCCTGAGGTTTCTCCTGAAAGGAGGTAGTTAAGTAGAAATTCGCTGCTCAGCTGACCCGGCAGAAACAAATGTATGCCAAAAATGTATGCAGAATTAGCTTTTCAGTGAACAGCAGCCAGGCACATTTTAGCTAGTTTTACTTGTAAGTGGGGTTGTAAATGGTTTTCAGGCTCAGTACTGCGCTCAAAAGATGCAGCCCTGAGGTCTCTCCTGATAGGAGGTAGTTAAGTAGAAATTCACTGCTCAGCTGACCCGGCAGAAGCAAATGTATACCAAAAATGTACCCAGAATGAGCATTTCAGTAAACAAAAGCCAGGCACATTTTAGCTAGTTTTACTTGTAAGTGGGGTTGTAAACGGTTTTCAGGCTCAGTACTGCGCTCAAAAGATGCAGCCCTGAGGTCTCTCCTGATAGGAGGTAGTTAAGTAGAAATTTGCTGCTCAGCTGACCCGGCAGGAGCAAATATATGCCAAAAATGTAAGCAGAATGAGCTTTTCAGTGACCAGCAGCCAAGCACATTTTAGCCAGTATTACTTGTAAGTGGGGTTGTAAACGGTTTTCAGGCTCAGTACTGCGCTCAAAAGATGCAGCCCTGAGGTCTCTCCTGATAGGAGGTAGTTAAGTAGAAATTCGCTGCTCAGCTGACCCGGGAGAAGCAAATGTATGCCAAAAATGTACCCAGAATGAGCTTTTCAGTGAACAGCAGCCAGGCACATTTTAGCTAGTTTTACTTGTAAGTGGGGTTGGAAACGGTTTTCAGGCTCAGTACTGCGCTCAAAAGATGCAGCCCTGAGGTCTCTCCTGATAGGAAGTAGTTAAGTAGAAATTCGCTGCTCAGCTGACCCGGGAGAAGCAAATGTATGCCAAAAATGTACCCAGAATGAGCTTTTCAGTGAATAGCAGCCAGGCACATTTTAGCTAGTTTTACCTGTAAGTGGGGTTGGAAACGGTTTTCAGGCTCAGTACTGCGCTCAAAAGATGCAGCCCTGAGTTCTCTCCTGATAGGAGGTAGTTAAGTAGAAATTCACTGCTCAGCTGACCCGGCAGAAGCAAATGTATACCAAAAATGTACCCAGAATGAGCTTTTCAGTGAATAGCAGCCAGGCACATTTTAGCTAGTTTTACTTGTAACTGGGGTTGTAAACGCTAATTCAGGCTCAGTACTGCGCTCAAAGGATGCAGCCCTGAGGTCTCTCCTGATAGGAGGTAGTTAAGTAGAAATTCGCTGCTCAGCTGACCCGGCAGGAGCAAATATATGCCACCAATGTATGCAGAATTAGCTTTTCAGTGAACAGCAGCCAGGCACATTTTAGCTAGTTTTACTTGTAAGTGGGGTTGTAAACGCTTTTTAGGCTCAGTACTGCGCTCAAAGGATGCAGCCCTGAGGTCTCTCCTGATAGGAGGTGGTTAAGTAGAAATTCGCTGCTCAGCTGACCCGGCAGAAGCAAATGTATACAAAAAATGTACCCAGAATGAGCTTTTCAGTGAACAGCAGCCAGACACATTTTAGCTAGTTTTACTTGTAAGTGGGGTTGTAATTGCTTTTTAGGCTCAGTACTGCGCTCAAAGGATGCAGCCCTGAGGTCTCTCCTGATAGGAGGTAGTTAAGTAGAAATTCGCTGCTCAGCTGACCCGGCAGGAGCAAATATATGCCACCAATGTATGCAGAATTAGCTTTTCAGTGAACAGCAGCCAGAGACATTTTAGCTAGTTTTACTTGTAAGTGGGATTGTAAATGGTTTTCAGGCTCAGTACTGCGCTCAAAAGATGCAGCCCTGAGGTCTCTCCTGATAGGAGGTAGTTAAGTAGAAATTCACTGCTCAGCAGACCCGGCAGAAGCAAATGTATACCAAAAATGTACCCAGAATGAGCTTTTCAGTGAACAGCAGCCAGGCACGTTTTAGCTAGTTTACTTGTAAGTGGGTTGTAAACGCTAATTCAGGCTCAGTACGGCGCTCAAAGGATGCAGCCCTGAGGTCTCTCCTGATAGGAGGTAGTTAAGTAGAAATTCGCTGCTCAGCTGACCCGGGAGAAGCAAATGTATGCCAAAAATGTACCCAGAATGAGCTTTTCAGTGAACAGCAGCCAGGCACATTTTAGCTAGTTTTACTTGTAAGTGGGGTTGGAAACGGTTTTCAGGCTCAGTACTGCGCTCAAAAGATGCAGCCCTGAGGTCTCTCCTGATAGGAAGTAGTTAAGTAGAAATTCGCTGCTCAGCTGACCCGGGAGAAGCAAATGTATGCCAAAAATGTATGCAGAATGAGCTTTTCAGTGAACAGCAGCCAGGCACATTTTAGCTAGTTTTACTTGTAAGTGGGGTTGGAAACGGGTATCAGGCTCAGTACTGCGCTCAAAGGATGCAGCCCTGAGGTCTCTCCTGATTAGAGGGTAGTTAAGTAAAAATTTGCTGCTCAGCTGACCCGGCAGGAGCAAATATATGCCAAAAATGTATGCAGAATAAGCTTTTCAGTGAACAGCAGCCAGGCACACTTTAGCTAGTTTTACTTGTAAGTGGGGTTGTAAACGGTTTTCAGGCTCAGTACTGCGCTCAAAAGATGCAGCCCTGAGGTCTCTCCTGATAGGAGGTAGTTAAGTAGAAATTCACTGCTCAGCTGACCCGGCAGAAGCAAATGTATACCAAAAATGTACCCAGAATGAGCTTTTCAGTGAACAGCAGCCAGGCACGTTTTAGCTAGTTTACTTGTAAGTGGGGTTGTAAACGCTAATTCAGGCTCAGTACTGCGCGCAAAGGATGCAGCCCTGAGGTCTCTCCTGATAGGAGGTAGTTAAGTAGAAACTCGCTGCTCAGCTGACCCGGGAGAAGCAAATGTATGCCAAAAATGTACCCAGAATGAGCTTTTCAGTGAACAGCAGCCAGGCACATTTTAGCTAGTTTTACTTGTAAGTGGGGTTGGAAACGGGTATCAGGCTCAGTACTGCGCTCAAAGGATGCAGCCCTGAGGTCTCTCCTGATTAGGGGGTAGTTAAGTAAAAATTTGCTGCTCAGCTGACCCGGCAGGAGCAAATATATGCCAAAAATGTATGCAGAATAAGCTTTTCAGTGAACAGCAGCCAGGCACATTTTAGCTAGTTTTACTTGTGTAAGTGGGTTTGTAAATGGTTTTCAGGCTCAGTACTGCGCTCAAAAGATGCAGCCCTGAGGTCTCTCCTGATAGGAGGTAGTTAAGTGGAAATTCGCTGCTCAGCTGACCCGGCAGGAGCAAATGTCTGCCAAAAATGTATGCAGAATGAGCTTTTCAGTGAACAGCAGCCAGGCACATTTTAGCTAGTTTTACTTGTAAGTGGGGTTGGAAACGGGTATCAGGCTCAGTACTGCGCTCAAAAGTTGCAGCCCTGAGGTCTCTCCTGATAGGAGGTAGTTAAGTAGAAATTCACTGCTCAGCTGACCCGGGAGAAGCAAATGTATGCCAAAAATGTACCCAGAATGAGCTTTTCAGTGAACAGCAGCCAGGCACATTTTAGCTAGTTTTACTTGTAAGTGGGGTTGGAAACGGTTTTAGGCTCAGTACTGCGCTCAAAAGATGCAGCCCTGAATTCTCCCTGATAGGAGGTAGTTAAGTAGAAATTCCCTGCTCAGCTGACCCGGCAGAAACAAATGTATGCCAAAAATGTATGCAGAATTAGCTTTTCAGTGAACAGCAGCCAGGCACATTTTAGCTAGTTTTACTTGTAAGTGGGGTTGTAAATGGTTTTCAGGCTCAGTACTGCGCTCAAAAGATGCAGCCCTGAGGTCTCTCCTGATAGGAGGTAGTTAAGTAGAAATTCACTGCTCAGCTGACCCGGCAGAAGCAAATATATGCCAAAAATGTAAGCAGAATGAGCTTTTCAGTGACCAGCAGCCAGGCACATTTTAGCTAGTTTTACTTGTAAGTGGGGTTGTAAATGGTTTTCAGGCTCAGTACTGCGCTCAAAAGATGCAGCCCTGAGGTCTCTCCTGATAGGAGGTAGTTAAGTAGAAATTTGCTGCTCAGCTGACCCGGCAGGAGCAAATATATGCCAAAAATGTAAGCAGAATGAGCTTTTCAGTGAACAGCAGCCAGGCACATTTTAGCTAGTTTTACTTGTAAGTGGGGTTGTAAATGGTTTTCAGGCTCAGTACTGCGCTCAAAAGATGCAGCCCTGAGGTCTCTCCTGATAGGAGGTAGTTAAGTAGAAATTCGCTGCTCAGCTGACCCGGGAGAAGCAAATGTATGCCAAAAATGTACCCAGAATGAGCTTTTCAGTGAACAGCAGCCAGGCACATTTTAGCTAGTTTTACTTGTAAGTGGGGTTGGAAACGGGTATCAGGCTCAGTACTGCGCTCAAAAGATGCAGCCCTGAGGTCTCTCATGATAGGAGGTAGTTAAGTAGAAATTCACTTCTCAGCAGACCCGGCAGAAGCAAATGTATACCAAAAATGTACCCAGAATGAGCTTTTCAGTGAATAGCAGCCAGGCACATTTTAGCTAGTTTTACCTGTAAGTGGGGTTGGAAACGGTTTTCAGGCTCAGTACTGCGCTCAAAAGATGCAGCCCTGAGGTCTCTCCTGATAGGAGGTAGTTAAGTAGAAATTCACTGCTCAGCTGACCCGGCAGAAGCAAATGTATACTAAAAAATGTACCCAGAATGAGCTTTTCAGTGAACAGCAGCCAGGCACGTTTTAGCTAGTTTTACTTGTAAGTGGGGTTGTAAACACTAATTCAGGCTCAGTACTGTGCGCAAAGGATGCAGCCCTGAGGTCTCTCCTGATAGGAGGTAGTTAAGTAGAAACTCGCTGCTCAGCTGACCCGGGAGAAGCAAATGTATGCCAAAAATGTACCCAGAATGAGCTTTTCAGTGAACAGCAGCCAGGCACATTTTAGCTAGTTTTACTTGTAAGTGGGGTTGGAAACGGGTATCAGGCTCAGTACTGCGCTCAAAGGATGCAGCCCTGAGATCTCTCCTGATTAGGGGGTAGTTAAGTAAAAATTTGCTGCTCAGCTGACCCGGCAGGAGCAAATATATGCCAAAAATGTATGCAGAATAAGCTTTTCAGTGAACAGCAGCCAGGCACATTTAGCTAGTTTTACTTGTGTAAGTGGGTTTGTAAATGGTTTTCAGGCTCAGTACTGCGCTCAAAAGATGCAGAGGTCTCTCCTGATAGGAGGTAGTTAAGTAGAAATTCACTGCTCAGCTGACCCGGGAGAAGCAAATGTATGCCAAAAATGTACCCAGAATGAGCTTTTCAGTGAACAGCAGCCAGGCACATTTTAGCTAGTTTTACTTGTAAGAGGGGTTGGGAACGGGTATCAGGCTCAGTACTGCGCTCAAAAGATGCAGCCCTGAGGTCTCTCCTGATAGGAGGTAGTTAAGTGGAAATTCGCTGCTCAGCTGACCCGGCAGGAGCAAATGTCTGCCAAAAATGTATGCAGAATGAGCTTTTCAGTGAACAGCAGCCAGGCACATTTTAGCCAGTTTTACTTGTAAGTGGGGTTGTAAATGGTTTTCAGGCTCAGTACTGCGCTCAAAAGATGCAGCCCTGAGGTCTCTCCTGAAAGGAGGTAGTTAAGTAGAAATTCACTGCTCAGCTGACCCGGGAGAAGCAAATGTATGCCAAAAATGTACCCAGAATGAGCTTTTCAGTGAACAGCAGCCAGGCACATTTTAGCTAGTTTTACTTGTAAGTGGGGTTGGAAACGGTTTTCAGGCTCAGTACTGCGCTCAAAAGATGCAGCCATGAGGTCTCTCCTGATAGGAGGTAGTTAACTAAAAATTCGCTGCTCAGCTGACCCGGGAGAAGCAAATGTATGCCAAAAATGTACCCAGAATGAACTTTTCAGTGAACAGCAGCCAGGCACATTTTAGCTAGTTTTACTTGTAAGTGGGGTTGGAAACGGGTATCAGGCTCAGTACTGCGCTCAAAAGTTGCAGCCCTGAGGTCTCTCCTGATAGGAGGTAGTTAAGTAGAAATTCACTGCTCAGCTGACCCGGGAGAAGCAAATGTATGCCAAAAATGTACCCAGAATGAGCTTTTCAGTGAACAGCAGCCAGGCACATTTTAGCTAGTTTTACTTGTAAGTGGGGTTGGAAACGGTTTTCAGGCTCAGTACTGCGCTCAAAAGATGCAGCCATGAGGTCTCTTCTGATAGGAGGTAGTTAAGTAGAAATTCACTGCTCAGCTGACCCGGGAGTAGCAAATGTATACCAAAAATGTACCCTGAATGACCTTTTCAGTGAACAGCAGCCAGGCACATTTTAGCTAGTATTACGTGTAAGTGGGGTTGTAAACGCTTTTCAGGCTCAGTACTGCGCTCAAAGGATGCAGCCCTGAGGTCTCTCCTGAAAGGAGGTAGTTAAGTAGAAATTCACTGCTCAGCTGACCCGGCAGAAGCAAATGTATACCAAAAATGAACCCAGAATGAGCATTTCAGTGAACAACAGCCAGGCACATTTTAGCTAGTTTTACTTGTAAGTGGGGTTGTAAACGGTTTTCAGGCTCAGTACTGCGCTCAAAAGATGCAGCCCTGAGGTCTCTCCTGATAGGAGGTAGTTAAGTAGAAATTTGCTGCTCAGCTGACCCGGCAGGAGCAAATATATGCCAAAAATGTAAGCAGAATGAGCTTTTCAGTGACCAGCAGCCAGGCACATTTTAGCCAGTTTTACTTGTAAGTGGGGTTGTAAACGGTTTTCAGGCTCAGTACTGCGCTCAAAAGATGCAGCCCTGAGGTCTCTCCTGATAGGAGGTAGTTAAGTAGAAATTCGCTGCTCAGCTGACCCGGGAGAAGCAAATGTATTCCAAAAATGTACCCAGAATGAGCTTTTCAGTGAACAGCAGCCAGGCACATTTTAGCTAGTTTTACTTGTAAGTGGGGTTGGAAACGGGTATCAGGCTCAGTACTGCGCTCAAGATGCAGCCCTGAGGTCTCTCATGATAGGAGGTAGTTAAGTAGAAATTCACTTCTCAGCAGACCCGGCAGAAGCAAATGTATACCAAAAATGTACCCAGAATGAGCTTTTCAGTGAACAGCAGCCAGGCACATTTTAGCTAGTTTTACTTGTAAGTGGGGTTGGAAACGGGTATCAGGCTCAGTACTGCGCTCAAAAGATGCAGCCCTGAGGTCTCTCCTGATAGGAGTAGTTAAGTAGAATTTCGCTGCTCAGCTGACCCGGCAGGAGCAAATATATGCCAAAAATGTATGCAGAATTAGCTTTTCAGTGAACAGCAGCCAGGCACATTTTAGCTAGTTTTACTTGTAACTGGGGTTGTAAACGCTAATTCAGGCTCAGTACTGCGCTCAAAGGATGCAGCCCTGAGGTCTCTCCTGATAGGAGGTAGTTAAGTAGAAATTCGCTGCTCAGCTGACCCGGCAGGAGCAAATATATGCCACCAATGTATGCAGAATTAGCTTTTCAGTGAACAGCAGCCAGGCACATTTTAGCTAGTTTTACTTGTAAGTGGGGTTGTAAACGCTTTTTAGGCTCAGTACTGCGCTCAAAGGATGCAGCCCTGAGGTCTCTCCTGATAGGAGGTAGTTAAGTAGAAATTCGCTGCTCAGCTGACCCGGCAGAAGCAAATGTATACAAAAAATGTACCCAGAATGAGCTTTTCAGTGAACAGCAGCCAGACACATTTTAGCTAGTTTTACTTGTAAGTGGGGTTGTAAACGCTTTTTAGGCTCAGTACTGCGCTCAAAGGATGCAGCCCTGAGGTCTCTCCTGATAGGAGGTAGTTAAGTAGAAATTCACTGCTCAGCTGACCCGGGAGAAGCAAATGTATGCCAAAAATGTACCCAGAATGAGCTTTTCAGTGAACAGCAGCCAGGCACATTTTAGCCAGTTTTACTTGTAAGTGGGGTTGTAAACGGTTTTCAGGCTCAGTACTGCGCTCAAAAGATGCAGCCCTGAGGTCTCTCCTGATAGGAGGTAGTTAAGTAGAAATTCGCTGCTCAGCTGACCCGGGAGAAGCAAATGTATTCCAAAAATGTACCCAGAATGAGCTTTTCAGTGAACAGCAGCCAGGCACATTTTAGCTAGTTTTACTTGTAAGTGGGGTTGGAAACGGGTATCAGGCTCAGTACTGCGCTCAAGATGCAGCCCTGAGGTCTCTCATGATAGGAGGTAGTTAAGTAGAAATTCACTTCTCAGCAGACCCGGCAGAAGCAAATGTATACCAAAAATGTACCCAGAATGAGCTTTTCAGTGAATAGCAGCCAGGCACATTTTAGCTAGTTTTACCTGTAAGTGGGGTTGGAAACGGTTTTCAGGCTCAGTACTGCGCTCAAAAGATGCAGCCCTGAGTTCTCTCCTGATAGGAGGTAGTTAAGTAGAAATTCACTGCTCAGCTGACCCGGCAGAAGCAAATGTATACCAAAAATGTACCCAGAATGAGCTTTTCAGTGAACAGCAGCCAGGCACATTTTAGCTAGTTTTACTTGTAAGTGGGGTTGGAAACGGGTATCAGGCTCAGTACTGCGCTCAAAAGATGCAGCCCTGAGGTCTCTCCTGATAGGAGTAGTTAAGTAGAATTTCGCTGCTCAGCTGACCCGGCAGGAGCAAATATATGCCAAAAATGTATGCAGAATTAGCTTTTCAGTGAACAGCAGCCAGGCACATTTTAGCTAGTTTTACTTGTAACTGGGGTTGTAAACGCTAATTCAGGCTCAGTACTGCGCTCAAAGGATGCAGCCCTGAGGTCTCTCCTGATAGGAGGTAGTTAAGTAGAAATTCGCTGCTCAGCTGACCCGGCAGGAGCAAATATATGCCACCAATGTATGCAGAATTAGCTTTTCAGTGAACAGCAGCCAGGCACATTTTAGCTAGTTTTACTTGTAAGTGGGGTTGTAAACGCTTTTTAGGCTCAGTACTGCGCTCAAAGGATGCAGCCCTGAGGTCTCTCCTGATAGGAGGTAGTTAAGTAGAAATTCGCTGCTCAGCTGACCCGGCAGAAGCAAATGTATACAAAAAATGTACCCAGAATGAGCTTTTCAGTGAACAGCAGCCAGACACATTTTAGCTAGTTTTACTTGTAAGTGGGGTTGTAAACGCTTTTAAGGCTCAGTACTGCGCTCAAAGGATGCAGCCCTGAGGTCTCTCCTGATAGGAGGTAGTTAAGTAGAAATTCACTGCTCAGCTGACCCGGGAGAAGCAAATGTATGCCAAAAATGTACCCAGAATGAGCTTTTCAGTGAACAGCAGCCAGGCACATTTTAGCTAGTTTTACTTGTAAGTGGGGTTGGAAACGGTTTTCAGGCTCAGTACTGCGCTCAAAAGATGCAGCCATGAGGTCTCTCCTGATAGGAGGTAGTTAAGTAAAAATTCGCTGCTCAGCTGACCCGGGAGAAGCAAATGTATGCCAAAAATGTACCCAGAATGAACTTTTCACTGAACAGCAGCCAGGCACATTTTAGCTAGTTTTACTTGTAAGTGGGGTTGGAAACGGGTATCAGGCTCAGTACTGCGCTCAAAAGTTGCAGCCCTGAGGTCTCTCCTGATAGGAGGTAGTTAAGTAGAAATTCACTGCTCAGCTGACCCGGGAGAAGCAAATGTATGCCAAAAATGTACCCAGAATGAACTTTTCAGTGAACAGCAGCCAGGCACATTTTAGCTAGTTTTACTTGTAAGTGGGGTTGGAAACGGTTTTCAGGCTCAGTACTGCGCTCAAAAGATGCAGCCATGAGGTCTCTTCTGATAGGAGGTAGTTAAGTAGAAATTCACTGCTCAGCTGACCCGGGAGTAGCAAATGTATACCAAAAATGTACCCAGAATGACCTTTTCAGTGAACAGCAGCCAGGCACATTTTAGCTAGTATTACGTGTAAGTGGGGTTGTAAACGCTTTTCAGGCTCAGTACTGCGCTCAAAGGATGCAGCCCTGAGGTTTCTCCTGAAAGGAGGTAGTTAAGTAGAAATTCGCTGCTCAGCTGACCCGGCAGAAACAAATGTATGCCAAAAATGTATGCAGAATTAGCTTTTCAGTGAACAGCAGCCAGGCACATTTTAGCTAGTTTTACTTGTAAGTGGGGTTGTAAATGGTTTTCAGGCTCAGTACTGCGCTCAAAAGATGCAGCCCTGAGGTCTCTCCTGATAGGAGGTAGTTAAGTAGAAATTCACTGCTCAGCTGACCCGGCAGAAGCAAATGTATACCAAAAATGTACCCAGAATGAGCATTTCAGTGAACAAAAGCCAGGCACATTTTAGCTAGTTTTACTTGTAAGTGGGGTTGTAAACGGTTTTCAGGCTCAGTACTGCGCTCAAAAGATGCAGCCCTGAGGTCTCTCCTGATAGGAGGTAGTTAAGTAGAAATTTGCTGCTCAGCTGACCCGGCAGGAGCAAATATATGCCAAAAATGTAAGCAGAATGAGCTTTTCAGTGACCAGCAGCCAGGCACATTTTAGCCAGTATTACTTGTAAGTGGGGTTGTAAACGGTTTTCAGGCTCAGTACTGCGCTCAAAAGATGCAGCCCTGAGGTCTCTCCTGATAGGAGGTAGTTAAGTAGAAATTCGCTGCTCAGCTGACCCGGGAGAAGCAAATGTATGCCAAAAATGTACCCAGAATGAGCTTTTCAGTGAACAGCAGCCAGGCACATTTTAGCTAGTTTTACTTGTAAGTGGGGTTGGAAACGGTTTTCAGGCTCAGTACTGCGCTCAAAAGATGCAGCCCTGAGGTCTCTCCTGATAGGAAGTAGTTAAGTAGAAATTCGCTGCTCAGCTGACCCGGGAGAAGCAAATGTATGCCAAAAATGTACCCAGAATGAGCTTTTCAGTGAATAGCAGCCAGGCACATTTTAGCTAGTTTTACCTGTAAGTGGGGTTGGAAACGGTTTTCAGGCTCAGTACTGCGCTCAAAAGATGCAGCCCTGAGTTCTCTCCTGATAGGAGGTAGTTAAGTAGAAATTCACTGCTCAGCTGACCCGGCAGAAGCAAATGTATACCAAAAATGTACCCAGAATGAGCTTTTCAGTGAATAGCAGCCAGGCACATTTTAGCTAGTTTTACTTGTAACTGGGGTTGTAAACGCTAATTCAGGCTCAGTACTGCGCTCAAAGGATGCAGCCCTGAGGTCTCTCCTGATAGGAGGTAGTTAAGTAGAAATTCGCTGCTCAGCTGACCCGGCAGGAGCAAATATATGCCACCAATGTATGCAGAATTAGCTTTTCAGTGAACAGCAGCCAGGCACATTTTAGCTAGTTTTACTTGTAAGTGGGGTTGTAAACGCTTTTTAGGCTCAGTACTGCGCTCAAAGGATGCAGCCCTGAGGTCTCTCCTGATAGGAGGTGGTTAAGTAGAAATTCGCTGCTCAGCTGACCCGGCAGAAGCAAATGTATACAAAAAATGTACCCAGAATGAGCTTTTCAGTGAACAGCAGCCAGACACATTTTAGCTAGTTTTACTTGTAAGTGGGGTTGTAATTGCTTTTTAGGCTCAGTACTGCGCTCAAAGGATGCAGCCCTGAGGTCTCTCCTGATAGGAGGTAGTTAAGTAGAAATTCGCTGCTCAGCTGACCCGGCAGGAGCAAATATATGCCACCAATGTATGCAGAATTAGCTTTTCAGTGAACAGCAGCCAGAGACATTTTAGCTAGTTTTACTTGTAAGTGGGATTGTAAATGGTTTTCAGGCTCAGTACTGCGCTCAAAAGATGCAGCCCTGAGGTCTCTCCTGATAGGAGGTAGTTAAGTAGAAATTCACTGCTCAGCAGACCCGGCAGAAGCAAATGTATACCAAAAATGTACCCAGAATGAGCTTTTCAGTGAACAGCAGCCAGGCACGTTTTAGCTAGTTTACTTGTAAGTGGGTTGTAAACGCTAATTCAGGCTCAGTACGGCGCTCAAAGGATGCAGCCCTGAGGTCTCTCCTGATAGGAGGTAGTTAAGTAGAAATTCGCTGCTCAGCTGACCCGGGAGAAGCAAATGTATGCCAAAAATGTACCCAGAATGAGCTTTTCAGTGAACAGCAGCCAGGCACATTTTAGCTAGTTTTACTTGTAAGTGGGGTTGGAAACGGTTTTCAGGCTCAGTACTGCGCTCAAAAGATGCAGCCCTGAGGTCTCTCCTGATAGGAAGTAGTTAAGTAGAAATTCGCTGCTCAGCTGACCCGGGAGAAGCAAATGTATGCCAAAAATGTATGCAGAATGAGCTTTTCAGTGAACAGCAGCCAGGCACATTTTAGCTAGTTTTACTTGTAAGTGGGGTTGGAAACGGGTATCAGGCTCAGTACTGCGCTCAAAGGATGCAGCCCTGAGGTCTCTCCTGATTAGAGGGTAGTTAAGTAAAAATTTGCTGCTCAGCTGACCCGGCAGGAGCAAATATATGCCAAAAATGTATGCAGAATAAGCTTTTCAGTGAACAGCAGCCAGGCACACTTTAGCTAGTTTTACTTGTAAGTGGGGTTGTAAACGGTTTTCAGGCTCAGTACTGCGCTCAAAAGATGCAGCCCTGAGGTCTCTCCTGATAGGAGGTAGTTAAGTAGAAATTCACTGCTCAGCTGACCCGGCAGAAGCAAATGTATACCAAAAATGTACCCAGAATGAGCTTTTCAGTGAACAGCAGCCAGGCACGTTTTAGCTAGTTTACTTGTAAGTGGGGTTGTAAACGCTAATTCAGGCTCAGTACTGCGCGCAAAGGATGCAGCCCTGAGGTCTCTCCTGATAGGAGGTAGTTAAGTAGAAACTCGCTGCTCAGCTGACCCGGGAGAAGCAAATGTATGCCAAAAATGTACCCAGAATGAGCTTTTCAGTGAACAGCAGCCAGGCACATTTTAGCTAGTTTTACTTGTAAGTGGGGTTGGAAACGGGTATCAGGCTCAGTACTGCGCTCAAAGGATGCAGCCCTGAGGTCTCTCCTGATTAGGGGGTAGTTAAGTAAAAATTTGCTGCTCAGCTGACCCGGCAGGAGCAAATATATGCCAAAAATGTATGCAGAATAAGCTTTTCAGTGAACAGCAGCCAGGCACATTTTAGCTAGTTTTACTTGTGTAAGTGGGTTTGTAAATGGTTTTCAGGCTCAGTACTGCGCTCAAAAGATGCAGCCCTGAGGTCTCTCCTGATAGGAGGTAGTTAAGTGGAAATTCGCTGCTCAGCTGACCCGGCAGGAGCAAATGTCTGCCAAAAATGTATGCAGAATGAGCTTTTCAGTGAACAGCAGCCAGGCACATTTTAGCTAGTTTTACTTGTAAGTGGGGTTGGAAACGGGTATCAGGCTCAGTACTGCGCTCAAAAGTTGCAGCCCTGAGGTCTCTCCTGATAGGAGGTAGTTAAGTAGAAATTCACTGCTCAGCTGACCCGGGAGAAGCAAATGTATGCCAAAAATGTACCCAGAATGAGCTTTTCAGTGAACAGCAGCCAGGCACATTTTAGCTAGTTTTACTTGTAAGTGGGGTTGGAAACGGTTTTAGGCTCAGTACTGCGCTCAAAAGATGCAGCCCTGAGTTCTCCCTGATAGGAGGTAGTTAAGTAGAAATTCCCTGCTCAGCTGACCCGGCAGAAACAAATGTATGCCAAAAATGTATGCAGAATTAGCTTTTCAGTGAACAGCAGCCAGGCACATTTTAGCTAGTTTTACTTGTAAGTGGGGTTGTAAATGGTTTTCAGGCTCAGTACTGCGCTCAAAAGATGCAGCCCTGAGGTCTCTCCTGATAGGAGGTAGTTAAGTAGAAATTCACTGCTCAGCTGACCCGGCAGAAGCAAATATATGCCAAAAATGTAAGCAGAATGAGCTTTTCAGTGACCAGCAGCCAGGCACATTTTAGCTAGTTTTACTTGTAAGTGGGGTTGTAAATGGTTTTCAGGCTCAGTACTGCGCTCAAAAGATGCAGCCCTGAGGTCTCTCCTGATAGGAGGTAGTTAAGTAGAAATTTGCTGCTCAGCTGACCCGGCAGGAGCAAATATATGCCAAAAATGTAAGCAGAATGAGCTTTTCAGTGAACAGCAGCCAGGCACATTTTAGCTAGTTTTACTTGTAAGTGGGGTTGTAAATGGTTTTCAGGCTCAGTACTGCGCTCAAAAGATGCAGCCCTGAGGTCTCTCCTGATAGGAGGTAGTTAAGTAGAAATTCGCTGCTCAGCTGACCCGGGAGTAGCAAATGTATACCAAAAATGTACCCAGAATGACCTTTTCAGTGAACAGCAGCCAGGCACATTTTAGCTAGTATTACGTGTAAGTGGGGTTGTAAACGCTTTTCAGGCTCAGTACTGCGCTCAAAGGATGCAGCCCTGAGGTCTCTCCTGAAAGGAGGTAGTTAAGTAGAAATTCACTGCTCAGCTGACCCGGCAGAAGCAAATGTATACCAAAAATGAACCCAGAATGAGCATTTCAGTGAACAACAGCCAGGCACATTTTAGCTAGTTTTACTTGTAAGTGGGGTTGTAAACGGTTTTCAGGCTCAGTACTGCGCTCAAAAGATGCAGCCCTGAGTTCTCTCCTGATAGGAGGTAGTTAAGTAGAAATTCGCTGCTCAGCTGACCCGGCAGAAACAAATGTATGCCAAAAATGTATGCAGAATTAGCTTTTCAGTGAACAGCAGCCAGGCACATTTTAGCTAGTTTTACTTGTAAGTGGGGTTGTAAATGGTTTTCAGACTCAGTACTGCGCTCAAAAGATGCAGCCCTGAGGTCTCTCCTGATAGGAGGTAGTTAAGTAGAAATTCGCTGCTCAGCTGACCCGGGAGTAGCAAATGTATACCAAAAATGTACCCAGAATGACCTTTTCAGTGAACAGCAGCCAGGCACATTTTAGCTAGTATTACGTGTAAGTGGGGTTGTAAACGCTTTTCAGGCTCAGTACTGCGCTCAAAGGATGCAGCCCTGAGGTCTCTCCTGAAAGGAGGTAGTTAAGTAGAAATTCACTGCTCAGCTGACCCGGCAGAAGCAAATGTATACCAAAAATGAACCCAGAATGAGCATTTCAGTGAACAACAGCCAGGCACATTTTAGCTAGTTTTACTTGTAAGTGGGGTTGTAAACGGTTTTCAGGCTCAGTACTGCGCTCAAAAGATGCAGCCCTGAGGTCTCTCCTGATAGGAGGTAGTTAAGTAGAAACTCGCTGCTCAGCTGACCCGGGAGAAGCAAATGTATGCCAAAAATGTACCCAGAATGAGCTTTTCAGTGAACAGCAGCCAGGCACATTTTAGCTAGTTTTACTTGTAAGTGGGGTTGGAAACGGGTATCAGGCTCAGTACTGCGCTCAAAGGATGCAGCCCTGAGGTCTCTCCTGATTAGGGGGTAGTTAAGTAAAAATTTGCTGCTCAGCTGACCCGGCAGGAGCAAATATATGCCAAAAATGTATGCAGAATAAGCTTTTCAGTGAACAGCAGCCAGGCACATTTTTAGCTAGTTTTACTTGTGTAAGTGGGTTTGTAAATGGTTTTCAGGCTCAGTACTGCGCTCAAAAGATGCAGCCCTGAGGTCTCTCCTGATAGGAGGTAGTTAAGTGGAAATTCGCTGCTCAGCTGACCCGGCAGGAGCAAATGTCTGCCAAAAATGTATGCAGAATGAGCTTTTCAGTGAACAGCAGCCAGGCACATTTTAGCTAGTTTTACCTTGTAAGTGGGGTTGGAAACGGGTATCAGGCTCAGTACTGCGCTCAAAAGTTGCAGCCCTGAGGTCTCTCCTGATAGGAGGTAGTTAAGTAGAAAATCACTGCTCAGCTGACCCGGGAGTAGCAAATGTATACCAAAAATGTACCCAGAATGACCTTTTCAGTGAACAGCAGCCAGGCACATTTTAGCTAGTATTACGTGTAAGTGGGGTTGTAAACGCTTTTCAGGCTCAGTACTGCGCTCAAAGGATGCAGCCCTGAGGTCTCTCCTGAAAGGAGGTAGTTAAGTAGAAATTCACTGCTCAGCTGACCCGGCAGAAGCAAATGTATACCAAAAATGAACCCAGAATGAGCATTTCAGTGAACAACAGCCAGGCACATTTTAGCTAGTTTTACTTGTAAGTGGGGTTGTAAACGGTTTTCAGGCTCAGTACTGCGCTCAAAAGATGCAGCCCTGAGGTCTCTCCTGATCGAAGGTAGTTAAGTAGAAATTTGCTGCTCAGCTGACCCGGCAGGAGCAAATATATGCCAAAAATGTAAGCAGAATGAGCTTTTCAGTGACCAGCAGCCAGGCACATTTTAGCCAGTTTTACTTGTAAGTGGGGTTGTAAACGGTTTTCAGGCTCAGTACTGCGCTCAAAAGATGCAGCCCTGAGGTCTCTCCTGATAGGAGGTAGTTAAGTAGAAATTCGCTGCTCAGCTGACCCGGGAGAAGCAAATGTATTCCAAAAATGTACCCAGAATGAGCTTTTCAGTGAACAGCAGCCAGGCACATTTTAGCTAGTTTTACTTGTAAGTGGGGTTGGAAACGGGTATCAGGCTCAGTACTGCGCTCAAGATGCAGCCCTGAGGTCTCTCATGATAGGAGGTAGTTAAGTAGAAATTCACTTCTCAGCAGACCCGGCAGAAGCAAATGTATACCAATAATGTACCCAGAATGAGCTTTTCAGTGAATAGCAGCCAGGCACATTTTAGCTAGTTTTACCTGTAAGTGGGGTTGGAAACGGTTTTCAGGCTCAGTACTGCGCTCAAAAGATGCAGCCCTGAGTTCTCTCCTGATAGGAGGTAGTTAAGTAGAAATTCACTGCTCAGCTGACCCGGCAGAAGCAAATGTATACCAAAAATGTACCCAGAATGAGCTTTTCAGTGAACAGCAGCCAGGCACATTTTAGCTAGTTTTACTTGTAAGTGGGGTTGGAAACGGGTATCAGGCTCAGTACTGCGCTCAAAAGATGCAGCCCTGAGGTCTCTCCTGATAGGAGTAGTTAAGTAGAATTTCGCTGCTCAGCTGACCCGGCAGGAGCAAATATATGCCAAAAATGTATGCAGAATTAGCTTTTCAGTGAACAGCAGCCAGGCACATTTTAGCTAGTTTTACTTGTAACTGGGGTTGTAAACGCTAATTCAGGCTCAGTACTGCGCTCAAAGGATGCAGCCCTGAGGTCTCTCCTGATAGGAGGTAGTTAAGTAGAAATTCGCTGCTCAGCTGACCCGGCAGGAGCAAATATATGCCACCAATGTATGCAGAATTAGCTTTTCAGTGAACAGCAGCCAGGCACATTTTAGCTAGTTTTACTTGTAAGTGGGGTTGTAAACGCTTTTTAGGCTCAGTACTGCGCTCAAAGGATGCAGCCCTGAGGTCTCTCCTGATAGGAGGTAGTTAAGTAGAAATTCGCTGCTCAGCTGACCCGGCAGAAGCAAATGTATACAAAAAATGTACCCAGAATGAGCTTTTCAGTGAACAGCAGCCAGACACATTTTAGCTAGTTTTACTTGTAAGTGGGGTTGTAAACGCTTTTTAGGCTCAGTACTGCGCTCAAAAGATGCAGCCCTGAGGTCTCTCCTGATAGGAGGTAGTTAAGTAGAAATTCGGTGCTCAGCAGACCCGGCAGAAGCAAATGTATACCAAAAATGTACCCAGAATGAGCTTTTCAGTGAACAGCAGCCAGGCACGTTTTAGCTAGTTTACTTGTAAGTGGGTTGTAAACGCTAATTCAGGCTCAGTACTGCACTCAAAGGATGCAGCCCTGAGGTCTCTCCTGATAGGAGGTAGTTAAGTAGAAATTCGCTGCTCAGCTGACCCGGGAGAAGCAAATGTATGCCAAAAATGTACCCAGAATGAGCTTTTCAGTGAACAGCAGCCAGGCACATTTTAGCTAGTTTTACTTGTAAGTGGGGTTGGAAACGGTTTTCAGGCTCAGTACTGCGCTCAAAAGATGCAGCCCTGAGGTCTCTCCTGATAGGAAGTAGTTAAGTAGAAATTCGCTGCTCAGCTGACCCGGGAGAAGCAAATGTATGCCAAAAATGTATGCAGAATGAACTTTTCAGTGAACAGCAGCCAGGCACATTTTAGCTAGTTTTACTTGTAAGTGGGGTTGGAAACGGGTATCAGGCTCAGTACTGCGCTCAAAAGATGCAGCCCTGAGGTCTCTCCTGATTAGAGGGTAGTTAAGTAAAAATTTGCTGCTCAGCTGACCCGGCAGGAGCAAATATATGCCAAAAATGTATGCAGAATAAGCTTTTCAGTGAACAGCAGCCAGGCACATTTTAGCTAGTTTTACTTGTAAGTGGGGTTGTAAACGGTTTTCAGGCTCAGTACTGCGCTCAAAAGATGCAGCCCTGAGGTCTCTCCTGATAGGAGGTAGTTAAGTAGAAATTCACTGCTCAGCTGACCCGGCAGAAGCAAATGTATACCAAAAATGTACCCAGAATGAGCTTTTCAGTGAACAGCAGCCAGGCACGTTTTAGCTAGTTTACTTGTAAGTGGGGTTGTAAACGCTAATTCAGGCTCAGTACTGCGCGCAAAGGATGCAGCCCTGAGGTCTCTCCTGATAGGAGGTAGTTAAGTAGAAACTCGCTGCTCAGCTGACCCGGGAGAAGCAAATGTATGCCAAAAATGTACCCAGAATGAGCTTTTCAGTGAACAGCAGCCAGGCACATTTTAGCTAGTTTTACTTGTAAGTGGGGTTGGAAACGGGTATCAGGCTCAGTACTGCGCTCAAAGGATGCAGCCCTGAGGTCTCTCCTGATTAGGGGGTAGTTAAGTAAAAATTTGCTGCTCAGCTGACCCGGCAGGAGCAAATATATGCCAAAAATGTATGCAGAATAAGCTTTTCAGTGAACAGCAGCCAGGCACATTTTAGCTAGTTTTACTTGTGTAAGTGGGTTTGTAAATGGTTTTCAGGCTCAGTACTGCGCTCAAAAGATGCAGCCCTGAGGTCTCTCCTGATAGGAGGTAGTTAAGCGGAAATTCGCTGCTCAGCTGACCCGGCAGGAGCAAATGTCTGCCAAAAATGTATGCAGAATGAGCTTTTCAGTGAACAGCAGCCAGGCACATTTTAGCTAGTTTTACTTGTAAGTGGGGTTGGAAACGGGTATCAGGCTCAGTACTGCGCTCAAAAGTTGCAGCCCTGAGGTCTCTCCTGATAGGAGGTAGTTAAGCAGAAATTCACTGCTCAGCTGACCCAGGAGAAGCAAATGTATGCCAAAAATGTACCCAGAATGAGCTTTTCAGTGAACAGCAGCCAGGCACATTTTAGCTAGTTTTACTTGTAAGTGGGGTTGGAAACGGTTTTAGGCTCAGTACTGCGCTCAAAAGATGCAGCCCTGAGTTCTCTCCTGATAGGAGGTAGTTAAGTAGAAATTCGCTGCTCAGCTGACCCGGCAGAAACAAATGTATGCCAAAAATGTATGCAGAATTAGCTTTTCAGTGAACAGCAGCCAGGCACATTTTAGCTAGTTTTACTTGTAAGTGGGGTTGGAAACGGTTTTCAGGCTCAGTACTGCGCTCAAAAGATGCAGCCCTGAGGTCTCTCCTGATTAGAGGGTAGTTAAGTAAAAATTTGCTGCTCAGCTGACCCGGCAGGAGCAAATATATGCCAAAAATGTATGCAGAATAAGCTTTTCAGTGAACAGCAGCCAGGCACATTTTAGCTAGTTTTACTTGTAAGTGGGGTTGTAAACGGTTTTCAGGCTCAGTACTGCGCTCAAAAGATGCAGCCCTGAGGTCTCTCCTGATAGGAGGTAGTTAAGTAGAAATTCACTGCTCAGCTGACCCGGCAGAAGCAAATGTATACCAAAAATGTACCCAGAATGAGCTTTTCAGTGAACAGCAGCCAGGCACGTTTTAGCTAGTTTACTTGTAAGTGGGGTTGTAAACGCTAATTCAGGCTCAGTACTGCGCGCAAAGGATGCAGCCCTGAGGTCTCTCCTGATAGGAGGTAGTTAAGTAGAAACTCGCTGCTCAGCTGACCCGGGAGAAGCAAATGTATGCCAAAAATGTACCCAGAATGAGCTTTTCAGTGAACAGCAGCCAGGCACATTTTAGCTAGTTTTACTTGTAAGTGGGGTTGGAAACGGGTATCAGGCTCAGTACTGCGCTCAAAGGATGCAGCCCTGAGGTCTCTCCTGATTAGGGGGTAGTTAAGTAAAAATTTGCTGCTCAGCTGACCCGGCAGGAGCAAATATATGCCAAAAATGTATGCAGAATAAGCTTTTCAGTGAACAGCAGCCAGGCACATTTTAGCTAGTTTTACTTGTGTAAGTGGGTTTGTAAATGGTTTTCAGGCTCAGTACTGCGCTCAAAAGATGCAGCCCTGAGGTCTCTCCTGATAGGAGGTAGTTAAGCGGAAATTCGCTGCTCAGCTGACCCGGCAGGAGCAAATGTCTGCCAAAAATGTATGCAGAATGAGCTTTTCAGTGAACAGCAGCCAGGCACATTTTAGCTAGTTTTACTTGTAAGTGGGGTTGGAAACGGGTATCAGGCTCAGTACTGCGCTCAAAAGTTGCAGCCCTGAGGTCTCTCCTGATAGGAGGTAGTTAAGCAGAAATTCACTGCTCAGCTGACCCAGGAGAAGCAAATGTATGCCAAAAATGTACCCAGAATGAGCTTTTCAGTGAACAGCAGCCAGGCACATTTTAGCTAGTTTTACTTGTAAGTGGGGTTGGAAACGGTTTTAGGCTCAGTACTGCGCTCAAAAGATGCAGCCCTGAGTTCTCTCCTGATAGGAGGTAGTTAAGTAGAAATTCGCTGCTCAGCTGACCCGGCAGAAACAAATGTATGCCAAAAATGTATGCAGAATTAGCTTTTCAGTGAACAGCAGCCAGGCACATTTTAGCTAGTTTTACTTGTAAGTGGGGTTGTAAATGGTTTTCAGGCTCAGTACTGCGCTCAAAAGATGCAGCCCTGAGGTCTCTCCTGATAGGAGGTAGTTAAGTAGAAATTCACTGCTCAGCTGACCCGGCAGAAGCAAATATATGCCAAAAATGTAAGCAGAATGAGCTTTTCAGTGACCAGCAGCCAGGCACATTTTAGCTAGTTTTACTTGTAAGTGGGGTTGTAAATGGTTTTCAGGCTCAGTACTGCGCTCAAAAGATGCAGCCCTGAGGTCTCTCCTGATAGGAGGTAGTTAAGTAGAAATTTGCTGCTCAGCTGACCCGGCAGGAGCAAATATATGCCAAAAATGTAAGCAGAATGAGCTTTTCAGTGAACAGCAGCCAGGCACATTTTAGCTAGTTTTACTTGTAAGTGGGGTTGTAAATGGTTTTCAGGCTCAGTACTGCGCTCAAAAGATGCAGCCCTGAGGTCTCTCCTGATAGGAGGTAGTTAAGTAGAAATTCGCTGCTCAGCTGACCCGGGAGTAGCAAATGTATACCAAAAATGTACCCAGAATGACCTTTTCAGTGAACAGCAGCCAGGCACATTTTAGCTAGTATTACGTGTAAGTGGGGTTGTAAACGCTTTTCAGGCTCAGTACTGCGCTCAAAGGATGCAGCCCTGAGGTCTCTCCTGAAAGGAGGTAGTTAAGTAGAAATTCACTGCTCAGCTGACCCGGCAGAAGCAAATGTATACCAAAAATGAACCCAGAATGAGCATTTCAGTGAACAACAGCCAGGCACATTTTAGCTAGTTTTACTTGTAAGTGGGGTTGTAAACGGTTTTCAGGCTCAGTACTGCGCTCAAAAGATGCAGCCCTGAGTTCTCTCCTGATAGGAGGTAGTTAAGTAGAAATTCGCTGCTCAGCTGACCCGGCAGAAACAAATGTATGCCAAAAATGTATGCAGAATTAGCTTTTCAGTGAACAGCAGCCAGGCACATTTTAGCTAGTTTTACTTGTAAGTGGGGTTGTAAATGGTTTTCAGGCTCAGTACTGCGCTCAAAAGATGCAGCCCTGAGGTCTCTCCTGATAGGAGGTAGTTAAGTAGAAATTCGCTGCTCAGCTGACCCGGGAGTAGCAAATGTATACCAAAAATGTACCCAGAATGACCTTTTCAGTGAACAGCAGCCAGGCACATTTTAGCTAGTATTACGTGTAAGTGGGGTTGTAAACGCTTTTCAGGCTCAGTACTGCGCTCAAAGGATGCAGCCCTGAGGTCTCTCCTGAAAGGAGGTAGTTAAGTAGAAATTCACTGCTCAGCTGACCCGGCAGAAGCAAATGTATACCAAAAATGAACCCAGAATGAGCATTTCAGTGAACAACAGCCAGGCACATTTTAGCTAGTTTTACTTGTAAGTGGGGTTGTAAACGGTTTTCAGGCTCAGTACTGCGCTCAAAAGATGCAGCCCTGAGGTCTCTCCTGATAGGAGGTAGTTAAGTAGAAACTCGCTGCTCAGCTGACCCGGGAGAAGCAAATGTATGCCAAAAATGTACCCAGAATGAGCTTTTCAGTGAACAGCAGCCAGGCACATTTTAGCTAGTTTTACTTGTAAGTGGGGTTGGAAACGGGTATCAGGCTCAGTACTGCGCTCAAAGGATGCAGCCCTGAGGTCTCTCCTGATTAGGGGGTAGTTAAGTAAAAATTTGCTGCTCAGCTGACCCGGCAGGAGCAAATATATGCCAAAAATGTATGCAGAATAAGCTTTTCAGTGTACAGCAGCCAGGCACATTTTAGCTAGTTTTACTTGTGTAAGTGGGTTTGTAAATGGTTTTCAGGCTCAGTACTGCGCTCAAAAGATGCAGCCCTGAGGTCTCTCCTGATAGGAGGTAGTTAAGTGGAAATTCGCTGCTCAGCTGACCCGGCAGGAGCAAATGTCTGCCAAAAATGTATGCAGAATGAGCTTTTCAGAGAACAGCAGCCAGGCACATTTTAGCTAGTTTTACTTGTAAGTGGGGTTGGAAACGGGTATCAGGCTCAGTACTGCGCTCAAAAGTTGCAGCCCTGAGGTCTCTCCTGATAGGAGGTAGTTAAGTAGAAATTCACTGCTCAGCTGACCCGGGAGAAGCAAATGTATGCCAAAAATGTACCCAGAATGAGCTTTTCAGTGAACAGCAGCCAGGCACATTTTAGCTAGTTTTACTTGTAAGTGGGGTTGGAAACGGTTTTCAGGCTCAGTACTGCGCTCAAAAGATGCAGCCCTGAGTTCTCTCCTGATAGGAGGTAGTTAAGTAGAAATTCGCTGCTCAGCTGACCCGGCAGAAACAAATGTATGCCAAAAATGTATGCAGAATTAGCTTTTCAGTGAACAGCAGCCAGGCACATTTTAGCTAGTTTTACTTGTAAGTGGGGTTGTAAATGGTTTTCAGGCTCAGTACTGCGCTCAAAAGATGCAGCCCTGAGGTCTCTCCTGATAGGAGGTAGTTAAGTAGAAATTCGCTGCTCAGCTGACCCGGGAGTAGCAAATGTATACCAAAAATGTACCCAGAATGACCTTTTCAGTGAACAGCAGCCAGGCACATTTTAGCTAGTATTACGTGTAAGTGGGGTTGTAAACGCTTTTCAGGCTCAGTACTGCGCTCAAAGGATGCAGCCCTGAGGTCTCTCCTGAAAGGAGGTAGTTAAGTAGAAATTCACTGCTCAGCTGACCCGGCAGAAGCAAATGTATACCAAAAATGAACCCAGAATGAGCATTTCAGTGAACAACAGCCAGGCACATTTTAGCTAGTTTTACTTGTAAGTGGGGTTGTAAACGGTTTTCAGGCTCAGTACTGCGCTCAAAAGATGCAGCCCTGAGTTCTCTCCTGATAGGAGGTAGTTAAGTAGAAATTCACTGCTCAGCTGACCCGGCAGAAGCAAATGTATACCAAAAATGTACCCAGAATGAGCTTTTCAGTGAACAGCAGCCAGGCACATTTTAGCTAGTTTTACTTGTAAGTGGGGTTGGAAACGGGTATCAGGCTCAGTACTGCGCTCAAAAGATGCAGCCCTGAGGTCTCTCCTGATAGGAGTAGTTAAGTAGAATTTCGCTGCTCAGCTGACCCGGCAGGAGCAAATATATGCCAAAAATGTATGCAGAATTAGCTTTTCAGTGAACAGCAGCCAGGCACATTTTAGCTAGTTTTACTTGTAACTGGGGTTGTAAACGCTAATTCAGGCTCAGTACTGCGCTCAAAGGATGCAGCCCTGAGGTCTCTCCTGATAGGAGGTAGTTAAGTAGAAATTCGCTGCTCAGCTGACCCGGCAGGAGCAAATATATGCCACCAATGTATGCAGAATTAGCTTTTCAGTGAACAGCAGCCAGGCACATTTTAGCTAGTTTTACTTGTAAGTGGGGTTGTAAACGCTTTTTAGGCTCAGTACTGCGCTCAAAGGATGCAGCCCTGAGGTCTCTCCTGATAGGAGGTAGTTAAGTAGAAATTCGCTGCTCAGCTGACCCGGCAGAAGCAAATGTATACAAAAAATGTACCCAGAATGAGCTTTTCAGTGAACAGCAGCCAGACACATTTTAGCTAGTTTTACTTGTAAGTGGGGTTGTAAACGCTTTTTAGGCTCAGTACTGCGCTCAAAGGATGCAGCCCTGAGGTCTCTCCTGATAGGAGGTAGTTAAGTAGAAATTCACTGCTCAGCTGACCCGGGAGAAGCAAATGTATGCCAAAAATGTACCCAGAATGAGCTTTTCAGTGAACAGCAGCCAGGCACATTTTAGCTAATTTTACTTGTAAGTGGGGTTGGAAACGGTTTTCAGGCTCAGTACTGCGCTCAAAAGATGCAGCCATGAGGTCTCTCCTGATAGGAGGTAGTTAAGTAAAAATTCGCTGCTCAGCTGACCCGGGAGAAGCAAATGTATGCCAAAAATGTACCCAGAATTAACTTTTCACTGAACAGCAGCCAGGCACATTTTAGCTAGTATTACGTGTAAGTGGGGTTGTAAACGCTTTTCAGGCTCAGTACTGCGCTCAAAGGATGCAGCCCTGAGGTTTCTCCTGAAAGGAGGTAGTTAAGTAGAAATTCGCTGCTCAGCTGACCCGGCAGAAACAAATGTATGCCAAAAATGTATGCAGAATTAGCTTTTCAGTGAACAGCAGCCAGGCACATTTTAGCTAGTTTTACTTGTAAGTGGGGTTGTAAATGGTTTTCAGGCTCAGTACTGCGCTCAAAAGATGCAGCCCTGAGGTCTCTCCTGATAGGAGGTAGTTAGAAATTCACTGCTCAGCTGACCCGGCAGAAGCAAATGTATACCAAAAATGTACCCAGAATGAGCATTTCAGTGAACAAAAGCCAGGCACATTTTAGCTAGTTTTACTTGTAAGTGGGGTTGTAAACGGTTTTCAGGCTCAGTACTGCGCTCAAAAGATGCAGCCCTGAGGTCTCTCCTGATAGGAGGTAGTTAAGTAGAATTTTGCTGCTCAGCTGACCCGGCAGGAGCAAATATATGCCAAAAATGTAAGCAGAATGAGCTTTTCAGTGACCAGCAGCCAGGCACATTTTAGCCAGTATTACTTGTAAGTGGGGTTGTAAACGGTTTTCAGGCTCAGTACTGCGCTCAAAAGATGCAGCCCTGAGGTCTCTCCTGATAGGAGGTAGTTAAGTAGAAATTCGCTGCTCAGCTGACCCGGGAGAAGCAAATGTATGCCAAAAATGTACCCAGAATGAGCTTTTCAGTGAACAGCAGCCAGGCACATTTTAGCTAGTTTTACTTGTAAGTGGGGTTGGAAACGGTTTTCAGGCTCAGTACTGCGCTCAAAAGATGCAGCCCTGAGGTCTCTCCTGATAGGAAGTAGTTAAGTAGAAATTCGCTGCTCAGCTGACCCGGGAGAAGCAAATGTATGCCAAAAATGTACCCAGAATGAGCTTTTCAGTGAATAGCAGCCAGGCACATTTTAGCTAGTTTTACCTGTAAGTGGGGTTGGAAACGGTTTTCAGGCTCAGTACTGCGCTCAAAAGATGCAGCCCTGAGTTCTCTCCTGATAGGAGGTAGTTAAGTAGAAATTCACTGCTCAGCTGACCCGGCAGAAGCAAATGTATACCAAAAATGTACCCAGAATGAGCTTTTCAGTGAATAGCAGCCAGGCACATTTTAGCTAGTTTTACTTGTAACTGGGGTTGTAAACGCTAATTCAGGCTCAGTACTGCGCTCAAAGGATGCAGCCCTGAGGTCTCTCCTGATAGGAGGTAGTTAAGTAGAAATTCGCTGCTCAGCTGACCCGGCAGGAGCAAATATATGCCACCAATGTATGCAGAATTAGCTTTTCAGTGAACAGCAGCCAGGCACATTTTAGCTAGTTTTACTTGTAAGTGGGGTTGTAAACGCTTTTTAGGCTCAGTACTGCGCTCAAAGGATGCAGCCCTGAGGTCTCTCCTGATAGGAGGTGGTTAAGTAGAAATTCGCTGCTCAGCTGACCCGGCAGAAGCAAATGTATACAAAAAATGTACCCAGAATGAGCTTTTCAGTGAACAGCAGCCAGACACATTTTAGCTAGTTTTACTTGTAAGTGGGGTTGTAATTGCTTTTTAGGCTCAGTACTGCGCTCAAAGGATGCAGCCCTGAGGTCTCTCCTGATAGGAGGTAGTTAAGTAGAAATTCGCTGCTCAGCTGACCCGGCAGGAGCAAATATATGCCACCAATGTATGCAGAATTAGCTTTTCAGTGAACAGCAGCCAGAGACATTTTAGCTAGTTTTACTTGTAAGTGGGGTTGTAAATGGTTTTCAGGCTCAGTACTGCGCTCAAAAGATGCAGCCCTGAGGTCTCTCCTGATAGGAGGTAGTTAAGTAGAAATTCACTGCTCAGCAGACCCGGCAGAAGCAAATGTATACCAAAAATGTACCCAGAATGAGCTTTTCAGTGAACAGCAGCCAGGCACATTTTAGCTAGTTTTACTTGTAAGTGGGGTTGGAAACGGGTATCAGGCTCAGTACTGCGCTCAAAAGATGCAGCCCTGAGGTCTCTCCTGATAGGAGTAGTTAAGTAGAATTTCGCTGCTCAGCTGACCCGGCAGGAGCAAATATATGCCAAAAATGTATGCAGAATTAGCTTTTCAGTGAACAGCAGCCAGGCACATTTTAGCTAGTTTTACTTGTAAGTGGGGTTGTAAACGCTTTTTAGGCTCAGTACTGCGCTCAAAGGATGCAGCCCTGAGGTCTCTCCTGATAGGAGGTAGTTAAGTAGAAATTCGCTGCTCAGCTGACCCGGCAGAAGCAAATGTATACAAAAAATGTACCCAGAATGAGCTTTTCAGTGAACAGCAGCCAGACACATTTTAGCTAGTTTTACTTGTAAGTGGGGTTGTAAACGCTTTTTAGGCTCAGTACTGCGCTCAAAGGATGCAGCCCTGAGGTCTCTCCTGATAGGAGGTAGTTAAGTAGAAATTCACTGCTCAGCTGACCCGGGAGAAGCAAATGTATGCCAAAAATGTACCCAGAATGAGCTTTTCAGTGAACAGCAGCCAGGCACATTTTAGCTAGTTTTACTTGTAAGTGGGGTTGGAAACGGTTTTCAGGCTCAGTACTGCGCTCAAAAGATGCAGCCATGAGGTCTCTCCTGATAGGAGGTAGTTAAGTAAAAATTCGCTGCTCAGCTGACCCGGGAGAAGCAAATGTATGCCAAAAATGTACCCAGAATTAACTTTTCACTGAACAGCAGCCAGGCACATTTTAGCTAGTATTACGTGTAAGTGGGGTTGTAAACGCTTTTCAGGCTCAGTACTGCGCTCAAAGGATGCAGCCCTGAGGTTTCTCCTGAAAGGAGGTAGTTAAGTAGAAATTCGCTGCTCAGCTGACCCGGCAGAAACAAATGTATGCCAAAAATGTATGCAGAATTAGCTTTTCAGTGAACAGCAGCCAGGCACATTTTAGCTAGTATTACGTGTAAGTGGGGTTGTAAACGCTTTTCAGGCTCAGTACTGCGCTCAAAAGATGCAGCCCTGAGGTCTCTCCTGATAGGAGGTAGTTAAGTGGAAATTCGCTGCTCAGCTGACCCGGCAGGAGCAAATGTCTGCCAAAAATGTATGCAGAATGAGCTTTTCAGTGAACAGCAGCCAGGCACATTTTAGCTAGTTTTACTTGTAAGTGGGGTTGGAAACGGGTATCAGGCTCAGTACTGCGCTCAAAAGTTGCAGCCCTGAGGTCTCTCCTGATAGGAGGTAGTTAAGTAGAAATTCACTGCTCAGCTGACCCGGGAGAAGCAAATGTATGCCAAAAATGTACCCAGAATGAGCTTTTCAGTGAACAGCAGCCAGGCACATTTTAGCTAGTTTTACTTGTAAGTGGGGTTGGAAACGGTTTTAGGCTCAGTACTGCGCTCAAAAGATGCAGCCCTGAGTTCTCTCCTGATAGGAGGTAGTTAAGTAGAAATTCGCTGCTCAGCTGACTCGGCAGAAACAAATGTATGCCAAAAATGTATGCAGAATTAGCTTTTCAGTGAACAGCAGCCAGGCACATTTTAGCTAGTTTTACTTGTAAGTGGGGTTGTAAATGGTTTTCAGGCTCAGTACTGCGCTCAAAAGATGCAGCCCTGAGGTCTCTCCTGATAGGAGGTAGTTAAGTAGAAATTCACTGCTCAGCTGACCCGGCAGAAGCAAATATATGCCAAAAATGTAAGCAGAATGAGCTTTTCAGTGACCAGCAGCCAGGCACATTTTAGCTAGTTTTACTTGTAAGTGGGGTTGTAAATGGTTTTCAGGCTCAGTACTGCGCTCAAAAGATGCAGCCCTGAGGTCTCTCCTGATAGGAGGTAGTTAAGTAGAAATTTGCTGCTCAGCTGACCCGGCAGGAGCAAATATATGCCAAAAATGTAAGCAGAATGAGCTTTTCAGTGAACAGCAGCCAGGCACATTTTAGCTAGTTTTACTTGTAAGTGGGGTTGTAAAATGGTTTTCAGGCTCAGTACTGCGCTCAAAAGATGCAGCCCTGAGGTCTCTCCTGATAGGAGGTAGTTAAGTAGAAATTCGCTGCTCAGCTGACCCGGGAGTAGCAAATGTATACCAAAAATGTACCCAGAATGACCTTTTCAGTGAACAGCAGCCAGGCACATTTTAGCTAGTATTACGTGTAAGTGGGGTTGTAAACGCTTTTCAGGCTCAGTACTGCGCTCAAAGGATGCAGCCCTGAGGTCTCTCCTGAAAGGAGGTAGTTAAGTAGAAATTCACTGCTCAGCTGACCCGGCAGAAGCAAATATATGCCAAAAATGTAAGCAGAATGAGCTTTTCAGTGAACAGCAGCCAGGCACATTTTAGCTAGTATTACGTGTAAGTGGGGTTGTAAACGCTTTTCAGGCTCAGTACTGCGCTCAAAGGATGCAGCCCTGAGTTCTCTCCTGATAGGAGGTAGTTAAGTAGAAATTCGCTGCTCAGCTGACCCGGCAGAAACAAATGTATGCCAAAAATGTATGCAGAATTAGCTTTTCAGTGAACAGCAGCCAGGCACATTTTAGCTAGTTTTACTTGTAAGTGGGGTTGTAAATGGTTTTCAGGCTCAGTACTGCGCTCAAAAGATGCAGCCCTGAGGTCTCTCCTGATAGGAGGTAGTTAAGTAGAAATTCGCTGCTCAGCTGACCCGGGAGTAGCAAATGTATACCAAAAATGTACCCAGAATGACCTTTTCAGTGAACAGCAGCCAGGCACATTTTAGCTAGTATTACGTGTAAGTGGGGTTGTAAACGCTTTTCAGGCTCAGTACTGCGCTCAAAGGATGCAGCCCTGAGGTCTCTCCTGAAAGGAGGTAGTTAAGTAGAAATTCACTGCTCAGCTGACCCGGCAGAAGCAAATGTATACCAAAAATGAACCCAGAATGAGCATTTCAGTGAACAACAGCCAGGCACATTTTAGCTAGTTTTACTTGTAAGTGGGGTTGTAAACGGTTTTCAGGCTCAGTACTGCGCTCAAAAGATGCAGCCCTGAGGTCTCTCCTGATAGGAGGTAGTTAAGTAGAAACTCGCTGCTCAGCTGACCCGGGAGAAGCAAATGTATGCCAAAAATGTACCCAGAATGAGCTTTTCAGTGAACAGCAGCCAGGCACATTTTAGCTAGTTTTACTTGTAAGTGGGGTTGGAAACGGGTATCAGGCTCAGTACTGCGCTCAAAGGATGCAGCCCTGAGGTCTCTCCTGATTAGGGGGTAGTTAAGTAAAAATTTGCTGCTCAGCTGACCCGGCAGGAGCAAATATATGCCAAAAATGTATGCAGAATAAGCTTTTCAGTGAACAGCAGCCAGGCACATTTTAGCTAGTTTTACTTGTGTAAGTGGGTTTGTAAATGGTTTTCAGGCTCAGTACTGCGCTCAAAAGATGCAGCCCTGAGGTCTCTCCTGATAGGAGGTAGTTAAGTGGAAATTCGCTGCTCAGCTGACCCGGCAGGAGCAAATGTCTGCCAAAAATGTATGCAGAATGAGCTTTTCAGTGAACAGCAGCCAGGCACATTTTAGCTAGTTTTACTTGTAAGTGGGGTTGGAAACGGGTATCAGGCTCAGTACTGCGCTCAAAAGTTGCAGCCCTGAGGTCTCTCCTGATAGGAGGTAGTTAAGTAGAAATTCACTGCTCAGCTGACCCGGGAGAAGCAAATGTATGCCAAAAATGTACCCAGAATGAGCTTTTCAGTGAACAGCAGCCAGGCACATTTTAGCTAGTTTTACTTGTAAGTGGGGTTGGAAACGGTTTTAGGCTCAGTACTGCGCTCAAAAGATGCAGCCCTGAGTTCTCTCCTGATAGGAGGTAGTTAAGTAGAAATTCGCTGCTCAGCTGACCCGGCAGAAACAAATGTATGCCAAAAATGTATGCAGAATTAGCTTTTCAGTGAACAGCAGCCAGGCACATTTTAGCTAGTTTTACTTGTAAGTGGGGTTGGAAACGGGTATCAGGCTCAGTACTGCGCTCAAAGGATGCAGCCCTGAGGTCTCTCCTGATTAGGGTATAGTTAAGTAGAAATTCACTTCTCAGCAGACCCGGCAGAAGCAAATGTATACCAAAAATGTACCCAGAATGAGCTTTTCAGTGAATAGCAGCCAGGCACATTTTAGCTAGTTTTACCTGTAAGTGGGGTTGGAAACGGTTTTCAGGCTCAGTACTGCGCTCAAAAGATGCAGCCCTGAGGTCTCTCCTGATAGGAGGTAGTTAAGTGGAAATTCGCTGCTCAGCTGACCCGGCAGGAGCAAATGTCTGCCAAAAATGTATGCAGAATGAGCTTTTCAGTGAACAGCAGCCAGGCACATTTTAGCTAGTTTTACTTGTAAGTGGGGTTGGAAACGGGTATCAGGCTCAGTACTGCGCTCAAAAGTTGCAGCCCTGAGGTCTCTCCTGATAGGAGGTAGTTAAGTAGAAATTCACTGCTCAGCTGACCCGGGAGAAGCAAATGTATGCCAAAAATGTACCCAGAATGAGCTTTTCAGTGAACAGCAGCCAGGCACATTTTAGCTAGTTTTACTTGTAAGTGGGGTTGGAAACGGTTTTCAGGCTCAGTACTGCGCTCAAAAGATGCAGCCCTGAGTTCTCTCCTGATAGGAGGTAGTTAAGTAGAAATTCGCTGCTCAGCTGACCCGGCAGAAACAAATGTATGCCAAAAATGTATGCAGAATTAGCTTTTCAGTGAACAGCAGCCAGGCACATTTTAGCTAGTTTTACTTGTAAGTGGGGTTGTAAATGGTTTTCAGGCTCAGTACTGCGCTCAAAAGATGCAGCCCTGAGGTCTCTCCTGATAGGAGGTAGTTAAGTAGAAATTCGCTGCTCAGCTGACCCGGGAGTAGCAAATGTATACCAAAAATGTACCCAGAATGACCTTTTCAGTGAACAGCAGCCAGGCACATTTTAGCTAGTATTACGTGTAAGTGGGGTTGTAAACGCTTTTCAGGCTCAGTACTGCGCTCAAAGGATGCAGCCCTGAGGTCTCTCCTGAAAGGAGGTAGTTAAGTAGAAATTCACTGCTCAGCTGACCCGGCAGAAGCAAATGTATACCAAAAATGAACCCAGAATGAGCATTTCAGTGAACAACAGCCAGGCACATTTTAGCTAGTTTTACTTGTAAGTGGGGTTGTAAACGGTTTTCAGGCTCAGTACTGCGCTCAAAAGATGCAGCCCTGAGTTCTCTCCTGATAGGAGGTAGTTAAGTAGAAATTCACTGCTCAGCTGACCCGGCAGAAGCAAATGTATACCAAAAATGTACCCAGAATGAGCTTTTCAGTGAACAGCAGCCAGGCACATTTTAGCTAGTTTTACCTGTAAGTGGGGTTGGAAACGGTTTTCAGGCTCAGTACTGCGCTCAAAAGATGCAGCCCTGAGTTCTCTCCTGATAGGAGGTAGTTAAGTAGAAATTCACTGCTCAGCTGACCCGGCAGAAGCAAATGTATACCAAAAATGTACCCAGAATGAGCTTTTCAGTGAACAGCAGCCAGGCACATTTTAGCTAGTTTTACTTGTAAGTGGGGTTGGAAACGGGTATCAGGCTCAGTACTGCGCTCAAAAGATGCAGCCCTGAGGTCTCTCCTGATAGGAGTAGTTAAGTAGAATTTCGCTGCTCAGCTGACCCGGCAGGAGCAAATATATGCCAAAAATGTATGCAGAATTAGCTTTTCAGTGAACAGCAGCCAGGCACATTTTAGCTAGTTTTACTTGTAACTGGGGTTGTAAACGCTAATTCAGGCTCAGTACTGCGCTCAAAGGATGCAGCCCTGAGGTCTCTCCTGATAGGAGGTAGTTAAGTAGAAATTCGCTGCTCAGCTGACCCGGCAGGAGCAAATATATGCCACCAATGTATGCAGAATTAGCTTTTCAGTGAACAGCAGCCAGGCACATTTTAGCTAGTTTTACTTGTAAGTGGGGTTGTAAACGCTTTTTAGGCTCAGTACTGCGCTCAAAGGATGCAGCCCTGAGGTCTCTCCTGATAGGAGGTAGTTAAGTAGAAATTCGCTGCTCAGCTGACCCGGCAGAAGCAAATGTATACAAAAAATGTACCCAGAATGAGCTTTTCAGTGAACAGCAGCCAGACACATTTTAGCTAGTTTTACTTGTAAGTGGGGTTGTAAACGCTTTTTAGGCTCAGTACTGCGCTCAAAGGATGCAGCCCTGAGGTCTCTCCTGATAGGAGGTAGTTAAGTAGAAATTCACTGCTCAGCTGACCCGGGAGAAGCAAATGTATGCCAAAAATGTACCCAGAATGAGCTTTTCAGTGAACAGCAGCCAGGCACATTTTAGCTAGTTTTACTTGTAAGTGGGGTTGGAAACGGTTTTCAGGCTCAGTACTGCGCTCAAAAGATGCAGCCATGAGGTCTCTCCTGATAGGAGGTAGTTAAGTAAAAATTCGCTGCTCAGCTGACCCGGGAGAAGCAAATGTATGCCAAAAATGTACCCAGAATTAACTTTTCACTGAACAGCAGCCAGGCACATTTTAGCTAGTATTACGTGTAAGTGGGGTTGTAAACGCTTTTCAGGCTCAGTACTGCGCTCAAAGGATGCAGCCCTGAGGTTTCTCCTGAAAGGAGGTAGTTAAGTAGAAATTCGCTGCTCAGCTGACCCGGCAGAAACAAATGTATGCCAAAAATGTATGCAGAATTAGCTTTTCAGTGAACAGCAGCCAGGCACATTTTAGCTAGTTTTACTTGTAAGTGGGGTTGTAAATGGTTTTCAGGCTCAGTACTGCGCTCAAAAGATGCAGCCCTGAGGTCTCTCCTGATAGGAGGTAGTTAGAAATTCACTGCTCAGCTGACCCGGCAGAAGCAAATGTATACCAAAAATGTACCCAGAATGAGCATTTCAGTGAACAAAAGCCAGGCACATTTTAGCTAGTTTTACTTGTAAGTGGGGTTGTAAACGGTTTTCAGGCTCAGTACTGCGCTCAAAAGATGCAGCCCTGAGGTCTCTCCTGATAGGAGGTAGTTAAGTAGAATTTTGCTGCTCAGCTGACCCGGCAGGAGCAAATATATGCCAAAAATGTAAGCAGAATGAGCTTTTCAGTGACCAGCAGCCAGGCACATTTTAGCCAGTATTACTTGTAAGTGGGGTTGTAAACGGGTATCAGGCTCAGTACTGCGCTCAAAAGTTGCAGCCCTGAGGTCTCTCCTGATAGGAGGTAGTTAAGTAGAAATTCACTGCTCAGCTGACCCGGGAGAAGCAAATGTATGCCAAAAATGTACCCAGAATGAGCTTTTCAGTGAACAGCAGCCAGGCACATTTTAGCTAGTTTTACTTGTAAGTGGGGTTGGAAACGGTTTTAGGCTCAGTACTGCGCTCAAAAGATGCAGCCCTGAGTTCTCTCCTGATAGGAGGTAGTTAAGTAGAAATTCGCTGCTCAGCTGACTCGGCAGAAACAAATGTATGCCAAAAATGTATGCAGAATTAGCTTTTCAGTGAACAGCAGCCAGGCACATTTTAGCTAGTTTTACTTGTAAGTGGGGTTGTAAATGGTTTTCAGGCTCAGTACTGCGCTCAAAAGATGCAGCCCTGAGGTCTCTCCTGATAGGAGGTAGTTAAGTAGAAATTCACTGCTCAGCTGACCCGGCAGAAGCAAATATATGCCAAAAATGTAAGCAGAATGAGCTTTTCAGTGACCAGCAGCCAGGCACATTTTAGCTAGTTTTACTTGTAAGTGGGGTTGTAAATGGTTTTCAGGCTCAGTACTGCGCTCAAAAGATGCAGCCCTGAGGTCTCTCCTGATAGGAGGTAGTTAAGTAGAAATTTGCTGCTCAGCTGACCCGGCAGGAGCAAATATATGCCAAAAATGTAAGCAGAATGAGCTTTTCAGTGAACAGCAGCCAGGCACATTTTAGCTAGTTTTACTTGTAAGTGGGGTTGTAAAATGGTTTTCAGGCTCAGTACTGCGCTCAAAAGATGCAGCCCTGAGGTCTCTCCTGATAGGAGGTAGTTAAGTAGAAATTCGCTGCTCAGCTGACCCGGGAGTAGCAAATGTATACCAAAAATGTACCCAGAATGACCTTTTCAGTGAACAGCAGCCAGGCACATTTTAGCTAGTATTACGTGTAAGTGGGGTTGTAAACGCTTTTCAGGCTCAGTACTGCGCTCAAAGGATGCAGCCCTGAGGTCTCTCCTGAAAGGAGGTAGTTAAGTAGAAATTCACTGCTCAGCTGACCCGGCAGAAGCAAATGTATACCAAAAATGAACCCAGAATGAGCATTTCAGTGAACAACAGCCAGGCACATTTTAGCTAGTTTTACTTGTAAGTGGGGTTGTAAACGGTTTTCAGGCTCAGTACTGCGCTCAAAAGATGCAGCCCTGAGGTCTCTCCTGATAGGAGGTAGTTAAGTAGAAATTCGCTGCTCAGCTGACCCGGCAGAAACAAATGTATGCCAAAAATGTATGCAGAATTAGCTTTTCAGTGAACAGCAGCCAGGCACATTTTAGCTAGTTTTACTTGTAAGTGGGGTTGTAAATGGTTTTCAGGCTCAGTACTGCGCTCAAAAGATGCAGCCCTGAGGTCTCTCCTGATAGGAGGTAGTTAAGTAGAAATTCGCTGCTCAGCTGACCCGGGAGTAGCAAATGTATACCAAAAATGTACCCAGAATGACCTTTTCAGTGAACAGCAGCCAGGCACATTTTAGCTAGTATTACGTGTAAGTGGGGTTGTAAACGCTTTTCAGGCTCAGTACTGCGCTCAAAGGATGCAGCCCTGAGGTCTCTCCTGAAAGGAGGTAGTTAAGTAGAAATTCACTGCTCAGCTGACCCGGCAGAAGCAAATGTATACCAAAAATGAACCCAGAATGAGCATTTCAGTGAACAACAGCCAGGCACATTTTAGCTAGTTTTACTTGTAAGTGGGGTTGTAAACGGTTTTCAGGCTCAGTACTGCGCTCAAAAGATGCAGCCCTGAGGTCTCTCCTGATAGGAGGTAGTTAAGTAGAAACTCGCTGCTCAGCTGACCCGGGAGAAGCAAATGTATGCCAAAAATGTACCCAGAATGAGCTTTTCAGTGAACAGCAGCCAGGCACATTTTAGCTAGTTTTACTTGTAAGTGGGGTTGGAAACGGGTATCAGGCTCAGTACTGCGCTCAAAGGATGCAGCCCTGAGGTCTCTCCTGATTAGGGGGTAGTTAAGTAAAAATTTGCTGCTCAGCTGACCCGGCAGGAGCAAATATATGCCAAAAATGTATGCAGAATAAGCTTTTCAGTGAACAGCAGCCAGGCACATTTTAGCTAGTTTTACTTGTGTAAGTGGGTTTGTAAATGGTTTTCAGGCTCAGTACTGCGCTCAAAAGATGCAGCCCTGAGGTCTCTCCTGATAGGAGGTAGTTAAGTGGAAATTCGCTGCTCAGCTGACCCGGCAGGAGCAAATGTCTGCCAAAAATGTATGCAGAATGAGCTTTTCAGTGAACAGCAGCCAGGCACATTTTAGCTAGTTTTACTTGTAAGTGGGGTTGGAAACGGGTATCAGGCTCAGTACTGCGCTCAAAAGTTGCAGCCCTGAGGTCTCTCCTGATAGGAGGTAGTTAAGTAGAAATTCACTGCTCAGCTGACCCGGGAGAAGCAAATGTATGCCAAAAATGTACCCAGAATGAGCTTTTCAGTGAACAGCAGCCAGGCACATTTTAGCTAGTTTTACTTGTAAGTGGGGTTGGAAACGGTTTTAGGCTCAGTACTGCGCTCAAAAGATGCAGCCCTGAGTTCTCTCCTGATAGGAGGTAGTTAAGTAGAAATTCGCTGCTCAGCTGACCCGGCAGAAACAAATGTATGCCAAAAATGTATGCAGAATTAGCTTTTCAGTGAACAGCAGCCAGGCACATTTTAGCTAGTTTTACTTGTAAGTGGGGTTGGAAACGGGTATCAGGCTCAGTACTGCGCTCAAAGGATGCAGCCCTGAGGTCTCTCCTGATTAGGGGGTAGTTAAGTAGAAATTCACTTCTCAGCAGACCCGGCAGAAGCAAATGTATACCAAAAATGTACCCAGAATGAGCTTTTCAGTGAATAGCAGCCAGGCACATTTTAGCTAGTTTTACCTGTAAGTGGGGTTGGAAACGGTTTTCAGGCTCAGTACTGCGCTCAAAAGATGCAGCCCTGAGTTCTCTCCTGATAGGAGGTAGTTAAGTAGAAATTCACTGCTCAGCTGACCCGGCAGAAGCAAATGTATACCAAAAATGTACCCAGAATGAGCTTTTCAGTGAACAGCAGCCAGGCACATTTTAGCTAGTTTTACTTGTAAGTGGGGTTGGAAACGGGTATCAGGCTCAGTACTGCGCTCAAAAGATGCAGCCCTGAGGTCTCTCCTGATAGGAGTAGTTAAGTAGAATTTCGCTGCTCAGCTGACCCGGCAGGAGCAAATATATGCCAAAAATGTATGCAGAATTAGCTTTTCAGTGAACAGCAGCCAGGCACATTTTAGCTAGTTTTACTTGTAACTGGGGTTGTAAACGCTAATTCAGGCTCAGTACTGCGCTCAAAGGATGCAGCCCTGAGGTCTCTCCTGATAGGAGGTAGTTAAGTAGAAATTCGCTGCTCAGCTGACCCGGCAGGAGCAAATATATGCCACCAATGTATGCAGAATTAGCTTTTCAGTGAACAGCAGCCAGGCACATTTTAGCTAGTTTTACTTGTAAGTGGGGTTGTAAACGCTTTTTAGGCTCAGTACTGCGCTCAAAGGATGCAGCCCTGAGGTCTCTCCTGATAGGAGGTAGTTAAGTAGAAATTCGCTGCTCAGCTGACCCGGCAGAAGCAAATGTATACAAAAAATGTACCCAGAATGAGCTTTTCAGTGAACAGCAGCCAGACACATTTTAGCTAGTTTTACTTGTAAGTGGGGTTGTAAACGCTTTTTAGGCTCAGTACTGCGCTCAAAGGATGCAGCCCTGAGGTCTCTCCTGATAGGAGGTAGTTAAGTAGAAATTCACTGCTCAGCTGACCCGGGAGAAGCAAATGTATGCCAAAAATGTACCCAGAATGAGCTTTTCAGTGAACAGCAGCCAGGCACATTTTAGCTAGTTTTACTTGTAAGTGGGGTTGGAAACGGTTTTCAGGCTCAGTACTGCGCTCAAAAGATGCAGCCATGAGGTCTCTCCTGATAGGAGGTAGTTAAGTAAAAATTCGCTGCTCAGCTGACCCGGGAGAAGCAAATGTATGCCAAAAATGTACCCAGAATTAACTTTTCACTGAACAGCAGCCAGGCACATTTTAGCTAGTTTTACTTGTAAGTGGGGTTGGAAACGGGTATCAGGCTCAGTACTGCGCTCAAAAGTTGCAGCCCTGAGGTCTCTCCTGATAGGAGGTAGTTAAGTAGAAATTCACTGCTCAGCTGACCCGGGAGAAGCAAATGTATGCCAAAAATGTACCCAGAATGAACTTTTCAGTGAACAGCAGCCAGGCACATTTTAGCTAGTTTTACTTGTAAGTGGGGTTGGAAACGGTTTTCAGGCTCAGTACTGCGCTCAAAAGATGCAGCCATGAGGTCTCTTCTGATAGGAGGTAGTTAAGTAGAAATTCACTGCTCAGCTGACCCGGGAGTAGCAAATGTATACCAAAAATGTACCCAGAATGACCTTTTCAGTGAACAGCAGCCAGGCACATTTTAGCTAGTATTACGTGTAAGTGGGGTTGTAAACGCTTTTCAGGCTCAGTACTGCGCTCAAAGGATGCAGCCCTGAGGTTTCTCCTGAAAGGAGGTAGTTAAGTAGAAATTCGCTGCTCAGCTGACCCGGCAGAAACAAATGTATGCCAAAAATGTATGCAGAATTAGCTTTTCAGTGAACAGCAGCCAGGCACATTTTAGCTAGTTTTACTTGTAAGTGGGGTTGTAAATGGTTTTCAGGCTCAGTACTGCGCTCAAAAGATGCAGCCCTGAGGTCTCTCCTGATAGGAGGTAGTTAGAAATTCACTGCTCAGCTGACCCGGCAGAAGCAAATGTATACCAAAAATGTACCCAGAATGAGCATTTCAGTGAACAAAAGCCAGGCACATTTTAGCTAGTTTTACTTGTAAGTGGGGTTGTAAACGGTTTTCAGGCTCAGTACTGCGCTCAAAAGATGCAGCCCTGAGGTCTCTCCTGATAGGAGGTAGTTAAGTAGAAATTTGCTGCTCAGCTGACCCGGCAGGAGCAAATATATGCCAAAAATGTAAGCAGAATGAGCTTTTCAGTGACCAGCAGCCAGGCACATTTTAGCCAGTATTACTTGTAAGTGGGGTTGTAAACGGTTTTCAGGCTCAGTACTGCGCTCAAAAGATGCAGCCCTGAGGTCTCTCCTGATAGGAGGTAGTTAAGTAGAAATTCGCTGCTCAGCTGACCCGGGAGAAGCAAATGTATGCCAAAAATGTACCCAGAATGAGCTTTTCAGTGAACAGCAGCCAGGCACATTTTAGCTAGTTTTACTTGTAAGTGGGGTTGGAAACGGTTTTCAGGCTCAGTACTGCGCTCAAAAGATGCAGCCCTGAGGTCTCTCCTGATAGGAAGTAGTTAAGTAGAAATTCGCTGCTCAGCTGACCCGGGAGAAGCAAATGTATGCCAAAAATGTACCCAGAATGAGCTTTTCAGTGAATAGCAGCCAGGCACATTTTAGCTAGTTTTACCTGTAAGTGGGGTTGGAAACGGTTTTCAGGCTCAGTACTGCGCTCAAAAGATGCAGCCCTGAGTTCTCTCCTGATAGGAGGTAGTTAAGTAGAAATTCGCTGCTCAGCTGACCCGGCAGAAACAAATGTATGCCAAAAATGTATGCAGAATTAGCTTTTCAGTGAACAGCAGCCAGGCACATTTTAGCTAGTTTTACTTGTAAGTGGGGTTGTAAATGGTTTTCAGGCTCAGTACTGCGCTCAAAAGATGCAGCCCTGAGGTCTCTCCTGATAGGAGGTAGTTAGAAATTCACTGCTCAGCTGACCCGGCAGAAGCAAATGTATACCAAAAATGTACCCAGAATGAGCATTTCAGTGAACAAAAGCCAGGCACATTTTAGCTAGTTTTACTTGTAAGTGGGGTTGTAAACGGTTTTCAGGCTCAGTACTGCGCTCAAAAGATGCAGCCCTGAGGTCTCTCCTGATAGGAGGTAGTTAAGTAGAAATTTGCTGCTCAGCTGACCCGGCAGGAGCAAATATATGCCAAAAATGTAAGCAGAATGAGCTTTTCAGTGACCAGCAGCCAGGCACATTTTAGCCAGTATTACTTGTAAGTGGGGTTGTAAACGGTTTTCAGGCTCAGTACTGCGCTCAAAAGATGCAGCCCTGAGGTCTCTCCTGATAGGAGGTAGTTAAGTAGAAATTCGCTGCTCAGCTGACCCGGGAGAAGCAAATGTATGCCAAAAATGTACCCAGAATGAGCTTTTCAGTGAACAGCAGCCAGGCACATTTTAGCTAGTTTTACTTGTAAGTGGGGTTGGAAACGGTTTTCAGGCTCAGTACTGCGCTCAAAAGATGCAGCCCTGAGGTCTCTCCTGATAGGAAGTAGTTAAGTAGAAATTCGCTGCTCAGCTGACCCGGGAGAAGCAAATGTATGCCAAAAATGTACCCAGAATGAGCTTTTCAGTGAATAGCAGCCAGGCACATTTTAGCTAGTTTTACCTGTAAGTGGGGTTGGAAACGGTTTTCAGGCTCAGTACTGCGCTCAAAAGATGCAGCCCTGAGTTCTCTCCTGATAGGAGGTAGTTAAGTAGAAATTCACTGCTCAGCTGACCCGGCAGAAGCAAATGTATACCAAAAATGTACCCAGAATGAGCTTTTCAGTGAATAGCAGCCAGGCACATTTTAGCTAGTTTTACTTGTAACTGGGGTTGTAAACGCTAATTCAGGCTCAGTACTGCGCTCAAAGGATGCAGCCCTGAGGTCTCTCCTGATAGGAGGTAGTTAAGTAGAAATTCGCTGCTCAGCTGACCCGGCAGGAGCAAATATATGCCACCAATGTATGCAGAATTAGCTTTTCAGTGAACAGCAGCCAGGCACATTTTAGCTAGTTTTACTTGTAAGTGGGGTTGTAAACGCTTTTTAGGCTCAGTACTGCGCTCAAAGGATGCAGCCCTGAGGTCTCTCCTGATAGGAGGTGGTTAAGTAGAAATTCGCTGCTCAGCTGACCCGGCAGAAGCAAATGTACACAAAAAATGTACCCAGAATGAGCTTTTCAGTGAACAGCAGCCAGACACATTTTAGCTAGTTTTACTTGTAAGTGGGGTTGTAATTGCTTTTTAGGCTCAGTACTGCGCTCAAAGGATGCAGCCCTGAGGTCTCTCCTGATAGGAGGTAGTTAAGTAGAAATTCGCTGCTCAGCTGACCCGGCAGGAGCAAATATATGCCACCAATGTATGCAGAATTAGCTTTTCAGTGAACAGCAGCCAGAGACATTTTAGCTAGTTTTACTTGTAAGTGGGGTTGTAAATGGTTTTCAGGCTCAGTACTGCGCTCAAAAGATGCAGCCCTGAGGTCTCTCCTGATAGGAGGTAGTTAAGTAGAAATTCACTGCTCAGCAGACCCGGCAGAAGCAAATGTATACCAAAAATGTACCCAGAATGAGCTTTTCAGTGAACAGCAGCCAGGCACGTTTTAGCTAGTTTACTTGTAAGTGGGTTGTAAACGCTAATTCAGGCTCAGTACTGCGCTCAAAGGATGCAGCCCTGAGGTCTCTCCTGATAGGAGGTAGTTAAGTAGAAATTCGCTGCTCAGCTGACCCGGGAGAAGCAAATGTATGCCAAAAATGTACCCAGAATGAGCTTTTCAGTGAACAGCAGCCAGGCACATTGTAGCTAGTTTTACTTGTAAGTGGGGTTGGAAACGGTTTTCAGGCTCAGTACTGCGCTCAAAAGATGCAGCCCTGAGGTCTCTCCTGATAGGAAGTAGTTAAGTAGAAATTCGCTGCTCAGCTGACCCGGGAGAAGCAAATGTATGCCAAAAATGTATGCAGAATGAGCTTTTCAGTGAACAGCAGCCAGGCACATTTTAGCTAGTTTTACTTGTAAGTGGGGTTGGAAACGGGTATCAGGCTCAGTACTGCGCTCAAAGGATGCAGCCCTGAGGTCTCTCCTGATTAGAGGGTAGTTAAGTAAAAATTTGCTGCTCAGCTGACCCGGCAGGAGCAAATATATGCCAAAAATGTATGCAGAATAAGCTTTTCAGTGAACAGCAGCCAGGCACATTTTAGCTAGTTTTACTTGTAAGTGGGGTTGTAAACGGTTTTCAGGCTCAGTACTGCGCTCAAAAGATGCAGCCCTGAGGTCTCTCCTGATAGGAGGTAGTTAAGTAGAAATTCACTGCTCAGCTGACCCGGCAGAAGCAAATGTATACCAAAAATGTACCCAGAATGAGCTTTTCAGTGAACAGCAGCCAGGCACGTTTTAGCTAGTTTACTTGTAAGTGGGGTTGTAAACGCTAATTCAGGCTCAGTACTGCGCGCAAAGGATGCAGCCCTGAGGTCTCTCCTGATAGGAGGTAGTTAAGTAGAAACTCGCTGCTCAGCTGACCCGGGAGAAGCAAATGTATGCCAAAAATGTACCCAGAATGAGCTTTTCAGTGAACAGCAGCCAGGCACATTTTAGCTAGTTTTACTTGTAAGTGGGGTTGGAAACGGGTATCAGGCTCAGTACTGCGCTCAAAGGATGCAGCCCTGAGGTCTCTCCTGATTAGGGGGTAGTTAAGTAAAAATTTGCTGCTCAGCTGACCCGGCAGGAGCAAATATATGCCAAAAATGTATGCAGAATAAGCTTTTCAGTGAACAGCAGCCAGGCACATTTTAGCTAGTTTTACTTGTGTAAGTGGGTTTGTAAATGGTTTTCAGGCTCAGTACTGCGCTCAAAAGATGCAGCCCTGAGGTCTCTCCTGATAGGAGGTAGTTAAGTGGAAATTCGCTGCTCAGCTGACCCGGCAGGAGCAAATGTCTGCCAAAAATGTATGCAGAATGAGCTTTTCAGTGAACAGCAGCCAGGCACATTTTAGCTAGTTTTACTTGTAAGTGGGGTTGGAAACGGGTATCAGGCTCAGTACTGCGCTCAAAAGTTGCAGCCCTGAGGTCTCTCCTGATAGGAGGTAGTTAAGTAGAAATTCACTGCTCAGCTGACCCGGGAGAAGCAAATGTATGCCAAAAATGTACCCAGAATGAGCTTTTCAGTGAACAGCAGCCAGGCACATTTTAGCTAGTTTTACTTGTAAGTGGGGTTGGAAACGGTTTTGGCTCAGTACTGCGCTCAAAAGATGCAGCCCTGAGTTCTCTCCTGATAGGAGGTAGTTAAGTAGAAATTCGCTGCTCAGCTGACCCGGCAGAAACAAATGTATGCCAAAAATGTATGCAGAATTAGCTTTTCAGTGAACAGCAGCCAGGCACATTTTAGCTAGTTTTACTTGTAAGTGGGGTTGTAAATGGTTTTCAGGCTCAGTACTGCGCTCAAAAGATGCAGCCCTGAGGTCTCTCCTGATAGGAGGTAGTTAAGTAGAAATTCACTGCTCAGCTGACCCGGCAGAAGCAAATATATGCCAAAAATGTAAGCAGAATGAGCTTTTCAGTGACCAGCAGCCAGGCACATTTTAGCTAGTTTTACTTGTAAGTGGGGTTGTAATTGCTTTTTAGGCTCAGTACTGCGCTCAAAGGATGCAGCCCTGAGGTCTCTCCTGATAGGAGGTAGTTAAGTAGAAATTCGCTGCTCAGCTGACCCGGCAGGAGCAAATATATGCCACCAATGTATGCAGAATTAGCTTTTCAGTGAACAGCAGCCAGAGACATTTTAGCTAGTTTTACTTGTAAGTGGGGTTGTAAATGGTTTTCAGGCTCAGTACTGCGCTCAAAAGATGCAGCCCTGAGGTCTCTCCTGATAGGAGGTAGTTAAGTAGAAATTCACTGCTCAGCAGACCCGGCAGAAGCAAATGTATACCAAAAATGTACCCAGAATGAGCTTTTCAGTGAACAGCAGCCAGGCACGTTTTAGCTAGTTTACTTGTAAGTGGGTTGTAAACGCTAATTCAGGCTCAGTACTGCGCTCAAAGGATGCAGCCCTGAGGTCTCTCCTGATAGGAGGTAGGTAAGTAGAAATTCGCTGCTCAGCTGACCCGGGAGAAGCAAATGTATGCCAAAAATGTACCCAGAATGAGCTTTTCAGTGAACAGCAGCCAGGCACATTGTAGCTAGTTTTACTTGTAAGTGGGGTTGGAAACGGTTTTCAGGCTCAGTACTGCGCTCAAAAGATGCAGCCCTGAGGTCTCTCCTGATAGGAAGTAGTTAAGTAGAAATTCGCTGCTCAGCTGACCCGGGAGAAGCAAATGTATGCCAAAAATGTATGCAGAATGAGCTTTTCAGTGAACAGCAGCCAGGCACATTTTAGCTAGTTTTACTTGTAAGTGGGGTTGGAAACGGGTATCAGGCTCAGTACTGCGCTCAAAGGATGCAGCCCTGAGGTCTCTCCTGATTAGAGGGTAGTTAAGTAAAAATTTGCTGCTCAGCTGACCCGGCAGGAGCAAATATATGCCAAAAATGTATGCAGAATAAGCTTTTCAGTGAACAGCAGCCAGGCACATTTTAGCTAGTTTTACTTGTAAGTGGGGTTGTAAACGGTTTTCAGGCTCAGTACTGCGCTCAAAAGATGCAGCCCTGAGGTCTCTCCTGATAGGAGGTAGTTAAGTAGAAATTCACTGCTCAGCTGACCCGGCAGAAGCAAATGTATACCAAAAATGTACCCAGAATGAGCTTTTCAGTGAACAGCAGCCAGGCACGTTTTAGCTAGTTTACTTGTAAGTGGGGTTGTAAACGCTAATTCAGGCTCAGTACTGCGCGCAAAGGATGCAGCCCTGAGGTCTCTCCTGATAGGAGGTAGTTAAGTAGAAACTCGCTGCTCAGCTGACCCGGGAGAAGCAAATGTATGCCAAAAATGTACCCAGAATGAGCTTTTCAGTGAACAGCAGCCAGGCACATTTTAGCTAGTTTTACTTGTAAGTGGGGTTGGAAACGGGTATCAGGCTCAGTACTGCGCTCAAAGGATGCAGCCCTGAGGTCTCTCCTGATTAGGGGGTAGTTAAGTAAAAATTTGCTGCTCAGCTGACCCGGCAGGAGCAAATATATGCCAAAAATGTATGCAGAATAAGCTTTTCAGTGAACAGCAGCCAGGCACATTTTAGCTAGTTTTACTTGTGTAAGTGGGTTTGTAAATGGTTTTCAGGCTCAGTACTGCGCTCAAAAGATGCAGCCCTGAGGTCTCTCCTGATAGGAGGTAGTTAAGTGGAAATTCGCTGCTCAGCTGACCCGGCAGGAGCAAATGTCTGCCAAAAATGTATGCAGAATGAGCTTTTCAGTGAACAGCAGCCAGGCACATTTTAGCTAGTTTTACTTGTAAGTGGGGTTGGAAACGGGTATCAGGCTCAGTACTGCGCTCAAAAGTTGCAGCCCTGAGGTCTCTCCTGATAGGAGGTAGTTAAGTAGAAATTCACTGCTCAGCTGACCCGGGAGAAGCAAATGTATGCCAAAAATGTACCCAGAATGAGCTTTTCAGTGAACAGCAGCCAGGCACATTTTAGCTAGTTTTACTTGTAAGTGGGGTTGGAAACGGTTTTGGCTCAGTACTGCGCTCAAAAGATGCAGCCCTGAGTTCTCTCCTGATAGGAGGTAGTTAAGTAGAAATTCGCTGCTCAGCTGACCCGGCAGAAACAAATGTATGCCAAAAATGTATGCAGAATTAGCTTTTCAGTGAACAGCAGCCAGGCACATTTTAGCTAGTTTTACTTGTAAGTGGGGTTGTAAATGGTTTTCAGGCTCAGTACTGCGCTCAAAAGATGCAGCCCTGAGGTCTCTCCTGATAGGAGGTAGTTAAGTAGAAATTCACTGCTCAGCTGACCCGGCAGAAGCAAATATATGCCAAAAATGTAAGCAGAATGAGCTTTTCAGTGACCAGCAGCCAGGCACATTTTAGCTAGTTTTACTTGTAAGTGGGGTTGTAAATGGTTTTCAGGCTCAGTACTGCGCTCAAAAGATGCAGCCCTGAGGTCTCTCCTGATAGGAGGTAGTTAAGTAGAAATTTGCTGCTCAGCTGACCCGGCAGGAGCAAATATATGCCAAAAATGTAAGCAGAATGAGCTTTTCAGTGACCAGCAGCCAGGCACATTTTAGCCAGTTTTACTTGTAAGTGGGGTTGTAAACGGTTTTCAGGCTCAGTACTGCGCTCAAAAGATGCAGCCCTGAGGTCTCTCCTGATAGGAGGTAGTTAAGTAGAAATTCGCTGCTCAGCTGACCCGGGAGAAGCAAATGTATGCCAAAAATGTACCCAGAATGAGCTTTTCAGTGAACAGCAGCCAGGCACATTTTAGCTAGTTTTACTTGTAAGTGGGGTTGGAAACGAGTATCAGGCTCAGTACTGCGCTCAAAAGATGCAGCCCTGAGGTCTCTCATGATAGGAGGTAGGTAAGTAGAAATTCACTTCTCAGCAGACCCGACAGAAGCAAATGTATACCAAAAATGTACCCAGAATGAGCTTTTCAGTGAATAGCAGCCAGGCACATTTTAGCTAGTTTTACCTGTAAGTGGGGTTGGAAACGGTTTTCAGGCTCAGTACTGCGCTCAAAAGATGCAGCCCTGAGTTCTCTCCTGATAGGAGGTAGTTAAGTAGAAGTTCACTGCTCAGCTGACCCGGCAGAAGCAAATGTATACAAAAAATGTACCCAGAATGAGCTTTTCAGTGAACAGCAGCCAGACACATTTTAGCTAGTTTTACTTGTAAGTGGGGTTGTAAACGCTTTTTAGGCTCAGTACTGCGCTCAAAGGATGCAGCCCTGAGGTCTCTCCTGATAGGAGGTAGTTAAGTAGAAATTCACTGCTCAGCTGACCCGGGAGAAGCAAATGTATGCCAAAAATGTACCCAGAATGAGCTTTTCAGTGAACAGCAGCCAGGCACATTTGAGCTAGTTTTACTTGTAAGTGGGGTTGGAAACGGTTTTCAGGCTCAGTACTGCGCTCAAAAGATGCAGCCATGAGGTCTCTCCTGATAGGAGGTAGTTAAGTAAAAATTCGCTGCTCAGCTGACCCGGGAGAAGCAAATGTATGCCAAAAATGTACCCAGAATGAACTTTTCAGTGAACAGCAGCCAGGCACATTTTAGCTAGTTTTACTTGTAAGTGGGGTTGGAAACGGGTATCAGGCTCAGTACTGCGCTCAAAAGTTGCAGCCCTGAGGTCTCTCCTGATAGGAGGTAGTTAAGTAGAAATTCACTGCTCAGCTGACCCGGGAGAAGCAAATGTATGCCAAAAATGTACCCAGAATGAGCTTTTCAGTGAACAGCAGCCAGGCACATTTTAGCTAGTTTTACTTGTAAGTGGGGTTGGAAACGGTTTTCAGGCTCAGTACTGCGCTCAAAAGATGCAGCCATGAGGTCTCTTCTGATAGGAGGTAGTTAAGTAGAAATTCACTGCTCAGCTGACCCGGGAGTAGCAAATGTATACCAAAAATGTACCCAGAATGACCTTTTCAGTGAACAGCAGCCAGGCACATTTTAGCTAGTATTACGTGTAAGTGGGGTTGTAAACGCTTTTCAGGCTCAGTACTGCGCTCAAAGGATGCAGCCCTGAGGTCTCTCCTGAAAGGAGGTAGTTAAGTAGAAATTCGCTGCTCAGCTGACCCGGCAGAAACAAATGTATGCCAAAAATGTATGCAGAATTAGCTTTTCAGTGAACAGCAGCCAGGCACATTTTAGCTAGTTTTACTTGTAAGTGGGGTTGTAAATGGTTTTCAGGCTCAGTACTGCGCTCAAAAGATGCAGCCCTGAGGTCTCTCCTGATAGGAGGTAGTTAAGTAGAAATTCACTGCTCAGCTGACCCGGCAGAAGCAAATGTATACCAAAAATGTACCCAGAATGAGCATTTCAGTGAACAACAGCCAGGCACATTTTAGCTAGTTTTACTTGTAAGTGGGGTTGTAAACGGTTTTCAGGCTCAGTACTGCGCTCAAAAGATGCAGCCCTGAGGTCTCTCCTGATAGGAGGTAGTTAAGTAGAAATTTGCTGCTCAGCTTACCCGGCAGGAGCAAATATATGCCAAAAATGTAAGCAGAATGAGCTTTTCAGTGACCAGCAGCCAGGCACATTTTAGCCAGTTTTACTTGTAAGTGGAGTTGTAAACGGTTTTCAGGCTCAGTACTGCGCTCAAAAGATGCAGCCCTGAGGTCTCTCCTGATAGGAGGTAGTTAAGTAGAAATTCGCTGCTCAGCTGACCCGGGAGAAGCAAATGTATGCCAAAAATGTACCCAGAATGAGCTTTTCAGTGAACAGCAGCCAGGCACATTTTAGCTAGTTTTACTTGTAAGTGGGGTTGGAAACGGGTATCAGGCTCAGTACTGCGCTCAAAAGATGCAGCCCTGAGGTCTCTCATGATAGGAGGTAGTTAAGTAGAAATTCACTTCTCAGCAGACCCGGCAGAAGCAAATGTATACCAAAAATGTACCCAGAATGAGCTTTTCAGTGAATAGCAGCCAGGCACATTTTAGCTAGTTTTACCTGTAAGTGGGGTTGGAAACGGTTTTCAGGCTCAGTACTGCGCTCAAAAGATGCAGCCCTGAGTTCTCTCCTGATAGGAGGTAGTTAAGTAGAAGTTCACTGCTCAGCTGACCCGGCAGAAGCAAATGTATACCAAAAATGTACCCAGAATGAGCTTTTAAGTGAACAGCAGCCAGGCACATTTTAGCTAGTTTTACTTGTAAGTGGGGTTGGAAACGGGTATCAGGCTCAGTACTGCGCTCAAAAGATGCAGCCCTGAGGTCTCTCCTGATAGGAGTAGTTAAGTAGAATTTCGCTGCTCAGCTGACCCGGCAGGAGCAAATATATGCCAAAAATGTATGCAGAATTAGCTTTTCAGTGAACAGCAGCCAGGCACATTTTAGCTAGTTTTACTTGTAACTGGGGTTGTAAACGCTAATTCAGGCTCAGTACTGCGCTCAAAGGATGCAGCCCTGAGGTCTCTCCTGATAGGAGGTAGTTAAGTAGAAATTCGCTGCTCAGCTGACCCGGCAGGAGCAAATATATGCCACCAATGTATGCAGAATTAGCTTTTCAGTGAACAGCAGCCAGGCACATTTTAGCTAGTTTTACTTGTAAGTGGGGTTGTAAACGCTTTTTAGGCTCAGTACTGCGCTCAAAGGATGCAGCCCTGAGGTCTCTCCTGATAGGAGGTAGTTAAGTAGAAATTCGCTGCTCAGCTGACCCGGCAGAAGCAAATGTATACAAAAAATGTACCCAGAATGAGCTTTTCAGTGAACAGCAGCCAGACACATTTTAGCTAGTTTTACTTGTAAGTGGGGTTGTAATTGCTTTTTAGGCTCAGTACTGCGCTCAAAGGATGCAGCCCTGAGGTCTCTCCTGATAGGAGGTAGTTAAGTAGAAATTTAATGCTCAGCTGACCCGGCAGAAGCAAATGTATACCAAAAATGTACCCAGAATGAGGTTTTCAGTGAACAGCAGCCAGGCACATTTTAGCTAGATTTACTTGTAAGTGGGGTTGGAAACGGTTTTCAGGCTCAGTACTGCGCTCAAAAGATGCAGCCCTGAGGTCTCTCCTGATAGGAGGTAGTTAAGTAGAAATTCGCTGCTCAGCTGACCCGGCAGGAGCAAATATATGCCACCAATGTATGCAGAATTAGCTTTTCAGTGAACAGCAGCCAGAGACATTTTAGCTAGTTTTACTTGTAAGTGGGGTTGTAAATGGTTTTCAGGCTCAGTACTGCGCTCAAAAGATGCAGCCCTGAGGTCTCTCCTGATAGGAGGTAGTTAAGTAGAAATTCACTGCTCAGCAGACCCGGCAGAAGCAAATGTATACCAAAAATGTACCCAGAATGAGCTTTTCAGTGAACAGCAGCCAGGCACGTTTTAGCTAGTTTACTTGTAAGTGGGTTGTAAACGCTAATTCAGGCTCAGTACTGCGCGCAAAGGATGCAGCCCTGAGGTCTCTCCTGATAGGAGGTAGTTAAGTAGAAACTCGCTGCTCAGCTGACCCGGCAAGAGCAAATTATGCCAAAAATGTATGCAGAATGAGCTTTTCAGTGAACAGCAGAAAGGCACATTTTAGCTAGTTTTACTTGTAAGTGGGGTTGTAAATGGTTTTCAGGCTCAATACTGCGTTCAAAAGATGCAGCCCTGAGGTCTCTCCTGATAGGAGGTAGTTAAGTAGAAATTCGCTGCTCAGCTGACCCGGGAGAAGCAAATGTATGCCAAAAATGTACCCAGAATGAGCTTTTCAGTGAACAGCAGCCAGGCACATTTTAGCTAGTTTTACTTGTAAGTGGGGTTGGAAACGCTTTTCAGGCTCAGTACTGCGCTCAAAGGATGCAGCCCTGAGGTCTCTCCTGATAGGAGGTAGTTAAGTAGAAATTCGCTGCTCAGCTGACCCGGGAGAAGCAAATGTATGCCAAAAATGTACCCAGAATGAGCTTTTCAGTGAACAGCAGCCAGGCACATTTTAGCTAGTTTTACTTGTAAGTGGGGTTGGAAACGGTTTTCAGGCTCAGTACTGCGCTCAAAAGATGCAGCCCTGAGGTCTCTCCTGATAGGAAGTAGTTAAGTAGAAATTCGCTGCTCAGCTGACCCGGGAGAAGCAAATGTATGCCAAAAATGTACCCAGAATGAGCTTTTCAGTGAATAGCAGCCAGGCACATTTTAGCTAGTTTTACCTGTAAGTGGGGTTAGAAACGGTTTTCAGGCTCAGTACTGCGCTCAAAAGATGCAGCCCTGAGTTCTCTCCTGATAGGAGGTAGTTAAGTAGAAATTCACTGCTCAGCTGACCCGGCAGAAGCAAATGTATACCAAAAATGTACCCAGAATGAGCTTTTCAGTGAATAGCAGCCAGGCACATTTTAGCTAGTTTTACTTGTAACTGGGGTTGTAAACGCTAATTCAGGCTCAGTACTGCGCTCAAAGGATGCAGCCCTGAGGTCTCTCCTGATAGGAGGTAGTTAAGTAGAAATTCGCTGCTCAGCTGACCCGGCAGGAGCAAATATATGCCACCAATGTATGCAGAATTAGCTTTTCAGTGAACAGCAGCCAGGCACATTTTAGCTAGTTTTACTTGTAAGTGGGGTTGTAAACGCTTTTTAGGCTCAGTACTGCGCTCAAAGGATGCAGCCCTGAGGTCTCTCCTGATAGGAGGTGGTTAAGTAGAAATTCGCTGCTCAGCTGACCCGGCAGAAGCAAATGTATACAAAAAATGTACCCAGAATGAGCTTTTCAGTGAACAGCAGCCTGGCACATTTTAGCTAGTTTTACTTGTAAGTGGGGTTGGAAACGCTTTTCAGGCTCAGTACTGCGCTCAAAGGATGCAGCCCTGAGGTCTCTCCTGATAGGAGGTAGTTAAGTAGAAATTCGCTGCTCAGCTGACCCGGGAGAAGCAAATGTATGCCAAAAATGTACCCAGAATGAGCTTTTCAGTGAACAGCAGCCAGGCACATTTTAGCTAGTTTTACTTGTAAGTGGGGTTGGAAACGGTTTTCAGGCTCAGTACTGCGCTCAAAAGATGCAGCCCTGAGGTCTCTCCTGATAGGAAGTAGTTAAGTAGAAATTCGCTGCTCAGCTGACCCGGGAGAAGCAAATGTATGCCAAAAATGTACCCAGAATGAGCTTTTCAGTGAATAGCAGCCAGGCACATTTTAGCTAGTTTTACCTGTAAGTGGGGTTGGAAACGGTTTTCAGGCTCAGTACTGCGCTCAAAAGATGCAGCCCTGAGTTCTCTCCTGATAGGAGGTAGTTAAGTAGAAATTCACTGCTCAGCTGACCCGGCAGAAGCAAATGTATACCAAAAATGTACCCAGAATGAGCTTTTCAGTGAATAGCAGCCAGGCACATTTTAGCTAGTTTTACTTGTAACTGGGGTTGTAAACGCTAATTCAGGCTCAGTACTGCGCTCAAAGGATGCAGCCCTGAGGTCTCTCCTGATAGGAGGTAGTTAAGTAGAAATTCGCTGCTCAGCTGACCCGGCAGGAGCAAATATATGCCACCAATGTATGCAGAATTAGCTTTTCAGTGAACAGCAGCCAGGCACATTTTAGCTAGTTTTACTTGTAAGTGGGGTTGTAAACGCTTTTTAGGCTCAGTACTGCGCTCAAAGGATGCAGCCCTGAGGTCTCTCCTGATAGGAGGTGGTTAAGTAGAAATTCGCTGCTCAGCTGACCCGGCAGAAGCAAATGTATACAAAAAATGTACCCAGAATGAGCTTTTCAGTGAACAGCAGCCAGACACATTTTAGCTAGTTTTACTTGTAAGTGGGGTTGTAATTGCTTTTTAGGCTCAGTACTGCGCTCAAAGGATGCAGCCCTGAGGTCTCTCCTGATAGGAGGTAGTTAAGTAGAAATTCGCTGCTCAGCTGACCCGGCAGGAGCAAATATATGCCACCAATGTATGCAGAATTAGCTTTTCAGTGAACAGCAGCCAGAGACATTTTAGCTAGTTTTACTTGTAAGTGGGGTTGTAAATGGTTTTCAGGCTCAGTACTGCGCTCAAAAGATGCAGCCCTGAGGTCTCTCCTGATAGGAGGTAGTTAAGTAGAAATTCACTGCTCAGCAGACCCGGCAGAAGCAAATGTATACCAAAAATGTACCCAGAATGAGCTTTTCAGTGAACAGCAGCCAGGCACGTTTTAGCTAGTTTACTTGTAAGTGGGTTGTAAACGCTAATTCAGGCTCAGTACTGCGCTCAAAGGATGCAGCCCTGAGGTCTCTCCTGATAGGAGGTAGTTAAGTAGAAATTCGCTGCTCAGCTGACCCGGGAGAAGCAAATGTATGCCAAAAATGTACCCAGAATGAGCTTTTCAGTGAACAGCAGCCAGGCACATTTTAGCTAGTTTTACTTGTAAGTGGGGTTGGAAACGGTTTTCAGGCTCAGTACTGCGCTCAAAAGATGCAGCCCTGAGGTCTCTCCTGATAGGAAGTAGTTAAGTAGAAATTCGCTGCTCAGCTGACCCGGGAGAAGCAAATGTATGCCAAAAATGTATGCAGAATGAGCTTTTCAGTGAACAGCAGCCAGGCACATTTTAGCTAGTTTTACTTGTAAGTGGGGTTGGAAACGGGTATCAGGCTCAGTACTGCGCTCAAAGGATGCAGCCCTGAGGTCTCTCCTGATTAGAGGGTAGTTAAGTAAAAATTTGCTGCTCAGCTGACCCGGCAGGAGCAAATATATGCCAAAAATGTATGCAGAATAAGCTTTTCAGTGAACAGCAGCCAGGCACATTTTAGCTAGTTTTACTTGTAAGTGGGGTTGTAAACGGTTTTCAGGCTCAGTACTGCGCTCAAAAGATGCAGCCCTGAGGTCTCTCCTGATAGGAGGTAGTTAAGTAGAAATTCACTGCTCAGCTGACCCGGCAGAAGCAAATGTATACCAAAAATGTACCCAGAATGAGCTTTTCAGTGAACAGCAGCCAGGCACGTTTTAGCTAGTTTACTTGTAAGTGGGGTTGTAAACGCTAATTCAGGCTCAGTACTGCGCGCAAAGGATGCAGCCCTGAGGTCTCTCCTGATAGGAGGTAGTTAAGTAGAAACTCGCTGCTCAGCTGACCCGGGAGAAGCAAATGTATGCCAAAAATGTACCCAGAATGAGCTTTTCAGTGAACAGCAGCCAGGCACATTTTAGCTAGTTTTACTTGTAAGTGGGGTTGGAAACGGGTATCAGGCTCAGTACTGCGCTCAAAGGATGCAGCCCTGAGGTCTCTCCTGATTAGGGGGTAGTTAAGTAAAAATTTGCTGCTCAGCTGACCCGGCAGGAGCAAATATATGCCAAAAATGTATGCAGAATAAGCTTTTCAGTGAACAGCAGCCAGGCACATTTTAGCTAGTTTTACTTGTGTAAGTGGGTTTGTAAATGGTTTTCAGGCTCAGTACTGCGCTCAAAAGATGCAGCCCTGAGGTCTCTCCTGATAGGAGGTAGTTAAGTGGAAATTCGCTGCTCAGCTGACCCGGCAGGAGCAAATGTCTGCCAAAAATGTATGCAGAATGAGCTTTTCAGTGAACAGCAGCCAGGCACATTTTAGCTAGTTTTACTTGTAAGTGGGGTTGGAAACGGGTATCAGGCTCAGTACTGCGCTCAAAAGTTGCAGCCCTGAGGTCTCTCCTGATAGGAGGTAGTTAAGTAGAAATTCACTGCTCAGCTGACCCGGGAGAAGCAAATGTATGCCAAAAATGTACCCAGAATGAGCTTTTCAGTGAACAGCAGCCAGGCACATTTTAGCTAGTTTTACTTGTAAGTGGGGTTGGAAACGGTTTTCAGGCTCAGTACTGCGCTCAAAAGATGCAGCCCTGAGGTCTCTCCTGATAGGAAGTAGTTAAGTAGAAATTCGCTGCTCAGCTGACCCGGCAGAAGCAAATGTATGCCAAAAATGTACCCAGAATGAGCTTTTCAGTGAACAGCAGCCTGGCACATTTTAGCTAGTTTTACTTGTAAGTGGGGTTGGAAACGCTTTTCAGGCTCAGTACTGCGCTCAAAGGATGCAGCCCTGAGGTCTCTCCTGATAGGAGGTAGTTAAGTAGAAATTCGCTGCTCAGCTGACCCGGGAGAAGCAAATGTATGCCAAAAATGTACCCAGAATGAGCTTTTCAGTGAACAGCAGCCAGGCACATTTTAGCTAGTTTTACTTGTAAGTGGGGTTGGAAACGGTTTTCAGGCTCAGTACTGCGCTCAAAAGATGCAGCCCTGAGGTCTCTCCTGATAGGAAGTAGTTAAGTAGAAATTCGCTGCTCAGCTGACCCGGGAGAAGCAAATGTATGCCAAAAATGTACCCAGAATGAGCTTTTCAGTGAATAGCAGCCAGGCACATTTTAGCTAGTTTTACCTGTAAGTGGGGTTGGAAACGGTTTTCAGGCTCAGTACTGCGCTCAAAAGATGCAGCCCTGAGTTCTCTCCTGATAGGAGGTAGTTAAATAGAAATTCACTGCTCAGCTGACCCGGCAGAAGCAAATGTATACCAAAAATGTACCCAGAATGAGCTTTTCAGTGAATAGCAGCCAGGCACATTTTAGCTAGTTTTACTTGTAACTGGGGTTGTAAACGCTAATTCAGGCTCAGTACTGCGCTCAAAGGATGCAGCCCTGAGGTCTCTCCTGATAGGAGGTAGTTAAGTAGAAATTCGCTGCTCAGCTGACCCGGCAGGAGCAAATATATGCCACCAATGTATGCAGAATTAGCTTTTCAGTGAACAGCAGCCAGGCACATTTTAGCTAGTTTTACTTGTAAGTGGGGTTGTAAACGCTTTTTAGGCTCAGTACTGCGCTCAAAGGATGCAGCCCTGAGGTCTCTCCTGATAGGAGGTGGTTAAGTAGAAATTCGCTGCTCAGCTGACCCGGCAGAAGCAAATGTATACAAAAAATGTACCCAGAATGAGCTTTTCAGTGAACAGCAGCCAGACACATTTTAGCTAGTTTTACTTGTAAGTGGGGTTGTAATTGCTTTTTAGGCTCAGTACTGCGCTCAAAGGATGCAGCCCTGAGGTCTCTCCTGATAGGAGGTAGTTAAGTAGAAATTCGCTGCTCAGCTGACCCGGCAGGAGCAAATATATGCCACCAATGTATGCAGAATTAGCTTTTCAGTGAACAGCAGCCAGAGACATTTTAGCTAGTTTTACTTGTAAGTGGGGTTGTAAATGGTTTTCAGGCTCAGTACTGCGCTCAAAAGATGCAGCCCTGAGGTCTCTCCTGATAGGAGGTAGTTAAGTAGAAATTCACTGCTCAGCAGACCCGGCAGAAGCAAATGTATACCAAAAATGTACCCAGAATGAGCTTTTCAGTGAACAGCAGCCAGGCACGTTTTAGCTAGTTTACTTGTAAGTGGGTTGTAAACGCTAATTCAGGCTCAGTACTGCGCTCAAAGGATGCAGCCCTGAGGTCTCTCCTGATAGGAGGTAGTTAAGTAGAAATTCGCTGCTCAGCTGACCCGGGAGAAGCAAATGTATGCCAAAAATGTACCCAGAATGAGCTTTTCAGTGAACAGCAGCCAGGCACATTTTAGCTAGTTTTACTTGTAAGTGGGGTTGGAAACGGTTTTCAGGCTCAGTACTGCGCTCAAAAGATGCAGCCCTGAGGTCTCTCCTGATAGGAAGTAGTTAAGTAGAAATTCGCTGCTCAGCTGACCCGGGAGAAGCAAATGTATGCCAAAAATGTATGCAGAATGAGCTTTTCAGTGAACAGCAGCCAGGCACATTTTAGCTAGTTTTACTTGTAAGTGGGGTTGGAAACGGGTATCAGGCTCAGTACTGCGCTCAAAGGATGCAGCCCTAGGTCTCTCCTGATTAGAGGGTAGTTAAGTAAAAATTTGCTGCTCAGCTGACCCGGCAGGAGCAAATATATGCCAAAAATGTATGCAGAATAAGCTTTTCAGTGAACAGCAGCCAGGCACATTTTAGCTAGTTTTACTTGTAAGTGGGGTTGTAAACGGTTTTCAGGCTCAGTACTGCGCTCAAAAGATGCAGCCCTGAGGTCTCTCCTGATAGGAGGTAGTTAAGTAGAAATTCACTGCTCAGCTGACCCGGCAGAAGCAAATGTATACCAAAAATGTACCCAGAATGAGCTTTTCAGTGAACAGCAGCCAGGCACGTTTTAGCTAGTTTACTTGTAAGTGGGGTTGTAAACGCTAATTCAGGCTCAGTACTGCGCGCAAAGGATGCAGCCCTGAGGTCTCTCCTGATAGGAGGTAGTTAAGTAGAAACTCGCTGCTCAGCTGACCCGGGAGAAGCAAATGTATGCCAAAAATGTACCCAGAATGAGCTTTTCAGTGAACAGCAGCCAGGCACATTTTAGCTAGTTTTACTTGTAAGTGGGGTTGGAAACGGGTATCAGGCTCAGTACTGCGCTCAAAGGATGCAGCCCTGAGGTCTCTCCTGATTAGGGGGTAGTTAAGTAAAAATTTGCTGCTCAGCTGACCCGGCAGGAGCAAATATATGCCAAAAATGTATGCAGAATAAGCTTTTCAGTGAACAGCAGCCAGGCACATTTTAGCTAGTTTTACTTGTGTAAGTGGGTTTGTAAATGGTTTTCAGGCTCAGTACTGCGCTCAAAAGATGCAGCCCTGAGGTCTCTCCTGATAGGAGGTAGTTAAGTGGAAATTCGCTGCTCAGCTGACCCGGCAGGAGCAAATGTCTGCCAAAAATGTATGCAGAATGAGCTTTTCAGTGAACAGCAGCCAGGCACATTTTAGCTAGTTTTACTTGTAAGTGGGGTTGGAAACGGGTATCAGGCTCAGTACTGCGCTCAAAAGTTGCAGCCCTGAGGTCTCTCCTGATAGGAGGTAGTTAAGTAGAAATTCACTGCTCAGCTGACCCGGGAGAAGCAAATGTATGCCAAAAATGTACCCAGAATGAGCTTTTCAGTGAACAGCAGCCAGGCACATTTTAGCTAGTTTTACTTGTAAGTGGGGTTGGAAACGGTTTTCAGGCTCAGTACTGCGCTCAAAAGATGCAGCCCTGAGGTCTCTCCTGATAGGAAGTAGTTAAGTAGAAATTCGCTGCTCAGCTGACCCGGGAGAAGCAAATGTATGCCAAAAATGTATGCAGAATGAGCTTTTCAGTGAACAGCAGCCAGGCACATTTTAGCTAGTTTTACTTGTAAGTGGGGTTGGAAACGGGTATCAGGCTCAGTACTGCGCTCAAAGGATGCAGCCCTGAGGTCTCTCCTGATTAGAGGGTAGTTAAGTAAAAATTTGCTGCTCAGCTGACCCGGCAGGAGCAAATATATGCCAAAAATGTATGCAGAATAAGCTTTTCAGTGAACAGCAGCCAGGCACATTTTAGCTAGTTTTACTTGTAAGTGGGGTTGTAAACGGTTTTCAGGCTCAGTACTGCGCTCAAAAGATGCAGCCCTGAGGTCTCTCCTGATAGGAGGTAGTTAAGTAGAAATTCACTGCTCAGCTGACCCGGCACCAAAAATGTACCCAGAATGAGCTTTTCAGTGAACAGCAGCCAGGCACGTTTTAGCTAGTTTACTTGTAAGTGGGGTTGTAAACGCTAATTCAGGCTCAGTACTGCGCGCAAAGGATGCAGCCCTGAGGTCTCTCCTGATAGGAGGTAGTTAAGTAGAAACTCGCTGCTCAGCTGACCCGGGAGAAGCAAATGTATGCCAAAAATGTACCCAGAATGAGCTTTTCAGTGTACAGCAGCCAGGCACATTTTAGCTAGTTTTACTTGTAAGTGGGGTTGGAAACGGTTTTAGGCTCAGTACTGCGCTCAAAAGATGCAGCCCTGAGTTCTCTCCTGATTAGGGGGTAGTTAAGTAAAAATTTGCTGCTCAGCTGACCCGGCAGGAGCAAATATATGCCAAAAATGTATGCAGAATAAGCTTTTCAGTGAACAGCAGCCAGGCACATTTTAGCTAGTTTTACTTGTGTAAGTGGGTTTGTAAATGGTTTTCAGGCTCAGTACTGCGCTCAAAAGATGCAGCCCTGAGGTCTCTCCTGATAGGAGGTAGTTAAGTGGAAATTCGCTGCTCAGCTGACCCGGCAGGAGCAAATGTCTGCCAAAAATGTATGCAGAATGAGCTTTTCAGTGAACAGCAGCCAGGCACATTTTAGCTAGTTTTACTTGTAAGTGGGGTTGGAAACGGGTATCAGGCTCAGTACTGCGCTCAAAAGTTGCAGCCCTGAGGTCTCTCCTGATAGGAGGTAGTTAAGTAGAAATTCACTGCTCAGCTGACCCGGGAGAAGCAAATGTATGCCAAAAATGTACCCAGAATGAGCTTTTCAGTGAACAGCAGCCAGGCACATTTTAGCTAGTTTTACTTGTAAGTGGGGTTGGAAACGGTTTTAGGCTCAGTACTGCGCTCAAAAGATGCAGCCCTGAGTTCTCTCCTGATAGGAGGTAGTTAAGTAGAAATTCGCTGCTCAGCTGACCCGGCAGAAACAAATGTATGCCAAAAATGTATGCAGAATTAGCTTTTCAGTGAACAGCAGCCAGGCACATTTTAGCTAGTTTTACTTGTAAGTGGGGTTGTAAATGGTTTTCAGGCTCAGTACTGCGCTCAAAAGATGCAGCCCTGAGGTCTCTCCTGATAGGAGGTAGTTAAGTAGAAATTCACTGCTCAGCTGACCCGGCAGAAGCAAATATATGCCAAAAATGTAAGCAGAATGAGCTTTTCAGTGACCAGCAGCCAGGCACATTTTAGCTAGTTTTACTTGTAAGTGGGGTTGTAAATGGTTTTCAGGCTCAGTACTGCGCTCAAAAGATGCAGCCCTGAGGTCTCTCCTGATAGGAGGTAGTTAAGTAGAAATTTGCTGCTCAGCTGACCCGGCAGGAGCAAATATATGCCAAAAATGTAAGCAGAATGAGCTTTTCAGTGACCAGCAGCCAGGCACATTTTAGCCAGTTTTACTTGTAAGTGGGGTTGTAAACGGTTTTCAGGCTCAGTACTGCGCTCAAAAGATGCAGCCCTGAGGTCTCTCCTGATAGGAGGTAGTTAAGTAGAAATTCGCTGCTCAGCTGACCCGGGAGAAGCAAATGTATGCCAAAAATGTACCCAGAATGAGCTTTTCAGTGAACAGCAGCCAGGCACATTTTAGCTAGTTTTACTTGTAAGTGGGGTTGGAAACGAGTATCAGGCTCAGTACTGCGCTCAAAAGATGCAGCCCTGAGGTCTCTCATGATAGGAGGTAGGTAAGTAGAAATTCACTTCTCAGCAGACCCGGCAGAAGCAAATGTATACCAAAAATGTACCCAGAATGAGCTTTTCAGTGAATAGCAGCCAGGCACATTTTAGCTAGTTTTACCTGTAAGTGGGGTTGGAAACGGTTTTCAGGCTCAGTACTGCGCTCAAAAGATGCAGCCCTGAGTTCTCTCCTGATAGGAGGTAGTTAAGTAGAAGTTCACTGCTCAGCTGACCCGGCAGAAGCAAATGTATACAAAAAATGTACCCAGAATGAGCTTTTCAGTGAACAGCAGCCAGACACATTTTAGCTAGTTTTACTTGTAAGTGGGGTTGTAAACGCTTTTTAGGCTCAGTACTGCGCTCAAAGGATGCAGCCCTGAGGTCTCTCCTGATAGGAGGTAGTTAAGTAGAAATTCACTGCTCAGCTGACCCGGGAGAAGCAAATGTATGCCAAAAATGTACCCAGAATGAGCTTTTCAGTGAACAGCAGCCAGACACATTTTAGCTAGTTTTACTTGTAAGTGGGGTTGTAATTGCTTTTTAGGCTCAGTACTGCGCTCAAAGGATGCAGCCCTGAGGTCTCTCCTGATAGGAGGTAGTTAAGTAGAAATTCGCTGCTCAGCTGACCCGGCAGGAGCAAATATATGCCACCAATGTATGCAGAATTAGCTTTTCAGTGAACAGCAGCCAGAGACATTTTAGCTAGTTTTACTTGTAAGTGGGGTTGTAAATGGTTTTCAGGCTCAGTACTGCGCTCAAAAGATGCAGCCCTGAGGTCTCTCCTGATAGGAGGTAGTTAAGTAGAAATTCACTGCTCAGCAGACCCGGCAGAAGCAAATGTATACCAAAAATGTACCCAGAATGAGCTTTTCAGTGAACAGCAGCCAGGCACGTTTTAGCTAGTTTACTTGTAAGTGGGTTGTAAACGCTAATTCAGGCTCAGTACTGCGCTCAAAGGATGCAGCCCTGAGGTCTCTCCTGATAGGAGGTAGTTAAGTAGAAATTCGCTGCTCAGCTGACCCGGGAGAAGCAAATGTATGCCAAAAATGTACCCAGAATGAGCTTTTCAGTGAACAGCAGCCAGGCACATTTTAGCTAGTTTTACTTGTAAGTGGGGTTGGAAACGGTTTTCAGGCTCAGTACTGCGCTCAAAAGATGCAGCCCTGAGGTCTCTCCTGATAGGAAGTAGTTAAGTAGAAATTCGCTGCTCAGCTGACCCGGGAGAAGCAAATGTATGCCAAAAATGTATGCAGAATGAGCTTTTCAGTGAACAGCAGCCAGGCACATTTTAGCTAGTTTTACTTGTAAGTGGGGTTGGAAACGGGTATCAGGCTCAGTACTGCGCTCAAAGGATGCAGCCCTAGGTCTCTCCTGATTAGAGGGTAGTTAAGTAAAAATTTGCTGCTCAGCTGACCCGGCAGGAGCAAATATATGCCAAAAATGTATGCAGAATAAGCTTTTCAGTGAACAGCAGCCAGGCACATTTTAGCTAGTTTTACTTGTAAGTGGGGTTGTAAACGGTTTTCAGGCTCAGTACTGCGCTCAAAAGATGCAGCCCTGAGGTCTCTCCTGATAGGAGGTAGTTAAGTAGAAATTCACTGCTCAGCTGACCCGGCAGAAGCAAATGTATACCAAAAATGTACCCAGAATGAGCTTTTCAGTGAACAGCAGCCAGGCACGTTTTAGCTAGTTTACTTGTAAGTGGGGTTGTAAACGCTAATTCAGGCTCAGTACTGCGCGCAAAGGATGCAGCCCTGAGGTCTCTCCTGATAGGAGGTAGTTAAGTAGAAACTCGCTGCTCAGCTGACCCGGGAGAAGCAAATGTATGCCAAAAATGTACCCAGAATGAGCTTTTCAGTGAACAGCAGCCAGGCACATTTTAGCTAGTTTTACTTGTAAGTGGGGTTGGAAACGGGTATCAGGCTCAGTACTGCGCTCAAAGGATGCAGCCCTGAGGTCTCTCCTGATTAGGGGGTAGTTAAGTAAAAATTTGCTGCTCAGCTGACCCGGCAGGAGCAAATATATGCCAAAAATGTATGCAGAATAAGCTTTTCAGTGAACAGCAGCCAGGCACATTTTAGCTAGTTTTACTTGTGTAAGTGGGTTTGTAAATGGTTTTCAGGCTCAGTACTGCGCTCAAAAGATGCAGCCCTGAGGTCTCTCCTGATAGGAGGTAGTTAAGTGGAAATTCGCTGCTCAGCTGACCCGGCAGGAGCAAATGTCTGCCAAAAATGTATGCAGAATGAGCTTTTCAGTGAACAGCAGCCAGGCACATTTTAGCTAGTTTTACTTGTAAGTGGGGTTGGAAACGGGTATCAGGCTCAGTACTGCACTCAAAAGTTGCAGCCCTGAGGTCTCTCCTGATAGGAGGTAGTTAAGTAGAAATTCACTGCTCAGCTGACCCGGGAGAAGCAAATGTATGCCAAAAATGTACCCAGAATGAGCTTTTCAGTGAACAGCAGCCAGGCACATTTTAGCTAGTTTTACTTGTAAGTGGGGTTGGAAACGGTTTTCAGGCTCAGTACTGCGCTCAAAAGATGCAGCCCTGAGGTCTCTCCTGATAGGAAGTAGTTAAGTAGAAATTCGCTGCTCAGCTGACCCGGGAGAAGCAAATGTATGCCAAAAATGTATGCAGAATGAGCTTTTCAGTGAACAGCAGCCAGGCACATTTTAGCTAGTTTTACTTGTAAGTGGGGTTGGAAACGGGTATCAGGCTCAGTACTGCGCTCAAAGGATGCAGCCCTGAGGTCTCTCCTGATTAGAGGGTAGTTAAGTAAAAATTTGCTGCTCAGCTGACCCGGCAGGAGCAAATATATGCCAAAAATGTATGCAGAATAAGCTTTTCAGTGAACAGCAGCCAGGCACGTTTTAGCTAGTTTACTTGTAAGTGGGGTTGTAAACGCTAATTCAGGCTCAGTACTGCGCGCAAAGGATGCAGCCCTGAGGTCTCTCCTGATAGGAGGTAGTTAAGTAGAAACTCGCTGCTCAGCTGACCCGGGAGAAGCAAATGTATGCCAAAAATGTACCCAGAATGAGCTTTTCAGTGTACAGCAGCCAGGCACATTTTAGCTAGTTTTACTTGTAAGTGGGGTTGGAAACGGTTTTAGGCTCAGTACTGCGCTCAAAAGATGCAGCCCTGAGTTCTCTCCTGATTAGGGGGTAGTTAAGTAAAAATTTGCTGCTCAGCTGACCCGGCAGGAGCAAATATATGCCAAAAATGTATGCAGAATAAGCTTTTCAGTGAACAGCAGCCAGGCACATTTTAGCTAGTTTTACTTGTGTAAGTGGGTTTGTAAATGGTTTTCAGGCTCAGTACTGCGCTCAAAAGATGCAGCCCTGAGGTCTCTCCTGATAGGAGGTAGTTAAGTGGAAATTCGCTGCTCAGCTGACCCGGCAGGAGCAAATGTCTGCCAAAAATGTATGCAGAATGAGCTTTTCAGTGAACAGCAGCCAGGCACATTTTAGCTAGTTTTACTTGTAAGTGGGGTTGGAAATGGGTATCAGGCTCAGTACTGCGCTCAAAAGTTGCAGCCCTGAGGTCTCTCCTGATAGGAGGTAGTTAAGTAGAAATTCACTGCTCAGCTGACCCGGGAGAAGCAAATGTATGCCAAAAATGTACCCAGAATGAGCTTTTCAGTGAACAGCAGCCAGGCACATTTTAGCTAGTTTTACTTGTAAGTGGGGTTGGAAACGGTTTTAGGCTCAGTACTGCGCTCAAAAGATGCAGCCCTGAGTTCTCTCCTGATAGGAGGTAGTTAAGTAGAAATTCGCTGCTCAGCTGACCCGGCAGAAACAAATGTATGCCAAAAATGTATGCAGAATTAGCTTTTCAGTGAACAGCAGCCAGGCACATTTTAGCTAGTTTTACTTGTAAGTGGGGTTGTAAATGGTTTTCAGGCTCAGTACTGCGCTCAAAAGATGCAGCCCTGAGGTCTCTCCTGATAGGAGGTAGTTAAGTAGAAATTCACTGCTCAGCTGACCCGGCAGAAGCAAATATATGCCAAAAATGTAAGCAGAATGAGCTTTTCAGTGACCAGCAGCCAGGCACATTTTAGCTAGTTTTACTTGTAAGTGGGGTTGTAAATGGTTTTCAGGCTCAGTACTGCGCTCAAAAGATGCAGCCCTGAGGTCTCTCCTGATAGGAGGTAGTTAAGTAGAAATTTGCTGCTCAGCTGACCAGGCAGGAGCAAATATATGCCAAAAATGTAAGCAGAATGAGCTTTTCAGTGACCAGCAGCCAGGCACATTTTAGCCAGTTTTACTTGTAAGTGGGGTTGTAAACGGTTTTCAGGCTCAGTACTGCGCTCAAAAGATGCAGCCCTGAGGTCTCTCCTGATAGGAGGTAGTTAAGTAGAAATTCGCTGCTCAGCTGACCCGGGAGAAGCAAATGTATGCCAAAAATGTACCCAGAATGAGCTTTTCAGTGAACAGCAGCCAGGCACATTTTAGCTAGTTTTACTTGTAAGTGGGGTTGGAAACGAGTATCAGGCTCAGTACTGCGCTCAAAAGATGCAGCCCTGAGGTCTCTCATGATAGGAGGTAGGTAAGTAGAAATTCACTTCTCAGCAGACCCGGCAGAAGCAAATGTATACCAAAAATGTACCCAGAATGAGCTTTTCAGTGAATAGCAGCCAGGCACATTTTAGCTAGTTTTACCTGTAAGTGGGGTTGGAAACGGTTTTCAGGCTCAGTACTGCGCTCAAAAGATGCAGCCCTGAGTTCTCTCCTGATAGGAGGTAGTTAAGTAGAAGTTCACTGCTCAGCTGACCCGGCAGAAGCAAATGTATACAAAAAATGTACCCAGAATGAGCTTTTCAGTGAACAGCAGCCAGACACATTTTAGCTAGTTTTACTTGTAAGTGGGGTTGTAAACGCTTTTTAGGCTCAGTACTGCGCTCAAAGGATGCAGCCCTGAGGTCTCTCCTGATAGGAGGTAGTTAAGTAGAAATTCACTGCTCAGCTGACCCGGGAGAAGCAAATGTATGCCAAAAATGTACCCAGAATGAGCTTTTCAGTGAACAGCAGCCAGGCACATTTGAGCTAGTTTTACTTGTAAGTGGGGTTGGAAACGGTTTTCAGGCTCAGTACTGCGCTCAAAAGATGCAGCCATGAGGTCTCTCCTGATAGGAGGTAGTTAAGTAAAAATTCGCTGCTCAGCTGACCCGGGAGAAGCAAATGTATGCCAAAAATGTACCCAGAATGAACTTTTCAGTGAACAGCAGCCAGGCACATTTTAGCTAGTTTTACTTGTAAGTGGGGTTGGAAACGGGTATCAGGCTCAGTACTGCGCTCAAAAGTTGCAGCCCTGAGGTCTCTCCTGATAGGAGGTAGTTAAGTAGAAATTCACTGCTCAGCTGACCCGGGAGAAGCAAATGTATGCCAAAAATGTACCCAGAATGAGCTTTTCAGTGAACAGCAGCCAGGCACATTTTAGCTAGTTTTACTTGTAAGTGGGGTTGGAAACGGTTTTCAGGCTCAGTACTGCGCTCAAAAGATGCAGCCATGAGGTCTCTTCTGATAGGAGGTAGTTAAGTAGAAATTCACTGCTCAGCTGACCCGGGAGTAGCAAATGTATACCAAAAATGTACCCAGAATGACCTTTTCAGTGAACAGCAGCCAGGCACATTTTAGCTAGTATTACGTGTAAGTGGGGTTGTAAACGCTTTTCAGGCTCAGTACTGCGCTCAAAGGATGCAGCCCTGAGGTCTCTCCTGAAAGGAGGTAGTTAAGTAGAAATTCGCTGCTCAGCTGACCCGGCAGAAACAAATGTATGCCAAAAATGTATGCAGAATTAGCTTTTCAGTGAACAGCAGCCAGGCACATTTTAGCTAGTTTTACTTGTAAGTGGGGTTGTAAATGGTTTTCAGGCTCAGTACTGCGCTCAAAAGATGCAGCCCTGAGGTCTCTCCTGATAGGAGGTAGTTAAGTAGAAATTCACTGCTCAGCTGACCCGGCAGAAGCAAATGTATACCAAAAATGTACCCAGAATGAGCATTTCAGTGAACAACAGCCAGGCACATTTTAGCTAGTTTTACTTGTAAGTGGGGTTGTAAACGGTTTTCAGGCTCAGTACTGCGCTCAAAAGATGCAGCCCTGAGGTCTCTCCTGATAGGAGGTAGTTAAGTAGAAATTTGCTGCTCAGCTTACCCGGCAGGAGCAAATATATGCCAAAAATGTAAGCAGTATGAGCTTTTCAGTGACCAGCAGCCAGGCACATTTTAGCCAGTTTTACTTGTAAGTGGAGTTGTAAACGGTTTTCAGGCTCAGTACTGCGCTCAAAAGATGCAGCCCTGAGGTCTCTCCTGATAGGAGGTAGTTAAGTAGAAATTCGCTGCTCAGCTGACCCGGGAGAAGCAAATGTATGCCCAAAATGTACCCAGAATGAGCTTTTCAGTGAACAGCAGCCAGGCACATTTTAGCTAGTTTTACTTGTAAGTGGGGTTGGAAACGGGTATCAGGCTCAGTACTGCGCTCAAAAGATGCAGCCCTGAGGTCTCTCATGATAGGAGGTAGTTAAGTAGAAATTCACTTCTCAGCAGACCCGGCAGAAGCAAATGTATACCAAAAATGTACCCAGAATGAGCTTTTCAGTGAATAGCAGCCAGGCACATTTTAGCTAGTTTTACCTGTAAGTGGGGTTGGAAACGGTTTTCAGGCTCAGTACTGCACTCAAAAGTTGCAGCCCTGAGGTCTCTCCTGATAGGAGGTAGTTAAGTAGAAACTCGCTGCTCAGCTGACCCGGCAAGAGCAAATTATGCCAAAAATGTATGCAGAATGAGCTTTTCAGTGAACAGCAGCCAGGCACATTTTAGCTAGTTTTACTTGTAAGTGGGGTTGTAAACGGTTTTCAGGCTCAGTACTGCGCTCAAAAGATGCAGCCCTGAGGTCTCTCCTGATAGGAGGTAGTTAAGTAGAAATTCACTGCTCAGCTGACCCGGCACCAAAAATGTACCCAGAATGAGCTTTTCAGTGAACAGCAGCCAGGCACGTTTTAGCTAGTTTACTTGTAAGTGGGGTTGTAAACGCTAATTCAGGCTCAGTACTGCGCGCAAAGGATGCAGCCCTGAGGTCTCTCCTGATAGGAGGTAGTTAAGTAGAAACTCGCTGCTCAGCTGACCCGGGAGAAGCAAATGTATGCCAAAAATGTACCCAGAATGAGCTTTTCAGTGTACAGCAGCCAGGCACATTTTAGCTAGTTTTACTTGTAAGTGGGGTTGGAAACGGTTTTAGGCTCAGTACTGCGCTCAAAAGATGCAGCCCTGAGTTCTCTCCTGATTAGGGGGTAGTTAAGTAAAAATTTGCTGCTCAGCTGACCCGGCAGGAGCAAATATATGCCAAAAATGTATGCAGAATAAGCTTTTCAGTGAACAGCAGCCAGGCACATTTTAGCTAGTTTTACTTGTGTAAGTGGGTTTGTAAATGGTTTTCAGGCTCAGTACTGCGCTCAAAAGATGCAGCCCTGAGGTCTCTCCTGATAGGAGGTAGTTAAGTGGAAATTCGCTGCTCAGCTGACCCGGCAGGAGCAAATGTCTGCCAAAAATGTATGCAGAATGAGCTTTTCAGTGAACAGCAGCCAGGCACATTTTAGCTAGTTTTACTTGTAAGTGGGGTTGGAAACGGGTATCAGGCTCAGTACTGCGCTCAAAAGTTGCAGCCCTGAGGTCTCTCCTGATAGGAGGTAGTTAAGTAGAAATTCACTGCTCAGCTGACCCGGGAGAAGCAAATGTATGCCAAAAATGTACCCAGAATGAGCTTTTCAGTGAACAGCAGCCAGGCACATTTTAGCTAGTTTTACTTGTAAGTGGGGTTGGAAACGGTTTTAGGCTCAGTACTGCGCTCAAAAGATGCAGCCCTGAGTTCTCTCCTGATAGGAGGTAGTTAAGTAGAAATTCGCTGCTCAGCTGACCCGGCAGAAACAAATGTATGCCAAAAATGTATGCAGAATTAGCTTTTCAGTGAACAGCAGCCAGGCACATTTTAGCTAGTTTTACTTGTAAGTGGGGTTGTAAATGGTTTTCAGGCTCAGTACTGCGCTCAAAAGATGCAGCCCTGAGGTCTCTCCTGATAGGAGGTAGTTAAGTAGAAATTCACTGCTCAGCTGACCCGGCAGAAGCAAATATATGCCAAAAATGTAAGCAGAATGAGCTTTTCAGTGACCAGCAGCCAGGCACATTTTAGCTAGTTTTACTTGTAAGTGGGGTTGTAAATGGTTTTCAGGCTCAGTACTGCGCTCAAAAGATGCAGCCCTGAGGTCTCTCCTGATAGGAGGTAGTTAAGTAGAAATTTGCTGCTCAGCTGACCCGGCAGGAGCAAATATATGCCAAAAATGTAAGCAGAATGAGCTTTTCAGTGACCAGCAGCCAGGCACATTTTAGCCAGTTTTACTTGTAAGTGGGGTTGTAAACGGTTTTCAGGCTCAGTACTGCGCTCAAAAGATGCAGCCCTGAGGTCTCTCCTGATAGGAGGTAGTTAAGTAGAAATTCGCTGCTCAGCTGACCCGGGAGAAGCAAATGTATGCCAAAAATGTACCCAGAATGAGCTTTTCAGTGAACAGCAGCCAGGCACATTTTAGCTAGTTTTACTTGTAAGTGGGGTTGGAAACGAGTATCAGGCTCAGTACTGCGCTCAAAAGATGCAGCCCTGAGGTCTCTCATGATAGGAGGTAGGTAAGTAGAAATTCACTTCTCAGCAGACCCGGCAGAAGCAAATGTATACCAAAAATGTACCCAGAATGAGCTTTTCAGTGAATAGCAGCCAGGCACATTTTAGCTAGTTTTACCTGTAAGTGGGGTTGGAAACGGTTTTCAGGCTCAGTACTGCGCTCAAAAGATGCAGCCCTGAGTTCTCTCCTGATAGGAGGTAGTTAAGTAGAAGTTCACTGCTCAGCTGACCCGGCAGAAGCAAATGTATACAAAAAATGTACCCAGAATGAGCTTTTCAGTGAACAGCAGCCAGACACATTTTAGCTAGTTTTACTTGTAAGTGGGGTTGTAAACGCTTTTTAGGCTCAGTACTGCGCTCAAAGGATGCAGCCCTGAGGTCTCTCCTGATAGGAGGTAGTTAAGTAGAAATTCACTGCTCAGCTGACCCGGGAGAAGCAAATGTATGCCAAAAATGTACCCAGAATGAGCTTTTCAGTGAACAGCAGCCAGACACATTTTAGCTAGTTTTACTTGTAAGTGGGGTTGTAATTGCTTTTTAGGCTCAGTACTGCGCTCAAAGGATGCAGCCCTGAGGTCTCTCCTGATAGGAGGTAGTTAAGTAGAAATTCGCTGCTCAGCTGACCCGGCAGGAGCAAATATATGCCACCAATGTATGCAGAATTAGCTTTTCAGTGAACAGCAGCCAGAGACATTTTAGCTAGTTTTACTTGTAAGTGGGGTTGTAAATGGTTTTCAGGCTCAGTACTGCGCTCAAAAGATGCAGCCCTGAGGTCTCTCCTGATAGGAGGTAGTTAAGTAGAAATTCACTGCTCAGCAGACCCGGCAGAAGCAAATGTATACCAAAAATGTACCCAGAATGAGCTTTTCAGTGAACAGCAGCCAGGCACGTTTTAGCTAGTTTACTTGTAAGTGGGTTGTAAACGCTAATTCAGGCTCAGTACTGCGCTCAAAGGATGCAGCCCTGAGGTCTCTCCTGATAGGAGGTAGTTAAGTAGAAATTCGCTGCTCAGCTGACCCGGGAGAAGCAAATGTATGCCAAAAATGTACCCAGAATGAGCTTTTCAGTGAACAGCAGCCAGGCACATTTTAGCTAGTTTTACTTGTAAGTGGGGTTGGAAACGGTTTTCAGGCTCAGTACTGCGCTCAAAAGATGCAGCCCTGAGGTCTCTCCTGATAGGAAGTAGTTAAGTAGAAATTCGCTGCTCAGCTGACCCGGGAGAAGCAAATGTATGCCAAAAATGTATGCAGAATGAGCTTTTCAGTGAACAGCAGCCAGGCACATTTTAGCTAGTTTTACTTGTAAGTGGGGTTGGAAACGGGTATCAGGCTCAGTACTGCGCTCAAAGGATGCAGCCCTAGGTCTCTCCTGATTAGAGGGTAGTTAAGTAAAAATTTGCTGCTCAGCTGACCCGGCAGGAGCAAATATATGCCAAAAATGTATGCAGAATAAGCTTTTCAGTGAACAGCAGCCAGGCACATTTTAGCTAGTTTTACTTGTAAGTGGGGTTGTAAACGGTTTTCAGGCTCAGTACTGCGCTCAAAAGATGCAGCCCTGAGGTCTCTCCTGATAGGAGGTAGTTAAGTAGAAATTCACTGCTCAGCTGACCCGGCAGAAGCAAATGTATACCAAAAATGTACCCAGAATGAGCTTTTCAGTGAACAGCAGCCAGGCACGTTTTAGCTAGTTTACTTGTAAGTGGGGTTGTAAACGCTAATTCAGGCTCAGTACTGCGCGCAAAGGATGCAGCCCTGAGGTCTCTCCTGATAGGAGGTAGTTAAGTAGAAACTCGCTGCTCAGCTGACCCGGGAGAAGCAAATGTATGCCAAAAATGTACCCAGAATGAGCTTTTCAGTGAACAGCAGCCAGGCACATTTTAGCTAGTTTTACTTGTAAGTGGGGTTGGAAACGGGTATCAGGCTCAGTACTGCGCTCAAAGGATGCAGCCCTGAGGTCTCTCCTGATTAGGGGGTAGTTAAGTAAAAATTTGCTGCTCAGCTGACCCGGCAGGAGCAAATATATGCCAAAAATGTATGCAGAATAAGCTTTTCAGTGAACAGCAGCCAGGCACATTTTAGCTAGTTTTACTTGTGTAAGTGGGTTTGTAAATGGTTTTCAGGCTCAGTACTGCGCTCAAAAGATGCAGCCCTGAGGTCTCTCCTGATAGGAGGTAGTTAAGTGGAAATTCGCTGCTCAGCTGACCCGGCAGGAGCAAATGTCTGCCAAAAATGTATGCAGAATGAGCTTTTCAGTGAACAGCAGCCAGGCACATTTTAGCTAGTTTTACTTGTAAGTGGGGTTGGAAACGGGTATCAGGCTCAGTACTGCACTCAAAAGTTGCAGCCCTGAGGTCTCTCCTGATAGGAGGTAGTTAAGTAGAAATTCACTGCTCAGCTGACCCGGGAGAAGCAAATGTATGCCAAAAATGTACCCAGAATGAGCTTTTCAGTGAACAGCAGCCAGGCACATTTTAGCTAGTTTTACTTGTAAGTGGGGTTGGAAACGGTTTTCAGGCTCAGTACTGCGCTCAAAAGATGCAGCCCTGAGGTCTCTCCTGATAGGAAGTAGTTAAGTAGAAATTCGCTGCTCAGCTGACCCGGGAGAAGCAAATGTATGCCAAAAATGTATGCAGAATGAGCTTTTCAGTGAACAGCAGCCAGGCACATTTTAGCTAGTTTTACTTGTAAGTGGGGTTGGAAACGGGTATCAGGCTCAGTACTGCGCTCAAAGGATGCAGCCCTGAGGTCTCTCCTGATTAGAGGGTAGTTAAGTAAAAATTTGCTGCTCAGCTGACCCGGCAGGAGCAAATATATGCCAAAAATGTATGCAGAATAAGCTTTTCAGTGAACAGCAGCCAGGCACATTTTAGCTAGTTTTACTTGTAAGTGGGGTTGTAAACGGTTTTCAGGCTCAGTACTGCGCTCAAAAGATGCAGCCCTGAGGTCTCTCCTGATAGGAGGTAGTTAAGTAGAAATTCACTGCTCAGCTGACCCGGCACCAAAAATGTACCCAGAATGAGCTTTTCAGTGAACAGCAGCCAGGCACGTTTTAGCTAGTTTACTTGTAAGTGGGGTTGTAAACGCTAATTCAGGCTCAGTACTGCGCGCAAAGGATGCAGCCCTGAGGTCTCTCCTGATAGGAGGTAGTTAAGTAGAAACTCGCTGCTCAGCTGACCCGGGAGAAGCAAATGTATGCCAAAAATGTACCCAGAATGAGCTTTTCAGTGTACAGCAGCCAGGCACATTTTAGCTAGTTTTACTTGTAAGTGGGGTTGGAAACGGTTTTAGGCTCAGTACTGCGCTCAAAAGATGCAGCCCTGAGTTCTCTCCTGATTAGGGGGTAGTTAAGTAAAAATTTGCTGCTCAGCTGACCCGGCAGGAGCAAATATATGCCAAAAATGTATGCAGAATAAGCTTTTCAGTGAACAGCAGCCAGGCACATTTTAGCTAGTTTTACTTGTGTAAGTGGGTTTGTAAATGGTTTTCAGGCTCAGTACTGCGCTCAAAAGATGCAGCCCTGAGGTCTCTCCTGATAGGAGGTAGTTAAGTGGAAATTCGCTGCTCAGCTGACCCGGCAGGAGCAAATGTCTGCCAAAAATGTATGCAGAATGAGCTTTTCAGTGAACAGCAGCCAGGCACATTTTAGCTAGTTTTACTTGTAAGTGGGGTTGGAAACGGGTATCAGGCTCAGTACTGCGCTCAAAAGTTGCAGCCCTGAGGTCTCTCCTGATAGGAGGTAGTTAAGTAGAAATTCACTGCTCAGCTGACCCGGGAGAAGCAAATGTATGCCAAAAATGTACCCAGAATGAGCTTTTCAGTGAACAGCAGCCAGGCACATTTTAGCTAGTTTTACTTGTAAGTGGGGTTGGAAACGGTTTTAGGCTCAGTACTGCGCTCAAAAGATGCAGCCCTGAGTTCTCTCCTGATAGGAGGTAGTTAAGTAGAAATTCGCTGCTCAGCTGACCCGGCAGAAACAAATGTATGCCAAAAATGTATGCAGAATTAGCTTTTCAGTGAACAGCAGCCAGGCACATTTTAGCTAGTTTTACTTGTAAGTGGGGTTGTAAATGGTTTTCAGGCTCAGTACTGCGCTCAAAAGATGCAGCCCTGAGGTCTCTCCTGATAGGAGGTAGTTAAGTAGAAATTCACTGCTCAGCTGACCCGGCAGAAGCAAATATATGCCAAAAATGTAAGCAGAATGAGCTTTTCAGTGACCAGCAGCCAGGCACATTTTAGCTAGTTTTACTTGTAAGTGGGGTTGTAAATGGTTTTCAGGCTCAGTACTGCGCTCAAAAGATGCAGCCCTGAGGTCTCTCCTGATAGGAGGTAGTTAAGTAGAAATTTGCTGCTCAGCTGACCAGGCAGGAGCAAATATATGCCAAAAATGTAAGCAGAATGAGCTTTTCAGTGACCAGCAGCCAGGCACATTTTAGCCAGTTTTACTTGTAAGTGGGGTTGTAAACGGTTTTCAGGCTCAGTACTGCGCTCAAAAGATGCAGCCCTGAGGTCTCTCCTGATAGGAGGTAGTTAAGTAGAAATTCGCTGCTCAGCTGACCCGGGAGAAGCAAATGTATGCCAAAAATGTACCCAGAATGAGCTTTTCAGTGAACAGCAGCCAGGCACATTTTAGCTAGTTTTACTTGTAAGTGGGGTTGGAAACGAGTATCAGGCTCAGTACTGCGCTCAAAAGATGCAGCCCTGAGGTCTCTCATGATAGGAGGTAGGTAAGTAGAAATTCACTTCTCAGCAGACCCGGCAGAAGCAAATGTATACCAAAAATGTACCCAGAATGAGCTTTTCAGTGAATAGCAGCCAGGCACATTTTAGCTAGTTTTACCTGTAAGTGGGGTTGGAAACGGTTTTCAGGCTCAGTACTGCGCTCAAAAGATGCAGCCCTGAGTTCTCTCCTGATAGGAGGTAGTTAAGTAGAAGTTCACTGCTCAGCTGACCCGGCAGAAGCAAATGTATACAAAAAATGTACCCAGAATGAGCTTTTCAGTGAACAGCAGCCAGACACATTTTAGCTAGTTTTACTTGTAAGTGGGGTTGTAAACGCTTTTTAGGCTCAGTACTGCGCTCAAAGGATGCAGCCCTGAGGTCTCTCCTGATAGGAGGTAGTTAAGTAGAAATTCACTGCTCAGCTGACCCGGGAGAAGCAAATGTATGCCAAAAATGTACCCAGAATGAGCTTTTCAGTGAACAGCAGCCAGGCACATTTGAGCTAGTTTTACTTGTAAGTGGGGTTGGAAACGGTTTTCAGGCTCAGTACTGCGCTCAAAAGATGCAGCCATGAGGTCTCTCCTGATAGGAGGTAGTTAAGTAAAAATTCGCTGCTCAGCTGACCCGGGAGAAGCAAATGTATGCCAAAAATGTACCCAGAATGAACTTTTCAGTGAACAGCAGCCAGGCACATTTTAGCTAGTTTTACTTGTAAGTGGGGTTGGAAACGGGTATCAGGCTCAGTACTGCGCTCAAAAGTTGCAGCCCTGAGGTCTCTCCTGATAGGAGGTAGTTAAGTAGAAATTCACTGCTCAGCTGACCCGGGAGAAGCAAATGTATGCCAAAAATGTACCCAGAATGAGCTTTTCAGTGAACAGCAGCCAGGCACATTTTAGCTAGTTTTACTTGTAAGTGGGGTTGGAAACGGTTTTCAGGCTCAGTACTGCGCTCAAAAGATGCAGCCATGAGGTCTCTTCTGATAGGAGGTAGTTAAGTAGAAATTCACTGCTCAGCTGACCCGGGAGTAGCAAATGTATACCAAAAATGTACCCAGAATGACCTTTTCAGTGAACAGCAGCCAGGCACATTTTAGCTAGTATTACGTGTAAGTGGGGTTGTAAACGCTTTTCAGGCTCAGTACTGCGCTCAAAGGATGCAGCCCTGAGGTCTCTCCTGAAAGGAGGTAGTTAAGTAGAAATTCGCTGCTCAGCTGACCCGGCAGAAACAAATGTATGCCAAAAATGTATGCAGAATTAGCTTTTCAGTGAACAGCAGCCAGGCACATTTTAGCTAGTTTTACTTGTAAGTGGGGTTGTAAATGGTTTTCAGGCTCAGTACTGCGCTCAAAAGATGCAGCCCTGAGGTCTCTCCTGATAGGAGGTAGTTAAGTAGAAATTCACTGCTCAGCTGACCCGGCAGAAGCAAATGTATACCAAAAATGTACCCAGAATGAGCATTTCAGTGAACAACAGCCAGGCACATTTTAGCTAGTTTTACTTGTAAGTGGGGTTGTAAACGGTTTTCAGGCTCAGTACTGCGCTCAAAAGATGCAGCCCTGAGGTCTCTCCTGATAGGAGGTAGTTAAGTAGAAATTTGCTGCTCAGCTTACCCGGCAGGAGCAAATATATGCCAAAAATGTAAGCAGTATGAGCTTTTCAGTGACCAGCAGCCAGGCACATTTTAGCCAGTTTTACTTGTAAGTGGAGTTGTAAACGGTTTTCAGGCTCAGTACTGCGCTCAAAAGATGCAGCCCTGAGGTCTCTCCTGATAGGAGGTAGTTAAGTAGAAATTCGCTGCTCAGCTGACCCGGGAGAAGCAAATGTATGCCCAAAATGTACCCAGAATGAGCTTTTCAGTGAACAGCAGCCAGGCACATTTTAGCTAGTTTTACTTGTAAGTGGGGTTGGAAACGGGTATCAGGCTCAGTACTGCGCTCAAAAGATGCAGCCCTGAGGTCTCTCATGATAGGAGGTAGTTAAGTAGAAATTCACTTCTCAGCAGACCCGGCAGAAGCAAATGTATACCAAAAATGTACCCAGAATGAGCTTTTCAGTGAATAGCAGCCAGGCACATTTTAGCTAGTTTTACCTGTAAGTGGGGTTGGAAACGGTTTTCAGGCTCAGTACTGCGCTCAAAAGATGCAGCCCTGAGTTCTCTCCTGATAGGAGGTAGTTAAGTAGAAGTTCACTGCTCAGCTGACCCGGCAGAAGCAAATGTATACCAAAAATGTACCCAGAATGAGCTTTTAAGTGAACAGCAGCCAGGCACATTTTAGCTAGTTTTTGTAAGTGGGGTTGGAAACGGGTATCAGGCTCAGTACTGCGCTCAAAAGATGCAGCCCTGAGGTCTCTCCTGATAGGAGTAGTTAAGTAGAATTTCGCTGCTCAGCTGACCCGGCAGGAGCAAATATATGCCAAAAATGTATGCAGAATTAGCTTTTCAGTGAACAGCAGCCAGGCACATTTTAGCTAGTTTTACTTGTAACTGGGGTTGTAAACGCTAATTCAGGCTCAGTACTGCGCTCAAAGGATGCAGCCCTGAGGTCTCTCCTGATAGGAGGTAGTTAAGTAGAAATTCGCTGCTCAGCTGACCCGGCAGGAGCAAATATATGCCACCAATGTATGCAGAATTAGCTTTTCAGTGAACAGCAGCCAGGCACATTTTAGCTAGTTTTACTTGTAAGTGGGGTTGTAAACGCTTTTTAGGCTCAGTACTGCGCTCAAAGGATGCAGCCCTGAGGTCTCTCCTGATAGGAGGTAGTTAAGTAGAAATTCGCTGCTCAGCTGACCCGGCAGAAGCAAATGTATACAAAAAATGTACCCAGAATGAGCTTTTCAGTGAACAGCAGCCAGACACATTTTAGCTAGTTTTACTTGTAAGTGGGGTTGTAATTGCTTTTTAGGCTCAGTACTGCGCTCAAAGGATGCAGCCCTGAGGTCTCTCCTGATAGGAGGTAGTTAAGTAGAAATTTAATGCTCAGCTGACCCGGCAGAAGCAAATGTATACCAAAAATGTACCCAGAATGAGGTTTTCAGTGAACAGCAGCCAGGCACATTTTAGCTAGATTTACTTGTAAGTGGGGTTGGAAACGGTTTTCAGGCTCAGTACTGCGCTCAAAAGATGCAGCCCTGAGGTCTCTCCTGATAGGAGGTAGTTAAGTAGAAATTCGCTGCTCAGCTGACCCGGCAGGAGCAAATATATGCCACCAATGTATGCAGAATTAGCTTTTCAGTGAACAGCAGCCAGAGACATTTTAGCTAGTTTTACTTGTAAGTGGGGTTGTAAATGGTTTTCAGGCTCAGTACTGCGCTCAAAAGATGCAGCCCTGAGGTCTCTCCTGATAGGAGGTAGTTAAGTAGAAATTCACTGCTCAGCAGACCCGGCAGAAGCAAATGTATACCAAAAATGTACCCAGAATGAGCTTTTCAGTGAACAGCAGCCAGGCACGTTTTAGCTAGTTTACTTGTAAGTGGGTTGTAAACGCTAATTCAGGCTCAGTACTGCGCGCAAAGGATGCAGCCCTGAGGTCTCTCCTGATAGGAGGTAGTTAAGTAGAAACTCGCTGCTCAGCTGACCCGGCAAGAGCAAATTATGCCAAAAATGTATGCAGAATGAGCTTTTCAGTGAACAGCAGAAAGGCACATTTTAGCTAGTTTTACTTGTAAGTGGGGTTGTAAATGGTTTTCAGGCTCAATACTGCGTTCAAAAGATGCAGCCCTGAGGTCTCTCCTGATAGGAGGTAGTTAAGTAGAAATTCGCTGCTCAGCTGACCCGGGAGAAGCAAATGTATGCCAAAAATGTACCCAGAATGAGCTTTTCAGTGAACAGCAGCCAGGCACATTTTAGCTAGTTTTACTTGTAAGTGGGGTTGGAAACGGGTTTCAGGCTCAGTACTGCGCTCAAAAGATGCAGCCCTGAGGTCTCTCCTGATAGGAGGTAGTTAAGTAGAAATTCACTGCTCAGCTGACCCGGCAGAAGCAAATGTATACCAAAAATGTACCCAGAATGACCTTTTCAGTGAACAGCAGCCAGGCACATTTTAGCTAGTTTTACTTGTAAGTGGGGTTGGAAACGCTTTTCAGGCTCAGTACTGCGCTCAAAGGATGCAGCCCTGAGGTCTCTCCTGATAGGAGGTAGTTAAGTAGAAATTCGCTGCTCAGCTGACCCGGGAGAAGCAAATGTATGCCAAAAATGTACCCAGAATGAGCTTTTCAGTGAACAGCAGCCAGGCACATTTTAGCTAGTTTTACTTGTAAGTGGGGTTGGAAACGGTTTTCAGGCTCAGTACTGCGCTCAAAAGATGCAGCCCTGAGGTCTCTCCTGATAGGAAGTAGTTAAGTAGAAATTCGCTGCTCAGCTGACCCGGGAGAAGCAAATGTATGCCAAAAATGTACCCAGAATGAGCTTTTCAGTGAATAGCAGCCAGGCACATTTTAGCTAGTTTTACCTGTAAGTGGGGTTGGAAACGGTTTTCAGGCTCAGTACTGCGCTCAAAAGATGCAGCCCTGAGTTCTCTCCTGATAGGAGGTAGTTAAGTAGAAATTCACTGCTCAGCTGACCCGGCAGAAGCAAATGTATACCAAAAATGTACCCAGAATGAGCTTTTCAGTGAATAGCAGCCAGGCACATTTTAGCTAGTTTTACTTGTAACTGGGGTTGTAAACGCTAATTCAGGCTCAGTACTGCGCTCAAAGGATGCAGCCCTGAGGTCTCTCCTGATAGGAGGTAGTTAAGTAGAAATTCGCTGCTCAGCTGACCCGGCAGGAGCAAATATATGCCACCAATGTATGCAGAATTAGCTTTTCAGTGAACAGCAGCCAGGCACATTTTAGCTAGTTTTACTTGTAAGTGGGGTTGTAAACGCTTTTTAGGCTCAGTACTGCGCTCAAAGGATGCAGCCCTGAGGTCTCTCCTGATAGGAGGTGGTTAAGTAGAAATTCGCTGCTCAGCTGACCCGGCAGAAGCAAATGTATACAAAAAATGTACCCAGAATGAGCTTTTCAGTGAACAGCAGCCAGACACATTTTAGCTAGTTTTACTTGTAAGTGGGGTTGTAATTGCTTTTTAGGCTCAGTACTGCGCTCAAAGGATGCAGCCCTGAGGTCTCTCCTGATAGGAGGTAGTTAAGTAGAAATTCGCTGCTCAGCTGACCCGTTAGGAGCAAATATATGCCACCAATGTATGCAGAATTAGCTTTTCAGTGAACAGCAGCCAGAGACATTTTAGCTAGTTTTACTTGTAAGTGGGGTTGTAAATGGTTTTCAGGCTCAGTACTGCGCTCAAAAGATGCAGCCCTGAGGTCTCTCCTGATAGGAGGTAGTTAAGTAGAAATTCACTGCTCAGCAGACCCGGCAGAAGCAAATGTATACCAAAAATGTACCCAGAATGAGCTTTTCAGTGAACAGCAGCCAGGCACGTTTTAGCTAGTTTACTTGTAAGTGGGTTGTAAACGCTAATTCAGGCTCAGTACTGCGCTCAAAGGATGCAGCCCTGAGGTCTCTCCTGATAGGAGGTAGTTAAGTAGAAATTCGCTGCTCAGCTGACCCGGGAGAAGCAAATGTATGCCAAAAATGTACCCAGAATGAGCTTTTCAGTGAACAGCAGCCAGGCACATTTTAGCTAGTTTTACTTGTAAGTGGGGTTGGAAACGGTTTTCAGGCTCAGTACTGCGCTCAAAAGATGCAGCCCTGAGGTCTCTCCTGATAGGAAGTAGTTAAGTAGAAATTCGCTGCTCAGCTGACCCGGGAGAAGCAAATGTATGCCAAAAATGTATGCAGAATGAGCTTTTCAGTGAACAGCAGCCAGGCACATTTTAGCTAGTTTTACTTGTAAGTGGGGTTGGAAACGGGTATCAGGCTCAGTACTGCGCTCAAAGGATGCAGCCCTGAGGTCTCTCCTGATTAGAGGGTAGTTAAGTAAAAATTTGCTGCTCAGCTGACCCGGCAGGAGCAAATATATGCCAAAAATGTATGCAGAATAAGCTTTTCAGTGAACAGCAGCCAGGCACATTTTAGCTAGTTTTACTTGTAAGTGGGGTTGTAAACGGTTTTCAGGCTCAGTACTGCGCTCAAAAGATGCAGCCCTGAGGTCTCTCCTGATAGGAGGTAGTTAAGTAGAAATTCACTGCTCAGCTGACCCGGCAGAAGCAAATATATACCAAAAATGTACCCAGAATGAGCTTTTCAGTGAACAGCAGCCAGGCACGTTTTAGCTAGTTTACTTGTAAGTGGGGTTGTAAACGCTAATTCAGGCTCAGTACTGCGCGCAAAGGATGCAGCCCTGAGGTCTCTCCTGATAGGAGGTAGTTAAGTAGAAACTCGCTGCTCAGCTGACCCGGGAGAAGCAAATGTATGCCAAAAATGTACCCAGAATGAGCTTTTCAGTGAACAGCAGCCAGGCACATTTTAGCTAGTTTTACTTGTAAGTGGGGTTGGAAACGGGTATCAGGCTCAGTACTGCGCTCAAAGGATGCAGCCCTGAGGTCTCTCCTGATTAGGGGGTAGTTAAGTAAAAATTTGCTGCTCAGCTGACCCGGCAGGAGCAAATATATGCCAAAAATGTATGCAGAATAAGCTTTTCAGTGAACAGCAGCCAGGCACATTTTAGCTAGTTTTACTTGTGTAAGTGGGTTTGTAAATGGTTTTCAGGCTCAGTACTGCGCTCAAAAGATGCAGCCCTGAGGTCTCTCCTGATAGGAGGTAGTTAAGTGGAAATTCGCTGCTCAGCTGACCCGGCAGGAGCAAATGTCTGCCAAAAATGTATGCAGAATGAGCTTTTCAGTGAACAGCAGCCAGGCACATTTTAGCTAGTTTTACTTGTAAGTGGGGTTGGAAACGGGTATCAGGCTCAGTACTGCGCTCAAAAGTTGCAGCCCTGAGGTCTCTCCTGATAGGAGGTAGTTAAGTAGAAATTCACTGCTCAGCTGACCCGGGAGAAGCAAATGTATGCCAAAAATGTACCCAGAATGAGCTTTTCAGTGAACAGCAGCCAGGCACATTTTAGCTAGTTTTACTTGTAAGTGGGGTTGGAAACGGTTTTCAGGCTCAGTACTGCGCTCAAAAGATGCAGCCATGAGGTCTCTTCTGATAGGAGGTAGTTAAGTAGAAATTCACTGCTCAGCTGACCCGGGAGTAGCAAATGTATACCAAAAATGTACCCAGAATGACCTTTTCAGTGAACAGCAGCCAGGCACATTTTAGCTAGTATTACGTGTAAGTGGGGTTGTAAACGCTTTTCAGGCTAGTACTGCGCTCAAAGGATGCAGCCCTGAGGTCTCTCCTGAAAGGAGGTAGTTAAGTAGAAATTCGCTGCTCAGCTGACCCGGCAGAAACAAATGTATGCCAAAAATGTATGCAGAATTAGCTTTTCAGTGAACAGCAGCCAGGCACATTTTAGCTAGTTTTACTTGTAAGTGGGGTTGTAAATGGTTTTCAGGCTCAGTACTGCGCTCAAAAGATGCAGCCCTGAGGTCTCTCCTGATAGGAGGTAGTTAAGTAGAAATTCACTGCTCAGCTGACCCGGCAGAAGCAAATGTATACCAAAAATGTAAGCAGAATGAGCTTTTCAGTGACCAGCAGCCAGGCACATTTTAGCTAGTTTTACTTGTAAGTGGGGTTGTAAACGGTTTTCAGGCTCAGTACTGCGCTCAAAAGATGCAGCCCTGAGGTCTCTCCTGATAGGAGGTAGTTAAGTAGAAATTTGCTGCTCAGCTTACCCGGCAGGAGCAAATATATGCCAAAAATGTAAGCAGAATGAGCTTTTCAGTGACCAGCAGCCAGGCACATTTTAGCCAGTTTTACTTGTAAGTGGAGTTGTAAACGGTTTTCAGGCTCAGTACTGCGCTCAAAAGATGCAGCCCTGAGGTCTCTCCTGATAGGAGGTAGTTAAGTAGAAATTCGCTGCTCAGCTGACCCGGGAGAAGCAAATGTATGCCAAAAATGTACCCAGAATGAGCTTTTCAGTGAACAGCAGCCAGGCACATTTTAGCTAGTTTTACTTGTAAGTGGGGTTGGAAACGGGTATCAGGCTCAGTACTGCGCTCAAAAGATGCAGCCCTGAGGTCTCTCATGATAGGAGGTAGTTAAGTAGAAATTCACTTCTCAGCAGACCCGGCAGAAGCAAATGTATACCAAAAATGTACCCAGAATGAGCTTTTCAGTGAATAGCAGCCAGGCACATTTTAGCTAGTTTTACCTGTAAGTGGGGTTGGAAACGGTTTTCAGGCTCAGTACTGCGCTCAAAAGATGCAGCCCTGAGGTCTCTCCTGATAGGAAGTAGTTAAGTAGAAATTCGCTGCTCAGCTGACCCGGGAGAAGCAAATGTATGCCAAAAATGTACCCAGAATGAGCTTTTCAGTGAATAGCAGCCAGGCACATTTTAGCTAGTTTTACCTGTAAGTGGGGTTGGAAACGGTTTTCAGGCTCAGTACTGCGCTCAAAAGATGCAGCCCTGAGTTCTCTCCTGATAGGAGGTAGTTAAGTAGAAATTCACTGCTCAGCTGACCCGGCAGAAGCAAATGTATACCAAAAATGTACCCAGAATGAGCTTTTCAGTGAATAGCAGCCAGGCACATTTTAGCTAGTTTTACTTGTAACTGGGGTTGTAAACGCTAATTCAGGCTCAGTACTGCGCTCAAAGGATGCAGCCCTGAGGTCTCTCCTGATAGGAGGTAGTTAAGTAGAAATTCGCTGCTCAGCTGACCCGGCAGGAGCAAATATATGCCACCAATGTATGCAGAATTAGCTTTTCAGTGAACAGCAGCCAGGCACATTTTAGCTAGTTTTACCTGTAAGTGGGGTTGGAAACGGTTTTCAGGCTCAGTACTGCGCTCAAAAGATGCAGCCCTGAGTTCTCTCCTGATAGGAGGTAGTTAAGTAGAAATTCACTGCTCAGCTGACCCGGCAGAAGCAAATGTATACCAAAAATGTACCCAGAATGAGCTTTTCAGTGAATAGCAGCCAGGCACATTTTAGCTAGTTTTACTTGTAAGTGGGGTTGGAAACGGGTATCAGGCTCAGTACTGCGCTCAAAGGATGCAGCCCTGAGGTCTCTCCTGATAGGAGGTAGTTAAGTAGAAATTCGCTGCTCAGCTGACCCGGCAGGAGCAAATATATGCCACCAATGTATGCAGAATTAGCTTTTCAGTGAACAGCAGCCAGGCACATTTTAGCTAGTTTTACTTGTAAGTGGGGTTGTAAACGCTTTTTAGGCTCAGTACTGCGCTCAAAGGATGCAGCCCTGAGGTCTCTCCTGATAGGAGGTGGTTAAGTAGAAATTCGCTGCTCAGCTGACCCGGCAGAAGCAAATGTATACCAAAAATGTACCCAGAATGAGCTTTTCAGTGAACAGCAGCCAGGCACGTTTTAGCTAGTTTACTTGTAAGTGGGTTGTAAACGCTAATTCAGGCTCAGTACTGCGCTCAAAGGATGCAGCCCTGAGGTCTCTCCTGATAGGAGGTAGTTAAGTAGAAATTCGCTGCTCAGCTGACCCGGGAGAAGCAAATGTATGCCAAAAATGTACCCAGAATGAGCTTTTCAGTGAACAGCAGCCAGGCACATTTTAGCTAGTTTTACTTGTAAGTGGGGTTGGAAACGGTTTTCAGGCTCAGTACTGCGCTCAAAAGATGCAGCCCTGAGGTCTCTCCTGATAGGAAGTAGTTAAGTAGAAATTCGCTGCTCAGCTGACCCGGGAGAAGCAAATGTATGCCAAAAATGTATGCAGAATGAGCTTTTCAGTGAACAGCAGCCAGGCACATTTTAGCTAGTTTTACTTGTAAGTGGGGTTGGAAACGGGTATCAGGCTCAGTACTGCGCTCAAAGGATGCAGCCCTGAGGTCTCTCCTGATTAGAGGGTAGTTAAGTAAAAATTTGCTGCTCAGCTGACCCGGCAGGAGCAAATATATGCCAAAAATGTATGCAGAATAAGCTTTTCAGTGAACAGCAGCCAGGCACATTTTAGCTAGTTTTACTTGTAAGTGGGGTTGTAAACGGTTTTCAGGCTCAGTACTGCGCTCAAAAGATGCAGCCCTGAGGTCTCTCCTGATAGGAGGTAGTTAAGTAGAAATTCACTGCTCAGCTGACCCGGCAGAAGCAAATGTATACCAAAAATGTACCCAGAATGAGCTTTTCAGTGAACAGCAGCCAGGCACGTTTTAGCTAGTTTACTTGTAAGTGGGGTTGTAAACGCTAATTCAGGCTCAGTACTGCGCGCAAAGGATGCAGCCCTGAGGTCTCTCCTGATAGGAGGTAGTTAAGTAGAAACTCGCTGCTCAGCTGACCCGGGAGAAGCAAATGTATGCCAAAAATGTACCCAGAATGAGCTTTTCAGTGAACAGCAGCCAGGCACATTTTAGCTAGTTTTACTTGTAAGTGGGGTTGGAAACGGGTATCAGGCTCAGTACTGCGCTCAAAGGATGCAGCCCTGAGGTCTCTCCTGATTAGGGGGTAGTTAAGTAAAAATTTGCTGCTCAGCTGACCCGGCAGGAGCAAATATATGCCAAAAATGTATGCAGAATAAGCTTTTCAGTGAACAGCAGCCAGGCACATTTTAGCTAGTTTTACTTGTGTAAGTGGGTTTGTAAATGGTTTTCAGGCTCAGTACTGCGCTCAAAAGATGCAGCCCTGAGGTCTCTCCTGATAGGAGGTAGTTAAGTGGAAATTCGCTGCTCAGCTGACCCGGCAGGAGCAAATGTCTGCCAAAAATGTATGCAGAATGAGCTTTTCAGTGAACAGCAGCCAGGCACATTTTAGCTAGTTTTACTTGTAAGTGGGGTTGGAAACGGGTATCAGGCTCAGTACTGCGCTCAAAAGTTGCAGCCCTGAGGTCTCTCCTGATAGGAGGTAGTTAAGTAGAAATTCACTGCTCAGCTGACCCGGGAGAAGCAAATGTATGCCAAAAATGTACCCAGAATGAGCTTTTCAGTGAACAGCAGCCAGGCACATTTTAGCTAGTTTTACTTGTAAGTGGGGTTGGAAACGGTTTTAGGCTCAGTACTGCGCTCAAAAGATGCAGCCCTGAGTTCTCTCCTGATAGGAGGTAGTTAAGTAGAAATTCGCTGCTCAGCTGACCCGGCAGAAACAAATGTATGCCAAAAATGTATGCAGAATTAGCTTTTCAGTGAACAGCAGCCAGGCACATTTTAGCTAGTTTTACTTGTAAGTGGGGTTGTAAATGGTTTTCAGGCTCAGTACTGCGCTCAAAAGATGCAGCCCTGAGGTCTCTCCTGATAGGAGGTAGTTAAGTAGAAATTCACTGCTCAGCTGACCCGGCAGAAGCAAATATATGCCAAAAATGTAAGCAGAATGAGCTTTTCAGTGACCAGCAGCCAGGCACATTTTAGCTAGTTTTACTTGTAAGTGGGGTTGTAAATGGTTTTCAGGCTCAGTACTGCGCTCAAAAGATGCAGCCCTGAGGTCTCTCCTGATAGGAGGTAGTTAAGTAGAAATTTGCTGCTCAGCTGACCCGGCAGGAGCAAATATATGCCAAAAATGTAAGCAGAATGAGCTTTTCAGTGACCAGCAGCCAGGCACATTTTAGCCAGTTTTACTTGTAAGTGGGGTTGTAAACGGTTTTCAGGCTCAGTACTGCGCTCAAAAGATGCAGCCCTGAGGTCTCTCCTGATAGGAGGTAGTTAAGTAGAAATTCGCTGCTCAGCTGACCCGGGAGAAGCAAATGTATGCCAAAAATGTACCCAGAATGAGCTTTTCAGTGAACAGCAGCCAGGCACATTTTAGCTAGTTTTACTTGTAAGTGGGGTTGGAAACGAGTATCAGGCTCAGTACTGCGCTCAAAAGATGCAGCCCTGAGGTCTCTCATGATAGGAGGTAGGTAAGTAGAAATTCACTTCTCAGCAGACCCGGCAGAAGCAAATGTATACCAAAAATGTACCCAGAATGAGCTTTTCAGTGAATAGCAGCCAGGCACATTTTAGCTAGTTTTACCTGTAAGTGGGGTTGGAAACGGTTTTCAGGCTCAGTACTGCGCTCAAAAGATGCAGCCCTGAGTTCTCTCCTGATAGGAGGTAGTTAAGTAGAAGTTCACTGCTCAGCTGACCCGGCAGAAGCAAATGTATACAAAAAATGTACCCAGAATGAGCTTTTCAGTGAACAGCAGCCAGACACATTTTAGCTAGTTTTACTTGTAAGTGGGGTTGTAAACGCTTTTTAGGCTCAGTACTGCGCTCAAAGGATGCAGCCCTGAGGTCTCTCCTGATAGGAGGTAGTTAAGTAGAAATTCACTGCTCAGCTGACCCGGGAGAAGCAAATGTATGCCAAAAATGTACCCAGAATGAGCTTTTCAGTGAACAGCAGCCAGGCACATTTGAGCTAGTTTTACTTGTAAGTGGGGTTGGAAACGGTTTTCAGGCTCAGTACTGCGCTCAAAAGATGCAGCCATGAGGTCTCTCCTGATAGGAGGTAGTTAAGTAAAAATTCGCTGCTCAGCTGACCCGGGAGAAGCAAATGTATGCCAAAAATGTACCCAGAATGAACTTTTCAGTGAACAGCAGCCAGGCACATTTTAGCTAGTTTTACTTGTAAGTGGGGTTGGAAACGGGTATCAGGCTCAGTACTGCGCTCAAAAGTTGCAGCCCTGAGGTCTCTCCTGATAGGAGGTAGTTAAGTAGAAATTCACTGCTCAGCTGACCCGGGAGAAGCAAATGTATGCCAAAAATGTACCCAGAATGAGCTTTTCAGTGAACAGCAGCCAGGCACATTTTAGCTAGTTTTACTTGTAAGTGGGGTTGGAAACGGTTTTCAGGCTCAGTACTGCGCTCAAAAGATGCAGCCATGAGGTCTCTTCTGATAGGAGGTAGTTAAGTAGAAATTCACTGCTCCGCTGACCCGGGAGTAGCAAATGTATACCAAAAATGTACCCAGAATGACCTTTTCAGTGAACAGCAGCCAGGCACATTTTAGCTAGTATTACGTGTAAGTGGGGTTGTAAACGCTTTTCAGGCTCAGTACTGCGCTCAAAGGATGCAGCCCTGAGGTCTCTCCTGAAAGGAGGTAGTTAAGTAGAAATTCGCTGCTCAGCTGACCCGGCAGAAACAAATGTATGCCAAAAATGTATGCAGAATTAGCTTTTCAGTGAACAGCAGCCAGGCACATTTTAGCTAGTTTTACTTGTAAGTGGGGTTGTAAATGGTTTTCAGGCTCAGTACTGCGCTCAAAAGATGCAGCCCTGAGGTCTCTCCTGATAGGAGGTAGTTAAGTAGAAATTCACTGCTCAGCTGACCCGGCAGAAGCAAATGTATACCAAAAATGTACCCAGAATGAGCATTTCAGTGAACAACAGCCAGGCACATTTTAGCTAGTTTTACTTGTAAGTGGGGTTGTAAACGGTTTTCAGGCTCAGTACTGCGCTCAAAAGATGCAGCCCTGAGGTCTCTCCTGATAGGAGGTAGTTAAGTAGAAATTTGCTGCTCAGCTTACCCGGCAGGAGCAAATATATGCCAAAAATGTAAGCAGAATGAGCTTTTCAGTGACCAGCAGCCAGGCACATTTTAGCCAGTTTTACTTGTAAGTGGAGTTGTAAACGGTTTTCAGGCTCAGTACTGCGCTCAAAAGATGCAGCCCTGAGGTCTCTCCTGATAGGAGGTAGTTAAGTAGAAATTCGCTGCTCAGCTGACCCGGGAGAAGCAAATGTATGCCAAAAATGTACCCAGAATGAGCTTTTCAGTGAACAGCAGCCAGGCACATTTTAGCTAGTTTTACTTGTAAGTGGGGTTGGAAACGGGTATCAGGCTCAGTACTGCGCTCAAAAGATGCAGCCCTGAGGTCTCTCATGATAGGAGGTAGTTAAGTAGAAATTCACTTCTCAGCAGACCCGGCAGAAGCAAATGTATACCAAAAATGTACCCAGAATGAGCTTTTCAGTGAATAGCAGCCAGGCACATTTTAGCTAGTTTTACCTGTAAGTGGGGTTGGAAACGGTTTTCAGGCTCAGTACTGCGCTCAAAAGATGCAGCCCTGAGTTCTCTCCTGATAGGAGGTAGTTAAGTAGAAGTTCACTGCTCAGCTGACCCGGCAGAAGCAAATGTATACCAAAAATGTACCCAGAATGAGCTTTTAAGTGAACAGCAGCCAGGCACATTTTAGCTAGTTTTACTTGTAAGTGGGGTTGGAAACGGGTATCAGGCTCAGTACTGCGCTCAAAAGATGCAGCCCTGAGGTCTCTCCTGATAGGAGTAGTTAAGTAGAATTTCGCTGCTCAGCTGACCCGGCAGGAGCAAATATATGCCAAAAATGTATGCAGAATTAGCTTTTCAGTGAACAGCAGCCAGGCACATTTTAGCTAGTTTTACTTGTAACTGGGGTTGTAAACGCTAATTCAGGCTCAGTACTGCGCTCAAAGGATGCAGCCCTGAGGTCTCTCCTGATAGGAGGTAGTTAAGTAGAAATTCGCTGCTCAGCTGACCCGGCAGGAGCAAATATATGCCACCAATGTATGCAGAATTAGCTTTTCAGTGAACAGCAGCCAGGCACATTTTAGCTAGTTTTACTTGTAAGTGGGGTTGTAAACGCTTTTTAGGCTCAGTACTGCGCTCAAAGGATGCAGCCCTGAGGTCTCTCCTGATAGGAGGTAGTTAAGTAGAAATTCGCTGCTCAGCTGACCCGGCAGAAGCAAATGTATACAAAAAATGTACCCAGAATGAGCTTTTCAGTGAACAGCAGCCAGACACATTTTAGCTAGTTTTACTTGTAAGTGGGGTTGTAATTGCTTTTTAGGCTCAGTACTGCGCTCAAAGGATGCAGCCCTGAGGTCTCTCCTGATAGGAGGTAGTTAAGTAGAAATTTAATGCTCAGCTGACCCGGCAGAAGCAAATGTATACCAAAAATGTACCCAGAATGAGGTTTTCAGTGAACAGCAGCCAGGCACATTTTAGCTAGATTTACTTGTAAGTGGGGTTGGAAACGGTTTTCAGGCTCAGTACTGCGCTCAAAAGATGCAGCCCTGAGGTCTCTCCTGATAGGAGGTAGTTAAGTAGAAATTCGCTGCTCAGCTGACCCGGCAGGAGCAAATATATGCCACCAATGTATGCAGAATTAGCTTTTCAGTGAACAGCAGCCAGAGACATTTTAGCTAGTTTTACTTGTAAGTGGGGTTGTAAATGGTTTTCAGGCTCAGTACTGCGCTCAAAAGATGCAGCCCTGAGGTCTCTCCTGATAGGAGGTAGTTAAGTAGAAATTCACTGCTCAGCAGACCCGGCAGAAGCAAATGTATACCAAAAATGTACCCAGAATGAGCTTTTCAGTGAATAGCAGCCAGGCACATTTTAGCTAGTTTTACCTGTAAGTGGGGTTGGAAACGGTTTTCAGGCTCAGTACTGCGCTCAAAAGATGCAGCCCTGAGTTCTCTCCTGATAGGAGGTAGTTAAGTAGAAATTCACTGCTCAGCTGACCCGGCAGAAGCAAATGTATACCAAAAATGTACCCAGAATGAGCTTTTCAGTGAATAGCAGCCAGGCACATTTTAGCTAGTTTTACTTGTAACTGGGGTTGTAAACGCTAATTCAGGCTCAGTACTGCGCTCAAAGGATGCAGCCCTGAGGTCTCTCCTGATAGGAGGTAGTTAAGTAGAAATTCGCTGCTCAGCTGACCCGGCAGGAGCAAATATATGCCACCAATGTATGCAGAATTAGCTTTTCAGTGAACAGCAGCCAGGCACATTTTAGCTAGTTTTACTTGTAAGTGGGGTTGTAAACGCTTTTTAGGCTCAGTACTGCGCTCAAAGGATGCAGCCCTGAGGTCTCTCCTGATAGGAGGTGGTTAAGTAGAAATTCGCTGCTCAGCTGACCCGGCAGAAGCAAATGTATACAAAAAATGTACCCAGAATGAGCTTTTCAGTGAACAGCAGCCAGACACATTTTAGCTAGTTTTACTTGTAAGTGGGGTTGTAATTGCTTTTTAGGCTCAGTACTGCGCTCAAAGGATGCAGCCCTGAGGTCTCTCCTGATAGGAGGTAGTTAAGTAGAAATTCGCTGCTCAGCTGACCCGGCAGGAGCAAATATATGCCACCAATGTATGCAGAATTAGCTTTTCAGTGAACAGCAGCCAGAGACATTTTAGCTAGTTTTACTTGTAAGTGGGGTTGTAAATGGTTTTCAGGCTCAGTACTGCGCTCAAAAGATGCAGCCCTGAGGTCTCTCCTGATAGGAGGTAGTTAAGTAGAAATTCACTGCTCAGCAGACCCGGCAGAAGCAAATGTATACCAAAAATGTACCCAGAATGAGCTTTTCAGTGAACAGCAGCCAGGCACGTTTTAGCTAGTTTACTTGTAAGTGGGTTGTAAACGCTAATTCAGGCTCAGTACTGCGCTCAAAGGATGCAGCCCTGAGGTCTCTCCTGATAGGAGGTAGTTAAGTAGAAATTCGCTGCTCAGCTGACCCGGGAGAAGCAAATGTATGCCAAAAATGTACCCAGAATGAGCTTTTCAGTGAACAGCAGCCAGGCACATTTTAGCTAGTTTTACTTGTAAGTGGGGTTGGAAACGGTTTTCAGGCTCAGTACTGCGCTCAAAAGATGCAGCCCTGAGGTCTCTCCTGATAGGAAGTAGTTAAGTAGAAATTCGCTGCTCAGCTGACCCGGGAGAAGCAAATGTATGCCAAAAATGTATGCAGAATGAGCTTTTCAGTGAACAGCAGCCAGGCACATTTTAGCTAGTTTTACTTGTAAGTGGGGTTGGAAACGGGTATCAGGCTCAGTACTGCGCTCAAAGGATGCAGCCCTGAGGTCTCTCCTGATTAGAGGGTAGTTAAGTAAAAATTTGCTGCTCAGCTGACCCGGCAGGAGCAAATATATGCCAAAAATGTATGCAGAATAAGCTTTTCAGTGAACAGCAGCCAGGCACATTTTAGCTAGTTTTACTTGTAAGTGGGGTTGTAAACGGTTTTCAGGCTCAGTACTGCGCTCAAAAGATGCAGCCCTGAGGTCTCTCCTGATAGGAGGTAGTTAAGTAGAAATTCACTGCTCAGCTGACCCGGCAGAAGCAAATGTATACCAAAAATGTACCCAGAATGAGCTTTTCAGTGAACAGCAGCCAGGCACGTTTTAGCTAGTTTACTTGTAAGTGGGGTTGTAAACGCTAATTCAGGCTCAGTACTGCGCGCAAAGGATGCAGCCCTGAGGTCTCTCCTGATAGGAGGTAGTTAAGTAGAAACTCGCTGCTCAGCTGACCCGGGAGAAGCAAATGTATGCCAAAAATGTACCCAGAATGAGCTTTTCAGTGAACAGCAGCCAGGCACATTTTAGCTAGTTTTACTTGTAAGTGGGGTTGGAAACGGGTATCAGGCTCAGTACTGCGCTCAAAGGATGCAGCCCTGAGGTCTCTCCTGATTAGGGGGTAGTTAAGTAAAAATTTGCTGCTCAGCTGACCCGGCAGGAGCAAATATATGCCAAAAATGTATGCAGAATAAGCTTTTCAGTGAACAGCAGCCAGGCACATTTTAGCTAGTTTTACTTGTGTAAGTGGGTTTGTAAATGGTTTTCAGGCTCAGTACTGCGCTCAAAAGATGCAGCCCTGAGGTCTCTCCTGATAGGAGGTAGTTAAGTGGAAATTCGCTGCTCAGCTGACCCGGCAGGAGCAAATGTCTGCCAAAAATGTATGCAGAATGAGCTTTTCAGTGAACAGCAGCCAGGCACATTTTAGCTAGTTTTACTTGTAAGTGGGGTTGGAAACGGGTATCAGGCTCAGTACTGCGCTCAAAAGTTGCAGCCCTGAGGTCTCTCCTGATAGGAGGTAGTTAAGTAGAAATTCACTGCTCAGCTGACCCGGGAGAAGCAAATGTATGCCAAAAATGTACCCAGAATGAGCTTTTCAGTGAACAGCAGCCAGGCACATTTTAGCTAGTTTTACTTGTAAGTGGGGTTGGAAACGGTTTTCAGGCTCAGTACTGCGCTCAAAAGATGCAGCCCTGAGGTCTCTCCTGATAGGAAGTAGTTAAGTAGAAATTCGCTGCTCAGCTGACCCGGGAGAAGCAAATGTATGCCAAAAATGTATGCAGAATGAGCTTTTCAGTGAACAGCAGCCAGGCACATTTTAGCTAGTTTTACTTGTAAGTGGGGTTGGAAACGGGTATCAGGCTCAGTACTGCGCTCAAAGGATGCAGCCCTGAGGTCTCTCCTGATTAGAGGGTAGTTAAGTAAAAATTTGCTGCTCAGCTGACCCGGCAGGAGCAAATATATGCCAAAAATGTATGCAGAATAAGCTTTTCAGTGAACAGCAGCCAGGCACATTTTAGCTAGTTTTACTTGTAAGTGGGGTTGTAAACGGTTTTCAGGCTCAGTACTGCGCTCAAAAGATGCAGCCCTGAGGTCTCTCCTGATAGGAGGTAGTTAAGTAGAAATTCACTGCTCAGCTGACCCGGCAGAAGCAAATGTATACCAAAAATGTACCCAGAATGAGCTTTTCAGTGAACAGCAGCCAGGCACGTTTTAGCTAGTTTACTTGTAAGTGGGGTTGTAAACGCTAATTCAGGCTCAGTACTGCGCGCAAAGGATGCAGCCCTGAGGTCTCTCCTGATAGGAGGTAGTTAAGTAGAAACTCGCTGCTCAGCTGACCCGGGAGAAGCAAATGTATGCCAAAAATGTACCCAGAATGAGCTTTTCAGTGAACAGCAGCCAGGCACATTTTAGCTAGTTTTACTTGTAAGTGGGGTTGGAAACGGGTATCAGGCTCAGTACTGCGCTCAAAGGATGCAGCCCTGAGGTCTCTCCTGATTAGGGGGTAGTTAAGTAAAAATTTGCTGCTCAGCTGACCCGGCAGGAGCAAATATATGCCAAAAATGTATGCAGAATAAGCTTTTCAGTGAACAGCAGCCAGGCACATTTTAGCTAGTTTTACTTGTGTAAGTGGGTTTGTAAATGGTTTTCAGGCTCAGTACTGCGCTCAAAAGATGCAGCCCTGAGGTCTCTCCTGATAGGAGGTAGTTAAGTGGAAATTCGCTGCTCAGCTGACCCGGCAGGAGCAAATGTCTGCCAAAAATGTATGCAGAATGAGCTTTTCAGTGAACAGCAGCCAGGCACATTTTAGCTAGTTTTACTTGTAAGTGGGGTTGGAAACGGGTATCAGGCTCAGTACTGCGCTCAAAAGTTGCAGCCCTGAGGTCTCTCCTGATAGGAGGTAGTTAAGTAGAAATTCACTGCTCAGCTGACCCGGGAGAAGCAAATGTATGCCAAAAATGTACCCAGAATGAGCTTTTCAGTGAACAGCAGCCAGGCACATTTTAGCTAGTTTTACTTGTAAGTGGGGTTGGAAACGGTTTTAGGCTCAGTACTGCGCTCAAAAGATGCAGCCCTGAGTTCTCTCCTGATAGGAGGTAGTTAAGTAGAAATTCGCTGCTCAGCTGACCCGGCAGAAACAAATGTATGCCAAAAATGTATGCAGAATTAGCTTTTCAGTGAACAGCAGCCAGGCACATTTTAGCTAGTTTTACTTGTAAGTGGGGTTGTAAATGGTTTTCAGGCTCAGTACTGCGCTCAAAAGATGCAGCCCTGAGGTCTCTCCTGATAGGAGGTAGTTAAGTAGAAATTCACTGCTCAGCTGACCCGGCAGAAGCAAATATATGCCAAAAATGTAAGCAGAATGAGCTTTTCAGTGACCAGCAGCCAGGCACATTTTAGCTAGTTTTACTTGTAAGTGGGGTTGTAAATGGTTTTCAGGCTCAGTACTGCGCTCAAAAGATGCAGCCCTGAGGTCTCTCCTGATAGGAGGTAGTTAAGTAGAAATTTGCTGCTCAGCTGACCCGGCAGGAGCAAATATATGCCAAAAATGTAAGCAGAATGAGCTTTTCAGTGACCAGCAGCCAGGCACATTTTAGCCAGTTTTACTTGTAAGTGGGGTTGTAAACGGTTTTCAGGCTCAGTACTGCGCTCAAAAGATGCAGCCCTGAGGTCTCTCCTGATAGGAGGTAGTTAAGTAGAAATTCGCTGCTCAGCTGACCCGGGAGAAGCAAATGTATGCCAAAAATGTACCCAGAATGAGCTTTTCAGTGAACAGCAGCCAGGCACATTTTAGCTAGTTTTACTTGTAAGTGGGGTTGGAAACGAGTATCAGGCTCAGTACTGCGCTCAAAAGATGCAGCCCTGAGGTCTCTCATGATAGGAGGTAGGTAAGTAGAAATTCACTTCTCAGCAGACCCGGCAGAAGCAAATGTATACCAAAAATGTACCCAGAATGAGCTTTTCAGTGAATAGCAGCCAGGCACATTTTAGCTAGTTTTACCTGTAAGTGGGGTTGGAAACGGTTTTCAGGCTCAGTACTGCGCTCAAAAGATGCAGCCCTGAGTTCTCTCCTGATAGGAGGTAGTTAAGTAGAAGTTCACTGCTCAGCTGACCCGGCAGAAGCAAATGTATACAAAAAATGTACCCAGAATGAGCTTTTCAGTGAACAGCAGCCAGACACATTTTAGCTAGTTTTACTTGTAAGTGGGGTTGTAAACGCTTTTTAGGCTCAGTACTGCGCTCAAAGGATGCAGCCCTGAGGTCTCTCCTGATAGGAGGTAGTTAAGTAGAAATTCACTGCTCAGCTGACCCGGGAGAAGCAAATGTATGCCAAAAATGTACCCAGAATGAGCTTTTCAGTGAACAGCAGCCAGGCACATTTGAGCTAGTTTTACTTGTAAGTGGGGTTGGAAACGGTTTTCAGGCTCAGTACTGCGCTCAAAAGATGCAGCCATGAGGTCTCTCCTGATAGGAGGTAGTTAAGTAAAAATTCGCTGCTCAGCTGACCCGGGAGAAGCAAATGTATGCCAAAAATGTACCCAGAATGAACTTTTCAGTGAACAGCAGCCAGGCACATTTTAGCTAGTTTTACTTGTAAGTGGGGTTGGAAACGGGTATCAGGCTCAGTACTGCGCTCAAAAGTTGCAGCCCTGAGGTCTCTCCTGATAGGAGGTAGTTAAGTAGAAATTCACTGCTCAGCTGACCCGGGAGAAGCAAATGTATGCCAAAAATGTACCCAGAATGAGCTTTTCAGTGAACAGCAGCCAGGCACATTTTAGCTAGTTTTACTTGTAAGTGGGGTTGGAAACGGTTTTCAGGCTCAGTACTGCGCTCAAAAGATGCAGCCATGAGGTCTCTTCTGATAGGAGGTAGTTAAGTAGAAATTCACTGCTCAGCTGACCCGGGAGTAGCAAATGTATACCAAAAATGTACCCAGAATGACCTTTTCAGTGAACAGCAGCCAGGCACATTTTAGCTAGTATTACGTGTAAGTGGGGTTGTAAACGCTTTTCAGGCTCAGTACTGCGCTCAAAGGATGCAGCCCTGAGGTCTCTCCTGAAAGGAGGTAGTTAAGTAGAAATTCGCTGCTCAGCTGACCCGGCAGAAACAAATGTATGCCAAAAATGTATGCAGAATTAGCTTTTCAGTGAACAGCAGCCAGGCACATTTTAGCTAGTTTTACTTGTAAGTGGGGTTGTAAATGGTTTTCAGGCTCAGTACTGCGCTCAAAAGATGCAGCCCTGAGGTCTCTCCTGATAGGAGGTAGTTAAGTAGAAATTCACTGCTCAGCTGACCCGGCAGAAGCAAATGTATACCAAAAATGTACCCAGAATGAGCATTTCAGTGAACAACAGCCAGGCACATTTTAGCTAGTTTTACTTGTAAGTGGGGTTGTAAACGGTTTTCAGGCTCAGTACTGCGCTCAAAAGATGCAGCCCTGAGGTCTCTCCTGATAGGAGGTAGTTAAGTAGAAATTTGCTGCTCAGCTTACCCGGCAGGAGCAAATATATGCCAAAAATGTAAGCAGAATGAGCTTTTCAGTGACCAGCAGCCAGGCACATTTTAGCCAGTTTTACTTGTAAGTGGAGTTGTAAACGGTTTTCAGGCTCAGTACTGCGCTCAAAAGATGCAGCCCTGAGGTCTCTCCTGATAGGAGGTAGTTAAGTAGAAATTCGCTGCTCAGCTGACCCGGGAGAAGCAAATGTATGCCAAAAATGTACCCAGAATGAGCTTTTCAGTGAACAGCAGCCAGGCACATTTTAGCTAGTTTTACTTGTAAGTGGGGTTGGAAACGGGTATCAGGCTCAGTACTGCGCTCAAAAGATGCAGCCCTGAGGTCTCTCATGATAGGAGGTAGTTAAGTAGAAATTCACTTCTCAGCAGACCCGGCAGAAGCAAATGTATACCAAAAATGTACCCAGAATGAGCTTTTCAGTGAATAGCAGCCAGGCACATTTTAGCTAGTTTTACCTGTAAGTGGGGTTGGAAACGGTTTTCAGGCTCAGTACTGCGCTCAAAAGATGCAGCCCTGAGTTCTCTCCTGATAGGAGGTAGTTAAGTAGAAGTTCACTGCTCAGCTGACCCGGCAGAAGCAAATGTATACCAAAAATGTACCCAGAATGAGCTTTTAAGTGAACAGCAGCCAGGCACATTTTAGCTAGTTTTACTTGTAAGTGGGGTTGGAAACGGGTATCAGGCTCAGTACTGCGCTCAAAAGATGCAGCCCTGAGGTCTCTCCTGATAGGAGTAGTTAAGTAGAATTTCGCTGCTCAGCTGACCCGGCAGGAGCAAATATATGCCAAAAATGTATGCAGAATTAGCTTTTCAGTGAACAGCAGCCAGGCACATTTTAGCTAGTTTTACTTGTAACTGGGGTTGTAAACGCTAATTCAGGCTCAGTACTGCGCTCAAAGGATGCAGCCCTGAGGTCTCTCCTGATAGGAGGTAGTTAAGTAGAAATTCGCTGCTCAGCTGACCCGGCAGGAGCAAATATATGCCACCAATGTATGCAGAATTAGCTTTTCAGTGAACAGCAGCCAGGCACATTTTAGCTAGTTTTACTTGTAAGTGGGGTTGTAAACGCTTTTTAGGCTCAGTACTGCGCTCAAAGGATGCAGCCCTGAGGTCTCTCCTGATAGGAGGTAGTTAAGTAGAAATTCGCTGCTCAGCTGACCCGGCAGAAGCAAATGTATACAAAAAATGTACCCAGAATGAGCTTTTCAGTGAACAGCAGCCAGACACATTTTAGCTAGTTTTACTTGTAAGTGGGGTTGTAATTGCTTTTTAGGCTCAGTACTGCGCTCAAAGGATGCAGCCCTGAGGTCTCTCCTGATAGGAGGTAGTTAAGTAGAAATTTAATGCTCAGCTGACCCGGCAGAAGCAAATGTATACCAAAAATGTACCCAGAATGAGGTTTTCAGTGAACAGCAGCCAGGCACATTTTAGCTAGATTTACTTGTAAGTGGGGTTGGAAACGGTTTTCAGGCTCAGTACTGCGCTCAAAAGATGCAGCCCTGAGGTCTCTCCTGATAGGAGGTAGTTAAGTAGAAATTCGCTGCTCAGCTGACCCGGCAGGAGCAAATATATGCCACCAATGTATGCAGAATTAGCTTTTCAGTGAACAGCAGCCAGAGACATTTTAGCTAGTTTTACTTGTAAGTGGGGTTGTAAATGGTTTTCAGGCTCAGTACTGCGCTCAAAAGATGCAGCCCTGAGGTCTCTCCTGATAGGAGGTAGTTAAGTAGAAATTCACTGCTCAGCAGACCCGGCAGAAGCAAATGTATACCAAAAATGTACCCAGAATGAGCTTTTCAGTGAACAGCAGCCAGGCACGTTTTAGCTAGTTTACTTGTAAGTGGGTTGTAAACGCTAATTCAGGCTCAGTACTGCGCGCAAAGGATGCAGCCCTGAGGTCTCTCCTGATAGGAGGTAGTTAAGTAGAAACTCGCTGCTCAGCTGACCCGGCAAGAGCAAATTATGCCAAAAATGTATGCAGAATGAGCTTTTCAGTGAACAGCAGAAAGGCACATTTTAGCTAGTTTTACTTGTAAGTGGGGTTGTAAATGGTTTTCAGGCTCAATACTGCGTTCAAAAGATGCAGCCCTGAGGTCTCTCCTGATAGGAGGTAGTTAAGTAGAAATTCGCTGCTCAGCTGACCCGGGAGAAGCAAATGTATGCCAAAAATGTACCCAGAATGAGCTTTTCAGTGAACAGCAGCCAGGCACATTTTAGCTAGTTTTACTTGTAAGTGGGGTTGGAAACGGGTTTCAGGCTCAGTACTGCGCTCAAAAGATGCAGCCCTGAGGTCTCTCCTGATAGGAGGTAGTTAAGTAGAAATTCACTGCTCAGCTGACCCGGCAGAAGCAAATGTATACCAAAAATGTACCCAGAATGACCTTTTCAGTGAACAGCAGCCAGGCACATTTTAGCTAGTTTTACTTGTAAGTGGGGTTGGAAACGCTTTTCAGGCTCAGTACTGCGCTCAAAGGATGCAGCCCTGAGGTCTCTCCTGATAGGAGGTAGTTAAGTAGAAATTCGCTGCTCAGCTGACCCGGGAGAAGCAAATGTATGCCAAAAATGTACCCAGAATGAGCTTTTCAGTGAACGGCAGCCAGGCACATTTTAGCTAGTTTTACTTGTAAGTGGGGTTGGAAACGGTTTTCAGGCTCAGTACTGCGCTCAAAAGATGCAGCCCTGAGGTCTCTCCTGATAGGAAGTAGTTAAGTAGAAATTCGCTGCTCAGCTGACCCGGGAGAAGCAAATGTATGCCAAAAATGTACCCAGAATGAGCTTTTCAGTGAATAGCAGCCAGGCACATTTTAGCTAGTTTTACCTGTAAGTGGGGTTGGAAACGGTTTTCAGGCTCAGTACTGCGCTCAAAAGATGCAGCCCTGAGTTCTCTCCTGATAGGAGGTAGTTAAGTAGAAATTCACTGCTCAGCTGACCCGGCAGAAGCAAATGTATACCAAAAATGTACCCAGAATGAGCTTTTCAGTGAATAGCAGCCAGGCACATTTTAGCTAGTTTTACTTGTAACTGGGGTTGTAAACGCTAATTCAGGCTCAGTACTGCGCTCAAAGGATGCAGCCCTGAGGTCTCTCCTGATAGGAGGTAGTTAAGTAGAAATTCGCTGCTCAGCTGACCCGGCAGGAGCAAATATATGCCACCAATGTATGCAGAATTAGCTTTTCAGTGAACAGCAGCCAGGCACATTTTAGCTAGTTTTACTTGTAAGTGGGGTTGTAAACGCTTTTTAGGCTCAGTACTGCGCTCAAAGGATGCAGCCCTGAGGTCTCTCCTGATAGGAGGTGGTTAAGTAGAAATTCGCTGCTCAGCTGACCCGGCAGAAGCAAATGTATACAAAAAATGTACCCAGAATGAGCTTTTCAGTGAACAGCAGCCAGACACATTTTAGCTAGTTTTACTTGTAAGTGGGGTTGTAATTGCTTTTTAGGCTCAGTACTGCGCTCAAAGGATGCAGCCCTGAGGTCTCTCCTGATAGGAGGTAGTTAAGTAGAAATTCGCTGCTCAGCTGACCCGGCAGGAGCAAATATATGCCACCAATGTATGCAGAATTAGCTTTTCAGTGAACAGCAGCCAGAGACATTTTAGCTAGTTTTACTTGTAAGTGGGGTTGTAAATGGTTTTCAGGCTCAGTACTGCGCTCAAAAGATGCAGCCCTGAGGTCGCTCCTGATAGGAGGTAGTTAAGTAGAAATTCACTGCTCAGCAGACCCGGCAGAAGCAAATGTATACCAAAAATGTACCCAGAATGAGCTTTTCAGTGAACAGCAGCCAGGCACGTTTTAGCTAGTTTACTTGTAAGTGGGTTGTAAACGCTAATTCAGGCTCAGTACTGCGCTCAAAGGATGCAGCCCTGAGGTCTCTCCTGATAGGAGGTAGTTAAGTAGAAATTCGCTGCTCAGCTGACCCGGGAGAAGCAAATGTATGCCAAAAATGTACCCAGAATGAGCTTTTCAGTGAACAGCAGCCAGGCACATTTTAGCTAGTTTTACTTGTAAGTGGGGTTGGAAACGGTTTTCAGGCTCAGTACTGCGCTCAAAAGATGCAGCCCTGAGGTCTCTCCTGATAGGAAGTAGTTAAGTAGAAATTCGCTGCTCAGCTGACCCGGGAGAAGCAAATGTATGCCAAAAATGTATGCAGAATGAGCTTTTCAGTGAACAGCAGCCAGGCACATTTTAGCTAGTTTTACTTGTAAGTGGGGTTGGAAACGGGTATCAGGCTCAGTACTGCGCTCAAAGGATGCAGCCCTGAGGTCTCTCCTGATTAGAGGGTAGTTAAGTAAAAATTTGCTGCTCAGCTGACCCGGCAGG